>NC_092384.1:44870552-47370552 GCF_030028105.1 Mobula birostris
AACTGTACCTCTCTTAATAGCAGGACTCTGCAGAGAGTGGTGCGGACAGCCCAGCGCATCTGTAGTTGTGAACTTCCCATGGTTCAGGACATTTCCAAGGACAGGTGCGTAAAAGGGGCCTGTAGGATCTTTGGGGACCCAAGCCATCCCAACCACAATTTATTCCAGCTGCTACCATCTGGGAAGCAGTACCACAACATAAAAGCCAGGACCAACAGGCTCCAGGACAACTTCTCCCACCAGGCCATCAGACTGATGAACTCATGCTGATTTGAGTGTATTTCTATGTTATATTGACTGTTCTATTTATTATAAACTATTGTAAATTACTATGATTGTACATTGCACATTTAGATGGAGACGTAACATAAAGATTTTTACTCATGTATGTGAAGGATGTAAGAAATAAAGTCAATTCAATTCAGTTCAATTCAATACTAAAATGGCAGCAATGAAGGATCAGTAACATAAACCTAAATCAGGATGAGAAGTGGCTAGAGAGGCACTAGAGATACCTGAGCTCCCTCAATAACCCTGGTGTGTGCCCAACCAATAGAACTTAAAAGAAGTTTAACTTTCAGACTTGAATTCTTGCACATTGGAACACAGTTTAGAGAATTACTTTTATTTGTTTAAACTAAGTATTCAAAACAGCAACTTCTAGCAAAAGTGTACCTTTGCAAAGTACAGGCTATGAATAAAAGTTATGAATTTAAAAAATTTTATCAACATTTCTGTTTAAATACATTAAGCATTATTACAGAAATATTGGGTAAATAAAACAGAGTCAAAGAAGCGAAAGATTAAACCAGATGGACAGTGCAGATCTGTTCCTGTATATGATGTGGAAATATTTATTTATGCACCTGCAGTATTTATTCTTTATCTTTCTCCAGTGGGTAATGCTATTTATTTTCATGGAATCAATCAAAAGACCATAATCTCTGGGAAGATATCCTAGAAACATTGTTCCAAATGTATTCATTATAGATATTCAATGCTGCCCACTTCTGCTTTTGAGACCCCAACTATTTTCACTGTAATAGCATAATCACCGATTGACCATGAACAATGTACATCCTTACACGTCTTTACACTTCTATCACCAAATCTACCCGAGAACAAAACGTACAACACAACACATTAAAAATAATGTATAAATTATTAACATTACACATATAAATTTTCCTTCAGTTTTTTTTATTCAGTCAAATATCATATTTTGATACATTAGGGATAGCTTCCAATATAATAACGGCAAGATAACTACAAGTATGAAACATCCTTACTTCATTGTATTTAACCATCTCCTCTTACCTCATATATCATTCTTATGATTATTGCCATTCTCCCACCAGCAAATTGTCATGTAAGAGTTGGTGGAAAGGCACCAACTGCTGAGACTGTCCCTGTCTGCTCTGCTTGGATCTTTGACTATCCTCCTTTCTTTGGTCCCATGTATCCTTTCCCTGCTTCCTTTATTTCAGCCAATAAAATGTTTATGGTGGAATCTAACCTATGATTTTCACTGATCCAGGCAACAGTCTCAGTTATGCTTGTCAAAGCTCTTGCATGTCTGCCATTTAAGCTGTTGCACCCAGTCTGATGTTGATACCCCACGAATTTCTCATCTTCCCATCAACCAGTGTCTAGTTCCCAATAAAAGAGAGTTTGGAATGTGCTGGGAGATTGCCTTGATAATTCTACTCCCAGGGAAGCATGATAGAATTAGAAGAGATCTTACCATACAGCCCATTTTAAGTGGTAGCTGCTTGGCCTTTATGCTCCCGCTGTTAATCACCACCATGGGGAACTAGGTGCCAAAATACTTTCTTTGAATATTGCTTCCTGATGGCTTAGCTACTAAAGACACTACCCAAATTACACAGATCTGGTAGGCTGATATAAACTGTGGCAACAGCAGTTATTTTACATGCATCCTCAATGTTCCCAGAGTGGGGTTAGGGAGGGGATGGGGTGGAGTGAGGTAAACGAGTTACTCTCCCAGAAGTTTCAGCGACCCCTGATGGTTAGTACTCGTAGGTGGATCATGAGTAAGTACTGACACAACTTTAATATTTGTGTAGCCTGCTAAGATTCATTATTTAGGTTCAGAATAAAACTCTAATTGTGTGAACCACTAAATGGAGCTGGCGGAAAAGATATTACACCTTGATCAGAAGTGTTGCATACAACAATAAAGATGTTACAATGTTTTTACATTTTTTAAATTTGCAATGGCTCCTCCATCAGCAAACAAAATCAAGTAAAGAGACAACTGATTGATTAAGGACTTGATCAACCTATACAAAGTTGCGCTGAAGGCATTATCTCTTACTGCTGAGAGTGGAATCTCAATCAATCCTCATATCCACGGAACATGAGGGACGGGAGACATTGCATAGACAAATCAACTTAATTAATTTAAAATACGTAATCTTTTCATGAATTTTTGGCAAAAGTCCATCCATAATTGCCTCCTAAAAATTCAGATATCACTCTTCCACCAGAACGACAAAACTGCTGGCATATTTTTTTAAGATCTTGGCACTACTTGAAAAAAAAACACATAATAGGAACTGACCATATATTCCCTACCTCACAGCCAAACCATTGCATCCTTTAGCACAAAATAATAATCCTGGTTGGTTAATGATAGCGAAATAATATGCTTTTCGTATACTATTACATCATACATGTTGTAATTGTCAAACAAAAAAATTGCTTTACAATCATTTTGGTTAAAATCTTCCAAGATACTTAAGTTACACTGACATTTTATCATTTCATAACTTTTCATAAAGCAAACTTTACAGATAATTTGATAACTGTGGTGTGACCCCTTGAGCAGCAACAATATTAATGGAGGCAGCAGTAAATGCATGTGGTAATAATTATATCTGTCTAATTGCAGAGAAATCATGAACACTCACATCAATGGGCTTTGCAAGCATAACAATAAGCCTCTCTCACTCCTCCAGGGTTTTTCTGAAAAATATTTCAGCTGCATTTGCAAAATTATACCAATGAAAGTCTTCCTTGCAAATTTAACGCATATTGCTTAGCTTCGCTCAGTAAAACAAACACATGGAACAATAATCTTTAAGCTATCTGTGTGAAGCACACATGTAGAGCTGCTTATCCCCTACAAAAGTGTGTTAATTGATATTATTCACACAAAGATAACAATCGGCTTATTCCCTTTTAATTCACGGCTCAGAAAATAGTACATATGGTAGCACGTTCGATGTATGAATGATCTTTCTTTTATCTCGAAGATTACATTGCTAAAAACATAACAAGATGTTAAAATTCCAGTGCATTGACTGATTGGCCTCAGGTAAAAGTGGCTGCAGGGAATGCCCTGTAAGATGCCACATCAAAGGAGAATGATGGTGGCACCTAATTACAATGGTACCGTGTGCTGCTTTCTGTAATGGGTCTGCATAGGCTTCCATTCTAATTTACTCTACACCGAAATCGTGATAATCAAGACAAGCAGAACAAGATGCCCTATAAAAGGCTAGCGTTCTGACACCAGTTAATGCCTGATTATGACAACTAAATCAAAGAAGTTACTGTACCGAGATCAAGCAGTAGATCAAAGCATATTTTTCTAAAACTAGGTTGAGAAAAACAAATAAGAATGCAAAGAATGTGCTTACCCCATCTGTTTTAATAAAATGTAATGCTCCATTATTTAAACCTTTTGAACCCAGAGCGTTACATTAAACACACACATATATAATGTACACACATGTATATCATATATATGTAGCAAATAGTTATCACGCCATGTGAAATTAAATAAAGCAATCAATGAATTTTCCAGCCGGCAATATGTGGCCAGGCCTATTTTAGACATACCTTGTTTTTTTATTAGTTCACTGGATTTTGGGGCATTCCAAGCAGGCCCAATATTTAATACAGTTTCTACGGGGCCTTGAGAAGGTAGTAATGAATGCATTCTTAAACTGCTGCAGTCCATGTGGTTGAAGTGTTGCCACAGGGGTTGCAAAGCAATTTGGCAAAACCCGAGTGGCTTTCTAAGCCACTTCAGAGGGTGGATAAGAATGAATTATGTGAATGAATTTAATTCCGGAGTCAAATATACTGTATGCTGTGTAAGGACATCAGATTTTATTCTCCAAAGAGAATTTGTTAACCAGAGAGCTTTTACAGCAATGCAGTAGCTCCATGGTCACCATTAATGATAATAGCTTTTATTTCCAAAATTTGGATGATTTAATTCAAAGAAATTAAACTTTACAGCTGCCATGGTGAGATTTGAACTCCCTGTGTAATACCCAAACACTAATCCCTCCTCCCTCCATTGTTCCCACATTCATGTGCTTATCTAAACATTATTTAATTTAAACAAGATTTTTTTTAAAAAAGGTTCAATTCTATCTCTTCTTTAAGTATAATAGTCATATCAGGTGACATTACTTTAATATAGCTTTATTGAAAGTCAGAGGTGCTCTGGTTTGGTCAAATGGCCCATTGCCACAAAACGTTGTAGTGCTTACTGTCTGAATTACAGTTGGTTCATCTGCAAATGATGCATTGTCCAGAAAATCTGTTGAAGTTGGTATAAATTAATTGGAAATAAAGTGACTGAATCCGGACTATTTCTACCAAACAGAAATAGAAAGCAAAGTAAATACCCTGTTCTTAGTGATAATTCTGGCTCACAGCACTGGGCTGGCTGAGCTATGATGAAGACAAAGAGGTCAACTGCATAACGGATTCAGGAACAAACCAGTCAGCAGGGCCTCACGACAGTGCTCACAGATATATTGTCTTAACTGCTGATCTTCTGCTCGTTATTCCAAATGGTGCTTTGTTTTTTTTACATGTTAAACAGTGCTTTATTTGCGTACTAGTTTTTGTCCTAAATTAGATGTCAAAGGAAGAGCAGTACATACTTTAAAAATGAAACAAAAATAGACATATTAATAGTTGAGAGAACACCCACAGAGCACTAACAGGGCTGCCCAAATCATTTACAATCCATATACTGCAACTGTAAAAGAACAATCAGGTTTCTTTTATTTAAACGAAAACTAACTTGTAGGCACATTTAAATGTCAAAGCTTGAACCCTGTATAGATTGACTAAAAATGATACAGGGTTTCATTGTCCACCATAGTCTCTAGCGAAAGTGCTTTGTGTCTAGGTTTTTAGTCAGTAGAACCACAAGTCAATTACTCACAGTATAATATGTCTCCTGGCTCTTCTAACAAACTGCTCCTGTTCCTCCATGGATTTTTGCTATAATGCAGCCCAAATCTCTCTATATCATGCTATTCCACAGACTTGCAATCAACATATTATGAACTGAGTATATTCTTTTATTGCTGATAGTTAAAGATATACACAGAATGCACCTTAACCTGAAGTTAAAATACCAGCTGATGGGAGCATTTGATTTTTTTGAAATGACGAGAAAAAAAAATCACAGCTGAAAATGCTGTATTTCATTAATAGAAAATTAGTAACCTAATAGGCAACGTCGATTGAAAGCAATGATTGTGTAATCATAGAGAAGGGTAATGTCACAGAGAGTTAGCAGTGCTAGGGTTCGAAATATAACCAAAGCCGGGCTGTCAGATTCATGGAAAAAATAGGAAGGATGGAAATGCTGCACTTCTGTCTTTGGTGGTGAAGGTAGCTATCAACAGTGAGTGAGCAATGGTTAAGACAAGACAAAGAGATTAACTTCACAAAAAGTCTATTACTGAACAAGAAAAACACATACGGAGTCTGACACAACATGAAGAAATACTTCATTCTGAAGTAATGGGGCCACCTAACAACAGCAGTTGAGCAATTGTGAAGACAAAGAGATCATTTCTAGAAAGAGGAAGCCCACAAAAGTCAGCCTTTCTGTGTCAGTAGGAAAATTAATAGCGAATGTGCTTGATGATTACAGGTACCATTTAATCGGGATTACAATGCCCTCTCTAAGTATGGAGAGGTACTTGTGCTTGAGAGGTTAGAATCAAATATTTTAAAGTGAAAATATCATGAAATGAGGGATCTATTCTTCTGCTGTTGGAACTACAATACCACAACCCTTGAATTTGATTATTACTATGTTTAAAATCCTGATGATAGGTTATCAACCTGAAACATTATTTCTGTTTCTCTCTCCATATCTGCTGGCTGACTTGCTATAAATTTGCATCATTTTCAGTTTGTGCTTCAGTTACATTCTATTCCTGTCCATTAACACCATCCATATTACAAATTTCAGCTGCTCTCCTCTGAAACAATGCCACAAGATCCTTGATGCCCATCTGAAAGGTCCAGCCAGATATCAAGGTCCAGAATTGCTAAATAAAATGGAATGGTAACTCGGGAAGTGCTTCCAGTTCAATGTCTGCTTAAAAGTAAGCTGAATTTCAGTGCTTTAAAAGGGATAGACGGGGGGGGGGGGGGGGGGGGAGGGGAGGAGGGGTGGCATTACTGGTCAGGGATACTATTACAGCTACAGAAAGGCTGGGTAATGTAGTAAAATCCTCTTTTGAGTCAGTATGGGTGGAAGTCAGGAACAGGAAGGGAGCAGTTAGTCTATTGGGAGTATTCTATAGGCCCCCTGGTAGCAGCAGAGATACCGAGGAGCAGATTGGGAGGCAGATTTTGGAAAGGTGCAAAAATAACAGGGTTGTTATCATGGGTGACTTTAACTTCCCTAATATTGATTGGCACCTGATTAGTTCTAAGGGTTTAGACGGGGCAGAGTTTGTTAAGTGCATCCAGGACGGATTCTTGTCACAGTATGTTGACAGGCCAACTAGGGGGAATGCCACACTAGATCTAGTATTAGGTAACGAACCGGGTCAGGTCACAGATCTCTCAGTGGGTGAGCATTTGGGGGACAGTGACCACCGCTCCCTGGCCTTTAGCATTATCATGGAAAAGGAGAAAATCAGAGAGGACAGGAAAATTTTTAATTGGGGAAGGGCAAATTATGAGGCTATCAGGCTAGAACTTGTGGGTGTGAATTGGGATGATGTTTTTGCAGGGAAATGTACTATGGACATGTGGTCGATGTTTAGGGATCTCTTGCAGGATGTTAGGGATAAATTTGTCCCGGTGAGGAAGATAAAGAATGGTAGGGTTAAGGAACCATGGGTGACAAGTGAGGTGGAAAACCTAGTCAGGTGGAAGAAGGCAGCATACATGAGGTTTAGGAAGCAAGGATCAGATGGGTCTATTGAGGAATATAGGGAAGCAAGAAAGGAGCTTAAGAAGGGGCTGAGAAGAGCAAGAAGGGGGCATGAAGGCCTCGGTGAGTAGGGTAAAGGAAAACCCCAAGGCATTCTTCAATTATGTGAAGAACAAAAGGATGACAGGAGTGAAGGTAGGACCGATTAGAGATAAAGATGGGAAGATGTGCCTGGAGGCTGTGGAATTGAGCGAGGTCCTCAATAAATACTTCTCTTCGGTATTCACCAATGAGAGGGAACTTGATGACGGTGAGGACAATATGAGTGAGGTTGATATTCTGGAGCATGTTGATATTAAGGGAGAGGAGGTGTTGGAGTTGTTAAAATACATTAGGACGGATAAGTCCCTGGGGCCTGACGGAATATTCCCCAGGCTGCTCCACGAGGTGAGGGGAGGATTGCTGAGCCTCTGGCTAAGATTTTTATGTCCCCGTTGTCCACGGGAATGGTACCGGAGGATTGGAGGGAGGCGAATGTTGTCCCCTTTTCAAAAAAGGTAGTAGGGATAGTCCGGGTAATTATAGACCAGTGAGCCTTACGTCTGTGGTGGGAAAGCTGTTGGAAAAGATTCTTAGAGATAGGATCTATGGGAATTTAGAGAATCATGGTCTGAACAGGAACAGTCAGTATGGCTTTGTGAAGGGCAGATCGTGTCTAACAAGCCTGATAGATTTCTTTGAGGAGGTGACCAGGCATATAGATGAGGGTAGTGCCGTGGATGTGATCTATATGGATTTTAGTAAGGCATTTGACAAGGTTCCACATGGTAGGCTTATTCAGGAAATCAGAAGGCAAGGGATCCAGGGAAGTTTGGTCAGGTGGATTCAGAATTGGCTTGCCTGCAGAAGGGTCGTGGTGGAGGGAGTACATTCGGATTGGAGGGTTGTGACTAGTGGTGTCCCACAAGGAACGGTTGTGGGACCTGTACTTTTCATGATTTTTATTAACGACTTGGGTGTGGGGGTAGAAGGGTGGGTTGGCAAGTTTGTAGATGACACAAAGGTTGGTGGTGTTGTGGATAGTTTAGAGGATTATCGAAGATTACAGAGAGACATTGATAAGATGCAGAAGTGGGCTGAGAAGTGGCAGATGGAGTTCAACCCGGAGAAGTGTGAGGAGGTACACTTTGGAGGGACAAACTCCAAGGTAGAGTACAAAGTAAATGGCAGGATACTTGGTAGTGTGGAGGAGCAGAGGGATCTGGGGGTACATTTTCACAGATCCCTGAAAGTTATCTCACAGGTGGATAGGGTAGTTAAGAAAGCTTATGGGGTGTTAGCTTTCATAAGTCGAGGGATAGAGTTTAAGAGTCGCGAGGTAATGATGCAGCTCTATAAAACTCTGATTAGGCCACACTTGGAGTACTGTGTCCAGTTCTGGTCGCCTCACTATAGGAAAGATGTGGAAGCATTGGAAAGGGTACAGAGGAGATTTACCAGGATGCTGCCTGGTTTAGAGAGTATGGATTATGATCAGAGATTAAGGGAGCTAGGGCTTTACTCTTTGGAGACAAGGAGGATGAGAGGAGACATGATAGAGGTATACAAGATATTAAGAGGAATAGATAGAGTGGATAGCCAGTGCCTCTTCCACAGGGCACCACTGCTCAGTACAAGGGGACATGGATTTAAGGTAAGGGGTGGGAAGTTCAAGGGGGATATTAGAGGAAGGTTTTTTACTCGGAGAGTGGTTGGTGTGTGGAATGCACTGCTTGAGTTGGTGGTGGAGGCAGATACACTAATGAAGCTTAAGAGACTACTAGACAGGTATATGGAGGAATTTAAGGTGGGGGGTTATATCGGAGGCAGGGTTTGAAAGTCGGCACAACATTGTAGGCCATAGGGCCTATACTGTGCTGTACTATTTTATGTTCTATATCTTCAGGTGTCCCTGCCTTTCTGATTCGGAGAGCTATAGCAGCCTGATGGGGGTTTGGGGGGCAAGACCAGTAAATGAGAGTAGTGGTCTGTCAATGGGCAGCTCATACTGCTTTTGATAGAAATAGAGTTTTATTGGTTGGATGCCAATTTGAACACTACCAAACCTTTTATTCAGCTAGCTGGTGGCGTAGTGGCATCAACACTGGACTTCAGAGCGAAGGCTCCAGAGTTCGAATCCAGCCGGGTCCCTTGCTGCTTTCCATCTGTGCTGGGTTGCGCATTGAGCTAGCAACTCAGCCTTATAAAAGTAAGAAAGCCTGCTAAAAAAATGCCGTCATGACGGTGTCCCGATGACTCCACTCGGAGTTAAGGGCTTAGAAACCTTTTATTCTCCTTTTTCTATATATATTTTTATCCTTTCTTTTTCAGTTAGTTTTGTTTATCCTTTACCTGAGGGTAAAGATATTGGTCGATGAAAAGGTGCAGAAGCCTGTGACATGTGGTCGGACTGTAGCTTTAGGCCTCAACTCACACAATCATCGCACAAGGCATGTTTTCAGGCAGCTTGGTAGAAAAGCAGCCCTCTGGTACAGTATGACCCTCAAGGTGTCCTGGAAAGGGGTCAATCTAGAGGGCTGGTGACAGTCATTCGTAATGAGGTCTGAGGCTATCATGAAAGTGAGAAAGAGGTTAGAGTGAAGTGCAAGAACACAGAGTCAGAGGGGAACTATACCTAACAGGGGGGTGGGGAAGGGGGTTTCAGTTCCATTAAATACAACATGAGGATAAGCACTCCTGATGATTTGGCCCATTGTTTCAGTAATTTTTTCCTTGGCAACTCAACAGTGTGAAGACACACTGACCCGAAGGTTATGAAGGTACACTGGGTGAAGGTTTGAGCTGGTTTCATCACAGCCCAGGGATCTTCAGTGTTTGCTTTCGCCAAGGGACGCGTATCTCCTGCTCAATGTAATGGAGGCTGGGTGCTTCTTGATGGAGTATAATTTTGAAGGTGAACATTTCCCTTCATTAGGGCAAGGATTTTAATAAACTGGCTCTTACAGCCCACTCCTCAAGGCCCTTTGTTATGGCTGATAGTCTATGTAAACAGGTGACTTGCCTGTAATGTCAGCAACACCTTCCAGACCCATGACCACTACCATCTAGAAGGACGAGAACTGCAGATACGTGGGAACACCACCACTTGGAAATCCCCCTCCAAGTCATTCACCATCCTGACTTGCAAACTTGTCTCTATTCCTTCATTGTCGCCGGGTCAAAATCATGAAATTCCCTCCCTAACATTACAGTGGGTGTATCTCCACCTAAGGGATTGCAGCGGTTCAGAAAGGCAGCTTATCCCCACTTTCTCAAGGGCAACCAGGGATGGGCAATAAATGCTGGTTTAGCTGGTGACGCCCACATCTCATAAATGAATTTTAAAAAACAGAAACATAGTTCTTGTTCTCACAGCTTTTTTGCACCTCAGACAGTAGTTCACCAAATGGGGATGGGATAGAATAAATCTTAAATCCAACAGATCCTCCTTTTTTGCTGAATCCAATGTGAATGGATAAGATACACCAACAATGAGCATGGAACGTACTGATATTGTATATTTCATATGTGTGTATATGGCTTAAGCATTGAAGATTGGGGTCCTTTATTGTTAAACCAGAATAAAGTACTGTTTTAAGGTTCCTGGAGTCCTGCAGATACAAAGATTAAAGCTTTCAGCACTTTCAGCACTGTCCAAGGTGTACCCCAAAATGCCTTATAGTTAGAATCCACATTACTGTGCTCAGTTCTGGTCACCTCACTATAGAAAGGATGTGTAAACCATAGAAAGGGTGCAGAGGAGATTTACAAGGATGTTGCCTGGATTGTGGAGCATGCCTTATGAGAATAGGTTGAGTGAACTCGGCCTTTTTTCCTTGGAGCGACGGAGGATGAGAGGTGACCTGATAGAGGTGTATAAGATGATGAGAGGCATTGATCGTGTGGATAGTCAGAGGCTTCTTCCCAGGGCTGAAATGGCTAGCATGAGAGGGCACAGTTTTAAGGTGCTTGGAAGTAGGTACAGAGGAGGTGTCGGGGTAAGATTTCTACGCAGAGGGTGGTGAGTGCGTGGAATGGGCTGCCAGTGATGGCGGTGGAGGCGGATACAATAGAGTCTTTTAAGAAACTCCTGGATAGGTACATGGAGCTTAGAAAAATAAAGGGCTATGAGTAACCCTAGGTAATCTCTAAGGTAAGGACATGTTCGGCACAGCTTTGTGGGCCGAAGGGCCTGTATTGTGCTGTAGGTTTTCTATGTTTCTATGTTTCTATATCTCCTTCTAATGTAGTTTGCATTTTGTAGCAATTCCTCAAAATGATTCATGATGCTTCAGTTCCACTGGATTACTTTGAAGTGAAGCCTTGAATGGCTCTTGAGACAACGTAGTAAACTATCTGCAATACCATGACCACATAAATAACAAATAGGAAATCTGTTGTTGATGGAGCTCCTTGAAGGACAATTGTTGCCCTGGGCACCTGGAAATCACTGTGCTTTTGCTTCCATTGTGTCGTGGGACCATTCTGAGCCTGCAAGGACCTGTAGTTAAATAAAAACAGAAAATGCTGGAAACACTCAACAGGTCAGGCAGCATCTACTGAAAGAGAAACAGAGTTATATTTTCAGTTGAGGACCTTCTGCCAGAACCGATAAAAGGAGAACTCAAGTTTATGATCATTAACTCTCTTTCTCTTTCCATGTATTCAAATTTCAGGGGAATGTTGAAATCTGAATTTTCAAAACTAAACTCAGCAATTAAAAAAATAGTACAGTTTCAGACCTGCCTGACCTGCTGAGTGTTTTCAACATTGTCTGTTTTACTTTCTGACTTCCAATATCTGCATTTTTTGATTTTCTTCTCAAGCTGAGTGTTGTATCTGGAAGATGGTACCTTCCAGTAACAGAAAAAGTCAGACTGCGTTATGCATCTGCCATAGAGGGTCTTCAAACCAAACTGATGTGACTAATAGGTCAGAATGCTACAGTGTGTAAGCTCACACTGGTTCCATTTTATACAGAATCAGCTAATTATAACATGATACTAGGCAGGTAATTGTTTCTATTTTAATACAGACTGAGACAATACTATAATTTTTAAAAATGTTGAGATTCCTTTTGAAAATGCTAATCTCAACAATGCCCTAAATATGAAATTAGAACAGATGATTTATTAAAAAAACCTGATGTGCACATTGTGACATCTTTTTAATATTTTACTGTGTGATGCACAACTACATAGTCTTAATGTAACCTCACTTTGTGGAGTCTAAATAAATGCCTAAAATCAGATTCTAATTATGCGTAAGTGTGTGTTGGTGATGCAGGCATCTTTCGTTTTCCTAGAAAAGCAATTTTCAAAATAATCAGAATTGAGTAAATAATTCATTCTGCTGGTTTAGCCTCTGTCCTCTTCCGTTTTCATCTAACTTGGTGCAATATCATGGCATACAGTTGCAATTGTATCCACTTCATTGATGAGAGATTTATAAGCGTCAGTGTCGCCAGTGGATAATCTTTACATGTTTGCTTCCTATTTTACTTTGGTGACTAAGGATTTTGTTTGCAAGCAATGTTAACCGTCATCAATAAACGCCACCTTAAGAATGCATTAGGATGTATAACCTGCTAGCTCAGTGGACCAATATGCTGTGCCGTGGGACTCCTTGTGATCATGACTGCTTAAGTTGCTGTTTCTTGCCAAGAAATAGTAATAGAAGTATGTTACAGATGTCTTACATCAGTCAACCTCAATCATTCAATTCTAATGGCAATTACCTGACAGACTACAGGACGTAATGGGATTCCAGAACATTCTGTGTGCAAAGCCAAATGAGTGCGGGTTAGAAAGAATATGGTTTGTGGTGACCTATAGACAGCTGGCATGGCAGAATTTGCTCATAATGTTCATCAGCTTTACTTCAAAGCAATCAGAGTAGGTCATGTGGCACTCATAAGCGTGGTACACAGATATTCACTTAGGCAATCTTTAGGAAGATGTCATATCATTGAATAAAAATTCTGCATGTAAGTGCACACTATTCAAGCTCATTAACTTTCTGTTGTAAATCTGGGTGAAAAGAATAGGACATTCAGACTGCATCTCACCTGATACTGTAGTGTAATTTTGCTCTCTGATTGATGCTTCCAGGGTGAAGCGGGGTATTTATAGTTTTATAGCTTGACACTTTACATTTGTGAGCTGGCTGATAACCTCACGTCGGAAAATACAAGTTGACAGTTTCCACAAAGCCAAATCACTTCATGCTCTGGGATGCTGACTGCACCCAGAAACAGATGGAAAAGGGGCAGTGAATGTTGTCCATTCGTTACCATGAGTGCCGTCGGGTGGGAGAGAGGGCAGCACAGATGACACCGATGTTGCCAATTCAGAACTATCATCAGAATGGATTAAAAAGACATTACATTTTTAAGTTAACAGTGATGGACAAGAAGATTGACTTTATGGACAATGTTCACATCGGATTCCCAACTATAAAAAATACTCAATGTTAACCGTGCCTATTGTTGCTGCTAAGGAAAGGAAGAAGCTGCAGGAAGCATTGGGAAGTGAGGAAAGTTCCTTGATATATATCCAAGGTAGGCCTCATCCTGATAGCTACCTTTGTGCGTGGCTGCATCCTGCTGTGCATAGAGGCTGGGTCGAAAAGATCCAAGGTCGTAATATACTGAAGTTCTACCTGCCACCAGTGTTAGAAAGTTTAGGCCTGACCTTACTGCCTAGAATGTTCTGTTCCACTGGACCAGGCCACACCAACTGTCCCTTGCGGAAAAGATTCTCTGAGAAAATGTCTTGCAGTGCAAGTCAATCCAGCAGCTGTCTGCATGAAAGGCTCAGAATGGCACAGCCACAGATTTGGCAGTGCAGTAGATATGGCAATTACCCTTAGGAATTTGCACGTGTCAGCTAATTATTATTTATTTGTAATAGCATTTAACTCCATACTTGTCGTCGTAGTGCTTATCGAGACTTGGACACAGCACAGCAATGCTTCGCTGCCTGTTTGTATCGGCCCTGCCTGAGAAATTGGACTGTCAAGTCAACTGAGTCTGAAGATTAGCGGTATTCGTTTAATATTTAGATGTTCTATTCAGCCGCAGTGTAGGCTTCATTTCCCGTTTGAGAGTTTTAGTTAATGGCCCTGTTTGCCCTTGTTTTATTGCTTTATTTTCCCTTTAACACTGTTCGCATTAGAGTTTTGTGAACTATCGACCCACTGCAGTACCTCTCACTCCGTACTTGAGCCCTATCCAAACCTGGTGGCTCAGAAAGCTCTGTAGGAGAAAGAGACAGTGGATCCGATTGGATAGTTCCCCAAACAGATGATCACAGTAATTTTGCGCAGAATGCCTCATCGCCAGAATTCAACAAGTACAAGGACCATGGCTGGTAGTGAGAGGTGTGGGCCGTCAAGTTGTTATGAACTGCTGGAGTCTCAGGACCAATGCATAATGTCCTTGAGATGGTTTCAGCTGCATTCATCATTGCACCAAACTTCACCATGCTGTCTCCTCACATTGACATTCATCACCGTTGTTTCCATTTTGTCACCATGTAACAAACCACATTCATATTAGCTATTCCACCATGATAAGCACATACCTTAAACACAGACAACACGCTCCCATTTTGCTTGCGGGAAAGGAGATCGAGCTCACCATCATACAAGAGTGATCATCATTCCGAAGGTCAAGGTCATGCCCTCTATGATGGGCATTGCGGCAGCGGACTCCTGGAGCCCAAGGCCAGTAAATCTGCCAGAATTGCCCATGATGGAACATTAACAGCCTTCGCCTTCCTAAACTGGAGGTACTGGGGAAGCACCATCTGGGATAAGTAGGACAGGGAAAGTAATATCCAAGCCTGGAGCTAAAAACTTGCACGTGGTTGATTTATATTTACACCCGCCAGCTGTTGAACAGAGATGGAGCTCAATGGCTTCATCGGTTTGCTTTTGCTCTAGATTTTGGAGCGAAGGCAGGCAAGACAAAAAAGGAAGGAAACTGGTTGGTGGATGATGGTGGTAACTCTAGGACTGATGTATTAGTTTAGGAAGCCATAGCATGGGTCAAGTGCTCTTGAAAGACCTGGACCCTGAGAGCGAAGGACATTGCTGACTGATAATTCCTTCTCTATGCTGTAATTTCACCTTGCCATCTTTTGCCTTTCCTGAAGAATTCTTTATTTAGAATAATGGTAATCACATGTATTTAAATTTGAAGCTTTGCTATACCAGGCAATGCAACAATTGACATATGAATGAAAGGTGAGCCTAGAGAACAGGATGAAAGAACCCCAACCACTGTTTTTCTGCCAGCAGCGAATTTGCATGCAGCATTGTCTGTGGACGGGCCCAATTCAATATTAAGGGAGAGGCACCGCATTCTAATTGATAGTGATTCCTAGGTTGTGGTGGGAGAACTGCACAAGGCAAAGTGGATGCGATCTATGCCACTGTGCATTCTGGAGAAGCTTACAAACAAGGAATGGGGTTTCCTTAATGCTATTTTGCTTTGGCAAAAGAGATATAAGTGGTCCTTCTTGCAAGGAGCGTTTGAGTCCCTCCATAAGAAAGTGATTGACTGCAAGCTAATATTTTTCCGATGTCACCTGCCTCACGCTGAACAGCCGCATCTAATTTTGTGAGTAGCAACACTCCATCTCATCATAAAGCTACATTCTTTCATGCATTTTAGCAGTTAGCAGTACAGCTCGGAGCATTGGAGTTGCGAGTTCAATTTCAGTGTCCTCTGTAAGCAATTATGTACATTCTTCTTGTGGGCAGGTGGGTTTCCTCCGGATGCTCCAGTTTCCTCCCACAGTCCAAAGACATACGGGTTAGTAGGATAACTGATCATTGTGAATTGTCCCGTCATTAGTCTAGGGTTAAATTGGTGGGTTGCTAGACGGGGCTGCTCGAAGGGGCAGAAGACACTATTCCATGCTGTATCTCTTAGTAAACAAATTACATAGGATCATGCACCTGTGCCAGGGTAATCGAATTCTGGAGCCACATTTCATCATGTGAAGAACATAAGTATTTATTACTCTTTATCAACTATCCACATATTGTTCCTGGTTTCTTACGTAAACCATTTGCAAAAAAAGAGAACAGCTAAAAAAATGCAATGCCTTGATTTCATTTGAAAAGTTTGCCATTACATAAAAAAAATTAAGAAAAGCCTAATGAGGTTGCTGAATCATAAAATAAAATTCCTGCCAGTGGGTAGTTCTCACCTTAATTTCTACCTAAAGCTTATTCAGCAAAGCAAAATGCCACAGCATTTCTTCAGTTTCCCGTCCTGTAGAACTGTATTTGCACACAAAGATTTACAATCAGGTATTAGCAAGCTGAAACATTTTCCTCATTAAAAACAAAGCTGGATTAGAAATGTTACTGAAACATGTAAAGGCAAATGCAAACGGGATAAAAAAAACAATCACAAGAAGCAATTTTCAGCTGATCCTGCTGATTCTCCTCTGTACGCTGTACTTGATTTACATCAATTAAGTCTTACACATAAGGTATCATATCATATCAAGGCTAATAACCCAGAAATAACCTCATTAAAAAAAGGACAGCAGATCGGTCTAAGCAGGATGAACTCTTAGCAGAAAAATTACTGACCTGGAAAGTGTAAGAAAAGCTAATGGCACTGCAGGAAAAAGGATCATTTTTTATCACTGAAACACAACAGAAATTTCTAGAAGTTAAGTAACACAACAAGTAAGTTAATCAATTTCTACATCTTAATCTATAAATGTACGAAAGTTGCGTGTTTATCAAAGGACGACACATCAGTTTTGTCCATCAGAAGCCCGTGGATTCAGCTAGCATCAGTTTTTGGCTGTTAATTTATGAACCATAAGGTTTAAAAGAGTCCAGAAAGAGCAGGAGATGTTACAATTAGTATCAATATATAACTACAGTGAAATATAACTTATCAGGGTCATGATCCTTCATAAATTTTTACATATTTTGTTTAAGATTACTGAAATGTTCTACTAAAATGAACACTTAGAATACATTTTAATGTTAATGTTTTCTTAGCATTCTTGAGCAAATTATTCCACAAAGATATTGGCTTTTCTGAGAATGCTTTTTTTTAGGAAATTTCAACAGATATTTCAAATATTTTGACTGTTTTAGATTATCATCCAAGAATTCCACTAATATTAGAAAGCCTAAAAAAGACCTGTGTGATGTTTGTCACTAGGCCTCATTACACACCAGTGATATTTTAAAGCAGAAGCATCTTAATAATACAAACTAATAGTTAACCATAGCAATTATAACTGATGCCTGGACGTCACACATTGAACTTCTCATCCAAAATATGTCATTTGTACAAGAATGCCTTCTTTAGTCTTGAGAACAATTGTGACCAAATATTGCTTAAAAAGCTGCCATTTTTCAATGTCCAAAGGCACCTATTTCCGAAGCATGATCACCCAATGTGACTTTAGTCAACAAACAAAGTTGTCCCAAAGGGAAGTTTGAAATGCAAAACAAAATGGAGACTAAAAGTCATCAATAAGGTTAGCAAACTCTCCCTAGATAACAAAATAACCTGTTCATCAGTGCTTAATTTAGGTTATGTCTGAATAATTCAACTCAAACTTCGTCCAAGCATGAATAGAACAGTTAACATCCAAAGGCAAGAGTGAATACATTGACATCAAGACATTATCTGGCCAAATGTAGTACAAAGCAGGTAAAAGATGAAAGGAAAGAGGGACTAATGGGAAAGTTCTCCATTACTGGACTCATGCCAAACACAAAGGGAAATGAATGTGGCTGAAAAGCACAACCATCTCAAGTGTAGGTTGTCATTGCAGGAATTGATCAGGATAGTTTCCTAGGATCTTCTCCGGAGTCAGATATTGGGCCATTTGCTGTTGACTACAGTGTTTAGTACCATCTACAATTTCTCAGATAATAACTAAGAAGAATAATAAAAGGTTACATTTAGACGCAAGCTGGTTAGTGACAGGCAACATTCATGCCACACTTGTGCCAGGTAATCACAACCTTAAAGTAACTACTCACTTTCTCCTAGTATCCCAGTGACACTTCATTAAGACAAGTAACGGGGATAAACCTTCTAACCAGAAACATCATGTATTGAAGGCAAACGATAATGGCTGATGAAGCAAAAGTTCAAAAGTTATACGTCAATCTCCTTAAAAGGCTACATATAAACCCAATATATACTATAAGCTTGTTTTACAATTGCCATGCCATTCATAGTCAGTATAAATGGAACCACAGCTGACCAGAATTGAAGGATCTACTTATTTATTTACAACCATGATGAGGAAAGAACATACAGCTTAAGAAACACATACTTTAACAAGACATACAGAAGGATTATAACCAAACACATCAGTTTTGCTTACTGCTATAAAGTTGGCATTAGTATTTATTCCCTAATTTGTCCACTAACATGGAGACATTTGCTCCAAATATTCCAAGGAAAGGTAAATATAAATAAAACTATTCTTGGCTTTCTGCTTGGGATATCTGATGTAGAAACTGCACAACTGATGAAAGTTCATTGACGTGAAATGTTAAGTCTATTTCGCTTTTCACAGAAGTTGCTTCACCGGCTGAGTACTTCCAACACTTCATTTCAGACTTTTAGCAGTTAGCTTTTGTTTCCAGTTTTAATTTGTATTAGACTGAGTAAAATACAAATCAGGTGATTCTCATATACTATAAGCCTCAACATCATAATTTTACTTGCATAATAGCTGAGGAAATTGCAGAATGCCTAATTTAATTGAATGTCCATTTATTTGCATTCTTTCATTCTGAGTGAGTCAACGATTTAGTTATTGGTCATCATTGTCCAGCATCAATAATCTGCAATATATAGTACCTTTAGTACACTAAGTTAAATCAAGAGATTTATATATCATCATTATCTTGCTTTTCAGGTAGTCCGAGGATAGTTTATAGCCAGTAAATAACCTCTGAACTGTGGTCCTTGGCCTAATGTGGAACGTATTACAGCTGTTTGCGCACACTGAGCTTTTACCATCAGCAGTGTGATAATGACCAGATCACATTTTAATGAAGAGAAGATTTACCAGGACCAGCAATTTTGAACGAAGAGGTAAAACAGGAAAGTCTTTGTGGTTTTCTTTGGAACATGGGGTGCTGGGATGAGATAAAATGAGAAGGGCTTACAGAAAATAAATATAAGCAACCAATATCCTCAGCAGAGAAGTCAAAATAAGGAGCAAAATTCTTAAAGCAATTGGCAGAAGGATTGGAAGAGAGATGAGGAAAAAATATTTTTCATCCAGAGGGAGCTAGGGCTCTGGAACTAACTAGAACAGCCACTACCTAGAAGTGTGGTAGTGGCAGAATCCTATAAAGGTACTCGGTTATACATTTGAAAGGTTATGGACCTTGTTCAGGAAGGTGTAATTCAATTACTTTTCAGTCAGCCCTCTATTCCCCACTCTGACCATTCACATCTTCTCACCTGCCTATTACTTCTGCTTCGGCTACCTCCTCCTTCCCTTTCTCCTGTTGTCCCTCTCCTATCAGATTCTTTCTTCTCCAGCCCTGGACCTTTCCCACCTACCTGCCATGGAATCTTCTACATCCTAACAAAAGAAGAAGGCATTAAAACCAGTGAACAAGTGCTTGATGAATGAATAGGCTTTAAAGAGGTTTTCAAAGAAAAAAAAGAGGCAGAAAGACTTAGGGGGGAAATTCCAGTTATTCAGATCCTTCCAGCTGAAGGCACGAGTACCAAGAGTAGAACAGAGTAAACATGGACACGTGAGCATTGTAGGGAGTGTCAGGGAAGTGGAAGGAGAAGCAATGGAAAGATTTGTACATGAAGCTGAGAATATTTAAATGGAGCACTAACGAGGACACAATAAGTCAAAATCAAAATTAATTGTAACTGGTCTTTCTATCTCAGAAGTATTTGAGGAGAGAAGATTGTTACACGATTAGCTAGCTTCTTGTAGTGATGCCCGGTAGTAAATAGGGAAAAATGGTTTTGAGGTATAATTCAATTTTTAGTATTTTGTTGGAAAATTATGAATATGCACCAACTATTGAATAAGTTAAGGAAATAGAGATGCCTTATTTAACAATTCATCATTATTTCTTTATGCTCATTATAAACACCAATCATTACAAGTAAATTATACTTATTACAGTATTCTGACCATTTATGGCCCTAGAATTCACTTGCCTGAAGGGTGTAATAAAAGATAAATAGGTAAAAACTATCTCCATTAGTTGGTGAGTTACTTATTGGAGAGATAAAGTAAGATGAAAATAAGAATAAACAGGTTAGACAGGTTTTCTTCTGCACACCAAAAGGCATTCAGCCACAGGATCCGTACTAATTGTCAAGAATCAACTGTATTAAATATTGGCACTTCAGCTGAAAATTTGTTCAGAAAGCAATACTGAGCTGATCACCTCTTGTATGTGGTAAACTTATTTGAGACTGGCCTTTGGCACTTAGTTGTAAAAGGTGTGGGTAGATTGCAGAATGCAAATTGGGTGAGATAAATTGCACGCAGAGGTCATTAATAATTTTTCCATTAAATAAGATGTGAAGAATATTGCTGAACCTCTGTGAAAAGTATGAAGGCACTTAGTATTTTTCTTTACATCCAAAAAGTAATGATGAATATCTTCTGCTAGGATGGTATACAAAATCAGATGTGTAAGATTTTTATTGATAAAATTCTTAGATAGTAAGGAATTATGAGGTTAATGAGGAGATAAGAAATTAACCACCAACTTCATCAATAGTGGAGCAGATATGAATCAAGTGGCTTATTCCTGCATCCACTTCCTACATTTCTTTTGAATAGTAATTTTACAATTTAAAAAAAGCTACTAAGACAAAATACTAAAAAATAAAACTTAAAATACTTGCTGAACTTGACCCCTTAACAATCTAAAAATTAAAGACCATGAGACCATAACACCATAAGACATAGGAACAGGATTAGGGTTTTCCATCAAGTCTGCTCCAGTACTTCATCATGGCGGATGCCGGATCCCACATACACATGCCCTCTCATCATATCCCTTGATGCCCCAACCAATCAGGAATCTATCAACTTCCACTTTGAATATACTCACAAACTTGGCCTACATCGCAGTCTGTGCAGAGCATTCCACAGATTCACCACTCTTTGGTTATAAAAAAAAATTCCTCTTTACTTCTGTTCTAAAAGATCGCCCCTTCATTTTGAGGCTGTGCCCTCTAGTTCTGGATATCCCCACCAAAGGAAACAGCCTCTCCACATTCACGTATCTAGTCCTTTCAACATTCAGTAGGTTTCAATGAGATCCCCCCACATTCTTCTAAATTCCAGTGAGTACAGGCCCAAAACTGCCAAATGCTCCTCGCATGTTAACCCCTTTGTTCCTGGAATCATCCTCATGCACCTCCTCTGTAGTCTCTCCAATGATAACACATCCTTTTTGAGATATGGGGTCCAAAACTGTTGACAATACTCCAAGTGCAGCCTGACTAGTGTGTTATAAAGGCTTAACATTATCTCCTTGCTTTTATATTCTATTTCCCTTGAAACAAGTGCCAACATTGCATATGCCATCTTTACCACAGACTCAACCTATAAATTAAACATCTGGGTGTCTTGCACGAGAACTCCTATGTCCCTCTGCACCTCTGATGTTTGAACCTTCTCCCCATTTAGATAATAGTTTGCACTATTGTTCCTTTTACCAAAATGCATTATCATACATTTCCCAACACTGTATTCCATCTGCCACTTTTTTTGCCCATTCTTCCAATTTGTCTAAATCCTGCTGCAATCACATTGCTTCTTCAGCACTACCTACCCCTCCACCTATCTTCATATCATCTGCAACCATTGTCACAAAGCCATCAATTCCACTATCTAAATCATTGACAATCAATGAGAAAAGTAGCAGTCCCATTACTGACCCCTGAGGAGCACCGCTAGTCACTAGCAGTCAACCAGAAAAGTCCTCCTTTATTCCCACTTACTGCTCCTGCATGTCAGCCATTCCTCTATCCATGCCAGTATTTTTCCTGTAACAGTGTAGGATTTTATTTTGTTAAGCAGCTTCATGTGAGACGCCTTATTAAATGCCTCCTGAAAATCTAAATAAACGATATCCACTGCCTCTCCTTTATCCACCCTACTTGGTACTTTGTTGAAGAATTCTAACAGATTTATCAGGCAAGATTTCCCTTCACAGAAACCATACTGGCTTTGACTTACTTTATCATTAGTCTCCAAGTACCCCGAAACCTCGTTCTTAATCATAGAGTCCAACACTTTCCCAACCACTGAGGTTAGGCTAACTGGCCTATAATTTCCTTTCTTTTGTCTTCTTCCCTTCTTAAAGAGTGGAGTGACATCTGCAGTTTTCCAGTCCTCCAGGATCATGTTAGAATTAAGTGATTCTTGAAAGATCATGACCAAAGCATCTGTTATCTCTTCAGCAACCTCCCTCAGGACTCTGGGATGTAGTCCATTTGGTCTAGCTGACTTACTTCCTTACGACCTTTCAGTTTGCTTAGCACTTTTTCCTTTGTAATAGCAATAGCACTCACTCTTGCTCCCTGACACTCACAAACCTCTGGCATAGAGCTAGTGGCTTCCACAGTGAAGACTGAAGCAAAGTACTTATTGTTACTCTGACATTTCTTTGTCCCCCATTACTGCTTCACCAGCATCATTTTCCAGTGGTTCAAGATCAACTGTCAACTCCCTTTTATTCTTTATATAACTGAAAAAAGTTCTAGCATCCTGCTTTATATTATCAGCTAGTGTGCCATTATCCTTTTTCAGAGTTTTTTTAGTTGCCTTTTGTTGGATTTTAAAAGCCTCCCAATCATCCAACTTCCCACTCGCTTTTGCTGACTTATATGCCCTTTCCTTGGCTTTTATGCAGACCTTAACTTCTGCATTTGCCTTCCTCACTACCAACTCAACCTGCAAATCAATCTTTAGGGAATCCTGCGTGAGGACTCCAAAGACCCTTTGCACCTCAGGTTTTTTAAATTTTTTCCCATTTGGAAAATAGTCTATTGCTTTCATTTCTTCTTCCGAAGTGCATGACCATATAATTCCTGGCATTGTATTCCATCTGCCACTTTTTTCCCATTCTCCTAATCTATCCAAGTCTTTCTGCAGCCTCCCTGCTTCCTCAATGCTACCTGCCCCTCCACCTATCTTCGTATCACCTGTAAACTTGGCCACAAAGATATCAATTCTGTTATCCAAATCATTGACATATAATGTAAAAAGAAGCGATCCCAAGACTGATGCCTCTGGAACACCACTAGTCACCAGCAGCCAACCAGAAAAGGCTCCTTTTATTCCAATTCCTTGCCTTCTGCCAATCAGCTGATGGTCAATCCATGCTAGTATCCTTCCTGTATTACTATGAGCTCTTATCTTATTAAGCAGGCTCAAGTGTGGCACATTTTCAAAGGCCTTCTGAAAATCCATGTATATAAATTCTGCCAATTCTCTTTTTGTCTATCCTGCTTGTCATTTCCTGAAAGAATTCAAACAGATTTGTCAAGCAAGATGTTCCCTTAAGGAAACTATGCTGACTTTGGCCTATTTTATCAGTTGCATCCCAAGTACCCCAAAACCACATCCTTAACAATCGACTCCAATGCTGAAGTTAAGGCTAACTGGCCTATAATTTCCTTTTTTCTGCCTTCCTTCCTTCTTGAAGAGTGGAGTGACATTTGCAATTTTCCTGTCCTCCAGAACCAATCCATAATCTAATGATTCTTGAAAGATCATTACCAATGCCTCCACAATCTCTTCAGCTATCTCCTTCAGAACCCTGGGATGTAGTCCATCAGATCCAGGTGACTTACCTATCTTCAGACCTTTCAATTTCCCAAGCACCTTCCCCCTAGTAATAGCAACTGCCCTCACTTCTGATCCTTGACATTCTCAAACCTCCGGCATACTGCTAGTGTCCTCCACAGAGAAGATTGGTGAAAAGTACTTATTCATTTCATCGGCCATTTCCTTGTCCCCCAGTACTACCTCTCCAGTGTCGTTTTCCAGTTGTCCAATATCTACTCTTGCCTCTTGGACCTGATTCGAGACATCCCTGACCCTGGCATCTGGGAGGCAACATAGCATACAGATGTCTCTATCGAATCCACAGTCTACTCCTATAACTAAATCCTCTATCAATACTACAGTCCTAACCTCCCCCTTCCCTTCTGAGTTACAGCACCAGACTGAGTGCCAGAGACCCATATGCTGTAGCTTCCTGCTCCCTTCCCAGTAGGTTGTCCCCCACAACATTGTCCAAAAATGTACCAGATATATACCTCGCCCTAGCCTGATGAGCAGAAGTCTCCCCACTCTATCTGTGGTCCTCTCACACAATGGCCTCTCCGCTTATCCCTGCCTTATTATTTGCCTTTGCTAATGCATGAGGCTCGTGCAATAATTCAACTGTGACTGCGCCACTGAAATCCTGAGAAAGCTCCTATTTAAAAAAAAATCTTTTGCTCCTCGACCTGTGCGAGGCCTGCTGCACTGATTTGGCTGTAACTATACCACCGAAGTCCTGCGAAAGCTGCTTTATTTAAATCTACCGCTTGCACACCTGTGTGAGGCCTCCTGTGCCGAGACCCAACGCACGCACAGCAAAACTTTAGAAATGCTAAAATGACATAAAGGACTGGATTTCTGTTAGTGATTTTTAAATTCAATAAATGCTGGTTGCAATGTTAGGAGAAGTTGTTGCTTCCCTTTGTGAGGACAAGCAAAACCTTACTTTTATATCTCAACTGAGGGACTGCATGTCCAGCAGGAAAAGCTCCCCGAACATTGCACTGAAATCTCAGCCCAGACTAAGGGCTAAAATCACTGAAACAAGTATTGCGCAGGAACTGTTCAGACACAGAGAGAAAAATGCCACCATTTCAGACAACACTAGCACTAAACTGGGAAGAGAGAGCAAGCAGGTATTGGATTCTTCCACTTTATTGATGAATGATGGTGGTAAGATGAACTTGTGCCACCTCTGGCAGCAATTCCTTGCTTGTTAGACCACCATGACTCACACAATCAAATAATACCCTGCAAGAGTTGTAGGTACAAAAGAAAAATATATGCAGCTGTGTGATGCAGAGGCACTCTTTGTTCTTCTGCATGTGTGTCATTACTTTGTAAAGGGACAACCCAATCCACATGTGAAATGATTCAGTATAATAGAAAATTAGAAAACTCCACAGTAATAAAATGCATCTCAATAATGGACAATTGAATTTGAGTTGACAAGATTTTAAAACCTGAGAGATTCTTTTAATTAATTCCATTTTTAGAAAAATGTTGCACTTTAGAAGCATGCTTGTCATGGGTAGCAAAATGCTGTTTGTATATTTTAGCTTTATGTTTCAGCAGACATGTGATAGCGTTCTCCACATAATTCATATTACATGTCGGCACCATGTTCCATGCTCAATACTAATCAGTTTATATTATATAAATGGCATACTTATTTTTATAGAGCTTGATGGTTTTATTGAGATATAGTTTATGAATTGACTGTTATAATAAGCAGGTTATGCAGGTAAGTAGCCTGCACTGGTGAGCAGATGGTGACAGTATTTGTAATTAAAAACTGTATGAATGACATTAGGGGATGAAAATTACAGGTTTATTCTAGTGCGTGTTCTGAGATCAGAACATGAAAATTATAAGGTTCTTTTTTTCCTTTGAGAAAACATCCAGGCATACTTAATGTGCTGTACATATTATATGAAGAATATAAGCAGAAACAGCAAACAGGAATAAGTGTTGGTGAAAATACATTGAATTCTCCATTTATTCTGTGTTATTTACATCTAGTTTATTTCAAGGTATGAAATTCAAATACAATATCAAATCAGTTGTGCTGTGAAACAGAATAAAGATGTATTTTTAAGAGAATGTCACACTGAGACAATTAATATGAAATGGACAATGCTCAATTTTCAACGGACTGGTCAAAAACAAGTGTACCACAATTAAATTCACCACAAAGGATTGTGAGAGGCAAGGGTCCATTAATCTGCATCTATACGACAACTAATCAATTAACATGAGAAATTCCAAAATTAGCTCGATTGTAATGAAGTATGAAACACAGATTAATTTACAAAATTTTCAATGCTTAGTGCACAACTTAATAATTGCTTACAATGCATATGGCACATTTCTCCAAATGTCACAATGTACAGAAAATCTGATAAGATGTCTGCTGCAAAACATTGTGGTTTGGTCACCAAAATGAAATATCGGCTTCTGTTAAGTGCATCTGATAAAATTACAGAATACTGTAGAATTCCAACCTCTGCTCATTTTACAATAACATACATCTTCCCGTCTTGCAGTATAAACACAAATTTTGATGAAATTATAAACAGAAAATTCACATCTCCCTGCAGATGAGAACAAGAAACATATGCCAATAAGTTCATTTGCCAAATCAACACCAAAATGCGAATGTGGGCTTGATTTCAGGTGGAGCAGTAGCTCTGCCAGTGGCATATTTAAAAATCCAGTCAAATGCAAGTTGAAGTCATCCAAATTAATTACCTTAATGACAAGAAAATGATTCACTTGACCTTTGCAATTGAGTCTAAGGCTGTTTCGGCAGCCAGTAAGCAATTGAAAATGGCTATACAAAAACAAGAGAGTGAACGAACTGTTGGAAGTGCACATACCTTTACTTTTGAAGTAGATTCTTAAAAAATACCTGCACCCACTTTACTTAAGTACGTCATTGTGTTGTGTAACTGGCGTGTCATTGTTGGAAATTTAAAATTAAAAAAAAGAAAATTCTGGAAACACTCAGCAGCTGAGGCATCCTCAACAGAGATAGAAATATTATCAATATGTTCCAGGTGGAAGACCCTTCATCAAACATTCTGAAACTTTGATTGTGCTTCCCTTTCAGTGGATGCTGCCTGACCTGCTGAGTGTTTTCAGCTACTTGTTGAGAATGTTTAACCAATACACATGTGAACGGGCTGTTATGACAAGATTTACCAGTGTTAGGAATTTCAACAAACTGATGAAGAAAGAATCATGCTGGCAGGATGCTGATCTTGCTCTCTTTGTTGGAGGCTACGAAGGATGAGAAAGACATTTCACAAAGAAAAAATCATAGGAGTTATACAGTGCAGAAACAACTCCTTTGGCCCATTAGGGTCCACGGAATCACCAACTACATCTGCCAAATAACATAGTTCTTGTTAATTTTTATTAAGAAAATTAAAAGCATAAAAGCATTTTAAACTCACTGATTGCTGCCTGATTGAATATTCAAACACTTAATATTAAAATACATATTTCAAATAAATCCACTTAGGAATGCTCAAAAATTAACCATCTTTAAATAATGCTGAAAAGTTTAAAAAGAAAGTTTAATTCCAAATTAGCACATATTATTCAAAAATGAGTAAGAAAGCATATTTTGTAACATTGTTAGGAATGTCAGTAAATAGCGTCTCTGAGTCAGTTTGAATGGTGTGATTCTTTGATTTACAGGGCATAGCTTGAAGCAAAAAACTCATTTGCATAACTTTGCATATTCTGGGTAATATTTGAGTCAAATTAACTGTTGTGGCATAATTATTAGACTTTGCTTGCAAATCCTTTTTATCAAAGTTATCATTTTTGTTTTTATTTGTACTTAATGAATAATTCAGGAAACCAGGTATGGAGATTAGAGCACGTTCAATTGGACAGTTTCAAAATATAAACTTTACCAGAGATAATATTTTCTTGCATTATTTGTGTTTTTGATGCCTTAACTTATTTTTTCCAAAATACATTGACATTTTCACTCCATCCAGGTCTGTGTCACAGAGGCCAAAGGTTTCTTTAACTTTGATTCACCTACCTCTACTCTGGTAAACTATATCATTTTGCCTGTTCAAATTAATTAAACAGAAACCAAAACCAGAAATGTGTGTTTATTGTTGTAGATATGCTTTAATATTGAGGATCTTTGCACAGATGCATGTACAGTCACAGTCATGAAGCAAATTTCTCACAAAACCACCTTCAAGCTGTGGCAAGTTTGTGAAGCAAAGCAAGTATTTTTATATCATCAGTTTTCTTGAGCCTCTCTATTGAATGTAACTCATTTTGAGGCTTGAGGGATAATTCTCTGATTCTGTATTTCCAGAAGAAACTGGTATGTGTAAGTTATAATGACAGAGCTCATGATATCCTTTTCAATTATTTTAATATCATGGAATAGGCCCAGTAACTCCAGAGATGGAATTATGAGAATTATTGGCCATCGTCAATATCACATTCTTATGTAATCCTGTCCTCACTCAGTTTCTAACACATCTTGTTTGGAGATAGTAGAAGGAGCACTGGCTAGTTTTGTCTCTTTTCTTAAACCATGGGCATTAATTTTACCCCATGAACTTAACAATTCCACAGCCAGCAGCATAGAACTGACAATGAATCTGCATCCTATTAATTTTATTCAAACCAAAAAAAAAGTAATCTGTTTGTGAAATCATGAGGGATAGTGTCATGTGTGTATAAAATCACCACTCCTTTAACTATATTGATATGTACAACAGGCAAGAGATGAGTCACTTAAGTCCAAGAGAATTTTATAAAGAGCCGCCAGGCCTCACTTATTTTAAGTGAGATTCAGTCATTATTTAATTGTGTAGCCTATTTTGAAAATATAACTGGTTTTGCATTGTCAAAAGATTGTCTTGCATTTTTCATGATACATAAAAGTTCCAAATATCATTTTGGTTACCAAATGATGAACACAATTTACAGTATATTGGTTAAATGAATATGATGCTATTTTTAAAATTACCACAATGAGTTTATCTAATGGCTGATTGTGTATTGTTGCATTTGTCAGGATTTACCACAGCAACAATGGAGTGCAAATTTCCACCAGCAACTTCTGATTGTGACACATATAGTTCAGTTTTCATCTCAGTAGCTTTCCAACCCTTCTCACCTTAAATGACTCCTCACATTCTGTATTGGATTTATTTCTAGCTTTAATATGCATCAGAATGTTTGTACCCTCCACACCATGCATGTCCAGAAACCCCTTTCACATATTGTTTGGTGATCTCTTGAACTGTGAGGTATTACTGATCTTTTCCCTCTCTATCATTGTTGAACCCTTGATTCTAAAATTGTTTTCTTGTTGCCTCCAGGCACACCTGAAGTCTATCTCCACAATACTGAAGTGCTGACTCGAAATCTATTTCTCCTTATTTTCTGCCATTTTAAATTTTCTCTGTGGCAGACTTTTACAACACCACCATGCATAATTTGCATATCGTTAACCCACAATTTAGGCTTCTTCTTTGATTGGCAGCTGCAAAGTAGTAAGGTGACAGAGTGAAAATCTGAAATTTGTGCCTGACAGAAGATTACACAAAAATTGCCCCATTGTCTCTTG
This sequence comes from Mobula birostris, assembly GCF_030028105.1. NCBI lineage: Eukaryota > Metazoa > Chordata > Chondrichthyes > Myliobatiformes > Myliobatidae > Mobula > Mobula birostris. The sequence continues at coordinate 44,900,215 of NC_092384.1, forward strand.
CTACAAAACGGTAGCCTAATCAATGTGACACAATGCTGGCAATCTATTAAATAACGAGATACATTAAAAAATCATGCTATGTGAAGTAACAAGTGTCTTTGCTGTGCTAAGCTTCACTGCTCCTATATGCAACTTCTTCCATTTGTTTTCATACTGCCACCACCGCAAAGAGGCTCAGTTGTTTCTGGGAAAGATCCCCGCCAATCTATGTTCCTGTCAATGATAATCTGTGTTTAATTCCATCCCCCACACTCTCCAAAAAAAAAGTCATCTGGTATATGACCAGAAATTATTTTTTTTCTTTTGCTAACAATAGATGTATTATTCGTGCACAATTCTGATCTGATGGAGGCAGACGTGAGAGTACGGAGGAACATCTGGAGAAACTTCTGAAATGCCCGTTTCGCTGCCGCTGCTACTGTGTGGCAACCGGAATCTCTGGAGCAGAAGGCCCTGAATCCTCGGCTTTGCTTGTTTTGGCGGCCGGGATGAGGTCGAAGGCGCTCGGGAAGCTGTATTGGAGGGGCTGGTCAGAGGCTCGAAGTTTTCGGATGGACGGACTCGGTGTCGGCTGCTTCCAAGGCATCGGCAGTTGTCAGTGCCTTGGGGGTTTATGGCAGGGAGTTTCTTCCTTTTGTCGCCTGCTATCGGGGACTCAGGAGTTGATCGGGACTTGAGACTTTTTTTTACTGTGCCCATGGTCTGTTCTTTATCAAATTATGGTGTTGTTTTGCACTGCTGTAACTATATGTTATACTTATGTGGTCCTGTCAGTGTTAGTCTTTGGTTTGTCCTGTTTTCTGTGATATCACTCTGGAGGAACATTGTATCATTTCTTAATGCATGTATGCATTTCTAAATGACAATAAAAGAGAACTGAGTGTTCTCATAATCGAATCACAAGCTGAATTTCATTAGTTTCTATGGAGTTGAATGTTGACAGATGCAACTGATGATCAATGTTTAGTGCTAGAAATGTAATCTCCCTACACATACACAACCTAATGCCAGTCTTTTACACATTACTAAGTGAGATCGCAGGTTCAAATTCATTCTCAGTCATGTCCTAAGCCCACATTTTGACAGCACAAGCCAATCTCAACTGGATATTGAATAAAGGTCCTATCAGGGAGCCTAAGACACTCAACTTTTTTTTGGAATAGGAAAAGCGTGAGTCGACCACCTTGTTGCCCATGTCTTGTGGACAATCCTACACTTTATTCCTCCTAAACAATTCCTGGTAATTCTGTTGCCATTTTCTTATCTTCCCCTTAATCCTCAACCTTTGTGACTCCTCAGATAACCCCAACATCTCCCTAACTGATCAAAAGCAATCACCTTCTCTGGCAATCACTTCTCTTTATCAAGCACCTCTAATTCTGCAACCTCAACCTCTAGAAATCCCACCATGACTCCTCCCTCAAGCCTGAAGCTCAATGACAAAAGGCTTTTATGCAAGGTATGCTGTGCAAGGCCTCTGCCATCACATGGGACATTCTGGGGCTTGAGGTTCTGGGAGCTTTGTACCAACCTTGTCTGCACCTGCCATTCAGAGCTGCTTTAATGAACCTCCTCTGCTGTTTTCCAATTTCTAGCCCACTGATTCCAATTCATTTTACTTCATGAGTGTAGCATAATTATACAAGCTGAATTTAGACATTCATTTCTTGCATACTGAAACTTTTGAATCTTTTCTAAGTTTCTTCTCATAATCGTGCAAAAATGGCCACAGAAAACGTTGTCTAAGCCACTGTAAATTATACAATAGAATTCATAGACAGTTTAAATATCTATTTCTGAAGTAAAACTGTAAATTCCAATTATATAGGTCCAGTGACTACTTTTATTTCATTTAGTCAAATATTCTGGAAGAGAAATGGTGATATACATCATTTTTGCACATTCTATAAAACTATTATATTGCGAGCTCCAAATAATCATGTTTTTCAAAGCAGTTTTGATATCATGAAAATCCTTGTTCTTGTTCACAATAACAGTTTCCCAAGAGTCCTAAAAGGGATATTCTCCTTCATAAATAATAAAATAGGAGCAGTCCCCAGAGTAGCATATTTCTCATTTCTGCTAGTTTTCTAAGTCCATTTACATTACTTAGTATAATTTTGTACCCAGTATAATCCAACTATGGTTAGTAAAGTTGCATCCTGATTACCAAACACTTAAAGGGCAACAAAAATGTGATAATGCTCATTACATGGTAATTCAACATATTCTTTGGGGAGAAAGAAACCTAACCAAAACAGGTCCTCTCTTACAGTATTTATGGAACTTCCAGGATTTTGACAAAACACAATCACTTTCATAATTAGGAGAGAGAAAAACATCACTTTATACCAGCTTCCATTCTTACGGTTACTCTTTCTTTGCTTCGTGGCACACACTATTACTCAATTCAAAAGGCAGACAAATAACTCACCCTCCTGCTCTACACCATTTCTACTTGGCAAACAGAGGTAAATTGTATCCCATATCCTGGAAAAAACTGGAAATTATTGAAAATACTGGAATACTGGAATATTCACATGAAGGCATCCTGCAATCCCAGCTATTTCCAGTTTTAATTATAATTGGAAAAGTAAGGCAAAAGAAGATTATTGCTCTGGGGCAGATACGTCACTGGATGTGTGATTGGAGTAGCTACACACACCAAATTAAATTTCCGAGGCCCTGATGCTATTTTGTTTAACACAAGAATCGCCGTAAATGATTATCTCCTGAGGCATAATTGAATCAGATAGGATTGTGTTGCCTGAAACATGGAGAGGTCACACGGGTAATGTCTCAATCCTTCTCCAACACACAGTTAATGCTATACAATACCTGTGAAATTGTTGCACATATATGCAAAGAGCAGTCATTGTAGATTGACTCTGAAGACTATATCTGAGTGTCAGGCATAAACATTGCAACAGTATTATTTAAAAGCATCATCAATCACACTGGTTTTTATGGGTGGGATCTGGGTTTGTATCGTTCCAAGGCTTTATAGACTTATCTGATGTGGAGTTGAAGTTCTTCTGATTACTTGAGTTCATTTTGGAGGAGAGGCTTCTGTTGTTTGGATTAGATCTTGAATTACTTGATCGGTAGTGGAGGGAGAGGAACTCTCTAGTTTTTCTAGTTGAGAAGGACAAACGAAAGGGGAAGGAGAACTATATTCCTTCATCTACAAATATGAGCAGCAAAGCATTCAGATGCTAAGACTTTCTAAGTCTGAGTGACAGAGATCCGTCACCTTGTGCAGGCAGATATCCACACCCTCAACCGGACCTACACTCTGCTCCTGCGTAGCTGGAGAGCACAGTCGCTCTGAACTTCTTCACCTCCTGTTCTCTCCAGGTGGCGATACCTGAGATTTTTCACATTCACCATTTTGCTGCCTCACCCAGCAAACTCCAAACTCCAGCAAGGGAATTTCATTTCATCTCATTGTGCAAACATTCTCTTACTGCATGGGCCAGCCAGGTGTGTGCAGAATTATGGAGTTCTGAGGATTTAGAAGAGACACACTGCTCCAGAGTGGTGTTCAGATTTTATTCCAAAGCTGCTTATGATCCCAAAAGCAACACACATAAAAATTGCTGGTGAACGCAGCAGGCCAGGCAGCATCTATAGGAAGAGGCATAGTCGATGTTTCGGGCCGGGACCCTTCATCAGGACTAACTGAAGGAAGAGCTAGTAAGAGATTTGAAAGTGGGAGGGGGAGGGGGAGATCCAAAATGATAGGAGAAGACAGGAGGGGGAGGGATGGAGCCAAGAGCTGGACAGTTGATTGTCAAAAGGAATATGAGAGGATCATGGGACAGAAGGCCTTGGGAGAAAGAAAGGGGGAGAAGAGCCCAGAGGATGGGCAAGGAGTATAGTGAGAGGGACAGAGGGAGAAAAAGGAGAGAGAAAAAAAATATATAATAATAATGAATAAATAGTCGATGGGGTACGATGGAAAGGTGGGACATTAAAGGAAGTTAGAGAAGTCAATGCTCATGCCATCAGGTTGGAGGCTACCCAGACAGAACCTTATATTCCATCTGGGTATCCTCCAACCTGATGGCATGAACATTGACTTCTATAACTTCCCTTAATGTCCCACCTCCCCTTCGTACCCCATCAATTAATTGTTCGTTATTATATATATATTTTTTTCTCCCTCTGAAACTCTCACTATTCTCCTTGCCCATCCTCTGGGCTTCCCCCCTCCCCCTTTCTTTCTCCCTGGGCCTCCCGTCCCATGATCCTCTCATATCCTTTTTGCCAATCAACTTTCCAGCTCTTAGCTCCATCCCCCTCCCCCTCCTGTCTTCTCCTATCATTTTGGATCTTCCCCTCCCCCTCCCACTTTCAAATCTCTTACTGTCTCTTCTTTCAGTTAGTCCTGACGAAGGGTCTCGGCCCGAAATGTCGACTGTATCTCTTCCTAGAGATGCTGCCTGGCCTGCTGCGTTCACCAGCAGTTTTAATGTGTGTTGCTTGAAATTCCAGCATCTGCAGATTTCCTTGTGTTTATGATCCCAAAAGTCCAACTCTTGCTGAACTTCCAGAAAGTGCATGACTAGTGAAGGAAGAAAAGATCCTGGTCAATATTTTGATTCCAAGAATCTCACAGGAAACAGTCTCTGGCCCAGGAGAACGTTCAGGTTCTTAGCTGTCACAGCCTACATCCTCTGTCATGGATGCTCAATGTAGCCTTTGGAGGTCACACTGAAAATACTGGAGCCTGCCAACAACATCCCTGAACAGCCTGGAGAGTCCTGCTGCCCTTTGCAAGGGTTAGCCCCATGCTTTGTTGTCTTGGTGAAGGGAAGGGATACAGAAGGTCAACTTATCTGTAAAATTGAGATTTAATTCTTGCCACCATCTGTAAAGAGTTTGTACGTTCTCCCCATGACAGCATTGGTTTCCCCCGGGTGCTCTGGTTTCCTCCCACATTCCAAAAAAGTACAAGTTAGGATTAGTAAGCTGTCGATGTGCTATGTTGGTGTCAGAAGCATGGTGACACCCAGCACCTCCCTGATGCAAATGAAACATTTTACTGCATGTTGCGATGTTTCAATGTACACATGACAAATAAAGCTAATCTATCTGAATCTTGAAAGGTAGAAGAAATTATGGGATGAGGACAAAGTGGATGTTAGAGAAAAAATGTTATTGATGGTCTTAGTTCTGACCCTCCAGTGCCACTGGCTACGCCTGAGATGATGACCATTCCACCCTACTGACGACAGTCAACAAGTCCACCAGCCCATTGCTAGAGTCTGCAGCAACACAAAAGGTGCTGGGGGAGTGCAGAGGATCAGGCAGCATCTCAGAAGGGAAATAGACTATCAACATTTTAGATTGAGACCCTTCATATGGACTGGAGATTCATCTGAAGGGTCTCAAACTGAAATGTTGACAGTCTGTCTCCCTCTAGAGAACCTGGCTGGCTTCTCCAGTTCCTCAGACAGATTGTTGTTGCTCTGCACTCCAGTAACCTACAGATTACTGCATTTCCATGCTGCAGTCTGGGATTGAGGTACAGCCTCTTGAGTGTGAGGGGTGAGAGTGCAGGCAAATGTGTTGGAATAGCTGAAAAATTGTTAGACTTGAAATGCACGTCTGATTGTTGGTACAGCATTAAATATGAGAACGCCATGCAGATTTTTGTGAACGAATTTATTGCTGTTTCCCTTGTCCTTGATCTGACTTGTGAGGGTCAACCGCTCTGTCTAGCTCAGACATTAATCTCCCGGTCCACTTCCTCTTACTGCCACTTCTTTTTGGAATTTGCTTGCTGGCTTCCTGTGCTGCAAGATATCTATTCAAGAGAACACCACTTCCTTTGGAATTTCTGGCCAGCTTTGGTAAAGTGGACAGTCGATTCCCATGTCTCCACTCTCACCTTTCCTATTGCATCTGAAGCCACACTTTTGCAAACTACAACACTATTTGGATTCAGCGCATAGCTCTGCTCTACAAGAGACATGAGATCAGTTACTGCTGAGGACTTTCTTCTGGACTGAAACAGAAGAAAAGAAGACATCCTTTTAAGGTGAGTTAAGAAACGTTTAGGTGAGATGGGTGCCATGGGTGGACATAAGGGACATTTAAGAGACTCTTAGATAGGCACGTGGATGAAAGCAAAATGAACAGTTTGAGGCTGTGGAGGAGGGAAGGGTTAGATTAATCACTGAGTAGGTTAAAAGGTTGCCTCAGCATTGCGGGCTGAAGGACAAGTGCTGTGCTGTACTGTTCTGTGTTCAATGTTCTCAAAGACAGTCAGTATAAAAAGGCAAGGGAGCCAGGTGGGCCAAGAGCTGGCAAGTGATTGGTGAGGAGTGATTGATTGTGGGAGAAGAAAGAGTGCAGATATTGATCGAGGTTGGGAGGTGTGAGGTGGAGGAAACAAAGGGCTGCAGATCATGGAACCTGATAAGTGAAAAATTCAAATATAAATTCATTTAAAACATACCTAACTGAATGAAGTAATGGTTTTGGTCCCAGGAGGCAGAAAAGCAGCTATGGGATTGTTTCGAGTTTTGGACTTGGCCGGTTTCAAGGACTGATCTGTGGATCTGAATAAAAAAATCATGGTTGTCATGGACTTTATTAAAACAGTTGTAGATGAGTGTATCCCAGCAAAGTCATTCAGAGTCTTCACCACTCAGAAGCCCTGGATGAACCATAAGATCTTGCAACCTGTTGACAGCCAGATCAGAGGCATTCAAGTCCGGTGATCAAGGAAGTTCCAAGAGGTCCAGGTACGATCTCCGGAAAGCCACCTCATGGGTGAAGTGCCAATCCTGGATTAAACTTGAGTCAACGAAGGATGCTCAACAATTGTGGCAGGGCTTGAATACAATCACCTCTTGTAAAGTTAAATCAAACAATTTAACTTCGCTTCCAGAAGAGTTTAGTGCCTTCTATGACTTGTCGCACACCAATGCCCTTGAATGGAATATACTATAAAAAGTAGTGAATAGGGCCTAGTGTATCATGGGTAAAGCCCTCCCCACCCTGAGTGCATCCACATGAAACGCTGTTGTAGGAAAGCAGCATCCATCATCAGGGACCCCCACCTCCCAGGACATACTCTCTTCCAGCTGCTGCCATCAGGAAGAAAGTACAAGAGCCTCAGGACTCAAACCACCCAGGTTTAGGAAGAGTTAATAACCTTCAACCATCAGGCTCTTGAACCAAAGGGGATAACATCACTAAACTTCACTTGCCCCATCACTGAAATGTTTCCGCAACCTATGCACTCAGTTTCAAGACCTCTTCAGGTTATGTTCCCGATATTTATTGCTTATTTATTTATTTATTATTATTATTTCTATTTTGTTGTATTTGCACAGTCTGTTGTCTTTTACACACCAGTTGAATGCCCAAGTTGTCACGGTTTTTCATTGATTCTATTATGGTTATTATTCTATTATGGATTTATTGAGTATGTCTGCAAGAAAATTAATCTCTAGTTTGTATATGGTGATGATAAACTTTGAAATTTGAAATAAATTTTAAAAAATGCTTTTGACATCCAAATGTCTTTAATCTGCCAGTCATACAGGTGTAATGCAGAGGCCTCAGTCCCGAATGTATCTGGCCCCTTGACTCAGTACATTTGAACTCACACCCACTGAGACAGTGGTAGAGCAGGAGGTCAAACACATTGGTGGGATTTGTACCTCCACACTACAGTGTACAATATCAGTCATTGCTTTACAGGGAGGGCCACAGATGGTCTTGTGTCTCTGAACTCTCTCCACAGATGTGCATTTCTTTCTTCTATCCTGTTGTTGGTGACTGATATATCTGTGATACTTTGACCAAAGGTCCCATTTAAATAGTGCTGAAGTTGATGGAAACACTGAGGCAAGAGGCAAGCTGAGCAGACCAGTCTATATCTAGTTAATAGCAAGTGTTCAGCTAACTTCGGTAAATCTAGACATTTGCCAGTCACAGGTAAGGCTTAATTCATAACACATGGTCTAACCACTATACACCTATTCAGAAATTTTGTTGACAGAGCAGTTAGAGAACAATTATAAGCGATCCAATTTATCATAAATTCTTGAGACATATGTATCCTTTACCTCTGACAAGCACAGATGGTACATTTATTTATGGGTGTTGTCTTTGCCCACTCACTTTACTCATCTATTTCCTGATATTGTGTTTGAGAACCTCACAATCCTTACACATGGATTCACACATTTTGTGTTCACTGGAGCTGAGAGGCAGAGACATTTATTCATCCAGATGTAGTGATCTTGTGGAGTCCTCAACTATAGAAAGTAGCTAACCCCAAATCAGTAAATAGTTCAAGGAAGGATTAAATATAGTCCCTAGGGCAAAAAAGGATCAAGGGATATAGGAAGATAGCAGAACTAAGGTACTAAATTTGGGTGCTCAGCCATCACAGTGAACGGAAGAGCAGGCTCAAAGGGACAAATGGCCTACTCCTGCCACTAACTTCTATGTTTCTAAACACCCCATGGGAAATATACATGTATATTTTGTTTTATACTTGGTTTAGGCTAGCTAATTAGTACAAAATGTTTGGATTTTACAAAGCTTTTAATTTAATTGGTTGAAATATACAAACTACTTTGAATATGTTTTAGAAATAATAATGTGGTTTTGTCTGTGATTAGCTCTATGGCAAGGAAAGAATGCTTAGAAGACACTTAGCACCATTACCAATTAAAAATTACTCTAAATGTCATAGCCTTTTAAGATTTCACAAATTGAACACGAGGGGAGGTTTTTCCATGTTAGTTTGCTGAATACATGTGAAAACTCCAGATCAGGAAATTTCATATCCTAACCCGATCGATTTTGATACATATATTCCTGTACTCAGAAACTTCGAAGAATAATATAACTTCTGTGTTCTCAGCAAGGGGTGTACTGGAAAAGACTGCATTGATACGTTGAAAATGTAAACCCAAAATCTCATCTTTAAGACAGAAGACCTTCTCAACTACTCGTGTCTTTTAAAAAGAACATTTATTAAGATTTTGAGTCTCCCATTTATCCTGATTGTGCAGTTATAGCAAAAAGCTTATCTGTAATGTTGATTGCTGCTTTTTATGTCTTGGGTTCCACATACTCGCTGGGATACTTCTTCCAGCAGTGGCCAACTAAAGGAGGTAGACGTCATTTAATATTGTTATTGTGGATCTCCATGCCCCATTATATCAAAATTCAATGTTCTCCTCTTCTGTGATCCCGTCCTTCGTTTGATGTTTCCTGTTTTACCTCTCTTGCTCTCTTAAATCTACGTCCAAGAGGTTGAGAGGCTGGATGCAGGAAGAAAGATTTCCTTAGCTGAGTGAGGTGGGGGAGAAACAGAGGTTAGGTAAGAGGGTAGAACAATTAAAACTGAGATGAGGGGAAATGTCTTCATTCAGAGGCTAGAAAATGTGTAAAATTCTCTCCACTGAAGGCTGAGAAAGCCAAGTCACAGAACATATTCAAGCAGGAAATTGATTATTGGAAACAAAAGGCATTAAGGCCCATGGGGAGAGAGAATGGGAATGTGGTGTTGAGACAGAGGGTTAGTCATGATGGGTGAAGTATGCTCAAAGGGATGAAAGGTTGATTACTTCACCTGTGTCCTATGTTCTGCATCTGTAAAGCTGCTTTAAGAACAACTGCTCATATTTCACTGGGATAGCCAACAACCTAATGGTCCAAACACTGGATTTTGCTATTTCAGGTTAGCCACATCTTCTATGATCCTTTGCCTGGTTCTCTCTCCCTTTGTCCATGTATTTAATCCCCTTTCACTCATTAATTAGATTCCTCATCCTCCTCCCCTCCTGGTTTCATCTGCCCATTATCCACACAGCTACCTACCTGTGTTTCCTCTACCTTGACCTGCCTTTCCTAACCCCTCTCTCCTTGATGGTTCCATCATTCCTCTGTATCTGGCTTCTGTCTCTGTCTTTATCTCTCATCCTCTTCACTCCTTACGTGGTTCTGTCTGCTCATTATCCCCCACCTCACATGGTTCCCAATGACCTGCCAGACCTTCCTCACCCTTCCCTAGCCTTCCCTTTCACATCTTTATACTGGCTATCTTCCCTCAACACGCTAAGTCCTGGTACAGAGCATAGACTTGAAAGATCAAACATCCCTTTGCTTCCGCAGACATTGCTTGACCTACTATGTTCATGCAACAGTTTGCTTTCACTCTAGATTCTGGCATCTAGTCTCTGTGAATCCACATTGCTCCTTTCCCCTTGTTTCCCGAACTCCACCATTACCAAACAGTTTACACCTGACATATATGAGCTTCGTTAAAATACCATTGACTTCTTATTCCCCTACCTTCTTGCAAAAGCCTCTTTAAACATCCTCCTATTGAACAGTGTTTTGGATTCCCCAAATAACCTTTGATTTTATAATATCCCCACGGTCAGCATTTACATTTTCCTTTCCTTCCCACTAGAAAACTAAATGAGAAGTCCACCTGATGAATCGAGATTTTGGTGAACTTGAATCTCATTTCTATTGTGAACAAAAACAAAACATACACAGCAAAATGAAAATAATTTACAGCATGAATTTTTTTTTTGAAATCTGAAAAATAAAACTTAGAATTAAACGGTGCAGACTGAATGTTGTACATCTGATGGATTGGGCCACCATCCGTTGTTTCAGAATGGCTTTCCCACACAGGCTTTATGTAAATTAATCATAAAATAAAGGTACAAATTGAATATCGAATTAAAATAAATAGGCTTTCAGACATGAATCAGTAAATACACTGCAGATCTATCTACAATCATGAGTCAAAATAAAATCTTTAAGAAAAATCTAAATGGTCTGCAATCTCAAAAAGCATTTCAAATGACATGTTAGATAATACCTGACTAATTGGTAAAAAAAAATTGAAGCACATTCATAATTAGATTTATTTTAAAATGTGTGAACTGAAAGCAGTCTGGTTTCTCTTTATCTTGAATTGTTTTATATTGTAATTATTTGTGAATGTGGGAAAACATAGAAAACCAAAAGACTTGTTATCTTATCACAAATTGTGCATACCATTTAATCTCCAGAAGGGATTTTCTATAAAACTTAATTTTTCTGAGATAGTCAAGCAAGACTCCATTATATCCATATTCAACATGTAGCTCTATTATTCTGACCTGGCGATTTTCTTCTAACAGATAGCTTTTCATAGTCTTTATAACCTTAAAGCTACCATGTTCCATAACCCTCACCTATCTTTATCAGGCTATCTTCAATATGACGACTAATCCACCATCTATCCAACTCTGCTGCTGATCTAGCACACTAGAGGGATAAAGCAGTCTTGGAATCTGTTAAGGATGGTTAATTTTATGCTTCCATGCCAAATAGCCTTCCTCTTTCTAAGTAGAATTCTATCATTCTACATAACCTGTACTTCACAGAATTGTAAATCAATCATCTCCCTATTCAATCTTCTTATCAGTCACATCCAGCAATTCTCTCCACAATCTTCTCTAATTCATCTTTGTCCTGATAAACATTTCAATGCTCTTTCGATAAGAACGTGTCCAGTGTTGAGTGGAGTAATCTATAATTAAACTTTACTTATGTTTTACATGGTCCATGGTTTTGGCATGTTTAATTAAAAATACTCAGTTTATAGCCCTGACTTTGATCTGTACGGTTATTAACACCTTGATCTTGATTGAGAATCTTATGTTATTGATTATACTCCAATCTTATTTATTCTATAATTTATGTATACGTCTCACTGACATTGTCAGACATCCATTCACCATGGTTTCTTGAGGTTGTTATAGCCAGGGGTGGTAATGGGGACAAGCTCCCACTCCCTATTAAATGCTCCCAATGGCGTGTGTCTCAAATAGCCTCTGACAACCAAGTCCAGCTCCTGGCCTTCACCTGTGGCTTAGCTACTAAGCCCGGCGGAACCATTTCTACTGACAGGAGAAGGGGCAAAGGTGTGTTACTGGTGCTTTAAAAACAGTTGCTTCGGGCAGATGGGGCTCATAAGCTATAGTTGGTTGCTCATCTACGAGGAGGTAAACTTTGACCTTAAACCTCCGCTGCCTTGCGGCTATACCCACTCATGGGGAAGGATTCAGGAGTAAACCCCGAAGAGAAAAATCAGAAGCTACGGTCCCTGAGGCTGTTCTACATTGAGTTCAAACTGACTGGCAATTTCTGCAATGCTGCTGGTACCAAATCGTATCATCCTCTGCCATTCCTTGGTGTTCATCGGACGTGTGGAGAGGGGGAGCTTTCTACATGGGCAACAACTTGCTCTCCATATCGTAATGTGAAGGCTGGTGTATCTAGATAGCTTGGACGCAGCATCCGTGGTTGACCCTGACTAACAGAGGCTCATTCATTCATTCATTAATCCATTTACCAGGAGTAACAGGCTGGTAGGATCACCAACCTGTTGTTAACTGTCATGACTAACTCATTAACCCTGATTTGGTAGGGTACAATTGGTCCTGGTCAGTTAATATTTCCCTTTGCATCCATCCCTCATAAATTAGCTACTTCATCCTGTTGCTATTGCTGGGGATTATTTTCTGACAAATGTTGTTCTGTAACTAAGAATTTTACTCAATGGTGTATTTTTTGATATTGCCAAAAGGTATGGGAATCTGTCTTTAATATTTCAAAATTTTTCCACAATCTTCTTTGTGCAACAGACAAGGTTCCAATCAGAGCTAAGTCAATGCTTCTTGGTGGCTCAGTTCCCATGATCTGAAATCATCCTAGTAACAAGGTACCATTTAATCAATTGATTTTGTTTTAACTGAATAACCTGATAGCAATAAACAAGGCTGCTTTGGAACAGATGTTTTGTGTATGTAAATGCCGAAGGTCAAGTTGTTTGCGATATGCTAACTGGTTTTATTTCATAGAAACATAGAAAGCATACAGCACAATACAGGCCTTTCGGCCCATAAGGCTGTGCCAAACATGTCATTGCCTTAAAACTATCTAGGCTTATCCAAAGCCCTCTATTTTTCTAAGCTCCATGTACCTATCCATGAGTCTCTAAAAAAGACCCCATTGTTTCTGCCTCCACCGCCACCACCAGCAGCCACTCACCACTCTATGTAAAAAACTTACCCCTGACATCTTCTCTGTACCTGCTTCCAAGCACCTTAAAACTATGCCCTCTCGTGCTAGCCATTTCAGCCCTGGGAAAAAGCCTCTGACTATCCACACGATCAATGCCTCTCATCGTCTTATACATTTCTATCCGGTCACCTCTCATCCTCCGTCACTCCAAGGAGAGAAGGCTGAGTTCACTCAACCTATTCTCATAAAACATACTCCCCAATCCAGGCAACATCTTTGTAAATCTCCTCTGTACCCTTTCTATGGATTCCATGTCCTTCTTGTAGTGAGGTGACCAGAATTCAGCACAGTACTCCAAGTGGGGTCTGACCAGTGTCCTATATAGCTGTAACATCATATTATGCCTCTCCAAATGTTCATAAATCCTGCCTCTCAGGATCTTCTCTATCAGCTTACCAATCACTGAAGTAAGACTCACTGGTCTATAACTTCCTGGTCTATCTCTACTCACTTTCTTGAATAAGGGATCAACATCTGCAACCCTCCAATCCTCCGGAACCTCTCCCATCCTCATTGATGATGTAAGGATCATTGCCAGAGGCTCAACAATCTCCTCCCTCGCTTCCCACAGTAGCCTGGGGTACATCCCGTCCGGTTCTAGTGACCTATCCAACCTGATGCTTTTTAAAAGCTCCAGCACATCCTCTTCCTTAATATCTACATGCTCAAGCTTTTCAGTCCACTGCAAGTCATCCCTACAATCGTCAAGATCCTTTTCTGTTGTGAATACTGAAGCAAAGTATTCTTTAAGTACCAACGCTATCCTCTCCTGTTCCATACACTTTTCCACTGTCACACTTGATTGGTCCTATTCTCTCATGCCTTATCCTCTTTGCTCTTCACATACTTGTAGAATGCCTTGGGGTTTTCCTTAATCCTGTCCACCAAGGCCTTCCCATGGCCCCTCCTAGCTCTCCTAATTTCATTCTTAAATTGCTTCCTGCTAGCCTTATAATTTTCTAGATCTCTATCATTCCCTAGTTTTTTGAACCTTTCGTAAGCTCTTCTTTTCTTCTTGACTGGATTCACAGCAGCCTTTGTACACCACCGTTCCTGTACCCTACCAACCTTTAACCCCACACAAATATCCCCGGAACAGTTGCCATATTTCTTCCATACATTTCCCTGAGAACATCTGTTTCCAATTTATCCTTCCAGGTTCCTGCCTGATAGCCTCATATTTCTCCTTACTCCAATTAAATGTTTCCCTAACTTGTCTGTTCCTGTCCTTCTCCAATGCTATGGTAAAGGAGGTAGAATTGTGATCACTAGCTCCAAAATGCTCTCCCACTGAGAGGCCTGACCCCTGACCAGGTTCATTTCCCAACAGCAGATCAAGAACTTGTAGGCTTATCTACGTTTGTACATATTGTGTCAAGAAACCTTCCTGAACACATCTAACAAACTCCACCCCATCTAAACCCTCACTCTAGTCAGATGCCAATCAATATTTTGGAAATTAAAATCTCCCACCACAACTACCCTGTTATTATTACACCTTTGCAGAATCTGTCTCCCTACCTGCTCCTCAATGTCCCTGTTACTATTGGGTGGTCTATAAAAAAAAACACCCAGTATAGTTATTGACCCCTTCCTTTTCCTAACTTCCACCCGCAGAGACTCCATAGACAATCCCTCCATGACTTCCTCCTTTTCTGCAGCCGTGACACTATCTCTGATCAACCTCTGATCACCTCTTTTTCCAAAACTTTTTCCCTTCTCAAAATTAAATTGACTATTTGCGCACTTACTCACTTATACATTGATATTTTAGAGTTACATTTAATGGGGAAAGTAACATTAGAGTCAGAAACAATGCTTAGAATTTATCATCTATACTTATAATGAAAACTGCAAATTAAACATGTGCGTTGTTTTTGATCAAATATTCAAATCAGGTTCTGCCTAATTAGACTAGTGATTTATGCATCATCAAAATTAGGTTTGTATAGTATCTCAAGCAACAGTTGATCTTCTGCTAAAATATTATCATATTATAATTCTCTAAACTCTAGTAGTGCAAGTCATTTTAAGGTCACCTTAAGTGTATTGTTGCTGAATATAGCTGCCTTTCTGGAGTCAACTTAATTGAGATATTGTGGCTGATCAGCAGACTCAAGTCACACCTGGGATTCATCCATTAGGCAATGGGAAATTGTGTGCTACTGTGGTTAATAAAGGCCTGCTTAACAGGGCCTTAATTTAAGGCATTAGCACTTGTATCAGTAAATGGAAATATAAGCTAAAAGTTAAACCCTGGCAATGTCAATGAACAATGAAAGTAGTTAAACCACATTATGTTTTTATACAAAACAATGGCATTGTTAATGGATCATGGTTGACAGTGCAGAGGTCTTTTCTCTGGTAGGTGTTCACCAGGTTCCAATGGAATTACATTCAGGCTCTTGTGTAGATTGCAGGCAAGCCAGGCCTTTGTTTCTTTCAAGCTCTTTGCCAAGGAACATTAATACATTTTCCATGCAACTTCACAGATGTAGTAAGTCATAAAATAAAAGCTCACTTTATCTCAAATTTGCAGGACTTGACCCATATCTTCACAACCAAAGAGTCTCACATTGAGTTAAATGTGTCTGCTTTCAATTTGTCCAAAAGGCAATAATTAAAACTATTCTACCATATTCGCAGTACCTCATCTCATCCTGATTGGCTAACCAATTTAGTTTTGACAATACATTCCATCACAACCTGTGTAATATGTTCCTATGATCGTATCCAGTATGGGCTGTTATGTTACACCCTCTGTTTAACATAGACAAGTAGGGCTCTGTAATTGGATGACTTACTAATTCATGTTGTAAGTAAGAAATGTGCATAACGAGTAAGGTTGCACAGAAAATGGAAATTACAATTCACCCTTTACTTTCTGACATGTTTCATGGATCATATTCAAGGCACAGGCAAACAATAAAGGAATCCAAGGACATTTTAAACATCACATGCAAAATGCTGGAGGAACCCAGCACGTCAGGCAGCATCTGTGGAAAACAGTAAACAGTCGACCCTTCTTTGACAAAGGGACTCGGCCCGAAATGCTGACTGTCTTCTCATTTCCATAGTTGCTGCCTGACATGCTGAGCTCCTCCAGCATTTTGTGTGTGTTGCTTGGGACTTCCAGCATCTGCAGACTTCATCGTGTTTGACACTTTAAACTTTTTCTATATATTCCTGATATGATGTACTATAATAGATGGAATGCTCAACTATACATGATACTTGATGTTAGCTGAATTCTTAATACATTTGAAATTCAGAATTATTTGGTTGTCCATTCCTTAGGGAACCTATTTTGTTCCGATAAGTTAATTCTGATAGCTATTGGTCGGGTTGCTAACCAGCTGGGTTGACCTTTACCTTTACCATCTGAGAGTTTAGCATTATCTGAATAAACTGCAGACAGAAAAGTTTGGGAGATAAGATCCATAGTACTATAGAACTCACCTGAACTTCCTTGGAGAGAAAATTTCAACGGAAGCAAAATCTAGCATTTTCCTGGACCCAGCTTCCAAGCAGTAATGACAATAATCTACCACCTTGTGTGATAATGAGGTCTTCTATCTTCAGTGTAGGGAATAACTAGGAGAAACCAATTCATCCTGACTGAACAGCATTTGCCATCGATTGATATTGGATCAATATCAAAGTAGGCCATAGCAGAGTTCACAGCAAAGACTGCCCAGATCTTCTGGCCAAAAGAACATTAAAATAGCTGTAACTAATGCTAGATTAAACATACAGGTAAATCATCACTGGCAAAGCAAATAGTTTTTTTAAATTGTGCTGTAAAAGTGTTTTGCCAAAAACCTTTATATTTAACAGAACTGTAAACTTTAAGAGTTCAACCTCTACTAATGAATGCTTTTTAGAAATATTGCTAAAAATATATATAACTAATACTTCTTAATGACAAGTATTTGAATTTGGGAATTCATAATCATTTGTTATTTTAGATTAGTCCAGAACAAATTAAAAGTGTACTTATACAAAACTTAATCAAAATTGGGATGCCTTGGTTTATTTGCAAAGACTCTAATATTGACACAATTTATGTAATTTAGAACCATCTGTCTCTTTAAACAACATGCTTACTCATAAATATTACAAGACCTGCTCATTTATTTTGTATACATTAATAAGTAGCCATCAGGGATAGTGTAGCCCACTGATACAAAGATGATTTGCAGGAAAGCTATTAAGATGGTAACAACATGATCTATATATTGTACTTGCCCTGTAAATCTTATTCAACAACCATAACAACTTCTGTGCATGAATGCAGGTAAAGAAATAGGTCTTTCAGTACCTTGAGCTGCTCTTCAAACCATGGGAGTTTCATGAATTTTGTTTATATTTTCTACTAATGCTACTAAAATTAACAAATATACATTCCTACTACTGTATATATATGTATCTTTAATGTGTGTGTGCGTGTGTGTGCGTGTGTGTGTGTGTGTGTGTGTGTGTGTGTGTGTGTGTGTGTATGTGTGTGTGTATATATATATATATATATATATATCTTTAATGTATGCAGGAATTTATGAAACTGAATTAAATGAAAAGTTGTTTCCCTCCATTTCTTTTGAAATTGTCATTGCGGAGATAGTTTCTAAAGCTTTTTCCAACCCTTTGATTTTATCCCTTTGATTTTCCCTGCATCAGGTAATTTAATAAAGTGGGTATTACCTTTGGCACAGTAATATTTAGCTCATTTCCTATCATGCTTCACGTGAGCAAGAACTGATTATTTTCTGGAAATTGGCTAACAGTGACCGGTTAGTGTTCTTTTTTGAGTGAACATCATAAGTATGGTGAACTTCCATGAAACTGAAAAACAAAATGTGATTCTAGATTCTAACTTTTTGTGGTGGCTTGGTGCCAGTCTTGATCTTGCTGCAGCATGAATATAAAGAATTAAATGCTCATAATTGTAATAAGTATATTAGAGATCTCCTTTTGCCTAATCAGAGAGCAATATGGATTGACAGTATAACTAGATCTCCAACCAACCTGGAGCAAAGCTCTTCTTAGTCATTCAATCTGAATTGCAAAATTAATGAATTATATATTTCAGCAGCCTCATTGTCCAAGAACACACAATAACTTTTAGCATTCTTCAGTAAACATTCCACTTACAGAAAATAGGTTTCAATCTTTAATTGAAATAATTACTTATAATTTACAGATAGCTGTAATGCTCATTTGTAACTTTTTTTAAATTTGTCTAAAAATTACTTGGTAAAGATTAGAAGAATTATTTTGTTCAAATTGAATATAAAGTAGGACTCTCCTGGTCAAACTCACTGAAGCATATGTAGACTAAATTATTTCATTTTTGTGTACCATCTAACCAATGCACTGCAAAATGGCATCAGCTAATAATTATGCATTAGCATCCAGAGTCATCAACATTTAATTTTAGCTTTAGAGCAAGCTCATCACTGATTATGTGGTTTGTAATATGGTATTAGTAAGACAATTTGAGATATTTAATAAATGAAAATTGATTCTTTGTTTTGAAGGACACTACTAAAAGAAAATGCAAGGGATATAAATATCTTTCCCCTTTCCAATCAAAAATATTTGCTGACCAAGTTGCTGCAGTCATTGATATTGCATCTGCACATATTACTGTATACTGATATTATTGACAAATTGGTTGAAATGTCAAATTTTGTTATATTTTAACCTTTTCCTTGGGTGTTCAGAGATGCTTGAAGTAGGACACCTGTTACAAACATAGGACACCTCTCAGTATATTAAGAGTTCAAGTGCACAAATATTCTCTTTAAAAAGAATGCATCCATCTCCTTATACAGATCAAATTAGAATCTATGAAATGGCCCGTTTAATTTCAAATTCCAAGTACAGAGTGTTTTTTTATTTAAGGTGATCCTTAAATTGTCTTATTTAAGGACCACTATTTGTTATTTGCTGAAGATAATATGATAAAGATACATCATAACGGTGTGGAGTTATGACACCAAGATACCTACAATGATATTATAGGAAAATGAGAGACAAATTCATTCAAAAATGTATAATCAAATATTCAGAAAGCCTGGCATATTCATTACTTATTCATGATAATACAACTATATTAAGAAAACTAAACAGCATTAGTGCTCAATCATTCACAAAATAAATGAGTTTTTGCATTTATCACTACCAAGTCATCAAGCACCAAAACGAACATTGAGAAGGCACTTCAAAGGTGATTAAGCAAATACAGACACATATTTGCCAATTTAAAACCAATGAAATGTATTGGAATATTCTAAATCAACAGAAAAATAATAAGTAATGATGTTACTAAATATAGTGTTTGAAAAATAATTGACCTCAGCTGCTTTTTTCACTTTTCTGCTTAAACTTCAGTTTGTGCTTTGCAAGTCAGATAAATGCAAGAGTTTATTTAAACATTGTTGATTGCTGTCTGTGCATTTTATTTCTTTCTATGGTCTTTAGTAATAGAAATTTGACCATTTTTAGCTTCTATGTTATCATGGTAAAATTATTGACATTAATGTTTGGAGTATCTCTTGTGTGCTTAAATTCTGATAATAAGCTGGAGAAAGAGGAAGGTTTTGAAAATGGATTTATATTAATAATATTAGTTGTTGTATGTGGTGGAAATAATGTAACATACTAAAGGAACTTAGGAACATACTAAAGTTTCTGTCTTACGGCTTTTGCATTACTGACAGCACCTGAAGCAGCAGAGTGAAACTGTAACTGATTTATTTGTATCTTTATTACTTTTTTCATTACTTGGAAAATGCACTTTGGATCTTGTAAACCTATTTGTTGAGATGTTCGAATTGATGCTTCAATTATAATAAAACAGTCTAAGATAGCAAATTCTAAATTTGATTTAATGAAACAAAATACACAAAACCCAAATCCTGCATAAATTGGATAAATTATCAGCATAGATGCATAAGGGAAATGTTTAAAAGACTGATGAACATAATTTTTTGAAATCATTACTTACTTGGTGTTTTAAAAAGATTCATCATTTTTATTTTCTATGATTAAACTATATAATAAATATTTTATTTTCTTTTGAATTATAATTTTAAAATCAAAGTGTGTCAAAATCATTATTTAATTCTGTTATGATTTAAACTCAACTTAAGCTACAAACACACAATAAAATTGTTTACCATCTTGCATCAATGCAAATATGTTTTCAACGTCAATTATTGAGATTTCCATCTGCACTGATTGTGTAGTAATCTGGTGGTATGAGTAGCCATCTGCTAGGAAAACTCCCAAATTTCATTCCATTGGTTTCCTTGGAATTTTTTGGGATGTTAAACTGAAAAAGTAATTAGGACAGTCAGATCATTAGAGAGGTGGCGAAGGAAAATGCCATATAGATTGTGAAAATAATACCATACACGTGATGAGGACATTTTTATTTACTTTATTTAGAGATACAGTGTGGCGTTCTGGCTCCTCAAGCCCCAGCAACCTCTGATTCAACCCTAGGCTAATCACAGGGCTGTTCACTATGACCAATTAATCTAACACCTGGTACATCTTTGAACTGTGGGAGGAAACCAGAGCACCTGGAGCAAACCCACACATCGCACAAGGAGGAGGTACAGACTTCTTACAGATGACGTCGGAATTGAACTCTGAACTGCGACGTCCCGTGCTGCCTTGCTTAATGCACTAAAGATGCATTTCACATTGAGGTTTCATTTTCAGGTGTCAATGATGTTGGATATTGCTCGGTAATGTAGGGCAATAATCCAAATTGAACATTGCATTTGAAGTTATATTTTGTTCAACTCATTTTTTACGTATGCAGTCAAAATTCATCCTTATGTTAAACAGGAAACGTAACTACATTAAATAGACTTGGGGAGTAAATATATATTTAAAAAAATCATACTCTGCTTATTAATAGCTGTGGAATTCCATACCTTCATAATGCTGGCGCAAAACTTCAAACTTCCCAAAAAGAGAGGATCCTGCACATACTCCCATAACTACAATTGGACAGGTTTGAACTGTGAATCAAATATTAGCTGTAGGTGATGCTTCTGTAGTGCCCTTATAGTACCGTGCTAAACATCCTTTCGTACATATTGAGGTTGAGCACCCCTTATCTGGAATTCCAAAATCCAAAAAGCTTTGAAATCCAAAATCTTTTGAGGACTGACATGACATTACAAATGGAAAATTCCACAAGGCATTGGGAAGGGTCCCTGGGGATGTGCAGGTCTCTGCTCACTTCAGACAGTTCTGACAATTGACCTCACAGATGTAATGAACAGAAGTTAATGCAAAATAGAAAAAACTGCATAAAACAAAAAAACAAAGATCTCAATATTATACTGAGAGAATAGATTTGTCAGCGTTGGAATGACCATATGCCGTTTAACGGTATGCTGATCATGATGCAAGCAAAGATCTATCACGACAAACTGAAAATTGAAAGTAGTTGTGAATATTCAGCAGGCTGGTTGCAGAAATTAAAGAAAAGGCATGACTTTTTTTAAGATTTTAAAGATAAAGAGTCTGCTGAACATAAAGCAGCAGAGAAATTCATCGAGTTTGCAAGGATCATCATTAATGAAAATCTAACACCAGAACAAGTCTGCAATGCTTATTGTTTTTATAGCTTACATAAAACCTGAAAAGAAGTAAAATACAAATACAGTGTAATACCTTTGAATCAAAACATGGCATCGTTGGTGGAGACTGAAAGCCTGCCATTGTTTGTTGTTGTTCAACAGCTGATTCAGGTATTCTCTCCCAATGCTGCTTCTGTTACTCTGCACACATTATATTTTCATTATATTACTGATATGTAATAATTTTTACTGTTTAGTACATATTTGTGATGAACAAGTCCAGGATGAAAATTGCTTACCAGTAGGATATAAATTCACAGTCAGAAATGATGGCGGTACCAAGCTATCTCATTATATATTCCAAAATTTGAAATCCAAAACACTTTCAGCCCAAATATTTCAGATAAGGAGTACTCAACCTGTATATTTATGGAACATATGGATTTTCAGTCAAGAAAGTCTAGAGATTAATTCTGTTGAGGGTGAATTGATGTAGTTTGGAAAGTCAAATAAAGGTAAAACATACACAGGCAATGTTCTGGAGTTTTCACGGACAGGGGGATATTGGGATGGCTACATGGGTACATTGGATGGTGAAGAAGGCATGTGGGATGCTTGCATGACAAGGGCTGGGACTTCATGTTACAACTCTGTACAACACCCAGTGGCCAGCAGAAATATGGTGGGTCAAAAGTCCTGTCACTGTGCTGTTCAACTCTCTGATTTTATGACTCTGAAGAAATAAAGTATACAATGCAGTACTAGTGGCTGCATTACATAGAATCTCTAAATACTACACTGCACTAAAGAGTGGTAATCCAAGGTGTTATGGTTGTCTGAGTCTGTATTGGAAATCTTTGGTTCAGGCTGGGATATGATAAGATGAAGAAGGTTCCTGGTAAACAACAATGTGGGTATTTAGCATGGTGTGGTACGCAGTTCTGTATTGGCAGAGAAGAGCAGATTATTTGGTTGCAATGTTGCTTAAGGAATGGTACAGTGTGGTAGAGAGATATTGGAAAATTGTTTCAATGTGGAATAGTGAGTGAAGACGTTAATTAGGTAAGCTGCAGCATTCAAACCAGAGCCAATTGGAGATCCATATCTAAGATTTTATCATTGAATTTTCTGCCTGATCCTCTATAGTTCTTTTATCCATCTTTAAACCTGTCTCTTTGATCAAGCTTTTTGATTCCTGTCTGAATAGCACTTCAGGAAGCTCGCTGCTACAATTTTTCTGATACTTCTGGGAAGTCTTTTGGGGTGGCTCCAAGCAAGTTCAGTAAAATGGAAACAAAGAACCCAATAGATTTGAGGAATGAATATGGGTAATAAGCTGTCTCCTATTCTTTAATTTGCTTTTGACTTTTATTTCACCATAGGAGAGTGGGCTATGCATTAAAATCATTAGAAGATATAATCTTTGCAGTACTGTGTTTGAAATTCAAGCTGTGTTCTTAGAAATGGGCATTTAACTGATTAATGCCCACTCATATGTGAATCAGTTTGCTTTTTCATCAATAATCTCTTTTACAATTACCGTTTCAAACATTCTGAGTTCTTAATATATGCATCACCAAAGGTTTTACTTAGAATATTATTTCCTCATTGAATAATTAATGCACAAATGTAGCTTTACCTGTGCACTGATCTCCCATTGGAGCAAAGCTCTTGCCAAGAGCTTGTACAAATAAAACCTGAAAATCGAATGAAACCCAGATCATTTTCTTTCTAAATTGTGACTGATCAATCTAGTAGATCTGAAATCAGATAAAACTTTGACAAATGAGCATCTGCCAACCTTTCATGTACTGCTAGTTTAATACTTACTTCTGTCTACATTTAGCTGCCCTGCTTCCATCAGTGCCATTTCATTTGATCAATGATTCATATGACAATACATTTTAAAACCCATCATGCTATTAAAAGCTCTGTAGATACTGCTTTCCCTCGATTTACTTTCAGACAGAAAATTTCATAAACCTAAGTAGACAGGATTCCCACTCGTCACTCACCTTTTCAGGCCACGAGAATCGTAAGGAAAATGAAAACATTAAAACATTATCATCCTGGGAGCTACCCTCTTGTAAATATAATTTAATTGAAAACCAAAAAAATCTATTTTCTGCGTTTCTCTGCTTGATCAAAATAGCACAGGAAATTAAACTTGCAGCATAATGTTACTGCAGAAGGTTTTGGATAATCTTAGAGCAGGATTGAAGTCTCGTCCTGAAACATTAACTGTACTCTTTTCCATAGATGCTGTCTGGCCTGCCTAGTTCCTCCAGCATTTTGTGTGTGTTGCTTGAAAAGAAAGGTCCCATTATGGATTAAATTCTTCAGTTTATTCATAATTCATTTTCTTTCATTCCTCTTGCAGCGGGCTCACTTGTTGGGGTTACGTACTATCTGTACAAATAGTTAGGGCCACTCACTCACTGTTAGCACAGTTGGAGTCACTCGCCCACTGCCAATGCCCACACAGCCTGGTTGGGCACCCTCAGCTCCTGCCCATGGATTCTATCAAGAGACTCTCATCCTCTGCTTACACCCTTGTTGAAGTCCATTCACAGCAAAATTACTGACCAATCTTGATCCCATCCAACCAGAGATATTTTGTTTGTCCCATCTTTGCAGCTCTTGACTAATTTGCTTACACATCTCCAAGTTCTTAAGTAGGATTTTTGACTTGAAGCAAAACTTCTTGGTAATTTTTTTTTTAAATCCTCGCGAACAGCTTTTAAATGTCTCCAATTACCAGTAGAGTGTTGAGTACACAGGGCCTGTTACCTGAGGCCTAGTCACTGGGAGAACCATGGTGGGCGGCCTCCAAGAAAGTCAGATCACACGGGCTGTTAAAAGCAGGGCAATCCATTGACAGAGTAGAAAGGAGTTAGCAATGGTGAGAGAGGGAAGGGGTTGAGCAAGAGGAGCAGACTGGATTAAGTACAACTTGGCTCAGTTTAAACAGTTAACAGCAAGAAATTGCATACTTGTAATCAAGAAGTTGCTCACATATGGAAAACTGTTCCCTAAGTTAACTTGGCACTAATAATGGTTTCACTTTAAATGAAGTCTAAGAGAAAATATCAAGCTCATTTTACAACCTTACACCATATCATAAAATAGAGACCAAACACCTGTTATTTTCCAGAGAGAGCAATATATTCTGGAACATTGGCTGATGTATTTGAGAAGGAAAAGTTTTTTCTTGTATATAGCAAAACCTGAAAACAGTTTAATGACACATCATCATTCTGCACTTAATCTTGTACCTGACTGCAAATTGTAATTGCTGCTCCGGATTTTACTAATCCTGGGAAAATGGACCTTCACATTGATAGTCCTTGACTGAATGTAAGAGAAAGGAACTGCTAATTCATCTAATTAAACATATCAGATTACCCTATACTTTTGGTCTAATTTTTAATAAGTTATATAAAAGTACTATTCCAAAAATCCAAAACAATTTTTTTATTTATAAAAACAAATAAATAGAGTTTTAAATACTTTCTAATTTCTTTTACTACTTCCTTCTAATCTGGTTGCTTTTTATAAGTAATTGATATTGAAAGTTGGCACATACTAGAATTAAGTTAATTCAAAACTTAATTACTAAGGACCTTAGGGCAGATTTGCTGCAAAGGAAGGTTAGCAATGCAGTTTTGATGTCTACTACCTCAATCTCACTACAAAATACTAGGGTCAAGATATTCAATTGCATACTGTTTTATTCAATGCTACGTGATTGAAAATTGAATTTACCTGGGGGAAAAAAAACATTAACAGCCATTTCCTTTTTATTTTGTAACACAGCAGAAGTTCAACTAGTTTCCTCATGGGATGATTTACACTTGCACAAATGACATATCTCCTTCATGGGACTATAGAGTATACTTTTGAAAACCAGAATAAACACTATTTGCATGCAGTGGGTTCCAGATCATAACCATACTCTGCGTAAAGAGGCTGTTTCTTAATGTACTGTTTGTCCATCACTTTTAGTAGTCCTAGGGAACAGCTCCTCTTTACGTACCTTATTTATTTTGTTTATTTGTTTTTAGAGATACAGGCCCTTCCCATTCAATGAGCCACACCACCCACCGAACCATCTGTGTAATCCTAGCCTAATCACAGGGGAATTTTAAAATGACCAATTAACCCACTGACTAATATGTCTTTATAGGAGGAGACCGGAGCACTTTCAGGAAGCCCACACCGTCAGGGGGAGAGCGTACAAACTCCTTACAGACAGCGCAGGTTTTGAGCTCCCAATGGCCCAAGTTGTAAATTGCATCGTGCTAACTGCTACACCACTGTGACATACTAATTATTTATTGAAATCCCTAATTATTTTTCTGCACCTTTATGCCTTTCTTCATCTTAGATACAATATAAAAAGCAACAAGCCATCCCCCAAATGGGGTGAAGATTATCATTGTGAAGAGAGATAAATGTGTCTTGTCCCTCTAAATAAAATGCCCTTAGGATTAACAAAGTACTTATAGATGGCACAGTGGGTTGAGAGAATGTTTTTGAATAATGAAAGGCCACTTCTCAAAGCGCCAATATTTTATTACTATTTTAATTATATCTGATTATTCTTTGTAAAATGTAACATTAAAAAACCTGCATGGTGTGCCTTAACACTACCTCAGGCTAAAAAGGAAACAGTTTTGAATCCAAATTATAACTGTACAGTGTATTTGGTTATTTTCGAACTATAATGCAAATTGCATCAAGTACAAATGCACAAGAACAAAAGCCATTAATCAGCCTTATTCCTAAGTCACTGGGTTGTTCCAATCAATTTACAGTAATTAGAAACAGCAGATCAATATGCTAAATATCAATAAGATACAGGTATATCAATATTGACTGCTAATTTATTGAACTCCTCCACATAAATAGTTATCCCTACTTTACATGATACATGCTAATATCAATTTGTCTCTCAAATGAAGTATGGTGCAGAAGACTGTAATGTCAGTGTATTAAATGTTCTTTAGTTCAGATAAAATTCTTGTCAAATCAGCAGGATCTTCTGCTGTAGCAGCTTCCACATTTGTAGCCTATGATTCTGTTTAGTATCTTGTTTTAATGACAGTATCCTGTGATTGTTTAGCAATTATTTATTTTGGTACGCAGATATGAAAGATGCCTGCTTGTGTCTTCATATTGCCATCTGTTCTATCTGAGATTCAGCAATGGGAATGAGTTCAGATGCACTTGGGTTAAGTGTGGATCCTGCTATCTTGTACTATAAGTTCTGGTCTTGTAAGCAAGGGAAAGACAGTGAAGGGCAATGTTTTAAATAGAGTCTTCATACTCTGAAAACAAAAGTCCAAAAAAAAAGAAATCCGAAATAAAAAATAAATGCTGGAAATATTCCGATGATCCAGCAGTAACTGTGCAAAGAAAAATAGAACTAACATTTCAGGTTGAAAGCCTTTCATTATTGAAGAGTTTGCAACTTAAAACATTAACTCATATTCCAAGAAGTTACCTTCTCTTTGAAATTTCATGTATATTAAGAATGTGTACCATCAGAAAGGAGCTGTTTTCTCAACCAACCCACCCTGCTAATGCTGGTCCTTCCATCTTCCAACTTTGAAATTTTCATTGATATGAGGGCAAGATGGTTTTGTCAGAATTCCTCTGACAACACCAGTTATCAGGAGCACTCGTTGTCTGGCACCTGCTCACTCGCCCTTTGTGTGGATAAGTTCCTGTTAAGTCTTTCTTCTTCTTACACATTTATGTTCCTTTTCAGGTCAGTATAATGTGGAAAAGACAAATGATTTGAACTTGCATAAGAGAAAGATATGGACATTTCTAAATATTTGACTCATCATCTGGAAAGAGTAACAGATTGTCTATTCCTCTGACTGAATAGTCAAAACTGTTCAAAATGGCCTTAATTGTATATGTTTCTAAACTTGGTGTGATTCATTGCTACTGCCAATCAACTACTCAACTGTAAAGAATCACAGTTTCCCACACAAACTCAGCAAGTAAATTAAACATGTTGAGTTTCAGGAACGCAGTGCTGTGCACTCTGATACCACTGTGTATCACCCTATGGTAAATTTTGAGTCCATGTTCAATTGTAGCTCCCTAGCATGACATCTGAACATAAGGCAGCAAACGTGCTATCTGACCATTCGGAATATCTTGTAGAAAAGAGGAACAATGGTGTTCTCTAATGGAAAAGGAATTGCTAGAAATCAAATCTCATTATAAATCAGTAGCTTAGCAAATCATTATACTTAATGTCTAAAATTTAGTGCTCGGACACATTTCACCCTTTAGGTTATTACATTCCTTCACTTGTTTCACCACCTAGAGGCCAAATGCTATTTCCCAGGTTGTGAAAGCTTTGTACCTAGGTGAGTTTAACATGCACATATATTATCAGTCCTTTTTTCAGCTTTGAGGAGAAAAACACTGAAGACAGGGACTGAGTACTTTAATAATGGGAGACAAGATTCATAGATATTATTCTGAAATTATTCATTTTCACATTTCTAATCTGCTGTGTGTTGTAATTTTCTTGTTGACGAGGAAAAAAATGGAATCCAAGAGAAACAATTACCATACAATAATCAAGATTATGATCTATAGCAGAATTGTTTTTAGCGCAGAGACTCTGACAAATTTATACTGCACAGTTAACGGAAGCAAAAGAACTTGGATTAGCCACCTCCATAAATCTTCTCATCTCACATTGAGGTAGTTAAGAGGTTTTATTGGATGGATACTATACTGTGCTGTATGTACTAAAATATAAAATTATCAACACTGAAACATTGCAAGACTGATTTCCCCAAGTAACAGATGGTGCCATCTTTCATGGTCCATCTGAACACAGCAATGATTTTCAGTCTCCCAAAAAAAAAAGCTGCAATTCTCCTTAACTGCATGAAAGTAAATTCACTATTTGGCTGACTTTCTCATGTCTACAATAACATAATGCTATTGACTGATGAAGCAAATTTTACCACCCTATATCATATCAAATCAGGCTTCAAACATCAAATATTCTTGTATGAAATTTATGTGCAGTCCCATCCAGCTTTTCCATGAATATTGCCATCCTGCCCACACTACTGCATCAGAAAGATTCTGGATAGAAGCAATCTAGATGTCCTACTGTCTAATTTGCTAAGGACTAGTAAGTAACCTGGAAAGCTAACAGAATGTTATTATTTATTGTCAGGGGAACTGAATGCACAAGTTGGGAGGGTATTATGGAGGGAATTGATGAGACCACATCTGGAGTTCATAAAGTTTCAAGAAAGTATACATGACTATGGCCTGCAATGGGTGGATAATCTTATCAGGAAAAGTTCAGCAAGTAGATCCTGAGAGGTCTTGACAAGGGATATTAGGACAGGATGTTTTGCCATGCTAGAAAATCCAGAACAAAGGATTCATTGTTTGAAAATAAGGGATCGTCTTACCTTATTAAGACAATTAATGTGGTAAGTAAAATCTCAGAGCGTATTGAGTTTTCAAAACATTCTTCTCAAAGGAGGTGGAAGCAGAGATAAATTAATTCACAAAAGCAGGTGGATAAAGGATAGACATGAGTGGATGAGAATCGGCAGGAGGGGCTGAGTGGCCACTTCCTAGTTTTAATTTGTAAGGTTGCATGTTCATTTGAATGTGTATATTGCTCATTTGAATTTCTTATTAAACTTCAATTGCCAAACCTTTAATTAGATTATTTTCTTTTTTGTTTTAGTATTACCATTATATCAATGGAGAATTTGGAATTCTATGCTTGAGGGTTGTGAGGTCTCATTTGCTCAGTATATCACTTAGAGGATCAAGTGAAATCGGAGTGGAAAGGTGGTGCTGGGGGAAAGATCAGCCATGCTGCTTCAAAGTTCAGAAACTTCAAAGTTCAAAGTAAGATTTATTATCAGAGTAAAAACACGTCACCACGTACAACCTTCAGATTCTTTTTCTGCAAGGAATACTTAGTAAATCTATAGAACAGTAACTGTAGTTTGTAAACATCAGGAACTGCAAACTATAAATGAACTGTGCACCTGCAGATATAATTGAATAGCAATAATAATATGAAATAACAATATAACAGAGTCCTTAAGTGAGTGTAGTTATCCCCTTTTGTTCAACAGCCTGGCCGTTGAGGGGTAGTAACTGTTCTTGAATCTGGCAGTGCGAGTCCTGAGGCTCTTGTACCTCCTACCTGATGGCAGCAGCAAGAAAAGAGCACGGCCTGGGTGGTGAGGATCTTTGATGATGGATGCAGAGTTTCTATAGCAACGTTTCATGTAGATGTGCTCCATGGTTAAGGGGCTTTTACCCGTAATGTACTGGGCTGAATCCATTACCTTTAGTAGGATTTTCCACTCAAAGGCATTGGTGTTCCCATACCAGGCCGTAATGCAGCCAGTCAGCACACTTTCCACCACACATCTATTGAAGTTTGTCAATGCAACTGAATGGGAGAGCAGGCATGAGGAACAGAATGGCCTACTCCTACATCTTAAGTCAGCAACCTACACTCAGCAGTCAGGAGAAGGAAATCATTCAAAATCTCATCCCATTAGAATACAGTAGACTTTGGTATCCCACACCAATCTGTGCCATCACTTCCAATGGGGCTTTAGCAAATGGCGCCCCGAAATCCTGACCCTTTTCCAATGTCAATTGTATCAGTGCCTCTGCCAGCAGCTAGAATCGGTAGGGGGCAGAGGATAGAGAATAGGGACAGGAAAGAAGTTGCATTAACTTTTTCAGTATCGACTAGAGAAGTGCAACTTTGCACTTCAGATGTGGAAACTAAGATAAAACAGAAAGAAAACAGAAAGGAGTTTATAAAGTTTCTTTATAAAGTGGATTTCATAATCTTAGAATGTGGCAGCCAAGCTCCCAGAAACTGCAATGATAATAATCAGATAGCGGTCCACAAATCAAGATTATTAATAGACAATTCCCGAGCTGCGGATGGTGTTAGAGGTCCAAAATGGTGTCCATGATGCATCGACACATTTGTGGGCAAATTACCAGACACTGAAAGACTGAGAGATTAGGGTATAGCAGTAAATGTCTGCCCAGAGGCGTGCAGAGATGATAGATCATAGCATCAATCAGAATGCAATGCTAGCTGGATGCTAATGCTGTTAAGTTTGTGTTCAATGATCTTTTTTAACATCATACGGATGAACTCATGTTCAGAAGCTGGAAGTGCCCATTAACATCATCACCCCACCTTTGTCTTGTTATCTAAAGGGATCATAATTACCTACAACTTGCATTTTTGGCAGGTGTTCTTTCTGAAATGGTTGCGTGTTAAAAATTTGAGGAAATGGTTATGGAATTTTTGATGACTCCAAGGCCTCTGTACAATCTAGTTGTTCCTGGACTTGGGTGCACTGCAGCAGGAAAAGACAATGAGAAAGGAGGAGCAGGTCAGGGGGCTAGATGAGGAAGATTCCCCAGATGGCCAATCACCTGACATGACAATTTGACTTCATGCAAATTCTGCCATACATTTTTACAGCATTTTCAATCCAGTAATGATAATAATGTATAATTAATGACTGAATACGGTATACTCTCAGTGGCTACTTTATTAGGTACACGCGTGCATCTGCTCGTTAATGCAAATATCTAATCAGCCGATAACGTGACAGCAACTCAACGCATAAAAAGATGTAGACATGATCAAAACATCCATTTGTTATTCAGATCAAACATCAGAATGGGGAAGAAATGTGATCTAAGTGATTTTGACTGTGGAATGATTGTTAGTGCCAGAGGGGGTGGTTTGAGTATCTCAGAAACTGATGACCTCCTGGGATTTTCACACACAACACTCTCTAGTGTGCGATAATCAAAAAAAGACATCCAGTGAGCGGCAGTTCTGCGGGTGAAAATGCGTTGTTAACCAGAGAGCACAAAGGAGAATGGCCAGACTGGTTGAAGCAAACAGGAAGGCGGCAGCTACTCCGATTACCATCCGTTACAACAATGGTGTGCAGAAGAGCATCTGTGAATGCACAACACATTGCACCTTGAGGTGGCTGGGCTACAGCAAAAGAAGACCTCAAACGTATAG
Organism: Mobula birostris; assembly: GCF_030028105.1. Lineage (NCBI taxonomy): Eukaryota > Metazoa > Chordata > Chondrichthyes > Myliobatiformes > Myliobatidae > Mobula > Mobula birostris. The sequence goes on from NC_092384.1 coordinate 44,932,033, forward strand.
TCAGTGGCCACTTTATTAGGTAAAGGATGCACCCAATAAAGTGGCCACTGAGTGCATATTCCATTAGTTTAACGGTGGATTGTTTCAGGGTGATTATTCAATGAAATAAAAGAATGAAAGCCTGTGTGTGTAGGGCACTATGATATGATAGCTATAGAAAATGGACATTTCTGACTGGGCTGAAGGACTTCCTCCTGTGTATTACTGTTCTGTTTTTGACTTGTAGAGAATCAGCTGACAGACGGTTCTCAGGAGCGGAAAAGTTGCAAAACCCGGGAACTGCCTGTACCTGTGCAAGGTGTTCAGTGAGTAATCCTTCTTCATCCTCAGCAAGGAGCAAGCTATGGAACATCTGTGCTTTGATCTGCGGCTCACTGAAATCTATAACCATCTGTGCCTGTGGTTTGTCAGTAACTGTCAAATCAACCGTGATTATGAACTTTTATGTGTCTGGCCCTGGAGAAAATTGCAAGATCCCACAGCTTGCTGCCCATTGTTTAGAAAGGAAGATCAGTGAGTTAGCTGCATTTCATTCTCCTCTGCCCAGCATGAGCAGATGGAGGGGGGGTACATAGTTTTGCTGGTAGTTTAGGCATCACCAATTGATACACTGACATTGAAAGGGATTCCACAATATCCAAATACCCGTAACCGTCTCTTCTACCAGCTGAGAGCTGAGCCAATGAGGAAAAGGAAGTGGATCCAATAATGAACACTGCACAAATAAAATACTGCAGCAGCTTTGTGCTCCATCCACAGCTTGTTGTTCTCAGTGCCGGATGTGGGAGGTAGTGGAGTCTCCCTGCCTCCCAGATATCCACATCTGCGCCAGGTGCGTCCAGATGCAGCTCCTAAGAGACCGCATTAGGGAACTGGAGTTGCAGCTCGATGACGCTTATAGGGGTGTATAATAGACCACCTAATGGGGACAGAGAACTGGAGGAGCAAATTTGTAAGGAGATAACAGATATTTGTAGTAAGCACAAGGTTATGATTGTGGGAGATTTTAATTTTCCACACATAGACTGGGAAGCCCATTCTGTAAAAGGGTTGGGTGGTTTGGAGTTAGTCAAATGTGTGCAAGATAGTTTTTTGGAGCAATACATAGAGGTACCAACTAGAGAAGGGGCAGTGTTGGATCTCCTGTTAGGGAATGAGACAGTGCAGGTGACGGAGGTGCATTGGGGAGCACTTCGGGTCAAGTGATCACAATACCAATAGTTTCAGCGTAATTATGGAGAAGGATAGAACTGGACATGGATTGAGATTTTTGATTGGAGAAAGGCTAACTCTGAGGAGATGCAAAAGGATTTAGAAGGAGTAGATTGGGACAATTTGTTTTATGGGAAGGATGTAATAGAGAAATGGAGGTCACTTAAAGGTGAAATTTTGGGGGTTCAGAATCTTTATGTTCCTGTTAGGTTGAAAGGAAAGGTTAAAAGTTTGAGAGAGCCATGGTTTTCAAGGGATATTGGAAACTTGGTTCGGAAAAAGAGAGGGATCTTCAATAAATATGGGCAGCTTGGAGTTAATGAGGTACTCGAAGAATATAAAGAATGTAAAAAGAATCTTAAGAAAGAAATTAGAAAAGCTAAAAGAAGATACGAGGCTGCTTTGGCAAGTAAGGTGAAAATAAATCCAAAGGGTTTCTACAGTTATGTTAGTGGCAAAAGGATAGTGAGGGATAAAATTGGTCCCTTGGAGAATGAGAGTGGATGGCTACGTGCGGAGCCAAAAGAGATGGGGGAGATTTTGAACAATTTCTTTTCTTCGGTATTCACTAAGGAGAAAGATATTGAATTATGTAAGGTAAAGGAAACAAGAAGGGTAGTTATGGAAAGTATGACAATTAAAGAAGAGGAAGTACTGGAGCTTTTAAGGAATATAAAAGTGGATAAATCTCCGGGTCCGGACGAGATATTCCCTAGGACCTTGAGGGAAGTTAGTGTAGAAATAGCAGGGGCTCTGACAAAAATATTTCAAATATCATTAGAAACGGGGATGGTGCTGGTGGATTGGTGTATTGCTCATGTGGTTCCATTGTTTAAAAAGGGTTCTAAGAGTAAACCTGGCAATTATCGGCCTGTGAGTTTGACGTCAGTGGTGGGTAAATTGATGGAAAGTATTCTTAGAGATGGTATATATAATTATCTGGATAGACAGAGTCTGATTAGGAACAGTCAACATGGATTTGTGCGTGGAAGGTCATGTTTGACAAATCTTATTGAATTTTTTGATGAGGTTACTAAGAAAGTTGATGAGGGTAAAGCGGTGGATGTTGTCTATAAGGACTTCAGTAAGGCCTTTGACAAGGTTCCACATGGAAGGTTAGTTAGGAAGGTTCAATCGTTAGGCATTAATATGGAAGTAGTAAAATGGATTCAGCAGTGGCTAGATGGGAAACGCCAGAGAGTAGTGGTAGATAACTGTGTGTCAGATTGGAGGACGGTGCGTAGCGGTGTGCCTCAGGGATCTGTACTGGTTACAATGTTGTTTGTCATATATATTAATGATCTGGATGATGGGGTGGTAAATTGGATTAGTAATTATGCAGATGATACTAAGATAGGTGGTGTTGTGGATGATGAGGTAGGTTTTCAAAGCTTGCAGAGAGATTTAGGACAGTTAGAAGAGTGGGCTGAAAGATGGCAGATGGAGTTTAATGCTGAAAAATGCGAGGTGCTACATTTTGGTAGGACTGATCAAAATAGGACATGCATGGTAAATGGTAGGGCATTGAAGAATGCTGTAGAACAGACGGATCTAGGAATAATGGTGCATAGTTCCCTGAAGGTAGAATCTCATGTGGATAGGGTGGTGAAGAAAGCTTTTGGTATGCTGGTCTTTATTAATCAGAGCATTGAGTATAGGAGTTGGGATGTAAATTAAAATCTCCCACAATCACAACACCTGCATGTGGCGTGGTGCACTGCACTGTCTCATTCCCTAACAGGAGATCCAACACTGCCCCTTCTCTAGTTGGTACCTCTATGTATTGCTCCAAAAAATTATCTTGCACACATTTGGCAAACTCCAAACCATCCAGCCCTTTTACAGAATGGGCTTCCCAGTCTATATGTGGAAAATTAAAATCTCCCACAATCACAACCTCCAACTCCAGCCCCAACCATTGCCATGTCTTCACCATCCCCACTGACCTTCCCCTCTCTGAGGCAGAACGTTCTGTCCTTAGCAAGGGCCTCACTTTTGTCCCCCTCCGTCCGCACCTCAGTGAGTTCCGTGCCCGCCATGACGTTGAACTCTTCTTCCGTCGCCTACGTCTCTGAGCCTACTTCTTTGGCAAGGATTCCCCTCCCCTTACTGATGACCCCTTCTCCTGTCTTCAACCCTCCTCCTCCTCCTGGACACCCCGCCCGGGCCTTCTACCTGCACTCGATCTCTTCATCTCCAACTGTCACCGAGACATCAACCATCTCAACTTCACCGCTCCTCTCTCCTGTTCCAACCTCACTCCCTCTGAACGTACTGCCCTCCACTCTCTCCACACTGATATAAACCTCACCATCAAACCTGCTGACAAAGGTGGTGCCGTAGTAGTCTGGCGGACAGACCTCTACCTCACTGAGGCCAAACAGCAGCTCTCTGACACCTCCTCTTACTTACCCCTGGAACAGGACCCCACCGAAAAACATCAAACCATTGTCTCCCGCACAATCACCGCCCTTATCAACTCCGGAGATGTTCCATCCTCAGCCGCTAAACTCATTATTCCCACACCCCGTACCACTCGGTTTTACCTCCTCCCAAAGATACACAAACCTGACTGTCCCGGTAGACCCATAGTTTATGCCTGCTCCTGTCCAACCAAACTTGTATCTGCCTACCTGGACTCCATTTTGTCACCCATAGTTCAGTCCCTCCCCACCTACATCCGCGATACATCCCATGCCCTCCACCTCTTCAATAACTTCCAGTTTCCCGGTCCCAACCGTTTCATTTTTACTATGGATGTCCAATCTTTATACACCTCCATTCCCCATCAAGAAGGCCTCAAAGCCCTCCACTACTTTATAGACCTCACCAGTTCCCCACGACCACTACCCTCTTCCGGTTGGCAGAACTGGTTCTCACACTTAATAACTTCTCTTTTAGCTCTTCCCACTTTCTTCAGACTAAGGGTGTAGCTATGGGAACTCGCATGGGACCTAGCTACGCCTGCCTCTTCGTTGGTTATGTGGAACAGTCTGTGCTCCAAACCTATTCTGGTACTGTTCCCCAACTTTTCCTTCGATACATTGACAACTACATTGGTGCTGCTTCCTGCACCCATGCTGAGCTTGTCAATTTCATCGACTTTACTTCAAACCACCCAGCCCTCAAATTCACTTGGTCTATCTCTGACACTTCTCTCTCCTTTCTCGTTGTCTCGGTTTCCATCTCTGGAGACAGACTGTCCACTGACATCTTCTACAAGCCCACTGACTCTCATAACTACCTCAACTTATACCTCTTCCCACCCCGCCACATGCAAAATACCATTCCCTATTCCCAGTTCCTCCGTCTCCGCCGCATCTGCTCCCAGGAAGAGGCTTTCCGTTCCAGAACATCTCAAATGTCCTCTTTCTTTAAGGATTGTGGTTTCCCTTCTACGGTGATCAATGATGCCCTCACCCGCATCTCCTCCATTTCCCGCACTTCGGCCCTCACCCCATCTTCCCGCCACCACAACAGGGACAGAGTTCCCCTTGTCCTCACCTACCACCCCACCAGCCTCCGGATCCAGCACATTATCCTCCGCAAATTCTGCCACCTTCAACAGGACCCCACCACTGAGCACATCTTTCCCTCTCCACCCCTCTCCGCTTTCCGCAGGGATCGATCCCTCCGCAACTCACTTATCCGCACGTCCATCCCCACGGATCTCCCACCCGGCACTTATCCCTGTAAGCGTAAGTGCTACACCTGTCCCTACACCTCCTCTCTTGACACCATTCAGGGCCCCAAACAGTCCTTCCAGGTGAGGCAACACTTCACTTGCAAATCTGTTGGAGTCATCTATTGCATCCAGTGCTCCCGGTGCGGTCTCCTCTACATGGGTGAAACCTGACGCAGATTGGGCGACCGCTTCGTCGAGCACCTCCACTCCATCCGCCACAACAGACAGGATCTCCTGGTAGCCACCCACTTCAACTCTGCTTCCCATTCCCATTCAGATATGTCCATACATGGCCTCCTCTACTGCCATGATGAGGCTAAACTCAGGTTGGAGAAGCAACACCTCATATACTGTCTAGGTAGTCTCTAGCCCCTTGGTATGAACATAGAATTCTCCAATTTCCGGTAATTCCCTCCCCCTCCCTTCCTCTATCCTTATTTCACATCACCTCCCTCATAGTTCCACCTTCTTCTACTACTGCGCATTGTTCTTCTACCAATCACCTCCCTGCTTCCCCTCCTCCACCCCTTTGTCTTTCAAATTACTGTTTTTTTCAACTACCAGCATTTGTCAAACCCTCCCCAAAGTTCTTCCTTCAGTCCTGACGAAGGGTTTTGGCCGGAAGCGTCCACTAATCTTTTCAACTGATGCTGACTGACCTGCTGAGTTCCTCCAGTGCATTGTGAGTGTTCCTTTGACAACAGCATCTGAAGATTATTTTGTGTTTGGGATGTAATGTTGAAATTGTATAGGGCATTGGTAAGGCCAAATTTGGAGTATTGTGTACAGTTCTGGTCACCAAATTATAGGAAAGATATCAATAAAATTTGCCTGGGTTTCATCTCCTAAGTTACAGAGAAATGTTGAACAGGTTAGGTCTTTATTCTTTGGAGCGTAGAAGGTTGACGGGGAACTTGATAAAGGTGTTTAAAATTATGAAGGAGATTGATAGAGTTGATGTGGATAGGCTTTTTCCATTGAGAGTGGGGGAGATTCAAACAAGAGGACATGAGTTGAGAGTTAAAGGGCAAAAGTTTAGGGGTAACATGAGGGGGAACTTCTTTACTCAGAGAGTGGTATCTATGTGGAATGAGCTTCCAGCAGAAGTGGTTGAGGCAGGTTCGATGTTGTCGTTTAAAGTTAAATTGGATAGATATATGGACAGGAAAGGAATGGAGGGTTAGGGGCTGAGTGCAGGTCGGTTGGACTAGGTGAGAGTAAGAGTTCGGCATGGCTAGAAGGGCTGAGATGGCCTGTTTCCGTGCTGTAATTGTTATATGGTTATACGGTTATATGACAGATTGTTGGGCTTCCGGAACAACCTGCAAGCCAGTGCACGTGGCATGTCATACAGAGATGATGCTAGTAAGTAAACACTGTTTCAAATTGTAACAGTAAACACAGAATGGAAGTTGATACTCATTGTTAATATGCTGCCAGCCCGCTAAACGCTGACACTGCCTACAAAGAAGATTAAAGTACCGCACAGTTCTCAGGTTGTGTTAAAAAAAATTCGTGTTCAGGGCAAGGGTTGGTCTGCTCAGCTGTAAAAAAAATGGTTCAGAAAGCTCTTCTTCTATCATGGAAGCTGAAAGTGGCTGCTATGTGTTCTGTAGTTCTATGCTGTGATATTTGAATCCATTTGTACATAGTAGTTCATTAATTCCACACTAGAATACTTTGTGTCAGATTACTAACTGCTTATTTTAATTCAACCCAGTTTTCTAACAATACAAACATTTCATTGGCCATTTCTATCTGCCCTGATCACAGGACACTATACCCGGTATATCAGTAAGTGCAGACATCACCTTTAAGGTTTCATCTGGTTAGCTTTTGTTGGTATTCTTGTTGCATAGTGCCGAGTTGCAATTATTAATTTTCCGAAACAAAAAAGGGCATATAAGAATGGTCCAGGGAGGAGGTGGAAAATGTGGTGTATGTTTACACTGTCTGCAAAGAGTTCGGGATGAGGTAGGTATGGGAGATGAGAAGAAGAATTAGTCAGGTGGACATCAGCTCTGTTGATAGTTTCAGCCTTGCTACACCCATCAGGACATGCAGGAATGCCTAACTCCACGTGCTTAACTCTCACTGCGTCCAATTGTGTTCCTGCTTGTATTTCAGGGGAGAGGGGACTACATCAGTGAACACTGTGTGAAGTGTAGTTGAGAGAGGCTCTGCAGCTGTGCAAGTAATGATGGGTAGAGGCGGCAGAATGTGGGTGTCATTCTTGCAGCAATGGCAAGTGTGCAAGTGAAGATTACATCAGATTGCTAACTGATAAAGCCGATCAGTGATCAGTGGGATGTGCTAAGCCAAGTCAACCATGACCTGATATTTGAAGTTGCATTCTCAGATGATGACCACTTGTGAATTTGCATTCATGTTCTCGGAATGTCTTCTGGCATTGTACACCATCACCTTGGAGTGCTGGGAGATAACCTGCTCCACTCCATGAGCAGAACGTTCACTTCAGAACATCAGTGTTCTGGCTGGAATCCAGACATTACAGGGACAAGCACAGCAGGCAGTCTAGCAGATCTACAACAGTTGGCTGTGCATCACTCTAAAGAGGAGGCCAGTGGGTGGGGGGTGGGGGGAGAAGGTGCTAGGCTGTGACATGTATCAGGGAATTGGTTAACAGGTGTAAAAATGGCAAATGGAATACAAGGCTGTGAGAAATGAAATGCTACATTTGATGAAGGACAAAGAAAGTGAGAAAATTCACAACAAATGACAAAATGCCAAGAAATGTAGAAAAATGCAGCATATGTACTGTACATTCTGATTGGACCCAGGACAGGTAGATAAGAGGATTAAGAAGGTATGCAGGATAAATGTTTTTAATATCAGGGGCATGAAATATGAGAATGGGAGGGTCACGTTAACCATTATGTAATATTAATTAGGACACCAACTTAAGCAATACAGTAAAGTTCTAGTCACACCACAGGATGAATGGAAGGGTGCAAAGAAGATCTATAAAGATATTTCATGGCTGCAAAATTGTGGTTATGAGAATACACTGTTGACGCAGGGGTTGTCTTTTCGGAACAAAAGTATTGAAGAGAGTTTTAATCGTGGTGTATAACATTATGGCAGGCCGAAACAGGGTAAACAGATAGAACATGGCAAGTAGTCCTCTTGAGGAGGATGCAAAGAGAAAATGTTATTTCACTCACTATCAGAAAGTGCAGTGGATCATCTTAACAAATACATGGATGTGATCTTAAAGAATCACAACTTGGAAAAACAATGGACTTAGAGCTAGGAAATAGGATTAATCCAAAGTCCATTTTGGCCAGCATGAATGGTCACATGTCCCTTGGCACCTCTGATTTCATTCCCCATTTAGAAAATAATCCATATCTTTATTCCTTCTACCAAAGTGCATGACCATACACTTTCCGATGACTTGGCCTCCATAGCCGTCTATGGCAATGAATTTCACAGATTCACCAGCCTCAGTAAAGAAATTCCACTTCATCTCTGTTCTAAACGGATATCTTTGTGTTCTGAGGCTGCATCCTCAGGTCCTAGACCTTTCCACTCACAAACAACTTCAATATGTCCACTCTATCTAGATCCTTCATTATTCGTTAGGTTTCAACGATATTGTCTCCCCTTCCCACTCATCTGAACTCCAACAAGTACAGTCCCAGAGCTATCAAATGTTCTTCATAACCCTTTCATTCCTGGATTCATTTTCATAACTCTTCTCTGGACGATCTTCAATGCCTGCACATTCTTTCTTAGATGTGAGGTCCAAAACTACTCACAGTACTCTAAACCTAATCTGACAATTGCCACATTATAAAGCCTCAGCATAACATCCTTGCTTTTACACGCAGTGGCCACTTTATTAGGTACACCTGCTTGTTAATGTAAATATCTACTCATGTCTCAGCAATACAGTGCATAAAAACATGCAGGCATGGTCAAGAAGTTCAGTTGTTTAGACCAAAATCAGGACAGGGAAGAAATGTGATCTAAGTGACCATGTCTGTGGAATGGTTGTTGGTGCCTGGTGGGGTGGTTTGAGTATCTCAGAAGCTGTTGATCTCCTGGGATTTTTAACAGTCTCTAGAGCGTACAGAGAATTGTGCAAAAATATCCTGTGAGCGGCAGTTCTGTGGGCAAAAATGCTTTGCCAATGTGAGAGGCCAGAGGGAAATAGCCCGTCTGGTTCAAGCTGACGGGAAGTCGGCAGTCACTCAAAAAAAAAAGATGTGTTATAATAATGTAATAATGTTGTGCAGAAGAGCATTTCTGAGTACACAACACATCAACCCTTAAAGTGGATAGACTACAGCAGCAGAATACCACACCAACTTCCCCTACTGTAATCAATAAAATGGCCACTGAATGTATATTCTAGCCCTCTTGATATGAATGCTAACATTGCATTTGCTTTCCTTATTACCAATTCAACCTGCAGGTTAACCTTTAGGGAATCCTGCACTAGGACTCACAAGACCCTTAGCACCTCTGATTTCTGATTTCATTCCCCATTTAGAAAATAGTCCATATCTTTATTCCTTCTACCAAAGTGAATGACCATACACTTTCTGACACTATATTTCATCTGCTACTTCTTTGTCTATTCTCCTAATCTGTCCAAGTCCTTCTGCAAGCACTATCTACTCCTCCACCTATCTTTGTATCATCTGCAAATTTGACCAAAAAGTCCTTCAATTCTAGATCATTAATATATAGCATGAAAAGTAGCAGATCCAAACAGACCTCAATGGAACACCACTAATTACCAGCAGCCAACCAATAAAGGCCTCCTTTACTCCCATTCTTTGCCTTCTGCCAGTTAGCCAAACTTCTATCCATGCTAATATCTTTCTTGCAATACCTTGCTCAAAGTTCAAAGCTAAAGTTAAGGGTAAATTTATTATCAAAGTGCATATAGGTCACCAGATACAACCCTGAGATTCAAATTCTTGTGGGCATTCACAGTAAATACAAGAAATACAATAGAATCAATGAAAGACTGTCCCCAACAGGATGGACAAACAATCGATGTGCAAAAAGACTGTGCAAATACAAAAAGGAAAAATTATTATTAATATTATTCCTGTTCCAGTATTACAGTCACAGTCCTACAAATTATAGTATGACTGATCCATTATTGCAGATAGGATAATTCATAATAACTGTTCGGATATAATATTACAGGATAAGCAAGCAAGAGCAACTTATTTAATACATATAGTTATTCTAAGCTATTCATGTACAGAAATCAAGAAATAAAAAAAGAACCAGGAATATACTGAATTAAAAGTGGAAATTGAAAGACTATGGAACATGTCTCAATAGTGATATCTACCAATGGTGCCACCCCAAGTCACTACACAATAGCATTAAACAATTAGGCCTACACAGCAATATTTATGTAGATCTCCAGAAAACCAAATTACTAAGCACCACTAGAATAGTCTGAAAGTTCCTAGCAATTAAAAACTGATTGTTCTTGGCTATGCCCTTACCTCAGATTTTACCAGCTTGAGCTGAGAGAAAAAAATTAACAAGTAATTATAATAATGATAGTCATATTGGCGTACTATAACCACCCCATGTATTAACAACCAAACAAGGACAACCACCATTATCAAAATAAACTGAGGCATTTTGCTGGGCGACTCTCTAACCCCATTAAGGTTTTATCTAGCTTTAAACCTGCTCTCTAATTTACTGAACCAGACAAAAATGGGGTATCAAATCAGAGGCAATCATACAAATTCTACCTTTGCTCACCTTCTATACATAGACAATTTGAAATTATATGCTCCTTCATCAGTACTGCTAAAGCAATTAATTCAAATAGTAGAACTATTCTCTAAAGATATAAACATGAACTTTGGACGATATAAGTGCAGAACATTAAACAGAGAAAGGTGCAATAGAGCTAGTAGACTATAAAACAGAGCAGCAGGATACAATAAACTGATGAATGAATATGAAACTTATAAGAATCTGGGATATCAACAAGCAATGAAAATAGATCATAGTGCGATAAAGGGAAAACTTTCGACAATATTTATTTTAAGGCTTAAGAAAATCTGCCAAACAGAGCTGAATGGTAAAAATATAACAAAGGCAATAAACACTTTCACAATACACATGTTAAACACATTCTTTTGGCATAATATCTTGGTCCAAAACAGATCTGGAGAATTTACGAAGAAAAATAAGAACTAAAATGACAAATTTTAGAAAACTCTATGTACACTTGAAAGCATTTACATTAACACTACCTAGGACAGAAGGTGGAACAGGAATAACAGACATAAAACATTTACACAACAGTCAGCTAACCTTCTAAGGATATATTTTCATCAATGAAACAGGATTCAGCTCTCCATGCAAACATATCCAATTCTGATAAAAAAAAACACACCACTAAACTTAAATGAAAATACAACCCAGAAAAATGAAGAAATTATCACTGCAGAAGAAACTGTTAACCAATGGAAGAGCATGTCGCTCCATGGAAGACATCCCCACGATTTGAGCAGACCAGGTATCGATAAGGAAACATCGAACACCTGGCTTAGAATTAAAGACCTCTTCCCAGAAAGATGAGTGAAGTTATCCCCTCTGGTTCAAGAACGTGATGTTTGAGGGGTAATAACTGTTCCAGAACTTGGGTGGTTTAGGTCCTGAGACTCCTGTACCTTCTTCCTGATGGCAGAAGTAAGAAGAGCACGGCCTGGATGATGGATGTTCTTGATGATGGATGCAGCTTTCCTGTGACAGCACTTTGTGTATATGTACTCAATGGTTGGGATAACTTTATCCATGATGGACTGGGCCATATCTACCATTTTTGTGGGCTTTTCTACTCAAGGGCATTGGTGTTTCTGTACCAGGCCATGATGCCACCCAACTATGTACTCTCCACTGCACATCTATAGAAGTTTGTCAAAGTTTTAGATGACATACTGAATTTTCACAAACTTCTAAGAAAGTAGGGATGTTGTCATGCTTTCTTCGTAATGGCACTTTCATGCTGGATCCAGGACAGATCCTCTGAAAGGACAACACCAAGGAATTTAAAGTTGTTGTTCCTTTTCACCTCTGATCCTCCAATGAGAACTTGCTCATAGACCTTAGGTTTCATCTTCCTGTCTTCTTATCTTGTTTAGCAGCCTCATGGTGTATACATATTAATCACTCTGTCTTTCTCAATTATTTGTCATCAGCTCTGTAAACAAATAGAAAGAGGATCATTTCATGGTTGAAATCTCCTTTATGTTAGTTACTCCTGGCAAAGATCTGCTTTCTGACTCTAGGCAGCAAACTTTAAAATGACTGCAGATTACTATTTACAGACTTGGGTCTGATTTGTGGTGTTGCCAAATACAAACTTTCACCTTCTGTCTTAGTGACACCTTCTGTTTCTCTGTTACAACTCCACAGCTTTAGTTTACTGCCGCATACAACACATAACATAGTGAGGTTACTAGACTTTCAGCACTTTTGCAAGGTTAGATAAAAGACATTGAAAGTAGGACTGAGTCCATCACTGGGTCTTCCACTCATTATTACAGCATAACAGTATTATAAGTGCACCAATATTCTGATTATAAGTTATATTATGAATGCTGACAAAATTTCATTCCAGCTTTTATTGATTTGGACTAAGTATTAAAGACAGCGAATGGCATTCCAGGAAATCATCGTCTGTCCGTGAGTTAACGCAAGTGGAATAAATCCATTTTAGGTCACAAAATTAACCTTTGTGTTTCTATATGTGTAGTAATCTCTACTTTGAAAAAGGCACACCCGACAACTTCATGGCCAAAGAAACATTATCTCGAACGTCAAAACCGTTATGTATATACAGAATGCGTACCCCTGAAAACTTACACTAGTATCTCAGTAACAGTTTACCAATACAAAGCATCTGGAAAACATGACAGATTCAACATTCAATCTAACAACAACAAAAAAAAAACTGTCCCGTCAAAGATTCAGTCTGTCAGGAAGTTTACGAGTGCGCTGTGATCTGCGCACTACCCCCGGTGACCCAGCAGGCACCGCTGGTGATGGTGTTTTGGGTGAGTCTGGTGTTGGGGGCACGAGAGGGGTCTGTGTGTCTGCGTGAGAATGTCCATCCTCTTCAGGGGACCCCAACCCTTCTGCCAGCGTCTCTCCCTCTGGCAAAGTCACTGGTGGACATGCTTCCACCGTAGTCCGTCTTACAAATGGAAACTCCATGGAACTGTCTGCCTCTGAGCCGGTATCATGACGCAGGTACACATGGTCCTGATGTCTGCGGAAAACACGCCCATCAGTCAGCTTAACAACATAGGAGACAGGACCACTCTGCTTAAGAATAACCCCAGGCAGACATTGCTGATTGTTTCTCACATAGACATTGTCATCCGGTTTTAACTGCCTCTCTCGCATATGTTGATCATGTCACTCCTTCTGCTTTTCCTGCTTTCACTCCACTTTTGCTTTCATGTCCGGGCGCAGCAGGTCCAATCTTGACTTGGGCCTATGCCCCATCAGCATCTCTGCTGGAGTGCGGGCAGTCGTAGTCTTTGGTGTGAGGTGGTATTTAAACAAGAAATGTGAAAGCCGAATGCTAAGAGAGTCCCCTGTCATCCGCTTCAAGCATTCCTTCACTGTCTGAACAGCCCACTCAGCCCAACCATTGGAGGCTGGGTGGAAAGGGGCTGTCTGAATGTGATGAATGCCATTCTGCTGCATGAACTCACTGAACAGCTCTCTGGTGAACGTTGGGCCATTATTAGTGACCAGAGTGTCAGGCAACCCATGGACTGCAAACACTTGCCTGAATTTGTCTATGGTTGAGGGGGCTGTGATGTTGCTCATGATGTGAGCTTCAATCCATTTAGAATGCGCATCTACCATTACAAGAAATATCTGCCCCATAAAAGGGCCAGCAAAGTCCAAATGTAGCCCAGACCAGGGGTTGTCTGGCCACTCTCATGGATGCAAAGTAGCTGGTGGTGGCATATTCCGATTAGTCTGACATTGCACGCATGATTTTACCTTGTTCTCCAGATCCTGATCCATTCTTGGCCACCAAAGGTAGGATCTTGCAAGGCTTTTCATTCGAGACACCCCTGGATGAGTCCCATGAATTTCCTCCACAATCTGTGAATGGCCAGGGGGAGGCATGATGACCCTCGCCCCCCAGAAAATGCAGCCATCCTGCAGACTGAGTTCTGTCTTGCGTTTGGCATAAGGCCTCAGTTCCTCTCCTTCCACGACTCTGGGTCAACTTTGTAAAAGAAAAGTCTTGACTTGGGACAGGACTGGGTCCCTCTCTGTCTACTGCTTGATCTGGGTCACCTTTACAAGTGTCTCTGACAGCCTCTCCAATGAAAACACAGTCTCTGGAGGCACATATGTAGTAACACGTGTCTCATGTAAAGATAGTCTACTCAGTGCATCGGTGCTTGCATTATCCCTACCCGCTCTGTACACTATAATATACTGGTAGGCTGACAATGTAAGAGCCCAACGCTGTATCCTGGCTGAGGCTAGCGGTGGGATGCATCTAGTCTCACTGAACAGGCTCATCAGTGGTTTATGGTCCGTATAAATTGTAAATACGCGTCCATAAAGGTACTGATGAAAGCGTTTGACGGCATGGCCAGACCTTCTTTGTCTAATTGTGAATATCCTTTCTCAGCAGCTGTCAGGGTACGTGAAGCAAAACCAATAGGCTTCTCTGAACGGTCCTCCATTACATGTGAGAGAACTGCCCCAACTCCATAGGGCGAGGCATCACATGCCAGGGTGATCTCCTTGTCTGGGTCATAGTGAACAAGCAGCTTCGCTGAGTGCAGGAGTTCTTTCACTTCCTTGAAAGCTTTCTCCTGCTCTTCACCCCACTGCCACTTAGTGTCATTGTGAAGCAGCTTATACAGTGGGGTCAAAACCTTTGAGAGGTCAGGGAGAAACTTGCCATAATAATTCACCATGCCCAAAAATGATCTGGGTTCCGTGACGGTCTTAGGGCTTCCTTAATATCTCTCACTTTGTCCTCCACAGGACAAAGTCCCTCAGCTGTGACCTTGTGTCCCAGGTAAGTCACACTCGACACCAGGAACACACATTTTCCATGTTTCAACCTCAGCCCTGTGTCTGAGAGCCTCTTCTGCACCCGTTCTAAATTAGCCAGATGCTCCACCTCCGTAGCCCCCGTGATCAAAATATCATCAAGGTACACTGCTACGAGCGGAATCCCCTGCAGCAAAGTGTCCATTGTCCTTTGGAAAATGGCAGGGCTGGACACCACCCCAAACACCAGGCGATTGTATTTGAATAATCCCTTGTGCGTATTAATTCTGACATACCCCTTTGAATCCTCGTCGAGCAGCAGCTGTTGGCAGGCGTGGCTCACGTCCAGCTTTGTGAACAGCTTACCCCCTGACAGGGTCGCAAACAGGTCATCCACCCGTGGCAATGGGTGCTCCTCCAGTCTAGAGACCTGATTCACCGTAAACTTATAATCCCCACATATCCTCACTGTTTTGTCTGCCTTCAAAACTGGAACAATGAGAGCCGCCCACCTTGAAAACTGGATGGGCTCAATGATGCCCAGCCTCTGTAAACATTCCAGCTCCTCCTCAACTTTGCCTTTCATAGCATAGGGCACCCACCTGGGCTTAAAAAAACGTGGTGTAGCCTCAGGGTCGACATGGAGTTCCACTGTCACGCCCTTCAGCGTTCCTAGCTCGTCCCTGAAAACGTCACTGTACCGCTGTAGAATGTCCTCCGTCATGTGTGCATACTTAATTTCATGCCAGATTTTGTGAAGCCAATTGCAACCCAAAAGACTGGGTCCCCTGCCCTCAGCTATCACTAGCCTAGCTTCAGCCTTCTGACCCCCGGCTGAAATATCCACAAAGGACATCCCTAAATGAGGTATGGGCTGCCCCGTATAGGTCCTAAGTTTGAGCTTTGACGGTCTATTGGGAGACAGTTTGGACCCCATGTCCTCACGTAGGTCTCCTCACTAATGACCGATGCAGTAGCCCCTGAATCAATCTCAAACTTAATGTCCTTTCCCCTGACAGTGACTGTGGCATAATATGGTTCAGGTGGTTCCTCATCTGTTTCCACTCCAAACATGTTGTAGCCACACGCTGCCTCTTCATCTGCTTCTTCTAGATGGTGTGTGGCTGCCTGAGCCTGTTGAGCTTTCCCCCGCCCAGGCTTAATCTTACCCTTTGAACTTCTGCACTTTTTAGCTAAATGTCCCTTTTTGCTACAAGCTTGGCAGACAATGACTTTGAATTTGCAATCATTTGCGTAGTGCGTCCCTTCACATCAGAAACATTCCAACCACTTTGCCTGTTTACCAGTCTCCCTCCTGACTTGGTTCACTGCCGCCGACTGCGACCCGCCCCCCCCCCACCCCCCCCATGTCCTTTCTGGATATCCCCGACATTATTAGCAGCCATCTCCATGCCTTGGGCAATCTCTAAGGCTTTCTTGAAAGTCAACGGTGGGGTTTCCCCTAACAGGCAGCATTGTATGCTGTTATTTTTAATGTCGCATACCAATCGATCACGGAGCATGTCATCCAACACCGCTCCGAAATCACAATGCTCCGACAGCTGCCGAAGCTCGGCCACAAAGTTAGCCACAGACTGACCTGGCTTCCTGAAACAGCTGTGAAGCTTACACTGTTGGACTATCACAGAAGGTTTCGGATTGTAGTGGTTCCCAAGAAGCTTGACCAGTTTGTCATATGGAATGTCCCCCGGTTTCCGCGGTGTGGCTAAATTCCTTATTAGCTTGTAAGTCTTTGCCCCACACATACTCTGGAGAATAGAGCGCTTCTTAGCATCCTCAGTAATTCCATTAGCACAGAAGAAGTGTCCCAACCTTTCCTCATACTCCGTCCAGTCCTCCATTGCCTCCACAAATTCAACGGTAGACCCAAATGTAGCCATCTGAATGTGAGGCCCCTTATCGGCGCTGCTGCTCCCGTTCAAAACGCACCGACACGTCCACAAAACCAGTTTACCTCGTCGCCAAAAATATGTGGTAACTTCTACTTTGAAAAGGCACACTCAACAACTTCATGCCCAAAGAAATAATGTTATTTCGAACGTCAAAACCGATATGTATATACAGAGGCTTTCACAACCCGTACGGTATGACAGGAACACTATATACAAAACACACTGGAAGTAAAAGAACGGAAGTAAACCCCCGCCCATTATTATAGTTAGTATTAACTTACTTTTAATAATGCTCACATTACAACAATATGCTCCACAATGTTTTTTTTAAAGTTTAGCTAATTACACCATGTTTTGTTTCCAACCCAGCCAATATGCCATGACATAGCTATTGATATACCAAACTGAACTATGATCAGACACTCTGAGCTCCAAGTTGTAACAGACCTCTGCTTTGAATAAAGAAACATAGACTATTAGCGTTTATTAACAACTGATTTGGTAGAGATTCACTGCAGCAGCTCACATGAATTCCTGCAAAACATATTGGACATTTTGTCTAATACTCCCAATGGTAGTTTTGTTTAGAAGAGCTTTGTGTAAACCTGTACAAAAAATGTTGTTGGTAACATACAAAAGTCTGTGCTAATCTGTAACATATAACTCTATTTTGTAACTATAGCTATTATGTAACAAGGAATGAAACTGCGACCTGCAGCCTGACATTGTCGATTGATTTCAGGGGCTTGTTGGCCTCACGTAAAGTTGGGCTGCTGGTGTTGGCAGCGCATATCAATCCCACAAGCAATCAAGCAAGCGATTTGTGTAGCCCAAAGGGCTTTCTGCAGTTCCAAACAGAATTTGGCCTGACAGGGTTGGCAGGCCAATCAGAAAAATTATTTCATCCTCTGTGTAATGTGTTGTTGCTGTCTACAAAGTACGTAGGAACATAATCAATTATCTGATCATTTATAATATTGATTGATTCATTGGAAACTGATTTGACCTCTTCTCTAAATGTCCATTTCTTACCACCCTTTGCTCCTCATTTGCTAATTTTTTGAGGTAGATTACTGGGTTGTATCTAGTCTATTGTTGAGAGATTTCTACCACGCAATGTAACAACAATGATGTCCTCTCTCAAATTACAGAGATGGGTGTGATGTAACTGACACAGTCGCATCAAATTGACTCCTCGATGACAATGAAAACTACTAGAATTGAAAAGGGTAAGCATAAGCTGCAGTGAAGATAGGTTTTAAAAAAATACTAATTTACTTATCTTGTGCAGGTTATTCCTATTGAAAAGAAATTGGTTTCCATAGAAGGAGCTCCTGTGAGAAACCAATGGATATAGTATTTTCAATATACAGACTTTTTGAGCAAGTAATCTGTCTTGCCTGACAAATGAATTAAGAACACACTTTTCTCTTTTGCTTAGATTTTATTTTTGAGAAATACTTATTTGTTTACAAAAGTTTAGCTGCTTCTATTTTTTTAAATCTTAAAAATACAGGAAGTGCAGAAGGTAGGCCCCAGATTTACTGATCTAGGTTCATTCAATTCATCTTTTGTCCTGGCAACATGCACAAGATGCTGGAGGAACTCAGCAGGCCAAGCAGCATCTATGGAAAAGATTAAGCAGTCGACATTTCGGGTCGAGACCCTTTTCCGTAGATGCTGCCTGGCCTGCTGAGTTCCTCCAGCATTTTGTGTGCGTTGCTTGGATTTCCAGTATCTGCAGATTTTCTCGTCTTTATCTTCTGCCCTGATTGCTTTGATCATTTTGTTACTATGGTCTACTCCTATCATCTCTGTGCCATCATCTCTTTCCCTGGCCCTATACTTAACTTAAAAATTGCTTGCTAATATGTTTTACAATCCTGGTGAAAAGTCATCAATTTACTTGGGAAATTTTTGAATTAACAGATCTTTTTAGACAATTGAAAATCAAAAAGAAAATTTATCTTCAATATTTTGGTTCTCTTATGTCCCTTGCTAAATACCACTTAAACATAGGGATTTTATCTGATTCAACCACTTCCAAAGTTCAAAGTTCAAAGTAAATTTATTATCAAAATACATATATGTCACCACTGAGGTTCGTTTTCTTGCGGGCATACCTGGGAGATCCAATGACCATAATAGAATCAATCGATGTATTTCATATCAATATCAACAGAATCAATGAAAGACTGCACCAACGGGATAATCAGTGTGCAAAAGACAACAAACCGTGAAAATACAAAAAGGAAGAAAAAATAAATAAGCAATAAATATCGAGAACGTCAGATGAAGAGTCCTTGAAAGTGAGTCCAGTGGTTGTGGGAACATTTCAGTGATGGGGCAAGTGGCATTGAGTGAAGTTATCACCTCTAGATCAAGTTCTTGATGGTTGAGGTGTAATAACTATCCCTGACCCTCATGGTGCAGTTTCTGAGGCTCCTGTGCCTTCTTCTTGATGGCAGCAATGGGAGCAGGATCTGGGTGGTGGGGGTCCCTGATGAGGGATGCTGCTTTCCTGCAACAACACCCCATGTAGATGTGCTCAATGCTGGGGAAGGCTTTACTTGTGATGGACTGGGCCGTATCCACTATTTGTTGTAGTGATTTCCTGATATAAAGTATTCTGTGTAAAGATTTTACCTGTCAAATCCTCTTCTTCCTCTTACTGTAAATCTATGCTGTCTTGTTTTTGATACCCCTACCACAGGAAAATGATTCTGACTAACTACTTTTTCTATAACTATTGTAAGCTTATATACTTCAATCAGGTCATCTCTCTGCCTCACTTGATTCAGGGAAAACAAATCCAGATCTCCCTATATCTCCCTATAAATACTCTAATCCAGATAACATCCTGGTAAACCTCCTCTCCATTCTGCCCAGTACAATTACATTATGCCTATAGTATAGCATGTAAAACTCCAAGAGCAGTCTCCACAAAATGATGAGGGATCTCAACAGGTCAGGCAGGATCTATGGAAATGAATAAACAGTTGATGTTTTGGGCCAAGACCCTTTCTTCCACACTGAGAAGTAAAGGGGGAAGGCAATAGAATAAAAAGGTGGAACGAGGAAAAGGAGGATAGCAGGAAGCTGATAGGTGAAGCCAGGTGGATGGGAAAGGTCAAAGGCTGGAGAAGAAGGAATCTTATAGGAAAGGAGAGAGGATCATAGGAGAAAGGGAGCAGATACAGAAGGATAGGTAGGTCAGAAGAGATGAAAGGTGAGTGTGGGAAATAGAGGAGGTGGGGAGGATGGAATCTTGTCCTTACCTACCACCCCATCGGCCTTCTAAACAAATGTCTTTGTTTTTGTCATGTGGTGAGGAAATACAGACTACTATTTTGAGAGACTATACTTGTGACCACTATTTTTTGTGAGCTGGTTTTCTGAATTAGTTCTTCTTGGACTGAAGGAACTGAACGTGGACATAACAAATATATTACCAATAACCTGCTAAAGGGCACAACGGCAGTGCAGTGCTTAGCACAACATTATTACAGCTTGGAGTGTTGGAGATCAGAGTTCAATTCTGGCGTCATCTGTAATGAGTTTGTACATACTCCCAGTGAATGTGTATGTTTCTTACTGGCTTTCCTCCCATAGTCCAAGGACATACCAGTTAGTAAGTCAATCGTTCATTGTAAACTGTCCTGTGAATAGGCTAGTATTAAATAGGGGAGGTATCTCGAAATAAATAAAATTAAAAATCAATTGGAGATCATTCCCAAATTAGGAGCTATTTGTGGTATGTTCTTTGATGAGGTAGAATAATCAACACAATCATAACTCAGGACCATCATATATGGAGAACGGGAAGTGAGGGGGATCTTCATACTGAGAGTAGGAAGATCCGTCATTTGGATAGTATTTTCATTGTTCAAAAGTAGATAAGTTTTATTCAGTACACACTATGTAGTTACGTTCCAATTGAGGACATCTGTCACTTGTTCTGGCCTTACTTCGCCGGGTAATTCTTAATAGCCAAGTCCTACTGAGGTGTTGTAAGGAGGAAACAAGAAGCGGTGACTAAGGTGCTCTTCTTATAATTTATTAATCAATTAAAATGTCTTGCTGAATCTACAGTGAGTGAACATACAACTGATCTTCACTGCAGACAAGCAGCATATTCAATGAATTTAGCCCCTCCCTATTGTGATGCATAAGTGGCTGCCAGTATGTGGGAATTGTGGCAACCCGTAGGAACGTTCATACTACAGAAATCCCTGCCTCAAGACCTTTGATGTCTGACTGATTGTTTGTGGAGGAATTGAGGTGCTTTAAGAAGGTAAATATCCGCTCTGACAGTTCCTGGCTAATAATGCACAGAGGCCATGCAGCATGCTGGGAGGACAGGGTAGTATAAATATTGCTCTACTTCTTGCAGATGGACCGATCATAGCGGTGAAGCCAATAATCAGATTCTGATGACACAGATGCCAGTGGTGCCCATTGATATCCCAGGAGATCTTCAGTGATGACAGGAATAACTGTTATACACCAGGGAGGACTGTACCTGGCCTACTGCAGTCAGAATTAGAATCAGGTTTAATATCACTGGCATATGTCATAAAATTTGTTGTGTTGTCGCAGAATACGTTGTAACACATAATAATGAAACAACCATAAATTACAGTTAAGTATATATTTAAAACAAATTAAATTAAATTGTTACTGCAAAAAGAGAGGGGAAAGAATAGGGAGGCAGTGTTACAAACACAAGAAAATCTGCAGATGCTGGAAATCCGAGCAACACACACAAAATGCTGGAGGAACTCAGCAGGCCAGGCAGCATCTATGGAAAAGAGTACAGTCGACATTTCAGGCCGAGACCCTTCATCAGAACTCATGATCATCAAGAGTCCTGATGAAGGGTCTCAGCCCAAAATGTCGACTATTTACTCTTTTCCATAGATACTGCCTAGCCTGCTGAGTTCCTCCAGCATTTTGAAGGAGGCAGTGTTCATAGGTTTACTACCCATTCAGAAATCTGATAGCAGATGGGAAGAAGCTGTTCCTGAAATGCTGAGTGTGTGTCTTCAGGCTCCTTTGCCATACTGCCAAAGTCTTCAGTTATGAATACACAAATCCTTTAACTCACCCTTTATTATGATGGCAGACAGTGATTTGTTATGGGGAAAGCCATCTCTCTTTGTGCAACCTGACAATATTTTGATGGTGAGAGAAGTAAGGTCTTGTCAAAAATAAAATCAGAGAAGAGGAAATTTGGCTTTGGAATGAATTATTTAAAAATGAAAGAATTGTGTAAAGAAAGGTATTTAAAATAAGTTTGTTGGAACTCTGTAATTAATCAGTGAAGTTATTGGCTCCCCTAAATATCTGCAAGAAGTTAACAGGAAAGTTTTAAGATAGAAGTTTGAATCAGTTTCAGGAGCAGTGTAAATCCAGGAAATTCTGTGCAATTGAATATTGCAGTCATGAAAAAAGCCCTGACAGACTCTAAAGGACATACCACCTGACATGCTAAATAGGTCATGGAAGGTTGGGTTTAGCTAATGACAGTGTAGGTGTTCCAATAAATGAAACAATCATACTCAGGGTGACATGCGGACAGATGTTCTTGCTGTTCTGGCCATGGAATATTTGATCATGGTTGGCGATGGTAAAAGCAACACAAAATAACCTACAAGCATCAACTTCAAATAGTATAAATAACCTCAACTTCAGTAAACCTAGTCAAAGATCCCGCCCATCCTGGATATGCTCTCTTCACCCCGTCTCCTCAAGCAGGAAGTACAAAAGCCCGAAAGCATGTATCACCAAGCTCAAGGACAGCTTCTACTCTGCTGTTATAAGACATTTGAATGTTGCTCCAGTACAATAAATGAACTCTTTGCTTCACAATGTACCTTGTTATGGCCTTGCACTGTATTGTCTGCCTGCACTCTGCGAGTAACATTTCATTCTGCTTTCTTGTTTTCCCCTGTACTACCTCAGGTCATTGATGTGATGGAATGACCTGTATGAATGGCATGCAAAACAAAGTCTTACATGGGACAATAATAAAACAATTCACCATTTTGTAATTTAAATTAGACTTACTCCTGACTTTGAATCATGACTCTTGATTCTTTGCAGCATTTTCAATATTTCCCCTTTTTTTGCACTTCCTCCTCAAAAAGCAGGATTTTACCTAAGTCTTGTGGATCCACGCACAGAATTTCAACCATGCTATAATATCACAGCATAGTCTAACAATAAGCCACTATTGACCAGAAAGTATTTTCCAACAGTAGTCAGTGGATAAAAATCAGGAATAGGATTTTCAGACAACTTTCATTTACCTTGAGAGCCAGTGAAACTGATGAACTAACGCATTACAAATAAAGGATTCAATAATGGCATCTTCCTCATCTATAGGTTTCAGCATCAACTGAGCTAATGATATTGAGCCATTGGCACAACAAGCTGCTAAATTTCAATAACCGTTAGCACTGTACTAGTTAGAGTGAAAATCATTATGTATCACCTTTTTCTCTCCCAGTATGATGTATCTGGTCACCAAACTGATGTTTTTTCAGTGCTTTTATATACCGGCAGAATCAGTGTCAGGGTGTGGGTTGTGAATGGGTGATGCAATTGAAATGGAAAACAGCATTGGTCAATTGGAAGCACTGCCTTTATTTGATCTATTTTCACTAGTACATGGAAGAGATAATATTCTCTGCTCCTGGCTTCTTCAGAAGCTGCTGGCTGTCTACAGCCATGGCCAGCACATGTCCTCAAGATCCATACACTGCGGAAGCAGCGTTGCAATACGGGTATCCTACTCCCATAAAGGCACATAGGCAACTCCACTGTTGTCCATAATAGGGAAATAATACAAAAAGGAGGAATTTATTGACATATATTTTTCATTCCGTAAAAAAATGTGGAATTTGTTTAATCATTTCCAGCTGCTGCTCAAGATATACCTGGACAACTTTGATGTGCCAAGGAAGTGTCACTCCAAGAGATATTATAAGAGATATTATGATATTATAAGCTAAATTCTAACAGGATAGAAGTATTTTCTTCGTACTAGCTCAAGTATGGATATGGGTGGTAGGAAGATGGTGGCGTGATGCAGATCGCAGCGGCCACTCCGGTGGTGATGTCTGTTATTTGTCAAGTAGGGTGCCGTGCACAATCTTGATTTGATGGAGACAGATGTGAGAGCACAGCGGAACATATGGTGAAACTTCTGAAATGCCTGCTTTGCTGCTGCTGCTACTGTGTGGTCCAGAACCTCCGGAGGAGAAGGCCCCGAGTGCTCGGCTTTGCGTGTTGCTCAGCAGCCGGGGTGGGATCGAAGTGCTCGGCAGAGGATGGTGCTCAGAGAGGCTGTGTCGGAGGGGCTGGTCGGAGGCTCGAAGTTTTCGGATGGACTCAGAGTCCGCTGCGGTCGGGTGCTTCCAATGGTGCTGCATCGGCGAGTTGGTGGCGCTTGGAGGTTCATGGCAGGGAGGGTTCCTCCCTTCTGCCGCCTGCATGAGATGATGAGTATCGGGACATTGAGACTTTTATTTTACAGTGCCCATGGTCTGCTCTTTATCAAATTACGGTATTGTTTTGCACTGTTGTAACTGTATGTTATAATTATGTGGTTTTGTCAGATTTAGTCTTGGTTTGTCCTGTGTTTTCTTGTGATATCATTCTGGAGGAAAACTGTATCATTTTTTAATGCATGCATTTGTAAACAAAAACTGAACTGAACTGAACTGAAGTAGTTGTATAAAGAGGTAAGGTTTGGATCCTTAGTGTTTGCCCAGCGGACTTCCTGACACATACAGTCTTAGGTAGGTGATGTTGTAGGGCAAAGGGGAAGAAACTGATTGTGTGGTTAGACTGCCTATTATGGAAAATGGCTTTCTTTTTCAGTGTCTGAAATGAATGATTGATCCCTGACATGTAGGCAACATACTGAATACCTACTGCAAATGTCACAACGCTGAACAGAAAAAAGATGAGTCTGAAATGTATTTGAAAATTTTTGCTCTACTTCCATGTAAGAGAGTATCTATTCTTGTACATAAGTTGAAATGAGTTTTGAACTTATGAACTGGAGACTAAAAGGTTTAGTTTAGTCCGTTTAGTTTGACCCTGAGGAATCAAGATATTTGTCTTTATATTGGTGGCTCATTTAACGCTGAAGTAGAAAAAAAATTCAAACTGGAAGGATTGACTTAAACTTGTCTCACTCCTTTTTGGCAGCTGAAGTTAAAGTAAGGACTGAAGAATTAGATCATAGAATCTGTAAGTAATTAGCATTGCAACCAATTGAAAGTTCAAAGTTCAAAGTACATTTATTATCAAAGTTTGTATGCAGTATACAACCCTGAGATCTGTCTTTCCCCTCAGACTGCCACAAAACAAAGAACCATGAAACCCGTCCGAAGAAAAACATCAAACCCCCCCTCCCTCAACCTGCAAAAAAAATACGCTAATGGCAACAAAAACTGAGCAAAAACACATCATCAAAAGCCATACTTCAGTTCAGTCCAGCTCAGTGTTCATACTTTCAGGCTGCCCAATTCACAAATCATCCAAAAAAAGTAGCCACCAGAAAATGGAATGTTAGAGTCCAGTCTACAAGCCACATCAATTGAACCTTGGTCCAACACCATCCTCTGACAGCATCGAGGAGAAAGGGAGGTCATTTGGAGGAAGGATCTTCCCTCGGGAGCAGTGAGTGAGAGACCGCCACATGCAGACTCCCTCCTCTGAGGCTGGGAGACGATGCTGAACACTTGCTCACCTTCTGCACTCGCCTCAAGGATTTCAGCCTTCCTCGGCATTTTAATCAGCATGATCGTTGGGAGATGGAGTCGACCATGGCTTCCTGGTGCCCATGCCACACACCTCGCTTGCAGCTTCGTGGAACCCTCTCGGAGACGGCAGAGTGTCTGTTTGGCCTGAAACCACACCATCAGAATGTAAGTAACTGGCTTCAACAGTAGAAGGACCACATCTGAAATGAAAAGAAGATGTAAGAGAAGTGATAAGAGTTGCTACGTGGCCCATCTTGTGGATGCCACTCAATTGAACTCGTGATTATAAATAGTGATGCAAAAGAAAAGAGGAGGGAGGGAACATCGACTCAGACCATGAGAGGCCTGTGTTGGGCATTTTCGTGCCTTACAAGGCGCAGATTGGAAGTCTGCGTGGGGCGCCACTCCTTGCACAGACAGTACAGTAATGTGTGGTTAAGTGCCTTGCTCAAGGACACAAACACGTGCCACAGCTGAGGTTCGAACTAGCGACCTTCAGATCATTAGACGAATGCCTTAACCACTTGGCCACATGCCCAGAACACGAAAGGGCACATTAGTAAAGGTATCTGTAACTGTTCTGCTAAACAGGCAAGTATAACTGGTTGGCTGATGAACTTTTTGGCTTCCCCATATTGAAGCAAGCTGTCATAAGTTGGTCAGTTTTGTTTCATGGCCAAAGTGACAGGGAACAGAAGTTTTCCAAGCTTCACTAACTTCCCAATTGAAATTTTACCTAAAGGTTATGGTATTCGAGGGCACCTGAACTTCACCTACAATCATGAGTAAAAAGAATAATTTACAACACTCAAGTGACTGACTTGACTGAGACAAAGCGTTGTAATACCTGGATGAAGAAATTTCTGTTGCAACATCAGACCATCCACTCCAGTGCCAGCATTCTAGCCCAGACAGATAGATTCTGAAGAATTATTTGAAGTGCCAGTCTTCTACTCAAGCCCCTGCATCAAATAGATTTACTTTGACCGTGTTGTCCGGGCTGTGATCAGCTGTCTATCTGCGATACTTTATAAAGGCAGAAAGCATACCACAAACACAACTTGTGTGCACAGTCACTTTCATTTGAAATCCAGTAGGTTCAGTGAACAGAGCTTATTCTCAATAGTTCGCAATTTCTGTGTTTTGAGTAGATGCCCAGACATAAAGCTGGTACTGTCAATCAGACATTTGCTATAGAAACTGGAATTGAAAACCAGACATTTTCCAAACTGGTTCTGGTCATAAAATACTGCAAAATAGTTGGACCATCGAGATTTAGTCCATGGAA
Organism: Mobula birostris; assembly: GCF_030028105.1. Classification (NCBI taxonomy): domain Eukaryota; kingdom Metazoa; phylum Chordata; class Chondrichthyes; order Myliobatiformes; family Myliobatidae; genus Mobula; species Mobula birostris. The sequence continues at coordinate 44,958,961 of NC_092384.1, forward strand.
TAAATGGAGATGCAGAAGCACAGATAGGAAATTGTCTATCAGGCAACAGAAAATGGTTATAGTAATCTATTGTTGCTTTTTAGAAATGAGGGAATGCACAATTGTGTTGCCCTAGGAATCAGATCAAGTTTAATTTTCCTAATATATTCTGTATTACTGACTTGGACTTCAGAATACAAGGGCATTCTTTCCAAAGTTGTAGATGAAACAGAACTAGACATCTGACATAAAAATAGTAATAGATTGTAAAAGGATATAGTCAGGATGGTTGGATACAAACAGAGGTGACTGATGAAATTTATTATTGAACATGGGAGTTATATTTCACTAAGAAGGACAAGGAGAGACAATCTAAATGAGGGGGCAAGATTCTAAATTATTGAAAGTAGCAAAGCAGATTGTGAAAGCAGTTTATTAGATCTTTGGCCTTGTAAATAGAACTGAGATACAAGGATTAGAAAGTAATCACAATTCCTTATAAATACCTGTTCAGTCATAACTGGAGTTGTCTAGCCCTAGTCTGGGTAGCAAACTCCAGCAAAGATCTAAAGACCTTAGTAAGGATGTAGAGGGGGTTTAGCAAAAATACTCCATGGATTAAAAACTTCAATTATGTGGATGGATTGGAGAAGCTGAATCTGTTCTCCTGAGAACAAAGGCATCTAATAGGAACTAATCATATCTACAACATATATACATCAATGTGTAATGAAACAGGATCCCAGAACCACACTCTGTGGTGTAACACTGGTCACAGGCTTCTCATCACACAAACAACCCTCCACCTTCACCTTCTGTTTCCAATTATCAAGCCAGTTTTGCATCCAATTTGCCAGCCTGCTTTGGATCCCATGATCTCCAACTTTTTGGGGATGAGTTTCCCCATGTGGCACTGAGTCAAAGGCCTTACGGAATGCATGTAGACTACGCCAAGCACACTACCAAAAACTCAGCAAAATTAGTGAGACAGAAACTTTTTTAACAAATCCATGCTGACTATCTAGACAGATCTAGGATATCGTATAGCCAGTTTTCAATCACTAAGCTGGCAGAAGTGAAGAGTTTGATCCAGCATGATGCTGGCAGTTATTAGGACAAGCAGCAGCCCGTCTGATGCAGCCCTCTTCCTACATGTGATATGCAGAACAAGAAAGGGTTGTGGCTTATCCTGTGCCACCTCACATACTCGAAAGGAATTCACCAGCAGCAAAATAACCTGCTAAAGCACAGAAGTGATTAGACTACTGAGGATTTCAGAAGGGCAGGGGTCAGTTGTTTTTCCAGACACAGCACAAGGAGCGCAAACATTGACAAGAAAGAAAGAAACTGCATGACTAAGGCATGTTTTCCTGAAGTGCTGCACGGCCAATGTAGAGCAGCCAGCAAAGTACTGTAATGCCAATGAGGTGTAACCAACAAGATGCAAAAGCAAAATACTGTAGATAATGGAAAACCAAAAGAGCTCAGAAGGTGCTGGAAATAGTCAGCAGGTCAGGCAGCATGTGCTGAGTTAAATGCTTCACATTCTGGGGTGGAGGGTTTCCAGCATCCACTTTTATTACAGCCAATAGATTGCTTCACTGCTAATTAAATCACACTTTATTGCAAAAGAATTATGGTAATCTCTAAAAGTGGATGATGGCCCAGCTCTATGATTTCTGAATTCTTTCTCTATCACCTTTGGTTCAATTCACAAACAGAAATGTCACTTCAGTTATTGCTACAAAACTACAGCTGATATTTCAAATTATATTATTTCGCAGAGACTTTAATATCCGAGTTTTGTTTTGGCTGCAAAAAATACTGGACTTTAATTTTGCAATAACTCAATTATGGTAGAAATGAGTCACTTAATGTTTAACCTAGTTTTAAACATGTATAGATTCATAGTAAAAGTTTGGCTAACAGCTGACTCTGGGTTTGAATAATGAAGTTGAGTTGGCAGAATATGAAAGCTGCTTCCCTTCACAGCAGGAATGTGTGACATCATCTAATTACCTATAAAGTTAACGCTCCAGACTCAGGTTTAAGCTGAAGACCCCTTCGAGAATATAATGTTTGCAATGTGCTGACAAATCAATCAAATCTTTGAACTCACAACATAGAGCATATAAACCATAGAACAGTAGAATGCAGGAACAGCCTCTTCAGTTCCCAATGTCTATGTCAACCATGAGGCTGAATTAAACTAATTCCATCTACCTGCACGCAACCTACTGTAGGTACCTCTATTCCCCGCATGTTCACGTCCCCATCTAAATGCCTTTTAAGTGGCACCATTTTATCTGCTTCCACCACCACCTCTGGCACCATGTTCCAGGTGCCTCCCTCATTTTGAGTAAAATCATGCCCGCACAGGTTTTAAATTTCCTCCTTACAACTATAAGCTCTAGTATCTGACACTTCAACCTTACAACCCTGATCTACACCTCTTACTGAAAAAAACCATTGACATTTATCTGAAACACAGGAGATTCAGCATACAGGAGGGAGATTGAAATCTGGCTGAGTGGTGCCACAACTACAATGTCTTACTCAATATCAGCAAGACCAGGGAGATCTGTACTGGGCCCATCTATAGATGTGTAGTGGAGAGTATATTGACTGGTTGCATCATGTCCTAATATGGAAACACTAGTGTCCTTGAAGCCCTCTCCACCACTGAGCATATCTACATGGAGTGCTATTTCAGGAAAGAAACATCCATCAAGGACACCTACGACCTAGGCAATGCTCTCACCTTACTGCTGCCATCAGGAAGAAGGTACAGGAGCTTCAGGACCCACACCACCAGGTTCGGGAACAGTTATTACCTTTCAACCATTGATTCTGCAGATGCTGGAAATCCAAGAGTACACACACAAAATGCTGGAGGAACTCAGCAGGTCAGGCAACCTCTATAGAGGGGATTAAACAGCCAGAATATACACTTATCTCCTTCCTTTCCTCGTGTTAGGACTTCCAAAGATCAAAGTTTTGCCAATTCTCTTCCTCCATGGCACACAATCTTCCTGCTGGACTGTAACAGAGATGTACCTTCTTGTTAGAAGAACTAAAGAGCCTAAAGAGAAAGATATAGATTCAAAAACTGTCTGCATCCAACCAGGTCATCAGCAACCTTCCTTATCCATCCCCACAGGGATTCTGTTAATGTAAGAAGAGTGTTGCTCCTTGAAAATAGGATGGAGTTCTTTCAACAGTTGTAATAGTTCATTCATAGCATTTCATAATTCACAAGGCCAAGTGGCCCCATAGGCCACTGTCAGTATTTATACTCCATTTTCCCTCACCTCATTCTATCAATATGCCCTCTGTTCCTTCCTCCATTAACTAGCCTCTTTAAAATATATCGATACTCATCGCTGTATCTTACCCATGCATTAGTGAGTCCTTTTTCACATTATATTTCTCCACAATTTATTGGATTTGTTAGAGGTTTTCTTGCACTTATGGCCACTAATATTAAACTTGTCCATAAATAGAAGCATCTCCATTTATTTATTCAATCACAAAATGACGGCATCATTACCAAGGCCGGCATTTATTGGCCATCTCCAACAACTCCTGAATGAGCCATTTCACCTGACCACATCAGGATGACAAATTTCCTTCACTGAGCGAGATCAGTGAACCAGATGTGTTTTTACAACAATCCAGTGGTCCTACTGATATCGCAGCCTGAAGAAAAGATTCCTGGTGCTTTTCACTCTTTCTTTTTGTTATCCTTTTCACCCTGCCAAGTCTTTCAGCCCTTTTGCACTGGTTTTCTTTGCAATGCAGAAGCTCAAGCTATGCACAGTACTCCAAATGTGGTCTAACCAAGATCGCATACAGGTTTTCCAAATCTTTCTATGTTTTAATTCTATCATTTGCAGCATTTATTGCATGAATCTGTCCATAAGGTTCTGCAGCTCCGGACTATGATAGAAATAAAGGAGTTGTGATGAGTTAGTTGTGTGTACGAACCACCTTACTTCTCTTGAAACGTTGGAATTAGCTTTGAATATGTTTAGAGGTTGATTCTGAGGAAAATCAAAGGTGTATTCTGAATGACTCAAAAACTGGAGCTCGTCATAATCAGCCTCAGAGTTTGTTGCCAATCTTCATTTAAAACTCAATGCTGGAAAGACAGACAGACATGGTAGCCTGACATGGGGTGTTTTTTTTTTTAACTGAAAATGTACAGAGAACCTCTGCATCAAGTGAGCCAGTTTAATTTCCATCATTATCAGGAATGATATCATATATTCACCCATTCATTCAATTGACTTTGCCACGTACTGTACTAATTTCTATTGACAAATAATTCCCTAACCTCTTCACCCCTCTGAGCAACATAACCCTTTCTGGTGGAACGTATACATTTAAAAATACATTTTCTTTGATGTTTTGCTTTTCCTGAACAAGTATATCGCGCCTCTAATGTTATCACACTTACTGGTTGTGCAAGATGTGACAATATAATCAATAAACACAATTCCCAGATGTGTATCAAATGTTTCACAGCGTAAGGGATTAGCATGTTGCAAAAGTGTCCCACTCATTTTTCATTCTGAGTGTTACTTTGTAAAAGTTATTTACTTTATTGACAGCTGACTATTTTTTAATCCATTCCTGCTGAATTAATCCTTTTTGAACCTTCCTTTAACTGTCTTCCTTGTGTTTTTCTAGTGCTCCATTTCTAGAGCTGAGTTGGGTATCATACGCATCGATCAATAGATATGATGAAGGCTTCAGTGTTCTACCTCTGACCAGCGGCTACAGTTTTTCGATGATTCTGCAGGAGTCAAAAACTCAACAAAGCGAATCGCGGGTGCTGTAAAGGGAGCATGCTGCTCATGTCTGTGACCACTGTATGCAAAGCTTGGCATTAGTCACCGCCAGGCCGTCTCTGACAGCCCTGAAGTGAAGGAGATTAATGTGAGGCAGGGGCACTTTATTATTGTCACTCTGTTCTTTCACACTCTGCCTCTGACTTTCAATTTTGCTCCAGAATTAATTGTCTGCTCCCTACAGTATGACTGATGTGGAAGGATACAAGTACCATAGGCACCTGGCTCTGGCCTTGGTGCGCTGACTTGTGTAGAAGGATATATTGTGTGGTCAGTCTCAGAGGCAGGCAAGCATCTTTCACAAGGGCTAATATTTCTTACCTTTTTAAAGTGCGGATTCCTATTTGCACCACTTTCCCCCATTAATACACATTCTCAGCATTTGGCTAGGATGCAAAGTAAAGAATGTTAATCTCATTAATGGTAACAAAACCTATTTGTGTTCTGACCAGATTTTGGGTACTAATCAGCAAAGCACCAATCCTTTCTGTGACACTTTCACACGAAGAATTGCTGACACAATAAAATAAGCATAAAGCCCCTTAAGGAGGCAAAACTGTCGCTTTAAAATAAAGAAAACCTTATTGCAAGATTATTCAAAAAAATGTCACCTACTATTATTGCATTATTACAGTCAAACTTTCTGTTCCATTCTTTTTTCTGGAACATATGATTTGTGTAACGCTGTTGAAAATATGTAAGTGAATCTGACACCAGTCCCCGCAGTTGCTTTTCTGTGTTAAAATCAAGTGTCTACTTGTAATATCTGCATCCGTGACATCTAGCTGCAAGGATAAGTCTGTTTGAGAAGACAGAGAAACTGGTATAGCATCCTTCAGAACTGACGTTATGTATTCAGATTTCTCTAAAGCAAAGTGTAAACAGTTAAATTAATCAATCTCAGAGGCAATGTGCCTAAACAGATGTTCAATAAAGCCAGACTCCTTATAGGGACAGGAGTCCACATTTTGCTCTCCTTCAGTAGTGATATCCCTCAGCCTGTCCTTCGCTGAGCCTCATGGGCCACTGTCAACCAATTCTGCTGTGTTGTTCCTTTATTATAAATAACAACAGGCCACCTGGACTACCTGTGGTACCTGGGAATGGAGGCTTAATGATCCTTCAGGCTACATCCTCAGCTTTCTCCTGATCCCAGATAATGGGACTGATGGGAATGGCAAGGAGTGACTGATGGCAGTGACTGATGACTCCAGACTAGCATGTGCTGACAAGCAGTGAATATGGGGCAGTGTTGCAGAAAGGTCAAGATAAAAGTATTTGCTTGACTTTCAAAGTTCCACGGCGTAATATCGGTGATCTTTAATCATTATAATAAGCAGTGCACAAATAAATTAAAAGCATCTTTTGCAGGCAGGAAAAACTGAGAACTGTAACTATATTGAATGAATAATGGACTATATTCAGATAGGTGATTCTCCTTCAGGAAAATCCTGGAAGTCCTGTGGGGTTATGAGCTGTATTCACACCTGGGACAGTTGTACATCTTCATGCCCTCATGTTTGCCCGCTTGCAAGATGATCTCACTATGTTTTGCAAGCTATTTAATCTTGAAACAAATGATTGCGCAAAAAAATGCATTATCACCTTGGTGCGGGATCAAAAAAAAAAGAAAGGGTCTGTAGGCAAATTCATCTTCTGCTGCTACAATCAATCTTTCACCCAAAGAAATACACAATAACTAGGTAGAAAAGGGCAAGATTTATGGCCACATAGCATCAATACTGACCAGCATACACCTAAGCCCACTCAGCCTCTCTCCCTACCAGGATAACTCTTTTCGATCAGCGACAATAACAACCCCTTGTATCTTTAGCTTTTACTCCCAACTGAAGCTTTATTTAATGTGAAAAATTACACAATTTAAATTGGAAAGAGGAAGAATATTGAAGTAGGAAAATGTCTTAAAGGGATACCGCGATCATAAAAATTGCTTGGCAATCTTTTTTCTTAAGGGATCGATGAACAATGTTCATTTCTTTCTGCCACCCCACCCCAAACCCCCCCCCAATCCCTATACTAAATAAGGCTTCTCCATAAACATCGTACCCATGCATCGTGCTCAACTTTGTCATTATATCCCAAGGTTATATCACAGTAAGTTCTAATAGTAAAGAATGCTATTTTATAACATTTTAAATTTATTTGCTCATTTAACAATAATAGATTATTTGCTAAAACAGAAATTACCTGTCAATACTCCCATACTTTTATTGCTAATATCACACTTGACTAAAGAAAGTCTCAAGTTGTGTGGAAAGTTCTTGACAGTATTTTATACTTTTTTTCCCAAAATTGATTCACACAGCTGCACTGTCCTCACGGCCAAACCTATCAGTTATTTCAGAGGATAATAACCATAATCCATCATTTTTAAAATGTAATCAAACGGGAGTAATCCTATAAATTGGTAAAGGAACCGGTAAGTAAAAGGGCTGCTACATGTCAATCTGGCCTCTAAATCTATTAGAGAAATAGGGTGGTTGCACACCAGGCAGCTAACCCATCACAACAATTATTATTGGGTAGCCGTTAAGAATCTTCACGTCCATATTGCAAAGAGCAACAGGTGAGAAATTTAATTCTTACCAGTTTTTCTCAGTTGAATTCTATTTAAAATGTATATTATAGTTAATGATATTTTCAAATACTGTACAGAATTTAGCCTGAAAGATGGCAAATGCTAAACCAAGGTTCTATCTGTTCCCTTGGGAAGGTGTGGAAGGTTCTGCCAATTACTCCTGACCGTATGGGAGCTCTAGTTGCCTGAGTAGTATTTATTCCTCAACCTGAAATAGATTATCTGGTCATTATCGCAATGCAGGGGCATACATAGGAATGCAAATTTGACCACTTTTGGTGAAATACATCAAACAAAATATATTACACACAAAATCCCTTGTTATTATGGTTAATGATTACGAAGAAAGGCCATGCGCTGGCTGCCTGGCCCTGCCAATTGCCCTGTACCATGATTGTTAGTGGGACCTTGCAATATGAACTGATATTGCCCATGTTACAAAATCAACAGCTTTGAAAATAAGAAGTACTTTGGGATATCTTGGGGTCATAAAAGATACAAATAAACTTATTTTTTCTAAATTGGAGCAGTGCTGCCAGGATAATCAAGGACACAACCTACCCAGCCAACACACCTTTCGTCCCTCTTCCCTCCAGGAGAAGGCTCAGGAGCCTGAAGACTCGTACGGCCAGATTTGGGAACGGCTTCTTTCCAACTGTGATAAGACTGCTGAACGGATCCTGACACGGATCTGGGCCGTACCCTCCAAATATCCGGACCTGCCTCTCAGTTTTTTTACACTACCTTACTTTCCCTTTTCTATTTATGATTTATAATTTAAAATTTTAATATTTACTATCAATTTGTACTTCAGGGAGCGCGAAGTGCAGAATCAAATATCGTTGTGATGATTGTACGCTCTAGAATCAATTGTTTGGCAACAATAAAGTAAAGTAAATAAATGATTATTTTAGGAAGAAAGCAAGGAATATCATACAATTATATCAAGCAATCCATTAGAAAGTGATTTTCAGAGAAAGTAATGCGTACAAAATTCTGGAAGAACACAGCAGACTAAGCAGCATCTATGGGAAAGAGTAAACAGTCAATGTTTTGGTCTGAGATCTTTCTTCGGGACACTGATGGAGGTATGTCGCAGGATAGTATTAACACTGTCTCTTAATTGAGGCATTATGGTGATCCAGAGCACATTGAAATACTATTTATTTCACATGAAAAACAATGTCAGGATGGAAAAGTATAGTGGCACTTTTTTGTTCTGTTCTATATTCTAAAGGGACAAAAGGTCCTTATTTTAACTGAAGATTTTGAGTCATGTCAGAGTGACCAAGTAGATGAATCAGCTTCATTCATGTCTTGAGAGAGTAAAGGAAGTCTGCTACATACCCATTGGATTAGTGATGCAGATGACAACCTGGGCATAATTTAAGTGCAGTGTTGACTGCAGTCTGACTCAAGTTAACCCTGGGTACAGTAGCAATTACCCAAAGGAAAACTTGTCTTTATAGAACACCTTCCATTGATTCAAGTCATCCCAAAGTACCTCAGGCATCTCACCTGAGGATAAATGGGAAATTGTTCAAAATCCATCACATGCTTTCCAAATCACGTAGTTATAGTGTGCAAATATTGCTTGCACTCGTCCGGACTTCAACTCCAGGTCATCGTTGACTTACTCACATAAGTGTATGACCTTATGTGAAACATCCAAAAACTAGGTGCCTGATATCGAGCTGCCATCTGGCAAAGATGAATCTCCATAATAAGACTCTGGAAAACGTGGGCAGCTTTCCATGTCTTGTAATTGATCGCTCAGCAGAAGAAACGAGTGTCTGATGATTGAAGCTTCAAACCAAGCACGAGGCTTATGTCTACCAGGCTGCAGTGATCTCCAATTTCCTGTGTGCTTTTGAGATATAGTCTAACCCCAGCAGGCATCTAAAGATACCCCCAACACTTCATCCATAAAACCTTCAGAAGGAATTGGCAAGGGTAAACCATAAACATCAGCTTGCTTTCCCAAGCCAATATTGCAAGCACTGAGGTTCTAATTACTGAGGTTCTGATTAGTGTGCAAACTTAAAGCACATGGTATTGGGGGTAAGGTATCGATGTGGATAGAGAATTGGTTAGCAGACAGGAAGCAAAGAGTGGAAATAAACGGGACCTTTTCAGAATGGCAGGCAGTGACTAGTGGGGTACCGCAAGGCTCAGTGCTGGGACCCCAGTTGTTTACAATATATATTAATGACTTGGATGTGGGAATTAAATGCAGCATCTCCAAGTTTGCGGATGACACGAAGCTGGGCTGCAGTGTTAGCTGTGAGGAGGATGGTAAGAGGATGCAGGGTGACTTGGATAGGTTAGGTGAGTGGGCAAATTCATGGAAGATGCAATTTAATGTGGGTAAATCTGAGGTTATCCACTTTGGTGGCAAAAACAGGAAAACAGATTATTATCTGAATGGTGGCCAATTAGGAAAAGGGGAGGTGCATCGAGACCTGGGTGTCATTATACACCAGTCATTGAAAGTGGGCATGCAGGTACAGCAGGCGGTGAAAAAGGCGAATGGTATGCTGGCATTTATAGCAAGAGGATTCGAGTACAGGAGCAGGGAGGTACTACTGCAGTTGTACAAGGCCTTGGTGAGACCACACCTGGAGTATTGTGTGCAGTTTTGGTCCCCTAATCTGAGGAAAGACATTCTTGCCATAGAGGGAGTACAAAGAAGGTTCACCAGATTGATCCCTGGGATGACAGGACTTTCATATGATGAAAGACTGGATGAACTAGGTTTATACTCATTGGAATTTAGAAGATTGAGGGGGGATCTTATTGAAACGTATAAAATCCTAAAGGGATTGGACAGGCTAGATGCAGGAAGATTGTTCCCGATGTTGGGGAAGTCCAGAACGAGGGGTCACAGTTTGAGGATAAAGGGGAAGCCTTTTAGGACCGAGATGAGGAAAAACTTCTTCACACAGAGAGTAGTGAATCTGTGGAATTCTCTGCCACAGGAAACAGTTGAGGCCAGTTCATTGGCTATATTTAAGAGGGAGTTAGATATGGCCCTTGTGGCTAAAGGGATCAGGGGGTATGAAGGGAAGGCTGGTACAGGGTTCTGAGTTGGATGATCAGCCATGATCATACTGAATGGCGGTGCAGGCTTGAAGGGCCGAATGGCCTACTCCTGCACCTATTTTCTATGTTTCTATGTTACACTTAATTGGCTCTGAAAGAGCAGGCCATATCATTCACAAGCTCATCACTGAACTCCCAGTAAAGACACCCTATTCCAAGCACTAAGATTTCCAGAACAGAGAAGATGCTTTTTTTTTTCTCAAGAGACATCTTCTTTATTTCAGTACAGTCACTGCATTGAACCATAATGAAAGGTCAATATTGAGTCATATAATGTTTGATGGGGGAGGAACATTTGAGAAGGCACCAAGAATGTTGATCCTCTTTATCACAGATGCATGCAAAATAAATTGACCAAAGAAATATACCACCTCCCAAATTATCCACTCAGCTGCCTCGGGAAATACAAGCTGCCCACCTGTAACAAAGATTGCAGGTCCCAAATTAACTTCTTGGGCCACTGCAGAACTGGAGAGCAAACCATTCATCATTGACCTAGAAGTGTTGCCTACAAATGGATAGCCAATAAAGTTTTGAAATATAGCCACTGTTGTGGAAGAAGCAGCAATTTATTTGTGCGCAGTAAGGTAGATGGGCAAATGATGAAAAGCAACTAGAGCCCTGCCACATATGGAGTGTATTCTGCCTGGAGGCTGGAGACCAGAGGTGTTCCCCAGGGATTCGTTCTGGGACCCCTGCTCTATGTGATTTTTATAATTAACTTGGATGAGTAGAAAGGTGAGTTAGTAAGTTTGCAGATGACATGAAGGTTGCTGGTGTTGTGGATAGTGTAGAAGTTTGTTGTAGTTTACAAAGGGACAATGATAGGATGCAGAGCTGGGCTGAAAAGTGGCAGATAGAGTACAATCTGGAAAAGGAAGTTTGAACTTGAAGGCAAGAGTACAGGGTTAATGGCAGGATTCTTAGCAGTGTGGAGGAATAGAGGGATCTTGGGGTCTACGTCCATAGAACATAGAACATAGAATAGTACAGCACAGTTATGCCAACCCTTAAATTCTGCCTCCCATATAAACCCCCCACATTAAATTCCTCCATATACCTGTCTAGTAGATCCCTCAAAGATGCCGTGCAAGTTGATAGGATGCTTGGCATATGATGTGTTGGCTTTCATTAGTAGGGGGATTGAGTTGAAGAGCTGTGAGGTAATATTGCAGCTTTATAAAACTCTGGTAAGACCACACTTGGAGTATTGTATTTAGCTAAGGTTGCCTCATTATAGGAAGGATGTCAAAGCTTTAGAGAGGGTGCAAAGGAGATTTACCAGCATGCTGCCTGGAATAGAGAGTGTATCGTATGAGGATAGGTTGAACGAGCTAGGGCTTTTCTCTTTGGAGTGAAGAAGAGATGATTTGATAGAGGTGTATAAGGTCTTAAGAGGTATAGAGTGGTCTGCCAACAACTTTTTCCCAGGGCTAAGATGGCATAATTTTAAGTTGATTGGAGGAAACTATGCAGGAAGGTGGATGTAAGTCAGAAATAGGATTTTTTTTTTTTACGCAGAGAGTGATGTACGCATAGAACACTCCGTCAGGGTGGTGGTAGAGGCATATACATTAGAGACATATGTGAGACTTAGATGGACAGATAGATGAAAGGAAATAGAGGGCTATGTGGGAGGAACGATTGAAATTGATCTGGAGCAGTTGCAGGCCAACACAACATCGTGGGCCAAAGGGCCTGTACTCTGTTGTACTGTTCTATGTTCTATGTGTTATCAAAAATAAGAGGTTGAGGATGGTCAAACCTACAGAACTTGGTCCATTTTCTCTTGCAATGATGTCACTTGCCAAGGATGAATCACATTGGAATGTGCCCACTCACACTTAAGAGTTCAGGCAAGCCAACCCAGGAATGGCTGTTACTGCAATTCGTCTGTATGACAGGTCACTTTTCAATCACATAATACTGAAGCAGTAGACAGTTTTGTGATTGAATTTTGAAGCAGAATTTCTTTCAATGGTGAATTGCCAGATTGCAACAATGGGAATGACCAAAGACAATCCAGGAGACAGGACTGAAAAATGAGAGGAAGAATCAACAGCCCTACAAGGAAGGTTTTACTTTAAGGGCTTAAGGGTGTGCACGCAATCATTGCATAATCAACAACATTTTTCCAATACCTTTAAATTTTCATTCCAATCTCAAAACTAAACTCCAGAAAAAATAATGCTCCCTGTTGATTTGATTCAAATAATGGATTTCATTAAATTCCCATGGTTTGAACTCATTTTGAGATGTCTCAGCATGTTTGGATCATTGGATAGGATGTCCACACAACATTTGCTATCTTGTGTCAGTGTGTTTGGACAGTTCAACATACCTGCTGTACAGCTACTCTGTTTTATTGCTTTTAATTCATGTATCCAGTATATACCTGATCAATATTTTCACTGGTTTTAGCCATGGTCCAGTAAAGCTGTTATTCAAGACTGTTTAATGTCGTTTCCTGTACACAAATGTAAGGGAGAACAGAATAATTGTCACTCCAGATCCGATGCAGCACAAGGAAAACACAATGAGATAAAGAACACAATAAAGGTAAGATAGTTTATATACACAGATTGATTGTACGTCCATAGAGAGAAGCTAGGCACAGGAGTGTCTGTATATAAGGTGAGTCTGACAGGAAATGATAAAGTAGTGGTGATAGGGGGTGTGGAGGGATGGCTTAGTGGGTGGAGGTGTTGATCAGCCTAACTGCTTGGGGAAAGAAACTGTTTTTCAGTCAGATGGTCCTGCCGTGGATGCTACGTAGCCTCCTCCCCTATTTGGCACAAGGTTCACAAAAATTATGCAAGTAATCAAAAATAAATAAATAAAACTGCATTCAGTGTCTTATTACCCAATAAGGGAAGAATTATAAGAAATAATCTACCGTTTAGACTATCTATAATATTCTTTAAAAAATTTTAGACACACAGTTTCTGCAATCATTCTTCTGACCTTGCCAGAGGTTGCAGAACTACAACAATGATTTCTGCACCCCCCCACCCCCTCAGTAATACTGCTCAATTAAACCAGGCTAAATATTTTGGAACATACATTTGATTTTAACGTGAAATTTAAGACCAGTAATTACATAGAAGCTACTTATTCATCCAACATTGCTTTATGTGAGCTATTATGTTTCTTTTAATGTTAATATTCAAAATCTGAATGCTCATCATCTAAAACAAAAAAAAATTGTGGAGAAGGAAAGAGAAATAATAATTCAACATATAAATTAATAATCTTGTACTGTTCAAAATTCCAGTGCATTAAGTTTCACAAAATTGCACATTCCTTTTCTGTTTTTTTAATTAGGATGTTTATTAAAAAAACATTCTCTACTACACAACAGGCAAGCTTTCAGATGAGAATGATACTGCTGCACAGACACTTTACCACCATAGTCTGGGGAAAAGATGGCGAGAGGTTGATGTAGTGATTAGGGACATTGTTTTTCTAAAAAAAGCTTTTCAAATTATAAGCAGATTGCCTAAAGTGTAAACACCACTTCATGCAATATTAATGTTAATAAAATCTTAATAGTCATTTTCATCTTACAAACCCTTTGACAATTAAAGTTTTGAATGACAGAAAATTAAAAAAAAGAGCTAGACTGTTCAGTAAAATGAAATATTGGACTCACTTTTGATTCACTTGTTCAGGTAGAGTTGTTAAGAGGATAGCTCAATGCTTCCATGACAAAAACCTCCTGAAATTGTGTTTATTTTGTTTCAATTTAATGGATTACAAAAAGCCCAAAACATGATTCAAATTTTGCTGTTCCTTACTTGATATAGTACAAACCCTTTTACTGTGCAAGGTGTTAGATTTACACTTAACCAAGAAGTGGTTTGAATTTTATGATGGCTTAAGATCTCCAAATATTTGATTAATCATTTTGGTTGAATATTCAATTACAAAAATCAGTGGACAAAGGCCAGTGCATTATATTGTATTGTCACATCTTTCTATTGCTTTCTGTATAACCTCTGTTTGAAAACAATTTATTCACAGTACAATATATTTTCTGCATGCAGAGGTTATGATGCATAACCAATTATTCTGATTAAAGAAGCACTGTTAACTCAAACTGCTCTCACCATGTTATTTATCAATTATTGCTTTGCATTATCCTTTTAAATAATTATCATGGATGACTTTCATTTCCATGTGTAAAAAAAGATAAAATACTGGGCATTTATATTATGGTCACACATTCCATCCAAGTCACGGGCACATGCTGAATTGTAGCATTTAAGCAATGCATATTCGAAGTAACCTGTAAAATATTTTAAGCACATAAAGTAATTTAGCATTTTTGCTCGAAGCTTAGCTATAATAACTATGATGTAATCTGCTTACACGGATAGGTAAAGCCCTGTAAGTGGATGACTCTCATTCATTTCTAACTTACATTTCAACAGTGTACCGACCTGTTAGGATTTAGAACATTTTATTTTACTTTCCAAGGTATATCATGTAAACTTAGAATAGTCAATTCTCGTCCAACTTCAAGAAAAGCATGCATTTTTAATAAGCAAAGTAGCCTAGTAAATACAGCAGAAAATTAATTTATGTCAGATATTGAGCTTGCCACAGATAGAACATGGAAATAAAATGTGATTCCCAGGTGGGATATTAACTAAGGATGACCCTTATCTATGAGCACAAGGGCAAAACTTGTGAATTATTTATCTGAGAAAATTAACAATCAGAAAGGTACAAACTTAGTCCATCAGATGGAGAAAAGCAAAGATAATGCAAAAAGATCACTTTGTGAAAGCTGCACATCAAGG
Organism: Mobula birostris; assembly: GCF_030028105.1. NCBI lineage: Eukaryota > Metazoa > Chordata > Chondrichthyes > Myliobatiformes > Myliobatidae > Mobula > Mobula birostris. The sequence continues at coordinate 44,974,299 of NC_092384.1, forward strand.
TACGTTTGTTTAATGAGGATGTATAGAACATGTCAGATACCCAGTAGCAAGATGCTTTGGGAGGGGAGGAATAGTATATGTGATTCTCACCACCCACTCTGCCTTCCGAGCAGATTTTTCTCTGTGTACTACTGAGAAAGGGATTATACATAAGAGGGATTTTGGAACAAGGAGCAAATGAATGTAGACCTATTTACAAAATTCAAATTGCACAAGATAGTTCAAAACTAATGTTATTGTACTCAGAAAAATATGAAGATAAATCAGAAGGCAGTTTCAGATATCTAAGCATGGTAGGAAGCTCCACTTTAAAGATATGTAAACAGAATGTAGGTTGCTGGCATAAGTGTAATTAATTACAAATCTAATGTTTCTCTGTCAACTCTTTCCAGGGCTGTGTAACAATTTCAAGAATAACTCTCTTTTCTATTGTGGATTTGTTAGCAGTCTGCCTAAAGCCCAGTGATAACTGGTGCACTGAAACACTCGTTCACTCCTTCACAACATAACCGCATTTTCAAGGTACTTCAACCACCAATGGCACCGAAATTAAATCTTAAAAAACACAGAAAGAAGCCTATGTTTTACTTTCTTCCTATCTAATTTTATTGATTTAAACTTTGCAGTAGAGTATCTTAATATCACAAATCTGCAATCTAAGATTTTGTTCCATACTGCTTTCCACTAAGCAATTTTCTTGTTAACACTGAAAATAAATATAGTTTTCCCCAGCATTGTTGATCGGCTATTGAAAATGGGAAAAGAAAATTGAGAAAGAATGACCATGTACACTGTCTATACCAGGTTGTCCCGTCAAACAGCCCTAACTGTCAGAGGCTGTCACACAATTGGCAGTAATAGCTGGCATTCTGGTCAGACTGTGCCATGAGGCCTTTACCACAGCCCAAATATAAATTTTGAAGCATAAACCATTCCTCTATCTAACATTCTAAAGCTCACAGAAGCTGTACCCACTAAATTTACAAATACAAATTGCTGGGAACTCTCTGCAGGCAATGAGGCATCTGTTGGAAGAGATTCATAGTCAACAATTGTAACAAGAGGCTCAAGACTCTTTACCTAATACCATTTTAACTAGATCACAGTTGATCTGTGCCTAAACTTTGATCCACTTGCTTTTAAGCATTTTCCTGATAAAAGTTTAATTCAATATTAATTTCTAAATTGATGCAGAATCTGCAGCCTTTTGGGGAAACAATTTCAGATTTTCTCTTTATTTTAAACTGGAGAGAATATATCTCTCTGCAGAATACATGCAGCCGTTAAGTATCTACTTGCTTTCTCTCTATAACCAACATACACTTCCAAATATGTGCTGGCCAAAACAAAATGTATTCAGGATTTTGACAATGCTGAGTGGTATCTGAAAGTTAAGGCTGTAAGTAGTAGATTTAGTAAAGTACAACCAGACTAAAAGAGCAGAATTTGGAGTTATGATTGTGCTGGATTGGATCAGGGGCTTATTTTTTTTTAACCTATTGATGCGAAAGCAAACAAATTAAGCAATAGTTGGTGATAAAAGTCGAGAAATGTACTTGTGAAAAGTCGCAGCTTGGCAATGCACAGAGAAGTCTAACTCCGAATTCTGCTATTTCAGTCTGTCTGTACTTTACTATATTTACCATTTACAGCATTAACTTTGCAGCATCCACTCAGCATCACTGGAATATTGACGTGCTGAAGGAGCTGCCAAACAGTGCAGCCACATTAGCCCACCTCACTGGGTTGGCTTGCCTCAAATTCAATAAGCAGGCCCTTACTACATTTCAGGGCTCTTTAGTCTTATAAAAAAACTTTTGAATGCCAGCTATCTCATAAGTCATTGAAAGGAACTATGGCTTTATGAAAAATAAACCGCTAATGTTAAACCACATAACTTCACTCAAGCCTGTTGTGCTCATCAATCCTGTATTCTGCATCACTCAATATTCGTTGTGGTTTTCCTTCTAGAAACCATTATTCCTCCACCATGTGTGTATACTACTATTTATTACATTTTGATCCTGAGTTGTTATTTCTGTTTTATCTTTAGTGGCATCTGCTTCTAGCCTGGCTGGAGACAGGTCTCTTTACCACTCATGCTTAGTTTTACTGGGGAGCCATCCAGTTTTTCATTACCATTACTGTGAGGCTGGTCGCTGGAGACTAATACTGCAGCACTGGGTTACACTTCATTGGTTTATCTTCTATGACAAAGAGGGATGACATGTTTCAATCCCAGCCAGAGAATGAAAGGGAACGTGCCCATCAAAACACCTCTGCTGCCTCGGAACACCATTTGGTTTGTATTGTCTAACTAGCAAACAGCAGGTAGGGCATACAAATAGATTTTCTCCTATATCTATAACCAGCATCAGTCTTCCTTTCAGAAGCTCAGTGCAGGTAGCTGTTTTATATGAAATGAGCCATCTTTATAGACGTACAAAAGCCATAACAAGGCTGATTTCCAGCAATGCTGAGGTATATAACTCTTTACAAACTGTCACACGTCTTGCTCCACAAATCACACCTAACTTATGATGTTTGCAGTGTAATTTTTATTCCTGTTTGACTACCCAACTACCCAGTGGTAATAGGATGTTAGCAAAGGGCAGCTGCAGTGTTTATACATCCCATGAGTGATTGGCAAACTCTGCACATTTCACTTATATCCTACAAATTTAAAATCCGTTAAATTTAGAAAAATGAAACAAAGCCACACAAAGAAATGCTCCAAGACAACAATATGGCTCGCACAGAGCTCTGTCCGGCCCACATTTGTTTGAAATGTCTCTGAACATTAAGATATCTAAATGAAAATCAATACGATATGTGCCAGCATTTACAAGTGAAAACAAGTATCAGGAGACCTGGATTAATCAGGCTCTCAGCTCATACAGGCACTATGGGCTGTACCCCAGGGGTGTCCTAATTGGCCCAGACTGATCATACAAGAGTTAAATTTATAACCAGATAAGACATCTTGTTTTTCTCTCCAAGCCATCATTTCAAAATGTTCATTTTTACCTGTGTTCTGCCAGATGAATAGCAATGGCCACCGGAGGATTTTGGGCTGGTCATATAAGAGCTGCTTTTCACCTGTCAGTAAAAGATAAGGAGGTGGGGGGGGGGTGAAGAGTAATTTATACCTTTCACTAACAAATGACCTGGTAAACACAAATGTCCAATTGAACAGGTTAAGGGAAAACTGAAGTGTCTTTTCTCCTCCATTTTTAAACATCTTCGAGTACGGCCACTTATTGAATATAATTTTTTTAAGAAGAAAGAGCATTTTGCAAGGATTTTTAATGTGACCTGTTCCATTTCCTTTTTAAAAATATTTTCACATTGTGAATTCAGTCAGGCAGAGGACATGACTGGTGCTTTCCCAATAAATCAGAGTGTTCCCGTGTGGCAGAAGCAACAGGGGAATAGTGTAAGAGCACTGCTGCATGTTGACCTAAGCAAGAGCTTATCGAGAAATGATGTCCCCTTAAACAGACTCCTGTTGAGATGCACTGTATTTTGCACTGACAAATTATTAGTGCCCCGACTGCAATGCTTCCAACAAAATAGGCTGATTTAGCAATGCACAAACTGCCCATTATCTTACTGCATAAAGAGGCCATTTATGGGAAAGCCTCAGGACACCGACCCATAAGAAATAGCAGACCTGAAAAATGACCCCCATCTAGTGCCACCAACACTGCTAACTACCCTTGGGAAAATGCCTCATTCAAGCCCATGCAGTCCTATTAAATTTAATCATACAAATTTTCATTTCTTTTTACATGACTTTTTATATTTCAATATTATGTACTCCTATTACCTTTGTTTTCCACTGCATTATTTTCTACCAAATGTGTATGTGAATATGTGAAACCATAATGATATCTGTCTTTATTGTTATGAAAATGATCAATACACTTCCCTTTCCCTCCTGGCAGATAAAACCAAATGCCTTGCTGATATTAATGTGTCAGACAGTGTCAGGGAGAAATTCTTCATAAAACCTATTGCAACACATCTACTGGTGGCCTCTGCTTCATACATTATTTTTTTAAAGCTGGATAAAGATTTTTAAAGGCATAGACCACTATTTTTTGCTAATAATGGCTGAATAGAAGCCACTATTTCAGGGCAGTAGTGATGACTCTCGTTTCATGCCACGGTAGGTTTCCCAGCCAAGCAGCTGTAAAAAGCAAAGAAACAACGCAAAGCTCTGACAGCTGAAGCTGCCCATGGATTTAGACACTTCCATTTTTTATTTCCCATTCCCTACATTAATGATTATAAACTTCTGTACGTTTATGCAGCTGGCCCAAAGCCATTTCAGCAAAGGTGGGGGTGGAGCGAAGATGGGGGGGGGGGGAAGGAAGCGATTATTTTCTTTGCAAGATTTCATCATGCATTATATGTGAGCTTGACTTAAGAGGCCAGATTCCCCAAACGGGGGTGGAAAAAGGAAGGAGGGAGTAGAAGAAAGATCTACACTTGTAAGTATCAGATAAAAACACAAACCCAGAGGACCCCCTCTGTAATCCCACCAATGATACACCAGCCTATGATGGCTACCAGCCGACAAATACCCGCAGACCTCAATCCATTTTATTGTATTCAAGCTTCAGTGTTATATTTCCTGCCTCCCCTTAGCACCACACATACAGTGTACTCGAAAACAAAAATCCATAATATTGATCCAGCAATGTCACCACAATTATTCTTTTGAAACAGCCATTGAAAACAAATTACATCTGCACTGCCTTTTCATCCGATTGTTCTGGGTGAGCAATGCTCACTGTAGCCTCCAGCACTTTCAACATTAAAGCTGTGCCACTAAATACGACAATGAAAAGGCCAGTTAAAAAGTTCCAAGAAATGGACCAGGTCATAGACGTCCTAAATAAGTGGCATATATTTTCAGCCTTGTTACTTAGCAGAACAACAGCTGGTTAACAATTTAACAGCAGTTTTTATTTTGGGCTCATTTTGCTCAAATGTTAAATCTTCAGAGAACGTTCACTGTCATTACTGCCACACAAAAAAAATTATTCAACGTCATACATGATTTTCAGCAAGTGTAAATTAATAATTTGCTATTAGGTGCTTTAAAACGTTACATTGAATTATCTTTTTAACAAATACTTTTACAAAATTGGACCAGTTTTTTTAATTCTTCCTAAGCTTTCTGTGGGAATAGATATATTTTTCTTCTGTGTGTGCTCTCATAAATGGTCGCACATGATGGAAAAGCCCACATCATACTTAAACTTTCTTTCGTTTCCCCACAGTTGGTCAAGACCACGTACTTTGTGAAGCCTTGACCACACAAGTCATAGCGGTGCTTCCCACAGCAGGGAAACGACAACTTTGGAGTATTAAGAAAACCAATAGCCTTGTTGACATGAACATGGGAGCCTAACCCCTAAAGCCTCCTGATATGAAGCATTGATTTTTCTGTCTGGGTACAGTACTAAAACCATTCATTCTCTATGGTCAGGACTCATAGGGCCAGGAATAAAAAAATCTGTTCTCTTCTACTTTTACCTCCAGGCAAAGTTGAGAATAATTTCTGTATTTCCAGACATGGTACGTAGAGACCACATTTACAACGAGCTTGTTGCATGAAAACAATTTGTTTCACAACCACTAAACCCATGGCCACTTATCCCTGCATGCATTGCCTTTCAGGTAAATTATAGTCTTGTTTGATAATTAAAATCAGGTACACACTTTGCAAAATAAATAAAATCATTGTTTCCTTACAAATCCACATATCTTAAAAAGAAGCATTTTTATAATAGACCATCTCAGGCTATCCCTTATATCTATCCATTTTAATGCCATAGCAAAGATTATTTCTATAACAAATTTCCTTTGCTGCAGGGTAGATGAGTCAGAATGAGGGTCAGGTTGAAGTTAGAATCTTCTCTCCATAGATGAGGCAGGCATCATAACACAGAAATACAGCCTCCACTGACAGATTGCTACAAATAAAATCAGGAGAGGTTTGATTGTGCTATTAAAAGCTGATGTGCTTGCATCATTTGTATGATAAGATATTTAGTAGAAGCATTTAGCATCACGATGGAAGACAATTGAAGAGTTCTGGCCACAAAGTGATCTTTTTTTTAAGTAAATCCGCCCACCTTTCATGATTTTACAGGAAAAAAAGGGACTCAAGCTGTTTGACAGTTTAGGCTAGTTAACTGCTACCTTCAATTGGTTTAAGAAAATCACTCTGAGGTCTATAATGTTGATTGTGTGAGCTGAGGAATTATTTTTTTACACAAAGCATGTTTGAAATACGTGTGTGGTTGTTACAGTGACAGATGCAGTAACAATAATGTGATGAATCCAGCAAATTACGGATGTCTCTGGATATTAAAACAAGTGAATTGTTAAGCAGAAATGTCAATATCCAAAAACTTCTTTTCAGATTTCCAGAGTATGCCATGGATTGAGAGGTAACCTTGAGTCAAAAATTCAAAATAAGTGCAGTATAAACAACAAACAGTATGGACTACTGACCAGATTCTCTGGTGACTAAGGGGTTTCAATAAGGCTGACTGGTGTGTAACAACAGGTGAGTATTTACACATTTCATTAACACTTTCATTCACTGAAGTAAAAAAGAACCAAAGGTACATGTGGCAACGGAGACAGCTGATGGGAGAATACTAATCATGTGAGTACATATTTAATTTACTATAACTCCTTCAGGTTCTTAGATTGTAGTAGATCGATCTGAAGTAGAAGGAGACTCACCAAAGCATTGCGTGGGGTGAGCACATTTAAATTATAAGGAGAGACTGAAGAGGCTGGGTTTGCTTTCCCTGGAGCAGAAAAGATTAAGAGAGAACATGATTGATGCATTTAAAATTATGAAGGGTATGGATAAGCCAATAACATGAAACCTTTCCTCGTATCAGAAGTGAATAAAAGTAGAGGATATAGGTTTAGGGTATGAAGTAAGGTATGGAGTGGGAGACCTTTTCCACTTTGAGAAGAGTGAGAATGCAGTGAGAAAGTGGAGAAAGCAGGGGCTTTGGCAGCATTGTGAAGAAGTTCTAGGTGAGCACTTGAATCATCTCAGCTACAGGCCAAGTGGTGGAAGATGGAATTAATATGGATGGGTGGCCACTGAGTGGCTTGTACTTGTTGGTCTGAATGGCCTGCTACATTCAGCATGGCTCTGAAGTCCCTACTGTAACCAGTTCTCGAATTTAAAGACTGGGAGCTAAGTGCTGATTTGAAGGGTGTTACAAGAGAATGGCAAAAGAGTACAGAGAAAATTTACAACAATATTGCCGGGTCTGCAGTACCTGAGTTATAAAGAAAGACTGAATAGGTTAGAACTGTTACTCCACTATTTAAGAAGGGTGGGAGGCAACAGAAAGGAAACTATAGACCTGTTGTCCTGATATCAGTGGTTGGAAAGTTGATGGAATCGATTGTTAGGGATGAGATTATGGAGTACCTGGTGGCACATGACAAGATAGACCAAAGCCAGCATGGTTTCCTGAAATGAAAATCCTACCTGACTAACCTACTGCAATTTTTTGAGGAAATTACAAACAGGGTAGACAAAGCAGATGCAGTAGATGTGGTGTACTTGGATTTTCAGAAGGCCTTTAACAAGGTGCTGCACATGAGGCTGCTTAGCAAGATAAGGTCCCATGGAATTACAGGGTAGTTACTAGCATGGGTGGAGCATTGGCTGATCGGCAGAAAACAGAGAGTGGGAATAAAGAGATCCTATTCTAGCTAGCTGCTGGTTACCAGTGGAGTTCCAAGGGGTCAGTGTTGGGACCACTGCTTTTTATGACGTATGTCAAAGATTTGGACTATGGGATTAATGGACTTGTGGCTAAATTTGCCGATGATACAAAGGTAGGTGGAGGAGCAGGTAGTGTTGAGGAAACAGAGAGCCTGCAGAGAGATTTAGATAGTTTAGGGGAATGGGCAAAGAAGCGGCAAATAAAATACAATGTTAGAAAGTATATGGTCATGCACTTTGGTGGAAGAAATAAACGAGAGGACTATTATTTCAATGGGGAGAGAATTCAAAATGCAGAGATGCAAAGGGACTTGGGAGTCCTTGTGCAGGATACCCTTAAGGTTAACCTCCAGGCTGAGTCGGTGGTTAAGGCAAATGCAATGTTGATATTCATTTCCAGAGGTATGGAATATAAGAGCAGGGATGTGATGTTGATGCTCTTTCAGACACTCGTGAGACCACACTTAGAGTATTGTGTGCAGATTTGGGCTCCTTATTTTAGAAAGAATATACTGACATTGGAGAGGGTTCAGAGAAGATTCATGAGAATGACTTCAGGAATGTAAGGGTTACCACATGAGGAACATCTGGCAGCTCTTGGGCTGTATTCTCTGGACTGCAGGAGAATGTTAAAAGGCCTGAACAGATTAGATATGGCAAAATTATTTTCCATGACAGGGGAGTCCAGGACAAGAGGGCACGACTTCCGGATTGAAGGATGTCTATTTAGAATGGAGATGCGGAGAAATTACTTTAGTCAGAGGGTGCTAAATCTGTGGAATTTGTTGCCATTAGCAGCTGTGGAGGCCAAGTTAATGGGTGAATTTAAGGCAGAGATAGATAGGATCTTGATAAGCCAGGGCATCAAAGGGTATGGGGAGAAGGCGGGTGAGTGCGCATGACTGGAAGAATTGGATCAGCCCCGGCTTGTCACAATGGCGGGGGACATTGTGAGCAATGGTGGACCCAAATACAAGACACATCTTGTGAGGTTAATTAAATTTAGTTTAGTGTTCGAAACCAAGAGAGCAAGGCAGGAGTAGGAACAGCGGACTGAGGACTACCAATGGATCGGGACCAAAGGTCTGGGCTAGGACGCAGAATCGGCTCCCAGAACTAGAGGAGACATGAAGAGGCTAGGGTATGGACTCTGAGCCCGAGACAGGGCAAGGACCCAGTACCTGGGTCTTGCCTCGGGCTCAGACCCCATAACCAGGCATGGACATGACATGGGCTAGGGAGAGGAGGAACATGGAAAACAGAGCTTTGGTCTCGGGAGAGCAGGTACACGGAACCATGGACACATACACAGAACGCAGAGTCGGGTCCCCTCCTTGGGTACAGGACATTGGGCCGGGACTCACACACAGAACAGAGAGCCGGGACCCCTCCTTGGGTACAGGACATAGGGCCGGGACTCATGACCCCCCGTGGGGCAAAGGCAAGACAGCCTGACTTACCCTACGGAGGCGAGAACAAGACAAGACAAGACCAACACGAAAGAACACCAGACAGTACCTATCTAACTCCGGCAATAGAACTAGACCGAAATGCAGGTGGGGGCTGCAGACAAGGGCTAGAGGTGAGAGGGGCAGAGACGGGATACAGACACGGGGGTAGGACAGGAATCACAGACCGCCAGGGCCAGGACTTGACTCGGAACTGGGAAGCCGCCAGGCTTGACTTGGTACTTGAATGCCTCCGGAGCCAGGACTTGACTTGGAGCCTCCGGGTAGTGGCGAGCTCTCAACTCGGCCCGGGAACAGTAGACAGCAGTTCTTGATTCCCTCTGGTGTGTTAACTGCCGGACCCACCTCAGTAAGGAAACTTTGCAGGCTCGCTTTGGCGAGGTAACTTGACAAGGTTGCTGCAGTGAGGAAAGGCGAATTACCGGCACTCGCTTCAGGCGGAGACTAGGCTGGGTCCGGCCAGATGACATTGACACGCCGTACCTTGATGACTTTGCAAACGCTTCCGCGCCAAACGGCTGAAAGCCGGAGACTATAAACTATCGGTTCAACCGAGCGTTAATTGCCTCTAATCACCAAAGCCGAGGGACACGGGAAAACAGGGAATCAACGGTCTGGATCGTAACATAAACAAGGTAAATTTGAAGGGACCCCGATCCGAACCATGACACGGCTGAAAAAAATTACAAGGATGTTGCCAGGACTGGAGGAAATGAGTTATAAGGAAAGATTGAATAGGTTAGGATGTTATTCCTTGGAATATAGAAGTTTGAAGGGATATTTCACAGAGGTATTCAAAATGATGAGGGGTATTGATAGAGTAAATACAAGCAGGCTCTTTCCATTGAGGTTGTGTGGGACTACAACTAGAGGCCATTTGCTAAGGGTGAAAACTGAAAAGTTTAAGGGAACATGAGGGGAAACTTCTTCACTCAGAGGATCGTGAGAGTGTGGAACAAGCTGCCAGCACAAGTGGTGCATGCGAGCTTGCTATCAGCGTTTAAGAGAAGTTTGGATAGGTACATCAATGGTAGGGATATGGAGGGCTATGGTCCGGATGCAGGTTGGTGGGAGTAGGCATTTTAAGTGGTTTTGTATGAACTAGCTGTGCCATAGGACCTGGTTCGCTGCTGTATGTTGCTATGACACTATGACTATTCCGGTTGCTTAGCCTCCAACCAGAAGGTACGAACATGAATTTCTACAAATTCGAGTAATTCTCCACCCCACTTCTCTCTTTTTCCATTCCCCATTCTGGTACCCACTCATTCCTTCTCTTCTCCTCACCTGGCCATCACCTCCCTTTGGGCCCCCTCTGCCCTCCCTTTCTTCCACAGTCCACTGCCCTCTCCTATTAGATTCCTTCTTCTTTTGCCATTTACCTCATCCACCCATCGCCTCCTAGCTTCTTACTTCTTACCCCCCACCACCCACACACCTTCCTCCTCACCTGGTCTCAGCCTGTATATCTTCCTCTCTCCCACCACCCCCACCCCACCCCCCACCACCTTCTTAGTCTGGTTTCTGCCCCTTTACTGTCCTGCCTTGATGAAAGGTCTCAGCCTGAAATGTCGAATATTTATTTCCTTCCATAGATGCTGCTAGATTTGCTGAGTTCCTCCGGCATTTTGTATGTGTTGCTCAAGACTTCCAACGTGTACAGAATCTCTTGTGTTTATAGAGAGGAAAGCCAAATGGACGGGTGAGTGTGTATGTGGATGAATGTATTGAAGAGGTGACCAAATGCAGTATGTTAATGATGCACTGTAATTGATATGGCTTGTCTGGACTTCAGTAAGACTTTGGACCAGGTTCCATGTGGGTAGAATAAGGTTAGAGACTGTATATCAAAGCTAAGTTGGTAATAGTAGACAGGGATTGATTTTGGAGCCTTGCCCTTGAGATTGAAAAACTAATCAACTATGTACCACAGGGATCAGAACTGGAACTCCTACCTTTTGTTTTATTTATTTATCTATTTATCTATCTATCGATTTATTTATTTATTTATTTATTTATTTATTTAGAGATACTGCACGGAACAGGCCTTATCTGGCCCAACAAGCCACACAGCCCAGCAGCCAACCTTACTTACAGGACAATTTACAATTAACCCACTAACCGATATGTGTTTGGTCTGTGAGAGGCAACCAGAGCACCCGGAAGAAACCCATGTGGTTCATGGGGAGGACGTACAAACTCTCACCACTATGTTACCGTTGCTCCCAGTATATTAACACCTCAGATATAAATTTTGTGTGGTAGGATGAGCAGGTTCACAGGTGATATGAAAATTGATAGTATTATTGATAGTAAAAAGGATAGTTTTAGGATACATTAATCAGCTGATAAGTTCTGCAGACATAAGCAGATGGAATTTGGCCTGAATAAATTGAAATAATGCATTTTGGAGGGTCAAATAAGAGTAGGATCTGCAGTGGATTCTAGTTAATTGGGTCACATTGGGACCAGTACATTTTGGCCCAATTAAACAGCAGCGCCAATTAGCTAAAGTTTCATGGAGGTAGTTAAAAAAGGTATAAAAAAGACAAACTACCATTTAACTGAGTAACAAATGATGTATTTAGATGAAATACAGAACAACTTGGAACACTACCAATACTATTACAATACTATAAAACTGTTTATTAGTTACTAATAATTATTGACAGAAGAATTCATCCAGTGTTCTTCTGATTGATGATAAATGAACAAAATCAGCGCAGACACCAAATGTAGATAATGCACTGCCTTCATACAAAGCTATCAAAGATTACATCCTCCAAATCTTCATTTTCATTGTAACATTCAAGATGATTGTCGATACCTTCAAATTCTTCATATTTCCTAATTTGTTCAAGTAGCGTCTGGCATCTCCAAGCCTGAATGCTTAAAACTGGAGTGAGAAAAACAATTCTGAATTGTCTTACTGCTTAGTTCTCTCCCGCTATCAGTGACAAAAATCACTGTGCTTTGAACACAAATACACACAATTGATGCTATTTAACAACAGCTCACTCTAAGCACAGTGCAGTGTCTAACAACATCTGACACTACTGTTCAGCAACAGTATCCTTCCCCAAGTAAGTGGCATAGTGCCCCAAATAAGTGAAGGGTATCCCAGTTATTTTCTTGGTTAGTTTTTGTTCTTTGAGAGTTGTCCGAAATAAGTGCCTGTCCCAATTAACCAATGGCCCAATTAACTGAAATCCACGTATAACATTAACTGACAGCTTAGCATTCACGTCCAAAGATCCCAAAAAGTGGCAGCAAGGTTAGATAGGGCAGTGAAAAAGGCATATCAGATATCTGTCTTCATTAACTGGGATATTGTGTTTTAGAGCAGGGAGGTCTTGGTAGAAATTTATAAAACTTTGGTTAAGCCATTATCTGCAGTTCAATATAGGAAGGATGTGATTGCACTGGAGGGAATTCAGAGGAGATTTAGTTATTAGGAACAATTAGATAAGCTGAACTTACTTTCCTTGGAGTGGAGAATGCTGAAGGGAAATCAGATAGCAATATGCAAAATTATAGGGTTGATAGTAAGGAACTATTCCCAATGGCAAAGGTGTTCCATACTAGAGGGCTCATTGTGATCCTTGTACTTTACTTATTTACTTTCTCAGTAACTCTAACACACTATTCTGTATTCTGATTTTCCTGTTTACTACTTCACTGTACTTGTATATCAAGTGATCTGTCTGAAGGGCACAAAGCCAAATGTTTTTAGTGTCTTGGTGCATCAACCAATTCTGAGAGGTTTAAGGTGAGAAGTAGTAGGTTTAGGGGCTGGGGGTGGGGAAACTGAGCAAGAATATTTTCATTCATAGGGTGGGTGCAATCTGCAATGCATTGCTGGCAAAGGAGATGGAGCCAGGTAATCTCACAACAGACCTTAATTAGGCAAGGCTAATTTTGAGGGTGTTAGACAGAAACTTGCAGCAATGGGTTGGGAGAGACTATTAGAAAGTAAAAAGTACATCTGGCAAGTAAGAACTTTGTAAAAGTGAGATGAGGAGAGTTCAGGGCCAACATGTTCTATTAGAGTGATGGAGAGTTTAGCAGGATTAGGGAGGCCTGGCTGATGAAGGATAATAATACTCCAATTACAAAAACAAAAAGAAGCATATGTCAGATATAGACAGCTGGGATCAAGTGAACTAAAGTAATATAGGGGATATAGAAACATAGAAAATAGGTGCAGGAGTAGGCCATTCGGCCCTTTGAGCCTGCACCGCCATTCAGTATGATCATGGCTGATCATCGAACTCAGAACCCTGTACCAACCTTCCCTCCATACCCCCTGATCCCTTTAGCCACAAAGGCCATATCCATCTCCCTCTTAAATATAGCCAATTATCTGGCCTCAACTGTTTCCTGTGGCAGAGAATTCCACAGATTCACCACTCTCTGTGTGAAGAAGTTTTTCCTAATCTCGGTCCTAAAAGGCTTCCCCTTTATCCTCAAACTGTGACCCCTCATTCTGCACTTCCCCAACATCGGGAACAATCTTCCTGCATCTAGCCTGTCTAATCCCTTTAGGATTTTACACGTTTCAATCTTCTAAATTCCAACGAGTATAAGCCTAGTCGATCCAGTCTTTCATCATATGAAAGTCCTGCCATCCCAGGAATCAATCTGGTGAACCTTCTTTGTACTCCCTCTATGGCAAGGATGTCTTTCCTCAGATTAGGGGACCAAAACTGCACACAATACTCCAGGTGTGGTCTCACCAAGGCCTTGTACAACTGCAATAGTACCTCCCTGCTCCTGTACTTGAATCCTCTTGCTATGAATGCCAGGATCATACATAAGAAGGAAATCAGGAGGGCAAAAAAGGACATGAGGTGTCCATGGCAAACAGATTAAAGAGAACCCTAAAAGATTCTATGATATTCAACAATTGCAACTGGAGAAGGAGGATAGGTCCCCTTTAAGGATTAATGTCGTCATCCGCGTGTGGAACAATGGGACACAGCCAAGGTCTTAAATGAATAATTCTCATCAGTATTTGTGATGGATATTTAAGGCAAAAGGGGAAGGATTTAAAGGCGACCTGAAGGGCAAGTTTTTCGCAGAGAGGGTGGTTGGCATATGGGTGAAACTGCCAGAGGAAGTGTTAGGTAACTATAACTTCAGCATTTAAAATATATTTGGATGGGTACATGGATAGGAAATGTTTAAAGCAGGGTTTCCCAACCTGAGGTTCATGGACCTCTTGCTTCCTGGTATTAGTCCATGGCATAAAAAAAGGTTGGGATCCCCTGGTTTAGCGGAACATGGACCAAATGCTGGCAAATTCAGTTAGTTCAGATAGGCGTGGTTAGTATGAGTAGGATGGACATGGCTTGTTTCTGTGTTGAATGATTCATTGACAATTAAGAAGCATCCTAGACAAGCATTTAAATTGCTAAGGCATTGTCGGCTACAGACTAGGTTATGGTAACTGGGATTTGCATAGGTATGGCTGGCCAAAGCACATGTTTTTGTGATGTATGACTGAATGATATTAATACAGTCTCCTCTCCCCACTCCCTTTTCACTGCACCTCACTTGCTTTCACTTAATTATCCCAACCTACATTGCTGTGAGATTTGGCGAATCCTCCTGCACCTTTGCACCAGAACGATGCGAACATCTAGACAAATTGAGTAAGCACCCATTTATGGTCACACAAATGCAATAAAAAGAGAAATACTAAAAAAGACAATGTGAAGATGGTTTAGGCTGCAATCATGTCAGGGAGAGATCCTAACATCATCCAGGACTCCCCACACATGTGAAATCAGTTAGGTCGAATCATCAGGCTCCATTTGAACTGAGCACTGGATTAAGCAGACCTGGGCTTTATGAAATGAAGGCACAATTTAACCATTAATCCAGTAATAACAACCTCATAACATTCTGATTCAGGGAAAAACAATTAACCAATTAGACATGAAAAAAGCTGAAAATAAGTAAAGTTTAAATGGGTGCTTACTCAATTTGTCTAGATGTTCGCATCGTTCTGGTGCAAAGGTGCAGGAGGATTCGCCAAATCTCACAGCAATGTAGGTTGGGATAATTAAGTGAAAGCAAGTGAGGTGCAATGAAAAGGGAGTGGGGAGAGGAGACTGTATTAATATCATACAGTTAACAATTTAGTTAGACCATAAGACCATAAGACAAAGGAGCAGAAGTCGGCCATTTGGCCCATCGAGTCTGCTCCGCCATTTTATCATGAACTGATCCATACTCCCATTTAGTCCCACTCCCCCGCCTTCTCACCATAACCTTTGATGCCCTGGCTACTCAGATACCTATCAATCTCTGCCTTAAATACACCCAATGACTTGGCCTCCACTGCTGCCCGTGGCAACAAATTCCATAGATTCACCACCCTCTGGCTAAAAAAAATTCTTCGCATCTCTGTTCTGAATGGGCGCCTTCAATCCTTAAGTCATGCCCTCTCGTACTAGACTCCCCCACCATGGGAAACAACTTTGCCACATCCACTCTGTCCATGCCTTTCAATATTCGAAATGTTTCTATGGGATCCCCACTCAGTCTTCTAAACTCCAAGGAGTACAGTCCAAGAGCAGTCAAACATTCCTCATTTGTTAACCCTCTCATTCCTGGAATCATTCTAGTGAATATTCCCTGAACCCTCTCCAACATCAGCACATCCTTTCTTAAATAAGGAGCCCAAAACTGCACACAGTACTCCAAGTGAGATCTTACCAGTGCCTTATAGAGCCTCAACATCACATCCCTGCTCCTATACTCTATTCCTCTAGAAATGAATGCCAACATTGCATTTGCCTTCTTCACTACCGACTCAACCTGGAGGTTAACCTTAAGGGTATCCTGCACGAGGACTCCCAACGCCCATTGCATCTCAGATCTTGAATTCTCTCCCCATTTAAATAATAGTCTGCCCATTTATTTCTTCCACCAAAGTGCATAACCATACACTTTCCAACATTGTATTTCATTTTTTAGATTATGAGAACACTCTGTCCTCTTTTATTGTCATTTAGAAATGCATACATGCATTAAGAAATGATACAATGTTTCTTCGGAGTGATATCACAGGAAACAGGACAAACCAAAGACTAACACTGACAGAACCACATAATTATAACATATAGTTACAGCAGTGCAAAGCGATACCATAATTTGATGAAGAACAAACCATGGGCATGGTAAATATTTGCTACTTCTTTGCCAATTCTCTCAATCTATCCAAGTCTCTCTGCAGACTCTCTGTTTCCTCAGCACTACCGGCCCCTCCACCTATCTTTGTATCATCAGCAAACTTAGCCACAAAGCCATCTATTCCATAATCCAAATCGTTGATGTACAGTGTAAAAAGAAGCGGCCCCAACATGGACCCCTGTGGAACACCACTGGTGACCGGCAGCCAACCAGAATAGGATCTCTTTATTCCCATTCACTGTTTCCTGCCAATCAGCCAACACTCTATCCATGTATGTAACTTTCCCGTAATTCCATAGGCTCTTTTCTTGTTAAACAGCTTCATGTGCAGCACCTTGTCAAAGGTCTTCTGAAAATCCAAATACACAACATCCACTGCATCTCCCTTGTCTAGCCTACTTGTAATTTCCTCAAAAAATTCCAATAGGTTTGTCAGGTAGGATTCTCCTTTAAGGAAACCTTGCTAGGTTCTGCCTATCTTGTCATATGCCTCCAGGTACTCCGTAACCTCATCCTTGACAACCAACTCCAACAACTTCCCAACCACCAATGTCAAGCTAACAGGTCTATAATTTCCTTTTTGCTTCCTTGCTCCCTTGTTAAATAGCGGAGTGACATTTGCAATTTTCCAGTCCTCCGGAACCATGCCAGAATCTATCGACTTTTGAAAGATCATCGCTAATGCCTCCGCAATCTCCACAGCTACTTCCTTCAGAACACGAGGGTGCATTCCATCTGGTCCAGGAGATTTATCTACCTTTAGACTATTCAGCTTCCTGAGTACTTTCTCTGTCGCAATTGTGACTGTGCACTCTTCTCTTCCCTGACACCCTTGAGTGTCTGGTATACTGCTGATGTCTTCCTCAGTGAAGACTGATGCAAAATACTCATTCAGTTCCTCCGCCATCTCCTTATCTCCCATTACAATTTCTCCAGCATCATTTTCTATTGGTCCTATATCTACTCTCACCTGTCTTTTACTCTTTATATACTTGAAAAAGCTTTTAGTATCCTCTTTGATATTATTTGCTGGCTTCCTTTCATAGTTCATCTTTTCGGTCTTAATGACCTTCTTAGTTTCCTTTTGTAAGCTTTTAAAAACTTCCCAATCCTCTGTCTTCCCACTAATTTTTGCTTCCTTGTATGCCCTCTCCTTTGTTTTAACTTTGGCTTTGACTTCTCTTGTCAGCCACTGTTGCATCCTTTTTCTGTTTGAAAAATTCTTCTTTTTGGAATATATCTGCAGAATCTTTGGAATGTGTCTGCAGAATTTCAGTTCTTGCAGAAATTTTGAAACCTCTGACCCTTTTATTCCCCAAAGGATACAGCTTGTATCTTATTATAGGGTATGCTTTGCCTTAATAATTTCATTCCAGATTGGCATGAAACTAAGGTCTTTATGTACATTTTATCACATTTTAATATTCTATTAGACTCAGACAGAAGATACTTTCTGATCCAAAGAACATGAAGATCAGTCATTGAATCTCTATAATTTATCTGCAGTCTTTTCTCTTGGCTAAGTGCATTTATTGGGGTTTAGAAGTAGGTTATAATGACTACGTTCTGAATGTCAGGTTTTCACACAGACTGCCTTTCAATATTTGATAGGTTTCAATGACATCCCCCCTCTTACTCTTCTAAATTCCGGTGAGTAATGGCTCAGAGCCATCAAATGTTCCTCATATGTTAACTCTTTCATTCACAGGACCATTCTTGTGAACCTCCTCAGGACCTTTTCCAACGCCAGCACATCGTTTCTTAGATAAGGGACCCAAAGCTGCTCACAGTACACCATGTGCGGTCTGACCAATGCCTTATAAATCCTTAGCATTACATGCTTTCTTTTATATTCTAGTCCTCTCAAAATGAATGCTAATGATGCATTTGCCACCAACTTATCCTGCAAGCTAACCTTTAGGGAATCCTGCGTGAGAACTCCAAAGTCCCTTTGCACCTCTGATTTTTGAATTTTCTCCCCATTTTTAAAATCGTCTATGCCTTTACTCCTTCTAGCAAAGTTCATTATCATACACTTCCTGGCACTGTATTTCATCTACTACTCATTATTCTAATCTGTCTAAATCCTGCCAACTCCCCTTCACCTAATGACGTATCATTCCCAAACCTGGCCACAAATCCATCAATTCCATCATCCAAAATATGAAAAGAAGCATTCCCAACACAAACCTCTGAAAAACATCACTAGTCACCGGTGGCCAACCAGAAAAAGTTTTCTGAATCACTCCTTATTTTTACAGAGTTACTCTGTCAAAATCCTGGAACTCCCTTACAATTCCACTGTACAAAGATGTTTACCACAAGGAGTACAGCAGTTCAAGAAGACAACTCATCACCTTCTTGTTGGGCTTAACGGTGACACCCACAATCTTAAAGTTAATAAAAGAAGCAGAGAAGGCTTAGTATACTCTATCTACTGAAAAAGGGTGTACAACAGTCAATACTAAAATTATCTGGGGAGTCAGGGTAAACTCTCTCTTTGATTTCACTTCACATCCCACTACCACTGGGAGAGGTGGCTGTGCCCCCGGCAACTGTCATCCTTTTATGGCACAAGCACTTTTCAATCTGGCCTGGGGAACATATGTCAGATCAATCACTCTGCAGTATGCTGTCACTTATATATTAGATTACTGAAGGATCACCGGGGTCAATCTCTGTTTCATAGCAAGAGGCGATTTTTCATTTTTTCATGAACTGCTGATGCTCCTCATTCAAACAGTCTAGGGACTTACTGAAACAAAAGTTCTGCAGTAGAGGTGCAACCAACGATCTTTACCGGAAGGAAAATTTGGAGGCAGCCCCTCCAACACAAGGAAACAATGATGTTTTTCTATAACTAAAGGGCTGCCTCCAATACTTCCCTTTTAAATTCTATAATTTGTAAATGCCTTCATATTATATTTTAAAATTGCTGTCTTAGTGTTTTGTAGCAGAGTTTGGTGCAATGTTACTCTCATGGTAAATAAGTACTTGCATAAACATTTTAATTAAAAGTACATTCAGAAGTTACTCCTGTAGTTTTGCAGTATGGCCACACTATCGTTTCTCTTGCTAGGTTAATGGCTCCATTATCCTTGCTGTCCTGTTACGTTCATGCTCCTTGAGCACTTTTAGTTTGAAAATAGATTTTAAAATGGATCTCTGAACTTTCTGTCCCACTGGTTCTCTTTGGTTTGCTGCCCTGCTCGATGACGTTAATGATCCTCTCTGAGCTTTTTTTCTCATAAAAGCTGTATTGCTAAGCAGTATCAAATGAGAGATTTTAAATCAACCTCTGACTTCTTGAGGTCTATTTTCACTGCTTTTGTCTAGTGTTAATGGGGCGTTTAGACAGTGGTGGCGGTGCAGTTGCAAACTCAGAACACTTGCATTGGGCTGACCCTGAAACTATTCAGGCCTCAGACCTCAGCTGCAACAACATCAGCAACTTGCAATAGTGTAGTACCTTGAATGACCCCTGCAAACCTGAAGAGACTCCACAGATATTTATTGTAAGCAACACCTCACCAAGCCAACTTACAAGTGTTAAGAACACCAAGCCAGATCTTCTGCTGACACCTGCCCTGGGAGTGGGTTGTCAGAAAGCCTGCTTCTGATGGATCAGAAAGACCCTGAGTAATTCAGGCCCTTCAGATTATAACTACAGGTCTCTTCCTCCAGAGGTGTCTTGAAGATGGATAACCCACATAGTAACACACATCAAAGTTGCTGGTGAACGCAGCAGGCCAGGCAGCATCTCTAGGAAGAGGTACAGTCGACGTATCAGGCTGAGACCCTTCGTCAGGACTAACTGAAGGAAGAGTGAGTAAGGGATTTGAAAGTTGGAGGGGGAGGGGGAGATCCAAAATGATAGGAGAAGACAGGAGGGGGAGGGATGGAGCCAAGAGCTGGACAGGTGATTGGCAAAAGGGGATACGAGAGGATCATGGGACAGGAGGTCCGGGAAGAAAGACAAGGGGGGGGGCCCAGAGGATGGGCAAGAGGTATATTCAGAGGGACAGAGGGAGAAAAAGGAGAGTGAGAGAAAGAACGTGTGCATAAAAATAAGTAACAGATGGGGTACGAGGGGGAGGTGGGGCCTAGCGGAAGTTAGAGAAGTCGATGTTCATGCCATCAGGTTGGAGGCTACCCAGACGGAATATAAGGTGTTGTTCCTCCAACCTGAGTGTGGCTTCATCTTTACAGTAGAGGAGGCCTACTATAAGCCTACTGACTTTCACAGCTATCTGGACTATTCCTCTTCTCACTCTGTCTCTTGCAAAAACGCCATCCCCTTCTCGCAATTCCTCCGTCTCCGCCGCATCTGCTCTCAGGATGAGGCTTTTCATTCTAGGACGAGGGAGATGTCTTCCTTTTTTAAAGAAAGGGGAAGGGGCTTCCTTTCCTCCACTATCAACTCTGCTCTTAAACGCATCTCCCCCATTTCACGTACATCTGCTCTCACTCCATCCTCCCACCACCCCACTAGGAATAGGGTTCCCCTGGTCCTCACCTACCACCCCACCAGCCTCCGGGTCCAACATATTATTCTCCGTAATTTCCGCCACCTCCAACGGGATCCCACCACTAAGCACATCTTTCCTTCCCCGCCTCTCTCTGCATTCTGCAGGGATCGCTCCCTACACAACTCCCTTGTCCATTCGTCCCCCCCATCCCTCCCCACTGATCTCCCTCCTGGCACTTATCCGTGTAAGCGGAACAAGTGCTACACATGCCCTTACACTTCCTCCCTTACCACCATTCAGGGCCCCAAACAGTCCTTCCAGGTGAGGCAACACTTCACCTGTGAGTTGACGGGGGTGATATACTGCGTCCGGTGCTCCCGATGTGGCCTTTTATATATTGGCGAGACCCGACGCAGACTGGGAGACCGCTTTGCTGAACATCTACGCTCTGTCCGCCAGAGAAAGCAGGATCTCCCAGTGGCCACACATTTTAATTCCACATCCCATTCCCATTCTGACATGTCTATCCACGGCCTCCTCTACTGTAAAGATGAAGCCACACTCAGGTTGGAGGAACAACACCTTATATTCCGTCTGGGTAGCCTCCAACCTGATGGCATGAACATCGACTTCTCTAACTTCCGCTAGGCCCCACCTCCCCCTCGTATCCCATCTGTTGCTTATTTTTATGCACACATTCTTTCTCTCACTCTCCTTTTTCTCCCTCTGTCCCTCTGAATATACCTCTTGCCCATCCTCTGGGTCCCCCCCCCCCCCCCGTCTTTCTTCCCGGACCTCCTGTCCCATGATCCTCTCGTATCTCCTTTTGCCAATCACCTGTCCAGCTCTTGGCTCTATCCCTCCCCCTCCTGTCTTCTCCTATCATTTTGGATCTCCCCCTCCCCCTCCAACTTTCAAATCCCTAACTCACTCTTCCTTCAGTTAGTCCTGACGAAGGGTCTCAGCCTGAAACGTCGACTGTACCTCTTCCTAGAGATGCTGCCTGGCCTGCTGCATTCACCAGCAACTTTGATGTGTGTTGCTTGAATTTCCAGCATCTGCAGAATTCCTGTTGTTTGTGTTTAACCCACATAGTATTGTAATGGAGTAGGAGGACGACTAGAGGCTCCTCTAACAAGATCATGGCTGATTCATTATTGGCCTGAACCCCCATCCTGTCTTTCTCCCCATACCATTTAACTCCGTGGTGATTGGTCACTGATCATTTTGAATATATTCAATGACTCCACCTTCACAGCTCTGTCATCAGAAAATTACAAGGAGTCACAAATTCTAAGAAAACAAATCTTCCTTATCTATCTTAAATGGGCATTCTCTTATTTTGAACTTATACCACCTAGTTCATAATATTCCAACTACCAGAAACATCCTCTCCTGCATCCATTCTGTTTATTCCTGTCAGAATCTTTTATATTTCAATACAATCACACCTTATTCTGAAGT
Source organism: Mobula birostris (assembly GCF_030028105.1). Lineage (NCBI taxonomy): Eukaryota > Metazoa > Chordata > Chondrichthyes > Myliobatiformes > Myliobatidae > Mobula > Mobula birostris. The sequence continues at coordinate 44,996,681 of NC_092384.1, forward strand.
ATAACAGCCTTACTTGTTTTCAAGCTTGCTTCAAGCAACAATACCTTTATTCCAGCAATCAGTTCAGCAAACCTTCTCTGCACTGCCTCCAATACAACTCAGAAACCAAGACTGAAAACAATTCTCTGGGAATGGTCTCAGCAATACCCTATAAAGTTGTTTCAAAACTTTCCTACTTTTATACTCCTGATCCCTTACCATAAAGGCAAAAATCCATAAACCCCTCTATTACTTGCTGTGTCTGTGTCCTACCTTCTTGTGTTTCAAGTGCCTATTTATTACTCAGTTACTTTCATCACAGTCTACAGTTATGAGGGATGCAGCTGACTTTCTAACTAAAAGAATCAGGTGATCAGTTAGCCCTGGAACTATTACACCTAGGGTCATAGAGTCAGAATCACACAGCCATAGAAACAGTCTTTCATCCCTATGGATCTATGCTGACCATTTGTATCTTCCTGAACTAGTCTTATTTGCATTGACTCATACCCCTCAAATCTTTCCTGTCCATGAACCTGTCCAAATGTCCTTTAAATGTTGTAAATCTAACCCTAACCCCCCCCCCCCACCTTAGACCAATGGCCTCTAGTTTTTGACTCCCCTATCTTGAGGTAAAGACTGTGACCATCCACATTATCTATGCCCCTCATGTCTTTTTCACTTTCCAAGGTCACCAGCTTTCATTACTCCTGGGAAAATAATCCTGGTCTATTTAGCCTCCGTTCCTGGCCATGTCATTTGAATCCTTTTGCACCCTCTGCAGCTTAATCACATCCAACACTGGTAACTAGACCTGCACTCAATATTCCATCTGTAGTCTCCTCCTCCACAGCTATAAAATAACATCCCAACTCTTGTATTCAGTGATATCCGACGAAGGCAAACATGCCAAACACTTTCTTCACAAATTTGCTTAACTGTGTCACCACTTTGTGCTTGTACCCATAGGTTCCTCTCTTCTACAGCACTCCCCAGGACCTTGTCATCAACTGTACATGTTCATCCCAGGTTATCTTTCCAAAATGTATCACTTTGCACTTGTCTGATTATATTCCATTTGCTATTCCTTTGCCCATTTTCCCAGATGATTCTTATTCTGTTGTAATCTGTGACACCATTCTTTGTGGTCCACCGGACCACCAATGTTGGTGTCATTCACTAACTTACCTATATTCATCTACATTCTCACCCAAATCATTAATAACAATGACAAGCAGCAAATGACACAACATTGATATCTACAGCTTTCAATCTGAAAAAAAAAACTCCACTGCCTCCCTTTGACTCCTTCCACCAAGCCAATTTTGTCTCCAATTGGTTTTCTCACCCTGGATCCCCTGTGATCTCAACTTCCCGATCCCTCAGCAATCATTTGGTCACCTTTTCAAATACATCAATTAAATTCATGAGACATGACACAAGGCCATGCTAACGATCCCTAATCAGTCATTGCCCTTCCAAATTGTCCTCAGAAAAGTTTTGGGTTTTGCATTTCCTCATATAAAAAGATTAATAGCCATGAACAAAAGGCAAAGTTGGTCTTTGATTGCCAGCGTTATGAAACCTGTGAGGACATTGATCCCTGATTGAAATATCTTCCTCCCATTTGGTTATATTGAAGTCAATTCACTTTTCATTATAATTTTTAAAAATTACATTTGTTACAAAGGTAACACATGTCTTATATGAAGTGTAAAGTATTATAACTATATTCCAGGATCAGTCACAATGATGAGAGAATGGGTTTTTGGTTTTCTTTGAAGGGAAAGATGAAGAGACAATTGATAAAGGTACATAAAATGATGAGGAGAGTGGTCAGAATGGTTAATGGGAGGTTGTTTCCTGCTGGTGGTGTTAAGGAGAAGAAGACTCAGTATAAAATAAAGGGAACAAGAAATAAAAATGATAGAATGAAAGACCTTTATAGGCAACATGGCTGGAACCTGGAAAGCACTGCCTGCATACTGGATGAAGGCAGGTTTCATTCTCATCTTTAAGAGGGAATTTTCTAAACATACGTATGTTAGAAAAAATGCAAGGGTACACAGAAACCGTAAATGAATGAAAATGGTTGGATTTCTGTACGTGGATTGGCATGAATATGAAGCCAAATGGCCTTCTTCATTGCTGTAAATATTCTATAATTCTATAAAATGTAACTACAGCAAGTAAGCTTTAAGTTTACTTACAACTTAAGAAAGTAGTTGAACTGTATATAAAAGCATTGTGAACAAAATTAACTAGGAATTATTCATAAGCGAATATGAAATAAAACACAAAATGCTGAAAATGCTCAAAAGGTCAGACACCTTCTGTGGGGAAAGACCAAAGTTAATGCTTCCAATTGATGACTTTTTAACAGTTTTTGGAAGTTCTGCTTCTCTCTCCCCAGAACCACTCAGGCATACTGAGTTTTTCCAACATTGTGTGTCTACGCTAGAAATTCTTCACTGCATACCTCCACACAGTTTTCACCCAGAGGATTTCACACCATGGAACTGGCATTTCTGGTCCTCAGACACATGCTTTCTTCTGTCATTTCTCTAATGGTGGCAAAGGGATTGCTCGGGGTAGGGAAAAAGAAGTGAGGATGTTTTGGGATGTAGCAGGGGTAGATGATCAGGAGCTGAAGATCTTTTCCTCCTAATCACCTCCCCCACCAACCCCAGAATATCCTTACCAACTTCTGCCTGCCCTGGTCAACTTTGTCATTGAAAGAAATGGAGAGAAGGTTCAATGAGGAGCATGGATGTGTAAGTGAGGCACAGAACTTTCTGGTGCAAGTTGTGTAGAGGTACAAGTTGAAGAATTTCTAATGTAGAAACACAAAATGCTGGAAATATTTTGCTTGCCCAGCCACACTTGTGGATGTTAGCAATGAAACTGCTGATGTTTGAAGGAAAAACAGGAAATTTAATGTTGGGTGGAGTGGTCCAGTCAGAAGGTTATTTGCTGCTAGATTCCTAGATCAAGGACAGGTCTATAAATAATGCAGGTGCTGGCCTTAATCCTTCAGTTAAGGTCTGCTTCTACAGTCAAGACCCATCAGGTTCATAAGCCATGTGAATAAAAATCATCAAAGTCCCATCAGTCATGCACATGTCACACTTAGGAATCAGGTTCCTGATAAAGGGTCAAAGTTCAAGTTAAATTTATTATCAAAGTACACATAAGTCACCATATACAATGCTGAGATTCATTTCTTGCAAGCACTCATAGGAAAATTCCATTGAAAAGAACGTAAATTATTCATTACAACAGACTTTATAGGCAGATGTTATTAGGATTTACTTAACAATTGGGTGCAGCTGCAGGACGTCCTCTCCCTCTCTCATCTCTGAGGCTGGTAGATTGTGGTGGCTGCCTAAGGGTCTTTATGACAGAAGGAGAATGAAATAAAGTAAGATGGATTCCTGACCTGGCATTCATCAAGAAGCCACAATGCTCCAATAATGTTCATAAATTCTGAGCAACTCCTTTTCAGAAGTTTAGGTTTTCCTGTCTCCGCCCTGATTGTGGTTCAACTGTCTTTGCTTCTGTATTGATGGAAAGACACTAGGCATCCATCTGCTTTAGGAAGCAATCTAATTAAGTAGGACACCACTGTAAGTTTCATGGGATAAATGAAGAACCCATTAGAGCAAGTGGACAGTTGAGGAAGTAAACTAAGGATATTTAAAGGCATGGTTTGAAGCTTGCTGAACATATGTATTAGTAAGAAGAGGTACAGTCGATGTTTCAGGCCGAGACCCTTCGTCAGGACTAACTGAAGGAAGAGCTAGTAAGGGATTTGAAAGTTGGAGGGGGAGGGGGAGATCCAAAATGACAGGAGAAGACAGGAGGGGGAGGGATGGAGCCAAGAGCTGGACAGGTGATTGGCAAAGGGGATACGAGAGAATCATGGGACAGGAGGCCCAGGGAGAAAGACAAGGCGGGGGGAACCCAGAGGATGGGCAAGGGGTATATTCAGAGGGACAGAGGGAGAAACTTTGATGTGCGTTGCTTGAATTTCCAGCATCTGCAGAATTCCTGTTGTTATATGTACTAGTAGGTCTTGATTGCCAGAAATTTTAAAAAAATTTATGCATGAGGCATCATCATTGTATTTAGTGGAGGCAGAGCAGAAGGAGAAAAATTGAGCAAGCGGGTGGTGAGGCACTGGTTTGGAGAACTGCGAGCAGTTACCACCATCTGAGTGACAATTGAGACAGGAAATAAATAATGTAACATTAGTTCCTGAAGGAACTGTCTACTTAAGAAGTCAGCAGGCCAGGCAGTATCTACGGAAAAAAGTATTTCCAGTCCGAAACGTCAACAGTACTTTTTTCCATAGATGCTGCCTGGCCTGCTGAGTTCCTCCAGCATTTTGTGTGTGTTGCGTGGATTTCCAGCATCTGCAGATTTCCTCTTGTTTGTGGTCTGTTTAAGAAGTTCTGATTTAAGCTGAAAGAACTTGCTATCATTTGATTTAGCCAGTGTTGGAATCCTCTCTGAGAATTACCTATGTCTTTCCATCACTTAGTATCATAGTGTCCTAATTGCATCAGACAGAGAGGACAGTTGTTTCAGGCTACAGCGCACTCTATCATGAGGAAATCTGATCAGGGCATTGGCACATGAGACTTAATATAAAGAAGTCCATCTTGTCATGCTAGAGGACCATTCAATTGTCTAATAAAAGTGGGATAGAAGTTGTCATTTAGCTTGGTGGTATCTGCATCCAGGCTTTTATATCTTTTGCCTGATAGGAAAGTGAAGACGGGAGAATGTCCAGGGTGGGTGAGGCTTTTGATAATATTGGCTTCTTTAGCGAGATAGCAAGAAATATGAGCAGACTCTGTTGAAGGGAGGTTAGTTTCTGTGATGTATTGAACTGTGTCCACACTCTTTGCACTTTCTTGTGGTCACGAGTCAAGCATTTAGTAAGCCAAGTCGAGGTGAATCCAGATAGGTTGGTTTCTATGGTGCATCAATAAAAGTTTGATGAGGGTCAAAGGGGATATGTTAAATTTCTTTATCTTCCTGAGGTTGGAGAGGTAGCAGTGAGTTTTCTTGGTTGTAGGGTCTATGTGCTTGGAGCAGGATAGGCTATTGGCAATGTTCACTCCTCAGAAATTAAAACTCTCAACCCTCTCAACTTCAGCACTGTCCTCCAAAGGCAGAGCCTGCTGATCTCACATCTATTCCCCTGGGGTTGTTTATCAGTTGTGTCAGCATTCCGCAAGAGGTCAATGAAGCAATTCATTCACTGCCCTCACGAGTAATGCCATTGCCCAGCATCTCCCTCCTAGAGGACACTGTAAGTGCCTTTGATCCACTGTGTTATTGAGGTTATAGATCTTACTGTAGCACCAATGGAAGGAACCACACACAAAATGGTAGATAGCTGAGAACTTGCTTATTCCCAAAGCAGTTAAAGATAAATGAATAGGAGAGGCTCAGGGGCATATGGACCAGTGGGGGTAAATGGACTCTAACGTGAATGGGAATCTTGGTGGGCATGGACCAGCTGGGCTGTAGGGTCTATTTCTGTATTGTATAATTCTGTGTTTCCTTATACTCTGATTCATTAGTTGCATTTTCCTTTGCAATCTAACCAAGTATCTCAGTTCTGATAGCCTTTTTTATAGTCTGAATTACCTCTCTCTTGAGTAATACAGAGGCCTGAGTTACTTGAGAAGGAGGGCTCTCCTGTTCTCTTGTGGGATTTGTTCGAAAGATATCATAGCTGGCTAATTTGACTGGATTTTTCAAAGAGGTAGTAAAATGTATTCATGAGAGCAGTGTGCTTGATTGCATTGGAGAGGGTACAGAGGAGATGTACCAGGAGGGGAAGGAGCATTTCAATTAAGGAGAGCGATTGAATAGGCTGGGATGGTTTTCTTTTAAGCGATGAAGGCTTTCAGGGGACCTGATAAAGATGTACACATTTATGAGGAGTACAGAGAGGGTAAGTAGTTGAAAACCTTTACCCATAGCAGATCTTTCTAAAACTTGGGAGCATAGGTTTAGGGAAATAGGATCTGAGGAAGAACTTCTACACTTAGAAACTGATTGATGGAACAATTACCGTAAACTAATCACTTGTAGTGCCAGAGGAAGCAGCACACTAGACCACTGGTACACCACCATCAAGAATGCCCGATTTTCCATGCTCGATTTTCAGATCACCTGGCTGCACTTCTACATCCTGAGTATAGGCAGAGACTGAAGACTGTAGCAACAGTACTGATGACCAAGAAGGTATGGACAAGGGAAGCACAGGAACGTTTACAGGACTGCTTTGAATCTGTGGATTCGACTGTATTCAGGGATTCACCTTCGAATTCAGATGAGTATGCTGCAGTTATTACCAACTTCATTAAAGCCTGCATGGATGAGTGTGTGTCTATGAAATCTTGCTGTACATTTGCAAACCAAAAGCCATGGATGAACCAGCAGGTGTGTCATCTGCTGAGGGCAAGATCTGTGGGATTTAAGTCTGATGAGCCAGGTCCATACAAGAAAAACAGGTATGACTTGGGGAGGGCTATTTCAAGAACCAAGCAACAATTGAGAACGAGGATGGAAATGGCGTCCGGTGCACGTCAACTCTGGCAGGGTTTGCAGGACATTACTTCCTACAAAGTGAAACCCAATGGCCTGAATGGCAGTGATGCTTCACTACCAGATGAGTTCAATGCCTTCTATGCCCATTGTGAAAGGGAGAATATAACTACAGCTATGAAGATCCCTGCTACACCCAGTGATCTGTGATCTCTATCTTGGAGGCTGATGTCAGGCTGTCTTTCAGGATGGTGAACCCTCTCAAGTCAGTAGGCCTTGATGGAGTACCTGGTAAGGCTCTGAAAACTTGTGCCAGCCTACTGGCGGGACTTTTCAAAGATATTTTCAACCTCTCACTGCTGTGGTCAGAAGTTCCCACTTGCTTCAAAAAGACAGCAATTATACCAGTGTGTAAGAAGAGAGTGTGAGCTGTCTTAATGACTATTGTCCAGTAGCACTCACATTTATGGTGATGGAATTATTTGAGAGGTTGGTCATGGCTAGAATGAACTCTTGCCTCAGCAAGGACTTGGACCCACTGAAATTTGCATATCACCACAATAGGTCGATGGCAGATATAATCTCGATGGCTCTTTACACAATCTTAGATCTCGTGGACAATACAAACACTTGAGTCAGGATGCTGTTTGTTGACTATAGCTCAGCATTTAACACCATCATTCCCACAGTCCTGATTGATAAGCTACAGAACCTGAGGCTATGTACCTCCCTGTATAATTGGATCCTCGACTTCCTAACTAGAAAACCACAATCTGTGTAAGTTGTTAATAGTATCTCCTCCTCACTGACAATTAACACTGGTGCACCTCAGAGATTAACCCACTGCTCTACTCCCTCTGTACCCATGACTGTGTGGCTAGGTATAGCTCAAATGCCATCTATACATTTGCCAATGATACAACCATTGTAAGTAGAATCTCGGATGGAGATTCTACAGGAATGAGATATACCAGCGAGTTGAGTGGTGCGACATCAACAACCTTGCATCCAAAATCAGTAAGTTGGAAGAGCTGATTATAGACTTCAGGAAGGGAAGATAAAGAAATTTGAACCAATCCTCATAGAGGATCAGAAGAGGAAAAAGTGAGCAATTTCAAGTTCCGAGGTGTCAAAATCTCTGAGGATCTAACCTGGTCCCAACATATAGATGCAGCTAATAAGAGGGCAAGACAGCAGCTATATTTCATTAGGAGTGTGAAGAGAGGCTGCATCACTGTCTGGTATGGGGTTGGGAGACGACTTCACAGGACGAAAAGAAGCTACAGAAAGTTAGTCAGCTCCATTTTGGGTACCAGCTGCTGTAGTATCCAAGACACCTTCAAGCAGTGGTGACCCAAAAGGCGGTGTCCACTATTAGGGACCCCCATCACCCAGAACGTGCCTTCTTCTCATTGTTACTGTCAGGAAGGAGGTACAGAAGCCTGAAGGCACACACTCAATGATTCGGGAACAGCTTCCTCCCCTCTGCCATCCGATTTCTAAATGGACATTAAACCCATGCGCACCACCTCACTTCTTTATATTATTTATTCTTGCACTATTTTTAATCTATTTAATATATATACTTACTGTAATTGGTTTACTTATTTATTTTTTCTTTCTATATTATCATGCATTGCATTGAACTGCTGCTGCTAACAAATGTCACGGCACATACCAATGGTAATAAACCCAATTCTGACTCTGCAACCACTACCTGAGTGCATATTGGAGACAGTCTCAGAACATTAAGGGCACTGAGGAGTGCAGTAGAACAAAGGGAACTGGGAATACAGGTCTATAATTCATTGAAAGGGTCATTTACAGGTCCATAATTTATTGAAGGTAGATAGGGTCATAAAGAAAGCTTTTGGCAAGTTGGCCTTCGTAGGTCAAAGTATTGTGTTCAGAAGATGGGATGTTATACTGAGGTTGAATGAGACATTGTCGAGGCTTAATTTGGAGTACTGTGTGCAGTTTTGGTCACCTATCTACAGGAAAGATGTAAATAAGGTTGAAAGAGTACAGAGAATATTTGCGAGGATGTTGCCAGGACTGGAGGACTTGAGTTATAAAGAAAGGTTGAATAGGTTAGGACTTTATTCCTTGAAACGTAAAAGGTTGAGGGGAGACTTAATAAAGGTATACAAAATTTTGAGGGGTATAGACAGGGTAAACGCAAGCAGGCTTTTTCCACTGAAGTTGGGTGATACATTAGCTAGAGGTAAAGATTTAAGGGGAACATGAGGGGAACCTTCTTCACTCAGAGGGTTGTGAGAGTGTGGAATGAACTGTCAGCCCAAGTGGTTCATGTGAGCTCGATTTCAACATTAAAGAGAAGTTTGGATAGGTACATGGAAAGTAGGGGTATAGTATGGAGGGCTATGGTCCCGGTGCAGTTCGATGGGAGTAGGCAGTTTACATGGTTTTGCATAGAATGGATGGCCAAAGGGCTTATTTCTGTGCTGTACTTTTCTATGACTGTGTTATGAAGCCTCTAGGTGAGCACTTGAATTGGGATTGGAAATGAAATTAGTTTATTATTATCACATGTATCAAGGAGCAGTGATAAACTTGTCTTGCATTCTATTCATATGGATCGCAGCACACAAGGCATTGAGGCAGTACAAGATAAACAAATAATAGAATGCAGAATAAGGTACAATAGCTACAGAGAAAGTGCAATACAGATAGAGAATAAGGTTCAAGATCATAAAGTAGATTGTGAGATCAAGAGACCATCTTATTGTTCTAAGGAACCATTTAATAGTCTTATAAAAAAATTGAAAGTACATTTATTATCGAAGTATGTATAAATTATACATCCTTGAGTTTCGTCTACTAACAGGCAGTCACAAAACAAGAAACACAAAAGAACCCAATTAAAAAAAGATTAATACCATATGTGCAGAGAGAGGAAAGAAAACACACACACACACACACACACATTGTGCAAACAATAACAGCAAGCAACCTCATTCAGAACTAAAGAGAGTCCATAGCTCCAAAGCGTGGAGCAGCCAAGATAGGACTTAGCCTTAGTCACAACACCATGGGGAACAGAGTAAATGTTTTGTGGAGCAACGAGCAAAGAAAGCCCAATCCTTGCCATCCATCCTGACACCCTGCCTTTTCAGTCCATCTGACCTGGCGTTTATATTGTCCAAATACTGGGTTGTCCCCTGCACTAGGCCCTGGGCTCTGCTGCATTGATATGCTCTGGGTCTGGGCCCCGCCGCCATATTCCGGTCAGTACCTGACTTTTCCAAATCAGCCCAGCGCTCAGATCAAACCAACCTCTCGATCGGTTTAGGTCAGAGGTCCCCAACCTTTTTCGCACTGCGGACTAGCGGACCGGCCGACCAGGGGAGGTGGGGCGGCAGCGGTTGCCAGCGGACAAAAGTAGCAGTCAAATACGCTGGGTTTACCCTGAGGAAGACTACAATGACCATGAAGCCTTGCGCGAGCACCAGTGCACATGCATAACTTGCACATGCGTGTACGATTTTTTTCTACAAATCGTTTTTGGCAATTCTGTTCGGGGGGAGGGGGATGTTAATCATGACTGGAATATAGATAATTAGCTAATACACTCAATTTCATTTCTAAAAGGGTTTATCTAACGAATTTAATATTGAACACACAGCGCATATTTTCCTCGCATGAATATAATGAGAAGTCAATTATCAGGGGAGCTTGAAGTAAATGTTGAATGAACTTCCAGTAGAAGTGATAGAGGCAGGTTCGATATTATTATTTAAAGAAAAATTGGATAGGTATATGGACAGGAAAGGAATGGAGGGTTATGGACTGAGTGCAGGTTGGTGGGAATAGGTGAGAGTAGCGTTCAGCACAGACTAGAAGGGCAGAGATGGCCTGTTTCCGTACTGTAATTGTTATATAGTTATATAAGTCAATAGTATCATAACATCTTAAGTATCTTTTGGATATTAAACACGCAGCACATGTTTTCCCCGTATGAACATATAAAACCATTGCAACACACCAATATCACTGAATCAGTGGGAGCCCTGGGCTTGTTTCCCTGCAACAAGACGGTCCCATCGAGGGGTGATGGGAGACAACGATACTCGAATGGGGTTCCTTATGTCCAGTCTATTCCACAATTTAGTTTTCGTTGCATTCATTACAGAGATATGTTGGAAATGGAAGCAACGTTTTCAGTGCTTTCATGGCTATCTCAGGATATTCAGCCTTGACTTTGATCCAGAATGCCGGCGGAGATGTTAAGTCAAACATGCTTTTCAGCCCGCCGTCATTTGCAAGCTCGAGGAGTTGATCTTCTTCCCGCGCTGAAATGGATGATGCGCGGGTAATGACCTCACATGCGTAATGGCTCAACAGTGGCCGTGACAGGGAATGAGGATAGGTGCAGCTGACTCCTATCGCCAAATCGTATCGTTTCCTCGCGGCCCGGTAGCGCATCCTCTGCGGCCCGGTGCTTGGGGACCGCTGGTTTAGGTGAACAGGCTCCAGATCTCCTCTGCTCTGACTTCTTTCTGCTTCATTCACTCCAACTCCATCTTAAGCATATCTTGACCTCTCTCCAATTTTGTATCGTACCTGTACGCCTCAACCATGGAGTCAGCCTCACCTTCGCTTGCCTCTTCACTGTTGGTGGTGATAGCTTACCACAATTTTCTACAGAAAAAGTGTTATTAATGAAGTATTTAGTTGTATTTCCTGCTTAACAAACCACCAGTAAGCTGTCACCCATCTTCAATAGTGCCAACATAAACAGGAAGATGAAGATGGATAGAAGCTCTCCTTGAGCCTAGTGGAAGCTGCTTTCAGGCTTTAGTATTTTCTGCCTGAAGGGAAAGGGGAGAAGAAAGACTCTCCAGAGTGAGTTGGGTCTTTGATTATGCTGGCTGCTTTACGGAGGCATGAGAGTTATAGTCAGAGTCCTTGGAGGGGATTTTGGTTTTCCAATTGTGCTAAACTGTGTCCAGAGATTAAGGTGGAAAGAAATAACTCTGATGATGGCAGGAGATGAAGAGATTCTTCCTTGCACTGAACTACTGAGTGTTTCTAGCATTTCCTGTATTCATCTCAGGTCTTCTGCATCTGCAGTTTTTTAAAAATATTTTCATTTACCCCCACCACCTCCACAAATGCTTGTTAGAACAAAGTGTGATGCTGGTCCTGAGTCTGAAATCATAGAATACATCATGCTCGACAGGATCAATTGTGAGTGACGTCTTGGTCTCCAGTTGATATCTTAAAATACATTTACAAATCAGATATTTGAGCTTTTTATGAAGGAGAGGATGCTACACAGTGGCAGACACTTCATGATCCTTTGCCAAACCCTCTCACTCTATCTCTGACCACACCTTCCCTGTGGTTTATCATCACTCTGCAATCAAAAGAGAAGGAGGACCTCGTTCAATTTTCAAGAACATCTTTTATTATCTTCATGATTCTATCTCCCAATGAAATGCCAGTGATCTAGGGAAGGGCTTTAAAAGGAAAGAAACAGCAAATGTAATATTGTAAAAACAAATATTAGGATAATTTATAGCCCTGTATTTATTCTAGAATGTAGTCAACATCAGTGGCCTGATATATTTAGCCAATAGTCTATTAATATAGAAAATGTTATTGGTATAGAGCTCTGAAGGAAGATAGATTGGAGTAGTGGCATTTATTGGACTAGTAATCAGATGTAAGTATGAAATGTATACACAGACTGGTAAAAAAGATGGATTGACATAAATCAGTTAGCCCATGAATTGGATTTCCAGTCCTACAGGTTTTACACTGTGATTCCATTTCCTCCCTATGTCTGTATCCTTGCCACCCTCCCACACTAACTTGTCATTTCAAGACAGATGTTTCTTGGTTCATGCAAACAACCATTTTTTTGCACGTTCAACATTTTTTATAAATCGCAAACACAAATGCTTAAACGATTTAAAAAAGTAATGGCACCCTCATTTCTCTGCAGGATGTCCAAACAAAATATCCACGAGAATGATCTTTAACTCGAAGAGATTCCAGGGCATTTGTGAGTAATGAAAAATCTGCCCATGACTGGGCCACTGTTATGGGTATGTGTGAAACAATGAGCTTCAGAAACAAATGAAACATGGAGAAAATCTTAAACAAGGGGAATTAAAAACAGAAGTACAAATAAGCACCTCTTAAAATGAGCTATTTCCATCATTAACTTTAGTATCATTCTATTGTAACTCACAACAAAGGATCAATCAGCAGTTTTGAAGGGGCCCATGTGTGGACTTGACTAACTGAGTCTTTTAAAATTCCCTGATTTAGCATGTGTACTACCAAAAGTACTACGATAGGATGGCAACTGATTCAATTATAGTGTCACTGACGATAAACCAGACTGACAGCACAGCTGTAGGACTAGCTACCACATGAAGAAGAGGCAAACAGACTAAAATTCCAGGTGGCTTGAACAACAAAGGCTCCAAACGAAAGGCTGATGCAGGACAGGTAGATCTCCAGCAACCAATAAGGTAGGCGGAAGTATTACAGACTATATGCAAATTTCAAATGTTGTCACAATTCTTAAATATTTAATGGAACTTAACATTTTTGGTACTGGACTGAGGAATATGAGAAAAATATGAATCCATTATAATTCATTTAACATAAATAAAGCACAGACAATAAGCTTAGAACTTTGAACATTTAGTCTACAAATTTGATATTTTAATTTTTATAGTATTTTTGGATGAAGGTGAATAAGATTGTGTAGAATAAAATAACATATCATGGATCTGAACCAATGGTTCCCAAAGTGGACGATATCTCCCCCACCCCACAAGAGGTAGTGGGAGTTTCTCAGGGGGCAATAAAGGTAAAGCTTTCTTTGACTCTGCTCGAAACACGTTATAGTTGCTGAAAAGCAATATGACACTTCTGTATCTGGAATATCATGAGAAATTTGCACTGAGGAAATCATGTTACTTCCATGCCCAGCCTGCACATTACTGCTGTAATACAGTGTTAGCTAGTGCGATTCCCATTCTCTAATCACACGGAGATAAAATTTCTGTGAATAAGGGTATAGCAGTCAATGGGGTAAAGTTTGGAATCTGCCCCTTCAAATGGTCTTGACCATGTTTGAAGGTTCCTTGATCATTTGAAGAGAATATACTCCGATAAAGCAAACAAAAACGACTTATTTTCCTTCATTTCATGAAAGTTTTCATTGCTCATTGCTAAATCTGGAAAGCCCCAAACAAGAGAAGTGATTTTGCCAGCATTAAGGGAGGTTCTGAGTACCGTTTTGCATAAGTCACCAGACCAAATAATTAACACAATCCCACTTAGTGAAAAAAAAAACACTGTTCAAAGTTGAATAGATGAAATATGTGTGTCCGACAGAGTGATCAGCAGCACTGGGGCTCCACAGGGGATTGTTTTGTCTCCCTTTCTCTTCACCATTTACACCTCGGACTTCAGCTACTGCACAGAGTCTTGTCATCTTCAGAAGTTTTCGGATGACGCTGTCATAGTTGGATGCATCAGCAAGGGAGATGAGGCTGAGTACAGGGCTACGGTAGGAAACTTTGTCACATGGTGTGAGCAGAATTATCTGCAGCTTAATGTGAAAAAGACTAAGGAGCTGGTGGTAGACCTGAGGAGAGCTAAGGTACCGGTGACCCCTGTTTCCATCCAGGGGGTCAGTGTGGACATGGTGGAGGATTACAAATATCTGGGAATACGAATTAACAATAAACTGGACTGGTCTAAGAACACTGAGGCTGTCTACAAGAAGGGTCAGAGCCGTCTCTATTTCCTGAGGAGACTGAGGTCGTTTAACATCTGCCGGACGATGCTGAGGATGTTCTACGAGTCCGTGGTGGCCAGTGCTATCATGTTTGCTGTTGTGTGCTGGGGCAGCAGGCTGAGGGTAGCCGACACCAACAGAATCAACAAACTCATTCGTAAGGCCAGTGATGTTGTGGGGATGGAACTGGACTCTCTGACAGTGGTGTCTGAAAAGAGGATGCTGTCTAAGTTGCATGCCATCTTGGTCAATGTCTCCCATCCACTACATAATGTACTGGGTGGGCACAGGAGTACATTCAGCCAGAGACTCATTCCTCCGAGATGCAGCACTGAACGTCATAGGAAGTCATTCCTGCCTGTGGCCATCAAACTTTACAACTCCTCCCTTGGAGGGTCAGACACCCTGAGCCGATAGGCTGGTCCTGGACTTATTTCATAATTTACTGGCATAATTTACATCTTACTATTTAACTATTTATTACTATTTTCTATTACTATTCTATTACTATTTATTATTCCTATGACTATTACTATTTACTATTTACTAATAGTAGTATTACTATTAATATTTCTATTACTGTTTATCATTTATGGTGCAACTGTAACGAAAACCAATTTCCCCCGGGATCAATAAAGTATGACTGTGACTATGACTACTATTTGAGAATGTGGAAGACACATAGTGCAACATACTTAAGGACAACAAAATTTGCTCTGCAGTTGGATGAGTCAAGTTTGCCAGGCAACAAATCTTTGCTTCTTGGTTATGTTTACTTAAGATGTTATTTGCAATGAGGCTAGAAACAGATCTGAAGAATGAATCAATATTTTGGATTGTCAAAGAGAAAGACTCACCAACATTCCTGTTTGTTCAACGATGGGGTGCCATCAATGACAGGACACCACCATGGGGTTGTTATGTTCTTGAAAAAATATCTGTAGCTAACATAATTACCATTCACTGTGTAATTCACAGAGAACATGTCACAAAACTTAAGTGATTGGCTGCACAAATCATTAAATACTGCTACCACAGCGATAAATAAAATCAAGTCCCATATTCTCAATTCTCAGATATTTCAAGAGCTTTGTATGGAGAATGATGAACAGTTTGAATGCTTGCTGTTGCACACAGAAGTCGGATGACTCTCAGAAGGAAACTACCTGAGATGCTTTTACGCACTTCTGAAGATGTGATCAAATTATTTGAAGACCTAAGTGTTTTATTCAGTAATCAATGCTAGAATATTAGGCATGATGTTGCTTGTTTGTCAGAAGTATTCTCAAAGTTTAATGAAATCAATCTTCAATTGTAAGGAAATGATGGAGGGAAAACTGAGCTCACTACAAAATGACTGAGCTGAAGCAGAGGTTCAAAAATCCTATCAAGACTGTTGGTTGCAGAAAAAAATCATTTAACACTATTTTGCACTGTGGAATAAAGGTCAGGATGTTCTTTATTGCATTTCCAATATCATATTTAGTGGGGCACAGTTTCAGTGCAGTTGCGCAACTTTTTTCAAAGCAACGAAACAGGCTCCAAATTACTGAACATAGGGATCTGAGACTCTTTCTGAGTGATATTCAGCCTGATGTTGAGAAGCTGATATCACTGCACCAAACCTGTCCGTCTCATTGAAAGGGGAAAAACCAATGATGTCATGAATAATTAGACTGCAGTACTAATGTACACTCTATAATTGTTGATGAAAATTGTTATTATATAATTAAATAAAGAAATAATTTATTTGTAGCTTTAAGTAGATTTGAATATTTTTTGCAATTATTTAACACTGCTTTGAATTTGCAGTTCCTATTTTCTTTCACTGTGCGTTGGAAATCAAAATTCTTTATAATTTTTATGTAATGGCCAGAAAGTGAAGGGGTGGGGTTTGGAGATGTGGTCTGTGAGCCAAGGGGGTGGTAACCCAAAAAATTTTGCGAGCCACTATAATGATAGTATCTAATTCAAGATACTTCCAGTTCTCAGCTGGGGGAAAGAAGTGACATTCAATAGAAATATCCATTAGTTCAATTATATTGTTTGCAAAGACTGCATTTAGCTTCAAACATCTCTTGTATTTTTGTTTTGCCTTGAATATAGCATATATTCAATATTAACATATTGGATATTGTAAACTATTTATGCTATTAATGGAGGCTTGGCCAAAATCAGGGAATCAATCGCAGAATTATGCCACATCACTTAGTATACGTTGTTAACTTAAGGATAATTTTAAATGGCTCAACAATAGGCTTAATTCAAAGACAATCCAGGATAGGCACTCTGATCTCGTGAAGGAAAAAGAAAAGCTGTATATTCCTACATATCGTTTGCAAACAAGATGTTGGTGGATTGGTGAGCTTGACAAAAAAAAATTAATAAATAATATTTAAAGAAAATAGTGGGTTGCCACCTCAGAGGAATGAAAGGTGGGGGAGTAGCATTGCTTGTTAGGGAAAATATTACAGCAGTGCTCAGGCAGGACAGATTAAAGGGCTTGTCTACTGAGTCATTATGGGTGGAGCTGAGAAACAGGAAAGGTATGGCCACATTAGTGGGATTGTATTACAGACCACCCAATAGTCAACGAGACTTGGAAGAGCAAATCTGCAGAGAGATAGCAGGCAACTGCAGGAAACATAAAGTTGTGGTGGTAGGGGATTTTAATTTTCCATTCATTGATTGGGACTCCCATACTGTTAGGGGTCTAGATGGTTTAGAGTTTGTAAAATGTAAAATGTGTTCCGGAAAGTTTTCTAAATCAATATATAGAGGGACCAACTAGAGGGGATGCAATATTGGATCTCCTGTTAGGAAACGAGTTAGGACAAGTGACGGAAGTCTGTGGAGGGGAGCACTTTGGTTCCAGTGGTCATAACACCATTAGTTTCAATTTGATCATGAACAAGGATAGATCTGGTCCTAGGGTTGAGGCTCTGAACTGGAAGAAGGCCAAATTTGAAGAAATGAGAAAGGATCTAAAAAGCGTGGATTGGGACAGGTTGTTCTCTGGCAAAGATGTGATTGGTAGGTGGGAAGCCTTCAAAGGAGAAATTTTGAGAGTGCAGAGTTTGTATGTTCCTGTCTGGATTAAAGGTAAATTGAATAGGAATAAGGAACCTTGGTTCTCAAGGGATATTGCAACTCTGATAAAGAAGAAGAGGGAGTTGTATGAAATGTATAGGAAACGGAGTAAATCAGGTGCTTGAGGAGTATAAGAAGTGCAAGAAAATACTTAAAGAAATCAGGATGGCTAAAAGAAGACATGAGGTTGCCTTGGCAGTCAAAGTGAAGGATAATCCAAAGAGCTTTTACAGGTATATTAAGAGCAAAAGGATTGTAAGGGATAAAATTGGTCCTCTTGAAGATCAGAATGGTCGGCTATGTGCGGAACCAAAGGAAATGGGGGAGATCTTAAATAGGTTTTTTTGCATCTGTATTTACTAAGGAAACTGGCATGAAGTCTATGGAATTGAGGGAATCAAGTAGTGAGATCATGGAAACTGTACAGATTGAAAAGGAGGAGGTGCTTGCTGTCTTGAAGAAAATTAAAGTGGATAAATCCCCGGGACCTGACAGAGTGTTCCCTTGGACCTTGAAGGAGACTAGTGTTGAAATTGCGGGGGCCCTGGCAGAAATATTTAAAATGTCGCTGTCTACAGGTGAGGTGCTGGAGGATTGGAGAGTGGCTCATGTTGTTCTGTTGTTTAAAAAAGGATCGAAAAGTAATCCGGGAAATTATAGGCTGGTGAGTTTAATGTCGGTAGTAGGTAAGTTATTGGAGGGAGTACTAAGAGACAGAATCTACAAGCATTTGGATAGACAGGGGCTTACTAGGGAGAGTCAACATGGCTTTGTGCGTGGTAGGTCATGTTTGACCAATCTATTGGAGTTTTTCGAGGAGGTTACCAGGAAAGTGGATGAAGGGAAGGCAGTGGATATTGTCTACATGGATTTCAGTAAGGCCTTTGACAAAGTCCCGCATGGGAGGTTAGTTAGGAAAATTCAGTCGCTAGGTATACATGGAGAGGTGGTAAATTGGATTAGACATTGGCTCAATGGAAGAAGCCAAAGAGTGGTGATAGAGAATTGCTTCTCTGAGTGGAGGCCTGTGACTAGTGGTGTGCCACAGGGATCAGTGCTGGGTCCATTGTTATTTGTCATCTATATCAATGATCTGGATGATAATGTGGTAAATTAGATCAGCAAATTTGCTGATGATACAAAGATTGGAGGTGTAGTAGACGGTGAGGAAGGTCTTCAGAGCCTGCAGAGGGACTTGGACCAGCTGGAAAAATGGGCTGAAAAATGGCAGATGGA
This sequence comes from Mobula birostris, assembly GCF_030028105.1. Classification (NCBI taxonomy): domain Eukaryota; kingdom Metazoa; phylum Chordata; class Chondrichthyes; order Myliobatiformes; family Myliobatidae; genus Mobula; species Mobula birostris. The sequence goes on from NC_092384.1 coordinate 45,015,339, forward strand.
GTTTAATACAGACAAGTGTGAGGTACTGCACGTTGGAAGGACAAACCAAGGTAGAACATACAGGCACTGAGGAGTGCAGTAGAACAGAGGGATCTGGGAATACAGATACAAAATTCCCTAAAAGTGGCGTCACAAGTAGATAGGGTCGTAAAGAGAGATTTTGGTACATTGGCCTTTATTAATCAAAGTATTGGTATAAGAGCTGGAATGTTATGATGAGGTTGTAAAGGCATTGGTGAGGCTGAATCTAGAGTATTGTGTTCACTTTTGGTCACCAAATTACAGGAAGGATATAAATAAGGTTGAAAGAGTGCAGAGAAGGTTTACAAGGATGTTGCCGGGACTTGAGAAACTCAGTTACAGAGAAAGGTTGAATAGGTTAGGACTTTATTCCCTGGAGCGTAGAAAAATGAGGGGAGATTTGATAGAGGTATATAAAATTATGATGGGTATAGATAGAGTGAACGCAAGCAGGCTTTTTCCACTGAGGCAAGGGGAGAAAAAAACCAGAGGACATGGGTTAAGGGTGAGGGGGGAAAAGTTTAAAGGGAACATTGGGGGGGCTTCTTCACAAAGAGAGTGGTGGGAGTATGGAATGAGCTGTCAGACGAGGTGGTAAATGCGGGTTCTTTTTTAACATTTAAGAATAAATTGGACAGATACATGGATGGGAGGTGTATGGAGGGATATGGTCCGTGTGCAGGTCAGTGGGACTAGGCAGAAAATGGTTTGGCACAGCCAAGAAGAGCCAAAAGGCCTGTTTCTGTGCTGTAGTTTCTATGGTTTCTATGGTCTAAATTAGTACTCATGCTTAAATCAGCTGCTAATCTATGCTTATGCTTCTGATAGCTATCACATCACTGGTAAATTAATCTATCAGAAAAAGAAAACTGCATTATAACATACAAGTAATTTTGCACTTAAAAATTACTATAGAGAAAAATACAGGCAGAAATAACAAGAATAAACAGCATGTGTCTCAGATTCTGAAATGGATTAATATTTTAGAGCTGGATTCATGGGGAGCCTAGTTAATGCAGGGAGTGATTTCTTATCTGCCGTTGTTACAGTACTCTTTTACTCAGATATAGCTCTTTAAAGCTGCCCTTCCAATGAAATTCGTTGTTCTTTATGTTGCAGGTTAAACTGAAAGATGAACTGTTTCTTTTTGCTTTGCACCTAATTAAGTAATGCTAGAAAAATATTATTTGTATTTATAATCTTCCTCCTATCACCTCCCAGCTTCTCACTTTACCCCCACTTCCCCCATCCACCCACATTCCTCCTTATCTGCTTTCACTTATCACCTGCCAATTTGTACACCTTCACCTCCCCCGCCTTCTTATTCTGGCTCCATTTCCGACGAAGGGTCTCGGCCCAAAACGTCGACTGTTTATTCCTCTCCATAGATGCAGCCTGACTTGCTGAGTTCCTTCAGAATTTTGTATGCGTTGCTTTAGATTTCCAGCATCTGCAGATGTTTCTGTGTTTATGATTTGTATTATTAAATTACTTAGATTCAAAAATATAAATAATTATATATTTGAAGTACATGGTATTCCACTCCATTTATCATGAGATAGACTAATCTAAAAGTCAAAAACCAATGAAACCCGAGAGGTGGCAAGTTAATCCAAAACTGACCCAGTGACAGAAAGCAAAGGGTATAGATGACAGGTGCTTCAAAGGGAAGGTGGATGGTTCCTGTGCTTGTTATCTTACAGATCAATGAGTTAGATGAAAATATTAGATGTAATTGTTCATAGGTGAGACAAAATTTAGTCATGTTGTTGGTGGTGAGGGTGGCAAATGGAATTCAGTCTAGAAAAGTTATGAGCATACATGTGGTAAGGCAATTAAATGATGTGACACAGAGATGTAGGAAGAAATAGCAGGTCTTGGAGGACAAGACCAGAGATCACTGAAGGTAATAGGGCAGCTGGACATGAAGAAGGAAAATGGAAACCATTTCCTTTATTGTACAAGAACAGAAAACTCATCCTGGAACTGCATATAACATCTCTTAAGCCACAAGAAATGCATTGTGTTCTTATCATCAGTTTATAAGAAACGTGATTGGATCGGTGGGGGTACAAGGATCTCACTAGAACAAAAGGCAGTGAGTTAGATAGGCTTGCTAGAACAAACCAGATTGACTTGAGTTTTTCTCTGGCCCAGAGAAAGTTGAGGTGAGATTTATTGAAGTTGCTTAGAATAATGAAGGGCCAACATAGAGCGAATTATAAAGCAACACACATAAAAGTTGCTGGTGGACGCAGCAGGCCAGGCAGCATCTCTAGGAAGAGGTGCAGTCGACGTTTCAGGTCGAGACCCTTCGACAGGACTAACTGAAGGAAGAGTTTCCAGCATCTGCAGAATTCCTGTTGTTTGCGAATTATAAAGCTCTGCTTTCCTTAGCAATAAGCTCAATAGTTGGGTAACAGGTATTTAAGGTCATCAGTAAAATATAAAAAATAAAAATTCCAAAATAGAAGCTAGAATAGGCCATTCCACCTTTGATCTTTATACTTTATTGTCGCCAAACAATTGGTACTAGAATGTACAATCATCACAGCGATATTTGATTTTGCGCTTCACACTCCCTGGATTACAAATATTAAATATTAAAAATATTAAGAAATAATTAAAATTGGTAAATATTAAAAATTTAAATTATAAATCATAAATAGAAATAGAAAAATGGGAAGTAAGGTAGTGCAAAAAGACCGAGAGGCAGGTCCGGATATTTGGAGGGTATGGCCCAGATCCGGGTCAGGATCCGTTCAGCAGTCTTATCACAGTTGGAAAGAAGCTGTTCCCAAATCTGGCCATATGAGTCTTCAAGCTCCTGAACCTTCTTTTACCTCACTACCAGTTTCCTACACAAATTTTGTAGTGTTCTAGGATCTGGAAGTCTTTCCCTGAAAGCATGGTGGACGGAGACACTCTCCTCACAGTTAAAAATTATTTGGTGGTTTCCTTGCTTTACTGTAACCTACATGGTTACTGTTTAGAAGCTGAAAGGTGAGATTAGTCTGAAGACCTTCCTCTTGGATACCATGGGCAGGATAGTTACTTGACACTTTCCTATACTTATATTTCAGTGATTCTTTATCCAGTATAAACTGAAACATTTAATTGGGCAATATTTAAATACTTCATGAAAGCTATGTACAGCAAAATGAGTTAAGGAAGAATAAAACAGAGAATGACTTAAAAATGCCAGTTCATTGCATAATGCTTTTAAAAAGCATTTAGAGAATGGTGCACTTCTAAAATAAAAGTTGGAAGGGGATGGAAAACATTAATGACAGAACATTTCAATCAGGCCCAGGAATATACTCAAAAGTCAAAAACAGTTAAACCAGCTCAATAGATTGGCATGCAGAGAAGGGGCTAAATTAATTCTGAAGTGAAACAGAACGAAATGAAATATTGAGGTACATGACAAGTGGGAAATTAAAGGAAATGATTAAAGCTCACAGTTACAGTAAGGAACAACATCTTTTAGAATTTTATTTTGCACACAGTCAGTTAGAATTCACTGCAAAAGCCTTCAAGTGTAATGGATGAGCCAGATGAATTGTTAGCTCGGAAATCCACAATTGTAGTGCTTCGAGAATTCTAGAACTGGAAGGTTGCCACAAAGGAATATGATGTAGTCTGTAAAAAGAGCACTCAGTCAAATTTACTACCTTAGTTCTTAAAACTTGCAGCTCAATTAGTCTTTCACGCAATGCTTCACGTTTTGCTTACAAATTATGAAAGAAGTGAGAAGGGGTAGGGTGATTCCGTATCTAGGACAAAGAGCTAAGTGCTGCCAGAGAGGGTTGAACAGTTGCCGGAGACAGAAATAGATAGGACAGTTTCACTTAAATTTACCCATTGTTTGGAGACTGCAAGGCTGATCAGAAATTCTGAAGGGACAATGAATAACAGGAAATCACTTTGGACAATCATTAATCAAAGCCTATCATTCTTCACTAAAAGAATTAAGTAATTAAAATTGAATTGTCTGTCCTTAATTACAGTTATGCTCTCTATAGTAGTTTTGATTCAGAGAGTGTGTCCTCATGCAAGCACACAGTTGGTGAATATTTGAACTATTGGCATGTGAATTGGGCACATCCTGAAGATAATTTCAATCAATATGCAAGCAGCAGACAATGTTGGTCAGAACTAGTAATTAATTAAACCAGATACCTGTGACCTGAATCTTACTGGCTCAGGACCTCTACCCAAAGATTGTATTTGGCAGCTCCAAATGCAAAAGGCAAATTTCAGTGGCAGAAACTCTCCCTGCAAAACATCCCTGGAAGCTTTGACAGCTGACAATAGCTTAGAATTATATTTGACATTCAGACATTTAACAACTATTAAAAACATGGGAGTTAATTAAATTATGTGATACAATGTGAAATTAAGTTAGAAGTATGAAACCAAGAAAAGTCATTTCTTTAAGAAGGGACCTACCCCTTTCTTTGATACCCCCTCAGCCCAACAAATGCCCACTAAAATCAATGAGGTGTCAGGTCTAATGATTTGTGAGAATGCTGGGAAACTATCATAAGGTAGAGCTCCTCTGTTAGTTTCCGTACGGATTTCTGGAGTCTGCATGGCCTCAAGCAGAGAAGTGTTTTGACTGACATGACACCGTCAGTAGATTTTGGACTTATCTGTCTGACAAGACATGCACAAGACTCCTGGACTGGTCACTCTATAAAAGTCTAAATGTCAGCAATTCTTTACAGAGTTGTCCATATTTGCCAGTGAAATCCAGCCATATATTGTTCAGTGGGGAAATCAATGTTGTAATATGATTTAAAGTAGTACAGAAAGGGAAGTTAAAAGAAATCAATTTGACTAACAGGCTACATTTAGTATTCACTAAGACATGTTCCTATAGAAACTCTTCGTGAAGGTGCAATTCCCAGAATCTTCTGACAGGTGGTAAAGCTTATGGGAAACTTGCCGCTCTAACTCAGCGGTTATGTAAATATTAACTATGATTAGCTTGATTTAAGTAATGGCTGTTCCTGAAACTGGATGTCCTGTGATAAATCATGCCTTAATTAAGTGCAATAATTGTGCTTAATGACGTTGTCACCGATTGTAAAAGAAGAGATTACCACACCCAAAAATCAAATAATGTTTTAATTAGTTTTCTAACACTAAAATATCTGGACTTTACTTTTATCCTTATTTTTGTAAAATATGAGTTTCCAAGAAACAGTTTAGTCAGATGTACATGCTTGAATTTCTCTGTTCATCCTTCTCCTGTAAAGACAAATGTTTTTTTTTCTAGTTTTCCTTGACCTTCTTAATAACTAATTCCTCTCGCCGTGCTCTTTAAATCAGTTTTGCATTCACCAGATGATTCTCTCCTTCCTTTCAGCAAGGCTGAATGAATAGATGTTGCGATTTATTAATGTACCATCAACTCCATAATCTTTTCCTTGAACACTGAAGCTGGCATTACTGATTCCCCTGTAGAAAGACTAGGCCCTACCATGTTTCAGAGTAGGTCATGATTAGGTCTATTAGAGCATGAAAAATGGCTTTACAGCCTTCCTTGACCGTAAACCCTGAGATGGGATAACATTCATTCTGTTGATTCAGGAAGTATTTCAGCTTCAGAGTGTGTGGTTCATTGTAAATGGTGGCAGAAGCAGTTTTTTTGTGTGTTTGGATATAAATTCAGAACACAGGAATAAGTAGGACATACAGCGCAACACAGTACTGCACAGTGAAACCCTTCAGCCGACAATGTAGTGCTGACCAATATAAACCTACTCTAGCCTTGCCTCCTACACAGCCTATAACCCTCCATTTTTCTTACATCTGTGTGCCTATCTAAGAGTCTCTTAAATCATTCTATTGTAGTGACATCTACCACCACCCATGGCAGTGTGTTCCAGGCACTCTGTGTTTAAAAATAAACTGCCTCTGACATCTCCCCTAACCTCTCCTCCACTCACCTTAAACGAATGTCCTCTCATACTGGCCATTGCCACCCTGAGAAAAAGCACTAGCTGTCCACTCTACCTATGCCTTTCATAATCTTATGCAACTTTAGTAAATCGCCTCTCCAGTGCTCCTGTTGTGGCCTCCTGTACATTGGTGAAACCCGACGTAGATTGAGGGACCACTTCGTTAAGCACCTTTGCTCCATCCACACCAGGAGGGATTTCGCAGAGGCCAACCATTTTAATTCCACTCCCCATTCCAAGGCGTTGGTCCATGGCCTCCTCTACTATCACGATGAGGCCATTCTCAAGTGGGAGGGACAACACCTTGTACTTATTTGGGTAACCTCAAGCCTGATAGCATGAACATCGACTTCTCCAACGTCTGGTAATTTCTCCCCCAACCCCTTCTCTTCTTTTCCATTCCCAGTTCTGGCTCCCCTCTTACTCCTTTTCTTCTCTTCACCTGCTTATTACTCCCTCTGGTGCCCCTCCTCCTTCCCTTTCTCCCATGTCCACTCTGCTTTCTTATCAGATTCCTTTTTCTTCAGACCTTTTCCACTTCCCAGCTTCTCACTTCATCTTCCCTTCCCCATCCACCTACTGTAACTTCTCCCTCACAAACTCTGCAGGTCTCCAGCATCTGCAGAATCCCTTGTGGTTATTAAACCCTCCTTTGTTCTAATGAGAAGTCTTTTAGCTCACTCAACCTTTCCTCATATGACATCTAATCCTCTCTAATCCAGCAGCATCCTGATAAATCTCTTCTGCATCCTCTCTAAAGTTTCTACATCTTTCCTATAATGAAGTGACCAGAACTGAACATAATGTTCTAAGTGTGGTCTGGCCAGATTTTATGGAGCTGCAATATAACCTCATAGCTCTTGAACTCAATTCCATGACTAATGAAGGTCATCACACCACACAACTTCTTAAGCATCCTATCAACTTACACAGTAACTTTGAAGGATCTATGACATCTCTGATAATCCACACTCAGAATTCTACCATTAACCTTGTATTCCACCTTCAATTTCAATCTTCCAAAGTGTATCACTTCAAACCTTTCAGGAATGAACTCCATCAGCCACATCTCAGCCCAGATCTGCATCCTGTCTAAGACCATAAGACATAGGAGCAGAATTAGGCCATCCGGCCCATTGAGTCTGCTCCACCATTCAATCATGGCTGACCCTTTTTTTCCCTCCTCCTCAACCCCAGTTCCCTGCCTTCTCCCTGTAAGCTTTCATGCCATGTCCATTCAAGAAGCTATCAATTTCTGTCTTAAATACACCCAACGACCTGTCCTCCACAGCTGCATGTGGCAACAAATTCCACAAATTCACCACCCTTTGGCTAAAGAAATTTCTCCGCATCTCTGTTTTGAAAGGGTGCCTCCCTATCCTGAAGCTGTGCCCTCTTGTCCTAGACTCTCCCACCATGGGAAACATCCTTTCCACATCTATTCTGTCTAGGCCTTTCAACATTCAAAGGTTTCAATAAGATCCCCTCTCATTCTTCTGAATTCCAGTGAGTACAGACCCAGAGCCATCAAACATTTCTCATATGATAACCTTTTCATTCTTGGAATCATCCTTGTGAACCTCCTCTGGACCCTTCCCAATGCCAGCACATCTTTTCTAAGATGAGGGGTCCAAAGCTGTTTACAATGCTCAAGGTGAGGCCTCACTAGTGCCTTATAAAGCTTCATCCTTGTTCTTATATTCGAGACCTCTTGAAATGACAACATGGTTGGTCATGTTATAGATAGTGTCAAAGGTCATTGTAGGTTACAACAGGATATAGCTTACTCCACTGAAATATTGCTATATCAGACTTTACATTCTCCCTATCAAATTCCAAGTGAAATTAATATTTGCTGTATACTCTAACTCCTGAATACATCCTAACAACTAATACTCGTACAGAGACAGAATCTAAAGGATTTAATTTTTGATTCAAGATAAGAAATCACTACATTCTCTCAGCTGTTTCAATCACTTTAGGGGTGAATGAGAGTAGAAGTCATGGATTAAGGGTAAGAGGTTCAGAGTGCCAGAAAATGGGATTAATATGGATAGGAATCCACTGGTTAAAATGTATATGATGGGCCAAATGGGCTGGATTTGTGCTGTGTGACTCCTTGACAATCCTGTGAACTTTATTATAGGATTTCCAAACTACTATAAAGTTATTTTCCATAAAGGTGCATTTATATGTTACATTTACAGAGTATCTATTGCAGTAATTTGTGAGTGATAATCTTCTCAGAAATTGTGGAGCTTTTCAAGGACAGTTATAGCACAAATTAAAACTGAAGAATTATAGGTAGAAGATCAGAATTTTAATTTATAGAAGGTATTTTTGAACTCAGATTAAAAACTCAGAAATGAGACTGTCAGGGTACACATTCTTTCAATATAACTAATGATGTCAATGGAACAGACTAGAGATAAACCATGCTATCTACAAACGGTTTAACATGTAAGAGGCCTGAATTATGTAGTGACATATCACAAATATGAAAATAATAATCTATCCATCCCATTATCTTGATCTGCTGTATTTTAGAATGCTAAAAATAGTCAAATAAAAGAAATGGGCCAGAGTTTACTTCTAACTTATGCCAATCTGTATGGTACATACACTCTTCCCTTTAGCAGATTCTTCACTGTTGACTTGGTGTAAATGCTGGCCAACTTTAATTGGTAAAACCCCGCACATGCACCATAGCATCAGGAGTACAAGCTAGAATAAGTTGTTTTCTGAAAACAGCTGAAGAAGTTGTAGCAGCCACTTAAGCCACAAAATTGCCTGAACCAACTGTTAAATCTACTAAATGCTTGAATGCCTTTGACATGCCTTAGGACCAGAGGGCACAGCCTCAGAACAGAGGGACATCCACTTAGAACAGAGATGAGAAGGAATTCCTTTACCCAGAGTGTAGTGAATCTGTTGTATTCATTGCTACAGTCGACAGTAGAGGCTAAGTCATTGAAAATATTTAAAGCAGATGTTGACAGGTTAAGGCATCAAAAGCTACAGGGAGAAGGCAGGAGAATGGGGTTGAGAGGGATAATAAATCAGCCATGATGGAATGGCAGAGCAGACTTGATGGGCTGAGTGGCCTAATTCTGCTCCTATGTCTTACGGACATTCAGTAATATACAAAAACATTCAATAACTATTGCAATTAATGAATTAATAATAATAATTAAAATTAAAGGGATATCAAAAACAAGAAGGTATGGTTTAAGGCAACACAGATAAAATTCTGGAGGAACTCAGCAAGTCAGGTAGCACCCATGGATGGGAACAAACAGTCAACGTTTCAGACTGAGACCTTTCATCAGGACTTGCAAAGAAGCCAGAATTAGAAGATAAGGGGAAGGGAAGGAGTATGGGCTGGCAGGTGATAGGTGAGACCAGATCAGGGAGAAGGTGGGTAGGTGGGGGAGAGGGGATCAAGTAAGAAGCTAGAAAGTGATAGGTGGAAAGTGTAAAGGACTGAAGTAGAAGAAATCTAATAGGATAGGACAATGAACCATGGAAGAGAGGAAAGGAGGAGGGGAACCAAAAGGAGTTGATGGGCAGGTGAGAACAGAAGGGATGAGAGGGTAACCAGAATGGGGAATGGAAAAAAAGAAGTGGGATGGAGAAATTACTAGAAGTTTGAGAAATCAATGTTCATGCCACCAGGTGGGAGAGTACCCAGATGGAATATCTGGTGCTACTCCTCCAACCTGATTTTGACCTCATCATGATAGTAGAGGAGGCTATGGATAGACATGTCAGAATGGGAATGGGAAGTCAAATAGCCGTAGACAGATCCTATCCTTTGTGACAGGTAGAGTGAAGGTCCTCGAAAAAGCAGTGTCCAAAACTGCATTGGGTCTCACTGAAATAGAGGAGGTTACACCTTCAGCACTAGACATAATAGATGACCCTGCCAGACTCACATGAAGTGTTTGGGGCCCTGGTTGGTGGTGAGGGAGGAGATATAGAGACAGATGTAGCATTTGTTACCCTTGTAGGGATAAGTACCAGGAGGTAGATCAGTGGGGAGAGATCATGGACAGGGGGCCATATAGAGAGCATTCCCTCTGCAAAGTGGTGTTGGGAGGACGAGTTGAGGCAAAAAACATACTTTGCGCTAGGATCCCATTGGAGATGGTGGAAGTTACAGAGAATGATATGCTAGATACAGAAACTCATGGGCTGGTAGGTAAGGACAAGGGGAACCCTATCCTTGCTGTGACGGCAAGAGGATAGTGTGAAGACACATGTGCAGGAGAAGGAGGAGATGTGGGTAAGAGCAGCATCGATGAAAGTAGCAGAGAAACCCCATTCTTTGAAGCCTCATTCAGAGAACAGACGCACGAGAAACAGGGGAACTGAGAGAAAGGAATAGCATTTTTACAGCTGGGAGAAGGTACATACAGTCAAGATAATACAGTCAAGATAAATGTGGGAGTTCATAGGTCTGTAAAAGATGTCACTGGATAGTCCGTCTCCAGAGATGGAGACAGAATGATCAAGAAAGGGGAGAGAAGAATCAGTTATAGACCTAGTATATAGGCATCGGTTAGTCTTGTGAGACCATGGATTTGTGCCTTGAAAGGTTTCCAGGGCGCAGGCCTGGACAAGGTTGTATGGAAGGCCGGCAGTTGCCCATACTGCAAGTCTGCCCTCTCTACGTCACCGATGTTGTCCAAGGGAAGGTCATTAGGACGCATACAGCTTGGCACCGGTGTCGTTGCAGAGCAATGTGTAGTTAAGTGCCTTGCTCAAGGACACAACACCCTGCCTCAGCTGAGGCTCCAACTAGCGACCTTCAGATCACTAGACCGACGCCTTAACCACTTGAACCAAGTAATATGAAGGCAAATTTAGGCGACAATTTGAGTGGAAATTGGAGGCTAATTTGAGGAAATTGACGAGCGCAGCATGGAGGTAGGAAGCGACACTAATGCAGTCATTAACGTAACAGAGTAAATGGTGGGGAGTGTTATCAGTGTGGTCTCAGAACAGGGGCCATTCTATGTAACTAACATAGCTGTGGCCCGTGCAAGTGCTCACTACTGCATCTTTCGATTGGAGAAAGTGAGAAAAGCCAAGAGAAATTGTTGAGAGTAAGAACTTGTTCACCAGACAGAGAAGGGTGGTCATGGAGGGGAAGTGGTTAGATCTGTTGTCAAAGAAACAAATAGCATTAAAGCCTTCCTGATGAAGGACGGAAGTGTACGGGGACTGGGCTTCCGTAGTGAAAGTAAGGCAAATCGGACAAGGGAACTGAAAGTGATTGAAGTGATGGAGAACTTGTGAAGTTTCACAGATGTAGGTAAGAAGAGGTTAAACCAAGAAGGACAAAATTGAGTCAATGTATCTGGACATGAGTTCAGTGAAACAGAAGCTGGAGAAACATGAGCCTACTGGGTCAATTAGGTTTGTGGATCTAGAGTAGAAATGAGCTGTACGGTTATGGGGACCATCAGGGTGGTGACAGTGAATGCAAGTTTTAAAGTGAGAAGAAGGAGTTTTAAAGGGGATTATAGAGGTAAGTCTTTTTGTACAGACAGCATGCTTGATATCTGGAAAGCACTGCCAGCAATGGTGATGGAATTAGACACATTTCCAGTGCTAACAGATGTTTATGCAGACACTTGAATGCACAAAGAATAGAAGGATATGGTGCTACATTGAGCAAATAAGATTAAAGTACATGAGCAAAAAGATCTGCAGAGATGTGGTGGGCCGACAGGCTATTTCTGCACACTGCAAGGTGCCGAAGCAGTTTTGAGGGCATCATTGCCTCATTAGACAGCTTGTCTCCACATGTCACACACAGGGGGCTTGGAGCGTGCGAGTCACCGGTCACAATAAAGCCATATTTTATGTACAACTCATTGTATTTTCTGTTGACGGAAGCTTTCTTTTTGTTTGCAGTCTCGGCCTCAGCTGTCTCTGAGTTATCATCATCGTTAGGCCTTTTATGTCCTCTTCTACCTCTTCCAAAGAAACTCTCAGGCGACGTTTGTTTTTCACTCATACCAACTGATGACCTCGCGTGGGTAATGACCTCGCGTGCGAAATGACCTCGCGTACGTTCAAGTTCAACAATGCGTGACAGGGAATGAGGAAAGGTGTTGCTGACTCATACCGCCAAATAATATTGTTTCCTGGCGGCCTGGTGCACATGGTTTGCAGCCCGGTACGGGTCCGCGGCCCGGCAGTTGGGGACCACTGTGAGAGTCATAATGGTAAAATTAAAAAGAAAGCCTTTCATGTTACGATAGTCCAAGTGTATGCACCAACAGGTGAGCACGAGGATGAAGAGGCGGAACGGTTTTATGAGGACATAGAATCTGCTTTAAAAAATGCAAAGAGCACTGATGTACTTTTCATTATAGGAGATCTGAATGCTACAGTAGGCAACGTGAAATACAAGGAGATCATTAGTCAGTACGGCTTAGATGAGACAAATAAAAGAGGGGGAAGATTTATACAATTTTGTGAACAGTATGAGCTGATGGTAGCAAACACATGGTTCAAATTACCCAAACGAAAATTATACGGATGGAAGAAGCCTGGGGATACTGGAAGGAGACAAATTGACTATATTGCAGTGAGGAAATGCTTCAGGAGAAGTATTAGGATGGCCAAGACTTATCCAGGTGCCGATATAGACTCGGATCATAACCCAGTGGTTGTTAGGGTGAAGATTGCACTAAAGACTAAGATTAAGGCTGCAACCAAGAAAGCCAGGCTGGATATGGACTTACTGAAGAAGAGCGAGTATAGTGAAAGATTTTCCGCAGCGGTACAAAATAGGTTTAAAGGACTGAGAGTAGAAGACATGGAGCAGATACCAGATAACATGTGGTCAATCCTGAAGGACTGTATGCAAATGGCAGCTGAAGAATGTCTCCCCAAAAGAAGGCGCGTAGCTAAACAAGCCTGGATGACGGATCACATTCTGAAGCTCATGGAAGAGAGAAGGAAGCACAAGAAGGACACATCTAAGTATAAGGAATTAGACCAACAAATAAGAGCAGAATGTGCAAAAGCTAAAGAACAACGATTTATCAAACGGTGTGAAAAGATAGAGACCATGGACATGTTGCATCATTCAAGGGATATGCACAGGGAGATTTGCAGAGGTGACCAACAGGAACAAGAGACAATCAAGGACTGGCATTATTCAAGATAAGGACGGGAACACACTCTTTGAGAATGACAAAGTGGGAAGTAGATGGATGGAATACATTCGGGAATTGTACTATGATGCTAGAAATGATCAAGTGAGTGAGAACACGGAAGGTCCGGAAATTTTGGTAGCGGAAGTAAGAGCAGCCATTGGAAAGTTAAAAACTGGTAAAGCTTGTGGTGTAGATGGTATTACAGCCGAAATGTTGAAATGCCTTGGTGACTCGGAAGTTGAGGAGATCACGAGGCTTTGCAATATAATCTACTCAACAGGAAAGTGGCCAACAGATTTTGTGGTGTCAAAGTTTGTCATGATCCCAAAGAAAAGTAAGAGCACAAAATGCTCAGACTTTAGAACTATAAGTCTTATAAGTCATGTCTCCAAGATCTTGTTATTAATAATTCTAAGCAGAATAAAAAGGTCAGTTCTTAATGAAACTAATGAGTGCCAGAGCGAATTTATACCGGGTAAGGGTACCTGTGAAGGGATTTTCAATTTGCAAATGATTGTGAAACGAGGTCTGAAAATAAAGACACTTACATGTGCTTCCTGGATTACGGAAAAGCTTTTGACCGAATCAATCATGAACAGCTGGTCAATTGCTTGAACTGATTGGGGCTGTATGGGAAAGATGTTCGACTGATTGCGAGACTGTCCTGGCATCAGAAGGCAGTAATAAGAACTAGTGGTGGGAATTCACCAGAAGTTGAGATCCAAAAAGGGGTTCACCAAGACTGCATTATCTCCCCTTTATTATTTAATATTTACTCAGAGGTAATCTTCAGGGTGTTGAACGACGAAGCTGGTGTCCAAATTGGGGGAGTGTCGGTGAACAACCTGAGGTATGCAGATGATTCAGTGTTGTTAGCCGAGACTGAGGACAAGTTACTCAGAATAGTAGGTAAGATAAATGCTGAAGGAGAACGATTTGGAATGAAAATAAATGCTGCAAAGACAAAGATGATGGTAGTATCATGGAAGAAAGTAGTCCCCAAAATCAGTGTCAAAATTAACGGCGTAGGCATAGAGCAAGTCAAGAAGTTTGTGTACTTGGGACAGGTGGTTACAGAGGATGGGAAATGTGATACAGAAATTAGATGAAGGATTGAGATTGCAAGATCAACGTTCTGGAGCCTGAGTGACGTGTTGTGTAGCAAGAGGTTGGACTTTGGGCTGCGTTATCGAATTTGGAAATGCTACATCTGGAGCAGTCTGTTGTATGGAGTCGAATCGTGGACCTTATGCAAGGAAGCACAACGACGACTGGAGGTATTTGAAATGTGGTGTTTAAGGAGAATGCAGAAAATTAGATGGGTGATGAAGGTCAGTAATATGGAAGTGTTGAAGAGAGTGAGGAGAGAAAAAGGAGTTGCTGAAGAATGTGCAGAACAGGAAGCTGGAATATGCCGGGCACTTGTCAAGAGGTGGTGGACTGCAGAAACTGTTATTGGAAGGGATGATAGAAGGAAAGAGGGAAAGAGGAAGGCAGCGAACCACTTGTTACGATAATGTGAGGCAATGGACTGGGTTGAGATGCTGAGGCCAGAAAAAGAGCGCAAGATCAAAGAAGATGGAGGTGCATAGCCGCCAACCCTGGATTCGGGACGGCACCCACTGACTGACTGACTGAAAACATGCAAACAGATAACTTGCCCTAATAATTTGGCGATGGTGTCTGTGCGCAGGTAATGTTACGGTTCGTTCTTTACCTCAACTTTTTATTCTGAGGTCTTTATATGACCCACACCTCAATCATTCTTACAGGTTGGCAGGATGTCTGCTTCATTCACTTATTCCCGCAATGTATTCTGCAGCCTCATAACCACGTGGGTAAAAATATATCTGCTTTGTTAAAAAAAATATACAGGACAGAAACAGGTCCTCCAACCCCCCTATGTCCATACTGATCATCAACTACCCATCTTTACTTATCCCATTTTGCAGCATTTGGTCTGTAGCCTTCTATACATTGCTGTTTCATTGATATTTCTGAAATGTCAGAAGTTCTGTCTCCAGCACTCATTCAAACATTTGCTCGCATTACAAATTCTAACCACCTTCGGGATGAAAAAAAATTCCTTCCCAAATCCCCTCTGAGCCTCCTACTTCTGATGTTGTGCCACTGAATTCTGGTCTAAGAAACCTCTGCTATTGGGAAAAGAGTCATATCATTTATATCCCTCAAAATTTTGTATACTTCCATCAGTTCCCATTCAGCCTTCTTTATTCTAGGGAAATAAATGCAGTCAAATTAGTGTCTCCTCGTAACTGAAACCTTGCATCCCGTGCAACTCGTTATGAATCTCCTCTGCACCATCTCCAGTCAGGAGTGTAAGTGGTGAGTACAGTAACAGCAAACATTTTGATTCAGTCCTGAAAAACTAAAAACAGTACCATACAGGCAAGGTAACATCAGCTTTCAAACACCGTGCAAAGTTTCCTCTTTGGTCTGGTTTACTAATGCAATGAACTGACTCTTTGAACAAACCTCATCCAGAAATCTGAGCTCAGCTTTGGCCACGGAGTCACAACTGTACTTGATTTGGATTGACTTGAGTTCTGTGCGGATTCACCAGACTGTCACCAAATTTTAGAAGCCTAAATTAGGAGAGAAGATTGAACAGCCATGTTTTGTTTTCTACTGTTTGAGATGGTGGTTGAAATGATCTTTGAAATGCTGAGTGACTTACATAGAATAAGAACTGAGGGATGGGTGGGGGTGGGGTGGAGTGCATGCTCTGTTGAGTGACATCAGAGCAATGTGGAAAATAAGACTTAACCCAGTTAGATGTGCAATGAGGAGGCATTTAAATGTAATTAAAATCTGGCTCTGCCTAACCTGAAAACTGGATCATGAACAAATTGAATGCTTTCAAACTCAAGTTTGATATGCAGTGGTTGACTGTCCACGATCGTCCAGAAAAAGGCTAAGTGGAGTTGAGATGAAGATCTACCACATTCCACAAGATTGTAGAATAACCTCTAACTGCCTCAAAGATCATTTCAGACCCCTTCACTCAAATAATACAAGACAAGGACTGTTCAATATGCTCCCATAAATTATACTTCTGAAAACTGGATTTCTATGGGGTAGTAGCAAGTTATTGCGTGTGGAGAAGGAGCCTATTTCAAAGAGCACAGAGACAATCATCTTGATAGGTAAGGTATTGAACCTATACCTAATAGAGCCATAGAACACAAATAATTTTGAAGTGTAGATCTCAGATTAAGAGAAAATTCACTGAGGATTTCTGTTCCTATCCCACAGTCAAATATATGTTTCAACCTGGGGCATTGCTAGGGGCAGAAAGGGGTCCTAGAAGTTTCACTTTGTCTTATCTGTTTCAGTTCTATCTGACCTGGTTTCAGTCAAACTTTTCGTCAGCAAGACCAAACCCCTGGCAGTATGGGTTTTGTTTCAATATTGAAATTATGCAGCTTGCTTAATCTCATCTGTTTAATGGATACCTAAGGTGATACTTGTGTGTGATTCTCTTTTTAGCATAAACATTGAGTGGATAATCATGAATCAAAGAGCACGAGTGCAATGCTTAATATTCTTGCACAGCAACAAAATTTACCTGAATGAATGTTTAATATAAATGATAACAACCGATGAAGAATATTGGAATACTTCATTGTTACACTTTATGGTAGATGGAAGTCTTGCACAGTGCACTAATGGAGACATGGACCCGGGAGAATATCCATTGGTACCAGATTTAGCAGTGGTGCAAAACTATATCTTCACACCACATGAAGTTCTGGTGAGCGAGGTGAATGCAGAGTCCCTATAGAGGATTTTCTCACACACTCTCACTTCTGACTGATATCACATGAAACATAAATCCAACATTGTATCAAACCAGGTGTGAAAACTCCACTTGGGATTCCCCAGTTCTCTGTTACAAATCCTAGACTTCTTCGCAAATGATTCAAAAGCATCAACAGCACAGATGCTGCTGCCTGTAAATATCTAAGTACCAAGAATTTATAAAGCGAACATGAGCGTAGAAGAACAAATTTTGATTCTTGGAATTAAAATTGAAGTTTAAGCCTGACTAGTTGAAACCCAATCTGCAGACTCCAGATTAATGGCTGTAGGTTATGTATCCCAAACATGGCATGATATCCTTCAAAAAAAAACTGTTTGGATCTGTATCTAATAATAATCAGTCACAATAGCATTACTAATCACAGAATTCATTTGCTATGTCTTTGCTTAGCTATTGTCTGCATTCCATGATCTTATCAGTGAGTATGGCATGGTATTTGAACTTATTAAAACACTTATTATTTGCTTTTGCATAGGATACAGTAGATAATTCTATGTTTTTTTGCTTAAATTATATTAAAAAAACTAAAATGGTACAAACATTAACAGGAACACAAATAATATGATGGCCTTTTTGCCTTTTTCACCTGACCGGTGGAAATTTCCAGCAGATGTACAGTATACAATTATGCTCCTAGTGCATACAGGCAATTGTAATTGACATGATTTGTATGAGGTGCAATGTAATAACTGAATATATTAAAAATTCTTATAGCTTGATTAGCATGAGCACATTTCTACTGCTGCAATATTATTAACAACACAATTATCATGGCATCCCTAGGATATGCTCTTAGCACTTCAGTGAATAAGCAAACCTTCACTAACGAAGAAAAAAAATTAAAGTACAGCAAATTTCAAAGCACCAGTTGTGCTGAATATCATTAAAAATTTATAAAACTTTCTCCGAACATGACAAGTGTTTGGTTTAACTCAGGATCTGCCAGAAGTAGTCTTAGCTGAGAAAAGAATCCTGTCAGTCTGTTCCCTTGGACCTTACCCTTCACCTCAATCCAGCTGAAAGATGTAGCCATTCAAGACTGACAGCTTGACACACCATGACCTGTCAGAACATTCATCTTTCAGTGTTTTGTTTTAGTTAGGAGCCAAACTGCACACAACATAAGCAAGTTGTTTCAAGGTTTGGAATGAGATCAAACATTTCTGGCATCTCCACTTACCAGAGCCTTGATTTACAATATATTTGTCAGAGACTGATTAGATGGTGAGTGCTTAAAAACCTATAGAAGGCAAACAATTTTACTACCTCTTGCTCTTTACCACTGAACGGGTTATGCTCTTATCTAGCCAATAAATTCACCTTAGTTCAGTACATCTGTTTAGAAAAAGCATTTTTCTATTATTGTGTTGCTTCAGTGTGACCCTTCTTTTTTGCTTGTATGCTTCAGCAAACACACCGATACAATCTTAAGGTCATGTTCTTTTCAAACTGACAGAGCCTTCCAAAATTTTGACGAGGTGTATCTTGCAATCACATTGTACAAAAGACAACAGATTTCATACAGAAAATCCGAGTTTCTGAGTTATTTAATCACAATGCTTTTAAGATTTTTTTTTTGGAAGGAATTATTGAACTGGATTAACTCCTTGGATGCTGCTCTTTCAGGTTCCTGAAGCATTTCTTACTTAAATATGTAACATGCTTCTGTTATCACAATTTAAGCATGATGTTCAAACTTCTTATAAGAGTTAAAATAGGGAATAACTTATTTCTATTTCCATAGCCGTGTTGCCCAATCACCATGCTATTTCCATTTGCAAGATATAGTCAATTAAAATACTTCCATGTGGTTCAAAGCTGCTTCATATTTAGCTATTAGGAAGTGTTGCTCTGTGGTGTGAAACTAATCAACTGCATCATATTTCTGCTTTGGGTGGAGCGCTTTAGTGAGATAAAGTTTCCATTGCATGGTTCAGCCAAAGGCAGAGCCATCCTAACCATTGATATTAAATGAGCTTAAATATTGTTTAAAAACAAGGATGCAAGCTAACCACATTCTTACTAATACTTCCAGCCCACCCTAGTATGTTAATTTCTTTAATACTTCCTGACAAATATATTCATTCTTTACTTTCAAAAAGATCTTCCCACTGACAGATCTTGCATCAATATATGATCTTTTGTTGACAATCTTGTACTGATAACTGACATGGAACATTATGCAGACTACATCTAATAAGCAAATGCATTGATTTACTGACATGCTCTATGATATGACATCTTGACACTTATGTCATCTGATGATCCAAGTTACACAGATCAATATCACAATTTGATAATGAAAGGTGCATTATCAAATTCTTGCCCAAAAGATATAATCATACAGATAAACATGTATATGCACATCAAGGATATTATTTAACTGTCAGGAAAGAATAAGCAAAAACATAAGCATGTAAAAATGTTTGGAAGTTAAATGAATAACTCTATCTTTCTCTGTGATGTTGTGATAAGACCTAAGATCATTGAAGGACCAATTTGTATGATCCAAGAAATAAATATTCCTTGTGGAAACCAATTAGAACAAATAGGTGAAAACCAATTACACTATAGCACAGCTCCTTGTGAATCATTCTGACTATCCTTCAAGGTAAAGCAGACAGAGAACTGACAAAGAGTATCAAAGCCTCTCGGGACAATCCATTTCCACCTGTCCTGAGTTTCCAGGCAATCTGTTCCTAAGCTTTGGTCTTTTGAGATCCCAGACCCTCCTACTCCATGACATGAACACACACACACACACACACACACACACACACACACACAGAGATTGGAGGGTTTAAAGGGACCAGATCTTGAAGCCCAGAAGGGAGGTTGCCCACTTGTTTTTTTGTAACAGGATAATGTTAATGTTGGTGCCTGGACTGCTTTTAGGTTTTCTTAGCAGCAGAAAGATTAAAAGCCAGAAGTATAACCAACTTCACTTCTGTTTCCTTCCTGCCTTTGACACAAAACCCTGCTGGGCAGAGAACAATTCTCAAAGGTACCACCAGGCCATAGTCATTGCTCCGTGCACCAAAAACAAACTTTGCTCAATGTGGTCTGGCACCTCAGACACAGTGCTTCATGTTTAGCTTCAGGGTGGAATGAAGTTAAGGAAACTAATGTTCAATTTAATTGTTTAAAAGAATATACATTGCATACTAAAGGTATCACAAAGTGTAGCTACTTTACAGCAATCACATGCATTCTTATTGAAAAATAAACGAATGTTATAAAATATGAATTTTGACATGAGTGTAATTCATGGAGAACAATGAGAAAGCTCGGTTGAGGGTGATCCCACAAAGACGAGATAAAGAGTTCTTTCTTGCTAAAACCTCATTCATTTAAATGGAAGCAAGGCTCAGCTACCTCCATTATGGTAGAACAATTCTTTCAGTTGAATTATCTTCTCTGCATCTCTGCAAATGCTATCTTCAAGCACTAGAGTTTGTCATTTGTGCACATTTTCATAATCATAGAGTCATACAGCATGAAAAGAAACCCTCTGGCCCAACTTATCCATGCCAACAAAGATACCTATCTAAGCTAGTCCCTTTTGCCTGTGTTTAACCCATAATCCCTCTGAACCCTTCCTGTCCACTCACCTATCCAAATGTCTTTTAAATAATGTTATTGTACCTGCCTTGACCTCAATTGAGATGTTGAACTTCAACACAAATCAAGGAGACAGCTGGCTAAAATGCCAATTTGGTTTTCTGAAAATAATCCCATTGATTGTTCTGATGTTTAACTTGAGAAAGTGAGGGCAGGTTTTGGAAAGCAATTAGGTCTCCCTTCACATGTGCATATTGAGGACACATTATAATTTTTACTCAAGGACTATGCTAAAAAATTGACTGCTCTCCCCACCAGACTAGCCTCTTTGTAGATACAGCAAAAGACCTGTTGAAGCAACAAATAAAAATACATAGTTGTTAAGAAATAAGCAAAAATTTCTGGAAATACAGAGGAGGAAGACATCTTCTGTGGATTGTTTCTCTGTTGTTTCTTTGTGGGCCAGGAAGAATCATAGGAGTTTCAATGTGCTCCACTATCTTGGGTTCATCTCTGAAAAAACTAAGTTATTGTTTGTGGTCTGCGGCACTTCATCAGAACCAGGAAATTGAGAAAGTAAGTTAATTTTATATAGATGTGAAGAGGGGAAACTGTTGGGAAGATCAAATAGAATATTTCTGATTGGGTAAGATCAGATGATTTAATGTTACAGCTATGTTGTAGTTCAGATTCAGCTCTTTTGTCTGTGTAATGTTTTGCAAAATTTAAGTGTGCAATATGACCAGCAGATCACACAATAGCAATAGAACATTTAAAAAGAGTTAAAATGACGACAGGCAGAAATTACCAATTCCGATACAAACAGAAGGAAATGGACAATCACCTGAAGTTGGAGAACTCGAATTGAGTGCTGAAGGTTGCATTGTGCCCAGACAGAAGATGAGGTGTTGTGCCTCATTGTAACAGCATAAGAAGCCACAGACACAATAATGAACAAAGCTGGAAAGGAAATAGCACCTTCTGACTGTCCCCCTCAGTAATAAGTACAGCACGTTGAACACTGTTGGGGGGAGATGACACACCACGGGGAAGCTGCAGCAACCGGGTCTCTGGTACTGAGTCTGGCTCTGTGGCTCAGAAGGGAAGGGGGAAAAGGAGACTGTGGTAGTGATAAGAGATTCCATACTTGGAGGAGCAGACAAGAGATTCCGTGGATGTCAAAAAGACACCTGGATGGTATTTTGCCTCCCAGGTGCCAGGGTCAAGGATGTCTTGAATCAGGTCCACAATATATTAAAAGGGGGGGGGGGCGCTGAGCAACCAGAACTCATGGAACATATTGCTACCAACAACATAGGTCAGAAATGGGAGGAGATCCTGAAGAGAAAATATAGCGAGTTATGTAGAAAGTAGAAAAGCACGACTTCCAGGGTCATAATCTTGGGATTGCTGCCTATCTCACATGGCAATGAAGATAAGAATAGAATGACTTGGCAGATGAATGCGTGGCTGAAGAATTTGTGTGGAGGAGGAGGGTTTCAGATTTCTGGATCATTGGTATCTCTTCTGAGGAAAGTATGACCTGTACAAAAAAGCTAGGGTTACACTGGGACCAATATCGTTGTGGGAAGGTTTGCTAAAGCTGTTTGGGAGGGTTTTAATTAATTTGGCAGGGGGATGGTAACTGGAGTGATGGGGCTGATGATGGAGCAGTTGGTATACAAGTAGATGCAGTGTCTAGTGAGACTTGAGAGGAAGGACAGGCAGCTGATGGGGCAAAATTGCAGTCAGTGGGATGAGTTTAAATGTAATGGAGGGGCAAAATCAAAAAGGATGATGAATACAGGACTGAAGGTGTTCAGTATGGATGATTACAGGACAGAATAAGGTATATAATCTGGTAATACAGTTGCAGATTGGCAGGTACAACGTTATGGACATCACTGAGTTGTAGCTGAAAGAAGTTCATAGCTGGCAGCCTAACATCCAAGGATACAAGATGTACTGAAAGGACAAGCAGGTAGCAGAGATGGGGTGGAGTGGCTCTGTTGGTAAAAAGTGAAATCAAATCCTTAGAAAGAACTGACATAGGATTGAAAGATGTGGAATCCTTGTGGGTAGGATTAAAAAACTGCAAAGGTAAAATGACCCTGATGGGACTTATATACAGACCTCCAAACAGCAGCCAGGATGTGGGGTACAAATTGTAGAAAATGTATTTAAAAAGAACAATATTACCTTAATAATCAGGAATTTCAATATGCAAGTTGATAGGGGAAATCAGGTTGGTGCTGGAGAGGGAATTTGTAGATTCTGTCAACCATATTTCTAGAGCAGCCTGTAGTTGAGCCCGCCAGGGGAAAGGCAATTCCACATTAGGTGTTGTATACTGAACCAGATTTGATTAGGGAGCTTAAGGTAAAGGAGTCCTGAGGAGCCAGCAGTCATAACATTGTATTATTTACCCTGCAGTTTGAGAGGGAGAAGATAAAGTCAAAGGTTTCTGTATTAGAGTAGAATAAACAGAAACACAGATGCATGAGAGAGCAGCTGGTCACTGTTGATTGAATAAATCTCTAAGATGAAGGAGTATTCTAAAGGGAAGATGAGACAACTGTGGCTGACTAGAGAAATCAAAGACAGCATAAAAGGAAAAAAAAGGGCACGTAACATAGCAAAAATTAGTTAGAAGTGGAGGATTGGGAAGTTTTTAAAAAACAACAGAGGGTAACTAAAAAGCCATAAAGAGAGAAAAGATGAAATATAAAGGAAAACTAACCAATAAAATAAAAGAGGATACCTAAAACACGAGAAAGTTTACATATGCTCCAAACCCAAAGAAAATCCAACGCTGGAGAAACTCAGCAGATCAGGCACCATCTATAGAAGTGAATAGATAGTTGATGCTTTGGGCCAAGACTCATCTTCAGGATAGGAAAATTTCTTTGCAGATATGTAAAGAGCAAAAAAGAGGCGAGAGTGGATATCAGACTACTGGAAAATAACATTGGAGAGGTAGTAATGAGAGATAAAGAAATGGTGGACAAACTTAATAAGTATTTGGAGTCATTCTTCACTAAGGAAGACACCAGCAGTATGCCAGGAATTTGAGAGCATCCGGAAGCAAAAATAAGTGCAGTTGCTACTAATAAGCAAAAGGTGCTAGAAAAGCTGAAAGATCCGAAGATAGATGTCATCTGAACCAGATGGACAGCACCCCAGGGGTCTGACAGAGGCACCTGAAGAGATTGTGGAAGCATTGGCAATGATCTTTCAAGAGTCACTAGATTCTAGAAAAGTTCTGAAGGATCAGAAAATTGTAATTATCACTCCACACTTTAAGAAGGGAGGGAGGCAGAAAAAAAAGAAATTATAGGCCCGTTAGCCTGCTTCAGTGGTTGGGAAGATGTTGAAGTCTATCTTTAATTTTGAGGTTTCATAAGCACATGATAAAGTAAGCCAAAGTCAGTGTGGTTTCTTTAAGGTGAAATCCTGCTGACAAATCTTTGGAATTCTTTGAGAAAATAACAGGCAGGAAAGGCAAAGGAGAGTCAGTGGATGTTGATTATTTGAAATTTCAGAAGGCCCTTGACAAGTTGCCACACTTGAAGTTGCTTCACAAGATAAGAGTACAAGAAAGATGCCAGCATGGATAGAGGATTAACTGATTGAAGGGAGGCAAAGTAAGGGAATAAACGGGCCCTTTTCTAATTGGCTGCTGGTAACTAGTGGTGTTCTGCAGGGGTTCGCTTCTTTTCACATTATATGCCAATGATATGGATAACAGAGTTGATAGCTTTGTGGCCAAGTTTGCAAGCAATATGGAAATAGTTTGAGGAACAGGTAATGTTGAGGAAGCAGGGAGTCTACAGAAGGACTTAGACAGGGAAAATGGGCAAAGAACTGGCAGATGGAATATACTGTAGAGATGTGTATGGTCATGCACTTTGGTATAAGGAATAAAGGCATTGACTATTTTCTGAACAAGGTGAAAATTCAAAAATCAGAGGTGAAAATGGACTTGTGAGTCCTCATCCAGCATTCCCTAAAGATTAACTTGCAGGTTGAGTGAGTGGTAAGGAAACCAAATACAACGTTAGCATTCATTGCAAAAGGACCAGAATATAAAAGCAAGAATGTAATGCTGAGGCCTTATAATATAAGGCACTGGTCACACCACACTTGGAGTATTGTAAGCAATTTTGGGCCCCTTATTGAAGAAAAGATGTGCTGGCATTGGAGAGGGTCCAGAGGAGGCTCAGAAGAATGATTCTGGGAATGAAAGGATTAACATATGAAGAGCATTTGATGGCTCCAGGCCTGCTCTCGCTAGAGTTTAGGAGAATGAGGGGTGAGGGATCTCATTGAAACCTGTCGAATATTGAAAGGCCTTGATAGAGTGGATGATTCCTATAGTGGGTGAGTCTAGGACCAGAGAGAACTTCCTCAGAATAGAGGGAAGTCCATTTAGAACGGAGATGAGGAGGAATTTCTTCAACCAGAGGTTAGTGAATTCACTGCCACAGATAGCAGGGGATGCCAAGTGTATGAGTATATGAGGTTGATAGGTTCCTGATTAGTCAGGGTGTCAAAGGTTTTAGGGAGAAGCCGGAAAATGGAACTGAAAGGGATAATACATCAGCCATGATGGAATGATGGAATGGCAGAGCAGACTCGATGGGCTGAATAGTCCAATTCTGTTCCAATGTCTTATGATCTAAAGGAGCAGGTAACCACAAGTTCAATGTTGCCCCTGCAGACTGAGTGTAGGTGGTCCAAAAAGCAATCATCCAATCTGAGTTTGGTTTAACCAGTGTATAAGAGGCCACGTGGCGAATACCAAATGCAGTATGCTGTATGCATCCTGCCCTGATTGTTCTTTCTCCTCCTGTGTTCCAGCCCCTGCATTCATTACATAGGGCAAAATGGTTCCAGAAGCCATTTCTATATGCTGGATCACACAGGTATTACCACACCAATGCACGAGACAGTGTTTCAACACTTGCACAATGAGGGAGGATATACCAACAGCTGAGAAATTGTGAAAGAAATCACATCAAAGATGAAAGAGATTTGGCCTCCAGCTGAAAAAGCTAATTGGATATTTTATTCTGCGTCATAAAACAAACAGCTGGAGAAACTCAGTCGATCAGGCAGCAAACATGGAGGGAAATAGACAGCTAATATTTAAGGTCGATAACACTTCGCTTCATCTGGACTGGTCAGATGAAGCATCTCGACCTGAAGCATAAACTGTCTATTTCCCTCCACAGATGCTGCCTGACCCATTTAGTTCCTCCAGCAGTTCCTTTCTTGCTCCAGATTCCAGCATTTGCAGTCTCTTATGTCTCCTTTTATCAGAATCAGATTTATTGTCACCAGTGTGTGACGTGAAATTTGTTAACAACTGCATAACAACTTCATCAAAACTCCAAAACCTCTCTCCAAAGTAGGGGCAATTAATAATTCAACCATGGCAGGTGGGAGTCAGCTTTCCCAAACTTAGCAATTAAAATCACAACATCAACTTTCACTCCAACCCAGTGCCATGGTCACCCAATTCACCATGTATATCTTTAAACCTTTCCTTTGAGATTGTTTTCAAAGCATTTTAGTTTTTGTTGAAACTAACAAGTTGAAGAAATTAATTTCTCAATCCTTGCCAAACTTATGAACTGATTCAACTCTAATTATCCTCAATCCATTCTATCCTTTCTCCTTCTGTCTACATGTGGACCGCAAAATCATCACTCTATTGCATATCCATTTATAAAGTATCAAAGCAAAGACAGGGTTTGCCACAGTCATCATTTCCTGTTGAAACTATTTGTAGTCCCACTGGAGAAAGTGCAATCAAAGGCTATATTACTTCTTTACATTCACACAGAAATTGAAGATCTCCAAAATACCCAATCAGCACTCCAGTGCTGAATTCAATATCCCCGCCTCAACAAGAACACTGTGCTTTTAATGTGAACCATAACAACTTGATAAGCTAAAGCTTCAACTAGCCTGAGTAGAACACAAACAGCAATGGGGAAATTACCTGCTTGCAACTCAAAGTAGGTTTTCTAACAGGCATTAAAATAGTGCTCTCATTTATAATTGGTAGGAAAATGGAAAAAAAAATCTTTATGTCTCTCCTTTTCTGAATTTGTGACATCCCTGGCTGTTAATTTTGTTTTGAATCATTGGAATGTCTAAAAAAGAACAGTCAGTTTGTTTCCGTGGGAGTTTGCTAAGAAAAGTAAAATAAATATAGTGGATAGTGGAGAGAGTTCCCCTTACATTCTTCCGTAAGACACAACTGCAGAATTAGGCCATTCAGCCCATCAAGCTGCTCGTGGATATCACTTTTTTCACCAATCTGACAGGGTCGTTTAAAGTCCCATTTAAAAGGGCCCTCCATAATGGAAAATTGTTTCAATAGTTTCGATTAGGAGTAATAAGAATCTTCTATGAGTTTTAACTTGACTCCATTATACTTCTAGTAAGGATTTTATTCTATTCTCCAATTTCTATCCATCCTGGTGACATCACTTTATTCTTGAGGTTTTCTATTTCTTTTTAGAGAAAACAGAGAGCAGGAATAAATAGTTTTGGTTGGGAGTCTGCAGCTCGTGGGATGACCAGAAATCAGAGCTGGGGTCCCAGAGATATTCACAATGTCTGTAAAAGCTGCTCCCATGAGGCAATGAAGTATGTACTTCCAGGATTTAAACCCCAACATGATGCTAGAATGCTGACATATTTCCAAGTCAGGGCGATGTGAGATTAGGAGAGGCATCCACAGCTGGTAGTATTCTCATATGCTTAAACTCCTGCTATAATGTCCTGAAACCAGAATAATTGATCTCCAACAACTACAACCATTTTTCTCTGTACAAAGTATGACTCCAACTATTGAAGTGTTTTCTCCTTGATGACCAGTGTCTTCAATTTTATCAAGGCTCTTTGATCAAGTGTTGTTCTATAGCTCAGAAGCAAAGCCACAAGTCAATGTTTTGTATTGATGTTCAATTGACCTTCTGTGACCTGTTTCTTCAATGTCTCCTTTCCCATACAAACAGACCTTCCTGCTTCCACATCTGAAGATGAGTGCAAGAAATTAAATGGGGTTTTATTCCATTATACCGTGTACCTTGTTCAATTTGAAATGATATGGACTTCAGAGCACTGCGCAACATAATATCTTCAGGAAAAAAAAATATGGAAATGGTAGATTTTAACTTCCCCATTGTTCAATCTGATATGGGTCATTGAAGCTACAAACCAATTTCAATGGCTGATAATAAACTGTAAGAAAATGTTCAAATTCTTTTTGTAATAAACTTAACTCTGGCAGTGGTTTCATTGTCCACTTAGAGTGGTGTTATAAGATGCCTCGTCCATCAGTCCTAAAATAATATCCAGGTTTTGTACATGTTTATCTATTCCAGAAAAATAAATAAATCCTCCACCAACACACACACAATGCTGGAGGCACTCATTAGGTCAGACAGCATCTATGGAAAAGAGTACAGTCGACGTTTCAGGCCGAGACCCTTCATCGTGAGTCTTGATGGTGAGTCTCAGCCTGAAACATTGGTAGTTTACTCTTTACCATAGATGCCAGCCTGACTTGCTGAGTTCCTCCAACATTTTGCATGTGTTGCTTTGGATTTTCTCATTTTCGAAATAAATCCACCAGTCACTGTCTTCTACCATTCACCTCGCCTATCTGGTATGTATAGAGTTCTTTCAAGCTCTTCTTTGTAATTCCTTTGCTATCATTCATCTTTGTCCAAATTTTGTACATCCTTGTTTCTTTGATAAGTTTTTGAGTTTACGTCAAGCTGCATGTCTTCTGTAAGATCGCCTGGCTGAGCAATCAGTCTCAACAGTTCTTATCCCATCCCTCCACCTTTCTCATTATACTGGTTTTCATCCCTGTACTCTTTCAGTCCAGATGCCGAGTTTCAACCCAAAATATTGACAGTTAATTTCCCTGTACAAGTATTGCCTGACACATTGACTTCTTTCGGCATTTTGGAGGAAGAATGGAATAGCCTACAAAAAGTGGTGGATGCAGCTTATTCCATTACAGAAAAAGGCCCTCCCCCCCCCCCCCCCATTGAGCACCATCTACAAGCAGTGCAGCTTCAAGAAAGCAGTATCCATCATCAAGGACCCCCACCATCCAGGACATGCTCTCTTCTCACTGCTGCCATCAGGAAGGAGGCATGAGGACGTCAGGCCCCTCACCACCAGATTCATGAACAGTGATTTCCCTCCAACCATCAAGATCCTGAACCAATGTGGATAACTTTACTCACCTCAACCCTGAATTGATTCTACAACCTTCTCTTTCTAGGACTCTACAATGCATATTCTCAACATTTATTTATTTATTCATTGTTTGTTTGCTTGTTTATTTATATATTATTATTGTATTTGCACAGATTGCATTGTTTTGCACATTGACTGTTTTTCAGTCTTTGTGTGTAGTTTTTCATTGATTCTATTGTATTTCTTTATTCTACTGTGAATGCATGTGTAAAATCGAATCTCAGTGTATATATGGTGACATAATGCAGTATGCACTTTGATAATAAATTTACTTTGAACTTTTGCTCAATCAGTTTATCCATTTAACACGGTCATACAATGGTATGACAGGGGAATTGTGCTCTATTGTATGTGGAGTCTGTGATTTTCTGTTTGTTTCTTCACAATATAGTCATGCATCTGTTATAGATTTCTGTTCGGTGCTCTGTATTCAGTGCCCTAGTCAAAATAAGACAGAAAAATTTTCTACTTCTGATATCCTGACTTAACCACAATGAGAAAAATAGATTTTGTTCACAGGATGGCCAAAAGCTTCCCAGAAACCTTGTAGCTAAAGAGTGACTCTATTTCCCATCCAGATACAGTTTTCCTTTCCTTTACATTCAGCTTGCGTGATATATAGACAATAAGCCTCTTGTCTATGACATAGCTAATGATGGCCTTGCATTTTAAGTTGGAGTAATGGTTGGTGGTGAGATGCACCAAAACTGACCAATAGCTGGGGTTTTCTAGCAAAGATCTAATCTATGTTTTTAAAGAGAGATTTTTATATGTTTCTAAAGACAGAGTTTGCAAATGACTCCACCATAGTGGGCAAGATCTCAGACAACGATCAGACAGAGTACAGGGAGGTGACTGAGGGTCGAGTAGCATGGTGTCATGACAACATTTTCCTCAATGTCGACAAAACAAAGGAGCTGGTCAATGGCTTAAAGAAGTGTGGAGGAGGACACACCGTCTGCATCAACGATGCTGAGGTGGTGATGGTAGAACTTCATGGTCCCAGGTGTTAACATCACTGAAATATGTCCTCATCAAGCACATGAATGTCATGGCCTAGAAGCATACTGTCACCTCTCTACTTCCTCAGAAACTAAGGAAAATCAGCATGTCTCCAATGACTCTTCCCAATGTTTATAGATGCACCATTGTAAGAATTCTATCTGCGCTGCCCGTCTACATTTTCCGTTGGATTCCATGTACATTTCCCGTTGCTGCTAATAGAACCAAGGACTCCTCTCACGCAGTGATTCCCTCTTCTTCCTTTTCCTGCTGGGCAGAAGGTACAAAGCAACATGCACAACGTGCTGAAGGAACATAGCAGGTCAGGTAACATCTATGAAAATAAACAGCCAACGTTCCAGACTGAGGTGCTTCTTCAAGACTAGAAAGGGACGTGGAAGATACCAGAATAAAAAGGTGGGGAGAAGGGAGGGAGGACTAGCTAGAAGGTGAAAGGTGAAGCCAGGTGGGTGGTAAAGGGCTGGAGAAGACAGAATCTCATAGGAGAAGAGAATGGACTATGGGAGAAATGGAAGAAAAAGGAGCACCAGGAGGTGGTGGCAGGTGAGTAGAAGAGGTAAGAGGCCAGAGAGGGGAATAGAAGAGGGAAGGGGGAGGAAAAAAATATTGAATGGAGAAATCTGCATTCATGCCATCAGGCTGCAAGCTACCTTGACAGAATATGAGAGATTCCTCTTCCACCCCGAGAGTGGCTTCATCATGGCAGAAAAAGAAGCCATGGACTGACATGTTGGAAAGGGAATGTAGATAGGAGTTAAAAAGCTTTACCACTGGGAAATTCCGCTATTGACAGATGGAGTATAGGTGTTTGACAAAATGGGCTTCCATCTTACGTTGGGTCTCATCAGTGTATAGGAGGCCACAACAGGAGCGTTGAATACAATAGACGACCCCAACTGAAATGCAGGTGAGGTGTTGCCTCACTGGGAAGGACTGTTTAGGGCCCTGAATGGAGGTGAGGGAGGAGAGAATGGGCAGGTGTAGTACTTTGGCTGCTTGCAGGGATATGTGCCAGAGGGGAGATTGGTGGGCAGGGACGAATGGAGGGAGTGATCCGTGCGGAAAGCGGAGAGTAAGTAAAGAAGTATTTGTTGGTAGGATCCTGTTGAAGATGGTGGCTGTCAGAGAGGATGATGTGTTGAATGTGGAGAATCATGGGGTGGTAGGTGAGGACAAGAGGAACTCTCTACTTGTTAAGACAGCGGGAAAATGGGGTGAGTGCTGATGTCCGGGAAATGAGGGAGACATGCAGCATCAATGGTTGGAGGAAGGGAAATCCCATCTTTTGAAGAAGGAGGACATCTCTGATGTCCTGGGAAAGATACAAAAGCTTGAGAGCACAATCAACCAGACTCAAGGACGCTTCTATCCCACCGTTATTGGATTCTTGAACAGATCGTTCGTATGCAAAAGGATGAACTCTGAACTCCTGATCTCCCAATCTACCTCATTGTGACCCTCGCATTTTATTTGGCTACCTATACTGAACTTTTTCTGTAACTGCAACACTATATTCTGTATCCTACTTTTCTTTTTACTGGCTCGATCTAATTATGTACAGAATGAGCTGTCTGGATGGCATGCAAAACAAAATATTTTCACTGTATCTCAGTACATCTTGACAATAATGATAGCAAACTAAAGTACCCAGGGGAAAACACCGCAGTCGCAGAGGAGAACACGTAAATTCCACACAGACAGCACATAAGGTCAGGTTCAAACCTGGGTCTCTGGAGCAGTGCATCAGCAGCACTGTCTGTCGTGCCACTGTGATATTTATGAATGCAACACCTCATTTTTTAACCCAGTCTAGAGCAGTGAGATGATCAAGGCTTGCCACCAGCTGAAAGTAGTTCAACAATTGTTAGGAAGCATAAAGCGGTCTTTCAACACAACAGTAAGTAAAACACCTCTGGGCTTCTCCAAGAAGATTCCTCACTTTGCTCTTACACTGCTCATTAAGCTCGTGACTATCCCTTCAACACCTTGTTTTGCTGTTAGCTGACACCTTCTGGCTGCCCAAATTTCTGACATGTACACTTATACTTAGAACACTAAAGTGGATGACCTAACAGTAAAGATTCTGGGATGTTCATTTAAATATAGCTTCTGTAGATTTTAGTTAACTAAATATAACTTCACAAATCCCAAAAAAAATTGAAGAACTTACCTTAACCTGCACATATGATCTGATATCAAGTTCAGAGATTATATTCAGAAATCAAGAACTATTGAATTCATCACCTGGTGGTCAGTACACTAAATGTTCCAGCAGCTATTAATCTAGGACTGGAACTGTATGTCAATCTACTCCTCCTTCAAAACTAGGGTAAGGAAGTGAATCTTTGATTGTCATGCTTTCTTCTTAGTATTGGATGGCTGGCAAATGTAAATAAGGAACTGACGTGTCATTTATACTTGGTATCTCATCCCTCTGCCCTATACTAGCCATGGCTGGTGCAAATAATGGGTACGTTCATTTACAAATTTTATTTATTCGTTTAGCAATACGGCACTGAATAGGTCTTTCTGGCCCTTTGAGGCACTCCACCCAGCAACCTGGACAACCACAATCTAACCCTAACCCAATCACAGGACAATTTACAATGACCAATTAACCTACCCAGTGCGTCTTTGGACTGTGGGAAGAAACAGGAGCACCTGGGGAAAGCCTATGCTTGCACTGGGAGAATATACAAACTCCTTACAGAGGACGCCAGGACTCAACACTGAACTCTGATGCCCTGAGCTGTAATAGCATGCACCAACTGGTATGCTACCATAACACCCATAACTGGGATGCCAACCTGAGTGTAGAATGGGTTGCGACAGCGGCCACACCCTGGGCAAAGGCTTCGACAAACCGGCTTCCCAGCATGTGAAGACAGACTCCGGCGGATTGAGTGGACGAGACCAATGGAAGGTCCAACGGTCAAGAAGGCAGTCTCTGCAAGCGTCATGGAACACGTAGAGCACGACAAGACACAGAAAATGTCCTGGTCATCCACTGCACCTAGTCCCACCTCCAGCCGTCTCGACTCTTGTCTTGCCACTGGATCCAGATGGGAATTGGGAAGAGAGAATGAGGCTGATGCTGCTCAACTCTCCCTCACTTAAATCCAAATCACCCCCTAGTCTTAGCTCCAAAAGCCAGCTGGTGGCACAGTGACATCAGCGCCAGACTCCAGGAATGAAAGTTCCCGAGTTCAAATCCAGTTGAGCCGCTCCCGGGCACACTTTCCATTCATGCCAGGTTGAGTGTCAAGCTAGCAACCTGAACTCGTAAAAAGTACTAATGGTGTCAAGGTCTAATGGTGTCAAGGTCTTCATCGATGACGATGGACGAACCTTATCTTATCTTAGAATGTAGTTGATGGAAATTGGTTTGGATGTTTTTCTTCACTTTATTTTATATTTATAATGGGTTTACATCAGTTAAATATTTATAATAATTTATCAATTTATTTTAGTATTTTTATTATTTATACTTATTCCAACTATTTAAAAATTTATAAGGATATGGGTGAAACTCAAGCAAATGAGACTAACTTAAGTGGGAATCTTGGTCAGCATGGAACTGTTGGGCCAAAGGCCTGTTACCATGCAGTATGACCCTACGACTATCATTATCAGGATGACCTTTCTGAACACCATGGGCACAACCAGGGAAAGACTCAGATCCAAAAGCAGCAGGCCTTCTTAGCAATTTGAAATTGGTTTATTATTGTCACCTGCACCAAGATGCAGTTAAAAAACCTTTTTTCTGAATGCCGTCCAATCAGATCATTCCATACGTAGGCACATCAGAGTCGTTCAAAAGTGGAAGGGGAAGTGGAAGACAGATCATAGTGTTACAGTTACAGAGAAAGTGCAGTGTAGGTGGACAAATGAAATGTAAGGGTCATGTTGAACTAGACTGAGAGATCAGAGTTCATCTTTAGAAAAAGTCACTTACAGATCAGGATGACAGTGAAGTCTTATGATCAATTACTTGCACAGAGCTATAAGACATTAGTACAACCTTGGGACCACCTTGCTGATGAATACGAGGCAGTGGCTAGATGAAGCATGGTCAAATCCAAGAAATGGAAAGTTTTATAAAATATGCTTAATTAACTAGTTGGAAGCAAAGCTACAATTGCACATTTCTTTTCTTATTACAATTACTCTAATTTATGTGCATATTTATGCGATTTTTTAAAGTAATTATATTTACAGCTGATGGAAAGAACCCTGCATAATGCAGTCATAGAACAGACTAACAAAGCCGTAGTTCAGTGCAGGACAATGTAGCAATTCTTGCAGTGACAGATATTGTAAGATCTGTTTGCAGCCAACTTGAGCAGAAAAGGAGTAAACTATATAAACCGGTACTTAGCTCATCCTCTCAATACTTCTACCTCAATATTACATATGAATCCTTATTCCATTGCAAGTAGTTTAGCCCCTTGCCTCTCAACTGTACCTAAAATGGCTGTAACCCAACTGTTGTGTCTGTGCACAATTACATATGCAGTATATTAAATAAAAGCATGCATGCAGGAGATGGCTTTAACTAGTGTATTCATATTGCAATGAGAGAGAGAGACAGACAGAGACAGAGAGAGCAATGTGCATGCGCAGATAAAAGATCAATACATATTGTTGGGGGGGGGGGGTTTATTGCTCTGAAAGAAATAGAACCATACATTACACTTCATCCCCCTTTATATTAATGCAATATAAAACTGTGTACAAAACATTCAATTTCCCTTTCATAAACCCATAATGCAAATAAACATGCCTTCACAATAATAGTCTAACTTAACAGTTCTAAAGGTTCAGTCTTTTGGTGGTCCTGTTACTTTCAGGGTAGCACCTCTGGACCTGTGGAGCGGTATCAGGTTTGACATGTGTCTTGTCAACGATAATGTTCTCGTTGCACCTCTGGATCTGTGGAGTGATGTCAAGTTTGGTAGATATCTTGGCTAAGTCAACCTTCTCAGTTGCCAGTGTCACAGTGCGGTCAGTGTCACTGATATGTAAGTCTTGTGACTGTACTGTGTCGATCTTGTTGGATGCAATCAACTCAGGTATGTTCTTCAGTTGAGTATTCAGTATCTGGTCCACATGACATCTCCAAGTCTGATCTTCAACATCCACTATGTACATCAGAAGTCCAGTTCTTGTAGCTATCCTACTGGGTGTCCACTTGTCTTCTCAGTAACCACGCGCTAGGATTTCCTGTCCAATCTCAAAGCTTCTTGCTGCTTCACCTGACAAATGGCTGAACAATTAATTCTGTACTTTCCCCTGTAGATCTGGTTTCAGAAGGTCTATGTGAGATCACAGATTCCTGGTCATGAACAGCACTGCAGGTGTTTGATTTGTCATTGTATGGACAGAGTTCTGATACACAAAAAGGAAGTTGTCAGGGAGGAGACAGTCTTTGCTGAGGTGGTTGACTTCATTGGTGCAACCTCCTGCCATTTTGAATGAGCATCCATAGCAATCAGAAACATGGAGTTCATGAATGGCCCAGCAATGTCAATATATACATTTGCCAGGGTGATGACGGCCACTCCCATAGGTGTAATACTGCCTGTGGGGGTGCCTTTTGAACTTTTTGACATCCGGAACAGTATTTGGCCAAGCCTTCAATCTCTTTACCTATTCCTGGCCACCATACGTCGCTTCAGGTGAGACTCTTCATCTCGACTGTACCCGGGTGTCCTTCATGCAGATTCTCTAACACTCTTGTATGCAGTTTAGAAGGAACCACAATACGAGATCCACACATCAGGGTTCTTTGACATACTGACCATTGGTCTTGTCTTGCAGAGAACTCTGGAAACATAGGGTTACCATGAGCTGGCCATCTTTGCATGGTGATTTCATAGACTTTTGACAATGTCAGGTCATTCCTTGTTTCCCTTTGTATTTGGAATTTATTACTGGCAACTGGTCCACCAATGCGGTGCGGAACACTTTTGCTGGGTCACAGTATGAAGACTTTTCTTCTTCAATTCCAACAGTGGGAGACATGACAAGCCACTGGCATTGCTGTGTTGAACTCTAAGTCATAAGAGCGAGCTCCTAGCAAAGGTGTTCAATGTTGTAACCAGGTACCAGTCATCACTGGAATTCACTTCTGTCACAAGTGCAGGTACGGGTGGACCCAAAAGCAGAACACAAACACGTTTTGTAGCGTTAACAAGAATAGAGTTTATTAGTCACAACTAGGAAAGCAGGGGAGCAAGGATTGTTCAGAGGGAGTCAAGGAGTGAGCAAAACAGAAGCAGGAATAAGTGCGGCTAGACTCAGAATTGGACTTGGATCTCCAAACACCAGAAGCCTGGACTGGACTTGCTTGGAACTCCAAAGCCTGCACTGGACTTGCTTGGAACTCCAAAGCCTGCACTGGACTTGCTTGGAACTCCAAAGCCTGCACTGGACTTGCTTGGAACTCCAAAGCCTGCACTGGACTTGCTTGGAACTCCAAAGCCTGCACTGGACTTGCTTGGAACTCCAAAGCCTGCACTGGACTTGCTTGGAACTCCAAAGCCTGCACTGGACTTGCTTGGAACTCCAAAGCCTGCACTGGACTTGCTTGGAACTCCAAAGCCTGCACTGGACTTGCTTGGAACTCCAAAGCCTGCACTGGACTTGCTTGGAACTCCAAAGCCTGCACTGGACTTGCTTGGAACTCCAAAGCCTGCACTGGACTTGCTTGGAACTCCAAAGCCTGGACCTTTCTTAGACACAGGACATGGAACATTGAACCAGGACTCCTCCTTGGACACAGGACATGGAGCCAGGACTCTTCTTTTAGACACAGGACACAGAACAGAGAGACAGGATTCCCCAACTCAGAGTAGCAGCAAACAGCCAGACCTACCCAGCAGAGACAAGGACACAAGGAGACAGTTCCTAAATCATAGTGGTGGCAAAACAGCCAGACCTACTCAGTGGAGACAAGGACACAAAGAGACAGTACCACACAACAATAGACAGTTCATACCTTGACACCAAATGGCTCCAAGTAGTGGCAAGCCCTTGACATGGCCCAGGAACTACAGACAGCAGCTCTAGTCTCACTCCAGCAGGTTAACTTGACAGACCCGCTCCAGCGAGGTAGCTTAGCAGCTCAATCAGGCAAGGTAAATTAACAGGCTGGCTCCAGCAAGAGAGACAACTTACTGGCACTGGCTTCAGGGAGTAGACTTCAGTAGCTCCAGTGATGTAATTTGGCTCATTGCAGCAGAATCACTTGCTCACACTTGCTTCAATGACATCAGATGACAATCTAGCACCAAGTAGCTGGAAGCCCGACACCAAATACTGCTCTTTCAGCTGAGATTCAAGTGCCTTTAATTACAGAGCCCAAGAAACATGGGGAAACAATGAATTAAGGACAACAAGGCGTCAATGGTCCTGATCGTGACACAAAGTAAATTTAAAGGGACCCAGGGAATAACCGATCAGGACTGTGACACCTTCCTGATATTGAAAGTGGACACAAGGGGTTGGTGATCTTTTGTTCGTAGAGGTAGTGGTGGAACTTCTTTATTCCCCATACTAGACTAATGGTCTCTCAATCGATCTGTGCATAGTTGCGTTCTCCACTCGTTAGCGATCTTGAAGCAAATTCAATCAGGTGTTCAGATCCATCTTTCATGGTGTGTGACAAAGTGGCTCCAAAGCTATAAGGGGATGCATCGCCTGGCAGTCTGATAGGCAGGGATGGGTCATAATGAGTGAGAAGTTCTTGGGATGTTATTGGACTCTTTGTTTTCTTTGATGCTTTTTCACATCTTTCTGACCATTCCCATTTTGCTCCTGTCTATAACAGTGCGTTCAATGGATGCAGCACTGTAGCAATGTTTGGGAGAAACTGGTGGTAGTAGTTTACAAGGCCCAAATATGACCTGAGTTGTGACACATTTTCCAGTTTGGGTGCTGGTAGCATTGCTTCAATCTTCTCTTGTGACCTAAGTAAGCCATGCTTGTCAATGACACGTCCACAATATGAGATTTCATTCTTGAAAAACTCACAATTCTCTCTTTTTGTGCACAGACCATACTCACTCAGCCTGGTATTGTCACAATAGCGGGGGTATTGGGAGCAAGGGTGGACCCAAATGCAAGAAACATCTTGTGAGGTTAATTAAATTTAGTTTATTATTTGATATCAGGAGAGCTAGGCAGGAGCAGGAGTAGCGAACTGGACGAGGACTCAGGACTATGACTAGGCTGGGACCAAGGGTCTGGGCTTGGAATCGGCTCCCAGAGCTAGAGGAGACATGAAGAGGCTAGGGTATGGACTCTGAGCCAGAGACTGGGCAAGGACCCAGTACCTGGGTCTTGCCTCGGGCTCGGACCCCAGAACCAGGTATGGACATGACATGGGCTAGGGAGAGGAGGAACATGGAAAACAGAGCCTCGGTCTCGGGAGAGCAGGTACATGGAACCTTGGACACATACACAGAACAGAGAGCCGGGACCCCTCCTTGGGTACAGGACATAGGTCCGGGACTCATGACCTCCTGCGGGGCAACGGCAAGACAGCCTGACTTACCCCACGGAGGTGAGGACAAGACAAGACAAGACCAACACGAATGGACACCGGACAGTACCTATCTAGCTCCAGTGATGGAACTAGACAAAAGTGCAGGCAGAGGCTGCAGACGAGGGCTAGAGGCGAGAGGGGCAGAGAAGGGATTCAGACAAGGGGATAGGACAGGAATCACATACCACCAGGGCCAGGACTAGACTCGGAACTGGAAGCCGCCAGGGCCAGGACTTGACATGGTACTTGAACGCCGTCAGGGCCAGGACTTGACATGGTACTTGAACGCCGCCAGGGCCAGGGCTTGACATGGTACTTGAACGCCGTCAGGGCCAGGGCTTGACATGGTACTTGAACGCCGTCAGGGCCAGGACTTGACATGGTACTTGAACGCCGCCAGGGCCAGGGCTTGACATGGTACTTGAACGCCACCTGAGCCAAGACTTGACATGGTACTTGAACGCCACCTGGGCCAGGACTTGACTTGGAACCTCCGGGTAGTGGCGAGCTCTCAACTCGGCCTGGGAACAGTAGACAGCGGTTCTTGATTCCCTCTGGCGGGTTAACTGATGGACCCACCTTGATGAGGAAACTTTGCAGGCTCACTTCGGCGAGGTAACCAGACTGGGTTGCTCCGGTGAGGAAGGGCGAATTATCAGCACTCGTTTCGGCAGAGACTAGGCTTGCTCCGGCCAGATGACATTGGCACGCCATGACTTTGCAGACGCTCCCACACCAAACAACTGAAAGCCGGAGACTATAAACTACCGGTTCAGCTGAGTGTTAATTGCCTCTAATCACCAAAGTCAAGGGACACGGGAAAATAGGGAATCAATGGTCCAGATCGTAACATAAACAAACTAAATTTTAAGGGACCCCGATCCGGACCATGACAGGTATGCATTTTACCAAGGTTCCAGAGGTGCTCTTCAAGGTAACATTGTGTTCCTGAGATGTCCTGGAGCACGGTCCATTGCTCTTTGCTGAATTGCTGGAGCTGATGCGACACCAAAGATGAGACATAGGGGACTTCCTGCTTGACTCCTTCTTCTGCATTTGCAGATAGGCTTGTAATAAGACAATCTTCAAAAACCTCTCCCCTCCTGCCAAAGATGCAAAAATGTCTTCTATTCATGGCAGGGGATATTGCACAGTATGCACCCCTGAAATCCCCACATATGCGAACGGCTCCAGCCTTCCCTTTCTTAACCACCGAGACAATGGGTGAGGTCCAATCGCTACACTCAACCTTGGTTAGAATTCCAGGCACCACCAAGACCTGCATTTCAGAATCCACTTTAG
This sequence comes from Mobula birostris, assembly GCF_030028105.1. NCBI lineage: Eukaryota > Metazoa > Chordata > Chondrichthyes > Myliobatiformes > Myliobatidae > Mobula > Mobula birostris. The sequence goes on from NC_092384.1 coordinate 45,055,071, forward strand.
GACGTAGTGTGTAAGTTACTGGGTGAGCTTCATGGAATCTTGATGTTGCTGTTTCATCCAATTCAATTCTGGCCTTCGTGCCTTTGAGTTTACCAATCCCCTTCTCAAACACCTTTGCATTAGCATTAAGCAGCAGTGCCATTCTCTGGTTAGTGCTACCATATGGACTGCCATTTCCTGTTGATTCCACACTGAGAGCTTTGATTCAGTGCTAGTCTAGTTGGATCTTTCTCAACCATTCACGTCTGAAAAGTGCTGGCCCCTCTACTTTTCAATACAAAAATGGCGGCAGTGTTAGCTGTGAGGAGGATGCTAAGAGGATGCAGGGTGACTTGGATAGGTTAGGTGAGTGAGCAAATTCATGGCAGATGCAATTTAATGTGAATAAATGTGAGGTTATCCACTTTGGTGGCAAGAATAGGAAAACGGATTATTATCTGAATGGTGGCCGATTAGGAAAAGGGGAGGTGAAACGAGACCTGGGTGTCATTATACACCAGTCATTGAAAGTGGGCATGCAGGTATAGCAGGCGGTGAAAAAGGCGAATGGTATGCTGGCATTCATAGCAAGAGGATTCGAGTACAAAAGCAGGGAGGTACTACTGCAGTTGTACAAGGCCTTGGTGAGACCACACCTGGAGTATTGTGTGCAGTTTTGGTCCCCTAATCTGAGGAAAGACATTCTTGCCATAGAGGGAGTACAAAGAAGGTTCACCAGATTGATTCCTGGGATGGCAGGACTTTCATATGATGAAAGACTGGATCGACAAGGCTTATACTCGTTGGAATTTAGAAGATTGAAGGGGATCTTATTGAAACGTATAAAATCCTAAAGGGATTGGACAGGCTAGATGCAGGAAGATTGTTCCCGACATTGGGAAAGTCCAGAACGAGGGGTCACAGTTTGAGGATAAAGGAGAAGCATCTTAGGACCAAGATTAGGAAAAACTTCTTCACACAGAGAGTTCTGACGAAGGGTCTCGGCCTGAAACGTCGACTGCACCTCTTCCTAGAGATGCTGCCTGGCCTGCTACGTGCACCAGCAACTTTTATGTGTGTTCCTTGAATTTCCAGCATCTGCAGAATTCCTGTTGTTCGCACAGAGAGTGGTGAATCTGTGGAATTCTCTGTCACAGGAAACAGTTGAGGCCAGTTCATTGGCTATATTTAAGAGGGAGTTAGGTATGGCCCTTGTGGCTAAAGGGATCAAGGGGTATGAAGGGAAAGCTGGTACAGGGTTCTGAGTTGGATGATCAGCCATGATCATACTGAATGGCGGTGCAAGCTCGAAGGGCCGAATGGCCTACTCCTGCACTATTTTCTATGTTTTCTATGTTTCTATCTAACTGTTGTATTTAGCCTCCATACATCACATTTATCTTCAGTTTGCCTTTGGGTGACACTTTTCTGCCTGTGTAAGTCTTTAGCATCACTAAGATCTTCTATAATGGTATCTTTGAAAACAGTTTGTTGTAGTCAGCCTCTGGAATTATGGACAAAGCTGACCCTGTATCCAGCTCCATTTTCAGTTTTACACCGGATACATCTATTGTGATCCAGATGATTTTGTGATCTGCTTCAGCTATACTATGCAGCTCTAGGCATGACAGTTCACCTTTTTCAGACTCTATGTTGTCTGGTTCTGTTTTACATTCAGCAACTTAATGCATTTGCTTAGATTTGTTATAACCCCATCCTATTACGGCAATTTTTGGTTTGCCAATGGTAGAACATAGATTTTTATCCTCTTCAGCCTGTCAGATGATTGCATTTGTTACCTTAATGGCCAGAAGACCCATTTTATTGAACTGGAAGGAGACCAATCCTCCTACTATAATTCAATGGTTTCCCCAAACTATATTATGTTTAAATTTAGAAAAAATCAGAAGTGACATTTTTGATCATTCGGTTAAATTTGAAGAGACTTGGAAACCATTTGTTCAACATTTTCATATGATGTAATTTGACCTTTTCCGAATCCTTCTTATTAACTTAAAATATACGAATGGAGGAGCGGAGTTGACGACATTATTGAATGTGTTCGATTTAAGATAATGGTCTAGCCTTGTTTTGTTCTATTTGCCTTTTTTTGGGGTTTAGTATTTAGTTTTTTTGTTTCTTTTTGGTGTTTTTCTTTGTATTCTTTTTCTTTTAGTTTCTTTTTTCTCTATTATATCAAGTGTTTGGAAGTCTATTATACTTGTATTATTTGAAATCTTTTTTGTATATGCTTATCAACAATAAGATTACTCCAATCTTTCTGTATCAACATTGTTATTCTGTTTATAATTTTGGAAAGTTAATAAAAAGATTTAAAAAGAAAGAAAGGAAGATCTGTGTTTGAGAATTTTCACTCGGTTATGCTTTTTGTCTGCCTTGCACGTTTTTTCTATGTGACCTTGTGTGTGACACTTTCTGCAGTCTTTTCTTTGAACCAACAGTCATTTGCATTATGGGAAGATTTGCCACATCAATAACATATTTGGTTTTTTGCACCATTCAGGGACATTTTGTGCATTTCACATTCTAATCTCCTTTTGTGTAGTTCTACTGCACCCTTTGCTGGAGTCTCTAATGATATTGCAATGGTCAAACCCTGTTCTAAGGTTAGGTCTCTTTCGGACAGTAGCCTCTGTTGAGTGCTTTGACTATGCATGCCACATACAAGCCTGTCCCTTAATGTATCAGGAATTCCATCTCTAAAGTGATACAACTGAGAAAGTTTGTACAGTTCTGCAATGTATTCAGAAATGCTTTCATTTTTTCCAGCATCTGCAGATTTTCTCTTGTTTGCTTTCATCTTTTGACTGATTCCCTTTGTAAAATCTAAATCTCTCAGCTACCACCAGCAGTTTAGGGCTCAAGTGGTTTTGTAAAACTGCAACAATTTCGCCAACTGTGCTGCTTGTTAGCTTTGTAGGGGTTACTGGGTTGCATAAGAGACTGTACATCCTTACACTCATCAATTAAAAAAGCATAGGGACATTATTTTGCTCTTCTATATTGTTCGCATTACAATACAGATCAACCTTATTAATAGACGACTCCCAGCTGTCATTGGCACTATGAAATTCATCAACTTTCCTGACTGAAACCACCGCCATCTTGATTTTACTTTAAATTCAGCACGTCTTGCACTGTTACTCATGGGTCCTTTGGCTTCCTCGCACTGTTTAACTCTTGCTGTTTGGTGCAGTTCGTGATATTTTCTGACATTCAGGGTGGTACTAGTCACCAATTTGTTATGTCTGTGCACAACTATATATGTATTAAAATAAAGGCACACGCGCTGGAGATGGCTTTAACTGGTGTATTCACATTGCAATGAGAGAGAGAGAGCAATGCACATGTATAGACAACAGCGCAAGCACAGACAACGAATCAATATGTAGTTCTAAGGGGGAGGGGGTCATTTCTGTAAAAGAAATAGATCCATACATTACACCAACTGGTAAGACAAAAAACTAAGTGACTTAATATGATTTTTCTGCTGCCTCACAACTCATTACAGTGGGTTTACCCTTTCCTGAGTTCGCTTATCAGCTACTTTATAAAGACCCTGTTTGGAGAGCAGCATTGAAGAATTTACCTTAATCTGTACATATGACCTAATATCAGGTTCAGAAATTATATTCAGAAATGAAGAGCTACTGAACTCATCACCTCATGGCCAATACACTAAATGTTCCAGCAGCTACTAATCCAAGAAGAGCCTTGGCCCGAAATGTCAACTGTTTATTCATTTCCATGGATGCTGTCTGCCCTGCTGAGTTCCTCCAGCACTCCATGTGTGTTGTATTAAAACCTATCCCTTCTTCTAACCCTCCATCTATGTGACAGGGTTCTCAGCAGAAGGTTCAAACTGAACTGAATTTAACAGAAGCAGTCACAACAGATTATAGTCCACATGAACGTTATTAGGAAATCAGGACAAGAAAACAAACTAACTATTCTACTCAGCAATTGTGTAAGCATACCTTTAATGCTGATATCCCATCTCCCTGGATATGACCAGCATGAAACATTAGAACACTAGAAAGTTTTTGACAAGAACAGGCCATTCGACCCAACAAAGCTAGCCAAATTCCTATTCACATAGTCTGTTGAAATAACTATCGAGTTTAGATTTGAGTACTACTCTCAACTAGAGAACTAGGTAGTTTGTTCCATGTGTCCACAACTCACTGTGTAAAGAAATGCTTCCTGGTGTTAGTCTGAAATCTCCCTTTAACCAGTCTTCCCCTATGGCCCCGTGTCATTGTTGATGGATTAATTTTGAAGTAGCAGCTGGCATCCACCTTACTTACACCTTCAATGATTTTGAAAACTTCTCTCATGTCTCCTCTCATTCTAAATCTACTTGGGCTAAAAGAAAATTAATACTTTCATTCTTTGTTCATATTTCATACCCTGCAGACCTGGAATAAGCCTCACCACCCTTCTCTGAACTCTCTCCAATGTCTTCAAATCCCTCACGAAATATGGAGACCAAAATTGTACAAAGTACATAGTGTGGCCTCAGACACACATTATAAAAGCTTAAGGAGAACGGCTCTAGACTTGAACTCCACTGTGAGTATTATATAGCCCAACATTCTATTAGCCTTCCTAATCACTTTTGCGCATTGTCTAGATGTTGATAGTGATGAGTCTACCAGGATGCCCAAATCCTTCTCATTCAGTGCACTATCTAACTCAAGACCTCCCATTTATATCTAATATTTCTACTTCTTGTATGTAATATTTTACATTTATTTACATTAAAGTTCATCTGCTGTTTATCTGCCCACATCTGGGATTTGTTTAGATGTAACTGTATTGATTCTGCTGCCTGAATATTTTCAGCCCATCCCCCTAAATTTGTGTCATCTGCAAACTTTACTAGTTTATTTCTTATGTGCTTATCCAAATCATTAATGTAATTAAAATCAGCTGTGGCCCCAAAACTGATCACTGCGGAACCCCACTTTTAACATTTTCTTGGTGTGAAAATGATCCTCTCAGCATAACGTATTGTTTTCTACTTTTGAGCCAATTCTGCAACCATTCGTACACCTTACCCTGAATCCCTACCTTTTGTAATTTGATTATTAACTTCTTTTGGGGTCCCTTGTCAAAAGCCTTCTGAAAGTCCACGTAAATTATATTAACAAATCTATTGTTTCATAAATCTTAGTTACCTCTTCATAGAACTCCAGCATATTAGTAAAACCTGATTTCACCTTTTCTGAACCCATGCTGGCTTTCTGTTAACAAGCCTGTTCTTATCATCAGTTTTTACATCTCATTTTTTATTAATGTTTCCATCATCTTACCTACGATACATATTAAGCTTGCTGGTCAATAGTTACCAGCATCGGTGCAGTCACCCTTCTTATATACTGGGGCAATGTTGGTGCATTTCCGGTCTTTAGGCATTTCACAAGTCCTCACTGACTTTTGAAAAAATACATGTTAGGGGTTTGTATATATAATCACAGACCTCTTTAAACACCCTTGGATATATGTTTTCCGGCTTTGGAGATTTATTAACTTTCAGCCTTTTCAGCTGAAGCAGGATCTCACTTTCTAAGATCTCTAAGTCACTTCCAACAACTTTATTTTCCTTACATTTACTGGCATATTGCTAACATCTTCACAGCAAAATATGAGTTAAGAGTATTCACTAAGTCCTTCTCTGCATAATTTAACACCCCACTATTATTCCTAATACACTTAACTTCCTCCTTCACTTTTCTCTTACCACTAAAGTATTGAAAAAATCTCTTGGGGTCAGTCTTAGCATTATCAGCAATATCCTTCTCAGCCTGCCTTTTGGAAATCCAAATATCCCTCTGGACTATAGTTCTCATATTTTCATATGCCCTACGATTAATGTCATTACTATTTTTTCTGTATTCCTTATATAGCTGTCTTTTCTTCAGTAATTTTACGTATATCTTTATTCATCCATGTAGTTGATCTATTGTTTTTATTGCTTCTCCTGACCTTGGGTATGAACATTACCTGCACTGCCTGTACTATCTCTTTAAGTCAACCCCATTGTTCCTCAACTGATTCAACTAATTTATATTTTCATCCCAGACACTTCAATACAACTTTTATTAAAATCTTACCAGTGGAAAGTTATCCAAAAAAAGCAAAACATGGAAGGAATTCCAGATAAAGGAATAATTCTACTTTGTCACTTACCTTGATAGCATGGCCTCATTTTGATGTGCATTACCTGCAGGTGTCAGATACTTAATACTGCATTATATCCACCATTCGTAAAATGGCAATTCAACATAACTTGACCCAAGAAACACTGTCACACTGCAGACAGTATGAAACAAAACAAACAAAAGTCTTTTTCTAAGTGATCTAATTGCTGCACTAAATGAATGTGTGTAATTCTAGTGGTTCATGAAGTTGCTGCTTGTTTAATAAATGAGCCATGTTTATTTGAAAGTGTCCATGACATTTTTTGAACAAGATAAGGTGTATCAGTGTTATTGACGAGGAAACACTGGTGTGGAAAAAACGTGCTTCAGATTTCTTTAACTGTGTGCCTTATTTCTTGTTATATGCAGAGTTTACAAAAATTCTCCACAGGCTTCCACTGAGCTTGATAATAATTCACATTCGCACTTGTTCAGGAATTAACACTGAGACCTAATATATACCACACATCCATAGAGAGCCATTCTGAAACTTTCTAACATCTGGGTAAGGAGTTCTAATGGCTCTGCAACAATATTTTTTATAAATTGCAAAAAACAGATTAGCTTATGGGTAAGGGGAGGTGAAAATTCTGCCAAAGTAATTGTTCGGGTATTGGATTTTTCATTTATTATCAGTAACTTACATTCTGGGAAGGAGCAGAACAATAAGTGTGATCTATGGGATTTGGCAGGACCATGCAGCAATGGAAATCTTTACAGCCTTTGTCAAAACATGAAACGAGAAAATAAAGTGCCAGAAGTGCGGTGAGAATGATTGCCCTTGATCTCAAGACAGCAGTTGATGGAGTGCGGCAAAAAGTTTCTCTAATAAATCTGAAGTCAATGAGTATCAAATCTCCGAGTCATGATCTGCGCAAAAGAACATGGTTGAGGTTAGTCCTCAGAGCCGTACGACACTGCTGCAAGATTTCCTCAGGGCTGTGTCTTCATTGCTTCATCAATGGTCTTCCGTCTATCACAAGGTCAAAACATGTTCATTGATGACTGCAAAATATACAAGTTCATTCGCACCTCAGAAAACAGAGCAATCCAAGCCTCTGTGCAGCAAGATCCAGGCAACATTCAAACATGGCAAGAAATACTGCGCCACAAGATTCCCAGGCAATGCTCAATTCCAGCATGAGAGGGTCCAACCAACAAAGCTTGATATTTTGTCCCATTCACCATTGACCAAACCTTATCATCCTAAGGGGTCTCCATTGGTCAGAAACTGAACTGAACCTGCTACAATAAAAGAGGAAAGTGGCTCATCTCCTGAAACATTAATTCTTCTGGCCATATGCAAGGCACAAATCCAAGCTTAGGTGGAATACCCTCTATTGACTTGGATAGGTGCATGAAGAAACTTGCTGTCATCCAGGACAAACCAATAACTTGATTAGCATTTCATCTTCTAACCTATACTTTCAATTTCTTCATTACCGACACACAGTGCCATGTATACCACCAACAAAATGTACTGCAGCTAGTCACCTAGCTTACTGAGAGCCTACAGAGCTGAGGCCTGGAGGTTTGGCTGGCTGCTCACGGTGCAGAACCTACTCTTTCCTTGGCATTACAGGGGCTGCAAAGAAAAGAGCCACCAGGACTGTCACAGAGGCTGTTGGCTGTGGATCAAGAGGTGTGAGCCATGGACCAATGCTACTGGGACACAAGCCAAGGCCTGATCAACTCTGGCTGGACAAGAGTGTCTGATGTTGAAAGACCCAAAACTTCCGATGACCCCAAGTTATATCATTGACGATGTATGTCCCAGCATTGACAGCACATACCAAACATGCAGAGAGAAGCCAACAGTAAGTTGACCTCTATCATATATGACCTATGTGCCTTCATAATAGATAATGTTTGTTGGAATAAGTACTTAATATTGCCCCACATAATATCAGTCCTTGATGTTGATTTACTTGTTTCTATTTATACTGTATTATCAGAGTTAAAAATCTGAGTAGGCTGAAAGTAAGCTACTATTTTAAATGAAATCATTTTCTCCTTTAATGCCATACCCCTTCTTGATTCACACAGCACCCTCACTTGGAAATAATTAGTTCATCATTAATGAATCCAAATCCTGGAACTATCCATTAAAAATCTCTGCAAACACTTTCAATTTCACCACCATCTTCTGGAGGACAACAAGGAACGGGCAGGAAAATTGGCCCTGCCAGTAATGCCACATGCTGGAAAAGGAAATGAACCAAAGTGTAGTTTGGGCAAAGGTAAGTAAATGTTATTTACTTATTGTTAAAAGTGAAAGAGCCCTAAAATTATACCTATCTTAAATGGAAGCATACCTGTCGTGTTGGGAATTACTGGTAATAAAATTAATTCCTCATTAATGCTTTTAACTATTATAAAAATAAAGTAATTCAATATTAAGATATGATTGAGTATACATTATACATTAATTAATGGAAAAGTACAATAGCGTTTGTCTTGGCTTGTCTGGTATAAATATTTTCTCACTGTTAATTAATGTTTTGTTCCAATTAGTGCTTCTCTCAGAACAATGATTCTCTCAGAAGGGCAGTGTACAACAAGTTTAGGAGTGACTAAAGGACAATAGCCAAATTTGCATTCTGAAAAGATAAAACACCAAGCAATTGCAGACATCTTACCCATATGGTTTTAAAGGACTGTCCCAGAAATTCTATAGAAAACAGTATTAAAATGCACTTGCTGTTACTATCTTATCTAAGAATGCAAAGTGACACTAGCATGGTACTCCTTGCCAACCTGACCCTCTCAACAGACATTGGATGTGCACAGTGGTGTCAATTGGTGAGCAGTATTATCCCTACACAATCCTATTTAATATGGGCACATTCTCCAATTCTGGGACTGGACTCATGGACTATGAAACTTTCAGTCTAAATATTCACACTATTTTTCAAAGCAAGGTAACAGCATTGATTAGTAGTTTGGCAGCATGGTGGGGATGGGGAGTAGGTGGTCTGCTATGACTGCCAAGGATGCCTGCTTCAGTGCTCACCTCAATGGCCTCATATCCCTGTAGTCACTGGCAGCACACCAGCTAGCCAGATACTTGCAAGCCCAGCGAGATCTAAGTTCATTGCCTCCCACATCATCACCAACTTTATCCGCTCAGGGGATCTCCTATCCACTGCTACCAACCTTATAGTTCCCTCACCCGCACTTCGCATTTCTACCTCCTACCGAAGATCCACAAACCTACCTGTCCTGGTAGACCTATTGTCTCAGCTTGCTCCTGCCCCACTGAACTCATTTCTGCATACCTCGACACTGTTTTATCCCTCCTTGTTCAATCCCTTCCTACCTATGTTCGTGACACTTCTCACGCTCCTAAACTTTTCGATGATTTTAAGTTCCCTAGCCCCCACTGCTTTATTTTCAACATGGATGTCCAGTCCCTATACATCTCCATCCCCCATCAGGAAGGTCTCAAAGCTCTCCGCTTCTTTTTGGATTCCAGACCTAATCAGTTCTCCTCTACCACCACTCTGCTCCGTCTAGCGGAATTAGTCCTTACTCTTAATAATTTCTCCTTTGGCTCCTCCCACTTCCTCCAAACTAAAGGTGTAGCTATGGGCACCCGTATGGGTCCTAGCTATGCCTACCTTTTTGTTGGCTTTGTGGAACAATCTATGTTCCAAACCTATTCTGGTATCTGTCCCCCACTTTTCCTTCGCTACATCGACGACTGCATTGGCGCTGCTTCCTGCACGCATGCAGAGCTCGCTAACTTCATTAACTTTGCCTCCAACTTTCACTCTGCCCTCAAGTTTACCTGGTCTATTTCTGACACCTCCCTCCCCTTTCTAGATCTTTCTGTCTCTGTCTCTGGAGACAGCTTATCTACTGATGTCTACTATATGCCTACTGACTTTCACAGCTATCTGGACTATTCCTTTTCTCACCCTGTCTCTTGCAAAAATGCCATCCTATTCTCGCAATTCCTCCGTCTCCGCCGCATCTGCTCTCAGGATGAGGCTTTTCATTCCAGGACGAGGGAGATGTCCTCCTTTTTTAAAGAAAGGGGCTTCCCTTCCTCCACCATCAACTCTGCTCTCTCCCATTTCACTCAAATCTGCTCTCACCCTATTCTCCTACCACCCCACCAGGAATAGGGTTCCCCTTGTCCTCACCTACCACCCCACCAGCCTCTGGGTCCAACATATAATTCTCCGTAATTTCTGCCACCTCCAACGGGATCCCACCGTTAAGTGCATCTTTCCCTCCCCCCCTCTTTCTGTTTTCCACAGGGATCGCTCCCTACGCGATTCTCTTGTCCATTCGTCCCCCCCATCCCTCCCCACTGATCTCCCTCCTGGCACTTATCCTTGTAAGCGGAAGAAGTGCTACACATGCCCTTACATTTCCTCCCTTACCACCATTCAGGACCCCAGACAGTCCTTCCAGGTGAGGCAACACTTCACTTGTGAGTCGGCTGGGGTGATATACTGCGTCCGGTGCTCCCGATGTGGCCTTCTATATATTGGCGAGACCCGACACAGACTGGGAGACCGCTTTGCTGAACACTTACGCTCTGTCTGCCAGAGAAAGCAGGATCTCCCAGTGGCCACACATTTTAATTCCACGTCCTATTCCCATTCTGATATGTCTGTCCACGGCCTCCTCTACTGTAAAGATGAAGCCACACTCAGGTTGGAGGAACAACACCTTATATTCCATCTGGGTAGCCTCCAACCTGATGGCATGAACATTGACTTCTCAAACTTCCGCTAATGCCCCAACTCTCCCTCGTACCCCATCCGTTATTTATTTATATACACACATTCTTTTTCGCTCTCTCCTTTTTCTCCCTCTGTCCCTCTCACTATACCTCTTGCCCATCCTCTGGGTTTTTCCTCCCCTCCCCCTTTTCTTTCTCCCTAGGCCTCCTGTCCCATGATCCTCTCATATCCCTTTTGCCAATCAACTGTCCAGCTCTTGGCTCCATCCCTCCCCCTCCTGTCTTCTCCTATCATTTCAGATCTCCCCCTCCCCCTCCCACTTTCAAATGTCTTACTAGCTCTTCTTTCAGTTAGTTATGACGACGGGTCCCGGCCCGAAACTTCGACTGTACCTCTTCCTAGAGATGCTGCCTGGCCTGCTGCGTTCACCAGCAAATTTGATGTGCGTTGTCTAAGTTTATACAAGTCTTTGCTGTTCACTTGTATTCTCTGCACTGTTAAACTCCAAATGTATCAGTAACATATGATGCATTAAACATTATTTGCAGTAAATTCATTCTCCTTCACAGCCACATATCAAACAAATGCAGGGCTCAAATGCAGCTTTAACCTGGATTTTCAAGTGCAATGGAATTTCTAGAGCATGGTAGTGTACGTTGAAATGTTTTTTCATGGTCTTAATGTTCCCAAATACAGGAGTTTGCAGTTGAGAAAAATTCTATGGAGATACAAGTGACTACAGATGCTGGAATTTCAGGTAAGCTACACTCCTTCTAATGTCTTTTACTCTCCTCCTGGTCTACTTAACTCCTCCTACCCTGCATGCATCATCCCCAGCCTCCTATCACCCAGTATCTTTCTCTTCTTCTACCTACTCAATCTACCCATTGCCAAACACATTGTTCCCACTGGGTCCCCTACCGAAATTGTTCCTATCCTTTCCGGGCGGCACCTAATTAATTAGCTTGTTTATTTCAGCTTTCTTCTTAAAGATGTGCTGGGTGTGTCCCGGCTACCACTGCACCCCTGCATGCTTCGCGGCAATGTATCAGAGATTGGGGACCACTGCTTTTTGGGTTCAGAAGGTTGGTGATCTTCTGCTGCTGTAGTCTATCGACTTCCAGTTTTAACATGCTGTGCATTCAGAGATGCTCTTCTGCAAACCACTGTTGTAACATGTGGTTATTAGAGTTACTGTCACCTTCTTGTAAGCATGATCCAGTCTGGAAAATCTCCTCTGACCTCTATCATTAAAGAGGCATTTTTGCCCGCAGAACTGTTACTCATTATTTTTGCACCATTCTCTGTAAACTCTAGAGACTGCTGTGCATGAAAATCCCAGGAGATCAACCATTTCTGAGATACTCAAACCACCCCATCTGGCACCAACAATAATTCCATGGTCAAAGTCACTTGGATTACATTTCTCCTCTATTCTGATGTTTGTTCTGAATAACAACTGAATCTCTTGACCATATCTGCATGTTTTTATGCATTGAGTTGTTGCCACATGATTGGCTGATTATATATTTGTATTAATGAGCAGGTGTGCAGGTGTACCTAATAAAATGGCTACTAAGGGTATATTACCTGTGTACTTGTATAATGTTTAATGAAATGAGCATTGCCTCATACTACCCTACATAAGACCAATGTTTTATTTTGATTTACTTATTTCAGTTTACACAATATTATGACAGTTAAAAATTAGGGAAACTGGAAATAAGCTATTTTTCAAAAAGAAAGGTTTTTCCCTTTAAATATATTAGCACTGCATTGCCAATCTTGTGATTAGAAAAACTGAACTGAACCTTTTCAACTTCAACAAAATGAAATCCAACTTCATTAGAGAGTCCAAATGGATATTTACAAATTGAGCATTTGTTCTACACCCGTTTGATTTTCCAGTCTACCAACATCATTAACAATAGGAATAACCTGCCACCGCACAATTTATTGCTATGCCAGTGTTGAAATTCACCTTCATAGGAAAATATTTGACATGCAGGCAAAGATTGATAGATCCATTTAATGAAGTAAATAAAATTTCAATAATAGATCTGGAATTAAAATTTAAAACTGCATCAGTTACATCAGACAGGAAGGTGCGAGATGCAAGGTTTCCAATGTGCTTAGATTTATTCTGGCAGATAGGCAAGTCTACACACCCAGCATCATCAATTCAAACAATATTTTATCCCCTGTGCATAATTTCTATCCAGCCACCCGGTCACTCTACTTGGACAGAAGGATATTTGCAGATGCTCTGCTTATGATGGCAAGATAAATCATGTGTTCAAGGTGAGGGATAGATTTGGAGTCTTTTCACTCTACAATGAAATGTCACTGTTCTGACCGACAGAACATAGAGGCACCTTCATGAACTCACACAACCCCAGACGACCCTGTTATTTCAGTCTCTGAGTCTGACTTGAGAGTGCTCTTCAGAAGGGTGAACCCAGGGAAAACGTTTGGCCGAGCTGGTGGACTCAACGGAGTGCTGAAGGCCTGTGCCAGTTAACTTGCTGGAGTGTTCACTGAACACTTCACCCTCTCACATTGGCAGCATGTGACACCCACCTGCTTCAAACAGGCATCCGTCATACTGGTGCCTAAGGAGAGTGTGGTAATCTGCCTCAATGATTACCATTCAGTTGCACTTCCATCCACTGTGATGAAGTGCTTTGAGAGGTTGGTCATGAAGCACGTCAACTCTTGCCTGAGGAGTGGCCTGGGTCTGCTGCAATTTACCTACTTGCACAGCAGGTGAAAAGGAGCTGCCACTTCACTGAACTCTGAAACGTGAACAATGCAGATGCATACCGGTACATCAGGATATCTCCTCCACTATCAGCATCTCAACACGTGCACCACAAGGCTGTGTGCTTAGACCCTGCTCTACTCTCTTTATACATGTGATTACGTGACTAAGTACAGCTCCAATTCCATATTTAAATCTGCTGACAACACCACTGTTGCTGTCTGAATCAAAGCTGGTGATGAATCAGCATGTAGGAGCGAGAGTGAAAATTAGGTTGAATGCTGCCACAATAACAACCTCTCACTCAACGTCAGTAAAGCCAAATAGTTGATTGTTGTCTACAGGAAGAAGAAGCCAGAGGTCCATAAACCAGTCCTCAGTGGGGAATCAGAAGTGGAGAGGGTCACTCCTCTCCTGGTGTTACTATATCAGAGAATCTATTCTAGGACTCGCATGGAAGTGCCCTCTCAAGGAAGGTGTGACAGCACCTCTACTTTCTTAGAGGTTTGTGTAGATTCAACATGTCATCCAGAAGTTTGACAAACTTCTATAGATGCACATTAGAGTATTGTGACTGGTTGCATCATGGCCTGGTATGGAAACATCAAGTCCCAGGAATAAAAAAGTGGGGGATACAGCCCAGCCCGTCACAAGCAAAGCCCTCCTCACCATGAAGCAAATTTACAAGGAATGCTGTCACAAGACTTCCGAGAGGACCACAACATTGTAGGAGTTTGGAGGCTTGCGTGCCTCAGTGACCTGAAGAGCTATGTTGGCAGGAGTCAGGGCTTCATGCTTTGGCTCATAGTAGGGTCGTCCATGCAAAACAGGTCAGAGGGTGGATGCCAGACTAAGAGTAATACACTGGTCCTCCAGGTTCCAGGGGTTTCAGCTCATCGCTAACAACCCTGACTGGTAAAACAGAATTGTTACAGAGACAGCAATGAAGAACTCTTCTATATCTGTGTATTCTTGAGTCTCCGCCCATAACTTGCATGACTGACAATAATGAAAATTGAGCTACAGATGAAGGTAGCCAGAGATGGAGGAGCTTCATTGCCACCCTAAATGCCAGCAGCATAATGGGCAGTAAGTACGTAAGCTGCCACAAGAAAGCAGCATCCATCATCAAGGACCGCCAGCATCTAGGCCATGTTCTCTTTTTGCTACTACCTTCAGGCAGGAAGTACAGGAGCCTTAGGTCCCACACTACCATATTCATATACAGTTAATACCCTACAACCATCAGGGTCCGGAACCATAACTTCACTCACCTCACCTTCAATGACCCCACGGCTCATGTTCTCAGTATTGCATATTTACATTATTATTATTATTGTCATTCATTTTTTTCTCAGCTCAAGCTGGCAAAACCTGAGGTATGGGCATAGCTAAGCACACTCATTTCTCAATTGCTAGGAACTTTCAGACTATTATTTGCACAGTTTGTCTTCTTTTGCATACTGGTCGTTTGTCAGTCTCTTGTTTATGTATCGCTTTTCATAAATTCCATTGTATTTCATAAATTCTATTGTATTTCTTTACCGTAAATGGGTGCAAGAAATTGAATCTCAAGGTGGTGTATAGTGACACACATCCCTGGGTAATAAATTTACTTTGACCTTCGTATTTCTTCATGTTTTCATAGGACTTCGATTATCAGGATGTAAGGAGGCCATTTAAGACTGCGCTTTCAGTAACACATTTAAGATGGCCAGCAGGAGTCAGGAGGGGAATGAGTGTTACTTCAAACCTAATCCTGGGTCAAACAATTCATCACTTATATTCATGAAATCAAGTTCATACAGTCTCCTAAGAATATAATTGAAAGTGTACGGTGCAATTCTAATGTTCTAATTGTACTGCTATGGCACATGATTTCACACTGTAGGTATTATCCCTGAGCGATTTCAAGCGCACCATTTTGTACTGAGAGACAATGGACAGTAATTGCAATGGTCAAGTGCTTGATCTGAAACATCTCGGCAATTCAGCCTTGTGCAACCATATCAAATGCTTTTTGAAGTGAAGAAATTGACACCTGAATGATGATTCTTTTAAAGAAACAAGTAGTATCTGAAAATATGCAAAGAAAACTATTTTCATAAATTGTAACATAATTATTGATTAGCTGTCTTTGATCTTTAAACATTTTGAAATTATCAGTGGTGCTATTAGTGCTACCCTGGAAAGTATAATTTTCGGTCCAGATAGGTACACTCTAAGTATCAAAGAAAACTTTTTAAGGTAAGCTATTGGTTCAGCTTTATAAGGAACTGGGAATTTAATTAATCCATTATCAGCAGGATTCCAGTCCTTAGCTTTTCATTTCTTTGAGTTTTAATTTTCCAATGAATCAAATCAAAGCTAAAACTAAAACATACATCAGTTGGAGAATTCCGTTCATTTAGAAAACTGGATGAGTAATTGTTTTAACCAATTTTCTTCTAGTGTCAGAATATATATGATTAAACCTTTTGGAAATTGTTTTTTAGATCATTTACTAATTTGTGATCTGAAACGTGTGTGTCTTCCACTGAACAACAGTAAAACCAGAGTTGTATTTCCACCAGATTTCTTGAATCATTCAGAAATTTCAAAGCCCAATGTCCTTCTGTCTCAGAAGATCGTGAGTAACTTTATTCATCTTTGCACATATATCACGACAGGAACATGAAGTGAACGTGGAAGTGTGAGGATGTAATTGCTCTATAGAACATACATTTATGTGTATGTGCAACCTAAACATGTTGGGCAGACCGAACGCACAGGTCCGCCTGTGAAATGGAGGAGGCCTGTTTCAGCTTACATTTCTATGGGTCACTTTTGCACCACGTGACCATACAACTGGAGTCAATAGGGTGTTGGAAAGATGCGGGAGCTGGTACCCTGCACTAGTCGACTCTGTTGTGGAGGCTAATATTTTCACGACTTCAGAGGGCAAACGATCAATTTCAAGTTCAACATTAAGATTCATTAAATGATGGCAGCTCATGGTTCATCACTTAAGGCTACAGAATGTCCATTTAAAATCCTGCTCAAGAATGCTTTCTGTTTATAAATTGTAACCTGCATTTATCTCATGCCCCTCCCACAAAAGAGCAAGTGAGAGCCTGGCCATTTCAATTCACTGAATTGGAAAATATTGTAGACATGGAAATAAATAAGCTGGTGTGCAGAGCTATTCAGACACAGATGGATTTATGGATGACTATGCTTCATTAGCGTTCCAGTGCATATGTTACACACTTGAAGTCGAACATTATTAGTACACAGTTTTGTTATTTTTGAATCAATTACACTTTCAGCTAAATGGAAAGCTATATTTCCAATAACAGCCAAGATCTGTGAAAGAGTCAGAAAGTTTTTATTTAAATTTGCTGTTTAATTTTGCATTGTTCGTTCATTTTGCAATATATCAATGCTCAGACTTTATAAATGCAGCAATCACTATAATATATTCAGATGGTATCTGTGTAATTTGAGCCTCTGTGCTTTTTTGGAAGTTGCCATGAACTCTGGAAATACTAATTTCATAAAATTGGTATTAAAAACCAGGAGACACTTTGAAGGTGTTTTATATGATAGGGAGAAAGGAGCTTATTTTCTACATATGGCTTAAACTACTGTTTTTTTTACAGTAAATTATTCCCAGTAACATAATGGACTTGATCTGAAGCAGTTCTGAATAAGGAGAAATAAATGCAAACAGACCCACAACAAAGTAGCTCATTAATAATTTCCAAAAATTACACTGACACAAAAATCATGTGTGCCAACGCTCTACTGATACTGCTGAGATTAGGTAAATGTGGGTCAGATCTTCAAAGGACTGTTAACATTTATAAATACATGTACTGTATTCTGAAACTTTATAAAACACACGTACTGTGATCACAATATTTTTACATCACAAGATCCATTTTTTTCATGTGTAGAGCAGGAAGTGAACAAAGTATTAAAAATATTGTGACATCCTTGATCATTTGAAGCATTTATTGTCTGGAGGGTGAATACAATGACTACTGCAGAGAGTATATAACAAGTAAACTAAGAGGAGTTATTTCAGTCTTGAACATGGTAACATATTCAAAAATAGAATAACTCCAACTCTTTGATGATGCCAAATCCAGCAAACACAACTTATACTGCAAATTATAAGCTGAAATAGATAATGTAAGAGCACAAAAAAATACAACTTTATGGAAGAGCTCTGGGACTATTTAATGGACTCATTAGATGGATTATGATATCAGATATAAAGAAGATATTAGCACAGAGAGGCCCCAGGTTACATTCTCCATCCCCAGAGACTAAGAGAAGCAGTAACAACAGCTTAAGCTAGACACCATCCTCACTCCTTCAGAGAAAGCTCAGCTGGATTGTATCTGCATTTATTCTCATATTTGCTATTTCTACAAGCATTGAACAAAACATGTAGTGAAATTAAATAATGAGAAACAATATTGTTGAAGTTTCACTGAGTATCAGTCATTCTTGGCTGTAAACTAACATGCTAACTGAGAGAGAGAATAGCAAAAATCCATTAATAAATCAAAAATAAGTTTAAATTCTGGAATAAATATAAAGTTAAATTGTGAAACATATATTTATATAATGCCTTTAACCTGGTAAAATGCTCCCAGTACCTTCAAAAGCATTATCAAACACAGCATCTGTTTTGAAACGTACAAACGTATATGAAAACACAAGAATATACAAGCAAAATTGAGTCAATTGTTGGCAAATGGGTCAGCAACTAGTAAGTAAAGGAACAAAGCTATGGAGAGATTTCAAAACAAAGATGACCGTTTCAAAATCAAATTGGTGTTTGAAAAGTAGCCATTACAGTTCACATGAGTAATAGGTGAACAGGGCCAGGTATGAGTTGGGAGACAAGGAGCAGGGTTTTAGATGAGAAATTTATGAAACAGCCCAGGAAGGAGTGAAATAGAATGATTCATTTTAAAGCTAGCAAAGGCACTCATGAGCACATTACAAAGAGAGGAACAGAGACGGAGTGGTAGGGGCATTGTTTTGTAAAGAAATAGGAGAGAAATAGGAAATAGGAATAGGTAGTCAAAAATGTTTATTGTGGCAGTCAGTCATCAAGTGAAAGAGAAAGCATGGTATAAAATGTTACAATAATTACATAATCACATGGTACCGTTATTAAAGTGATAGTGACCTATCATCCTTAAAAAACTCTGAAACTTTTAAAGCCTTTGCTCCCAGCAGCTAAATTTGAAAGTATGATACCAAGGTGTTCAGTTTCAACTGAAGGCAGTTGCTAAAATAATTGGGAACTAACTTGCAGTAAAGACTGTTGTCAGTGACAATAGGCTTCCCCAAGTTTAGATGGAAGAAAAAGTTTGCCAGTCCTGTATCATAGGCCCTAAAATTTAAAGGACATACAGTACAGGAGGGGCAAACTTTTTTGACCATGGAAGGATTGAAAGAGATAGTGGTGAGTTTGCATGGGATGACTTTAATGTGCATGGACTGACTTTAATGTGCATGGATAACCTGACATTGTATTTGTAAATGATGTTGCTGTTACTTCACAAAGTCAAAAAATTGAGGGAAAGGATGCATACAGAGTTTCAACAAGGTGTTAGGATAATTGATCGGTCAGAGGAAATTCAGGGAATCTTTGTATAAAAATGTGCATCAACTAAAAGCAGGAGAAATTAATGTTTTTTTTCCCAAACAAAATCACAAAAAAAGCAGAATTTAAATGATTGACTACTGAGAGTTCAATTGCATTATGGAGGCAGAAAAGTAGCAGCAAATCACAGTACACTAGTTTCAATGCTTAGTATTTGGATATAAATATCAAAAAGTCTGAACTTACATACAGCTGCACAATGTACAATCGTTGAAGAAAATTTCCAAATTATAGCAGAAAGAGAAACCTCAAGTAGTTAGGTCCAGCAAGTGAAATTACCAAGAGAGATGGTACAGAAGGGAAGACAGCCTGCAACAACACAAGAAAAATTGGATGAGTTTCAGGGAAATTAACTGTTTGTGTTTATATAGTGCCTTGAATTTAGCAAAACTAACATAAAACAATATTTCACAATAAGCCACAGGGAGAAATTAGAAAATTGTCAGTAGGGTATGTTTAAGCTCCCTCTTAAGATCTATTAACATATCCAAAACAGAGTCAATGATTTCTCTGTAATTCAGAGCATGTGATGGTAAGACCAGCAATATTAATGATTTTGGGAACAGAAAAATAAGTATAGACATTATTTTAAGACAATATGCCCACTAGCTATTTAGTAGAATGTAAGTACATTTTTATAAAATAGAACTAATAATATAGAAACATATCCAGTTCCAGTGTCCACCTTCTCATCCCACTACAACTGCACCTCAGCCTATTCCTACACTTTTCCTCCATCAACCCACTGTTATTCCCAAAAGCTAAATTTCAAATGAAACTACATTTACTGCTGAACATGACTGAAATTGATGGACTATCACTGTTTACATCAGTGATTCTTTGCACAAAAATAGAACTGATTGAAAGGGCATATAAGTGCTCCTTGTAAAATAGTTGGTAGATAAATTTAAATAGATATTGTGTGAAGTGATGGAAATTCACCCTCTAGATTACGTCGATGGGCATCATCTTCTCTCAGTGGGCCACAGGACAAGAATTGTCGGTCTTTAATGTCACACAGGTTAAGGCAGTTCAATGCACAAAAGTAAAAGGGCAGAGGCTATTACTTTAAAATAATAAATAAAAATAAAAATGATATCATATGCTCGACATAGATTGAAATTTTCAACCAACACATAGTACAATATTGATCAGTTGTAGAGAAGTAACAACAACCAGCGCTGAAGATACAGTTTTCTTTCACATTTGATTCTGCAGTTCATTTTAGGTCTCATGTTCTTCTCTCAAGCTAGTGGTATATAATTGCATTATAGAGTACAAATATAGGTAAGACATAAAAATATAGAATACTTAAATAGCACACAAATACATGTACCAACGTTCTCTCTTTTGGTCTCAGCCTTCATCCTCTATCTTTGCTGAGTTAATAGATATTAATTAGATAGTGGCGGTGTCACTTGGCAAAAAACAAAATCACAAAGCTTTCTACGTGATCACTAGCAGAAACCTCTAGTTGTCATGTTGTGCAAAATAAATCTTATGCCAAGTGAGTGAAATGAGCAAGTCGGGTGTGGAGTTAATATGAAAACCCACAATATCAGCAGGGTGAATCCTTTGTTATTTCAACTCAGTGTTAATGGTAGGTCCATTGTCCGTACCATCACTTCAATGCCAAAGATTTACAGAATTGCAGATAATTATGGGACAGAAAGGGGCATTTAAATAAAAAGACCCATCCAGCTCAGTCCTTTTCTGTCAATTTTGATCTTTAGTCTGATAGGACAGGAATCATATGATGTAGGGTTTGCCTCTTCTGCCTTTTTTGGCAATAATTTCCAGATCGCCATGAGTCTCTTGTTAAAATATTTCCTTACTTCCCTTCTAATCATTCTAATCTATGAGTCCTGGTTATTGACTATAGATAATTTCTACCCACCCTATATAGATCTCTCTTAATCTTACACCCCAGAGAAATCTCCTCTCAGCTTACCCTGTTCTAAGAAAACAACTTCAATTTTTCCTCAAAGTTAAAGTTTTCCAAAGCTGGCAACACATCCATTGGTGCCTCGCTGTTGCTGTCACATCTATCCTGCCTAAGCTCTGTGTCTAGATCAGCGTCTTGTATTCTTTACTAGAGATTTCTCCAGGGTAAATACAATTTGCTTCTTTTCTGGTCATCTGTTCTGGTATCTATCCATTAGGTTCTTCTTTCTCTGCAATCTTTACCTCACTAGTACCACATCATAGCATTATTTTTAACTGCAATTAAGTATTGTGGGTCTTTCCTATTATTGAGACACCTGTCAAGCATTATCTTTTGTTTCCTGTCTCTGATTTGAATTGAATGTCATCAAACATGGATTTTACCCTCCACGTTAGTCAGATGAGATCTTTAACATTTGTTAACTGCCCGTGATTAATTCGCACCTTTCTAAATTATGATTTATATTGTCTCTCAGAACCTCTTCCAATAATTTATCTATTGCTGATTGTGTCTCATTTGGGACTTCCAATCCTGTCCCTGCAATATGCTTGTAGGTGTGAAAACAACACTCAGAGCTTGTCATTTCCTCCAATCATTCTCTTAATGGCTCGGGATGCATTTTGTTTAAGCCTTGCAGACTATCTACTTTCATTGATGTTAAACCTCATACCACATCCTCACTCAATATATCTCATCCATTATTTCATAATCTTCCTCCTTAATTATAATATCTGTCATTCTCGCACTTTAATGAATTCAAATGCAAATTGTTCATTTAAAACAATATTCCATGTCTTTCCTCTCAACACGCAGGTTATCTTTAAGATCTGGTTAATTGGCTCATACTTTTATTAATCACCTTCATGCTTTCCTTGATTTTATTGCCATTACTTTTTTATTCCATTTTTTTTTTTGCTTTGGTTATTGCCCTTTGTAATCTGCCCAGAAATTTTCGGTTCCCCCTGTGTTCTCTGTGGTATTGAGAGTTCTTTGGGGATTGTGGGTTCCAAGTCATTTTCCAGAGTCAAGAGTCCCAAACTATAAACTCCTCTATGCAGTACTTGAGTGCGGACTGCATTGTAAGAGTCGCAGATGCTCAGACAAAACACTAAACTAAAGCCTCGTGTTCTTTCAAAAGGAAATAAAAGTTCCTTTGGCACTATTTTGAGCCAATATTCAAATATTTATTGCCCACTACTGCTTATGAGAGGTTGGAATGCACAAATTGTCTAATTCCTTTTATTTTCATTACAAAAATGACTGGATTTCAAGAATAATTCTGTAATTCTGAAGTGCTTTGAGGTATCCCACGGTCATGATAAGCTCTTTATAGGGCAGGTGTTCATTTCTTTCATTCTCTGAATATCTAGCATAGTGTTCAGCATGCTGCTTTAGGAAGGCCCTCACAATGTTGTGTCACTATCATTTATACCTTTCTGCACATATTTGTTCTACAGACTCTGAATCTCACAAGGCTGATGCTTGTTTTTGAAAGAGTGCTGGAGCAAATTGACAGAAATTTTCAAAGGGTTAAGCAACTTCAGCCTTTGGTCAATGCAGGGAGTGGGAATGTAACGGACACAGCACTTCCTATTCTCTCCCTGCACTCTATACCATGTAATGTCTCTGGTAAGTACTTTACCACTGACCCAATCACTGGTACATAACTATTATTCATGGCTATTTGTACATGTTATGTACCTAGTCAGAACCTGCAAAATACAAAAATAGATTATAAACCGAGCCTTTGGAAAAATGAGGTGAAACTTAACTTCACAACTAAACAAATATTTTATTTGCAACTGTGGTCCCCATGACAAACTAAATCAAGCTTTGTCTATTATGAAAGAATAAACAATACATTAAAAAAATCAAGATAGCAGGACTTCTAATGGAATTATTTCAAATGATTTCTAACTGTATTGAAACCTTGAGATTCAAATGCTGTCCTGCAGAACTTTTTAGTATGCACAATGTTAATTGTTATTTTTATGAAAGTTTCTTAAAGGATTTTAGTGTAACTTAGTCTGGTATTCCATCTTGTATTTTAATTTATGCTGTTTATCATTAGTATTATAATATACTTTTACACAATGCAGTTGGGCATGACAGGCCTTATATTCTGAAAAAAATATTTTTTGTTATGTTTTGATGCTTCATGGACTGAGAAATTAAAAAGAATTTGAATTTTGACTCCAAGAAAAAAATCTTAAGAAGTTAAAGAATCAGGAAGATGTTATGAACACAATGAAATTTTTTCCTGACTGGGAAAAATGAGCAGAATGAGACTAATGTACCAACGCCTCTGGAAAGTCAATATAACACTCTCTACCGTGTGTGACAACTTACCTTATACATGGGCAGTACAAAGGAAAAATACATATTGCTGCTAGCAAGAGCTGTTAATGTGGTCCCTTACAATTTCTATATATTAATCACTGTTTCATTATGTTAGTATGTGAAGCTAAAGTTCTAAGAGTTCAATTTTTAGGAACAAATATATTGTGTTTAATTTTAAATGATTCATTTTATGGTCATCCTGATCTCACAAGGACAGTGGAGCGTAAAATGTTGGCCATTTGTTAAATCATTGGCGTTTTGAATATAAGGATAATCCTTTGAATAAACCAGAATATACTTTTAGTCCTTATTAAAAAGTACTTAAATCTGTGCAAATATATTTTTGCCTCTTATTCTTTGTTGGTATCTGGGACGATTTGTATGTGTTCTTGATTTTTCCAACTTTTTTTATCCTGTAAACGGTCATTAGAAAGATCTTCGTTAATGATTCCCATAAATAAGATAGTGCAATGTGCAACTAATTTCCTAGTTCAATATCATCTCACAAATATCACATAGCTCAGCAGTTTGTTTCTCTTTAGGCACTGCCATAACTGGTGTTGCCCAACTATTCCATTTTGCCTTCATTAGGACCTCATTTCACTCTAGTTTATTTTCTTCTTGGAGACTCGAAAGACTGAAGATGCTAGAATCTGGAGCATAATATAAGTTGCTGTAGGATCTCAAAGGGCCATGCAGCGTCTGTGAAGGCAGTCAATATTTCCATCAAGACCCTGTATCAGGACTGAAAGTGTAGAGGGGAGTTAGCTAATATGAAAAGGTGTGGGGAGGGATGAAGTAGGTGCTGGTAGGTTTTGGGTTGAACCGGTTAAAGAGGGGTCAGTAAACAGATGAAGCCCAGAGGAAGGAGGGAACAGTGGATCAGAAACAGAGGCTAGAGGGTGATAATTGGAAACATCAGAGCCTGTAGATTCTAGAACATGGTAAGTAAGGAGAGTGAGAATGATGTGGACAAATAGCGCTATTAAGGGACCCTGTGAGTTGTGTGTAGGTGATGGGCTGATGGAACATTGTGGGAAAGGGGAAGAACCCAAGTAATAGGGTACTGGATTGGAAAGAAAGGAGATCATGAGAAGGAGAGAGAAAGGAATACAAGTGGTGTAATATTTAGTTCACCACAAAAGGGAAAGACCCAATTTTTTTGACAATTGATTTCTTCTCTCAAGCTAAAATTTTGCTCTATGGAACATTGTATGAAACTTAAAACAGAGAGTTCACACTGCAAGTGTGTGAATAGAATGGGGAAATAAAGTAACAGGAAACTGGAAACTTCATGGATTGAATCAGAATAAGAATCAGAATTAGAATCAGGTTTATTATCACTGACAAACTGTATGTCATGTAATCTGTAGTGTTGTGGCAGTAGTATAGTACAATACATTGAAAAAACTGTAAGACCCAATAAGGAAATAAAAATAAACAAGTAGTGCAACAAGAGAGCAAATTAGTGAGGTAGTGTTTATGGGTTCAAAGAACTTTCAGAAATTTGATGGTGGAGGACAAGAAACTGTTCCTAAAATGTTGAGTGTTGTCTTCAGGCTCCTGTACCTCCTCCCTGATGATAATAATGAGAAGAGGCTGTATTCTAGATGGTGAAGGTCCTTAATGACGGATGCCGCCTTCTTGAAGCATTGCACTTTGAAGATAGAGTATGTGTGAGCATTTTGGAGACAGTAACCACAATTCCTTGATCTTTACCGTAACTTTGGAGAGGGATAGGACCAGATGGTATGGGAAAGACTTTAACTGACTGAGAGAGACTGATGATGCTGTAAGTCCAGAACTTAGGAATGGATGTGCTCAGAGAAATGCACAATGGGAATGTGGAGGTTATTCAGGGAGCACTTGCAGTCAATTCTAGATAGATTTGTCTCACTGAGGCAAGGAAAGGATGGTAGGATAAGTGAACCATGACTGACAAGAGATGAGAAACATCTAGCCAAGAGGGAGAAAGAAGCTTGCTTAAGGTTTAGGAAGCAAGGACTAGGCAGGAGACTAGAAAATTACAAAGAAGCCAGAAAGGAACTCAAGAATGGACTTAAGAAATTTAGAAGGGAACATGAGATGGCCTTGGTGAGTGGGATTAATGAAAACCCCAAGGCTTCTACATATGTGAAAAGAATAGGAGGATGATTAGAACGAAGATAGGAACAATCAGGAGTCGAAGAGGAAAATTGTGCCTGAAATTGGAAGAGATAGGGGAGGTTCTTAATAAATACTTTGCTTCAGTACTCACCAGTGTTCTTGACATTTATAAGAACAACATAAAATAGAATGATATGCTGGAAATCATACACTCAAGAAATTTGCAGATGCTGGAAATCTGAAGCAACACACACAAAATTCTGGAGGAACTCAATAGGTCAGGCAGCATTTACAGAAATGAATAAACATTAAAAATTAAAAATCTTTGGGAACAAGATTTACAGACTTCAATTTCTGAGGAAACTTGGAATCAAATTTTTAAACTGGTTAACACTTCATTGTTATGTGTCCGCCACTCTCTCCTACAATTTAAAGTGGTCCATAAGGCCCATATAACCAAGGGCAAGTTGTCTCGTTTTTATTTAGATATAGCTCCGTATTGTGATAAATGTAATAATAGAGAAGCTTCACTCATTCATATGTTTTGGGCATGCCCGAGTCTTGGAAAATATTGGAAAGAAGTATTTCAAACTTACTCCGTACATTTTAAAGCAAACTTTAAGGGTAATCCTTTGACTGCTTTATTTGATATTGTTGGAGGAAAGGATATTATTTTGGAGCTATCTGACTTGCACATTTTGGCTTTTATTTCTCTTATGGCCAGAAGGACGCTTTTGCTTAAATGGAAAGATGTGGCACCTCCTATTCACGGCCAATGGTTACGTGATGTGATGTCATGTTTAAATTTAGAGAAGATTCAATGTTCAAGCCCTGAATCTAGTGAAGACTTTCAAACATTGTGGGGACCTTTTCTGAGTTATTTTCAAAACCGTTGATTTGCTGTTAAAGCAAAAGATGATGACTAATAATTCTTTTTTCCTTTTTTTCTTTACTAATCAGCTTCGGTCTTGGTAGTGGGTTACATTTTTTCTATATAATAAAATTACTATATTTTAATATTATGAATTAATTAACCTGTATGAACATAGGGTAAGAAGGCTTTATATGCGATTTAGTATTATGTATTGATATATATATTTTTTTCCTGTACTCTGTATTCTTATATGTAAATGAATTAACAAAAATATTGGAAAAGAAAAGGAATAGGGATAATCCTGGGTATTATAGACCAGTGAATCTTACTTCAGTGTCAGGCAAGTTATTGGAGAAGGTTCTTACAGACAAGAATTACGAGCATTTGGAGAAGCATTGTCTGATTATTGATAGACAACATGGTTTTGTGAGGGGTAAGTCATGCCTTACGAACTTGATGAATTTTTTGAAGATGTGACAATAATTGATGACAGTAAAGCAATGGATGTGGTGTATATAGATTTTAGTAAGACATATGATAAAATGTAGAAAATCAGGAGGCATGGGATCCAGGAAAACATGGCTGTGTGGATTCGGAACTAGTCTGCCTCTGGAAGGCAGAAGGTGGTTGTAGATGGCATGCATTCTGCCGGAGGTCAGTAACCAGTGGTGTTCCACAGGGATCTGTTCTGGGACCCCTGCTCTTTACGATTTTAATAAATGATTTGGATGAGAAAGTGGAAGGGTGGGTTAGTAAGTTTGCAGATGACACAAGGGTTGGAGGAGTTGTGAATGGTGTAGAAGGTTGTCAAAGGTTACAGTGGGACATTGACAGGATGCAGAGCTGGACTGAGAAGTGTAAGATGAAATTGAGCCTGGGGAAGTGTGAAGTGATTCATTTTGGAAGATTAGATTTGAAGGCAGAATACAGGGTTAATGGCAGGATTCTTAGCATTGTGGAGGAATAGAGGGATCTTAGGGTCCAAGGCCATAGATCCCTCAAAGTTCCCCCACAAATTGATAGGGTTATCAAGAAGGCATATGGTATTTTAGTCTTCATTAATTTGGGGATTGAGTTCACGAGCTACAAAGTAACAGTGCAGCTCTATACAACCCTGGGTAGAGCACACTTGGAATGCTGTGTTCATCTCTGGTTGCCTCATTTTAGAGAGGGTGCAGAGGAGATTTACCAGAATGCTGCCTGGATTAGAGAGCTGGCTGGCTTTTCTCTTTGGAGCAAAAGAGGATGAAAGGGGCATAAATCAAGCAGACAGCCAAGGACTTTCTCCCAGGGCAGAAGTGGCTAATACGAGGGATCATAATTGTAACTTGATTGGAGGAAGATATAGGGAGATATCAGAGGTAAGTTTGTTAAACAGAGAGTGATGGATGCATGGGGCAGGGGTTGTGGTAGAGCAGATAATTATGGACATTTAAGAACCTCTTAGATAGACACATAAATGATAAAATAATGGAGGGCTACTAGGAGAGAAGGGTCAGATTGATTCTAGAGTAAATTAAAAGATCGGCACGACATTGGGAGTTGAATGGCCTGTACTGTGCACAATGTTCTGTATTCTATGTTCTATATTATATACCTTTGATAGTGAAAGGCTACTGCCCATTATAGAACTAGCTCAGTTTTCAACCCTCTACATTGCTTTCAAATCCTGTGTATTGGGCCCCTGAACCAGATGATGATGCAACCAGTCAGAATATCCTCCACGGGACATCTGTTAGATATTTACTGTAGTCTTTGGTGACATACCAAATCTCCTCAAACTCCTCATGAAATATAGGCACTAGCATGCCTTCTTTATAATTGCATCAACATGTTGGGCCCAGAGATGTCGATACCCAGGAACTTTAAGCTACTCACTCTTTCCATTGCTGATCCCTTAATGACGACGGGTATGTGTTTTGTCGCCTTCCCCTTCCTGAAATCCACAATCAATTCCTTGGTCTTAGTTATGTTGCACTTGATCTTACTTATGATGACACCAGCAGCCAATATATCTCACTCTGTGCGTCTCCTCGTCACCAACTGAGATTCTGTTGTGTCATCGGCAAATTTATAGATGGCATTTAAACTGTACCTCGCCATACAGTTATGAGTGTAGAAAGAGTA
This sequence comes from Mobula birostris, assembly GCF_030028105.1. Lineage (NCBI taxonomy): Eukaryota > Metazoa > Chordata > Chondrichthyes > Myliobatiformes > Myliobatidae > Mobula > Mobula birostris. Next base: position 45,083,792 of record NC_092384.1, read on the forward strand.
GAGCAGTGGACCAAGCCTGTATCATTGAGGTGAACCTGTGTTGATTGTCAGCAAGGAGGAGATGTCATTTCCAATCCACACTAACTATGGTGTCCTGATGATTGGCAATCCATGCAGATCAGTTAATCAGTTCACATTTAGTTACCCCAGAACAAGGGAACCAGACAGTGAGCACAAAATTAGGTTAGATTGGATTAAGGGGACACGCAGTCCTCTTCTATTGTCATTTAGTAATGCATGTATTAAGAAATTATACAATTTGTTTCTCTTTATGATTTTAATAAATGATTTGGATGAGAAAGTGGAAGGGTGGGTTAGTGACATCAAATTAGTCATTGAAAGTGAATTGATAGTTTACTTGGAAGGGGCATTGGGCTTCTGAATGGTGGGAAGGGAAAATGTGACTCTTCCAGAGGTTGCACAGGAGTGTGACTTAGAAAGAGAAGTAGTATGGCTGGAGACCTGGAGAATTTATCAGAATGTCCCAAAGCGAATAGTCTCTTTGAAGCGCAGAAAAGTGAAGATGTGTCTGATAGTGACATGTTGATGACAGAATTAACAAATGAACATCCGTTGAGTATAGGAGCTGGTGGAAGATGAAATGAAGGCCAATGGGAAACTGATCCTTGTTCTGGCTAGGAAAAGAGGTGTTGAGACCCAAGCTGTGAGAAATGAAGCAGAAACTGTTGAGAGTTCTATCAATTATGATGGAAGGATCCGATGGTTGAGGAAATGGGAAAACCTACTGCAAGCACTGATAGAGAAAGTGTGTCATCGGAATGGATGTAATGCAGACATAGGAAGTGGCAAAAAATGAAATGAAGTTTTCACAGTTTCCTGGTGGGAGGACAGATACAAGGAAACTAAGGAAGTTATTTATCAGAAATGGACATAGTGAGGGTGAGAGCTTGATAGATATTAATAGAAGAGTTGATGAAACTTACTGGATGAATATAAATGGAAAGCAGGCACTAAGGGATGAACAAGAATGAAAACTATTGTTTGTGTGCTGTGCTGGTTGTAAGACAATATAAAGGCCCTGGTTTGAAAACTTTATTTTGTGCTGCTATTTATTTTTATGTTGTGAACATCTTGGTGAAGTCATGGTCAGCAAAGAGGGAAGAGAACATGGGAGCTGCAAGCTGATGGGGATTAGTGTTTGCATTAATTGGTATTAGATGGTCACATTACTTATCCATAAAAGGTCTGTTTATGTGTCTCCTTGGTTTTCCTCTTCCTTGTCTTTCATGACCATCTCCTCTCCTGCTCCACAGTTACTCATTTGTCAATTAGTTGCAACTGATAAACCCAGATGTTAGTCAAATTTACAACAGATCAGGTACTCTCCATATGAACCTGCCAAGTATTTGCTACTACATGGCAGCTTAGTATTTATCACAATCATGTGTCAATTGGTGGGTCATTTCTGAGCTAGTGTCAGGAACTTAAGCAAGTTCAAAGCTTATTCTTACCATGTAAAAACCATACTAACTTTATCATCAAAGTTGCTGGTGAACGCAGCAGGCCAGGCAGCATCTCTAGGAAGAGGTACAGTCGACGTTTCAGGCCTAGACCCTTCATCAGGACTAACTGAAGGAACAGCTAGTAAGAGATTTGAAAACTCTTACTCAAATCCCTTACTAGTTCTTACTAATCTCTTATTTTCAAATCTCTTACTAGCTCTTTCTTCAGTTAGTCCTGACGAAGGGTCTTGGCCCGAAACATCAACTGTTCCTCTTCCTAGAGATGCTGCCTGGCCTGCTGCGTTCACCAGCAACTTTAATGTGTGTTGCTTGAATTTCCAGCATCTGCAGAATTCCTCTTGTTTACTAACTTTATCATGGAGGGACAAATGCTGATGACAGAGTGCCATCAAAATAATCACATCACAGTGACAAAATATACTAAGAACAATGCATTTGATGTAGTCTACATGACCTTCAGTAAGGCCTTTGACAAGATTCCACATGGGAGAATGGTCCAGAAGGGCAGAGCCCATGGGATTCAGGGCAAATTGGATAGAGAATTACTTTAGAGGAAGAAGATGCTGGTGGAGGTCTGTGCCTGTTACCAGTGAAGTGTCACAGAATTGCATTGGGATCCTTTCCCTTTAATATACAACCTAACAATCTGTACCTACATGTAAAAGATATGATTTGTAAGTTTGCTGCTGACATGAAAATTGAGGTGCGGTTCTTGCCAGTGAGGAGGATAATCTTAGTCCATCAGATGATATTGACCAGTTCTTACCTGAGCAATGACAGAAGGAATTTAATCCTGATAATTGTAAGGTGATGCATTTTGGGAGGACTAATAAGGAAAAAATGGTAGAGCCCTAGGGAGTAATGAGGAACAGAGGAACCTCACTCTACAAATCCAAAAATCCCTGACATAAATACAAGACTTCTGTAGATGCTGGAAATCCAGAGTAATACACACAAAAAGCTGGAACAACTAATCAGGTCAGGCAGATCTGTGGAGAGAAATAAATGAACAGAGAACATAGAAATTTACAGCACATTACAGGCCCTTCGGCCCATAATGTTGTGCTGACCCTGTAACCTACTCTAGAGACTGTCTAGAATTTCCCAACTGCATGGCTCTCTATTTTTCTAAGCTCCACCCTATTGTATCGGTTCCACCACCGCCACCGGCAGTGCATTTTACGCACCCACCACTCTTCTACCCCTGACATCCCCTCAGTACCTATTTCCAAGCACCTTAAAACTATGCCCCCTCGTGTTACCATTTCAGCCCTGGGGAAGAGCCTCTGGCTATCTACACGATTGATGCCCCTCATCATCTTATACACCTCTCCGTCACTCCGAGGAGAAAAGGCCAAGTACATTCAACCTATTCTCATAAGGTACGCCCTCCAATCCAGGCAACACCCTTGTAAATCACCTCTGCAATCTATCTATAGTGTGCACAGTATGGCAGCACAGGTAGGTATATGGTGAAGAGGGCCTACAGAATACTTGGGCATAGAATATAAAAGTGAGATAGTTATGATATGTAATTATAAAACATTCACAGCTGGAGTACTGTGTGCATTTCTGGTCACCACACTACAGGTAGGATATGACCGCACAGGAGGGAGTGCAGAGGAGATATAATCTGGCTTGGAGCCTTTCAGTTACAAGGGTACAGCCAATAACTTGGGCTTGCTTTTCTTGGAGCAAGGAAGGCTGAGGGGAGTTATTTTAGAGGGATCTACAAAATTGTCAGGGGCAGAGATGGTGAAGATAAAAAGGAACTTCTCCCCATAGGAGAGGCATCTAAAACTAGAGGAGACAGATTCAGAGTAAAGGATAAAGGTTTAGAGAGTAAGAAGAACTTTTTCACCAAGAAGGCAGACAGAATCTGGAATGCACCACCTGAGCTGATGTTGGACACATGGATTCTCACAACATTTAAGACATATCTGGATGAATACTTAAATCTAACAGTATAAGAGGCTATTGATTGAGTGCTGGTAAATAGAATTAGACCAAAGAGGTACTTCCTGGTCAGAACAATCTGAATGGACTGTTTCTGTTCTGTAAGGCTGTATAACTCAATCTGAATTCACCACCACTGGATATTGGAAACAGAATCTTTTCAGGCTACTGTACATCTCTGTGTTGACATGAAGCATCTTCAACCTGAATTGAGTGCCATTAGCAGTATTCTGCAATGCTGAGGGGGCCACAGTCCTGGATAAATCCGCATACAACCCCACCCACTGTTGTCTGCAAAGGAGAATGAGAGCTCCCTTTGAAATGAAAAGCATCTCTGCCCCTATGGTGCAACAGGGAATAGTAAAATGGGTATGTTGCAGATACCTCTTGTTCCACCAAAGAAGGGCTAATGACCATAGAACTTCAAAAGGACCTTAAAAGCCAGTGACTACAGAGGCCTTAACAACCACTACTGTTGGAGTTATGATGGACCTTTTCAGTGAGTTAGTGGCACTTTACCCATTCTACATTATGTTGCTCCATATATAATGCTGGTGGATATGGTAACTTACCTTGTCATCCAGCCCTTCCTCTTCCTGTTGATTTCTCGGCTCATTTTCTCTGCACTTTGTACTCCTGTGGAAATGGCTGCTAGTGGCTGTAAAATGAAAGTCAAAGAGAAACTGCAAATGCTGAGGTCTGATGAAACATCTTTGGCCTGACATGTTAAAATTCTTCCTCTTTCCACAAGTGCTACCTGACCTGCTGAGTGTTTCCAATATTTTTTTTATTATTGCAGGTGCCTGGAAGCCAAGGCAAGTGCTATACCTCTGGCATAGCATTCCTTATATTCATTACAAACTTCTAAGCACACACCACCAGTAGAAACAAAGCAAATTCCATTAGAAATTCACAAACAGCTTATCTGCAACCCATTGATAATCAGCTTGATACTGCCAGATAGTCAAAGTCAAAGAAAAACTGTGTGAGCACTGCTGTGTGAGTTACTTCTTAATACAGGTCACAGCAGGGTTCCCGTCCTGTGAGCTGTTCATAACCAAGTTCATAAGACGGAAATGTGGCCACAAACCAAGTTCACAGATTGCTGAAGATGCCTGAATTTCTGCAGCAGCCTTCTAGTCTTCCAAATGCTTACTTGCATGCATTGGTGGTAACTAACTCAGATGTCTGTAAGCTGGGGAGGACCCCTATACTAAACACATGTTCAGTTTCTTGAGATTTACTAAGGGCATCAACTTCGTCATTGATATCCAATTTGCAGCCCCGGTATCGAGTCACATTTGGACTGGTTATCATCTCTGTATGCTTCTAACAGGTATAAATGTCACGTGAACTAACTCCTTTCCAAAATAGTAACCAGCCCAATTTGTTCAATAAATGTGCCATTTTGCAGTTAATTTGGTGTCAGTAATAACCAAGAAGTGGATGTTGGGCAGCAGCCACATTTTGCAATCAATACATTAATTTGTTTCGCACTTGGCAGAAATTCCTTTTTTTTTCACCTCCAAAATTCTGTTCGACATATAAACACATCCTGGCTCCCTTCTTAAATAAAAGTGTTACATTACCTGCTCCACTATCTTTCAACACCACTTACTTCTGCAGCAATTTCCTAACTGTATACAACAGTACTTCTGCTATCCCTTCCATAGACTCCTTATCAATAAAATAGATTTACACAAGAGAATTTTAGATAATTAAATGCAATCCAATTAATAAAAAGAAAATTCAATCCCAAAATTATTGTTAATATTAACATATTATATTAATGTAGATGCCAACCTATATATTTTTCAAAAAACATATCCATTTTAGTTGTGGATGTGGGAATTCCACATAGGAACAGCATATATGCTGTACGGGAATGTTAAATGCTGGCTATTAATATAGGCTGTAGTCATTTTGGACACATTTATTCATCAAGAAAAGCAGAGAAAATCTGAAATGCAAAATGACGTGTGCAATGAAGCAATGTCTCTTACAATGTGAAAATTCTGGTGGATAATTGGGATGGTAGATAATAGAGGTGTGAATAAATGGAGATACCATTTTTAATGTACATCTGAAAGTGCAAATCTTCCACTGTGAAAATCAACTTGCGGAGTAAAGCACTGCCACAATTTATAATGTTAGTGCAATTACTTTTGAAAGCAGGCTATTTTTCATTACGTTAAATCCACTGCAGGTGACCTTTAAGTGTCCCCTACAATGGTTAATGCACTGTCCAAAGAAGCTAAATGCAACAGTCTGTTGACTCACACTGCAGTTTATTTTTCAAAGGGGACAGACCCGCTGGTTCCACCCTTCGCCCAGGCAAGTGAGATGAAAAAGACTACTGAAGTTTCAATGGCATGCATGCTGTCTTCCAACTCTATTTCCATAATAAGAAGGACATTGAAGGGTCTATGGTAATCAACCAGAAATTCAATTTAAAAAAAAGACTGGAACTTTCACAACAAATAATTTCTGCTAATGTTGGTCAAAACGTCAGGCAGGTCATTTTTTCATGGTTACCTCCATTGCAATTAGAGTGGACAAGACTGGTTTTACAGGACCAACTATTCCAGTATCACAAAACCCAAGCACTAATCCCAACCAGACATCTGGAATCAGCTTTTTTAAAGGCAATGTTTAAATTCCTATTTATCACTTCTGTAATGTAAAATAAATCTCGAACCTCTCACCTTGAGCAGTACAGCAACACATTACAATTCTAATTCACTTTGTCATTAGGTTGGTTGTGTAATTTCCCATGTGATGAGATCCTGATTTTGTGTGGATTGTCAGTAGGAAATACCAAGTACATGCATCCCATGAGGAGGAGAAAGGAAAAACAGGAGGTCCCCTCCCCCATTTATTAGAAGGTAACTCTTTTTCACTGTTAAAAAATAGAAGCAGCAGTGTGCTTCAAACCTACAGCCTATGCATCAGTCTTATGAAGGAATAAGTGGTGTACTTCAAGAAAACTTAATAACTCAGTGTAAACAAATAAATCATTTCCTCCTTTTCTTAATTCTTGATTTGGAAACCTCCATTAATGCAACTCAAAACTAGATCTTATACCCAACTTAGAAGAGTATTCCCTATTTCCTATTCTGACTGTGTTTATCCTGGAGGCATTTAAGAATGAAACTGCCAGTGCCATGCCAAATTAATACCAGCTCAGTTTTCATAAAAAACAGTGGGTACAGGCATGAGGCTGATAGGGAGGGGGAGCGGGGGAGGGGTGGTGGGGGGAGAGAGAGAGAGAGAAAGAAAACAGACAGACAGAGACACAAAAGACATAGACTACGACCTTGAATCAAGCCTACACCCTGAAATCAATGGGATATGCTCACATCTAAATTTTATATTAAAAATATTACAGAAACAGGAAGGGATTAGTGAAGTCTAAGCCTGTTCTGTTGGTATCCAGCTAACTTTGTCAAGTTAATTAAGCATGCAAATAGAAACCATCCCATAAAGGGGGAGGGGTTAGTATTTAAAATGCTCACTAGCTTTTGACTCTTGCAATGCTGATTGACATTTGAAAGAGGGATCTTTTCCCAATATTGAACTTTATTTCAGAGAATTAGCCTAATTTTGCAGATCTGCCACACAGGACCACCCTAGGTTATGAATGCTTGTTTTATGAACGTCTGATACATACCAAAGAGCATCTGCGCAACCGGTGGGTTGGAGGTGGATGAATTCGAAGGCTGCTGCAGAATTACAGGCATCTTCTGCCATGTGGGAGCAGGGCATTTCCACATGCCTTCTCCCAACACCTACTCCCCACCCAAGCTGCCAAGCAGAGCTGAGAGCACTGGGCAAACTTACCCACTGTCACAAGAAAATCTGCAGCAGTGCACACAATGTGGTAATCGATCACATACACAATGTGGTAAGGAAGAGAGTCCTGATGCAAGGTCTCGGCCTGAAACATTGATAGCTCAACTCTTTTCCATAGATGCTGCCTGGCCTGCTGAGTTCCTTCAGCATTTGTGTGTGAAGCTTACTCACCCACCGAGTCGCAGAGGCTGGGCTGGCGACCACTCTTCCTGCGTGTTGTTGCTCGCTGTTTTGGTGATCCTCTTCCTCACACTGCTGTCATTCATTTCTGACTTATACACAGTTCTGGTTACAAAGAAGTTCTTCGGAACAAAACTCTTTGGAATTGTTGAACTGCTAACTCTACTAGGCTGAATGATAAAAAGGATGACATATCACCTGCATTTCCCTGTTATATTTCAAGAAAGGCATAGTAGAATTCCATGGGATAGAGGATGTCTAGCCCCCTAATCAATTTAGAATACGTTTTCCTGATCTATCTTCATCGTTGTGGATACAATGCAAAAGCACCTGTGCATAGATACAGTGAGGTCTTTCATTGATTTTATTATGGTTATTAGATTTATTGAGTATGCCCGCAAGAGAATGAATCCCAGGGCTGTACAATATATGGTGACATATATGTACTTTGTTAATAAATTTACTTTCAACTTTGAACATATGAAACAAGATCTGACAATGAGGAAGTCAACACAGACCAACTTTGTTTTGACCTATTTCCACACCATGTATTGTTAACACTGATTAACAGGAATTTTGTGAAACCAATGTGCTTTTATGAATGGAGATTGCAAATGCTGAAATCTGGAGTCACAAACAATCTGCTGAAGAAACTCAGGGGCTCAAAATGCTTCTTGGGGAGGAAAGGATATTGTCAACATCTTAGGTAAAAACACTGCCTCAGGTCTGGAAATAGTGTCTAATAACTATTATATCTAAAATTTACTTTCTTCACTCTCCCATGAAGCAAAAGCAGCAAATTTAGTATTTCATTGAAAGGACCCTGATCAGAATTTACTCACTACATTTTTGTGAATTTCTTGAGTAATTTTAATAGAAAGATCATGGATCATATTCACAATGTTAGTTTTCTGTGTGTGCCCCTTTGCTTCAGTCAGTATAGCCATAAGAATATATGGATATATTTTACAGTATTTGTCTTCCACATATGCCAGTTTAAAACAAACGTTAGTACCAATATATTTAGATGCTGAAAAGTAAGGCACTTGACATGTTCTGGGGTGAGCCATATTGTTAAGGACTGAACATGCAGAGTGAATAGCTATCAGGAATATGCAGAGCTGGAAGATCAAGACATCACTCAATGTCGTCCAGCTCTATACCCGAGCAATGCTCCCTCTTAACCTTGCATGACTAAACACATGTTTGGCAGAAAGAAGGACCCCTTGCCAGTGCATTTTAGAGGGATTGTCCAAAGTCTGCAGGTGAATTCTGTAGGTTGATTCGTCCAGATGTTATTATAATTAAACAGCCTGAAAAGAGGATTACCTCCTTGCTAAACAACATAGAATTCAGAAATCGGTTTTAGCCAGGATAGATAATTTTAGCAACAATTTCTGGGTAGAATCACATCATTTGCAAAATTAGTTCTGGCATTTCTGATCTTGATCCAGGTTAGCATCCCTGACCGTCTCCTGACATTAAGCACATGGCTAATAATGTCGCTGGCAGCACAATGTTTCATATTGGCTTGAATTAAAGCTCAAAGCTCCACATCATGACCACTACGGAATAGTCTCATTAGAACTAGGAGCACATCATGTCATATTTTTTGCTCGTAATATTAAAGGGAAAGTTCCCCGAAATTCAGAGACCAGATAGGGGAGCCGAAGGGTTGACTGCAGGCCACTCAAGCACCTCTGAAGTCCTTACAGCATCCTACACTTAACAGGCCGAGCTTTTCTCATCATTTAGCTGTTGAACTCTTTGGGTCCCTCAGTGGTGGAATTGCTGGCAATACTGCATAGCAGAAGCTTTGGAATAGGCGTGGTATAGACTCGAAGGCCTCACAATCAGAGGCAGAGACACAACCATCTGCGATCAGCCCATTCCCAGAGGACCTTCAGAGACACAACAACTGTCAGAAGAATCAAATTAAAATCATAAGCACGAGAGATTCTGCAGATGCTGCAAATCCAGAGGAACAAAGTCAAAATCCTGGAGAAACTCAGCAGGTCCTAATTTTGAACGAAGACGTGATAAAGGTTCTCAGCCAAAAATGTTGACTTTTCATTCCTCCTCATTGAATAGGTGCTGCTCGACCAGCTGAATGCCTCCAGCATTTTGTGTGTGTTCATCAAATTAAAATGGCAGTTTTGGCTTCACTCAAAATATATTGTAATCATACGCTCACATGATTTTGAAAATCTCATGCTTACATAATTGGAGCACCCAGGACTATATTATTCCTGGAGCAGCTATTGTTTGTCACTCCTGGAAGAACCAACTTCCCAGTGCAACGTTAACCAGACCTCATATCCCAGCTTTTGCATCAAAGACATGACGTGATTTATTCCCAGTAGCGTTCAGTCCATCTTCAGGAGGAACAACATGTCACAGATTCAAAATTATCTGGCACATGTCAATTAGAATATTTGCAATCATTCTTAGAAGAACCAATAAAAAAGTAACATTTTGCATGGTGAATAGTTAGGGTCAAGAATGAACTACCACAGGTAGTAGCAGAGAAAAGTTCAATTGTGGCATTCATCGGGGATCTAGTTATGTTCCTAAAAGGGAAGAGCTTTCAGGTCCTCGGGGAGAGGGTGGGGAAGGAGTGCTTTTACCTGGACCAGCTTTCATGTTCTAATGATTCTGCTATTTGATGTGACCTGATTGATAGATAATACAAACTCTTGTGTCAGAATGCTCTTTGTTGACTATAGCTCGGTGTTTAACACCTTCATTCCCACAGTCTTGATCGATAAGCTAGAGGACTTTGGCTCTGTACCTCCCTCTGCAATTGGATCCTCGACTTGCTAGCCAGAAGACCACAATCTGTGCAGATTGGTAATAATATCTCCTCCTTGCGGATGATCAACACTGGCACACCTCAGGGAAGTGTGCTTAGCCCACTGCTCTACTCCTTCTATACCCATGACTATGTGGTTAGATATAACACAAATGCCATTTATACATTTGTTGCTAATACAACCATTTTTGGTCGAATCTCGAATGGAGATGAAAGGGGTGGATGGGGGAAACACAAAACAATTCTCACAGAGGGACTAGAAGTGGAGAGAGTGAGCGATTTCAAGTTCCTGGGTGTCAAGACCTCAAAGGATTTAACATGGTCACAACATATCGATTCATCTATAAAGAAGGCAAGACAGCAGCTATATTTCATTAGGAGCTTGAGGAGATTTGGTTTGTCACCTAGAACACTTGAAAACTTCTACAGATGTACCATGGAGAACATTCTGACGGGCTGCATCACTGTCTGGTATGGTGGGGGGTGTGTTGTGCTATTGCACGCAACCAAAAGAAGCTACAGAAAGTTGTAGAATTAGTCAGCTCCATCTTGGGTACTAGCCCCCATAGTATACAGGACATCTTCAGGGAGCCATGCCTCTGAAAGGCAACGTCCATTATTAAGGACCCCCATCACCCAGGACATGCCCTCTTCTCATTGCTACCATCAGGAGAGAGGTACATCAACCTGAAAGCACCCACTCAGCAATTCAGGAACAGCTTCTTCCTCTCTGCCATCCAATTTCTCAATGGACATTGAATCCACGAACACTACCTCCATTATTATTGCTGTTTTTGCACTATTTTTAATTTAACTATTTAATACACATAATACTTACTGTAATTGATTTACCTTTTTCTCTATATTATCATGTATTGTATTACACTGCTGCCACTAAGTTAACAAATTTCATGACATTATATCGGTGATATTAAACCTGATTCTGAAGCTAGCCAACAATATCAAAGAGGATATAAAAGTTTTTCCAAATATAGAAAGAGCAAAACAGAGGGAGAGTATGTATAGGGCAACTGGAGATTTAGTAATGGGGAACAAGGAAATGGCAGATGAATTGAATAAGTTCTCACTGTGGAAGACACTAGCAGGATGCAGGAAGTTCAAGAGTGTCAGGGGGCAGAAGCAAGTTCAGTTGCTATTACTAAAGAGAAAAAGCTTGGGAGACTGAAAGGTCTGAAGGTAGATTAGTCACCTAGACAAAATTGTCTACACCCCAGAGTTCCGAAAGAGGTAGCACCCAACGAATCTACACTGTGGTTGAATGTGATTCTGCAATGAAGCCATTGAAATCAGCAGGCAGCACAAAGATGGCTTGTTGTTTGTATCATCATCTACAATTTTCAGGTTAATTTTCCATCTTGATAGCCACGGCAACCTTTTGGCTATAAAATTTCATCCCCAAGGCACAGATGAGAACTATGTGGGTGTTCAAGGACAAGTTTGCCTCCATTACAGGAAAAGAAAAAACTTGAAATCATAGAGTAGTAGAAATTTTAACAATGATGCAGATCTTGCTCTACGTAAGAACTGGAATTCAATTGTAAACAAGGTTGGAGAGTGGAAACTTGATTGGATGAGGACTAACCAATCAGAAGGGACGGACCATGGGGGTAGAAATACCACTGGACTAGACATGCCCAGGCATCATTCCTGATGAAGAAGGCAGAGTTTGTCATTGAAATGTCAGTTAAAATCGATACCTGTACCTGACTGGAAGCCCGAGAAGAGTTTATTCATTAGAGAGTAATGTTTTAAAGTCCGGAAAATAGAAAATGAATGATGTATATTTCCCCTATCAGTGCATGGAATGAGAAGTAAGGCCAAATAGATAATGCTGGATCAGTGTTTGCAAATTGAAGAACAACAGAACATGACAGACAGTTCACAGCAAATATTGCACTGTGTTATTGGCGGCACAATATCGTAGCGGTTAACGCAACCCTATTACAACGTCAGCTGTGCGATTAGGGTTTCATTCCTGCCACTGTTTGCAAAGACTTTATATGTTCTCCCTGCGACTGTGTGGGTTTTATCCAGGTATTCCAGTTTCCTCCCACATTCCAAAAAAGATGTACAGTTAGGGTTAGTACGTTGTGGGCATGCTATGTTTGCGCATGAAAAATGGTGACTCTTGCAGGTTGTCCTAGCACCATCCTCACTGATTTGATTTGACAAAGATAGGTGTGTAAAAAAGGCCCAAAGGATCATTGGGGACCCAAGTCACCCCAACCATAAACTGTTCCAGCTGCTACCATTCGGGAAACGGTACCGCAGCATAAAAGCCAGGACCAGCAGGCTCCGGGACAGCTTCTTCCACCAGGCCATCAGACTGCATAATTCATGCTGACACAACTGTATTTCTATGTGATATTGACTATCCTGTTGTACACACTATTTATTATATATTACTATAAATTGCACATTGCACATTTAGACAGAGAAATAACATTAAGATTTTTACTCCTCATGTATATGAAGGATGCAAGTAATAAACTCAATTCAATTCAAAGAATTTAACACCAAAAACGCAAATCACTTTTTTGATATACATGTGAAAAATAAACCTATTCTTTTATAATCTTTGTCTTTTATAATCCCTCTACTGTTGGTCAAGACAACACCAACTACAAATCAGGAATTCTCCATGTTTGAACATAACACTTCTCACTATTATAATTCATAGTCTATCAGGTGAACTGAACTATCTTTCTTTTGTTCCATTTAAATGAGGTGATTTACCAAAAAAGAACTACACATGCCCTTTAGTATTCATGAGCTCAGAGATATCAATGATTAATTCATTTCAATCATTATGCACAAAAATATTTGGCAACAAAATCAAATTATGTGCAGAAAATACAACATATTTCGAACAACCTATCTCCTGCATTTTGTTACAAAAAAAATCCTGCGTTGTGGGTGGCTGAGATCATTTGGAACAGTGGAGCCGTCAGTTAAAACAGGTGGGAGGCTGACTCTGTGATGGAAGGCAGCAGACTGAGAACTGGAGAACGTGGAGAATTAATGGCATACAACTGAGTGAGAAATGAAGATTTCAGAGTGCAAGAGCTGGTGAGAAAGTGATAAATAAGGAGAAAAAGAGTCAGATGACAGCACACGAAATGGAGATTGTAGATACTGTCAGGCATGCAACAGTGCAAGTAATTTAAATTATATAGAACGAAGGATGGGTATTGGTATGAGAAATGGAGACCACAGGGATAGCAGGGCAGCTGGCTCTATAAAAATGGAGATTGCACAGAGTGCCTTTGAGAATTGGGGGCCATGTTGTGTGAGGAGAAACATGAGTGAGGATCGCAGAAGTCAAGGAACCATGCAGGAGAATGGAAACTGGAAACGCGGCAAAACGTTAAGTGATTTTGAGCCTTGGGTGAGCAGCCACAAAGGCTGGTTCCCACTCATTGATTTCTAGGGGCAGGTTCATAGTGGGTTCTAAGGGTGGCAAAGCCAGGATGAGAGTAAATGCAGCAGCCCAACTGCCTCAGCTCATGAACACACAATGCATTTCTGCTCTTCCTAGTCCTGCACAAAAAAGCTTCATATTCATGTCTTGCAGTTTCATCTATCTATTTATAAATGAGTTTACTGGTCATGACTACAGCAACAGACTTTCCTTAGAACAAGCAGCTAAAGGCTAGCAACACTTAGCTGAGTTAATAGGATTCCAATTCACCCTCACCTGTAGACACCACAGTGAGGTTTGTATCCCATTACAACAGGGACAGAGCTTGAAGATCATCTGCCTCTTTAATTTTAATATCCCGCACAACAAATTTGTTAACTTGTGAAGTTAACAAATTTCACGACATATGCCAGTGATACTAAACCTGATTCTGATTCCGATTCTGACAATCTTGCCAATTTTTGCCTGATAGTGGAGAATGGGTTAAAGTACTCAGTTTTGAGAACTCAGAAGACCTGTGTTTGGCACCATTTTACAACAAGATGCCAAGTTTTATGGACAGGCCCGCTTTCCAAGTTCACTGCCCTTTCTGCCCCCGTATGGTGCTCACTTCATGCAGATGTGCAGGGCCTATCCTGCTAGCCTGAAGACATCCAGCCCCTAGCAGAGGGATCTCAAATGACACTGTGAGAAATCTCCACATCAGTTGTGTAAATTAATCTGAATCAGCTTTGACAGCCAATAAAGCCCCACTCTCCGCTTTGATTGACATTGGGAGGCATTGAAAAACAAATAAAAATGTAATGAATATTATTTATTATTTTATTTAATTATTAAAACATTGTAAGTGAAAAAGCAAAAGTCAATTTAAATATTTTTTAAAACTTGCCTTTGCCATTGCTTCAATTACTGAAATCAGTGGGCTCTCAAATTCTGCCCCAACCCAGCACAAAATCTGAAAAATAATCACTTGGTACAAATGCTGGAGAATCTCGGCAAGGTGTATATCTGGTGTTACGTTCCATGTACATTCTGAGACTGTCACTTAGGTGAGGATTTCCATGTTTGACAGAATGTCCCTGACCTGTGCTTGTGTGGAAACTGCAGTACGACAAAGGTAAAACAAAGGTGGAAGACAACGTCCAGCTAAGGTTAGCCTGGGGCAGTTGTAATCAGGTGAAACCACTCGAGACACCTCTGCTTCTATGTAGGTATGACTGGGGCAATGTGTACTTGAACCAGACAAGTGAGGCCTCCGTAATGCGAATTTTCCAGGAATATCTTCCGAAAGCATAGCATCCCTTTACCCAATAGATGGTGCCAGAGATAGGATGAGATAGGAATAAAGGAAGGATGTGAAACATATCCAATAACTAAGGGACAATTGCTTTTTACTAACTTCAAAATGTCATCAGTTGTCAGCTTGAAGTTTTGATTGAATTTTAACATTTCTATTCTGAATGGTGATTGATCTTGCAAGTAAGGAATTCACAATATACAATTTACCGAGCGGTCAAAATCCGTAACAGGTAAGCTGATTCTGTATAAAGATAACATTTTTTGTTCAGACTTTCAGAACAGTGTGGGTGAAAGGAGCCCACCCTTTTCTTCTTGTGCACAAGTAAAATAAAGAAGTATGTTTAAGTCGTAAGAGTATGTGTGTGTTCTGAGCTCAGTTATTTTATCTCATTTTATTATCGGTGATGAAACTTGCTTCTATTTAAAAAGGATCTGCTCAAAACACTAGCACTTATCAGCATGATCCAGACCATTAATAACTATCAGTGTTCAGCATTATTAAAGGATAAGTTACATATTAACCTCTGGTTGCTGCATTTTTTGCAATTAAACTGAAAAATAAGGTGCTGTTGTCTAAGTTGCCTTACTCCTTCCTCTGCAAGTTTCACCAGAGTAATATCCTCAAGATTCAGCTCTGAAATATATTCAAGTCTTTGAAATTTCCCACCAGAGAAGGCAGCAAAGGTTCGGGACCAACTATTTATACTCAGGACAGTTTATTTTCTGAATTGTGATATTCAATTATATTCTAAAATTGTGATAACTCCTTATTACTCTCATACAGGTAAGAACTGAAATTTTACTTTTACAGGTAAAATTCCCATCCATCAGAATTTAATTGTTGCTGGAGATCTTACAAAATTGAAAAGCTGAGATTTTTTTAAATTTGCTTTTTCTCTCACTTATTTCTCTTAATTCCATCTTTATTTCCCTCTCTTTATTTTGTTGATTGTTTATATTGTCCGGGGATGGAATATTTAACTTATTCTTCTTCCGTAAGATTTCCAGTCTGATATGATGAGAAAAAGTGCTGTTGCTGGGTCCGTTTATAGGGATCCCAAATCTCCTGTAACGGACACCACATTGTTGGCATTCTAAATGCAGTGGTAGGAATTATTCTAGGTTTATGAAATGATGGATAGCGTAATTATGGATTAACTAAAATGAGTACCAGTCTTCAGGAAATGAATCCTGTACACAATTTAACTTTAAACTGTTACTTTGTGGCTAGTGAAACCAAACTGTAGGTGTGGGATGTCCCTCTGTCCCATTGAAACTACATCGGGAAAAATAATAGATGATCATTCCTGCAATCAGTGTATTGTTAAAGGTGTGTCTGTGCCGCTTAAGGCATGGATCAGAACAGGTCTGCTTTGTCACTCAACCTTCTGATTAGTTGTACATTCATGGACCCATCCCTCAATGCTGTAACAAAAGGGATACACTTTGGGTGTATGCAGTTTGGACTCAAGCTTTTAGAACAGACACACGTATGAATATTCAAAGAGATTCTACTGACGGCAACTGTCCCCTGCACCAAGAGACTTCTGCAAAAGATTCATCAAAACATCACATGGGCGAGGATAAAGATCAAGCCCAGCAAGTGCAGAAGCATCTCCATTGTCAAAGGTCAAGTCACGAATAAAAGATTTCAGATTGATGGGACACCTGTCCCAACTGTTTCAGAAATGCCAGTGAAGAGTTTGGGCCGATGGTATGATGCTAAGCTCAAGGACACCGAGCAATTTGAACAACTCAAAAAGGATACCATCATGTACATAGCTCACAGCAACAAGACCTGGCTGCCAGGAAAACTCAAGCT
The DNA here is from genome assembly GCF_030028105.1 of Mobula birostris. NCBI lineage: Eukaryota > Metazoa > Chordata > Chondrichthyes > Myliobatiformes > Myliobatidae > Mobula > Mobula birostris. Next base: position 45,100,639 of record NC_092384.1, read on the forward strand.
GTGGTGCTTCCAGTTCGGCATACTCCCAAGACTCATGTGGCCTTTAACAGTGTCTGAAATCCCCATCAGCAAGGTTGAAAAGCTCGAAAGAGCGATCAGCACACATGTAAAACAGTGGCTTGGACTTCCACGATGTTTAAGTCCTGTTGGACTGTACGGCAACGGCAATTTGGAATTACCAATTGCAAGTCATGCGGAAGAATTCAAATGCACCAAAGCAAGGTTGGTCATGACCCTCACTGAATCTGAAGATAATGTTATTCGAACAGCGGCCCCCCCGTGTGGCAACGGGGAGGAAGTTGACCCCATCTGAAGCCGTTCAGAGTGCTAAGTCTGCTCTTCGCTTCAGGGATGTGGTTGGCCAAGTCCAACATGGGAGAGCCGGGCTCGGGCTCATCCCAAAAGTACTTCAATGGCACAAGGCAACATCAGTGCAGAAGAGACGACTTGTGGTGGAGGAGGTGAGAAGACATGAGGAGGCACAGCGAAACGCCAGGGCCGTCTCAATGGTCAAGCAGGGCCACTGGACTAATTGGGAGAGCCTGGAAAAGAGAAAACTTAGCTGGCGTGACATCTGGGAGATGGAGGGATCTTGGCTAAGTTTTGTCATCAGAGCCACTTATGACCTCCTACCTACACCCCAGAACCTGGACCAGTGGTGGGGAGGAGACCCCACTTGCTCTCTTTGTCAAACACCTGGATCACTAAGGCACATTTTAACAGGATGCACCAAAAGCCTCACCCAGGGGCGGTACACTTGGCGGCATAACCAAGTTCTCAGACAGCTGGCATCAATCTTGGAACAGAGGCAAATCACCACAAATGCTCTCCCACAAACATCGGCAGGAAATGTCCACATTACACGATTTGTACCAGCAGGCCAACCTCCAGAGCACCATACAACATCAAAAGATGTAAGCATTCTGCAGGTTGCTGGGGATTGGAAAATGGACGTGGACTTGGGAAAAAAGCCTGTGTTTCCCCCAGACATTGCAGCTACAACACTCCGGCCAGACATGGTCCTGTGGTCCATAACAGCCAAGCTGGCATATGTTGTGGAATTGACAGTACCATGGGAAGATGGTGTCGAAGAAGCTTATAAGAGGAAAAAGACCAAGTACTCTGAACTGGCAACTGTAGCTGCTCAGAATGGCTGGAAGACCAAGATTTTCCCTGTAGAAGTGGGATGCGGGGGATTCATTGCTACATCTACGACCAGTCTATTGAAGAAGATGGGGGTGAGGGGTCACTCCCTCCAACAAGCAATCAAGTCCTTGTCAAATGCAGCAGAAGAAATCAGCAATTGGATATGGATTAAAAGGAAAGACAACAACTGGGCTGCAAGATGAAGATAGGAGGGTATGGAACTGAGGGGGGTGTATTTGGGCGCCAGGTAGCACCATTGAGCCCTCTGGAGATGTCATGGACTTATCAATGAAACGTCAAAGAAGGAGGGTGCCCACCTGATGACCCCGATGACGTACCTACCCTTCCTCCTTGTCACCACTCCAAACCCACTGCCAACGTCGAGAGTGCCAATGTACCATAGGGATTGAAACATCATGTCCTAGTAGCTCTACTGCTAATTGCAATGTGCTCCCATTGTAAATGAGTCATTTCTTTAATGCTCCTGTCCAACTGAACTCATGTCCGCATACCTCAGCTCCATTCTATCTCCTTTGGTTCAGTCCCTTCACACCTACATCTGCAAAGCTTCACACACTCTCGATCTCCTCAGCAACTTTCAATTCCCGGGCCCTGACTGCCTCATTTTCACCAAGGATGTCCAGTACCTAGACACTTCTCCGCCTCATCAAGAAGGCCTTAAGGCTGCCCACTTCTTTCCCAACCAATTCTCCTCATCCACCACTCTCCTCTGTCTAGCTGAACTAGTCCTCACCCTTCTTTGGCTCCTTCCATTTTTTCCAAACTCAAGGGGCAAACGCATGGGCCCCAGCTATGGTTGCCTTTTCATTGGCTACATAGAACAGTCCATGTTCCAAGCCTTCCTTGGTAATGCTCCCAACTCTTCCTGCGCTACATTGACGCTGTTTCGTGCACCCATGCTGAGCTCATCAATTTCGTCAGTTTTACATCCAACTTCCACTCTGCTCTTAAATTCAATTAGTCCAATCGTTTTACCTCCCTCCTCTTTCTTGATCCTTCTGCCTGCATCTCTGGAGATGAACTGTCAGCCGACATCTTTTATACAGATTCCAATAGCTACCTTGACTATATCTCTTCCCACCCTGTCTCCTGTAAAAATGCTATTCTCTTTTCTCAGTTCCTTCATCTCCGCTGCATCTGTTCCCAGGATGAGGCTTTCCTTTTCTGGGACATCAGAGATGTCCTCCTTCTTCAAAGAATGAGGTTTCCCTTCCTCCACCATTGATGTTGTCCACTCCCATGTCTCTTCCATTTCCTGAACATCTGTGCTCACCCCTCCTTAACAGGGATAGGGTTCTTTTTGTTCTCACCCAAGACCCCATGAGCCTACACGTCCAACACATCATTCTCCACAACCTCTGCCATCTTCAATGGAATCCAACCACCAAACACGTCTTTACTTCCTCCCCACTCTACTTTCTATAGTGATCACTCCCTCTGTGATTTCCTTGTCCATTTGTCACTCTTCACTAATCCCCCTCCTGGCAGACAAATGTTACACATGCCCATTCACCTCCACCCTCATCTCCAGTCAGAGTCCCACACAGTCCTTCCAGGTGAGACTTCACCTGCAAATCTCTTGGGGTCATCTATTGTATCCAGTGCTCCTGATGTGGCCTACTCTGCACTGGCGAGATCCGACATAAGCTGGGTGACCGCTCTGTTGAGCATTTCCGATCCACCTGCCAGAAGTGGAATTTCTCAGTGGTCAACCATTTTCATTCCTATTCCCATTCCCGTTCTGACATATCAGTCCTTGGCCTCCTCTTTTGCTACGACGAAGCCACTTTCAGGGTTGAGTAGGAACACCTCAAATTCTGTCTAGGTAGCCTCCAACCTAATGGCATGAACATCAATTTCTCCTTCCAGTAAGTTTTCCCCTCCCCCTTCCCTCTTCTTCTATTTTCCACTCTTACCTCTTCTCCTCACCTGCCTATTACCTCCCCCGGCGCAACTTTTTCCCTTTCTCTCATGGTCCACTCTCTTCTCCCAGCAGATTCATTCTTCTCCAGCCCTTTATCTTTCCCACCTTGGCTTCACCCATCACCTTCTTGCTCAGGGGTAGGCAACCTTAAGCACAAATGATTTTCTAGCATGTGTTATTCTTTAATTTGAGGCAAAACATAACTAGATGTACTTAAATGGATAATTCCCATATTTCAAGTTTTTTTATGGCATTTATCTGGCCCACCGTCCACTCATTAATACATGATCCTGCCCACAGAGGCAAAAAGGTTGCTGATCCCGTTCCAGCTAGTCCTCCTTCCCCTCCCCTTCACCTGTTTTATTTTGGTGCCTTCCCCTTTCCTTCTCAGTCCTGAAGGAGGTTTTCAGTCTGAAATGTCAACTGTTTATTCATTTCCATAGACCCTGCCTGACCTGCTGAGTTCCTTCTGCATTTGGTATGCTTTGCTACGTAATTCTGTAAACTTACCTGACTACATTTAAAATGTTAAAGTTAAGTAAGTTTAATTGAAACCATAGTTAATTCTTTATTGACACCTTTGCATTGCAGAAGTACAAAACACCATGTCAGGAGATACTCTCTTGGATTCTCCTGGACCCTTTCCTAGATGTTTGCTGTGTGAATAAAGACTTTCATTTCCCAGTTACAGCTTCTGTGTGGCTCAGTTTTCGTCCATCACAGTATTCAGACCCACACTGAAATGTACATTAATAGTAGGGATACACCTTTAGGAATGTGGTAATAGCAGGAACCTTCATCTGTTATCTTTCCCTATATAGTTTTAATGAGACAGAATCAAAATTATTGGTTTCACTAGCCACCAAGTAGCAGATGGAATTTAAAATGTTTATAAGTTTCATTTGCTTGAGACTGGTTCTCATTTTTGTTCATCTATATTTATTCTATCCATAATTTTTAAACTCCAGAATGATCCCTAACCATACAAACCCAGAGAAAGTCCATGGCAAGACAAGTAGATTGAACACAGACAGCCAACCATAGTTCAGGCTAGTACTGAATATGGAGATTGTGAGGATATTTAAACATTTATTTTCTATCAAGTTGCTTCACATATGCTTTGATTACATTTAGGAAAAGTAAAAGATCAGTTTGGGTATTTAATCATGGCACATTTAATCACAGAATGTTTATGATTCCTGTATAGGAACACAGATTCTGTGCTATGGAATTCACCCACAATAAGTCATGTGCTGCAACCTTAGATAGGTGTGGCAAGTTTTCACTCAGAAATGCACGCAAAAAGGAACGAAGCATGGGACCCAACCAAATATTATTGAGTTTTGTGCAGCTCTTTGAATTAAGCCCCAAGGCAAATATGGTGTAGTTGCATCCTTTAGTGGGGCCTCTATCCACAAACATACATCAGTGTCGCAATGGATCTATTTGGTGAAATGGCCGAAAGGGAGGCAGAGGAGCAAGTCAGTGTCTCCCATATTACACACAGAGATCTAGAAATACACGCACACACAAACAAACAAACACACACTCCCCGAAGGCAGATAGATGGGCCCAGATAAAGGAGCCAACCATGTCATTGATACTTTTAGAAAAATTGATTCCCTTTTTCGGACCGAGTCTGGTCCTGAGGGGTCTCACTTGGATTTAAACCTTTACTAGGCCGAAGAAGCAGATCTTCTGGATGAACACTGGTATGCAGTATGCTACCTACTTGTCCAACACACAAGCAGATCTATTTAGAGTGAACAACCATTAAATGAAGGAGGTAATGTTAGTAAAAGGATATAAGATATTTGTATATCAAATACATTGTTGTATCTTCATAGGACTTGTTACCTGCAGTGTTCTACCTTTTTTTTATTATGTCAGGCTGTCTGAAAGACCAGAATAACCGACTACACTTCGAGAATTAAGACACCAGGAAGCAGAGGAGGAGAAAGGAGAGACTAGAATAGAGGAGGCTAAAGAAGATGTGGAGGAGGAAGAGGATGTTGTCTTTGGGCCTGACACCATTCGGCATCTGAACCTGGAGCAAAAGACTCTAGATTACGTGGGTGATTTCTGTGAAGAGAAACTCACGGACTGCAGTCGAGCAATTTAGAACAATTTAGTGTGTCAGCTCACTGGAGAGGAAGTTCACATCTTTAAAACTTCCCCAGTGATCCAGGAAAGAACTGCAGCAGAGAAGCACATACACGGAAGGCTTGAGCAAACGCTCAGTAAATTGTATGGCCTGCAGCTAGATTGTCTAAAGTGACAAGAAGTATGGAGAAGTTCATCACCAACCAAACATCCTGCTGTGGCACCCACGTGATGCAGCTCATCTCCATTCTGATCCACTTCACCCTTCTCCTCGCCTTCTTCCTCCCCTTATTCCTGGTGCTCCTCCTGTTCATATATGTTCTCACTCAAAGGCTGACTCCCTGTTGGCAAGGTTGTGTAGGAAGAAGCAGAAGTAGGAAAGGTATGAACACTGAGGTGGCTCAGAATGGGAAGGCATTTTGAAGTGTCCTGTGCTTTTTTTTCCCATCTATACCTGGTGATGCAGTGGTCTCCACTGTAGCAGAGTTTAACTAATATGATGGGAGCAAGCCACAGAGGAGGAAGGTAACCTCTATCCAGGCCTCGCAGCAGGTTGCTATTGAAATATGGAAAGTAAGATGTAGGGCTGCTAAATAATGCTATGTTCCTTGACACCTCATGCTGACCATCTTATAATCCATCACAACTTGAACTTTCAGGTTAAGAAGACCACCAGGTTGAAGAGGGGGGCTGAAAACACACTATAAACACAGTGACTGTCTCTTTAACTGTGCAATGTCCACAGTGCGGGTACAGCAATCCACTTACTCAGCGTCATGTTCTCTGCTGAACATAAAGTAAAAGTAGCTTCCTTTCCTTGAATAGCAAGCATCAGTTACTTCACTAATGCTGGAAAGAGCAGCAAACTTTGAAAAACTGGCACTGATCAGGCACTGTTGCCTGGCATTATCACAGGCTAGAAAATTCATAATGATGGTGACCTTAACTTTCACATGCATGAATAAATAACTAGAATTCTGCCTACAAATAGTTCGAGATCTCCATCAAATTAACTTGGAAAATCCTAATCTCTAGAGGCATTGTTCCTTGGAGAGCTCCGGGTTAGAAAGTGGCTCCTTGTAGATTGTGTGGAGAGGTGGGTTGAAGCATAAGTCCACCTGCTCTTCTTGCCAGAGGACCTTGATGCCTCATATGCCTAGCCTCCAGCTCATGCTTGAATATCAATGGAGCCAATGCAGAAACACCCACTTTAAAAATGATGGAGTTGACAGGAAGCCCATCCAAAGTCATCAGGTATGGCAAGGAACCAGTAATTAGCTTCATGAATGTTCAGCAGCAGTCTGCAGAGGTTTGAAGAGCATGTCTAAGTGCCTCTTTAAATCAAGCTTCTGGACAGCAAAAAGTGCCATGGCAAGTTGACTCTTCTGCAGTTAATTAATGACTGGTGTGATTTGGAACAACGTAGTCCAATCTCTCCTGCATGTGCTCCAAACTAGCATCACATAGGAGAACGGCATCGATGTATGCTCATCCTACGTACAAAATGAGGCATTTGTGCATGTGTAATTCACAATGTGCAGTGCCTGGACAAATGTTTTAAGTGACACAAACCAGACAGAAAAAAAGGCTTATTGCAACTGCTCCAGAAAACCAATTTTCCATTATGTTACACAAAAAAAAGAATAGCACTATGTGAACGAATTTAGTTAAGGCAATTATTTTTATGAATTGAACTGCTATAAATTTTATATGAAAGAGTATTTTTACTTTTCATTAATTCTTTGAATTAACAAGGAAACAATATATATTATATATTTTTTTAAAAAATATATATATATGAAATTGAAGACTATAAATTATAGCAGGTGACATTAACAGATAAATGTGACATTTCTATCTTCAGTGTTGATGGAGGTGTTAATCCATCAAAACATTTATGCTTTAAGTATTCATTTTCCCATTTTGACACTGGTATCTTCTAGTTGTTGAACTCTGCAGCATAGTCAAATTCACATTTGTGTAACAAATTATTCTAAACAATGGTTGAGAGGGAAATGCAGAATTTAAAAATTAGAGAAAATAAACATGCAAAAATTATGAATAAACTATATTGTAACGGAGGAGCAGTGAGTGCAAACATAAAAAGATAATTATAGTGCCCCACGTATCTGTTAGGCTATAACTGGCAATTAGGGACTACAGTGCGTTACACAAGGTATATTTTGAAAGGGGATAGGAATGTTTAAATCAATATACTGCCCATCACAATCTGACTATCAAAGACCATACTGGGCAAAAATCAATTTCCAGTGCTTCTTTCTTCTTTATGCTTTATTCTTTATTTCTTTTATTTAGTATGAGCTTGGGAGAAGAACGGTGCAAAAATGTTTATAAAGTCTTGATTTTAGTTTGCCAAGTGGGAGTGAATCCTTACCATGCTATTAAAAAAGATTTTGGTAAGTTGATGGTTGCTGCACAAAGGTCAGTGATTTGTAGGCCGATCACAGTAATTTTCCAGGTTTTGGCATTTTGAAAGCGCACACAGGACAGCACTTCAGTAAGCTGACCTTGACAGTGAATTGGATAAATAAACCTTCAATTTACCCCCTTCTGTTCAAAGCTAGCCTAGCTGATCTCTCTGGAGCCTTCACCTATCCACATCGTTCAACTCATTGCAACTTCCAACTGATGCATGTCTGCAGCTTTACTCTCCCTGTGACAAAAACCACCGTACAGTCAAGCTGCAGCACTTGGCTTCAGAAAAGTCAAAGTCAATAGTGCTAACATTGAAATTTTAATGCATGTTCCATCGTTACCCATCATCCTCTCTGCATGTATCCCAAGAGGCATTTCAAGTGAGAATACCACTCCATAACAGGTAATGACGTGGCATTTAATGATACTGTCCAAAGTGATCCAAGTCTGCAGAAAGTAATGTGTGCTCATGTACCAGATAAGCATAGCTGAATGTACCAGAACAGCAATATCTTTCACCAGACTGTCAGAAGAATAAAATGTGACATATGCTCTGCCATTGTACCTGCCCTTTCATACTTTACCATCAAGGGAAAAAAAAGCATTTTCAGACACAGCGCACCAAAGAGTGGAGTGGGTTCAGAAAAAGGCGGATAGCAACATATCAGTGATTAAGTATTCACAGCCTCTTTAATACTCCAGTGCTCTTGGATTCACTACTAAAATCTGTGAATTATACCTCATTGAAGGATGTCCTTAATCGACTCTGACATGTTATATTGGAGGCAGAGAAAACGTTTCAGTATGATAGATAAGGTTAAAAGAGCTAGTACTGTGATCATTTACTCTGGTGCCTAGCAAAAAATCTAAAGCCAAAAACCATTTCCATCATTCATTTCCTGCTGAAAAAAAGCCATATCTGACAGTCTGTTAAAGCTGATGAGGCAAAGTGAACACATTCAATTTTCTGTCAAAGTTATGTTGTTCGTGTAGATAAGAAAAAGATTTTAACATTTTTACAGTATGCTCTAAGGATTGAAGCTGAAACTAAACAACCATCTGGATTGTACATATTATTTCAAGTTGAGGTTGATAATAGTCCGTGCAATTATGAAACATATTTTTGTAAAGCATATATAAAATGTACTGGGTAGCGAACTGAACAGAAACCCGATGCAGAAAGTCCAATTATAGGCTTTGTGTAATCATATGATGTTATTTTAGTTTTGGCTATATTGTTGGTTGTGTGCTGCATTTAAAGTCTAATGCATACCGAATAGAAGTGTCTCCATAATGTTTAAGAAATGGATGTTTTGTTTTAATGCAGTAAAGGAACAGAAAGAAAATAATGGTTTGGCCAATTGAAATACTGGATGAACATTTTAAAGCAACATAACTGTTTAGTATTGGTAAGTCGAGAATGAGCCAAATAAAATAATGTAGTCACATACTTCAGCTCAGGTTGGAAATCCTAAGTTCCTTTCTATAGTAATGCAGGAATCTATATTTTTCATTAGATAACAACTTCATGATCCATCATGCGATCCTTAAAGAAGGTAACGAAGTAGCTGATTCGTTGTAAACATAAATATCCAGAGTTTGGACCCACTTGCACATAAAAGCCATTTTGTACATATTTTACCGTGATGGTGATCATTACTGAGTCAAAGAGAGACCATCAGGTTTTTGGCTGAGGCGTAGTTCATATTAACATGTCTGGTGATTGGCTCACACCCGGGCACACACCAAATTATGCCATCTGGTTTCTACATTAATCAACAGAAACTCTCAGTAAACATAAAGCAAAACAAGAGTTACAATAAATTAAAGAGAGCCATGGTATGAGGATGTTTGCCCACATCCTCTGTCAGACTCACTTTTCAGTGGTCTGCTTTTCTCCTCCATATCATGAACCAAGTTCATGGCATCTCTGTATTACACAGCTCATAATGTTGCAGTCACTGACCCTTCCATGAGCCCACATCTCATGGTGGCTTGGAACTATCTGTAGCACAATGACCTGTAGGGCCAGACACATAGGAGAAGATTCAAAACTAAAGATTCACGATTGTTTAATATCATTTCCCGTACACAAGTGTAAAGGAGAACGAAATACTTGTTACTCCAGATCTGAAAGAGCACAACAGAAACACACACAATAAGATAAAGAATGCAATAATAATAAATATAAATACTTAATATAGCATGTATATATATAGATTGATTGTATGTCCATAAAGTGATGCTAGGCACAGGAGTGTCTGTACACAGGGTGACTGACAGAAAATGATTAAGTAATGGTGGTTGGTGGCATGGAGGGGTGAGTTAGTGGGTGGAGGTGTTGATCAGACTTACTGCTTGGGGAAAATAACTGCTTTTGGGTCTGGTGGTCCAGGTGTGGATGCTACGTAGCCTCCTCCCTAAAGGGAGTGGAACAAGCAGTCCATGAGCAGGGTGGATAGGATCCTTCATGGTGTTACTTGGCCTTTTCTGGCACCTTTCTCTAGATATGTCCTTGCGTGTGGAGAGACTGGTGCTAGTAAGACAGCACCAGTGCATTTTTGACTACACATTGTAGAAATGGTCTCCCAATTCCATTTTCATTTTTTTACCTAGATATAAGTGCTTGAAGGTTATACATAATGCATTTGTGATAACAGAAGGAGTACCATTCACATATCAAGCAGTAACGTCAATTGGTTAATATTTCAGTCAGAATAGAAAGATATATGTGCTTTATAATGGTATCATCTGTAGCTTAGCTGGTACTGCTGAAGACGCCGCGTCAGAAGTCTGTGGTATCAAGTCTTACTTCAGAGACCAGAATACAAAAGTGTAAGTTTGCTCCTCTATCAGTGACTTCCACTTTGGCAAAGATGTTCACATAAGGGACGTTTTATATAAAAGGCACACAGGATTATTTCAAGGAAAAGTGGGGCTGCTGAAGGGGATTGGGGGTTGGTGCACTCTCTCTGGAGATCTGGCCAATGTTTGCCCCTCATTCGATAATAACACAGCTTGTCTGGTAATTGCTTGCAGTGTGTAAATCGGCTTTTACATTTCCTGCACTGAATCTGAAATAGACTTCAAAAGCACTTAATTACTTTAAAGAAAGCTGACAGGGATGTGTAAGGTGCTAAATAAATGCAAGTCTTTCATGTTTTCAGTGCTCTTGAGCTGCTTTAAGCATACACGTTAACAGCATGTATTTTACATCTTGCTGTCCATTCACAAATACTATAAATATTCTTTTCTGCTGAAATTGTTTGACGGTATATTGTGATTATAGCAACATACTGCATTACTTTTGGAGCTGCCAGTGAGACTCTTACAAGTAGTGTCTGTGAACTGCACAAATTGTAGGTTGTCTTTATCTTAATGTCTTTATCTTAAATATCCCCTTTCAGTCCTCCTTAAGGTGTAATTTTTTTTAAATAAAAACTTTATTTTTTAGTGATCCTTGATAAACTTAATCTTCTTGTAATCTTCTCTTATTTATCTCTCTTTGGCTATTCAATATAAAAACTTAAACACACTTGCAGTAGCAAAGATTTTTTTAAAAATCACATCCAACTTTACAAAAAATCTTACATATAGTGCATACAAATTACAATTTAGTATTTTTTGTGTCAGCTTGCATCAAATGTAAAAGGTTCTTGGATGATGTTATTAAGTTTAATCTTCATCCCAAAAAAACTGAATCCAAAATAAAGCCAATTCACTTTGCAGTTAAACCTGGAGATTTATTGTTGAAATGCTCTTCAGAATGAACATGCATTCTTCATGTCTGCATCATAGAAGAAGATAATTTATTCTCTGGACATGAATGATAATTTCACTACCAAGCAATATGATAATTCACTCCAGTGAAATTAAAAATGATAATTCACTGCAGTGAATTACCACTTAATGGTCCAGCGCACTCCAGATTGTGTTTAAAACTGAAATGGAATCCCACATGGAACAAACAGCATATCACATCTCTGATGGTGCATTACTGACGTCTGCCGCAGTGCCTCTAAGTTATGAGTCTTTCACTTGAAACATACTTCCACCACTGTCATATCTTACATAGGCTTTCTTACAGCAAACTGCTTAACATCCTACTTGGTACTTAGCTGTCTTCTTTGAGAAGGTATTTTGTTTCATTCAGACTATTATTTTTACACATACTTCTATCACAATGGCCTTCCATTCTCATTTACAAAGTATATTTTGAATCTTCATAGCTTCCTTTCCACATGCTGAAATTAGTTGAACAGGAAATAAAAGCACTTTTGAGTGTTTATTTCTATCTAAGTCCCGGAGATTTCGTGTATGTTTTCTAAACGTCAAACTCGCTAAAATTCAGCAGCATTAGAAATGAATTCACATTCTGAAATTATTTTGAAGCAGAATCTAAATTGTAGGTAAGTACTTCCCAGAGTTGTATTTATAAAAGGTGGTCAAGATATGAGTGTGATACCAAGCAGTATATGAAATGAATCAAGCCTGGGTAATTCACAGATGTCAATAAATATGCCCTGACATACAATCCTACATATTTGATTTTCATCTATAATATTATCAAAAAAAAAACTTCTAGCTTACATTATCAGTCATGACATTTGAGTGTTACACCTATATTTTTGTACTTATCCTATTAAATGCCCTTCCAGCCGCCTGGAACACACTGCACAAAATCCCAAGTTGAATAGTAGTTCCTGAACCCACTTATGCTACCTCCCATTACGTTTTGATTTTATCTCACATTGCCATATACTGCAGGGAAGGAGCCGTCTGAATGATGTGCTTAATGTAACTTAAATCCTCATTTTCTCTGAAGTTTAGGAAAACACAGAGTATACAAGATTTGAAACTATCATTGGAAACGAAATGCACATGTGTAATATGCCCGCATCAAGTTCCACTCCAACAAATTTAACAGAGAGAAGAATGTTTTACAATTAATTAGTCAGTAAAAATGGCCACTAAAATAATGCAGGGTAACTTGATATTAGTACATTAAATACATGCACAGCAGTGTGTTGTCAATAATTTCCACTTGTACATGGTGCCACGATAATGTTCAGAGAATAATTTCAAGCCACCTCTGTCAGATTTCAGGAAATCTTTATAATTTTTTCACAAAAGGATTTTGAATAGAAGCTGTACTTAAAGTACATTCACAGGTTAAAAGAGGAGAGCCTGGTAACAAATGGTAGTTACAATAATTGCGGATACATAAAACCTTATTACGAAGCCCCAACATATAAATAAGAAGGTAGAAAAGGTAAATGCATGTTTGATTGCAATTACTCAGCAGCATAACCCACATTTCATATTTCCTATATTGCAATACACATAGGAGGCATTCAACCCATCCAGAGTTTGCTAGCTCACAGAGCAAATCCGTTCCCCCACTAATTTCCCTGCAACCTTTTCTCTCCGTGTTTCCAACAACTTGACCACTCAGCTACACTCGAGACAATTTACAGTGATCAATTAACCATCAAACATGCACTCTGACATGTGAGAGAAAACTGGAGCACCCAAGAGAAACCTGTGCAGTCACAAGGAGAGAGAGCTAGCAAACTTCACACCAGCAGCACTGGAAACTAGGGATGAACCCAGTTTCATTGGCCCTGAGGCAGCAGATCGAGTACTGCATCACTGTGCCACTGAGTCACTGGGTCTTTCTCTCCTCGGTCTCTGATGAGAGAGAGGTAGTCAGACAGTTCCAGACCATAAAACAAAACATCATGTGATGGCAAGCTTTGGTAAAGTTCAGAAGCTTAAAATGGAGCAGGGTTATTAAAAGTTACTTAGTTCAAGATAAACGAGACAACTTGCTGAGATAGGAAAGCCTGACACATTTGTTGAATTATTATGCAAAATTATGCTGATTGAATTAAGTAGGCTCATTGTAATTGCTGTTCATCATATTTATTCAATGTCCATCAACAGATTAATAATTCAAATGGGGAATCTTAATTTTTATTTCATTAGAATTTCAGGAGAAATATAAATGGGGAAAATTATGGATAACCAGTCTAGGTTCTGAGGGGACATTATTATCACACACCTGAATTATACTGCTACATAAAAGCAATGACAGCAGATACAGTATTTAACACAGGTGATATTTAAGTCATGACTCTAAGCTGGGACATTACACTGGTGCAACTAGTAGAAGCACAGCCCCACCGTGTCAGAGACCCGGGTTTGGTTCTGACCTTGGGCACTGTCTATGTGGAGTTTGCACGTTTTCTCTGCGATTGCATGGGTTTTCTCTGGGGGTTCCAGTTTTCTGCAAAGGCATGCAGATCAGTAGCTGAACTGCGTATTCAGAGTGTGTTCAAAGTAAATTTATTATTAAAGTACATACATGTCACTATGTACTAGGGTGAGATTCACTTACTTATGGGAATTCACAATAGATACAAAGAACTGCAATAAAATCAATGAAAAACTGCAACACCAGCAAAGACAGACAAACAACCAATGTGCAAGAGGTGACAAATTGTGCAAATACAAAAAAAAATTACAATAAAGATAATAACAATAAGTAAGTAATAAATAATATTGAGAACATGTGTTGTAGAGAACTTGGAAGTGAGTCCATAGGTGTGTGGTAAAATCAGGGGAAATGTGAAGAGAATGCAGGAAGAATAAAAATTGGAATTAATGTTTTATTATTTAAATGGGTGTTTGATGGTCAGTGTGGACCCAGTGGTTGAAGGGCCTGTTCCCAATTCTCTATGGCTTCTGGCTTTTGTAGTGCAAGAGATCTAAATTAAGATATTATACAAAATACAACTCAAACATATTCTTCTTGATTCTTCCAGATGATTTGCAATGGATTGATTACAATATACTTCAGTTACCCTGACTTCCACCAAACTCAGCATCCCATATGACCCTGACTTGACCTTCCTATCCTATACTCTCCCTTTATGAAAGATAACCCTCTAATATTGTCCAGTCTCATCTCTGTAAGAAGGGTACCTTTAAGAACTGGGAATATCATTTAATATGGTATTTATACATTTATGTAGCAGCCACTGTGTTGATAGCTCTATCCTCTGCTATTTTCGCTTATGTAAAGAGAAGAGCCTCAATATCTTATGCCAGGAATAGACAATGTATGGTAGGAAATCAGACCAATGAGTTTTGAACTTGCAAAGGAATGTGCGTTAGTGGTATTTTGGGTGTTTAGTGTTGGTACGATTTCATCCCTCTGTAGATATTTATTCCTTCCACCTGACTTGTTAGTTAATATTGAACTAACTCATACCCTCCACGCAAACTGCAGGAAATCCCTCTCAGCTTTTTAGCCCTAATGTTTGAGCTTATGTTTGACTAGACTGACGCTGTGAAAGTCTACCACTTCTGTTCAAAGTGCAAAGATGCTAAGAGTGTGAACTGCATCAAACAAGTTCCTAATTGTACCTTACATTCTGGTATTATGCTTAATCCATCCTCAAGGCTCAATCGAGAGACACATTGGCAAAGAATATGAAGAGTAATGCTTTAGTGACGGGGCGTGTCAGGCAGTAATTCACTTTTCCAAAAGCCATTACTTGTCACTCATATATGTAATCTGCATCTGTCATAGCTCTGTCACTCTCAGGAAATGACCAGAATTTATAGTTACTACTTTATCCTTCCCTTTCATAAAGGCTTGCTTTCCTTCTTATTAATGCCCCTGAAGCATATTGCAGTTTAAGAAGAAAATGATCAAGACTGTTATTCCCATGACTGATATTTGACCATTTTTTAATTTCTTTCTGAGTCTTGCTTAAATTAATATGTTGAATGCTTCCTGACAGCTTTAGTCATTGAATGATGGAATAGATGAGCCACACAGATCAGGAAAATTTCAGATCCGAGGTCCATCCCACTTTGAATTAGTAGGCGGTCTCAGCCAAAACGTGATTGGAACCTGCCCATGTATCTTAAGTTTGTTCCATAAATTCTATTCTTTAGTTTATTTAGGCACAGTATCTAGGCTTTAAATAAACATTTGGGTCATCTTAAATTGGATGTGAAAAGCACCAAATTTCAGCAAAAACAGGAATTCTGCAGATGCTGGAAATTCAAGCAACACACATCAAAGTTGCTGGTGAACGCAGCAGGCCAGGCAGCATCTCTAGGAAGAGGTACAGTCAACATTTCAGGCCGAGACCCTTCGTCAGGACTAACAGGTTAGTGCTGATGAAGGGTCTCAACCTGAAATGTCGACTGTACCTCTTCCTAGAGATGCTGCCCGGCCTGCTGCGTTCACCAGCAACTTTGAAGTTTCAGCAACAGACTATCAGTTGAGGCTGTCTGTGTTGGTGTTAGTGCTTGTCATTTTTTACTTGTTTGCTTTTCAGGATAAGGATGCTGTTGGCAAGCCCAGTATTCACTGTACTAACCCACCCTAACCACCTGTCAGAAGGTGATTGTGAGCCACCTTATCAATCTGCCGCAGCATTTCTGGCAAAGATGCACTTGCAGGATTTAGGACAGTGTAAGAAGCAGGATATATTTTCAAGTCAGGGTAGTGTGTGATTTGTAAGAGGAATCTGTAGGTAGTGATGTTCCCATGCACCTTGTCCTTATTGGTGGTAGAGTCTGTAGTCTCACACGATGCTATTGGTCACCCTAACTGTAATGTGATGCAAACTGCACCCACTGAGATCTAGAGCAGGAGGGCGTGAACGTTTGGAATGGTAGATGTTATATCCATCAATTACACTGTTTTGTCTTGCCTGGTTTAGTGCTTCTTTAGTGTAGTTGGAATTGTACAGATCCATGCATGGTGAGTGTATTCCATCACACACCTGTTTCGCACTTTGCAGATGGTGGAGTGGCTTTGGGGAATCTGGAAGTGAACCATTTACCACAGGACCCTGGTCTATTCCAATAGCCTCCCAATTTATGTGGCATGTATACCTGAGTTCCTGATCAGTACTGGCATCCAGGGAGAGCTGGCTAAGTAGGTATGGGAGGAAGCAGAGCATAATGATAGAAAGTTGCTTTTGGACTAGAGGCCTGCCACAGGGCCTGTTAATGTTTGTCATTTATGTAAATGGTTTGGATGAGAAGGTAGAAGGAATACATAAGAACATAAGAATTAGGAGCAGGAATAGGCCATCTGGCCCGTAGCCTATTCCACCATTCAATAAGGTCATGGCTGACTTGACCATGGTCGCATCTCCACCCACCTGCCTTTTCCCCATAACCCACTACTATGAAAAACCTATCCAACCTTGTCTTAAATTATGTTTACTGAGGCAGCCTCCACTGCTTCATGGGGCAGAGAATTCCACAGGTTCACCATTCTCTGGGAAAAGCAATTCCTCCTCATCTCCATCCTAAATCTACTCCCCCAAATTTTGAGGCTACGTCTCCTAGTTCTAGTCTCACCTACCAGTGGAAACAACTTTCTTGCCTCTATTTTAACTACCGTTTTCAGAAGTTTATATGTTTCTATAAGATCTCCTCTCATTAGTAAGTTTGGAAATGATACTAAAATAATTGGTATTGTAGTCAGTGAAGAATGCTATCAAAAATCACAAGGGGCTCTAGCTCAGCTGGTAAATGGACTGAGGATCAGCAAATGGTATTCAATCGAGATATGTGCAAGGTGTTGCACTTTGGGAAGTCAAATCAGGGTAGGACTTCCACGCAGGACAGCAAGCCAAGGCTTTGGCGAGTATTGTAGAACGAAGAGACCAAGAAATACAAGTACATAATTCTCTGAAAATGGCATCACAGCTAGGCGGGGTGGTGAAGGCGGCTTTTAGTCCACTAGCCTTCATCAGTCAGGCACTGAGCTTAGGAGTTCAGAAGTTATGTTGCAGTTGTACAGGACATTGTTGAGGCCCCACCTAAAGTATTGTGTCCAGTTTTACTGCAATGGGAAATAAGTCAGCAAGCTGGAAAGAGAGCAAAGAAAATTTACAAGATTGCTGCCAGGACTCGAAGGCCTGATTTATGGGAAGAGGGTGGTCAGATTAGGAATTCATTCATTCATGTATAGGGGAACTGAGAGGTGACCTTATCGAGGTGTATAAAATCATAAGAGACATTCACAGGGCGAAGTCAGTCTTTTTCCCAAGGAAAGGGAATCAGAAAACAAAGAGCATAGGTTTAGGGTGAGAGGGGAAAGATTTTAAAAGGACCTGTGGAGAAACTTCTTAACACAAGAGTGGCGAAATATATAAAACACTTGGATAAGTACATGAATTTGAATGGGTTACAGTGACTGGGCCAAACACAGGCAAATGGGGCTAGTTTAGATGGTTGGCATAGATTTGTTTAGGCCAAAGGACCTGTTTCCCTGCTTTATCACTCTGTGACTCTATGATAACTACTCTTGCTCTCCTGTGAAGTCTTTTAGGCACTGGAGTGAATACAAGTATTGTTCTGCCATTGACATTCATTTATGTGAACTGGTGCATGATGAGAACGAGTTCTGTAATATGTCCCCTCAGAGAAAATCATTTCCTGAGCAGAATCGTCATTTGCTATATCCACTGACTGCTGCTGCATGGATGAAGACCCCCTTACAGAATAAAAGCAAAAATCAGTGACAAGTAAGATTTGTGTAACATCATGGCAAAGATGATCATATTTCACTTGCTGTTGAAATCAAATTAACACGTCCAAGTGCCATATGGAGTGAGCTTGCATTACATATCATACGGTCCTCAAGAAGTTGGAAGGCTTCCATCTCCAATGGCCAGGAAGACCAAAATTCCTCCGAACGTTAGTGCTTCCTCCTCCACAGTTGCTAACTGTAAATTCTGTGGAGAACGGCCTCCTGTTCTCCACCAATCACTTTTGTTTTGGGCCTTTCCCTTCTCCTGCAATGGAAACTACTGAGTGACACAGTAGTGTAGCAGTTAGCACAACGCTTTACAGCACAGGCGACCCAGGTTCAGTTCCTGCCTCTGCCAGTAAGGAGTTTGTATGTTCTCCCCGTGACCGCGCGGGTTTCCTCCCACCATCCAAAGACCTACTGGTTGACAGGTTAATTCATCTCCTGATTAGGCTGGGATTAAATTGGGAGATTGCTGTAGCTCGAAGGACCATAAGGGCATGTTCAGCACTGCATCTCGATAAAGAAATTAAGGTAAATTAAACAAACATTCACTGGATCAAGGAGACCGATAAAATAGACTCAGAGTAGGACTGGCTTGCAGTAGTGAATGAATAAATACCGATTTGATGACCTATCAATTTGCCATAAGGTCAGGTTGATTGGAGACTGGTGTGGCTCAAAGTTTGGTGTTGGAGAAATGGGTTTCAATTCATGTGGCACTGGCACCAGGGAAGCAGGGAGCTGTTCCACTGCGATGTGCTTCACTTGAATCAGGCTGGGAGAAGAACCTTGGAAGATTAGTTTACGAGACTTAAGAAAAACTTAAAACTAAATAATGATTGGGGGAGATTTCTACTGAGAGCTTATTTAGAAAATTGAAAGGGCAGGTGGTAGTACATGGTTACAAAATGGGTAATAATAAACAGCATCTGTCAGAAAGGGACAGGAGAAATTACATTGAGGAAGGAGAAAAAGCCTGAGAAATTAAACAAATATGTAGCACCGAGGAAAGAGAAACAGAAAATTTCCTGGAAATAGTGCAAGACAGAGATGAGGAGGAACTTCTCTAACCAAAGTGGTAAGTCTGTTGGATTTATTGCCACAGATGTCTGTAGAGGCCATGTCATTGGGTATATTTAAAGTGGAGGTTGATAGGTGCTTAATTAGTAAGGGCATCAAAGGTTCCATGAAGAAGGCAGGAGAAAGGGGCTGAAAGGAAGAATCAAATCAGCCATGATCAAATGGCAGAGTAGACTTGATAGGCCAAATGGCCTAATTCTGGTCCAATGCCTTATGGTCTTAAAACAATAGATCTGCAGTGAATGAGGGAAAGGTAGTTATCTGGCTCTACCACCTCCTCTGGCAGCATGCTCCTGTCAAATAAGTTTCCTCTCAAATCCCTTTTAAAACTTCTTCCTCTTCTATTGAAAATATGCTCTCTTGTTTTTGATTTTTAAAAAGATCATTTTTTTCAAATGTACAATATCTTTACAGGGTATGATGAGGTAGGTGAAGATGTTTCCCTAGCTGGAATATCCTAAACCAAAAGATCACAATCTCAAAATAAAGAGGTAGCTACTCAGAAGTGAAATGAGAAAAAAAGTTTTTGAATAGTAAATGTGAGGAGGCTCAGTTCTTGAGCATATTTAAGACTTCAAGAGAATCAAGGGATATGGAGTTAGTACAGGAATATGGACCTGAAGAAAATAAAAATTAGCCATGATCTTATTGAGCAAAGAATAAAACGGCAATTCTATTTCTTTTGTTTTAATAAAGTGCATAGCAAAGACAGAGTGAGTTTGAGGAATAATGTGAAGGAGTAGAGTAATGCATAAAATGGAAGGTTAGCATTGCAACTGTACTTACTTATGCTCCCCACCCCAGTTAGGTTACTATGCAGTTTTTGCACCAAATCCAGAAATGTAGCCCAATCCCCTGCATCTGGCTTGTGTCTGAATATGGTATCGCTGTGGCCATAATCTTGCAGGGGGAGATTTTTCCTCCCTCCAGCTCCTCAATGGCCCAACAATTCAATAAAGTCAGTATTACTGAAATGAAGTGAAGCTTTCTGTACTCATTCATTGCTATCTTACACAGTTACCAACTCCTTCAAATGCCAGCATTAGCGTTTACTACTTTACCATTGCCTCTGTCATGCCAAAACTGCATAATGACGTGGCTGTGATAAAATACCATTGGTGCTGGTGATCTATTGAATATTACCAGAATTTTCTACTATACTTAAGATCTTCGGCATCAACAGTGCTTTGCTTTTGTGTGCAAAAATTACGGAAAGACATTTCATCATCAAATTTGGGAACCTAGCCCAACCCAACCCAGTTCCCTTGCATTCTGCAATCATTACCAAACCACATACTCCCCATAATTCTGACACAGCTCGGGTTCTAATTGAATCCAACATTGAATGCTAACCCACACCCTTTGATAGAACAGCGTCTGTACGGTCATTAGGTCAGAACAGAAAGTGCAGTGTTGCTTTCTGGATCAAATAATCTGCTGACATTCACTATCTAAATATTGACGAAGTTTACCCAAGGCATGTGGAACAACAAAAAGCTCTACTTTATAGAATAAATTTATGTTCTGTACCATCATTCCTGTCAGCACTTCAATCCTGGCAGAACTAATAGAAAAAGAGCTAGAAGTGTATTTAAATAATAATTTTGATAGTCATCTGGTAGTACACTACTCAACATAATACCAGTATTGAGAAAATGGATGTTGAGGAATAAATCTACAAATCACTATTGGCATTAATGCCAACTTACTGATGAAAATTTAAATTTCTCCTTGTAACTTTGATTTCGTAGCTTACCTGTAAATCTCATTAACGGGACACTTTTCTTATAAAATGTGTTGAAAAGAGCTGCTTTGTATTTTAACTGCCTAAGTGTCAGATATAGATGCACTTTTAAAACTGCATCAAACACAAAGCTAACTTCAGAGAGAAAAAAAATCAGGCAATACCCAAGAAGCGAAAGTATAGCCAAATGTGTTTAAGGACATAAAGAGGTAGCATATTTGATGATGAAATCCCTTGTTGCAATTCACCATCATAAACTGAAATTTGCGGTCATTGTGCTGAATACTACGTAATTAAGGGTCTCCAAAGACCAAAATAATGTACAAAATTATACAATAGGTACTGTTATCCAAGCCAATGAAGGTAAGAGTAATTATGGTTTTGTCATAAAAATTTATTTTTAATGAAGAACCACCCCAATTCTCACTGTGATAATTGTGGCCTTTAAGTAATACATGGATAGAGAATTCGTTTTGCACGCGAATAATGTTGTGTTGTAATTAGCATGTACATCAGATTACCATGGATTACAGTGTAACTGTGCCTAATGACTACCTATCAACCACTTTGTGATGCTATGTTTTCTAATGTTAGCAGCAGAATCCAGCATAAAAAAAACAACATGCTGTGTGGCACTTTATGAGCATGCTGCCAGGCTTATCAGAAAATGAGTTATTACTAAATTTTATACAATTTTGAAGTTATTGTGCACAAACAGTATTTTATTGCACATTGAGTACTGTTATTGTTTCATCCCTAGAGCCATAAAGCTTCTGGCCATAAAACACCACAATAAAGGTCCTTGTAATTGTATGAACTGAAACAGTCTATATTTGAGATTTGTAGAGAGAAGTGTATTGTCATTGAGTTATCTTAAAGATTCTGAAATGTGGTTTCCGATGTTTAAAGCAATTCTGAGGTCCCAGAAACCGCACTCTGAAACACATAGAGCAGATTTTCAGCTTGCTACCTGAGTGTAAAACTAACATTACAGAGCAGGTGCCCAGGGCAGAAACTCAACTGCTTTTCACTTCCATTGAAATCGAAGGAAAATATACTGCAGTGTCTCCACTGTGACTCCTATTCCAATGCCAGGAGTATACCCTGACTCCCAAATGGTTGCCTAATGACAAGTAAGAACAAGGGATGAGAGCTAGAAGAGGAATCAGAAGGCCATTGTAAGTAGGATTAAAGAAACTTTCAAAGTATTCTACACCTATGTGAAGAACAGGAGGATGGATAGATAGATACATAGATAGATAGATACTTTATTGGTCCCAAAGGAAATTACAGTGTCACAGAAGCATTACAAGTCACAGATATACAAATATACGTGGGAAGGGCTAACACAATCAAGATGATTGCACTGCCACAATTTCTTCATCTTTTCCAGTCAATTCCATGTTTTATTCCTCTGTCATATTTTAAGCAATTGGATTCAATTATTATACCCTTCATTTGGAATTATAAAGTCATTAGAATTACGAAAAACACTTGTCAGAGGCCAAGGAAGAAGGTGGTTTTGCCCTACCAGATGTTAAAATGTATTACTGGGCTGCCCACCTATCCATTCTTGCATGGTGGGAAAAAAGGCCTACCCTCTACCTCAGACTCGTGCCCAGTATGGTTACTCATAGAGCGAGTGCTTTGTAAGAAGACTTGCTTACCAGCTCTCCTTAATAGCCCCACTGCAGTTAATAAGTCACATTTTAGTAACAGCTTCGTGATTGGCAGCACTATAAGAACTTGGAAACAGATTCAACTGCATATTAAGGCCCAAAAACCTTATATTGACACTCCGATTTGTGACAATCATTCCTTTTTTCCTGGCCTGAATGATACTGTTTTTTCTACCTGGAAACAGAGAGGCATCTGTAGTGTAGGTGACCTATATATTAATGGAAACTTTGCCTCATTTGCGCAGTTACAAGCAGTTTATAATATCCCTGTATCTAGTTTTTTTTAGATATTTACAAATTTGAGATTATGTTAGGAAATATATACCTAACTTTGAAGTTTTAGACAAACATGAGTCCCTGGAGGCAATAAATAAATTTGATCCTGCTACTGGTAGTGCGTATCCTATTTTTATCAGATCCTACATAATGGAGCTCGGGTGAATACTGCAGGTCTCACACAGGCATGGATGGATGAATTGGGTTTAGAACTGACAGAGGACGTCTGGGATGAGTGTTTAAAGAGTATAAATGATTCTTCGATCAACGTCAGACACAGACTTATACAGTTTAAAACAATACATAGACTCCATTATTCCAAAGAGAAGTTGCACGGTTTCTACCCTGATGTTTCACCAGTTTGTAATAGATGTAAATCTGTGAACAGTAACTTGTCACATGCATTCTGGTCATGTTGTAAGCCTTGTGCATACTGGAAAAGTATTTTTCACTGTTTCTCTGAGGCTTTTGGGAAGCGGTGGGAACCAAACCCACTTATAGCCATCCTTGGAGCAACAAGCTCCCTATCTTCAACCAATAAGTCTGGAAAAAAAGGCTGTATTGTTTGGAATGGTGATTGCTAAGAAGTTAATCCTGCAAATGTGGAAAATGGACTCTGAGCCTACGTACGATCTGTAGCTGAGAGAACTGGTAAATACTTTACATCTGGAGAGACTGAGACTATGTAATGAGGACAGAGGGGACATCTTTGGATATGGAGCCTTGTATCGGACTTTCTTACGGGGTGAGGTAAATACTTTACATCTGGAGAGACTGAGACTATGTAATGAGGACAGAGGGGACATCTTTGGATATGGGGCCTTGTATCGGACTTTCTTACGGGGTGAGGACTGAGGTTTTTTTTGGGGCAGTGCACCTCTGCTGTGTGTGTTTACTTTTGCCTTTATATTTTTCTCCCTTCTGCTGCTCAATATTTAATTTGATTTTGTTAAGGTCATGGTTTTTGTAGATGTGCTGTATTTTTTTTGTTTTTTTTGTTTGTTTGTAATAAAAAAATTAAAAGAATATATTAAAAAAATTAGAAGGGAATTAAGAAAGAATAAAAAATAAGTTACCTCAAACAGTCTAACAGGAGAGGATCACCAGTTCCCTGGCTATAGGTTGACTCATTATAAAGCCTACTGGCCAAGGGTAAGACTAGAGTGAAAGTATAGCCATTGAGGAATGAAAGAGGAAACATATCTCGAGTTCGGAGGAGGTAGATGAGGTCCATAATGAATACCTTGCTTCAGTATTCACCAGTGAGAGGGACCTTGATGAACGTGAGGACAGCATAGGACAGTCTGTTACACTGGAACATGTTGACTTTATGAAAGTGGATGTGCGGCCGGGCGGGATATATTCCAGGTTATTATAAGAAGCGAAAGAAAAGATTGCTGCAGCTTTGGTGATGATCCTTACATTCTCACTGGCCACAGGAGTAGAACCAGAATGCTGGAGGGAAGTAACTGCTACTCCTATGTTCAAGAAAGGTAATAGGGATAAGCCTGGGAGTGAGTCTTATCCTAGTGAAGGGCAAACTATTGGAGAAGATTCTTAGAGACAGGATTTCCAAGCGTCTGGAGAAGCATAGTCTGATTAATGAAAATCAACATGGTTTACTAAGGGCCAGGTCATGCCTTATGAGCATGAATGAATTATTTGAGGAAGTGACCTAACAAATTGATGAAGGCAGAACAATGTATTGTACATAGATTTTAGAAAAAAACATTTGACAATTTCCCCAGGGTAGGCTCATCCAGAAAGTTATGAGCATGGGATCCATGGAAACCTAGCTATAAGGATTCAGAACAGGCTTGCCCTCAGAAGGCAGATGATGGTAGTACATGGAGAGGATTCTGTGCAGATCAGTGACAAGTGGTGTGTGGCAGGGATCTGTTTTTTGTGATTTTCATAAATGACTTGGATAAAGAAGTGGAAGGGTAGGTTAGTAAGTTTGCAGACAGCAGGACTTTTGGTAGAAAATTGCCATAGGTTACAAGGAGATATAGACAAGATTCTTAATGGCAGGATTCTTAGCAGTGTGGAGGAACAGAGGGATCTTGGGGGTCCAAACCCATAGATCTCTCAAATTTGTCGCACAAGCTGATCAGGTGTCTAAGAAGGCATATGTTGTGTCAGCCTTTATCAATTGGGGGAATGAGTTCAAAATCCACAAAATATTGTTGCAGTTCTAGAAAACTCTAGTCAGACCACTCTTGTGTTAATTTCTGGTCACCTCACTATAAGAAAGATATGGAAGCTTTAGAGATGGTGTAGAAGAGATTTACTAAAATGCTGCCTGGTTTAGAGGAAGATTGAGCAAGCTAGTTTCTTCTCTTAGGAGCAAAAGCGGATGAGAGGTGAATTAATAGAGGAGTATAAAATTATGAGAGGCATAGATAGAGTAGACAGCCAGCACCTTTTTCTTAAGGCAGTAACGGTCATAATCAGAGGTTATCCGTTCAAAGTGAAGGAAAATTTAGGCAGATGTCAGGAGGTAGTTTAGTTGTACACAGAGTGGTAGGTGCCTGGAATGCATTGCCAAGGTGGTCTTAGGGACATTTAAGAGGTTCTTAAATAGGCACATGAATGTAAGGGAAAGGGAGAGGCTTGGGCGTGTAGGAGGGAGCGGTTCGAATGTTTGTGGAGTAGGTTTATTTAAATCAGCACAACATTGTGAGCTAAAGAGCCCATTGTATGCTGTGTACTGTATTATTCTATGTCCGGTGAGAGCTTAGGGGGAAGGAAAAACCATGAGTTCATACAGGGCAGAAGACAGTCATTTTGTTGGCCTCATTGCTGAAGTAATAGCTCACATGTCAGCTGCTTCAATTTTCACTGCAGAAAGATCAGTGAAGAGGGGCTAAAAGTGAGTTAAAACTGAGTGAATACCTCGTATGCAGGCACTTGTAGGTACAACTTCACGGGAACTAAAGAAGTGAGTCAGCACGCTGGGAAATGGGAGACATGATCAACTGCACTAAAACTGAGGAACAATATGAGTGTGAGGAGCAGTAGACCTACATCGTTCTTGAGAACAATCCAATGCATTGCAAACTAATTTGCTGGCTCAGCACCTAGTATAGGGGAGGATTCCAATGAGGTTCACAACATACAAGTAGACTGCCAGAGGAACTCAGCCCTGATGAAGGGCCTCAGCCAAAATGGTGACTGTTAATTTTCCTCCATAGATGTTGCCCAGCCCGCCAAGGTCCTCCAGCATTTTGTGTGTATTGCTCCATTGACATAAAGCTAACCCACCTAGTTCCTCATTATAACCCAGATTATCAAGTTCTACCATCCTCTAAAACCCTAATGCAGAGATGCCACTGAGCTACAAATCTTCTTAGGGGGATTCAGGCCACTTCTCTGCCTGATCCATTAAGATAAAATCAGCTTTTATTGTGTGGTAAGTGTTACACTTCTTTCACTGCCCATATTAATTGTTGCTTATCTTTGGACCACTGCAATTGATGGCCAATGGTGGTTGAGGGTATTCTTAACTGGTTATCACCATTCCTAGTCATATACTTCCATCACTAATTTTGGGCTACCAGAAGAGAAACACTTTTCAGAAGCAGTGAAATTTAAAAGAATCTGGCAGAGTAGGTCTGAAATTTGACAAAAGCTTGCAGGAATAAGAAAAGGCTCTTTGAGCCTTCAGCCCTCTCTACAATGCAATTAATTGTTCTAGAGCTTAACTCAATTTACGTACCGTTGCATCAGATCCTTTCACATTCTTACTCACTTCAGTTCTGAATTTTTCAAATGACCAAGTCTCACCTGCACTTTGAGGGAGAAAGTTCATGACAAGTATATCTCTTCAGATAACTCTGTCATACTTTTCATTGGTCCCAAAACCTTTTACTACAGAAATGATTCACTTCAAAATACAAGGAGCAGGCTATAAGGTAAAGCATGGATCTGGAATTAAAATTAAAACTCAATTAAGTTCTCTTTGAAATAATGAAAATCAGGTCTGCTTCCTACTCCAACAATTATAAATTAAACAGCAGTCACGGGAAATAAATTTGACTTTTGGCAAAGAAAGAGAAGAGAGAAAGATTAAGAAATATGACACATTGATCTGCATGTTATCATGGGGTAGATATTCTGAATTTTACTTATAGATGGTTATCTTTCAAAATACACATTGATAAGAATGGTAAAATAGTGGTCAAATTACTAAACCAGGAATCCAATGGTTTTGACTGTTGGATCCAAACACTTGAGATCTGTTCTACTCATGATGCTGGGGAACTTGTTTAATTAAGTAAAAATTTAGTACTAGTAACTATGACCATAAAACAACTGGTTTGTCACGAAAGCTAATCATATCCATGAATGTCCTTTTAGGAAAGAAATCTGCCATTTGGTCTTGCTGTAATCTAATATGACAGTGCAGATACGCAGCAATGAAGCTACTGTGTTAAGTCACTTAACTACCCTTTGAATTAAATTAAACCACTTAACTGACCTCTGAAATGGACAAGCAAGCCATTCTGTCTAAATGCAATTTTATGGTATGGCATAGTAACAATATTAACAGCATCTAATTATAATGTCCCAAGATCCATCAACAGCACTCACTAGACTTCAAAAAAAAGTTGACAACATCATCTGAAAAAAATATTAGAGCCAATAACCAAAAACTAATTTGAAGAAGGGGTATTTCTTGTTGGGAGAAACTCCTACAATTGATTACGTGATGCAACTCCTAGAGATTAGATGATGGGAGAAAATAAAATGTTTTTTTTCTTTGAAGGGTTGGATAGAAGTCTTAAGGAGCATTTTCAAAACTAGCTAGTTGAGTAGAATTTTAAGAAAGGAATCCCAAAATTTGAAACTTTTCAAGGCATGACTACATGCAGTGGAGGAATGAAATTTGGGTATATTCAAATTCTAAAATTGGAGTTGTGCACAAATTTTGGAGGGTTCTGGGAGATTAATACAGAAGTGTGAGGCTTCAAAGAGATTTGAAAGTGGAGGGGTATTTTCTACTCTAGGAATTGGTTTACTGGGAGCCAAACTAGGTAAGCAAGCTTCATGAACTGGACATTATCCATGTTAGATTTCACTTTCTGCAGTTTACAGAGCAGAAAGAGCAAAGGTCAAATGCTGGATTAGGCAAGTCAAGCAACAGAGGGAGGGAGTGAACAAGAGTTTCATCAACAGATTATCTGAGCAGCAGCAGAGTTGGAGATAGTGACAGAATGGATCTAAGGTCCAAATACCAAGTTGGGATCAGGTCAGACTATGAACAGTCTGATTTAATTTCAGATTGATTTCAGGGATAGAAGTGAAGTTGGTAGCTGGGAAATCACCTTTGTGAACGAAACAGAGGCAATGGCTTCCATCTTACAAATTTTTAATCGGAAGATGTTTCAATTTCAAAAAAGAAATCTGATAACTGGAGTTAAAAGGCAGGTGCAGCCAATTATTTCCATCATAAAACAACAATGTAAACTTTCTAAACAGTAGGGTCCTACATAGAAACATCTTGAGCTCCTTCCTTGATGATTTCCCTTCTATCATAAGGCAGGAGTAAGGTTGTTATTTGTTAATTTCATAGTGTCCAGCTGCAACTATAACTCTGCATTTAATGAAGCAGTTTATGTCAACATTCAGCAAGATCTGGACAATATTCAGTCATGCACAAGTAGCATGCATGCCAGACAAGCTTTAGGGACTAATTTTCTCCAACAGAAGTGAGCTTAATAAAAGTTGCATGATCTTCAAAGTCATTATCATCACTGAATCCCTCAACATCAACACCCAGAGGGTGGAGTAATGGGGAAGAAGGTGGTTCACCACATATCAGAAGCTTCGCTGACCCAGTCATAAAAATACTGTAGCCACTAGAACAGGTTAGAGACGGAACGTCCAATGACGAGTGACTCACCTGATGCTGATGCCAGCATTATGTTCAATCCTGTTCATTGTTCCAGTCCAAATGAAACAGCCCACACCTAACAACATGATCATTCAGGCGTGAACTGATAAGTGCAAATAAAACTTATGCTGTCTCAAAAGTGCAGGCGTGTTTGACTTGACCAACTCCAGCAAGAGAGTCTAATCATCTACCCTTGACATTCAAACTAACCTAACTTGGAAATATTTCACTGTCCTTCCACGTCACTGACCCTCGACACCAGATATTCCCATTCACTAGCACTTGTCACAATTGCCCAGATCTCAGAAATAAATTACTTATAAAAAAAACAGGTTCTGACTTTCCCAAAGACTTTCTGCTGCATGAATGCAATCAGAAATGTGTTTGAATATTCTCCACCTCCCTGTTGAGTCTTGTTCCAAAATCACCTGTGGTCAACTCCATCTATGACAAAGCAAGTCAGTGGACTGATACACTATCCAGCACCCTGAACGTTCAGTTCCTCCACTGCCAATGCAGCATGGCTGCAGTGCACAAGATACACTGCATCGATTTGCAAAGGCTTCTTCATCAACACCTCCTATACCTGCAACCTACAGCTGAGAGGACTAGCAAAGCAGACAATGAGAACACCATTGCAGCGATGTTTCTCTTCCAAACCTAGTGTTTTGACTTGTTAATAAATGACGACTCCTTCAGTATCACTGGATGCAAATCTGGACTTCCCCATCCAGTTATCTTCTACACAAGGATGGCTATGGTTCAGGATGGTGGTTCACCACTGATGCCTAAAGGAACTCACGTTAGATGCTTCCCTTCTCAATGAAGCGTCTTGTTGTCCTAGAACAGGAATGTGCACATTTGTCAAGTTCACTTAAAGGCGAGGAGTGTGCTTTTAGAATAATAACAGGGCTAACCAAGGGATAAACAATCATATTTATTTTTTGGGAAGACTAAACATCCTTTCTAACAGAACACAGCTGCAAGCTATGCTAAGTAGCTGATCTTGACTTTTTTTTAAGATACAACTCTAAGTTGGTCACTTAAAGCTTATTTCTATGACTTGTGGCTCACGGCCTTTGCTGTAACCCAACACTCACAAAATACTAGAAGAACTCAGTAGGTCAGATACCATCTATGAAAATGAATAAACAGTCGACGTTTCAGGCCAATACTCTTTATCAGAATTGGAAAGGAATGGGGAAGATGCTCAAGTAAAAAGATGGGGGAGAGGAAGGAGGGAAAGCTAGAAGGTGATAGGTGAAGCTAGGTGGGTGGAAAATGTAAAAGGCTGGAGAAGAAGGAATCTGACAGGAGAAGAGAGTAGGCCACGGGAGAAAGGGAAGAAGGATGGGCACCAGGGGGAGGTGATTGGCAGGTGAGGAGAAGAGAGCGTGGCGAATGGAAGAAGAGGGAAGGGGAAGGAAAAAGAAAAAAAGCAGATACTGTAACCAGGGACTCAGCCATTTTGCAGCAAGTAGACATTTGTTTCTGTTCAGCACTGCACCACAATGAGGCAACATCATCATGAGTTACTTTCTATGCTATAATGAAAAGAAAAATATCAGACTTTCCACTGTCATTTAAGATATTTGTCCTTTTCCACATGGACCTAATTTGAGGATTTGGCATTAGTTCAATAGAAAGGAACAGAATATTGTGCAATATCCAAGCTGTAGGGAATTTGAATGAAAATACACAATTTTTTTTTAATACTATTTGAAAACAATGAAACTTACTAACAAAAACTACTATATGTATCTCAATAATAACTGTAAGGCAGATTAAGACATTTTAAAGTATGTGCTAACCTACTTACAGACAGTATTGCTCCCAAGAGTCCTTATAGCCTTACACCTTCTTTATAGGAAAGCTGAATAGGTAAATGGGTTACATCAGCCTCAGAAATCAATGTGTATACTCTGTTCTCAGCCACAGAGGAGCTTGTCGAACCCATTTTATCATAGCTCTAGGAGCTGTATTGATCTGACTGTTAACTACTCTAAGGTGGCTAACAATCCAATGAAGATGCGTCCATATGTCCATCCACAAACAGTCTGCTCTCAAAAGCCCTTTCAGAACATGTGATTGCATGTTAAATTACTTTTGTGTCTACTTGATCAAACCTGACTACTCTGGGGCCTAAATGCTATTAATTACTGGAGGGTTCAGCACTAATATAGTTACGTGATGTTAAAGTGCAGAATGAATACGCCATTGCTAAATGCATGAATTTACAAACTTAAGCGTGCCTGGAATACCAAACTTAATATGCTGTTTCTAAGATTCCTTTCTTTTTTTTATCTATCCTCCTTGTATTCATGTCATATGCAAATAGCTATTCCTGCTCAAGCCCAGCCACAGATTTTTTATTGTATTTTTTTGTTGAGATACAGCACAGATAAGCCCTTCCAGTCCTTCGAGCCACATCGCCCTGCAATCCCTGGACAACTTACAATGACTAATTAACCTACAAACCGGTATGTCTTGGACTGTGGGAGGAAATCGGAGCACCCGGAGGAAACCCACACTGTCCCGGGGAGATCGTACAAACTCCTGAGAGGCAGGGGTAGGAATTGAACCCTGGTCATCTGTACTTAAAGCATTGTGCTAACAACTGCACTACCGTGCCACCCATGAAATAAATGTATATGCAAAATAATATTGGTAGATTAATTGCCCACGGCAAATTGCTCCTAATGTCGGTGAGTACAATCTTGGGAAAGCTGACAGGAATTTGGAAAGAATAAAATTGGATTAGTATAAAAGGATGTCTGAAGGTCGGTGCAATTTGGATGGACTGAAAGGCCAATATCTACCCCTTCCCACTGCCCTCTGACTGTAAATGTTTATTTTATTTAGTGATACAGCAAGAAGTAGGCCCTTCCAGCCCTTCGAGCTACGTCGCCATAGCAACCCCAATTAACCCTAACCTAATTACGAGACAATTTATAATAACCAATTAACCCATCCAGTATGCCTTTGGACTGTGGGAGTAAACCAGAGGACCCAAAGAAAACCCCCACCTTCCACAGAGAAGACATACAAAAGACTCTTCACGGAACGGCACTGAAATTGAAATCCGAACTCCAATACGGCCCAAGCTATAATAGCGTCACACTAACCACTTCCCTACCGTGGCACCATAATCAATGACTATGAAATTTTTCTAGGCACCTACACGTTTGCTATCAAGTTTACTTGTGCCTATGTACCTTGTTAGCTCAAAGCAGTTATAATCGCATGCATTTAAATACAAACATTCTTACCCAGGACCAATTTTATTTTTGTTACAGGTTCAAATGCATTACAGTCTAGTTGCAAAAAGTGTTTAAATACTTTCATGTTACCTTTGCTCAAGAAACAGGGTGACTCTTCTTTCAATTTTTATGATAATCTTGAACTAAAATGGTTTATTTGATCACAATTGGGTTCACATTGCACCATTGCCTCCCTCTGGTGCTCCCTCCCCCACCCCTTTTCTTTCTCCCATGGCCTTCTGTCTGCTCCTATTAGATTCCCCTTCTCCAGCCCTGAATCTCTTTCACAAATCAGCTTCCCTGCTCTTTACTTCATCCCTTCCCCTCATGGTTTCACTGATCACCCTGTATTTCTCTCTCTACTCCCGCACCCTTTAAATCTACTCCTCATCTTTTTCTCTCCAGTCCTGCTGAAGGATCTTGGCCCGAAACATTGACCGTACTCTTTTCCATAGATGCTACCAGGCCTGCTGAGTTCCTGCAGCCTTTTGTGCGTGTTGCTTGGATTTCCAGCATCTGCAGATTTTCTGTTTTTGTGAATGGAATTGATATCAGTGATCTTAAAGGACCTTTTTCACTACAGGAGACAGGGCAGCAGCTGGTGAAATGATGAATTTTAATCAGGGATGCTCAAGTGGCTAAAATTTTGATATCTAGGATTTTTCAGGCGGGAAGTGAGAATAGAGATAAGATGAAGTGATATCAAAGTAGGATTCAAAAACAAGGATAAGAATAGTGTAATTAAGTTGTCTCTTCATTGGTGTCCAATCTAGGCCACAAGCACAGGGCGATGGTCTGGAATTTTTCAATGACTAGTTTATAGTGTGCAGGTTATGAGAATAATCTATAGAATGGTCAGTTTTGGAGGTAATAATGGCTCCAACCTGGTTTTCCTGCACCCACCCTGTTTTTTTGTTAAAATCGGAGTCATAAGATCCAATAATTCTGATCCTCGAGTTAAAGAGGCTGCAAAGTGACACATGCCGAACAATACATATTGTATCATGGTAAATAAATTTAAGCAAACTGATATCTTAGCCATATCTGATGACTGACTGGATCCATTAACATGAGATGTATGCACATATTAACATGGGATCGGCACATTAATAGATATTGTTCAGGATGCACTGAATCAGATAAAGATGCTTGGGAATATTAAACCAGGCAGGGTTATTTGGGAGATCAGTATGCTACAGGATCTTACTGTGAGGTGGAAACATTAATACCATAAAATTCTGTACTGTGGCCTAAGGAAACATAGGCGGAACTCCTCAATTTAAAGCTGAGAACATGGAAAACGAAAACAAAATGCATTGTTTTTCCAAAACTACTAGGCCATCAAATAAAACCAAAGACTGTACGGCACATTTTACCCTTGGCATTATGGGCAAGAATTATGTCTCTACACTTTCGTTCCAACTGATCAAGACAATCTACCATTTGTTGGTTAATGTTATTTCAGATCATTGCAGTGGGAAAGACCCCAGCCTGCATGAACTGTGGTAATCAAGATAGGTCTGAAATCAATGTGGCAAATTACATCTACCATAGATATAAACAAATGCACAATTTTGTGAAAGACCTTCTTTTTGGTATGAATGAGAATCCCATCTCATCAGTTCCGTTGTATTAGACATTAACTCAACAGGCCAGTTTTATGATTCAGAAAGTATAGTTGCTGCTTTTCCACTGAGAGAAAATTTGCCTGCAATCATTACTTCTCCATGTCCTGCATAACATTGTGCATAAACTGAAATATATACAAAACTGTATTTATACTGTGTAAAATGAAAAATGCACAAAATAGTATTTACATTGTTTTAATCATTTTGTACACTTTTTTTGAATTTTCAATCTCCCCTGGATTACTCTTAAAGAATGGGGTGTTAAAGGAAAAAAATTCTTTCTTCCCATCTTGTTATTTTAGTTACCATTCATCTACTCTTGTAGTCTTTAGTCTGATAATTCTGTGGTCCGCGAATTGCAGAAGAGAGAAATGACACTCTTCCCTTAATGAGTCACATATTGACACAGGTTCAAACAGAATAGGCAGATGAACTGTTGGACTAACTCTCTCAGATTTCCTCTGGATTCCTTGTTTGACAGATAACTTGCATTTTTCTGCATTACACTTTCTCGGATGACTCCTGAGATGTTGAAATAACTCCGTATGACAATGCTGCTGTTCTATGAGCTTTTGGAGTAGAAAGCCATTGAAAATCAAATCACGACAACTTGGTTTTCACAAATGATAGAAAGCTGTTGTGGTTAGGGTTATCTATTCCCATGCAGAGAGTTGTGAGCCTGATTACCACCCTTGATTGTCATGTCTGATCTCACTAGACACATTTTGTACATTCTAGGCCAAGCTGCTGGATGGAACATTTCTTATCCTTGCACGAGTGGCATTAGCAGTGGTTCTGAAGAAGACAGATTGTGGTTTGACTTACCTCATTTTCCCCAGCTGCAGAAGGACAACCATGCGAGGAGATGAGGGCAAAGGATATTAGGTACAGGGTATCATTTAGAAAAAGCAAATTTACCAACCCGAATTTACGGCAGAGATGATTGGTTATTTTCCTTTTGACTGTGAATGTTTAAATCTAGACTTTTTTATGGGTCCCATTCTTCTGCCTGAAAAGACTTTTCCTGATAGTCACAGTCAGAGCTAATAATGCAGCAGTCTATGCTATTTCTGAGGGAAGTGTTTTTTTGAGAATCTCAATGATATTTTTTAACTAATGCGACATTGCGATATTTGAAACATAAATATATATTTTTAAATAATAGCAGCATGACAGAGTGAGTTAGGAATGGTGCAAACTCAAATAATATTTGAACATATACAAAAATCTGAATCAAAGACCTTGTCAGTTCTTAGACTATTTCAGTAACACTTTCTAGCTAAGCTTCTGGAATGTACTGCAATTTAAAGTAACCTTGGATTAACTTTTTCACCTAGATTCCTTTCATGTGCATAAGTGAAAGGCTTTACTTGGAGCCTTCCCATGGCATCATGACAGGTGATTTGTTAAATTGAGAATTTCTTCTGTTTCAAATCACTATCGTGCTCTTTATACTCATGTTTACAGTACCATTTCAAACAGTAAATGAAGTAATGGGCAGAAGCTCATCTTACGTTACATGAAGTTAAGTCCAAACTCTCATTCCCAGGATAGACACTATTTTCAGAAGCCTACAAAAATGTTCACACATATTAATTTATTTATTGTGACACAGCATGGAACAGGCCCTTCTGACCATTCAAGCTCTGCTGCCCAGCAATCCCCCAATTTAATCCCAGTCAGACCATGGGACAAATTACAATGACCTACCAACCAGTACATCTTTGGACTGTGGGAGGAAACTGGAGCACCTGGAGGAAACTCATGTGTTCACGGGGAGAACATACAAACTCCTTACATGCAACATCAGAAACAGAAACCGGGTCACTGGTACTGTAAAGCGTTGTGCAAACCACTACACTAATTGCTGGCAAAATCATTCAAGAATTAAATCACATTTTTTAAAGAAGTAGAATAATAATATTGCAAAAAAAAATCAGTACAGATATTCTTTGCTATCATTTTCAATCCACCAGAGGAAAAGGAAAAAGCAAGAATCAATTTCCCTCTGTGTTGTGTAGCATTTACACGGTGTCCTTACCCCAAAGAAGATGATTCCAGCAACTTACTGAACACACATCATATGCATAACTTATTTCATCCACACAATTTACAAGTGCAAGACCATGCTGATCGAAAGCTTTCAAACTGGGTCAAACTTTCAAAGTGGTTGTTCAACTTTAGATCTCTTTTACCTGATGTGAGTCTTCTGACAGTGCCCTGTACAAATTAAATTGACACAAAGAGAAGGGATAACAATCAAAGCTTGATTTAATGCAGGTGTTTAGATTTACAGGCTGCCACAACTGCCTGGGCAGTGACAGCTGTTGATTTTATCATTAATACTAAGCTATTACAGACTCTGTAGTCTTGGGACAGTGCAGCCTTCCTGTTAGCAACATCTCCATGGCTGATAACATTTGGCTGAACTTTCAGATCTTAACCTCCCTCCTGACGTTTATGGTCAAACCAGTCTAAAATGATCAGAGGAAAATGCACACAGTGGGGAGACAAGTAAAATAATATTGACTATACTGTTCATGACTATTAGGAAGAAAGAGCAAGGAAGGGGGAGAGCCCTGCAGCTTGACAGGCTTCAAGATAATCAGGGAGAAATCAAGTCAACACATTCATCCCACGGAAAGGAAAGCTGCTGAGCTTTGCAGGTTATTGTACAAAGAAGAAAAATAAAATCAACATGGAGCTATCTTATTAACATTCTTAATTCTGTGTTTTATGCATTTCGTCATCAGATGTTATCATGTTTCACAAAAAGAAAATAAAATGATATACATATGCTGGGATTAAAGTTAATGTCAGGCAGAAAAGAAGCGACAACAAAAGAACAATTTGTTTTGCACCCTGCCTCTCTTGCCTTTTCTTTGTTCAAAAGCATACAACAGGCAACATATAACCCTGGATGCTATTCTCCTCAAATCCATTCTTTGCGCTGTGAAGCCATCAAATTTGAAGCCACACAGTCTTTCTGAAAACTACACAGTAATTGCATGCTGTGCAATTCCAAACTGGCTGGGAAATGCCGGCGGTATGAGCAAGGAAAAGCTGAACTGGCTGGCCACTCTACTTTGGGGTATTCTCAGCTGCGTCCCAAAGTCAGACTGTTGAAACACCGAGCAGAAACAGCAACCTTGTTGATTTAAAACTGTAAACTGAATTTCTTTGCTTTGTATCCGGTCATAGTGTCATACAGATACAAGTCCTGCAGCCCATATGCCCATGCAGCCATCAAGTCCCCAGCTAGAGTATATTAATCTCATTTAAGAATAGGGGATATATTAAAGATCAGCTTGGTTTATCACATGTACATCAAAACATTGAAACATCTGGGAGACGGTAACCAGAATGCCAGAACAGTTGGTGGAGGGTTTGTGGAGATAGATGTTGGTAAGACCTCGGACAAAGTCAGGAAACAGAACTTTGGGCATGGTGCGGCTAGTCTCCCGAACTGCATACATTTCAATGCAAGAATTATCATAAGAAAGGCGGATGAGCTCAGAATCTGGATCAACAACTGGAATTATGATATTGTACCATTAGTGAGACTTGGTTACAAGAGGGGCAGGACTGGTAACTCAGTATCCTGGGGTTCCATTGTTTTAGACATGACAGAGTGGGAGGGATTAAAAGAGAAAAGGTTGTTTTACATCAGGGAAAATGTCATGCAGTGCTCCATCAAGACAAACTGGAGAACTCTTCTACTGAGGCGATATGAAGAAAACTGAGAAATAAGAAAAGTATGACCACTTTAAAGGGGCTATATTACAGATCACCCAACAGTCCGAGGGATTTAGACTCTCACAAACAGTCTTACACAGTGAATTGTAGGGCACTGAGGAGTGTGATAAAACAAAGGGATCTGGGAATAAGGGTTCATAATTCATTGAAGGTGGTGTCACAGGTAGAAAAGGTCTTAAAGAAAGCTTTTGGCACATTGGCCTTCGTAAATCAATATATTGAGTACAGGAGATGGGAATGTTATATTAAAGTTGTATTAGACGTTGCTGAGGCCTAATTTGGAGTGCTGTTTGCAATTTTGGTCAGCTACCTACAGGAAAGATGTAAACAATAATGAAAGAGTGCAGAGAAAATTTACAAGGATGTTGCCAGATCCGAAGGACTTGAGTTATAAGGAAAGATTTAATAAGTTATGACTGTATTCCTTAGAACATACATCAAATCAGTAGAACGATGTGACATAGGATCAGAAGATGTTGAATGCTTGTGGGTTGAGTTAAGAAACTGCAAGGGTAAAAGAATGTTGATGGCAGTTATATACGGGCCTCCTGACAGTGGCTGGGAGGTGGACCACAGATTACAACAGGAAATAGAAAAGGTGAGTCAAAAAGGCAATGTTATGGAAGTCATGGGAGATTTTAACATGCAGGTCGATTGGGAAAATCAGGTTGGTAATGGACCTCAAGACAGTGAGTTTGTTGAATGCCTAAGAGATGGCTTTTTAGAGCAGTTTGTCATTGAGCCTACAAGGGGATCAGCTATACTGGATTGAGTGTTATGTAATGAACCGGAGGCAATTAGGAAGATTAAGGTAAAAGAACCCTTAGGAACTAGTGATGGAGCTTAACCTGAAATTTGATAGGGAGAAAGTAAAGTCTGATGCAGCAATATTTCAGTGGAGTAAGGGAAATTACAATGGTATGAGAGAGGAGTTGGCCAAAGTAAATTGGAAGGAGCTGCTGGCAGGGATGTCAGTACAGCAGCAATGGCCTGTGTTTCTGGGAAAAATGAGGAAGCAAAGGGGATGACTTCACCCAAAATTACTTGCCCAATCATTGAAATGTTTCCACAACTTATGGACTCACTTTCACGGATTCTTCAGCTCATCTTCTCGATATTTATTGGTTATTTATTTATTTATTATTATCATTTCTTTCTTTTTGTATTTGCACAGTTCATTGTCTTTTACAGACTTGTTGAAAGCCCAAGTTGGTGTGGTCTTTTACTGATTCTATTATGATTATTATTCTTTTTTGGAATTACTGAGTATAGCACAAGAAAATGAATCTTGGAATTGTATATGGTGACATAAATGTATTCTAATAATAAATTGCTTTTAGCTTTGAATTTGAAATTTGTACAATACTGTGAGATTAAGTTGAATCTATTCCCTGTTTTCTCTGCTATTGAAATCTAACTCACTTTCTCAATTCTGATTAAGGATTTCATACCCAGTACATTAACTCTTTCACTTTCCACAGATGCAGATGGACCTACTTAGTATTCTGCATTTTCTGTTTATAGTTCTGTCCAAGCATGAGGAGATTTAAGATTTAAGATTGGGTCCTGAAAAATTAATGCAGTAACTCGAGCCAACTCAAGCTCTGGGAAAGAACTTAGTATCTACAAATTTGTTTATGAAATATCTGAATAGACTGACTCAAGCACAAACTGCATTGAATGTGCTTACGCAATATTGCATTGCAGTTCCAAAGCTCTGAAGATCCTCTGAAGGATGTTACAGAATGGATACATTAACGTCTGAGGAGATCAACACAGTCGGAGTGTGACAAGACCGACTGAGAGAAGTCATGTCAGATTTGACATCCCTGACAATAATCCAGAAAGAGAAACTTAGAGGAAAAAAATTGTTGATTCAAAGATGGTAGCAGAGAAAAAAACAATCTGGAATCTAATGTGAAACAGAGTGAGAGTTAATGTGCAAGATCGTGTAAAAACAGATACTCAAAGGGGAACCTTAAGAAGGAACCAAAGTAGCAATTGTGGCAATTGAGTTCATAGTATCCAGTATTGTACTGACATAACGTACAATTGTAGCTGAATATTGAGATAAATTATTGGGCTCTTGTGTTAAATCTTATACACAGGTTTAAGATACACACAGGTGACAGTGAAAAAATGATCTGGAACGTGTGAATTATTCTATTCGAAGTAATGTTGAGGCAACAATTACAAAACAGGATGGCAGGCCTCTAGGGAGCAGTGATCGAATGGAGTAGCCAATGCTTGCGCCAGGTACTTCAGGGACGTCAGGTGCAGCTTTGCTGTGCTAAGTTAACAAGGGGACTAAGAAACAAATGAATTCAAAAATTGTTGAATTTATAACTAAATATTAATGTGACTATTTAACTGATGGCTTTAAATAGCTTCACTGATTGTATGGGGTTTAAAAACAAAGTTATGGGATATGTGGGGTAACGTTTAGTAGTGGGTTGTATCATACACTATGGCTGGCTGTGACACATTGATGCACCCGGACTTAGTTGCTCATTTAAAAATTACTACTTCAGTAAGAGAATGTTCTGTTCTGGCTTTACTTCAATCTGGTTATCCAGGTGTACAGCAGAGTAAACGTCCTGCACAGACCTC
Organism: Mobula birostris; assembly: GCF_030028105.1. NCBI lineage: Eukaryota > Metazoa > Chordata > Chondrichthyes > Myliobatiformes > Myliobatidae > Mobula > Mobula birostris. The sequence continues at coordinate 45,140,771 of NC_092384.1, forward strand.
ACATAGGTACTGCATATGCTTACAGTGTAATCTCTCACTAATGTCAGGCACAAACATGTGGCTGGTTCTTTGCTTTCAAAGATCAGGAGGGAACTCCATCGCTGTAGGACTTTTCTTCCTGCCTGCGCTGCATAGATTTATACAGAGGATTGGCGCATGTGGATCAATTACACCCTTTAGGCCAGGGGATGTTCCGCAATGGCACAGTGAGCTGCGGCAGCTGCGGCGACCACAGGGCTGTAGGTTGAGTATTGGAACTTTCCTTCTCCTACACAGACTGCCTGGCAAGGCTAAAGATTCCCATCTGCCCAGGTTTGGATTCAGAATTGTCCTACTCCTAGGTTGGCTGCCAACCAAGGCTAATGAGCCCAGTCTGCCGGTCCAGTTATACCGCTGGACACTCAGTCGCGCCATGACATCGCAAACTCAGTAAGAACAGGGCACCACATGAAGGCATTGTTATGGGCACAGTGCGAGTGAGCTCCTGCAGGGTAAGCCAAACAGAGGTCCTGCGGCAATCACTGTACCTGGAAAGGAGAGGCTTTGGGAAGCACTTCACCTTCCTTAACTGAGCAGGATGTCCAGCCCAGGACTTACCTGTCCCCAGGCACAGGCATAGTTTACAATTAATATAGTTTGTATACTAATGGTAACTAAAGTTACACATGTAATTTCCCAACTAGCTAAACTACATCAGGTACTTATTTTCATCAGATAAACAGATATGTAGTACCTCAAATTGTACAGCAGTTAAAAGAATTTCTGAAATTAAGATTTCCAATCATTCTTCAGTAATTGACAGTACATATGGCCTGCGGTAATTTCCAGCAGGAGGGAGTCAGAGATGCTATTCGTAAACAGTCCTCTTTCTACTCTCCATGCTGCCCTGCTGCTGCTACTTTTAAAGTTCAAAGTTCAAGGTAAATTTTATTATCAGAATACATACATATCACCACATACAACCCTGAGATTCTTTTTCTGTGGGCAAACTTATCAAATCCATAGAACAGTAACTTAAAAAGGTATCAATGGACAGCAAACTGTGCAAATACAGATATAAATAAATTGCAATAAATAAAGCGCAAGAAATAACAAGATAAAAGGGTCCTTAAATGATTGTAGTTATCTCCTTTTGTTCAAGAGCCAGAATTGATTAAAAAAGAACACTGGCGGGAATGACGACAGAGTAGCAATGGCTTGAATTTCTGGAAGCAATTCAGAGGCACAGGCTATATACATCCCAAAGAGGACTAAGTATTCTAAAGGAAAAATAACTTTCTGAAGCTTTTTCCAGTCCTGTGCAGTGACCCCCTCCATAGCAGAAGGTGATGCAACCAGCTGGAATGCTCTTCACGGTACATTTGTAGAAATTTGTGAGGTTCTTTGGTGACATACCAAGCCTCCTCAATCTCCTAAGGAGATGAAGATCCAAGGAGGAGAAGATGGCGGCGTGATGCAGCGCACGCAACCTCTCTGGTGAATGATATCTGTAATCTGTCAAGTAGGGTACCATGCACAATTCTGATTTGATGGAGACAGACGTGAGAGTACGGAGGAACACCTGGAGAAACTTCTGAAATGCCCGCTTCGCTGCCGCTGCTACTGTGTGGTAATCGGAATCTCTGGAGCAGAAGGCCCCGAATCCTCGGCTTGGCGTGTCTCAGCAGCCGGGGCGAGGTCGAAGGTGCCTGGCAGAGGATGGAGCTCGGGAGGCTGTATCAGAGGGGCTGGTCAGAGGCTCGAAGTGTCGGCTGTGGTCGGGTACTTCCAATGCATCGGCAGTTGTTGGTGCCTGGAGGTTTATGGCAGGGAGTTTCTCCCATTTGCCGCCTGCTATCGGGGACTCGGGAGTCGATCGACTCCGGACATGAGACTTTTTTTTACCGTGCCCATGGTCAGTTTTTTATCAAATTATGGTATTGCTTTGCACTGCTGTAACTATATGTTATAATTATGTGGTTCTGTCAGTGTTAGTCTTTGGTTTGTCCTGTTTTTCTGTGATATCACTCTGGAGGAACATTGTATCATTTCTTAATGCATGTATGCATTTCTAAATGACAATAAATGAGGACTGAGCATTCTCATAATCTAAACTCCTCTCTTGTGTCTCTGCAATTCCCTTTACTCCACTGTAATACTGATACATCTGACTATAGTTTCTTCTTCTCAAATTTCAGTGTGAATTTGATCATATTATGATACTTTCCCCTCAAGATTCTTTTACCTTAAGCTCTCTAATCAATTTTGGTTCATTACACAACACCCAATCCAGAATAGCTGATCCTCTAGTAGGCTCAACCACAAGCTGCTCTAAAAAGCCATCTCATAGGTACCCTAGAAAATACCCCTCCTTACTCCAGCACCAACCTGATTTTCCCAATCTACTTGCATATTAAAATCCCCCGTGACTATTGTAACATTGCCCTTTTGGCATGCATTTTCTATCTCCTGTTGTAATTTGTAGGCCACATGCTTAGTACTGTTTGGGGGTTTGTATACAACTCCCATCAAGGTCTTTTTACTGTTGCAGTTCCTTAGCTCTATCCACAATGATTCAACACCTTCCAACCCTCTCTCTCATGATTTGATTTCAGTTTTTACCAATAGAGCAACCTCCTGCCTTCCTGCCTTCCTGCCTATCCTTTTGATACAGTGTGTATCCTTGGACATTAAGCTCCCAGTTATAATCTAACTTCAGCCATGATTCAGTGATGCCTACAACATCATACCTGCCAATCTGAAACTGTGCTGCAAGCTCATCTACCTTACTCTGTATGCTGCACGCATTCAAATACACCTTCAGTCCTGTATTCACCTTTGTCAATTTTGTCAAGTTGCAACTCATCCTATTGACTACAATTTTGCCTTATCAACAGCCTCCCTTCACTACGCATTGCCTCTGTTTGTAAACCAGCTACTTCACCTTCAGCACTATTGTCTGCCTTTCCTACGATACTGTTTGCATTGAAATATAAGCAGCTCAGGGCATTAGTCGCACCATGCTCGACCTTTTGATTCCTAACTTTGTCAGAGGTCTCACTAACATCTGCCTCCACAACCTCTCCACTAACTGTTCTGACACAATGGTTCCCATCCCCCTGCAAATTTAGTTTAAACCCCTCCATGCAGCATTAACAAACCTTCCCATTAGGATATTAGTCCCCCTCCAGTTCAAGTGCAAACCATCCCTTCTGTACAGGTCCCAGCTTTCCTGGAAGACCATAAGACCATATGACCATAAGACACAGGAGCAGAATTAAGCCATTTGGTCTATCGCGTCTGCTCTGCCTTTTCATCATGACTGATCCAATTTTCCTCTCAGCCCCAATCTCCTGCCATCTTCCCATATCCCTTCATGCACTGACAAAACAAGAATCTATCAACCTCTGCCTTAAATACACATGAAGGTTTGGCCTCTACAGCCAACTGCCTGATTCACCACTCTCTGGCTAAAGAAATTCCTCCTCTTCTTCATTCTAAAAGGATACCTCTCTATTCTGAGGCTGTCTCCTCTAGTGTTAGACTCTCCCACCACAGATAATATCCTCTCCACATCCACTTTTATCAAGGCCTTTCACCATTCAATAGGTTTTAATAAGGTCACCCCTCATTCTTCTGAATTCCTGTGAATATAGGCCCAGAACCATCAAACGCTCTTCACATGACAAGCTGTTCAAAGCTGGAATCATTTTCATGAACCTCCTTTGAAGGTTCCAGTTTGATCCCTCTCCAATTTCAGCACATCCTTTCCAAGATAAGGAACCAAAACCTGCTCACAACACTCCAAGTGAGGCCCCACCAATGCTCTATAAAGTATCAAGAAGAGAGCCCAATGGGCAAAAAGTCTTATAGCCCTCCATCTTACACCAACTCCTTAGCCACGTATTAAACTGCATAATCTTCCTAGTTCTGAACTCACCAGCACATGGCACGGGTAACAATCCTGAGATCACAACCCTGGAGGTCCTGCCAGTTAATATAGCACCAAACTCCCCGAACTCCCTGTGCAGAACCTCGGCACTCATCTCACCCATGTCATTGGTACCTACGTGGAACACGACTTCTGGCTGTTCACCCTCCCACTTAAGAATGCTGAGAACTTGACTGAGATATCATGGACCCTGGTACCCTGGAAGCAACATACCATCTGGGGATCTTGTTCTCACCCACATAATCTCCTGTCTATTCCCCTAATTAACAAACCCCTTATCACCACAGTGTGTCTCTTCTCTCCCCTTCCCTCTGCGTCACAGAGGCAGGCTCAGTGCCAGAGACCCAACCACTGTGACTTTCTTCTGTTAGGTCATCCCCCCCCCAACAGTATCCAAAGCAGTCTACCAGTTGTTGAGGGGGATGGCCGCAGGGGTACTCTGCACTGGCTCCTTAACCCTTTTCCCCTTCCTGACTGTCACCCAGTTTCCTGTGTCCTGCACTTTGGGTGTAACTGCCTCTCTATACGTCCTACCTATCAACCCTTCAGCCTCCCAAAAGATCCAGAGTTCATCCAGTTCCAGCTCCAAATCCTTAACACTGATTGTTCGAACCTGCAGGTGGATGCACTTCTCGCAGTTGTAGTCATCAGGGACACTGGAGGTCTCCCTGCCTTCCCACGTACCACAAGAGAAGCATTCAACTATCCTGATTGGCATCTCTACTATCCTAGCTGAGCAGATATATAGAAGGAAAGGAGAAAAAATAACTTAACGTTGAGTTTTTCTTTTCTTTTGCTTTCTCTGACAGAAGCCTCAGTTCACGGAAGCCTTGACGAGCTAAAGCCTCAACATCACTGCTCTGACACTGTCGACTCAGATGATGGCCGTTGTGCTTGCCCTGCCTTCCTTTAATTTGCTCTTGCTAATCAATCCTGAACGCTGTTTAGTCACTGACCAAAACTCTTTTTTACTGTAACGTCCCGCTGCTGCCTTTTGTACTCAGGCAGTGGACCTGATTGAAGTCCCCTCCTCTCAAAACTTCCAGTGCCTGTATTGGCCACTGGTCAAGTGCATCTCAGCTTATATACATAAACTATATACACAGTACACTATATAATACAACTACTATGGATGGATATCTATAGCATAGTAAACTTTACATTTGCCCATTCAGGCCAAAAAATTTAATCTTGTGGAATAATGTCTATCCTGACAAGGGATGTCACTCTGCTTGGCAGGTGAGTATTGTGGCTGTGAATTAATCTCAGTTTCTGGGGCCTCCTACATGGTGGTTGTAGGAGTTGTCTCTGAGACTGCAGACAGCCCTGGACACCTTTCTTCTCTAACAATTGACTCTGTTCTCCTCAAATAATCAATGTGTCATCCCCAGATGACATCAGACATATTCTCTATTGTGGAGGAGGAAGAGACTAGTGGTCCTTCCCAAGTACCCACTTTTGATCACCTCTGTAGTCCCTTTCCAAGACTGTTTGTCCACGAGTGAAACATTGAATCTCCTTGTTTGAGGAGCCCTCAGTTTGTCTCAGCTGTTTGTCCTGTACACTCCTTCTGAGATTGTGTTTGAGGAGATCCAAGCGTGAACACAAGGTTCAGGAACAGGAACCTAGGAACAGCATAGCTGGTAAGTTGTTGGATGTGGAGCGTGCTGCAATGTGAAATGCAAGGAGGAAATTGTCAAAACTCTGATTCAGTGTCAGTTTAGTGTGTTCTGCTGACATTTTTCTTTAGCCCCAGGACAAATCTCACTAAGCCATTTGTAACTGGGTGGTACGGGGAAATCATAATATGTCTTATTCCATTAATTTTCTGGAATGACTGAGACTGTTTCACAATAAACTGATTTAATGTCCTGGAACACCAATCCTTGAGAAAAGGCTTCTCAACACATCGAAAGTGTATGAGGCTCTAGTGAAGGCTATTGGGAACACTTCCGGCCACTCTGTAGTTGCATCCACTACTACTAAGAAATGTGTGCCCATGAATGGTCCGGCAAATTCCACATGAACCCTGTGCCAGGGAACTGCAGGACGTTCCAAGGTATGGAACTTGGCATCTTCTGGATGTGCTGGCATCCCAAACAGTGCATGGCAAGCTGTTTAATTAAGGACCCACATTACCCAGGACATGCCCTCTTCTCACTGTTACCATCAGGAAGGAGGTACAGAAGCCTGAAGGCACACAGTCAACATTTCAGGAATAGCTTCTTCCCCTGTCATCATCATCATCAGGTGCCGTGCCCAGTTTGAGCTTTGACTGCCATGGCCCACACACTCCTGTTTCGGGTCAATTGGATCAATACATTGATCAGTTCATTGAGAAAAGTCCATGTCCCACCCCCCCATTCTCACCACATTCTACAGAGGATGTATTGAGAGCATCCTGAGCAGCTGCATCTCTGCCTGGTTTGGAAGTTGCACCATCTCAGATCGCAAGACACTGCAGTGGATAGTGAGGTCAGCTGAGAAGATCATCGGGGTCTCTCTTCCCACCATTACAGACATTTACACCACACGCTGCACCTGTAAAGCAAACAGCGTTATGAAGGACCTACGCACCCCTCATACAAACTCTTCTCCCTCCTGCCATCTGGCAAAAGGTACAGAAGTATTTGGGTTCTCACGACCAGACTACGTAACAGTTTCTTCCCCCAAGTCATCAGACTCCTCAACACCCAGAGCGTGGACTGACACCAACCTACTGCCCTCTACTGTGCCTATTGTCTTGTTTATTATTTATTGTAATACCTACACTGTTTTATACACTTTATGCAGTCCTGGGTAGGTCTGTAGTCTAGTGCAGTTTTGTGTTGTTTTACATAGTTCAGTGTAGTTTTTGTATTGTTCATGTAGCACCATGGTCCTGAAAAACATTGTCTCGTTTTTACTGTGTACTGTACCAGCAGCTATGGTCGATATGACAATAAAAAGTGACTTGACTTGACTTGACTTGTATTCATTTCCAGTTCTCTGGCTGCTGTCTCCATCATCATTTGTCTTTGTCTTCCTCTTGCTTTCTTCCCTTCAATCTTTCCCATAATTACCATGCATTCTAATTCCTCTTTCCTAATCACATGTCCAATGAAGTTACATTGCTTTTCATGATCTCATACATTATTCCTCTTTTTGCATTTGCTCTGTTCATGACATCCTTGTTAGACATTTGTTTCGTCCATGATATTTTTTGTATCCTCCTCAAAAACCACATCTCTGCTGCTTCAATTCGTTTCCTCATGTTACTAGATATTGTCCAACATTCTGATCCATATAACATAACTGGATAAACGTAACATTTCAGTACTCTGAGGCGGGTTGTCATGCCTAGTTTAGTATTGGTCAGTATACTCTTCATTCTCGTAAAGGTGTCTTTTGCCATCCCTATTCTTCTTTTGATGTCCATGTCGTACCTGCCATCTGATGTCACCCAGCTTCCTAAGTAGCAAAAGTTCTGTACTTGTTTTATGTCTTCCCCGTTTATTCTCAGCCTGCAGATAGGATTCTCCTTCTTTTTGGATAGCACAATACATTCTGTTGTTTTGCAATTGATTGATAGACCAATTTTTGCACTTTCTTCAACAACTATATCAATTAAGTTTTGCAGTTCTTCCTCCGTACTTGCAATTAACACAGTGTTATCTGCATATCTGAAATTATTGATCTTATCAACTTTGATTCCCAAGATGTCTCTTATTTTTTGTAATATTGTTTCACTGTACACATTAAACAAATCAGGGGAGAAAACACACCCTTGTCTAAAGCCTCTCTTGATTTTTGCAAACTGACTCACTTCTCCATCTATTCATACAGGAGCAGTTTGTTCCCAGTACAGATTTCTGATTAGGTGGAGGTCTTTCGAATCTAGATCTAGAGTTTCCTGTAACATTTCAAATAACTTCCTGTGCTTCACTTTATCAAATGCTTTTGTGTAATCGATAAAACAAACAAATAAATCTTTTTGCACTTGAATAGCTCGTTCTGATAGTATCCTTAACGTCAATTTTGCATTCCTTGTACCTTTGTCTTTCACAAAACCACATTGTTCTTTACCTAATTCAGCTTGTATCTTACTTTTAGTTCTTGCCATCAAAATTCTTAGAAGTATCTTAGTGATATGACTCATTAAGCTTATGGTCCTATGTAATTCACATTCTATTGCTCCAGGTTTCTGAGGAAGAGTGATAAATACTGATTTTTTCATCTTCTCTGGTATTATTTCAGTCTCATAAATGTCATTGATTAAATCAATAAGTTTTCCAATTCCATAATCTTCAAGGGCAATAATATGTTCTATTACTAATTCATCAGGACCTGCTGTCTTTCCTTTCTTCATTTTATTTATTGCTTTACGAACTTCAGTTTTTAAAATACTTAGACCTTCAATGTTTTTCTTAATTTCTAGTTTTTTGCCTCAACCGTCTTCAAACAATTCCCGAATATACTCAGTCCATCTGTTCATAATCTCATCTTTTTCCATGATAATGGTACCGTCCTTTGCTTTCAAACATCCACCTGAAGAACAGAGGAGCTTTTTACCAGTGATATTCTTGATTTGTTGATGTAACCTTTTTGGATCAGTAATAGGGATTCTTTCTATTTGCTCACATTCCTGGTTTAACCATTCTTCTTTGGCTTTTTGACATAAGCTTTTAACTTTTTTATCTAAGGACTTATATTCTGTAGGATTTGCTTTCTTCTGTCTCCTTTCTTCCATTAGATTTTTGATTTCATCTGTCATCCATTTATTCTTTGTGCTTTTTTCTTTTTTAGGAATCACTGACTTTGCTGATTCTACCAAGTCATCCTTTAGAGTGTTAAATTTCATTTCTACATGATTGCTATATTCTTCAACAGATTCTATTTCTAGACTCTGAAATCTATTCCTTACTTCAATTGTAAATCTTTGTCTTAAATTTTCTTCTTTAATTAATTGCAAGTAGTCAAGGGAGTGTTCAGGTTTTTGCTTCTTTAGTTTTTAAAGTTTTACTTTCACACGACATACTACTGGGTTATGGTCACTATTACAGTCTGCACCTGGATATGTTTTGCACAGTCACTGAGTTCCTAAAACTTTGGTTTATAGTAATAAAGTCAATTTGCTTTCTAGTGTTATCACCTGGACTGTTCCAGGTCCACAAGCATCTTAGATAGTTTTTAAAGTAGGTATTCATAATGACCTGATTATTCATCTTGCACCATTCTACCCATTTCTCACCTCATTCATTTCTTTCCCCTAGTCCAAATTTTCCTGTGGTATTTCCATCAGCACCTTGTCCTACTTTAGCATTTAGATCTTCCATGACAATAACAATATCTTGAGATTTGTGTTCATTCTTTGCTTGTTCCAGCTCTTCATAGAATTTATCTATATCCTCATTTGTTCCATCTGTTGTTGGCGCATACAGCTGTATAATTGCTAAATCAAATGGTTGTCCCCTGAATCTAACAAGGAGCACTCTTTCTGATATTGCCCAATGTCCTAAAACACTTCTTGCCATGTTTTCATCCATAATAATTCCTACTCCATTAGTATGAGATGTTCCACAAGAATAAATTAGTGTTTTATTTCTATTCTGACATGTTCCAGCACCTATCCAATGAACTTCGCTAATTTCCATGATGTTAATCTTTAGTCTTTCCATTTCATTTATCACATTGTCCAATCTTCCTGCTTGATATAGGGTTCTGATATTCCAAGTGGCAATAATTTTCTTTTGTGTTACTTGAATTTTATGAGCAGTAGCTTGATGACGGTCGGGGATCCCCTGCTGACCAGAATCAACCCTACCGAGCGAAGCATCTTCAGAATTGTCTTGAAGATCCTCTTGACGCTGTTGTTGTACAATACATTTTGTGAGTTTGACCATGGTTTTCTTAGCAAATAAATTCTAGGAAACCTAGTATCTAGCAACAGTGGTTTGCTATTGCGTACCGTTGGGCGAACTAAGGAAATCGCTATTTCTCTTCCCACATGTTCATCTGTTTGTACTATAGCCATTGACATTTGATGTCCTAGCTCATCCGCCTTCTCCATCATAAGTTCAGTTACCGAACCTGTCGGATTTGTTGTTGACCTTTGCTTGAATCCTGCACAGGAACCCTTGCAGGTGCAACCGTTCTGGGTCAGAGCTCCCTGGGAGCAATGAATCACTAAGGGGTAACTCCACTTTTCCCAAAGCTCTGAAAGTCCCCAATCAGAGCCTCATCATTGGTTGCAGTTTAGAGTGATACCCAGGGCATTCTTCCCCTCTGCCATCCAATTTCTAAATTAATTCAGATAATAACTCATCAGGGGTGATTGATAAGTTCGTTGCCTACGGTAGAAGGAGACAAGTTATTAACTTCAAACTTTCTGCATAATCACTCAAAGAGTTAAACTGCATGTACTTATAGCGAGAGCTGCACAACTCATCTCCTTCTACCTTAGGCCATGAGCTTATCCATGCTGTGGACACTTTCTGGAGGTCCAAAATCTGTATGCTCCACGACCGCTGGACTAAGTGTGTGAATGTAGGAGAGGACTACGTTGAAAAATAAATGTGCTAGGTTTTCTAAAATTGACTCCTTCTATCTTAGGCCATGAACTTATCAATCACCCCTCATATTTAATATACATACATATACTTACTGTAATTGATTTACCTTTTTTTCCTTTCTATATTATCAGGTATTGCATTGAATTGCTGCTGCTAAGTTAACAAACTTCATGGCACATGCCGGTGATAATAAACCTGATTCTGATTCTGGAAGTAACATCAACATGCTGATCTACCTCAGGCCATCAGACAAAACTTCGAGCCAATGCTTTCATTTTAGCCACGCTAGACGACTGGCATGTAGCTCCTCCAACACTTCAGTTCTCAGCTCAGACGGTGCATCAACTCCCGATCCTACATCAGACAATCCCTGTCAAGGGCAAGTTCATTCTGGTGCTGGTAAAAACAGGGAACTGGAATTTCCGCTGCACATTCCAGACGTTTTGGGTGTCCATGTAGACCCAAGACAGTGTGGGGTCTTTTCTGTTTTCCTTCTGGATCATCTCTGCTGAAATAGAGAGACTTTCGATCTGCATTATTGAGAATACCTCTTTTGTAAAATTTCGGCTATTTCTTTTTCCAAGGGTAAATTGGCAAGGGTCTATCAGCATTTCAATGATTAGTTATCCTTTTGAATTTGATTTTGTAATTGTGTCCTCCAAGAAACAGAGTCCACCCCTGCATTTGTGCTGCTGCTGGTAGTGGAACACCCTTCTGTGGATTGAAAATGGACACTGATGGGTGGTGATCAGTAATCTCTCTTCCATGTAGGTACTGGTTGAAATGTTTTATATCTCAAACCATACTTAAGGACTCTTACAAAGTTCAATGTTTAAAGTAAATTTGTTATCGAAGTACATGTAGAGTATGTCACAATATACAACCCTGAGATTCATTTTCTTGTACATCTTAGAGATTCAATAAATCCATAATAGAATAATAACCATAATAGAATTAATGGATGCCCATATCAACTTGGGTGTTCAACCAGTGTGCAAAAGACCACAAACTGTGCAAATACAAAAAGAAAGCAATAATAATAACAAACAAACAAACAATAAATATATATCAAGAACATGAGACGAAGAGTCTGAAAGTGAGCCCATAGGTTCTAAGAATATTTCAATGATGAGACAAGTGAAGTTGAGATAAGTAATCCCCTTTGATTACAGAAACATGGTTGCAGGGTGGAGAGGATTGGGAATTAACTATCCAATGATATCAGGTAATACAGAAAGATAGGCAGGAAGGTAAGGGAAGTGGGGTAGTGCTCTTAGTTAAGGATGAGATCAAGGTGATAGTGAAAGACGATATAATATCTAAGGAGCAGAATGTTGAATCCTTCTGGGTAGAGGATAGAAATAGTAAAGGGAAAAAATCACTGTTGGGAGTTGTCCATAGGCCACCAGGTAATAATATTACAGTGGCACAGGCAATAAATCTCTGAGGCATATGAGAATGGAACAGCAGTTATCATGGGGGACTTTAACTTGTACACAGAGTGGGTGAATCAAGTTGGTCAAGGATGTCTAGAGGAGGACTTCACAAAATGCATCAGTGATGCCTTTCTTGAACAGCATGTTACTGAACCTACAAGGGAACATATTACCTTGCATCTAATCCTGTGCAATGGGACAGGTAAAATTAGTAACCTTGTAGTTAGGGATCCTCTTGGAAAGAGTGATCACAGTATGACTGAGTTTTTCATACAAATAGAAGGTGCAATAGTTCAATCTAAAACCAATGTATTATGCCTAAATAATGGAGACTACAACAGAATGAGGGAGGAGTTGGATAGGTTAGACTGGGAACACAGGCTATATGGTGAGACAATTAAGGAATAGTGGAAGACTTTCAAGGAGATTTTTCATGGTGCACAACAAAAGTATATTTTAGTTAAAAGCAAGGACAGCAAAGGTGGGGAGAGCCAGCCTTGGATAACTAACGTAATAAAAGAAGGCATCAAACTAAAACTTGTGTGTACAAGGTCACCTAGAGTATTGGGAAATCTTTAAAAAGCAACAAAGAACCACTAAGCAAGCAATAAAGAAAGGGAAGAAAAGTTGTGGAAATAAACTAGCACAAAATATTAAAATGGATAGTAAAAATTTTTATAATTATATAAAGTGGAAAAGGGTGGCCAAAGTGAATGTAGGTCCTTGGAGGATGACAAGGGGGAATTGATATTGGGTAATGAGGAAATGGCCGAGGCTTTGGATTTGTGTCAGTTTTCATGGTGGAGGACACGTCTAACATGCTGAAGAGATGATGATATGGATGCGTTGGGATGTGAGGATCTCGATATAATAGCTATCACTAAAGTGGAAGTGCTGAGCAAACTTCTGTGCCTAAAGATAGACAAGTACCCTGGTCCTGATGGAATGCATCCCAGGGTACTGAAAGAAATGGCAGAGGTTACAGTTGAGGCTTTGGTAATAACTTACCAAAATTCTTTGGACTCTGGGGAGGTCCCAGCGGATTGGAGGAAGGCAAATGTCACACCACTGTTCAAAAAAGGATGTTGGCAAAAGGCAGGTAACTATAGGCCAGTTATTTAACATCTGGAGTTTGGAAAATACTTGAAGCTATCATAGCAAGGCATCTGGAAAGAAATGGATCCATCAGGCAGACGCAGCATGCATTCAGCAAAGGCAGGTCCTGTTTGACAAACGTACTGGAGTTCTTTAAGGATTTAACAAGCGCAGTGGATAAAGGGGAACAGATGGACATTATTTACTTGGATTTTCACAAGGCATTCAATAGGGTGCCACATAAAAGACTTATCCATAAAATAAGGATGCATAGAGTTGGGGGTGATGCATTAGCATGGATATAGAATTGGTTAACCAATAGAAAGCAGAGAGATGGGAATCATGGGTGTTTCCCTGGTTGGTAATCAGTGGTGAGCAATGTACCGTAGGGGTCATCTGCTGGGCCCGCAACTGTTCACAATATACATTAACGACCTGTAAGAAGGGACCGAGTGTAGTGTATTTAAGTTTGCAAATGACACTAAATTGCGTGGAAAAACAAATTGTGCAGAGGATACGGAGAGTCTACAGAGAGATATAGACAGGTTAAATGAGTGACCAAGGGTCTGGCAGATGGAGTACAATGTCGGTAAATGCGAGGTCATCCACTTTGGAAGGAAAAATGGAAGATCAAATTATTATAAAATAGTAAAACATTGCAGCATGCTGCTGTGCAGAAGGACTTGGGAGTGCTTGTGCATGGATCACAAAAGGTTGGTTTGCAGGTGCAGCAGGCTATCAAGAAGGCAAATGAAAATTTAAGAGCAGGGAGGTCATGATGCAACTATACAGGGTACTGGTGAGGCCGCACCTGGAGTACCATGTGCAGTTCTGGTCTCCTTACTTGAGGAAGGATATACTGGCTTTGGAGGCGGTGCGGAGGAGGTTCACCAGGTTGATTCCAAAGATGGGGGGGGTTTAGACTATGAGGAGAAATTGACTCACCTGGGACTGTACTCGCTGGAATTCAGAAGGATGAGAGGAGATCTTATAGAAACATATAAAATTATGAAAGGGTTAGACAAGATAGAGATAGGACAGGTGTTTCCACTGGTAAGTGAGACTGGAACTAGGGTACATAGCCTCAAGATTCGGGGGAGTAAACTTAGGATGGAGATGAGAAGAAATTGCTTTTCCCAAAGGGAGGAGAATCTATGGAATTCTTTGCCCAATGAAGCAGTGGAGGCTATCTCAGTAAATATATTTAAGACAAGGCTGGATAGATTTTTTAAAGTAGGGGAATTAAGGGTTATGGGGAAAAGGCAGGTACGTGGAGATGAGTCCATGGTCAGATCAGCCATGATCTTATTGAATGGTGGAGCAGGCTCAACGGGCCAGATTGCCTAATCCTGCTCCTATTTCTTATGTTATTATGACCAGCTGGTAGGTGCATTCACGGATATCTTCAACCTCATGCTCTGGCAGTGTGTGGTACCCACCTGCTTCAAGCAGACTTCAATCGTACCGGTGCCCAAGAAGAGCGTGGTATTCTGTCTAAATAATTATCGCCCAGTGGCATTTACATCCACAGTGATGAAGTGTTTAGAGAGGCTGGCGTTGAAGCATATCAGCTCCTGTCTGAGAGGTGACTTGGATCCACTATAATTCGGCTACTGAAGCATCAGTTCTACAGCACATTATCTCATTGGCTCTTCACACAGCCCTGGAACATCTGGACAGTAAAGACGCATACGTCAGGACGTTCTTTACGGATTACAGCTCAGCATTTAACATCATCATCCCCACAAAACTAATCAGTAAACGCAAAGTCCTGGCCTCAATATGCCCTTGTACAATTAGAGGCTGTGCCCTCTAGTTTTAGATACCCCCCACCATAGGAAACATCCTCTCCACATCCACCCTATCTAGTCCTTTCAACTTACAGTATGTTTTAATGAGAACCCCCACATTCTTCTAAACTCCAGTGAGTACAGACCCAAATCTGCCAAATGCTCCTCATATGTTAACCCCTTCATTCCTGGAATCATCCCCATGAAACTCCTCTGGACTCTTTCCAATGACAACACTTCCTTTCTGAGATATGGCGCCGAAAACTGTTGACAGTACTCCAAGTGTGACCTGACCAGTGACTTATAAAGCCTCAGCACTATCTCCTTGCTTTTGTATTCTATTCCCCTTGAAATAAATGCCAGCATTACATTTGCTTTCTTTTCCGCAGACTTGACCTGAAAATTAACCTTCTGGGAGTCTTGCACAAGCACCCCTAAATCCCTTTGCACCTCTGATGTCTGAACCTTCTCTCCATTTAGATAATAGTCCACATTATTGTTCCTTTAGCAAAATGCATTATCAAACATTTCCTAACAATGTATTCCATCTGCCACTTTTTTGTGCATTCTTCCAATAAGTCTGGGTCCTGCTGTAATCACATTACTTCCCCAGCACTACCTACCCCTCCACCTATCTTCATATCATCCGCAAACTTTGCCACAAAGCCATCAATTCCATTATCCAAATCACTGACAAACAATGTGAGAAGTAGCGGTCCAAATACCGACCCCTGAGGAACACCACTAGTCACTGGCAGCCAACCAGAAAAGACCCCCTTTATTCCATGCTGAGTCCTGCTGAAAGGTCTTGGCCGGAAACATCAACTGTACTCTTTTCTAAAGATGCTGCCTGCCCTGCTGAGTTCCTCCAGCACTTTGTGTGTGTTGTTTGGATTTCTAGCATCTGCAGATTTTCTCGTTTCCCCTTTATTCCCACTCACTGCCTCCTGCCTGTCAGCCATTCGTCAATCCGTGCCAGTATCTTTCCTGTATTACCATAGATTTTTATCTTGTTAAGTAGCCTCATGTGTGGCACCTTATCAAATGCCTTCTGAAAATCCAAGTAAATGACATCCACTGCTTCTCCTTCGTCCACCCTGCTTGTTGTTTCTCGAAGAACTCTAACAGATTTGTCAGGCAAGATTTCCCTTTACAGAAACCATGCTGACTTTGACTTCTTTTATCATTAGTCTCCAAGTACCCCGAAATCTCATCCTTAATAATAGATTCCAATACTTTCCCAACCACTGAGGTTAGGCTAACTAGCCTATAATTTCCTTTCTTTCGCCTTCCTCCCTGTACTCTGATAATAAATTTTACTTTGAACTTTGAAGCTTCATTGAATGAAGTGGATCATAATGTGTGAGTACAGTGTCGGATGTCACCATCTTCTTTGCCTTTTGTAAGCCACCTCATACTGCTTTGTCCATCGCCATTTCTTCCAAATCTGTAGTATAAGTTCAACGGGTGGAGCACAGTAGCAAGATTTGGCAGGAACCTGGTAAGGTAATTGACAAACCCTAAAAAGCAGTGGTCCCCAACCACTAGGTTGTGGACTGGTACCAGGCCGCGAGAAAAGTATATGATTTGGCAATATGAAACGATATGAGTCAGCTGCACCATTCCTCTTTCCCTGTCATGCACTGTTGAACTTGAAATAACCTACCAAATCATACCAAATAACACATAAAACCTAAAATAACACTAACATATAGTAAAAGCAGGAATATGATATATACACAGCCTATATAAAATAGAAATAATGTATGTACAGTGTAGTTTCACTTAACAGAATCGGGAAGATTAAGCCAAAACGATTTAAAAAAAAAAATCGGCACATCATGTATGCACACATCACGCATGTGCACACAAGGCTTCATGGTCAGGGTAGTCTTTCTCAGGGTAAACACAAGTGTCCCGTATTTGACTGCTACATTGTCCCTTATTTGGGAGTGAGAAAGTTGGCAACCCTACTTGAACACCACCCCCCCAGCCCCCGTCAGCCGGTCCGCAAGAATATTGTCAATATTAAACCGGTCCACCGTCAAAAAAGGTTGGGGACCCCTGCTAAAGAGGACCTCAACAGTGACACATCCATTGGCCTTGGTGACACGGAGATGTTCCGTGTCATCCTCACCAGTAACGATAATGTCGTCCAGGTAGCACTGAGTATCTGGGCAGCTTTGCAGCACCTGGTCCATTCCTTTCTGCTGGAGTACAGATGTTACTCCAAAAAGAGGCCTATTACAGTGATAAGCCTTTGTGAGTGTTTATTGGATTCTTCTTCCATCTCCATCTGTAGGTAGGCATCAGCTAAGTCCATTTGGCTGAAATGTTCCCTTTCAGAAAGATTTTGCAGAAATTACTCTATCCAGGGCAGAGTATTGATCTACTTTCACTACTTGGTAGATGGTGACCATAAAATCACCACAGATCCTGGCAGACCCATCCGTCTTGGCTACTGGGACCATTGACATTGTCCATCGGAAAGAGTTCTTTCAGCCTCCATGTGATTTTATCATGGATAGTATAAGGAACTTCGGAAAGCTTGAGAGTGGCATTTTTATTTAACACTGTTTTATCCTTAATATGTTTGAGTTTTCCAGTGCCATCCTTGAATACTGCTGTGGAATCATCCTTTACCATTCTTAATTCACTTTCAGTTGACTTTTTTGCAGAAGATGAGGCATGCAAATGGTGAATGGATCTCTAAACAAATTGTAGATGCTTCAGCCAATCATGGCCCCACAGTGCTGACCCTCCTGTTTTTATCATATACAAGCCCTATGTGGCTTGTTAGTTATTGTTTTTCACTGTTGTGAATGTCATTCCCACAGGAATTATCTTTTCTCCAGTATAAGTTCTTAGTTGGATATTTGCGGGCTTCAGTTCAGTATGCTTGAAATGCTTTTCAAACTCATTTTGTGGAATGACTGAAACAGATAAGCCAGTGTCCAATTCCATTTTAATTAATTTGTCGTTCACTTCTGGTGTAAGCCATATCGCTTGTCTCTTGGTGGTTTTCACATTTTAAATCTTAAGGCTACACAGTCCTGTATTACTCTCAAAAATATCAGATTTTTCGTCAACACATGCCAATTAGTGCTCTTTTTGAAACTTCAGCTTGACTTTTTCTCTTTTCTCTTCCCTGTTCAGTCCATTTATTTTTGGCCATCCAACATGCTCTTAGGATGTGTCCTAATTTGTAGCATTTTCTGCAGGATTCACCTTTAAACCTGCATTTGTCTGGTGTATGTGAGCCCCTACCACAACAGTAACACAATTTGTTTGGCCAGACTGGTTTCTGTTTAGACATTCCAATTTTGCTTGCATTCATTTTCATCCCTGACTGTAGTTCAATTGAGTCACTGTCTGCTGTTTCCATTGATACAGTGATTTCAACTGCTCTTTTAAATGTGAGTTATGTTTCAGTTAGGAGTCATTTTTGAATGCGTTCCACAAACTAAATGATCTCTCAGTGTATCGTTAAGCCCATCACTGAACAGGCAATGCTAAGACATTTTATTCAATTCAGCCACGCACACTGGAATGGTCTTCCCTTCCTCTTGATTCCACTTGTGAGACTTAAAGCATTCTACAATCAATGGTTTCAGTTCTAAATAGTCCTGAATTACTTTCATGATATCAGCAAAGTTACTTTCAACTGGTTTGGTTGGAGCAGTTAAACTTTCAAGCAAATTGTATGCTTTTCCACCTATTACCCTCAGTAACCCTGGCAATTGCTTTGCGTTGGCAATTTCATTTGCTTCAAAATACGGCTCAATTCGCTCAGCATACACGTTCAAATTATCTCTTATGCAATCGAATTCTTCTGCCTTTCTGATATAGCCAGCTATTTGTGCTATTTCAGAATTTATTATTGTTGTTATTATCAGCCTGCACTTACTGTTTATGAACTCATGAATTTCATCCATTTTCTGCCTTTCTTTTAAACTTGACCATCTCTCTCCTTTTCTGAAGAAACCATGTCTTGTACTTTTTTAAAAATCTCAACCATCTTGTTACACTTTTTTTTAACTTGAACAATTCGCTGTGGTTCAACAAGTAAGTAGTCTCTTGGGTTCACTTAAAACATACTCAATGCCACTGTTAAGTTTTATAGCTCCAGGAGAATGACTATACTTTGTTCAATCAATAGGTGCATTTAATGTCAGAGAAATGTATACAATATACATCCTGAAATTCTTTTTCTTTACAGACATCCACAAAAACAGAAAACCCCAAAGAATTAATGACAGTTAAAACATTAAAACCCCAAAGTCTCCCCAACCCCTCCCAGACACAAGCAGCAGCGAGATAATAACTGCCACCCCCACCAGAAAAAAGGCATCAGCACCCTCCACTGAGCACTCAAGCGTACAGCAAAGCATCAGTAAAGACACAGACTTGCAGTACCCCAAAAACTACATATTCACCCGATAATTCGACATGCCACAGGATCTCTCTCTCTCCCCCTAATAAGGGAAAAAGAGATGTCCCCATTTCACAGCGAGAGGGGAGACATAACAAAAACTCGCTGATTTACAATGTTAAAAGTCTGTTGTGTTGCTTTTTCTGAGCTCTGCACTCAGAGAGTCGGCACCAGAAAGGCACAGCTCTCTGGGCACGCAACCCTTGGCAGCTAACCCGCTGCTCCCAATGTTCCGTGTTCTCCCACGATGCCTAGAATCAGCATGACCCCAGAGCCAAGAGATCACAGAACCCTGAAGGCACACTTATCTTCCAGGCCCCGTCCTTGGGATATCAAAAAGCAACCGGTCTTGAGGCCCACAAAGAACCGAAGTCAGAGTGTAACTCCAGGTCAGGGTCTTCAAAAAGAAACCCCCCCACACACCCTGAAAATTGAAAAAAGAGATATCAAAGATAGAAATAAAGCTGTTTCTGAAGATGCAAGCAAAGGAGTTGCCGTTTAGCGCCATCTTATCTTTGCCCCGTCTTTTTCCATCTATTACTCTTAGTGACACTCATTTTGCATTGGCAATTTCATTTGCTTCAAAATACTGCTGAATTCACTCAGTACACATGTTTAAATGATCTCTTATGCAACCAAATTCATCTGTCTTTCTGATATAGCCAGCTATTTCTGCTATTTTAGAATTTATTATTATCAGCCTGTACTTACCGTTTATGAACTCATGAATTTCATCCATTTTCTGCCCTTTTTTAACTTGACTATCTCTCTTCTTTTCTAAAGAAACTGCATCCTGCACTTTTTTTTATCTCAACCACCTTGCTACACACTTTTTTAAACTCGACCAACTCTTTGTTTTTTCTTTAGTTAAGCGTGCAGATATGATGTGGTGGTGTAATGACTTATGCCATTTACATACTTTTACATATAACCTATAATGATTTGTGTAAACAACAAAGAATATTTAATCAAACCATATATTTACAATATTACTCAAGTATCACTGAAATATTAAATACAGTACACAACAGGAAGTGGAGGAAAAAAGAAAGAGGAAAATTAAAAAATTAGTGGAAGGAGAAATCAATGTTCGTGCCATCAAGTTGGAGACTACATAGACGGAATATGACGTGATGCTCCTCCACCCTAGGAGTGGCCTTATCACGGCGGAAGAGAAGGCCAGGCACCGACATGTCAAAACAGAAATGAGGATAAGAATTAAAAGGTTGGCCACTAGGAAAGTCCACTTTTAGCAGACGGAGTGGAGGTGCCTGACAAAGCAGTCCCTCAATTTACGTCGGGTCTCACCAATGTAGAGCAGGCCACATTGGGAGCACTGGATACCATAGACAACCCCAGAAGGTTTGCAGGTGAAGTCTTACCTCACCTGGAAGGACTGTTCAGAGCCCTGAATGGAGGTGAGGGAGGAGGTGAATGGGCAGGTGTAGTATTTCCCTCACTTGGAGGGATATGTGCCAGGAGGGAGATTCATGGGGAGGGAGGAATTGACAATGGACTCACAGAGGGATGACCCCTGTAGAAGGCGGTGTGGTTGGGGGATGTAAAGATGTATTTGCTGGTAGGATCCTGTTGAAGATAGCAGAAGTTTCAGAGAATAATGTATTGTTCAATGCAGAGGCTCATGGTCCAAAATATACGGTGGTGGGGTGCAGGTGGGGGGAGACAGCTGTTGAGGCAACATGAGTACAACTTAATGACCTAGATGCAGAGCTACAATTTCCTCATTGCCCTACGTCCTGAGGGAAGCATCCTAACCATCCTAATATCCTGCAACACACATAAAAGTTGCTGGTGAACGCAACAGGCCAGGCAACATCTCTAGGAAGAGGTATAGTCGACGTTTCGGGCCGAGACCCTTCGTCAGGACTAACTGAAAGAAGGGATAGTAAGAGATTTGAAAGTGGGAGGGGGAGGGGGAGATCCGATATCGGATCTCCCACTTTCAAATCTCTTACTAGCTCTTCTTTCAGTTAGTCCTGACGAAGGGTCTCGGCCCGAAACGTCAACTATACCTCTTCCTGGAGATGCTGCCTGGCCTGTAGCATTCACCAACAACTTCTATGTGTGTTGCTTGAAATTCCAGCATCTGCAGATTTCCTCGTGTTTGCATCCTAATATCCTGTAGTTTTAAGTCAAGCCACAAGATATTTCCTTCTGCAACACCAATTGATGTAGATTTTTAAAACATAGGAAAGAGTGTATCTTGCATGTTGCTCCAAATAATCAAACTGTATAGAAATCTGCACATAATTCATCATCTCATAAAGTAGTGCAGTCAGGAAAAGGAGAAAATTGGTTCTTGCTCCATTGTTAGCACTAAAGTGGACCTCAAACATGAAATTTTGAGATCCAGTTTAGTGTGAACAGTGCCAGATCAGCATTACACAGTACCGATGTCAAATCTGGATACACAAGAGATGTAGATGCTGCATTCTGAAGCAAAAAAAAAGAAAACAAAGCATTGGAAAAACCCAGTGAGTCAGACAGCATCTGTGGATGGAAAGGGATAGTCAATATCTTGTGTTAGTCCTATTGTAGGGTCTTGACTCAGTACATCCATCATTTGACTCAACACTCAACCCAACACATCCATTATGAGACAGAACATCAGGAGTAAAATTGTAGAAGAGGGCAGAGCCAGTATGAAGAGGTGAGGGAGAAGGACGAGGGCAGGAGCTAGAAAAGGGTAAGTGTAAATGAAGCAGGGCCTCAACTCTTTATAACCATACACTGGTCATCTGCCCTCTACACTCTCAGTCCTCATGCAGGGTCCAGACCAGAACACTGCAAGACATCTGAAACAATAATAGAACATGACAGAAACTATCAACAGACAGACAGCAGCTGAGCTCTGAGGTGGATGTGGAGGGTGGAGGGTGGAGGATGGAGAGAGAGAGAGGGGGGGGAGAGAAAGAAACAGGAGGAAAAGAGAGAGGAGAGAGAGAAAAGGGGGAATAGAGAGAAAAGGAAGAGAGAAAAGGGGTAATAGAGAGAGGACAGTAAAAGTAGAATGAGAGAGAGAGAGAGATAAAGCAGGAACAAGAACAAAGGGAAGGGAAAAAAGGTGAGCAAGAGTATGATGGAGAGAGAGAAGGAGGAGAGAGAAAGGGGTTGACAGTGAGAAATAGGGGGGAGGGTGAGACACAAAAGAGTTGAGAAATGAAAGTGAGAAAGGGGATGTGAAAACGGGGAGAATGTGAGAAAGGGAAGAGGATGAGAAAGGGGAGAAGGTGAGAAAGGAGTGAGAGATAAGGGGTAAGATACAGCGAGAAAGAGTGAGATAAAGGTGGAGGGTGAGAGATAAAGGGTGAGAGAGTGAGAGGAGGAGAGGGAGTGAGAGAGAAGGGGTAGAGAGAGAAAAGGGGAAAATGAGAAAGGAAAGAGAGAAAGAATAGAGGAAGAGAGCACAAGGGGGAAGAGAGAAAGTGAAAGGGAGGGAGAGAGAGACGGGGGGAGAGAGAGAAGGGGGAGAGAGAGAGAGTGGGGTGGGGAGAGAGAGATTCAGTGTTTCAATTCTGTGACCCTTCATCAGGGCCCAAAAGAGAAACAAACAATAGATGGAAGAATGGGTTGTGAATTAAAATCCACTGAGATTTCCTGTTCATCATCCCTATCAGAATTCAGGGGTCCTGTCTTTCAGCCTATACTAAGACTTGCTAAAAGTCTTCTCTCCTGACAGCTATTAAAGTGGTATGTGAACAGAGCCAATTTATTAGTGGCTGAATCCCCCAAATAAAACTGTCCATAAATTCTGTACCAAATGATAATTTAGTTGCCTCATTCAGAATGGGGAGAAAGATGGCTGAAAGTGAGACTGGTACAAAGGCTCTTGATGAGGTAATGCAAAAAGCTATGTACTCTCTAGTTAAATTGCTGAACCTAACCTGCAAGTACTGAAATTAAATGCAAACAGTAAAAACATTAAACCCTTAAGAACTGGTACTCTTCATGTGAACAATGCTAAAAAAATATTATGAGAAAGACTTATAAATCATTTGACATTTATCTTTCTAGGTTCTGTTCTAGCACTGTTAGCGTGGTACAAGAAAGTGACTTTCTTATACCTGGCAGCTTCTGTCTATGACACACACAATATAATTTAACCAGTCAGCCACACTAAATGTAGCTGTTACAACTAATGTTATAATATTTGGGTTAATATTTAGCTTCATTCTTTAATATTTAGTGGGTTAACTTGACTATACCCACAGGAATTCAAGATTCATTCATTATCAAAGAATGTATAAATCATACAACATTGAGAGTTGCTTGCTCACAGGCAGCCGCAAAGCAAGAAACCCGAAAGGAACCAATTAAAGAAAAAAATAATAAAAATAAAAGAAAAACACTCTATGTGCAAGAGGAAAAAAAACAAATCATGCAAACAATTGACTGAACAACAGCATTCCGAACCAAAATAGAGAGAACTCTGAATTCAGAAGAATCAGAGGCAATCTAATAAAAATATAAAAATTATGAAAGGGATAGATAAGATAGAGGCAAAGAAGTTGTTTCCACTGATATTGAGCCTAGAATTAGAGTTTATAACCTGAAGATTTGGGGGAATAGATTTAGGATGGAGTTGAGGAGAAGCCGCTTTTCCCAAAGAGTAGTGAATCTGTGGAATTCTTTGCCCAGAAAAGCAGTAAAGGCTACCTCATTAAATATATTTAAGTCAAAGTTAGAAGGGTTTTTCATAGTAAGGGAGTTAAGGTTTATATGGCAAAGGCAGGGAGGTGGAGCTAAGTCCAGGACCAGATCCGCCATGATCTTATTCAATGGTGGAGCAGGCTCGATGGGCCAGAGGGCCCATCAACTCCTATTTCTTATGCTGTTAACCATTTTGTTTGCCTCTGCAGAATTATTTAATCCACAGATTCATTTCATGTTAACTTTTTCAACTTGTATTTCTTTATCGGCATAACTGATCTTGGTCAATAGTTTCCAAAAACACATTTGCAGGTTTGTTCCAATGCAGTGGTCTTCAGAAACATATTTCAATGGGCCAGTTGTCCAGGCCACAAGCCAGGCTTCATTGACTCTGTTCATACTGAATTATTGTGACCATGTAGCTCTCAACATATAAGTGGCATCACATCAACATTGACCAACATGATGGCTTTCTAGTGGCTTGTGAAATCTACTGGGCTTTCATATTAGTTGTGATCTCAGCGGCCCTGCTTTTCTGTAGACAAGATTTGATAAAAGTTGTCTGCCCTGACATGCTGCCGTGAATACCACAGGACTCCGGTGTGTGCAGCTTAGCAATCAGGATTGTCATGTTTATAGTAAAAGGGCAAGCAGGACCACTGCTTCCAAATGCATCTATTTAAATGCATGTAGCTTAACAGGTAAGGCGGACAAATTGAGGGCATAGATTGCCTCTGTAACAGATATTGTGACCATAACAATTATGGCTGAGAGAGGGGCAGGACTAGTAGCTCAACGTTTCAGGATACTGATGCTTTAGGTGTGATAGAGGAAATAAGTCAGAGTGGAAGGGATGTTGCCTTTTTGAGAAGGGTGGACATAATTAAAAATGCTTAGGGAGGATATTTTCGGAGGATCATTTGCGCAGTGTATTCAGGGCAGTGTCCTCATGCAATGTATAGAGAAGCCCTCTTGGGGTGGCAATGCTGAACATCCTTTTAGCGAACAAAGCAGGCCAAGTAACTGAAGTGGTAGTTAGGGAGTACTTTGCGTCCAATCACCACAATTCTACTAGTTTTAAAACAGTTATGAAGAGAGATAGAACAGGTCCACAGGTTAAAGTTCTGAATTGGAGAAAGGGGCAATTTTGAGGGCGTTATGCATCATCTAGCTGGGATCAACTGGGCAATGCTATTTAAAACCAAAGGATCAGTTGGCAAGTGGGAGGCCTTTAAAAGAGTCATATCAAGAGTCTAGGGGCAGCACATTCCTGTTAGGGTGAAGGGTAGATGTGTCAAGTTCAGGGAACCCTGCCCTCTTCTCATTACTACCATCAGCCAGAAGGCGCAGGGGCCTGATGACAAGCACTCAACATTTGAAGAACTGTTTCTTCCCCTCTCCCAGCAAATTTCTGAATGACCTTTTTGGCACTTTATGTTGTAACATATTTTTTTAATGTCTGCTACAAATCCGCAAATTTCATGAGATATGTCAATGATTCTGATTCTGAGAACAGGAGATGGCTGAGGTTTTTAACATCTCTTTCTTTTCAATGCTTACTAAGGGCAACATCATGGATGCCAATGAAATAACTGTAATAATTAGTGAGGTCTTAGATCATATGCATATTACAAGGAAGGAGCTACTTGCAGCCTCAAACTGCATTAAGATAAGCAAACCCCAGAGTCTGACCAACTTAACTCCCCATTCTCCCCATGAGCCCTTATGGGAAGTCAGGAAAAAAAATTGTGCAAGCCCCTGTAAAGATAGTTGCTTTGTCAGTAGCCACTGCTAAAGTACCAGAGGATCTGAGAGTGGCTAATGTTGTTCCATTGTTCGAGAAGGGTAGCAAGGACAGGTCAGGGAGCCTGACTTCATTTGTAAGGACAAAACACGAGGAAATTTTCAGATGCAGGAATTCCAAGCAACACACACAAAATGCTGGAAGAACTTAGCAGGCCAGGCAGTATCCATGGAAAGGAGTAAACAGTCAACATTTCGGGCCGCGACCCTTCTTCAGGACCAGAAATGAAGGGGAGAAGTCAGAGTGAGCAATTGTGGGGAGGGGAGGAAAACATACAAGGCAGACATTCCACCTCTCCCAGGAGTTCCGGGAGTCTCCCGCATATTGATAGCCGCTCCCTGACGCCCAGAAATTACATACAGTGTCCTGGAAATCAATTTTTTTGAGAGGGAGAGGGAGAGCAAGTATCCTGATTGGTCTCGCTTCGTGCTAAGTAGACCTTTCAGTTTTCTCTGTGGGCGAGCTTTACAGTCGACCTCAAAAATAATGACAGTGTTGCTCGCTGCACTGTTTGCAACAGTGACTTTTCTATTGCCCATGGTGGGTTAAAATGTAAAAGACAGATTGCGGTGAGTTTAACAGGTGTCATTCGTTCATTGGCATAGTTAATGTTATTTAAACTAGCTGGCTAGCTGCTAAGGAGCTACTCTATTGATGTCCTATGTGATGAGGCCAAACTCCCTGCAGGCTTGCTTAAAGTTGTAATAGAATAAACATGATAATATAATATAATACATATTTTAATGTCACATTTTCTGCATATACCCAACTTGGTTTACAGATTAGACAAAATCACGAAACAAAGTATTACATACACCCTTGGTGGTCGATTGGGAGAGGGGAGGGCACGATACGGGGTTGCGGAAGGCGGGGGTGCTACCTCCCTGAAGTGAGTTTTTGCAGGGTGGGATGTCTGTACAAGGTGGCAGGTGATAGGTGAAACCAGGAGGGGGGGAGGCGGTGAAGTAAATAGCTGGAAATTTAATTAGTGAAAGAGATAAAGGTCTGGAGGAGGGGGGATCTGATAGGAGAGGATAGAAGACCATGAAAGAAAGGGAAGGGGGAGGAGCACCAGAGGGAGGTAATGGGTAGGTAAGGAGAAAAAGTGAGAGAGGGAAACAGGAATCACATAAGGGGCAATCCCTGTGGAAAGCAGAAAGTGGGGGGGGGGTGTTATGAATGATGTGTTTGGTGGTGGGATCCCGTTAGAGATAGCAGAAGTTATAGAGAATTATGTGCTGGACGTATAGGCTGGTGAGGTGGAAGGTGAAGACAAGAAGAACCCTATCCCTGGTGTGGCAGCAGGAGGATGGGGTGAGTGCAGACGTGCATAAAATGGAAGAGATGCCGGTGTAGGCAGCGTTGATGTTGGAGGAAGGGAAGCCCCTTTCTTTGAAGAAGGAAGACGTCTCATTATTTCTGGACTGAAAAGCCTCATCTTGAGAGCAGATGCATCGGAGATGGAAGAACTGAGAAAAGGGGGTGGCATTTTTACAAGTGACAGGGTGGGAAGAGGTATAGTCCAGGTAGCTGTGAGAATCAGTGGGTTTATAATAGATATCAGTAGATAGGTTGTCTCCAGGGATGGAGACAGAAAGATTGAGAAAGGGGGTGGAGGTGTTGGAAATAGATTAAGTAAATTTGAGGGCAGGGTGGAAGTTGGAGGCAAAGTTGATGAAGTAGACAAGCTCAAAAAAGGATCT
Organism: Mobula birostris; assembly: GCF_030028105.1. NCBI lineage: Eukaryota > Metazoa > Chordata > Chondrichthyes > Myliobatiformes > Myliobatidae > Mobula > Mobula birostris. The sequence goes on from NC_092384.1 coordinate 45,168,184, forward strand.
ATTGCTTTCCCAGTGTATATGACGAATAAACTCTGCTCGGGCTTCCAGCCGGGTACAGGTGTTGGTTTTAACCGATGTTTCGATGACAAACTCTGCTACCTTCATCAGGGATGATGCTTAGCCAGGTCTAGTCAAGTGGTATAAAACCCCCATCGTCCATCCCTCCTGATTGGTTAGTCCTCAACATGGGCGCATTTGTCAGGATGGAAATTCAAGGGTCAAGATCTACCATCACTTGGATAGTCAAGGCCTGATTGGGAATAGTCAACATGGTTTTGTGGCTGCGAGATCATGTCTGTTGAATCTCACGGAATTTTTCAAAGAGGTAACTAAGGGGATGGATGAATGTAGGGCAATGAATGTATCTAGATGGACTTTAGTAAGGCTTTTGACAAGGACTCACACAGCAGGCTGATCTGAAAGGCTAGACCACATGATAAACAGGGGAAGCCAGCAAGGTAGATTCACTTTTTATGCAACTGATGTTCATGGCACAGTTAGCAACTTTGCTGATGATACTAAACTAGGGGTCTCGTTGAGAGTGAAGCAGGTTATAATGAATTGCAAAGGGATCTTGATCAGTTAGGTGTTGAGGAATGGCAAATGGGTTTCAATTTAAATAAATGTGATGTGATGCAGACATTCAAACCAGAATAGGACTTAAACAGTGTATAGCAAAACATTGAAGAGTGTTGGAGAACAGAAAGTGTTGGGAGTACAGCTGCAAAGTTCACTGAAAGCAGCTGTGCAAGCAAATAGGATGGTGAAGAAAGCATGTAGCATAATGGTCTTCATCAGTCAGGATACAGAGTTTGGAAATCAGGATATCATGTTGTAGTTAAAAGTCATTGATGAGGCTGCGCTTGGTGTATTGTGTAAAGTTTTGGTGATCCTGTTATAGGAAAGACATTGTCAAGCTGGAGAGGGCACAGAAGAGATTGATGAGGATGCTACCTGGACAAGGGGGCCTGAGTTACAGGCAAAGGGATGACATGCTGCATCCTTATTCCCTGGAGCTTTGGAGAATGACGTTTATAAAGTCACAAGGGGTATGGATAAGATGGACAGGCATAGCCAATACTCCCCAATGTCAGTGAGTACCAAAAAAGGGCAGTAATCTTGGGATTTCTGCCTGTACCATGCGACAATGAGTATAGGAATAGAGTGAGGTGGAGGATAGATGCGTGGCTGAGGGATTAGAGCAGGGGGCAGGGATTCAGATTTCTGGATCATTGAGACATCTTTTGGGGCAGGCGTGACCTGTACAATAAGGATGGTTTGCACTTGAATCCGAGGGGGACCAATACCCTGGCAGGGAAGTTTGCTATGGCTATTGGGGTGAGTTTCAACTAGAATTGCTTGGGGGTGGGAACCGAACTGAAGAGATGGAGGAAGGGGCAGTTGGCTAATAAATAGAGAAAGCTTATAGGTAGTGTAAGAGGGAGGATAGGCAGGTGATAGAGAAGGGATGTGCACAGACTGATGGTTTGAGATGTGTCTGTTTTAATGCAAGGAGTATCATGAACAAAGCGGATGAGCTTAGAGAGTGGATCAGTACTTGGAGCTATTATGGCCATTACAGAAATTTGGATAGCTCAGGGGCAAGAATGGTTACTGAGAGTGCCAGGCTTTAGATGTTTCAGAAAGGACAGGGAGGGAGGCAAAAGAGGTGGGGCATGGCACTGTTGATCAGAGATAGTGTCACGGCCGCAGAAAAAGAGGAAGTCTTGGAGGGATTGTCTACTGAATGTCTGTGGGTGGAAGTTCGAAACAGAAAGGGGTCAATAACTCTACTGGGTGTTTTTTATAGACCACTCAATAGTAACAGGGACATCGAAGAGCAGAGAGGGAGACAGATTCTGGAACGGTGCAATAATAACAGAGATGTCGTGATGGGAGATTTTAATTTCCCCAATATTGATTTGCATCTCCCTAGAGCAAGGGGTTTAGACAGGGTGGAGTTTGTTAGGTGTGTTCAGGAAGGTTTCCTGACACAATACGTAGATAAGCCTGCAAGAGGAGAGGCTGTACTTAGTATTGGGAAATGAAGCTGGTCAGGTGTCAGGTCTCTCAGTGGAAGAGCATTTTGGAGATAGTGATCACAATTCTATCTCCTTTACCATAACATTGGAGAGGGATAGGAACAGACAAGTTAGAAAAGCATTTAATTGGAGTAAGGGGAAATATGAAGCTATCAGGCAAGATTTTGGAAGCATAAATTGGGAGCAGATGTTCTCAGGGAAATATACGGCAGAAATGTGGCAGAAGTTCAAGGGATATTTGTGTGGCATTCTGCATAGGTACGTTCCAATGAGACAGGGAAAGGATGGTAGGGTACAGAAACCGTGGTGTAAAAAGGCTGTTGTAAATCTAGTCAAGAAGAAAAGTAAAGCTTATGAAAGGTTCAAAAAACTAGGCAATGATAGAGATCTAGAAAATTATAAGGGAAGCAGAAGGGAACTTAAGAATGAAATTAGGAGAACCAGAAGGGACCATGAGAAAACCTTGGCGAGCAGGATTAAGGAAAACCTCAAGGCATTCTACAAGTATGTTAAGAGCAAGAGGATAAGACGTGAGAGAATAGGACCAATCAAGTGTGTATGGAACCGAAGGAGGAAGCAGAGGTACTTAATGAATACTTTGCTTCAGTATTCACTACAGAAAAAGACCTTGGATATTGTAAGGATGACTTACAGTGGACAGAAAAGCTTGAGCATATAGACATTAAGAAAGAGGACGTACTGGAGCTTTTGGAAAGCAACAGGTTGGATAAGTCACCAGGAACAGACGAGGTATACCTCAGGCTACTGTGGGAGGCAAGGGAGGAGATTGTTGAGCCTCTGGCAATGATCTTTGCATCATCAATGGGGGCAGCAGAGGTTCTGGAGGATTGGAGGGTTGCAAATGTTGTTCCCTTATTCAAGAAAGGGAGTAGAGGTAGCCCAGGAAATTATAGACCAGTGAGTCTTACTTCAGTGGTTGGTAAGTTGATGGAGAAGATCCTGAGAGGCAGGATTTATGAACATTTGGAGAGGCATAATATGATTAGGAACAGTCAGCATGGCCTTGTGAAAGGCAAGTTGTGCCTTATGAGCCCGATTGAATTTTTTGAGGATGTGACTAAACACATTGATGAAGGAAGAGCACTAGATGTAGTGTATATGGATTTCAACAAGGCATTTGATAAGGTACCCCATGCAAGGCTTATTGAGAAAGTAAGGAGGCATGGGATTCAAGGGGACATTGCTTTGTGGATCCAGAATTGGTTGCCCACAGAAGGCAAAGAGTGGTTGTAGACGAGTCATTTTTTGCATGGAGGTTGGTGACCAGTGGTGTGCCTCAGGGATCTGTTCTGGGACCCCTTCTCATCGTTATTTTTATATGGACCTGGATGAGGAAGTGGGGGGATGGGTGTGTAAATCTGTTGATGACACAAAGGTTGGGGTGTTGTGGATAGTGTGGAGGGCTGCCAGAGGTTACAGCGGGACATTGATAGGATGCAAAACTGGGCTGAGAAGTGGCAGATGGAGTTCAACCCAAATAAGTGTGAGGGTGGTTTATTTTGGTAGGTCAAATATGATGGCAGAATATTGTATTAATTGTAAGACTCTTGGCAGTGTGGAGGATTAGCGTGATATCGGGCTCCAAGTCCATAAGACACTCAAAGATGCTGCACAGGTTGACTGTGTGATTAAGAAGTCATACGGTGTATTAGCCTTCATCAACCATGGGATTGAGTTCAACAGCTGAGAGGTAATGTTACAGCTATGTAGGACCCTGGTCAGACCACACTTAGAGTACTGTACTCAGTTCTAGTCACCTCACTACAGGAAGGATGTGGAATCTATAGAAAGGGTGCAGAGGAGATTTACAAGGATGTTGCCTGGATTGGGGAGCATGCCTTATGAGAATAGGTTAAGTGAACTTGGCCTTTTCTCCTTGGAGCAACAGAGGATGAGAGGTGACCTGATAGAGGTGTATAAGATGATGAGAGGCATTGATCATGTGGATAGTCAGAGGCTTTTTCCCAGGGCTGAAATGGCTAACACAAGAGGGCATAGTTTTAAGGTGTTTGGAAGCAGGTAAAAAGGAGATGTCGGGGTAAGTTTTTTTACGCAGAGAGTGGTGAGTGCGTGGAATGGGCTGCTGGCAACGGTGATGTAGGCGGATACGATAGGGTCTTTTAAGGGACTCTTGGATAGGTACATGGAGCTTAGAAAAATAGAGGGCTAAGGGTAACCCGAGGTAATTTCTAAAGTAAGTTCATGTTTGGCACAGCACTGTGGGTCGAAGGACATGTATTGTGCTGGAGATTTTCTATGTTTCTATGTTTTATGTTTCTATATACTCAAAGTTCAAAGTTCAAAGCAAAATGTTATCAAAGTACATATATGCTACCATACGTATATACCTTGAGATTCATTTTCTTGCAGGAATGTACAGGAGTAAAATATAATAGAAATTTCACAAAAAAAACTGATAACAATATAAACAAACACTGACAAACAACCTATGTACAAATATAAACAAACACTGACAAACAACCTATGTACAAAAGACAAATTATGTAAATAAAAAAATAATACTAAGAACAAGAATGGTTCTTCTTTCCTTTAAAGTGAGTTTGCAGGTCACAGAATCAGTTCAGCGTAGTGGAGATTGAAATTACCACAACAGTTCAGGAGTCTGATGGCTCTAGGGGAATTATTGTTCCTGATACTGGTGGTGTGGGACCTAAGGCTACTGTACCTCCTGCTCAATAGTAGTAGTGAGAAGAGCAAATGGCCTTGATGTTATTTGTTTTGATAGGAGAGAGAGAGAGGGTAAGTGGTCAAGGTGGGTAAAATTGCAACGTTTAAGTGACATGAAGGGGAGAGGCTTGAAGAGGGATGGGCTGAATACAGGCAAGGGGGACTCACTGGAAGGATGCTGTGGATAGCATGGTCCAGATGGGCCGAAGAGACTGTGTCCTTGTTGTATTTCTCTATGACTTACAGTACCAGAAGATGAACTAGAATAGGATCATAAAACTATAAATGCAAAACGCTAGATACTGCAGGTGTTGGAATTCAGAAGCTGAATATGCAGGAAATACTTAACATGTGAGACAGCATGTGCAAAGGAGAAATATTGTTAACAATTCAGACTGAGCACTTTCCACAGGGGCTGAAAAAACTGAATCACTATCCTTTGCTCCCAGTTCCAAAGGAAGATTATCGACCTGAAACAAAACTCTAAATGACTGATTAACAGCCAACAACTTGAGGACACTTAAGGTGGCAGATCCATTTAAGTACTGATACAACACTAGCTGGCAGGGTGATCTAAAATCAAAAGACAGTTTGAAAATTATCTGTGTGGTATAATGTTCAGAATTAATTTATTAAATGCAGACAGTGCCACAATGCACTTGGGTGTCCTATGCCTTAATTATTGCCAACATCTGCCTAAATTCTCTGGGTTTAGCAAGGTGTGCCCCAGTTGGGAGGGGAGTAAACATCTCATAAGAAGTAAAGCATAATCCAATGTGTAGATTTGTCAGTAATTTGCTCTGAAACTTTAATGCATGCTGAAAATTTGCCAGGGGCTTTCAAGCACTCAGCCAAGCAAGAACACATTTACCAAACAACATTGAAATAAATACCTATTTTCAAACAAATCATTTTGCTAAAAATTTTAATCTTTATGATAGCAAAATTGCTTTCATTACAAAGTGTATGCTTAATAAAAGAAAAACAATTCATCTGATCTGAAGAAGCATTAGAATTTCAAATAAAAGAATAATATATAAATACCATATTCTAATAATTAACTCAATCTCAATAATGTCCATAATGTGAAGAGAAACTGTCATTTTCTGTGAACAAGATCACCACCCATTCCATGTCCACAATAATACTGGCTTCTGTTTCTGTTTTGACAGAGATTTGCTAAAATATTAAAAAGTGAAAAGGAAGATTATAAATGACACAGTGTCTCGCCTCCCTTGCTGGGCATGTTGGAGTGTTTTAAAGTCAATGAAGCATTTTTGGTATGCTCACTGCTGTAACAAAGAAAACTATTACATTATAAATATTTATTAACTTAACATTTTAACAGTGGTATACAGAATAATAAACCTCTATTGAGAACAGTTGGCAAGTTTGTTCATAAATCAGGTGAATGTGATAGATAAAACACAAAACTTCATTAAAAAACAATTTACAATTGTATTAACAATTAAAACACATCCAATCATCAACTGTTAAAAGCAGCTTATTAGCACATCATTAATACTCAAGAAGCCAGCACCTGCAGCTTTTTCTAACAGTAAGTATAGTCTTGAAGCAATCAGAATAATTGTTTCCTTTTTTATTATATAGGTAAAGATAGTCAATCATACAATACCTGTCCTTCTACCTCTTCACCACTATCTGGAGATCCTAAAAGACCTTCTAGGTGAAACAGTAATTCACTTGCACTTCTTCCAGTCTAGTGTACTGTACTGGGTGTATGTAATGTGGTATACTGTACACTGGAGAAACCAAGTGCAGTTTGTTGACTAATTGTGGAATTCAATCTGCAGAACTGATCTTGACTTCATGGCACTTTAATTCTCCATCCCACTCCAACTCTGACATATCTCTTGTTGCCTCCTGCACTGTTATAATGAAACCCATTGTAAGACTGAGGGCCAGCACCTCACCTTCCATTTTGGCACATTTGGACTTGACACTGAATTTGATAGCTTCAGATTACTTGCTGCCGGTTTGCATCAGAACCATCTAACTCTGCCATAGGTCATGCGTCTGTAATACGAGGGGTGATTGACAAGTTTGTGGCCTAAGGTAGAAAGAGTCAATTTTAGAAAACCTAGCACATTTATTTTTCAACATAGTCCCCTCCCACATGTACACACTTAGTCCAGCAGTCGTGGAGCATACGGATCCCTTCTTTGTAGAAGTGGTCCACAGCAGGGGTGATTGATAAGTTTGTAGCCTAAGAGAGTAGGAGATGAATTATTAACTTCAAACTTTCTGCATTATCACTCAAAGAGCTGAACTGCATGTGCATGTAATGAGAGCGTCTGGGACCTCCGGGTGGTCCACAGTAGGGGTGATTGATAAGTTCGTGGCCCAAGATAGAAGGAGATGAGTTATACAGCTCTCGTTACATGCACGTGAATTTCAACTCTTTGAGTGAAAATGCAGAAAGTTGGAAGTTAATAACTTATTAGGCCACAAACTTATCAATCACCCCTGATGTGGACCACTTCTGGAGGCCCAAGACGCCGACCTCTATGAAGAAGGGATCGTATGCTCCACAACTGCTGGACTAAGTGTGTAAATGTAGGAAAAATAAATGTGCTAGGTTTTCTAAAATTGACTCCTTCTACCTTAGGCCACGAACTTATCAATCACCCCTTGTATTTTTCCACTCCTTTAGCAAGGTCTGATCTGTTTTACATTCCCTATAGTTCTGCATTTTGTAGTTTCCATATTCTTTTGTTTGTGTTACCCCTCTCTCTAACAGTCATTATTAATTCATAAACTGTCATGATGGCAAGCCCACCCTTACCTTATTAGAGATATAAACTTTGTCCTATCCATCCTTTCCCACTCTCTCTGTAGCACAAGGCTAACTTGGCTTCGTTTCTTCCCCTGTTCTGACAGAGTCTTCAACCTGAAACATTAACCCTGTTTCTGTTCCTTTCCTCAGATACTGCCCGGCATGTTGAGTGTTTTGGGCATTTCAATTTTTCTTTATTGCAGTTTTTCAGAACCAGTGGATTTTTTAAACAGAAAATGTTACAGATAGTGATTTGTTGGATTTCAAAAGACGTTGTTGAAATCCTTGAACCAGCTCTTAAGCCCCTGATGCGGTTATCCCTAAAAAAAAATCTATGTCTATTTCTATTTTACAAAAGTTTGCCGATCTGATCTTGAATTCATGGTTAGTCAGGAACAAATATGGTTTATTCCCCTGCAGTGCTGCATTAAATAACGGGATCTCAAACAGAAGTCTCAGCATACCCTGTCCAGAATAGTCTTAGCTTTGCACTGACACCCTAGAACAATATATAAGAAAAAAGAAAATTAGAGCAGTAGTAGGAAGCAGCCCCCACAAGCCTGCCCTGCCATAATGTTCCTGGTTGATCAAGACTGGCCTCAGCTCCTCTTCTGTGCCAGTTCCCCATTCCGCTAATTCCTCAATCTTCCAAATATTTATCCATCTCCACCTTAAGTACTGCTCTACAACTCTGTTATCAACGGCTATGGTCCAGGTGCGGATCAACAGGAATAGGCAGAATAATAGTTTTGTACAGACTAGATGGGCTGAATGGACTGTTTACTTGCTGTAGTGGTCTATGACTCTATTAAATACTCACTTTCATCTGAGAAAAGAAGTTTCTACACATTTCTGTTTTAAAACTGCCAGTTTTCAATCCACACTACTTCCAATCACTTACCTTCTCCAGTACCTCGGACCTTTAATTGATGCACTAGTGTGTTATGTGGCACCATATCAAGAGCCTTTTGGAAATCTAAATACACATCTACCGATTTCCCTCTTTCAAGTCTCCCTGTCAAATGTAGAGAATTTGAGCAAATTTGTCAAACACAATTTACCTTTCATAAAACTATGCTGACTAGCTTTGATTATATTCAGCAACAAGGGAGCCTCATTGGCTATTTTCCAATTATCTGATACCCTTCCAGAATTTACTTGGTCCTGGATTTTTTTCAAGCGATGAGTCTACGACCTTTGCAGCCACATCCTTTAAAACCATTGGGCACAGGCCTTCGGGGCCTGGCCTTTCATTGCAGCCACTTGCTTTAAAACCATTGGGCACAGGCCTTCGGGGCCCGGCCATTCACTCTTGAGTTTCACAGGCTCCCCCTATTCTTTGAGATTAATTCATCCATTAGGATTATTTGTAGCACTCTCCATGGTGAAGACTGATGCAAAAAGTTGATTTAAAATATCCTCCACTTCTTTAGTTCCTTTTATTAATACACCACCCTCATTCTCTAGAGGTCCAATTCGTGACCCTTTTACTAAAATGGCCTGTCCAAGGGTAGGTTCTGTAACAATCTGTTCTAAGGAGTTATCCATGATGCTCTCCTTATATTCTTCTATGGTACCTTTACCAGTTTGATTCATGTAGACTGAAATTTCTGATGACTATTGTAGTCCATTCCAACATGCCTGAGATATTTCCCCATTTGAAAGGTCACACTTTTGGAGTCCTATGGACTACTCCCACCTCTTTCATCTTTCCCCGCCACTCATGAGTTCTACCTAAACTGATTCTGCATTACTCTCCATTGTCTTTCCATCACAACCCAACACCTCTGTGATATCATCAATCATTAACTATACTACCCCGCTTCCTTTCTCTTCTTTTTCCTGTTCATTTAGAACATAAGAACATTAGAAATAGGAGCAGGAGTAGGCCATCCGTTCCATCGAGCCTGCCCCGCCATTCAATAAGATCATGGCTGATCTGTCCATAAACTCAGCTCCATCTACCTGCCTTTTCCCCATAACCCTTAATTCCCCTACTATGTAAAAATCTATCTAACTGTATATTAAATATATTTAGTGAAGAAGCCTCAACTGCTTTCCTGGGCAAAGAATTCCACAGATTCACCACTCTCTGGGAAAAACAGTTTCTCCTCATCTCCATCCCAAATATTCTCCCCTGAATCTTGAGGCAATGTCCCCTAGTTCTAGTCTCACCTACCAATAGAAACAACCTTACTGCTATCTTATCCATCCCTTTCAAAATTTTGTATGCTTCTATAAGATCCCCTCACATTCTTCTGAATTCCAGAGAGTATAGTCCCGGGCGACTCAATCTCTCCTCATAGGTTAACCCCTTCATCCCTGGAACCAACCTAGTGAACCTCCTCTGCACTGCCTCCAAAGCTAGTATATCCATCCTCAAGTATGGAGACCAGAACTGCACACAGTACTCCAGGTGTGGCCTCATGAGTACCCTGTATAGTTGCAGCATGACTCTTGAATTGAACAGGTTGGGTGAGTGGGCAGATGCATGGCAGATGCAGTTTAATGTGGATAAATGTGAGGTTATCCACTTTACTGGCAAAAACAGGAAGGCAGATTACTATTTGAATGGTGTCACGTTAGGAAAAGGGGAAGTACAACGAGATCTTGGGGCCCTTGTTCATCAGTCACTGAAAGTAAGCATGCAGGTACAGCAGGCAGCGAAGAAAGTTAATGGCATGTTGGGCTTCATAGCAAGGGGAGTTGAGTATAGGAGCAAACAGATCCTTCTGCAGTTGTACAGGGCCCTGGTGAGACCACACCTGGAGTATTGTGTACAGCTTTGGTCTCCAAATTTGAGGAAGGACATTCTTGCTATTGAGGGAGTGCAGGGGAGGTTCACGAGGTTAATTCCTGGGATGGCGGGACTGCCATATGTTGAAAGATTGGAGGACTGGGCTTGTATACAATGGAATTTAGAAGGATGAGATGGGATCTGATTGAAATGTATGAGATTATTAAGGGATTGAACACATTAGAATCAGGAGACATGTTCCCGATGTTGGGGGAGTCCAGAACCAGAAGCCACAATTTGAGAATAAGGGGTAGGCTATTTAGAACAGAGTTGAGGAAAAACTTTTTCACACAGAGAGTTGTGGATCTGTGGAGTGCTCTGCCTCAGAAGGCAGTGGAGGCCAATTCTCTGGATGCTTTCAAGAAAGAGTTAGATAGAGCTCTTAATGATAGCAGAGTCTAGGGATATGGGGAGAAGGCAGGAACGGGATACTGATTGTGGATGATCAACGATGATCACAGTGAATGGCGGTGCTGGATCGAAGGGCTGAATGGCCTACTCCTGCACCTATTGTCTATTGAATTCAATCCCTCTAGCAACGAAGGCCAACATTCCTTTTGCCGTCTTAATAACCCGTTGTACCTGCAAGCCAACTTTTTGTGATTCATGAACAAACATTCCCAAATCCCTCTGCACAACAGCATGCAGCAATCTTTCACCATTTAAATAATAATCTGCTCTTCTATTATTCCTTCCAAAGTGGATGATATCACATTTACCAATGTTGTATTCCATCTGCCAGACCTTGGCCCACTCACTTAATCTATCTATATCCCCCTACAGACTCGCCACATCCTCTGTATAATTTGCTTTTCCATTCAGTTTAGTGTCATCAGCAAATTTTGCTACGTTACTCTCAGTCCCCTCTTCCAAATCATCATTGTAAATGGTAAACAGCTGCGGGCCCAGCACCAACCCCTGCGGCACCCCACTCAGCTCTAGAGTACTGAGCACCCAGTCCTCATTACTCTGAACTACATCCCTGTGATAGCTCTTAGATTATATTCATATGTCTTTAAAGCCTTGTTGTTTCATTATTCTGGATTTGATCTGTCTACATACTCTATTTTTGTTAATATTTTCTACCCCAGCCTGTCACACCATCATTTGCCCCCTCAATTTTCAGTGCCCCTGCTCTCTCATTTCCACTTGATCCATTAAACATCCTGTTCTCAGAGCTCCCCCAACCCTGAACCAACTTTCTTTAAAAACATGTCTACAAACTTTTGTTGTAATTTGTAGATGAAGGACTCACCACAATTGGGTGAAGCCCATCCCAGTTGAACATCCCTCGCCTTCCCCAGTACTGATACAGTAGCTCAATTAAAATCAGAACACATTTCTACCACACCACACTCTGAGTCATAATTTACCTTGTAATCCTATTTTACCCTTTGTCAGTCTGCATGTGGCTCAGGTGGAAATTCAAAGATTGTCACCTTTGTGCTTCTTCTCGTTCAATTTTCATAATCCATCGGAAGAATCTCATTCCCAGTCCTACCTGCATTAATAGTGTCCACATGGAGCATGACAACTGGGTTCTCCCCAGCCCGGAAGAGGTATCCTTAATCCTTTCACCGGGAGGCAGGCAAAACTGCCTTTTTTTATGGCAGAGCTGTGTCTGTTCCCCTAACTATGCTGTCTTCTGTGACTCCACTCACTGTGGAGGAACTCAACAGGCCAGGTAGCATCTATGGAAAAGAGTAAACAGTTGATGTTTCAGGCCAAGACCCTTCTTCAGGACTGGAGAAAAAGGATGAGAAGTCAGAGTAAGAAAGGCAGTGGGAGGGGAGGAAAAAATACTAGTCGGTGAAACCGTGAAGGGAAGGATGAAGTAAAGAGCTGGGAAGATGATAGGTGGAAGAGATAAAGGGCTGGAGAAGGGGGAATCTCATAGGAAGGGACAGAAGCCCACGGAAGAAAGGGAAGAGGGAGGAGCACCACAGGAGATGATGGGCAGGTAACAGAGAGGGAAATGGGAATTTGGAATGGTGAAGGAGATGGGAGGGGGGCATTACCGGAAGTTCGAGAAATCGATGTTCATGCCATCAGGTTGGAGTCTACCCAGACGGAATGTAAGGTATGCCCCTCCTACCTGAGTGCGGATTTGTTGTGGCAGTACAGGAGGCCATGGACTGTCATGTCAGAATGGGAAGTGGAATTAAAATGGGTGGCTACTGAGAGATTTTTTCTGGCAGACGGAGAGCAAGTTTGCACCTTCTTACTCTGCTTCTCAACTTTTTTCTCCAGTCCTGATGTAGGGTCTTGGCCCAAAACATCCACTGTTTACTCTTTTCCATAGATGCTGCCTGGCCTTTGAGTCGTATTGAGTTCCTCCAGCATTTTGTGTGTGTTGCTTGGATTTCCAGCATTAGCAGATTTTCTCACGTTTATCGCCTGCGACTACTAGTGGGTCTTTCCCACCCCCACTTGAATGGTTCCTTGTGCCTTGGTGCAATGACATCCTCCCCGCTGTTTACTCTCTCCTCCACTATCCGTCCCCAAAGGGACCAAGATGCTGGTACCTGCTAGAGAAGGATAAGCCCTAAGGGGTCCTCTGAAACCCCCCCCCCCCCGGATCTCCATACCTGCAGTACATTCTTTTTCCTTGATTGATTGAAATGGCTTCTTCATGTAAACACGATTACTGTATGGGTACCTTTGATTATATGCTTCATTTAGGTCTTTGTGTGTTGTGGTTTAAATTCAGCATTAGCAAAATGAATAGCCATTTTTAGAATATTGTGTGCATTAGATCTTATAAAGGCAATAGAATGCCTAAATTATAGTTTGTAATTATTTATGTAGTACAGTCCCAATGAGAGGCAAGAAATGGACCATAATTTGTTTATGTGAATCTAAGCTGACTTTACAGAAACTCTCATTTATTGTATCCCCTACAGTTTCTGCTCAGGGTATGTCCTCGGGCACATTGTGCACATATTTTTTTCTTCTGTTGGCTGTCATCATATTACAAGCTACAATTTGGTCCCAGGTCTGAATGAATTTAGGAAACGAAACAAAATAAGCAGAAGTTTCCTGATTCTGAAATAAAAGCTGGATCAGTTATTGTAAAAATCACACTGCTGATTTACATCAATTACATTTTGTTTCTGCTTATTGAACATTGAATGTGGCCAATAATATTTTCCACCTAGTACAAGCTACCTGATCTACTCATTGATACATCTCACTTCAGGGGGTTGGAAAAAGGGGCTTCACTGATGCCAGCTGGAATCTCTGAAGGAAGGGATATTTCAGCTGAAGTCAGTCAAGTACACCTGAAAGGAAATAAATTACAACAAGGTTCAGAGAGGAAAATAGTGCTTTAGGACACAGTTCTGGAGGAAAGAAGATCCTGCTTCCCCCACTTGGAAAACACCCCTCCAAGCAATACCTGGGCTGTGTGAAGGAAGAAGCTGTTAAGGATGTTATTGACAGGAGCTTAACTGCCAAAACTTTGCAGCACTGGAGTTGCCAAGTTAAAGGTATGAACACAAATATTTTCTTCCAATCACTGCATTGCAAACAACAAAAAAAGAACAATAGCAGAACCTGCACTTTCCACCATCTCAGGGCACCATACCTTACCCTCCTTTTTCATTATATCTCTGCATGGTCTTAAAATTAATTGTCTCTTCCTTTCCTAGGTGAAGCAAATGTGGACATCCTTTCAGGTCAGGAGGCAAACTGCCCTGAATATGTAGCATTATTCCCATTTTACCCTAACAAGTTTCGGCAAAGGGATTGGCAGCATGAGTGCATTAGAAGATAGACTACAGCAGCGGTCTCCATATGAAGAGCAACTGACCAGGAACTAAGAACCAAAGGGTTGAATCCTTGATAGATCGACTGTAGCGGTCCCTGATACTGAATGTGGACCCAGGCTTCCAGCAAAGACTAATATGAATTCACCAAAAATAAAACAAATAATTATTCAGACTAACCTATTGCAAGCTTCATTCAATGCCTCAGAGAACAGAGGCCAGCTCTAATTTTGCTAATGTAAAATCTTCCATGAACCAGTGTAATTGTGCAAAGTAATAGAACCTAGTCCCTTTTTTCGCTATTTTTGCAGGTAAGTATTTGAAAGAATCATTGACCTGAAATAATCTCCCTGGACCACTGAGTCGCTGATATTGAACAGCTTTAAGTTCCTCAGCATACACATCACGTGATCTGTACGTACCGGCTATGAGAAGAAAAAGGCACAACAGCATCTCTTTCACCTCAGTCAGTTGAAGAAGTTTGGTATGGGCTCCCAAATCCTAAGAACTTTTTACAGGGGCACAAATGAGAGCATCCTGACTGGCTGCATCACTGCCTGATTTGGGAACTGTATCTCCCTTAATCACAGCACTCTGCAGGAGCGTGGTGCAGACAGACCAGCGCATCTGTAAATGTGAACTTCACACTATTCAGGATACTTACAAAGGCAGGTGTGTAAAAAGGGCCCAAAGGATCATTGGGAACCCAAGTCACCCCAACCACAAACTGTTCTGGCTGCTACCATCTGGGAAACGGTACCGCAGCATAAAAGCCTGGACCAACAGGCTCTGGGACAGCTTCTTCCACCAGGCCATCAGACTGATTAATTCATGCCAATACAATTGTATTTCTATCTTATATTGACTGTCTTGTTGTACATACTATTTATTATTAAGTTAATATAAATTGCACAGTTAGACAGAGATGTAAGGTAATGATTTTTACTCCTTATGTACGTTTGTACTTGAAGGATGTAAGTAATAAAGTCAATTCAATTCAATTCAATATTCCAATGTTTGCTGTTTTATTTCAGCTTTTCAGCATCTGCATTATTTTACTCTACATTAAGACGTATTCCATAATATACTTAAGAGTGATAACCTGGGGAGTTTTATTAATACAGCTGAAAATGATTCTATTAGCAGAAGTAGTGTTTTCATTAAGATTGTGCTGGCATCCTACCTTAGCCTGACTCAAAATCATGGAAAATAACTTAAACCTGTACTAAGCAGTTTGTAATCAATTTGTTGGTGTACCTCAATCAGCTGCTTGGTAAATTAAATTTCTTTTGATATGAGAAGCTTTCATTGCATGTTTACTCATAGCACGTTGCTAAGACAGCATGTACAGTTTACACAAAGCATCACAATGAGCAGAATCTCACAATATTAACCCAGAGCACAGCCATCTTCCTTGGTGAACCACAAATTGGAACTTCAAGCAGCATAAAAAAATGCAGTGTGCACAAATATAATTAACCTGGCTTGCCTGATTCCACTCAGATAATATTGATATTTCAAGATTAAACAAAAGAAACATCATCTTTGATGTTGTCATTCATAGAGAAGCAGAGATAAGATCTAATAGGTTATGATAGGAAGGCAGAGACTGATGATGTTAAAATGGTAGCAATGAGGATTATGGGATCGTTGATATTTTGTCTGAAGCAATCCATTCTCTGTGTACTCCTGCACAAAAGCTGCACGTGATAGATACCACTTTTTTTCCTGTTTTGCCTCCTCCACTTCCTGTTGTGTAGATGGGGACAAGGGATGGCTTGTTAAAAGGTCAAAGTCAAACAGTACGTGACTGTGTATTTGGATCAACAATTAGGGGCATAGGCAGAGGTTTTACCAAAGGTTCATGCAACCCACTGTCTGTTCAATACATTCTGACATCAGCATGGTTATTTTTGTTTGGGGCCTGTGGCTGGGTTCCTGAGAAGAGTTAACTTTGTCTCCTAACAGCGACTCTGATCTATCAGTCTGGCGAGTATAACTTTGGCTCAGAGAACGGCGCAGGATGAATGAACCATAAATGGTGTCAGGAAATTGGACACAAACCCTCAGATCTGCTGCCTATTTATGCAACTAGCTGGACAAAAACAAGCTTTACCAGGATCACTCCACACTACTAATTCTTGTCAAATCGCTGGAATTGATTGCCTTTGCCTATTGCTAGTAGGATGATAATGATGCAAAATTGTTAGCAGTGGTGCGGTGAGCTCCATTTTAAATGGGGCTGTCTATCCATGCATTCTAGTTGTGGGGCAGTGTCAGAAATGGGACCTTTGTAGCTTAAGTAGGTTATGCCAGGATGGAATTCGTGAATGCCTAGAAAGCAACTACTCTAATAATTTTAAGAACAGCCAAAAAGAAGAAGCTACTCTGAGGTAAATGTTAAATTACATCTATGGTTTTGGGTGGAATAGGAATATATCTCCATATGCGTAAAAAAAATCTCATCTGCAGCCACTCTTGACAGAAATCTCTGATCTATCAAAGTCTAGGCTTAGAAACATAGAAACATAGAAAACATACAGCACAATACAGGCCCTTCGGCCCACAAAGCTGTGCCAAACATGTCCCTACTTTAGAACTACCTGAGCTTTACCCATAGCCCTCTATTTTTCTAAGCTCCATGTAGCCATCCAGGAGTCTCTTAAAAGACCCTATTGTTTCCGCCGCTGCCGGCAACCCCTTTCACCCACTCACCACACTCTGCGTAAAAACTTTCCCCGACATCTCCTCTGTACCTACTTCTTTGTTTCAGGAAATGGCACAGAATGAATAAATCATGAATGGTGCCAGGATATCAGACAAAAAACCTTCAGATCTGCTGCCTATTTTTGCAAATAGCTCATAATATTCATATCCTACTCAACATATTGTTACCTCTGCTCCTGAAATTCCCCTTATGGAATGGCAGCCCATGCTGACCATTGTTTCATTCTGGAACATGACAACCATTGGGTCTTCCCAGCTCATGTGCCAAGTTCAAATCAAGACACGGTATTAAAATCTGGGGGATACCTTCTCAGCAAATTGGATGACCAGCATACCAGTCATTCAAAATTCAAAAACATCCACACCAAGCCAGCAATGTGTGTGAAAAGTTGTATATGTCGGGATAGTCAGTAAACAGGAGATGTTTTTTAATCTGCCGCGTCGGTCCACCTAACTCTGTCATGGATGGTCCCAAGCCCAGCTGTGAAAGGAAAAGCTTTCAACCCCATCCCGTAAAAAACCCAGAGCTACAGAAACACCAACAGAAGCTCCAGAGATCTCATCCCAGGGAGAGGAAGGAGAAGATGGGCTACAACTGGGATAGTTTGAAAGAATGGCCCGGGACAGAGAACTCTGATGAGCTGCTGTCAGCAACCTATGCTCCAATAGGGGTGATGGGCTACGCTATAAGAGCAGCCACTCAAAAATGTCCCCATCTAAAGCACCTTAAGCTATATAAAACAGGTACTGTAAATACTTAAGTACTGCCACTTAAGTATATGCACTCTGAATCAAAAAAATAAATAACACTACTCCTCACAATCTAAGTTTAAATTTTGAGATAAATTATGAGAGTACTTTAGGGTAACAAATATAAATGCCATGAAATCTCCAAAAAACATTGTTCTGCACACTTCCGCAGTTATTTGATCAAGCATGATGCTTGAGCACATTTTGATCAGTTTCAAGTAACAGAAAAATATTAAACCAATATGCAGGGGTTATAAAGTGTTTGGTATCACCAGAAAAGAATGAAAATACCAGATTGCAGCAAAGTCTTGAGAGAAAGATTCGTCCATTATCTATGGCTCAAAAAGATTTCACAGAACCCTTGTAATTAACTGCAGCACTGTCAGCACTTTTTGAAAAATTTTGCACATGCAAGGATATATCATGTACACTGTATGTAACTAAAAGCTACTGTAGTGGCTCTTTCATGCATTACAATGCGTGTGTCTAACTTCTTAACCAAGCCGCTAATCACACAAATTATTGCAACTAATTACATCTGAAGGTCTAATTAATTCTTTCAGTACCACATCATTTAGTACGCATTCACACTGCAGCACCTGTTTTGAAAATCCTTGTAGCTAATTTGTTTATAAACAAACAATATTTGCATAAAATGCCTAATGAATGGATTAGCAGTTAGCACTGTTTCTTAGATTACCTCCTCGTAATATGATTATTGAGTATGGTCATGATAGATTACATCACAGGACAGGTCGGGATTAAGTTGTGGAAATCTGCATTTAAAAGGACTTCACCTCAAATTAAAGAAAGTACTTGTAAAACCATTTTTAGCATGTTTTCATGTATACGTCCAGTTAAAAATTATTGTGCTTTTGATGTATGGTTTTGTCAAAATGCAGATATAATTGCACAAAGGAAAAGTGGCTTCCCAAATAATTTCTTAGTTATGTATAACTTCTTTGATTAGGAAAATATACATCATCCAGGTTCGATCATTTACTGTCAAACTGGTAAATGCTTAGTTTCTAATGTTGAAAGATAATGAGATATTTCTAAACTTTTTCCCATTGTGATGGGTCAATCACAAAGGACTGGTTTAATAAAATATAATCCATGAGCTGTGTATGAGAAAACAAAACACAATAATAAGTCGTCAGGCTTTTGAAATTGTAATTACAGTATATAGATGAAATAGATTTCATTCAATATTATAAATTTTAATTGCAGAGCCCAGTACACAATGCTGCGATTTCAGTAGTAGAGTATTGCTGTATAACTCTCACAGTATGCTTTTTGTTCATTATAAGGATGATCATACAACACAGCTCTTGTTTTAAATCAATTAATTCCATCTACAGGTACTGGCACTGATGTGTACAGGAATTAAAATGGTTATTTAATATGCAATAAATATTTCATTGCCAGTTAAAAGACAGAAAGGAAAAAAAGTCTCAAGTATCTGATGTCAGTAGCACTGACACTGACTTAACTTGACAGGCAAGGCAGGCATAAGACACGTACCAATAAAGGAAAAATCTTAACCCCTCATGCTTTATTTGGAGCCAACCCAGGTGCTTGTAGTCTCAGAGAAGTAAAAGAAACTTAATGACTTTGACCAGACAAGCTGAACAAGTACCTCTGCCCTTCACTGAAGAGAAAGAGCTAGCAGACAGCTCTGAATGGCTGCTGCTTACGCTCTGCTACTCTGCCACAAGCTCCAGTTGGAGCCGCTTAGTAAGTGAATACCTTAAGTCACTGTTAAAACTAGCCAGCATCAAGAAAATACATTGTCCTGAGTGAATCAATGGCTATTATGCAGCAGAGTTTATACAAACCAGCAATAGTCAGTGTTGAACCAGCATTCATCTGAAGAATTATCTTTTAAGATTGAATTTAATTTGCATACAAGGAACAAGAGATTTATGATGGCCAACAGTGTGCAGTGCAGCATCTGCCTAGTATCAGTCATAATTTAGATTGTTTGTGACCAATCCTAAATTCAGTGGTATTTGAAGATGAAGTGTTCTGCTGCTATGTTATTGTCAGAAGCCAAAGACTTACAAGAGATTTATTAGTAATCTTATCACAAACATGTCTCAAGTTTTTTCTTTTAATATGTGCCAAGTTCCTCTGAGGAATTTCACTTTGCAATTATATTCCTCAGTGCTCTGGAGCTTAGTTGATTTTCTTTCCAAAAGAAGGCGACCCACAAACCCACTACAGTGGCTCGAGTGCACTTTTTGTACACTGTTTAATAATCAATGTATTCATCATTAAAATCTGAACCCTGAAGCAATGGTTTTTAGCATATTCTAATGACTAGCAGCTTGCAAATTACTTTGACCTTTCATGTACATTCTGTAAGCACCTTGTTCTAATGTGTACTGTATTTATAGTTTGCCAATACAAACTAGCCAAAGATTGGATAATTACTGTAATCTATTAGCTCGATTGCTCTCTGTGCTCATTTGTAGAATGTGTCATATGGGCCATTTTGAAAAGCACTAGGGAAGACAGGATATCCTTCATCTCAATAAGACTTAAAAAAATACTTAGTTTTCAGGAAAACAGCTGTAATATACGGAAACAAATAAAGTCAGTTGTCCTAATGGGCAAAGGAAAGCATCTTCAAATCCAGATGCTCCCTGAGACTGACACAGAACATAACATAGAATGGCTGAGATCTCTGCTGCAGAATATCAAGCAAACCACTTTTGCTGCAAAAAACATCACCCTGACCTTCAAGCAATTCTTTAATGGACAATACCACTGTCTTTATTACAAATGGAAGATAAAAGGTGCTACTGTAAGAAGTTGCAAGAAAACAAATTGGCTCTTGAAAGACTGTTTATAGAAAGGGGTGAATGATTATTTTTTAAAAAGAACAGACAAATTTTCTGAGAAAGTGCAGATAACAGCTGCACCCAAAAGAGTGAATCTGCTCAGGGATCCTCTCCCTGGCCTTTCTCTATCCTCATTGACAGCCTGTTTGAGACAGTTATAGATAGATAACATTACAGACACTGGTAATTAAAACAACACTAATTTTGTCTCACTGGCTGCGTTCTGTTGTTTGAAATCATCTATCATGGCCTTCATGCTCCATACAATGAGCAGACATTTGTCTAGTGAAATCTTGCTTGGTCAACACTTTTCTTAATACAGTATCCCAGCATACCTGTCTATGTTCTACTGATTGAGATAACAAAAATACGGTTTAGTTAACTATGTCTGCGATAATGACTGGCGAAATTTTTTTCACAATTACTTCTAATTATTTTCATTTTCTTCAAAATGCCTTGAATTTTTATCTGACAGGAATTAAGTTAAAACCATTTTCAACCATCTCTTCCACAATGTAAACAGAGTTGCAACTATTATTTTTATATAATAGTCAGCATCTTATTCAATACATATTGGTTTGGGAATGACGTAGGATGACTCATTTAATATTTCCAATTAGGTTTAGATTTAGTGAATCATTAAGGGGAGTAGTTAGGGAGGCATACTGCACACTCTTTGGGACAGCCGTACAATGTCACGAGTGGTGCAAATACTGTAGACATGATCAATTGCATAGATTGCCTTAGCTATAGGCCTTAAATATGAAATAGTAGCTTCAGGCATAACTTAATGGTCAAGGGACAATAATCAGATCTGCGATAATATCAAGAGACCAAATTTAAAATATGGTTTGCAAAGTTTTTAACCATTAAAATTTAAATAGATACCATGTCTTTGCAAATCACACAGTGTGCCAGGCAAATGTGACTTTAAGTAAAAACTTTGACCTAAAACCTTGGTGAGACATTTTCTCAAATTCAATAGTGATTATACAATCCTTTACCTCAACAGACATCAAGGTACTTTAAAAAATTAGCTCAGAATCCAGCCTTGACTGCTCCCCTAATTGCTCTCTCTGGGAAGTACCAGGCACTCAGGTACTGACGACACAGATGGAAACTGACTTTCGGCTTGGGCTGGGAAGTAGATTTCAGTTTTAATCGGAATTGCCACATTAGATGAAGCCATTGTACGGAACATTACCAGATTATTCTGTATAAAGTCAAGGTTTTGTTGACAAATTTAATTTACTGCTGTAATAATGCAAAATGAAAACTCGTCACAAAATTATGAAAACAGAATCTTTATAAAGAATAGGGTGCGGGTTATTTCTAAAAATAAGAGCTTCTAAAACAAGTTCTAAAAACAAGAATTATTTAATTGAAATTATTTGTTATTGTATTTGAAATCTATCAGGTAACAGAGATGGAGCATGAATTTTATTTTATATTTTAAATTTATTTCGAGACGTATCATGGTCACAGGCCTTATAACTAGAATAGTAAAAGAGCAATTTGTTAAATATAACAATTCAAAAACCATTATCAAAAGACAAAACTTAACAATTGTGTATAAACAATCATTATAGACAACTCCTAGATTAACAACTTCCGTGTTGAATTTACTGCATGTTCCTATGTTCAGACGAAACAATTAGATAATGTGTACAATGTGAGGAGAGAAATACATTCCAAAACATTTTCCATTTGATTCTTTTATCAGTTTACAAAAGATTTTTATGCCATATCTATGTACTGAAATAATATGCAAAACTGAATAACAAGACCTGTCCTAATCTGTCCTTTCTGTGTCAGAAATAAATATTATTAAATGTGTTTGGGCTGCAGAAATGATGGTGGAGCTTGAGTTTGAACTAAAACTTCAACACTGCACAAAAGCACCACCCAAAGGCTGACTGTATGCAGGAAATAATCAGAACAGCTTTTTGTCAATTTTTCCCTAACACTTGCCTCCAATCTGGAAATGGACTGTAATTGAAGGAGCTATTTCAATGCTTGCATCTGAGGAGAAGTTATGACAATCCAGACTGAAGCATTTCATGACACACAAATGTACACCAAGTTCATGCTTAATTGGATAAGCCCATTAAATCAGCCATGCTGTAGATCTGACAAATAATACTTTAACGATGAAATACAAGAACTAAAATGTTCCACTTTGTGCTTAAAGTTCATTTAAATCAGTTTAAAAAATGGATAGCATACATTTTAGCAACACACATCAAAGTTGCTGGTGAACGCAGCAGGCCAGGCAGCATCTCTAGGAAGACGTACAGTCAACGCTTCAGGCCGAAACCCTTAGTCAGGACTAACTAAAGGAAGAGTGAGTAAGGGATTTGAAAGTTGGAGAGGGCTGTACCTCTTCCTAGAGATGCTGCCTGGCCTGCTGTGTTCACCAGCAACTTTGATGTGTGTTGCTTGAATTTCCAGCATCTGCAGAATTCCTGTTGTTTGAGCATACATTTTAGCATATTTATGATAAAATGACTTAACACAGGAAGGCATATGCTAAGAGAAAGGGTTAAGAGATTTAGAGCGGTTCGGAGGGTGTATTTATTCAACCCGTTGGAATCTGGAAGGCACTACTGAAAAGATGGTGGAGGCAAAGACACAGAGTATTGAAGAAGTATCTAAAGGAGTATTTGGATCAGCAAGGCATAGAAGACAACAGATCAAGGGTTGGGAAAATGGGTTTATTATGGATGTGTATGTCCATCATGATCGGCATGGATCTGGTAGGCCAACAAGCTGTCTCTGTGTTGCGTGATTCAAGGGCTATGATGTCACAATAAGCAAAGACACGAACATTTCAAATCATGAGATGAGATGCCAAAAATTAAGTCAGCACTTCTTTTAATTTGGCACGTCTGTTTCTCAAATTTTCTTCTAAATCTACAGCTCTGGCTTTATGAACTTTCTCCAAGTTTCTTCCTGAAGTGAGAACTTGTTACTAGATCACAAATTAAATATGGACAAGAAAGTCTTCTTCCAGTTCATCCATCAACAGACAGCTATCATTTCTCTCTGTATCTACTTTTGCTTGCAATTTTAATAATTCCACTACTTTTGTCATCACAAATCAATCCTAAAGTCATTTCTAATGCTTCGACACATCAAATGTGCAGAAAAACTTCCTGACATAAATCCTAAATGTGCTTTCTCAAGCACTAATAATTTCAATTATCTTTTAATCTTATTACTCATCTCATACACCTTCAGATGATCCCTGTCTTAAATTGAAAAGTCTGAGGTTTCAGTATTTGATTCTAGAAAGCAGATAATTTGGGTGCTGCATATGCTGAGTCAGTTGCAATATGGTGTCTACAGCATCCCAAGTCATTTGTAGCATAAATCATGCTGCTGCCTTTTTGAGAAGTGCATTAGCAGGCAATAGGACTGAATAATACCAAACAGTCTGCAATATGAATTGACACCAATACTGCAAACTGGAGCTCAAGGTAATGTCCTTTCCTTACCCTGCCCAGGTGAGTGCACAACAGAAAAAGAAATCTTCTGCCCCACCACACCCCAGTGTTTCTTTCCACAGATCCTGGCTGACCTGTTGATTCTTCCCAGCATTTTCATTTTTGTTGGAGAATACCAAATATTTATAACTATCCTCCCTACTCCCCTCCCCCCAGCCGAGTGAAGAAATTCTTCCATATCGGCAGGACTGCTGAAGCATCTTGGCCCGAAACATTGACTGTTTACTCGATTTTCTATAGATACTGCCTGGCTTGCTGAGTTCCTCCAGCATTTTCTGTATGTTGCTTGGATTTCCAGCATCTGCAGATTTTTGCCAGAGGATGGTTTTGCACTCAGTGGGATATAGCATCAGCAGGTGAATTCATTGACTCCAACCTTGTAAGTGATATCATTGAAATTCTTGCGACAGTGCATTATTGTCTAGAGACTTAACTCCTGGTATTAAACTCCGAAGCATTTCTTCTGCCACTGTCTTCACTGTGCAGCCAGAGGGCATCTCAGCTTGTAAAAGCAACACAGCCCAGAAGATGAAGTATAAATCACAATGCTTATGTGTACTTGAATTCATTTCAATAAAAAGGTTATCTTGTACAAGACATTCAGAAACCAAAAGGGAATTTCATGTTCCAGTTCCACCATTCTGATGAGGCCAGACATAGATATTGGTGCCCAATGGCATGCAGCATAATTCTGGACATCACTTCCATGACTTCAGTCCATCATGCAGATAAAGGTCTTCCTTGTGCTAATAAAGCCAACTTTGATGTTAGTTGAGCTGGATCAAACTGAGGAAGTTGACACCTCAGAAAGGTCTCCCAAGTAATAAAGTTACCCTCCTATACTTCAACACAACTGTGCTTTCAGTCCCACCCACACCATTTGCATATCTCACCTGAATTCCTGACTTCCAAACCTTGTCCATTGTGGATCTTCAACTTCCATCCTGACCTGAGATTGTAAGCCTTGAACCATGCCAGCCCCCCACAGTGATGGTACCTTATCCAAACACCTTCTCTGACTCACGCCACAATCTTCCCCACTTCACATTAGACCATTTCTTCTCGAGATCTCTTCCCACCACCATCACCACGCATCATATATCTGGACTCAATATTTCCTTGTCTTGCTCTGTGTTCTCTGGAAAGCATTCAATGACTGGTTAATAAGACCTTCTGGATGCCATACTATTTCTCTGTTGACATTTTCCTCCTACATCATCTTCCTTTACCCATTTTCAACCTCCTCCTGGCCTCCACATCGCCTCAGTCAGAGCTCCATCCAGGAAGGTGCACTAGTCAAGAATACATTAGGTTCCTTAACAGACACTCAATTCAGAAATCTGTCACAATACGGGATTACCAGGTGGAGAGTGGGAAATTTTCAAGGGTAACCACAGAACTTCCATTTAAATGGAGACGTTCACACCAACTCCAAATAAATCTCTACATTCAAGATAGCACTGAAACTTGACTCCACACATCAGGAGCATGCACAAAGGCCAGGAAAAATGGTGCAAGGACTGACCACCTCCCAACATACCCAAATGCCTGCCTCATTCAGTATCTTCTTCCCAAGTCTGCAGATCCCAGTTTGACTTCTTACCAGTCAGTTCAGAGGGATATGAACCAAAGGCAGACAAAATGGAGCAGCTTAGACTGGCATCTTAGTTAACACGGATGAATTCCATAATGTGGTAATATGAAACAGAATCAGTGATTTCCCTGTTGCAAAAGATAGAAGATGACTGCATATGTTGATAATATGGCTGACTTTAAGTTTCATTTTAGACTCTGGTTACACAAGTAGGCCTGTCTTAGGGGATTTGCTGGAAATCATGAAGTAGCCTTACCTTATATGGAGTTGTCATTTACTTGTCAGGGAGATAAGGGAGAACCCTGAACAAAATAACAGTACGGTCTTTCCAAAGCTTCTCCATCAGCTAGCTTGCAACATGCCTGATAAACTTGAGACCTGTTTATGTCTTTTTAAAGTGTTGGGGTTTCCCTGTAGTTAAAGACCAAGTGGTTAAGAGTATGCAAGCGTTGCCGTTAACTGACGATTGCTTGTAAGAATTACAATGAATTGCATCGTAACCTTAAGCTTGATTTATTAGTGGAGAATCAAGTGAAGAAATCTGAGGTTTATTTTTTTAGTTGAATTAGACTAGATTTGTCGCTGTAGTTAAAAGTTGAATTCAATCTGTAGTTAAGAATGAGGCAGAATTACCTGAGTTACTAAATTCTTTGTTCATTGAGTTAAGAGTTAAATAAAGTTACTTAATCAAACTTTTTGATTTTACAAAAAATAGTGTATACAGCCCAGTCCATCACGGGTAAAGCACTCTTCACCATTGAGTACCTCTACACAAAGCGTTGTCGCAGGAAAGCAGCAACCATCATCATGGAACCCCAACTCCCAAGTCGTGCTCTCTTCTCACTGCTGCCATCAAGGCAAAGGTACAGGAGCCTCAGGACTCACACCAGCAGATTCAGGAACACTTACTGCCCATCAACCATCAGGCTAATGAACCAAAGGGGATAACAATTCAACTTCACTTTTCCCATCACTGAAATGTTACTTCAATCTATGGACTCACTTTCAAGGTTTCTTCATCTCATGTCTTGATACTTTGCTTATTTATATATTTATTATTATTTCTTCTTTCTTTTTGTATTGGCATAGTTTGTTGTCTTTTGCATGTTGGGTGTACACCCAGTTGTTGTGGTCTTTCATTGATTTTATTATGGTTATTGGATTTGTTCAGTATGTCCACAGGAAAATTAACTTCAGGGTTGTATGTGGTGACATGTATGTGGTTTGATAATACATTTACTTAGAACTTTTTGAACTTTGTGTAGTTGGTTTTTCAGTGCTGACTCAGTTGTTTGGTATTCCATCCACCACGCTCTTACCAGTTTAGGTCACCTGAAGCCCATCTACGTTACTCCTGCAGCTACCTAGTTTTGTAGCGCAAAACAGGAATGCCATTTTTATTCCTGTTGTCTGCCCTCAGTCTGTAAAAATTTAAGTCATGACAATATATTGCCTTAAAGATTCAGGATCATGTGTCATGAAATGTGTTAACTTAGTAGCAGCAGTTCAATGCAATACATAATATAAAAGAAAATAAATAAATAAATTGTAGGATATGTATATTGAATAGATTAAAAATCATGTAAAAACAGAGATAATGTATATTAATAAAGTGAGGTAGTGTTCACGGGTTCAATGTCAATTTAGGAATCAGATGGCAGAGGGGAAGAATCATATCCTCTAACTTTGATTAATAATCTTTTGAGTGGCATGTTATGGAATGCCTTCTGAAAGTCCAAATTCATGACATCCATTGGATCCCCCTTTTCCATTCCACTAATTACAATTCAAACAAAACATATGATTTCATCCAGAATAACCGATGTCTTAATGCGGTGTTATGATCCGTGCTGGTGGTCCTGCAAAGGAGAATGTGAGTTATCATTATGTACCACCTGGTCTTTCTTGGTTGATTGCAGATGAACTATGTCAATGGGAAGGATTACAGTGCAGAGAAGGTCACTCTGCCTGGATTGGAGATGATAACTTGGGAAGCTCTCTGAAAGGGAGTCTCCTGTAAACATGCAGTCAATGCCATATTTCACTGCACAGCTGAAGGATTTTGGTGTCATCCCGAGACTTTCCTGCATCATTCAACATTTAGATAGCTGTGCAGCAACAGCTCGGTTATAAAGCCTCTGCACTTTCCGCCCATCACCATAGGATACTCATAGGTGAGGCAGACAACATAATCACATTTTAAAAGATCAACGGCACTTCTCAAACAGTTATGGTACTTAGCTTGTTCTTATTGTAGCAGAACACATCAGCAAATTGATGCCAGGGGCCAAGGATGTATAGGATAACCTTTGTCCCAAGATCCCTCTGATCAGTGCTGGCTATGACAAATGTATTGCATAGAGCCATAGAGTTGTACAGCATAGAATTCAGGCCCTTCACTCCACCACATCCTGGTTAACCATCATGCCTACCTACACAAATTCCACCTGCATGTATTAATGCCATATCTCCCTATGCCTCACTTATTCAAGTAACTGCCCAGATGCCTATTAAATGTTGTTACTGTCCCTGCGTTCACTACCTCCTCTGGGAGGTCATTCCAGATACCAACTACTCTGTCAGTGAAAGACTTACCCCTGAGAACCTCTTTAAACTTCCTCCCTCTTAGTTTAATCCTGTGTCCTCTCATTATAGATATCTGTACCATGGGAAACCAATGGGGTATAGAGCCATTGAGCTATATACGTCTATCATTTCACCCTTTAGTCTCCTTTGCTCTGTGGAAAAGAGACCCAGCCTATCCAACCCTTGAACTCAATGCCTAGGTTAATGAAACAAAGCATACTATATGCTCTCTTCACTACCTTGTCTATCCAAATCACCACTCTCAGGAAACTATGTACTTGTACCCAAGATGTCTCTGCTCAACAACACTTCTGAGGACATTGTGTATATTCTGCCCTGATTTAACTTCGTAAAGGTATGGTTTTGCTACTGTCTGA
Source organism: Mobula birostris (assembly GCF_030028105.1). Taxonomy (NCBI): domain Eukaryota; kingdom Metazoa; phylum Chordata; class Chondrichthyes; order Myliobatiformes; family Myliobatidae; genus Mobula; species Mobula birostris. The sequence continues at coordinate 45,196,682 of NC_092384.1, forward strand.
ATTAAATTCTACCTACCCACTTCTCGAGATGATCAATGACCTACTGTAACCTTCAAAGGCATCTTCATCCTTGTTGCTGAGGATGAACATCCGTGCTTCCAGAAGCATGACTGTCCTATCAGAAAAAGCTTCAATGATCCACAACAGTGAGGGAAATTAAATATTTCCCTTTCATAAAATGCAAGTTTTGTTAAAGGCATAAGTGCATCAATGTCTACTTGCACCTGTGTAAAGTCTCCAATGCCACCAGGCCCTGTTATATTGTTGTTGCAAAGTCACCGGAGAGACGCGGCTGATAGATATAAAGTAGTCTTTTATTCAACAAGAAAGAGCAGCAGGCATCATATTGAGATCCTTTTGGAGAAAGAGGCCTGTTCAACCTAATATTGCATGTCATTCTATATGCCAAAGATCAAATGGCAATTCTATATTTACAATGTATCTACAACGCTTCCTTTGAATTGCATATAACTTTCACACCTGCTTCTTTTCACCCGCACTCCAGACACCCAAAATGAATGTTAATCAGCATTGTCTGCTTTTTCAATTTAGATGTTTTTTAGATTATGAGAACACTCCGTCCTCTTTTATTGTCATTTAGAAATGCATACATGCATTAAGAAATGATACAATGTTTGGGGTATGGAGGGAAGGCTGGTACAGGGTTCTGAGTTGGATGATTAGCCATGATCATACTGAATGGCGTTGCAGGCTCAAAGGGCCGAATGGCCTACTCCTGCACCTATTTTCTATGTTTCTCCAGAGTGATATCACAGAAAAACAGGACAAACCAAAGAGGAACACTGACAGGACCACATAATTATAACATATAGTTACAGCAGTGCAAAGCAATACCATAATTTAATGAAGAACAAACCATGCGCACGGTAAAAAAAAAAGTCTCAAAGTCCCCGAGTCGATCGACTCCCGAGTCCCCGATAGCAGAGAGCAAAAAGGAAAAACTCCCTGCCATAAACCTCCAGGCACCATCAACTTGTCGATGCCTTGGAAGCAGCCGACCACAACCGACACTGAGTCCGTCCATCTGAAAACTTCGAGCCTCCGACCAGCCCCTCCAATACAGCCTCCCGGGTGCTATCCTCTGCCGAGCGCCTTCGACCTCGCCCCGGCCACCAAAACAAGCAAAGCCGAGGGTTCGGGGCCTTCTGCTCCGGAGATTCCGGTTACCACACAGTAGCGGCGGCAGCGAAACGGACATTTCAGAAGTTTCTCCAGATGTTCCTTCGTACTCTCACGTCTGTCTCCATCAAATCAGAGTTGTACATAGTACCCTACTTGACAGATTACAGATATCATTCACCAGAGAGACCACGCTCGCTGCATCGCGCCACCATCTTCTCCTCTTCGTCTATTAACTGGTGATCACAGCTCTGGGAACCAGAGTTGCATTTTAAATTTAATCTAGTTCTAAGGATTGGTTGAATGAGTCAGTTGCTGAAGTTAATATTATGCTATACACCCTAAATCCCAAATATGCCCGAACAGGCCTAACGTCAAAGATGCTGCCTGTTCTTCCCTGAGGATCAAATTAGGTTAAATCAACTCAATATTAATACTATATGTGAGCGGATTCCCTAATACAGTGGTAGACACAAAACAGAGGGCGACAGTAGAGATCTGTAACAGCCACTTGTAAAGACCCACAGCAAGGATAATGCTTTTATTTATCTACTTATGTTATTATTGGCCTAGAACACAGAACAGGCCTTTCTGGCTCTTTGAGTCACACTGCCCAGCACCCCTAATTTAATCCCAGTCTAATCACACGACAATTTACGACAACTAATTAACCTACTAACTAGAACTTCTATGAACCGTGGGTGGAAACTACAGCACACAGAATAAACCCATGGGAAGGATGTACAAACTCCTTACAGGTGATGCTGGCAACGAACTCCGAACTTCCATGCACTGAGCTGAAATAGTGTAGCACTAACCATTACACTAACCACTTCTGTGAGAGAGCATGCTTTGCATTCTTTGGATATGTTAAATGAGTTCATTAAACTTCATAGTTTCCTTCAATCTCATCCCAACATTTCCACAGTAAATAAGATAAAACATAGCTGGCACAGGAATTCAACTCTGCAATACCTACTCTGTTACTTAACAGGATCATTAGATTAGATTAGATTCAACTTTATAGTCATTGTGCCGACTACAGATACAAAGCCAATGAAATGCAGTTAGCATCTGACCAGAAATGCAAAGAATAGCGTTATTTACAAAATAACTGCGAATAAAAAGTAAGTGCTACGGCACACAAATATAAAATACTGAGAGAGTACAGAGTAAAGTAAGGGCATCCGTTAGTCTTGCGAGACCCTGGATCTGCACCTGGAAAGTCTTCACTCTCCAGGGCGCGGGCCTGGGCAAGGTTGTATGGAAGACCAGCAGTTGCCCATGCTGCGTCTCCCCTCTCCACGACACCAATGTTGTCCAAGGGAAGGGCATTAGGATCCATACAGCTTGACACCAGTGTCGTCGCACAGTAATGTGTGATTAAGTGCCTTGCTCAAGGACACAACACGTTTCCTTGGCTGGGGCTCGAACTCACGACCTTCAGGTCGCTAGTCCAATGCCTTAACCACTTGGCCACAAGAGAGTACAATATGGGTGCTATACTGCTTAGCGCTGTGATGTGAGGTTCAGCAGGGTCACAGCCTCAGAGAAAAAGCTCTTCCTGTGCCTGCTGGTGCGGGAGTGGAGGCTCCTGTAGGGAGGTGGGAGGTGAGTCTGATCTTCTACCTCAATGCTACTTTCCTGCATTATTTCCCTATCCCTTAATTCCTCAGTCTATTCTAACACACTTCCCACCAGCTGCCTACCACCAGCTCATGCCACTTTGTATGTCGTACTTTTCAATTTACCATAAATTTAACCTCGTTCATTAACCACCAGTTGTGGCTCTGTCTCCTGGAGTCCGGTTTTCTTTCTTTCTACCCATTTAAATACTTGTGATTCATAGTTACTGCCATAATATTGGAAACAATAGCTAATTTAGACATTAAAACCACAAGACGTATTTCAGTTACAATGGCCAGATAATCAATTTTTAAGAATGGTGAATGAAGGATAAATATTGTTCAGGCCAGCTGCCAGACTTCCGTACTGGACACCAGATGTCAAATACCTGACCTCTTTCTCCACTGCTGGACTCACTATTGATACCAGACATGACTGGTGGCTCTGTCACAGCCCCATTTATTTGAATAGATTTTCATTTAGGCCTAACCCTAACCCTAAGTGAAAGTTATCTGTATTTCACTTAAAATATTGGTATTTTCTCAATTTAATTTTCAATGGCTTAAGCTGCCTTAATAATGCTTTTATATAGACAATAATAATACTTTTCTGCAGAATCATAGAAAATTGACAATGCTAGAAGCTATTCAGCCCATTATCTCCCTGCTGGTCAACAAGGAGGTACACTGAAACAGCGTACTCAGAATGTTATCGGGGGTCATCAGAATGCCGAGCTATGACCAACCTATCTCCGCAGAACAACATCAGCCCCAAACAATAAAATATGGGTCGCTTTCGTTGCCTCAGGAGACACTTTTCAGTGAAAGCAGACATTTATTGATGAACTTCATCATTGTTTTCACTGTTCCAGCATTCTTCTCAGCCATCTGATGAAAAGAATCTTTCAAGATGAAGACCTTACACAAATCTTACAGTGTACTGGGCAGAGGTGACCACTGCTCTCTGGAACACGTCGAAGTTAAGTAAGCTACACACTGTAGCCACATCAAAGCACAATACTATCTTCACAACTTCCTCTGACAGGATGAACAAACCCATATCAGGGTTCTCTGCCAGGCCAACATCGCCAGCATTGAGACTCACTCTCTAAACTTAGCCAGCTCCAGTGGCTGAGCCATGAGATATGAACACTTGATTCCAGCTTGCTCAAACACACACACTACTCCAATCTTTGACACTACCACTGCATAGGAGGAGAGGACAATCCTCGAAACGCATAGAACTGGAGTAAAAGCAATTCAACCATGACCTTAGAGAAGTGCGCCAGAAGAAATATAAGAGGAAGAGGACAGTCCCGGGGTCAGGGACTTAACTTGGACAACACCTCATTAAATAATTGGGTTCTATATATCCTTTATAAATTCCTTGGAGGAATTATTATATAAATAGAAAGAAAATAATGAGTATGGAAATTAATGAGATCCAGGGGTCATGGGAAACAATATACTGAAGCTAACAAAATGCTGTTTAACAGTGAATAGAGTAAACTTGCAGTTTCCAGAACAATTTTGAACTGAAAATGAGCTAGTCTGCCATTTTATAAATTATTGGTGTGCCTGCACGGAGAACACCATGCTTAATTCTAATTACTCCAAGGAGGAAATCCGCTACTACTGTAAGATTACAGAAATAAGCCACAAAAATGACGGAGGAATTGGAGAGATTGAATTATGACAAATGATTATCTTTATTTGTTCTCCAAAAAGCAGGTCACCAGTCCCCTTCCACCTTGGATAAACGGTTCTTTTTGTTACGGAAGTTCACATATGTTCTTTCGCCAATTTGACTTTTAAGAATTCTTTGCCTAACCTTTTTCTTTCAGGAGATCAGCTGGCTGGAGGATTGTAAGGAGTGTACCTTATACTTTGATAACTATAAATCTGTGTGGACCAGACTGAACCCTCTCTTATTGTTCATTGTTATGTTTTTCATCTCGGAGCCTTCGGTAAAGAAGTGAACTACTGCATTTCTGTGGGAACATAGACATTTTTGTAAATGCTTGTAAGGAAACAAGAGTTATCCAGTTTGCCAGAAATAAACTGATAGTCATGTCAGGGTTAAACTTTTACTGCTAATGCTGTAGGGTATTTCATTTAATAGTTTTCTGTAGAAGTAGTGTGTTCTGCTGGTAGCGTTTTGGTTACTGTTAAAGATAAGGGGTTGTGATGTTCAGCTTAGGAATCGGGTCAGCCAATCACAATGGTGGAATTGGGAGAAGGTTCTAGAGAAAACTGGGTGGAGAGGCTTTGTGAAGGACACTAAAGGGGTTAAGGTCCTTGTCAATGGGAGATGGAGAGAGAAGAAGATCGAGAGGACCGGCGGTAGGATTTGATTCAACCAGAATACATGACTCAATGGTAAGCTCTACCGATGACTGGTGAATGGGTGTTGGCACTGTGAGTACTTGGACACCTCCAGCTTTTGGAAGACTTGAGCTCCAACTTTGCGCACATTTGATTCTTTTAATTATAATGAGCCCTTTTCTTTTTTTCCTTTCTTCTTTAATAACCGTTTGATTAAGTGACATTCATAAATACACCTTTCACCTTTACATTGTATGCAGTGTATGATCTGTTATTTCTTACCAACAGGTAATTGCAAGTGGGCAACATTTACACAGTATTCGCTCAGATTGGGGTGCAGGTGGCTGAAACTTCCCAGCCCTCCCAGTCTGGTGGAACCAAAGTCGTATCAACCCTGGATGTATGGAGTTCGAGAAAAGTGGCTTTCTGAGTACACAGAACCCGTCGTGTTTCCAGAGGTGCTCGGTAAAAAGGGGTTTCATATGATAAATTAAAAAACAATAAACAAAATAAAATTTATTAAAGTAATTTTTTTTATTCAGTTATTTAAAATAAGACAGCAAGCAGGTTCTACCAACTGAGGTCAGTGTGAGCAAAACATTCCCTGGCAGTACTGTGGCAAAACTTCAAGGATAGCAGAAGCCATGTTTCCTCGAAGGTTGAATGTGTGAAAGGAAATAGCTCAGGGGCTTAGAAAAGAATCTGACCATCTTGAGGATGACTTGGGCCAACAAAGGAATTGCAAAACATACATAATCCTGGAAGAACTCAGCAGGTCAGGCAGCATCTATGGAAATGAATAAACAGTCTACGTTTCGGGCAGAGACCCTTCTTCAGAACTGGATGGCAAGGGGGAAGATGCCAAAATAAAAAGGTGGGGGGAAGGGGAAGAAGGACTAGCTAGAAGATGGTAAGTTAAGTCAAGTGGGTGGAAAAGGTAAAGGGCTGGAGAAGGAGGAATCTGATAGGAGAGGAGAATGGACCGTGGAAGAAAGGGAAGAAGGAAAGGCACAAGGAGAAGGTGATAGACAGGTGAGAAGAAGAGGTAAGAGACCAGAGTGGGGAATAGAAGAGGGAAGAAAGAGAGGAAAATTACCAAAAAGAAAAATTGATTTTCATGCCATCAGGCTACCTAGATGAATATGAGGTGTTGCTCCTCCACCCCGAGGGTGGCCTCATCATAGCAAAAGAGGAGGCCAAGGATCAACATGTCAGAATGGGAATGGGGATAGGAATTAAAATAGTTGGCCACTGGGAAATTCCGCTTTTGGTGTTTGGGGCAGAGGTGCTTAACAAAGCAGCCCCCAATATACGTCGGGTCTCACCAATGCAGAGGAGGCAGCATCAGGAGTACCGAATATAATTGATGACCCCAACAGCTTTGCAGGTGAAGTGTTGTCTCACCAGGGAGGACATTTCAGGGCCCTGATTTGAGGTGAATAGACAGGTGTGGCAAGGATATGGACCAGGAGGGAGATTAGTGGGAAGGGGACAAATGGACTGCAGGGATATTAGCAGGGGTATATGCAGCAACATAATAGCACATTGTTTCTTACACAGTATAATTTTTATACATTCATAACAGGCAAAATCTAGAATTTCATTTGCACAGTTTTTGATGCTAATTTCCATAGGTATCCACAAATTTATTCATGATACATGATTGGCATGTTATGGCGTATCTTACGGAACATTGGTATATAATATGATACATATACGAAACCCACTCTCAGGGATAATGTCCATCTTATTGCCGCATTGGTCTGTAAATGTACAACAGATTGGGCAACACAAGGGAAATCAGATCTGTACTGTGTCTGGTTTCCCCGGTTGCTCTATGTCCTGTCCATGCTTTAAAATTATTTTAAGCAACAGTTTCAGTCAGGGAGCACCTCAGCTTACAGTAAGTGTCTTCATGACTTTAATTAACACAGGTTACCATTAGCAATGCTGATAAGAGCTGGTTTCTGATGGTCTTTACATCTTCTCAGTAAAAATATAGAAAAACGTGAAAATTATATGATAGGCATGAATGAATTCACATCCAAGCTGAATATAGACAGTACTGAAATCTAAAAAAAATAGGAATAAGGGGACCAAGGAGATGGCATGAAAACTTATTGAGGTCCAACATAGAAGAGAAACTTAAAGTATTTTATAAACTCATACTTGGGAAGCTAAGTCCTGTAGAGGTATTAGACTTCACAAAGCAAGTGGATGTTGTCATTATGACAGCAAAGGAAGTGTCCGGATAAATATTAGTTAGGATAAAAAGGAAGCAAAGGGAAAAGTATTCATAAAGGTAACTAAGTTGGATGTCCTGGTCCTTAATTACTAAATGAAGTGTGGAAATAGCAAAGCCTATGGGCACAATCAAGCATTTGTTTTTGATTGTAGTGAAGGTGCCTTTTGTTTTATTGTACTTGTCGCACGCATGAATGTTTAAGGAGAAAATTACCTGTAGCAGCATCACAGGCACGAAGCAGCATTCATGAGGAAAACATAAATTGTACACCAAGAGTCAACAGTAGGACTCAAAAGAAAATTGAATAGGTGCATGAAGGGGAAAGAAAATGGAAGTCAGGTAAGTAAGAGGAAAGAAAGGGTCAATGAGATAGTTCTACTGAATAGCTATCATGTACACAACATCCTGAATTATCTCCTTCCATCTTATATCATCCTATAATTTCGAGAAGAATGTTAAACGAAGAAACTCAGATGCTCTGTTCTTAACACTAACCAATGGGACACCTAGCAGCTCACTTATAGAGTTGCAGGTCTCTGATTGAAGGTGATTTGAAATAAAAACTATAATACAGCTATCTTCTTCTATTACTGTATCTAGATTACAATATTGGACAACATTTCATTCAATATTTTAATTAGAAACATTTTCCTTGCTGATGCTAAAAGTTCCGGGGAGAAACAGTTGTATAAATGGAAAGAAAATAATGTGTATGGGAAATTAATGAGGTCATGATAGACAATAAAATGAAGTGAATACCAGATTGCTTTATAACAGATAAAACAAATCGAGAATAATTTTGACCTGAAAGTCAGCCATTGCCACTTCACGCAATAAGTAGTATGCGGGACGAATTCAGCTAGGAAAGCAGCGTGGGAAGGGAAGGAATTGTTGATGTTTTGAGTCAAAACCTTGCATTAGAATAGGGTCTGATACAGGATTTCAAAATTGAACATCAACAATTCTTACCCTCCCAAAACCACACAGATTCTGCTTGAGCCATTGAGTTCCTCCAGCAATTTGTCTGTTACACCAGGCTCCAGTGTCTGTAGCCTCTTACATCTCTGTTGCCATTTTACAATTAATTACAAGGGAAATACTTTAAGAATGTTCTCAAAGTCTCCTAGATAAAGTTTAGCATCCATTTCATAAAAGTCCCTAGCAGTGTTAAGATAGTCTGAAACTGATGTGATGGAAATATATGGAAGCCAAACAAAAATGCTGAAACGAGCACATCATTTCACAAATCACCCAGTCAACCAATTCCAATTACAGATCCCCGATTGATCTCAGTTTAATTTCTGATCCTTAGGGTTCTTCCAAGAGTCAAAAATGGCGAGTAGTCTTAATTCCAGGATTTCAGTTTATTTTAGAGTCAGAAACAGAATCAGGTTTATTCTCACCGGTATGTGATGTGAAATTTGTTAACTGGACAGCAGCAGTTCAATACAATACATAATCTAGCAGAGAGAAAAATAATAACAATAAAATTTAATATTAAATAAATGAGTAAATCAATTATGTATATTGAATAGATTATTTTAAAATGTGCAAAAACTGAAATACTGTATATTAAAAAAAAGTGAAGTAGTGTCCAAAGCCTCAAAGTCCATTTAGGAATCGGATAGCAGAGGGGAGGAAGCTGTTCCTGAATCGCTGAGTGTGTGTCTTCAGGCTTCTGTAGATCCTACCTGATGGTAACAGTGAGAAAAGGTCATGCCCTGGGTGCTGGAGACCTTTAATACTGGATAATGCCTTTCTGAGACATTGCTTCTTAAAGATGTCCTGGGTACTTTGTAGGCTAGTGCCCAAGATGGAGCTGACTAGATTTACAACCTTCAGCAGCTTCTTTCGGCCCTGTGCAGTAGCCCCTCCATACCAGACAGTGATGCAGCCTGTCAGAATGCTCTCCACCGTACAACTACATAAGTTTTTGAGTGTATTTGTTGACATGCCAAATCGCTTCAAACTCCAAATAAAGTATAGCTGCTGTCTTGCCTTCTTTATGACTACATCAATGTGTTAGGACCAGGTTAGATCCTCAGAGATCTTGACACCCAGGAACTTGAAGCTGCTCACTCTCTCCATTTCTAATCCCTCTATGAGGATTGGTATGTGTTCCTTCATCTTACCCTTCCTGAAGTCCACAATCAGCTCTTTTGTCTTACTGACGTTGGGTGCCAGGTTGTTGCTGTGGCACCATTCCACTGGTTGGTATATCACACTCCTGTACGCCCGCTACTCACCACCTGAGACTCTACTAACAATGGTTGTATCATCAGCAAATTTGTAGAAGGTATTTGAGCTATGCCTAGCCACACAGTCATGTGTATACAGAGAGTACAAAGATATAAATACCAAACAAACTAAATAGAGAGCTTAAAAACAATGCTACGAGGAGAATTAATGCTAAAGGGTATAAGTCAAAGGAATAAAAGAAGAGGCTAAGATGGTGCTTCTGAAAAATCTATCACTTTAATAGATGAGATAAAGAAATTTCTTAGATAGAGATAAATTAGATAATAGGCTACATAATTAAAACAATTACATCATGTGGGTAACACACATCAAAGTTGCTGGTGAACGCAGCAGGCCAGGCAGCATCTATAGGAAGAGGTACAGTCGAAGTTTCAGGCTGAGACCCTTCGTCAGGACTAACTGAAGGAAGAGTTAGTAAGAGATTTGAAAGTGGGAGGGGGAGGGGGAAATCTGAAATGATAGGAGAAGACAGGTGGGCGAGGGATGGAGCCAGGAGCTGGACAGTTGATTGGCAAAAGGGATATGAGAGAATCATGGGACAGGAGGCCCAGGGAGAAGGAAAAGGGGGAGAGGGGGGAAAAACCCAGAGGATGGGCAAGGGGTATAGTCAGAGGGACAGAGGGAGAAAAAGGAGAGTGAGAGAAAGAATGTGTGTATATAAATAAATAACGGATAGGGTACGAGGGGGAGGTGGGGCATTAGCAGAAGTTAGAGAAGTCAATGTTCATGCCATCAGGTTGGAGGCTACCCAGATGGAATATAAGGTGTTGTTCCTCCAACCTGAGTGTGGCTTCATCTTTACAGTAGAGGAGGTTGTGGATAGACATATCAGAATGGGAATGGGATGTGGAATTAAAATATGTGGCCACTGGGAGATCCCGCTTTCTCTGGCAGACAGAGCATAGGTGTTCAGCAAAATGATCTCCCAGTCTGTGTCGGGTCTCGCGAATATATAGAAGGCCACATCGGGAGCACCGGACGCAGTATATTACCCCAGCCGACTCACAGGTGAAGTGTTGCCTCACCTGGAAGGACTGTCTGGGGCTCTGAATGGTGGTAAGGGAGGAAGTGTGAGGGCATGTGTAGCACTTGTTCCACTTACATGGATAAGTGCCAGGAGGGAGATCAGTGGGGAGGGATGGGGGGGACAAATGGACAAGGGAGTCACGTAGGGAGCGATCCCTGCGGAAAGCAGAGGCGGGGGGAGGGAAAGATGTGCTTAGTGGTGGGATCCCGTTGGAGGTGGCGGAAGTTACGGAGAATAATATGCTGGACCCGGAGGCTGGTGGGGTGGTAGGTGAGGACCAGGGGAACCCTATTCCTAGTGGGGTGGCAGGGGGATGGAGTGAGAGCAGATGTGCGTGAAATGGGGGAGATGCGTTTGAGAGCAGAGTTGATGGTGGAGGAAGGGAAGCCCCTTTCTTTAAAAAAGGAGGTCATCTCACTCGTCCTGGAATGAAAAGCCTCATCCTAAGAGCAGATGCGGCGGAGACGGAGGAATTGCGAGAAGGGAATGGCATTTTTGCAAGAGACAGGGTGAGAAGAGGATTAGTCCAGATAGCTGTCAGAGTCAGTAGGCTTACAGTAGACATCAATAGATAAGCTGTCTCCAGAGATAGAGACAGGAAGATCTAGAAAGGGGAGGGAGGTGTCAGAAATGGACCAGGTAATCATGTGGGTAATGTGCTAATACTTAGCCAATGAGGAATGAGAAAGGTGATAAACCTACACACATCAAAGTTGATGGTGAACGCAGCAGGCCAGGCAGCATCTCTAGGAAGAGGTTCAGTCGACGTTTCTGCCTGGCCTGCTGCGTTCACCAGCAACTTTGATGTGTGTACCTTGAATTTCTAGCATCTGCAGAATTCCTCATGTAAGGTGATAAACCATTAGTTTATCTGCTATATCGCTTTCTGCCAGCGGGTGTGACAAATACATAAGCTTGTTAAGAAGTACATATCTCATAAAAAGTATTGTTTAAAAAAACAGTGAATTCCAACCTCTGGAGAACTCACAAAACAGGAGTGAAAGTAAGTGGCACTTGACAGTGAGGAATTACCTGAGAAGAAGAAAGTTCACAGAACCATCAGGGCCATTCAGCACATATATATGCATTTGTCAGTCTCAGGGCAGGTGCCCCAACTTACTTAATACTTTGTTAAATATTTGGATCATATGGGGCCTAAATTTCTAAGGAAGAACAGTTGTATGAATATAAAGAAAGTAATGTACATGAAAAATTAATGAGATCTGAAGGTCATGATAGATATTAAAACGAAGCTAACACAATGCTGCTTAGTGACAGTGACTAAAGCCAAAATGATGTCCTCCTGTCTTAAAAGAACAATTTTGAACTGAATATGAATATGTCTTGCCATATTATAAATTATTGGTGCACCTTCCCCCAGAATAACATGTACAGTTCAAATCACTACAGTGCAAGGAAGCATTTTTACCATTAATATAGTTTAGGAACAAGAATGACTGAACAGTAGGAGGTACTTAATTTTGATAATTGATTATAAATGTCTCTCCAATCATCATATTTGACCTCATATGAAGTTATCAGCACTTTTCATAAGACTAGGAAGGAATTCTATTTTTTTTTGCTATTTTACCTCACTTATAAGACCAATGGCCTTACAAAAATTGAAGGTATACAGGGGCTCCCCAGGTGACTAATGTCCTGACATAGAGAAGTCTGATCTTACACAAATTCTTCCATACATTTTTCAAACTAGTGATATTCATTAATGCTGGATATAGTATTGTATATATTCCATTACTGTTGCTATGGTTAATGTCAGGGTGATTATCGAATGAAACAAAAGAATTATAAGAAGATTATGTAAAGCAATCTGACATAAGTATAGGAAACAGTTGTTTCTGACTTAAGGGAGAAATCAACTTGCCAACAAAGCCCATGAGCAAAACCTTTATGTAGCCCAGGGACTGCTCGTAGAGGTAAAAATATAAAATAGGTTATTTATGGGGGAAGACAAAATAAAGCTACAAATCTTTCCTTAATGGTCACTGTTCCATGGTTTTATGAATATATGGTTTCAGTGGAGAAGTGAACTTAAGTATTCCTGTGACATAAGGATAGAAGACAAAGTAACTATGATTCATATACTTTGAGCAACACACATCAAAGTTGCTGGTGAACTTTCATATACTTTGCCAGCTTCCAAATGGTTCTCAAATAATTAGAAAATATCAAAACCAAACATATTTTAGTTTCACACCAGTAGAGTAAAATATAGATTTCTTTTAAAAACCCATTTAAATTAATTTAACACCACAATGTGATCCCACAAGAAACAAGGTAATTGAGCAACTAGTCTGTTTTTGGTGGTATTGGTTAGGTGATAAATATTCACCTTTTTTTTTGTTCTATTTTGAATATGCCACAAAAGCTTTCATGTTCATCTGCTAGGACAAGCAGAGTGCTTGTCGAAAGTAACATCTAACAGAGAATACCTCAACAATTCAGTGCTCTCTCTGAAGTATTAGCTTATCATTCCAATTATTCTTCTCTGTTTCTTTTCATTGTTATATTATTTATTGATCTATTGAAATTTCCTCATACTTCTTTATCTTCTCCCTCATCCCAAGTATCATTCATAAAGAAACAACTATTCTTCAGAAGGTTACAGATAGTGTAAATAGCTCCTTCTTAAGATCAACTGTTTTGCGTATAAAATTCTACTATTGCATGAAAATTTAACACTGATTTTACACAATTGTTGGATTTTTTATAACCACAAATGTGATAAATATTAAATAGACACTAAAAAGCACAATGGGAATAATGTCAGTATTCAGTGATGTCAAAAACATTTTAAATAAACAGTAAAATATCAACAGAGTATTATTAACAAAAAGACAGCTTTGAACCTAAGTTTATAAAGGGTTTCAGTTCAGAAACACAATTCTTCAGCTTGACTATAATCCAGTCAGATCTGGGCCATGTAACATTTCCTTCATCTAAAATGACAGGACATTTACAGCAAACTCACTTGACAACTCATCACTGCCACATCGCTACCACACTGATTGTCCTTGAAAGCTGACCCTTGTAGCTAGATGGGCCCAGTGGTCATGCCATCTCTGTCTTATTCCCAACTGCTACTGACAGGAGACATGCAGACATCAAAGGCAAGTTCTGGCACCTGAGACACTTTGTATGACATTATACAGGTAAAACAGAACAAGCAGACTGTGATGCCTTTAGGCCAACAAAGCATGATTTACATTGCAACCATCAGGTTGTGCATGAATATACTTTAGGGTTCTTGTGATAACTCCTCTAAAAATTAGTGAATTAGAACTGATTTCATAGCCTGCTTATGCCCTTCCTCTACTTTTCCATTAATTTTGAGTTCTTTAATCAAATGTCAAACAGAATATATCAGATTTACTTCTAATGCTTGAATGGCAAGCTGAACTATTTAGTAAGACAAAATATATTTCAGCGATTGATGTAAAACTGAATAAGAGTACAAATAATTTTCAAAATTCATATTTCAGAAATCCTTGCTAATTGATCTGCTGAAAGAAATACTAAAGACTCTCTGCATTAATTAAGTACCATTTCTCAAAGGTTTTATATATAAAGCATTAGAGATAAAGCATAGGAGCAGAATTAGGCCATTGGAATCATCGAGTTTGTAGGATTTCTATAGGATATTTCAAGAGTATTATCCACAAGACAGACTTCTTACCTTACCTGAAACCATTTTATAATGGCTAAGAGTTCTGAAGTCAGTCTCCAACTCAGTTGCTGAAATTTGATTTGCTAAACTGAGAAAACATTATTGCTTTTCTATGTTGATGCATTCAAAGTACCAATACATATGAGGAACATGGTACAACAAAATCATGATCACAATGAGAAAAAATTAATTGATAAATTACTCAATGTATTTGACCTATTCTTTGACGAAAGGAAGCCGTGAATTCAAGTTTTGCTTGTGGAATTTTTTTGAGTTTGTCAATTTGTACAGCCACATTTTACATTATAAACTACAATTGTAGTATAGCACTGCAGTTTCTGAATGAAATTAATCCAAGTTGTCTTAAGCTGCAGTTCAATGAAAAAATAATAGCTCAGGGCATACTGGAGTTCAGATTTCAATTTCAGCGCCATCTGTAAGTAGTCTGTACGTCCTCCCTGTGGAAGGCGTGGGTTTTCCCTGGGTGCTCTGGTTTCCTCCCACACTCCAAAGACTACTGGGTAAGTTAATTGGGCATTGTAAATTGTTCCATGATTCAGTTAGGGCTACTCAGGTTTGTCAGGGGTTGCTGACGCGGCTTGGCTCGAAGAGGCAGAAGGGCCTACTCTGCGCAGTATCACAAAATAAAGATAAAAATAAACAAATAAAACCAGTTTACTGCATTTAGAGGTTATTCTAATCATTGGAATAATCATGGAAATAAAAATATCTTACTCAAAATAGATGTTAATTTTGGGAATAACATTCACTCTCCTCTGCTGTTTTTGATGCTCCTGCTTTGATTAAGTGTGTAAATTTTCATATATGTAACCAGAAAGTTTGGCATGGATTTTACTTGAGAGGTTAGGCTTTCCCGAAGAAATACATCATACGTAAACTAGGTCACAGTTTGACATTAAAACTTCAAATGGCATTTGAAAACTGGAATTCTGATTGTTGCTCTTATATTTTGAAAATCTACATCAATGTTCTCGGGCACTGAGGTCTGAGTTTACTTTGAGATCTTGAGGATTTTCTACTTAATACCTTCGATTTCACTAGCAGGGAGGAACTCTCACCGAAAAAGGGCTAGCCTAATTTTCCAGCTATTCATTCGATTACTATGAAAACCCTTCAGGTTTTGGAACTGAGGTGGGATCCTTGCACTTATTATTTTCTACAATCTGTTCAAGTAACAGAGTTTTTCTTCAAAACTTCTGGTTAGTTTTCATGTCCAAATGCCTTCTGGCTGCAGATTTTGTTCCTAACTTCTTATGACTTGTAAAATTGGAATAGGGTTTCCTTTTTACTGCTTTTTTTCTATTTCTATTTTTCTGATGGTCATTATTCAAAGTGATCGTAAGGTCATGAAAAAGTTACAAGCCTAAAGCAGACCACTTAGCACATCATGCCCATTCCAGTCAAAGCGATCATCTGCTTTAATCTCATCTTCCAGCACAAAGATGAGCCAGCAACAGATCACAACCCTTCAGGTGTGCATCCACTTAAGATGAGGGGTTCTGCTTCTATCAGACTTTGAGGCAGTGACTTCCTAACCCCATCACCCTCTAGCTTTAAATCTATGCTCTCTTTTCTAACCATTCCGCTCAGGGAAATGGATTTTACCTATTTAATCCAACTAGCCCCTTAAAATGTTATACACCCTGAGGAAGTCTCCTCTCTGCACTCCCTGTTCCAAACAAAAAAAAGCTCCAGCTTACTTAGCCTTTCCGCACAGCTATAATTTTCCCATACAGTCAATGCCCTCGTAAATCTTCCCTACATCCTCCCCAATGCAATCATGCCTTTCCAGTGACCAGAACTGGACATAGCACTCAAGATTCAACTTGAAGTCCTTTTTCCAATGGCTCATCAGATGTAAGTGACTTGTTTTGAGATGTTTAGAAACTAAGTAAAAATATGCCAATATAGGTATGTTTTTGGAATGTATTTTGTAATTTTGATTAAGAGCATAGGGCAAAGACTGTCCAAGCATCTTCCCTTTTAATTGCTCTGAAGCTTTTGGAGCTTTTTCATGCCCACTGAAAGTGACTTCCAAGATAAAAGTGCAGTCTCAGAACAAAAGCCAGATGATCGCATCAAAGAGATATTGATCCTGTCTTGATATTATTCTATTAACCTTGTTATTTAATAAGGTGGAAAAAATACACCCACTAATATCCAGGCACACAAAATGATCTGGTTGAAGGATCTTGGCTGAAAACATCAGTTTTATTCTGTGAAAAGGCCAGCTTCCCAGTTTACTGATGACTCTGAATTCCACTGTTGATTGAAAAGCTGAGTAACAGTTTTAAAGAAGCTGACAGCATACAAGTCAAAAAAAAATCCCTGACCATTCAAAACCAACCTGATATCATAATGTGATATAGTAAATTCAATTAAATTGCATTACATTTGAATTTCAGAATTTATTTGTGAAAACTGAAACTTACTGGCCTCAAAAAGACATTCTAGAAATAGTAGCTGTGGTGAATGTGTAGTAGAACATAACACTGTCACGACTCAAAGCTGTGGTACACTCAGGCAACATCTATCCAGAGGAATAAACTGTCAATGTTTCAGGCCGAGACCCTTCCTCAGGACTGGAGAGGGAGGAAGAGGAAGTCAGTATGAAGCCCCCTCCTCTTCAGTCCTGATGAAGGCTCTCAGCACAAAAGGAGGGAGGGGAGGGAACGTCGACTCAGACCATGAGAAGCCTGTGTTGGGCATTTTCATGCCTCACAAGGCGCAGATTGGAAGTCTGTGTGGGGAGCCACTCCTCACACAGACACTAGAGCAATGTGTGGTTAAGTGCCTTGCTCAAGGACACAAATATGCTGCCTCAGCTGAGGCTCGAACTAGTGATCTTCAGATCACTAGACGAACGCCTTAACCATATGGCCACATGCTCAGCACAAAAACTCAATGCTTATCCCTCCCCATAGGTGCTGCCTGGCATGCGGAGTTCCTCGAGCACTTTGTGTGTGTTCCTCAGGATTTCCAGCAACTGCAGAATCACTTGTGTTTACGTGGTACATACAGGGGCATTGCAGGGGGCGTAGCAGGGAGTTAAGTATTGTTGCAGTTACTGACAGGACAGGGCAGTAAGTGTAACAGGCCCTGTCACTGTGACTGAAAAATGAGATAATTCACAGCTCTGTGTCTGCTTAACCAAAAATGAGAATGCCTACATTTAGTCATGGACGTGGTACAATAGAAGTCCTGCCATTTCTTAGGACAAGAGACTTTATCATTTCAAATGAGCAGAGAGCAAATGAATGAATCCTAGATTCCTATTTACGCTGTTCTATTGCTGGAGATATGACTCTGTGAGACTTCCACCTGCAGTAATGTCTCCCGCCATATCGCTCAACAAACTCAAGAACATTTGAATACACTAGACCATTTTGGGAAAAGCTAATAAGCAGAAAGAGTTGGAGCTTTGCTGAGAGAAGGTTAAAATATCTTGCTATAACAGAAATAGGTTCCGGAAGATGGGAAAGCCCAAGATTAAAACAAAAAAAGATATAGTACAATTACAAGCACAAGAAAGTCTGCAGATGTGGGAAATCCAAAGCAAAACACACAAAATGCTGGAGGAATTCAGCAGGCCAGACAGTGTCCATTGAAATGAATAGACAGTTAACATTTCGGGCCGAGACCCTTCCTCAGGCCTGGAAAGTAAGGGGGAAGACATCAGATACATAGTACAATACTTATATATGTTGTCATCAGCATTTATTGTATGCAAGTGCAATGGCCACTGGTTGTACTTGCCCCTAGCACACTTAGCTTCATTGCAGACAATGGCCCAGAAATTATGGTCTACCTCCAAGGTAAAGGAATGCAGTTACCTTTGTTGGATTGGCTAAGGTCATGTTTCTTAAGAGCAATCTCAGCATTAAGGGGATGTGACATGGCAGGACTTTTCAGCTACATCTGATCATGTGAATTGGAAGGAGAGGATGGACCAGAAAATGCTCCACTAACAAAATCACTGAATTAACCTTGCTAATTAACTGATGAGGTATAGGGGGCTCTGGATAGAGGTAGTACCTTTGATGTCTGGCACGCTGCTCCCTATCAGACAGGGTGGACGGGCATCACTGGTCCTCATCCATCTCCTAAAACTCTCACGTGTTGGCTCCAAGTGCCATACCCCGGTAAACCACGTGTGGGGGTGGTGTTAACACAGCACCACTGGGCAAATGACTTCCATGATGAAGTCACCGGCTGAGTGGAAAGGTTCTCAGATGAACTATAACAGCCACGTGTTCACGACCAAGGTAAGCCACCTAGTTGGAGGAGATTGGCTGTGGTCAAACCTGGAGAGGAATGGGCTCCGCCGGGTTTCAGATGCCCAAGACACGCCGCATGATGAACACACCAAACTGGTGCAAAGCTTGTCATGCTGACACCCCAACGACTCCACCAAGAGTTAAGGGAGCAAGAAGAAGAAGAAGGAGAATTAACTGATGCCCCTTAGCTCTCATTGCATGTGGATGTTTCTGAAGAAATTCCACAACATTAAACAAACCAGTAAACATTTTAAAAATCACTTCAAATGTAAATGCATCCAAGCAATTTCAAGTATCTAAAAATGTTAGCACCTACATCAATCTCCCATAGCCATTCTCCCCCATAATTACTGTACCAGCTCTAACATGGCAGAGGTTAATAAAGCAGATTCCCCAGTACTAATGCAACACTCACATAATCATGAGAATTTACGGAAAGGAATAAAAAGTCGACATTTCGGGCTGAGACCGTTCATCAAAACCCTTCAGGAGTCCCTAATAAATGGTCTCGCACTGAAATGTCAACTGTTTTTCCCTCTCCATCCATGCTGCCTGACCTGCCGAGATTCTCCAGCCTTCTGTGTGTGCTGCTCTGGATCTGCAGCATCTGAAGGACCTCTTTATGTTTACCATCCCCAGTACTAATGCCACTTCACAGTTTGCAACAGGACCCCAACTTTAGACCACAGTCCGGAAATGGCCAGCAAGCAGCCACCAGCACTTGCGGAAATCCCTCCTTCAAGCACGTACGCACAGGAGTCTGGGACTTGTCGGGACTTATGCAGGGAAGCAGCTGCAGCTGCACTCAGAACTGAATGCATTTCTCTACAACATCAAGCTGAACAAAAACAAAAGTAAGGAGACAAGTACAACCTGCCACCAATCCTTCTAACGACTCAAGCAACACAAAATGAATTTCATCCACTGCTATACTAGCATAGGAATCTGCTGTCAAAAGTTGATTTCTGGGGAATTGATAGATTTGGATGATATATTCAGTACAAAATAGTTTTAAATGCCATTAAAAATATTAAATACCAGAGCCATTCAGGCCATTGTAAATATTACTTAAGAAGATTGGATCAGCAGGGGTGGACAGATTTTGGGGGTGGATTTAGCATAAATCAGTTCTGTCCCAAATTCTTCCCTGGCCATGTTACATTATTTTGACAGCTCCCAAGCAAAACAATTTTGGGCTCAAGATCTTTAGAAAAGACACAATTCTATTTAGATGCCTCTGATGACACACCAGGATTGACTTGACATTGAATTAGCCCCATCTGTGAAATTACTTTCTTTCACTGTTGTGGGAATTGTGGCAGCTGCCAGGAATGTGAGCATTCACTTGCTTGATTGGTTGCTGCTGGTCGCAAACAAGCTGCACACTGCGGAAGTGATATCGTTTCCTATCGGCTCTGTAGTTGTTAATGAAGGGAGCAGCTTTTAAAACTGTTGTTTTGTTCTCTGGACTTATTTCTGATTTCAATGCAACATCAGGTGACCCTAAATCCTTCTCTTATGACTCAATAGTGTGTGAGCTGGAAATGAAGCAAGAAAGGACGTGTGATTGTGTTCCTTCTGTATCCGATGAAATGACAGAGAATTGGCTTCGCAGGAAAGTAGACATAGAATTGAAGATCATATTTTGCCTTTGTCCACCCAGTTATTGCCCCCAAATCGAGTGGACTGCCACAGAAATTAGGCTACTGTGCTAGTGAGAATCTTTACAAGCAGGCAGTGAAAAGTGCAATGTATTAATTTGCCAGAGGATGTCTCCCCTTCATCTCTACCCTTCTGTGGTGATACACCTTCACTGCCCTGAATATGGAGAATCTGTGGCAGAGTGTCATAGCTTTCCAATGCTTTACACCAGCAAGGCACTGACAGGATGTTACAAGTGCCTCAGTTCAATGCCAGTGTAGCTGTGGTGTATTGTTCCTCATAGAATGCAGAACGCAACAGAACAGGAACAGGTCCTTTGGCCCATAATGTCTGTGATGAACATGGTGCCAATTTAAACTGCATTATCTGCCAACAAGTGATCTATATCCTTCGGTTCCCTGCATCTACATTTGCCAGCCTAACAACCTTTCAAGCATCACTAACATAAGGACTCGCAAACACTTTTTGATATTTTGAAAGTGAAGAGAATGCAAGATCCAATATAAATCAGATAACAGCAATTGTAATGACCAAGCTCTCTGGTCTGCAGCAGGATCTCACTGACAGCCATACTTGTGGTGAAAAACACCAGGTAACATTCACTCTATGAGCCCTAAATAATGACTACCACAAACAAGAAAAATGGAGCATTTCCCCAGATACAACAGCATTATCAGCACCACATGCCCCAACCATTGACAATCTGTAGATCACTACAATGTAGGTGCTGTACCAGACTTTCTAAATCAATACAGTGGCTATAAGAGGAGAGGAAAGGTTTAGTGAGGTATGGCCCAAATGCACAGTAATGTGGCTAGCTTAAGCAGGCATCTTGGTGCCATGGATGAGTTGGGTCAAAGGGCCTGTGACTCTAATGTCTCTAAGAGCAGAAATTCTGAGCAGACTGGCTAATCTCTGCGTCGTCTCACTTGTCACTTTCCAGGTTGAATCACCCACAACAATAAACCATCCAGTAGTTTCCTTTAACAATATTCCTGCTAATAAATATCCCTCCCCTCCATTACCAATGCACCTGGTTGTTAATGCTAGAAACAATTGATAGAATGCAGCATCTCACTGCAGTTCAATACTTCATTCAGGTCTCCACAGTTCAGTTATGTTTCCATCACTGAGAAAGGCACAAGCCCGAAAACTTCATTTAATCATCAAGGTTGAATTAAAACAAATAAATCTGTAGATGCTGGAAAACTCTGCTAAATCAGACATAAGAGCTGAAATACGTCACCATTCTCCATGATCATGCTTATGTCTCTTTCTCACCCCATTTCTTCAAAATATCTTAATATCTCATCAATGGTCAATTTCTTACTTCTGATCTGTCTCTGCTTATCTCTATATGGGGTTTTGATTTACACCTCAGCTCCCAGCTCTGCTTTAAAAACTGTAAATTCCCTGTTCTTCCCCAGTTCTGAAGAAAGGTCACTGTCCCAAAACACTGACTGGTTTCTTTTTCCATAGCTGCTGCTTGACTGGTTTAGTTCTGGCATTTCTGCTTTTAATCCCTACCTGAAATCATTGTGGGGTACCATTACCACCGGAATTGCAGTGATTCAAGGAAAAGACATTAAAAGCTTTTGGGAATAATTTGGCAAAGGCAATAAATATCAGATTTCCACCACTACCCACATTTTAAGATTCAAATAGTTAGACAAACCGTGTTACAAGACAGATTAAAAGTCCCATCTAGCGTGCTTTCAGAGCAAATAGAGTATAGGTAATTACTCAAACCAAAATATCACTTGTAACTTATGTACAGGTATACCTAAAAACAATTTTAAAGCAACCTTGAAAAGGGGGTTTTGATCTCAGTGTATATTCAAGCATTAGAGCTTTGAGTACTTATCATATATCTTTAAGTTATATAATATTCAGTGAGGATACTGGGTACCTTTAAGCAGCAGTTCAATAAAATTAAACAATCATGTATTTCATACGAAACATGAAACTGTACTGCACAGGAACAGATTTTCAGTCCACAATGCCTGTGCTATGGTGTTAATTTTAACTAACCCCATCTGCCAGCACATTGTCTACACTCTGCCTGTCCATGTGTCTATCTAATCTACACTCTTTGTGCAAAAAAAGCTTAAAGATTAAGAATGGCTTTATTTGTCACATGTACATCAAAAATTCGAAGCATACAGTGAGATGTGTTGTTTGTGTCAGTGACAAAAACAGTCCAAGGATTCTGCTGAGGACAACTAGCAAGTGTCACCACACTTTCGGAGCCATATGGCATGCCCATCCCAACATAACCATGTGTCCTTGGAATGTGGGAGGAAACCAAAGCATACGGAGAAAACCCTTGTCACAGGGGATACATACAAACTCCTTACAGAGAGCAGAAGGAATTGAATTCTGAATGGAGATCCTATGAAGTTTTGCACTAACTGCTGTGCTACAGGGGCCACACCATATATATCTCCTTTAAACATTCCTTCTTCGCATTAAAGTATTTCACATTCCCAACCTCAGAAAAAGACTATCTATACCTTTTATAATTAGATATACTTTGATCAGGTCACCTCACACCCTACTACAATCTAAGTTTGTTAACCTCTCCTTACAGTGAAGTCTCTCCAAGCCAGGCAACATCCTGATGAGCTTTTTCTGCACCCTTACCAAAGCCTCCACATTCATCCTGTTATATGACAATGCACAAAATACTCCCTGTATGGCCCAGCTGAAGTCTTACCAGTGAAGGAGAGCATGAGTATGCCTTCTGTATCATCCTATCTATTTGTGTTGCCACTTTCGGGGAGCTATGGACCTGTATTCCAACAGCTTTCAGTACATTAATGATCTTAAAAGACCTGCCATTTACTGTATACTTCCCTCTTGCACTTGACCTCCCAAAGTGAAACACCACAAACTTCGATAGAATAACCTCTACCTTCCATCTTTCTGCCCACATCTCCAAATCCTATGACAATCTTCCTGATTCTTCACAAATCCACTCAACTTACTAATTAGTTCATCCACATTTTTATCCAAATCATTTATGCATTTAACAAACAACAGCCTGATGCCTTCTTCATTCTGTTGTTTCAGCACTCAAAATGTTCAAACACTTAAGCAGTGAGAAGACTGAGAAACCATCAGTAGTCGAGGACACAGAACATAGAATTTAACTGTTCCTATAAACAAACTTTACCCACACGTCTGCTCAGGAAGGCTAGGACTGTGACCAAGCTTTGAAATTCTTGGTAATGACCTTAGCATTTTGCGGCTTTTATGCTAAACATCCTGGCGCTGTGTTTCTAGAAGTGCAATCATTACAGGAAATGTATGGAAACAATCATTTCAGATCTAAAGAACGTGGAACTTTAAAGTAGTTGTAACTAATAATAATGGATCTGGAATGCACAAATGTCATTTGACCTTTTAGCAGTGCATATAAAATATAATCTCTGCAAATACAATATTTTTAGACATTTATCAAACACAGTAGTAGGTGGTTATTGTTTCAACAGGACTGTTACTGTATGATGGTTGATCACTTAAAGGAATACTACTTTTAATAAAGGTTATTCTGCACAGGCATTCAAGAATGTCCTCACTTCAAAAACAAAGTCACATGTTTAATAACATCAAACTTACCACAAGGTGGTGACCTTCCTGGCCCGGCTATCATTTCACAGAATTTCTGATGCTAGGAGAAAGTAATTTAACATTGCATTGGTAAATCTCAGCTTTCAGCACCCTCTGCTGTAGGCTGCAGAAAATGAGGTAAAAATTCATATTCTCATCTACCTCTAACTGCATCAATTTAAACGTACATTCTGCTCCAGTGTATATCTCATAGCATGTTAATTAATACAAAATCGCCTTACTATCACCATAAAAGTATTTCTTTAACAGGACTTCATCTTATAATTGTCTTAAGTAGAAAGTACTAATATTATCCAGAATGAAGTTACTTCCAGCTAAGCTCAAAATTTATCTGGGTTTTGTATTCTCCCACCAGGTCCGTATTTCACTGCTTTAAACTGGGCCATGAATAATGCTGCAAATCTGTATTTACTGCTTATTCCTGATCGTAGTGAGATAATGGAAGCTTATTGTCTCCTCAAGCACTTTCTATGATGAAGATCGTCCATGTTATGTTCGTTAGATATGGGACTCTCAGATAATAAGATTTATCCCAGACTGCTATCAGAGGCAAGGGAAGAGACTGCTCGGGCTGAGCTTTTCACATCCTCGTCGCCACAAGCTAGGCACCAGATGATTGAGGACCACATCTGAGCCCCCTTCCAAGAAAGGCTGCAAGGAGAAACCTGGTAACTATAGAGCCTAACATCAGTGGAAGGGATTGGTCACTGGAAACAATTCCAAGGGAGAGGGTTGATGAACATTTGGAAAGGCAAGGACTAATCAGAGACAGTCAACATGGCTGGCTTTGTCAAGGGCAAGTCCTGCCTAACAAATCTGATTGAACTCTTTAAAGAAATTACAAAGTGTATTGATGAGGGCAGGGCAGTAGGTGTGATTTATATGACTTGAGTAAAGCCTTTGATGAGGTCCAGATGGGGGGTTGTTTTGAATATAAGGGCTCATGCAATCCAGGGCAAGTTGGAAAATTGGATAACAAATTGGCAAAAACTTGGAGACAGAGGGTGATGGTAGAGGGTTGTTTTTGTGAATGGATGCCTGTCACAAGGATTGGTGATTGGTTCCTTGCTGTTTGTTATGTAAATTAATGACCTGGATATGAAACTGGGAGGCATGTTTTAAAGCTAGCTGATGATAGGAATATTGAGAGAGTTGTTCATACTGTGAAAGATAGTCTTAGGCTGCAAAGAGATAGCAATAGCTTGGTGAAATATTTTTTTAATGGTGGTTGGAAATAATCAAAATAAATATGATGTTATGCATTTTGGAATACTAATGAGGCTAAATATACCCCATAAATAGTAGGGTCTTAAGAAGTATTAAGGATCTCAGAGTATTAATCCATAGATTCTTGAAGATGGAAGTCCAGGTAGGTAATGGGTTTAGGAAGGTTCATGTGATAATGACTTTCATTAGTTGAGGTGTTGAATGCAAAAAATAGGGAGGTTTGGCTCCAACTTTATAAAACCTTGGTCAGACTTTAGCTGGTTCTGGTCATAATGATTTAGGCTGGATATGATAGCAATGGAGAGGGTGAAGAAATTCGTCAGCATGTCAACTCTGAGCTTGAGCAGTACAGTTACAAGAAGAGACAGGAGAAGTTAGTTCTGCTTCACTAGAACACCGGAGGTTAGGAGGGGACATGATGGAAGTATATAAAATTATGAGCATTGATAGGGTAAATTGCAATAAACTCTTCCCCAAAACAGAGGAAGATAAAACTAGAGGTCACAGATTTAGGATAAGGAGGAGGAGATTTAGAGGGGATTGGGCGGGACTTTTTTCATCCAGGGAGTGATATGTACCTGGAATGCACTGCCTGAGAAAGTGTTTGAAGCTGGATTGCTGATAGCATTTAAGAAGTGTCTGGATGAACACTAGAACTGCTTAGACATAGAGGACTGTGGAGCACATGCTGGGAGATGGGATTGACACTGAAGGATGACCCAATTGCTTAGACATACAGGGCTGAATGGCCTCTTTCCATGCTGTACAATTCCATTACTCTAGAATAACCCAATAGTGAAACATACATCCAATTTACAAACGTAGTATATGTGTGCAACTTGACACAACCATTATCAATTGAACAGGAGTTAATGTCAGAGAAAGCTTGGTGATTACCTTCCACACTTTCTTTAGCACATTCTGTACACTTTTCATATTGTAGGCATAATATACTGCTGATGGTAGGTGGGGATACCAAGGCTTAGTAGCATTCACTGATCCATCTTTGCATGTACTTAACCAGTATGGTTATGGAAAACCATTGAGGAGTCATTGCTTGTAGATCATCCCCTAAGTAGTGAGATAATTAACCTGGGAATTCTTCTGAATATCATTTTTTTCCAACAAGGATTTTTTTTTAAATTTGCTCTTGGGGTGTGAATGTATGTAAATGAGGCTTTTGTTGCCCATCCTCAATGCTTTAGAAATGTGATCACAATCCATCTTCTCAATTGTTGGCCACCTTAGGTTTGGTGCTAAGTTAGTATTGGGGAGGGAGCTTTAGAATATTGATCTAATATTGATAAAGGAATACAGCTACATCCCTCCAAAAGTTAGGAATTGGAGGGTTGCCCTTTGTTCCCATTTAATTTCTACCCTTATTTTTCTAGATGGCAAAAGTGGTAGATATCGGAATTCAGTGGTGCTGCTGAAGAAACAGAGACAGGATTATACATTTGTAGGAACAAGCAAGTTGATTGCCTTTATCACTGAAGGTGAAGATTTACTCTGTGTGAAATTACAAACCCTATCATTGAACGTTACCTAGCATACATATATAATCATTCACCTATGTATCAGGAAAATATAGTAGATCTCAATTTAAAATATAAATAAATATAGCTCAGTATTAATTTATAGCTTCCTTGCAGTTTCCTAATGTAGTCCACATAACATATCATAGGGAAATATTTTCAGGTCGTTTCTAATAAAAACTAATCTGTGCATCTATTCCTTGAAGATTTTTTTTTCTAGGATTAATTTTATAATTACTGTTAGAAATTTTTCACTAAGTGTAACATAACATACACTGTTATCCAATTCTTTTAAATATATTTTCATAAATGACACACCAGCTATTTAGTATCGTTTATATTTGCTTATTTTTCAATTGCACAGCTTGATAAATATTAAACATAGAGATCACAACTGGAATATTTTGATACTTGGTTTAAATTAAATGATGCACATTTAAAAAATTGTGATACTTTGCTGTGGAGGGAATTTGTTTTGATTTTTTTTTTGTTTAAACTGCCAAAAATAAATGAAGAATGAAATTGCTTGTAACTACTGCAGCCATATTAGCAATTACATTTCTTTAATTATAACACCCAGAAACAAGAAATATGCTCATTAGCTTTGCTGTGCATATGAAATAAAAGCTTACAGCAATTTCCAACGTGCTTTTGATACATTGTTTTTAATAAATGAAATATTATTCATCTTGGTTGAAAAGCTGGAAGATTCAATTGCATGGCAATAAAGAAAATGTTTTGGGATTTTTTTTGTCTCTGCTTCATATGATGGGCCCAGAGCAAGTGTAGGTTTGGTTTGGGCTCTATGAACAACAAATGTCAAAACATATGGACCACACCATTTATCACGTAATCTACTCTTCGAATGGATGGGCCCTATCAGCAATCTGGTATTGATCTTTGCAGGCTCCTGCTATTGTTCATCTTAGCATCTAGAGTGGCAGCAGGCATTAATGAAAGAAGCAAAATGATGCATACCAATCAGAGCCGATAGCAAAGTACGTGAAAAGTCTGTCAAACTTCTTAAAGAAATCGTTGGGCAGGTACTTCTGTGTATTGCATGTGAGCTAATTTGTATGCTAATCTATTAATAAATGTGTTTTTAACTAAGTTATAAATAGAATGTTTTTCTTCCACTAAGTTCTTGTGAGGATCTATTCAGAATTTTTAAACAATTTCACAGAATCCCTATATTAGTTCATACACAAACTTTAGAGCTATCTATGGTACATAAAACCATGTAAATATTTTAGAATTCATGCAAATCATGTAAGGCACATTCCACTTTATGAAAGATAGGAGTTTGTGAAATATGCACTAAAATTATTTCAAGAATGTCAGGCTTTAATTAGAAAGAAGGGCTTAATAAACCTTAAGGGTTCCTTTCACAGGAAAACAGTGAGTTAAACAGAAATCTAATAGAGATTTTAATATGTTTAATGTTTTGAGAATGTTGTTTCCAATGCATTAGTAACAAAGTGATGTTGACAGAGGATTTATGTGGAAAATGTAATATAGGATTATCAAAACATCGAATTCTTATTCACAAAGAAATCAAAAGTATTTCATATCAAACTCAAATTTTTATCTGAGTTTCTTCATTGTGTCTTATTATCAATAAAAGAAATTAATTATTTTGTTTATTTTTTTATCTTGACAAATGAATCTTCTTATTATTACCCATCAATGAATGGTAATTGAGAAATGAGTACCAGTTCTATGTTTGTGTTCTCATCATTAAGTGACATTTTCATATCATTAACAGAATTACAGGTGCAGTGCATGTCTACGCAAATGCAATGCTTTATCAATTATTGTTTTTTTGTGCTAAACTCTGAATAAAATTACGTCCCAAGCAATTTTCATCATGTACACCTATTTAACTTTGTTGGTAATGATACTAATATCACAATCTTATCATGACAATTCACCAGGAGTTTTCTGTAAAAGCAGATAAATGAAGTAGTAGATGTTTTTATTTATAATTATAGTCTTATTTCTCAGTTTTGCCTCTTTGCAACTCCCATTGCAGAACCTATACGTTCTACCTTTCCCTATATCTACTAGAAAGCCCGAGAAACAAAAAGTAACTGCTCCCTCTCGCTTTGTGCTCTTCCTTTTTTTTTTAACTGTTATCATGAAGACCAGCAGTTTCTGAGCTGCTTTTCTTTCATTATCAGCCAATGAGCATAAAACTGAACCAGTCAATGATTATTTCCAAGTGGTAAACTACTCCAGCTCCAGCTGCGCTGGGCTTCCTGTCCGCAGGCTCGGTGACATTTACTCTGCTCGGCACTGATCTGAGGTTGAGGGTATGGGCCTGCTCTATCTGCTCTGGGCTTCATGTCTAAAGATTCACTTTCATTCTAAATGCTTTTTGCTTACTTATATTGTTTCTACAATTTGTTTTTTTTTCTCTCTCTACTCATTGGGTGTTTGTTGGTCTTTTATTTTGGATTGTTTTGGGTTCTTTTTATGGATGCCTGTAAGACGGCAAATCTCAAGGTTTTATAAGGAATATATACTTTGATAATAAATGTACTTTGACTTAGAACTTTTGAATCAATCTATTAATTTGCAGAAATAGGGCAGATATCTCATGGGATTATCAACATTAAGCATAAGGCGAATGTTGTGAATGTGAGATATTGTTATGGATAATATATTCAAAAGAAATTGGTACATTAAAACTCATGATTTCCCTCCTGTCATTCCTTTATGATACTGGATTCTCCTGCAGAAATGCCGGTTTTGTTATTTTTTTTATTCATTTATAGCATGGAGGTATTGTTAGCAAGACCAGCATTTATTGCCTATCCCCATTTACCCTTGATAAGATGAACCACATTTCTGAACCACTACAGTCTAACTGGTAATAAAACTCCCATAGATATTTCCTTCTGTTCAGCAGGATATTTGAGCATTTCAACTCAATGATGAAGGAGGACAGGAGATATTAGTTAGGACTGGGTATGACTTGGTGGGAGCCAGAAGTGCCGAGCTTCCAGTTCACCTACTGTCTTTGGTGACAGAAGCCATGAGTCTGGAAGCCCCATTACCATTGGACAATAAAGTGCAGGAACAGGCCCTTTGGCCCACCATGTTGTGCTGAACTAAATAAATTAGTACTCAAATGTCCACCTAAACTAATTTCTTCACCCTGCACAATGTCTGTATTCTTCAATTTCCTGCACATTTATGTGCTTATTAAGAGCCTCTTCAACATCTCGATCTTTGCCTCCACCATCAATATAGGCAGCCCATTCCAGACACCCACCACTCTCTATGAAGTAACTTGTCCCACACAATTCCTTAGAACTGACTCCTTCCCCCCCCCCCCACCACCACCTTAAATGCATGCCCTCTGGTTTTAGACACTTCAACCTGGGAAACAAATACTCCCTGTCTACTTTATCTATGCCTCTCGTAATCTTAAAAACCTCTGTTAGATCTCCTTTTAGCCTCTGCCACTTCAGAGAAAACAACCCAGGTTTGTCAAACCTCTCCTCAGAGCACATGCCCCATAATATAGATAACATCCTGGTAAAGTTCTTTTGCATCTTCTCCAAAGTCTCAACATTCTTTCTGTGCAGGCAAGAAATGTTATACTCCAGACGCAGATGGACTAGAATTTTATAAAGCTGCAATATAACTTCCTGACTCTTGAACTCAATTCTTCAACTCATAAATGTGAACATGCTATATGACA
This sequence comes from Mobula birostris, assembly GCF_030028105.1. Taxonomy (NCBI): domain Eukaryota; kingdom Metazoa; phylum Chordata; class Chondrichthyes; order Myliobatiformes; family Myliobatidae; genus Mobula; species Mobula birostris. Next base: position 45,227,055 of record NC_092384.1, read on the forward strand.
TCTTTACCACCCTAACCACCTGTGTAACTACTTTCAGAAAGCTATGGATTTAGACCTCAAGATCCCTCTGCATATCAACACTGTTAAGAGTCTTATCATTAACAGTGTACTCTGTCCTTACACTTGATTTCCCAAGTGTAACACTTCATATTGGGCTGAGCTAAACTCCATCTGCCCATAATTTCATCTGATCTATATCCAACTGTGTCCTTCACCCATTTTCTTTACTATCCACCGCACCACCATTTTTCGTATCATCTGCAAACTTACTTATCCGCTTATTTACGTCTTCATCCGGGTCCTTCATGTACATCATATGCCTAATACTACTATTCACAACCCTTCAGCCAGAATGTCTCCTCAACCTCTACCTTCTGTCTTCTATAGACAAGCTAATTCCTAATCTAAACGGCCAATTCATCATTGATCTCATGCATCTTAATTTTTTGGATGAACTTCCCATAAGGGACCTTGTCAAATGCCTTACTAAAAACCATATAAAAAGATATCTATAGCTCTGCCTTCATCAATCGTCTTTGCCATCTCCTCGATAAACTCAATCAAGTTCATAAGACATGACCTGCCTCTCCTCAAGACCATGGTTAAACTATAGTTTTCCAACTGCTCATAAATCCTATCCCTCAGTTGCTCATGATATTTATTACTCTCTTCTTCAATGAGCAGTGGAAGCAGAACATTTGAATATTTTTAATACAATAGTAGATTGATTCTTAAGTAAGGAAGTAAAAAAAGGATCTAGTGCTTTCCCAGCATATATGACAAATAAACTCTTCATGGGTTTCCAGCCAGTTACAGGTATTGATTATAACCAGCGTTTCAATGTCAAATGCCAAAAGCCATAGTAGTTTTGTGCTGTCTAAATCAATCCTGAGGCCATTGCAAATGTAATGTTCTGTTACCGTCAATTTCTCTGGGTAACCCAAACGGATACACCTCCTGTGCTCCTTGATTCAGGTTTCCACCGTGCATCCCGTCTGGTAGAGGAAGCTATTGAAATAAAACTAGAGGAAAAGAACTTTTATAAAGATGAAGGTTTTGCTCTATGTAAGAGCTTGCATTCAACTGTAAACAAGATGGAAGAGTAGAAACCTGACTGGATGAGGACAAACCAATCAGGAAGGATGGACCATGAGGGTATAAATACCACCAGACTAGACAAGTCTAGGCATCATCTCTGGTGAAGATGGCAGAGTTTGTCATTGAAACGTCAGTTATAATCGCTACCTGTATCTGGCTGGAAGCCCGGCAAGAGTTCATAAGGAAGTATGTTTACTAGGTGAGGCACAAATGCAGAGTTAAGGTTATGATTAGATTGGCCATGACATTATTGATTGGCAATGAACCTTAAGGATCTGAAAGATCTTCTCCATCTACTGATTAATTTATTCATATACATGTTCGTATCTCCACAGTTTTCTTAAGGAATCTACTCTGAAGTAGCAGAATATCCTCCTCAATGTTCACTTCCCCAACATTTGTCATGTCCTTTGACTCTAGCCTGTCTGCATGATTCAGCCTTGCAAAGAAAAAATGTAGCTACACTGCATTCTAATTCTGCAGATGGAAAACATGCTATTGGCCCTCTCCCACATAAGTACAGCAGGGACCCTAATTGGACAGACACATGATAACATGATGCTTAGACACACATGAGATTTTTTTGAACTCAGCAGCCAATGTCATATTTGATTGGCTCATAAGAAGTGCAATCAGTTCTATCTGGCTGCAAAGGTTTGTGTAAAGTTATCTAACTAAAGGTAGAAAAACTCAAAACATGGACAAAATAACACAATCAATGAAATTAACTATTGCCCTCTCTACCAGTTAAATATCATCATGATTATAGAAAATGTAAAAAAATCACGATGACTTAGAATATTATTCTTGAAGTAAATGTTTTAAAAATAGTTAAAGCTTGTTATTTGGATTCAAAGGCATGGAGAATGATCACAGTTGTTTTCTAAATTCAGAGATTTTAAGTCCTAAGAAAGGAAACATTTTTTCCTCAAGTCCATGTCACTGTCAAACAATGCTAGGATCAGAAAGGTCAGACATCGCATGGTATGGATGTGTAGTAAATTTCCATCATCCCTGCAATGTGCTTTCACCTTGATCTCAGAGAGACATTTATTTTTGAATGCTGTATAAATTTCCATGTCTTTAAAGTGTTACAGAGAAAGGTTATGAGCTTAATACTAGCTCCTATTTTTGGAGTTGCTATTGTGCACTGATTAATCAAGAGATATTTAATTTTTTTTTAAATGTAGTTTTAAGGAAGCAGTATTCCCTTTTTTAGAGACATGATCTTTTCCCTAAAATTACTGACTGGCAGGGAGAATTTGCAAATATTATACATGCTCCTTACTATTAGTCTTTTTCAACTCCTAAAAGATTAAAATTTCACTTCAGCATTTTGCACTGGAGCTCAGAAGTTCAAGAACTGAAAATTAAAAATAGTCAACAAACAATGGTGTACAGTCTGATGCAGATCTTTACTGCACTGGGATAGTGAATAAATTATCATCATGAGTGCAACCAGAACTCAGATGATGCCAATCCCAAACCTCTAATCTGTTGCTACAAGGACCATATGTGGCACTGTGGTAAATGCAGTTCTGTTTGCCTACATCATAAACAGATAAAAGCAGTTAAAATATTAACTCTCACTGTACAATGCATAATTTATAAAACCACAAAAACAAATTCCTATAACTAATATCATAGTAAAGCTATCTAGTAGTGTAAGACTACGTACACTGTATTAACATTTTCTACTAACTGATAATGAAATTCATTTCTGTTTTATCTTGCCACATTCCATCATTTGAAAATAATCTTTGTCTTCCATGAGGCCTTTGTAAGAATAAATAAATTAAACAACTGCATTTTAAGTATCTGGATAATTTTAAGAGAGTTAGACTCAGTGAAGATAAGTGCAAAACTACTAGACTGTTGGAATAACTCACCGGATTCACCATCGTCCTTCAGAGAAGTAATTACACTGTCTTTATCCAGTCTAGTCTGTGCACCACTTCAGACTCTCTGGAGTAGTTGACTCTTAAATGTGTCCTCAATTTGGTGCAATTAGGTTTGGACAATAAATGCAATTGCACATTTCATGAGCACTGAGAAATAAAATATGTTAAAAGATTTTAAAAGCCAATGCTTACAAAATATAAAAGATGTTAGAATGCAATATTAGGTAATGCAATGTGTAAATTCTGTTCGACTTTCATTTAGTAAGGAAATCTGTAAAAACATGCCCATAAGATGAACTCAGATAGATTTCTCTTCTTTATTATTAAACCTAAAGCTGTACAAGAACCATTGTGTTTTCTGAAATAAAGTAAGATTTATGTCTTACATTGCTAGAAAATAATTCTAGGCTCGTGACTTTGACTAGCACGTTAGATTGAAGACTGAATATAGCACAGCATAGAAAACTTAAAAGTTAAAGCCCAGATCCAATAGCCTTAAACACAGATGTGTCAAAGTGCTTCTATCGTTGTATTTTTATTAAAAAAGGACTTATGATATTCATGTTAGTTAACAGTATTCCAAAAATGCAAAACGGTTCTTTGCTCCACCAGCTTGCCAGATGGAACACAGGGCAGAAGAGCATTATCTTATCAATCCCTCGGGCACTACTAAGCAAATTTTGAAACATTCATTCAGGAACACTGGCATCTCACTGGCATTGCTGAAAATTCACCTTACAAAAGAAATTAGATGTTCTCCTATAAGTTCCTCTAGGAAATGCTGAGTTTCAAATGCACGTTGGTACTGTTCCTGTTAAAACATGAGCTGGGTCCAAGTAGCTGTTATAAATGTGCAAATACTTACCATATGAAGCGAGAGCAGTGGATCTGTGTTCTCATTGCCTCCTTGTGAGTACATAGGTGCTCATTACTTGTTGAAACTGATGATCCAATCATGGATTGAAATCTTGTCCCATCGAGAATCTCATTTACTTGGCCAACCATGATAAAAGCCACTCTTACACAGCTGGGAATCTACTGTAGCTTTTGGCACAGATTGACTGATGCACCTGTAACCCAAAGTGGCCACAAGCATGATTTACTCTGGATAAAACCGACCTTGGATTATGTGGCACTTAAAAACAACAGGCACACTGCATGATCAAAAATCAGTTCTACGCAGTGTAATTCATGCTCGTGGCCATTTCAGGGTGAGATTCTGGCAAGCATGTAATCGGACCAGTCACACTCAAGTCAGGATCCATGATAGTGTGCCTGACCTTTTCCTGGCAACAGGCATGCATTTTATGCCATTAGTATCTGCAGAAGAGTTATTTCCATCCTTACCAGCATAAACTGGCACTGCAATTGTCAAAGGTCTTAGTCAAATTAGGACCACATTACATTTGCTTGTTGCTTCCCTCCTTACTTAGAAGAACACTGCTGCATCAAAAGATCAATCTCAGTAACTGCAGAAATGGCTGTATATTGCTTGTACATGTTTCAAATCCAACAGAATGTTCTACAGCTAAAGGTGAATGTTTTCATCAGCCATCATCTGTGAGCTACCCATTAATGGATGTCTCAGCAAGACCCTGTTACTAGTTACGGGATGGCTGACCATTCAAGGTGGTGCAGGGACATCAGGTTGGAGGCAAAGATATGATCATAAGGAAACCAATTCCCAGAGTGTATTCAGGGGCACCATATTGTACAAGACTCTCTCTATGTGGCAATATATTTGCAGCTTCAGATTTTCCCCCACTGTCATTACGGTGACAAGTGAGAAAATCTTCAATCATGCTTCATGCCTTGAGGTTCAGTTCACATTGAATCTAAACTTTCTCTTGGCAGAATCCAAGTGACTGAAAAGTAGCTCTCCCATGTCTCTCACTTTCCTCCCCCTACAGCGTAAGAGAAGGCACCCAATACTGCATATATACAGAAATTATTTCATCCATTTTGAATTCTGTAAGGATAAGATAGAATCTCGGACATTGAGATTTGCCGGCTTTGCTAGTTCAGGCAGACATTGTCTGTACTCATGATCTTAAGGGCTACTGTTGAGGACCCAGGCCAATTTACCAGCAGGGAAGTCAGTCACACCCTCAATGTGTATGAAACCCGCTGGTTTCCTTGGCTGCGTAAGTCTAGGGAAGACACACTCTGGTGCTGCCAAACCCATGAGTTTGAGATGGCTCTCCCACCCCAAACACCAGTTTGTGTGGAGGCTGTGTAATTTGCTACCCTGTTACAACTCAGTGCCAAGAAATAACAGACAGCACACTGCATACAATTAAAGGAATTATGTTTATGAATTTTAACTTAACTGAAGGGTTAGTAAAGAAAAGAAAGAAAAAAAAACACAAAAAGGGCCCATTATAATAAACAGTCAAACATGCACAAGTTAGAGCTCAACTCTTCCCAAAGTTCATATTCACCGATCCTCAGGCGATCTCGGCACTTAGCTCCATCAAATCATGGTCTCCTAATGGCTTGAATCCTATGACTGGTTCTCTCCAGCGTCTTCCCTCTTCATCTCCCGCTGAACAAAGGACTCACCTCACATTCTAAAGCACCTGCGAGCTCTAACCATAACCCAAACACTGCTTCTACAGAAAGAACACTAGGATGCAGCGAAACCTTTCCCAGGGTGTTACGTGTAGAACATTATTAATTACTAGAATTTCTCTATGGTAAGTGCCAGTTTGTATAGCTCCTTTAACTTGAAGGAATTTGCATACCCAACCTTTTTAGCAGCCAGCAGTACTAAGAAGGATGAACCATGAAGGACACAGACCACCTGCAAGTTCATGAATTCATCATACCCGAGCACTCTCCACTTACAGAAGCTAAGAAATGAGGTAAGACAATGAAATCCATAGTCATAATGGAAACTGGCAAAGGTGTCTCCAATGAGATCACGTCGTAGCATACACCAAGCAGATCAGAAGACTGGCTACAGCATGCCACACCAGACAATCTTGCCAATCATAGGCTGCGATCAATGTTAAAGCAGGAGTGGCAAGAAGACTTGAAACTCGGCAGTGAAGAAGCAGGGCTTAGCTTAGCAACAGCCCTGACCTACGCTTCACAGGCTTGACCTAAACTCAGTGGGCGCTTTATTAGGTACCCCTGTACACCTTCTCATTAACGTGAATATCTAATCAGATGATCATGTGGCAGCAACTAAATGCATAAAAGCATGCAGACATGATCAAGAGGTTCAGACCAAACGCCAGAATGGGAAAGAAATGTGATCTAAGTGACTGACTGTAGAAAGCATGTTGGTGCCAGACAGGGTGGTCTGAGTATCACAGAAACTGCTGATCTTCTGGGATTTCCATGTATAACAGTCTATTGAATTTACAGAGAATGGTTCCCATAAGAAAAAAATACATCCAGTAAGTGGCAAATCTGTGGGCAAAAACTTCTTGTACTGAGAGAGGTCAGAGGAGAAAAGCCAAAATGGTTCAAGCTGACAGGAAAGAAACAATAACTCAAGTAACCATGTGTTACAACAGTGGTGTGCAGAAGAGCATCTCTGAATGCACAACGCATCAAACCTTGAAGCAGATGGGCTACAGCAGCAGAAGACTATGAACATACATTCAGGAGGTGCCTAACAAACTGATCACCGAGTATATGTTCTCCCAATCTTTAACTTCCTTCAGTAATCTGTTAGCTCTACAAGCATCAAATTTACCTCGGCAACTCAGTATCACCACATTTAAATAATTCCCTTGCTGCTACACACTCTTCCCCACGTTCTCTCCATATTAAAATTATCTCCTTTTCTCATTTTCCCCAATTCAGACAAAGGAACTTGCAGCAGAAAAGTTAACTCGGTTTCTCTCTCCACAGATGCTAAGCTTTTTCCAGTTTTCTTTGATATTTTAACTCATCTACATCCTCAGAAAGCTAAGGAAATTCTGAATGTGATGACTCTCAATAGTTTTTTTACAGATGGACAATAGAAAGCATCCTAACACGATGCACGGCAGATTGGTACAGCAACTGTTCTGCCCAAGACTACAAGAACCTGGAATTGGAAATGGCTTATTATTGTCACATGTAATGAGGCATAGTGAAAAGCTTGACTTGCATACAGTTCCTCCAGATCAATTCATCACACAGTGCAAGGTAAAACAGCAACGGAATGTAGAATAAAGTGTAACAGCTACAGAGAAAGTGTAGGACAAGTAGACGATAAAGTGCAAGATCATAATAACAGTCCATCTTATCGTACCATGAAGCCACTATAACAGCAGAGTAGAAACGGTCCTTTAGCTTGGTGGTACGTGCTTTCAACTTCTGTCCAGTGGGAGAGGGGAGAAGAGAGTTGAGCCTTTGATTATGCTGGCTGCTTCACTGAGGCCGTGAGTATTATATTCAGAGTCCATGGAGGGGAGGCTGGCATCTGTGAGGTGCTGAGTTGTGTCCACAACTCTCAGCAGTTTGAAGAGCAGTTGCCAATTAAGCCATAGTGCACTATATTGGACACTATATACATGCATTGATAAAAATTCATCCGCATTGAGGGGGAAGTGCCTCCTGAGGAAGCAGAGGTGTTGGTGAGTTTTTCTGCTGTGACAACCAGGACCGGCCACACATGATGTTCACTCCTAGAAACGTGAAGCTCTCAATCCTCTCAAACTCAGCACCGATGAGCTATGCGTACCACACCTCCCCTCCTTCCAGAAGTCAGTGACCAGCTCTCTTGTTTTGCTGACACTGGGGGAAGCGACAAGATAAAGCAGTGTTGTGAGCTTAAAGCCTTACTGCTATGACACAATGGTTCAAGGCTGTCTATCTCCTTCACGTACTTTGAGATATGACCCACTACGGTAGTATCGGTGGTGTGCAGAGTTGTGAATGCAGCTCAGTCCATCACACAAACCAGCCTTCCCTCCATTGGCTCCATCTATATTTCCCACTGCCACAGGAAAGCAACCAACATAATAAAGGAACTCTCCCATCTCGTTAATTCTCCCTTCTCTTCTACCCCACACCCACCCGATGGGCAGAAGGTACAAAAGCTCAAGGACAGCCTGTATCTCACTGTTATGGGATCTCACTGCTACTATCTGTTTGGAAGGCATGCAAACTAAACTTTTCACTACATCTTGGTATCTGCAACAAAAATAAATTCCAATTCCAATTAATTGGCAGACATCTTGTGGTTCCTTTCCCTACAGGATTGGGATGTTCTCCTCCAGCCTAAGGAGGGCCTGAATGCATGAGGACCACCTCCTGGCAGATCGCAACCTTCCCATTCCTGTCCGCCTTATCCTCATTAAAATAATAATAATCCTTCCATTGTCTCCACCATTGGAACCTGTGGGGATAGAGAGTAAAATATCAAAGGTGGCAGTTGAGCCAAGAGCGCCAGACGTATGAACAAAGTTGCAGTTTCCTTGACTTTTCTCCATTCTTGAAGTGGCAATTTAGGTCACTGCTTGCCAGGGTCTTCTATTGGCAGCTCCGGCAGGTAACCACGAGTGATCACACCATCTTTCCTCACATCTAACCACCACCAAAGTGCTCAAGAACTCCTTCCTGTTATGTACTTCAAGAACCAAGACTCCCAAAAAGCTTTCAGAAAATTGAGGCGTTTTCGCCCTCTTCCCTACAACCCCCTCTCTTCAAATATAGGCGTAATTCAGTGTTGTTGCTGCCTGGTTGTATGAGGAGCATTATTCTAGGAGACCAAGTGTCAATATCTGCTTTCAATTGAACCCAGCACCATTTTACTCCATCTTTCCACCTGTTAATGGCCTGTTTTGAATGCCTTTATGGACGTTTTGCAATTTTTTTGAAGGGGCCCATTTTAGTGATAGCTGGCAAAATTTAGCACTAAATGCAACATTATTTTAGTGCAGCAAAAATAGATGAAACTCAATTTTCAGGCGTGCTTACACTAAAATAATATGAAATCATGTCCACAAGCCTAAGTGAAAGAAAAAAAGGCTGAAGGCTGTGATGTGATCACACACATCTATCTGCTGATATCACCCAGCGAAATAAAAGATATTTACACTGACAAAGGCTTTACCATTGATGTAACTGCTAATATGAAGTGCAGATAAAACCTGCTTCATTTTTTTTTCATTGCCAATATTTTGCTGAATAAGGATCGAGTATACCTGGAGCTTATTAAGATTAGTTTGTAACATTCCAATTGAATTTAAAGATAAATTATAATTTAAGTTTGAATAATCAAGATCTTTTCAAATAACTAAATATTCCCTACTCTGCATAGGCAGCCAATAGAGCAATATGCAATAAGAGTTTGCAAACCATTGCATTTGAATGAACTTGACTAATTTCGATTGTGTTGATCAGGAAGTGTACTTCATTTATTGCCATAAAGAATACATGTTATTGTGCTCCATTTTAGCAAATTAACAAGCGGCATTGCACACATTTCACACTTAAAAACTGAAGGAAATGTTGTTGGTTTAGATTCTGAGCTTTCCTCCTTTGTTTCTCACATTATCATGCTTGGCTAGTCCTTGCTCTGGTATCCTATGTAAATGAGTGACCCATTAGAGCCTCCGATAATATATCAGTGTTGAAACTTTACTGCAACCACTTTTATCATGGCATGTCTTGTAGAGACTAGTCTTGTTACAACTGGTTGATTCTGGTAGTTTTGCATTTTGTGTAAAAAAAAATTTATGAATATAGTAAGGCCACTGTTTTAATTATCTTAGAACCTATTAGGTAAACAGTTTTAATTTAACCATTAGAGTGTGATTTTACTTTAATTCAGAAATCATAAATATATACACTGCTATAATATCCAGTGCACTTATTACACCACATTTTACTACTAGGAAGCAAGTTAAGACAGTATATTATTTTAGTTTTCCAGGTTTTAAGCATATTATGTTCATAGTCAACATAATCATTTTCTTGGCTATTTTCCAAAACACACAGATTCTGAATTTAAATTGTGCATGTTCCATATGTCAATGACTTCAAGCAAATAAACAGAACTCAAATGAGATATTTCTGATAAACTTGGTGGTGGGTAAACTACGCAAATACGAGGGGTGATTGATAAGTTCGTGGCCTAGGGTAGAAGGAGTCAATTTCAGAAAACCTAGCACATTTATTTTTCAACACAGTCCCCTTCTACATGTATACACTTAGTCCAGCAGTCATGGAGCATACGGATCCCTTCTTTGTAGAAGTGGTCCACACCAGGGCTGATTGATAAGTTTGTGGCCTAAGGTAGAAGGAGATGAGATATACAGCTCTCATTACATGCATGTGCAGTTCAACTCTTTGAGTGAAAATGCAGAAAGTTTGAAGTTAATAACTCAACTTCTACCTTAGACCACGAACTTATCAATCACCCCTGCTGTGGACCACTTTTGGAGGTCCAAGGCGCCGACTTCTACAAAGAAGGGATCCGTATGCTCCACGACCGCTGGACTAAGTATGTAAATGTAGGAAAAATAAATGTGCTAGGTTTTCTAAAATTGACTCCTTCTACCTTAAGCCACGAACTTATCAATCACCCCTCGTATAGCTAGTTTCATGCCTCTTCGGTTTCAAACAATTTTCATAAAATCAACAAATTCTTATGTTAAGAAAATTGTTCGAAATTGCGGAAATCTGTAGAATTTGTAATATGCTACCCTAAAAAGCTTCTCAAATTGAAGCAGTTATGACATTCAATAGGCATTTTCTGAAGATAATTATAAAATGATATTGGACAAGACAGAATAATGAGTAAATTGTTCCAAAGTGCAAGGGAGACCAGAGAGGAAGAAATAGAATATAATTATAGTGCATAACGACATACTGAGCCACATGGCCACCACTGCACTGAAAATTCAAATGCTCTGTGAGCACAGGTGATTCAGTATCTTATGTGAGATGAAAATATAAGAAAATTTTGAAATTATTAGATGCAAGTTTCCAAACGTCCATCGTGTATATGACACTAAGTTATACAGAAAGAGAAAAGATTTCTCCTTGTGCAGACGGTGTGCAATCCACCTTATCATTTATTTAATCACACAGATGTAAATTGGTTGCTTAACACTTAAACCAAGCATGGAGATTAAATTGAGAAGGAAGAACAACATTATCTTTACAACCAGAATGGAATAAGAGGTAGATCATTCTGATTAGAGAAGGAGGAATATGGTGAACACATTTGGATTCCGAGGCAACATAAACTCTGATGGTTTGTGCAGTGCTGAGGTTCTTAGTGATGTATCTGGAGAACACATTGTGTGTATAGAAAGCCACAAAATGCTTCCAGAAGCACTTAACAGGAATAAAGATCACTATGCCAGAATGTAATCAACCGGCTACAACAGTTACGGAATCCTGCTTTCTTTAAATGCAGTGCACTTAATAAATACTTGATCCAATAAAATAATTCCAGGATGTCTATCCTCTTCTTATTTATTGATATTGTTAAAAATACACTATTCATGCACAACACTTTAGAGTTGGCTCAGGGTTTCAGGCGATCCACACCTGAGAGTGCAGAAAGGATTTAGTTTAATGTCCGCCATTTTCTACCCCTGTATTCCCAACTGAGCCTAACCAGCAACATTGCCTCATTCTCCATTCCACTGACTTATTATGGCTATACAGTATCTTCTAATACCCTGTTGGCTTTACCTACATCTTCATGGCCCTGCTTGTGGACAGTTAGAAGCTCAGGAACCAAAGTCTCACAGTGGATTCCCAACACAATTTTCATCCTCTGCTGAGACCAGATCCTAAACTGTCCTGCTTGGTTCATTTAATAATTAAAATTAAACTCTGGATACATTTCCAGGAGCCAACTTTATTGAAATAAATTTGCTGGACTCTTAATAGTTTCCAGAAGCACTTGGGAGCTATTAATGAACATCAAAAAGCTAATAAACAAAGGCACTTTTTAAAAAAAATTGTTCATCTTTTAAAGCTCAACTGTTATAACTAAAACCAAATGTTGCAAATGCACGTAGCACTGCAAAGATGCTAGCTCTGCATGTTTACATTTAAACCAGCTATATCTATTTTGCTGAACGCCATGAGATAAGGGAAAAACAAACAGGAGTTCATCTCTACCACGCGTAACCAGTCCACACAGGCTAGTTGTAATTGATGCAAATGATCAGGTTTGAGTCCCAGTCCCCACATTACATTAAACTACGAGCAATGTTGCAGTGAAGGCCAAAATGATAAGCAGTTCACAGGAATATGGTTTGTGACGGTGGAGGTAACATGATGTGAGGTTTCTAACCAACTCGGGGATCAGAACTGATGACAAACGGGGCAAAAAGCCAAATTTCAGTCAGCTCTGTGTTGCAGCGATCAATCTTGGAGGAGAAATTTGGCAACCAAGTTAGGGCCTAGATGTTGTTGTTCAGAAATCTCAGCTCCAATGGCGACCAAGTTAAGGATTTTGATTAGGAATTCACTTTTCTTGGGCCTCACATCTCATTCTCTCAGAACAAACCAATGTTGAAGAAAGGCACTAGATGTTCTTGCTTTGACCTACAATGACAGATGATGCACTTCAGATCAGTGCTACGTACATAGTATCTGCATTCCACTTCTGGACTCAAAATATCAACCCTTGAATATGAGGCACTATTCATTCAGTCAAGTCATTGATTCATCAGAAGGTGTTCCAACACATGCACGCTATCTTTCTGTTACTATATTGAGTAACCTCTATTCCAAATACAATAAGGTACTTGGATTTCCACTCAGCCTCGGCTGTTCCAGAGAAAACAAGCAAAGTTTGTCCAATCTCTCGTTACAGCACATGTCCTCTAATCCAGTCAGCATCCTGATAAACCTCCTCTGCACCTTTTCCAAAGTCTTGACATTCTTCCTATAATGGGGCAACCAGAACAGAATGCAATACTCCAGATGAGGCCTAACTAGAGTTTTACAAAGCTTCAACATAGAGTCCTGACTTTTTGAACTCATTTCCTCAACTAATAAAGGAAGGCATGCCAAATGCCTTCTTAACCACCCTATCAACCTGTGTAGTCTCTTTCAGGGAGTTAAGGACTTGGACTCCAAGATCCCGCTGCACATTGAAACTGTCAGGCATTTTACCCTTATCAGTAAAACTGTCTCCTTATATTGCACGTTCCAGGGTGCAACATTTTACATTTGGCCAAGTTAACCTCCATCTGTCAGTTCTCCTCCCATATCTGCAACTGATCTATATTCCCTGTACCCTTTGCCAGTCTTACCTTGGCATCTTTGTCCTAACTACTGGCTGGAACATACATGTTCTGCACGCTGTGCAATTGGTCTTTATATGTCGGATGTGGACTTGTCCAAAACCAGCTTTTCCTAATTAACTCTCCCTGGTTCCTGCCTAATGCTCTTGTAATTTGCCTGTCTCCAATTTAATACTCTCCCGCAAAGTCTATATGTATCCTTATCTATAGCAACAGTATCTTAAAACTTAAGGAGTTGTTATCACTATCCACTAACTGCTTACCCACTGAAAGGTTGATCAGCTAGCCAGGCTCATTACACAACACCCGGTCCAGTACAGCCCTTCCTTTTCTTGGACTATGTTCATATTGATTTAAGAAACCTTCCTGGATGCACCTAACAAATTCTGCCCAGCAAAACCTCTTGCACTAGAAAGTCCTCAGTTTATATTAGGGAGTTGAAGTCCCCCGTAAAAATAACCCTATTGTTTTTACACCTTTCCTTAATCTGCCTGCATATCTGTTCTTCGATGTCCCAATGGTTATTGAGGGGTCCACAGTAGAATCCCATCAGAGTGATTCCTATTTTTGAGTTCTACCCATATATACTCAGTGGACAAGCCCTCAACTACTGACTAGTAGTTCCCTCTTTTACCTCCCTTGCTATCTTTTCTAAAACATCAAAACCCTGGGAAATTAAGCACCCATTCCAGTCCCTCTCTCAAGCAAGTCTCTGTAATGGCCATAATATTACAGTTTCACATACTGATCCTTGCTCTAATAGTCCTTGCAATAAAATGCACAGACTTCAAACTATCCATCTTATCACGTCTATTAATTTGTTGCTGCCTGTTTTTTATTGGCCCTGACATCTACCTTCCTCTCCATCCCTCCACTTTCTGACCTGGCGCCTTGGTTCCCACCCCTCTGCTAAAATAGCTTTATCTCTCTTCAGTAATACAAGTGAACCTTCCAGCCATGATATTGGTTCCCCTCCAGCGTGGCTGCAACTGATCCCTCTTGTCCTGGTCACCCCTGCCCCAGAAAAGGCTCCAATGATCTAAGAACATGAAACTGTCCCCTGCACCAAATTGTACATAGGGTTCAAGTTCCTCTCATTATCATATATCTTTCCTTCCCTTAATATAATAAATGCAGTCAACAAACAAAAAAAGGCAAAAAAGACTTTTAATATCAACAACAGTAGGCTAAGGGGTGAATTATAAATTATCATTAGTCAACAAGAAGTACTCTGCCCTCCAAAACGCATGTTTTTCCTATTCACAAATTTAACCTATTGATTGGTAATGTGGCTGATATTGGGCTGAAACCTCACCAGCAGAGGCCTCTCCTTTCTGCCAAAATGAATTCCCCCTTCTCCCTGTCACCTAACAGCTTCCCAGCCCTTTACTTCACCACTGCCCCTCTTACCTATCACCTACCACCTCTCACCTATCACCTACCACCTTGTACTTCTTCTTCTCCTCCCCCCTCCTTCTTGATCTAACTTCTCAACTTTCTTTCCAGTCCTGATGAAGAGCCTCCGCTGGAAACGTCGACTGTTTACTCTTTTCCATAGATGCTGCCTGGCCTGCTGAGTTCCTCCAGCATTTTGTGTGTGTTGCTTGGATTTCCAGCATCTGCAGATTTTCTCCTTTAATAATCTGGGTCTTCGCAGGTAATGTTGCAAAGTGTTTCCTTGCTTGATCATTGTCTCAAGTGCCTGGAAACTATCAAAAACTTATCTGATAAACATTTCTTTTTCACAGAGCAACCTTTCGGTGTACCTACATCTTGTTTTTCACAGAGTTTGCAATCCCACAATATCTTCTCAAACTTATACCACACTTGCAGTTGTGTAGCACACATCAAAGTTGCTGGTGAACGCAGCAGGCCAGGCAGCATCTCTAGGAAGAGGTACAGTCGACGTTTCAGGCTGAGACCCTTCGTCCAGCAACTTTGATGTGTGTTGCTTGAATTTCCAGCATCTGCAGAATTCCTGTTGTTTGCAGTTGTGTAGTTGCTTTTGAATCTGACAAAGTCTGCAACCATTTTATATAGGTGACAATTCCTACTATTAAACCTATATAGTTGAATTGTAAGACTGAGCAGGGGCATTCATGCTGCTCAACCATTTAATCAGTTCTACAGGTTATTGACTAGAGACAGCAAGTATTGTCAATTTTAGAACACTATCAACTGCAGAAGAAAGCAAAATGAACTTCGGCCTCCATTTAAGAAAAATCATTTGCAATAAAAACATGTTCCATTCTTACCACATGTTCAGTCTATAACTCAATCATTTAACTAATGGAATGTGTAGCCATTTTGTATTGCAAGATACCTCAGTGCTTGTTTTGCCTGTTGGGTACCATTCAGGCTGAAAGCTCCAGTTAGGCACTACAGTTCCTCAATTTCACCTCATCTTCTTTTGGCAACCATTACTACACTGCAAATTTTATTACTGTATCGAGTGGCCCTCCCTACTCATGGTGAGATAGTGTTTTTTTCCCAAATACAATAGCAACATATTTTAAGTGCAATCGTACTAGTGTATAAGGTATCACACACATACGGCCAGTTTAAAACCAAAGGTTATCTGTAGCAAAGTCAGACATAATACAACAAATACATTTCCAAAGGCTGCAAGCCTTAGCATCAGTAGCATCAGAAAGAAATTGTTTGGAAGATACATAGATACTGAAAGAAGCAAGACCATAGCAAATGTAAATGGTGAAAAATAATGAAAGTGATAGAAAAGGATAAAATTACAGCAATTTGATGTAAAGTTGGAATTAAGGAAATGTGCATAATTTGAGAAAGGTCTACTCAGTATATTAAAAGTAATAACACAAATTTAAAGGATATGTCAAATTGTACTTTGAATATCAGGTCTCAATAATTATGTAGACAGCTCCAACTCTGATTTTGTATTTATGTTGCATCTTTTATACATATATTTTATAGTTTTTGGGTTCTATGCTATAACTATAGTTTTAGTGAGTTATTAAACTGGCCTGGAGCCAGCAGAATATTTTGGAAGGTATAAAAGCTGTGTTTTTTCTTTTTCAACTTCCTTCTTCTTGATTAAACGAACATTAGTCAAAGATTTGGTTCAGCTTTTCATTTGCAGTCCACGGAAATTCCAATTCAAAAACATTGTTGATCCTGTATAATTTCTAGGAAAACTAGTTGGGGAACGTGATTCCTTTGAAGCAGGATTTTGAATTCAAGCATTCAAAATAATTTTTGTTGTATTTTTATGTGCTTATCAAGGTGAGAGATGTCAGTAGGAAAATAACAGAAGCAAATATGAAACACTGTTGTCATCTGTGTTAACTGAACCATACATTTTTCCCTAAATTGTATTTGATTTTACAGTCTATTTGGTCAGATCTAAGAAGAATCACCAAGTTGGCCCGACAGTGAGTATCTAGTTCAGTAACATTATGGAGTACTAACAGTGTGGATAGCATTCCCTGCAGCCAAGAGTTTCTTCTGCAGTCACGCTTATGATCAGCGAGAACACAGCTTGCATTAAACATTTTGCTGTGTGTTTTTGAAAAAGGCATGCAGTTATTACATTTCATAAATGTACAAATACGATAGCCCCTTCTCTGTCAGGCAATATCACAATCTTTGAATTATCATTGATGGCTCTATTAAAAAAATACTTCCTCTCTAATATGCCCTCGACTATAATACACATTTATACAGCTTCCAAAGACAACATTAGACACTCCACTGTGCTCAACACTCAATTATTTTCTACAGCAAAAGTGATATGTTAATACTTTCATGTTTGAGACCAAGAGGTCAGAGTGGTTTGTTATTTGTATTGTACTTGCTGAACCATCACTGGAATCTCTGCGTGGTGCACAAGCCTGTGTCTCATTCTTTCAGCTAACCAACCAATTATATTACATTGTAGCGTTTTTGTCTCATCTCCAGAGGCATTTCTCAACAATTAAGGTGAATGTTCTCCCTCATGAGCTATTTTCAGATTGTTCACAAATGATAGACTGGCAAGAAAGCAACTTAAGCCCGTTTTGACCTCCTTTAAAGCAGTTACACAGAAGTAGGTGTATGGAAAACAAGAAAACTGTGATAGTGCATTAGAGATTTTTTTAAAAACAGTCTGCTGAACATTGGGTTACATAGTGTGGTATCAAATGCAGTTTAATAGCATATTTCTTTCAGGACCATCCTTCCTGTTGACTAATTGGGTATTGTGAGCAAAAAAACTAAAATTTCCAATATGTCTTTTTTATGTGTGAGGCAATTTAGTAGGATCTACCTTGTTAAATCATTTCCATACTTACCTTCCCTCTTTGAAATGTTTCTATACCATGTGGTAACTTGATAATATGGTTAGCGAGCAGAAATCAAATTTTCAGCTTGTGATTTGAAAAGGTCTAACTAACTAACTAACCTGTCCTCACCGAGGGGTTAGTAGAAAGAGAGAGCAGTTTCAAGTTCCTGGGCATCAACATCTTAGAGGGTTTATCTTGGGCGCAATGTATTAATGCAACCACAAAGAAAGGTTGTGAACTCAGGCAGTTACAGAGGAAGAAATACAACATATTGGAGGAACTCAACATGTCAGGTAGCATTCATGGAGAGGAAAGGACAATTAACATTTTGGACTGAGACTGTCCATCTGGAGTGGAAAGGAAGGTGGAAGGAGCCGGAATAAGAAGATGGGAAGATGGGGGTGGGGGTGGGGGGGGGGAAGTGTGCAGGGTAAGGAATACAAGCTGGCAAGCAATGGGTGAAACCAGGTGTGAGGTAAGATGGGTGGGGTGGGTGATAAAGAAGCTGGAAGGTGATAGGTGGAAGAGTTAAAGGGCTGTAAAAGAAGAATTCTGATAGGAGAGGAGAGTGGACCATGCAAGAAAGGGAAAGGGGGCACCAGGTGAGGAGGTGAGAGAGGAGCCAGAATGAGGAATTGAGCAAGAGATGGGGGAGAGGGGAGAAATTACGAGAAGTTAGAAAAAGCGATGCTCACGCTGTCAGGTTGTGTGCTGTACAAACTCCAACAGAGGTGTTGCTCCTCCAGCCTGAGTCTGGCCTCATTGTGGCAGCTGAGGAGGCCATGAACTGACATGTCAGAATAGGAATGGGAAGTGAAATTAAAATGAGTGGCCTCCGGGAAAGCCTGCCTTTCATGACAGACAAAGTAAAGGTGCTTAACGATGCAATTCTTTGCCATATACGGTGCCTCTGCTGCAGCCTCCTCTACCTCAGTGAGACCCAAATTAAATTGGGGGATATCACTTGCCTATCAGAACCCTCTGGTGCCCATCCTCCTTCCGTTGCTCCAGTGGCCCCCTCTTCTCTCCAATCAGATTCCTTCTTATTCAGCCCTTTACCTCTTCCATCGAACATCTCACAGGGTCTCACTGCATCTGTCTTTCCCGCCCACCTGTCTTCCCCACCATGGCAGGTGACAGGTGAAGGTGACATCTGTCTTAAAGGAGCCCTACTATCCAGGACATTACGACCATCGGGGAGGACGTATAGGAGACTGAAGATGCGCACTCAACATATAGGAACAGCTCCTTTCCCCTCAACCTTAGGATTTCTGGATGATCTATGAACCAATGAACACTACCTCTGTCTTTGCACCATTTGTTTATTTTTTTAAATATATTTCTTATAGGAACGTGTAGCACTGCCACTACAAAACAACAAATTTCATGATGTGTCAGTGATAATAAAAACCTGATTCTGATTCTGCCTTTCAACTTCCTGACCACTTTCACCTACTTAAAACACACTTAAGCATTTATATTAAGGAACAGAGGAAATACCACAGTATTTTGTTTTCCAAGTCAGAATTACACAATCTACGAGGATTGATTTGTAAATTAGTTTGGGACTTTCAGTCAGCTACTTCACCCAGCTTTCTTGCCAGGCAGGAGACTCCAGTCATTCCATTGAAATGCAGTTAAAAAATTAAGTCATGTACCCCACACAGTTGGGCTTAAAACTTAAAAGAACAAAGCATTATCCCGTTGATTTGAATCAGAATCAGGTTTATTATCACTGGCATGTGTCATGAAGTTTGTTAACTTAGCAGCAGTAGTTCAATGCAATACATGATATAGAAGGAAAAAATAAATAAATAAGTAAATTACATTATATTTATATTGAATAGAATAAAACTCATGCAAAAACAGAAATAATATACATTAAAAAAGTGAGGTAGTATCCAAGGATTAAATGTCTATTTAGGAATCGGATGGCAGAGGGGAAGAAGCTGTTCCTGAATCGCTGAGTGTGTGCCTTCAGGCTTCTGTACCTCCTAGCTGATGATAACAGTGAGAAAAGGGCATGCCCTGGGTGCTGGAGGTCCTTAATAATGGACGCTGCCTTTCTGAGATACCATTCCTTGAAGATATCCTCGGTACGTTATAGGCTAGTACCCAAGATGCAGCCGACTAAATTTATAACCTTCTGCAGCTTCTTTCAGTCCTGTGCAGTAGCCCCCCACCACCCCATCCCAGACAGTGGTGCAGCCTATCAGAATGCTCTCCATGGTACATCTATAGAAGTTTTAGAGTGTTTTTGTTGACATACCAAATCTCTTACCAAATCTCTTCAAACTCCTAATGAAGTAATGAAGTACAGTTACTGTCTTGCCTTCTTTATAGCTGCATCAATATGTTGGGACCAGGTTAGGTGCTCAGAGATCTTGACATCCAGGAACTTGAAACTGCTCACTCTCTCCACTTCTGATCCCTCTACGAGCATTGGTATGTGTTCCTTCGTCTTACCCTTCCTGAAGTCCACAATCAGCTCTTTCACCTTACTGACGTTGAGTGCAAGGTTGTTGCAGACTGGGAGATCGTTTCGCTGAACAGCTACGCTCTGTCCGCCAGAGAAAGCAGGATTTCCCAGGGGCCACACATTTTAATTCCACGTCCCATTCCCATTCTGACGTGTCTATCCACGGCCTCCCCTACTGTCAAGATGAAGCCACACTCAGGTTGGAGGAACAACTCCACTAGTTGGCATATCTCATTCCTGTACGCTCTCATGAGATTAGAAGCAATGATGCCACTGAGGTGCTTAAAATAATAAAGGCATTTGACCAAATGGTAGTACACACCAAATTTCCAGATGCCGAGTCACTTCAAACATCTGTCTGAAAATTGACTGTCCATTTGATGGTAGATCTTGACTCAGTAATGTCCTTGCAATTGAACTTAGGCTCACCAGCCTGTAGTCCTGTGGTCTGCCCTTGCAACATTTTTTGAACAATGGAACACCATTACCCACGTTCCAGTTTTCAAAAACTTCACCAGTGAAGCAAATATCTCTGTAGGGCCTTTGCTATTCCGTCCCTGGGATCTGATAAGGTCCAGGTTTGCACTTGGTCAGGCCCTGGAGGTTTTCTAACCTTAATACACTTCAAGGCCGCAAATAGGTCCTTCCTCATTAAATTCATATGATCCAATTCCTCACTACTTATGATCCTCACTCCTTTGGCATCCATGATATTCTCTTTAGTAAACACCGAGGAGAAATAGACATTAAAACTCTCAGCCATCTCCTGCTGCTCCACACATAGGTGGGTGGCCCCGACGGCCTTTACGAGGACTTAATCTCTCCTTACTCACCCTTTTTACTGTTAATATAACCAAAGAACAACTTTAGATTTTATTGTTAATACAACCGAAGAGCAACTTTAGATTATCTTTATTCCTATCTGCCAAATCCATCTCACACCTTCTATTTGTCCTCCTGATTTCCCATTTAAGCCTGGCCCAAAATATTTTATATTTGTAGAGCTGTCTAAACATGATTATTCAACTTACCAGAGCCTCGGAATCTCTCATCAGCCAGGGTTCCCTGATCTACTCTTCACCCTAAAGGGGATATGTTTCCCTTGGACTCTTGATATGATTTTTTTTTAAACATCTCCTACTTCCCAACTATTTCTTTGTCTTTCATCAGAATCACCCAGTTGACCCCAGCTGGATTTTGCCTGAAGTCCCCAAAGTTGGCCCTTCTCCAGCTCAGAACTTTAACCTGTCGACCTGTTCTATCTTTCTCCATAACTATTTAAAAATTAATAGAATTGTGGTCACAGAACCCAAAGTGCTCCCCAGTTGCAACTTTAGTTAGTCAGCCTATCTTGTTCCCTAAGAGGAGGTTCAGTATTCCTCCTTCCTGAGCGGATTCCTCTACACTTTGTGGCTGAGAGCATCTTGGACACATTTGGATGATGTCTGCAATGAAGTTTTCCATTGCATTGGTATATACATGTGTTTATGCATATGACAAGCAACTTGACCTCAAATTAGTCACTTTAAAGCCAGAAAAAACAAATTTCCCAACATATTGATGCAGTCCCAACATAACTATGCAGCTATAAAGAAGGCAAGACAGCGGCTATATTTCATTTGGAGTTTGAGGAGATTTGGTTTGTCACCTAAGACATTCGAAAACTTCTACAGATGTCCCGTCAAGAGCATTCTGACAAGCTGCATCACTGTCTGGTATGGGGGTGGGGGGAGGGCTACTGCATAGCATCAGAAAAAGCTACAGAAAGTTGCAAAATTAGCAGCTCCATCTTGGGTACTAGCCTTTGTAGTCTTCAATGAGCAGTGCTTCAGAAAGGTAGTGTCCATCATTAAGGGCCCCCATCAGCCGGGACATCAAGAGAACTAGAATATAAAAGCAAGGTTATAATGTTGAGACTTTATAAAGCGCTGGTGAGGCCTCATTCGAAGTACTGTGAGCAGTTTTAGGTCCCTTATCTTAGAAAGGATGTACTGAAGCTGAAGAGGGTTCAAAGGAGGTTCATGAAAATGATTCCAGGATGGAACGGCTTGTCATTTCAAGAGCGTTTGATGGTTCTGGGCCTGTATTCACTGGAATTCTGAAGAATAAGGTGTGACCTCATTGAAATCTATCAAATGGTGACAGGTTCGGATAGAGTGGATAGGGAGAGGATGTTTCCTATGTTGGGAGAGTTTAAGACCTGAGAACACAGCCTCAGAATAGAGGGGCATCCTTTTAGTATGCAAATGAGAAGGAATTGCTTTAGCCAGAGAGTGGCGAATCTGTGAAATTTGTTGCCACAGGTATCTGTGGAGGCCAAGTCTTTATGTACATTTAAGGTAGAGATTGATAGATTCTTGATTTGTCAGGGCACAAGGGGATACAGGAAGGTAGGAGATTGGGGCTGAGAGGAAAATTGGATCAGCCATGATGAAATGGCAGAGCAGACCTGATGGGCCAAATGACCTAATTCTCCTACTACTGTACATTTGGAAATTATAATGGTCACAGTTTTCCATGAGGAACAACCTCCGGACAATCAAGGAAGTGCTGGAAGGGGGGTGGGGGAGGTGGTGGGCGTAAAAGAAAGAAAGAAATTGCACAAGATGAGGTTTTACACATCATGAAGCCTGCTGGATCTACACTATCTGAACTACTCCTGAGGTCCCAGGAGCCAAAACCAAGCATGATAAACCCTTTCAACTCCACAGCCACTTGAAAGGGCACCAGTTCAGATCAGTCATAACAGCAAGGGTAATAATAAAACTGGCCAGTTTCAATTGTATGTTTCTTCACCTTCACCGCTCAATTTCCATTTCTCAGTCCTTGTTCAAACTTGTTCCACTCCCAGCTGGAATCTAATTAGGGAGACAAAGAGCTGATTAACAAATGCAGTAGTTAAAGGGTATGCATTTAATGTGTATGAACTGCCAAATACTGGGGACTGATGAGGGGAAAATTTATTGAAGGACTTTACTAAGCTGCTTGAGGTAGCTGAACTACTTAATGTGTAATAAACTACACCACTGTAATCAACTCCTATGGTCTTGGCAAACGATTAGCTTTATTTGCCTGATATATAAAGATACAAAAGTACAGCACAAGAAAGACTCTTCATCCCTCAACGTCTGTGCTGATCATGACGCCAATTTAAACCAATTCCATCAGCCTGTACATGATCCTTTTCTCTCCATTCCTGCATTTTCACGTACATGACAGGAGGATGGGAACCAGAGTGATAGGGCAGTTGGTATACAAGTAGATGTAACATGTAGTGAGACTGTAAGAAAGGAAAGGCAGATGATAGGACAGTCAGTGCGATGAGTTAAAGTGTTACAGGGAGCCAACATTTTTAAAAAGGGTGATGAATACAGAATAGAAGGTGTTATATTTGAATATATGCAGTATACGGAATAAGGTAGATGATCTTATAGGGCAGTTACAGATTGGCAGGTATAATGATGAGGGCATCTCCACGTAGTGGCTGTAAGAAGATCACAATTGGGAGCTCAACAGCTCCCAAGGATACACATTGTATTGAAAGGATAGGCAGGTAGACAGAGGGGTGATGTGACTCTGTTGGTAAAAAATGAAATTAAATTCTTAGAAAGGTGACAAAAGATCAGAATGTATAGAACCCTTGTGGGTAGAGTTAAGAAACTGCAAGGTTATAAAGACCCTGATGGGAGTTATATACAGGCCTCCAAACAGTAGCTCGGAATTGGACCACAAATTAAAATAGGAGATATAAAAGGCATGTAAAAAGGGCAATATTGTGATAATTGTCTGGGATTTCAATACACAGGTAGTTTGGGAAAATCCAGTTGGTGCTGGATCCCAAGAGAGGGAAATTGTAGAATGCCTATGCAATAGCTTTTTAGAGCAGCTTGCGGTCGAGCTCACTAGGGAAACGTCATTTCTGGCTTGGGTGTTGGGTGTTGGGTCAGATGTATCAATATTAGAGTGGAGTTAAGGTAATTACAGAGGCATGAGAATGGAGCTGGCCTAAATTAATTGGAAGGGGACACTAGCAGGGATGACCACAGAATAACAATGGCTGGAGATTCTGGGAGCAATTCAAAATGTGCAGGAAAGATACTGTACATCCCAAAGATGAAGACGTATTCTAGAGGGAGAATGAGACAACAGTGACTGACAAGGGAAGTCAAAGACACTATACAAGCAAAAGAGGGGGCATACAATACAGCAAACATTAATGGGAAGCTTTAAAAAAACAACAGAAAGCAACAAAAAAAAAGCCATAAAGAAAGAAAAAATGAAATAGAAAGCTAGCCAATAATATAAAAGAGCATGCAAAAGGTGTTTTTCCGATATATGAGAGATGAAAGTGGATATCGAACTGTAGGAAAATGATGCTGGAGAGGGAGTAATGGGGGAGAAAGAAGTGGCAGACGAACTTCCAGCAGAATGCCAGGAATGCAAGTTTCAGGGGGCAGAGAGGAGTGCCGTTGCTATTACTAAAGAGAAAGTGCTTGGGAAGCTGAAAAGTATGAACATATGGGTCACCGGTACCAGATAGTCTGCACCCCAGGGTTCTGAAAGAAGTAAATAAGGAGATTGTGGAGGCATTAGTAATAACCTTTCAAAAATTACTAGACTTTGGAATGGTTCTTGAAGACCGGAAAACTACAAATGTTATTCCACTACTGAAGAAGGGAGGGAGGCAGAAGCAAAGAAACTATAGGCCAGTTAGCCTGACTTCAGTAATTGGAAAGATGTTGGAATCTATTACTAAGGATTAGGCTTCAGAGTGTTTGGAGGCACATGACAAAAAAAGGCCAAATTCAGCATAGTTTTCTAAAGGGGAAAAACCTGCTGAAATTCGTTGAGGAAACAACAGGCAGGATAGACAAAGCAAAGTCAGTGGATGTTGTTTACTTAGATTTTAAGAAGGCCTTTGACAAGGTGTCACAGATGAGACTACATAACAAAATAAAAACCCATGGTATTACAGGAAAGGTGCTAGAATGGATAGAAGACTGGTTGACTGGCAGGCAGCAAAGGGTGGGAATAAGGAGTGTCTTTTCTAGTTGGCTGCCAGTGACTAGTGGTGTGCCATGGGGGGTCAGAAACGTTCTTTGCATGCTGTATGTCAATGATTTGGATGACAGAATTGGTGGCTTTGTGGCCAAGTTTGTGGACATTACAAAGATAGGTGGAAGGGCAAGTGGTGTTGAGGAGGCAGGGTGTCTGCAGGACTTAGACAAACTGGGGGAATGGGCAAAGAAGTGGCAGATGGAATATAGTGTACGGAAGCACATGATTATGTACGTTGGCAGAAGAAATATAAGTGTGAACTATTTTGCAAAGGGGGAGAAAATTCAAAAATCAGAGGTGAAGGGGGACTTGGGAGTCCTCATGCAGGATTCCTTAAAGGTTAGCTTGCAGGCTGCATTGATAGTAGGAAGGCAAATTAAATTTTAGCATTCACTTCAAGAGGAGTAGAATACAAAAGCAAGAATGTAATGCTAAGGCTTTATAAAGCATTGGTCAGACTGCACTTAGAGTATTATGAGTAGTTTTCAGCCTCTTTATCTAAGAAAGGATGTGCTGGCAAAGGAAAGAGTCCAGAGGAAGTTCATGAGAATGATCCCAGGAATGAAAGGGTTAACATTTGTGGAGCAGAACTGCTGATTCGGAAAAGGCAAAGGGTGGAGGGGTGTGTTTCATGATAAACTCTCAGTGGTGCTCTGATGTGGCAGTTTTGTCAAACTCGTATTCCCCTGACCTTAAACACCTAACAGACAAATGCAGTCCATTCTATTTACCAAGGGAATTCTCCTCCATAATCCTGACCACAGTTTATATACCTCCAGCAGGCGACTATAATCAAGCGCCTGAGATACTGCATGATATCGTCACCAAGCACAAAACAGTCCATCCTGACACATTTCAAATCATAGACAGGGATTTCAACCACACTTGTTTGAAGTAAACCCTGCCCAATTACCATCAGCATATAACCTGTAGCACCAGAGGTCCCAACACACCAGATCACAGTTATATTAAAATAAGGAAAGCCTTCCATTCCATGCACAGACTGTCACAACCACGGATTCGGCAGCGCACTGATGCAGCAATTGTGCTTGTGAATATGCACGTGTCAGCTAATTATTATTTCATTGTCATAGTATTTAACTCCATACTTGCCGTCATAGTGCTTGTCGAGACTTGAGAAAAGCACAGCAATGCTTCGCTGCCTGTTTGCATTTGGCCTTACCTGAGAAATTGGACTGTCGAGTCAACTGACTCTGAAGACTAGCAGTATTCGTTTAATTTTTAGTTGTTATTTTCAGCCGCAGTGTAGGCTTCATTTTCCATTTGAGAGTTTTAGTTAATAGCCCTGTCTGGCCTAGTGTTTATTGTTTCCTTTCCCCTTTAACACTGTTCGCATTAAAGTCTGTGAACTATTGACCCGTTTCAGTGTCTCTCACTCTGCACTTGGGCCATATCCCAAATGACACAGACTGCGTTTCAGTAAATCAGATCACTTGACTGTCCTTCTCCTACCTGTATACAGGCAGAGGGTAAAAGAGAAAAGCTCCAGCAGAAAGCAGAGGAGCAGTTATTGGATTGCTTTGAATCGATGGACTGGGCCGTGTTCAAGGACTCATCTGTCGTTCTGAATGAATACACCATGGTTGTCATGGACTTTATTAAAATAGTTGTCGATGAGTGTGTCTTCACAAAATCATTCCGTGTCTTCCCCAATCAGAAGCCATGGAAGAACCATGAGTTCCACAACCTGCTGAGGGCCAGATCAGAGGCATTCAGGTCTGATGACCAAGAAAGTTACAAGAGCTATCTCACGGGTAAAGTGGCAATTCCAGAATCAGCAAAGGAGGCTTGACAGTTGTAGCAGGGACTGAATACTATCAGCTCCTGTAAAGTTAAATCAAGCGACATAGGTGACAACAGGACTTCTTTTCCAGATGAGCTCAATGCCTTCTAATCTCACTTTGACCATCAAAACATGGAGGAACCTTCACGGCCTTCCACAGCCCCCGATGATCCTGTGATTTCAGTCTCTGAGGCTGACGTGCAAGCAGCCTTCAGGAGGGTGAACCCACAGAAAGCCTCCAGCCCAGACGTGGTACCTGGTCAAGTACTAAAGACTTGACTTGATCAACTGGCTGGAATATTCACTGAGATCGTTAACCTCTCACTTCATCAGTCTGAGGTACCCACATTCTTCAAGCAGGCTTCAATTATACTGGTGCCTAAGAAGAACGTGGTGACCTGTCTCAATGACTATCATCCAGTAGCACAGCAATGAAGTGTTTGGAGAGTTTTGTGATGAAACACATCAACTCCTGCCTGAGAAGTGATTGGATCCTCTCCAATTTGCCCACTGGAGCAACAGGCCCATAACATATGCCATATCACTGGCTCTTCACTCTACCCTGGAAAATCTGGACAGCAAAGGTGCTTACATCAGGATGCTCTTTATCAATTACACTCAGCATTTGGTAGCATCATGCCCATAAAACTAAACAATAATTTCAAGAAACATACGCACTATGCTGGAGGAACTCGGCAGGTCAGGCAGCATCTGTGGAAAAGAGTACAGTCAATGTTTTGGGCCAACATCCTTCATCAGGATTGCTTCAAGGCAATATGATGTCACACTCATCAACCTGGTTTCTGTTTACAGCCTCTTTTAAACAGTGGGACTACATTGGCTATTCCCCAATCTTCTGGTACCTCTCCTGTTGCTAAGGATGATTTAAATATCTCTGCTAGGGCCTCCGGGAGTTTCTGTTCTTGCCTCCTGTAGGGTCTGAGGGAACACTTTGTCAGGTCCTGGGGATTTATCCACCCCGACTTGCCTCCGGGTAGCAAATACCTCTTGTTCTGTAATCTTCATAGGATCCATGACGTTGATGCTACTTTGCCTCACTTCAATAGACTGTATGTCAATCTCCCGAGTAAATACAGATGCAAAGAATACATTTAAGATCACCCCCATCTGTTTGGCTCCACACATAAATTACCATTCTGATCTTCCAGAGGACCAATTTTGTCGCTAACAATTCTTCTGCTCTTAACGTACCTGTAGAATACCTTAGGATTCTCCTTCACTTTGTCTGCTAGAGCAACTTAATGCCTTCTTTTAGCCTTCCTGATTTATTTCTTAAGTTTTCTCTTACATCCCTAATACTCCATAAACACCTCATTTGTTTCTACCTGCCTATACCTCCAATGCACCTCCTTTTCGCTCTTAACCAGGACCTCAATATTTCTTGAAAACCAAAGTTTCCTACACTTGTTACCTTTACTTTTTATTCTGACAGGCACATACAAGCTTCGTACTCTCAAAATCTCATTTTTGAAGGCCTCCCACTTTCCATATATGCTTTTGCCAGAAAACGGCCCGTTCCAATCCATACTTGCCAGATCAATTCTGATACCATCAAAATTGGCCTTTCTCCAATTTAGAATTTCAACCCACAGACCAGACCTATCTCTTAGCATATTTACTTTGAAACTAACGGCATGTGGTCACTGGATGCAAGGTGTTCCCCTACACAAACCTGCTCTGTCCTATTCCCTAATAGCAGATCTGGTATTGCACGGTCTCTCATTGGGACATCTACATAGTGATGAAGGAAACTTTCCTGAACACATTTGACAAAGAACAAGGAATAGTACAGCACAGTACAGGCCCTTCGGCCCACAATGTTGTGCCGACCCTTAAACCCTGCCTCCCATATAACCCCCCACCTTAAATTCCTCCATATACCTCTCTTGTAGTCTCTTAAATTTCACTAGTGTATCTGCCTCCACCACTGACTCAGGCAGTGCATTCCATGCACCAACCACTCTCTGAGTAAAAAACCTTCCTCTAATATCCCTCTTGAACTTCCCACCCCTTACCTTAAAGCCATGTCCTCTTGTATTGAGCAGTGGTGCCCTGGGGAAGAGGCGCTGGCTGTCCACTCTATCCATTCCTCTTAATATCTTGTATACACCTATCATGTTTCCTCTCATCCTCCTTGTCTCCAAAGAGTAAAGCCCTAGCTCCCTTAATCTCTGATCATAATCCATACTCTCTAAGCCATGCAGCATCCTGGTAAATCTCCTCTGTACCCTTTCCAATGCTTCCACATCCTTCCTATAGTGAGGCAACCAGAACTCGACCCAGTACTCCAAGTGTGGCCTAATCAGAGTTTTATAGAGCTGCATCATTACGTCGCGACTCTTAAACTCTATCCCTTGACTTATGAAAGCTAACACCCCATAAGCTTTCTTAACTACCCTATCTACCAGTGAGGCAACTTTCAGGGATCTGTGGACATGTACCCCCAGATCCCTCTGCTCCTCCACACTACCAAGTATCCTGCCATTTACTTTGTACTCTGCCTTGGAGTTTGTCCTTCCAAAGTGTACCACCTCACACTTCTCTGGGTTGAAATCCATCTGCCACTTCTGAGCCCACTTGTGCATCCTATCAATGTCTCTCTGCAATCTTCAACTATCTTCTGCACTATCCACAACACCACCAACCTTTGTGTCGTCTGCAAACTTGCCAACCCACCCTTTTACCCCCACATCCATGTCGTTAATAAAAATCACGAAAAGTAAAGGTCCCAGAACCGATCCTTGTGGGACACCACTAGTCACAATCCTCCAATCCAAATGTACTCCCTCCACCACAACCCTCTGCTTTCAGCAGGCAAGCCAATTCTGAATTCACCTGACCAAACTTCCCCAGATCCCATGCCTTCTGACTTTCTGAATAAGCCTACCATGTGGAACCTTGTCAAATGCCTTACTAAAATCCATATAGATCACATCCACTGCACTATCCTCATCTATACGCCTGACCACTTCCTCAAAGAACTCTATCAGGCTTGTTAGACACGATCTGCCCTTTATAAAGCCATGCTGACTGTCCCTGATCAGACCATGATTCTCTAAATGCCCATAGATCCTATCTCTAAGAATCTTTTCCAACAGCTTTCCCACCACAGACGCAAGGCTTGCTGGTCTATAATTACCCGGACTATCCCTACTACCTTTATTGAACAAGGGGACAACATTCGCCTCCCTCCAATCCTCTGGTACCATTCCTGTGGACAACCAGAACAGAAAGATCTTAGCCAAAGGCTCAGCAATCCTTCCCTCACCTCGTGGAGCAGCCTGGGGAATATTCGTCAGGCCCCGGGGACTTATCCATCCTAATGTATTTTAACAACTCCAACACCTCCTCTCCCTTAATATCAACATGCTCCAGAACATCAACCTCACTCATATTGTCCTCACCGTCATCAAGTTCCTTATTCCATCTAGTCCTTTTACAGCATGGAAGTCCTTGTCTATATGTGGAAAGTTAAAATCACCTAGTATAACAACCCTATGTTTCTTGCAACAGTCTGCGATCTCTTTGTGAGTTTGTTCCTCTAATTCCCAGGGATGTTAGGTGGTCTGTAATATAGACCTATTAACGTGGTCAGAGCTTTCTTACTTCCAAGTCCTACTCATAAAGCCTCACTAGATGAGTTCTCCAGTCTGTCTTGACAATGCACTGCCATGACATTTTCCCTAACTAGTAATGCTACCCCTCCTCACTCAATCTCTCCCATTCTGTCACGTCTAAAACAACAGAACCCCGGAATACGAGCTTCCAGTCCTGCCCCTCCTCCAGCCAAATCTCACTAATGGCTACAACATCATAATTCCACTTGCTGAACCTTGCCCTCTACTGTGTCATGTCCTCCAACAGTATCCAAAGTTGTTGAGGGCGTTGGCCATATGGGTACTTTGTACTGGCTCATGAACCCCTTCCCCTTCCTGACTGTCACCTAGTTTTCTGTGTCCAGCAGCTTGGGTGTAACTACCTCTCTATATGTCCCATCTATCGTCCCTACGGCCTCCCAAATGATCCCGATTTCATCCAGTTCCAGCTCCAACTTCTCAACGTGACTTGTTAGAAGCTGCAGTTGGATTCACTTCTTGCAGGTGTAGTCATCAGGATCATTGGCGGTCTCCCTGCCTTCCCACATCCTGAAAGAGGAACATTTCACTATCCTGCCTGGTTTCTCCATAGTTCTAACTTATGGGTGGAACTAAACAACAAGTTGAAACACACACAAAATGCTGGGGGAACTCAGCAGGCCAGGCAGCATCTATGGAAAAAAGTACATTTCACGTTTCGGGCCCGAAATGTCAACTGTACTTTTTTCCATAGGTTCTGCCTGGCCTGCTGAGTTCTCCACAATTTGTGTGTGTTGCTCAGAGTTCCAGCATCTGCAGATTTTCTCTAGTTTACAATAAGAAAGGCTGGTTAGTTGGTTGGCATCCATCTATCTCAAAGGACAATGGGTGGTGATCATCATCATCACAAACCTGGGCAGAAGGTACGGAGAACCTGAGATGCCCAGTCATCAAGAACCCCCTCTCAACCACACCAGTGTAGTCCAGAGGAAAGCTTAAAAAGCAATACGTTTCACACCAGCTTGACTACAGGAGCTGCTGGAAGGATGTTCAATGATATCCAGCCACATAGGGGCTCCACTCCAGATTTTCTGTCTGGGTTTACTCCCGTAGCCTTCGTCTCCCCGGAGACTGCCCACATGGCAGTGGGGCTACTTACCCATAGGTGGGGATCTGGTGGGCCTGTGTGTTACATGTACCAGGGTCAGACCTCCTCCCCATCCTCTGTAGTTCAGCCTGACTCCAAAAGGAATACAGTTTCCATGTATCACCAGTGAGGAGGCACTACATGAGGCTTGCTCTTGCAGAGGCTATGTACAGGAAGGGAGAGACTTACACATTCAAACATTGGTGAGGCCTAATTTAGAGCACTGTGTGAAGTTTCGGTCACCTATCTACAGGAAAGATGTGAATAAAATTTAAAGAGTACAAGGATGTTACTGGGGCTGGAGGACCTGAGTTATAAGGAAAGATTGAATAGGTTAACACTTTATTCCCTAGAACGTAGAAGATTGAGGAGGGAGATTTGAAAGAGGTATACAAAATTATGAGGGGTATAAATAGGGTAAATGCAAGCAGGCTTTCTCCACTGAAGTTGTGTGAGATTACAACTAGAGATTAAGGATTAAACATGAGACGTTTAAGGAGAATATGAGGAGAAACTTCTTCACTCAGAGGGTGGTGAGAGTGTGGAATGAGCTGCCAGTGCATGTGGTGGATGCCTGTGTTTATAAGAAGTTTGGATAGGTACATGATTGAGAGAGGTATAAAGGTCTATGGTCCACGTGCAGGTCAATGAGACTAGGAAGTTTAAATGGTTCAGCATGGACTAGATGGATCGAAAAACCTGTTTCTGTGCAGTAGTTTTCTATGACTCTATGACACTGTGTACTATTTGATCTGTATGGATCATATGCAAGACAAGCTTTTCGCTGTACTTCAGTACATTATAAACCAACTTCAATTCTCTTCACTCTGCATATCTTGCCACAGGTGCTGCCTAACCTACTGAGTACATTCAGCATATTCTGTTTTCATTTCAGCTTTCCAGTGTCAGCATTTACTTGGGCAGTGTCATCTCCCCAACAGATGAAACTTTCAGCGATACTTGCAAGATACAAAAGAAAGGCACGATCCAAAGCAACAAATTGCTGCCTGCTGAACGGCTTACAAACATAATTTACTCAAATATCTGGAAACTGCTACCCAATAGCACTCTCGGAGTACTTTGAAAATAAATATTCCATCAATTCAAGTGGGAAGTCAACATCATATTATCCAGAGCATTTAAGCACTGTCACTGTTGTGACTGAATTGGATGACCTCAGGTTATTATGGATGTTGCGGGGGAGGGGCTACAGATGAGCTGGAACAAAGAAAAAGAAACAAAATATAAAATTTATTAAAATGAAGGTGAAAGATGGAGGAAAAGAGAGATAAAAAGAGAAATAGAAAAGACCAAAAACTGAAAAAGGATTTGTATTATTTAAATATACCCATGATCACCAAAAATTACCCAATGCACTTAGCGAGCAATCAGATACATTTGATGCAATGTGGCTATGTAGGAAATGCAGTAATTTTGAGCAGAAAAGATTCAATAAAGGCAAACTTATTTGGTTATTGGGGGAGTAAGTATATGATCGGACACTGAGAATAACATTGACTTTCTTCAAATTATTCGTCTAAGCATCAGGGGCTCAATTTAGTAACATATTCAAAAGACAACAGCTCTAACTCTGCAAACCCTTTCCATTCTGCACAGGAAATTCGGTGTGAATAGTTTTGGAACATGGGAAAATCCCATCCTGTTTCAGTGGTGTAGTTAAAGGAATACACATCCCAAAGGGAAGGGACTAAAAATTGCTTTAAGCCTTCTCCCAGACAGGGAGATAAGAAATAAATGGAGAGAATAAACACAAGAGATTCTGCAGATGCTGGAAATCCGGAGTAACAAGTACAAAATTCCGGAGGAACTCAACAAGTCAGCCAGCATGTACTAAGAAAAACAAACAGTCAACAATTTAGGCTGAGACCCTTCATCAGAACAGGTTTTGATGAAGTTCTTGGCCCAAAATGTTGCCCTTTTGTTCCTCTCGGTAAATGGAGAGATGGCAGATAATGATTGTCTGATATATTCCGAGCACACTGTAGACCAGGCTTTCTCAACCGGAGTTCCACAGAACCCTTAGGTACCATGAGAGGTCACCAGGGGTTCTGCAAGAGATCATGATTTTTTTTTTAAACATCGTTTTTTTGAACTTTGCATAAGGTGCGATGCCAGTGCTCTCAGTGGTGGGCAGTGACCGAGCAGCCCCACTAGCAATCTCGTTAGCGGTCTCTCAGCCCAGTGTGGCAGTGCGCAGTAGGACAGTGTTTATCTGGTTGAGTCCATTCTCAGTTTTTGACGCAAGATAGGGGAGGCCGTTGATAATTGGTTAGCACTATATTGCAGGAGGGGAGTGTGGAAGGTTGATAATCGGTTAGCTCTGTATTGCACAGAAGGGAGGATGGTAAACTAATGAAGTGCATTTTCCAAGCATTGAATGAACTCGCCAGACTCAGGCTCTGATATCAGCCTCTCCCTCCCAAATTACCTCCCCCAACTTCCCCTTACAGGTCACCAACCAATTTATGGGTGCGAACAAACTTGACTAGTGTAGTGGAAAATTGGAGGGAAATTTTCATTCTGAAGAAGGAATTTATATGCACCATGACCCAACTACTAGCCTGCTGCTTTTTTGTAACCATTACAAATGGTGGATTGTGTAGGTTAGAAGTGAATTGTATCGTGAAGTTTTTGTATTTTTTGCAGTTCTCTTGTGTAGCTATTTATTATGCCATTCTTTTTTGTATTTTATTAACCCCTGTGTTTTACAGACATGTCTGATGGTACAAAGTTCTGAGTCATTTCACTGCACGAGTACAACAGAGACAAAAAAAAAGCCCATCGTTACAATGAAAGCTGCTTATCATGGGTTTTACTTGGGCTGTTGATCCAAGTTGCCCACTTCCATTGTACCTAGTCTGTGGAAAACAATTTAACAAATGTAGCAATGGCTCCACCAAAATTGAAAAGACACTTATCTACAAATCACAGCCATGTGGCATGCAAAGTGCTGATGATTTTAAATGGCTATAGGAATCTCAAAACAAACAGCGTAAAGCTTCTGTTAATAAAGTCACAATCAGTAAAAGGCCACAGAAAGCAAGTTATTTAGTGGCAGAGTTTATTACCCATAAAAGGAAACATAACACAGTTGGTGAGAACCTAATAATGTCAGTATGTAAAATTATAGTGGGTAAGATGCTAGGACAAGCTGTAGTACGAGAAATTAAAGAGGTTTTACTCTCAAACAATACAATAAGTTGACATATTGATGACAAGTCACATGACGCTGAAGAGGTTTTGTGTGATAAACTGAAAAACAACAGCTTCTCTATCCAGGTTGATGAGTCAACAGATTTCGCCAATAAACGTCACGTTGTAGCATTTGTAAGATTTGTAAATGATGGGGAAATTCAAGAAACCCTTTTCTGTTGCAAGAAGCTGCACAAAACAAGCAAAGGCCAAGATATATTTAATGTTTGGCTTCATATCTGGAAACAAAAGTTCTATCTGGGAGGAACTGTGTTGGTAACTGTTGTTTTGGCTTATGGTTTTTAGTAACTTTACTACTTAGCTTTGTCAATAAATTTTCATGGTGTAAATAGTGTTAATTAAAATCAATTTACAACCTATATTTAAATTAAATCTACCATGTCTACCTTTAGAAAAATTAAATCCCATTTTGGTTTAAGCTAGTGATTTAACAGAAATTAATTTTGTTTGCCTTATGAGTTCTTAAAATTTAGAAAGAGAAAGAAAGAGGTTAATTTCAAGAAAGGTAATCAAAGCTTAACTACCTGTTTTTGTTTCAAGAAAGGTTGGCTAAAAATTCATTGTTTACTCAAAAGAGCATTGACAATTATTTTTGGATTATTATATCTCAACTTACTGATCACCAAAATATACTGTGAGTTATAGATATAATAATTTTTACACAGGGATTCCCTGAGACCTGAAAATTATTTCAAGGGTTCCTCCAGGGCAAAAAGTATGAGAAAGGCTGTAGACCATGCCCTGAGCCTGTCATGTTATTATACCATCTTCATGTGCTGACATGGCTTAATATCACAATTTAAATTTCTTGTACACAGGGTGCAGAGTAGTAGTCTCAACCTGTCTCCACTTAGTTACATTATCGGATCTATAATCGACCAGATAATATTAAATAATACAGATTGTAATTGATGTTATTTTAACTTTTCTTTCCAAATAAAGTTTTGTAGCCCACTGAACTAGAAAACTTTAACTTTTTAATTTAGCTGGAAGCGTGTCCTTCAGTTTCATTTGAAATTAAAATCAGCACTTTTACCTTGCACTTTGAAATTGTTTCCCTGATTTTCTAACGTCCATCTTGTGTACAGATTACCTTCGGACAGGGGTAGTGAACCTGTGGCATGCATGCTCAAGATGGCACACACAGACATTTTGTTAGCATGCAGCCCTCATTGCTGCCCTTCGATTCTTTAACTCCACCCATAATAAAAAGATACACAATGATTATCTTTACTGCCAAATGAAACAGCAAATAATATTTTTCATTCCCAGAGCAGTGAGATATTTTCATACAAAATGTCTTACACCAGTTTTGTGCCAGCTAGATGACTTCAAGGAATTGAATGATACATTTGAAAATCCTCGCAGACCTCAGTATTTGGATAGTAAACAGTTACATTAACAATACTACTTCGCAATGATGTTAATTTTCAAAAGTGGCATATTAAGATATTTTGAACAAGTTTTCTCAAGTGCTTAATTTATTTCAATTTGTCTCTTATACTTTCATTAATAGTAAAACAATGAATACATGTAAAAAGCAACCTGACTTCATCCTTATTCCTTAAAAAAGTACAGAATTATTGTCACTAATTCACTAATCAATGATAAACTCTGCTCAAAATTACTACAGCACACAAATGATTTTTTTTAGAAAATTATCACCAATTTGGGCACATGTTCTCAAAATGGTTCACCACCCCTGACTTAGGACCAAGATTTTAATTATGGAGAAATTGCGCCTGCAAATATCTGTGATTCACATCTACAACAGAACATTTGAGAAATTATACTGGCTGACAATGGAAATCAAAGACAGCACAAAAGCAAAAGAGGGGTCATATAATATAGCACAAATTAATGGAAGTTAGAGGATTGGGAAGCTTTTAAAAACCAACAGAAGACAACAAATTTGTCATAAGGAGTGAAAAGATGAAAATATGAAGGTAAGCTAGCCAATAATATGAAAGGGGATACAAAAAGCTTTTTCAGATACAGAATATAAAGAGTAAAAGAGAGGCAAGAGTAGATATTGGACCGCTGGAAAATGACTCCGGCGAGGTAGTGATGGGGACAAAGAAATGGAAGATGAACTTAATAAGTTTTTTGCATCAGTCTTTGCTGTGGAAGATACTAGCAGTATGCCAGAAATTTGTGTGTGTCTGGGGGCAGAAGTGAGAGTAGTTGCTCTTAATAAGGAGAAGGTGCTTGGTAAGCTGAAGGTCTGAACATAGAACAGTACAGCACAGAAAAACACCCAAATAGTAATTCCTCCTACCTACACAATGTCCATATCCCTCCATCTTCCTTACATCCATGTGCCTATATAAACATCTCTTAAAAGCCTCTAACGCATTTGCTTCTACCTCCATACCAGGCAGTGCATTCCAGATATCCACGACTCTCTGAATGAAAAACTTACATTTCACATCCTTTTTGAATCTACCCCCTCTCACCTTCAAAGCATGCCCTCTGGTATGAGACATTCCTACCCTGGGAAACAGATACTCCTTGTCTACTCTATCTATGCCCCTCATAATCTTATAAACCTTTATCAAGTTTCCCCTCAGCCTCCACTGCTCCAGAGAAAACTGCCCAAGTTTATCCGGTCTCTCGTGATAGCACATGTCCTAAACTAGGCAGCATCCTGGTAAATCTCTCCTGCACCTTCTGCAAAGCCTCAGCATCAGCACCAGAACTGTATGTAGTACTCCAGATGTGCCCAAACCAGAGTTTTATAAAGTTGCAACATAACCTCCTGACTTTTGAACTCAATGGTTTGACTAACAAGAGCAAGCATTCCATAAACCTTCTTAACCATCTTATCAACCTGTGTAGCCACTTTCAAAGAACTATGAACTTGGATCCCAGAATCTCTCTGCTCAGCAACATTGCTAAGGATCTTACCTTTAATAATGTACTGTCTCCTTACATTTGCTCTACCAAGGTACAATGCCTCGCATTTATCTGGGTTACTCTCCACCTAGGCCGGCTGGTGGCGCAGTGAGATCAGCGCCAGACTCCGGAGCGAAGGTTCCCGAGTTCAAATCCAGGTCGGGCCACCCCCGAGCACGCTTTCCTTTCTTGCTGGTTTGAGTGTTCAAGTTAGCCACTCAGCCTCATAAAAAATACAAGGGTCGAGTCAGGAACGTTCATAATGTGACCCGATTTAATCCTGACACCACGTGCCAGACAAGAATGGTTGAATGTCTGGTACGACACGCATAAAAAAAACTCTCCATCTGCCATTTCCCTGCCCATATTTGCAACTGATCTATATCATGCTGTATCCTTTGCCAGCCTTCTACACTATCCACAATTTCACCAATCTTGGGATCATCTACAAATATACTAACCCACCCATCTACACTTTCATCCCAATCATTTAGATACATCACAAACAGCAGAGTTTCCAGCACAGATCCCTGCAGAACACCATGAATTACAGACCTCTGGCTTGAATAAGTCCCTTCAACCACCACCTTCTGGATTCTGTGTGTAAACCAGTTCTGAATCCAAAGAGTCAAGTTGCCACAGACTCCATGCATCTTAATCTTCTGGATTAACCTCCCATGAGGGACTTTGTCAAACGTCTTATTAAAATTCACATAGACAACATCCACTATCCTACCCTCATCAATCTCTCTCATCACCCTGTCAAAAAACTTGATCCAGTTTGTAAGCAACAACCTTCCCCATACAAAGCCATGCTGGCTCTCTCTATAGTTCACAGGATTTTGCCTTGTTCCCTTCTTAAATAAAGGCACAAAATTAGCCACTTTGAGATCTTGCCTGTGCCTAGAGAGGACCTGAAGATACTGGTGAAGGGCCCAGCAATCTCATCTCTCGCCTCCTTCAATAATATGGGGTAAATCCCATCAGGCCCTGGGGACTTATCCACCTTAAGACTCATTAGGAGGCCCAACATTTCCTCCTCCCTGACCTCTAAATAGCCTGATATATTTATATACTGCACACTGATCTCCTGGTCCTGCATATCCTTTTCTTTGGTAAGTACTAAAGCAAAGTACTCATTAAGTACCTCACTCACATTCTCTGCATCCATGCAAATGTTTCCCCCCCTCCACGCTTATCTTGAGTGGTCCTACCCATTTGCTAGTTATCGTCTTGCTCTTGATGTATTAATAGAATGGCTTGGGATTCACCTTAATCCTGCTTGCCAAGGACTTTCCATGGCACCTCCTGGTTTTCCTAATTCCCTTCTTGAATTCTTTTCTGGCTTGTTTATAATTCTCATGTGCTCTACTTGATCCTAACCCCTGAAGCTTTCCATACTTTTCCTTTTTCTTCTTGACTAAATTCATCTCTGAATATCCGAGATTCTCTTTCATTCTAACAGGAACGTACCTTTCCTGTACTCTGTGCAATTGATCGTTAAACACCCTCCACATGTCTGATATGCACTTAGCAGAAAAAAAGATGTTCCCAATTAACTCTTCTTAGTTCCTGTCTAATGCCTGCATAATTTTTCCTACTCTAATCTACTGAAAAACTCTCTCTCAAAGACCATACTTATCCTTATCTATAGCTATCCTGAAAGTTAAGGAGTTGTGGTCACCGTTCCCTAACTGTTTGCCCACTGAAAGGTCAGTCACCTGGCCAGGCTCGTTATCAACACCAGGTCAGGTCCAGTACTGCCCCTCCTCTTGTTGGACCATCCAGTTAACAAATACTGCTCCATCAAAACCGCTTGCATTAAGAAGGTCCCAGTTTATATTCGGGAAGTTGAAATCCCCTATGACAACAACACTATTATTTTTAGTCATTTCCTTAATCTGATTACGTATCTGTTCCTCAATGTCCTGGTGGCTATTAGGGGGTTTGTAGTACAATCCCATCAGTGTGATTGCACCCTTCCTGTTCCTGAGTTCTACCCCAAATGGACTCAGTGTCTGACCCCTCCATTATGTCTCCCCTGAGTGCAGCTGTGATATTGTCCCTGATTAATAGTGCAACTCCACACCGCTCCCCCCCCACCCCCGTCTTTTACCTCCTCCTCTCGCTTTTCTAAAACTTTGAAAGCCTGGTACATTAATCACTCATTCTTGCCCCTAGCTCAATAAGTTTCAGTAATGGCCACAGCATCGTACTTCCATGTACTGATCCAACTCAGTGTATCTGTTATTTTGATTTTGTGTTTCAATACTTTCCCTGACATCTACCTTCCGGTCCGATCCTTCCCTTACTGTCCTGGGGCTCCAGTTCCCAGCCTCCTGCAAAACCAGTTTAAATTCTCTCAAGTTGCATTAGCAAACCTCCTGGCCAGGATACTGGTTCCCCTCCAGTTCAAGTGAAACCCATCCCACTCGTACAGGTCACCCCTTCCACAGAAAAGGTTCCAATGATCCAAGAACTCGAAATCCTGTCCCCTGCACCATCTCTGCAGACACGCATTCATCCTTGCTATCACCCTATTTCTACCTGCACTAGCCCGTGGTACCAGGAGTAGTCCAGAGATGACTGCCTTGGGGGCTTTCTCTTCATCCTCTTTCCTAACTCTATATGCTCACTGCATAGGACCT
The DNA here is from genome assembly GCF_030028105.1 of Mobula birostris. Taxonomy (NCBI): domain Eukaryota; kingdom Metazoa; phylum Chordata; class Chondrichthyes; order Myliobatiformes; family Myliobatidae; genus Mobula; species Mobula birostris. The sequence goes on from NC_092384.1 coordinate 45,267,424, forward strand.
CTTCCCCTTTTCTGCTTATATCATTTGTGCCTATATGCACCTTGACCTCTGGCTGTTCACCCTCCCTCTTCAGCCGCTCCAATACATCCTGGACCCTAGCACCTGGGAGGCAACACACCACCCTGGGGTCTCGTTTGAAGGTAGATAAGTCACCCGACCAGATGAACTACAGTTCAGTGTTCTAAAAGAGGCAGCTGAAGAGATTATGGAGTGTTGAGTAATGATATTTCCAGAATCACTAGATTCTGAGTGGTTCAGGAAGACTGGAAAATTGCAAATGTCTCTCCACTCATTAAAAAGGGAGGGAGGCAAACTGATTATAGACCAATTAGCCTGAATTCAGTGGTTGGGAGGATGTTGGAGTTCATCATCAAGGATGAGGTTTTGGGATACTTGGCACATGATAAAATAGGCCAAAGTTAGTATGGTTTCTTTAAGGGGAAACCTTGCCTGACCAATCTGTTGGAATTCTTTGAGAAAATAAAAGCAGGATAGACAAAGGAGAGTCCATGGATGTTGTTTATTTGGATTTTCAGAAGGCTTTTGACAAGGTGCAGCATATGAAGCTGATTAACAAGATAAGAGCCCATGGAATTACAAGAACGATACTAGTTTGGATAGAATATTGGCTGATTGACAGGAAACGAAGTGTCAAAAATAAGAGGGGCCTGTTCTGGTTGACTGCCAGTGACTAGAGGTATTCCGCAGGGGTTGTTGTTGGGACCTCTTCTTTCAACGTTATATGTCAATGATTTAGATGATGGAATTGATGGCTTTGTGGCCATGTTTGCAGATAATGCTAAGAAAGGTGGAGAGGCAAGTAGTGTTGAGGAACACTAGTATTGAGAATCTTATTCAGATTGGAAGAATGGGCAATGATCTGGCAAATGGAATATAATGTAGGAAGTGTATGGTCATGCACATTGGTAGAAGGAATAAAGGTGCAGACTATTTTCTAAACTGGGGGAAAATTAAAAAATCAGACTTGCCAAGGGCTTGGGAGTCGTCGTGCAGGATTCCCTAACGGTTAAGTAGCAGACTAAGTTGATAGTTAGGAAAGCAAATGTAATGTTAGCATTCATTTCAAGAGGTCTAGAATATAAAAGCAAGGTTGTAATACTGAGGCTTTATAAAGCATTTGTCAAACTGCACAGAGTATCATGAGCAGTACTGCACTCCTTATCTAATAAAAGATGTGTTGATATTGCAGAGGCTCCAAAGGAGATTCACAACAATGATCTCAAGAATGAAAAGTATGAGGAGTGTTTGATGATTCTGGGCCTGTACTTGCTGGAGTTTAGAAGAATGAGAGGTATCTCATTGAAACCTATCAAATATTAAAAGGCCTAGATAGAGTGGATGTGGAGAGAACGTTTCCAATGGTGGGGGAGTCTAGGACCAGATGGCACAGCCACAGAATACAATGAATTCACTTTAGAAAAGAGGTGAGGAGAAATTTCTTTAGCTAGAGATGGTGAATCTGTGGAATTAATTGGCACAGATGGCTGTGCAGGTCAAGCAATTGGGTACATTTAAAGTGGAAGTGAGTCATGGCTGTCCAGAAGTTGGTACACCAATAAGACCACAACTTCAGACTACTACTTACTGACTGCAACTTCACCTTCCATATCATAATTCCAAACAAACTCAGCTCCAAACTTAAAGATTTGGGAATCAACAGCTCCTTTTGCAACTGATTTCTTGTCTTTCTAACGAACAGACCATAAACAGTAAAGGTATGTAGTAACACCCCCATCGAGATTATTCATGTCCTGGTGCTCACAAGGCTGCATTCTCAGCCCCCTACATTAATTTCTTTACACTCATATCTGTGTGGTCAGTTCTGCTCAAACTCCATCCATAGGTTTGCTGATGTTATCACCCTCGTGAGCTAGATCTTAAGTAACGACTGAGGAAGTTAAGGAACTGGTGTGCTTTCTTGGTAATGGCATCAGATACAGAAAGTGTAAAAGAGAGCCGAGAGTGGATACTGTACTAGTGGAAAATGATGCTGCAGAGGTCGTGATGAGGGACAATAAAACAGTGGATGAACTGACTAAGTATTTTGCTTCAGTCTTCACTGTTGAAGACACTAGCAGTACGGTAGATGTTCCAGGTGTCAGGGGGCATGAAGTGTACGAAGTTACCATAACTGGATAGAAGGTTCTCGGGAAACAGAAAGGTCTGAAGGTAGATAAGTCACCTGGGCCAGATGGTGTACACCCCAGAGTTCTGAAAGAGGTGGCTGAAAAGATTATGGTTGCATTAATGATGATCTTCCAAGAATCACTAGATTCTGGAAAGGTTCTGGAAGACTGGAAAATTGCAAATGCCAGTCCACTCTTCAAGAAGGGAAAGAGGCAGAAAAGAAACTATAGGCCAGTTAGTCTGATCTCAGTGGTTGGAGCTTATTATTAAGGGTGAGATCTCAGGATACTTGGAGGCACATGATAAAATAAGCTATAGTCGGCTTGGCTTCCTCAAGGGAAAGCCAAATGCAATGTTAGCATTCATTTCAAGAGGACTAGGATATAAAAGCAAGGATGCAATGCTGAAACTTTATAAAGCACTAGTGAGGCGTCACTTGGAGTATTGTGAGCAGGTTTGGGCCCTTTATCCTAGAAAGGATGTGCTGAAACTGGAGAGGCTTCAAAGGAGGTTCAAAAAAATGATTCCAGGATTGAATGGCTTGTGATATGAAGACCGTTTGATGGCTCTCAGCCTGTATTCACTGGAATTCAGAAGAATGAAGGATGACCTTATTGAAACTTATCAAAAAGTCTTGATAGAGTGAATGTGGAGAGAGTCTAAGACCAGAGGGCACTGCCTCAAAATTGGTGAGGGGGTCCTTTTACAACGGAAATAGGGAAAAATTTCTTTAGCTAGAGAGTGGTGAATCTGTGGAATTCTTTGCCACAGGCAGCTGTGGAGGCCAAGTCCTTATTTATATTTAAGGCAGAGTTTGATAGATTCTTGATTGATCAGGATACGAAGTGATACAGGGTGAGGGCAAGGGACTGGGGCTGAGAGGAAAATTGGATCAGCGATGATGAAATGGCCTAATTCTACTCCTATGTCTTACCTACGTGGTTGGGCCAGGACAAGCTGTTGGTGACGTTTACACTAAGGAACTCAAAGCTGTCAACCCGCTCCCCCTCAGCACCATTCACACAAACAAGGTGATGTGCTCTGCCACACTTGCTGAAGTCATTGGGAGGATAGTAAACTTGTTACATTACACCCAGTTCTGTTTGTTGCTGTGTGCTAATTAAATACACAGTGAGTGACATAAGAACATAAGAAACAGGAGCAGGAGTAAACTAATCAGTTCTTCAGCCTGCTCCACTATACATTCAGATTGGGGCTGATTCAGTTTTGTCCTCAACACCACTTTCCTGCTTTTTTGTATATGCCTTAAATCCCATATAGATCAATTATCTGTTTATCTCTATCTGGAATATTTTCATGACTCCAACTTTAAATGGTGGGCACGTGGCCAAGTGGTTAAGGCGTTGGACTAGCGACCTGAAGGTCGTGAGTTTGAGCCCCAGCCGAGGCAACGTGTTGTGTCCTTGAGCAAGGCACTTAATCACACATTGCTCTGCGATGACACTGGTGCCAAGCTGTATGGGTCCTAATGCCCTTCCCTTGGACAACATTGGTGTCGTGGAGAGGGAGACTTGCAGCATGGGCAACTGCTGGTCTTCCATACAACCTTGCCCAGGCCTGCGCCCTGGAGAGTGAAGACTTTCCAGGTGCAGGTCCATGGTCTCACAAGACTAAGAGATGCCTTTATTTATTTAACTTTAAATGACCCTCTGGATTAAAGAAATTCAAAGATTCACACTCCTCTGAGAGAGGAATTCATCCTCATCCTCATCTGAAATGGGCACACCCTTACTCTGAAATGATGCTCACTACTTCTAAAGAAAGCGTCATCGTCACATTCACCTTGTGAATTCTATGTTTCAATAGGATTACCTTTTGTTCCCTCATACTCCAACCAGCCCAGTGCTTCTTCATGTTCCCCTTTGTAAGCATCCTATTTGCTTCCTAAATACAAGCTATTCCTGCATTAAAACTTCACTTTGTATCATAAATTCTACTGATAAAACTAGTTCAGGGCCTGTAACTTCCATTAAAACTTGCAACAATCACAAAGGATAAGATGTTTTCTATTCTCAACCCAAATTATGGAGAGTTAAGTAAAGTCTGCAGCACAGGATCACGGACACCATCATCCTGTTAGTGTGGTGTATTAGATTATTTAGCAGTCCATCACAGGAGACGTGGTTACAAAATTAACAAGCCTCAAGCAAGATTGGACACTGAAAGATTTTTTTCCCCAAAGAGAAGTGGATTTGTGAAATAGACTTCCAGCAAAGGCAGTTCATAGTGTGTCAATTAATTCCTTATAAGAAAGTGGTGGATAAATACCTGGTGAAGACTAGGATTGAGGCTGTAAGGAGCTCTTTGGGTAGCAAGGATCAAATAATGCATACGATATCTCAGTTATGGTGTAAGTGTGCATACTGCTGAGTTAATTGCTCAGGGTTGATTTGAAGTGGTTAATTACTTTAAAAAACAAGGTAATGTGGAAGATTTTGCCTTTGATCAGTTGCCTTCCTTTGGCAATGGATTACATGGGTAGTGATCATCATTCAGCAAATGTAATCACTTTGTTGAGAGGTCAAGCTTAATCGGGCGAATGGCCCTTCTCTCATGAGTTATTTTTGTTAAGTCCTCAAGAATTTTCTCTAACTTCTTAATAATACATTTTGTTAATTGGAAATAAAATATTAATAGTATCAAAAAGAGAAAATTCAGGAAATTGTCAATGTATTAGGCAGCATCTCTGAAAAGAGAATTAGCGTTAACATCAAAACTTCTTACGAAAAGACATCAATCCAAAAAGTAGCCTCTAACACAAAAACTATCCAACTTGAAATTTTGATTTTTATTTCAAACTGCTTGAATCTTCTGTACTGTACTTTTTAAAACTTATTTTGTTTTTGTTGATATTACATTTCCTATTTTCCTCTCAGTGCAGTCATGTTCCTTTGAGCTTCTCCCCAATGATGGCAAAATATTCAAAATATAAAATGAAAGATCTTTAACATACCAATTCTTGTATTATTTTGACTTCAATTACTAGTAGCTTACAGTACAGAAAATTACTTTGCTACCCAACGTTAACTTTCATAATTGAACTTTTATAAAGTCATAATCATAAGCAATTTAAACTAGTATCAAATTGCTTTTTATCTCAAAACTAGAATTTGAGATAATTTTTGTTTTAATTATTTTGGAATGGAATATTTGCTAATACCAGACTTCTGAGATACCACAACATGTTAACGAGATTTTAAAAAAACTAATGATTTTATTTGATATAATTAAGTAATTAATGCAGAAGATATTTTGTTCTAAATCTGTTTAACATTGTGAAACTTCATTAAAAATAAATCTTACAACAAATAGAAAAGCATTGTGTTAGATAACAAAAATTTACCAACTACTTTCTGTTAAAATTAACTGAGAATGAGTAAGACTCTTCCTGCAGTTCTTTGACATATAGATTTGCCTAAACTTACAGATTTATGTGCTTGAAAGGAAGACTGCTTGCTTCAATGAAATGGCATTCATATAGGAAGACCTGTGTAGTCATGTGAGTTTTATGACTTGAAAAATTGTTGCTTAAAGTAAAGGAAAAAATGTAATCCATTATGCTAGTTACGTGTAAAAATTAAGAAAGCGGTATAAGTGTCATGGGTGTTTCTTATTTTGTTTATTTGACTTATGGCAATTTCTTTTGTTTAATATCTATATTCCTATGACACATGTTGCAGACCAATCTCAAAAATCTCTACTGTGCCAAAATAGTTCAAGGTATTAGGTCCAAGGATTATAAGTATGTTTTTCATTATTCTCAAATGTTTCATATGGTCTCAATTACATTTAAATATGAAAGGAAATATTTCTTTAGATTTCTATTTACAAGCAGTATTTTAAATAACTTACAGTATTCACTGTCACAAGCAAATTCACCTGTACATGCTGAAATACTCAAAGAAATGAGAGTTTAATAGCTCTTACACTAGTCCAGAAGCCGGGACGTAAGATCAAAATGCCAACCTGGAAAGTTTGAAATTCAGATTCACTTACTCAAGTGTTCCCTACTTGCCTCTATGTATGCAACTTCAAAGACTATATCATACTCTCTGCCTCCCTCCTTGTGCAGCTCTTCTCCCTTAAAAGTCCACTGTTCATCCATCCATCCATCATGCTGGTAAAGCAATTGTGATTACAGGGACTGCCACAAGATAAAAGTAATGTGAGTTTACTGGTCAGATCGCATTGGCAATGAGGATATATTCACAATTAATCTACAAATTCAGAAAATGATAGACTTGATAAAGAGTTCCTGATGCACAAGTCCTACAAGAGGATCACAACCTTGTTGTTGAGTTTGGAGGTTTGCGTGCCTCAACGATCTGCTTAGCATGGGAAGAGTCACCCCTGCCAAACATGTCAAAGGGCAGAGGTCAGACTAAGAATGGTTCATCGGTCCTCCAGGTTCGGGGGATCTGCTCAAAGCTAACAACACTGATTGGTAAAACAAAATTGTTCCAGAAACAGGAATGAAAAAGACTGCTACATCTGAGTATGATGGTATTCCTGAGTCTTCACCCAGGATCTGCATGACTGACAGTAGTGAAAACCGAGACGAAGCTACTGACATGGTGAAGGAAGCCCTGAACACCGCCAGAGATGGAGGACCTTCATTGCAGTCCTAAGTACCAGCGACGTAATGGGAAGTAAGTAAGGTGGATAACCCTTAGCATCCTGGACCCCTGGGAAACCCACTTCTCTGTTTCCATGTTGCCTGTTGAAGTCAAGCATGGCTCCATGATGGAATGGCTACTCAGCATCCTGAAAGGAGCAGGCAAGTGCTCAGTGATGCACGTCAATCCCATACACATTGGTAAGTAACTGATGAGATCCTGCAAGATGAACTTAAGGAGTTAGGAACTAAATTACAAAGTAGGACCTCAAAGGCAAGTAGTATAGTTACTGTAATTAGCACAGAACTTGAAATACTGTTCCTCCAGTTTACATTTCGATTCACTCTGGCATTGAAGGAGGCCAAGGACAGACATGTCTGTGTGGTAATGGGGTGGGGAATTAAAATGGCTAATAACTGGGATCTGCAGAAAGATGGAGCACAGGTGCAACCTGAGCTTAACATCACCGATATAGAGAAGGTCACACTGAGAGCAAGGTTGGAGGATATGAATATGAATGTCTGCCTCACCTTGGGAGTTGTATAGGGCCCCAGATGGAGGAGAGAGATGAGGTTTAGGAAGAGGTGTTACACTTCCTACATTTCGTTACTTCCGGTGCCATGTGCTAAAGAATGCAGGAAGAGGAGAAGACCAGATAAATGTTTCACTCAAGACAAGTAGCAGGAATGAGAGACTTAGATTTCAGGACACTGAAGACAATGGTATAGTTTATACCCCGGCAAAATCAGGACCAATCTCCCAGCAGGGACCATTGCTGATGTTGTTTGGGATGGTTTAAGCTAGAATGGCAGGGCTTTGGAATCTAAGTAGTGCAAACAGGGAGAGAGAAGTGAAAGGAGGAACAGTATAATAAAGAAGCAGAATATAGGAAAGTCAAGGGTGAGAGGCAAATTGGGCCACAGCACAAAATAGAAGTTTGAAAATGGTAAAAAGACAGGTAAATGAATCAGATAAGTACGGAAGGAGGCTGGCGTAGTGGCTAGTGAAATGCTTTACAGCACCGATGATCAGCGATAGAAGTTCAATTCTCGTCACTTTCGGTAAGGAGTTTATACCCTCTCCCTACGGCTGTGTGGCTTTATCTGACTGCACCTGAGATGGGTAAATGTCAAGTGAAAATTTAAAGAAAATTGCAAGTGCTGAAAATCTGAAATAAAGAACAAAAATTTTGGAAACAATCATCAAATCAGACTACTTCCGTGGAAAGAGAAACAGAGTTAATATTTCTTTTCTCAGTGCCTGTTTCTCTTTCCATAGGTTTTCCTAATTTGTCAAGATTTTCAGGATGTTCTGTTTATGTTTAAGTAACAATTATCTCTGATATTGAAAAATTAGTTTATTTAGTGATATGACAGGCCTTTTCTGTCCAACAAGCCCAATGGCAACCAATTAATCTACTAATTCATAGGACTTTTGAATGAGGAAGGAAATGAGAGCATGTCGAGGAACTCCATATAATCACAAGGAGAACGTATAAACTCCTTACAGACAACAGTGAATTTGAACCCAGGCCACTGATGCTAAATTAGCATTACACTACCTTGCTGCCCCATGCTCCCATGCCACGCCTTATTAAGCAATAATCTCTACATGCAACATTGGAGGTTCTTTTCTGCAAATATTTTATCACTACTTTTTTTATGGGCAATTTGCCAAAGAGCTTGCACACAATGTCAAAGGAGATGGAGGAGTCCAACTCTGAAACGTATCGAGAAATTTTGCAGAGCTGCAAGACCATTCCATTAATCAAATGGTCAGTGCTATAAATGACACTGTGCTCACCGTGATGGATCCTCTGCCAGTAGATCTGACAGCCACTTTGGCAGCTCACTTTGCTGCCATGGAACTCAGATGTCTGCCAGTTTTTATTTCTGAGGCCTAGCTTTGCCAGCAGGATTGAATGTTTTGATGACCATTTAAAGGTTGTAGAACAAGCATACCACCAACAAATTTCTCTGCCATTTATTTTAGTTTTGCCTAGGTTAAATCATGTGCTTTGTATTACAGAAATTAAATTCAATGGCACTTGAAAGATGTTAAATAAATGTGGAGCTATTTATTTACATAACTAAAAGTCAGAGATTATCCTGACGAAGAACTATCTACCGATAAAAAAGTTTAGCTAAGTGTTTGCAAGAATTAAGCATCTTTTCTGTAAGAATTTCCACTGCAATTACAGTCTGGCAAGCTGACATAATGTCACCAAATACTAACCGTAAGGAGATTTTGAAAGGCTGGCTTTGATTCACATTAGGGAAAAGCCATCATGAGATGGGTTAATGTTCAAAATTTCTTTTAGAAAATCTGTCAGTTTCATGAGAAGCAGCAGTATGCATTATGAGCTTCACTGCAGAATCACGCGGCTTGATAGTCCAAACCTACAAGTACCCGTGTTATATCAAGAACTTCCCTGTGACATTGGTTGCAGCAGCCTATCTTTCAGCTACTGAAAAATAATATCTTTAATCTCGAGCTTGGATGCAGATTACACAGTATTCTTTCTCCTCAATTTATTTTTAATGCCAGTGTGGTGTAAATGAAGTTACTATTTAACAAATAAAGCAGATTGATAATAAGCACCCCTATTTTGACATAAATCAGATCGGTATATCAATATGACAAGGCAGATCTCCACATGTCTTCTGCACTTGCAGGAATTAAGCAGAAGTAGCATCATCATCACAGGCCTGTCTATTCTTCTCCACCAAATATCAGATTTTAAATAAATGCTAAGTTACCTCTCCTCACACGCCCCCCCCCCCCCACTTCTCTCATGCTCCCGTGCGCTATTGCAGGACCCTCTAATTATAAGATCCAGAGGAGAATTTCTCTGCAAATTCAAGTCACAATTTTTCATCTTGTGTTACCTTCTGCTAACTAGGTAACAGGTACAATATTTGACCAGACATATAAGCATATTTTAAAAATATTTTTATTTAATACTTGTTTTTATTGTAATTTTGATTGGTGTATTGGAGAGTATTTATTCCCAGCAGTCTGAAAGATATATCCACACGACTGATGACAAAGGTGCAGCAGTCAATTTGTATGCACTATTTTCAATATAGTGGGCAATGGGTATTTCACTATTTGACTGCATTTTACAGGATTTTGTTATGTTTTTCTACAGAACAGATATAACTAAGCACACATTGTCAAAGTTCAATGAGAATTCTCCTCTGGACTGTCCATCCCCTAATGTTTTCATATAATCTCGAAAAAAGTGAAAACATTCTTCTTCATACCTTATTGGATAGACAAATTGGAAACAAGCAATGTTTTAGAATTGTGCGTTTAGAATTTGGATTGTGGTCAAGATACACTGAGACATTTTCAAATTATAAACAAAACAAAGCACTTCTAAGACTTTTTCCTAAATGCCTTAGAGAAATATTGTAACTATTGTACATCATTATATTTTAGAAACTGCAAGAAATTATCTTTTTAACCACATTATCACTGGATCATTAATCCATTTAATACAAGTGATGCCTAAAATAAGTTTAAATGAATGTGGCCGGGGTTTGGTTTTTGAATAGAACATTAATCGAGTGCTGAAAATGAAGATTCTTCCAATTTAACATTATCTATATTTTCTTTTATGGCAAGACAGTCGCGAACTGTCAAATTGGTGTCAAGAAAGCATGACATGTGAACTTGGGTTAATCACACTTTTATGATGTCATCTGTAAAGTTAAATATTAATGTTTTGATTTTATTACTTTTTATGCTGTTGATAAATGATAACGATTGTATAATTACAATGTTATTGATTGTACAGTTCTTCACAAACATATTGAACTGAAATATTGCCATCTATTCAATTTAGGCAAACAGAAAGAATATTGTTAGACCAATGATACATATTTACTTCAAAACAGTGATTTCACCCTCAGTTCAGTGTGAATGCAACTGAATTTCAAGCATTTGAAGATATAAAATAATGTTAAGTAAAAATCAGTCCATAGCTACAAAACTCCATTTTCATTCCTATTAAACATCATTATTATTTACTTGAGAATAAATTTTCTAAAATCTCAAAATACCAAAATATGGATGACTTGACAATAAACTGGTGATAATGGCATTCAATCTCTTCACCCCTTTTTTCTTAAATATTGTAATGAGTTTGGATGTGTGTCCTAGCTGACAACTGCTTTTGCTATTAAGATTGACCAATAACAGAATGAACCTATCACATTGAAGTGAACAGGTTAACCATGTAATTTAATTCAAACATAGCAGAATGTAATCCAATCTTAAGGTTTCAATATTGGTTGTAGCGTGCTCAAGGCTTGCCTTGAGGAATTAATGAACTCAGTCATATGAACCTTGTGGATCAGGATTTTCTTTCCCGAGACAAAGAGTTAAATACCCAGGATAGATATAGAAGAGCACAGTCAGGTATATTTTTGATGCAAAGGGTAATTGAATCATAAAGTGCTTTGATACTGAAGCAAGTTGCTTAATTGAATTCACAAAGCATTTATGGAGCAATGCTCATAAGGACTTGATGCTGATTTCTAAAAGAAGGGGTATGTGTTTATTTGCCCATATGGAGGCAATTTGTTGACGGAACTTTTTGTTTATTAGTTTTCTTTCTTTCTTCATCATTTAGCTCAAAATGTTTTTGTGCTGCAAACTGTTCAAAGTCTGTAATGAGGGAACTCCCTGAAATGTTTTTATGTGGGAAATAGATCCAGCAAGAATAAAGTAACATGCCACCAGTGTTGAGTGATGTGTCTTTAACAGATTTCTCATATTCAGATAAGAAAACAATAGGAAAAAGAAAAAAAATTATTCTAAATAAAAATCCTAGTCATTTAAACACACTGATGCACATGGGTAGAAAAGCAAACAGAGCACGTAACCAGATCCCACCATAAATGTGACAGGAAATCCAGTATACTGTAGTTCAAATAGTGTCTCTTCATTTAGTTCACCTAAATACTGTAATGAAGCTCAAAAATAATCTGCAATAACAATCTACATCACAATTAAACTTGACAGTCCTGTGCAGAGGGATTCAGCTCAGCTGCACAGTAATCCAGCCAGTCCACTGTCATCCTTTCCCCCATCTTCAAAAAGGCCGGCTATTAATATTGTTATAACTATGCACCCCTTGTCAAAGATATTGATCCAACTCTTAAAGATGTCAGTTGACTCAGAGTCAATAACATTCTCCAGTGGTCATATCCACATGTCCATTATCCTGTAGAAGCTTTACTTCTCTAATCTCTAACCTTGCTCAAGGTTGTGAATTTTATAATTGTATAAACTACCCGAACCCCTCAAATGGATTTCTGTCTTGTAATCACTCCAGATATATTTTACTCCCTACATAAACCATCTCAATCCTCAATTAAACTGCTGCCTCATAATCAATCTTTTGATGTTTTATTGTGCGTGACATCAGGTGCTCTAACCACTCAGAAAGACAACTCATCATCAGCTGAGAGAAGCACACTCTGCCAAAATGAGTAATTTCTTCATTACCATACTATAGGTTAAATTTTTATTGAGAGTATACTGTGGGCTGTGTCACAAGGCAGCAACATGCCTTGGAGTTGAGAAATGATGCTAGTAAACCACTCAATAACATTTATACTATGTTATATGTAACCCAAGGCATTTCACGGATAAGAAGCGGATGCCATTCATAGAGAATTAGGCAGAGTAACTAAAAGCACATGTACGAGGAACAACCCTACTTAGCCGAGGTGGGGTTCAGTTCAAAGGAGAAACAAAATATTGTCGAATGCTAGAAATCTGAGATGAGAATTGGGAAATGCTTGACTGGAAAATGCATCAGCAGCTCAGGCAGATCTGTGAACACTGAAAATGAAGGTAGACAATCTGAACAGCTAGAACTTCAAGTCACAGTTGAATGTCATCCAAGTGCATCTGGGAACTGATGTTACCTGTTCATGACATGGATAAGAAATGGGAAGGAGATTACAAAAGGGATTTTCTTCTATTCACTTTTCACAAAAAGCTCAAACCATGATAACTTCCCGTTGATGGTTTCCTAATTCTACGCTTCCTATGAGGGGCAGGTCTGATGACCTCAGCAGCTCTTGAGTGAATTAGATGGTGTCTATGGTCCATGATCACAGAATACTTCAGAGATCAGCTTCAGACATTTGCACTTCAGATCCCCGTCAGAGCTGTCGGCCAAGCTGGTTTGTTGACACCACGATCCCAATTGAAAGTAAGATTAGTAGTTATTTGAGATTCCACCATTGCTGTAGTGAGAACACGGCTAGATATGGTGCAGAATGAGAATGCTTAGTTCAAGGTTTATTTTGGCACTGAAAGGGTGGACACCTCTTTAAATGGAGCTTAAAACTGTTAATCGTTGCTGATGTAAATGAGGAATTATGAGTTATTGAAAACAGTGAAAAATGTGAGGGAATGATAGAAGGAATGCTTCAGCTTTTACTGAGGAAGGTAAAAAGTAACAGAAGATTGCATTTTTATCACAATTGTTCTGAGATACTTGTGCTTCTTCCTCCACATATTACTTTCAAGGGATGATGAAGAGTGGCCTCTGGATTGATCAGGTACTTGTGAAAAGTCTCTTCCTGCTTGTTGTTGTCACTTGTGTGCCATTGTTACCTAGGATACGGTGAATTGAACAGTGGGAGAGAGAGTTCAAAAGAAGTGAGCAGGGACAGTCAGAGCATTCTACACACCACATTTCCTGAGGAGACATTGGATTGTGCATAAGTAAGCACTTGGCAAGGGCCAATTAAAAGATGTTGGGTTTAAGCAGAGCGGCCATTGTGTGAATGGGCCAGTGATAGAGCGGAGAGCTTGGGCTTTGGCTCATAGAGGCTTCGGTGAGGAGGGGTAAAGGCTGTAAGTTGAGTTTTTCATTTAATTTTTCTTTCTTTCTTAGTGCACAGTTGATGCCTTACTGCACGCTTGAGTGCTCGGTGGTGGGATCCAATTTTTTTTTGCTGTTGGGGGAGGGGGGATCGTTGCCTTGCTGTAGCCTGTGCGTGGGAGGGGGGAGCTGGGGGGGCTTTGGGGTTTTAACTTTTAATATCTTTGGGGCATTCCTGTTTTCATGGATGTTTGCAAAGAAAAAGAATTCCAGGATGTATATCATATACATTCCTCTGACTTTAAATGTACCTATTGAACCTATTGAAATGGAGGGAATGAGCAGCTGGAACCTGCGGTACATATTGGTACCAACGACATAAATAGGAAAAAGGAGTGGGTTCTAAAGAGAGAATAAAGGGAGTTAGGTAGAAAGCTGAAAACCAGGGCCTCCAGAGTAGTAATCTCTGGATTGCTGTCTGTGCTATGCACCAGTGAAGGTAAGAATAGGATAATTTGGCAGGTGAATCCATGACTGAGGAATTGGTGCAGAGAGCAGGGTTTCAGATTTCAGGATCTTTGGAATCTCTTCTGGGGGATGACCTGTACAAAAAGATGGCCTACTCCCAAATCCAACGGGGAACAATATCCTTGTGGGCAGGTTTGATGGAGCTGCTGGGGAGAGTTCAGACTAATTTGGCAGGGGGATGGTAACTGGAGTGATAGGGCTGAGTGATAGTTGGTACACAAGTAGATGCAGTGCGTAGTGAGACTGTGAGGAAGGCAAGGCTACAGGACAGAACAAGAGACTCCTGGGCAAGACGAGGGAACTCCAGCACAGGACAAGGGAACTCCAGCACAGGACAAAGCACATGGACAGGACAAGAACACGAAGCCTTGACTTGGTACTCAGGAACAGCCGAGCCTTGGACTTGGGATGACAGGAACCTTGGAACCTTGGACTTGGGACAACAGGAACACAGAACACAGAGCCTTGGTCTTGGGGAGGACAGGAACACAGAGCCTTGGTCTAGAGCACATGGAACACAGCACCAGGACCCCTCCTTGGGATCAGGACATAGGGCCAGGACTCATACACAGAATGTTGAACACAACGAGACAGTTCCCAACACTAGGTAGCAGCAAACAGCCAGACCTACCCAGCAAAGGCGTGGACAGAGACAGGTCAAGACAACAATAGACAGTTCCTTATCTTGCTCCGGCAGTTGAATTTGATGGCAGTGTAGGCAAAGGTTACAGGCGAGGCAAGGCTTCAGAAGTAAGGGGCAGAGAAGGGATTCAGACAGAGAGTTTGGACAGGAACAATCCAGCATCTGAAGCTGAACCAAGGAGCTATTTTTGTAGCCAGCCCAAAATGTGAATCAGCTGCCTCAATTAGAACACCCAACTGAAAAAGGGAAAACCAGAAAACCTGGAATAAGGAATGATGGACCGGACCTTGAACCGAAATCCGGAATTCACGGATCAGACCATGAATAGAAAAGAGGGAGGGAGCAGAAAGGAAATTATGGCCAGTTAGCCTGACTTCAGTGGTTAGGAAGATGTTGCCATCCATTAATATGAGATTGGGGGGTATTTGGAGGCACATAAAAAATAGGCCAAAGCCAGCATGGATGCCTTAAGGGTAATCTTGACTGACAAACCTGTTTGAATTCTTTGAGGAAATAACAAGCAGGATAGACAAAGGAGAGTAGTGAATGCTGTATACTTAGATTTTCAGAAGATAAAAGCCCAGTGTATTACAGGAAAGATATTTGCATGGATAGAAGATTGGCTGACTAGTGGAGGCAAAGAGCGGGAATAAAGGGGGCTTTTTCTGGTTGGCTGCCGGTGGCTAGTGATGTTCCACAGGAGTCAGTGATTGGACCACTATTTTTCACATTATATGTCAATGATTTCCATATCAGAATTGATAGTTTTGTGGTCAAGTTTGCAGACAATACAAAGGTAGGTTGAGGGGTAGTAGTGTTGAGGAAGTAGAGAGTCTGCAGAAGAACAGACTAATTGGGAAAACTGGCAAAAATATGGCAGAAGGAACATAGTGTAGGGAAGTGTTTGATCACACACTTTAGTAGAAGGAATAAAGGTGGAGACTATTTTCTAAATGGGAAGAAAATTTTAAAAATCAGAGTTGCAAAGATTGTCTTGGGAGTCCTCCTTTAGATTTCCATAAAGGTTAACTTGCAGGTTGAGTTGGCAGTAAGGAAAGTAAATGCAATGTTAGCATTTGTTTCGATAGCACTAGAATATAAGAGCAAGGCTTATAAGGCACTGGTCAGACTGCACTTGGAGTATTGTGAGCAGTTTTGGGCCTCCTATCTAAGAAAAGATGTGCTGGCATTGGAGAAAATCCAAAGGAGGTTCACGAGAAACGAAAGCACTAACATTTCTGGAGTGTTTGATGACTCTGAGCCCATATTTGCTGGAGTTTAGAAGAATGAGTGGAGATCTTATTGAAATCTATCAAATATTGAATAACCTAGATAGAGTGGATGTGGAGAGGATCTTTCCAGTAGTGGTGGAGCCTAGGACTAGTGGGCACTCCCTCAGAATAGAGGGACAACCATATTGACAGAGATGAGGAGGAATTTCTGTAGCCAGAGGGTAGTGTATTTGCAGAATTTATGGCCACAGATGGCTGTGGAGATCAAATCATTGGGTATATTTAAAGTGGAGATTGATAGGTTCTTGATTAGTCCGGTCTAAGGTTACGGGTAGAAGGTAGAAGAGTCGGGTTGAGAGGGATAAAAAAAAAATCAGCCGTGACAGAATGGCAGAAGGGACTCAATGGGCTGAATGGCCCAATTCTGCTCCTATGTTTTATGGTCTTATTTCCCTGACGACCTTTAGAAAGGGATATGGAAACCTCTAGATTATAACTCCCTTACTCTTTGATACGTCAGCTTTTTATGGCAAGCTTCACCAGATTTCTTCCTCAATACATAAGAATACCCTGAATGTCTTTTAAATGCCAGTATTAACTTGCAAAATATTAACTTACGTTAATGTTACATTACATATTCTACTGTATTCTGTAAATTTATGATGATCCTAAATAACAGATACTGTGTTACTTGGAAAAAAATTATTATCATTGTAATGTTATTCTCAAATGACCAGAGGAAGTTATTAATTAAAAGAGCAGGTTTCACTCTCTAAAACCGATGTCCATACTAAACAAAATAAAATGTATAGCCAAGGTGATTATCTGTGCATTCTGTTGCCTGGCAACCAGGAAGAAAGAGAATGGGGTCAGTGTCTGCAAGTTCAAAATAGTTGTGTTTTTTTTTCCTTTAACCTAAGATTTCAGTAATGAAATTTACATTTTTAATCATGAGGCCATCAACTATAGTGCACACAGTACTGCAGACACAAACTATTTTATCATTTGCTGAGGGAGTGATCTACATTTTGATTTTATAGCACAAAATTGCAGAAAGTCTCTGACTCAATTATCATAAATGATTTTATGAATCAGTGAAAACTGAGACACTGAGAACTCAAATGAGAATAATTTCTTCAAAAATAGAAATATCAATAAAATATAATACATAATTTACATTGCGAAGCATATGGGAGCCCCACTCTAACAACAGAATGAAACATGTGGTCAGGATGTAATGTAATTTGTCCTTTTTAAATGAGCTGTTATTAATTAATGGGTATTGGAGAGAAAAACTCTAATTGGTGATGGGTGGTATTAATTTATTTATATCAAATATGATATTAACAACAGGATGCTAAAATGATGACTGGCACTTAACAAGCAACCTACTGGCAGCAGTCATAAATGGTTCAGAATCTGATTTTACAGTGAGATCTCTAGAGATGATGACACCAAGTCATTTTCTGGTTCAACATAAACATCAGATCCAATACCGTAACTTTATGGAATATGTTGTTTCACATGATATCAGAGCTCAGTCATATTAGGAACATTTTCATTTGGAAAAAGTGCACAGTTCAGATATGAAAAAGTAAAGTCATAAAAATAAGGATTGAATCAAGACACAGAGTAAATGATTGCCACTCAAAGTCTGAAAAAGACGATCAATATACTATACATGCCACCTAAGATGTTTAAAGACATTCCTGACAAATTGGAACTAGATTCAAACTACGAGGGTCAAATAGAAATATCTAGACCTACAGATCCAAAAAGCACTACGGCAACTCAACAAAAATAACGCATCTAAATCCATTCATCAATCATACACAATTGCATATACTGTGAAGGCTACTTGAATGAAACTTATTGGCCAATTACTGATATGCTTTCTATAAGAATTGATGGCTCATTTACTGCAGTTTATGTGGACATGAAATAAGACATCCAATGAAATTCTGGAAGTAACCATTCATATTAACGATATTATAATAAGAAATTGGCCATTTCTACTTTGTCACCAAACATTATTTCTGCAGCTAGCAATCAAATTAAAATAGCAGAAAGATAATTTTAAAAGGTAACAAATGTTTTAGGGAGTTTTTATTTGGCAGTCATTTTATAAAATAATTTACTTAATTGCAACAGGAAAAAGCTTAAATATTGTTTAAATATTAAGTATTGTTTCAACTGAAGTTTTTGCAATGAGTAGGCTCAAATCAAGAGATTAACCACACAAGTAAATATGCTCAAAACACATGGTGAGACTGTGGTAAATTCAGGATAAGAGGCTATTACTCCATCTGGAGGACATAGGTGGAGCCCAAAAGTGCTGAAATTTCCTAATATTAGCATGGAAAATCTGCCTCTATTGTCCTGCACCAGATGAACCAGACATAGGATCCATCATTTGAATGGGGATATCCTTGAGAGATCAATAAGTGCAAATTGAATTATTTACTTTTTAATTGATTAAAAAACTTAACTTCAATTTGCACACAAAGAAAACAGGTCCATGGTGGACCCTGTCCCTCATGTACAATATTCAGAGTTGGATCAACATGACAATAAAAATATCTATTTCAGGATGCTATTCATTGACTATGCCTCAGCCTTCAACACCATAAAACCAAATAAGCTCATTTCTGAACTTCTGGGCCCCTGACCAGTCAGATAGAACTGGACATAGCATTCATCCACTCTGATCCTCAGCACTGGTACTCCTCAGGGTTGAGTGCTCAGACTCCTGCTCTACATCCATGTCTGTTTGGTAACATACAGTACCAATCTGATCTTTCAGCTCACTGGTGATACTTGCTTCATCGTTAGACACTGGTGAAATTCCCACAGACTGGAATGTGGCTAACGTTATTCTATTGTTCAAAACGGGTAGTAAGGACAAGCTAGGGAACTACAGGTTGGTCGGCGTGACATCATTTGTAGGAAGGTTAGGGAAGGGAATTCTGAGGAGGAAGAGCACTCAGCATTTGAATAGACAGAGTCCGATTAGGCTGAGTCAGCAGGGCTTTGTGCTTGCAAACCTTTTAGAGTTTTTCAATGCAGTAACCAGAAAGGTATTTGAGGGCATGGATGTGAATGTTGTCTACTTGGACTTTAGCAAAGCTTTTAACAAGATACCACATGCTAGGCTGGTCTGAAAGGAGAGTTCCCATGGAATCTCGAAAGAGCTAGTTAGGTAGATTCAAACCCATTTTCTAGCCTTTTCCCCACTACCTTTGACACCTTAGCTAATTAAGTACCTGTCAACCTCCGTTTTAAATATACCTAATGAGGTTGGCCTCCAATGCTGTCTGTGGCAATGAATTCCACAAATTCAGCACCGTTTGGCTGAAGAAATTCCTCATCATCTCGGCCCGAAACGTTGACAGTTCGTTTCCACAGATGCTGCCTGACCTGCTGAGTTCCTCCAGCGTTTTGTGGGTGTTGCTTTGACCCCAGCATCTGCAGAATATTTTGTGCCCTCATCATCTCTGTTCTAAAGGGACGTCCTTCTACTCTGAGGCTGTGCCCTCTGGTCCTAGACTCCACCAATATTAGAGACAGCTTCTCCACTTCCATGATATCTAGACCATTCAAATTCAGTAGGTTTCCTCTCATTCTTTTAAAATCAAGGAAGTATAGGCCCAGAACCATCAAACACTCCCCATATATTAACCCTTGAAGTTCCGGGATCATTCTCATAAGTCTCCTCTGGACCCTCTCCCAACATCAGCAGATCCTTTCTTACGTAGATATGGGACCCAGATCTGCTCACAATAATCCTAATGTGTTCTCCCAAATGCCTAATAAAGCCTCAATATCCTTGCTTCTATATTCTAGTCCTCACAAGACATTGCATTTGCCTTCCTTATCACCAATTCAACCTGTTATTTAACCTTTAAGGAATCACGCATTAGGACTTTTGCAATTCCGGTTTCTGAATTCGCTCTCATTTAGAAAATAGACTGCACTTCTATTCCTTCTACAAAAGTGCATGACCATGCACTTCACCGTGCTATATTCCATCAGCCACTGCCTTGCCCATTCTCCTAATCCATCCAATTCTTTCTGCAATCTCCCTGCTTCCCTACCTGCTTCTTTACCTTTCTTTGTATCATCCGCAAACTTGCCCATTATTTATAAAGTGATTTGGATGCCAATGCACAAGATTTGCTCAGTATATTTGTGGATGACACAAAATTTCGGATGTGTTGTTGGTAGTGAAGAAGGCTATCGTAGATTACCATGGGATGTTGTTCAGATGGGTAAATGAGCCATGGAGTAGCAAATGGATTTCAATACAGATAAGTGTGAGGTGATTCATTGTGGAAAGTCAAACCAGCATAGTACTTATACTATGAATGGCAGGGCACTGAGGATTGCAATGGATCATTAGGACTTAGGAGTACAAGTGCACAGTCCCATTGAAATCACTGGTAGACAGGTTGGTGGAAAAAAGCAGTTAGCATGCTGGTCTTCATCAGTCAGGGCACTGAGTACAGGAGAGAGGACATTATGTTGTAGCTCTATAACTTGTTGGTGAGGCTGCACCTGGAGTATTGTACAGTGGTTTAGTCAACCTGTTAGAGAAAAGACATGGTTACATTCAAAAGAATGCAGGAAAGATTAACAGGAATGTTGCCGGTACTACAAGGCTGGATTTATAGGCAGAGTTTAGTCAGTAGAATGAGGGGTGACCTTATAGAAATGCTTAAAACTATGAGAGTTAGAGGTAAGGTGGTCGGTGACAATCTTTTTCCTAGGGTAGGGAAATGCACAATGAAGGGGCGTAGATTTAGGATGAGAGTGGACTGATTTGAAAGGTTCTTGAGAGGCAACTTCTTCATGCAATGGGTGTGAGTGGATGGAACAAGCTGCCAGAAGGAGTGGCTGAGGCAGGTGCAACAGTATCTTTTCAGAAGCGCTTGGAAAGGTGCATGGAGTGGTGAGGCTTAGAGGCATATGGGCCAAATGCACAAAATTGGCACAAGCTGAGTGGGCACCATGGTTAGCATGACTCGTTGGGCTGAAGGGCCTGTAGACATGCTGTTTTGCTCTATGGCTCTATGACTCTATAGCTCTAACTTGGACATTCCAACAGAACACCTATCCATACTAGTTCCTTTTGCCCACTTTAGGCCATATCCTTCTACAACCTTCTTATCCAAGTACAGCGCACCTCCTCATTAGGACAGCGTAAGTAATGGAAATCTCCTTTCAGAAGTCAGAAGTTTTTACCAAATATTTGAGATACAAGATAAAATATTCTTCTTATGGAATTCATGTGAGGGGGAAGATAACTCAATGCACAGAAAATATGAAAGAAACAGCAAGCTTTGTCAAGAATTGACATTACTGGAAAATCAGGTTCAGGAACAGTTATTAACCCTCAACCATCAGGCTAATGAACCATTCATTCAGCTTCATTCGCCCCTTTAACGAACTGTTCCCACAACCTATGGACTCATTTTCATGGACTCTTCACCTCATGTTCTCGATATTCATTGCTTATTTATTTATTATTACTACTTTTTTTTTTCCCTTTGTATTTGCACAGTTTGTAGTCTTTTGCACACTGGTTGTTTGCCCGTCCCGCTGAGTGTGGTCTTTCAATGATTCTATTATGACTCTCGGATTTAATGAGTATGTCTGCAAGAAAATGAATCGCAGGGTTGTGTATGGTGACACAAATGCAGTTTGATGATAAATTTACTTTGAAATTTGTAATAGCAATACAGTTTTCCAGAAATGCAACCCACCCATAACATGGGACTGTATTGTACCTGTCCAAACACCTTTTAAATGCTGTAATCGTATCTGCAGCTAGTGCTGGGCTGTATTCAAATAGCAGGTCGAACGGAGCACAATTTACAAAGTTTCCTACAAAAGAACCACAAAAATACCCTTCAGATAAAGGTTTAACCAGTAAAATCTGTTTTGGAAATAGACAAAGAAAAGAGTAAAGTTACCCTTGTAATGGTTTATGTGTTGCATTGTTTTTTTAAAATCATATGGCAGTGACAAAATATCTTAAGGGAAAAATAATTGATTCCAGAGCCGCACACCCATGTATTCAACCAGACTGCCAAGCCTCAACAAATGATAGTAACCATTGATATACATCAGGTCCCATCCATCATGAAAGATCAGTGGTTAGGAAACTGGATAGCTCTGAAAAACATGTGCTGGAATTGCGCAGCGTGATTAACATGTGCCAGTTTGACCTGGTGCAGGCCACACATAATATTCAGCCTCCCACCTCATTATCGTGGTTGTAACATGCAGCCGATCCTGTCATTTATCACATCAGCATGTAATTGTGGGGTACAATTTCCAGAGTGGCTGGCTCCAGTGGAAGCTAGCCAGCCCTGTCTCCATCTCCTCAGGGGATGGGCTCTTTGTTTACAATTACTTCTGGAAGCTTTATGTTCCAAACTTTGGGAAAGTTTGAAAGCCAGTTGAGAGCAAGGCAGGTAGCAAGCCCGTGATTATTCAGATGAGCTTCTGGATGCCTTTGTGGACACTGTGAAATGAAAAAGATCATCTATGCCCAGGGGCCTAAGAAGCCTTCTGAATCCATCATCACAGCATGTGGGAAGATCCTATCGACATGATCAAAGCTGAAATGACTCTCATAATTTATTTACTTCTAACAGGTGTCCCCTCATCCTCAAGTACTCCAGAAAAAGAAACATTCAACTTCTCCTTAGAGCTAATATTCTCTAATCAAATCCGATGAACCTCTTCTATCTGATTTCAGAAGCTTCTGCAACCTACCTGTAGTGCAGCAATCAGAACTGCACACAATACTCCAAATGTGGTCTAACCAATATTTTATTTAACTAATAGACTCAAAATCCAGACCGAGAAGGTAAGCATGCTCTATGTCTTCTTTCCTGCCAATCTACTTGTGTTCCCACTTTCAGAGAGCTATGGACTTACACTCCAAGATCCCTTAGTACTCGATCACTCCCAAATGTTGTACCATTTAGTGTACACTTTCGTCTTACAGTTGACTTTCCAGAGTGAAAAATTAAACCTCTCACACCTGCTTTATTTTCTTTCTCTCTCTCTCTCTCTCTCTCTCTCTCTCTCTCTCTCTCTCTCTCTCTCTCTCTCTCTCTCTCTCTCTCTCTCCCCCCTTTCTCTTTCTCTCTACCATGAAGGATCTTTTTCAAAGCTTAGTAAATCTATGTATACTTCATCCACTACGCTACCCTCATCAAACACCTCCATTACTGCTCAAAAAAATTGAATCAAATTTGTAAGACAACACCAATCACACCTCCCCCATACAAAGACCATTCATATGAAGGCTATGCTTTTCCAGCTGAGTTCTTCCAGCAGTTCATTTTTTTTTATTTAGAGATACACCATGGTAACAGACCCTTCTGACCCAATGAGCCCACACTGCCAAATTACACCCATGTGACCAATTAACCTTCTAACCAGTGGAATGTAGGAGGGAACTGGAGAACTCGAGAAAAATCCACGTGGTCAAGGAGAGAACGTAAAAACTCCTTATGGACAGCGGTGAAATCGAACCCGGGCCACGTAAAAACTCCTTACGGACAGCGGTGAAATCAAACCCGGGCGACTGGCACTGTAATAGCATTACACTACTGTGCTACTCCAAATTCCAAATTCCAGCATCTACAATCAACTGTGTATCCCAGAGTCTGTTGAGCTTTTCCTGAAAAACCAGAAGAATCCATTTCTCAAATTACAGTATTTACTAAATCACCAACCTGTAACTATTAGATCAATGGAATTGTGTGCAAATATGTTTCTTTCAACAAGAAAATTCACCCCCTAATGGTTTTTCCCTTCTCAAGTTTCACTTTGCATTTCTTGCCCTTATCATGTGTTGCTGTCGTTGCCAGTTTAGATGTAGGACAAACAGAAAAGGCAGCAACTTTAAGTACCATATTAATTGAATACCGTAATTAAGGTGATTTCTTATAGGAGACCATATTTAGTACCGAACCACTTTCTTGGAACTATCTTAACAGGTGAAGTGCTCCATAAAAACATTGTCGAACTCTTACAAAACGACAGTCTGCAACTGGAGAAGGACCTCTGCTTTACCAGTGGGCTAAAATCACCGCATCTCTTAACCATTATTGCCACGGGATCCTTTCAGTGCTGTAGGGTTATTATCCCGAGATGACTTCTACACTGACTCAATATTCAATCCTTTATAGTTCAGTAACTTGCAACAGAGGATAGCTTCCCTCACATTCAGTTCATTATTAACTTTATGGATTTTACCTTTGGGGTACAAAGATACCAACCAGCAACATTCACAAATTGTGTAAAACATCAGGATCCTTATGAGTTTGATAGTGCTGGATTAGTAGATTTTCCAGCCAAATACATTTCCTTCATATTAATACTCCTACACACTCTTTTTAAGATGATATACAGTAGAATGACAAGGTGAAATCGGTAAGTTTTATGGAAGCTGGGAAATAGAACAAGGTGAGTTTAATGAGAGCACAGGGACAGAATCCCAGGTGAGTGAGGAAAGAGCACAGGAATAGGGCCTGTGTAAATGGGAAGAGAACTCAGGAAATGGAACCCCATTGAGTTAGAAGGGATTGTGAGAAGCAGAGACTGCTGAGTGGGAAGAGAGTACAGCGGACGATATCTACTAAGTCAGCTGCTGAACCATCAGGATTTCTGAATCAACAGATAGTAGATTATTTAGGGTTACAAATCCAATAATATAAGAGTTGTCTCAAAGCAATGAACAGGATCTTGCAGCTTACCAGGAAGTTTTCATAATGCATTTACTTCATGACATTAAATCGCCAGTCAATGTTTGGTTCTTTCACTGATCTGATGGGATGAATCCTGGGGAAAGAGAAATATTCCTGACTATTACGGCCCTTGACTCCTCTACTCAACCTTATTGAACTTGAGGAGAAAGGTTACTACCAAAGCTAAGAGAGCACTTGAATTATTACTCAGCACATTAGCTCATTGGTAAGTGGTTCAGTGATCTAGGCAGATTGGGCAGATTCACCCAAATGAATGTCAAAATAGTCTCTTACATTTAATTATGAGCTAAAGTAAATTGTTTTAACACACAACTTACACACTGGCCTGCATATGAAGACAATGATCAACAACGGTACTCATCTAATAAAACCGAAGATGAAGATAGACAGGGAGAGCCACCCCAATGTTGTGTAGCAAGAGAAATGTCACTTGCTAGGCATTTCAATGATCTGTTCATTCCACTGCCCTGAAGACTTACATCTAACTCCTCCACATTAACAGTCATTATTATTATCTATCATTACCTTAATTCGTTATCAAAGGATCTAATCATATTCTAAAGCAATAGCCTTCTGACCTGCTACAAAGCTACATAATAGACAATAGAAACTAACCTAATAAAGGTGGGGCATTTAAACACCAACCCAACATTTTTGTACCTTTTATGAACGGGGTTTACAGTGCTGCACTTTGGGTGAGATGGGAATCAGTCTTAATTATGGTGACCCATACAGCAAGCCAGCATTCAGTCCTGACTGACATGTGGAAAATGGACAATTGCCAAGCTATTGCAGACTGTTAATGAGCTCGAAAGAGTTCTTTGGCAAGAGCAAAAAGAGCAAGGGAAAAACTTGAGGAAAGGCATTGGATAAAATCTATTTGAAACACTGAAAACTATTCATAAAAGTCACGCACTGTTTCCACAATCTAATGCCATTCTATATTTACATGATCATTATTATCGGTAAATTCATAACATAATTTTCAGCAATCACATGGCAATTACACATTTCTGTAACAGACTTGGAAAGGGAAATTGGATCACATTGGATTTAGAACAGATCATACCAGTTTGAGCCAGTAGAGGTCATAGGGGAAATTTGAGCTTAAACTCTGCCAGAATTTTCACGTCTGGTTAACGGTAATTGCATGTTGATGGCCTTGGCTCTGATAGGTTAGAGAAAGCTGGCAACAGCCAACTACTTAAAGGGATCTATCTTCAGGCTTCAAATGGTGCTGGAGGTCTGTTCACAGATGAGGGAAATCTCCAGCAGAGACAGACCATAGAAGTGAGCACCTTGATTCTCCAGTGCCAGTCTGGTCAATGAGGTAGGGAGGAGGAGCGATGGCATTTACCTGAATAGGATAGAGGCTGTCAGGGCATACTAATGAATGACTGTGGAAAGAAGTCGTATTGGGAGTAAACACCAGGTGTCAAGCCCAAAGATCCAGCTCAACTACTGGAAGAATATCCTCGCATGCATGACCTAGGTCAGTGAATATACCATCATCTTTCAAATTCAGCCATCAGCCTCAGTTCATTGCTTCATTCTGTTTCACACAACCATCAAATTCATCTTTCAAATATGATTTCAAGTAAATTGCATGCTTACAATAATCACTACTGTATCCTACAGATTGCATTCACTGCAAGCTCAAAAACAAGAGAAAATCTGCAGATGCTGGAAATGCAAGCAACGCTGTAAGCTATTTACCCATGGCAGGCACACAGGCTTCTCCATCTTATAGAACAAGATGTCAATTGCCAGTAACAGTGTCCGATTGACAGGCATCAATTCAATACCCTAGAGGAAAATCTTCTCACTGTTGCAATGCACATCAAATTTCCTGAAATCTGTTGCTTCCTGAGAAATCTTAGGTTATTATGATAGATTCCTTGAAGTTAAAAACAATTATAATTTCAGGATACTTGTATCACATAGGAATTTGGAGAAACAAGAAAATAACATTTATTGACTATAATGTGTTTTATTGCATAATGGAGCTGACACCGCAATAGTTCAGCTAAGCTAAGAATGTTTTGTTGTTGGCTTTCATTTGTACTCAGTGTCTGAGGCTTCTCGCTTAAGTGTCCAACAATAATCAGCCAGCATTGATGGATTCCCGTTGCCTCGATACCATTTGTCCATGACCGCATGTCCTGGTGAAACCTGTCACCATGCTCATCACTGACAACGCCAAGATCTGCAGGTTTGCAGTCTAATTGGGAATGCAGAAAATGAATCTTTAGTGACATATTACACTTCATGGTTTTGTATGCTTGAGGCAAAACAACCAGCTGCAGGTAGGTAGGTGCTCTGTAGTTGAAAACAAAAAAATTTCAACAACACCCTTGAATGCCTTCCATGCAATTTTGTTTGGTCCCACTGAATGTTCTTCAGTCGCCCTGTTAATGATGACCAGTTTGATATGTGGACCAAGAAAAATGGCTTCCTTAATCCTGGCATCAATTATTCTGGGAAATATCTGCCTCAAATATCGAAATTTTGTGCCAGATGACAGGAGATTCCATTCCTTACAGTTTTGAACCCAGTAATTCTGCTTTTGCCATTGACAAATCCAAGTCTCTGACTAGGTTATTTAACTGAGATTGAATTATCAGATGAGGCTCACTCAACATAAAGGGTTCAAATCTGTATCAGTATCAGTATCAGCGTTGTTTTCCATTCCTGACTCATGCATCATGGCATCTTCATCTGTCTTCTCTGGATTCCATGTCTCTGGTGGCTTTGTCATGCAGCACAGGTCTCATGGCCGAAGGAAAATCGGGGCATTCAATGGATTTCTTGTTCTTAGCAGAGAAATCAGACACACTGGTCTGCCAGATGCAACGGTCTATCACATGATCCTTCTGCTCTCACCATATCATTGGGACAGCAAACGGCATTGACTTTCGAGTACTTCTGAGCCGAGTTCTAAGATCAGCAGAGCCTGTTGCACAACAAGTGTGACAAGCCCAGGCCTTGTCTAAGTCACCAATTTTACATCCAAAATAGAACTCATAGGCTTTGTCAATAAGAGGAATCATGTTCTGTCTTTGAGATTATAGTATATACTCACCACAAATATAACAGAAAGTGCCGTGGCTGTTGCAACATTGGCGAGAGATTTTGCTATCACACATACTCCTAAAATTACTATTACTTTATTGTAATGAGTGTACACAATATGCCATGTGCATAGAGTATGTGCATCAAACCAATATACTGCACATGTAAATGCAATGCATAGAACAATGTGTCCATGATGCATTTAAAGACCTTTCTAAAACCTGCCTTGCCATGCAGCATCCGCCCTGCCTAAGCATGCCAAGGCATGCCTGGAAAAGACAGAAAATTTCTCAGCTTACATGTGGATAACATTTTACTTGACTTGAATTATGAATTGAACTAACAAATACAGGCAATTTTTTTTAATGGTGCGTGATGGGGAAATTTCATGGTGATTTTCACAATCAGCAAACCTAAAATCCATAAAATACACCCAAAATTATTCAGGAAGGAAAATCTTTGTTGTCCAGTGTTATTAGAGCTTCCTTTGCAGAAAGTTTTGCCTTAAATGATGTTGAGAACATAGTAAGTGGTGGTATACTTCGGATGAATCTTTTTTCCTCACATACCACTACCCTTCTCCCTACAGCTTCTACTAATTTACAAAATGATGTTGGATTGATGTTTTTATTATTACGTATTGCAATGTCCTGCTGCTGCAAAACTATAAATGTCATGACATATGCCAGTGATATTCAACCTGATTCTGAATCTGATTCTCCTCTCACTGCTTCCTCTATCTTTTGTGGGTTTTTTTACCTCTAGATGTCTGAGTTATCATCTGGTCAAATAGAGCAACAGTAACACAGTGAGAGGGAAGAAGGCATTTAAGCATCCAGATTGACTTGATGCAATTAAGATGTTGGCTTAGAAGAAGGAACAGATGTTGCGAGATACGAGCATAAACAGCCAATGTAGAGGAAAACGTAATCCAAGTGTCTGATCCTGGAGGATAAGGTGGAACATGAGTTCCGCACCAGAAGGCTCGGAGAAGGACTACGTTTGGGCTAACTCCAGAAGAAGGCTAACATGAGGGGCAATGGAATATTTGTTGCATTGGCTGCCCTGTCACAAAGTTGTAGTGCAAAATGAGGAACAGGTGGAAGGCCAGCCCCCACATTCTGATCGGGAGGCCAGGCCCAGCACAGAGCTTTGGACCACAAGACCATAAAACAGAGGAGCAGAATTAGGCCATTCAGCCCATCGAGTCTGCTCCACAATTCCATCATGACTGATCCCAGATCCCATTCAACCCCATACACCTGCCTTCTTGTCATGTTCTTTGATGCCCTGGCCAATCAAGAAACAATCAACTTCTGCCTTAAATACATGCGCGGACTTGGCCTCCACCGCAGTCTGTGGCAAAGAATTCCACAGATTTATTACTATCTGGCTAAAAAAAATTCCTCTAAAAAAAATTCCTCCTTACCTCCATTCTAAAGGGTCACCCCTCAATTTTGAAGCTGTGCCCTGTAGTTCTGGATACCCCCACCATAGGAAACATCTTCTCCACATCCACACTCTCCAGTTCTTTCAACATTCAGTAGGTTTCAATGAGATCCCCCATGTTCTTCTAAATTCCAGTGAGTACAGGCCCAAAGCTGCCAAACGCTCCTCATATGTTAACCACTTCATTCCCCAAACCATCCTCATGAGCCTCCTCTGGACTGTCTCCAATGACAACACATCCTTTCTGAGATTTGGGGCCTAGAACTATTGACAATGCTCTAAGTGCAGACTGACCAGTGTCCTATAAAGGCTCAGCATTATCTCCTTGCTTTTATATTCTATTCCCCTTGAAATAAATGCCAATATTGCATTTGCCTTCTTTACCACAGACTCAACCAGTAAATTAACCTTCTGGGTGTCTTGCACGAGGACTCCCAAGTCCCTCTGCACCTCTGATGTTTAAACCTTCTTCCCATTTAGATAACAGTCCGTACTATTGTTCCTTTTACCAAAATGCATTACCATACAATTCCCAATACTGTATTCCATCTGCCACTGGTTTGCCCATTCTTCCAATTTGTCTAAGTTCTGCTGTAATCACATTGCTTCCTCAGCACTACCTAACCCTCCACCTATCTTCATATCATCCACAAACTTTGCCACAAAGCCATCAATTCCATTATCCAAATCACTGATAAATAATGTGAAAAGTAGCGGTCCCAATACTGACCTCCGAGGAACACCACTAGTCACTGGCAGCCAACCAGAATAGGCCTGCTTTTTTTCCCACTCATTGCCTCCTGCTTGTCAGCCATTCTGCTATCCATGCCAGTATCTTTCTTGTAATGCCATAGGATTTTATCTTGTTAAGCAGCTTCATGGGTGGCACCTTGTCAAGCGCCTTCTGAAAATCCAAGTAAATGGCATCCACTGCCTCTCCTTTGCGCACCCTGCCTGTTACTTCCTCAAAGATCTCTAACAGATTTGTCAGGCAAGATTTCCCTTTACAGAAACCATGCTGACTTTGACTTATTTCATCATTTGTCTCCAAGTACCTTGAAACCTCAGCTTTGTCTAGACCTTTAAACCTACTCTTTCCATCATGGAGTTCCATCACAGATTGTCCATATCGCAGTGTCCAATACAGCAGAGTAGAAGTATTCCACCCCTGAATGCTGCAGTGTAGGTACTGACTGCTTCCCACATTGCTTTCTCACCTTTGAAGTAATGGCACTAATCTAGTAACCACTCCTACCATAGACTGCTAGGATTTCATTGTGCAGATTCAGGGGAGCAGAGAGGACTCCAAGGAGCCAAACCAAACTGCCTTTCTCAGGATGACATCCAGGCCTCTCCAATAATGCTGTTGTTATGTCCTGCCTACCACCCTGCCAGGCCATTTATGGAAAGGTAGTGCATTCCAAAGGCAAACCTGGCTCCACTGCATCTCAGTGTGCTTATTTCAGTACATTGATATTTGATTTTCTGACTGTTTAGTAGAAATTGGAACAAAGTCAGTCAGTTTGTCTTTGCAACTTTTATGTTCTTTTGTTAGCACATGTAGTTAACCTAAGAAGTGGCAGGAAACCCACAGAGACAACATGCAAATTTTATACAGAGAAAGTGGAGGTCAGGGTTGAACCTGGGGCTGTGAGGTAGCAGTGCTACTGCTGACCCATAGTGCTATTACTGTGTTTACTGACTGCTTCCAAAACATTTTCGTTTCGGAGATTTGCCAGCTATGCATTTAAGAGCTGCTAGAAAGAACTATAATGCCTTAACCTTCACAGAAGCAGCCATGGAGAATGAAGCAAACTGCCACGCTTTCCAATTTACAGCAACTGTAAATGCCACTTCTGAAACATAAATTGTACAAAGCACAGGGGCCAAACTTATAGTGGTTTCCTTTCATAGTTTACCCTTCTGGCATCAACTTACCTATTCACTACTTCATAAGCTTCAGGAAGAAAGTACACAAAGCCTCAGGATTCAGACCACCAGGCTCAGGAACAGTCATTACCCATCAACCATCAGGCTCCTGAACAATTTCACTCAACTTCACTCACCCCAACAAGTCTTTCCACAACCTATGAACTCACATTCAAGGACTCTTCATCTCATGTTCTTGATATTTATTGTGTATTTATTTATTATTATCAGCTTTTTTTTGTATTTGTACAGTTTCCTGTCTTTTGCACATTACTTGTTTGTCTATTTTGCTGTCTGCGGCCTTTCATTGATTCTGTTGTGCTTCTTTGTATTGACTGTGCAAGTGCGAATGCCTTTAAGAAAATGAATCTCAGGATTGTAGATGGTGACAGAGAGTATATGAACTTCGATAATAAATTTACTTTGAACTTTTGAACATACAGCATTTTAGAGATTCAAGAAAGACTGCAGATGCTGGAAACCTGGAGCAGCACACACAAATTGCTGGAAGAACTCAGCAGGTCAAACGGCAACTTGGTCCGAAACATTGACTGTAGTGATTTGATGGCAATAATCCTTGTGCAGCACAGAGCTGATATCAGCCCTACAGTGCTGATTCTGCTAACCATGAAGATCCTTCTCCAGACCATCAATCCTGCATTATTTAAAAGGATTCTTAAAGACTTGTTCATTCAAGGGTACAAAGCTATATGAAAACGTTTTTTTACCAGAAGGAGAAATCAATGTTCATGCCATCAGATTGGAGGCTACCTAGACAGAATATGAAGTGCTAACAAGGCCCGAACAGTCCTTCCAGGTGAGGCAACACTGCACC
Organism: Mobula birostris; assembly: GCF_030028105.1. Classification (NCBI taxonomy): domain Eukaryota; kingdom Metazoa; phylum Chordata; class Chondrichthyes; order Myliobatiformes; family Myliobatidae; genus Mobula; species Mobula birostris. The sequence continues at coordinate 45,299,533 of NC_092384.1, forward strand.
TGTGAATCTGTTGGGGGGTTATCTATTCTATCCGGTGCTCCTGATGCAGCTTCATCTACATTGGTGAGACCCAAAGTAAATTGGGGGACCGTTTTGTCAAGCACCTACGCTCCATCCACCGAAAGTGGGATTTCCCAGTGACCAACCATTTTGATTCCTATACCCATTCACGTTCCGACATGTCAGTCCACGGCCTCCTCTTCTGCCATGATGACGAAGAGACCTGGGCGAGGATGGTTCAGACTCAAGTGCTGGGGTATCAGAGACAAGAATCGAGACATGATACAAGACTAAAATGAGGACAAGGTTCTAAACTAGACGCTAATCAAGAATTCAAAGTACAGCTGATGACTGAGCACTAACCTCCAGTTTAGCTGTTCCTTAAATGTTAAATCCCTGGCACCAAAACATGGCTGCCAATTAGTGGGGCAATCCTGACTCTTTAAAGGGGCCACACCAGCTATCCATACTCCAGAGAGTCAGAGCATCTAAATCCCGGAAGCTGGCAAGTATTGTAACAACTCTAAGGGTGAGGAGCAACATCTCATATTTTGTCTAGGGAGCCTCCAACCGGATGTCATGAGAACTTATTTCTCCTTCTGGTAAAAAATATCCCTCTCCCTTCTCTCTTCTTCTCTTCCCTACTCTGTCTATTCTCTTCTTCCTAACTCTTCCCCTCTCCTGCCTATCACCTCACACTGGAACCCTCCTTCTTCCCTTTCTCACATGATCCACTCTCCTCTCTTATCAGATTCCTTCCTCTCCAGCCCTTTACCTTTCCCACTCAACTGGCTTCACTTTTCACCTTCTAAGTAGTCTTCCTTCCCCCTTTTTATTCTGGCATCTTCCCCCCTCCTTTCCAGTCCTGAAGAAGGGTCTCGGCCCAAAACGTTGACTGTTTATACATTTCCATAGATGCAGCCTGACCTGCTGAGTTCCTCCAGCATTTTGTGTGAGCTGTTATGAGCTCCTTGAAGGAGTTGTCTGATGCAAAAAGTGAGATGTTGTGTATATCTGCATCTGGAGCAGTTGAGGTCAAACGTAGGAAGGATTTTTCCATAGAAAGGTACTTCGAGTTTCACTTCAATTTCTAAGATGGTTCTGGCCTGCTTAGTGGCTGTAGATGTACTGGTTTCTTTTGTTCAGTATCTGAGTAAAGTGCAGTGCTGTTAGATTAACTCTTCTGCAGATCTATGGTGGAGAGTTTATTGACTGTTTGCATCATGAACTGTTATGGAAGCACCAAAGCCCTTGAACAGAAACTCCTACAGCAAGTAGTGGATACAGCCCAGTCCATTACAGGTAAAGGCTTCTCCACCACTGAGCACATCTACACAGAGTGCTGTCACAGGAAAGCAGTACCACCACCCAGGCCATACTCTCTTCTCGCTGCTGCCATCAGGAAGAAGGTACAGGAGCCACAGGACCAACGCCACCAGTTTCAGGAAGAGTTATTACTCCTGAACTATCATGCTCTTGAACCAGAGGGAATAACTTCACTCAAATTCACTCACAGTATCACTGAACAGCACCCACAACCAATGGACTCATTTTCAAGAACTCGTCATCGCATGTTCTTGATATTTATTCCTCATTCTTTTACTATTATTCTTTTCCCTTTCATATTTACACAGTTTGTTGTCCTTTACACATTTTATGTTTGTTCATCTTGTTGGGTGCAGTCTTTTATTGATTCTAATCACAAACAAGAGAAAATCTGCAGAAGCTGGAAATCCGAGCAATACACACAAAATGCTGGAGGAACTCAGCAAGCCCGGCAGCATCTATGGGAAAGAGCAGGGGTCCCCAACCTCTTTTGCACAGTGGACCGGTTTAATATTGATGATATTCTTACGGACCAGCCGAATTCAGAGGGAGACACCGATTCCACACTGTCCATGTGAAATCAAGGTTAAACTGATCGAGATATGTATGTATCTATTCCGGGTGTGATAAACCCTCTGTTCAAAGGTAAATTGACATTAAGACGGGGTGCGGGGTGGGGGGTAGGGTTGCCAATGGACAAGAGTAGCAGTCATATTCAGGACACTTACGTTTACCCTGAGAAAGACTACCATGACCATGAAGCCTTGCGCAGGCATCCGTATGTGCATGCGTGTACGTGCCGATTTTTTTCTACAAATCGTTTTTGGCGATTCTGCTCAGTGAAACTACACTGTACATACATTATTTCTACTTTATATAGGCTGTGTATTTATCATATCATTCCTGCTTTTACTATATGTTAGTGTTACTTTAGGTTTTATGTGTTATTTGGTATGATTTTGTCGGTTTTTTTGAAACTGGGAACACTCAAAAATTTTTCCCATATAAATTAATGGTAATTGCTTCTTCGATTTACACCATTTCGGCACAAAAGGTTTCATAGAAATGCTCTACCTTAGCGGGGGAAACACGGGACAAGGGCGGTCCCATATGGGACAAACCAACTTAGCCCAATATACGGGATGTCCCGGCTAATACGGGACAGTTGACAACCCTGCGCGGGGCGGGGAGAACGGGTGGGGTGTTGTTAATCACGACCGGAATATAGGTGATAAGTCAACTATAAGTCACTTATAAGTGGTTAATGCACTCAATTTCGTTTCTGAAAGGGTTTATCTAACAAATTTAATATTAAGCGCACAGCGCATATTTTCCTCGCATGAATATAGTGATAAGTCAATTATAAGTCACTTATAAGTCAATAGCATCATAATATTTTAAGTAATGTTTGGATATTAAACACACAGCACATATTTTCCTCGTATGAACATATAAAATCATTGCAACACACCAATATCGCTGAATCAGTGGGAGCCATGGGCTTGTTTCCCTGCAACAAGACGGTGCCATCGAGGAGAGATGGGAGACAGCGATACTCGAAGGGGGGAGGGGGGTTCCTTATGTCCAGTCTATTCTGCAATTTAGTTTTCATTGCATTCATTGCAGAAAACCCCGCTTCACAGAGATATAACCATATAACCCTTCAAGTCCATGACGAATGCTTATCTCACCTAATCCCACCGACCTGCACTCAGCCCATAACCCTCCATTCCTTTCCTGTCCATATAGCTATCCAATTTTACTTTAAGTGACAATATGGAACCTGCCTCAACCACTTCTACTGAAAGCTCGGTCCACACAGCTACCACTCTCTGAGTAAAGAAGTTCCGCCTCATGTTACCCCTAAACTTTTGCCCCCTAACTCTCAACTCATGTCCTCTTGTTTGAATCTCCCCTACTCTCAATGGAAAAAGCCTATCCATGTCAACTCTATCTATCCCCCTCATAATTTTAAATACCTCTATCAAGTCCCCCCTCAACCTTCTACGCTCCAAAGAATAACCTAACTTGTTCAACCTTTCTCTGTAACTTAGGTGCTAAATCTCAGGTAACATTCTATTAAATCTTCTCTGTACTCTCTCTCTATTTTGTTGACATCTTTCCTATAATTTGGTGACCAGAACTGTACACAATACTCCAAATTTGGCCTTACCAATGCCTTGTACAATTTTAACATTACATCCCAACTCCTATACTCAATGCTTTGATTTATAAAGGCCAGCATACCAAAAACTTTCTTTACCACCCTATCCACATGAGATTCCACTTTCAGGGAACTATGCCCTACCGTTTACTATGTATGTCCTATTTTGGTTAGTCCTACCAAAATGTAGCACCTCACACTTATCAGCATTAAACTCCATCTGCCATCTTTCAGCCCACTCTTCTAACTGGCCTAAATCTTTCTGCAAGCTTTGAAAGCTTACCTCATTATCCACAACGCCACCTATCTGAGTATCATCTGCATACTTACCACCCCATCATCCAGATCATTAATGTATATGACAGACAACATTGGACCCAGTACAGATCCCTGAAGCACACCACTAGTCACCAGCCTCCAACCTGACTAACAGTTATCCACCACTACTCTCTGGCGTCTCCCATCCAGCCACTGTTGAATCCATTTTACTACTTCGATATTAATGCCTAACGATTGAACCTTCCTAACTAATCGGTAGTGCTGAGGAAACAGAGAGTCTGCAGAGAGACTTGGATAGATTGGAAGAATGGGCAGAGAAGTGGCAAATGCAGTACAATGTTGGAAAGTGTATGGTTATGCACTTTGGCAGAAAAAATAAATGGGCAGACTATTATTTAAATTGGGAAAGAATTCAAAGTTCTGAGATGCAACGGGACTTGGGAGTCCTCGTACAGGATTCCCTTAAAGTTAACCTCCAGGTTGAGTCGGTAGTGAAGAAGGCGAATGCAATGTTGGCATTCATTTCTAGAGGAATAGCGTTTCGGAGCAGGGATATGATGTTGAGGCTCTATAAGGCGCTGGTGAGACCTCATTTGGAGTACTGTGGGCAGTTTTGGTCTCCTTATTTAAGAAAGGATGTGCTGACGTTGGAGAGGGTACAGGGAAGATTCACTAGAATGATTCCGGGAATGAGAGGGTTAACATATGAGGAACGTTTGTCCGCTCTTGGACTGTATTCCTTGGAGTTTAGAAGAATGAGGGGAGACCTCATAGAAACATTTCGAATGTTAAAAGGCATGGACAGAGTGGATGTGGCAAAGTTGTTTCCCATGATGGGGGAGTCTAGTAGGAGAGGGCATGACTTCAGGATTGAAGGGCGCCCTTTCAGAACAGAAATGCGAAAAAATTTTTTTAGTCAGAGGGTGGTGAATCTATGGAATTTGTTGCCACAGGCAGCAGTGGACGCCAAGTCATTGGGTGTATTTAAGGCAGAGATTGATAGGTATCTGAGTAGCCAGGGCATCAAAGGTTATGGTGAGAAGGCGGGGCAGTGGGACTAAATAGGATAAAATGGATCAGCTCATGATAAAATGGCAGAGCAGACTCGATGGGCCGAATGGCCTACTTCTGCTCCTTTGTCTTATGGTCTTATGGTCTAATCTTCCATGTGGAACCTTGTCAAAGGCCTTACTGAAGACCATATAGACAACACCCACTGCTTTACCCTCGACAACTTTCCTAGTAACCTCTTCAAAAAATTCAATAAGATTTGTCAAACATGACCTTCCACGAACAAATCCATGTTGACTGTTCCTAATTAGACCCTGTCAGTCCAGATAATTATATATACCATCTCTAAGAATGCTTTCCATTAGTTTACCCACCACTGACTTCAAACTTACAGGCCGATAATTGCTAGGTTTACTCTTAGAATGCTTTTTAAACAATGGAACAACATGAGCAATACGCCAATCCTCCGGCACCATCCCCGTTTCTAACGACATTTGAAATATTTCTGTCAGAGCCCCTGCTATTTCCACACTAATTTCCGTCAAGGTCCTAGGGAATATCCTGTCAGGACACGAAGATTTATCCACTTTTATATTCTTTAGAAGCACCAATACTTCCTCTTCTTTAATCTTCATAGCTTCCATAACTTCCCTACCTGTTTCCCTTACTTTACACAATTCAATATCCTTCTCCTTAGTGAATACCGAAGAAAAGAAATTGTTCAAAATCTCCCCCATCTCTTTTGGCTCCACACATAGCCGTCCACTCTGATTCTCTAAGGGACCAATTTTATCCCTCACTATTCTTTTGCTATTAATATAACTGTAGAAACCCTTTGGATTTATTTTCACCTTACTTGCCAAAGCAACCTCGTATCTTCTTTTAGCTTTTCTAATTTCTTTCTTAAGATTTTTTTTACATTCTTTATATTCCTCGAGCACTTCATTTACTCCATGCTGCCTATATTTATTGTAAATTCCTCTCTTTTTCCAAACCAAGTTTCCAATATCCCTTGAAAACCATGGCTCTCTCAAACTTTTAACCTTTCCTTTCAACCTAACAGGAACATAAAGATTCTGTACCCTCAAAATTTCACCTTTAAATGACCTCCATTTCTCTATTACATCCTTCCCATAAAACAAATTGTCCCAATCCACTCCTTCTAAATCCTTTCACATCTCCTCAAAGTTAGCCTTTCCCCAATCAAAAATCTCAACCTTGGGTCCAGACCTCTCCTTCTCCATAATTATATTGAAACTAATGGCATTGTGATCACTGGACCCGAAGTGCTTCCCAACAGATACCTGCGTCACCTGACCTATCTCATTCCCTAACAGGAGATCCAACACTGCCCCTTCTCTAGATAGTACCTCTATGTATTGCTGCAAAAAACTATCCTGCACACATTTTACAAACTCCAAACCATTCAGCCTTTTTACAGTATGGGCTTCCCAGTCTATGTGTGGAAAATTAATATCTCCCACAATCACAACCTTGTGCTGACTACAAATATCTGCTATCTCCTTATAAATTTGCTCCTCCAATTCTTGCTTCCCATTAGGTCGTCTATAATTCACCCCTATAGGTGTTACTACACCTTTCCCATTCCTCAATTCCACCCAAATAGCCTCCCTAGACAAGCCCTCTAATCTATCCTGCCAGAGCGCCGCTGTAGTATTTTCTCTGACAAGCAATGCAACACCTCCCCCTCGTCCCTCCGATTCTATCGCACCTGAAACAACAAAATCCAGGAATATTTAGTTGCCAATCACACCCCTCCTGCAACCATGTTTCACTAATAGCTACAACATCATACTTCCAAGTATCAATCCATGCTCTAAGCTCATCCACCTTTCTTACAATGCTCCTAGCATTAAAATAAATGCATTTTAAAAATTTTCCACCTCTTACTCTCTGTTTATCACTAACAACTTTACTATCTCCTTTTTCTTCCTTCTTCCCTACATCTGTTCCTACACTTTGGTTCCCCTCCGCCCTTGTATCTAGTTTAAATCCACTGGAGCCTCTCTAGCAAACCTACCTTCAAGAATATTTGTCGCCCTCCAGTTCAGATGTAAACCGTCCTGCCGGAACAGGTCCCACCTTCCCTGGAAAACTGCCCAATTATCTATAAATCTGAAGCCTCCCCTCCTGCACCATATCTTCAGCCACGTGTTGATCTGCGCTATCTTACTACGTTTCTATTTCTAAACCCGTCTGTACGTGGCACTGGTAGTAATCCTGAGATTGCTATCCTGGAGGTCCTGTCCTTTAACTTGGCGCCTAACTCCCTAAACTCACCTTTCAGGTCTTCTTCATTCTTCCTACCCACGTCATTGGTCCCTACATGGACAACAACATCTGGCTGCTCATCCTCCCTCTTGAGAATACTGAGAACTCGATCCAAGATATCGCGGACTTTGGCACCAGGGAGGCAACAGACCATCCGGGATTCTCGATCTCTTCCACAGAACATCTTATCTGTCCCCCTAACTATTGAATCCCCTATCACTACTGCTCTCCTCTTGTCCCTCCTTCCCTTCTGAGCTGAGGGTCTGGTCTCGGTGACAGAGACGCAACCACTGCAACTTATTCCTGGTAGGTCGTCCCCATCAACAGTATCCAAAATGATATACTTATTATTGGTGGGAACGGCCACAGGGGTGCTCTGCTCATTCTGTCTATTCCCCTTCCCTCTCCTGACAGTCACCCAGCTATCCGTCTCCTGACTCTTAGGGGTGACTATCTCTCTGTAACTCCTGTTTATTTCTGCCTCTGCCTCACGAATGATCCAAAGTTCATCCAGCTCCAGCTCCATTTCCCTAACTCGGTTTGTCAGGAGCTGCAGCTGGATGCACCTTTCGCAGGTGTAGTCATCAGGGATAATTGTGCTCACCCTGACTTCCCACATACTGCAAACGGAGTACTCAACTGCCCTAACTGCTGCCTCCATTACCTACTCTTAAGGTAACTAAATTAATTAAAGGAACTTACCTGGCCTTACCTCACTTGGAGTGAAGCTCGTTCTGAGCCTCTGCTCGCCAAAGACTCTCGAGCCAAGGCCTTCCTACTCTGTCTCCCTCTACAACGTCGTCCACTCCGTTAATCTGTTCACTTTTTAACTCTCCTGCTGCCTGTTGAAAATGGAAGCAACTACTTCAGTGCCTTCGTGGCTATATCAGGATATTTAGCCTTGACTTTGATCCAGAATGCCGGCAGAGATGTTATGTGAAACATATTTCTCAGCCCACCGTCATTTGCAACCTCGAGGAGTTGATCTTCTTCCCGCGCTGACATGGATGACGCGTGGGTAATGACCTCGCATGCATGCATGTTCAACAGTGCGTGACAGGGAATGAGGAAAGGTGCAGCTGACTCATATCGCCAAATCATATCATTTCCTCGCGAGCCAGTAGCGCATGCTTTGCAGCCCGGTACCAGTCCGCGGCCCGGTGGTTGGGGACCACTAGGAAAGAGTACCGTCGACGTTTCAGCCTGAAACATTGACTGTTTACTCTTTTCTATAGATGCTACCTGATTCTATTGATTCTATTGTGTTTGTTGGGTTTACTGCGTGTGCCCGCAAGAAAACAAATCTAACAGTTTTATATGCTGACATATATGCACCCTGATAATAAATTTACTTTGAACGTTTGAAACAAATTGGCCATTTTCTTCCATATGCTTGTTCTACCAATCAAAAAAATGCTATGATTTTCTATCTCACACACTATTTTCCTGCCCTATCCCTGAATCCTTTGATCTTTTTCCGCAAGTTTTTTTATCAATAGGGTCAGTTTTTAAAGTACCTTCTGCCTCTGCTAAGGGTCCTTTTGCCCGCCTCCTGAATCCTTTTCCAGCAGGTTTCCCTCTCCCAGAATCAGGCCCTCTCTTCTATCTCTCCAAACATGAAACTACTGCAAATGGCACTGCCACTAATACACCCACATTCATTACCATAAGGTGTCTGAATGCTGCTGTAAAGCACAATTAAACTTCTCAGTATGCAAGGTATTACCTGCTCCCAAACCAGAACATCTCCAAATCAACCCCCCAACAAAGATTCGTATCAATTAATTTGTTTTACGTGTGAGTCTGCATAGAAGGTGAGAGAGGGTAGGTTCAAAGGGGGATGTGAGGGGTAAGTTTTTTATTCAAAGAGTGGTGGATGCTTGGCATCTGCTACCTGGTATGGTAGTAGAGGCAAATACATTAGAGGATGTGAAGAGATATTTCGATAGGCACATGGATATAAAGAGGTTGGAGGGATACGGATGTGGTGTAGGTAGGAAGGATTAGTGTTTGGGTGTTTTTGGATTTGCTTTTCAGCTGGTTCTGCACAACACTGTGGGCTGAATAGCCTGTTCCCGTGCTATACTCTTCTATGTTCTATGACTTACGGGGATTTGCTTCCAGTTACTAAATGCCAGGCTTCATGAGCACGATTATCACACAAAGGAAGTCACTCAGAGAGCAGGTATGGCAGCAGATTGGAGCATTGACATCATCCACTGGTTTCCCTTTATCCAAATTTCCAGACATTGCAATCAGTCTAAAAGTGTGCGCTCATTATTCATTCCACATTTCAAAGGTACTTCTGCATTTGGAGGGTCAATAAATGGTTTGGAGCTCAATGACTTGCTCCTGATATTTCAAAGATTACTGGAAGTGTGCATTAATTGTGCATGGTTAGCATTCAACAAGTCACACAGAATTGTTACAGAGCTAACTTATGTTCATTAGAGCCCTTAATTATTGGTTTAATTGATGATTCTCTGCTTGTTAAATGTTTGTAATTAATTCATTGAGCAAACTGGGAGAGGAGTAATAATTGCTCAGGCAGATGTAAAATCCAGAAGAACTATTCTTCACTGACTGTAAAAATACTGCAGCATTTCCAACTATTGATCATTAGTCAGATCCAAAATATTATATACACCTTTTCTCTCTGACTTTCTCTCAGTTACAATTTCAAATGCCTCCAAGCACTGGAGATGTCAGTTGAAACCCAAATTTTGAGGGCTTTTATAGTTATTGTCAGTGGGAAGTCTGGGAAGTGTCAATCTTTACTTTGCCATTCTACTGTCAGAGTCAGATATTATGATGCAGGAGTTACCATCACATAGCGTTGTGAAATAAAGACTAATTATGTCAGGTGCAACTATGTCAGAGAATCTTGTGATATACTGTCTTGTCACAATGCAATCCTATACATACCTAGACACTTTGCTGGAACAGTAGGTGAGAATAAACTGGCTTCCAGAAAATGAATTACACAATACTTCTGAACTGTATTCCAGAAAGACTAGAATGTATGCTTCAAATTTTCACCTTTTCCTTCCAGTGGAAATTTTCCATCTCCTGGTGTATCTCAGTGGTGCCTTCAGATCTTATTGCCTTTACATTTTTCCTTTCATCTTGCTTAATGCTTAATTACATAACACTTCTTTCCTACATTAAATGTTATGAATTTCTTCTTTCTTTTCCGCTCCTTCAGTTGCTAATATAATGCCTTTTGCTTACAAATGAAGTAACGTAGATGATATCACAATATGCCAACAGCCTGAAGAAGACTGGAGCAAGCTCCACAGATGTTCATATCAGCATGCAAGACATTGCAATAACAAACAGGGCATGTTCTGAACATCCTCTTAATAACCTGATCGGCTGAATTCAAGTTCATTTCTATTATCTTTATCACTGGATTAGTCTTGTAGGAATAATTTTGGGGATTTTTCCACAAAACATTGAGCAAGGAAGCCTGCTTGACATCTTGATATAATTTGCAACCAAAATATGGATAATGCAGTTTTTGAGCATTTTACACCATATATATCTCTATATTATGATCTGTGAGAAGCCTGGAAGACTTCTCTTTCAATTTTCATGTTTTCCCATAAAGAAGTACAATGGTTTATACTCATCACTTCTCAGACACAAAAGCTAGAATTTTCCAATTGGTACTTAAGAATCTGTATGCTATTTCAGCCAGCTACATAACTGAAATTGGGAGCACATTAAAAGATTTTTAAATTGAATTTCACCCATTACCCCGTTTGCAACTTAACATATAGAAAATATATGGAGGAAACACATATTCATTTGGTTATCTTTTCTAACTTGAATACTTTTGGTGCTGCAGATTTCACATTAAACACAATTTATTCCGATTTATACGCAACAGCCTTCAATGTCAATGAACCTTATTGAAATCTCTAGGACATAAAGTGTCACCAAACATATTTGTAGATTTGTCACTTGTTATTAAAATCACTTCCTACTAAATAATGCTTTAAAATTCCAGCTAAATTATGTAAAATTTAATGTTAATGATTACAAAATTAAGGAAGTATTGTTACCAGAGTTATTGCTAGTTTTTGTACTCTAACATTATATTTAGATTAGTAGAAAAGACATAATACATGATAGTTTAAATAGCCAAAAGTTAAAGATCCTGATACTAATTTCCTCTGACAGCAAGAATACGGAGTTTATTCCGTGAGTGTGAAAGACCAGTAACCCAACATCCCTGTAGGGGTTGATATGTTATCAGCCTTTTGCAATGAGTGAAATGGAAAGATTTCTCATCATAGTGACTATCATTTATTCAAAGGCCGATTTTTCATGCACAGACCTCCATGCCATAAATCTGTACCAACAGAACTGCCCACAAGATTGCAGATTGTGAGAAATGAATAAAAACAAGCAAATCTGACCCTCCCCAAAGAGAGAAGCAGGATATCTTCCAACGCATGATAATGCATAATGCACTAGGCAACTCAGAACAAAATGAAATGTCTACAGGCAGGCAAAGTTATTTTTTAATTCTTTGGCTTTCTTCATCAGAATATATCTAAGTAACTAGCATTGAAAGGGATTTTCCACTGATTACAGCTATCCAGAATTTCTTCTGACATTTTGAAATAAATGTAAAATTGTGAAAGTCTACATCTAGATTAACAGCTACTGCTGCTTCACTTAATAAATATGGATTTACAGAACTTCATAAACACAGGAGCTTTTGAAGATGCTGGAAATCTGGAGCAACAGACACAATATGCTGAAAAACTCATCAAATCAAGCCGTATCTAGAGAGGGGAATAAACAGTCGACGTTTAGGCCCAAGACCCTTCACTAGGACTGCAATGATCCTGATGAAGGGTCTCAGCCCAAAACATCAGCTGTTTATTCCTCTTCATAGATGCTGCCTGATTTAATGAGTTCTTCCAACTACTTGTGTGTGTTGTTTGTAGAACTTCCTTTATTTTCTCAGAAGCTTCCAATGGTTATTTTGAACATATGGCTACTGTAATATAAGTAATTCCAGCTGCTAATTTGGACGTAGTAGGCGGCTGCAGGTAGCAAGGGATAAATTATCTATTAACATATTGCAATAATATTGGTTGAGATATAAATGTTGGCTAGCATACAAGCAGGAATCACAGTTCCTCCACTGAATGTTGTGGTAAGCTTCTTTATAAGCATCTAAACACTAAGGTTCAGTTTAACTCCTTATCAGAAAACCTGCACCACTAACAATGCAGCATGTCCTTGGTACTACACTGAAATGACATGATTATTATGTTCTCAAGTGCTGGAATGGAGATTGAACTCACAATCTTTTGATTCACAAGGAAGAATACAGCTACTGAGCCAAAAGGCAGTCATTTTCAATTTATTTTGAATGATGTGTTTAATAAACCACATTTTATATTGTCAGGGTACATTATCTAAGGCATTTTACACTATTGTAACAGCCATACCAACACATGGTTAGAACAGATAAACTTTTGAAAGTGATGACAATATCTTCAAATTTATTCTAGCATCCAAGAGCCTGACATTATGCTTATCCTTGGTTGAATGAAACATATTGGTGATCCCTTCAAAATTTCATGTAAATAATGACTTGGGAAAGACTGGAGCTCTTGTAACTGATTGTCTGTTAAATACTTGTTGATATCTTTTTCAGATCCTTTGCGAAATTATAATTTCCCCCTTTAAAAAGATGCCCAATCTTTAAGAGGTTGAGATATTTCTCCAGATTTTTTATTCATATAAATGCATTCTATACCCAGCAGTATTTGCACTTAAGAAAGTAGAGTTGAAATGCTTCCTTGAACTGCTGCAGTCCATGTGGTGAAGAAATCCCCATAGCATTGCTAAGTAATTATTTCTTTAATGGATCAGATTTTGCTGCAGAGAGCCTGCCACCTGCCTTTGCTGCTCCAATGCCCAGCCGACCTGCATTTACTTGATTTAGATCCTCAAGGCCAAAATTACTGGCCAAGGGTATCCTGGCTCCAATCAGCAAGACCCTCCGTAATGCCAGCGCATTGCACAATGTAATTGGGATGTATGGATGGGCCAAGAAAAGCCTCACCCACAAAAGTGATGAGGATACTTTTGGAAAGACCAATCCCACAGCCTTGCCATCTGTCAAAGATTTTAAGCTTTTGGAATACTTACTGAGAATGGAAAGCATCGAATACTTATTAAAAATGAAATAAACAATTGAAATGTATAAAATATTAAAAACACTTAAATAATTAAATTAAAAGAAACAAAAATATTTAAAGTACTTTTAAATAATGTAGATTACGATAACAAATACAAATAATTTTAAGAAATGATTTGTTCTTTCATACCTTTCTTTATCACAGCCATAAAATTTCTGGTTGCCTTAATGAGGTCACATTTCCTCCACCAAGTTTCGATCCACACACATATTCACCAGTGTAAGTGCTGGAGAATTTAAGCAGGTTCATTCTTCAGTCTCTTGACTCAGTGTAGTGTGTAGTAACAGATATGCTATTGGAACCTGTCAGCACACAAGGGATTTTGTTATGTGAATGCAAAGTGATGAACTTGCTTGTGTAAATGCTCGCAGCTCAGGCATTTCCAGGCAAGACCTCAGCCATCTGCGGAGAAAGAAATAATTTTTTTTCAGATCAATGATCTACGAACAGAACAAATGGAAGCCTGAAATTCCGTATTTCTCCATATTGCCTCCTGGCTTGCTGAGCATCTCAAGCTTTTATTTCGGATTACCGGCATCTGCATGATTTTTGTTTTTGCTTTTCAGGATGAAGCCTGCTGTGCTTTGATATAATGGTTTGATACAACTTGCTAAGGAAAGTTTAGAGTCAAATGGATTGCTGAGGATTTTATGTTATGCATAGGCCACCTCAGATAAGAATGGCAACATTTCTTCCCTGAAATCATCCTGGTAAATTCACAGCCACAGATTTAATCCATATTTATTTAGTTAACAGTTACACTCTCCAGATGTCAAAAGGGAACTCTTGCTTGTGGATCCCAAGACCAATATTTTTTAAATTTTCACACCACTGTTTAAAATATTTTACCTCAAAGAAAATAAATTAGTTCTTTTGATCATCTTCAAGTGAAAATTAGCATATGTTTGGACATTCTGAGAAAATCAATATTTTTATGTGAATTTCATTATGAATGACTATGGTTATCTGAAGCTGAAATACTGCAGCAGATTGAATTTTAACATTAACCACGAGACATCTCTGAATCAATTTTTGGAAGTTATGATTTAAAAGAAATATGTTCCCCTCACTTAACTTTCTGTGCTGGATGGGAAATCATTTTTTGATCAGTGGATGTTGACCAAGGGATGTAGCATAGTTCTATTAATGTGCAAATTAATCCGTTCTCCTTTTAAAAGAGCAGGAGGGGTGATTATTAAAGTAAGAAAACGGTACTTAATTGGTGGAAGCTATTATTGGTTTAAACCCAGAAAAATATATTTTTACCACTGATGGTGTGATGGAAGCTTAAAAAATACAATGAAATGAAAGAAATACCATAAGATATAGGAGCAGAATTAGGCCATTTGGCCCATCATGACTGATCCATTTTCTCTCTCAGCTCCAGTCCCCTGCTCATATCCCTTCATGCCCTGACCAATCAAGAATCTATCAATCTCTGCTTTAAATATACATAAAGACTTGGCCTCCACAGGAAGTATTATTACTCCTACAAAAAGAAAGAAAAGCATACATGCAAATAAAAATGATGTACTTAATGTAATGTCCTTCTTTGCTGAAAACCAAGTTAATGAAGAGAACTGAGCACTTACATTGTCCTATGTTGTACTGAGATAGCAGAAAAAAATAGCAGGTTACACTTAAATGGAGGAACACCTATCAGGAGAAAGTGTTGATCTCATCACACACAAAATTGTCAATCCTATTGTATGAAAATCAATGCGTTGGGAGGAGGGTGTTCAGATTGGAGAATTATGGGGAGAAAAAGGGTACTTGTTACACAGGCATTGTAATTATTCATTTTCTGAGAAAACAGTGTAGAATTGATGAAATTATAAATTTAAATTAATTGATATTTGATAGATTTAAAACTGTTAAATTATATACAGTAATTTTACCAGAGGGATATTATGGTAATGTGATGAAAACACCGAAAAGAATGTTTCAACTCTTCTCCTATCAACACTGACATTCTTTTTAGAAGATAAAAATAATCCTTACAACTCTGAGTTTGTGAAGTATTTACATGTGTCTTCAGCGTATTAATTTGACATATGTGCTATTGAGACTGTTGGACATGAAAATGAATTTGAATCGCGATTTTAGCTATAGATTTTTCAAATTGTGTCACAGTAAATTTTTCATCACAAATTGCTATGCAATACCAGTCATTTCCATCCCTTTACAGAATAAATGTGCTGCTTTTGAAATATGGCCCAATAAAAAAGAAAATGTGAACATTTTCAGCTCTTTCCACTTTTCACTGAATATTTGTTTTTTTAACTGAAAAAATCTTTCTGCATGCCCTATAATTTGACTATTTATAGCAATTAATTCCAAAATCCATTAAAAGATCAGCTAATTAATAACCTAAATGGATCCTACACACTGACTTCAGGCTCCTATTAGAAATTCTGCTGGACCCTTGTGTGGGCATATTGATTAACTTGCAGCAAGGAGATGTATTTCCCCTAAACTGGTGTCAGATATCTCCTCTAAGTCAGGCAATGTGGGTTCAAATATTACCGACTATTTTCCTCGGTGAAAAGATAAATCATTTTTTCTGTCCATCTAAAGCAGCACAAATTTGTCAAGATTTGGTCCCATTTCTTCAATGCTTGTCAAAGAGCAAAAGGCTTCCCACACCCAATTAGAGCAGGTAGATGGCTCTTTCACAGATTATAATGGCAGTACAATAAATATGATCAGTGATTCCAAATATAGAGCTAACTGGACAGTTTAATATAAGTTCAAGAATTTTAAAAAGTAGATGACGGTGTTCCAATAATCCCCTCCAACATGGAATAAACACTAATACTTTGAATATTCAACATAAATAAATACTAATAGGATTTTACTTTCTTATCACAAATACATCATAAATTAAGCTTTTAGAAAAGTGCCAGTGTAATAAATCAGCATTTTAAAAACAACACTGAAACTACTGATTCTTACATACTTCCTACTATGTTAGTTTCAAAACAAGACGTACCTTTGTAGAATAATCAGCATTGATGGGCTTCTCCATGGAGCCCATGAGATAGTCATTTGAATGAAATAGATGTGAAGTGGACACACTCCAGTAACTTCAGGTAGGGGGTTCTTCATGGACTGTAACTAGCAGCCAACAGCATACAGTGAGTTCTCCAGTATTCAGGCTGATGCACAGCTATTCCTTTGGATTTGATTCTTTTCTGCCAAAATTTACTGCTGATTAACAGAGGATACGGTTAAAAAAAGTCTTCAGAGGCAGTTTCATAAATAGTGCCCAGTTATAAATTGGTGCCTGTAGCTTTCTCTTTTTTTTGTCACACTACACTCTCTACTATATTTGGAGATAAAAGAAAATCATAATTAAAACAGGCAGTCATTTTGATATGTTTACTGAAATAAATCCATACTCTTTTGTAAAACATGAATAAGCAGTAGCAAAACCATCAGTCTCTCATCTATCACTTCATATTGGATTTTAGTCTCAAAATATTTGAAATGCCATGTAATTATATTGAAGAATAACACAAAGTTTGTAATGAAAAAATTAGTTCTAAACTAAGGTTTAACAGATCAATTTTGAAACAAGTAATTGAGCCAGTCAACTGCATTGCATTTAGCAACTGAAACATGAAAAGTACACATGCGGAAAACAAACTTATCCTTTCACACAAAACCGACTCTCGGTTTCTCTGTCTTCACTACTATTATTTAAATTACACTAAATTACATCAGGTATTTCAGTTATTTCTTACTTTATGGATGTCTCTCTATCTAAACTAATTTATCTTACTTGACTTTCATGCCAGCATTACTGGGTAATTTAGTCACTGATATAGCCAGTGACAGGTTTTCCCATCCCACTAGTTAACAAGGATCTGGAAACTTGAAAACCTCAACAAATGTAATAATAAAAGGGAAATATGATATTTAAAAGCAACCTAACTATCTTTGAGAAGCACAGCTTTTGCATGCACTCCGAGTCCAATCAACACTGATAGTACACAACCCACTATAAAAAGTGATGCATTATGTAGAAATCACTTCAATATCACTTCAGTCCACTCGCTAGAAAGAACTGGTGATGGCTTCTTAGACAAGAAAACTTCCATTTTCAAACAGGATAGTGCAAAGTAGATTCCTCTTCAGTCTGAGAACTTTATAAAACAGTGCATCAAAAGGGCGCAAGTGGAAAGAGCATGAAATAGGGAGGATTGAATTCATCAGTCTTGGATTCAAGGTAAGCTTAGCCCCAAGTTGCACTGAAAATAGAAACTTGGGTAACCGGAAAAAAAACAAAATGGATTTTGAGCAGAATGAGATTGCCAACACTAAATTCTGTTAATTCCACCTAGATTGCCACTAAAGAAAGCTTGGTACTAGAATTTTAAATTGTCACAAAAAAAAAACAGGATGCTTGATACATTTAGGCAAAGGCTTGTTTCTTTGACAAGAATGGGAGAGTACAAATTATTTTTCTTGTGGAGTTCCCATGAAGAAAATAATTCTTCAAAGAGCATGCATGCATTACAGAATTCTATAGTGATATAATGTGAATATTCCATGTGGAAGAACTGTCCACTTACTATTCACTTACCTCACAATATTGTATATTTAATGTTAACACTGTAATTTTAGGATTAATAATGACTTTTTTCATCTGAAAAGTTTAAATATAGCAGCCATTAAACTTACTGCTATGTTAAATTTCCCTTTGTACTGAAAGGGAGCCCTGTGCGTTAAGGAACTGCCACTCCCTCCCAGTGCTTCCTCCTTCCACATGACCCTCTAGTATTACTGACAGGTTTCTTCCCGAATGCTCATTTTGCCATATCTCCTCTACACATTTTCAGTTAGAAAAGTGGTCATATCATTTTGAGAAATTTGCTGCTTTGTTTGTTTCAGAGTTACATTGTTACCCTCTAGCTTTCTGATGCAGCTTTTGTCCATGTTTAAGCATTGCATTTGCAGCCTCAAAAGATCCACTATGTGGCTTGGCATTTTTTGCACCTCTTAAATGTACGTCGAATCTTTGATTTTATTATCAAAAAAATTATAAATTATACAATCTTGAGGTTTGTTTGTTACAGGTAGCCGCAAAGCAAGAAACCTGAAAGAACCCAATTAAAGAAAAAAATAAAAATGAAAGATCATCACCTGATGTGCAAGGAAAAAGAAAACAATTGCATCACTTACTACCAGACTCTGTCTTTCCTTCTACCCAGCAATGTACTAATGAGTTGACTCACAACTTCTAGTGGTGGTTACAGAACTGGATAATATAGGCAATTAACAAAATCTTACAGTTTGAGCTTATGAAAGAAATACAGAATACTAAAGCAGGTATCATATTCAAGAACTCAAAATTAGACTCATTAAACCAATTCTTGACTTTTTCCTGAAAAGTTCCTGTTTTCAACAGAAAGGAAAATCTTAAAACAAAGTTCAAACAATGAAATATAGATATCTACTCTCAGAACTCATCCTCATAAAAATATTATTTACTGCACAGGTACCACTTTAAAAGACACCTGAGAAGCATTCTGTGTAAAACTATCATATAGTTTCCTACAAATACTGTTGAGATGGCAGTGCAGGAGGGCCATGTTGTGATGTGTCTCATGATTGACTTTTGGCAGATTGAACAGCAACTGGACCACAGTCTATTGGGAATATGACGAGCTTCCACCAATCACACATTCAATAGTCATGCAATATATGGGCTTTTATTTGCTCTACTAGGTGCTCTATTATGAAAAACACAAAGTTTCATCTCATTGCTGTGTCCTGTATCAGATGTGCTGGCACATTATGTTCTCTTTAGAACTGTTCCAGCTGCTCAATAGCTTTCTCAGAAAGATAGAAATGCCCCAGGTTTCTTCAAATAATGGCAACAATGTTGGTTAATGGTTTTGTAGTCCTCTTGAGTATTATGCACAGTAAGATTTAGTGCATGTGCAAAATAATGTATATTACAGTAACTATCTTCCAGTGCAGCTTTCCTCATGTTAACACCATTATCTGTAATAATCATCCTGCCTGTCAGGTTATTGGAACGAATCCACTCATTCAACAGGAACTGTAAAAAGTGAAGGATGTTGGCAGCTGTGTTTTCACCCACTAACAGGGCGATCTCTAACAGTGCCAAAGCATGGTAATCATTAGTAGAGCACCCAATGGACTGTGGTTGGAAGGTAACTTAGTGTGCAATCAGGGACAAATATTTGTTAGATGTGCAGCTAGTCCATATGTCAGTGGTGAATTGAGCAGGAACTGCCTCTGCATCTTTTATCAGTGAAAGGATTTTATTTTTTATCTAGAGCCTGATAAATACATGAAATAAGTGAACATGAAAGGCAAAATGTAGAAGGAACAGCATAATCTGAGTAACAAATAATTAATCAATTTCTGAAAACTATCTACTCTGCAGCAGAGAGTATTTGGAGGTCAATAGTTATCGTTTCTGCAACCATCTGTGTAATCTTGGTAACAGCAGGATGGTTAACGGAGAAGTTGGTTTCAGACTCGAGAGACAATTGAATGGTCAATTATGATTAAATGCTGTTCTTTGGGAGCTTTTGGGTAAAAAATAATGAAATATTGTTTAAAACAAAGTAAAGGTGTGTAGCATTTGAACTTTTGCTAATGTTAATTCCTCTGTCATTGTGAGAAACATTATCTGAAAAGCAGTGACCACTAATTGAAGTTCACTACCATTTTGTCTTTTTTTCATTCCTATTTTGATTCAGTGCAAGATGAAAGTGTCATACTACTGTGTTCATTCCCAAATTAGCTTTAAACTTGCTTCTGCTAATGTGTTTGAAAATGTCAAGAGGCACCTTTCAGTTCATCATCAGGCATTTATTTTTGGATTTAAATCCTAGTAAGGAAATTTCATTCCTCAGTGAATAATACTGACAATTTGAACTTCGTAAGTTTTTTTTTTGGCGTGTGCCTGCGTTGGTGCGAGTCTGTGCGTATGCATCTGCGTGTCCGTGCGTGCGTCCGTGATGATGTCTTTTTCATGGCTTTTACAAGGCGCAGAGCGAGAGAGAGACTGTGCGGCACGCCACTCCTCACACAGACATTTTCACAGTATTTTCCCTTTATTTTACGAGGTCGAGTTGCGATCTCGACACTCAACCCGGCACGGATGGAAAGCGTACTCGGGAGTGGACCCGACTAGTTTTGAACCCGGGAACCTCTGCTCCCGGGGCTGGCGCCGATGTCGTTGTGCCACCAGCTGGCCCAAACTTTGTAAGTTATAACATTTTTTTAAAGAAAAGATGATAGAACACATTTGGACATTGGTATAATCAGGAACCATTTGGATGCAACAAGATCCCACAAACTGCAATAATTGCTGGGTACATAGGTGATAATAATAATTAAACAGTTCATGCATTATGTCCATTCAGATTGATGCATAGAACAAACCTTTTGCTTTCATTTCAGTCAATTTATTTATTATATTTATACCAGTTTATTCTGATAATTCATAAACAGCAGAAATTCATGGGCATATTTAGAAAATATACTGCAAATATTAATCTCTCAAAAAGAAATCAAGACTTGGCATCAGAGATATGGAAGGTCATACAATAAAAATATTTGGCTGCACTATTTTTTAATTCCAATATTGAAATGCTTTCTAAAATACCTAAACATGTAAGATAGAAGAAATTACACTAAAATATCAATTCCAGTGAATGGAAATTGCTTCTCTCTCCAGAAATGCTGCATGGCCCACTAAGTATCTCCAATATTTGTTGTCTTAATCCCATATATTAGTTTTAATATAAGATCATCAAGTAGATTTTTTTCTCAGTTGGCCCAGCAGCAGGGACCACTTTAGTACCAGTTTCCATTAACATGTGGTGTACACCAGACATCAAAGCAGTACCTTGGGAAAGACTGCTAACTCTAAGTTATGCCTACCTTGCTGCCACTCGATTGATGGAAGGGCATGCATGGTTTGGGTTTGATCAAGAATGGGAGAGTAATCTAGTTACCAGTTTCTTGGATTTCTGGAGTTTTTTTTATTCATCTGACTGCCTATCTACATGTTATTTAAAATGAGATCCTACCACTAAGCAAATCTTTCCCTCTCCCCCCAGTCTCCACTTTCCACGGGGGTCACTCTCTATTTGATTCCCTTGTCCACTTGTCCCCCTCCACTGATCTTCCTCCTGGTACTTATCCTTGCAAGGGGGATGAGTGCTACAGCTACCCCCGACATCTCTTTCCTCACCATTATTCAGGCCCCCAGAAAGCCCTTCCAGATGAGGCAACACTTCACCCGCAAGTGTGTCGGAGTCATCTACGGTATCTGGTGCATCAGTGTGTCCTCCTCTACTTTGGGGGAACACTTCATCAAGCGTCTTCATTCTGTCCTCCACACAAGGCAGGATTCCCTGGTTACAACCCATTTCAATTCAACTTCCCACTCCCAGTCCGACATGTTGGTCCACTGCCTCCTCTCTGTCATGATGAGGCCACATTCAGGATGGAGGAGCAACACCTTGAGGCTAGGTAGCCTCCAAGCAAATGGCATGTACATTGATTTTTTTTTAGATTATGAGGGAACACTCAGTCCTCTTTTATTGTCATTTAGAAATGCATACATGCATTAAAAAATGATACAATGTTTCTCCAGAGAGATATCACAGAAAAACAGGACAAACCAAAGAGTAACACTGACAGGACCACATAATTATAACATATAGTTACAGCAGTGCAAAGCAATACCATAATTTAATGAAGAACAAACCATGCGCACGGTAAAAAAAAGTCTCAAAGTCCCCGAGTCGACCGACTCCCGAGTCCCCGATAGCAGAGAGCAAAAAGGAAAAACTCCCTGCCATAAACCTCCAGGCCCCGTCAACTTGTCAATGCCTTGGAAGCAGCCGACCACAACCGACACTGAGTCCGTCCATCTGAAAACTTCGAGCCTCCGACCAGCCCCTCCAATACAGCCTCCCGGGTGCTATCCTCTGCCGAGCGCCTTCGACCTCGCCCCGGCCACCAAAACAAGCAAAGCTGAGGATTCGGGGCCTTCTGCTCCGGAGATTCCCGTTACCACACAGTAGCAGCGGCAGCGAAGTGGGCACTTCAGAAATTTCTCCAGATGTTCCTCCGTACTCTCACGTCTGTCTCCATCAAATCAGAATTGTGCACAGTACCCTACTTGACAGATTATAGATATCATTCACCAGAGAGGCCGCGCGCGCTGCCGTTGTGCCGCCATCTTCTCCTCCTTTCTCTAACTTCCAGAAATTTCTCCCTCACCACCTTCCTTCTTTTCCATCTCCCATTCTGGATCCATTCTCCGCCCCATTTCCTCATCTGTCCATCACCTTCCCCTCCTTCCTTCCCTTCTAAGGTCCATTGTCCTCTCCTATCAGATTTCTACATCTTCTGCCCTTTACCTATTCTATCTATCACCTCCCAGCTTCTTACCTCACCATCCCCCTTCCCCACACAACCACCTTTCCCCTCACCTGGTTTCACCTGTCACTTGCCGACTTGAACTCCTTCTCCTCCCCCTACCTTCTTAGCTGGCTTCTTCCCCCTTCCTATCACTCCTGGTAAATGGTCTCGGTGCAAAAGGTCAACTGTTTATTCCTCCGCATTGACGCTGCCTCATTTTCAAGGACTCTTCAAACATGTTCTCAATATATATTACTTATTTATTTATTATTATTATTTTTTTTTTTTGTATTTGCACAGTTTGTTGTCTTTTTCACACTGGTTGAACACCCAAGTTGGCACAGTCTTTAATTGATTCTGTTATGGTTATTATTTTATTAGGGATTTATTGAGTACACCCACAAGAAAATGAATCTCAGGGTTGTATATGTTGACATGTATGTACAGTGCTTTGATAATAAATTTTCTTGAACTTAAACCTGCTGAGTTCCTCCAGCATTTGTGTGTGTTAAGTCTGGATTCCCAGCATCTGCAGATCCTCTTGTATTTATGACATATCCTAGCAGTGTACTACATTCGCACATTCGTGGTAAAGCAAACAGGCTCCTAATTACCTGATTCAATGATGGTGCCCTTCAAGCAAATAATCCATCAATCTGCCTCTCAGTAATACTATTATAAACAAAAATTGAACTAAATTACACATTTTTCCTGCCATTTCTCCTCTTTCCTTCGGTTGCACTGACATTCCCAGAAATTAGTCCCAAATTTATGGTAATTGCAGATCAGAATTGGAGGAAGACGTTGTAATGGCCAAAGTCATTTTGTGGAGTACAGAGTAGCTGTCCTAGTCTTTCCGGCCCCACAAATTTACCTTTAATTTGCCACTCTTGCCTGTTGACTGCTGGATAAAACAGATACATTCCACAAATGAGACATAAAATCAATCAGGGACCTATGTGTGTAATAAAATGTCAATTTGCCAATTAAAAGGTTTGCCATGGGATCACACAAGGATTCTGTTCATACAGATTAATTAATTACAATGGTGTATTGAGGTAGTACAAGGTAAAACAACAATGGTATGAAAAATAAAGTGTTACAGTTACAGAGAGAATGCAGTGCAGGTAGACATTAAGTTGCAAGGACATACCAAGGTTGATTGCGAGGTCAAGGTTCCATCTTATACCAGGGAGCAGGTCATTAGGATTATAACAGCAGAATTCCAGCTGCACTTGAGAAAGGTGGCACGTGCATTCTGACTTTTGTATTTTCTGTACAATGGGAGAAGTTAGAAGAGAGATGTCTGCGGTTGGTAGGACTTTAATTATGCTGACTGGTTTATTGAGGTAGTGAAAAGTAAGACAAGAGTCCATGGAGGGGAAGCTGCTTTCCGTGAAGTGCCGAACTGTGTCCACATCTCTCACCTATGAATATCATGTTAGCTATGTCACTAATGGGCTTAAATGTTAAATGCAGTGCTCCAGTCTTCAATGTGTTACCACCCTACATTCACCCAATGGGTGGCCTTAAACTCTCCGCCTTATTCTGTGAAAATTACTAAATCAGAGACTTAATTACTATTCGTAGTTGATTTTTCCGTGCTAACGTATCAGTGTTTCATAAATCATCTGCATTGTATTTAAACTTCAGCCTCACAGACAACCTCAACTCACTGTAATTCACTGACCACTGACACAGACACCATTTCCCTGGTCCTACGCTCAACTCTGGACAGTAAAGACTCCTATGCCAGACTATTGCCTATTGGCTACCGCTCCGCCTTCAATATTATAATTCCAAGCAAGCTGATCACCAAACTCCGAGACCTGGGACTCAATACTTCTCTTTGTAACTGAATCCTTGATTCCTGACCAACAGACCACAATCAACAAGGATGAACAGGAACACCTCCACCATGATCCTTCTCAACACTGGTGTCCCACAAGGCTGAGTGCCCCTCAGATCCTTACTCTGCTTAAATACTCATGACTATGTGGCGAGATTCTGCTCCAATTCCAACTATACGTTTGCAGATGATACCACCCTAGTGGCCAATTCTTAAATAACAATAAGTTGGAGTACAGGAAGGAGACAGAGAACTTAGTGAAATAGCTCCGTGTGAGCAAAACAAAGGAACTGGTCATTGACTTCAGGAAGGGGTGCAGTGCAAATGCTCATGTTTACATCCACAATGCTGAGGACAAGAGAATTGAGAGCTTCAAGTTGCTAGGGGTGATCTTCATTAATGGCCTGTTCTGGCCCATCCATGCAGACTCCTTTGCCAAGAATGCTCACTAGTGCCTCTGTTTCTTCAGTAATTTGTTATGTCCCCTTTGACCTTCGCCAATATGAATGGATCATAGAAAGCATCCCATCCACTTGCATCAAGTCACATGGCCACAGGAAACTAGGAGTTATGGACACAGCATGGCACATCATGAAAACCAGCCTCTCCTTCATGGACTCAGTCAATACTTCTTGCCTTAAGAATGTAAACCAACATAATCAAAGATCCCACCCAACCAAACACACTGTCTTCTCCCCTCACCCATCGAGCAGAAGGTGCAAAAAACTGAAAGCACATACCACAAGCTTCAAAGTCAGCATTCTTCTCACTGTTATAATAGCTCCCTAGGACAATAAGATGGGCTCTTCACCTCACAATCTACCTCCCTATGACCTTGCACTTTATTGTATACCTGCACTGTACTTTCTCTGTAACTGTAACATTTTATTCTGCATTCTGTTTTTGTTTCACCTTGCACTACCTCAATGCATTGTTGCAAATGAATTGATCTGCATGAACCATTTGCAAAGCAACGTTTTCACTGTGACAATAAGAAATCAATTTACCAATAGTCCATTCAATGTATTAGGGATATCAATTTGGGAGATAGCTGGGGTAAATATTTATGAGTATAGATGTAATAGATTACAGTCCCATTTAAATATGTACATGCAGCTCCTTTAAAGAGCGCATAGGCCATGTAAAATATGTAGTATATGTGTAAATTGTAATGGTTGCCTTGGCTACTACCACTTTATAGATTATGTTTTGTGTTTAAACAATGTGTATTGAAAGTTGCAAGTCAGTGAAGAGTCCTTGAATAAACTACACAGACAGTCAAACTACAGTAATCCAAGTTCAGATTGTTTGAAAATCCTGATTGTCTGGCATCTGACCATGAATTAATCTGGAATGTTAGCTGGGTGTTCAGTGCGTAAGATTGGTTAGTGGCCAGAGGTGCAGGCCCAGACTGCAATCCAGGAATCTCTGAATGGGTAACCCTTTATTTTGAGACAGTAACCCCTGGTTCCAATTTTTTTTTATTTTTTTGAGATATAGCACAGGATAGACCCTTCCAGCCCTTTGAGCCGCACTACCCAGCAATCCTCTGATTTAATCATAGGCCATAGTGATCATAGTATAATTGAATTTCACATACAGATGGAGGATGAAATACTTAGATCTAAAACTAGTGTATTATGCTTGGACAAGGGAAACTACAACAGGATGAGGGAGGAGTTGGCTAATGTGGATTGGGAGCACAGGCTATTTGGTAGGACAGTTGAGG
Organism: Mobula birostris; assembly: GCF_030028105.1. Taxonomy (NCBI): domain Eukaryota; kingdom Metazoa; phylum Chordata; class Chondrichthyes; order Myliobatiformes; family Myliobatidae; genus Mobula; species Mobula birostris. The sequence continues at coordinate 45,325,830 of NC_092384.1, forward strand.
AACAATGGAATACTTTCAAAGAGATTTTTCACAGTGCTCAACAAAAGTATATTCCAGTCAAAAGTAAGGACAGTAAGAGTGGGGAGAGCCAGCCTTGGATAACTAAGGAAATAAAAGATAGCATCAAATTAAAAACTCATGTGTACAAAGTCACAAAGAGTAGTGGGAGACGGGATGATTGGGAAAACTTTAAAAAGCAACAGAGAACAACTAAGTAAGAAATAAGGAAAGGGAAGATAGAGTATGAAAGTAAATTAGCACAAAATATAAAAACAGATAGCAAAAGTTTTTATAAATATATAAAGCGGAAGAGGGTGGCTAAAGTCAACGTAGGTCCCGTGGAAGACGAGAAGGGGAAATTGATATTGGGTGAAAGGGAAATGGCTGAGGCATTGAACGACTATTTTGTGTCGGTCTTCATGGTGGAGAACATGTCTAATATACCAAAGAAGGATGTTATGGACAAAATGGGAGGTGAGGACCTCAATAAAATCACTGTCACTAATGAGATAGTGATGAGCAAAGTAGAGGGCCTGGAGGTAGATAAGTCTCCAGGTCCTGATGGGATGCATCCCGGGGTGCTGAGGGAATTGGCGGAGGTTATAATAGACATATTGGTAATCATTTATCAAAACTCTCTAGACTCTGGGCAGGTCCTGGCAGATTGGAAGACAGCAAATGTCACGCCACATTTTAAAAAAGGATGTAGGCAAAAGACAAGCAACTATAGGCCAGTTAGCTTAACATCTGTAGTCGGGAAAATGCTTGAAGTTGTCATTAAGGAAGAAATAGTGAAACATTTAGAAAGGAGTGGTTCCATTAGACAGACACAGCATGGATTCAGAAAGGGCAGGTCCTGTTTGACAAACTTACTGGAGTTCTTTGAGGATATAATGAGTGCAGTGGATAGAGGGGAACAGGTGGATGTTGTATACTTGGATTTCCAGAAGGAATTCGATAAGGTGCCGTACAAGAGGCTTATAAATAAGATACGGATGCATGGAGTCGGAGGAAGTGTATTGGAATGGATAGTGGATTGGTTAACCAATAGAAGGCAGAGATTTGGTATAAATGGGTGTTTCTCTGGTTGGCAGTCAGTGGTAAGTGGGGTGCCACAGGGGTTGGTGCTAGGCCCGCAGCTGTTTACCATTTACCTGTCCTGACGAAGGGTCTCGGCCTAAAACGTCGACTGTACCTCTTCCTAGAGATGCTGCCTGGCCTGCTGAGTTCACCAGCAACTTTGATGTGTGTTGCTACCATTTACAATGATGATTTGGAAGAGGGGACTGAGTGTAGTGTTGCAAAAATTTGCTGATGACACTAAACTGAGTGGAAAAGCAAATTGTACAGAGGATATGGAGAGTCTGCAGAGGGATATGGATAGGTTAAGTGAGTGGGCCAAGGTCTGGCAGATGGAATACAACGTTGATAAATGCGAGATCACCCACTTTGGAAGGAATAATAGAAGAGCAGATTATTATTTAAATGTGAAAGATTACAGCATGCTGTTGTGCAGAGGGACTTGGGAGTGCCTGTGCATGAATCACAAAAAGCTGGCTTGCAGGTACAATGGGTTATTAAGAAGGCAAACAGAATGTTGGCCTTCATTGCCAGAGGGATTGAATTCAAGAGCAGGGAGGTCATGTTGCAACTATACAGGGTACTGGTGAGACTGCACCAGGAGTACTGTGCGCAGTTCTGGTCTCCATACTTGTGGAAGGATATACTGGCTTTGGAGGCAGTGCAGAGGAGGTTCACTAGGTTGATTCCAGAGATGAAGGGGTTAACCTCTGAGGCGAGATTGAGTCACCTGGGACTATACCCTCTGGAGTTCAGAAGAATGAGAGGGGATCTTATGGAAACATACAAAATTTTGAAAGGGATAGATAAGATATAAGTAAGAAAGTTTGTTTCTGTTGGCAGGTGAGACTAGAACTAGGGGACATTGCCTCAAGATCAGGGGAGAAGATTTAGGACAGAGATGATGAGAAACTGTTTTTCCCAGAGAGTGGTGAAGCTGTGGAATTCTCTGCCCAGGGAAGCAGTTGAAGCTTCTTCACTAAGTATATTTAAGATACAGTTAGATAGATTTTTACATAGTAGGGGAATTAAGGGTTATGGGGAAAAGGCAGGTGGATGGAGCTGATTTTATGGACAGATCAGCCATGATCTTATTGAATGGTGGGGCAGACTCGATGGGCCAGATGGCCTACTCCTGCTCCTATTTCGTATGTTCTTATATTTATGTTAATCCTAGCCTAATCACGGGACAATTTACAATGAGCAATTAACCTACCGAACGGTAGGTATTGGGCTGTGGGAGGAAACCAGAGCACCCAGAGGAAGCCCATGTGGTCACCGGGAGAAGATACAAACTCCTTACAGGCAGTGGTGGGATTTTCTCGCCAAACAATCTTCTTAAGCCCATAATAATGAGATCGCGTTTCATTCTTCTACTGTAAATTCAAGATGATGTAGATCCAGTTTGCATAATCACTCTTCAAACCACTGCACACCTTTCATTGCAAGTGCATCCTCTTCAGCTCGGGAAGTTGCACAATTGCAGAGCCTTTCAGATGCAGTCCTAGCAAAGCCTTATAAAATTGGAGTACGATATTTCAAAGTCTCCTGCAATAAAAGCCAACATACCACTTGCCTTCCTGATAATCTCCTTGATCCTGCTTGTGAGCTTTTAGTGATTCATAAACAAGGATTCCCAGATCCCTGAGTACTAGCACCTTTCACTCCCTCTCCCCTGAAAAACATGTAACCTCTCATTTTTTCCAACAACACGATCTCAGGTATTTCCAAACTATATTCCATTTATCATGTCCTTGCCCATTTAATTTATCTTTCCTTATCTATCTGAAGCCTTTCTGCATCCTCCACAACCCCACACTGCCACCTAGCTATGTTTATCAGCAAACATGGATACGTATATAACTGAGACTGAAGATGCTGGAACCTGGAACAAAAAGGCGATCTGCCAGAGAAGCTCAAAGGCTGAGCAGCACCTGTGGGGGAAGTATGATTGTCAAAAGTCACTGGTTGAGATCCTGCATCAGGAATGTGATTGGAGAGGGAAGATAGCCAGTACAAAGAGGAGATGGGAGATAGTACCTTCAACCCTTATACAATCTCTGAGAAAAATTATGAGCAGTTAGGGCTTCAGTGCTGATCACTACGTTGCCCCGCTATTCTAAGCCTAACCTCTTTTTTCATCTGTTAATTAATGCATTATCATAAGAAATATATTACCTCCAACACCTTTTGCTCCATTTTTATTTAATAATCTATTGTGTGCCACTTTATTGAAGGGCTTCTGAATGTCCAGGCATACCACACCAACTTGCTTACACCTATCTACAGCAACTCACTAAAAGCTAGAGGAATTCACTGGGTCTATGGTGGGAAATGGAAGGTTGACATTTTGGATCAAGACCCTTCATTAGGACTGGAAAGAAAGAGGGAAGATAGCCAATATGAAAAGATTGGGGAAGCCACAAAACAGGAACTAGTGGGTGATAGGTGGATGCAGGTGAGGTGGGGAGGGGTAATAGGTAGGTAGGGGAGGGGCAGGGAAGGAGATGTAAGAAACTGGGAGGGTGATTGGTGGAGGGAAGGAGATGTTAAGGACATTGGACCATGGAATAAAGGGAAGGAGGTGCAGAGATAAACCAGTGGGGGAAATGTGTGAGTGATGGGCAGATTGAGAAGGTGGGAGGGGGAAAAGGGATAGGATGGTGCAGCCAGTGAGACAAGGGAATGAAAGGGGGGTGAGGAGGGGATTGGTTACCAGAGCTCAGAGAAATCAATGTTCATGAAGTGAGGATGCAGAACTTATCTATTCTGCTAAATAGAACATTAAAAACAGGCATCTCAGACATACTTCCATTTCATAATCCATATTTCCTTCCCATAAATCGTGTTATTACATTATAATTCCATTTGTTACCCTTTCCATAAAAGTAGGTTTTAAGCTTTTTTTCCCCATGTTGTTGATATCAGGCAGACAAGTCAATAGTCCCATTGCAGGTTGATATTTGCTGGATTCATCAACCATTCTAGAAACAATGGAAATTTGGAAGATGGCAATCAGAGCATACATTTTCTCCATAGTACTTCCTTCAAAACCACCGAGTGCACACCATCTTGGTTCACAAGATCTATTGCCTTTTAGCCACATTAATTTTCCCAACACTAATTATTTTCTAATGCTAATTTCTCTAGATCTGCAGGATTCAACTATTGCCAGCTTTTTTCTGGTCTTCCATTAAGATGGAAACAGCTATTTGTCTAATTTCTCTACCATTTCCTTATTCTTAAATATATTGTTTCTGTCTCACTCTGTAAGCCACTCACATTAACTTTGCCTGGCCATTACCTTCTACCATAAATTTTTTTATTTTCTGGAGAATTATCCATGTATTCTACCATCATTTTCGTTGGTTCACCTTTGTGGAAGTCTGAAAATTTCCCAATCGTCAGAGCTTAATGTTTTTCTTGGTAATATTATACACCTTTGCTTTGATTAAATACAATCTTTATCTTCCTTTGATAGTTTCAGTTGCAAAACACATTCCTCGATTTTCTTTTTCATATTAGGATATATATTTCTTGTAAGCTATGTATCAATTCTTTAAATATTAGCCATTGGATATTTACACTCATATCTTTTTATGTAATTTTTCTATCTACTATAGCTAAATCATACAATATTACATGGCAGTTTGTTTTATTCAGATTCAACATCCTACTTTCAGAATGAATTCAGTCACTTTCAGTTTTCATATAAGATGTTATCATTTTGTGATCTCTGTTTCCTAGTATCCCACTAATCAATTAAGCCTTTCTCATTGGCACATGTAGTAAAGTAGCTTGTTCCCTCACTGGAACCTCAAAATGCTAATCTACAAAACAATCCCTTATCAGCTTCATGTGTTTATCATCAACATTTTAACTGTTGATTTGGTTTTTCCCCAGTCAACATGTAAAGTCCCCCATGGTTATTTCGTTACTCCTTTTGCACTCTGTTCTAATATCCTGGTTATCACATGTCCTGCTTCACCTCTACTGCTTGCGGCCTATGTTCAACTCCTGCCAAAGTTTCCTGTCCACTTCTGTTTCTTAGTTTCACCCAAATCAATTCTATTTCTGGATCTTCTGAGCTAAGGTTCTTTCTCTCTGTTGTCTTTATTCCATTCTTTAATATCAGGGCCACCATATATCCTTTCCTATTTTGCCTGCTCCCAAAAATAGTAATTATGCATTTAAAAGGAAACTGAATAAATGTACAACTGAGAAAGGAAGAGGGTGACAGGGTTGAAGGAGCTAAATAATGAGTTTTCTTTTAATAACAGGAGGACAAGGACTGCATGTTAATGTTATGTACAGTATATTGGCTCTCAAAAAGCATCTGATAGAGCATCATTTATTAGGTTCGTTAGCAAGACCGTGATAACAAGGGCAATAGCAACATGGATACAAAATTGAAAAACAGGGAAAACAAATGAGTGACCACTTCTAAGGCTGGATAAAGCTGTACAGCAGAGCTCTGTGAGGTAGAGTACTAGGACTAGTAATGGTGTTGATACAGATTAATGAATTGGAATTTGAAGTATAGGTCACAAACGTGAACCATGTAGATGACCTACAGAAAATTTGGTAGTAAACATTGAGGAGGACATAAGCAGGCTGCAGAACTGGCAGACAAACAGTAGGTTAATGAAATTCCAACACAGAGCGCAAGAAGTCAGGACACAACTTCTTGGTTTAGAATCTTTGGCCATGGTTAACCCATGCTCAGACTTATCTGATCTGACCAGACATATATGACCATAAGACACAAGAACAGTATTAGGCCATTTGGCCCATCGAGTCTGCTCCACCATTCCATCATGGGCAATTTATTATCCGTTTCAACCCCATTCTCCAGCCTTCTCCCTGACTAACCATGAACCGATCAACCTCCACTTTAAATATACTCATTGACTTGCCATGCACAGCCATCTGTGGCAATGAAGAAATAAAGAAATTCCTCCTCATCTCTGTTCTAAATGGGCATCCTTCTATTCTGAGGCTGTGCCCTCTGGCCCTGGACCAAACCATTATAGGAAACATCCATTCTGTCTGGGCTTTTCAATATTCAATAGGTTTCAATGAGATCTTCTCTCATTCTTCTAAACTTCAGCAAAAACTGGCTCAGACTCATCAAACGCTCCTGAAATGTTAACCCTTTCTATCTTAGAATCATTCTCATGAACCTTCTCTGGACTTTCTACAATGGTAGCACAGTTTTTCTTAGATAAGGGCCCAAATCTGCTAACAATACTCCAAGTGCAGTCTGATCAATGACTGATAAAGCCTTAGCATTGCATCCTTGATCTTATATTCTGGTCCTCTTGAAATGAATGCCAACAATGCATTTACCTTCCTTATCACCAATTTAACCTGCAAATTAACCTTTACGGAATCTTGCACAAGGTTTCCCAAGTCCCTTTGCACTTCTGACTTTTGAATTTCCTTATTTATGAAATAATCTATGCCTTTACTCCTTCTACCAAAGTCCATCACCATATATTTCCCTACACTATATTTCATCTGCCACTTCTTTTCCCATTCTTCCAAGTCTTTCTGCAGCCTCCCTGTTTCCTCAACACTACCTACCCCTCCACTTATTTTGTATCATCTGCAAACTTGGCCACAAAGCTAGCAACTCCATTATCTAAATCATTGACATATAAGGTGACAAGAATCAGACCCAACAGCTACCCCTGCAGAACACCACTCATCACCAGCAGCCAACCAGAAAAGGCCCCTTTTATTCCCAGTCTGGGAATTTGTTTAGATATCTTGGATAGTGGGAAAGTCTCAAGCAAGAGAACACAGTTACAAGATAAAGAAGGAGTCATTTAAAATGGAGCTTTAAATCAGCAGGTGATGCTGAATGTCTGGAATTCTGTACCCCAGAGCAATATGGAGACTACATCATTGGAATTACTTACAGTGGAGGCAGATGTGTGGTTGGAAGATCAGGGCATTGAAGGCTATGGGACACCGGTATAGAAAAGGAGCAAAGGCCAGCATTGATCATCCTGATTGCAGAGCAGCTTTTAGGACCATGTTGCCTATTTCTGCTCTGACTTTCTTATGTTCTTGAAGAGGTTTAGAATAAACTTCTGAAAGATTGGGAAGTTATAGGGAACTAACACCGAAGAGAAGATAGGCTTATCGAAGATCAACCATGATTATATTGAGCACAAGAAAACAGGGGCAAGCTTGAGGACAATAGTGAGGAAGCCATTCAGTATGCTTGTCTTTATAGGGCAAAGATATGAGTATATAGGTTGAGATGTCATATTGATTTAATCAGGCGACACCTCCCCTCCATTGTGGACATCTTCAAAAGGTGCTGCTTCATGAAGGCAGTATCCATCATTAACGACCATCTCCCTTCGGGTCATGCCCTCTTCTCTTTTGTGTTCTCTGTTCCCTAGTACCCCACTAATCAGTTAAGCCTTTCTTGTTGGTACAACATTAGATCTAAAGTAGCTTGATCTCTCACTGGTTCCTCAAAACGCTAATCTGCAAAACAATCCCTTACCATCTTCATGTGCTTATCATCAACACTTCAACTATTTCTCCCCGGTCAACGTGGAGGTCGGAAGCTTGAAGACACGCACTCAACAGTTTCTGTCCCTCTGCCATCAGATCTCTGAACCCATGAACACTACCTCAGTAACTTGCTCTATCTTTACACTATATTTTTACATTTCTTATTGTAACTTGTAGTATTTTCATGTATGGCACTGAAAGACTGCACTGTCAAGAAACAACAAATTTTGTGACATTTCTCAGTGATAATAAAATCTGATTCTGAGTCTACTGGTCAGAGGAAGGGTTTATTCTTACTGAAACATAGGAGGCTGAAGGTGAACTTATGTAGTTTTATAAGATTTGGAGGGGCACAGTTGGTGTGGTATTTTTCCTGGGGTAGGAATGTCTAAAACTAGAGGGCTGAGGTTTAAGGTGAAGGGAGGCATTTAAAGGACATTTGAAGGGCAAGTTTATCATAGAGATGTTATTATTTATACAGAACAATTAAAGTGGAAGCCAAATACAATTCCAACATTTAAACAGATAGGGAAAGATGCAAGCTCAGTGCAGACTAATGGGATTTCAGTAGCTTTGCAGCACAATTGCCAGGGATGAGTTGGGCTAAAGGTCTTTTTCAATGCTGTACCTCCTATGACATTATAAGTGCTTTAAATTATTATTTCTAAAACATAAAATGCAGTTAAAACTTTTCAGTGAAAATAATTGAACTCAACAAATCAGAACCTTTATCTCTTTTTTCTTAAATATTGTCATTAAAGAACTCTATTGAAATTTATGAGGTCATTGAATATGCAGTAGACATCCAAGCTCAGTAGCTGAGAACTGATTTCCAGCTCCTGCTTCTTGACTCCATAGGGACTTCCATACTTGACTAAGTAACTACACATTGAAATCATGGTGCTGAAATACATCCCAGGATGCGATGGGACATATCATCAGTGATGTAACCTGGGGTCATTGGGTGTTTTATGTCTTTCAACATCAGACACTCTTGCCCAGGCGACCCAGCCAGGATTGATCAGGCCCTGGCTTGTGTCCCAGTTACATCTTTTGAACCATAGCCATCTGGAGGCTTGCTCGGCAGTCTATTTTCTTTGCAGCCCCCGTAATGCAAAGGAGAAAGCAGGTTCTGCAGAGCAACTAGCCAACGAAACCTTTACACTCTGCCTCTATAGGCTCGGTATTGTGTCCTCCACCCCTATCTCTGGCACTGGTATTTGGGTTACTTACACTCAAATGCCTCCTCAATTCGGCCTTCCCAAGGCACTGTCAGATCTATCATGGCCTCCTGCTTCGAGGTTCCTGTCAGAATGACCATGTCGGGCCTCAGTAATGATGATGCAATAAAGTAAGGGATCTTTAATTGCTTGCCAAGATCGACTTTCAATTACCAGTCTCACGCTGTTGGGAGCAAGCCTGCCGGTGATCTGTGCTGAGGCTGTGGTTAGTCTCCAACTTTGACAAAGGCTTGAGCTTTCTGGATTGGCAGAGGTGCCTACTGTTGTTAATGGCGGAGAAGATATTTTCTGCCACTGCTTCAGCACCTGGTCATGGCACTCACAGTAGTGGCCTTGCCCCGGAGGATCCATCTACTGCCTGGGGCTCTGATGTATCTCTCACCATTAGGTCATCCATGAAAGCTCTAACTGGTGGCTGCCGCACGCTTATCTTAGTCAGAGAGCCTCTACACTCCACTTCGGCTGCCTTAACCAGTACGTTTGTGGTCAGGGAGAAGAGGATCATCGAGGTTGTACATCCAGTTATAATATCCTTCTCAAGGCAGTGCCAGCCTGATGTGGTCCTTCCTGAGGTGACTCTCAATATGAAGCTCCCATCGCAGTCTAGGTGAGGTCCTTTATCTTCTACGGGAAGGAGAAGATGGCGGCGCAACGCAGCGTGCACGGCCACTCCAAAATGATATTGTATTTGTTAAGTAGGAGCCGTGCACAATCCTGATTTGATGGAGACAGACGTGAGAAGCACCGAGGAACAGCTGGAGAAACTTCTGAAATGCCCGCTTGGCTGCCACTGCTACTGTGCGATCGAGAATCTCCGGAGGGGAAGGCCCCAAATCCTCGACTTTGCCTAAATAGTCGGCTGTGGTCGGGTGCTTCCAGGGTGTTGCATCGGCAAGTCTGCAGCACTGGAGGTTCATGGCAGGGAGAGTTTTTTTTCTTCCTTCTACTGTCTGCGTGAGATGATGGGACTTTCGAGAGACTTTGAGACTTTTTTCTACTGTGCCCATGGTCTGTTCTCTATCAAGTTACGGTATTGCTTTGCACTGTTGAACTATATGTTATAATTATGTGGTTTTTGTCAGTTTCTCAGTCTTGGTTTGTCTTGTGTTTCTGTGATATCATTCTGGAGGAACATTGTATCATTTCTTAATGCATGCATTACTAAATGACAATAAAAGAGGACTGCGTGTCCTCATAATCTAAAAAAAACTTATTGTTGGTTCAGCGCGATCTCCACCTGCTTCTGTGGTACTGACCCGTACATATTGCAGGGTCTAGCCATAGTACCACTAGGTCTCCCTTTCCTTCGCACGTCTCTCTGATCAGCTGGGAAACCATGGCCGTGTGTTCCAGGCACCCCGGCACTCTGGGAATCCCTCCTTTCTGTACAGAGGTACCCATGTAGATATTTTGGAGGAGAAGCTCAGTCAGGAGACGGGAAACAAGACTGAAAACCACCTTCCCTTCTGCAGCAAGGTGGATCTAAACTGCTCAGTATGGCAGATAATGCCATTTCAGTAAGAAAATTGAATTGACTTCAGTTCTTACATCCTTCGCATTCATGAGGAGTAAAAATCTTTATGTGCCATCTTCGTCTAAATGCCAGACATCAGCTTACACTAGCCACTTCTGGACAGATACTTACCAAATAGTGCAATTCTAAGGGGCGGCAGACCTGGGAGAGCTTGTGTATATTCAAGGAGGTAGGTCAGCAAGTTAACCTCAAACAAGAGAAAATCTGCAGATGCCGGAAATCCAGAGCAACACAGACAAAATGCCGGAGGAACTCAGCAGGCCAGGCAGCGTCTATAGAAAAAAGTACATTAAATGTTTCAAGCTGAGACTCTTTGGCAGGACCAGAGAAAAAAAGCTGAGCAGTAGATTTAAAAAGGTAGGGGGAAGGGATAGAGAAACACCAGGTGACAGGTGAAACCTGGAGGGGCAGGGATGAAGTAAAGAGCTGGGAAGTTGATAAGTGAGATGAGGTGAGAGAGGGAAAAGGGGATGGGAAATGGAGAAGTGGGGGGGGGGGTTTGGGGGATATTACCTGAAGTTTGAGAAATCGATGTTCATGCCATCGGTTTGGAGGCTACCCAAACAGAATATAAGGTGTTGTTCCTCCAACCTAAGTGTGGCCTCTTCACAACAGTGGAGGGGACCATGGATGAACATATCGGAATGGGAATGGGAAGTGGAATTAAAATAGGTGGCCACTGGGAGATCCCACTTGTTCTGGCGGATGGAGCGTAGATGCTCGGCAAAGTGGTCTCCCAATCTACATCGGGTCTCACCGAAGTACAGGATGCCACACTGGGAGCACCAAACACAGTAAATAACTCCAGCAGACTCACAGAAGAAGTGTCGCCTCACCTGAAAGCATTGTTTAGGGCCCTGGATAGTAGTGAGGGAGGAGGTGTAGGGGCAGGTGTGGCACTTGTTCCACTTGCAAGGATAAGTGCCAGGAGGGAGATCAGTGGGGAGGGACGAATGAACAAGGGAGTCACATCGGGAGCGATCCCTGCTGAAAGCAGAAAGTGAGAGGGAGGAATAGATGCGCTTGATGGTGGGATCCCACTGGAGGTGGTGTAAGTTTCAGAGAATTATTTGCTGGATGCAGAGTCTGGTGGGATGGTAGGTAAGGAGATGACATTGTGGACTTTTAAACAGCATAATTTATTAAAGCTCAGATGCTTGTGAAACTTACATAAACATTAGTTCAGTTTTGGGAAACGCTTAAACAAAAACAGAAAGTACTGGAGAAACTCAGCAAGTCAGGCAGCATCTGTGGAAAGAAACAGTCAACATTTCCAGACTGCCTCCTTTAACTTTCGATCTAGAGACTTAATGAGCAAAGTGCCAAGGCTCCGGAAGAAAATGTTTGGTAGATTCCTGTGGGGAAACAGAAAGAAATAAAAAGTGACTTTATTTTTGCTCTCCACAGGTTCTACTTGATCTGCAAAATATTTTCAGAATTTTCAGATTCCCAGCATCCACAGTATCTTGTTTGTGTACTGAACCTTTTCATTATATCTACCTGACAGGCTATACTGTGAAAGTCAACTTTAATTAAATCTAATACCAACATTTTAAATGCTTTTTCTTGGTTTTCCCCTTTCTGTAATTGATAAGAGATTATATTACAATAACATTCACACAATTAAAATTTTTACCTTAGTTGTTTTTTTTTCCAGAAAATGCTTATAATAGTCCAGGAATACAATGCTTCTAAACCCGTGCATCAATTAAGTGCCTCTTATTCCAACAGGACTGTGTTAATTTCTACAAATTCAATGCTCAGATTCTCTTTCAATTACCAAATCAGCTCCAATAGACTCTTCTGTTCACAGAGAAATAATAATTAGAATTGTCTACTTTTTAGAAGGAAATTTGAATATAGTCCATCACTATGTGTACAACTTGTTATATGACATTGCAAGAAATATAATATACCTCAAGTTATTTTTAATTAAATTATGGTACCAACCAGTCCTACTACTTGGCATTGAATTCCACCATTGCTACTGATAAGGTTCTTAAAATTAATTAGGAATACTTCCTTCCTTCAGCAAACAAATTCAGTAAAGCATGCTTGCCAGCTATGCTGCAGGATATGATTTGAAATGGCAGAGGCTAGTAAAACTGCATTATGAACATCCTCTGGTGAGCACAAATGGGAAAACACTAGGTTAAGCTCTGACAGTCAGTAGTGGATGGATTAGCTCTTCCTATAAATAAGCACTGATCACCTCCATTTTATTGAACTCATTTTTCGCCATGCAAGGACCATAAGATGCTTCTCCTGCAAATTTTCCCCTACACTTTGGCAGCACTGATGGTGTCAGCCATGGCAGATTTATTGCCCATTCATTCATGGGAACAAAAAACCCTGCCAGGGCTGGCTGCAGTACACGCAGTAGCAGTTAGTTCAAAAGATAACAGCTGCAATACCTCACTTTCCCATTCACCGTTTACTTTACACATCACCTTCAAGTAATAAATGTTTTGTGTCAGTTTCGGGTCCAATACCAGTGATATAGTAACAGCAAAAATGTTACAGCAAGTACACCAAGAAAGGGGTCAGTTATAAACCCAAAAGCATGCCTCTCAATCAATAAGTGTTTTTATTGTATTACTGACCTTGAAGCAGCACCCATAACAACAGCAGTGGTTTAATCTTTCGCAAACTTAAACCTGGTGTGAGTAAATGAGTCTAATAAACACAGAATTTAGATCTGATGCTTCAATGCTGCTACTTCTGACCTAAATATTAACTATTATAATGCTTGCAGTGAAATTTTATCTTTTGGGGACTAATCACCAAAATTATCTGATGTGGTTGCTACAACTTCCAAATCTTATTTTAATTACGCACAGTTATGCAAACGTGCAATAAAAACCTTTTCATCATTGTTAAATTACCTGCTCCCTGCTGCAAAAGCTCGTGATTTCTTTCAAAGAATTACGATCATTTTATAAGTGTTCGCTTTTGCAATGCCACTTATGATGACAAATTCTGCCTGAACTTTCAGTCAATTAAACCTAGTTTTAACAAAAACACTTTTTATGTAATCTGCTGTCTCCACATTGCAATGTTTTAACTGTATCAAATTTCATAAAGTAGTTATCATTCTCTTGTTTTTATGTACTTACTGAATATGAGTATGTGAAAGTACGAAGATTTTTCTCTTCATTTTCAGGACACATTTACCACTAACTATATAGCATATATCATCAAATGTATTCACTAACAAACAAAAATGTAAATGTGAACATATTATCACTGAAAAATAGTGGTTGATACAATACTTTCAACTTCTCTACATGCACTGAGAAGGAACTTAATCATACATTCAACTGCATTGAGCTAATGCAGTTTGTTTTTGTGCCACTTCGCAACTATGAATTCTCTTTGCAGCTCACCCTATCAAAATCACACTTCTGGAAGACTTAGCCACAGCCAAGCACTAAAACTGACAATTATTCTACAGTCATGTTCTGAAGAAATCCACTCTATTCTGAAGAAAATATATAATCTGAGAATTGATGACTATAAGGAAATGCTTGGAAGGTCAATCAGAATGTATTGCTATTTACAAGTTGTGTAGATATTCCTGGCCTTATGGCAAAATTTGTTACGTCACATGTATTTTTTCCCACGGCAAAATTTGTTATATCACATGTATTTTTTCAACAAAAAAATTGCATGCATATCATTTTGACAGATATTCACAATTCTTAAGACAGGACAGCAGTTTTTATTTTCTTTCTCTTTCAGGATATTTTCCTTAAAAACATCTTTAAGAAGAAAATCATAAATGAGCTTGTTCACATTGTGCCTCAGCTTTATGATAGACAATGCACCAAAACGCAGGGCAGCGATAAAGAGCAGACATGATGTCAAGGAGAATGGTAGAGTCAAGTACCAGTCCTGCAGAAGGGACTCTACAGAGCCTGCAGGCCATATTTCCCAGCATTGTATTAGTAGTCAGCTCCAAATGCAAACTTTGCTTCTCACCACCATGCAGCATTGGGTGGTCAGTGCCCAAACTTCCATTGCAACAAAAGCAGGAGTCACTCACTGCTAGTTTAAAATTATATCAGAAGTATGAAGTTGTGTGCATTGGAAAAGGATGGACAGAATGGACCTGCTTCATTTTGAGATGTGAAGGTTGAGGTATAAGTTCATAGAGATCTTTAAAACCAAGAAAGCTTTGATGGAGTCGCTGCAAATTTTTTTCAGGTGAGGAAGGACATAACTTGGGGCCATCATTGTCAGACAGTCACCTAGAAATCCAACAGGGAATTCAGAAGAAACTTCTTTACTGAGAGAGTGTAGATAATCTGGAAATGACTGTCCAGGAAATCAGAAGTGATGAGCTATATTTTAGGCTGGACAAGCCCATGAGAGAGAATGATGGAGAGCTATATGGGTAGACTTAGATGAAGAATCACTTGAGTATGCTCCAATGGGGCATAAATGCCAGCTTCAACTGGTTAGGTGACATGGCCTACATTCGTATCTTATGTAAACCTATGTAAACTTGTTCATACAGTTTGCCATAGATGATTCATAAAGCCAACAGAATTACATTCTATTAATGTCATTGAATGTACAATTTGCATCATTTCACTTTCCTTGACATTTTTTAACACTTGATGCAAAGCTAGATGAAGAAAATATCAGTTTATAAACTGTTCTTAACATGAATATTTTATGTATGAAAGAGAATTTAAATCTAATTACACTACAATAAAAGAGTATGTATTTTATTAACCTCAGTATAAATGGTATAAGCATTAAGATAAAGTGTCTTTAAATATGACTTTTTAACCATTTATTTCTGAAACTATGTACAGCTGCATTCCTATATGCATACATATTGTTTATTCCCATTACACTCTAACCTGCATTACCCATTTCACTGCCCTGCACTTTTGCCTTCTTTTCTAATTAATTTTTCAAATTTCCCCTCACCTGAACCCCGCCCATAATATTTAGTCAAAGCTTTATTTATAGTCCCAGTTATTTGATTTGCTAAAACATTGTTTCCAACTCCATTCATAGAACAGCTTCCACTTTGGCCAGGACTGAAACCCATTTCACCCACACTGATCACTGAGTTATGTGGTCAACAACATTAACGACATTAATCTTAATCTCTCCCTGCTTTTTATTTTTGAACTCTCTTCCCTTGTAAAGTTTATTTCCTAGAAAGTAATCTGACTTGACGGTAACCTTGTTAATAACCTTTTTGATCTGGATGGCAATTGATACCAACAGCTTTTAAGATGCGGGGGTGTACCTACAATACACAACAACACTTTTTTTTCTTTTTCCCTGTTTTGAACCTTTTGGTTTCTGCTACTTTTGGTGTTTCTGATTAATTCAACTCAAGGTATAGATTGAAGCTGGTAGACCAGGTTTCTACTTTTACAGTAGATTTGATTGGTATAGAATACAGGTTTGTCAATTGTTAAAAGAGATAAGCTGAACAGCAATCCAGCAATCCAGAGAAATTATAACCAGCACAGTGTAAACTATTTAGAGAAAAAGTTTAGACTGATGATAAGCCCAAGAACAGTAGATGGAGCCAAAGGGGTCTGTAGACCGCACATAATTGTACACATAAAACATCATTGTGCTCTCTCTGCAGTATTGCCAGTGAATGAAATGTTTATGCTCTTAATACCTGACTGGATTTTCACTCCACACAAAAATAACTGTAAATAATATCCAAGTAGAAATGAAGACAATCTGCAGTTGAAGCACATTATCCAAACTGTTGGTTTTCAACTAGGATTAGTAATTGAGGCCAATGATAACGTATCTCATTCTCACCTAATCCTATCTTGCGTGTTAGCATTGTTATTCAGTGTACACAATTGCTTTTGATAAGTTAAACCGGTGAGTTGATGATGTACACAGATGTGGTGCATGCAAACATTGAAAATACATTTGATAAAGCACCATATAATAAATGAGTAAGTGAAATTAAAACCCGTGAGATTAAAGGTGCAGTGGCTATGCAGGAATGAAGGAAATGAAAGTAGAATTATTGTGAATGGTTGCTTTTCTAAGTTGAGGAAACTAATTTATGATGTGCTTTAGTGTCAGACCACTGCACACCTTCATATATATTAATAACTTTGACCATGGAATACTGGGTATAATCTCAATGTCCTCAGGTGACATGAGATTTGAAAGTAAACCAAACATCACAAAGAATACTAACAAATTTCAGAAAATGCAGATAAATGGTAGATATAGTATACTGCAGACAATATAAAGAAAAAGGAGAGAATGTCAAAGTGAATTATTTCAAAAGAGGAGCAGGAACAGAAATTAAACTTTGATAATAAAGATACGGGCCCAGAAATTCTACTGCACAATGCAACAGAATTGAGGGTGGAGTTTTTATCTCTAAAACCTAAGAATGCTAAAGATTCACATCTGTGCTCAGCAAATGATTTATCTCCACTTTCTCCCAAGGTTCTCATACTCAGTCTCAACCAATCTAATTCACTCCATAAATCATCAAGAGCGTTAGATACAGTATTGGCCAAATGGCCAGAGAGCAGCCAGGCTGTACTACTGAAGACGTGCTCCCAAACAAGCTGTGCCTCTCACAAAGCTGATCCACCATAACTGTATCACAGGCATCAACCCACTAATGTGGAAAATTGAAAGGCTATGTTCTTTCACAAAAAGCTCTGATATCTAGCTAATTGCCATGAAATTGGACGATTCTCCTCGGCAAACGAGGTAATCTATCTCTGCATCAGCAGGACCTGGACAATACTTAGCATGGGTTGTTTAATACCTTTTATGATCACTTTGACTATCAAAACATGGAGGCAACCTCATGAACTCCCATAGTCCCCGATGACCCTGTGATTTCAGTTGCTGAAGCTGACTTGAAAGCATCCTTCAGGAGGGTGAACCCACAGAAAGCACCCAGCCAAAATGGGGTACCTGGCCATGTACTAAAGATCTGCGCCAATCAACTGCCTGGAGTATTCACTAATATCTTTAACCTCTGAGGTACCCATCTGATTCAAGCAGACTTCAATTATACTGGTGCCTAAGAAGAACACAGTAATCTGCCTCAATGACTATTGTCCAGAAGCATTCACATCCACTGCGATGAAGTGCTTTGAGAGGTTGGTGATGAAACACATCAACTGCTGCCTGAGGAGCGAATTGGATCCATTCCAGTTTGCCTACCATCGCAACAGTTCAACAGGAGATGCCATTTCATTGGCTCTTCATTCTAGCCTGGAACAACTAGACAGCAAAGATGCATATGTCAGTGTGCTCTTTATTGACGACAACATGGCATTCAAAACTATCGTCCCCTCAAAACTGATTAACAAGCTTTAAGACCTTGGCCTCAATATCTCCTTGTGCTACTGGATTCTCAATTTCCTCTCTTGCAGACCCCAGTCAGTTCGGATTGGCAACAACATTTTCTCTACAATATCCATCAGCATGGCTGTGTGCTTCGCCTCCTGCTCTGCTCACTTTATGCTTATGACTGTGAGGCTAAGCACAGCTCCAATGTCATATTTAAGTGTGCTGACAACACCACTGCTGTAGGCCAAATCGATGGTGGTGGCGGATCAGCATATAGGAGGGAGATTGGGGAACTAGCTGGGTGTTGTCACAGCAGCAGCCTCTCACTCAGTGTCAACAAGATCAAGGAGTTTGACTTCAGGAAGAGGAAACCAGAGGTCCATGAGCCGGTAGTCATCAGGGGATCAGAGCTGGAGAGGGTCAGCAACTTTAAATTCCTTGGTACTTCCTTTCAGAGGATCTGTCCTGAGCCCAGACAGGGTATTTTACTGTAGTTTTTTTTTTGCATTTTCCATAATTAAATACCATATTATATAATACTTTTGTAGTTTATAAAAATACTTAATGTCATATTGTTTCTCATACTTTATATTACAGCAGTTGTAATAGTTTGATAAACTTCTAAGAGTTCACTGGATTGTGCTGCTATGAATCCTCCCTAGTTTAATTTACCCGGATGGGGTCATGCTGAACATGAATTAAGTTTCAAAGAGGACCACCTACTTAAACTCCCTACACTGTGTTTCTTTAACTCACTGTTTTTTTAAGCATGGCACAATTTCAAGACCACAGACAATTAAAGTAATGCAGTTTTTCTATATGTATGAAAGGCACTGATTAGGTCTCAGCTGATCTGCTGAGTTCAATTCCGAGCACTACATACTGCAAAGTATTTTCCTTTACACAGCATCTCTCATTATCTTGCATGGTCGCAATGTGTTTTACAGATAATGAAATACATCTTAAGAGAGGTCACTGTCATAAGACAGGAAATGCAGCAGCCATTTGGTGTATTGCCAGCTCCCACAAAAGGCAACGCTATAATGATCAAATCATCTGTTATCTTTGTGATGTTGATTGATTGACAAATAATGATCAGAACACTGTGGATAACTTCACTGCTCCTAAATTCAATAAACCTCAAAGATGAAAATTAGGTCTATAAAGCAGGATTAACTCAATTCAGTTGATTGCATTTCAAGAATACGTCAAGTCTGCTGCTTGCTCACTGGAATGATTTCAGCACCCAGTCACCATTTACAGTATTGCTGACTTGCTAGATGCGATAGCGGAGGGCCAACATCTTCTGCAGTTGGTGCACTTAAAGACTCTGATAAAAGCTAGTTTGCACGTCTTTAAAAAAAAGAGGTGTGCTGTGGCTGAGGCAGACACTGATCGTTCCACAAATATTACAATGTGTGAGAGACTGGCAATGAAGCTTCTTGCACATTGCATCATGGCAATGGAGGAGGTGTAGAGATATCCTGAACCTGCCGATGGGACAGGATGTCATCCAGGCATAATCTGAAGGTAGTGGGAGCAGGTGCTCAGTGTCAGGGATGAAGTTACAAAGAACCTGGCCGCAGTGTGGCAGACAAGTAATCCCCCATGAGCAGCCACGATCACTGGAAGCATCTCAATAAGCCAAATCCCATGAAATATGTCTCAAAATGGACAATTACGTGCACCACTGCATCCTTATATAATTAACACTTCTGCAAGCCTCACACCATCATTTCATTGCATTGTTTACACACGCTGCAAGCTACTTAAGCACAAAGGCATTTAACAAAACAGACTGCACGGCACTCACTGGTACAATTCCCTCACCTTTGCAAGGAACGTGATTCACTTCACATCTGAATGAATACGCCACAGCTGTCATCGACTTCATCAAACCCTGTGTGGGTGAGTCTGTGCCTTCAAGAACATCCCAGACATACGCAAGTGAAAAGCTGTGGATAAACCAGGAGGTTCGTGGGCTGCTGAAGGCTAGATCTGTGGCATTCAAGACTGGTGATCCAGAAATATACAAGAAGTCCAGTTACAACCTCTAGAAGGCTACTTTAAGTGTGAAAAAACAATTCCAATTGATGCTAGAGACGGAATCAGATGTACATCAGCTCTGGCAGAGTTTGCAGGCCATTATTTCCTACCAAGTTAAAGCTAACATCATGAATCTCTGTGATGCTTCTTTCCCAGATGAGATCAATGCCTTTTGTGCACATTTTGGAAGGGAAAATGAAACCAAGCCTGTGCAAATCCCTGCAGCACCTGGTGACCCCATGATCTCTGTCTCGTAGGCTGATGTCAGAGCATCTCTCAAGAGGGTAAGCACTCGTAGGGTGTCAGACCCTTATTGACAACAGCTCAGCATTCACCTCCACATACCCCCAATACCAATCAACAAGTTCCAAAACATGGGCTTCTGTTCCTCCCTCTGCAACTGGATCCTTGCCTTCCTCATCAGGAGACCATAGTCAGTGCAGATCGGAATAGCATCTCGTCCTCGCTGGCAATCAACACCAGCACACATATAGGATGTGTGCATAGACCACTGCTCTCATCTCCCTACACCCATGACTGTGTGGCTGGGCACAGCTCAATCACCATCAATAGATCTGCAGATGATACAACTATTGTTAGCAGAATTTTAGATGGTGATGTGGAGGTATACATGGGTGAAATAGACTAGCTGTTTAAGTGGTATCATAATAACAACCTTGCACGCAACATCAGTAAGACCAAGGAATGGATGGCAGACTTCAGGAAGGGGAAGTTGAGGGAACACACACCAACCCTCATCGAGGGTTCAGCATTGAAAGGCTGGGCATTTTCAACTTCCTGGGTGCTAACAACTCTGATGATCCACCCTGAACTCAACATATTGATGCAATTACAAAGAAGGCAGGACAGCAGCTATATTTCATCAGGCGTTTGAGGAGAATTGGTATGGAACCAAATACTCTTTGCAAATTTCCGCAGATGTACCGTAGAGAACCTTCTAACTGGTTGCCTCCTTGTCGGGTATGGAGGGGGCACTACACAGGACTAGAAGAATGTTGGAAACTCAGCCAGCTGCATCATGGGCACTAAGCTCCCCACCATAGAGGACATCCTCAAAAGGCAATGCCTCAAAAAGGTGGCATCCATTAGTTAAGGACCCAGGACATGCCCTATTAATTGCTACTATCAAGAGGAGGTACAGGAGCCTGAAAACACACACTCAACATTTTGCAAATGGCTTCCGCCCCTCCCCCCTCCCGCCACCATTATCAGATTTTTGAGTGGACAATGAAACCATGAACGTCACCTCACTATTTTTTCTTTTCTTTTGCTCTCTTTTTGCACTGCTTATTTAATTTAATGTATACATATTATAATTGATAGTTTATTTATCATGTATTACAATACACCACTGCCACAAAACAACATATTTCATGACATATGCCAGTGACATTTAAATTCTAATACTCATTATCGCCCAGTTGCACTCACATCCACAGTGGTGAAATGCTTTGAGGGCACAAACAAGAGAAAATCTGCAGATGCTGGAAATCCGTGCAACACTCACAAAATGCTGGATGAACACAGCAGGCCAGGCAGCACCTATGAAAAAGAGTACAATCGATGTTTCGGACCGAAACCCTTCAGCAGGATTTTGGCCCGAAACGTCAACTGTACTCTTTTCCATAGATGCTGCCTGGCCTGCTGAGTTCCTCCAGTATTTTGTGTGAGGTGCTTTGAAGGATTAGTCATGGCCAGAATCAA
Organism: Mobula birostris; assembly: GCF_030028105.1. NCBI lineage: Eukaryota > Metazoa > Chordata > Chondrichthyes > Myliobatiformes > Myliobatidae > Mobula > Mobula birostris. The sequence continues at coordinate 45,347,310 of NC_092384.1, forward strand.
CTCCTGCCTGAGCAAGAGCCTGGACCTTCTGCAATTTGACTTTCACCACAATAGGTGCACAGCAGACGCAATCTCAGTAGCTCTCCACTTGCCCTTAGCTCACTTGGATAATAGCAATACCTACTTCAGGGTGCTGTTTATTGATTATAGCTCAGTCTTCAACACCTTCATGCCCTCAGTACTTATTAACAAGCTCCAAAACCTGGGCCTCTGTACCTCCCTCTACAACTGGATTCCCAACTTCCTCATCGGGTGACCACAGTCAGTGTGGATCAGAAATAACATCTCCTCCTCACTGACAATCAACACCAGCACACCTCAAGGATCTCTGCTCAGCTCACTGCTCTACTCTCCCTAAACCTATGACTGTGTGGCTAGATACAGCTCAAACACCGTCCATAAATTTGCCGATGACATTAGTGATGATCCCATTACTACCGTCAAGGAAGAGGTATAGGAGCTTGAAGACACACACTCAGTGTTTCAGGAACAGCTTCTTCCCTCTGCCGTCAGATTTCTGATGGACAACAAATATTAACTCATTATTTTTTATTTTTTTTTATTTTATAATTTATAGATCTTAGCACCTTGTCCTAGTCTGTGTGCCCTCACCTAGTCTTCTATGATGACAGGGGAAAGGTGATGGTGGAGTTATAAGGACAGGATTTTGAAGGACCAAAAGAAGCAGGCTGGAGGTCTTGAAACCCTTCTGTGCAATTTAACTTCAGTTAGTTAAATATGGAATTTTATATAAAAATGTTTGTTGCCTAACACTAGTGTATTTTTGAAAAAGACCGACTGTTCTTCAAGGGAAGAAATCTGACATCCTTATCAATCACCGTCTGCATGGGATTAAAGACCTACATCAATATGGTTAGCCCTTGTTTTAAACCTATATCGTTAAAACATAATGGGAATAAAATCAAATCAGCTACTTGTCATCACTCTTGATGTCAAATCCAGCATAACAAAAACTGTACCTATCCCAGTCAGCCTTGTAAAATCACAACTGTTTGGTGATTGATGTCCAAACTGGAAGAACTGCCCCACACAGTAGTAAACCGAGAAAATCATACTTTGCAGACACTGCTCCATCCAATCCCTGACTATGTCCAGTCCCAAAGGTATTAGATGATATGTAATTACAAGAGAGTTGATCTTGCAGAAGCATTGAGTTTATGGCATTAACTCCGCACTACAGTTCCTGAGGATAAGTTGGATTGCGAGCGGGTGAAGTTGAGACATTCTGCACACTATAGTTCCCAAACAGACGAGAGACGGATTGCATAGCAAGAGAGGGAGTTCAGAAAAGACGAGTGGGGACAGTCAGGCCATACTACGTACCACATTTCCCAATTAGACATTGGGCTGTGCATAATTAGGCACTTGGCAAGGGCCAATAAAAAGAAGTTAGGTTTAAGCAGAGCAGGATTGTGTGAGTGGGCCAGTGTTAGACAGGAGTCAGGTTTTGGTTCATAGGGGCTTTGGCAAGGAGAGGTAGGGTGGCATGAGCCTTGTGGGTTCTGGGCTGAGCCGTAGAGCGTTGGGCTCCTAGGTTTCTCAAGCACTTGTATTTGTTTCTTATTGTCTTATCTAGAGTCATTAAGCCCTTGTGCTTTCTGTTTAATCTTGTCGAGTTTATTTTGACTGGCACAGGTTTTCTGCATATTGTGATTGTTTAAAGTGGACTCCCAATTCGTGCTCATCGCGGGGTCCTTGTGTTGAGAATGATTCACCTTGCAGTGTCACTCAGTTGTGCCACCGACATTCTGTTAAAATTCCTATGAATAAACGCTTGCTTCCATCTCTACATGGGACTCTGTCATTCCTCCACACCTGGGTTCAGTCGTTGCCAGTGCTCACTGTGACATGAAGGCTATAGGTAGATTTTTTTCATTTAATTAACGTGAGTTCAGGGAGTTAGGTGCTAAGTTAAAGGACAGGACCTTCAGGGTTGTGACCTTAAGATTACTACCTGAGCCACATGCTAGTGAGGCCAGAAATAGGAAGATCATACAGTTTAATACTTGGCTAAGGAGATGTGCAGGAGTGAGGGCTCTCATTGGGCTCTCTTCCAGGGCACATGGACCTGTACAGAAGGGACAGTTTGCACCTAAAGCAGAGGTGAACCAATATCCTTGAGGGAAGGTTTACTAGTTCTGCACAGTGAGTCGGGGGGGGAGGGGTGGAGATTAAACAAGAGTCAAGAGTTCCAAGGGAATGGGAACCAGAGTGCCAGAGCAGATAGTGGAGGGGTTGTGGGGAAGGATTCCTTAAGGCTGTCGTAGAGGGAGGGGGAGTAGTGGGGATAAGGTCCCATTATCTATTAGATGCTTCCACTGGTGTGCGCCTCAAATAGCCTCTGCCAACCAAGTGCAGCTCCTGACCTTCATGTGTGGCTTAGCTGCTAAGCCTGGCAGAACTGTTCTGCTGACATAAGAAGGGGCAAAGTGGGGTTACTACCACCTGAAAACCAGCCACTTGGGGCAGATGGGGCTCATCAGCCATGATTAGCAGCTCACTTAGGAGAAGGAAAACTCTGATCTCAAACCTCCACTGCCTTGCGGCTGTACCCACTCATGGGGAAGGCTTCGGGAGTTAACCTTGAGGAAGACGATCCTACATTGAGTTCAACGCTGACTGGCAATGCTTGTGACACTGCTGTTGCTAAGCTGTATTGGTCTATTCTGTTTCATTGAACCTGTCAGCCACATTGAGCGGAGGAGCCTACTGCATGGAAAATTTATCTTGCTTTCCATATCATACTGCCCTGTCTTGTGTATCGACTTCAACGTAGACTGCTAGGATGCAATGTCAGTGGTTAAACCTGATGAAGGAAGGGCCATAATGTGGGCAAAGATGTTGGTAAGCTTACATACAAAGGGAGGATTCGAAAGGCTGAGCATGGTGAGACTAATGTTCTGAGTTGTGTATATTTCAATGTAAGGAAAGATAGATGAGAGGGCATGAATCAGCACATCTACTGAGGCTATATGGGTTAAACTGAGGAATAAGGAAAGGATGACCACATTAATGGGATTATATTATAGACCACATAACAGTCCATGGGATTTAGAGGAGTAAATTTGGAGAGAGTTTTGCAACTGTTGCAAGAAACATAATATTATAATAATAGGTGATTTTAATGTATTGACTGGGACTCCCATACTGTAAAAGGGCTGCATGGAATAGAGTTTGCCAAATGTGTTCAGTAAAGTTTCCTTAATCAGTACACAGAAGACCCTGCTATTAGGGAATGAGACAAGGCAACTGACAGAAGTTTGTGTAGGGGAGAATTTTACAACTAGTTATCATTAGCTTCAGGATAATTATGGAGAACAATGGATCTGATCCTTAGGGTAAGATTCTAAATTGGAGAAAAGCCAATTTTGATGGTATCAAAAAGGATCTAGCAAGTATGATTGGGACAAGCTGTTTTCTGGCAAAGGTGTATTTGGTAAGAAGGAGGCCTTCAAAAGTGAAATTTTTGGAGTGCAGAGTTTGTATGTTCCTGTCAGAATAAAAGGCAGATAATAGGTTTAGCGAACCTTGGTTTTTGAGAGACTTTGAAGTCCTGGTTAAGAAAAAGAAGGAGGTGTATAGTAGGTTTAGGCAGGAAGGAGTAAATTAAATACTTGAGGAACATAAGAAATGCAAGAGAACATTTAAGAAGGAAATCAGGAAGGGCTAAAAGAAGGCATGAAGTTGCTCTAGCAAACAAGGTGAAAGAGCATCCCAAATGCTTCTACAGATATATTAAGAACAAAAGGATAACCAGGGACAAAATTGGTCTTCTGGAAGATCAGGGTGGTCTTCAGAGTGGAAGACCAGAGTGGGAAGATATTAAATGGATTTTTTTTTGCATCTGTATTTACTCAGGAGATGGACACAGAATCAATAGAAATGAGGCAAAGCAGCAGAGAAAGGTCATGGACCATATACAGATTACAGAGGAGGAGATGTTTGCTGCCTTAAGGCAAATTAGGGTGGATAAATCCTCAGTGCCTGACAAGGTGTTCCCTGTGCTGTAGTGTTCTACGATTCTATGACTCAAGGTGAAATACAGAAATTTGCTTCTGATTACCACCTAATATTTTCCCAGTGCTAATGAGTTCTTCTTGAACAATTCTTGATGGAAATATTCAAGTAGGAAGGGCATGGAAACTACTCTGGGCAGTGACCACTAATTCATCACCAAGCTTGGCTTGGTATCACCATCACTAGTCCAAGTTGCCAAGTCCTGAAAGACATAGATATTGGAAGATGTAGTGAGCAAACTGGCCTGACAAATAAGCCTACTTTACGTTTTCCTCACCAGTTACCAAATGCTGATCGACATGTCCATGAACACACTGACAGAACGACAATCAAACAGTCTTTGTGGAGAGAAAGGTAATGAACATATCCTTCACTCTACCTTTACAATCAGGGAAGGATACCAGTGCTGACTCTAACTGAAGAGCAGAAGGATACGTTAAGCATAGCAATGGGCATACTGTCAACTTGGCAAAGCTGTAACATAGAAATGCATGTTGAACACCAAAAAAAGCCATAATTAGACAGGGATAAGAAATCCTACAACCAACAGATCTAATCAGGGTCCTGTAGCACTGTCATAACTAATCACAATTATCAGTTGAAAATTAAGAAACTAGTGGGAGAGCAGAGACTCCTGGAACTTTACAAGAAATTGAGATACGATCTCTTTAAACCTATCAGAAATGCCAAGAAATAGTACCTGTCCAAAATCGAGGCCAAGTTGACAGGACACCCATTGCTGTGCTGAACATATCCTTCTGCTCTTCTATTAGAGATGGTGTCGGTATCCTTCCCTGAATTGAAAAGTAGAATGAAGAATATACACACTATCTTTGTCTCCACGAAGGCCATTTGTTTGTCGTTCTGTCAGTGTGTTCATGGACACGTCAATCAGCATTTGGTAGCTGGTGAGGAAAATATAAAGTAGATTTATTTGTCAGGCTGGTTTACTCACTACATCTTCTAATATCTTTGTCTTTCGTGACTTGGCTACTTGGATTAGAGATGGTGTTACCAAGCCAGTCAGTTGTGGCAGGCCTTAACTTGTTTAGCAGGCTACAAAACGAAGTTGGGTAACATCAGCAACAAAAGCACATCCCTTCCTGATGAGCTAATTACATTCAGTGCACATTTTGAACAGAAGGGAATTATTATGTCACCAGCCACCCGACAGCCTCCAGCGCACCTGAACCCACAGTCACAGTTGCAGAAAAAAAGATCACTCTTCCAGAGAGTGAACCCGCGAATACCTTCTGGCCTAGATATTGTCCCTGATTGCATCCTTAGATCCCGTGCAGATCAGCTGGATGGAGTATTGCAGACATTTTTTTAACCTCTCCCTACTTCAATCTGTGGTTCCCAGCTGCTTTAAGAAAATCACTATCAAACCAGTACTTAAGAAAAACAAGATAACATGCCTCAACAACGATTGTCCTATGACTCTGAGATTTACCATCATGAGTGCTTCGAGAGGCAGTTCAAGGCATGTGTTTACTCCAGCCTCCCAGACAACCCTGACCCACTACAATTCAATGCCAATGGTGGATGGGACGCCATATCCCTGGCCCTACACACTCATCTCTGGAACATCTGGACAGTAAAGCCACATACATCAGATTTTTGTTTACTGGCTATAGCTCTGCAATCAATACTTTAATTCCAAGCAAACTCCTCATTATGACCAGACCCTGGGAGTCAATTCTTCTCTCTGCAACTGGATCTTTAACTTCCTGACCAAAGGACCACAATCAATAAGGGTAGGTAGCAACACCTCCACCATGATTATTCTGAACACTGGAGCTCCACAAGGTTGCATCCTCAGTCCCCTACTCTAATGCCTGTATGCTAATGGCCAGATTCTCCTCTAACTCCATCAACATGTTGCAGATGATTCCACCATGGTAGGCCACATCTCAAATAACAATGAGTTGGAGTACAGGAAGGAGCTTAGTAACATGGTGTCATGTCAACAACCTTTCCCTCAATGTCACCAAAACAAAAGACCTGATGATTGACTTCAGGAAGTGGGGCAGTGCACATGCTCCTATCTATATCACAGTTTTGAAGCTGGAGGGTTCAAAGCTTTGAGTGGACATCGACAATGGTCGGTCCTGGTCCAGCCATATAAAACCCACAGCCTAGAGAGCTCACCTGTGCCTCTACTTCCTCAGAAGGCAAAGGAAATTTGGCATGTCCCATTGACCTGTACCAATTTTTATCAATTCACCATCGAAATCATCCTAACTGGATTCAATTGCAGCTTGGGACTGCAGGAAACTGCAGAGTTATGGGCACAGCTCAGCACATTACAGCAACCAACCTCCCCTCCAAGAGCTCTGTCTGTGGTTCTCGCTGCCTCAGTAAAAGCAGCCACCATATTCAAAGACCCCACCCAATCCACAAACTGTTTCTTCTCCCCTCTTCCATCGAGCAAAGCCTGGAGACACGTACCAACGGACTCAAGGGCAGATTCCACCTTGGTACTGAGTTGATCCTCAGTTCGATAAGGTGAACTCTTTACCTTACAATCCACCTCACTATTATCGTGCACCTTATTGTTTACCTGCACTGCTCTTTGTCTGTAGCTGTTACCACTTTATTCTGCAATGTTACTGTGCTATCTTGTTCTACCTCAATGCTCTGTCTAATGAATTGACCTGTGCAAACAGTATGCAAGACAAGCTTTTCACTATAACTTGGTACATGTGATAATAATAAACCTACTTCAACAACAATATATCAATTCAAATTCCCCATCAGCAGTGAAGCATTCCTAACTGCATTTATTCATTACAAGATGATCCATCTTGGTTTCTTCCTGAGAGCTCCACCATCACAGAAGACACATGCCCCATTAAGAACATTGGATACAGCGAAAACCACAGTCTATAATGCTAAAGGCTTGCAGTGCAGAAGTAGCCACATCATTATACCACTAGAATTTACCTGATAATGTAGAAAGTTGCCCAAGCAGGCGCTCTCCTCAAAAGGACAATAAATCCATTCAAGATCATTGGCACCCCATCAGTTGTTCTCTGTCATTAGCAAGGTGGGGGGTGTGGGGGGGAAGAAGCTTTAACAGTATCAACAAGCAGCACTTACTCACCAATTATATTTCTCAATGAAGTACAATTTGGACTTTGGCAAAAACTATCATTCACTTCCAAACCTCTTTATAACCTTAATCTAGTCACTCAAACAAAGTCTGGGTGATGCTTTTGACATAAAGGCAGCATTTGGCTGTGTATGGATCAAGGAAACTTGGTCAACTGAACTTATTGGGCATCAAGGGATTATATTCCAAAGGCCAAGATCATACCTTTCACAAAGCAAAGGCCTTGGATGTTCAAGGTCAATAATCTAGGATCCAACATCTTCAGCTGTTTCATCAATAACATTATTTTCCATCCCAAGTTCTTAAATCAAGATGTTCACTGATGAATACACAATGTTGAACTTAACCAACAACATCTTGCTTGCAGCAAGACCTAAACAACATCCAAACACAGGCACACAGCGCACAGGCACAAAAGTGCAAAGTAATATTCATCCCACATATGTGCTGGGCAACGTCAATCTGTAATAATATAGTCAATTTACAATGAGTCACCACAACTCAGTGACACCATGAGGGAACCAGGGAAAGAGGGAAACATGGCTTGGCATGGCAAATTCTCTGTCCACGACTGCAAGAAACTGTAGAACATTGTAAACACAGCTCAATACATCATGGAAGCCAACTTCCCCTGACTCTGTCTGGACTTCCTGCTGCCTCAGCAACAACATCCAGCATAATCAAAAACATCACCCACCCCGCATATTCTCTCTTCTCCTCTCTCCCATAGTTGGTATATACTACTAGTCTCAAGGATAGCCTCTATCTCCCTGTTTTAAGACTATTGAATGTTTCCCTAGTATGATAAAATGGATTCTTGACCTTCTAATATACCTTGTTATGATCCTGCACTTTCTCTATTCTGTAATACTTTATTCTGCTCTCTGTTGTTGTTCTTCTTTGTACTACCTCAATGCATATTTGTATTGAATTGATCTGTATGGACAACTTGCAAAACAAGTTTTTTTTACTGTACCTTAGTACAGTGTTGACCTGAAGAGAGGATATAAGATTATGAGAGCCATAGATAGGATAGATAGTCAAAATCTTTTTTCTCATAGCAGAGGTATCAAAAATAAGAACAATAGTTTTAAGATGAGAGGTAGTAGATGGAGAAGGAATCTTAGGGGTCAGATATCTGGAACACGCTGACAGAGGAAGTGATGGAATCAGAAACAGGCATGGTGTTTAAGAGGCATTTAGACAAATAGGCAGGACTCAGAAGAATATGGCCCTAACGCGAGATCAGCGTACATGGCAAAAAGATTGGCATGTACAGTATGTCATGGGCCAAAGGACCTGTTTCTCTACAGTACAAATCTCTGACTCTATGAAAGAAGGAGAAGCTCAAGAGCAGAATAATGGTTGAAATCTACTAGAAGTCATGGAGTATTGAATCCATGTACTGATGGAGTTGACTGACAGCAGAAGTTGTGGCAATTCTTAAAGTTCAGTGCAGGAGAGAAGTGCAAGAAGAAATAAGAAATGAACAAGTAGGATTTAATAGTGAATTTCAAAAGTGATGTAGCAAAAAGATCTGTGGTGTCAGGGGTAGTCTTCATAGCGGTTGTCCTGGAGCTGTCAGGCTGGAAAGCTTATGATTCAGCAAAATGGAAAAATATATAAAAGAGGTAAATAAAAAACATATTGAGTTAAATAATGCAGGTATGTTTTAAATAATTAGAATTCTTCTTTAAAAAGTGCATTTAATCCTATAAAACACATTTACTGACCAATCAGATGTGGATACAGAAAACCTCTAACTAAGCATATTCCAGCTACCCTCATAGACTAATTAAATATTAAGCTAATTATTTTTTAAAAAGGAATCTTAAGTTATAGTTTGCATTAAATACTTTAGCTAACAATGAAAATTAATAATTAATAATAGTGTAGATAATATAACTTATTAATAAAACAGGAGTATGTTACCTCAAGGAGGGGAGAGATTTAGCAATTATCAAAGCAAGGTATTGTTTTGTTGCATGAGGCTTTGAAGAACTAGAGAATTGACTAAGTTAGCAAAATTGTTATTGAACAAATCTCAAGGAACTAATGCAAAAAGAGAATTGTTGAGCCACAATGTGAACTATTTTGGAAAGCTATAGGTGATGTATGTAGTAAGATGATAATTCACATGCATTGGTGCAACTTAATCTGCCTCAGAATCTGTATGAATATAAACAGAATTCACAGAAAGAAGGGAATCAAAAGTTTCAATGTTAAAAGCAACTCTTTTTATAGATATGATGAGGGACCAGTCAAGATTTTGAGGTGCTCTATTACTCAACTCACACTCTGGAGACTTCAACATTAAATTAAGTCTAACACTCTTGGACAGTTAAGGAATGCTTTAGTGTTTAACCTGCTGCCTTTCTGATGAGATATTAAAACAAAGTACTGTCTGCTCTCTCCGGGAGAATTAAAAGAAAATAACACCGCTCTGAAGAGTGGGGAAATTAAAATTTGTATGCCGACCAATATTTGTTCCTCAACCAACATCCCGAAATAATTAAAAACACAAGAGATTCTGCAGATGCTGGAAATCCAGAGTAACACATACAGAATGCTGGACGAACTCAGCAGGTCAGGCAGCCTCTATGGAGAGGAATAAAGAGTCAACGTGTCAGGTCGAGGCCCTTCATCAGGACTGGAAAAGAAGGTGGGGGAGGGGAAAGAATACAAGCTGGAAGGTGATTGGTGAAGCCAGGTGAGGGGGAAGGTAGGTAGGCAGGAGTGGGGAGGTGAAGTGAGAAGCAGGGGGCTGATAGGTGTGAAGGGAAGGAGTAATCTGCTAGGAGAGGTGAGTGGGCCATGGGAAAAAGGGAAGGAGGAGGGGCACCAGAGGGAGATGATAGACAGGACAGGAGAAGGGATAAGAGGGGAGCACAATGGGAAAAGAGAAAGGGGAGTAGGGGAGAGGGAGAAATTACTGGAATTTGGAGAAATCGATGTTCATGCTGTCAGGTTGGAGCCTGCCCAGATGGAACATCAGGTGTTGCTCCTGCCACATGAGAGTGGCTCTATCATGGCTGTAGAGGAGGCCACGTTGGAATGGGAATGGGGAGTGGAATTGAAATGGTTGGCCACCAGGAAATCTGCACTGTTGCAGTCTCCCAATCTACATCGGGTCTTACTGATGCAGAGAAGGCCGCACCGGGAGTTACGGATACAGTAGACAACCCCAGTAGACTTGCAGATGCAGGGGCCCTACATGGTGGTGAGGGAGGAGGTGAATGGGCAGGTATAGCACTTGTGCCACTTGTAGGGATGAGTGCCAGGAGCGAGGTAGGGGTATGTTCTTTGTGGTAACTGTGGAAGACTTCCAGTCTCCCTGTGACTTCAGGAGAGCACGGAGCGACCACCTTCCGCTGAACATTGACAGCTCCTCCATTGAGATTGTTAAGAGCACCAAATTTCTTGGTGTTCACCTGGCGGAGAATCTCACCTGGTCCCTCAACATCAGCTCCATAGCCAAGAAAACCTAGCAGCATCTCTGCTTTCTGCGAGGGCTGAGAAAAGTCCATCTCCCACCCCCCATCCTCACCACATTCTACAGAGGATGTATCGAGAGCATCTTGAGCACCTGCATCACTGCCTGGTTCGGGAATTGCACCGCCTCGGATCGCAAGACCCTGCAGCGGATAGTGAGGTCAGTTGAGAAGATCATCGGGGTCTCTCTTCCTGCTATTACAGACATTTACACCACACGCTGCACCCGCAAAGCTAACAGCATTGTGAAGGACCCCACGCATCCCTCATACAAACTCTTCTCCCTCCTGCCATCTGGCAAAAGGTACAGAAGCATTCGGGCTCTCACAACCAGATTGTGCAACAGTTTCTTCTGCCAAGCCATCAGACTCCTCAATACCCAGAGTCTAGACTGACATCTACATTATATATTATTACATTGAAATTGTCCTGTACTGTGCCTATTGTCTTGTTCATTAATTATTTATTTAGTAATTAATTATTGTACTGCCCTGCACTGTTTTGTGCACTTTATGTAGTCCTGTGTAGGTCTGTAGTCTAGTGTAGTTTTTATGTTGTTTTACGTAGTCTAGTGTAGCCTTGTGCTGTCTCACTAGTGTAGTTTTGTGTTGTTTCATGTAGCACCATGGTCCTGGAGGAACGTTGTTTCATTTTTACTGTGTACTGTACCAGCAGTTTATGGTTGAAATGACAATAAAAAGCGACTTGACTTGACTTGCACAAAGTGCATTGAGTGCGGCTCCTTAGACACTGCATTAAGGACCTGGAGCTGCACCTCACAGGAGAAAATCTGCGGATGCTGGAAACCCAAGCAACAGACACAAAATGCTGGAGGAACTCAAGGTTCTACCAAAGGGTTTCAGCCCAAAACATCAACTGTACTTTTTTTCTATAGATGCTGCCTGGCCTGCTGAGTTCCTCCAGCATTTTGTGTCTGTTGCCTGGAGCTGCACCTCAATGACCTTCAGCTCATATGGGAAAATGAGGAGGTAATAGATAGGAGCTACAGTGAGGTGGTCACCCCTAAGTCACAGAGACAGGTGCCTGGGTGACTATCAGGACAGAGAAAGGGAATAGGCAGCCAGTGCAGAGGACCCCTGTGGCTGTTCCCCTCACTCTGGATACAGTTGGGAGTGGAGTGGCGGGAAATGACCTTCATCTTCTTCTCTGTCTTGTTTTACGGTGGTTGGCACCCAGCTTAATGGTACATTACTGCCACCTTCTGCGCCGGAGTGTGCAATAGACATACATTCTAAATCCCTTCACCCAATCACTCTCACACACACACACCCCAACCTTCACTTTATCCTCCCATCTTTGGCCACCCTAGTACCCTATTCCTGCTTATCCGTCATATCCTATAAAAACTCCCTGTACCCCATAAGAAAGCTAAAAATACCCTGGCCTGTGCTCTCCCACTCATGCCCAGCAACCTTTTTAATGTGAATTCCTCCATCCCAAATTCCCTTAGATTAATTCTCATCATCTCTCTCTGTATCCCATACTTCCTGCAAGTCAGAACTATATGTTCTACTGACTCCTCTTCCTGACATTCCTCAAACAATCCTGTCTGGTGTTTCCCTATCATTTTCAATGTTTTGCTGAATGCACAGTGCCCCAGCCTTAAACTAGTCCACACGGTTTCCTCTCTTCTGAATCCACTACCTACCCTAGTAGCTGCAACACTCTTTTGTATTTGAAATAAATGCCTCCCTTTCCCCTCCCTGTCCCATCTTTCTTGCCACATTCGGTTGATTTTTTTCCCAGATTACACACTTAACCTCTGCTTTACTGACACTAATGTGCATTTCTATGTTTTCTTTCTTTAATGCCCTCTTTGCCAACTCATCCATCCTCTCATTCCTCTTCACCTCTACATGTGCTGGAACCCATAGAAATTTTAAATTTAAATTTAATTTTAAATTTTAAATTTTAGGGGAAGTGACCTACCGGGGGGAAGCTGCAGCAATGGGGTCTCTGGCACAGGGTCTGGCTCTGTAGCTCAGAGGGGAAGGGCAGGAGAGGAGGAGTGCAGTAGTAACAGGGATTCCATAAATAGAGGAGCAGAAAGTAGGTTCTGTAGACAGGAAAAAGACACCTGGATGGTATGCTGCCTCCCAGGTGCCAGGGTCAGCTATGTCTTAGATCAGATCCATGGAATTCTAAAGAGGGAGAGTGAACAGCTGGAAGTCATGGTACATACTGGTGCTACCGACACAGGAAGGAAAAGGGAGGAGGTCCTGAAGAGAAAATATAAGGAGTCAGGTTGAAAGCTGAAAAGCAGAACCTCCAGGTTATTAATCTCTGGATTGCTGCCTGTGAGTGTAAGAATAGGATGATTTGGCAGATGAATGCGTGGCTGAAGAATATGTGCATAGCACTGCGTTTCAGATTTCTGGATCATTGGGTTCTCTTCTGGGGAAGGTATGACCTGTAGAAAAAGGACGGGTTACACCTGAACCCGAGGGAGATCACTATCCTTGCAGGCAGGTTTGCTAGAGCTGTTGGGGGTGGTTTAAATTTATTTGTCAGAGGGATGGGTACCAGAGTGATAGGGCTGAGGATGGGTCAGTTGCCATACAACTAGATGCGGTGTGCACTGAGACCGTAAGAAAGGACAGGCAGATTATATGGCAAAATTGCTGTGAGTGAGATGCATTGAAGTGTAACAGGGGAACAAAATATAGAAGGATGATGAATACAGGACTGGAAGTGTTATATTTGAATGCACACAGTATACAGAATAAGATAAGTGAACTTGTAGAGCAGTTAGAGATTGGCAGGTATGATGTTGTGGCATCTCTGAGTTGTGACTGAAAGAAGATCATAGTTAGGAGCGTAACATCCAGGATACACCTTGTATCAAAAGGACAGGCAGATAAGTAGAGTGGGTAGGGTGGCTCTGTTAGTAAAAAATGAAATCATATCTTTTGAAAGTGGTAATATAGGACTGGAAGGTGTAGAATCCTTGTGAGTGGAGTTAAGAAACTACAAGGCAAAAAGACCTTGATGGGAATTATATACAGGCCTTTGAACAGTAGCCAGGATGTGGACTAAAAATTACAACAGAAGATGGAAAAGGCATGTAAGAAGGGCAATATTGGATCATGGGGGGTGGGGGGGTGGTCAATAAGCTGGTAAATTGGGAAAATGGCTTGGTCCTGGATCCCAAGAGAAGGAATTTGTAGAATGCCGACAAGATGGCCTTTTAGAGTATCTGGGTGACTGAGCCCACGAGGTGAATGACAATACTGGATTGGGTGCTATGTAATGACCCAGATTTGATCAGGGAGCTTAAGATAAAGGAGTCCTTAGGAGGCAGTGATCCTAATAAAATATCATTCACCCTGCAGTTTGAGAAAGAGAAGCTAAAATCAGATTTATCAGTATTACAATGGTGTAAAGGGAATTACAGAGACATGAGAGAGAAGCTGGCCAAAGTTGATTGAAAGGGGCATTGGCAGGGATGGCAGCAATGGCTGAAGTTTCTGGTGGCAATTCAGAAGGTGCAGGATAGATACAAACCAAAAATGAAGAAGTATTCTAAAGAGAGGATGAGACAACCATGGCTGACAAGTGATGTCAAAGACTGTATAAAAGCTAAAGAGAAGGCATATAATATCGCAAAAATTAGTGAGAAGGTAGAGGATTGGGAAGCTTTTAAAAACCAACTGAAGGCAACTAAAAGAGCCATAAGAAGGGAAAAGATGAGATATGAAGGTAAGCCTGCCAATAATAACTAAAGAGGATACATAAGGTTTTTTCCGATATATGAGGAGCAAAAGAGAGACGTGTGGATATCGGACTGCTGGAAAACTGCACTGGATACTTAATAAGTATTTTACATCAGTCTTCATTGTGTAAGACACTAGCAGTATGCCAGAAATCTGAGAGTGTCAGGGGGCGGAAGTGAGTGTATTTGCTATTGCTAAAGAAAAGGTGCTTGGGAAGCTGAAAGGTCTGAAGGTTGACAAGTCACCCAGACCAGATGGACTACATCCCAGGGTTCTGAAAGAGGTAGCTGAAGAGATTGTGGAGGCATTAGTAATGATCTTTCAAGAATCACTAGAATTTGGCATGATTCTGGAGGATTGGAAAATTGCAAATGTCACTCCACTGGTTAAGAAGGCAGGGAGCTGAAGAAAGGAAATTATAGGCCAGTTAGCCTGACTTCAGTGGTTGGAAAGATTTTGGAGTCTATTATTAGGGATAAGGTTTCGGTGTACTTGGAAGGGCATGATAAAATAGGCCAAAGTCAGCAAGGTTTTCCAAAGGGGAAATCCTGCCTCACAAATCTGTTGGAATTCTTTGAATAACTAACAGGCAGGAGAGACAAAGGGGAGTCAGTGGATGTTGTTCACTTGGATTTTCAGAAGACCTTTGTCAAGGTGCTGCACATGAGGCTGCTTAACAAGATAAGAGCCCATGGTTTTACAGGAACGGCACTAGCCTGGATAGAAGATTGGCTGACTGGCAGGAGGCAAAGAGTTGGATTCAAGGGGCCTATTCTGGTTGGCTGATGGTTACTAGTAGTGCTCTGCAGAGCTCGGTTTCAGGACTTTCTCTTTGCCTTATATGTTGATGATTTAGATGAAGGAATTGATACCTAGCTCTATAGCCAAGCTTACAATGATATGAAGATAGGTGGAGGGACAGGTAGTGTTGAGGAGGCAGGATGTCTGCAGAAGGACCAGGACAGATTAGGGGAATGAGTAAAGAGGTGGCATATGGAATAGAGTATAGGGAAGTGTATGGTCATGTACTTTGGCATATGGAATAAAGACATGGACTATTTTCAAAATATGGAGAAAATTCAAAAATCAAAGTTGCAAAGGGACTTTGACATTCGACTAAAGGTTAACTTGCAGGTTGAGTTGGTGATAATGAAGGCAAGTGCCACATTAGCATTCATTTCAAGAGGACTAGAATGCAAAAGCAAGACTGTAATGCTGAGGCTCTATAAGGTCAGACTGCACTTGATGTACTGTGAACAGTTTTGGGCCCCTTATCTAAGAAAAGATGTTCTGGCATTGGAGAGGGTCCAGGGGAGGTTCACAAGAATGATCCCCGGAATGAAAGTGTTAACATATGAGGAATGTTTGATGACTGTGGACCTGTATTCATTGGAGTTTAGAAGAATAAAGGGGAATCTCATTGAAACCTTTCGAATATTGAAAGGCCTGGGTAGTGTGTATATCGAGGGGACGTTTAATATAGTAGGAGAGTCTAGGACCAGAGGGCACTGCCTCAGAATTGAGGGATGACCATTTTGAACAGAAATGATTTTTTTTTTTAACTAGGGGTGGTGAATCTGTGGAACTCATTGCCACAGGTGCCTGTGGAGGCTAAGTCATTAGGTATATTTAAGGTGGAGGTTGATCGGCTCTTGATTAATCAGGGTTCATTTGACTACAATTTTGTCCTATCATCTACCTGCCCTTTCTCATGATCTCACTATACACTGCATCTAGTTGTATGCCAACTGACCCATCCTGGAAGTTACGGGGAGAAGGCAGGAGGATGGGGTTGAGAGAGATGATAAATCAGTCATTATGGAATGGTGAAGCAGACTCGATAGATTGAATAGCTTTATTCTACTTTTATTATAGGTATGGCTTACGCTCTTAAAGTCTAATTGGAGGTCAGTGAGGAGTGACAAGTGGACAAGGGAATCATGGCGAGTGTGATCCCTTCAGAAAGTAAAGACTGGGAGGGAGATAAAGATGAGCTTGGTGGTAGGATCCCGCTGTGGTTGGGGAGAATGATGGTCAATTATGACACAGCCATCTGCCAGACTTGCTGTCCAAAAATCAGTTGGCATGTTTCTCACATTGCAAAGTACTTCATCAGCTCTAAAGCACATTAGGATATCTTGCAGATGTCAAAAAGGTAGTATAATAACACGGGTTTTTTTTAATTTCTGGGTATTCTTCTGAAAATTTTTTATCTCTTTCCAGTAGATGAAATTATGCCATTGATATTAATTCGTTGATTATGAATGCAAAGGACTTTTTTTTCTTTTTAATATAGTTACTAAGCATGACCATATATCTTCTGATATTCATAATATGCGGAACCTTCCATCTTCATCCAATCTACAAAATGTTTTTGATTATTTACCAATTTTCTGCTTTTCTGCAGTCCTCTTCTGAAAACATAAATGATTGCTAAGGCATGCTTCCATGAGTAATATCAGTACTTTTTAAATCTTATTGACATGTAAGTATAAGCCTTAATAATGAGAATCACAAAGCTATTGAGCTTTGTGGAACAAATTAAAACTGAATGAAATACCCTTGTCCAGAATCCATATAAATTCACTTTGCAACAAAGAAATGATGATCTTGGCTAATCTTCATTCCCTTTAACTTACATCATCTAGATTGATACTAGTTAATTCAGTATAGACTAAAAATGAAATGTCGAATCTTCAGGTTAGCATGGCCCGGCCCAGCACAGCACTGGGCAGTACCTTCCATTCTGAGGCAAGGGTCTTAAGTTTTTCTGTCAGGAACCAAAATCAGAGTTTGACTGCCATCTCAATACCTTTCTTACATTAAAAATGGCAGATTTTCCCAATGCTCTTCCTATCAATCCACCATATCTGCTGGTGTCTTTCGCAGTTTCAGTGATTAGATGGACTAATAATATGATTTATTTTTAGTCATTTATTTTCTTTAAGTACTGTCATTAAGGGAGACAGGTTAATTTAGGATTCAGCTTAGACTTTGAGAACTCCAGCTGAATGAAAATCTGTAGATATTACTCTGCAATAAGAGAAGGGATTGGGAAACACTTGACAATGTAATAAAAACGTGGTCTGAAAAGAAAAATATAATCAATTATTCCATTAATTAAGAGTGCAAATTAATGATCTGAGAAACCCCCTTTTACTGGGCATCTCTATAGGTGCAGCTCGTTGGCCCCTCACTAACAGCCACCGGAATCTGCAGTGAGAAAACCACCTTTTAACAGACTCCGTACGTCTAGGGTCGATATGACCTGGATCCCACCAAACCCAGGAGGTTGGGATGTCTCACCCACCCGAACCCCAGTCTGTGTGAATACTTGTAAATACTGCCCCCATGCAATGAGCCAACGGCAAGAAATAACAACTCGTACCCTCCATATGATTATAAAGAATGTATATTTACGAATGCCAGCTTTATCAAACAGTTAGTAGGAAAACAAAAGGAAAAAAAAGGGCCCACTAGTCTAGTTAACCAGTCCAAATGTGCACATAAATTGGAGCTCCCCCCAAGTTGTCTATAACTCACGCGCTGGACCCACAGTCTGCGAAAAAGCACACACCACGTTCTGAATGTCATTTAAAACCCATCTCAAACAAACGGGTTCCCTCCACGGGAGTATAGGTCCTTCCTCCTTGAAGCCATTCCTCTGCACAAAGCACCTTGTACAACAGGGACGGCATCCTCAGCCATCTTCCCTCCTGTCTTCTCCTAGCTCCCACCAAAAAGACCTTGACCCGCACCGGTGTCCGTCACAAAAACCTCTCCACCCAGCGTTCTCTAGAATCTTCTCCCAATTCCACCATCCTGATTGGCTGACACAACATTCCTAAGTTGAACAACAAAGCCCCTTATCTTATCTCAAGCCCAAACAGGCTGAAAGCAGAACAGACGGCTCTTACAGAACTGCTAAAATGAAATACCTTTAGAATAGCAGTAAAGATCTTAACCAGGGCATTACATCAGTAAAACCGAAACAGATTAAAATAAAATTGACAGCACAGAGATACCATGAAATTTGTCTCCAGCATGACCATATCATGTCCAGTTCAGGTTTTGAAAAGCTTGGTCTTATGCTCTGGCTTCAACTGCTTCCTGAATTTGTTCTTCAAGTATGTCAGAGTTGAGAAACTGGATACAAGCAAGGCATGAGTTTTCCAAACTGCAGCCTTTGTTACTCAAGGAAGAGAAATCTTCCTGCTTGAGATGAGGAATACAAAATTTTATGACTGCCTTTGCTTCAGCAAACAACTTGCTGTCTCCATTAAGAAGCATTAATACCATCCTTTCCTCGCAGTCAAGCTAAAATTTCCTGCTTAGTACTGTGGGAGATTATCTCATCTGGCCTTGTGGAGGTAAGGTGTTGTTAAGGCTCCATTTTTTAGATTCAACTTTATTGTCATTGTGCCGAGTACAGATACAAAGCCAATGAAATGCATTTAGCATCTGACCAGAAATGCAAAGAATAGTGTTATTTACAAAATAATTGCGAATAAAAAAAGTGCTACAGCACACAAATATAGAAGTACTGAGACAGTACAATATGGATGCAATACTGCTTAGCGCTGTGATGAGAGGTTCAGCAGTGTCACAGCCTCAGGGAAGAAGCTCTTCCTGTGCCTGCTGGTGCGGGAGCGGAGGCTCCTGTAGCGCCTACCGAATGGGAGGAGAGTAAAAAGTCCATGGTTAGGGTGAGATACATCCTTGATAATGCTTTTCGCCCTGCCCAGGCAGCGTTTATGGTAGGTGTTCTCAATGGTGGGCAATTGGGTGCCGATAATCTGCTGGGCAGTTTTCACCACACGCTGGAGTGCTTTGTGGTCTGATACGGGACAATTGCCATACCACACTGAGATGCAGTTGGTGAGTATGCTCTCAATGGTACAGCGGTAAAAGTCCGTCAGTATCCTGGGACAGAGGTGAGCTTTCTTCATGCTCCACAGGAAATAAAGGCACTGTTGCGCCTTTTTGGCCAGGATGGAGGAGTTCAGGGACCAGGTGAGATCCTCGGAAATGTGGACGTCAAGGAATTTGAAGCTTGTTACACGCTCCACTACAGCTCCGTTGATGTAGATGGGGACGTGATTGTGACTCCTGGCATGCCTGAAGTCCACAATGATCTCCTTGGTCTTCTGGGTTTTAAAGGCCAGGTTGTTGTCAGCACACCACGCGGCCAGGTGCTCGTCCCTGTAGGCTGTCTCGTCATCCCCTCTGATCAGACCAACTACTGTGGTGTCGTCTGCGAACTTGATTATGGAGTTCGAACCGTGTACAGGAACGCAGTCATAGGTGAAAAGGGGGTACAGGAGAGGGCTCAGCACACAGCCTTGAGGCACACCGGTGTTCAGGGTGAGAGTGGAGGAGGAGAGGTTGTCTAACTTAACTGATTGGGGTCTGTTAGTCAGAAAGTCCAAGGTCCAATTGCAGAGGGATACTCTGATACCAAGCTGGCGAAGTTTGGTGATCAGCTTGGAGGGGATCACAGTATTGAATGCCGAACTAAAGTCAATGAACAGCATTCTGACGTAGGAGTTGGGGCTGTCCAGGTGGGTCAGGGCAGAGTGAAGTGCTGTGGAGATGGCGTCCTCTGTTGGCCTGTTGGTGCGATAGGCAAATTGATGGGGTTCAGGGTAGAGGGCAGACAGGATTTCAGATGTGATAGAACCTGACTCTCAAAGCACTTTGCAATGATAGGGGTGAATGCAACTGGACGGAAGTCATTTTTCTTGGACTATCTGAAATAACAGATTAGTTAATTATTAGATAGATAAAACAGAAGATTCAATGTCTTGGCTCAGAAAATGGTAATGTGCATTAGTTAGTGATACCTCCCAATGTTTTAGAGCAATAATTCTGCAGGCTGATCATGTACCCTAATATGTGAACCTTTACATTTATATTTGCTGTGAGAATCACCAATCCCTTTAGAAAAGGTAGAAAGTACAGAATGTGTCATATTCTCCCAGTGGCTGTGCAGAATGCCGGAAAAGTCAGGTATGTCATAAAGCCTTGAAGGAGTGTAGGAGAGAAACTACAACAGGCTACTTGTCTTGAAGGGAAGCTTCTTTCTTGATAGGATCTTATTTAGTTGTTGTACATGATAAAAAGTATGAATGAGACGAACTCCTAACAAGAAAGAAAATTTCCCGGCCAGACTGTAATTGGTTACTGCTACGCTAGGTGCAGAATGTTGAGTGTGAGCAATACGGCTTCATGTGAGTAACGTTAGATTTCTGGCATTATCCATAGATAGCTCCACAGACAGTACACTGCAACTGCTACTTGTTTAAATCACAACTCTGAAATTTCCTCTCCTTTGCTTCCTGAATGGTCATAGAAACTAAATTCCTCTTCCCTGTTCCCTTGACTCATAAATGTTGCAAATATTACTAAGTGAGATAGTCTTGAAATGTTTGTGGGTTCACTTAAACGAAGAGCATGTAATTTGCACCTTACCAGCGGCATCATTGCCTGGTATGGAAATCGCAAGGCATCTGACCACATGCCCCTACAAAGGGTTGCTAGGGCTGAGAGGATCAATGGGATCTCTTTTCCATCCACCGAAAAAATATTTATCAGGAGCACTACTTATACTGGGCCCTTAAATGTCAATGATCCCTCCCATCCATCCAACAATTTCTTTGACTTTCTACCTTCAAGCAGGAGCTATCATAGCATTGGGATAAGAGCTGTTAAGATGGGAAACAGCTTCTTTTCTCAGTCCATAAGACTACTGAACTCTCTGCCACCACCCAGGTCTCATCATGTTTGAAGCATTTACTTTTTATCCCATATCATATATGCACCGTATTATTTGTTAATATATTTGTGATAATATTACTTCATGTGTTATGTGTGCGAGTCGTATGTACTGTGTTTGCACCTTGGTCCGGAGGAATATTGCCTCATTTGGTGACATATATGTGAATGGCTGGATGGCAATAAACTTGAATTTGAACTGGAACTTAATTTTCTTTACAACAGCTTTCTTAGTGTAACAAAGCATGTCCTGGATCATTTTTGCAGTTGTGTCATTCAAGAAGCCTATGGAATCTGCTTCCCTAGCTTTTCTTTAACCCAGAAGAGTTTATGTTTTAAAGGCCTGATAAGATCATCTCCCAGAGTTTCTTCTGTATTGCTATTTACAGGCTAATAGCTATAGAGAAATAACTGTGGGAGATCACCCTATCTGGACTTGTGGAGGTAGGATACTTTTAAAGCTCCCTTTTGCCTTTAAATGTCTGAATTAACCGATTATTTGATTATCAGATATATAATATAACAAAAGGCTCAATATCTTGTCTCAAAACTGTAGCCATGTGCATATCATCACCCTACTTGCTTATCATTTGCATTCCAGCAGGTGGGTTAGTTTCGTTGCATCACTTTTGTGAAACCAGTTGAGCTTTTGAACAGCGACACACTTTAAACAAAGACATAGAACCCCGTTTTAACTTCTTTTTCCAGTGTCATAGAACTGCTTGCAAAAGTTTACCGCTCAGTTCTTGAATAAAAACTTTCTTCATGCTGTAAACATTTTATTGTCATCTGCCTTTTTCAGCCAATCTGCTACAAAAAAGGCATACTGAGGCATAATTCTAAATTATACATTGCTTTTGTATATTCTAGAGACTTTTACTATATTTATGCATCATATTCATTGAAAGTATATGAAGCGGAATGTTAAATTTATTCAGATCAAAATACTTATTTTCGTGGTTGAACTTCAGTCAATAAAATAGAGCAAGACCTGCACTGTGATTGGCTGCAGAGTTGTTTTCAAATTGCTGATTTCAGAGTAACTAAGAATGGATTCTGAAGAGAATATTCAGATATTTCCTTACAATTCCGATGATGTGACGATTTTAATTCAAAGGCTAATCTGGGTTTTAGATTAATCTAATTAAACTGTAAGGGGTTTCTTCTTTTATGTTACTGCTAAGGCTAATAAAATGGCTTCTTTGCTATGTTAACTGCTGAGAAAGTGCTTCTCTCTCACAGCTTGTTTGGGTTATAATTACTGATAAGAGAATTGTATTCATTTGCTAACCAATTGGGATAGATGTTATTCTTTCTTGTGTGTCTGTAAGCTATTGTTTTTCTGGTTTTGGGGCAGGAGGCGCAATGGGGAAAGAGAGAGGAGACGCGATGCTGCGAGCTGGCCGACAGAACGGACCACGAGCGGGAGTCCGAGGCCCAGGGTCCTCAGCAAGGAGAGGAGATGAAGACAGACTCGTGTGGAGCGTCTGGTCAACCATCGTGGTTGGTCCCAGGCGGCGGGTCAAGGAGGTCGGAGGGGATCGAATGGTGGAAAAAATATTCCGTTAATTGATCTCCAACTGTTGTGCACGAAGTGGTTGAACTTTGATAAGTCTGGCACCTTTTACTTTTCCTTTTATATTTTATCTCTATTAATTACATAGTTCCAGTAAGATCTATAAAGTGTAATCATTTAATCGCATATGGTATATTGTCTGTTATTTGGCGGGGTGGGGTACATCGCACAGCATCCACACAAACTTGATTACACAGTTTGGTGGGGCCGAAGGCTGCACCCCTAGACGAAAGCGAGCTGAGCAAGCCTGAGGCTCACCGGGGGCTACAAAATCCAAAGTATATATGAGAGCCAAAACCGCGGGGCCCTTGGAGAACTAAGGTGTGAGTTTTTCGAACAGCCAGTGTAGGCCGAGTGGGTTGAGTTATTCTCAACAATACTGCCTAATTGCCTGTAAAGGGAAACAATCTGAATCAAATTGGAAACAGATTAAGGTAGCATTTTTTAACTGCTGATCTTAAAGGAGATGTTCTGTGTCTCAATTTTGTGTCTAAACTTTAGGCCAAGAAATCTCTGTGATTATGTGAGAGCGCACATATTTCCAATTTCTGGTGAAGAGGATTGGGAAAATGTTCCATTATCTATTATCTATTTTATCTCAATATATTTTCAATGCTATTTCCGGATCATAGCTCTCATTGTGAAGCTGTGGCAGTTCTTGGAAATGAATTTCTTCTTTTTACTTAGTATGTAGCATTAAGTTCTTCAGCTCCTGTATCCATAGATAGCAGGTTTACACCCACCTCTGGCCTATTAGTGCTTCGTTTCATGAATCCAAAGGGCTACCAACCAGAAAGATCTATTAAAGAACACATTTCTAGTATAGGGGCCCAATAAGATAGATATTTCTTGGATTTTACACTCAATACATTATGAAGATGGTATATTTCTTCTCTAAACATCAGAAGAAGACCAGCAGAGGGTCAGCTACGTAATTTTACTATAACACATGAAACAAATCTATGCATCTCTTATCAAACTCAAGTGTTATTGAGATAATAATGATATTTTGAATAACTTATTCATATATTGTAATGAATGACAGTTACTTCAACAGTAATATGTTCTATCTCCTCATTTCCCCCTGTATCGATAGTATTTCATTCTTAGTGACCATAATCATCACTAAACCATAAAAATTACAAAACACTTCTGCCAAGTAATTTATTACCAGTTTACATTTATTCAACCCGCTCATGTGATCAAAATATAGATTCCATCATGCACTCTGACAAAATTAATTTTACTGCAGTGTTTTGTCACAACAACATACTTAAATTTCCTATTAGCTTTGTTGGGTTACAGAGCGTAATGTAACTTTAAAACTTATCCTGACCAGTAAGTTTCTGATCCATATGCATAATTTAATATGAGTTTATTAATATTCATCAATTGCATTTATGATTCAGAAGAATGAAGTATCCACTGAACGATTAAGACTTTTTTAATTTAATTGATTAAAAATAAATCTTATACCAAAATAAAACCCGAGAGATTGCTTTGTGCTTTTTTGTTGCTTTTTAATCATACACACTAGATTTTTGAGTACTCAAACGAAAACAAGCCCTGCATTTAGTTTTACTTTGATCTACAATTAGACATTATTATGATAAACTAAATCTCACCGAGCCTTACAACCAGTAGCATATTACAAGCTGAATACTAGCCATGGTTCTTGATTTTTGACATTATCCATGAAATAATGTTACTTATTGGTAAAACAAATAAAATCTTTACTGGAAACTAGGTTGTTGCCTAGGACGGAGGTATCTGAATGCTCTAGAAGGAAGACTAGCACTAAGAGTGGGAATTCCCTACAATGGGAAGCCTGGCATCCTAAGATGTGCTCAGATCAGATATTCCTCTGCAACAGAGACAGAAAAGGAATCCAACTTTAAATGCCAGAATGACATCATAGTCTATCAAGTTTCAATAAAAACATATTTGTACAACTGTCACTGTGTTCTGAAGCTACCAACCCTTCCTGGTTGTATCGCCTCTCCTGACTTATCAATATATTCCTCGCGAACACCGAACCTATCTTTAGCAGCCCAACCTGATATTTTTACTGGACTGAAAGCTTTTCAACAGGTCAGTGTATAATCCCCATTGTGCACATGCCAGGACTAATAGTGATGCTGAGATACATCCTAGGATGTGCTGGGACACACCATCAGAGATGTAACCTGGGGTCATCGGGTGTTTCGGGACTTTCAACATCAGACACTCTCGCCTAGGTCACCCAGCCAGGGTTGATCAGTGCTGGCTTGTGTCCCAGTAGCATTGGTCCATGGTTTGCACCTCTTGATCCATAGCCATCTGGAGGCTTGCTCAGCACCCTCAGTGATGGTCCTGATGGCTCTTTTCTTTGGAGTCCCTATAATGCCAAGAAGCTAGTAGGTTCTGCAGAGCGAGCAGCCAGCAAAACCTTTGTAGGCTCACATTGTGCCTTCCACCCCCTCGCTGGCACTGCTCTACCACCTCCTGGCATTTGGCTTTCTTACCCTCGAACACCTCCTCAATCCAATCTTCCCAAAGAACTGTCAGTTCTACCATGACTACCTGCTTTGGGATTTCTGACAGAATGACCATGTCAGGCCTCAGGGATGATAGCACAAGGGTATTTTGGCCATCATATGGTCCATCATGTAGGGGCCTTTGCTGGCTTTCTTCTCCACCAGGCCAAATCTCTCAGTAGCAAAGTTGACACGGTCTGGAGTCATCTATCAACATCTCCCTTGGCTATTGCCTCACTATAATGTCTCCTTTCTGAGTCAATATATGAACATAGATTTCACACTTCTTCACTTCAACAAAGGAATAAAACTCCAAGCAAGAGAAAATCTGCAGATGCCCGAAACCCAAGCAACACACACAAAACACTGGAGGAACTCAGCAGGCTAGGCAGCATCTATGGAAAAGAGTAACTAGTCAACATTTCATGCTGAAACCTTTCATCAGGACTGGAGAAAATAGATGAGAAGTCAGAGTAAGATGGTGGGTGTTGGGGAGGAAGAATTACAAGGTAGTAGGTGATAGCTGAAACCGGGAGAAGAGGAGTGGTGAAGGAATGATTTGGGAAGTCAATTGGTGAAAGAGATACAGGGCTGGAGAAGGGGGAATCTGATAGGAGAGGATAGAATACCATGGGGTAAAGAGAAGGAGGAGGAGCACCAGGGGGAGGTGATGGGCAGGTACAGAGATAAGGTGAGAGAGGGAAACGGGAATAGGGAATGGTGACGTGGGGGGGCAGACACCAGAAGTTCAAGAAATTGATGTTCATGCCATCAGGTTGGAGGCTACCCAGACGGAATATATGTTTCTCCTCCAACCTGAGTGTGACCTCATCACAGCAGTAGAGGAAGCCGTGGAATGACATAGTGGAATGGGAATGGGAAGTAAAATTGAAATGGGTGGCCACTGGGAGATCCCACTTTTTCTGGTTTACAGAGCGTAGATGCTCAGCGAAGATATACAGAAGGCCACACCAGGAGCACAGAATCCGGTAGGTGACCCCAACAGGTTCACAAATGAAGTGTTGCCTCAACTGGGAGGACTGCCCGGGGGCCCTGAATGGTAGTGAGGGAGGAAGTGTAGGGGCAAGTACAACACTTGTTCTGCTTGCAAGGATAAGTGCCAGGAGGTAAATCAGTGGGGCGGGATGAAAGGACAAGGGAGTCACATAGGGAGTGATCCCTGTGGAAAGCAGAAATTGAGGGGGGGGGGGAGGGAAAGATGAGCTTTTCATTCCAGAATTCTCTCAATTTCTCCATCTTCATTGCATCTGCTCTCAGGATGGGCTTTTTTTATTCCACAACTAATGAGATGTCTTCCTTCTCAAAGAAAGGGGTTTTCCTCCTTCCACCATCAATGCTGCCCTCACCTGCAACTCTTCGATTTCACACCTGTCTGTCCTCACCCCATCCTCCCGACACCCCACCAGGAATAGATTTCCTCTTGTCCTCACCTACTACCCCACCAGCCTCTGTGTCCAGCACATAATTCTCCGTAATTTCCACCATCTCCAACAGCATCCCACCACCAAACACATCTTCCCCTTCCCCCGCCCCCCCCCCACTTTCCAGTTTCCACAGGGATCACTCCCTATGCGATTCCTTTGTCCATTCGTCATGTCAGTCCATGGCCTCTTCTACTGCCACACTCAGGCTGAAGAAGCAACACCTTATGTTCCATCTGGGTAGCCTCCAACCTGATGGCATTGACATGGATTTCTTGAACTTCCAGTAATTGCCTCCCCCCACCTCTCCTTCACCATTCCCCATTCTCATTTCTCTCTCTCACCTTTTCTCCTTACCTGCCCATCTCCTCTCTCTGGCACTCCGCCCACCCCCTTCCCTTTCTTCCATGGCCTTCCTCCACTCATATCAGATTTCCCCTTCTCCAGCCCTTTACCTCATTCACCAATCTATTTCCCAACTCTTTACTTCACCCCTCCCCCTCCCAGTTTCACCTATCACCTACTTGATGGTACTTCTTCCTCCCCTCCCCCACCATCTTACTCTGACTTCTCATCCCTTGCTTCGAGTTCTGATGAAGGGTCTCATCCTGAAATATTGACTGTTTACTCCTTTCCATAGATGTTGCTTGGACTGCTAAGTTTTTCCAGAGGAAAACCCCAAGGTTTGTTCAACTACAATACTCTGACTTCAAAGCTATAGATTATGATATGGTTGATATCTCTAGACAATATTCAAAGGATTCTCATTTTATATTACCACTTAATTCATTCTACAAATTCAGCCATTGAGACCTATACAAGATCAGTAACATTTTAATACTGTTCTTACAGTTATTTGGCTATTGCAGGAAATATATCTGGATCTTTTGTACCCATGTTTGCTTTTTCAAAAACTGATTTAATAATCCAAAACAAATGATTTTGAAAGTTTCATCACCAAAATGAATAGAACTATTTGTAATATAAAAGTAGTAATTTGTCCAAGGCCTTTTACTGTCAATGATAAAGATTTCCACAATAAAAACTCAGTAATGGATGGCCATGTCTCCCTTTGGCTGCTGCTGGTGTCTGTTATTTTATTGACAATGTAATTTTATAATTACCTTAAACTCCCAGTTGAATTGCATCTATTTTAGACATTGTTAATGCATGGAATGTCATATAGACAAAAATGTTATTGACAACGAAAATAAAATCTACAACTAGAAAAAAAGTTATCATTATCCCCAGGATCTAACCCTATACCTTTTCATTATGGTGCAAGTGGAACATAAAATGCCAACACAAACAGAAAAATCCCAAAATATTGAACTCAAGCAGCAGTTGTATAAAAAGAGAAACAGTGTTAACGTTTCAAATCGATGATCCTTCAGCAGAACAGTCACCTCATATTTTATGTTACTGCTGTACAAAGCCAGCATATTGCTCATTAGTTGCACGCATTAATGCTAATATAAACAGCCAACACTTCTTAAAAAGGGAGATGCAGGTATCTGCAAAATGTGAGGCGTGTTGTTCGTGAACTGAAAAGGTGATGCAAGAGGCTGAAGAATGGCTTAACATAGTACGAGGCTGCCTGCACCAACTTTCTTCAAAGTGCATTGGAGGCCGAGGTTCAAAATGTGGAGAGGAGAGATAATCCATATCTGTAGGTGTGAGTAAGGGGTGGGGGGGGAGCAGAAACAACAGGAAATACAAACTCAACAAATAGTAGGAAGAAGGAGAGAATTGAAGTATGTTAAGGTCATGTAGAAGAAGAGAAAATGAATGCTGCAGTATGAAAGGTCAAACATGAATCTAGAAACAGCAAGGGATTTGGAGTAACAAATAACATAAATATTAAGTGATGAAGTCCGGACCTACATCCCCATTCACAAGATTCAGAAAGTTGTCACTGCAGACAGGGGATGTATCTTCAAAACAATCTTCCAAAACAAACTGAGAAAGTCAAATAAAGCATTTTTTTTCTACTTTCATGAGATGTGGGAGTCACCTGAGAGTATACCTGTTTATTAATCAGAGAATATTGCAGTCTCGTCTTTTGGAACCATTTCAGTACACGTGGTGAAAATATTGCCTCAAAGCTAACAGGCGAGGCTTTCCAGAAGTCTGACTTGGTTTCATTGAAAGAATTGTAAAGTTGTTTCTAAGTCAAAATGACATGTGATGTGGACAGGAAATGCTTGGGATGACATGCCTCTCTCCTCCACTGAATTTCATTCTAAGTGACAGAGGCCATGAGTTTAGGAGATGCTGATAGCAAATTGCAAAAAGCATTCTGTAGCTGAGATTATTAGAAATGATGTGAGGAATTGTTGATTCAGTTATTGGCATCATTCATAAAAACCCTGATCACCTTGAAAAGTAACTGAGAGGGGCTGTCTGTATTGGTATCTCCTTTCCTCTTCCTTCTCACGTCTCTGCATTTCAGTTTCTTAGGAAATATGCAGCAGCAAAGGACATTACCTCATGAAGTCCAGAATGTAGTATAAATGAAAGAATGCTGTTCAAATGAGCTAGGAACAGGTTCCCCCAGACATCAGAGATGTTGCCTGAGAACACCTAGAGTAGGTCTCAAATAAACTCATTGGGACAGCAAGGCTCTTATTGTAACCAAGTGATTGGGTCTCTGGCCAGAGGCATGAACTCTGTTAATAGGATTGTTAAGAGAGCTGGAAAGTGTGATTACTCACAGGATACCAGGTAAACATCTTTCTATGGATTTTTTGTATTAAGTTGGTCAAGGTCATCTGAGGAACATTGGGCCAGGAAGGTTACCTGTTTTCGGTAGTCTGCTAATTAAGGATGACTTGTTTTAGCTCCAGGAGGTTCTGAGGTGCTCTGGGGCCAATATGGAATCCTTACGTTGGTACAGATGGGATCACAGCACTGTTAGTGCTAAAATGCGCGGGTGCGTGGCCACGCAATAACCAAAATGCTCCCGTGCACGTAGCCTTCATTGTCATGCAGCTGGAAGAAAGAGAGGCAGGATAAAATTAACGAAACATGACAGGTTTTCTTTATTGCATTGCATTTCATTATACCCTTCAACTAGTAAATAAACTCAAAAGTACGTGATTTTTCAATTTTCTTTCTAAATATTCATGGCATGCATATTACAAAAAAGAACTTTTGAAATGCCATGCGGTTTTCAGGCCCTATAAAAATTTCTAGCTCAGAGCAATGGTTGGTCTATGCAGCTGTAAAAAAATATGGAGGGGATGTTGAGCCAGAGGTCCATGGCTCGGAGGGTAAGTCATTTGGAAAGTGCTATGCTACTTCCACTGTTTGCACTGGGCAATTGTATGCTCGAGAACAATAGAATCACAGTTCTCAGTGCTCCTTCTCCATCATAAGTGGTGATCAGCCACGAATTCTGAGTTGATTATTATTATATTTTTTCATGTATTTCAGAGCATCCTTGAATCATTTCCTGCTGATGTTTTGTCACTAACTGCATCCTATTCACTGCTTGCTGACCTCTGTACTTGATGGAACTTCATCTTCAGCACGTTCAGAACCATAGAGCTGCAAAACCTCAGTGTGACTCAAGAGGCAAATGTGAAGTTCAGGCTGCATCCAACATGATCAAGCCAGTATGCATATACTCACTAAACCCTTCACACCCAGGAAGCCCATTGGCATCCCTGGACATCCAAGTATCTTCATTCTGTGAAGTAGGAATAAGATAAATTGAAGAGACAGCAACATATCTAATGTTCCACTATCCACAAACTGCAAAAAAATCAGTGACTTGAATGAAGCCATAAGCATTAACATTAAGATTAGCATTAACATTAACAATTAAATTCATCTTGAGAGATCATATGACCATAGATGCAGAGTTAAGCCATTTGGCCCATCGAGTATGCTCTGTCATTCCACCATGGATGATTTGTTATTCCTCTCAACCACATTCTCCTGCCTCCTTCCTGTAACCTTTGACATCTTGACTAATCAAGAACCTATCAACCTCTGCTTTAAATATACTCAATGACTTGGCCTCCACAGCTGTCTGTGGCAATGAATTCCACAGATTCACCACCCTCCGGCTAAAGGAATTCTTCCTTATTTTTGTTCTAAATGGAAATCCCTCTATTCTGAGGCTGTGCCCTCTGGTCCTAGACTCCCCTACTATAGGAAACATCCTCTCGCTACATCCACCGTATCTAGGCCTTTTAATATTCAATAGCTTTCAATAAACCGCGCCCCCCCCCCAATTCTTCTAAACTCCAGCAAGTACAGACCCAGATCATCAAACACTCCTCACATATTAACCATTTCATTCCTGGAATCATTTTAATGTATCTCCTCTGGACCCTCTCCAATGCCAGCACATCCTTTCTTAGATAAGAGGCTAAAACTGCTCACAATACTCCAAGTGTGGTCTGACCAATATCTTACCAAGCCTCAGAATTACATCCTTGCTCTTATATACTAGTCCTCTCAAAATGAATTGCATTTGCCTTCCTTACCACTGACTCAACCTGCAAGTTTACCTTTAGACAGCCACAGGTGGTGCTATCTCTTCCTTGATTTAAGGCTTCAGTTGTGACAGTTCACTCAGTACTTGTGAGTCTAAAGTACCTAATGCAAAGGTGCTTTCTAAAAGTAGAAGAATTATTTCTTGAATCTCTGGGAATTGGGTGAATGCTGAGTATTTTCTTCCAAGCAACCATTCACAATCTTTCTCACTCTTCCTTCCCCAGCAACTTGTGCTGTTTCCTTTGGCCACTCCTCTTCTTATTCATTTCTAGGGAAAAACTACAGACGCATCTGTTTCAGTACAATTTCCTATACAGCAGGAACAAAAAGGACTATAGAGTTTTTAGTCAACACTCACAACACGCTGGAGGAACTCAGCAGGTCGGGCAGCATCCATGGAAACGGTCAGTCAATGTTTTGGGCCGGAACCCTTCGTCAGGACTGAAGAGGGAAGGGGCAGAGGCCCTATAAAGAAGGTGGGGGGAGGGTGGGAAGGAGAAGGCTGGTAGGTTCCAGGTGAAAAACCAGTAAGGGGAAAGATAAAGGGGTGGGGGAGGGGAAGCAGGGAGGTGATAGGCAGGAAAGGTGAAGAAGGAATAGGGGAAAGCACAATGGGTAGTAGAAGGAGGCAGAACCATGAAGGAGGTAGTAGGCAGCTGGGGGAGGGACAGAGTGAAACTGGGATAGGGGAAGGGAGGGGGAGGGAATTACCGGAAGTTGGAGAATTCAATGTTCATACCCAGGGGCTGGAGACTACCTAGACAGTAGACAGGTTGGAGGTGTTGCTCCTCCAACATGAGCTTAGCCTCATCATGGCAGTAGAGGAGGCCATGTTCGGACATATCCGAACAGGAATGTGAAGCAGAATTGAAGTGGGTGGCAACCGGAAGATCCTGTCTGTCATGGCGGACAGAGTGGAGGTGCTCAACGAAGCAGTCCCCCAATCTACGTTGGGTTTCACCGATGTAGAGGAGGCCATATCAGGAGCAGCGGATGCAATAGATTACCCCAACAGACTCACAAGTGAAGTGTTGCCTCACCTGGAAGGAGTGTTTGTCATAGTCATACTTTATTGATCCCGGGGGAAATTGGTTAAATTGGGGCCCTGAATAGTGGTGAGAGAGGAGGTGTAGGAACAGGTGTAGCACTTAGGCTTACAGGGATAAGTGCCGGGTGGGAGATCCGTCGAGAGGGACGTGTAGACCAGGGAGTCCTGGAGGGAACGATTCCTGCAGAAAGCAGAGAGGGGTAGAGAGAGAATGATGTGCCTAGTGGTGGGGTCCTGTTGAAAGTGGCGGAAATTGCGGAGGATAATGTTCGGGATCCGGAGGCTGGTGGGGTGGTAGGTGAGGACAAGGGGAACTCTGTCCCTGATGTGGTGGCGGGAGGATGGGGTGAGAGCCAAAGTGAAGGAAATGGAGGAGATGCGGGTGAGGGCATCATTGATGACGGCAGAAGGGGAACCATGATCCTTAAAGAAAGAGGACATTTGAGATGTCCTGGAACAGAAAGCCTCATCCTGGGAGCAGATGCGGCGGAGACGGAGGAACTGGGAATAGGGAATGGCATTTTTGCATGTGTCAGAGTGGGAAGAGGTATAGTCGAGGTAGTTATGAGAGCTTTTAGTCATCAGCCAAAGAGAGGAAATGTCAAAAATAAAGCAAGACATTTTCACAAACACACAGAAGAGGTAGTCTGCCAATGTACCTCAATATAGTTAATAATACTATTAAAGGACACATGGGGGAAGTTCGCTGACAGAAAGTAAAGGTGAGGATTTGTTCTTCATTCCATTTAACATCATGACCTGCTGTAGAAATAAAAGATGATATGATCAATATGTGACCCAAAGCTCTAAGAACATTGACATTAGGCAAAAATTGTTAGGATTATTGTGTGGATTAAATTCTCCATTTAAAACATTTCTATTTTTTCCTATGACCAGGTCTACTAAACCTGATTAAATGAAAGAAAACAGCAAATTCTCCTCAATTTGTTCTGCTTTATTACCCACAATCCTTCAGTTATTTGGAGATCATTCACTTTCAAACATATCAGCTGACACGTTTCTCTCCAGAACCTTCAGTAACAAGATTAATAGAAAATCTGATTGTAAAGGTAACATTGCAAGAAGATAAACCAGTCATCCAAACTCTATGTCATGTAATTCACCCTTATGCAGTCAAGCCTAATTCCAGCAAGTTCAAATGCCTAAACTCTCTGTAGACTGATGTCAGTACTTACTTGTATTTGTTAGATGACAATGGCAAAACCAGACAAGCTGACCTCAGAACTATCTCTATTGAATATGACCAATGTGGTTATCATCATGGCAGAATAATCCATGGATTTAACAATTTATTATCTTCAAAGCTCAGCTTCTTCACTCCCACACCTCGTTAAAATAGAAAAAAATCTGCTGATGGCTTTCAAATTTCTGCGTCATATCAATATTTCAAAAATGATCAACTAATGACAAAGAGTGTGAATAACTATCCAACATAAAAAATAGTAGAAAACAGCAAAACTCAATTATGAAACAAGTCTCGATAAGGAATTACAGTGCTCCCCTAAATGCAAGGTATCATCCTATTGACGCCTAATAATTATCGCTGTCAATTCACAGCGATAGCCTGGATCCACTAGTGTAAAGATATTACATTTCTCTATCTCATCTATCTTTACCGATTATGGTCCCAATGTGGTCAGCATGCTGTGAAATAGGTGGACATTTAATTATGAACACATCATAAATGTGCCTGACACTGCAGAAGTAAAACTGACAACCTTGAGGTTAGCACAGATTTTTTTCCCAACAAATTCTGATAGGTGTGCACTGTTAATTCAAAGATTGTTTGTCATAGACAAAATTGACTAAGGAATAAAAGAATTAAAATGATAAATCATTAAGTATTGCAATTAATTTACCTGTGTCGTCTCCAAGCATGCATATTAAACACATTTGTACTTTTGTTATATTAAAACCAAATCAACTTTCTTATTTATCTGTTTTCACAGGACTATAAAATATTTTATTTCATAAATAATTTAATTGTTCAGCACAGAGTGCTTGAAGGGAAGCTTAATAGCACTTTTACTGTCCTAGATTGTAATTCACAATGCAAAGCAGAAAGGGAGGTATTTCATTGAGGCTAAAGGATCCTTCCAACCACTACAGCAACTTCACTTTAACAAAATTGCAGGGCGTTTTCCAATTTAGCTTTCATACCTCTGTGCTTAACTGTAGCTAACCAATTTATCATTATTTCCAACATTGTAATTCCAGCAATGTGAATCATATAGTGAGAAATGTTAATAACTATTGGTCAAAAGATTGCAGAAAATACATTGCAGTGCTCAGATCTCAGAAAACAAAGGATGAATTATTAAGAAAATATTGCTAAACACAAAAGCTTGAAGACATTAATCTTCAGGAAGAAAAAAAATTATTCGGTATGCAAAGACTATGGCTGTGTCACAGTGCTCCGTGAATGTCCTCCATAATGCTGAAGTACATGTTTCCATACCTCCCCAACAGACTTGAAATAGAAGAGACAAAGCATATAATAATTAAAGCCTGGCACAATGAAAGAGCTCTGAAGAGAAAGCTGAAAAGTAGCTATCATGTTGGCAGATAAATTCTACACACAATTATTCATTCCTAGCCCCTTGACATGTAGATTAATGAGTTTGATAACCTGGGCTTTCCAAGAAGTAGATTCAATTCTGTTTCAGAGCTTTCTTCCCCCCCCCCCCCCCACCCCTTCTCCAACTGCAAAACACCTCAGCGTTTCAGAAAGCAAAGAAATCAATACATTTACACTGGTCATCAACATTTTTGCAATTGAGGAGCTATGTCAAGTATATTATATCTGCTGTGCAAAAAGACTGCTTACTAGCTTTGTCATAAATACACAAGGGATCATGTGATTGCTGGAGGGAGGGGTTTTGCTTCAATAGTCTGTGATTGTGTACATGGTTCAAAGTATACTGTGCAGGGAAAAATAGCAGCTTTGGTAACAGTAATCACAAGGTACTCATAGAAATGTCTACATTAAATTTTTTTGTTGTGCCCCTCAGGCAAGTAACTTTTATGTTGTTTCCTTGGTTAATGCTGCAGTGATCAAAGTCTATTTCAAGGAAAATTGTAGTACTAGGCTATAAGCTGCTGTAAGCACTACTTCATGAGGGTTCTTTTTCATTAATAATATTTAGACTAGCAAAACCAAATGACATACACTCTGAGACAAAATTACACCGTAATGCTTATAAATTATTTTAATTATTAAAACAGAAAGATTCAAAATTTCAAGAATAATCTTGCGGTAATTTATGATAATTGTGAATAATTTTCCACCTTGTACAGCATGGCTAGCCTTGGATGACTAATCAAGAAACCAAAATTCAGTGCAAAGCAAGCATAAACCTAACTGGCATGTCAAAATCAATTTACTTTGTATTATTTTCTAACAACTTTATAAAAACTTAATAATTTAGCCTGAAGAAGAAAATACTGTCAGCAAATACCAATCAGAATTTAGGAGATAAAGATGAAAATCTTGTGCCAGTACAATTATTGCTTTTCATTTTAATGTGAATGGTTCCATGTTATAATCAGCTTTGCAAGCTTGTAAAAGCTTTAAGGGAATTAAAATACAGGTACTGTAGATTATATTTGAAATGGAGTCTTTGAAAACCTTACAAAAAGCGTATTATTGTGAGAACATATTATAAAAAGAGCTTTTATTATGGTTTCTCTGTAAGTGGAAAAAACTGTTACATCAAACATGTGATACCATACATCAAAGAGCAATGTTGCTCAAAGACTGAAAAGAACTAACCAAATATATTTCAAGTATTTAACTTCAATAGTTCTAAAACAATAACAGTTGATACATGTAAAAAAACTTAAAAACAATTAACTTTGAAGCAATATAAAAATGAGTGGCATAAGTCCCAACAAATTTTGGGATTTCGTTTAAATCCATTTCTATAATATTGCTAGTTTGACTAGGCAAAAAAAACATTGAAGAAAGTTTGTGTTGAAAAAAAAATATGATTTCTGTTGCAGGCAGAGTTTAAATAGCAAGGGGGATATGTATTTCAGAGATAAAGGCAATAAAAATGCTTCTCCTCCAATGAATTAGATTGATTTATATTTTTTTAAATATGTTCAAGTTTGAAATAATAGCAATAGTATCCCTAGAGTACAATTCAAGGCAGAAAATCTGCATGTTTCAGAGTTAAAATGGTACCATTTTATAAAAATGCTAACCTATGTTAGCACTCTTGCTTTATCTTTGAAGATTTAAGAAGCACATATGACTGCTACGCTCCACAAAAATATCAAACATGGAGTCCAACTATTTATAGATGAATAATATAGATTTCTACATTCAATTACTTTCTATGTCCAAAAGCGGACCAGAGGGAACTTTATCTTTGGAAAGTTATTCCATTAAAAGAACCTTCAGTAGGGTAATTGTGCATTGATGATAAAAGGAGAACACGTTAGTGAAGCATATTAACGTGTTTAATTTTGTGACTTTACGTTGCAGACTACACATGCAGTTTAAATTTCAAGCTGATGGGCAACAAACATTCTTCAACATGCAGTTTTGTTTCAAAGCCATTGATGAAGCAAAATATAACTTTTATTTAAATCTTGTAAGGTCCCTGGCCCCTGTCCCAGACAAAACTGCAGAGTCGCAAAATGGAATACTTCAGAAAGACGTGATTGGTAAAGAGAGGGAAAGGAAAGTAACTCCAGTGGAATCATGAATGTCTAACCAAAAACTCACGAGCTAAAGAGAAGATGGTGAATAGAAAGAGCAAAGAGCACAGATGACATTTGTGGATCCTTTAGAATTGCAAATACCATTCAAGTTAAGCACCCATATGTCTACCCCTTTGACGACAAAAGCAAAAGTAAATTTATCATGGATAACGACCCACTGGAAATCACCAGACTGACAAAGAGGGGGTGTTACCTTTTTGATAAAGGACGATGTAACAGTAGTACTTAGAGATGACATTCTAGTGGGAACAAAAGGAAACTCTATGTCGTGACATAGAGGATCCAAATGGCACAGTGGAGTAGCAGTTAGTGCAATCACCTTACAGTGCCATCAATCTCTAATTAGGGTTCAATTCCCACTGTTGTTTGTAAGAAAGATTGTACGCTTTCCCCGTGACCACGTGGGTTTCCTCCAGATGCTCCAGTTTCCTCCCACATTCCAAAGATTGATAAATGAGTTGGGGCTGGAAGCATGGTGGCACTTGTGGACAGCTCCCAACACAATCTTTGGAATGTGCTGGTCATTGAGGCAAAACTGTATGATTCCATAAGACTATATGACCATCAGATATAGGAACAGAATTAGGCCATTCAGCCCATCAAGTCTGCTCCACCATTCAATGATGGCTGATTTGTTATCTCTCTCAATCCCATTCTCCTGCCTTCTCCTCATAACCTTTGATGCCCTTACTAATCAAGACTTTAGATGTTTCTATGTACATGTGACAAATAAAGATAATTTTATTTAGTGTCTTGAGCTGCAGGTGATGGGGGAAATTTTTTATGAATATTTCTCACCAGTAAACACACCTCAGAAAATGTTTTGGAGAATATTCATTTTACTAGGGAAGAGGTATTTGCAGTTTTACAGTGCTCTGATGTGGCTAAATCTTCAGGGTCTGACTAAGTGAACCCTCGGACTTTGTGGAAGACTAAAGAAGAAACTGTGATGACTCTTGCTTCATCGTTAGCCATTTGTGAAGATCCCAAATGCTGGAAGGTGATTAATGTTATACCATTGTTTAAGAAGGATAGCAAGAAGCTACAGGCCAGTCAGCCTGACATCACTAATGGGGAGTTACTGGAGGGAATTCTGAAGAGCATGATCTACTGGTATTAGAATAGTCAGAGTCTGATCAGGAATCAACATTGCTTTGTGTGTGAAAAGTCATGCTTGACAAACCTTTTAGAGTTTTTTTGAAGAGGTAACGAAAAAGTTAGATGAGGGTTGGGCAGTGAATGTTACCTACTTAATCTTTAGCAAGGCCTTTAACAAGGTAGGTTGGTCTGGAAGGCTAGGTCTTGTGGAATCTATACAGAGGTAGTTAGGTGGATTTAAAATTGATTCGGGGTCAGGTAGGAAGCAGAGAGTGATGGTTGAAAGTTGTTTCTCGGAATGGAGGCTGATGACAAGTGGTATGTCATAGTGATCAGTGTTGACGTCTTTGTTATTTGTTATTTAAATAAGTAATTTGGACACAAATGCATAAGGCTCGATCAATAAGTTTGTAGACGACACAATAAGTTTGTAGGCACTGCAGTGGGAGGAGAAGATAGCAGCGCGCCACACGCGCGCAGCTCTCCAGTGAAAATGATATTGCATCCGTTAAGTAGGGGCCGTGGACAATTCTGATTTGATGGAGACAGACGTGAAAGCACAGAGAAATCTGGAGAAATTTCTGAAATGCCGGTTCGCTGCCGCTGTTACTGGGCGATCGAGAATCTTCTGAGGGAAGGCCTCAAAATCCCCAGCTTTGCCTGCTGCCGGCGACTGAGACTGAGGTCGAATCGTTCGGAAAGAGATGGTACTCGGTACTCTGTGTCGGAGGGCTGATCGGAGGCTCGAAGTTTTCGGACGACTCGGAGTCAGACTGTGGTCGGGCATGGCAGGGAGAGTTCTCTTCCTTCTCCTGTCTGCATGAGTTGTAGGACTTTCGAGAAACTTTGAACTCTTTTATTGTGCCATGAACTGTTCTTCATCAAGTTATGGTATTGTTGCACTGTTGTAACTATATGTTATAATTATGTGGTTTTGTTAGTTTTTTTAGTCTTGGTCTGTCCTGTGTTTTGTGATATCACACCGGAGGAATATTGTATCATTTCTTAATGCATGCATTACTAAATGACAATAAAAGAGAACTGCGGGTCCACATAATCTTAAAAAAATATTAGGGGTGAGTAAGGTTATTGTAGATTACAGGGGAACGTAATTAGTTGGGTAAATGAGCCAAGGAGTGGCAAACGGATTTCAATTCAGACAAGTGTGAGGTGATGCATATTGGAAAGTCAAACCAGCATAGTATTAACACTAATGATGACAGACCACTACTGAGTGTAACGGGACAAAGGGACTTAGGAGTACAAGTGCATAGCTCATTGAAAGCATCTCACAGGCAGACAGGGTGGTGAAAAAGGTTGGCCTTCATCAGTCAGGAGTTGGGACAATAGGCTATATTTGTATAAGTTGTTGGTGAGACCACACTGTGTTGAGTTTTGGTCACCCTGTTCTAGGAAAGTTGGTTAAACTGGAAAGAATAAAGAAAAGATTTATGAGGATGTTGCCAGGACAAGGAGGCCTGAGTTACAGAGGAAGTTTGGCCAGTCCCGGTCTTTATTCCTTGCAACATAGGAATATGTGAGGCGCTATTTAAAATTATGAGAGGTGGATGGTAACAGTCTTATCCCCTGGA
Organism: Mobula birostris; assembly: GCF_030028105.1. Lineage (NCBI taxonomy): Eukaryota > Metazoa > Chordata > Chondrichthyes > Myliobatiformes > Myliobatidae > Mobula > Mobula birostris. The sequence continues at coordinate 45,386,990 of NC_092384.1, forward strand.
CAGAGAAGTACAAAACTATTTATGGTGAGAGGGAAGGGACTGGAAGAGGATGGTGAGTATACTGAATGGAATGTGCTGCCAGAAGAAGTGGTGGGGCAGGGCTTAGAAGGACATGGATCAAGTGCAAGAAATTAGAACTAGCTAGCTGGGCACCAGGTTAGAATGGTCTCGTTCCCTGTGGCACTGCTCTATGATCCTACAAAATTTTTACTTTAACATGAGCAAACTTAACTATATTCCACAGCAAATGATCTAGTCAAGCCTCATAATGACCCTGGACTAACAGAAGTTAAAAAGGCCATATATCAACTGAAAGACAACAAGGTCCTGGAGGCAGAGGGCATCCATACCGGAACTTAACAAATTTGCAAATACATCTCCCATGCCTGGGATGCAAGACAAGTCAGGGAAACCAATCTCAGTGTAGACAAGTGTCAAGTAAAGTTGCATCATCAAAACTTTCTCCCAGCAACTCCAACAAGCTTCCCACCTGAGAAGTGTTTATCCATTGGGAAAAGAGGAATATTGAGGTTAAATCTATACAGCTTTCTCCTCAGAACAATTAGGAACTGGACACTTTGCAATTTGCCTATTGCGACAATAGGTCAACAGCAGACACAATCTCAATGGCTCTCCACATGGCTTTAGACCACCTAGACAACACAATCACGTCCGTCAGGATGCAGTTCATTGATTATGGCTCAGCATTTAACACCATCATTCCCACAATCCTCATTGAGAAGATGCAGAACCTGGGCCTCTGTATCACCCTCTGCCATTGGATCCTCAGCTTCCTAACCGGAATACCACGGTCTGTGCAGATTGGTGATAACGTATCCTCCTTGCTGACGATCAATATTGGCACACCCCAGGGGTGTGTGCTTAGCCCACTGCTCTACTCTCTATATATACATGACTGTGTGGCTAGGCAGAGCTCAAATACCATCTATAAATTTGCTGGTTGAATCTCAGGTGGTGATGGGATGGCATACAGGAGTGAGACATGCCAACTAATGGAATGGTGCCACAGCAACAACCTGGCACTCAACGTCAGTAAGACGAAAGAGCTGATTGTGGACTTCAGGAAGGGTAAGACGAAGGAACACATACCAATCCTCATAGAGGGATCAGAAGTGGAGAGAGTGAACAGCTTCAAGTTCCTGGGTGTCAAGATCTCTGAGGATCTAACCTGGTCCCAACATATTGATGTAGTTATAAAGAAGGCAAGACAGCAGCTATACTTTATTAGGAGTTTGAAGAGATTTGGCATGTCAACAAATACACTCAAAAACTTCTATAGTTGTATCATGGACAGCATTCTGACAGGCTGCATCACTGTCTGGTATGGAGGGGCTACTGCACAGGTCCAAAAGAAGCTGCAGAAGGTTGTAAATCTAGTCCGCTCTATTTTGGGCACTAGCCTACAAAGTACCCAAGAAATCTTCAGGGAGCGGTGTCTCAGAAAGACAGCATCCATTATTAAGGTCCTCCAGCACCCAGGGCATGCCCTTTTCTCACTGTTACCATCAGGTAGGAGATACAGAAGCCTGAAGGCACACACTTGGCGATTCAGGAACAGCTTCTTCCCCTCTGCCATCCTATTCCTAAATGGACACTGAGGCTTTGGACACTACCTCACTTTTTTTTAAAAATACAGTATTTCTGGTTTTGCACATTTTTAAAAAATCTATTAAATATATGTAATTGATATACTTGTTTATTTATTATTGTTTTATTTTATTTATTATTATTATTATTATTTTTCTCTCTGCTAGATTTTGTATTGCATTGAACTGCTGCTGCTAAGTTAACAAATTTCACGTCACATGCCGATGATAATAAACCTGATTCTGATTCTGAAAAGTAGGTTGGACTGCTAGAGGCCAAAGGAACTGTGTTTAACACTTGTTCTAGTGCAGGGGTGGCCAACCTTTTACATTCCATGCGTCAATATTTTCACTCACGAGTTCAGTTGAGCCATACAACTCTCGTACCCCCATTCAATTCTTGTAAAAATATGTTAATATAGAACTCGTGCGTGAAAAAAAATCGCATCTGAACTTGTGCATGAAAAAATTGATGCATGGAATGTAAAAGGTTGGCCGCCCCTGTTTGTAGAATAAGTGAAGGATTTTGCGAAAGCTTTGGAGGTGAGGTAGAAGTTGACCATGTCAAAAAAAGATTTTTTTTTGTCTAGGAGTCAGAGGAACACTTATATTCCACCAGAATAGCTTTAATAAGAGGTAGACAGGATTAAAATTGTTCCTGTGAAGAATCACGTTTCTGATTTCAGACAATTGTTTTTCTTATTATGATAGTATCAATGGAAATAAACATCTTTTCTTTATTAACAATGGCTTCCTCACCAAGTTCACTCACATGCACAGTCAGGCATTCTTCTTTTTCACAGCCAGACTGAGCAAATACTAACAATATTGTGCTGCTTGCTAAGACAGGCTGCTAATCTACAGCACACAGCTGGCATAGCTCCACAGGAAAGTGCAGTCTTCAAGATACAACATCTAAGTTGCTGTACACTTGAATGAGATGTCAATGCTTTCTGAGTTGGCTTGCTCTGCTTGCTTCCATTACATCCACTTCCATATGCCTGTCATCTTGCTCCTCAGTGATATTCTCATAGGAAAAGCTCTTATGTTCAAAATGTTTAAAACATTTATAATATTCCCTGTAATGTTCTGGATTCCTCCCAGAAGTCTATGTTTTGTAAGAGACTCCTGGATTTAAAGCATTGAAGCGTGAAGCTATGGCCTCCTCAATTCTCCACTACCTCTGGAGTAGGTGAATTAGTAGCAAACCCTCAGAGTTGAGAATAATATGCATCAGATCTGGTGAATCCTCAAATGTCCTAGGAGCCTGATTCTAGATGATTCATCTTTTCCAACTTAATTCTCATTTTGGGTGAGCAGAGTGTGTCTAGAAGAAGGTTGCTCAGTCACAATTGTAACTATCATACAATTGATATGATGATCATCACTTATCTTTCATCTATGCACTCATTCTTGGCTGGAGGCCTCCAAGTATCTCTTTTTGGGCAATTGATATATGCAAGCATCTCCTCTACAAAATTGCCATGATCCTCAGAAAGGGTAGCACATTACGTTCTTTCACAATATCTCTTTCTTACAATATTGTTCCATGAAGGTGAAATGGTGCTATTTAGCACAATCAATAGAGGAAGGTTTAGACAGGTACTTTAGGGTGAAATTCTGGCTGACTGTCTTAGATCCGAATTAGAATGTTACATTGTCATAGGTTTTCTACTTAAATATTTTTGAAGCTAGTGGACAAATATCATCTTCCTGAGAAATAACTGTTTCCATTCATCAAAATTATCTATTATACTTTTTACCTCATTTCAGCATTACACTGGGTAATTTCCTTATGATGGTTTTCATAGAGAAGCATTCAATGATGAAAAAAAATTACTCCAAATCAGTTTGCAGCAAATGTGTGTCATGTATATAAAGAATTATATTGCACTTATATATTTTTCTTTCACATCCTCAGGACATAATGTAGCACTTTACAGCTAATCATCACCCATTTTGTTTGGCAATGTCCAACAAACAGTACATATAATGAATAACCAGGAGATTTTTTGCAAGAGGTATTTAAGGAAAGGATATCGTTGAAGGCATTTGAAAAAAATCCTTTGCTTTTTGATGAATATTATGGGATTTGTAATGTTCTGACTATTTTCATTATTTGGCACCTTTATACAGACATTTTCCTCTATTTGGTAAATCTGACAATGCCCCTATGCCCATTTCTTGAGATGGATGTTACTTTCCATTACATTGATACTATTCTGCTATGTACTGGATTGTTACATTAAAGTTCAGGTATCTGTCCTTTAAATTGGAATCTCCAACATTCCTTTTATTCTATTCCTACAATTCCTGCAGTTAAAGCACATTTAGATAGTTACTGCCCGTTACATGTCTGTCGTTTAGGACAACAGTGAAGATGCTCCATCTTTGGCTGTGTTCAGGCCTTCCTCTCAGATTTCACTACTGTCAGCCATGCAAATACCAGGCAGAGACTCCAGAATACCATCACACAGAGGTGTAGGATTCTTCATTGCTGTTTCCACACAGTTTTGTTTAACCAGTCAAGGCTGTTAGCCCTGAGCTGAACCCCTGGAGGACTGGTGGACTACTCTTACTCTGACCTCTACCCTTTGACCTGTTTGCATGGGTGAGCCCTGCCAAGAGCCAAAGCATAAAGCCACTCCAGTCAACATAGCTCTCCAAGTCACTGAGACACTGTGGTAAACCATATATATATATGTTGTAACTGGGTTACCTGTCTGGACATGCCCCTCTGCTGACTGCTCCTGTGGGTCCTCCCACAGAACCTGAATAAAGGCGATTATGTCATTACTCCTCCTCTCAGTCCAGGGGCAGATACTCAGCATGGTCGAGGTCACATTTTACTGCTAATAAAAGCCTTTCAGTATTTACTCTACTTCCAGTCTTTTGGAGTTATTGATAGTGCATCAGACACACTAGCCTCGAAACAACGACAAGGCTGTGGTCCACTTTGCGGTTAAAGCACATACAGTTTGCATAATTGCACATTGTGGATAGAAATGCACTACCTCAAAGCACCAAGTAATTGTCTGATTCCTTAAGTAATTATTTGCCTTGATTATCAAGGTATTTCAAAGGCTGTACTGTTAGGTGATCATTAGATTTCAGACTGTGTCATATCTGCCACTAAATGGCAGATCAATATCTGATATCAGTCAATTATCTATGATAGGTGCAGAATCATCAGCATCGTTAACATGAAAATGTATTTGCATAATTTTGATCTTTTCAGCTCTCTGTGATTGGAAATCAAGTACTTCTGAAAAGAAACATGATACCAGCAATTTGTAGTTTGTCTCCAGTAATTTGACTGGGCACTTTTAAGCCTAAGTCAGTCTTTCTCAGCTAATGTAGTTTTTACATCTTATGCATGAAATCACAGGGAATATTAAACCAAGTGGTCCTGGGAGTGACCATCTTTAGAGAATCTGGCTGAGCCAGCTACATTTTCCTTATGCTCTCTAAATGACGGCTCTAGTAAAATTGGTACCTTCTGCCATATCCCATTCTACACTCTATCAGCACTCCAAATTTGACCCTGGGATCCAGATTCAGATTCATTTATTTTTCACATGTACATCAAAACTTGCAGTGAAATGCATTCTTTGTATTAACAACCAGTAAAACCTAAGGATGCACTGGGGACAGCTCACAAGCGTCACCACACATAGCAGCACCAACACAGCATACCAAAAGTGCTCGACAGAACGACACAGAACACAACAAGCAACAAACAACAGCAGCAAAACAAGCCCCTTTTCTCCCTCCCACCATCCACGCAGTCAGTCCTCAAGTCAGCCTTCTGGGCCTTCAGTGGAATTGCAGACAACAGGTCTCCAACTTCCCTGGTGGACTTCAGATTCGTAGACCCAGGGCTTTGGCAAGTGGGCCTCCACTTCTGTACTTCTAATTGATCTTCAGGCTTTGATCTTTGTATCAATCCCATACCTGGGGGGTGATGGGGCACCAAACCGTAGATTCACTGATGACAGAACCCTGAACTCAAGGCCTGAAGCTCTGGGGTCGCCAACTTGTGTACTAGGGGGTCCCTAGCTCTCATGCCTCTTGCTCAGACAGACATTTGATCCTGGGATCGGCTGACCTAGGGGTCTATCTGACCCAGTGAGCCACCAGCCCTCATCATCATTTGCCAAACCAATATCCACAGATGTTCTTTGACACACGTCCACATTGGTGGCCTTCAATGTTACTCCTCCATGCTGCTGACCCTGGGACTGAAGCCCCCAACCCTCTAAAACCTTGAAACTGTGATCCTTGGGCCTCTCACATTCACTGACCCCTGTGGCCTTCTTGAGACTCTCCAATCCATGAATATATGAGCACCTCTCATTCCCTGCCCATCCAAGACCCCGCCAATGTCTCAAACATTCAAGGATCAAAGACCTCTCCAATCCTCCAGCTGTCTAAGATTCCGCCACTCCTATCCCCAAATGGCACTTCCCATCCTCAAGTATCCATTGTCCCTGAAGCCTCAGACTATGATCATCTTCTTCACACTACATAGTAATTCCAAGAGTCCTTGAGCTCTATTCCTCATTCTATGATCTGCACACAGACTCCCTCCTAACCCTCATGTTCAGTCTCAATCCTATGAGGTTTCACCCCACCCTAGTCCAGGTCCTAATCATTAGCGAAGCTCCTCCCCACTTCCTGATTTTAGTCCCTAAATTTCCAGAGCAATCTGTCCCCATCAAATAGATTGAGCATTCTGTCTTTCGCCCTCTCTTCCTCCTGACTCTGCGGGCTCAGTCTGAATCCCAGGTAACATATTTCCATAGTAGAAAATTGCAGAACATTTTCAGGCATTCTCAAAATTTATAACAGAGACCTGCAACTGAAATGCTTGTTATCACCCTGCTGTAATAACCATCTAGTGCACTAATTTGTGTACAGTATAACTTGCAAACTACATTCAAATACTAGCTTTTAATACAGTATTTAAAGCAATCCATTTTGAATTTATATTAAAGTGGCTCCGTAAAAGCCCCTCAGACTGACAAGTGGAGACCATACAAACCAATGCAGACAGCCCAATACACTGAAAGAAGCATAAAACAAGTCCAAATTTAAATTTCATTCTTTTGATCAGTGATACATTTGAAGCCACTGAGGCCAAGAAACATCCGAAGACTATGCACTCAAGCTATTTAGATGTGCTGGAGAGATAATGGTAATTCTGGTTGTTGGCTCATTGCGCTATTCGGTTGTGAATGAGATCTGGAACCTGAGAGTTTGTCACAGCACTTTATCTTCTTCTCTTGAGAATGAGCTCAGCAGGTTGACCAGAAGTCACATGGGCTTGTACCTGGGATGAATGGGCATCGGCGGGTGGCGATGGACGAATGGTGACCTGAGAGATGGGCATTGATGAGGGGTGGCAGAAAAGATATCGGAGAAGAATGCCGGTGTTGTGGTGCCGGGGGGAAAATGGGAACAACAATCTGTTCGCTGTGAAGGCCAAAACATTTATAGTGTAGGTTGATAGATTCTTGATTAATAAGGGCATCAAAGGTTACGGAGAGTAAGCAGAAGAATAAGATTGAGAAGGAAAATAAATCAGTCATGATTGATTAGTGGAGCAGACGTGATGGGCTGAATGACCTAATTAGATTCCTATGTCTTATAGTTTTATTCGGGGTAGTTCAGAGGCTGGAAGCTCAAGACAGAGAAGGGGATAAAAAACTGAAAGATGGGCTGCAGGAAGGGTTTGCAGGATAAAGGTGGGACTGGGGTTGTGAAATCAGGGTATGGAGCAAGCTTTTCAGTAAAAACACCAAAGTTAGCTGACTACATTCTCCTCACCAAGATCATAAGACCCTGAGACCATAAGATAAAGGAGCAGAAGTAGGCCATTCGGCCCATTGAGTCTGCTCCGTTATTCATTCTTCCAATTATCCCCACTCCCCTTCCTTCTCCCCATAACCTTTGATGCCCTGGCTAATCAAGAACCTATCTATCTCTGTCTTAAATAGACCCAATGACTTGGCCTTCACAGTCGCTCGTGGCAACAAGTTCCACAGATTTACCACCCTCTGACTGAAGTAATTTCTCCACACCTCTGTTCTAAATAGATGTCCTTCAATCCTGAAGTCATGCCCTCTTGTCCAAGATGCCCAAAAATGTACATCCCCAAATCAATTTGATCCACGTTCCTCTGCAGTGCACTAAATGACCATTGCACATAGAATGTCATTATTTCCTGTCTCCCCAGCTTAGAGATCAGTGTGACAAGATTTTAGGAGTATGAAAATTGAGAGCTGTTGAAGTTCAGCAAATAAATGGAGTGAATAGGTTTAAGGTCTAAAGTGCTTAGCCTGGGAAATGCTCAAATTGTCTAGAAATGGCACCACAAGAGAAATGCAGATGATGGAATGTGGAGCAAAAAACAAATTGCTGGAAGAACTCAGCAGGTCAAGCAACTCTGTGGTGACAAACAGACCAAAGTGCATTGAAATGTTCCATCATGTTAAATTTAGTTGTCATTTGAATGCTGCTTACATTTGCAAACCTGTAATTGCAGTATTTTTAATGGCTAAGAGGTGTACGTGCCTCGTGTGAAATTCATGACGGCGATCAGATTCACTACAATGATCTACAATAAATCTATTGTCTCTCTATAAAAAATCCCTCAGTTTAACCTTCTACCAAAAATCAAAAGATTTTTTCTATGATTTTACCCCTTCAATGCCGATTCCATGAACAATTTGTGAAGCGCCAAATTTAAAATTTTATGTAATTTTATTTGCTGGTGATCTGCCCCAATATTTCCTTCTTAACATCAATATTAGGTTTTATTTGATATTGCTCCAGTGAAGCACCTTAATATATTTCACTATGTGAAAGCTGTTACATAAATACAAGCTGTTCTTGTTCTTATTTGTCATTGTTGTGGTACTGTGGCTGGTGTCACATCATTCTCTGAGTTAGTTTCCATATTGTAAATTGTCCTGCAATTAGGCTTGGATTAAATCAGGGGATTGCTGGGTGGCGTGGCTATAAAGACCAGAATAACCTATTTTGCACTGTATCTCAATTTCAAAAAACATACCTCTGGCACCAAGCTGCAAAATTACCAGATTTCCAGTGTTGTTTGTGCTCCCCACCAACTGTTTCTCCCCATTGCTTTTGTTCTGTCAAGGTGTTGTCTGGCATCCTGAAGTAAGTAGACAGTTGTAGTTTCATTGCTGCCACCAGTCTCTGCTTCTTCACCACTGACAGCACGTGGGTACAGCTTCTAGAGCTGCCACCCCACAGCTCGATCCTTACCTGCAGTGCGGTCCGTGTGGAGTTTGAACATTCTCTCTGTGACTCTAAGTGCTGCAGTTTCCTAACAATGTGAAGATTACTATGTAAATTGGCTGCTGTAAATTGCTTCTAGTGTGCAGACAAGTGGTAGAATCCTAGTGTGTGGTGACTGGCAAAATCTTGATGGGACTGAGAGGGAAATAAAATAACTTTAGTGCCGATTTGATGTCAATGTGGCCTTGGTTGCCGGTGCAAAACAGCCTGTTTCCATGCTGAATGACTCTACACCTGCCATTGAGAAGAAGAAGAATATTCTCAGATCAGTAATTTCTGAAGGCCTCTTGGTTTGAGAAGACTTGTCTAAATCTTCTTTGTGGAACAGATTCAAATTTTAGGCATTCATTTAAATGGAAGTTCCTCTTCCTTTGGAAAATTGTGGCAACACATTGCAGTCATCCCTTCCTTGAGCAGTTAGATCATGGCAGAGGCTTCTGGAAATAATGTTACTTCATTGCTTCATATGTCATGTTTCTCTATATTCTGATACAGGTGGCCTATTTTCTCTAAGTCTGGATTATCACAGGGTCACCGGTGCATTATTCTGCACCTTATGCAAGTACATTTAACTTCATTATGGCTTTTATGGTCAATGAGAACAGAGGCCAGCTCTGACTTGAAACCAGCTCTTTACAAGTATGCTACAGCACCAATCTACGGGGATAATCTTATAATTAATCTACTCACTTCATAATTGCTATATCTCAAGGTCAAAAACTGTGTCGAATTAGGTTATCACTTGACTTCGGACTCACACCTGGATTCTAGATCTCCCCTCCTGCCTTTTATCCTGACCTTTAGTTCCTGGCCTATTTACACTTGAGAAAGGAAGTTGAAGAGATGAAATAACTTCTATAACTCTTCAATGCCCTTTAGAATTTTTAGTTTTAGAATCAGTAATTGCAGGCATGTTTATGCTAAGCAAATAATTATTTTTTTTAATTATGTCCCAACCAAGACTTGATATTTTAACAGAACCATTTTGGTCAGAAATGCATAAAATATTTGTAGATTGATACATAAAGTCATCCTCTGGTGTTATTAATTTCATAATACCTTGCAAGAACATAAATCATGGGGGGATGTGTAAGACATTTGGCACACAAAGTCTGCTCCACCATTTCATGATATGATAACTAATATGATCTTGGCCTTGGCTCTACTTTCCTGCCTACAGCTCATAACTACTGACTCCCCTTTGGTGGAAAAACCCTCCTCATCTCAGTCCTGAATATAAGCAATTACTCCATCTGCACAGCCCTCCAAAGTCACAAAATCCTGGGATATGTGCACTTTCAAAGAAGAACCTGCTCACCCTATTCCTGGATTCCATCTTTTTGGCAAATATCCATTCAACTGCGTACCTTATAAAGTCCTCTTGGGAATCTTTTTTGCTTGAGGTCACAAGTCATTCTTCTCGATTCCACCTCATAAATTAGCACATTCTTACCTGTAATCAATACTCTTACAAATGAAACTACTCTGAACAAGCTACTGAACTACTCTTACAAAGGAAACCAAAACTATATGCAGTCTCCAAATATTGCCTCATCAATACCTTGTGCAACTGTAGCAACAATTTCCCTTCTTATACACCACACCTTTCCAAAAATGCCGATATTCCACTTGCATTTCTAACTGTGCTTTGTCTGCATATTAACTTTGTATTTTACACTCACAAGACATCCAGATCTTATTGGACAACAACAATTGTATTTTGTTTCGCTACTCTTCTTATTAAAATGGATAGTTTGAGGTTTCTGCACTTTATAATCCATATACCAATTTTTTGTCTTTTCCCTTAATCTAGCTTTGTCTCTGTGCAGATAGATTATTTGTATTCTCCTCAAAACTTGTTTTCCCATCCATTTCTGTTTCATCAGTTAGTCTGGTCCATCCATCTAAATCATTAATACAGATTATAACCTTTTTGGAAGTCTAAATTCCCCACTAGATCCTCTTTATCACCTCAAAATGTAATAGTAAATTTATCAGATATAATTTCCAATTCATAAAAACAGATGAATTCTTCTTGAATTCTTTCAAAAATAAATTTTAAAATTTTTGAATGCCCTGTTACTTGTGATGTAATAATTAATTCAAATGATTAATTAATTCAAATTAATTCAAATAACAGGTGAATTGATTATGGGGAGCAAGGACATGGCAGACCAATTGAATAATTACTTTGGTTCTGTCTTCACTAAGGAGGACATAAATAATCTTCCAGAAATAGTAGGGGACAGAGGGTCCAGTGAGATGGAGGAACTGAGCGAAATACATGTTAGTAGGGAAGTGGTGTTAGGTAAATTGAAGGGATTGAAGGCAGATAAATCCCCAGGGCCAGATGGTCTGCATCCCAGGGTGCTTAAGGAAGTAGCCCAAGAAATAGTGGATGCATTAGTGATAATTTTTCAAAACTCGTTAGATTCTGGACTAGTTCCTGAGGATTGGAGGGTGGCTAATGTAACTCCACTTTTTAAAAAAGGAGGGAGAGAGAAACCGGGGAATTATAGACCGGTTAGCCTAACGTCGGTGGTGGGGAAACTGCTGGAGTCAGTTATCAAGGATGTGATAACAGCACATTTGGAAAGCGGTGAAATGATCGGACAAAGTCAGCATGGATTTGTGAAAGGAAAATCATGTCTGACGAATATCATTGAATTTTTTGAGGATGTAACTAGTAGAGTGGATAGGGGGGAACCAGTGGATGTGGTATATTTGGATTTTCAGAAGGCTTTTGACAAGGTCCCACACAGGAGATTAGTGTGCAAACTTAAAGCACACGGTATTGGGGGTAAGGTATTGGTGTGGGTGGAGAGTTGGTTAGCAGACAGGAAGCAAAGTGTGGGAATAAACGGGACCTTTTCAGAATGGCAGGCAGTGACTAGTGGGGTACCGCAAGGCTCAGTGCTGGGACCCCAGTTGTTTGCAATATATATTAATGACTTGGATGAGGGAATTAAATGCAGCATCTCCAAGTTTGCGGATGACACGAAGCTGGGTGGCAGTGTTAGCTGTGAGGAGGATGCTAAGAGGATGCAGGGTGACTTGGATAGGTTGGGTGAGTGGGCAAATTCATGACAGATGCAATTTAATGTGGATAAATGTGAAGTTATCCACTTTGGTGGCAAAAATAGGAAAACAGATTATTATCTGAATGGTGGCCGATTAGGAAAAGGGGAGGTGCAACGAGACCTGGGTGTGCATGCAGGTACAGCAGGCGGTGAAAAAGGCGAATGGTATGCTGGCATTTATAGCGAGAAGATTCGAGTACAGGAGCAGGGAGGTACTACTGCAGTTGTACAAGGCCTTGGTGAGACCACACCTGGAGTATTGTGTGCAGTTTTGGTCCCCTAATCTGAGGAAAGACATCCTTGCCATAGAGGGAGTACAGAGAAGGTTCACCAGATTGATTCCTAGGATGGCAGGACTTTCATATGAAGAAAGACTGGATGAACTGGGCTTGTACTCGTTGGAATTTAGAAGATTGAGGGGGGATCATATTGAAACGTATAAGATCCTAAAGGGATTGGACAGGCTAGATGCAGGAAGATTGTTCCCGATGTTGGGGAAATCCAGAACGAGGGGTCACAGTTTGAGGATAGAGGGGAAGCCTTTTAGGACCGAGATTAGGAAAAACTTCTTCACACAGAGAGTGGTGAATCTGTGGAATTGTCTGCCACAGGAAACAGTTGAGGCCAGTTCATTGGCTATATTTAAGAGGGAGTTAGATATGGCCCTTGTGGCTACGGGGGTCAGGGGGTATGGAGGGAAGGCTGGGGCAGTGTTCTGAGTTGGATGATCAGCCATGATCATAATGAATGGCGGTGCAGGCTCGAGGGGCCGAGTGGCCTACTCCTGCACCTATTTTCTATGTTTCTATGTTTCTATGTTTCTATTATAATTTTTCTATTACAAGTCTAACATTCCCTTAAGTGCAACCAGGCTGTTTGCTTCAACTGCAACATGTGATAAAGAACTCCAAACTTCTCTCTGACCAAAGAACATATCCTAAATTGTATTTAATAATGATTATCTTATTTTAATGCCCCTTAGCTTTGAACTCCTCACATGGAAATATTCACATTGAAATTGAGCCCTGTTTGCCTGTGCTAGACATACTTTATACTATTCTGCTTCTGAAATTCATTTAAATTAACTTCAAAGGAAAGAAGTTTTTGAAAGTGTGGGAGAAGATGTTACCTCCTCTTTATATTCATTTAGTCCAACTGACTGGTGATGAATTTCAAAGCCATCATCTCCAAAACAAGCCTATCAAACTCCTTTGTAATGTTAAAGATTTCCATTAGGACATCTTTCAGATTTCTCTTTACAAGACAATAGATCGTGAGCCTATTCAGTCTTTACTGAAAAATGAATATTCTTAGTACCTCTATCATCCCTGTAACTCTTCAGTTTCACCAAGCATCTCCACATCATTTTATGTCATGGAAACCAGAACAGTGCACAACATGCTAAGTGTAATCTAACTTAGATCCCAACGTTAATATAACTTGTTTGTTTTTGAAGTCTGAAATAGAGTACACAACTTATTTGAATTTTTGTAAGTTTTATTAACCTGTGTTATTATTTTAAATGGATTGTGTATCTCAGTGCCTAGGTTCCTTTGTCCCCTACATGGACCCTCTTATTTTTCAACAAGAAGATAGCCATCTTATGCCTTTTTTCCATAGTGCAATACAGCACAATTACTATATCGAAATACGATACTAAACATTTACTATATTTAGGCAACTAAAAAAAACCGTAAGGGGAGAAAAGATGAAATATGAAGGAAATTCAGCCATTAGTACCAGACACGAGGAAATCTGCAGATGCTGAAAATTCAAGCAAACACAGAAAATGCCGGTGGAACGCAGTAGGCCAGGCAGCATCTCTAGGAAAAAGGTACAGTCGATGTTTCGGGCCGAGAACCTTCGTCAGGACTAACTGAAAGAAGAGATAGTAAGAGATTTGAAAGTGGGAGGGGGAGGGGGAGATCTGAAATGACAGGAGAAGACAGGAGGGGGAGGGATGAAGCTAAGAGCTGGAAAGTTGATTGGCAAAAGGGATACAGAGCTGAAGAAGGGACGGGAGGCCTGGGGAGAAAGAAAGTAGGAGGGGAGTACCAGAGGAAGGTGGAGAGCAGGCAAGGAGTTATTGTGAGAGGGACAGAGAGAGAAAATTAATACCATTAATACCAGAAGACTTTTTCAAATAAATAAAAGAGTAAAAGAGAGTAGATATTGGACTGCTGAAAAATGATGCTGGAGAGGTAAAAATGGGGGACAAAGATATGGTGGACAAACTGAGTAAGTACTTCACTGTGGAAGACACTAGCAGTATGTTGAAAGTTAAAGAGTGTCAGGAGGCAGAGGTGAGTGTATTTGCTATTACTAAGGAGAAAGTGCTTGGGAAGCTGAAAGGTCTGAAGGTAGAAAAGTCACCTGGACCAAATGGACTACACCCCAAAATTCGGAAAGAGATAGCTGAAGAGAATGTGGAGGCGTTAGCAATGATCAGTCAATAACTACCAAATTCTGAAATGGAATGGAAAATTACAAATATTGCTCCACTCTTTAAGAAGGGAGGGAGGCAGAAAAAAAGAATTATAGGCCAGTTAGCCTGACTTCAGTGGTTGGGAAGATGTTGGAGTCCATTATTAAGGATGAGGTTTTGATGTACTTGGAGGTGCATGATAAAGTAGGCTAATCTCATTGAAACCTATCGAATATTGAAAGGCCTAGATGGAGTGGATGTGGGGATGATGTTTCCTATAATGGGTGAGTGTAGGACCAGACACAACCTCAGAATAGAGGGGCATCCATTTAGAACGGAGATGAGGAGGAATTTCTTTAGCCAGTGTGCGGTGAATCTGCGGAATTCATTGCCACAGACAGGTGTGGAGGCCAAGTTGTGGGGTATATTTAAAGCGGGGGCTAATAAGTTTTCGATTAGTCAGATTGTGAAAGGTTATGGGGCGAAGGCAGGAGAATGGAGTTGAGAGAGATAATAAATCAGCCATGATGGAATGGCGGAACAGACTCAAAGTGGCCAAGTGGCCTAATTTTGCTCCTATGTCTTATAGTCTGATGGTATCTAAAAAACTGTAAACTTAAAACACAACACTCTTCCCGAATCCAGAGGAACATAGAACATAGAATAGTACAGCACAGTACAGGCCCTTCGGCCCACAATGTTGTGCTGACCCTCAAACCCTGCCTCCCATATAAGCCCCCACCTTAGATTCCTCCATATACCTGTCTAGTAGTCTCTTAAACTTCACTAGTGTATCTGCCTCCACCACTGATTCAGGCAGTGCATTCCACGCACCAACCACTCTCTGAGTAAAAAACCTTCCTCTAATAACCCCCTTGAACTTCCCACCCCTTACCTTAAAGCCATGTCCTCTCGTATTGAGCAGTGGTGCCCTGGGGAAGAGGCGCTGGCTATCCACTCTATCTATTCCTCTTATTATCTTGTACACCTCTATCATGTCTCCTCTCATCCTCCTTCTCTCCAAAGAGTAAAGCCCTAGCTCCTTTAATCTCTGATCATAATGCATACTTTCTAAACCAGGCAGCATCCTGGTAAATCTCCTCTGTACCCTTACCAATGCTTCCACATCCTTCCTATAGTGAGGTGACCAGAACTGGACACAATACTCCAAGTGTGGCCTAACCAGAGTTTTATAGAGCTGCATCATTACATCGCGACTCTTAAACTCTATCCCTCGACTTATGAAAGCTAACACCCCATAAGCTTTCTTAACTACCCTATCCACCTGTGAGGCAACTTTCAGGGATCTGTGGACATGTACCCCGAGATCCCTCTGCTCCTCCACACTACCAAGTATCCTGCCATTTACTTTGTACTCTGCCTTGGAGTTTGTCCTTCCAAAGTGTACCACCTCACACTTCTCCGGGTTGAACTCCATCTGCCACTTCTCAGCCCGCTTCTGCATCCTATCGATGTCTCTCTTCAATCTTTGACAATCCTCTACACTATCTACAACACCACCAACCTTTGTGTTGTCTGCAAACTTGCCAACCCACCCTTCTACCCCCACATCCAGGTCGTTAATAAAAATCACGAAAAGTAGAGGTCCCAGAACAGATCCTTGTGGGACACCACTAGTCACAATCCTCCAATCTGAACGTACTCCCTCCACCACCACCCTCTGCCTTCTGCAGGTAAGCCAATTCTGAATCCACCTGGCCAAACTTCCCTGGATCCCATGCCTTCTAACTTTCTGAATAAGCCTACCATGTGGAACCTTCTCAAATGCCTTACTAAAATCCATATAGATCACATCCACTGCACTACCCTCATCTATATGCCTGGTCACCTCCTCAAAGAACTCTATCAGGCTTGTTAGACACGATCTGCCCTTCACAAAGCCATGCTGACTGTCCCTGATCAGACCATGATTCTCTAAATGCCTATAGATCCTATCTCTAAGAATCTTTTCCAACAGCTATGTAACTAATTTTGAATGCCTTATTTTTGTTTGGCTTATCAGTTACCTATTATTGTCTTCTTAAACCTGAGACAACTCAACACCTAAATAATTGAATTATGACTTAATTTGCATTATTTAGCACTAAATCCTAAAAGCATAATATTTAATTTTGCCTTATTATTTTTATTTAAAGTGATTGTAAAAAAGTTGTCGAGCAGAATTAGGTTTTGTAGAACGGTCATATATCAGATGACCATATTAGATATTATATAATTAATCATTAGATTTAATACACAAATGAACCAGAAGCATTTAACATGGCAAGTGAATTTAGGTTGAGGAGGAAAACAAAGGTAATCTCTTCTGCCACTTTGGATATTTATTGATCATCTTTCCCGCTTCAAGCAGCTGTCTTTGTCAACTTTGGGCTCAAATGAAACTCCGTATGGTGCCTTCGAGTCTTGATAGAATTACCAGAATATATGTGCTATCTTTGCTTGTGGATAATTACTGTTGCACCCTTGACAAAAAGTTCTTACTGAATAACTGAGCGAACTTCTCATGTGCAAGTACCTGGCACAAAAGAACTAGGAAATTTTCCCCCCGATACATGGCCTGTTACTATTGCTAATTACCTTTAAGCAGCATTATTATTTTAAAGTCTATACATAGGCAGTATTCAAAATATGCTTGACTAATTGTATTAAAAGAGCAGCTGCTTTATAAGACCATAAAACCACATGACATAGGGGCAGAATTAGGCCATTCATCTCATCGAGTATGCTCTGCCATTCCATCGTGGGTGTTCCATTTCCCTCGCAGCCCCATTCTCCTGCCTTCTCCTCATTGGCTTCCACACCCTGACTAATCAGGAACCTATTATCCACTACCCTAAATATACCCAATGATTTGGCATCTACAGCCTCCTGTAGCAATGAATTCCACAGATTAAACACATTAATCTCCCTGTTTAGAAAATAGAATATACTTTTATTCTTTTTTCCAGAGTGCATGACTCTACACTTCCTGACGTTGTACTCTATTTGCCAAAAAGTATCGGTCCCAACACCAACCCTTGCAGAAAACCACTAGTCACCAGCAGCTAACCAAGAAAGGCTTCCTTTATTCCCACTCTGCCTCCTGTCAATCAGCCAATGCTCTATACATAGTAGTACCTTTCCTGTAATACCATGGGCTCTTGACTTGTTAAGTAGCCACTTGTACGGTACCTTATCAAAGGCCTTCTGAAAATCCAAGTACATAACATCAGTTGAATCTCCTTTGTCTGTCCTGCTTGTTATTTCCTCAAAGAATTCTAACAAATTTGTCAGGCAAAATTTTCCCTTAAGGAAACCATACAGACTTCGGCTTATTTTATCATGTGCCGCCAAGTAGCCGAAAACCAAGGCCATAACAATTGACCCCAACATCTTCCCAACCACCGAGTTCAGGCCAATTGGCCTATAATTCCACAGTGAAGACAGGGGGCAAATAGTTATTCAGTTCATCCGTCATTTCTTTGTTCCTCCTTTATCTCCTCTCCAGTGTCATTTTCCAATGGTCCAATATCCACCCTCAACTCTGTTTTACTCTTTAAATATCTGAAAAATCATTTTGGTATTATTGGGTGGCTTATCTTCATATTTCATCTGTTTCTTTCTTATAGAATTTTTTGTTGTTTTCTGTTGTTTTTTAAAAGATTCCCAACCCTCTAAATTCCCATTAATTTTTGCTATATTATATGTTGCCTTTTCCTTTTATTGTGTCTTTGAGCAATGGTTGTATTATCCTCCCTTTAGGAAACTTCATTTTGGGGATATATCTATCCTGTGCCTACTGAATTGCCCCCAGAAACTCCAGCCCTTGTTGATCTGCCATCATCCCTGCTAGTGTCCTCTTCTAATCACCTTTGGCCATCTCCTTTCCCATGTTTATGAAACTCCCTATGCTCCACTGTAATACTGATACTTCTGACTTTATCTTCTCCCTTTCAAATTGCAGAGTGAATTCTATCATATTATGATCACTATCTCCTGATTGTTCCTTTACCTTAAGCTCCCTAATCAGCTCTGGGACATTACATAACACCCAGTCCAGAATTGTCATTCCCATAATGAGCTCAGCCACAAGCTGCTCTAAAAAGCCATCTCATAGGCATTCTACAAATTCCCTCTCTTGGGATTCAGCACCAACCCGATTTTCCCTATCTACCTGCACATTGAAATCCCCCATGACTATCGCAACATTGCTCTTTTTACATGCCTTATCTATCTCTTGTTGTAACTGTAGCCTACATTCTGGCTACTGTTTGGAAGCCTGTATATAACTCCCATCGGGGTCTTTTAACACTTACATTTTCTTAACTCTATCCACAAGGATTCTACAACTTCCAAGCCTATGTCACCTTTTTCTAACAGAGCAACCTACCCCCTCTACCAACCTGCCTATCATTTTGATACAATGTGTATCCTTGGATATTAAGCTCCCACCTATGATCTTCTTTCAGCCACCTCTCAGATACCCACAACATCATACCTACCAATCTCTAACTGTGCTCCAGATCTACCTTATTCTATATGCTGCATATATTCAAATATAACACTTTCAGTCCTATATTTATCACCCATTTTGATTTTGTCCCCTTTCACACTGCAACTCATCCCACTAACTGCAATTTTGCCCTATCATCTGCCTGTCCTTCCTCATAGTCTCACTACACACGGCATCGACTTGTATACTACCTGCCCCATCCCCAGCCAGTTTCCATCCCCCGCCAACTTAGTTCAACCCTCCCCAACAACTCTAGCAAACCTGTCCACGAGGATATTGGTCCCCCTTGGGTTCGTGTGCAACCTGTTCTTTTTGTACATGTCATACCTCCCGTAGAAAAGATCAGAATCAGAATCAGGGTTTATTGTCACCGGAATGTGACATGAAATTTGTTAACTTAGCAGCAGCAGTTCAATGTAATACATAATCTTAGACATACCCGGACATGCTGGGTATGCCAGGAAGTTATGTCACTCTCACTATGGTACACAGTCACCCTTTGTTTCCTTACCTGACTGTCACCTTCTTCCTCTATCCGCCCATGAATATCTGCAAGATGTCCATTGTCAGCTGGATCGTAAGGCTGAAGATCTCTCTTGCAAACGTCTTAAACCCCTTCGTGCTAACAAGGTTCATCAGCCTCTCATTTTCCTCTGTCCAGAGACCTCTCACTCCCACCATGAATCCAAAATAGTCTACTGACTCCGCTCCTGTAAGCTCTTTTATTTACCAGGTGAGGTGCTTGTATTTCTCCTCCTTCTCTTTCCAAGCTTTCTCCAAGGACCAGTGGTTGCCCTCATATCTGATTGTAACATCTACTACGGCTGCCTTCCCTCTCTTCACAAAGATAAGGTCCGGCCTCCATAATGATCCATCCTCAGCTCTAATATGAGGCTCGACGTATGATTCCCAGCCTTGCTTATAACCTTCTAGTTCAGTCTTTTGAAGATCTTGTTACGTCTCTTGATACGGCTTCTCTTAACGGACACGCCTCTCCCGGAGATGTGAGCCAGGGTCTCTTTGGCTATTCCACATCTCCTGCAGGTTTTCACTCTCTCTTTTACTCCTTTCTTCCTGGTACAGCGTGTGGGATACTGGCCACATTTCAGCAGCAAAGCGTTCACGAGCTGGTACCCCTTCCATCCTCTGTGATTCTGTAGCCACCAGTTACGCGGCTCACTACCCCTGAAATCCTTGATTCCCGACCCTTGTGGAGCTGGTCGAGCTTGGCTGTCCTCCAGTCTGGCCCGAACTTAGGTGCCCGCTTTCTTCCTCCTCCATCATCTCCCCCCTGTCATCAGGCACCCCCACTGGGGCTCCTGTCTCATCCACTATGTATGCTGAGACGTCGAACTCTTGCTCCCCCATGACTTCCCTCAGCACCTTGAGATTCGCCAGACTCTTGATTGTGGCCTGCTTATCCTTGTTGGCCATGGTGAACGAGTCTCTGGTAATCCTGTCCTCCGAGTGTTCCAGTGCCCTCTTCCTGATCACGGCAATCGGGATCTGTACCTCCAGTTTCAGCAGGCACAGCCCTCCATCTCTATTCCGGGCACACAATATCCTGTCTGCTGTATCCTGGGGTAGATGGAGAATCTCCTTCACCGTTGTCCTGATCAGCTGGTCCAGATCTTTCTGTGACACTTCATTGAGCGTCAGATGGTAGTAGATTCTAGGGATCATGAACATTCTCATGAGCTCTGTCTTCTGTATTGGCTTAAGCTTTGCTGCCTTCAGACTTTGAAACCATCTCACCAGTTTGTTCTTCCAATTTTCATCCGAAATTCCGCACCGGGGTGGATTTTCGCGGCAGGTACTTCTCGTCCTCGCCTGGCAGAATGAATTGTATGCCCTTTCTGTCCAGGCTCCGTTCTTTCCCCACATTGTACAGGTAGGCCTTTTTCTTACTCATGCAGTTAAAAACCCTTCGTCTTCTTCACACTGACTTCAAGCCCAGTTGCCTTGCAGAATCTGTTCAAGATCTCAAGGTTTTCGACCATCCCTTCATAGGAGCCGCTTAGGAGTGCAAAATCATCCACAAATGCCAATGCCGTGCATCTGCATCCTGCTCCCACTTCCACTCCTCTCCCACCTCTTTCCAGCGTGCTTATCAGGGGCCCCTGACCTAATCACAGGACAATTTACAATGACCGAGTAACCTACCCGATACATCTTTGGACTGTAGAAGGAAAGTTGAGCACCCGAGGAAATCCCAGGCATTCCACAGGGAGGACACACAAAGGCTCCTTACAGAACAGCGCTGGAATTGAACTCCAAACTCCGGAATGCCCTGAGCTGTAATAGTGTTGTGCCAACCACTACACTACCGTGGGAAGTTCTTGAACTCCCACATTGGGTCTGGACTATCTATCCTTTGTATTATTTGATCTATAATAAAATCACTACACTGTAATGACATTAACTGTTTCTTTATTTCAGATTTCCAGTATCTCCCATTGCTTGATTTTCTTTTTTGACATTTATTTACTTAGTCATGACCTTAAATTTATGTCGCAAATGTAAAAGTTACCCTGAGTGCCACTGGCCAAATGTCTGCCTTGCTCTCAGTAAATTCAGGGCTGATATGGTGATCGTATTTGCTTTCAAAAAGAACCTTACACCAGTTCTGACCGGATATGTGGTAATGTCTTGGGAAAATGATCTGGATACATAAACTCTTCCCCGGCTTCCAGCCAAGTACAGGTATCGATTATAAGCGACGTGTTGATGACAAACTCCACCAACTTCATCAGGGATGATGGCGGAGATTGTCATCGACGCAGCGGTGATAATCGATACCTGTACCCGGGTGGAAGCCCAAGAAGAGTTTATTTGTCGTATATGCTGGGAATGCATGAGATCCTTGTTTCATAATGCGAGTAGGTTTCTAATGCCATCTCAATATTTCCAATAAGTGAGTTCAAAAAGGTTTACTTAATCTTCCATACCTGTTAGCATTCCTGTATTATAATACTAAAACAATTGACTCCATGTTACTTGTAGTTCATCTTACGGGATGAGTATTGCTAGAAATGTTGCTCATAAAACACATGTACCTGTTTTCCCCGTTGACATTACTGTGTGGTTTCCATGCTCATCCTTCATGCAAGACTTTATGTGCAGCTTAATTGTGAGTAGCACTGATTTTCGTACTACCCTCCATCAAGCATGAGTAATCTCATGAGTGTGATGCATCTGTTTCCATCACTAACCTACCACAATACAAGCATCGCTAGTTGTTGCCAGACACTGACATGGTACCGTGAGGACACATTATCTTAAATTCTAAACACATATGTTGGCAAAGTGTTGGCAAGGTTTTGAAGCACAAAGGCCCTGTTTGTGGACGTGCTAGTATTGTGGTATCTTTTTTTTTGGTGTGTGCCTGTGTGCGTGCGAGTCTGTGCGTGTGCGTCTGCATGTGCGTGTTCGTCTGTGTGCGTCCATGATGATGTCCTTTTCGTGGCTTTTACAAGGTGCGGAGCGAGAGAGAGAGACTGTGTGGCGCACCACTCCTCACACAGACATTTTCACAGTATTTTTCCCTTTATTTTACGAGGTCGAGTTGCGATCTTGACACTCAACCCGGTACACATGGAAAGCGTACTCGGGAGTGGACCCGACTGGTTTCGAACCTGGGAACCTCCGCTCCCGGGTCCGGCACCGATGTCATTGCGCCACCAGCCGGCCCTTATTGTGGGATCTTCTAAAACCTCCAAGTCTAACTGTATACCTGAAAACACTAACAAAGAATGATTCAGTTTCTTGATAATTGCCATCATTGTTTTCCTTTTTACTTCTAGAGACCAAGAGCCTGGACTGCATTCTTTGATCATCACAGAGGTTGAAAAGTGGCAAACATTGTAGATCATTCCAGGTTGAAGGTGATTTGGGGTGCTGGAGAAATGCAAGGCATTAACTATACAAGATTTCTGTTGGTTGGCTTGAAATTCAGCCAAAGTTCTGGATTTACAAAGGGAGCCCAGAGTGGTGCAAAAGTGAAATTTATCATTCCACAAATCTTTAGAAAGCTGTAATCTTGGAAAATCTGTGTGCCATTCAAGGGGAAGGAGAAGATCTTCCCTCCCCTTGAGGACAGAGATCCTGAATTGACTACAATGAGCTACAAATTGAGAAATGGGCCATTTGTCAGCTGTCTGGAATGATCCAACAGCTAAGGTTGACAATGCCCTTAACCTTGCAGGCAGAGCAGTCGTGACACAAGAGTACGGTAGGGATTTTAGCCCTCTGGATGCTTTGCTGTTGGAGAGATATGATGCCAACATACTGTATATCACATAAAGTCTGGCACATGCAGTAGGCACTCCTCGCCTCAACTCTTCTTCCATCCTCCTTCAGGGTCCTTTGGCATGTTGCTCTTCATTTCCAGTCCACCCGCAAAGTACTCTTACACCAACTTTTAAATAATCTCACTCAAACCCAAGTGATAGCCTGAAATGGAAACAGTTTCAGTAAGTCCTGGTCTCATAATAAGCTTCACCTAGCCACCATTCTCCAAAACAAAAGAGACAATTACTGAGTACTTTAGGTATAGGGCATGTTAAATCCTGCCTTCTTTTGCAATAGTCCACACAATACATTTGTTATATGTTATTGAATTTGATGATTGTGTGAAATTATATGTTACTTTGGGATTAATATGACCCACATACAAAGGTGTGCCATACCTTCTAAAGTGCCTGAAGGAAGTTCTCAAAGTGTGACATGTAAGCTACTTTTTATTGTTTGTATTTCATGAACAATTTTGTTTGACCAATCAATTGCAGAACATTTTATAAAACATGCACAATGCAATAAAACTTCTAGTCCGTAATTTTCACTGATATCTGTAATTAGTTGAAGTAAAATTTGCACACTATTGTCATTCAACCTTCTGAAATAGTTCAAAATGTTTTAATTAAGTTTGAATATATCTTATGACAACACAGTTGTAATGTAAAAGTAAGCTGTTGCCTTCATTTTTAGACTTGTAAAAATTACCTAGCAATACTTTTGGTTAAAAAAACACAAGAACACTTTTAGAAGCCCGCAGTACTTTTCAACCAGTCACTGAAGATCATTTCATTTTGACAACTTGGCAATCTTGGTAGTGTACAAAAAGATTTACTGTAAAATTCATTAAAATATTATAATATTTTATTCTATTTTTCAAATTGCATCCAAATGCACAACCATCAACAATTTGCCACACAAATTCTTCATAATATCAATGTTTTGTTAAAACTGCTGTGGGGTAGTATTTCCTACAACTTAAATCGAATACAACTCGAATAAGACTCGAATTTGATTAAAATCTTGCACAGAGAAATCTTTTCCACGTTATTATTAAGCTGTTCAATTGCATATAATTAAAATTAACAATTAGTTCAAAATGCCATAAAAGATTATTTGTGGGAAGTCATTTGCAAAAGCAATAGCTGTAGATGCGCCAAATCTGGAAACAAAAACAGAAAAAGTTGCCGTGCTGGCAACATGTGTGAAAGAGCAAGTCAGATGTTTCAAATCTAACACCTTCCTTCGGGATTGATTTCAGTTTAACCCTATATCTAGTTATATTTTTATTAGGTGAACACTGATTAAAGATGCCCAGCATAATTTGGTTAAAAAAGTGTGCCATGTCAAACTAACCTAATTATGCTTTCAGACTGTGTGCCTTGATGGATTAATGAATATCATTTACTGGCATTTCAGAAAGTATCTAATAAGTTTCCACACAAGAAATTGCTAAAATCACTAGCTAAAATTGATGGAGATAAAATGCCTTTTTCCATAATGGATAAAGAATATCTTGTCAGACGGCTGAAATAAATGGTTGAAATGGCCCAACTTCCTTTCACACATACAAGGTTTGGACATTTAAATGAAGGGGCATACATTCAAATTAGAACAGAGTATTACAAAAGGACTTACATTAAACAAGTAAACAAAATTATAGTAGACACTGTTTCAAACTAGGTTATATTAAGCCATTTCTCATTTTGCTTACCTGTTTACTCTATGTTCTTTTGTAATATCTAGCTTGCATCAAAATAAGCTTCCACTTAAATATTGATAAATTTTATTCTTACATCGGACACTGTGCATGTGAAGTACCTCTTTGGACTCAAGAGTAAGATTATAAATGAAAGTGTCAGTGAGAAATGCAGATAAACTTAGGGATCTAGCTACAAAAATCATTTAAAGGTAGTTTATATATGGAAAACATGAATGTAAAGAAATAATGCATGACATGATTTCACTGGGAATTTATTTGGGCTAAAAATGTGATCATGCCCAACTACCGGTTGTGACTTTCAGCATTGTCTCAGGTAGTATATGGAGCATTTAATGATCTAACCAAAATTCCTAGGGCAATAAACTGATCTCATACTCTGCATTCACAGTAAACACAAGACTGTTGACACCTCTCACAAGAGTCCCCTCTCTCACTTCCCCACACATAACGCACTATACTTTCTCCTCAAAATCACATATTCAGCTGGGATTACAAACCTACCTAAACCCATATCAGCTGAGATGCACAAGCAATGAGCAATTCTATTACGACCACTTTATCTACTTCTATTCTTGTGGTAGTCATTGCTTCAGCCCTCTTGAAGAGCATAAAATGTAATTTTCCATACTTGGCCATCACAGCCAGGTGAGGAATCAAGGCCGTGGCAAAGCAATGCTTCTGGTGACGTTTTCCTGGATTGCTTCATACTTAATCCTCTTGATCTGTTCACTCTCAGAGTAGAATCAAAAGATTTTAGGTTTTAATTCAGAAGCTTAAACAGAAAGTCAAGACTGACACTTCAAGGTAATGCTGAGGGAGTGTTTCCCTGTTGAAGATTTCATCCTTTGTTACATGGAGGTCCTCTTAGGGAATCCCACTGTACAGCTTTGTAGAAGAATTGGTCTCTCATCATTCCAGAAAATATCCCTCAACTACCGTCCCAAAAACAGGTTATTTGGATAAACGCAAGAAGTTCTGCAGATGCTGTAAATCCAAAGCCACATACACAAAATGCCAGAGGGACTCAGCAGGTCACGCAGCATCCATGAAAACGAACCAACAGTAAACGTTTCGGGCCAAGGCCCTTCTTCAGGACTAGAAAGGAAGGAGGAAGATGCCAAAATAAAAAGATTCAGGGAGGGGAAGGAGGATAGCTAGAGGGTGATAGGTGAAGACAGCACTTCTGCTGTGCACAAATTAGCTGCTATGTTTCCAACATTACCACTGTGAATATACTTCAATAGTCATAAGGCATTTTGGAGTGTCCTGAGGTTCTGAAACAACCCTTATAAAACTAACCTTTTATTTCTTTTTGACACACTCTCTGTGACAAGTTACAGAGGCTTCCAATACATAACAAGGCTATTATGCCATGAGTAAACTTAAAATTCAGGGTAACCAATGAAAAGCAAAAGAGTGAGACAGTTACAACAAGAGAATATCTGCAGATGCTGGAAATCCGAGCAACACACACAAAATACTGGAGGAACTCATCAGGCCAGGCAGCATCTATGGAAAAGAGTACAGTCGATGTTTCGGGTCGAAACCCTTCTCTTGTTTGTGATTGGAGTACTTCTTCTCCTTCTTCTTTTAAAGATACTCCTACAACTAATCTGTGTGCGATTGGAGCCTGTAACTTACATTTTGTGTGTTGTTCCTCTCTGCTCCTCGTGTTACATCAGGCAACAACCTTGTCATTTCTTTAGCATTTTTGTCTGTTTTTTATGAGGCGGAGTTGCTAGCTCAACACTCAACCCGGCACAGATGGAAAGCAAGCAAGGAATCACTCACCCGAAGCCCGGTGAGGATGCCATTACAAGTTCTTACTGTTCTGTTATTTTAAGTAATTTATCGGCTAGAATGTGAACTAATGAATAAGCTTCACATTTTACTTACCAAACTCTGTTGGGTAGCAGAATGAGTGAAAACATTTCACCAGAATTTCCTCACCGCTGCTCTTCATCTGTTGCCCACAACTTGGGTGGATATCCCATTTATGTACACAGGCCGCTTAGCCTACATAATGGGCCACACATCACCTCGTTTCTAGAAAAATCAAAACAGAACTGCAGATGCTGTAAATTTAAGATAGAAACAGAAAATGGTGGAAATACTCAGCAGGTCAGGCAGCAGCTTTGACAGGAGTACAGAAATAAAGATTTCAGAATGAATACTCTCACCATGCTGCTCACTGCTACATCAGAGGTAATTAGGGTTTGCTTCCGTGAAGAAATTATTTTATCTACTTCATTGCTGAGACCTTTACAGTTCGTCATTTATATAAATGATTTGGATGAAGATATACAAGGCATGATAGTACATATGCAGCTGGTACTAAAATTGGTGGTATTATAGATAAGGAAGAAAATAATCAAAAATTACAGGATATCTTGATCAACTAGGTAAATGAGCCAAAAACTAACTAACTGCATTATACTGTAACCTGTCCCAGCATATCGACGCAGCTAAAAAGAAGGTAAAGACAGTGGTTAAATTTCATTAGAAGATTGAGGAGATTTAGTTTGTCTCCTAAAGCACTCGGACACTTCTAAAGATGTACCAGGGACTCTGACAGGCTGCATCACTCCCTAGTATGCGGTGGGGGGGGGGGGGGAGGACATTGCATAGGATTGAAAGAAGCTACAGAAATTTGTAAAATCTGTCAGCTCCATCATGGGAACTAGCCTCCATAGTACCCAAGACATCTTCAAGGAGCGATGCCTCAGAAAGGCAGCGTCCATTATTAAGGACCTCCATCACCCAAGACATGTCCTCTTATCATCGCTTCCATCAGGAAGGAGATACTGAAGCCCGAAGGCCCACACTCTAATTCAGGAACAGCTTCATCCCCTCTGACATCCGATTCCTAAATGGACACTGAACCTATGCACACTACCTCTCTTCTTTAATATTTCTGTTTTTGCACTACTATTTCAAAATTTAACTATTTAATATACATATATATATTTAATGCAATTTATTTTTCCTATATTTATCATGTCTTGCATTGTACTGCTGCTGCTAAGTTGACAGATTTCACGACATATGCTGGTGATATTAAACTGGACTCTGGTTCTGATATATTCGGATAAGTTTTTTTTTACCATGCCCATGGTCTGCTCTTTATCAAATTACGGTATTGCTTTGCATTATTGTAACTATATGTCATAATTATATGATTTTGTCAGTTTTAGTTTTGGTTTATCCTGTTTTTTTTGTGATATCAATCTGGAGGAACGTTGTATTATTTTTTAATGCATGCATTTCTAAATGACAATAAATGAGGACTGAGTGTCCTCATAATCTAATCTAAGTGCGAAGAGTTGCAGTTTGAGAAGTCATACTAGTCTTAAATGGAATGATAGCAGAATGGTTACAGAACGGCACTAGAAATGAACTCCAAACTCTGGAATGCCCTGCAGTAGCATCGTGCTAACTGCAATGCTACAGAGGCACCAATTATTTTTAGGTGGATGTCTGGTTGGCCCAATTAAGAGGTCATGAGAAGTGAGCAGGCCTGTTTGGATCTTCTGTCCTGAGGAGAAGGAGATGGTTTGGCATTTCAGACACTTAATGCACTTGTGAAAAACTGGATAGATCAATAAATATACCAGACATTTACCCTACACTGTTGAAGCAAAAATATCACCTCCAGATCATAAAAAAAAGGCTCTTGATTAGCCAGGGCATCAAAGGGTATGGGGTTAAAACAGGGGAGTGGGGATGACTGGAAGAATTGGATCAGCTCAAGATTGAATGGCGGAACAGACTCGATGGGCCAAATGGCCTACTACTGCTCCTATATCTTATGGTCTTATGGTCTAAAAACACATTCGCAAGCTCTCGTATTTCATGCATGCATTTTTTGGGATTAAGGCAGACACATGGGGTGCCACGGTAGTGCAAAATTATTACGATGTGGGGCGCCTGCATTCAGAATTCATTTCCGGTGTCCTCTGGAAAAAGTTTGTAAGTCCTTTCCGCATATGTGCGGGATTCTTTTGGATGCTGTAGTTTCCTTCCGCAGTCCAAAGACATACCGGTCAGTACATTCACAGGTCAATGTAAATTTCCTGTGATTAGGCTAGGGTTAAATAGGTGGGTTGCTGGGCTGTGCTCGTTAGGCTGGAAGGGCCTCTTTTGTGTTGTATCTCTAAGTCAGGGGATCCCAAACTGGGGTTCACGGACCCCTTGGTTAATGATAGGAGTCCATGGCATAAATAAGGTTGGGAGCCCCTGCTCTAAATAAAGAAAATAAATAATTACATAAATGAAAGCCATTGCTGTTGTTCATGAGAATTGTGCAGTGTCTGTCCCACATGCTAATGACTGTCTGGGCTCACCAGAAGTTGTTGATGCAACAGAAAACAACATAAAACTTGACCTTTAAATTGGATGTATCCAGTAGTTTCCAACTTGCTCTCAACTTTGCCTCTTCCCCTCTTGGATCCTTCTGTCTCCAACTCATGGATTAAAGTCCATTACAACCCCACAGAGTCCCAAAGCTATCCCAACCAAACTTCTGTGACGAGAGTCCTTGATGAGGATGGTTTGAACCCAAATGGTAGAGTATCCAAAGCAAGGATTGAGACTCAGTATCAAATTGGATCTGAGCACAAAACAAATGCTGGATGAGATCACAAGTAGGCTTATGATTGAGCCTGAACCTCAGTTCAGGTGCTCTTTAAATACTCAATACTTGGTGCCCAAAGAATGATTACCAATTAACTGGACCATCCTGAACCTTTAAAGGGGTTACACCAGCTATCCATACTCTGGAGAGTTCAAGAATCCAAATCCCAGAAAATGGCGCAGTTGGGAGCATCTTAAAACCGGATCCCCTCCCCAATGGCTGACCCCTGACAGACCTGGCTGCTTGGAGGGGCAGTGATGGTAGTCGTGGAGGAGAGCCAAATCCTTCCCGGTCTACTGGGAATCCAAGGATCCTGAAGACCTGGTCCAGGACAATTTCGGCTGTCTCTGCCACAGATGGTAGTTTCTCCAAGGCAATGAACTTGCAGGCTTTCAAGAAACCAGTCGACAATAACAATGATGACAGTCTTCCCCTTGGATGGCGGGAGACCCTTGACAAGGTCCATGGAGACTTGCACCCATGGTCTTTCTGGAACAACTAAGGGGTGGAGGAGCCCTTGAGGCCAGGTACGGGGCTCCTTGATCTCGGCACACACCCCATGTCTGCACGTACTAGCAAACCTCTTTTGTCACTCCAGACCACCAATACCTCCTCTTGATAAACTCAGGGGTCCTGGCAATCCCTGAGTGAGTGGTCATTCTGGATGAATGTCCCCATTGGAATGCCTAGGACTGGACAGAACTTGGGACCCAGGGGACCATTCTTAGGAATATCCCCTTGTGCTTGAGCCTTGTGAACAAGAGCATCAATTACCCAACAAATTGGCACTACCATCCTGGCTTGGGGCAAAATGGTAGTAGGCTACTCCTCTCATTCCAGTGCATCAGACTGATGGGACAACGCATCTGGCTTCTGATTCTCTCCTGAACTAAAGACTCCCTCTCTCTAGCTCCCATGGGGCCCTAAATAGACAGTATCAAGATTTCACAGTCCTGTAGGCCAGAACCGGCCTGTCTGCCCTTGAGGGCAGGTCTCAGATTACCTCATACTGAAGGCTGCACCATTCTTGTGTAGCCCCCCCCCCCCCCCGGCCACCCTCAGGGTTGCTCAGCTCGCTGTCATCAAAGACGCCATTTTAATTAGCCTCCGCAGTAACATAAAAGTCGAAACCCCCTTACACTTGGTTATTGGTCACAGAGAGTCTGGGCGTCAGTTTACTACACTGCAAACAAATCCCCTTACAATGACTGGACGAAGCGATGATTCTCCCCTCCCTGCAGTCCACGTATGGGTTTTGCTGGGATAGCCAAGGGTACCCGAGGATCAGGGGTATGAGTGGAGAGTCAATAATGTAGAAACTAATGTCTTCCACATGATCCCCTCTCCATCTGCAACACCACAGTCTGTTGCTGGATCTGCCCAGTACCTAGCAGGTGGCCGTCCAAGACAGTTGCAGGCAAGGACTGGCTCAACTCTCACAATGTATATCAAACTGATGGGTGGTTCCTAAGTCCAGAAAACTACCCACTGTTTCCAATCCTGCCTCAAGATCTTAGCCAGGTAAACGCCAACAGCATGAAACCAGAATCTGTGGGATTGGGAGTATTGGCTGCTACCGTCACAGCCTGCCCAACACACAATGGTCTTAGCAGTTCCCCAACAGTAGCTGCCCGGGACACTCAGCCCACAAGTGACCTGCTTCCCCTTGGTAAGAGCAGCTCCCTTGACTCCGACGCAGAGGCCTCTCATCGGCAGAGACTCTAGTGCACGGGTTCAACGGGATCTTGAGCAGATTTGGGCTGGTCATGGTCCAAGTTTGGGGAGTGGAACTGTGATACGTTGGGACAGGGCTCAGGCTGGCTCTCTTCAACCTCCTGAAGCGGTCCCATTTTCGCTCTGCTAGGCAATTATTGGGATGAATAGACTGGTCAATAAGAACCTCTAAGTTCTCTGCTGGCTCTGCCAAGGCGAGGGTGTCTTTCAGTTCACCTCAGATTCCATGGCAGCATTGAGTGGCCAAGGACTCCTCATTCCAGCTATGCTCTTGGGCCAAGGTCCTAAAGTTGATTGTGTAGCTAGCCGCTGACTATCCACCCTGTCGAATCTTCATCAGGCGGTCTGAGTCTTGGCGGGGTGATGGAACACCTTTCTCATGGTGACCATGAACTCTTTCAAATCCAAGAAAACCTCCGACCTGTGTTCCCAATTTACAGTGGACGAGGCCAGGGTTCTTCTGTTCAGGAGAGAGATCATGGAGGCCCTCATTCCATGTTCCATAGGGAGCCGAGCTGACTGGAGTTCGAACACTGACAAACACTGAGTAGGGAAGCTGCAGCAAGAACCTGGGTCACTGTCAAATCTCCCCGGAATCAGAAGATGCACTGGGTCTGCGGAGTGACCGACAGCCTCACCTGAGCAACTTTGGTTTCCTTCTTGCAACAGATGGCACACGACGACCTGGAGGTCATGTATCTCTAGGCTCTGCCTTGAAATTTCCTCGCTGTGCCTGACCACAGCTGACGAAAGGCTCCAATACCCCACTGGGTCCATGTTGGCTCAATCGTACTGGGATGAGAGTCCTCGACAAGGGTAGTTTGGACCCAAAATGCAGGGAGCAAGGATCGAGACACAATATCAAACTGGATCTGAGCACAAAACAAACACTAAACAATATCACTAGTAGGCTTACGATTGAGCACCAAAACTCCACTCTTTAAATACTCAGTTCTTGGCACCCAAGACATGATTACCAACCAGCGGAACCGTCCAGGACCCTTAAAGGGGCCACACCAGCTATCCATACTCTGGAGAGTGCAAGT
Organism: Mobula birostris; assembly: GCF_030028105.1. Classification (NCBI taxonomy): domain Eukaryota; kingdom Metazoa; phylum Chordata; class Chondrichthyes; order Myliobatiformes; family Myliobatidae; genus Mobula; species Mobula birostris. Next base: position 45,419,370 of record NC_092384.1, read on the forward strand.
GTTTAAATCCTAGAGACTGGCGCAGTTGGGGGCATCTCGTAACAACTTTGCTTTACCCTGCTTCCTGTAAGCACTCCATTCCATTCCCCAGTTCCTCATTCTCTCTCATTTCTGCTGGGACACGCAGATGCCTCTGAGATATCTTTCTTCTCCAAGGATCCTGAACAATGAGCAAATTGTATAGCTTCCTCCATTTCCCCTATATGAAACGTTCTTCTCTTCTACACCTCTATCAAATCTCTCTATCTTCTTTGCTCTAGGAGGAAGACGCCAACTCTCAAGTCTAACCCTGTAGTTGAATTTCTTAGCCCAGGAATCAATATGAATTCAAGAATATTTCACATTTTTCTTAAAGTTCGATGACTAGAATTAAAAGCAATTCTCCACCTCTGGCTTGACCAGTGTTTTGCGCTCGCTCAACATAACTTATCCCCTTTTTTAACTCTATGAAGTCCAGAAATCCTACATTCTTTACAAAATACTGCTTAAACCCTTCTAACCACTTTCAAAAATTTATGCATTAATGTTCCAAGGGCCACCTTTCCCTAGGTGTCATTTAGAACTGTGCTGTTTGACCTGTAAAGTTCCTCACTCTTTCTGCCAAAATATATCACTTCACACTTCCCTGCATTCGTTTCTTCTGGCACTAATCAGCTCATTTTGCCAGACTATTTATATCCTCTTGCATTTAGGCTTCTTACTGCTTACTGCATTTCCTTAAGGTGTACTAGAGAAAAAAATAGTCCATGGACTGAGATCATTGGGGAACACTTTTGTCTATAGTCTCCCACTTGAACAATGAACACTATTTTCCATTTTCTGCCTATATGTCAATATTCTATCTGTGCTCAAAGAGTTTAAAAAAATCTGCTGATACTGCAAATCACATATAAGAACAGAATGCTAAAAATACCCGGAAGGTCAGGCAGCTTCTCTGGAGACTTAATACTTCAGTTCAATAACCTTCCATCAGAACTATGAAAAGTTAGGAATCAAACACATCTTATTTGACAATGACGGAGCCGTAGTAAAGGGAACGAATAGATAGGCTGTGATAAAGAGGCGACCACATGAGAGTGACTGACAGAAACAAAGATAGTGCTAGCTAAGAGAGGGTAGCAAATGCTTGTCAATCACTGATACTCTACTTGTAAATCAGAGAAGACAAATGTAAGCATTTTCTTTGTCCACTTTATGCCTTTGACTTCTCTACACAGGGCTGAATCACTCATTGACAGCTCATACTCACTGTTGTTAAATCCGTCTTCATTCACTCTTTTTAAAATATATTTGATATTCAGATGAGCTTATATATAGCTCATGTGGAATTAAATGATTAAAGGTAAAATACATTAAAAATAATGGAGTGAAAATGCTTCAATTAAGATCTTAAATATAAAAATGAAAAACAAAAAAACTTAATTTTCTTAATGATGGATGATTGCCTTCTTGCTTCCTTTCTTCTTTTTTAACCTGCATTGTTATCCAGGAAGTTTTAGCTGTGGAATACCTAATCTTTAAATGTTCCATTATTGTCTGCATTTGATTCCATATTATCGCATCTGAATCCCAATGAAATCTGCCTATCTCCAACTGAGACTTTAGATTTCTCCTTGGCCTTTCCATTATTAATCTAAACTTTATGATCCAATGATTCTTACTTCCAAAAGTATTCTCCACAAATTCTTAGTTGATTTACTTCATTTCTCAAACCTACACAATTCCTTGTTGTGCAGGTAACATTCCAATCAAGGATGTTCTCCTGAATACATTTCATAAAGATACCACCTCATTTGCCCTTAATTCTGACATTTTCCCAATCAATAGTGGATTAAGCAAAATCCTCCAATAACAATACTCAATATTTCTTGCATATTTCTATAATTTTCCTGCTTCTCATGTTTGTTGACAGAGTAACTTTTGTAGCATGTTGGCTCCTTTTGTTTTTTTTAATTGTTTTTAACAAACAGACGCTGCATTTCATCTCTTAAAAACATCATATATCAGCATAAGAATATCTTCTTTATTGGTACTGCCATTATCCCATCCCCTTTATCCCTTCCCTCTCTTTTATGAACAACTTTCAGGACCCAGTCCAAACATTTTTGAGCTATGTTTGCATTTTTGCCTCTACATGATAATCCAAAATGGCTGTGTGAACATTCAGGTTGCTAACCTAATTCACCATCCATTCTACACATATTTTAAACATGCTTTAGTTTTGTTTGTAGATCACTCTTTTACCTCATAAATCTCTACAATCTTCTTGTACCTCAAACACTCACACTTCCTTGCCCATCTTTCTCATCTTTCCTACTATTAATATATCAGTGCCCATCCCTATGCCAAATTAGTTCAAGCCTTACTCAACCACACTGATAAGCCTTCCCTCTAGCGTAGGAAGGATAGGTTACACTTCAATGAGACTGGTTCCTATCCTGTCGAAGTTTACCACACTCCTCTTATCTCAGCACATGTCTCAGCCTGGGCTGGCTGAACGAGGAGATTCTCTGCCATCCCTGAGCAAAGTGTTAACACACAGCCCTTCTGCTCTATCTACCAAATTAGATTAATGATCTAGCTCCAACAGAATATACACATTCTTCATTTGCTAGCCAGATACATCCTATGTGAAATGATGCAAAACCCTGTCAGTAGTCCTTCTTCTGCCTTCTTAAGCAGTCCCCTAGTGTAGAAGATGATTTCAGCTCCAATTCTATGGAATCTGAAGTAGCTGATGTAGACTCTGCCGGAGGTGCAATAGGAGGGGTATATAACAGAATAGGAGGGTGGGTAGTTTCAGAGGTAATAAACTTCCTCTCCCAGAATTTTTTGGGTTACATGTTCCTGACGGAGAGAGTTGAGGTTCTCAGTACCCTCCTTCATTTTGAGCAGTAGTGGGGCAGGGTTTCCTATGATCCAAGAAGTACGTTACATCTCTTTACAGAAGATTTGAGAACATCTTTGGATAATCCCCTCTGCCCTGCAGGTAATCTCATACCCTCGCAGAGTATAGTGTTCGTTTCCAGAGTCAGGTGTCAGGCAGGCAAACAATGGAGCCGAGTGAGTGCAGTTACAACGTCAGTGCTCATTGTTTTGACATGATATTCACTTAATCTTCCAGTACGTTTGATGGATTTTGAGAAGAAAGACCGGTGGCATTCCTCCTGTGTTTTGAGATGCCTGCTATAGGTAGCCTTAGAGGTGGGGCTCACTGCTACCTAGGATACTGTGCTTTATGTTAAAGTTTGAAGTTTTGATTTTCAAGGCTATGATGGGGCACCGAAGGTGATGGTAAATTTTATCTTTGATGTCTGCTTTCTATGAAAGATGTCTTACAATATACGGAAAGATTTCTAATGTTTTGTGTGTGTGTGTGTGTGTGTGCGTGTCGGGGGTGGGGAGGGAAGCAGGTTGGTACACGACAATTATTTGTTTAAAGCACATTCATCTAACACTTTACTGAAGAAGTCATTGCTGATCCTCCAAACATGCAGATATTGCTAGTGTTTTCTGCATACCTCTATTGATGATTAAGGTTGAGATGACTGTTGTTGTGGAGACTTCATGAGTCCATTAGTTTCCCCTCTGTACTGTAGATTGGCTCTACACCTGAAAAACTTGTTTGGGCTGAACTGCAGCATTTCAGCAAGAAGTACAGAAAAAAATGTCAGGTCAATGAGTAGACTTGATTGATAACGTTCTACATTGAGATTACTTCCTGTTGTAGTCTTGGTGGTTAAAATCATGGTACCATGCTGATCATGTCACAGATATGAAGTTAAGGTCAATTTGTGAGGGCTATCACATTTGATAAGGAAACACCACAATCCTATTCAGATGAGGAATTAAAAGGCTTCGTGAGGCCAAAAATATTGTATAGTGGCTTATATAGAGGAACTTCCTACATTTGGAGTCATTTGGGTGTTAATATATCTTGTCCATTGTGCCTCCAGAAAGATGGAATCCACAAATTGATTCAAAGAACAACTCTTTGAAGGAGGTAGTTGAAAAGGACTCTTTCATGACCTACTTTCTTACGGTCTGTAGTTAATACATTTGGATCTATCTCCTTTCGTGAAGGTGGGCACTAATATAGAGTCCTCATAACTAAAGTTTCTATCTGGAAGCCCAAACTTCAGAAGTATTTTCTGAGGCCTTGTTGCTTTTGAGTTGATGAACTCATTTATTTGGAAGAAACAAGAAATTTCCTCTCCTGGAACATCAATGGATCATTCCAAAACTGTGCCTTGGGAACTCAGACACACTGAGTGATTCATGAATGGGCAGGAGGTGGCCACTTCAAAGAACATAGTACTAGATATATCTTCTTCTGGAAGGAGAATCTATTTGTGGAACATATGGGGTTAGTTTAACTGTCAAGTATGAACTGCACTAGCATTTTAGCAACCTCTCATATGGGATACCTGAAGCTCTAAATGTCTCATGAAATTCTTGTTCAGTCTAACATGAAACTAGTATGCTATGGTCATTAGTGCATATACAGCAAGTCTGTAAGGCATAGTCAAGGCCAAGGAGGACCTCTATTGAATTTGCCCAAGAACTGCATCCAGAAGAAGACCACACATCCTCCTGGGAAAATTCAGTACAATCATCAGAAAGAAAAGGTGCAATCCTCTGTAAAGAACATATGATTAACAGGGTGGTAGTGCATAAGATTACCTTCATCAGAGTAATCCTCCTGAAAAACTGTTTTAAGAGCACTTTTGTCATGACCAATCTCTGTTTCCTTGGAGAAACAAGCACAGGACCTCATGGCAACAATTTTATTTCAAGCACTGGCACCTTTTAGATGATATTGTATACAAAAGAGAAGCTGAACAGATGTATTTGTCACCCATGGTGTGATAGGCCCAATGCACATTGGCCTGACCATTATCTATTCAACACTACCACCTCCATCAGCTTGTCCCCAACATAATGGCAGCCACAGAATCATTCCTGTGAGTATATAAATGTTTAAGATATCAAAGATTCCTCTTCTCAAACAGCATTTCACAAACTGAAGACCCCCAACCAACAGAAGTTACAGAATCCCCACAGGGCCCAGAAGTCAACCATTGTTAGCACCTGTGAAAAAACTCTTGGCTTAGATACACAGAATGTCAAGATAGATTTGACTAGAAAGACCAAGAGATCCAGTAATTAATTAATTGCAAGCGCGAGACCTTCTTGCATTGGTAACTGCATGATGCTTCAAATGAATAAAAACCAGCTTACAGGCGTTTGAAGGATGAAGTCCAAAGATGGCCCATACAACAGATGATGGCTGGAATGAGTGCCAATAATCATGACTTGCATCGATTCTTCAATGTTCTCAAGACCACTTACACCCCCCAAAGTCCACCCTGTTGATCATCAATGATGGAAAACTAATCAAGCATTGAGAGGGAGCTTGTATCTGCTGAAAGAAGTGGGTGAAAGATTTCTTCAACCTGACTCTATCTTTGATACAAGTATCCTTGACTTCATCCTATAGCAAACAATCCAGTCTAGACTTGCTGCTACCCCAGGCCAACAATAAGGCTTATAACCAGTGAAGATATGTTCATAAGACTGAACATATACATGTATGTTCATGGCCTTCTGCTGTTGTATCCCATCTACTCCAAAGTCCAATGTGTTGTGCATTCAGAGATGTTCTTCTGCACACCACCGTTGTAATGGATGATTATTTGAGTTATTGTCGCCTCCCTGTCAGCTCGAATCAGTCTGCCCATTCTCTTCCGACCTCTCTCATTAACAAGGTGTTTTCACCCACAGAACTTCCTTTCAATGGCGTTTTTTGCTTTTCAAACCAATCTCTGTAAATTCTAGAGAGTGTTGTTTTTGAAAATCCTAGGAGATTAGCAGTTTCTGAGATACTCAAACCACACCGTCTGGTACCAACAATCATTCCACAGTCAAAGTCACTTAGATTACATTTCTTCCCCAATCTTATGTTTGGTCTGAACAACAATTGAATGTCTTGACCATGACAACATGGTTTTATGCATTGAATTGCTGCCACATGATTGGCTGATTAGATATTTGCATTAAGGAACTGGTGTACTGGTGCACCTAATAAAGTGGCCACTGAGTGTACCCCAGCAGTAGCAATCTTGAATTTGCTAATGAAAAATGTAGAAGGTACAAGAATGAACCAAGTACTATTTTGTTGCATTGATTATAATTTTTCTTTCAAATTCCATAAACAAACAAGGCAATTACCGAGAGTTCAGGGAAAAGTCTCACTTTAATGGTACAACAGAGAATAGAAACACAGGAACATAGAAAACCTACAGCATAATACAGGCCCTTCGGCCCACAAAGCTGTGCCGAACATGTCCTTACCTTAGAAATTATATAGCATTACCCATAGCCCTCCATTTTTCTAAGCTCCATGTACCTGTCCAGGAGTCTCTTAAAAGACCGTATCATATCCGCCCCCACCACCGTCGCTGGCAGCCCATTCCACGCACTCACCACTCTGTGTAAAAAACTTACCCCTGACATCTCCTCTGTACCTACTTCCAAGCACCTTAAAACTGTGCCCCCTCATGCTAGCCATTTCAGCCCTGGGAAAAAGCCTCTGACTATCCACACGATCAATGCCTCGCATCATCTTATACACTTCTATCTGGTCACCTCTCCTCCTCCGTTACTCCAAGGAGAAAAGGCCGAGTTCACTCAACCTATTCTCATAAGGCATAAACCCCAATTCAGGCAACATCCTTGTAAATCTCCTCTACATTAATATCAATTTTTCTGTATTGGAAAGTATTTGATAATGACATCAGGTTGAGAGATCTCAAGGTGGGTTCAGAGCTGCGGAACTCAAGTTCAAGTTTGGTCCTGGCTGATAGATGAAGTTGGACTCACACCAGGATGTATATTTTCATTCTCATCCAGCCATAAGGTATGTAACTGAAATCAGTTTGCACAGTCCCAGCCCAGTTGCTAATGGGTGTGGGTCCACTTGCATGCAAATTACCACCAGATTAGTATTCTGATTTAGGCTACATCCACACTAGACCGGATAGTTTTGAAAATGCCAGTTTTGCATAAAAACGATAGACGTCCACACCAGGCATTTTTGAAAATACCTCCATCCAGATTAAAATGGGTATTTGGGCGAATCTCCTCCTACTGGGCATGCGCAGGACACATCTACAGAAAACAAGCGACATGTTTGGTGTCGAATCTCGCTGTGAAAGTGCACGTTTGTGCAGTTACAGACTAGAAAAACTTAAAAGGAAATTGCCAAGCAAGGGACAGCTGTTGGCTTTCACGCAGGAGGACTTAAAACTAAAAAAAAAACAAATACTGGAGCGTATGGAGGCAACTGACAGGGAGTTCACGGACAGTATGACCCAGCTGACAACAAACATTGAAAAACTGACTAACTTTGTTGCATTAATAAAGCACCTTGTTAAATGTATAAAACATGTCTGCATCAGTGTTATCTTGTATTTCCATACAATGTTACATTAGGCTGTTACACATCTATTGTCAGAGAAGTACTTGCATAAATAGGTAAACCACCTTCATACAAGCAAGGACAGAAAACAGGGCAAAGTGGGTATTCTTATTTATTCAGTAAGTTACGTGTCAAAGTATTTGATGAATACATTTCTAACTCTTCTGGCTTCAGTCTTGCTGCCGTCTGTTCTGAAATTGTTAGGTTGTGTGGGGAGTTGCGTTCAAGTAAACAATGAAATGCCGCGCTGCTGCCATTATCTGTTCTGGCACGTCATGACAGCGTTTTTAGAAATCTCTGGTTACCCCGTCCACACTGCTCCGCACAATCGGTGTTTTCAAATTTACACACTCTGGAAGGCGTTTTAGAAAAGCTCTGTTTTCGAGGGAGGAAAACGGTGTTTCAGTGTGGACGGAGGGTCAAATGAAGAGAAAAAGCTTCGGTTACGGATTTATCCGGTCTAGTGTGGACGTAGCCTTAGGCAAGGACAGCACACAGAAAGGAGCACTGTCACAGTAGGGGATGTTCCTCTGAAGTCAAGCCATTTCACAGAACAAAGAACTTTACTTTTTATCTGGCATGTGTTAGAGTTATGCAGCAGAGGTCAGAATATAGACACACACTGAAAAATATACTGCCTCAAACAAATCAAAGCACCAAAAATTCTGCTTTTGATATGATGAAGATTCACTAAAAAATCTTTTTTAATATGATAAAGGACAAATGTTCAGAGGTCCCTGAATGGACACGTGCATTTATGTTCACAAGTAGCTACCAAATACGTATATACAGAAAGATTTACTTTCTCCATGTTTAGCAACCTGATTAATGCACCGGTCTGCATTATTTTAACAATCACTTATCTACTTAAAAATGAACCTGTTAACACACATTAGATGATTTAGACAGGAACTTAACATGAGCAGATTTTATTAATCACATATTATCCAATGAAATACTTTCAAGTTACACATGACTTTGTCAAGAATCCAACTCACTCATGATATTTTAATCTACAGTATTTATATTAATCCAGGTGAAACTGGTTTTTCTGCATCAAATTACGACCTGAAAAACTAATGTGTGATATGTACTTCAAAATGCCTTTTAATGTACAAGGCAACAATGCATATTTAACTATAGGATTACACCTTCGATATTGCGCTATTGATAACTTTCCATTCATTGGAAAATCCATGATATTGTCACAGCATTATAGACCATACATGCGTGGGAAAGTGTTCCCTTCATGTAGTCACAACAGACATCCATTAACCTACTTAAAATTCTTCATCGTGTAAAGATAAACTAGGGTGTTGGAAGTCATGATGATGACATCACCAAATAAATCATTTTGAATATTTAAATTTATTTCATTAAAATATGTTTAGTACTTAAAGTGTAATCAGTAGTTTTAAACCACATGAAGGTTATGCAATAGAGGTTATCTAAGATTACAATGGGATTTGGATGAACAGCGAAGGGAGCTAAGGAATGGCAGATGGATTTCTCTTGTATAGGTGTGAAGGGCTGCATTTTGGTAAATTAAACCAGGAAAGGATTTACATTGTAATTGGTAAGGCCCTGGAGATTGTTGTAGAACAGAGTGACCTTGGGGCACTGTTACATGGCAACACTGGTAGACAGGGTAATGATTAGATTAGATTAGATTATGAGGACACGCAGTCCTCTTTTATTGTCATTTAGTAATGCATGCATTAGGAAATGATACAATATTCTTCCGGTGTGATATCACAGAAATACAGGACAGACCAAGACTGAAAAACTAACAAAAAACACATAATTATAACATATAGTTACAACAGTGCAACAATACCATAATTTGATGAAGAACAGGCCATGGCACAGTAAAAAAGTTCAAAGTGTCTCGAAAGTCCCACATCTCACACAGACGGGAGAAGGAAGAAAATTCTCCCTGCATGCCCGACCACAGTCCGATTCTGAGTCGTCCGAAAACTTCAAGCTCTGATCAGCCCTCCAACACCAAGTACCGAGCGCCATCTCTGCCGAACGCTTCAACCTCAGCTGCGGTAGCCAGCAGGCAAAGCCAGGGATTTTGGGGCCTTCCCTCCGGAGATTCTCGATCGCACAGTAGCAGCGGCAGTGAACCGGGCATTTCAGAAATTTCTCCAGATGTTCCTCTGCTTCTCACGTCTGTCTCCATCAAATCAGAATTGTCCACAGCATCCTACTTACAAATACAATATCATTTCACCAGAGAGCTGCACGCGCTGCGTTGCGCCGCCATCTTCTCCTCCCACCGAATGAAGGAGGCATTTGGCACATTTGCCTTCGGTAGTCAGGGCACTGAGTAGAGTGCTACTGTACAGGTCGTTAATGAGGCTCACTTGGAGCACTGGGTGTAGTTCCACCTGCCCAGATATAACAAGGTTGTCATTAAGTGCAAAGTGTGCTAAGAAGATACAAACTAATTTTATTGGGGTTAGACCATATGACCATTCAGCCCATCGAGTCTGCTCTGCCATTCCATCATGGCTGATCCCACTCAACCCCATACACCTACCTTCTCGCCATTCCTTTGATGCTCTGACCAATCAGGAAACTATCCATTTCCACCTTAAATATGCCCACAGACTTGGCCTCAACTGTACAGATTCACTATTCTTTGGCTAAAAAAAATTCTTCCTTACCTCTGTTCTAAAAGGTTACCCTTCAATTTTGAGGCTGTACCCTCTAGTTCTGGATACCCCCAACATAGGAAACATCCTCTCCATATCCACCCTCTTTAGTCCTTTCAACATTCGGTAGGTTTCAATGAGATCACCCCCACATTCTTCCAAATTCCAGTGAGTATAGGGCCAAAGTTGTCAAACATTCCTCATATGTTAACCCCTTCAATGGAGGGGTTAACCCCAAATGGTTGGATTGGAGGATCTGAGTTACAATGAGGCTAGGACCTTCTCTTTCTCCCCTAGAGCATGGGAGTCAGAGAGGCTTCGAGGTTTATAAAATCATGAAGGGTGTAGATAAGGTGGATGGTCACAGTTTTATCCCCAGTGCAGGGGAGTCTAAAACTAGAGAAAATAGATTCAAGGTGAGAGGAAAGATTTAAAAGGGACCATAAGACCATAAGATATAGGAGCAGAAGCAGGCCATTTGACCTACCAAGTCTTCTCCACCATTCAACCATGGGCTGAACCAATTCTTCAAGACATCCCCCACTCTCCTGCCTTCTCCCCATACCCTTCAATGCTTTGGCTAATCAAGAACCTGTCTATCTCTGCCTTAAATGTGCCCAATGACTTGGCCTCCACAGCTGCTCTTGGCAACAAATTCCACAGATTTATCACCCTCTGACTAAAGTAATTTCTCCACATCTCTGTTCTAAATGGATGTCCTTCAATCCTGAAGTCACGCCTTGTCCTAGACTCCCCTACCACAGGAAATAACTTTGTCATAGCTAATCTATTCTGGCCTTTTAACATTCAGAATGAATCTCTGAGATCCCCCCCCCTCATTCTCCTGAGCTCCAGGGAATGCAGCCCAAGAGCTGTCAGATGTTCCTCATGCGGTAACCCTTTCATTCCTGGAATCATTCTCGTGAATCTTCTCTGAACCCTCTCCAATGTCAGTATGCCTTGCCTTGCCTTGAATGCTAAACTCCTGGTGGAATCGTCAGGGTGCCATCATGACAAGCTTTGCACCAGTCTGTTCCATCTGTCATGGTTGTGTGCCAGAGCCTGGGTCACCGCAAATGTTTTCCCTGTCCATTCTTTAATGTTGTCCATCCATCTTTTCCTTTGTCTACCTCTCCTTCTTTTCCCCTCCACAGTTCCTTGTAGAATGGTCTTTGCAAGGCCACTGGATCTTGTTACGTAGCTGTACCATCTCAGCTTTCTTTTCTTCACCGTTGTGAGAAGGTCTTCATGGGGGCCAATGTGGTGCTGGATGGTCTTGCGGACCTGTTCGTTTGTGATGTGGTCCAAGTATGAGATGCCCAAGATGTTGCGATAGCATCTCATTTATGTCAGTATATCCTTTCTAAAATAAGGAGCCCAAAACTGCACACAATACTCCAAGTGTGGTCTCACAAGTGCCTTATAGAGCCTCAACATCACATCCCTGCTGTTATATTCTATACCTCTAGAAATGAATGCCAACATTGCATTCACCTTCTTCAACATCGATTCAACCTGGAGGTTAACCTTTAGGGTATCCTGCACAAGGACTCCCAAGTCCCTTTGCATCTCTGCATTTTGAATTCTTTCCCAATCTAAATAATAGTCTGCCCATTTATTTCTTCCACCAAAGTACATGACCATACACTTTCCAACCTTCTATTTCATTTGCCACTTCTCTGCCCATTCACCTAAAATATCTAAGTCTCTCTGCAGGCTCTCTGTTTTCTCAACACTACCCGCTCCTCCACCTATCTTTGTCTCATTGGCAAACTTAGCCACATACCCATTAATCCCACAGTCCAAATCATTGACATCCATCGTAAAAAGCAGCGGTCCCAACACCGACCCTTGTGAAACTCCACTAGTAACCGGCAGCCAGCCAGAATAGGATCCCTTTATTCCCACTCTCTGTGTTCTGCTGATCAACCAACGCTCCACCCATGCTAGTAACTTCCCTGTGTTACATGCCCACAGTTTGATCATGAGACAGTGGGATGATGTAATTGTCTCATGACTGTGGGGTGACATTATGTCACGTGATGGCATGTTCCCTACGGTATTTAAGGAAGCAGCCAAAGTGTGATACAGAGTTTTACTTTCTATTTTAAGGTGCAAATACGTTGTGCTGGCAGCTTCGCCAATCGCTGCCAGTTTTTGTTTGTTGCACCTATGTTTTACCTCTACAGTCTAGTATTGGACAGTGAAGATCTTACTAAAGTACGAGAACCCAAAAGTTAATGACATTCGGTGTTTTGGAAGTGAGCCACTATTTGGAATCGGAATCCAGGAAATTGTGGCATGCATGTTTGAGTACACCCCTGCAAGGTCAGGACGGTTTGTGCAGTGTCTACCCTCCCGAGAGAAAAGGTCAGTTACTTTATGACTTCATATTCGGCGTGACTCCTTTGGACAAGGCATCGCTCGACTGTGATCGACAGATTCGTCATTATTTCGAAGGAATTGTTGCTGCAGTAAAGTCTCTCCTTAAAGACTGTAAAAATCTCTTGGACTTTTCAACTTATTACTTTAAGACTGGGCTTGAATGAGAACTCTTTAAGAACTATTTCTAAGTTTGACTGTTTGTTTGAGATAGCCACAGAACAGTTAACTTCCAGTTCAGCTAGTTTGTTTATTTTTTTCTATGTTTTGAGTAGAGGTTAATAAATATCGTTGTTTGTTTCTATAACCTGACTCAATTTCATATCCATTGTTGCTGGACACATGACACCTGTAATTCCATGGGCTCTCTTATCTTGCTAAGCAGCCTCTTGTGCAGCCTCATGTCAAAGGCCTTCTGAAAATCCAAGTACACCATATCTACTGTATCTCCTTTGTCTACCCTGTTTGTAATTTCCTCAAAAAATTGCAGGAGGTCAGTCAGGCAGGGTTTTCCTTTTAGGAAGCCATGCTGGTTTTGGCCTATCTTGTCATGTGCACTCCGTAATCTCATCCCTAACAATCAATTCCAACAACTTCCCAAACACTGATGTCAGGCTAACATGTCTATAGTTTCCTCTCTGCTGCCTCCCACTCTTCTTAAATAGCGGAGTAATACTTGCAATTTTCCAGTTATCCGGTACAATGCAAGAATCTATCGATTCTTGAAAGATCATTGTTAATGCCTCCGCAATCTCTCCAGCTCCTTCCTTCAGAACCCGAGGGTGCATTCCATCAGGTTCAGGAGATTTATCCACCCTCAGACCATTAAGCTTCCTGAGCACCTTCTCAGTCATAATTTCCACTGCACAAACTTCACTTCTCCGACACTCTTGAATGTCCAGTACACTGCAGATGTCTTCCACTGTGAAGACTGATGCAAAATACGCATTCAGTTCCTCTGTCATCTCTATGTCTCTCATCACAATATCTCCAGCATAATTTTTGATTGGTCCTATATCTACTCTCAACTCTCTTTTACCCCTTATACTTTTAAAAATGCTTTTAGCAAAAAAAATCTTCTTTGATATTCATCGCCAGCTTCCTTTCATAATTACTCTTTTCCTTCCTAATGGCCTTCTTAGTTTCCTTCTGCAAGTTTTTAAAAGCTTCCCAATCCTCTATCTTCCCACTAGCTTTGGCTTCCTTGTATGCCCTCTCTTTTGCTTTACCTTTGGCTCTGACTTCACTTGTCAGCCATGGTGGTGTCCTTCTTCCACTCGAAAATTTCTCCTTGTTTGGAATATATCTGTCTTGCATTTTCCTCATTTTTCGCAGAAACTCCAGCTATTGCTTCTCTGCTGTCCTTCCTGTTAGTGTCCCTTTCCAGTTAACTTTGGCCAGTTCCCCTCTCATACCATTGTAATTTACTTTATTCCACTGAAATACCGACACATTGGAATTTAGTTTCTCCTTCTCAAATTTCAAAGTGAACTTGATCATTTTGTGATCACTGTCCTCGAAGGGTTCCTTAACCTTAAGCTCTCTTATCACCTCCAGATCATTGCACAACACCCAGTCCAGCACAGCCAATACCCTAGTGGGCTCAACAACAAGCTTTTCTAACAAGCCATCCCTTAGACATTCTACAAGTTCTCTCCCTTGAGGTCCAGTACTGGCCTGGTTTTCCCAATCCACTTTCATGTTAAAATCCTCAACTATGATCATGACATTGCCCTTCTGACATGCTTTTTCTGTCTCCCACTGTAATTTGTAATCCATATCCCGGCAGCTGTTTGGAGGCCTGTATACAACTGCAAATAGGGTCTTTTTATCCTTGCCATTTAGGTCCTTTTACCCTTGCCATTTCTTAACTCAACCCTAGAGACTCTACACCTTCAGAATCTATGTCATCCTTTTCTAATGATTTAATATTATTTCTTATAAACAGGGCCACACCACCCGCTCTGCCTACTAACATGTCTTTCCAATAAACCGTACATCCTTGGACATTCAGCTCCCAATGGCAGGAAAGTTACTCCCCTCACAGAGGATGGTGGTATATAGAATAGGCTGCCAGAGGAAAACTGTCAAGGCTGGTACAATTGCAATTTTATAAGATATTTAGACAGATAGGCAGAGAGAAAAAGGTTTTGATATGGGCTAAATACAGACAAATGGGACTAGTTCAGATAGGCATCTTGGTTGACTTGACAAGCTGTCAAACAGGCTGCTCCCATGCCGTATAATTCTATGAATCTATAAAAAAGGATATGGCTAACAATAGCCATTGATTGATGCTTTAAATAAAATATTTTTGTGAACTAAATTTACTTTACACAGGAAGAATGCATATACTTTGACATACAGTATAGATATATTGCCCGTGTTCTAAAGCACATAGAAATAAATTTGCATTCTAAGTGTTAATTTGAGTGAATGGAAGGGAGCCCATCACCACTCAATGTTATCTGCACATCAAGCCATTTCCTTTCATTGACATCACATTATTTAACACTCTGGAAAAGACATGATGAGGAGTACTAGATACAGTGTTTGAGGACATATGACCCAAATCTGGGATAAACTACAAAGCTGAAAAAAGGAGAACGGGTCAAACTTTGAAACATTTTCAGTTGGCTCATCTTTTGGGATCTGGGCATCGCTGGCAAGATCAGCATTTACCCATCCCTAACTAACCTTGAAAAGGTGATGGTGCAGCATTTTCCTGTACAATGCTCCTTGGTGGGTAATTCCAGGATTTAGACTGTGCATCTATAAAGGACAAGTGTATGTCTCCAAATCAGGAAGGCATCTGATTTAAAAGGGACTGGGAAGTGGGGGTGTCCCCCTGCACCTCAGTCTTGGTCCTTTTCGACCAATGGTAGCACATTTTGTGTAGGATGCATAATGAAGAGACCATGCACCAGTGCCACAGGTAATGAATATTCAGGCAGTTAATGAGACACAAAGCAGGTTATTGTGTCCTGTGTTATGTCACACCTGTTGAGAGCTGTGGGAGCTACTTTCATCCAAGCAAGCAGAGAGTATTTCACCATGATCCTGTTTAGTACCATGTAACGATTGAAAGGCTTTGTGGTGGCTGGAGATTTGTACTTCTCCAACCTGCTCAAACCTGTTCTTGAAGCCATGACATTAATGCAGTTGGCTCAGTTGTGTTTTTGGCCTCTGCTGACCCTCAGTGGGGTAAAATTCCTATGTCATTAGATCTCAAAGGTAGGCAATTAGATTTCTTTTGTTGGAGGTAGTCAATGACCAACACTTTTGTAGTACAAATGTGACTTGTCTAGATCTATGCTGGCATGGACTGCTTCATTTGCTGAAGAGTTGCAAATGGAATTAAGTATCATTCAATTATCAGCAAAGACCTTCACTTTGGACTTTATGTTGGAAGGGAGGTCATGGAGGTAGCAGCCCAAGATCTGTGTTTCTAGAAACTGGGAGTGAAGTCCAGGCACTGGGATGTTGGACATTCAAAGTTCAAAAACCTCAAAAGTTCACTAAGTTCAAAAGCAAATTTATTGTCAAAGTGCATTTATGTCTGTGAGTCGTTTTCATGTGGGCATTCACAGTAAGTACAAAGAAACACAATGGAATCAACGAAAAACCATACACAACAAAGATGGACAAACAATCAATGTGCAAAATACAGCAAATTGTGCAAGTACAAAAAGAAAAAAAAACAATAAATCAATAAACCACAAGTATTGAGAAAGTAAGATGCAGAGTCTTTGAAAGAGGTCAAGTCTATTTTCCTCAATGTAAGGTTTGACTCAACCATTACATGTTTTCTCCTCATTGTCCATCGTTTTCAGTTTTATCAAGTTCTTCAAATCTGCTTTGATGTGAATGTTAAACATTCTTGCTTCACGTTTAGAATTCATATTTTTGGTTCATATTTGGATCAAAGTTGTGACAAGATTCTGGACTACAAGTGGGGTGCAGAATCTAATGATCTCAGCCATTTCTTCACTTCAGTTCACCCAGTACCCTGATATATCATTCAGGATCTGAATAGTTCAGTCACTGATGGTGCTACAAGCCACTCGTAGTGATGGACATTGAAGTCTCCTCGTGGGGTAGGTCAGAAAGAGCAGCTGCTAGCCAGCCTCGCTGACTTGGTGAATGAGCAAACGAGTCTTCTCTGCACTCTCAGCTCTGCTTAGCTCAACCCAGTCCTTGACTGTTGCGCCTTGAGTGGGGAAAGGAAGGAGTATTGAGTGGGGGTGGAGGCAGAAGGGAAGAGGAGGCATGCCCACATACCCCGGTACTGTTCCAGCTTCAGTGGCAGTTGCAAATCCACCCTGTTAGTCCCTCAACTGCTCGAGCTCTCCATAAATCAGACATTTGTAACCTGCGGACAATCTGCATGTTGTTTTGAAACTTAAAAATGTAGTTTAAACATTTAACCTAAAACGTTATATTCATCAGTAACAAAAATTGCTGAAACTGGGTTGATGGGAAAAAAAATCAGACAGTCAAAATAATCAGGATACTTGGAAAGCAAGCTTCATTAGGAGGCATACCCTTTTTCATCTTTGACTTTTATTATATTCTTAAAACACTGAAATATTTTGCCGTGAAAGAGTCAGCCACCAGAAATAAAGCAATCCCTAGTGCACCGGGAGGTGCTGAGCATATTGTCTCATGGGCACAGCAGAACTACAACAAAATTAATATAATTGCTAATGCTCCTCATTACAACCCAAAAGACATCTTAAAAACTGTGATTGAAATACTTATCAAATACTGTTAGAATAAACTGAAACCAGGTAGGGTTCAAGACTAACCAGATTTCTAACCAGATATTAATGATTAAGTTGCATCTTTAACCTTGCCAGTCAGATTTATATCAAAATCGATTTTCTGTTGCACAGACAATATCTAAAATATACCACCATTAGCCACATTCTTTAAACCAAGGTGCCCTGCAGAGAGAACTGCATTTGGATAAATGGCTTCTGAAAACCCAGTAAATATTCTTTCACGTCAGTGTCATTACTACCATGAAATGATAATGAAGCATGAAAGGAAGATGATTCCATATTCAGATGACAGCATTAGCCTTCATAAGCAAACTGAAATATTTATTACTTGCCTGCTCAACATCCCTGTCCATAATCTTAAAATAGAGAAAAAAAATAATCTTTCATGGAGGTCAAAATGTAAGCAACCTGCTTAGCAATTTGTGGCAAAATGCTCTGAAGCAATTACTTCTATTTTCATATAAGCTGCTCAAATTAAAAAATGCCCTTAGGTTATGTGGTATATAGTTATGATTAAAAACACAAAATTGCAATACTGTATCTAGTTAGCTAAATAATCAAATTCATTAATATTTTTCAAGTTTTCAGTGACTTTTCTTTAATATTGTAATCCAACATGCCATTAAGATGGTACAATTGATCGATTTGAGTTTCTAAAGTGTTGGATTTCTTTAATTTGTTTGCAACCATGCATATTAGCTTGTCACGCATTCAGCCTTTCTTTTCTAATAATCAAAACATCAGAGTACTATTCATTAAGGTGCTCGTGACTTAAATTGTATCTGTTTCTTCATTATATCTTTCAAATGTCAGCAATAACATAAAACGCAAACATATTTGCTTCTTCAAAGCAGGTTTTTTTTATCTTCAATGAAGTTTTTTCAAAAAAGGAAAAGCTTCAATTGCTTTAAGGAAAAAAAATATTTGCACAATTTGACCTTTATTTCACCTCCTTAACAAGTATGGTCTAAGATTTGAGCATAAATAATTAGCAAAATATTTCTGTTTATGCTCCTAAGACATGCTTCATGAAAACAATTTTAAATTGGACCGAAGAAGAAAAATAAAACTGATGATGATCAATTCTAAAATACTTTATAAAATTAATTATTATTTTGCATCAGAAACATGGTTGTAGATTCCTAGAGTCAGTGCCATTTATCTCCAGCCGTGCGATACACAGGACGATTAGAAAGCCAAATCCACTCCCCCAAGTCTGAGGACTACCGGATGCTTGAAGTAAAAATGATTAACTCCAAATTATTCAAATCATTGTACAACAGCTCCAACATGATGGAAATTTACGGCAACTTGTAGGAACTACAGAGAGGCAGATTTAGGGCTATTTATCAAAATCAAGACTGACTAGGACTGACAGAATCCAGATAGATTATACAGTAATATAGCAGCAGTGCTGTAAGGCTGCTCTGCAGATTTCCAATTTTATCTGCAATTTTTGACTGTTTCTAATTGTGTCCCTGCATTTGCATTTTTATAAAATTGACTTTAAAGGATTTATTTAATTCTTTAGGCTGCACCAATAAAAGAAGGAATGTATTTGAATGATGCCTCTAGAAATCTTCTTGTGCTTTCTCAAGCACCTTTGTATGATTCAAAAAAAAAAGATATTGTTTTCCATAAAATACTTGATTAACAATATAGATGGGTTTCTTTTCTGTCATTAGATGCAAAATTCTGTGTTTTGTTGGTGTTGCTCCTAGCATGAAATATTATTGGTAATATTATTGGTAAATATCCTGGCATTTCAATGCACTAAACAGACAGCACACATTCATTTAAAAAAAAACACATTTTGGAAATACAAAGTGCACTTTGCTTTAAATCTATAATGAGGCAATTGGAATTTATTTATTTGTTACACCTGTTTTGGAGAAGATTATATGGTTGTCAATTCTAAACTAAGTAGGTACAACAACAATTAATGGATTAACAAAAGCAAAGTCTTCAATTTGTAAGCAATTGAGCTCCAAAACTAAACTGTACATCTCTTTAATCAGAAAATAGATGACAACCAGGTGTTTCCAGAGGGGTGCAGGAAATACTTATCGGAATTTTTCCAGGTTTAGACTGGAAAAGTTGGGGCTATTCTCTTAGAAGTCAAAAAGAATAAGAGGAGATTCAGCAGAGGTGTACAGGATTCTGATTAAGGAGCTGTTCCCGTGAATGGAGGGCTCAAGGTCAAGGGAACCAATTTAAAGTGATGCACAAAAGATAAAAGGGGAAAATGAGAAGAACAGCAAGTGGTCATGATCTGGTTATGATCCTCACTGCCTGTAAGGGTGGTGGAAAGAGAATCAGCCAGTGCTTTCCAAAGGGAATTAGATGGGCACTGAGAGGAAAATAATCCCAGAGGAAAGAGGATTTACTGGGATTTACTGGCCTCTTTCCAAAGAGTTGGATCGGAGGGCTGAATGGCCGCCTTCTGTGCCATGACAATTCTATGAATCTGTGATTTTTGTCACTTTGTCCAGTTACTATACCTGATTCTAAACTTAAATTCATTGTCATGAACATCTTTGAAAATTCTATCTTATAAAAGATTCTACTTTTTTTAAACTAAGGTACGTAAATGCTACTGTCAAACAGAAAACCGTTTGACAATATACACAAGCTGTTGGAAATACATTAAATTAATCTGAGGTACTCCACATTGTCAAAGCAATATAAGTGTCTGATAATGTTTGTGACACTGTCACTAATTCAATAAATTTAATTCCATATAGAAACAAAGGTTTTATGTATAATTATTAGTGTAAAAGTCCACTTTGCTTTTGCATCCAGCACTGTATTCTATGCTATTTAATGCTGTTTTCCACCACCCCTTAAATCTGAAGCAAACGAAAACTGAGTGATTACCCCAAAGTGTGCTAGATGAACTGGAAAAAGTCTATTCAAACAAAGCTCATTAGTTTTGATACCTCTAGGGCTATGACAAATTAAGCAGCTGGTGAATATGCTTACAGACAAAAGAATTACGCAAGCACCAGGCTGAGGCGCTGCCTCAGTAGAAATTGCCAGTAAAAAGAAAAGAGAAATGCACATAAAGGAATAAAAGATGTACATACCTTTACTTGTTTGTACCATGCAGTCCAACAGTGATTAAAATCTAAAATACATAAATATGAAAAATTGTCATCAGTACTCCCAGAATTACCTGTATTTATAAGTGTGAATGCATAAATCTGGTCTCAACAGCAGGTTAGATATCATCCATAAAAGTCATTCACCATCTCAAGATTCAATATTCTCCGTTGTCTTCATTTATATTTACCCAGCTTTCATTTGAAGGTTGCCACAGTGTATTACAAATAGTTTGATTCAAAGAAGTAGTGGTCGCCAAAATATCGGTGTGCTCTATTACAAACATTCGTATTAACTGTCTTCAATGGAAGTAATTATCAGTATGGGAATAAATAGTAATCAAAGACAAATTTTCACCCATAGAATCATAGAACTTGCCCTAACAAGATAATTTTCTTGTTATTGTAGTGCACCCCTTTGAATGAGAGATCAATTTAACTACTTGCCTATGGCTTATAGCAGCCATTTGGAAAAATGACTGAAGTTCCCCATATGCATTGAATTCATGACATAGTTTTTCAGGATGGAACACATCACCAGTGTAAAGAGCTGGAAAGACTCAATGGCCCAAATGGCTTTCTTCTGATTGTAATGAGTCAGAGATTCTACCCCAGTGCCTTCCCCACAACTCTACAAATTACATGTGTGACTCTATTTTTGAAAGTTCTTGTGGAATTTCATTTCACCACTCATTCAAAAAGAGCATTCCACACCTTCACAACTCTTTGTGTGAACAATAATTCTGATTTCCCCTCATTTCCTTTGCCAATTATTTCAATGTCAATCTTGGGATTCCTGGTCTGCTAGCTAGAGGAAACATTTTCTCCCTATCAACACACATCAAAGTTGCTGGTGAATGCAGCAGGCCAGGCAGCATCTCTAGGAAGAGGTACAGTCGCAGAATTCCTGTTGTTTGCATTTTCTCCCTATTTTCTCTTTGAAAACACCTACCAAAATTTAAATTCCTCAATTAGGTTTGACTTCAATCTTCCTATATGGTCTGAGTTTAACCAATTTCTCAATTCAAAGAAAGTCCTGTACCCTCAGTATATACTCACCACTGTCTCCAAAACCTTTGTTTAAAGTGGCAATTGGCATTATATAAACTACACAAGCTGATGGCTGAACTGTTATTCTTAAAGGTTTACCAAGATTTTTGATGTTGTAGTTAATACCCCCGTTAACAAAAGCAAGTATTCCGTGAGTTGCAGTATTCCAGTTATCTTGCCATATTCACCAATCAGTGAGTAGGCAGGATAGGCCCCTCTCTGTCTGCAACCCTGTAGTTATACTCTGACGAACTCAATCAGCTCCTCAGCATAGCCTCTCTCTTCACAAGATGTCCTTCTTGTTACTGACTACAAAACTTCTTTAACTTATTTGCCGAAGACTTTTTTTTTGTTTTCTCTTTTTATTCACCTTCCAATATCTGTATTTTTGTGGTATTTTGTCTGCATTATTCACTTGACATCTGGACTTGAAATACGTAACTGTCTCACAATAAACACAATCTAATTTTATTGAGTTATTGCTGAAAATTAAGTTGGTCAAAACTACAGGAAAGGTTTCCATTGGTCAAGTGATGCTGCTTGCTGAAGGACAAATTACTGAGGAAAGTGCTATTTAAGGCCTGTGGTCCAGCATGACTATCTCCTAGTACCCACCTCTGCAAGTTTAGGAGGGCTACTGCTGCCCACTCTATACCACCCAAGGCTGGTGGTGTGAAATCTCCTAATGTGCTGAGACAGGTTGTTAGGTCCCAGAGCACCCTTTCCCAATTTATTTTCCGTCTGGGAAGTGCATAACCAGATGTTCAACAGCTTTGATTTTGTCAATCAAGAGGAAATGTTGAGAATTATCAAACTTAACTGCCCTCAGAAATGCATTTCTTTTCCCTATTGGCAACCTGCAATTCACACTTCATAATGGACATTCACTGTCCAAGGCTGGTGGGGGTGGGAGGAGCTTCTGGCTAAGCTCAGCTTTCTCACACATCAGCTGATGCTTCCGGGGGTCATAAAGTTGTTTTGAATAAGTTGAACTTCCAACCAATACTCCTTGCCCAGCCTCTTGTTATAAGATAGTGAACAACAGGGTCCTCTTCAGCCCATAATTTAATCAAGAGAAATCAATGGGGTCCACTCTGGCGTAATTAAAAAATGCATTCACCTGGTCTGCAGAATGTAACTGAAAAATATCACCTGTGTATGAAGTCGCCAAGTAGTCAAAAAACAGTATAAATGTTGGAGAGCAGTAAGGCTTGTTAGGAATGACCAGATGATGGGGTGACTAGAATCCATTCCTCTTCCTTTGATTTCTGAAATAGATGACTTGTTTGTCTACAATTCATTGATATGTCTTTTTAGCTTAGAGGAATTGTATGTGAGTTTTTCAAATCCATTTTGTTTTAGAAATTGTTTGTCATTTGTAAATCTTTTCTAAGATAGAAATCCTTTGTGAGTTTTAAGAGTGTTTTAAGAACTTTATCTAAATTTAAACATGTATCACTGAAAAATAAATGAACTACGTTTAAAACTACCTTGTTAGTTGGAAGTATCCCCTTCTTGGTAGGGAGGACGGGGACCCACACTGAAACAGTGGGTATTGTCAACTAAGCTCAATGTAGAAGATAAACAGGGAAGTGGTCTCGCCTTGAAGAGTAGGTGGCTACAGTACAACCTTCCTTTCGTGAGAATACCCGTAGCCGACTATATTGGATAGGGCTTTAGATCTTCATTTGAATTCAGAACTTTGCCAACATCAAACCCAATACGATCACAATTTCTGACCAATAGTTGCACCAGAGACTGAATACCAATCAAACAATTCAATTCTTAACCTTCCACATCACACTATCACACTTCATCTCTACTCTTATTCCTGCTGTGATGCAGTTAATTTACAAGATGGATGAGAGACAGTTCAGCTTCTGTTACCTTTACTCCAGAAGTAAAGTCACTTCAAATTCCATCATCAGACGGCAGTGTGCAGATAACTCTTGTATATATTCATCTTTCCAGGCCAGACTCCAAGGCACCATTGATATGAAAGAATGAGGTAATCATCTAGGGAAAGAAAAGTCTTCCACCAACAGCAACATAGGCCTAAAATAAGACCCTGGAAAAATAATGACCAGCTTTCATATTAACAATTTCTACAAGGGCAGATAGAATTCACCTCCATCTCAGCATAGCCTCTTCCCATCAGTGAAGAAGAGTGCTTGAAAACCAAGATCTTGAACCAAATCTAAATCTCATGGCTGTGATCCATCTCTATGGCATGTATTTGAGACATGGAGTGTCTACACCAGGCATCTCAAAACAATAGAAAAATGCTACCAATGATGACACAGCAAAATTTTCCAATTCCATCATTTTCGCAATCCCTCCAGGCAAACATCCCTAGTATTAAAGTGCAAAATACATTCAGCCACAACTTGCTCAAAATTTGGCACTCATTTGACAGCTTCATTCAAGAACTAAAGTAAAAATAACGAAAGCAACAGATGGATACAGAACAAGTATGAAGTGAATGGTTTGTTCTTGCTTTTAGAGTTGAAAAGGAAAACAGATGGAAACACAGGAAAACAAAATCTGAGGAAACAGTGTTTTTTTTTACTTATAGCAGGCTCACAGAAACAGCAATATGGAAGTTTCCTGGGCAGTTCTGAAGTGTTAGATGAAGCACAAGTGATGACAAGGATTCCATGCTGTTCTTTGAAATAACATTGCAGAAACTCTAGGTCCAGCAAACGAAGCCTCTGCTAAACATCTAATCTGAATGATACTAGTTACAATACCTCCGCATTCCTTTCGTTTTATGTTGGAGCATATCAAATACGTTGGCTGTGACAAGAGAAAAAAATGACTGGAGTCACTTAGCACTTTAGTGCAAGGGTGTTCATTAGGTACATCAAAATCAAACTTACAAAACTTAGTAAAAGTATTGAAGAGAAAAATGCCAATTATAACAAAATTAGATTTACAAGAAAACACAATAATAGCTCCTTACTTAATCTTGTCTATCGTGAACTCCTGACAGTCCCCATCTCTCTCCCATACTGAAAGCAATGAGCTCCTTTTTTTAAGCCACTACAACATACCATTTTTAATTACCAACAAAGTTAACTTAATACTAGGCATGAATCAGAATACGATGCACCCCACCATATAGTTACGGTCATGTTACAAAATAAACAGAAGTCTCAATATTAAATATAGTATTCAAACATCATATACACATTTACACATCCCCATTGCTAAGGAAATTGAATATTTAGCCGTGTAGAAAGGCATCATAAAGCCAACTCCAGTGGATCAGCTTGGTTTAGAATTAAACTTGGTGTCTGGCTCTGAATGCATGTAGCAATGCCGAGGGAAAACACTGGGTAAATTATGAGAATATACTGGGGAAGACATTGAAGTCCGTAGACTTCTGCAACAACAGCAGAATGAGAAGGCAATGACTGTGTGTGTAAGGAGTGCCTTACCGAGTGCTCTCCACCACAGAGCACTAGCTTGAATGTTATGCTTAAATCTTTGAAGTGGTACTTGAACTCATATCCCACCAATTCATACACGAAACTGTTCTTAACTAACCTGCAACCAACACTGGCAATATCCCCAAATTGCAAAAAAAAAATACTCAGTGGAATGCAATGCAAAATTACCAAATCTGTGTGAACAGATTCAGAAGTGCTCGGATATTTCAGGTAATTGAACAATCAGAATCATAATTTAACGTCCTCAAATTAAAATTATTGAAGAAACAAAAAATCGAGAGAACGAGATTTTATTTGGGCAGTACTAGCTTAATTGTACTTACTGAAGTGCTTGGCTTCAGTCAGAAAAATAAGTCAAATAAGCCACTGTACTACATTAGGAAAGACTGGAGTATAAATCAAGGGAATGTGTATTGCTTTATAAGACACTGACAGACCACCCCTACCCCCTACAGCACCATCAACAGTATTATATTCAGCTCTGATCAGTTAATAAAGTGAAGAAAGATGTTATCTGCTTGATAACATTGTTGGCGACTCTCTCCATCACTTGCTGATAATTGGAAGTTGACTGATAGAGTGAAAATTGGACAGGTTGGATTTCTCCTGCTATTTGTAGATTGGACTTACTTGGCTAAATGTCTGCTTTGTTGGGTAGATGCTGCTGTGGTAACTGTGCTATTATGCTTTGGTCCAAAATGCAGTTCTTCAGCACTACAGCTGGGACTTTATTTGAGTTTATTTGCCGCAGCCTGAGCACCTCGCTGTTTCAGATGTCATGGAGAAATAATTCCTTGGACTATCACAAACACATATAGTGGCAATCTCAGAAAAAAGCCCAGGAGGTTCGTCTATTCATCACATATGGCTGAAGATACAAGTGCTTTACTAATACTTTACCACTCAAGTTAGACTCTACGAGTTTGCAGAATGTAATATTAATGAGCCTGTCCTCCAATTGCTTCAACACAATTTATTACTGGAAATTGTATTATCATCCAATTTGCTCATAATAGTTTTTAAATACTATTTAATTTTATGTTTAAGTTAATTTACAATCTACAGAATTAGGCATTCTTTGCATCATTTTTATATCCGCATCTTCTGATGTTACATGATCATATTTGATCATGCAGGTGCTTTGCTCAATTTTGTTTGTTATCACCCATGATACATCGATTGAAATTGAAGCAACACACACAAAATACTGGAGGAAGACAGTAGTCCAGGCAGTATCTATGGAAAAGAGTAAACAGTCAACTTTTCAGACTGAGACTTGAAAAAAAGGATGAGAAGTTAGAGCAAGAAGATTGGGGGAGGGGAGGAGGAAGTACAAGGTGATAGGTGAAACCGGGAGAGGGGGTTGGGTGAAGTAAAGAGCTGGGAATGTGATTGGTGAAAGAGATAAAGGGCTGGAGAAGGGGGAATCTGATAGGAGAGGGTAGAAGACCATGGAAGAAAGGGGAGGAGAACCAGAGGGAGGTGATAGGCAGGTAAAGAGATAAACAGTAATGGGAATGGTGATGGTGGGGAGAGAGGAAACGGTAATGGGAGTGGTGATGGTGGGGGCAATTACTACAAGTTCGATTTCCCGTCAGTTGATTGAAATTGTCATCCTATCAAATAAAATACCAAACTCAATCCACAAAGCATTCAGCACAAGCAGGCTTCTTCTAAGCAATGTCTTTCCTTTGAGTGAAATTTGGAAACAAGCTAATCCAAACTGGGATTCTGATCACCATACCCCTCGTTCGTTTCAGCAGAATTAGTGGCCAGATGCATCACAAGAAATCATTCAAAAATTGTAATAGTTCCACTTTCATTGGATGGGAAATGAATAAAGTAGGAGAAAGAATATTGACAAATTAGATCTCACTAAAAACCTTTTCTGCTTGGGGGTACCCTCGAATCAACAGCTAGGAGGACTCTGATCACTATAGCATGGACTCATACTTTGACAGCTTTCTCTGCAGTATCTGGAAGAATTGCTTGCATTGTGGAATGACTCTTTAATGCTGTTTCCTGGGGTCAGAGTTGTGAGGAAGTGAGGAAGTGAGGAAAGATGCTAATAACACAGAAATTTGACTGTTCACTGCTCCTAAAACAAAGCACTGTTTTGGAAATTGTGTTAACAGATCTCATGATTTCCTTTGGCAATTTAGAAACACAAATAAGTTTGCTTTTTTCAGTACTTTTCCTTTTGGTGCCTGTTTCTCTCTTCATTCACACTTTCTTTTCATTTTTGTCTGTTTGTACCTGATTTGAAAGTGAATTCATCTACTCAGAAGGTGGACCATGTCTTTAGTTCCCAAATATGTGCAGTGATATCCGTCCGTGTTCAACACACGCCCGGGCATTTTTCCTGGGATTTCTGTCCATAAATTCTTAGTTGATGGATACTAAAGAATCCTATGCAAAAATAAGACTCTACAGCTTGTGTGGGTCTTGCAGCAAACTCAGTTCCTTCCCTATCTGTTAAATTCCAACCATTTATCTGACAATAACCCTGCATCCCTCCAAGTACCCTCCTCATAATCATCATGTCAACTGTTAAGCCAATACCCTTTCAGCTACTCTCTCTCCAACACACTGTTCTCTGCATTTATCCAGAAGCCAAAGTACTGACTCCTCAGTAACAATATACCTAAGGATACCCAGCATCCTATACAGCTATACCTATGCCATTCCCATTTGCTGACAACTCCCCCCCCCCTCCATCTCATCCATAATTCCTGGCTGCCAATCCCACCTCTCGATCCCCAATCCTTTCTAAGTTTCCAGGCCTCTCT
The DNA here is from genome assembly GCF_030028105.1 of Mobula birostris. Lineage (NCBI taxonomy): Eukaryota > Metazoa > Chordata > Chondrichthyes > Myliobatiformes > Myliobatidae > Mobula > Mobula birostris. Next base: position 45,447,068 of record NC_092384.1, read on the forward strand.
CCCAGTGCCTTGTTTCACCGTTACTCCTTTGTGTGACCAAGGCCTGCACGTACATGACTTCTTTAATGTGCGTCTTGATGGAGCAGGTGAGGGAGATGCACATGATTGAGAATGTCTGTTCAGCTACAAAAGGCAACATGAGCCTTGCATATTACCGAACTCTTCAGCGACAATCTCACAAACTTGTTAGTTGGTCTTCCATACACAACTCCATGAATGTACCTTCCTTGGTTTAATTCAATTTCTTGGCCACTCGTATTTATAAACAGTTCATTCTCACCCTGTGAGCTGTTATTACTGTAATCCTTCAATATGTTTTGCTAAGCATATACAATTGCTTTTCTGTTCACTCAGTTGGATTTCCTTGCTATGAAGTTATCAGCTGTGCATTTTCAGCAACTTGCCATAATACAATTTAAATATTTAAATGTTCAAGAGCAAGTTTAACCAGCAGAAATTTGAACATTTGTTTTATTCAGTTTCAATAAAGGCTTTATGCACTAATTATATCTCCACATATTTACTGTGTTATTAGCATAATTTTAACTGATTCTGTGGATAATTTTCTTTTACAAAAAAGATGCAATTGTTGCAGCTGACAAAAATCAAGGAATATATTTGTTGTAATGGCAACATAAAAACTAAACAATGGTTCACCTTTTGTTCACCATTAGGAGAAAAGCTATTCAACACTGCCGACTATTTGTGTAGTAAATTGAATGAGATGTTTTTGAATTTTGCTTATATTGTCATTTTTAGCAAATAATGAACTATAAAAATAATAAAGCACAGTTCATGCAAGGAATATGATTCTAACTTTCAACAAGATAATTTCTTATTTTTCAATTTAGTATAAAACTGAAATCTGATATTATGTATACTTACATACTAGAGTATTTGATTGCTATTTTGAATAGGATATATACTGAAAACCAAAATGAAATAACTACTACTCTCCAGCTTCAAATTCACCTATGCCAGTTCTCGCTTTAAAATACTATAGAAGCATATTTCAAAAAATGACATAACCTAATCATAGAGGAATATCTCATAAATTCTCAATAAAAATACAAGATTTTATGATATCTTGTTTTTACATTTTGCCTTTCACTCAGCAAGTGAAATATTTAAGGATTATTGTGGTACTCAACAACAACAACAAACTCGATCTAAAGCCATTAACTGTGCTATATTTTGCTTATTGCTTCTTTGATAATTCCGAGACTTAATGATCAATAGGCAAGTTAAATAGTAATATGAGGGTGCTCAAAAATTACGGGCTGTCCTCTGGTTAATAAAATTAAATATTGAAATACCAAAAGAAACGTAAAATGAAGTCATTTGCAATCAAAGGAAAACAAAATACTAAAAAGGCAATGAAATGGAGGTGAGCCATTTATAAAGTCAGAGTAAATGAGAAATGCTAAGAACTTACCATATATCCATGCTTCCAATATATTTAAGAACATTAGAAACAGAAGGAGTAATCTATTAATACTTGCACCTGTTGCATCATTCAGGAAGAAGATCAGCCATCAATCGCTGTGCCACTTTTCTGCACCAATCCCAGATCCTTTAACTCCCGTAATATCTGAATTTATTGAGGAAATATGTTCCCTTGTATGTTTCACGAAATAATATGACCTATATTAAATTAGAAAGTGGTATGAACTTGAATATGCTATGCAATAAACAATTTGTAAGTGTTATTAGCCAAAAAGCTGTTTTGGAAGGCCTACAAATTGCATTTGCATTTGGTTAAATTTCCATTTTCCCAGTTAGTTATACAGCTATTTTGCCCTGTAAACTGTTGGAAGTTCACGGTCAGTATGGAACGGTACACTCTACTCCATTCAAAGTGGACATCTCAAGGAACCTTGCATTTCCTAAACCGATCATGCTGAAAGTTGTGAAGTGAACAGCAAAAGGCATGGGGAAGGAAATGTTGCCCAGATATTATTCCCTCTTTAGAAAGGGACTGAATTTCAAAAGTGGAATGCTCAGTCAGTGCTGTAGTAGCACGACAGATCAGGGATACATTTACAAGTTGTGCAAGGTAGAATGTAGTTTAACTGCCAGTAATTCATAGTTAAAATATTTTTGAAGGGGTACTTAGACTTGAAATAATTTAGCTTTCTGTGGTAAGAATACTTCACATTTGCTGTATATGTGCAGTAACTTCCTGCTGTTCAATACATTTAAATATTAAGTCAAGGGCATGGAGCCACTTTCACAAAGCTAATATGGAGCTGTGTATCTCCAACAAAGACTTTCTGATTTCTCTTAATCATGTACAGTATAGTGACAATTGCACATAAATAACAGTATGTGTTCTCAGTTTTGCCATAATCTTGATGGCAATCTTGGGTTTAATTCACAACTAATCACAAATTTTCATAAGCCTTCCTCTCTTAAAATGTAAACGTTCCCAAAGTTTATATTATTAAACTGCTATTATTAGCAATTGAGTTTGCAGGAAACAGACAGCAAGTCTCTTGAATTAGTTGGAAAAAAGCCAGGCAATGCTTCAATCATAGTCATTCTTCTGTATCACAACATGAACACAGTTCATTGTGACAAATTCTCAACCCAACAAAACACCTCAGGGCAAGCTAATTGTACTAATTTTTCTTGACAATTCATGTAAGATATGTGCTGAAACAATGCTATCTGTATTGTGTAGAAATGCTGCTGTCATTATTCAAGATGATGACATTAGAACAATGTATTTTTATGTAACTGTAATCAATCTTTACCCTTGAGCCTTGTCATAAAATACTACAGAAAATGTTGCGTGACCTGAAAATGAAACAAGTTAGACCATGTAGAAGAATTAACTAATCTGTAGCAAAAGCTAATAGGTTGGATTCTTTTACACGGAAGTCAAAGCCTCCAATACGCCTCCCTACCTTCAGTTTGTGCAAAGCTAATCCTCTTGTTTAAAATTATTATTTGACGTTTTCCTGTTGTAATAATAACAACAACTGATCAAATGGATCAATATGAAAATATAACACAAAATACATCCATTGGTGTTTATCAGATTAATGGGAAAACTTACTCAAAGAAAATACTTGTCCAGACACCAATTCCTGCCAAACGTGTCACAACACTGGTTCACAGCAATGATAGCATAGAAACATTTTTGTCTACCATGGAGTATTCCCATAGAAAATGTTCTAATATTTTTCAACCTAGTTAACTAATACACCTATCAAATAATGTGTAAGATTATTACACAAGTTATTTAGTGTGTTAAATTCTACCCAATTTTAATGAATTTCTATCTATTTGTAAGAAAAAATGATGAACATCTCAGCTTTAAAATCCACAAAGATTAGGGTTGCATGTATTTAGAATTAATTCAATTTAGTGAATGTATCAAGGTAGAGAGAATATTAAACATTGGCTAGCTCTAGTCTTCTTCATAAATTTGTCAATTATATAGATATTGTTCAACCACAGATACAGTGGATTCCAGTTATTGGGCCATCAGTTAATCGAGGGCAGCCACGTATTTGGGACAACTCCTAAAAAACAAAATCTAATTGAGAAAATAGCTGGGATTCCCTTTGCCACTTAATTGGGGCGGGAGTCTATTGCCAAAGTTTCTAGATTCAGTCACTGCACCACGCTTCAAGTGAACAGATTTTAAATAGCGTCAGTTGTGTGTGAGTGTTCAGAAAGCAGTAATTTTTGTCACTGATAGTTGATGAGAAATAAGTAGCAAGTCAATTTGGAACTGTTTTTCTCACTGTGACTTCAATCATGCAGGCTTGGAGAGGTCAGAAACGACTGGGAGTGAAAATGAAATTATTTCACTACTTCAACAAGACCCAGGACCTATGAAGAATTTGAAAGTACTGACAATCATCATGAATATTACAATGAAAATGAAGATTTGGAAGATACAATTATCAAAAGCATTGTATGAAGGCAGTCCGTTATCTGCACTAGGTTGTCTGCGTTGATTTTGTTTGTTTACAATCAACAGAACACAGCAGCGTACACTAGATGAATTCTGCCATAGATAGTTGAATTAAATTGAATTGACTTTATTTCCTACATCCTTCACACACATGAGAAGTAAAAACCTTTATGTTACATCTCTGTCTGAATGTGCAATGTGCAAATTATAGTAATTTGTAATAAATTGTATTACAGTAAGATATACAACAGAACAGTCAATATAGCTTAGAAATACAATTGGATCAGTGTGAATTAGTCAGTCTGATGGCCTGGTGGAAGAAGCTGTCCCAGAGCCTGTTGGTTCTGGCTTTTATGCTGCAGTACCATTTCCCGAAGGTAGCACTGAAACAGTTCGCGGTTGGAGTGACTCGAGTCCCCAATGATCCTTCAGGCCCCTTTTAACTATTAGGAGCCACAGTTTTATAGTGATGTAGTAGTATTGCTAGTGTTCTAATATGTTCTGTACTTCATTTAAATACACATTTTTTTTACTCAGTTAAGCTATTTACGTGTTTTAACTGTTTTCAGGAAACTTGGGCTAATTGGAGCAGCCTCTTAAATGGGCCAAAATGTACTGTCCTGATGAGCCCCAGTTAACCGAATCTATTGTAATTAAAAAGGCTTGACATGTTCTGTGCATACATTGTACTGAAGCTCAATATTCATGTTTAAGCAGGAAATGCTTTAATATAATTACTTGAAATTGAGAATTTCTGCTCAAAATGGAAATTCAGTTTGATCCTTCACACAAGGGCTTCTTAAAAATGTTTAACTCCCCTAATTCAATCATTTTATAAATAAGCTGTGTATCTTGCTAATAAGAAAACAAAATAAAAAGTCTGTTGCCTTCTAAAATGCAAGAATTGCCATTCACTAACCAAAATTGCATTTGAAGATTAATAAAAGATGAAATATTCAACAGTAAGTAAATAACAATGAAACAGTCAAAACAAAGAACTCAAAGCATGTTCACATTTCTGGCTATTAACTATGAATTTTTTCCCTTAGGTTTTGGCCAAAAAATAACCATCTCAGTCCAAATTTAAGGAAAGTCATATAATCTAGTATGAAGAAGCTAGTGTTATATCAGCATTGCAATTAAAAGTATTGAGTCTGCCTACAACCTTGTCATGTTTCATATAATTTTCATAAGTATTTTATTAGAGTAAAGAAAAAGAATATGTGATACAAACAGCGGATCATTTTGGAGTCTGCAGCTTCTTAATTTCATCAATTATACTTATTGTCATCTTTTCTGAGGAGAACCCTGAATGATTTTAGCTAGTACGGCTGATTTCAGTGACACTTAGAAAAACTGACCCAGAAAACACAATTGTGATTTAAAATGGAAATGAAATGTAGGTTTGATAGTTAAACATAATATTAAAAATAATGACTTTTAGAAGTGGTTTCCAAGCAGTAATCTCATTTTAGGATTCAAACGTTGATTGTAAACCACTCAAGCTTGCTCTCTCAGTTAATAACATCATCTGATTCCTCAGAGATTACAATCGCGCAATAATCACTAACAGGTATCCATTATTCTCTTAAGTATTTATTAAGGCTGCTTGAAAAAATTAATCTAGATAGAGGCAAAAAATTATTTTATTAATGGTTAAAAGAAATCAATACCTAACAGCCTTGCACTTCTATAATGCAAACACAAAACACAATAGAACTTAAAACATTCATAAACCAATCAAGACCATTTATTTTGGCTAATACAACTGAAAGATTACCCAGATATTAGAGTAGTTTAATTTATTGCATCAGTTTTTCAGTCAGCGTAAATGAAATTTTGTGAAATCTTGTGTTAAATGTAGCTCTTTGAGGCTCTAAAATTGGATCTGTAAACTCAAATCAGAGACTCAATCCAAATTCACAAAGGAATTTGACAGGAAACAAAACGAGTCATTTCCTTACTGCCCCATTCAGTTGCAAAGCAAATCTGATCATTGGTACACTATCAGGACACTTCCCTTACCAAATCTGCAAGAATGGGCTGGGAATCTGCTGCTGTCGTATGGAATATAGAGAAAAACAATGGCACACTTATGTGCAAGTGGGTGTAGGAATCAGGGGGCAGAGATTTTCTGAACCTTAGGATAAATGAAGCCTGGAAGAGTATGGAAAGAAATATTTCCTTCACTTCATCCTATCCTTCATGCACAGAAAGGGCCTTATTCCCACCACTCATTGCCCTTAAGATGATCTCCCAGCCCCTCATAATGCCAAGGTGTTCTGAAGAGGGACACCATACTCTTAAGGGGCTAGGCCTTGTTTTATAGCTTCTCAAATACCTCACAGATACATTGTATAAGGAGGAAACATAAGGGGCATTTATGCATTGCAATACAAATGATTGAATTAATGGTAAAATTATTGCATAAAAAAGACATTCCAATTGCATTCACTGTATATATTATAAAGGTGCTGGCGCATGGCCAAGTGGTTAGGGCGTTGGTCTAGTGATCTGAAGGTCGCTAGTTCGAGCCTCAGCTGAGGCAGCGTGTTGTGTCCTTGAGCAAGGCACTTAACCACACATTGCTCTGCGATGACACCGGTGCCAAGCTGTATCAGCCCTGGCGCCCTTCCCTTGGACAACATCGGTGGCGTGGAGAGGGGAGACTTGTGGCATAGGCAACTGCCGGTCTTCCATACAACCTTGCCCAGGCTTGCGCCCTGGAAACCTTCTCACGAGACTAACGGATGCCTATACCTATATTCTTCTCTGTGGATTGTCACCTTGTCGTGGTGGAGAAGCTTGTGTGGTCCTGTGATCTCGAGAGCAATGCCGTCTGGAGCTATGCTCCTGGTAAGGTCACCCATGGCAGTAAGGTCGAGGGTGAGGTCCCTGACAAAGAACAATCCAACCAAGACCGCAACGGTGGAACAGGCAGACGAAGTTATTTCGAACTCAATCGCTGTGAAAGCGGATGAAGGCTGCAACAAATCCATCAGCTCCAATCGTTGTGGTTTCCATGCCATTAGAATCAGTTGGTTGATTTGTGAAGTATCGTGTGCTTCTTGGAGTGCAACATCAAGTACACATTAAACAAATACAAGCACAGGCGTCTTCACTCTGTGGGTCACTTCTTCAGAACGAAGACCATCATCTTCATCCTCAAGGGATAGCCACAATGATATATATATTATAAAGGTAATATATTTTTCAACAAAGATTAAAAACTTACACATCTCAAACCTCCTCCAACTTATTTTAGCCTGATAGAGAAGCCAGTGTATCTTCCTGTTCAGGGCTAGGCACAATTCCATCCTGATGAACACACAGTATTAAAATAAAGACCTTTTAAATTTCCACAGATATTTTTCTTTAAAGCCAAGAATGTTGGAAGCCAAACACAAGGGTGGCAGATAGGGCATCCACTCATGTAAGATTAATATCCCACCCAAGTAATAAGGATTTTAGGATGCTCCAGTTTTTTCTGTAGCCAAGTTGAAAGATTCACCATCAAGGAAAATACATGTTAGATTTTTCAAAACAATAAGATACAATTAAGAGTAAACAAAAAATGTTATGTTTACATATTCAACTATTAATATACAAAAACCTTCAATGCATCATATTTTTATCGATATATTTTCTCAAAAAAGATGATTGTAGTGAAAAATTGGGAAATTGGACATGTCATTAAGTAGATCTTCGAAAGATGAAAAAATAGCTCAGACTACTAAGTTTTGAAATGCTGAGTTAATGTATTTAACATGAAGAGCTTGAACAGGTTAGTCTAGAAATTGGGTTAATGGGTACTCAGTTTTACCTTAGCATTCAAGATATCCTGAAGTGGGAGGGTGAGGAGCCAGAGGTCGTGGTACATATAGGTACCAATGACATAGGTAGGAAAAGGGAAGAGGTCCTGAAAGGAGAATATAGGGAGTTAGGAAGGGAGTTGAGAAAAAGGACCGCAAAGGTAGTAATCTCGGGATTACTGCCTGTGCCATGTGACAGTGAGAGTAGGAATGCAATGAGGTGGACGATAAATGCGTGGCTGAGGGATTGGAGCAGGGGGCAGGGATTCAAGTTTTTGGATCACTGGTACCTCTTTTGGCACAGGTGTGACCTGTACAAAAAGGACGGGTTACATTTGAATCCTAGGGGGACCAATATCCTGGCAGGGAGATTTGCGAGGGCTACTGAGGTGACTTTAAACTAGAATGATTGGAGGATGGGAATCAAATTAAAGAGATTAGGGGAGAAGAGGTTAGTTCACAACAGGGGGATGGGAACAAGTGCAGAGAGACAGAGGAGTGTAAAATGAGGGTAGAAGCAAAAAGTAGCAAGGTGAAAAGTAAAAGTGGCAGGCCGGCAAATCCAGGGCAAGAATAAAAAAGGGCCACTTTTCAACATAATTGTATAAGGGCTAAGAGTGTTGTAAAAGCGAGCCTGAAGGCTTTGTGTGTCAATGCAAGGAGCATTCGTAACAAGGTGGATGAATTAAAAGTGCAGATTGTTATTAATGAATATGATATAGTTGGGATCACAGAGACATGGCTCCAGGGTGACCAAGGATGGGAGCTCAACATTCAGGGATATTCAATATTCAGGAGGGATAGATATGAAAGAAAAGGAGGTGGGGTAGCATTGCTGGTTAGAGAGGAGATTCACGCAATAGAAAGGAAGGACATTAGCCGGGAGGATGTGGAATTGATATGGGTAGAGCTGCATAACACTAAGGGGCAGAAAACGCTGGTGAAGGTTGTGTACAGGCCACCTAACAGTAGTAGTGAGTTTGGGGATGGTATTAAACAGGAAATTAGAAATTTGTGCAATAAAGGAACAGCAGTTATAATGGGTGACCTCAATCTACATATAGATTGGGTGAACCAAATTGGTAAGGGTGCTGAGGAAGAGGATTTCTTGGAATGTATGCAGGATGGTTTTTTGAACCAAAATGTCGAGGAACCAACTAGAGAGCAGACTATTCTAGACTGGGTATTGAGCAATGAGGAAGGGTTAATTAGCAATCTTGTCGTGAGAGACCCCTTGGGTAGAGTGACCATAATATGGTGGAATTCTTCACTAAGATGGAGAGCTACACAGTTAATTCAGAAACAAAGGTTCTGAACTTAAAGAAGGTTAACTTTGAAGGTATGAGACATGAATTAGCTACGATAGACTGGCAAAAGACACTTAAAGGGCTGACGGTGGATATGCAATGGCGAGCATTTAAAGATCACATGGATGAACTACAACAATTGTTCAACCCAGTTTGGCAAAAGAACCAGGGAAGGTAGTGCACCCGTGGTTGACAAGGGAAATTAGGGATAGTATCTATTCCAAAGAAGAAGCATACAAATTAGCCAGAAAAAGTGGCTCACCTGAGGACTGGGAGAAATTCAGAGTCCAGCAGAAGAGGACAAGCGGCTTAATTAGGAAAGGGAAAAAAGATTATGAGAGAAAACCGGCAGGGAACATAAAAACTGACTAAAAACTTTTATAGATATATGAAAAGAAAAAGATTGGTTAAGACAAATGTAGGTCCCCTACAGACAGAAACAGGTGAATTGATTATGGGGAGCAAGGACATGGCAGACCAATTGAATAATTACTTTGGTTCTGCCTTCATTAAGGAGGACATGAATAATCTTCCGGAAATAGTAGGGGACAGAGGGTCTAGTGAGATGGAGGAACTGAGGGAAACACATGTTAGTAGGGAAGTGGTGTTAGGTAAATTGAAGGGATTAAAGGCAGATAAATCCCCAGGGCCAGATGGTCTGCATCCCAGAGTGCTTAAGGAAGTAGCCCAAGAAATAGTGGATGCATTAGTGATAATTTTTCAAAACTCTTTAGATTCTGGACTAGTTCCTGAGGATTGGAGGGTGGCTAATGTAACTCCACTTTTTAAAAAAGGAGGGAGAGAGAAACCAGGGAATTATAGACCAGTTAGCCTAACATCGGTGGTGGGGAAAATGCTAGAGTCAGTTATCAAAGATGTGATAACAGCACATTTGGAAAGCAGTGAAATCATCGGACAAAGTCAGCATGGATTTGTGAAAGGAAAATCATGTCTGACGAATCTCATAGAATTTTTTGAGGAGGTAACTAGTAGAGTGGGTAGGGGAGAACCAGTGGATGTGGTGTATTTGGATTTTCAAAAGGCTTTTGACAAGGTCCCACACAGGAGATTAGTGTGCAAACTTAAAGCACACGGTATTGGGGGTAAGGTATTGATGTGGATAGAGAATTGGTTGGCAGACAGGAACCAAAAAGTGGGAATAAACATGATCTTTTCAGAATGGCAGGCAGTGACTAGTGGGGTACCGCAAGGCTCAGTGCTGGGACCCCAGTTGTTTACAATATATATTAATGACTTAGATGAGGGAATTAAATGCAGCATCTCCAAGTTTGCGGATGACAGGAAGCTGGGCGGCAGTGTTAGCTGTGAGGAGGATGCTAAGAGGATGCAGGGTGACCTGGATAGGTTAGGTGAGTGGGCAAATTCATGGCAGATGCAATTTAATGTGGATAAATGTGAGGTTATCCACTTTGGTGGCAAACAGGAAAACAGATTATTATTTGAATGGTAGCTGATTAGGAAAAGGGAAGGAGCAACGAGACCTGGGTGTCATTATACACCAGTCATTGAAAGTGGGCATGCAGGTACAGCAGGCGGTGAAAAAGGCGAATGGTATGCTGGCATTCATAGCAAGAGGATTCGAGTGCAGGAGCAGGGAGGTTCTACTGAAGTTGTACAAGGCCTTGGTGAGACCACAACTGGAGTATTGTGTGCAGTTTTGATACCCTAATCTGAGGAAAGACATCCTTGCCATAGAGAGAGTACAAAGAAGGTTCACCAGATTGATTCCTGGGATGGCAGGACTTTCATATGATGAAAGATTGGATCGACTAGGCTTATATTCGTTGGAATTTAAAAGATTGAGGGGGGATCTTATTGAAACGTATAAAATCCTAAAGGGATTGGACAGGCTAGATGCATGAAGATTGTTCCCGATGTTGGGGAAGTCCAGAGCGAGGGGTCACAGTTTGGGGAGAAAGGGGAAGCCTTTTAGGACTGAGATTAGGAAAAACTTCTTCACACAGAGAGTGGTGAATCTGCGGAATTCTCTGCCACAGGAAACAGTTGAGGCCAGTTCATTAGCTATATTTAAGAGGGAGTTAGATATGGCCCTTGTGGCTAAAGGGATTGGGGGTATGGAGGGAAGGCTGGTACAGGGTTCTGAGTTGGATGATCAGCCATGATCATACCGAATGGCAGTGCAGGATCGAAGGGCCGAATGGTCTACTCCTGCACCTATTTTCTATGTTTCTATGTTAATGAATAGTTACCAAAAACTGTGTAACTAAGGTGTGTCTCTTTAAAAAATCATTTGCAAGTTTACTCCCTTTAAGAAATGTTAAAACCCGAAGTACTTTCACAGACATCAACAAATCTCTGAGTTCACAGCCTGCATGGAAAATGAACAAAAACAGATAGAAAAAACACAGGAACATAGAAAGCCTACAGCACAATACAGGCCCTTCGGCCCACAAAGCTGTGCCGAACATGTCCCTACCTTAGAACTACCTACGCTTTACCCATGGCCCTCTATTTTTCTACACTCCATGTAGCCAACCAGGAGTCTCTTAAAAGACCCCATTGTTTCCGCCTCCACCACCATTGCCAGCAGACCATTCCACGGACTCACCACTCTCTGCGTAAAAAACCTACCTCCGACATCTCCTCTGTACCTGCTTCCAAGCACCTTAAAACTAACCCCTCTCACGCTAGCCAATTCAGCCCTGGGAAAAAGCCTCTGACTATCCTCACACAATCAATGTCTCTCATTATGTTGTACACCTCTATCAAGTTGCCTCTCATCCTCCATTGCTCCAAGGAGAAAAGGCCGAGTTCACTCAACCTATTCTCATAAGGCATGCTCCCCAATCCAGGCAACATCCTTGTAAATGTTTATTTCTGTAACTTGTACTGAGATGCAGTGAAAAATGTTTGCTTACATTCCATCCAGACAGACCTTTCGATACTTAGGTACATACATAGCTCCCATTAGTTCCTCATTGACAGATGTGGGTTGCAAGACTGAATTAGGACCTTTAATATTCTCCTTCTCAGGTAGTGCCTCAGGATTGCAGGATGACTTTCACTCTGGATTTGTAGGTTCTTTGCTGGCTAATTGGGCCATTGTGCCTGCAGACTTTTCCACAGAAGGGACAGGAGGTGGCTATGGGGCAGATGGACATGCATTTTGTCTGGAGCAAGGATGGCAAACAGAGCCAGAGAGGGGAGGGGATGGGGACAGATTGGGGCAGAGGTTGGTAAATGGCACAATCAAGCTGAGCTACACTGCGTTTTGAATTCAGGTAACTGGGTGAGGCACCATCATATCAACAGCCCCATATGATTGCTGTGTAGTGACACTGAAGCACTTACAGCCAGTTGTGCTGTATGCATCAGTTGGGCAGCTGAAGCAGCATTCAAGCCACACGTACAGACATCTGTGGCTAGAAGATCACTGTTCCTTGCCCCGCATTTCAAAAAGAAGGGACAATAGGGGCCAGGCTTGTTGCGGGTGGGGCATCTGAACAGAACCTACTGTGGCTAAGGCTACAAAAGGTAGCTCTGTGTTAGAGAGCATTAATGAGCTAGTTACCAGTGGATGCTGTATCAGATGGTATAAATTAAATGAAAGAGGGAAAGGAAATCATAACAACACACATCAAAGTTGCTGGTGAACGCAGCAGGCCAGGCAGCATCTGTATGAAGAGGTGTAGTCGACATCATAAGATATGATCCACCAATTATTGGTTCCTAAAATATAGTCTTTAAATTCTCAAGGAAAAACTCCAGGTCCTTCAAATTACAAACAGAAAAGCTAAGTGTTTATTTTTCAAAGAGCTGACTCAGAGGGAAAAACATTCACAGTAGCTAACTCGGAAGCTGGACATATTTCCTCCTTGCCCACCCTTAAAAAGCACTATCTTTTGCTGTGTTAGCTACACCCTCAGGTTCAAATCCTGAGAGGAAGGCAGAGGCAGGAATAGCAAGTCAGAGGAACCTATAGCTCGCTCTGCCTGTAATAGTTCTATAAAGAGCTCTTTCAAATTGCAATTGGTGTTAGCAAAAGGTCTTCCATGCCCAACATCTCATAGATCAGTACGCCTGGGTCTGGCGTCACCTGGCCACACAGCAGAGGGAGATGACTCCTTACCCAAGTCTTCCATCATGGTTTTCACAGTACTCCTCCAGGTAATTAAAAGTAAACAATGAAGTCGTTGGTGACTCATTTGTGGGTACACTGGGGCTAATTTATAGAAAACTGGCATCCCCCACCACAGATCCACTTTCACTTTGGATGCAAGAAGCCCTTTACAATAGGGACTGTTACCAAACTCTACTGAAGATATTACTGCATGAATGATTCAGTTTATGTTCATTACTCTCAGAATGAAGTTTCTAATATAAACACATATTGCTTAAGTGTATATTTTAACTGTGTATAGTCCAATGATTCCCGAGAACCTCTAGCCCATGTGTGCTCAAAGTGGAATAGGAGCTTAGGAAATTGAAGACTTCAAACCGTACACTTGGAGCTCACAAAAGCCCTGCATAAGCAGCAGGAGCACACAACCAGACAAAACGCACATCCATCTGCCTCATAGCCACCTCCTGTCCCTTCTGTGGAAAAGTCTGTAGGCCCAATGGCCCAATTAGACAGCAAGGATCTACAAATCCAGAGTGAAACTTATCCTGCAATCCTGAGGCACTACCTGAGAGGGAGAATGTCAAAGGTCCTAAATCAGTCTTGCAACCTACATCTGTTAATGAGTAACTAATGGGAGCTATGTATGTACTTAAGTATCGAAAGGTCTGTCTGGATGGCATGCAAGCTTAAACTTTTCACTGCATCTCAGCACAAGTTACAGAAATAAACCAATTTCCAATTACCAGTGTTGATGATGACATCATATAGCTAACATATAACAGGAAATAAATTTCCTTTATATTTTCCACTCGGCAGTAATAGAAAAGGAAATGGGAACAAAATGTGTAAAATGCTCTTCTGCTGGACTTACAAATGAAGAACAGCAGAAACATCACATTGCTAAGCAAATTTTCTTCAGCTACAGTCGCTGCTGATTGTAATGGTGACACAATGTGCACTGCTGGCACACTCCTTGGTCTCATTAGCATGATCAGAACAGGTAGTAGGACTGACAGATGCCCACGATTACTTTCATAGACTGTGGTTATGCATCAGGAGAGCGAGAAAAGTTCACAGAGTTGTAGAATTCATAGAACCATGGGAATCATAGAATCCTACAGCTCAGAAAGAGGCCCTTTCGTCTACCTCGTCCATGGTGACTCTGATGCCTCTCTAATCCCATTTGTCTTGCATTAGGCGTATATTCCTCTATGGCTTTACTATCTAAATACCATGCAAATAATTCTTAAACACTAATTAACCACAACTTTTTCTAACAGCTCCTTCTGGTAAACCACCATCCTCTACATGAAAATATTAAACCTCTGATCTTTAAATTCTCCCCTCTTGCCTTGAACATGTGCCATCTAATTCTGGACTCCCTGCCTTGGGAAAAAGATTCCATCTAGACCTCACAAAATTTTACATAGTTGTCCATGGTTACAACTCAGTCTCCTACATTCCATTGAGAATAAACCCTGCCTATCCAGTATTTCCTGATTATTACAGCCCTCCGTCTAAGACAACATCCTAGTGAATCTCTTCTGCACTCCCTGCATTGCTACTACCTCCATACTTGTGGAACAGCAATCAGAACTGTACACAATACTCCAAGGGCGGACCATACAGTGATTTGTACAGCTGCAACATGCCATCCTAATTCTTATACTCAATAGCTTGGCCTGTGAAGGCAAGCATATCAAACACCTCCTTGAGTATCCTATTTCACCTGGTAGCCACTTTCAGTGAGCTACTAATTTGTACCCCAAGCTCTCTCTGTATCAGTTTTCTTAAAGTCCCTACCATTTACTTAATGTTTTACCAGAAGTTGCATTACCTCACACTTGTCTAGATTAAATTTCATCTACCACCATTCTGCCCAAATTTCCAGCTGATCAATGTTCCGTTGTGTTCTTAGGCAACTTCTTCAATATCCAAAACTCCACCAGTTTTTGTGTCATCTGAAGACTTACTAATCCGACCACCCACATTCTCAACCAATTAATTGACTTCATATATATTACAAGTAGCAAAGATCTCAGCACTGATCGCTGTGGTAGACAACTTAACTACTTCCACTGAGTGCTTAGTTGAACATCTATACGGCATTCTAAATAAAGCAGTAAATGCACAGGTAATATCATCTTGGGCATTAGTCAACTAAACCTATCAGTTTTGTATGAGAGTATAAGGAAAGCATTTGCTACTTGTTAACCCTTTGCCACTTGCTTTATGATTTCTCTCCACATCTAAAATCGTAGACTGAATGCTGGCAATGGCCTTTCTTTGAAGATGAGTACAAGTTAAAATCTATCCAACAAAGGCATCTCAGACTTCTAGGAAAAGTGTGCATTGGCATAAAAGTTCTGCTGAATTTGCTGTTCACGATCCTGACTCCCCAATAAGTAAATGTAGTGACCAGCATGCTTGGCCCTAAATATCAGCAACCGGAATTTAACACCCACACATTAGAAAACCAGTTAATGCCATTGAAATCGTCAAAGATTAAAGACCTATTATATGTCAATTTAAATATTCAGACAAGGCTATTGTTCTGTTTGCGCACTGTTCTACATTTTTTGTGCAAGTCAACGTCCCATTCACTTTATCGAATTTTTATTTTACTAACGACATAAAAAATTGATTAAAACAGATAGGCTACTTAAGATGTCAAAAATTCTCTTGGCTTTTGTTTCACATTTAACAGAATGTTTCTTTTCATTGCCAAGATATGTCATTTTAAATTGATTAAATGTTAGCCTAAATATAATGCTGGCAGGAATCTGGTGTAACAGGCATAAGAATTCACGGAAAAGATCCTCTATTGGAAAATTTCCCTTCAATTTTTACTGGTGATGTTTCTCTTTGAATTGACCTTTTGGCTGAGAGCTGCAAAAAGCAGAAGCTTTATCATTAACACAAGAGATTCTGCAGATGCTGGAAATCCAGAACAACGCACAAAAAGCTGGAACTCTAGTCAGGCAGCATCTATGGAAATGAATATAAACTGTCGACAATTTGGGCTGAGATCCTTCATCAGAATTGGAAAGGAAGGGGGAAGATGCCAGAATTAAGAAAAAGGTGAGGGGAGGGGAAGGGGAACAAGCTAGAAGGTGATATTTGAAGCAAGTGAGTGGGGGCAATGGGTGAAGTAAGAAGTAGGGAAGTGACTGGTGGAAAAGGCGAAGGGCTGGAGAAGGAGGAATCTGATAGGGGAGGAGAGGCGACCAGGTAGACATGTTTGAGAACACAGCTGACATTGTTACATATTCTCAGGTTGAGGGAATTTGAATCAAAATAGGCACCCACACCACTACAGAAGCATCCAAACCAACAGAAACACAGCATGTTTCTTGTTGCTTGATGTATGCAAACACAGACTGGGACCTATGTAAAAACAATTCCTCTCATATCTCTTCTAATACCACTATTGAATCTATGATAGGCAAAAAAGCAACTAGACTTCTCAAGGAACAGCTGGAAAGAATTCCTGAGAACACTCCAGGCTTTGTCTGAAAGATATACAGTACATTGACAATAATAAAGATGGACATAAAATATGTAACTTGCAACAGAAATTCCAAACGGTGGAAACATCAGACATCTGGATTACACCACAAATGTTGCTTGTCTCATTGCAAGAAAATGTTCATCTATAGTATAAGATTAGAGCCAATGCAATTGGCATTGTGCATTTTAAACAGATGAGCAGTGAATGTGGCTGTCTGAAGAAGTCATTTTGGACCTATTTAGTTGTAGTTCAGCTTTACTTTGACACGACTTGCACTGTCTGAAAGGCAGCTTGTGGGTTAGGAGGTGGGCCAGTGATAATGTGAATGGGTTCCAGCAGAAACTTGAAGTGAGGGAAAGGTGGGTATTGCCATCAAGACTGGAAATAATCAGGACTTCAGAGCAATAAGTAACAAATTTTCAGAACTTACAATAGAAACAAGATAAAATTTGATTGCTAAATTTACAAATTATGCACGCAATTTTAAAAATTATTTTGTGTATTCTGAGCCCATGCCACCAGTTACACACATGTGACCAATTAACTTTCTAATCCACAAGTCTTTGGAATGTGGGAGGAAACAGAAGCACTGGGCCATGGGAGAATGTGTAACCTCCTATATTACTGCCAAAAGTAAAGCAGACAGTTATCACATTTGTATACAGTATTTGAACTCCAGGCCGGGTCTTTATGTGCTGCTATTGTGACTCCCGTCTCCCCTTCCCCCACCAATACTCTGCAATCCCATCTCCCTCAGATCCCACCGTCAGCTCCTGGGCCCTCAGAGGCTCCATCTTCCTCTCACCCCAACACTCCCGTCTTCATTGACACCCCCAGCCTTCCCCCTCCCCCCTCTGATCCCAGCTCTCATCCGTGCTGGGTCTTTACCATCCCCTCCGACCTTCAACTGTCGGAGGCAGAACGCTCTGTCCTCAGTAAGGGCCTCACCTTTGTCCCCCTTCGCCCACACCTCAGCGAGTTCCGTGTTCGCCATGATGCGGAACTTTTCTTCCGCCGTCTCCGAGCCTACTTCTTCGGCAAGGACTCTTCCACCCCCACCGATGACCCCTTCTCCCGTCTTCAACCCTCCTCTTCTTCATGGACACCCCGCTCTGGTCTTCTGCCTGCTCTGGATCTCTTTATCGCTAACTACCAACGGGACATCAACCGTCTCGACTTCACCGCACCTTGTCCCCATTCCAACCTCACTCCTTCGGAACGCTCTGCTCTCCACTCCCTCCGCACTAATCCTAACCTTATTATTAAACCCGCCGATAAGGGGGTTGCTGTTGTAGTCTGGCGTACTGACCTCTACCTTGCCGAGGCACAGCGACAACTTGCGGATACCTCCTCTTATTTACCCCTCGAGCGTGACCCCACTAAGGAGCACCAGGCCATTGTCTCCCACACCATCACCGATTTTATCCACTCAGGGGATCTCCCATCCACTGCTACCAACCTTATAGTTCCCACACCTCACACTTCCCGTTTCTACCTCCTACCCAAGATCCACAAACCTGCCTGTCCTGGCCGACCTATTGTCTCAGCTTGCTCCTGCCCCACCGAACTCATTTCTGCATACCTCGACACGGTTTTATCCCCTCTTGTTCAATCCCTTCCGACCTATGTTCGTGACACTTCTCACGCTCTTAAACTTTTCGATGATTTTAAGTTCCCTGGCCCCCATCGCTTTATTTTCACCATGGATGTCCAGTCCCTATATACTTCCATCCCCCATCAGGAAGGTCTCAAAGCTCTACGCTTCTTTTTGGATCCCAGACCTAATCAGTTCCCCTCCACCACCACTCTGCTCCATCTAGCGGAATTAGTCCTTACTCTTAATAATTTCTCCTTTGGCTCCTCCCACTTCCTCCAAACTAAAGGTGCAGCTATGGGCACCCGTATGGGTCCTAGCTATGCCTGCCTTTTTGTTGGCTTTGTGGAACAATCTATGTTCCGTGCCTATTCTGGTATCTGTCCCCCACTTTTCCTTCGCTACATCGATGGCTGCATTGGCGCTGCTTCCTGCATGCATGCAGAACTCGTTGACTTTATTAACTTTGCCTCCAACTTTCACCCTGCCCTCAAGTTTACCTGGTCCATTTCTGACACCTCCCTCCCCTTTCTAGATCTTTCTGTCTCTGTCTCTGTCTCTGGAGACAGCTTATCCACTGATGTCTACTATAAGCCTACTGACTCTCACAGTTATCTGGACTATTCCTCTTCTCACCCTGTCTCTTGCAAAAACGCCATCCCCTTCTCGCAATTCCTCCGTCTCCACCGCATCTGCTCTCAGGATGAGGCTTTTCATTCTAGGACGAGGGAGATGTCTTCCTTTTTTTAAAGAAAGTGGCTTCCCTTCCTCCACTATCAACTCTGCTCTTAAACGCATCTCCCCCATTTCACGTACATCTGCTCTCACTCCATCCTCCCGCCACCCCACTAGGAATAGGGTTCCCCTGGTCCTCACCTACCACCCCACCAGCCTCCGGGTCCAACGTATTATTCTCAGTAACTTACTCCACCTCCAACGGGATCCCACCACTAAGCACATCTTTCCCTCCCCCCCTCTCTCTGCATTCCGCAGGGATCGCTCCCTACGCAACTCCCTTGTCCATTCGTCCCCTCCATCCCTCCCCACTGATCTCCCTCCTGGCACTTACCCGTGTAAGCAGAACAAGTGCTACACATGCCCTTACACTTCCTCCCTTACCACTATTCAGGGCCCCAAACAGTCCTTCCAGGTGAGGCGACACTTCACCTGTGAGTCGACTGGGGTGATATACTGCGTCCGGTGCTCCCGATGTGGCCTTTTATATATTGGCGAGACCCGACGCAGACTGGGAGACCGCTTTGCTGAACACCTACGCTCTGTCCGCCAGAGAAAGCAGGATCTCCCAGTGGCCACACATTTTAATTCCACATCCCATTCCCATTCTGACATGTCTATCCACGGCCTCCTCTACTGTAAAGATGAAGCCACACTCAGGTTGGAGGAACAACACCTTATATTCCGTCTGGGTAGCCTCCAACCCGATGGCATGAACATCGACTTCTCTAACTTCCGCTAATGCCCCACCTCCCCCTCGTACCCCATCTGTTACTTATTTTTATACACACATTCTTTCACTCACTCTCCTTTTTCTCCCTCTGTCCCTCTAATATACCCCTTGCCCATCCTCTGGGTCCCCCCCCTTGTCTTTCTTCCCGGACCTCCTGTCCCATGATCCTCTCGTATCCCTTTTGCCTATCACCTGTCCAGCTCTTGGCTCCATCCCTCCCCCTCCTGTCTTCTCCTATCTTTTTGGATCTCCCCCTCCCCCTCCAACTTTCAAATCCTTTACTCACTCTTTCTTCAGTTAGTCCTGACGAAGGCCGTCGGCCTGAAACGTCGACTGCACCTCTTCCTAGAGATGCTGCCTGGCCTGCTGCGTTCACTGGCAACTTTTATGTGTGTTGCTTGAATTTCCAGCATCTGCAGAATTCCTGTTGTTTACAGTATTTGAAATTGGTTTGGGTTTCTTTTCAAGGAATTCCTTTCTGATACCCACATTTGCTTTAACTGCCACTTACCAACTCTGCAAAGTATCGATTGATGACCAAGCTAGATTAATCAATGGTGGTAATGCAACTAGTTCAGCAATCTTGCCAGAGGAGCCAAAGATCAGAATAGCAAGAAAGATTTGCAATGTCTGAAAAGGCTTTATTTAACAACAGTAGTCTTGAAATCTGTCCGAACTTCTTGTGCTATTCCTCTTGAGGTCTTATTGAAGTCATGGGGAGATATTGTTGCAACACATAGAAAACTCATGGGCAATATACAGTATCTCAAAATTAAGTATTGATGATTACAGTAAAATTGAACTAATAACAATCAACAGAAAGTAAATAATCATGTGCAATTTAAGTAGGATGACAGCAGGTATATTACCATCAACACCTCCGTCACCCCATTGATCAACAGAATGATTAGTCTAATGGGAACTATTAGATCTTGAAAGTTCTGAATAAAGCTGGATCCCTAGTCTGAAAGACATAAATCCATGTTACACTTCAATTTATATCCTACTTTCAAAGGTGTATTCTTCGGCACCCACAGAGGTTTAGGTTCTAATTTGTCTCAGGAGCTTTGGCTCATTAGACATAGGAGCAGAATTAGGCCATTTGGCCCATCGAATCTGTTCTGCTATTTCATCATGGCTGATCCATTTCCCTCTCAACCCCATTCTCCGCCCTTCACCATGTAATCTTTTACACCTTGACTAATCAAGGACTAATCAACCTCTGCTATAAATGCACCCCATTACATGGCCTCTACAACCATCTGTGGCAACAAATTCCACGGTTTCACCACCCTCTGGCTAAAGAAATTCCTCCTCATCTGCATTCTAAATGGACATCTTTCTATTCTGAGTCTGTGCCCTCTGTGTCTTACTCCCCCACTATAGGAAACATCTTCTCCACATCAACGTTCTCTCTAAGGTATGTGCACGCAGTCATCTTTTGGCACTTGCGCACAAAGAAACTTAAACTGTGCACAAAAGATTGTCACCCTCTACCTCGTTGGCATGTTAAGTACATTTCACAATCATACACAATCATATTTCCTTTTCCGGTTTCTGGTGTGGACAGTGTTGACAATGTGGAGTTTGCGATGATTTGTCTGCAGATTTTAGACCTGGCATACTTATACTGTTTTTATTGAAGAAATTATTGATTCACTATGTTGAATTCCAAATAAGCAAAGGGTGTGAAGCACAAATGAACTGCTAGTTCATTTGAAGCGGAATGGCTTAATGAAACAGTAGAAACTGCTACACTGAAAGTTCATGAGGTCAGGAATGTGCAGCTACGAGGAATATTTATGTACAATACAGAAACTGGGGTTACCTGTGTGTATTGTGGCTATGAAAAGTTGCTGGAGAATTTGCAAGTGGGAAGAAGTGGAGTGATATTTGGAAACTTGACACTTTAGAGCATCATTTAGCAAGCAAATCACAAATGGTTAGTGTACAGAAGCTCCGGCGAGAAAATCCTTCATTACCCACTACAGGCCTGCTACTCATGTTTTGTGAGAATGCAGATGTAAGAGTGAAAACGATCAAACCCAAAGGAGATCAAAGTTCCTTTCAACTGTTAGCTGTTTGCTAGCTGTTAAAATGAATACCTCTATATGTAAAATTCAGTGCACATTTGTTGTTGTCAATGGGCAAAAATTGCACAGCACAAGATTTTTGCACACAATGGTCATTACAGGTTAGAGGGATTAGTCATTACAATAGGTTTCAATGAGACACCCCTCCCCATTCTTCTAAATTCCAGCAAGTACAGGCCTAGACCTAAAGCCATCTCTCGATAACCTTTTTATTCCTGGAATCATTTTCGTAAACCAATGAACCCTTTCCAATGTCAGAACATCCTTTTTTTAAGTAAGGGGCCAAAAACTGCTCACAGTGCTCCAAGTGAGGCCTCACCCGTGTCTTGTGGAGTCTCATCATTACATTCTTCTTTTTATATCCTAGTCATCTTAAGATGAATGCTACCATTGCATTTGCATTCACATTCCTCACCACCAGCCCAACCTGCAATTTAACCTTTAAAGAATCCTGCGCAAGGTCTCTCAAGGCATTTTGTACCTCAGATTTTTAAATTTCCTGATCATTTAGAAAATAGTCTAGGCTTTTATTCCTTCTACAAAAGTGGATGACCAAACACCTCCCAACACTGTATTCTATCTACCATTTCTTTGCCCATTCTCCTAATTTGTCTGAGTCCTTCTGCAGCCTTTTTGCTTTCTCAACACTACATGCCCCTCAACCTATCTTTGTATCATCCACAAAGCCATCAATTCCATCATCCAAATCATTGACATATATAAAAAAAAACAGTTCCAACACCAATCCCTGTGGAACACCACTATTTATTGACAGCCAATCTAAAAAGGCTCCTTTTGTTCCCACTCTTTGCCTCCTGCCAATCAGCCAATGCTCCATCTATGTTAGTATCTTTCCTGTAATACCACCGAAGTAGCCTCATGTGCAACACCTTATCAAAGGCTTTCTGAAAATCCCACAATTTCTCATGCTGCTGCTCAAAACTTCAGCATTTTTACATTTTATTTCAAACATCCAACATTTTCAAATGTTTTGCTTGTCAATTAACAAACAGAGAATGATATCTAAATAGGCAAATCTTCAAAGTTAGGAGGAGATTGTTCTAATGCTTTGCAGGTCACTTGTGGGCCTTGCTGGAATATTTTGTACAATATTCATCAGGGAAGATATAAGTGATGGAGAGGATTTGTCCAGAATTGTTTCCAAAGATTAGATTGGGAAAGATAACTGTTTTCTTTAAAGGATAAAGGGATCAAATGAAGATGTTCACTGCATAGTGGGTAACGTATTGTAAAATAAGTAGAACATTTGGATATGTCCATACATGGCCTCTTCTACTGCCATGATGAGGCTAAACTCAGGTTGGAGGAGCAACACCTCATATACCGTCTAGGTAGTCTCCAGCCCCTTGGTATGAACATAGAATTCTCCAACTTCCGGTAATTCACACCCCCTCCCTCCCCCTATCACTATTTCACTCTGCCCCCTCCCCCTGCTGCCTATCACCTCCCTCATGGTTCTGCCTCCTTCTACTACCCATTGTGTTTTCCCCTATTCCTTCTTCACCTTTCCTGCCTATCCCCTCCCTGCTTCCCCTCCCCCACCTCTTTATCTTTCCCCTTACTGGTTTTTCACCTGGAACCTACCAGCCTTCTCTTTCCCACCCTCCCCCCACCTTCTTTATAGGGCCTCTGCCCCTTCCCTCTACAGTCCTGATGAAGGGTTCTGGCCCGAAACGTTGACTGTTCATTTCCACGGATGCTGCCCGACCTGCTGAGTTCCTCCAGCGTGTTGTGAGTGTTGCTTTGACCCCAGCATCTGCAGAGTATTTTGTGTTTAAGTAGAACATATGTAGTCCATTAACCTGTTGACTACAGGAGGAGGAAACCAGAGGTCCATGAGTGAGTCCTCATTACAGGACTGGAGGTGGATAGAGTTGGTAACATTAAATTCCTTGGCGTTATCACCTCAGAGGGTCTGTCCTGCAACCAGCACATTACTGCCATTATAAAGAAGATCCAGCAGAGCCTGTACTTTCTTAGAAGCTTGCGTAGATTTGGCATGTCACCTAAGGCTTTGACAAAATACTATAGGTGCACAGTGGAGAGGATCCTGATGGGTTGTATCATGGCCTGGTATGGAAACAACAATACCCATGAACAGAAACACCCACAAAAAGCAGCTGATGCAGCTCAGTTCCTCACAGGAAAAGTCATGCACACCATCGAACACATCTACAAGAAGTGCTGCCACAAGAAAGCAGCATCCATCACCAAGGATCCCCACCATTCAGGTCATGCTGTCTTCCTGCTGCTGCCATTAGGAAGGAGATACAGGCGCCTTGGGTCCTACAACACCAGGTTCAGGAGGAGTTATTAACCTTCGACATCAGGCTCCTGATCCTGCATGGACAAGTTCACTCACTGCAACACTGAACTGATTCCGGAGCCATGGCCTCACTTTCAAGAACACCACAACCCATATTCTCAGTAGTATTTATTTACTATTTATCATTATCATTATTATTAGATGTTTTTTGTTTTTGCAATTTCTCTTCTTTTGTCCATTGGTTGTTTGTCAGTATTTGTATGTAGTACTTCATTCATTCTATTGCATTTCTTTGGTTCTAGTGTGAATGCCCTCAGGAAAACGCACGTACAGGTACTTTATTAATAAATTTTCTTTGAACTTTCATCTAGAGGATATAGGACAAGGAGGCATACAGGAGTGAGGTAGATCTGCTGGTTGAGTGGTGCTGCAACAACAACCTTGCACTCAATGTCATTAAGACCAAGGAACTGATTGCAGACTTCAGGAAAGGGTAGTTGAGGGAACACATACCAGTCCTCATTGAGGGATCAGCAGTGGAAAGAGTAAGTAGTTTCAAGTTCCTGGATGTCAATATCTCTGAAGATCTACCCTGGATCCAACATACTGATGCAATTACAAAGAAGGCACAACAACCGCTATATTTCATTAGTAGTTTGAGGAAACTTGGTATGCCACCAAAGACACTCGTGAATTCATGCATATGTACAGTGGAGAACATTCCAACTGGTTGCATCATCATCATCTGGTACGGAGGGGCAACTGTACAGAATCAGAGAAAAGCTGCAGAAAGTTGCAGAATCAGCCAGCTCCATCACGAGCCTCCCCAGCATTGAGGATACCTTCAAAAGGCAGCACCTCAAAAAGGAGGTATCTTTCATTAAGGAACCCCGTCACCCAGGGCATGCATTCTCCTCATTGCTATCATCAAGGAGGAGGTACAGGAACCTGAAGACACGCACTCAATGTTTTAGGAACAGCTTCTTCCCCTCCGCCATCAGATTTCTGAAAGGACAATGAACCCATGTACAATACCTTACTTCTTTTCTTTTTTTTTTGATCTCTTTTTGCACTAATTTAATTTTTTTTCCAAAGTTCAAAGTACATTTATTATCAAAGTATGTATGCAGTATACAACCCTGAGATTTGTCTCCCCCACAGTTTGTCATGAAACAAAGAAACACCATGGAACCCACCGGTTCAAAGAAAAACATCAAACCCCCACCCCCACCGCCGTGCACAAACCAAATCACCAAACAGCAACAAAAAAAAAAAGAGTAGAAAAACACAGAATATAAAACACAAACTTGGATATAAAACACAAGCTCTCTTATTAGGGAGAGAGAGAGACTGTGGTATGAGTCAGGTGAACAAGTAGTCTTTGGGGTACTGCAAGTCTGTGTCTTTGCTGTTGCTTTGCTCACACTTGAGTACTCAGTGGCGGGTGCCAATGCTATTTTTTTGCTGGTGGGGGGGAGGGGGGATTGTGCTTGCTGCCGCTTATGCGCGGGATGAAGGGGAGCTGGCGGGGACTTTGGAGTTCTAACATTTAATTGTCATTCATCTTTTAGGGGCATTCCTCTGTTTTCATGGATGGTTGCAAAGAAAAAGCATTTCAGGATGTATATTGTATACATTTCTCTGATATTAAATGTACCTTTGAAACTTTTGAAACCTTTGAAACAAAATTAAAAAGGCATATTTCAGTACTGTTCAGCTCAGTGTTCATTATCTGCATGACACCCCAATTCAAAAATTGCCCAAAAGTAGTAACGAAAAGGAATGACTAGAACACATCATGAAAACTGAATGAGTCCAAATCTACGGTTCATTTCAATTAAACCTGCTCCAGTCCCATCCGCCAACAAAATCAAGTGAGAGACAGACCACTTGAACGCGAGGACCTTCCCTCGGGAGGGTGAGTGAGAAACTGCCGCACACAGATCCCTGCAACAGCAGCAACGAGCGTGAGGCTGGTAAACAGTGCTGAACACTCACATGCCCTCTGTACCTACCTCAATGGATTTAATCTTCCTCAGCGTTTTAATCAGCAAGATCGGCAAGGGATGGAGTCAATCACAGGCTCACGACCCGTCTCCTGGCTTCCTGGCGTCCATGCCACAGAATTTTGTCGCAGCCTCTCGGAGAGAGCAAAGCACCAGATCACCGATCAGCCCGAAATCACCCCTCCAGAAAGTAACAGGCTCTAACAGTAGCAGAACCATGACTGAAATAAGAGTTTCATAATTTTGTAGTTTTTAATCATTTTGTATTGCAATGTACTGCTGCCGCAAGACAACAAATTTCATGACATATGCCAGTGACATTAAACCTGATTCTGATTTGGAAAATTGTAGGTAAAAGATCATGACATTGATTTCCATCAGTACAGATGCTCCACAAGACTGTGTGCTTAGCCCCCTGCTCTAATCACTTTGCACTTATGACTGTGTGGCTAAGCACAGCTCCAATGTCATATTCAAGTCTGCTGACAACTATCATAGGTAATGACGAATCAGCATATAGGAGAGAGACTGAAAATCTGGCTGAGTGGTGCCCTAATAACTTCTCACTCAATGTCAGCAAAACCAAAGAGCTGACTGTTGACTTCAGGAGAAGGAAACCAGAGGTCCATGAGCCAGTCCTCAGGGGATCAGAGATGGAGAGGGTCAGCAACTTTAAATTCCTCGGTGTTATTATTTCGGAGGACTTGTCCTGGGCACAGCACACAAGTGCATTACGAAGAAAGCATGGCAGCATCTCTACTTTCTTAGGAGTTTACAAAGATTCGGCATGACATCTAAAACTTTGACAAACTTCTATTGATGTGTAGGGGAGAGTATATTGACACCAATACCCTTGAATGGAATGGAAAATCCTACAAAATGTAGTGGAGTTGGCCTAGTCCATCATGGGTAAAGCTCTTCCTACTTATGAGTACACCTATGCAAAGGAGTGTCACAGGAAAGCAGCATCCATCATCAGGGACCCCCACCACCCAGGACATGGTCTTTTCTCATTGCTGCCATCAGGAAGAAGATACAGAAGCCTCAGGACTCACACCACCAGATTCAGGTACAGTTATTACACCTCAACCATCAGGCTCTTGGGCAAAGGGATAACTTCTCTCAACGTTATTGAGTACGCCCGCAAGAAAATGAATCTCAGGTTTGTATATGGTAACATATATGCACTTGGAACTTTCAGGACAGAAGAAGATCTTGTTTTCCCAGAGAGATTTTGAGATCAGAAAAGACATAGTTGAAAAGGAAGTGAAAACGGATCCGTTAAATTTTATAGATATTTGTACCAGTACTTCAGATCAGGGAATTTACAAAATTATTAATATACAGCTGGGAATAGGTACAATAGCTCATTCAAAATGCAAAGACCAGCTCTTGAGGCTATGGGAAGCCTTTTTTCCACATCTGCTCAATTCAGGCAGTTCAATATTTGGTAAGTTTCAATGAGATGCCCCATGATTCTTCCATACTCCAGTGAGTATGGGCCTAGAGCCATCAAGCGTTCCTCATACATTAAACTTTTCATTCCTGGAATCATTTTCGTGAAACTCCTCTGGGCCTTCTGCAATACCAGTACATCTTTACTTCAATAGGGGGCCCACAACTGCTCACAATATTCCAAGTGCTGTCTGACCAATGCGTCAGTATTATGTCCTTACTTTTATATTCTAGTCCTCTCAAAATGAATGCTAACATTGCATTTGGCTTCCTTACTACCAACTCAACCTGCAAGTTAACCATTAGGGAATCCTGCACGAGGACTTCCAAGTCTCTTTCACTTCCAATTTCAGAATTAGCTTCCTATTTAGAAAACAGTCTTGGCCTTTACTTCTTCTACATAGTGCATGACCATACACTTTCCTGCACTGTACACAATCTCCCACTTCTTTGCCTACTCTCCTAATCAGTCCAACTCCTTCTGCATTCTCCGTGTTTCCTCAACACTACCTGCCCCCGAACTATTCTTGTATCACCCACAAAGCCATCAAATCCATCATCCAAATCATTGATCTATAATGTGAAACGAAGCAGGCTCAATACTGACACCTACAGAGCACCACTAATCACTAGAAGCCAACCAGAAAAGTCCCCCTTTATTCTCACTCTGTCTCCAACCAATCACCTGTCCATTCCAATATTTTTCCTGTAATACCATGGGCTCTTGTCTTGTGAAGCAGTTTCACGTGTGGCACCTTGTCAAAGGAATTCTGACAATCAAAGTCAACAACATCTATTGAATCTCTTTTGTTTATCATGCCTATTTCCTCAAAGAATTCTCACAGATTTGTCAGGTAAGGCTTTCTCTTAAAGAAACCATCTTGGCTTTGTCTTCTTTTATTATGTGCCTCCAAGTACCCCAAAACCTCATTCTTAATAGTGGACTCTAATATCTTGCCAATCACTAAAATCAGGCTAACTGGACTATAATTTCCTGTCTTTTGCCTTCCTCCCTTCTTAAAGAATGGAGTGACATTTGCAATTTCCAGTCCTCCAGAAATCTAGTGATTCTTGAAAAATCACTACTCAAGCCTTCACAATCTCTTCAGCTACCTCTTTCAGAACCCTGGGGTGTAGTCCAACTGGTCCAAGTAACTTACCTACATTCAGATCTTTCAGTTTCCTAGGCACCTTCTCCCTAATAATAGCAACTACACTCACTTCTGCCCCTGGACACTCTCAAATTTCTGGCATAGTGCTGGAGTCTCCCACAGACTGACACAAAATTCTTATCGCGTTCATCAGCCATTGTTTTGCCCCCATTCCACCCTCTCCAGCATTACATCTGAAAAAAAAAAACAACTTTTGGTATCCTCTTTTATATTATTGGCTAGCTTACCTTTGTATTTCATCTTTCCTCTCCTATTGCTTTTTAGCTGCCTTCTGTGGTTTTTTAAAAGCTTCACAATTCCACAGCTTCCCGCTAATTTTTGATGTTTTATATGCCCTCGCTTTCATTTTTATGCTGCCTTTGACTTTCCTTGTCAGCCAAGGTTGCCTCATCGTCCCTTTAGAATGTTTCTTCTTCTTTGGGATGAACTGCGCCTTCCAAATTACTCCCAAAAGTCCAACCATTGCTGCTCTGCCATCATGTGACATGAAATTTGTTAACTTAGCTGCAGCAGTTCAATGCAATACATAATCCAGCAGAGAAAATATAATAATAATAAACAAGTAAATCAATTACATATATTGAATAGATTTTTTAAAAACATGCAAAAACAGAAATACTGTATATTTAAAAAAAGTGAGGTAGTGTCCAAAGATTCAATGTCTATTTAGGAATCAGATGGCAGAGGGGAAGAAGCATTTCTTGAATCGCTGAGTGTGTGCCTTCAGGTTTTTGTATCTCCTATCTGATGGCAACAGTGAGAAAAGGGCATGCCCTGGGTGCTGGAGGTCCTTAATAATGGACGCTGCCTTTCTGACACACCACTCCCTGAAGATGTCTGCTCATACCCAAGATGGAGCCAACCAAATTTACAACTTTCTGCAGCTTCTTTCAGTCCTGTGCAGTAGCCCCTCCATACCAGACAGTGATGCAGCCTGTCAGAATGCTCTCCACTGTACATCTATAGAAGTTTTTGAGTGTATTTGTTGACATGCCAAATCTCTTCAAACTCCTAATAAACTATAGCCACCAAACTTCAAGTTCAAAGTAAGACTTATCATTAGAGTACATATAATGTACATCATCATATACAACTCCAAGATTAGTTTTCTTGCAGACATTCATAGTAAATGCAACAAATACAATAGAATCAATGAAAGACCACGCCCAACAGGAAGGACAAAAAAACAATGTGCAAAAGGCATCAAACTGTGCAAAAATGAAAAGAAAGAAAAAAGAAATTATTGGAAGTGAGTCCATAGGCTTTAGGAACAGTTCAGTGATGGGGTGAGTGAAGATAAGTGAAGTTATCCCTTCTGGCTCAAGAGCCTAATGATCGAGAGTTAATAACTGTTCCTGAACCTGATGGTGTGAGTCTCAAGGCACCTGTACCTCCTTCCTGATGGTAGCAGTGAGAAGAAGGCATCACATGGATGGTGAGGGTCCTTCATAATGGATTTTGCTTTCATGCGACAGCACTCCATGTAAATATGCTCAGTGGTGGCAGTGATTTTACCAGTGGTGGACTGGGCTGTATACACTACTTTGTGTAGGATTTTCTGTTCAAGGGAATTGGTGTTGCCATACCAGATTGTGATGCAGCCAATCAATATATTCTCCACTGTGCATCTATAGAAGTTTGTCAACGTTTTAGGTGGCATGCTAAATCTTGGAAAACTTCGAAGAAAGTAGAGGCACTGCCATGCTTTCATCATAATTGCACTTACATGTTGAACCCAGGACAGATCCTCCGAAATGACAAAGCTGAGGAATTTAAAGTTGCTGGTCCACTCCACCTCTGAACCCCCAATGAGGACCTTCATGGACCTTCAACTTCCCCCTCCTGAAGTCAATAATCAACTCTTACTGACACTGAGTGAGAGTTTGTTGCTGTGGCACCACACAGTCAGATATCTAATCTCCCTGCTACATGCTAATTCATCACTACCTTTGATTCAGCCAACAACAGTGGTGTCATCAGCAAACTTAAATATGGCCTTGGAGCTGTGCTTAGCCTCGCAGTCAAAAATATAGAGTGAGTAGGAGCCTTGTGGTACACCTGTGCTGATGGAGATTGGGGAGGAGATGTTGTTGCCAATCCGAACTGGCTGAGGTTTGCAGGTGAGGAAGTTGAGGATCAGTTGCACAAGGAGGTATTGAGGTCTAGGTATTGAAGCTTATTGATTAGTTTTGAGGGAGTGATGGTATTGAATGGCAAGCTGAGATCAATGAAGAGCATGCTGATGTATGCTTCTTCTCTGTCCAGGTGTTCCAGAGTTGAGTAAAGAGCCAATGAATTGGCATCTGCTGTTGACCTGTTGTGACAGTAGGCAATTTTGCCTAGTTGGATTGGGTAGACAAACACTCAATCTAGAAATACCTTTACATAGTGGGCTCAACCACAAGCTGCTCTAAAAAAAACACACCATGTAGGCATTCTACAAATTCCTTCTCCTGGGATCCAGCACCAGCATTTTCCCAAACTACCTGCTTATTGAATCCCACGTGATCATCATAACATTGCCCTTTTTTTATGCTTTTTCTATATCCTGTTGTAAATCGTACCCCACCTCCTGGCTACTGTTCAGAAGCCTATATAAATCTCCCATCAGGATCTCTTTTCTCTTGAAATTTCTTAACTCTACTCACAAGGATTCTGACATGCAATCGTGTTACACTAAAAATTGTTATCATACAACCAAATATTTCAGAATGGATCACTGAGATGATGCTGAGCAATATCCGAGCAACATCAAATGACTGTAGAGTGCAGATTCATATCATACCAGCTGGTTCAATGATGAGCCAATTAATTATTTATTTAAATGCCAGTCAATTACAATTTGTAAGCGGCTATTCAATTATAACATTAGCACTTCACAAGAATACAATGCTTAAAATATACTTTTTATACAGTAGATACAGAAATATTAATGTATGTGTTGCATTCAAAACTATTAATTATTCAAATATTGCTATAGGAAACCCTATTTATTTTATGACATATTGTCCATTTTATTTGTCTCACCTTTTTTTTTGGAAACACACAGCCTTGTATCACACAAAGCGCAGATAGCTTCCTTGTAATTTTTCACCTTCAATCTCCCAAGTCTCACCTGTGATATCAAGCATTGAGTAGTTTCACTCAGTAAGATCTCTCTAAGAAACAAATATTCATAGTTAACATTACTATAGCTTGTCCATTACAAGCAGTTGTGTTACATTATAGTTAAAATTTGATCTATATATTTCAAAGTGTATTTACTTCTGCTCAATGACCAGTAACTGTACAGATTGCAGTTGGAGAGTATAATTTACATTGATATCTTGCTTTTTAATTTTTCTGTTCAAGGAAAGTTCTGTGCACAATATATATGCAAACAGTTTCTCTCACAGTAGTTGAGAATCAAACACTTAGGCAGCATATTAGATTAAATTCAGGTAAATTTACTAAATGGTTAGGAGATGTAAAGGATAGCTATGTGTTGTTTAAACTCAGTATGATGTTACATTACAATTAAATTCCTCATGGCATTAATCTCATATTTCTCCAGGAATCCTCATAGTGATTCTTTCTGCCACCTAATCTAAGTGTTTACTATGACTTTGGTACTGTACAAAACCAAAATCAAAAATTATTTCATAACTTCCCACCTACATTCTGACAGCATTCATAAAAATGTCCAGTATTCATATAATATACACACCATGTGAAGTAAAAATATGCAAATAGCATATGTGAACACCACATGAAAAAACCTATAGTAACATTAACTATGAATATTTCCATGCAGTTTTGAAATGACAATAGTGCAAGAATATCAGTCCAGTTAAGTTAGCATTTACTTGATTTGCTGCTGTTAGTTCTCGCTTTCTTTGCATTAATGTATAACAAAATTTTTTAAAACCTTTACCATTTGCTTAGACCTGTAGATCCTTATAGCATCCACAACACACAACTTTTTAATTCAGGAAATCAAATAATTTTACTTTGAATTAATTCAGTGTTAGTTCTAGTAGGTTTAAACATCTATCATTACAAAACTGCACTCATTTTCATAATTTATCTTTGTAAAACTGTGTTCTGCACAATAAATTAGTTTCACATTGTAATTATTAATACAATTAAAATATTTGTGTTTTACTCATTAGAATATGGAGCATTAAAGATGCAATTAGGGTACAGAAGAAGGAATACAATGCAGACATGATGAAAAATAGAAAATCCTTTAAAAGAAAAGGCACATCCACTTTTAGTATTTTTTGTTGTATGTCTGAACTGTCAATGAAACCTTTTCCAATGATATCCAAGATTTTTTAATTTGTGGATTTATTCCAATACATTTTTCAAAGTCATGCTTAACTGCAGCCACTGAGTAATCCAATGAATCGTCATGAAACATTGTCCAATATTCCAAGTAACAATATGCATGTAGAAACATAGGAACATAGAAAATAGGTGCAGGAGTAGGCCATTCGGCCCTTCGAGCCTGCACTGCCGTTCAGTATGATCAAAATCCTGTACCAGCCTTCCCTCCGTACCCCCGATCCCTTTAGCCACAAGGGCCATATCTAACTCCCTCTTAAATATAGCCAATGAACTGGCCTCAACTGTTTCCTGTGGCAGAGAATTCCACAAATTCACCATTCTCTGTGTGAAGAAGTTTTTCCTAATCTCAGTCCTAAAAGGCTTCCCCTTTATCCTCAAACTGTGACTCCTCGTTCTAGACTTCCCCAACATTGGGAACAATCTTCCTGCATCTAGCCTGTCCAATCCCTTTAGGATTTTATATGTTTCAATATGATCCCCCCTCAATCTTCTAAATTCCAACGAGTATAAGCCTAGTCGATCCAGTCTTTCATCATACGAAAGTCCTGCCATCCCAGGAATCAATCTGGTGAACCTTCTTTGTACTCCCTCTATGGCAAGAATGTCTTTCCTCAGATTAGGGGACCAAAACTGCACACAATCCTCCAGGTGTGGTCTCACCAAGGCCTTGTACAACTGCAGTAGTACCTCCCTGCTCCTGTACTCGAATCCTCTTGCTATAAATGCCAGCATACCATTCGCCTTTTTCACCACCTGCTGTACCTGCATGCCCACTTTCAATGACTGGTATATAATGACACCCAGGTCTCGTTGCACCTCCCCTTTTCCTAATCGGCCACCATTCAGATAATAATCTGTTTTCCTGTTTTTGCCACCAAAGTGGATAACCTCACATTTATCCACATTAAATTGCATCTGCCATGAATTTGCCCACTCACCTAACTTATCCAAGTCACCCTGCATCCTCTTAGCATCCTCCTCACAGCTAACACTGCCGCCCAGCTTCCTGTCATCCGCAAACTTGGAAATGCTGCATTTAATTCCCTCATCCAAGTCATTAATATATATCGTAAACAACTGGGGTCCCAGCACTGAGCCTTGCGGTACCCCACTAGTCACTGCCTGCCATTCGGAAAAGCTCCTGTTTATTCCCACTCTTTGCTTCCTGTCTGCCAACCAATTCTCTATCCACATCAATACCTTACCCCCTAATACCGCGTGCTTTAACTTTGCACACTAATCTCCTGTGTGGGACCTTGTCAAAAGCCTTCTGAAAATCCAAATGTACCACATCCACTGGTTCTCCCCTATCCACTCTACTAGTTACATCCTCAAAAAATTCAATGAGATTCGTCAGACATGATTTTCCTTTCACAAATCCATGCTGACTTTGTCCGATGATTTCACCGCTTTCCAAATGTGCTGTTATCACTTCTTTGATAACTGACTCTAGCATTTTCCCCACCACCAATGTTAGGCTAACCGGTCTATAATTCCCCGGTTTCTCTCCCTCCTTTTTTAAAAAGTGGGGTTACATTAGCCACCCTCCAGTCCTCAGGAACTAGTCCAGAATCTAAAGAGTTTTGAAAAATTATCACTAATGCATCCACTATTTCTTGGGCTTCTTCCTTAAGCACTCTGGGATGCAGACCATCTGGCCCTGGGGATTTATCTGCCTTTAATCCCTTCAATTTACCTAACACCACTTCCCTACTAACATGTATTTCCCTCAGTTCCTCCATCTCACTGGACCCTCTGTGCCCTACTATTTCCGGAAGATTATTTATGTCCTCCCTAGTGAAGACAGAACCAAAGTAGTTATTCAATTCATCTGCCATGTCCTTGCTCCCCATAATCAATTCACCTGTTTCTGTTTGTAGGGGACCTACATTTGTCTTAACCAATCTTTTTCTTTTCACATATCTATAAAAGCTTTTACAGTCAGTTTTTATGTTCCCTGCCAGTTTTCTCTCAATCTTTTTTCCCCTTCCTAATTAAGCCCCTTGTCCTCCTCTGCTGGACTCTGAATTTCTCCCAGTCCTCAGGTGAGCCACTTTTTCTGGCTAATTTGTATGCTTCTTCTTTGGAATTGATACTATCCTTAATTTCCCTTGTCAGCCACGGGTGCACTATCTTCCCTGATTTATTCTTTTGCCAAACTGGGATGAACAATTGTTGTAGTTCATCCATGCGATCTTTAAATGCTTGCCATTACATATCCACCGTCAACCCTTTAAGTGTCATTTGCCAGTCTATCTTAGCTAATTCACATCTCATACCTTCAAAGTTACCTTTCTTTAAGTTCAGAACCTTTGTTTCTGAATTAACTATGTCACTCTCCATCTTAATGAAGAACTCCACCATATTATGGTCACTCTTACCCAAGGGGTCTCTCACGACAAGGTTGCTAATTAACCCTTCCTCATTGCTCAATACCCAGTCTAGAATAGCCTGCTCTCTAGTTGGTCCTTCGACATGTTGGTTCAAAAAACCATCCCGCATACATTCCAAGAAATCCTCTTCCTCAGCACCCTTACTAATTTGGTTCACCCAATCTATACGTAGATTGAAGTCATCCATTATAACTGCTGTTCCTTTATTGCATGCATTTCCAATTTCCTGTTTAATACCATTCCCAACCTCACTACTACTGTTAGGTGGCCTGTACACAACTCCCACCAGCGTTTTCTGCCCCTTAGTGTTATGCAGCTCTACCCATATCGATTCCACATCCCCCCGGCTAATGTCCTTCCTTTCTATTGCGTTAATCTCCTCTCCAACCAGCAATGCTACCCCACCTTCTTTTCTTTCATGTCTATCCCTCCTGAATATTGAATATCCCTGAATGTTGAGCTCCCATCCTTGGTCACCCTGGAGCCATGTCTCTGTGATCCCAACTATATCATATTCATTAATAACAATCTGCACTTTTAATTCATCCACCTTGTTACAAATGCTCCTTGCATTGACACACAAAGCCTTCAGGCTCGCTTTTACAACACTCTTAGCCCTTATACAATTATGTTGAAAAGTGGCCCTTTTTGATTTTTGCCCTGGATTTTCCGGCCTGCCACTTTTACTTTTCACCTTGCTATTTTTTGCTTCTACCCTCATTTTACACCTCTCTATCTCTCTGCACTTGTTCCCATCCCCCTGTTGTGAACTAACCTCCTCTCTCCTAGTCTCTTTAATTTGATTCCCACCCCCCAACCATTCTAGTTTAAAGTCACCTCAGTAGCCCTCGCAAATGTAGCATACTGTATCTGAGTAAATACATATGTAAGTGCTTTAACTTGTTTTCAAGTCCATCCATTGCATTAAATCACATTGGTAAATGTCAAACATAATCTATTTCTTACAATTCCATTTCTCATGGTTGACTTTTTTTAGTGGGAAGAGTTTTCTCAAATGCTATTCTAAATAATATTTATTGTGATTATATAAATTTCCTTAATAAATTTTGCTTGCTAAATGATTGACAATTAGTTTTGAAGATCTAATCTTTCATTAAGTTGGTTTCATACCTGTCTAGAAAAACATTTGTTTATCTTTCCTAGGATAACAGGAATAAATTACAAACTGGACAACTGCATTCAGTCAAATTTTAAAAGGGAGCAAACAACTTATTTAAATGTTCTAATGAAATCAAATTTTGTTAAAGATTTTGAGACAAAAATATGGTGCAGTTTCTCAAAGGACTGCAGTGCTCAAAGAAATAGTATTTTGATAAATTGATGGGGATGGATTGCATGAAAAATCCAGCTGAGACCCAACCAGTATTTTTTATGGTTTTAGCATAACTTTCTTTCTTCTATAATCTATTTCTCCATTGATAAAGTTTTATTATTTTGGAATAATTTCAACTTAGCTGCACAGTTAAAGATTTGTATTGATATAAACACATCCTGCTGATCCTGCTCCCCTTTAAAATTGTAGCACTGCCTTTCCTCATTCTCCACTAAGATGTATCACATCACACCTCAGCGTTAAATCCACATGCTGTGTGTATGAATAGTTTATCAGTTTGATAATGCCCTCTTGAAATCTGTTACAATCCTCTTTATTTCTAAGTTTATGACAATTCTGAGTGTAATATTATCTGCAAACTTTGAAATAATGTCCTGCATGTACATAACTCAGATTATTAATATATATCAAAAAGAGAAGTGGTCATAATATCAACCCTAGGGAACAACACCACTACATACTTCCCTTCAGTCTGAAAAAAACATGCTCACCAGTATTTTCTGTTTTGTGTCTTAGCAAACTTTGAATCCGTCCGGCCACTGTTCTCTAACCTCATGGGTTTTCATTTTGCTTACAGATCTATTATGTGATATGTTGTCAACCTCCTTTAAAAAAAATTCAGGTACAAAATGCACTCACTAATCCTCATTCGCCATCTCCATAACTTTATCATGGGTTTTGATTAATTTAGTTAACACAATTTGTTATCACAAAATTTTAACTATCTTTTGTTTATTAGCCAATTGAATTTTAAGGAGATGCAATGCCACCATCACTTGCAATTCCTGCGTTTCCTGGCTTTTTCAACTTTTCCTGACGAAGAACAATCTACCATTTTCCAGAACTCTAATACAATTGTGGGTCTGAATGGACGTTTCAAGGAACTGTTAACTTTCTACATGCCCTGTTGTGAGACAATTACTCTCAAATTAAGAAATGCATCCATGGTTATATAAGGCATGGAGTTCCCACATGATACAGAAATGAGTCTTAGATATACCAACATTTTCATAGATTGAACTGGTGATCCAGTTGATTCTTTAAAATAGCTAACATATTTTATCCTCTTGTATCAATATTCCATTCTCACCAAATTCATACTGCATTCTATTTCCCCAAATAACCATAGTACTATCTACACAGCTTTTGAGCAACTAAAGAGAAGGCAATACATAAACATAGCTGCATTACCTTGCTATTTACTGTTGCTGGATTCAAATAAGATTTACTAGAATTGAAGAGAAACCAGGCCCCAGAAGAAAATATGATTGCTATTATCCTCAACACTTTTACTGGCAACCTGGTGCTTTTCTGATGCATGTGCATGTTGTCCTGTTTCCTGGGACACAGATAGATAGAGTGTCCATTTTTAAGTTACTTTGAATTTATAGGCCATTTAGTTTAAATCAGGCTAATGCTTATGATTTTAAAGCTAGAATGATTTGCAGCCCAAATAGTAGTACTCTATTTTGGTCCTGCAGTAGACTTATAAAATAGTTTCAACCAATAACTATTCACATGTCTCCACTGTATGACTATGGGGGGAAAATAGCCAGTTTTTCTTTCCAAAGAAACAGCTTACTTTCTCACCAAAAGGACCACCTTTTAAAGGTTCTCCCCCCCCACCACCCATGTCTGATCATATGGTCCTGCCAAAATGCTAAATCAAGTTTCCTCTTTAGAATATCATCTAGTTAATTGAAACAAAATATCAAAAATACTAAATTCAGAAGAGCCAGCTCTCTATGCCAGAAATGAGAATGCACTGTGCTATAAAAATATAAAGCTTTGAACACTGCAGATTGACCTCTAATGCACCACAATAACTCCAAGGATCATGAATGTACAAGAATCCCAATCTAATTTCAAAGAATTGAAATAAAGATTCTGAGCTCTGATCAATATTGCCAGCTA
This sequence comes from Mobula birostris, assembly GCF_030028105.1. Taxonomy (NCBI): domain Eukaryota; kingdom Metazoa; phylum Chordata; class Chondrichthyes; order Myliobatiformes; family Myliobatidae; genus Mobula; species Mobula birostris. The sequence goes on from NC_092384.1 coordinate 45,485,796, forward strand.
AAGAGCAAAAGAACACAATTAAAGATTCAATTTGCTGATCTAACCAACGATATATGAACTAAATACATAGAATGTCAGGTACCCTCATCAACATTAAAACTTCCTAATTATGTAAATTCTGCTGGCTAACTGAAATCCACTACAGATGTGATGAGTTGATCTGAATCAGTGTGCTCTCAGAGTAGTGTGTGCGCAGTAGAGAATCACTCATCTGAAACTTGTTCACGGTCAAGGCAAAACTTCACTTGCTCCACACATGCCAGGTTCAAGGATCCACAAGAGAAGTGCAGGCCACCCGTCACCAACAACCCACATAATAATAAAACTCGTTTCCCATGACTTGTCTCAATACTGGCAACTGTTCCTTCAGTTTCCCTCAACCAACATCACTCCTACCGCTTGACCTCTCCCCCTGCCTTCCACTGCAGATGAGATCCAGGAGGGAAAACAATCACTCGGTCCTCAGCCTGCTGGGATTAGGGCTGCTTGTCACATATCTCAGCTCCTACTCCTCCGATTCCAGTCATGAAAACTGAGCAATATTCTTCAAGGAGAATTAAGACGAACGGTATGTAGTAATCCTTGATAATAGAGAATATATTAAAAGCCAATATATTCAGTAACTGGTGTAATTTTTGAACATATCATATTAATCTGACACAGAACATGTTTTCTATTGTTTCCTTTGTTGGTCATTTTAAATTAAATGCAAATACACCAAATGGTATTTTTCAGTCTTGCATCATGTTTTGTTATGCTATCAGTGATATTAATTAAATTAGCAGCAGCTTAAAACATATGGTTGTAGGAACACAGAAATAGAAAAAGGATTAGGCCATTCAATTCCTCAGGCCATTCAATAAAATCATGGCTGATCTACTTAGCAACCATCTTTTAGCTTGATCCCATACATTCCTGATTCCTCTAATATCTAGAAGTGCATTGAACTCATTTTCGAATGTAATCAATAACATTGGCAGAACAGTTCTGAAAATTCAATACCCTTTGACTGAACAATTTTCTCTTTGTTTCAATCCTAAATATCCTATTCCTTGTTTTTGAGATTGAGACTCCTGGTTCCAGGTTTCTTGGCTTAGGGAAATATTTTCCCCATAAGTTCCCCGCCAAGCTCCATGTTAATATCTTGATTTGCATCAGGGGGTTGCTGGACGATGACTTGCACGATTTATTATGCAAGAGTGGAATCCATTTTCCTCGTGATGGCCTGTGGTACCTGCAAAGTAAAGTGCAAGCATTCAATGACAGCCTGGACTTTGAGGAAGCCGTGTGCATGCTCCACCCCAAACGTTTCACTGGCAAAAAAAACAGATATTGCTCTTTATATAAGTGTATCAATGGCTTCCTTTTATGCAACTATGGATAACATCTCCAATATAAGAGCTTTGTAAAAGGACCTTTATTAAATATTGAACTTAATACATGCTGGCTGAATTCCAAATGGAATGCATTCAGGCATTCATATTTAACCAAGTCTCAGGTTTATCCGCATGCGTTAAATCCAGAATTCACTGAAGGTTTCAAAAGGCTGAATCCATCACTGAACTCTTGCTGAGATCCCCATGGAAACCAGCATTGCAGCCAAGTCATACTGGGGCTCCCGAGACTATGCTGGGAAATGGCTAAACAGATTCACGTTGCATATTAGCCCAATCCCAGCATTGGAATGCCATTATTTTCAATGCTGATTTGAGGCTTACTGATTACAAGGCAAATGGGAGGGGAACAATATTTTAAATTATTTTGCTCGTTTACTAAGTGATGAAAACAGGGTTTCAGTCCTCCAAGTGCAATTCTGTTCACATTTTTGTTTTCGGCAGCTACATAACTGGGAGAAGGATCCGGCTTTTCCAAAGAGGAGGAAGGAAAAGCTGCCGAGCTCTTCCTATAAAATTTTTCATAAACATGGCTCTTGGGCTGGTATTGAAGAAGTAGAACTGCTGCTCCTGAGCTCCAGTGAGCCAGAGTCAATTCTGATTTCTGGTGCTATCAGTTTTGATGTTACTCATTCTTCTAGTGATTGGGTGGGTTTCCCCACGTACTCCAGTTTCCTCCCTCAATGTGTTGATTGGTAGGTTACTTGGCTACTAAAAATCGCGAATACTGTATCCCTACTGTGAGTGGCACGGGGAGGAATGGTGGCATTAATGAGTGTGTGAAGGAAAATAATTTACAAGGAATTAAGTGGGGAAAAAAGGATTTATGGAATTGCTCTGAGAGCTGGCATAGGCTTGGTGGGCTAAACGTCTTCCTCTTTCATAAGAAAAGGTGATCAATACAGAATATGGATTTTAAAAAGAGCCACACTTACCCTCACATTTTAATAAAAAACCATAACAGAAATTCATTACAAGTTTACACCATCAAATCTTGATGGTCCATCAATAAAAATCTACTTAATAGTAAATCCTCTTAATAACTCTAGAACAGTAAGATGCATTGTAATGCATATTAATTGATTAAAATAATTTGTGCTGTGATTAATTTTACATCCAACATTGTGCCTTCATAATTCCTCTTACATTGCCCCAGCAGGATAAAGTGTCAAGTAACTGAAAACTTCACACCAAGTTAGATATACCCCTCTATTCTTAATAGGGAAAACATCATTACCTTAAATACTTATAAAAAATATTGCATTCTGTATTTAAAATGTAAAACAGAACTGTCAGGCAACAATATACTGCCACCAAATTAATCTTTATATAACAGAATTTCTTAAGTTTTCTTCATATTCCAGTAGCTTATGCTCTGTTTAATCAGCATCCATCAACTTATGTAATACCTAAATTAACCGCTGGCAAAAATAATTCTCAGATAATAATGAGAATAAAATAAACCAAGATTAATAAAAATGTATACTGCTGAAATACAAAATAGTTGCTGTATATACAGCTGCAAAATCAGACATTTGAGTAAATCTTAAAAATAACAGATAATTATCACTAATAATCCTAATGACTGTTAGCACAAATAGCATTTGTCTGCAAAATATATACTTATTGTAAGTATGATCATTTCCATAAACCTGTTTTGAAAAGCATTCAGTCCCATTAAAGCCAAGAAACAATGTGCAATACTATTCCTTATTAAGTTCAATAATCTCTTGGAGTCCTCTACTTACTTTAAAATGTTATTTAAAGTTTCCATTACAGACAATAAATCAAAGTACATTAATTTCTAAGTATTGTAAATGGTCAACCATAATTCAGTTGCATCGCTTTTATTATGACAACAAATTTGAACAGTTCTCTCTTAAAATTTTCAACATAATCTCAGAATACCATTCTGGAACTTTATGTCATAGAATATACATCAAAGAATCTGCCCATACAACCCAGCTGCTGCGTGCTAGTGTTTGAACCCCACACACCCTTTCATTCCACCTACGTCACTTAAGTTTTGCTGCGTTTCTTAGTTCATTTCTTCCATAAACGCACCCAGTTTCCTCTTGAAATGATAAACTATTGTCTAAAGGAGTAACATACTAACAACACTTTGGAGTAAAGAATTTTCTCTTCATTTCTTGGCTCAATTTATTAGCAACTAACGTGTACTAGTGAACCCACAAATGGAGTCTTCTACAAGTGAAGATTCTCTCTCTATACCTATTCTGTTCAACAATTTTATAATGCTAAAGACTTCTATGAAATCTTATTGAAATATTTTTCCTAAAGGAGAAAACTTCATTCTATCTTCCCTCACAGCTGCAATGTCTCTGTTTTGAAAACACCATTGTAAACTTTTTTTCATGTTTTCTCCATTGTGTCTGTATTTTTCATCCTTCTAATGAAGACCAGAATTATAGGTTTCGATAAGTACATTTAATGTCAGAGAAATTTATACAATATACATCCTGAAATTCTTTTTCTTCGCAAGCATCCACAAAAACAGAGGAGTGCGCCAAAGAATGCATGAAAGTTAAATGTTAGAACTCCAAAGCCCCCCCCAGCTTCCCGCTCTCACGCACAAGCAGCAGCAAGGCAATGATCTCCCCTGCACCCCCACCAGCAACAAGCATCACCACCTTCCACCAAACACTCAAGTGTGCAGCGAAGCATCAATAAAGACACAGACTTGCAGTACCCCAAAAACTACTTAGTCACCTGTTATTTCAACATACCACAGGCTCTCTCTCTCTCCCTACTAAGGGAAAAAGAGGTTTCCCTCACAGCGAGAGGGGAGACATAACAAACCACTCGCTGATTTACGATGCTAAAAGTCTTTTGTGTCACTTTTTCAGAGCTCTGCACCCAGAGAGTCGGCACCAGAAAGGCACAGCTCTCTGGGCACACAACCCCCAGCAGCTAACCCGCTGCTCCCAATGTTCCGTGTTCTCCCGCAACTCTTCAGTCGGGGGCACGGCCTAGAATCAGCATGTCTCCAGAGCTCCGAAGGCACACTCGTCTTCCAGGCCACATCCTCAGGATATCGAAAAGCGGCCAGTCGTGAGGCCCTGAGAGCAGGTCCCATTCCCGCAAAGAACCAAAGTCAGGGTCTTCAAAAGCACCTTGAATTATGTGCAATACTTTAAATATGGCCTCACAATGTCCTTTGCAAATATTACCAATCTCTATTCCTTAGGAATTCTATGTTCCCAGAAAAAAACACTAATTTATTTATTTTTCTTCTTAAGCCCATCACCTTTACAGGGGCATAGGCCGCAAACAGCGGCTCATCAGAATCCTCTGTCCTGGGCCAATAGGAGGTTAATCGCCCCTGTGGCTTCTACTTTCTCCACACAACTTCATATGTCTTGAAGATGAAGATTTGTTCTCTCCCAGGAACGAGGTTGTGTTGGCATTTCTGTACCTCGAGGTTTTTACGGGATAGGGTTGGTAACCCCATGCCCCACCCTCCTCCTTTTGCGGTTGGGCTTGGGACCATCCATGACAGAGTTCAATACTAATTTATTAGCAATCCTCATTGTTACTCATCTGTGTCCCTAATTTTATTTAACCTTCTACTTCATTTCTTATTTTCTAAAATGTAGTGATGGCTTTGGTATTTGCTAACTCACATCAATACATGTCATAACACAAGTCTGCCACAAAATACAGACTGCAAATTTTCTACCATTCTCTTGTCATTGGCTGTGATTATAAGGTGTAGGAGCAGAATTAGGCCATTTGGCCCATCGAGTATGCCCTAGCACTTCATCATTGCTGATCCATTTTCCTTCTCAGCCCCAACCTCCTGCCTTCTCTTTATATCCCTTCATGCCCTGATTAATCAAGGATCCTAAATCTACACAATGACTTGGCCTCCACAGTTGCCTGTGGCAACGAATTCCACAGATTCACCACTCTCTGGCTAAAGAAGTTCCTCCTCATCTCCATTCTAGAAGGACATCCCTCTATTCTGAGGCTGTGTCCTCTGGTCTTAGACTGTCCCACAATTCGATTTGTAATCCAGGGAGCGGGAAGTGCAGAATCAAATATCACTATGATGATTGTACGTTCTAGTATCGAGTGTTTGGCGACAATGAAGTATAAAGTATAAAGTATAATTGGAAACATTCTCTCCACAGCCACTCTATCAAGGCCTTCCAACACTTGATAGGTTTCAATGAAGTCAGAATGACATTCAGAATCAGGTTTATTATCACCGGCATGTGTTGTAAAATTTGTTAATTTAGCAGCAGCAGTTCAATGCAATACATAATAGAATAAATAAATTACAGTATATGTATATTGAATTGATTAAAAATTGTGCAAAAACAGAAATAATATATATTAAAAAAGTGAGGTAGTGTTCATGGATTCAATGTCCTTTTAGGAATCGGATGGCAGAGGGGAAGAAGCTGTTCCTGAATCACTGAGTGTGTGCCTTCAGGCTTCTGTATCTCCTACCTGATGGTAACAGTGAAAAAAGGACATGCCCTGGGTGCTAGTGGTCCTTAATAATGGATGCTGCCTTTCTGAGACACCGCTCCTTGAAGATATCCTGGGTACTTTGTAGGCTAATACCCAAGATGGAAATGACTAAATTTACAACCCTCTGCAGCATCTTTCCATCCTGTGCAGTAGCATTCCCCACGCCCATACCAGACAGTGACGCAGCCTGTCAGAATGCTCTCCACAGTACATCTATAGAAGTTTTTGAGTGTTTTTGTTGACATATCAAATCTCTTCGAATGAAGTATAGTCACTGTCTTGCCTTCTTCATAACTGCATTCATATGTTGGGACCAGGTTAGGTCCTCAGAGATCTGGACACCCAGGAACTTGAAACTGCTCACTCTCTCCACTTCTGATGATCCCTCTATGAAGGTAGGTATGTGTTCCTTCGTCTTACCCTCTCTGAAGTCCACAATCAGCTCTTTCATCTTACTGACGTTGAGTGCAAGGTGGTGCTGCAACACTACTCCACTAGTTGGTGTATCTCACTCCTGTACGCCTTCTCGTCTCCATCTGAGATTCTACCAACAATGGTTGTATCATCAGCAAGTTTATAGATAGTATTTGAGATATCCCTAACCACACAATCATGGGTACAGAGAGGGTAGAGCAGTGGGCTTAGCACACACCCCTGAGGTGCACCAGTGTTGATCGTCAGTGAGGAGGAGATACTATCACTAATCCACACAGATTGTGGTCTTCCAGTTAAGAAGTCGGGGATCCAATTACAGAGGGATGTACAGAGGCTCAGGTTCTGTAACTTATCAGTCAGGATTGTGGGAATTATGGTGTTAAATGCTGAGCTATAGTCGATGAACAGCATCCTGACAAAGGTGTTTGTGTTATCCAGGTGGTCTAATGCTGTGTGAAGAGCTATTGAGATTGTGTCTGCTGGTGACCTATTGTAGTGATAGGCAAATTGCTGTGGGTCCAGGTCCTTGCTGAGGAAGGAGTTCAGTCTAGTCATGACCAACCTCTCAAAGCATTTCATCACTGTAGACGTGAGTGCTACTGGGCAATAGTCATTAAGGCAGCTCACATTATTCTTCTTAGGCACTGGTATAATTGTTGCCTTTTTGAAGCAAGTGGGAACTTCCGACTAGAGCAGTGAGAGGTTGAAAATGTCCTTGAATACTCTCGCCAGCTGGTTGGCACAAGTTTTCAGAGCCAACTGGGTACTCTGTGGGGACCTTCTGCCTTGTGAGGGTTCACCCTCTTTAAAAACAGCCTAACATTGGCCTCTGAGACAGAGATCACAGGGTCACCGGGTGCAGCAGGGATCTTCACAGCTGCAGTTCTATTCTCCCTTTTGAAGCGGGCATAGAAGGCGTTGAGTTCATCTGGTAGTGGAGGATCACTGCCATTCACGCTATTGGGTTTCACTTGTAAGAAGTAATGTTTTGCAAACCCTGCCCGAGTTGTCGTGCATCCAATTCCACCTCCAACCTCATTTGGAATTGTCTCTTTGCCCTTGAAGTAGCCCTCCACAAATTGTACCTGATTTTCCAGCACAGACCTGGGTGGCCAGACTTGAATGCCACAAATCTAGCCTTCAGCAGACGATGTACCTCCTGGCTCATCCACGGCTTTTGGTTTGGGAATGTACACCAAGTCTTTGTGGGCACACACTCATCCACACAGGTTTCAATGAAGTCAGTAACAACTGCAGCACACTCATGCAGGTTCAAAGATGAATCCCTGAATACGGTCCAGACCACCGATTCAAAGCCGTCCTGTTAGCGCTCCAATGCTTCCCTTGTCCATACCTTCTTGGTCCTCACTACTGGTGCTGCAGTCTTCAGTCTCTGCCTATACTCAGAGAGTAGTAGTACAGCCAGGTGATCAGACTTACCAAAGTGAGGGTGTGGAATAGTATGACATGCCACCCCTCATTCGTCTGAATTCCAGGAAGCAGAGGCACAGAGCCATCAAACGCTCCTCATGCAATAAGTCTTTCAATCCCAGAATAATATCGACTGAGGGCTACACTCGTTGCTCAAATTCACCATTATGTGGTTCAGGTTTTTAAAATGAACCTTAATGCCAGAGAGCCTCTTGAATGCAACAGTTATTTCCTGCACAATGTTATTAGATTATGCCTATGAACCAGACAAGTTTCATCAATAAAATGGCAGAAAACCTTTGATAGACAGCAAAGAAATAGATACCCAATTCTGCCTCAGATTTTGTACAGTTAAAAAGCTTTGAAGGGTGTAATAAACAATTACTACATAAAATCACAAGAAATAGAAAAATCTACATTTTCAGGGTGCTTGAAAATAAATGAGAATATCTTTGAAATCACAAACAATTTAAAAATATAATTTACCTTTCTCATTCTCTTCACAGTTGCAAAATCTCCAGTGAAATGAACAGGTTTGCAAATCCTGTCAGAGATTGAACTTGGCAAAGGATCTGTGAACAGATTTCCCAGTGCTGTTGAATCTCAGTGGGTTCCTGCTCCACCAATAGATTCCATGCAAAACCCAGTGGCAAGATTCTGTCAGCAAGTTTAAGACTTCCTTAGTTTACCAACACCATATTCTGTTGATTCGTAGATTGAAGTGCATTAATAAAATGAGGGTTAATTCACTTTCCGTAAATGATTCACATAATGTGCTAAACAGTCTACAGATTAATTTCCAAATGCAAATTTTCGTTGCAGTACTTTCACAAGAATAATGTTCATAATACTTATTTTCATATAAGCTATTATGGAGGATGGTTCTGTAAGGAGGCATAAGAAGTAATGAGTGAGATGCTTCAACTGCAATTGGAAAGATAGATATAAATATAAATCACAGATGTAAAAGCCATCATGCTGGTAATAATTAAGGAAGTATTACAAAAATAAGTTTCAACAAACTGGTTTCTGTTTACTCTTATACCAAATACTATTCATTTTGAGACAAACAACAAATTAATTTGATTTCCAGTTGAAAGTGCACGACATTAATACGGCAAGTTTTGGGCAGAAATATTTAGCAAGCCAAGGACACAGATGAGATTCATGAAATATACTTATTATTATTATTAGAGTTATACACACATTTTGCCAGCATATTAATTTTGGAGCATACTGAATGTACTGATTTTATATTTTTGGACAGTGAGGTAGCGTGAGTTCACATGTCGGAACATCTTAACAAAACAGCAGCTTACTGGCACCTACGCTTTCCAGCTCCATTAGGTAAAATCTGTGATCACATGCCTAAATTCTACATTACTTGTGCACATTATGCTTTATCTGTATCCACACATCTTCAAAATTTTCTTAAGAATGTTTCCTCTTCATAAGTGTAATTATTATTAATGCAGGTTGATAAGAAATCCCTATTTGACTATTAAATGGATAATTATGAATAGTTGTGCCTCATAAATTAATTTATCCCCATCTATTGCTCAAACTTGACAATGATTGGTGATTTAAGTACAATTCATCCTTCACTGTATTGGCACTCCTTGGGGGAAAAAACTCTCTTTAAGATTTTCTCTTTTGGAATTTTAAAGCATGATTGAATTTTTCGTAACATTGCAGAATTGGAGTTCGGAAGAAATATCTCAGCTTCCTCAGAAGGCTAAAGAAATTCAGCACATCCCCATCAACTCTTTCCAATCTTCCTTGATGCACCAGAGAAAGCACTTTGACAGGTTGCATAAAAGCTTGGTATGGCAACTGCATGGGACTGCACGAAAGATCAGAGTTGTGGACACAGAACATCAGAGGAAGCAGCCTCTACCCTATGAACTCTGCCTATATCTCTCGTTACCTCAGTAAAGCAGCCAGCATAACCACATACCTCACTCACCCTGGGTATTCTTGTCTCTCCCCTCTCCCACTGGGCAGAAGATATACAGTACTATGCAAAGGTCTTGGGCATACACTAGACTTCTGATATAATTTCGGAAGGTATGGCCTCCACTGAGCCCTGATCTCAACATCAAGGCTGTCTACACCTACAGAGAAAGAACTGAATGAGACAACCAAAGTCTGCAGAAGAACTGTAGCAAGTTCTCCAAGATGTTCAGAACAACTTACCAGCTGATTCTCTTATAAAACTGCATGACCGTGTCCCTGAGTGGACTGATGCAGTTTTAAAGGCAAAGGATGGTCACACCAAATATCGAGTTGATTTAGTTTTCTTTTACCGTTTACTGCTCTTTATAGTAATCTTTTTGATATTTAGAAGCATTTCATTTTATTTTTTACGTGCAGAACTATTTTTACATGTGCCTAAGACCTTTGCACAGTTCTGCAAGAGACAGAAAGTACATATCACCAGGCTCAAGAACAGCTTCTATCCCAGTGTTATCAGACTTTGAATTGACCTCTTGTACAATAAGTTGGATTCTTGGCCTCACAATCTACCTTGTTATAATTGTGCACTTCATAGTTCACTTGCTCTGCAATTTTCCAGAAACTTTTATAATTTATTCTGCATTGTTGTTGTTTTACCTTACTCTAGCTCAATGCAATGTGTAATGGCTTGATCTGTATAAACACCATGTATAACAAGTTTTTCATTGTATCTTGGTACATGTGACAATAATAAACCAACACCAATAACCTTTATAGTTATACAGTTGTTAATGCTATACACACGGATGCCCTGATTTTCTATTTCTCCTCATTGCAACAATATAGACTTGTATTTTCAAAAACTTGTCATGCAAAAACTTTTAAAAATCCTAAGTATGCAAGCACGAGTCTAATTAATGTCAAAATGTTGTCAAATGTATTGGCCCAACAGGTTATGCAGAGAGAGGTCCAATTCTTTTTGACAACAATAAGAATTACACAGAAGTGTGATAATTATGATATTATGAGGGATGAAGAGGAATAACAATTGAAAGTTATTTATCACCTCAATAATGACAACTCTCAAGTTATAAATCTAGAAATAATATCACATCCTGACTTGAAAAGACTAAGTAAAATAAGATCAAGATAAAATCCACTATAGTCATTATTATTAGAATCTGTTCAACTATAAAATTAAATTAATTTATTAGTAATTCATCCTGCCACTAGGGTCCAGAAATAATGTGCTGATTACTGCACGTAGATGTGTAATTATCTTCACATGATGTTTCATGGTCCACTATTTTAATCGAGGTCTTAGTTTAAAATCAGTCTAGAAATTAGAAAATAAAGGGTCTTATTTTCATGCACAAATTGCACGTAAGAGCTACTTTGTGTTTTTCTTCGCTTCAAAATACCCATTTTCACTTGAGAACCCACCCATAGCCAAATTGGACCAGGCCTTCTGGATGCTATTCACTGATGTAATTCCTGCATCATCACATGATGACATCATCAATATTGGCAGCAATTTCTTACTGACAGAAAGGGGAGCACTAATGTGCAAGCTGTGACCATTTTTAAACTTTTACCAAGACAAGGAACAAATCCCACAGCAAATTAGCTTGGAGACTTACATTAAACAGTCCCAACTGGGATACTGATGTATTGTTACCTGCATATGCCTGTCTGAATTTTCAATGCTATTCAATTTTATTGCATAATTGCCGACTCTCACAGGGCTTATTGCGGACTTTCAAAATCAGGATAAGCTTGACTTTGGCCTGAGTAATGAGCTCATACCTTGCAGTGGCATAGAGGCTATTCACGGAACAGGTTGTGGATTTAAATGTGAAATAGATATGCAGGGATTTTATTTATTTATTTATTTTAATATTAATGCTTTTAATTAAGCTACATTTATAAATTGCATTTTTATGTATCTTAAGCTTTAACTGTTTTAATTAATTTAGTATTTAACAGTATTTAAATCTATTTTGGTGGCACTTTATCTGATTATTAGATATATTTAAAACATGGGAAGGGTTTCTGAAAGCATGAACTGTCCAAAACTATTCGAAAGTTTTACAGGGCAGGGATCTCAGGCTCCAGAATCTAAGGTTCAATTATCATTCACGGATAGCTCCATTTCAAGGGATGGATGCAGCAGCAAAGCCTTGCGTTTGATTTAAGCACATGGGGCTACAAAAAGGCTAACACAGCCCAAGAGGCAAATGCAAGGTTGGGCCAGATCAGGCACAATCTACCCCAATATAACCACCACCGCAACTGTCACGACAATATTGATTAAGGGCGTCGATACCAAGTGAGTAATTTTAACAAATCTTGACATTCTTAAACTTCAGATTGTTCAGCTGTTCTCATGGAATTGTATAATGCTAATGTGATAAAAAATTAACCAATCTTGCAACTTAGTCGTTATTGGGGCAATTACTTTTATTAATGAGCCAAATGGTTTCAAATTAACTATTTATGAGAGGAACTTTAAATACGTTGTACAGAGATGTAGTTAAAGGATGCAATTATAAAGTGGCCTTGAAGATTGTAAGGAAAATAAATGCACGACTAGAAACTTACAAAATAAATACTTGATGGTTTATGGAAAACAACCGTCAAGAAGAATGAGCAGAGAATCTCATAAGGAAAGCGTCTCATAAACCATTTGATCTACAGATCATTGTTTGCGCAGTACATATTGATTATTACAGCTTTTAAAAGCACTATTTATTGGTACTTGCAGGCGCTTACCTACCCTCCCAAGAAGTGATATTAGATATCACTACATATATTTCACTAGAAACAGAGAACAGATTTTGCAGATGAAATTCTGAAGTAGGGCAACACTATTCAAGTCTTTGTTATCTATTATCTAAATAAAGTTGCCCGACAGGTCTTACAGCTTGCTTCAGAGCTTCAGAAATGTCTTAAGCACTCCACTTAAATGCCATGAATAATAATGTTAAAAGCACATACATCACATCTCAAGAACCCAGTATGGCAGTGTTACAGAGATATTTTGTGTCATCATGTTTCCAGTCACAGTTAATCTTGGCGTAATTTTGGACAGATTTTCTGCGTGGATCTTATCTTTTGATGTTAATAATATTTAAGTGGTCACTTAGGAAAGCATTAACCACTCAGTATAAATCACTGATCTTTATGTCACACCTATTGCAAAATAATGTATACGAAAACAGCATGAGTGATGTGGCAAAAGAACTCTTTGGCAATTTGATGCAATGTAAAAATCAACCAAACTAATGCCACACAATTGCTTCCAGAGTGCTGCTGATTTGTGCTCCTCATACAATTAATTCCTACTTTAATAAGGATGATAAACTTGTGACATAAATTACCAGTAAAGGAGATTAAACCATATAGTATAAATGGAAACAAAACATAATTTCTGCAGAGAGATTAAGAAGTTAGGTGAAAAATGGACCACTTTTGGGAAAAACCTTTTTTTTAAAGCATTTTGGCAATTTCCTAGCACTTCAAACTTCTCTTATAGCTGTATTTTTTTGCCACTAAAAGAGTTTTAACATGGCTCTGAACTACGAGTCAGAATATTCTGCCCTTAATTACATCCAAGACCAGAGTCAGTTAGTGTCATGCCAATTTAGTAACTGTAGTGCAGATTAAGGTTTCCCGAGATTAGGGTGGACCTTAAATATCGCCTGACACGATTATAAGCAAAGCATTTTTTTTTCCAGATGTTCTAGCCACCATTCTTCCCCCAGCCATTAACACTAAAGACACATTTATTCTACAGATTGTGAAACTTTTCTGCTGGCAAGATGGTTGCCTTGTTTGTCTGACTAATTAAAGCCACACTTATTCATCATATGTGAAATGCTGCATGGTGTTTATAAAGAAGCTGAGAATGTGCTGAACAAAGACAAGACTATCCTAACATTTAGGATATCCTGTACTTGTCTTCCAAGGAAAGAAACTGAGAAAAACATGTTACTAAATTCCATACCAAATATACACACCAGATGGCTTTATTTTCATATGTGATTGTCAATATGTTGCGTATTAAATATTGTTGAAGATCTGCAAATATTCAAAATAAACCCGAGGTACAACAGAAATCTACTTTTCCATAACATTCCACTTCATTAAACCATTTATACAATTAAATTCAAAACATAATATAATACCTCAATATTACTGTTTTGAGAGTAATTTATGATAGGAAAGTTCACACTGCCTTACAAAGCAAATTGAGTTCATTTTCAATTATGCAAAATTCATAACTTCCTGTTCCATTGATGATCCATCTAAACAACAATGGATATTCAGGAAAGAGTTTCACTGTTAATAAATCAGTCATTATTTCTGACTATTTCGTCTGGACAGGATTCCGCCAGTACATGAAAAAGAAAAAATAATACAATAGTAACAAAAAGTTAACATTGTGATCTTTGGTGCTGTAGTAAGGCATTAGGCCAAGTTTACTGCTTGAAAGTAAAACATGGATTATTAGCACTGTTTCTCCCAATGTTCAAGGAAATGCTCATATTTCAAAACAATCTTATCAATTCCACCCAAAATCTCTCTACTTTTACAAACTACTGCTTCTTCATCAGCATTGATCTCTATTTCAAAGCCTTTGAATATATTGTTGCCTCCTAAATCCTAACTGCAATGCCATTCTTGAATTCCTCCAATCAGATTTGCACTCACTGCACTGCAACCAGATTAATCAAAAATCACTGCTGACATTCATTAATAGCAACCAGAAAAATTCCTCTGAAGACTCCTTCAGGAAATGTAGAGGAGGTTTGACCCAAAAGCAGAGCAGTAGAGATAATTCAGCAGTAAATGTTATTTTACTAATAAAATTCAAAATAACATGTGGGGGGGGGCACAAGTCAAGTGAGAACAGATACTTAACACAGCAAGGTAATGGAAGGCCAGGAGCAACTGGTTAAGGCTGACTAGCTCGATGAGTGAACAAAGGCTATGGATTAGCTGGGTTTAAATAGGCTGCAGGTGACGAGTTGGAAACAAGTGGCAGTGATTCTTGTTTGTTGACTGGAGACTGGGAGATGCATCAACCAAGCATTCTTATAAGATCAGATGACTTTTGACCTCACAATCTACCTTGTGATGAACTTACACCCTGCACTGCACTTTCTCTGTAGCTGTTATACCTTTTCCTGCACTGTTTTTGTTTTACCTTATTCCATCTCAATGCACTGTGTAATGATGTGATCTGTATGAATAGTAAGACAAGCTTTTCACTGTATCTCGGTACATCTGACAATATTAAACCAATTCCATTTTCCAACCAATTCCAATACCTATGTTCTAGCTGAGTGAGACTGCCTTTAATTGCATCAAATTTCATAAAGTATATCTATTATCAAAGTATATGCAAGAGACCTTGAGGTTCGTTTTCTTGCAGGCATTTACAGGGCAAAATACAATAGAATTGTACAAAAAAATTATACCTAATCAGAGAAAGAGTGACAACCAACCAATATGTCAAAGAAGACAAACTGTGTAAGTAAAAATAAAACTGAGAACATGAGTTGTAAAGAATCCTTGAAAGTGAGTCCATAGGTCAGAGGATCAGTTCAGAGTAGTAGTGAATGAAGTCATCCACATCAGTTCAGGAGCCTGATGGTTGTAGAGTAACAACTGTTTCTGAACCTGGTGGTGTAGGACCTCTGGTTTCTACATCTCCTGCCTGATAATGGTGAAAGAAGGCATGCCCTGAATGGTGGGGGTCTTTGATGATGGATACAGTTTTCTTGTGGCAGCACTCCATTTAAACATACTCAGTGGAGGGGCCGGCTTTGCCACAATGGACTGGGCTGTATCTGTCACTTTTTATAGCCTTTTCCACTCCTGGGCATGGTTGCTTTCATACCAGCCCATGAGGCAACCAGTTAGGACACTCCCCACGGTGCCTCTACAGATGTTTGTCAAAGCTTTTGGTGCCATGCCAAATCTACACAAACTTCCAAGAAAGTAGAGGTGCTGTTGTGCCTTCTTTGTGATGACACTAACGTGCTGGTCCCAAGAGAGCTACTGACCCTCTCCACCTTCATTCCTACAATGGGTGCTGGCAAATGGACCATTCACTTCTTCCTCTTGTAGTCGATAATCAGCTCTTTGGTTTTGCTGACGTTGAGTGAGAGGTTGTTGTTATGGCACCACGCAATCTGAATTTCAATCTCTCGTCTGCATGCTGGTTCATCACCACCTTTGATTTAGCCAGAAAATTTAAATACAGCATTGGAGCCATATGATTATAGATATAAAGTGAATAGAGCAAGGGGCTAAGCACATAGCCTTCATAGTGTACTTGTGCTGATGGTGAGTGTGATAGAGATGCTGTTGCAATCCCATATAATCTGGGATCTGCCAGTGAGGAAATCGAGGACCCAGCTGCACAAGCCCAGATCTTGAGTCAAGTAATGAGTTTCAAGGGGATGATAGTGTTGAATGCTGAGTTACCTGTAGTTAATGAAGAGCAACCTGACCTACACATCTTCATTGTCCAAGTGTTCCAGAACAGAGTGAAGAACCAATGAAATGGCATCTGCTGTTGACCTGTTGTAGTGGTTGGAGGCAAATTGGAGCAGATCCAGGTCACTCCTCAGACAGGTGTTGATATGTTTCGTGACCAACCATTTGGAATCACTTACCTACCAAAATGATAGGTGCAGAACTTCCAGATATGCCTTTACTTCCTACTTCAGGACTTTACTTATACTTCTGGACTTACCCAAGGGTTCATCCTGGGTGTTCTTTCTTCAAAAGTTGTGCTTTAATGATCCAATCCAAAAATTCATAAAGAAGTAAGGCAACTGTGGGATGGTTGACATGGTCAAATAAACTGTCTAGGCCAAGGCTACAGCGATCCTGCCCTTTCAGTATGTATTTTCTGCTTACCTAATCTAAATGCCTATTCAGGGCAGCAATGAAGGTCTTCCACCTCTGTCTGTCCTTGGCCACCTTCTCTATTGTACCCCAGGTGTGGTTCAGAGTCACTTCTGCCTCTACAGTACAGTGCCAAGTTGCCTTTGATCTCCCGGGTTTCCTCCACCCTTCAGTAGTCCAATGAAGTATTGTTCTAATGATGGAGTTGGCCTGTCTTCTCATCACATGCCCAATCCATCCCCAATGTTTCCTCATGATGATTGTGGCCATGTCCTCCTGGTGACATTGAAGGGGTAGGGCATGGTTGGAGATCTTTCCTGGCCAGAAAATACAGAGGATCATCCAGAGGCTCGTGATGTGGAATGATGACAGTTTGTCAAGGTTGTTCCCTATCATGCACCAGCATTCTGACCCCTACAAGAGAATAGATAGACACAGCTCTGGTACAACTTCACCTTGGGTGGATGTACTTGGTTGATCTCCATATGTTGCTCAGTGATCTGAAGACATTACTAGCTTTGATGAGTCTGCAGTGGACGGTGTCCTTGGACTCACCATCCTGCTAAATGCTGCTGTCCACGTAGGTGAAACTGCCGGTGCTGGGTAAGTTGACATCATATGCCTTGAAGGGAGGAGGAGACTCTACATTCAGGGTCATGGTCTCAGTATCTCTCTGGTGACACTGAGTACAACCTGTCCACCAAAGGTACACAGGTCCTGAGTTTTCTCACGCCTGTGCTGGTCTGTATGTGATAGTAATACGAGGTCATCCGCAAAATCAAGCTTCTCTAAAGTAGAGAATAGAGTCCATCTAATGCCTCTCTGTTTGTCTTTTGTTGTTTGTCATAACCCAGTCAATCATCAGGTTAAATAATATCACCGATACCACACAGCCTTGCGTTACTCCTGTCTTGACTTCAAAGCTCAAATTGCAATCCCCAACTGTGCAGGTGAAATTAGCATAGAAATTCTGGATAAGCTGGACAATTTTGGAAGGGATCCTGTGTACAATCTGAGAATTCACCAGAGGTTCTCCCTGTGGATGCTGTCAAAAGCCTTTTCAAAGTCCATGAAATTCACATAAGTCGTCTCTGCCACTCTGTGCACTGTTCTATATGCTATGTAGTGTCAAGATATGGTCAATACAGCCTGTTTCTCCTGAAGCCAGCTTGCTCGTTCCTTAAGCACACATCTACAGAATCTGTAATCCATTGGACAATGACTTTGGCAAGATTCTTGCTGGGCACTGACAAAAGTGTGATGCCACGACAGTTGATGCAATCACTTAGCTCTTTCTTCTCCGGGATCCTAACACTAACTCCCTTTGTCCAGTTCTTGGGTGCTTGTCCCCATTCCCAGATTATAGTAAACAGTGCTTGCAGGGTGGCTCCCGAAACTTTTGGTTCATCTTTGAACAGTTCAGCATCCAAATTATCATGTCCACAAGCTTTGCTGTTCTTTAATGATTGATTTACAGCAACAATCTCTTCCTTCTTGGGTGGATCTATGTTGATGCCAAGGTCCTCTACTGCCTTTTGTATGTCAGGTTCTTCATCTGGCGGTGGTCTATTCAGCAATTCTCTGAAATACTCTGTCCGTCATGCTTCTTCCTCGTTCTCAGTTGTCAAAAGCAATCCATTCTTATCTCTCACAGGATCACTGGCTCTGGCCTGGAACTTTCTGCATACCAGTTTTGAAATCTCGTAAATATTTCTATGATCGCCTTGAATCGCTGCTGCTTCATTTTCCTCTGCAAGGTCTTCCATGTAAACTCTCTTATCCTTTCTTACTAGTCTCCTCAGTATATGTTAGCTTCGGTGTATTGTAATTGAAATTTCTCCTTAATTCATGTTGATTTTGCATCTAACACTTTCTTATTAATTTTCTGTCTTTCTCCTAAGGCTGTCCATGTTCCCTGCTGTATCCATTCTTCGTTTTGCATTCCAGCTCTGTATCCTAGGAAAACTTTACTGCTCTCCTTGAAGGCCAAGGCATCCGTTTCCACTCTCTGTTGATCCTGTCTCTGACACATCCTCGTCAAGGTCTTGAAAGGCTTGGATACTGTTCTTATGCTGAATGGTGAATACAGATCTCACACTGGTGTCCTTGAGCTTTTCAACGTCAAAACATCTTTGTACATGTGTACAGGTCCCAGTGCTTCTCAGCTTGAGTTTCATCACTGCTACAATAAGTAATCATTTCCTGTATCTGCTCCTCTCTTCATCTTTACATCCTGCAAGGGTCATCTCCATGTACCATTGATCAATGGTCAATCTGGTTCTTGTTGTGCCCACTGGTTGAGCACTATGTCAGTTTGTGGATTTCACGGTGTGGAAAGAGGGGTCCCTCCCATGGCCAAATTGTTCACGGCACAGAAGTCCACCAGTCTTTCACCATTGTTTTTCATCATTCCACATCCATACATGTCCATTGCCCTAGTGAAGTGTGAGCTGTGATTTCCCACTTTGGTGCTTATATCTCCCATGACAAAGATTATGCCATGCTGTGATGTTAACTCTACCTCCAATTGCAGCTGTTCATAAAAGACATCCTTTTCTTCAATGTTACTATTATTAGTTGGGGCAGCGCACAGGATCACAGTCATGTTCACTTGCTTCCCGCTCAGCCTGACTCACATCAGCCCACCGTCGAATGGTTTCCACTCCAGCAACCACTTCTCAAAGCCTTTCTTCAAAATGAGAGCTGCACCATCATGATGTTGACCATCTTCCCTTCCTGAGTATGAAATTGTTTCAGAATCTGCTGGCTTTACTCTGCCAGACCCTGTCCATCTGCTTTCACTGACGCCCAGTATATGTAGGTTGTAATGAGGTACTTCTTCATTATTTGTGCTAGCTTGCCGGTGTTGTATATGGTTTATACATTCCAAAAGCCATTTTTGGTCTTAGTCTTGGCGGTGCTCAGGCCTTCGTTCATTGTGCCACTAGCTGCCTCTCAGTTATCACCACTGTCAGTCATACAAATCCCAGGTGCAGACTCAGGAATACCATTGCACACAGATTTAGGATTCTTCATTACAGTTTCCTTAACAATTTTTTTTAACCAGTCAGGCATGTGAGCCCTGAGCTGAATTCCCAAACCTGGAAGACCGGTGGACCACTCTTAGACTGTCCTCAGCCCTTTAACCTGTATGGCATGGCTGACCCTACCAAGAGTTAAAGCACAAGGCCCTGACTCCAGCCAACACAATTCTCCAGGTCATCGAGGCACACAAGTCTCCAAACCCTATGATAAGGTTGTGGTCTTCTTGGAGGAATTTTCTACTTAGCAGGTGACTAAAGAATCAGCCATATTATATGCCTGATTATCAAAAGAGGCTTTGAATGGGACTAGAGAAAGAAGTAAGCAATCAAGAATACCAGGTGAAATTCTGGATTTCAGAGGCAAAGAACAACATGTCCCTGCAAAGGTACCAGCCCTGCTCCTTATCACCTCCTTGTTCCAATCTTAGGGAGTCAACCGTTCCTACTTCCCTTTCAGTGTGGATGTTCACAACTCCAAGAAACCTTATAGTCTAGTGAGTTTTATAACAGCTCTTAACAACAGTGTTAATTAAATTCTTCACCTCTCATAGTCATAAACACTACAGCACAAAACAGGCCCTTCAGCCCATCTAGTCCACACTAAACTATTAGTCTACCTAGTCCCATCAATTTGCACCCAGATAATAGTCCTCCATGCCCCTCCCATTCAGATACTTATCCAAATTTCCCTTAAACATTGCATTCAAACCCTCTCCCAATGGCAGTTTGTTCCACACCCTCACCATCCCCTGTGAAAAAATACCTCCTCATGTTACCCTTAAGCATTTCACCTTTCACCCTAAACCATGACCTCTAGTTCTCATCTCAACCAACTTCAGTGCAAAAAGGCCTGCTTGCATTTACCTCTCATAATTTTGTATACTATACCTCTAATAAATCTCCCCTCTTTCTTCTATGCCCTGAGAAATAAATCCAAATCTATTCAATATTTCCCTATACCTCTGCTCCTCAAGTCCAGGCAACATCCTTGTAAATTTTCTCTGCACTCTTTCAATTTATTGATGTCTCTCCTGTAGGTGGATGACAAAATACTCCAAATTCAGCCTCACCAATATTTTACACAACTTCAACATAACATCTCAACTCCTGTATTCAATATTTAGACGTATGAAGGACAACATGCCAAAAGCTTCCTTGGCATCCTTCTACATGTGACACCATTTTCACAGAATAATGGATCTGTATTCCCAGATCCCTCTATTCTACCCACTCCTCAGTGCCCTGATGCTCACCATGCAAGCTTTCCGTGGTTTGTCCTCCAAAGTATAACACCTCACACTTGACTGCATTAAATTCCATCTGTCATTTTTCAGCTCATTTTTCCGGCTGGTCTGGATCCCACCGCAAGCTTTCACAGTCTTCCTCACTGTTCATTACAGCCCCGGTCTGGTATCACCTGCACACTCGTTGATTCAGTCCATCATATTATCATTCAGATCATTGATACAGGTTGCAGGCAACAATGGACCCAGCACCACCCCACTGTGGCACAGCACAAATCATGGACCTCTAGTCATAGAAGCAACCATCTGATACAATTCTCTGGTTTCTCCCACAAAGACAATGTCTAATCCAATTTACTACCACATCTTGAATGCCAAGTGACTGAGCCTTCTTGACCACACTCCCATGCCGGACCTTGTCAAAGGCCTTGCTAACCTCCATGTCGACAACACATGCACAGACTTGCTTTCATTAACTTTCCTGATTACTTCCTTGAAAAACTATATAAGATTGGCTAGAAACAACCTACCACACACAAAACCACATTGACTATCCCTAATCTGTCCCTGCCTATCCAAATACTCAAATATCTGGTCCTTTGGTATACCTTCCAATAATTACTGATGTCAGGCTCACCGACCTATAATTTCCTGGTTTGATTTTGAGCCCCAACCACTTTTAGCAGCTTCTTCAATAAGCTTTCCTCCCATCACAGGGTCAGATGTGGGATATATGCATTGAAGAGTGGCATTTTCAATGCCTAGATAACAAACCATTCTCTTCGGCAGCTTAAAATGAGAAGTGGCTGGTAACACTTGAACACGTAAGTTTAATGCAATTTGTGAGTAGAGTACCTTGCTCAGCCCCTTAAGCAACTGCATGCTGCAGGTTGGAAGACGTTGTTGAGGACTGCAACTCCTGCCAAGCATAAGGACCAGTGTGATCATAACAACCACAGAGAAAGGTCTGGGAATGCAACTGCGTTGCAGCATTGCCAAAGGTTTAGGGATAATCTCCATGACTATCTCTCTAAGTCACAAATAGTAACCAAATATTTAGTAAGTTCACTATTGTAACGCAGAAATAAATGGTACTGTGGAGCCTGTATGCAAACCCTCGGGAAAATTCTAACTACAGTGTGCTTGACTCCTCTCAGAAACCCATCACACTCAAAGCTCATGATACACATCGAGCACATTATTTTACCATTGAAACAATGACGCTGCTCTCTGTTAGGTCTGGTGGCTGCCTGCAATAAAGTCTGGAATAATGTCCAATGTAATAGCATTTTGTTATAAAATTCATAATTTTGTTCTGAAATGGGAACAGCAAGCACATAGGCTTCACCGCAATGAAAGAAAGGACAGCTAATGAGCGCAAAAAATGGAAGGCTCCAACAAACAACCAAGACAGAATCCTTTTGGCAACTGCTAATTTAAGACTGTCTCACATAAACTATAGCTGCATCCTTGATTAATAAATGTGCTTGAATCAAACTGTCCACCCTCAGATAATCTGCACAAAAGATAGATCAACATTTGTATTCAATGCAACAATCAAAGCAGGGTTTAAGTTATTACAAAAACAAAAATATCTCAAAGGTTTGTTATCACTACTTCTCACTCTGCTGTTTGCCCATAATGCCTAATTACATATCAACACTAAGATAAACTGCACTGCAGCAGATGGGAAGGCTTTACAACAAGGAGTCAAAACTGCCTTACGCATCACCAGCACCAGCCTACCGGCTATCAAGGACATGTGTGGAATGATGTTGTCCTCCATATTCCATATGCCAGAAGAGGTCCAGTAACATCATGTAGATCCCACCCACCCTGCTCATGGACTGTTTGCCCCACTCCCATCAGGGAGGAATCTGCATAGAATCCACACCAGGACCACCACACTCAAAATCATTTACTTTCCCCCAAACAGTAAGGCTGATGAAATCCTCCAGCCATTAACCCATCCGTCCACACCCTTAACCACTGTCAGCCACCTTATGTACAGACACTGCTTTGCCTAGTGTCACTTTATGGACATATAGTTATTGTGTTTTAGTATTACTATTGTGTTCTTTAACTTATTATGTTTTTTGTGCTTAATCAGATTCAGAGCAACAATTATTTCATTCTCCTTTACACCTGCACACAGGAAATGATAATAAAACATCTTGAATTTGCACAGTTCAATTCCACATGTGCAGTAGAAGGTTGCTGGGCTTTAGTCAAAGGCTGCTAATTGCTAGAAGCTCAGGCCCGGCTGCAGGCTGTTACCATTTGATGGGTTATTGGGTCACTGTGTTGTACTTGTTTTCTGGGGAGAAGACATGGATGCTAGACTAATGTAGGATGATATCAAGCTGTATAGACTGTGGGTGTGAGAATTCAGGGTAAGTTTATCCTGATAGCCCAGGAAATTTGTAAAATAGATTCCTTCTCTTAAAATAGAGTGTTGAAATAATGCTTTTGGAAATTGCCAACTCAGACACTTCTCTCTAATGTCTGATTAACTTCACAAGCTGATTCGTGTTTGAGAGGAGGAGTACCTTCTTTTAGCTCTTCACTTACACCAAAGGTACTTTCACAAATGAACTGCAGAATGGAGGGCAACATCAGTTTTGTACACTACTTAAATAACTTACAGTCCTGTTGATAAAAGACCAAAAGTACAAACAGTGACTGTCGTGGTTTATGAACCACTCTTTGTCATGCAGACCTTGTTAAAGTATACAATGACCTTTCTGTTAACTTAGGACATGCTGAGAGCTAGGGATATGATGTCATGACAGAAACTCAGCTTGTACCTTATTGTTATATAATTCAGAGTTTTGTGCTAATTGCACAGCATTATTTTAATTTATTTAAAGATACAGCAGTATAACAGGCCCTTCCAGCCCAATGAGCTTGCACTGCCTGATTACACCTCTGTGACTATTTAACCTACTAACCTGTACGTCTTTGGAATGTGTGAGGAAACCGGCACACCCAAAGGAAACCCACAGAGTCACGGGGAGAACATATAAACTTCTTATGGACAGCAATGGGAATTGAGCCCAGATCGCTGGTGCTGTAACAGCGTTCCGCTAACCGCTACACCATCGTGCCGTATGAAGAGGAACTGCAAGGTGTGATTGTGGGCCTAGTATTTTAAGGGTCTTTCCAAAAATGGAATTTGTTGCAACCCGCGATTGGGAAGAAAAGAAAACTGCTCTCAATATGGAAACAGAACAAAAACTTACCTGCCTCACGTCATGTGTTGCTGGAGGCCGAGACGGGCCAGAGATAAACGGTCTTTTTACTCATGAGAATAAGAATCTTGCTGACACAAAGAAATAAAGGCTGCAGGTGGCACTGGACGTCAAGAGGAGAAGCATCGCGCCATATTCTGGGTCCAGTGCAGCAAGCTGTTTAACGACCAAACCAGGAGAGCAAAGTTCAGCGTGGTTGCAGATCCATGCACATTTTGGCTGTTCACCTCATCCCAGCACCTCAGACTACTATCAGCCATTCTCAGTGATATCATTCTGCAGAATCACCCACTTTGCTTCTGTACCTGTTCCTTCCTTTCCTATTAGCTTCCTCATAGTTCCACCCACCACTCCCACTCATTCTCATCCATATTACTTTCTTCCTCTCAGAAACCCCCCTCCCCTCCACTATCCAACATCTATCATCTATCCCCAGTGATTCGCATCAATCAGTCTGGTTCATGAACCACTGTCATACAGACCTTGCTGAGATATATGCCACAACTGCCATTCCCAGCTTTGTTCTTCCCTTGTTGATGTGAACACTGAGTGAAACATACTCATATTCCGAATGTTGTGAAATTCTCACCTTGGGTAGACAGTAGACATACGAGAAGTCAATTCCTCACTCGTTTCCTAACTCATTCTGCTAATGTAGGACTCACAATTATCATGCATGAGTAGCTCAGACACAAGTAGTATCAGTTGATTGGACTTTCTCCTGGACAGCCACACTTCACAATAAGTAAGAGAAAATGATGGTAGAAAAAGTCCAGTCGAAGGTTGTTCTGCTTTATTTAATAGAAAAGGTTCTGCAGACACTGGAAATCCACAGTAACACAAACAAAACATGGAGGAACTCAGCAGGTCAGGCAGCATTTATGGAAAGGAATAAAAAGTTGACGTTTTGAGCCGAGACCCCTTATCAGGAGCAGCCTCCTTTGAGCTTTCCATGGTGGTGACTGGCCCTCCAAACACATAGACTACAAATGAAAGGATCACAGTCCATTACAATGAAGGCCTTACACACAGACACAACAATCATGAGCCAATACGTTTCTGCATTGTGAGAGCATAATCTCTGGGTGCTGACGTATCTGCACACCTTAAGAATTATAACAGGTAGCTTAGCCTCATCCCTATTACAGTGATCTGTAATATGGCCAAATGAGTCAAATGCTAAGAGATAGTCACGAAGTGCAATAAGGCCACAAGGGAGATGGTGATGAACAGAGAATCCATTCAAGGTACATCACCTTTCACCAATTGTTCTTCAGAAGACCAGAGTCAGTATCTGGCATCCTGTCTTATGTCCGACTAACTGAGTTGGTCTGTACAGGGTTAGGTGGAACGGTCTTTATCTGATTCTTCATGGGTCCCAAATATTTGCTGGCTGCACTGGCAGCTTGTGCATGGATTTAGCAGGTTATCTCTCCCAAGACTATTGTGCACAAGCAACCTAACAAATGGCAATTAAGTGCTGAGGTAATCCTCGATTTCTTCTGTTGTCCACACCTCTTTCTCACCGGTGCTCTTGGCTCCTAATTGCTGTTATCATGAAGCTGGCTTGCAAATTCAGCACTGTATAGGTTGAATAATCAAGCAGCAATTACTTACATCTCACCCAAAATTTGAGGAATGTAAATTGAAATGTAACAACACTATATCTCGTTGTGTCGTTTTGGACAAGTTCCACAGATGTATTGTGGAAAGCATTCTGACAGGCTGCATCACGATCTGGCACAAGGCACCCGATCTTGAAGGGAAGAAGCTGCAGAGGGCTGTAACTCAACCAGCTCCATCATGGGCACTAGCCTCCCCAGCATTGAGGACATCTTCAAAAGGCGATGCCTCACGAAACAGGATCCTCAACATCCAGGACATGCCCCCTTCTCATTGCTACCATCGGGGAGGAGATACAGGAGCCTGAAGACACACACTCCCTGTCTTAGGAATAGCTTCATACTCTCCGCCATCAGATTTCTAAATGCACCATGAAAACTACCTTACCTTTTGCTCTCATTGTGCATTATTTATTCTTGCTTATATTTCTTATTGTAATTTATAGTAATTTTTACATGTTACACTATACTGCTGCTGCAAAATAACGAGCTTTCACAACCTACGTCAGCAATAATAAACCTGATTCCGATTCTGTTGCTTTTCTGCACAGTGCTCCAGTGTATTATGTCTAACAGTAAGGGAACAATTGGCACAAAACTGCTCATCCATTCCAAATCATTATCATCTTGACCAGTCAAGATAGCATTGAGCTACGATGTCCATGGAGGTCATGGCTCAGTCCTAGTTCATTGTTGTGTATTTTATATTACAATAATATTTTAATAATCTCATATAAATATTGTCTAATCAAGCATTCTTGTTCATTTAAATAATTCATTATGGGTGACATGTATAAATATGTGAATTGCATACGTCTTCACACTATCACATGAGAGCTGGGTGCCTTGCTTAAAGTAAACTCAAAGCTAGACCAATTTGGGCTCATGCGCCTTCCTTTGAATTAGTTTAATGTGTTGAAGCTACAAAATGTAACATTCATAGTGATGGTTTTGGGGACAGTACAGAGAGGGGTCAGGGTAGAGTTTAGGAACAGGAACAAGGAGGAGTTAGGGGTTGGGGCAGTTATTGAAAAGTCATGGGCAGGAACTGTTAGCCAAAGTCCAGGCTGGAGTGCTCTGCAGTTGAAGACCAGCAATCCCCATGAACTGAGGCTAAAGGCCAGCAGACACTGAGGATGAAGTCCAGTGGTTAAAGACTGCGGTTAGTGGACCCCGTGGATGGAGGTTGATTACCCCTCCAGTTTCGCGAGGCCCCTTGGGTCGGCGAGCCCTGGAGTCAGAGGCCCATGTAAGTAGGAGGCATGAGGGATGGTGACACCCCAACAGGTTGGCAAGTTGCAGGGTCAAAGGTCTGTGCGAGTCCGAAGTTCAGGGTCTGGAGTTCGAAGTCCATGATTAGCGAGTTCATGGGTCGACTTCAGAGGTCTAAGCCCAAAGGGCGAAGAGGTTGGCGAGTCCAGAGGTCAAGGCTCAACAGTTAGCGTTTCCGGAGATTGGAGGCCCAATGTCCATGAGTCCATGACTCTGGGCCAGGGACTGGTGACTGGAGTCCTGGAGGTGGCCTTTTCCTGGGATTGGAGGCCTGTGTGTATGAGTGGGTGGGATGGGTTAGAAAGGGGCTTGTTTTGCTGTTGTTGTTGTTGTTGTTGCTAGTGTTGTGCACATGCTGTACTGGCGGTGAAATGTGTGACGACACTTGCATGCTGCCCCCAGCACATCCTTAGGTTGTGTAGTTGTAATGCAAACTACGCATTTCACTGTTATGTCTTAAAATAAATCTGAATCTGATTCTGAAAATTATTGCTCCTGTCTGTTGTCTCTTTAATATTTCAGTAATATTTGAGTAATCTTGTATATATGAAGTTAGACTTACAATTAGGGCTCCAGTGTCTTCCTTTAATGTTTTGGAGTTACAAAACACAATACTGCCAAGCAATCGTGTTTATGAAGTAATTGTGCAATACTATTCCAGCTAACCATTCTCTTGCTAGTTAAGTTAAAGTTCAAGTTTAAATGAATACCTAAGAATACAGCCAAATGAAACAGTGTTACTCTGGAGCCAAGGTGCAAAACATAGTACCAAATGTCACACACAGCACAAGACACATATAGTACATAAAATAGCAAGCACATGTACGATATCAGTAAGTACACACAAAAAATACATAATCCAAGACCCTGAGTCAATAGATGTTGCAGCAGTCTGCAGTCGAGCAGAACACAGCTTGTCTTCTGCCCAGCGAAACCTGGGAACAGCACCAACTCCACCGTGGACACCACGTGACACCACCTCTGGAGGGGCAAACCAACTCTGAATCTGATGCCTCGCTCTTGGGCAGTTATAAACAGGTAACACCGCGGCTTGAGGCTTTTCCCTCCTACAACCAAAGACACGCAGCTTCTCCGCTGTATGTCACCTACCACCAATAAATCAGTGAGTCAGACTTCCAACATTCAACATTAACCATGTCCAACAGGGTCTTACAATCACATGAGAAGTGACTAAAGCAATCACACTTTAGTTAAATGTGGAAAGTAACAACAAGAGAAAATAAATTTAAAACGTGCTGCGCATTTAGTTAAGATTCACTTTTCATCTGTATTGATTTTTGTGTCATCAAAAAATGAAAAACATAATTTAACCTTTATTGAAAAAGCATATTATGCAAGGTATGACCATCAAAAATTCAGAAAAAAACAATAGTCGTAAGTGTCTAAATGAACTTTTACCAAGAATAGGTTTTGAAAATGAATATTTTCCTTTGTGGTCCTAAGATCTAAAACATATTACTATCCCTCTAAGGTCCCCGTACAGCTGGCTGTTTTATACAGCCAGATGGAGGTAGATACATTTCCCAAGTGAACAATTGTTTTCATTCCCCTACTGTGCCACCAGAAATTATAAGTGGAAACTAAAATGCAACTAAATACCTTCAATCTACTCTTGTGATCAGTGATAAATGCAGCTCTACATGTTAAAGGTCACTGGAAGACTGAGCTACAATACTCTACAGTCTAATCATATCAAAATGTGGTTATACTGCCACCTAGTGTCATAAATAATATTAGCAAGAAGGCTTTGCAGCAACAGCACACGCAGTCCAAATTTTTTAGTAACATGCAACACAGGTTTAATAATGGGGGAAAATTTACATCCTTTCTCAAACCACTGCTGATTGTCTGCAAGTATGTAGAGTTCGAATATTATTCAATCATATATGTCTATTATCCAAATGCTGAGCTATAAGTAACCATTTTTAATTTTTTGCTCAGTCTAATTAATCATTAAAATTAAAGGTCAAAATTCAATCCTGTCAATAACCCCAAAAATGCTTTCTATTGTGGATAAAAACAAGATTGCCTACCTTTGTAGCTTCACATACTCATGCATTGAAATCCCAAAATTAATCAGTAGATTTTATTGTGTCTAATATCTCTCTAACCTATTCATTGTTCATATAAATTGAATTATTGCAGACATATTTATAAATTGCAAAAGACTGAACAACACCTTAAATACTTATTTAAAAAAGAATTCACCTCGATTTTCAATCCACCTACACAAATGAGGTGGGGCAACAAAGAATTTGCCAGAGACCCCCAGCAGGTCGAGCAGCATCTGTGGGGGAACGAAATTGCTGATGTTTCACCGAAAATGAGGCTAGTATGTGGGGGGAAAAAAATCAGGAAAATCCAGCATCAGGAGCATAAATGGAGAGATTTCTTTTCCTCTTCGTAGAGGTGTCTTTAACCAGACAGTAAATGTTTATGCTAAGTATTAGGAAATTTCAAAAGGATTTGAAAAAGGATTTTTTTTAATCCTGAGAGTGGTTGAAATATAATACACATATCCTGAGGGAGTGCTGGAGGCAGGTATTATCACAATATTTAAGATATTTAAATGAGCACTAGAAACAATATGGACTGAACAATGAAAAAATGGGATTAATATGGACAGGTACTATTTGGCCAACACAAGAACTGTGGGACAAAGGGTCTGATTCTGTGCTATACAGTATGACTACTACTCTCTGATTTTAACTACGTTTACTAACTGTTCCCATCCTTAAGTAATGGTTCTAATTTTAAACACATTTATGGATTCCATCCCAAACTCCACTTTTTGGTACCTAATGAAATTAATAACCTCAGAATCTGATGTTAGCAATTTCATTGGGTGTCTGATGTAATTTTACTTTAGCAGGAAATTTCACATAGTGGCCAACTCACAAATGATATTGGCTTCAATATAACATAATTTATGTATTTAAATTTTAAGACCAATCATCCATTAATATACATCAATATGATTTCCATTTGTTTTGACAATTGAACGTCATAATGAGTTGGCCCTTGACTGAGTTCTGGCATTTAAAAAACAGTTGCTTACATATTTTCCATTTACCTTAGTTCTCTTAATATCCAAACACCTTTCACTTCTGAGTTCATTGCAACAGCAGTTCTGAGAAAGGGTAACTGACCAGGAATGTTGACTGGTTTCTATTTCCACAGATGCTGTCTGACTGGCCAAGTTCTTCCAGCACCTGTTTCAGATTTCCAGCATCTGTAAGTTTATTTCTTCTGTCATTTATGACTGGAATATACATGGTGACTCTGTATCCTAAGCTCTCTGGTGTAAAAAATTCCAATGACTCGATATCTTTTGAGTTCAGTTTTTCTCATTTCAAAGGGCAACTTCTTACACTGCAGTTATTCTTTCTGGGAAACACCAGTCAAACACCACATCGTTCCAGAGTTAATATCAAATTTAATCAAATGACATTTTTATGTGCTGTGCAAAACATTGACTAAACTTATTTCATATTTCTTCATAGGACAATCTATAATCCTGTTCAGGAGTCAGTACCACTAAACCATTTGTTACACCCCTTCAAAGTCAAATACAGTGGATACTGGTTAATTGGGCTATTGGTTAATCTGGACAGCCACTTATTTGGGGCAAATTTTAAAGAACAAAATCTGATCAAGAAAACAGCTAGGATTTTCTTCATTTATTTGGGACATGATGCCTATTCAATGGGCCAGGAAACAATCATTGAATAGTTTCTAACTAGTGTCAGTTGCATGCACTTACGTGGCCATTAGACACCATACCGAGCTTCAAGCAACGCTTTTAAATAGCACAGTTGGGTGCGTTTGTCTTCAAAAAGCAATCATTTTTGTCACTGATAGTTGATGAGAAATAAACAGTAAGACAATTCAGAACTGTTTTGCTCACTGCGGTTTCAACCATTCAGTCTTGGAGATGTGAGAAACGATGGGGAGTGAAAATGAAATGATTTCACTACTTCAACAAGTTAGGAATTACAAAGAATTTGAAGGTATTGATAATCATATTGAACATTATAATAAAATGAAGATTTGAAGGATGCAATTGTCAATAGCTTTGTATGAAGGCAGTCCATTATCTGCACTAGATGTCTGTGCTGATTTTGTTCATTTACAATCAAAAAGATGCGATGTGGATGGAATCCCACATCAATATTAGGAACTAATACAGTTTTATAGTACTATAGTCATATTGACAGTTTTCTAATTTGTTCTGTACTTCATTTAAATGTATAATTTGTTGCTCAGTTTGTCTATTTTTATATACTTTTTTAACCATTTTCATGAAAGTTTTGCTAATTGGGGCAGCTGCTTAATTGGGCCAAAATGAAGTGGTCTCAATGTGTCCCAATTAATCAGAATCCACTGTACATCCTTTCTCATTTAAAGACAAAAATATATACAATACCTGAAGTATGGTTAGTAAAGTTCACGGAGGTCAACAGACATTTTGTACTGCTGTACCCCAGGCCACTGTGGGAGGCGAGGGAGGAGATTGCTGAGCCTCTGGTGATGATCTTTGCATCATCAATGGGAACGAGGGAGGTTCCGGAGGATTGGGGGGTTGTGGATGTTATTCACTTATTCAAGGAAGGGAGTAGGGATAGACCAGGAAATTATAGACCAGTGAGTCTTACTTCAGTGACTGGTAAGTTGATGGAGAAGATCCTGAGAGGCAGGATTTATGAACATTTAGAGACATATAATATAATTTGGAATAATCAGAGAGGTTTGTGAAGAGTAGGTCATGCCTTACGAGCCTAACTGAATTTTTTGAGGATGTGACGAAACACATTGATGAGGGAAGAGCAGTAGATGTAATGTATATGGATTTCAGCAAGGCATTTGATAAGGTACCACATGCAAGACTTATTGAAAAAGTAAGGAGGCATGGGATCCAAGGGGACATTGCTTTATGGATCCAGAACAGGCTTTCCCACAGAGTGGTTGTAGATGGGTCATATTCTGCATGGAGGTCGGTGACCAGTGGCGTGCCTCAGGGATCTGTTCTGGGATCTTTACTGTGCGTGATTTTTATAAATGACCTGGATGAGGAAGTGGAGGGATGGGTTAGTAAGTTTTCTGATGATACAAAGTTTGGAGGTGTTGTGGATAGTGTAGAGGGCTGTCAGAGGTTGCAGCGGGACATTGGTAGGATGCAAAACTGGGCTGGGAAGTGGCAGATGGAGTTCAACCCAGTTAAGTGTGAAGTGGTTCATTTTGATAGGTCAAATATGATGACAGAATATAGTATTAATGGTAAGACTCTTGGCAGTGTGGAGGATCAGAGGGATCTTGGGGTCAGAGTCCATAGGATGCTCAAAGCAGCTGTGCAGTTAGTCCTGACGAAGGGTCTCAGCCTGAAACGTCGACTGCACCTCTTCCTAGAGATGCTGCCTGGCCTGCTGCATTCACCAGTAACTTTTATGTGTGTTGCGCAGGTTGACTCTGTGGTTAAGAAGGCATACGGTGTATTGGCCTTCGTTAATCGTGGAATTGAATTTAGGAGCAGAGAGGTAATGTTGAAGCTATATAGGACCCTGGTCAGACTCCACTTGGAGTACTGTGCTCAGTTCTGGTCGCCTCACTGCAGGAAGGATGTGGAAACCATAGAAAGGGTGCAGAGGAGATTTACAAGGATGTTGCCTGGATTGGGGAGCATGCCTTATGAAAACAGGTTGAGTGAACTCGGCCTTTTCTCCTTGGAGCGACGGAGGATGAGAGGTGACCTGATGGAGTTGTTCAAGATAATGAGAGGCATTGCCCGTGTGGATAGTCAGAGGCTTTTTCCTAGGGCTGAAATGGCTGCCACAAGAGGGATTAAGGTACTTGGGAGTAGGTACAGAGGAGATGTCAGGGGTAAATTTTTTTCCGCAGAGAGTGGTGACTGTGTGGAATGGGCTGCCAGCAACGGTGGTGGAGGCGGATACGGTAGGGTCTTTTAAGAGACTTTTGGATAGGCACATGGAGCTTAGAAAAATTGAGGGCTATGGGTAACCCTAGTAATTTCTAAGTAGGGACATGTTTGGTTCAACTTTGTGGGCCGAAGGGCCTGTATTGTGCTGTAGGTTTTCTATGTTTCTATTTTATATGGGGATCCCACAGCCTAAAGATTTTCCTCCAAATTACACTCTGGCTTTGAAATATAATTGTCAATGTCAATACAATGTTTTGTCTTAGGCACATACGTATAGTTAGGGGGACTAAGACCTTTGCACAGTACTGTAGTAATCTTATGTATTTCACAGTACTGCTGCCACCAAAAAAAAATCAAATTTCATGACATATGCGAGTGATGGGAAACCTGATTCTGATATGGGTCTCTAATGTGCACTGAGAGCGGGAAGAGAAGGCAATCATAGTTGGGAAAAGGGGAAGGGAGTAGGAAACACCAGAAAGACAATCTGTAATGGTCAGTAGCTTGGAATCAAATGACCTTGCCTCCACCCTCACACCCTGACATTACCAATATCCTTTGCTCCTGCCAGATTTACAAGCTCACTCTCTGCTCCACATTGACAAACACAGAACTGTGCAAACGTCTTAGGCACCCAAGCTATATACATCTATGTGCCCAAGACTTTTGCACTGTACTGTACACCCACATCTACATGAAGCACTGTCACAGGAAAGCAGCATCCAGCAGGGACCCCCACCATCTAGGCTACGCTGATGTCAGGCAGGAAGTACAGGAGCTTCAAGACCCACACTGAGACTCAGTGACAGTTATTACACCTCAGTCATCAGGATCTCCTTTCATCACCAGATGCCTAAGACTTTTGCACAGTATTGTATTTGTCAACGTAGAGCAGAGAGCAGGCTTGTAAATCTGGAGAGAGCTAAGGACGTTGGGAATGGTGAGAGTGAAACACTGCGGGAGGAGTGTGGGACAGGTGGCAGAAAAGGACTGTCGGGGCGGGGTGGTTGGTGCAGGCGCAGACACACTCACACCCAGCCCTGACACTCCAGGCAACGTCATTTGATTCCAAACTATTAGTTTATTGATCATTACAGAATATCTCTCCAGTGCTTCCTGCTCCCTCCCCTCTGCCCTTTCCCCCTCAACCATGATTCCTCTCTTCCTGCCCGCTTCCCACTCTCGGTAGATTATAAAGAACCCATCTCAGAATCAGGTTTACCATTTCTGATATATGTTATGATTTTGATTTTTTGTGGCAGCGGTTCGGTGTAATACATAAAATTACTACAATACTTAGGCGCTCTAGCATTATATATGTGCCTAAGACTTTTGCACAGTACTGTATCTTCACTAGAGTAACTCATGTTAGTGGGAAGACAGTCCTCTGCTATTTTCCCAAGGGCTATTGGCAGTGAGCACTAGGTGCTGGACTTGCCAGTAATACCTTCATTCCACAAATAAATATTTAAAAATCAGCAAACTAACACGTCTACTCAAGGACACTCAGTCCTCCCTTATTGTCATTTAGAAATGCATGCATTAAAAACAACACAATGTTCCTCCAGTATGATATCACAGAAACACAACGCAGACCAAGACTAAAACTGACAAAGACCACATAATTATAACATATAGTTACAACAGTGCAAAGCAATACCGTAATTTGATAAAGAGCAGACCATGGGCACGGTAAAAAAAAGTCTCAAAGTCCCGATAGCCCCAACATCTCATGCAGACGGTAGAAGGGAGAAACTCTCCCTGCCGTGAGCTTCTAGCGCCGCAAACTTGCCGATGCAGCATCCTGGAAGCACCCGACCGCAGTCTGACTCTGAGTCCGTCCGAAAACTTCGAGCCTCCGACCAGCCCTCTGACACCAAGCACCGAGCACCATCTCTGCCGAGCGCTTCGACCCCGCCCCCGGCTGCCAAGCAACAAGCAAAGCTGAGGATTCGGGCCTTCCCCTCCGGAGATTCCGGATCACACAGTAGCTGCGGCAGCGAAACAGGCATTTCAGAAGTTTCACCAGATTTTCCTCCATGCTCTCACGTCTGCCTCCATCAAATCAGGATTGTGCATGGCACCCTACCTGACAGATAACTGATATTCATCACCGGAGAGGCCGCACACGCTGCATTGCACCGCCATCTTCTCCTCCTCCTCAACACAATGCATGACACTTCCTCCACATATCCCCTTATTGTAGAGTGCCCAAAGTAAGAAATTTTGTCATGAGTCCAGTTCAGAGATTGCTAATGTTCTCGGGAAGACTTCCCTGAGTGGGGGACGGAGAGGAACACGGAGTCAGACTGACGGGGAAGCACAAGAGATGCTGGAAATCCAGAGCAACACAAATGCTAGAAGAACTCAGCAAATCAGGCAGCACCTGTGAAAATGAGCAAACAGTCGACATTTTAGGCCAAGTCCCTTCATCAGGACTCGTGATGAAAGGAGATACTGTAGATTAAACCAGTATTATACAGAACCTGCACTGAGGGGTATATTGAGACTGAAATCAGATCCAGAGAGCCAGCAGTCACGACTATATGTATCATATAGTGGATTCAGAGAGAGCTATCACAATAGTTATGCTTTTAACTTGACAGGAACGTTGGTGAGTTGCCAGTGCCTAACTCAGTGGCCTGACATTTACTCAGGCAGCCTCCCCTGGTCTGACTATAAACCAGGCTCTACATGCTGAGAAGGCCTGATTCTGCAGAGTAGGTCATACTGTTTGCAGGCCATGTGCAAATTGGTTGAAAATCACTGAAGAGGCATCTAGTGTGAACCGCAAGCTACTGGATGCCATACTGCATGCCTGAACACAGCTTGTGCATTAGCAAATGAAATATATGGGGGAGGTGTGCAGAAGGAAGAGCATGGAATTCACATCGCACACAATGTCTATGTTCTTAACATTTCCTTCAAAAATTCAGTTGCATAGCCTACATAAATATTCAGTTATGCTCCAGAACTTTTGCCTATATATTTATTCTTATTCTTCAGTCCCCTTTATATAAAAGAATGACATACCTTGCATTGTTGGTTGGTGTAACTGAATGCTAACATCCTGTGATTCATGCTCAAAAACATTAAGTCTCTCAACATCAAAATTTTCCAATCTGTCACCATTTAAAGAATATTCTACTTTTCACTACCATTGTGGGCAACTTCATTTTTCTTCACATTATATTCCACCTGTCTCATTCTTGCCTCATCATTTAGTCTGTCTAAGCCTTGCACAGTCTTTGCTTCCTTCTGCAGTTTATTTCCCATGAAGCTTTGTATCACAAAGAAATTGTACATGTTCTGAAGTAGAGTTCCAAATCTGAAACCTCAGCTGTCTTTCTTTCCAGATATGCTTCCTGACCTGCTGTTTTCAGAGTTTCTGTTTTCACTTCAGATTCCCAGCACCTGCAGTTCTTTTGATTTTCATTCTTATGCAAGTCTTACTTAATCCTTAATTAAGTCACTGGTTGAATTGTAAGTACCTGAGGCACAAGCAATAGTTCTTGCATTCCAAGTATATCACAGAGCTTCCAGTTTCTTTTCCTTAATGTTTGTTTGTCGTATCCATAGAATAAGCAGTCTCAGCGTATTGTGGAGAGTGTTTTTGCTTCTTCATTCAGAGCAGGTGAAAAACTGCAAGAGCTGTAGCCTCCCCAACACAGAGAAGATGCAGCTGAGATGCAGTGAGGGTGGCTGATCGTTTAAGGCCTTAGCCAGCATATTCTCTGCAAAGCACGTGAACTAGGACTGTGTTGCAACGGCAAGTCTACGGAGTCACTGTAGGTGTCAACCTCCTGGACGCAGAATGTTTATGTCATACAAGAATGCAATACACAGGCTGTAAAAGCAGATTTCTCCACACCAAAGTGAAAACAGGAAATGCAGCAAACATTCGACAGGAATAGGCAGCAGTGCCTCCAATAGATCCTGATTTTATTTCAGATTTTCAGCATCTGTAGTTTTTCTGTTGACTTTCTTCCGTATTTAGCAGAAATGTTATGCAAAATTATCAATACACATGTACAGCTGCTAGATGGTAGTATTTTGAAGTAATGGGACAAGGTGTGTTTTCTGGAAAGCTACACTGCTAAAATAGACCTGGAGGGAAGGGAAAAGCAGAAAGAGTGAGGAACCCATCTGAAGCCTGGATAGCTGCAGAAGAATCATATCACTAAGTCAAGATATAAATGTAGATTTTTAGATGTGATCATGTCTTGCTGAATTTGTAAATTTCTGGTGTTTTATAGAATAGTTAATTCAATAACAGCCAATCCTTAAAACAAACAACAGCATTTCTAAGCTGGTGAAATGAAAGCTACTCACTTAAAGTTTTACATATTCAGTTCTGAAATTCTGAAAATATTTTGGCTTAATGTCGTCCTGCAGTAAGTAAATGTAAAAAGCAGAATTACAATAGGAGTCGGAAGGAAAGTAAATATAAATATTAACCCAATATATTGTAACATGCAAGTGATAGTTTCCAATATTAGAGTAAAACAGTAGCATAATATTTTTCTTCCCCTGTTTTCATGGCATTTGCCATTTGAGATAAGAGGGTGACACTTCCATTAAAAAGTAAAGGAGAATGATACCTAGGCAATCCTACCTTTCAATAACTTAATCTGTTGTAGTGGGAACTTGTTCCAGTACTAATACTGAGAACTTCTAATGTTGGTTAAAAAATGTGAGATTAGGACAAACAGGGAAGCCAGACTCTAAGAACAAAATAACACCACCTGAGAAAATAAGACATTAGGAACAGGAACAGGCCATCTGGCCCTTTAAGCCTTCACAGTTATCCAATATGATCCTGGCTAATCTATGTTGGCCTCAACTCCTCTTCCTCCATACTTCTCCATTCCTCAGTCTATCAGCTATTTGGCCATATCCACTTCAAAAATTTACAATGATCCAGCTTCCAAAACCAGGCAAGAGATTCAGCACATTCTCTGAGAGGGAATTCCCACATACCTCAGCTTTAAATACCAGCCCCTTATCTTATAGTTATGTCCATTTGTTTGACCCTTTCCATTTAATGAAAATATCCCACCATCTACCCACATAAGCTCATACGTGTTTAAATGTCACCTCTATCCTTCTAGATGTCAAGGAACAAAGGCCTAAACTATTTAGTTTCCCTTGGTAAGATAACCCTCTCATCCATAACACCATAAGGCCATAAGAGATAGGAGCAGAATTGGGCCATTCAGCCCATCATGCCTGCTCCGCCATTTCATCATGGTGGATCCATTTTCCTTCTAATTCTATTCTCCGACCTTCGCCCCGTAACCTTTCAGGCCCTGACTTATCAAGAACCTAGCAACCTCTGCCTTAAGTATACCCAATGAACTGGCTGCCGCAGCTGCCTGTGGCAATGAATTACACAGGTATATCATCCTCTGGTTCAAGAAATTCCTCCTCACCCTTATTCTAAATAGACATCCTGTATTCTGAGGTTATGCCCCTGGTCCTAGACTCCCCCACTTTAGAAAACATCCTCTCCACATCCACTCTATCCAGACCTTTTAATATTGATAGGTTTCAAGGAAATCCCTCTCCCCCATTCTTCTAAATCCCAGTGATTACAGGCCCAGAGTCATCAAACACTCCTCATACAATAATCCTTTCATTCCCGAAATCATTCTCATGATTCTCTTCTGAACTCTCTCCAATGTCAGCACATCCCTTCTTAGGTAAGGGGCCCAAAACTGCTCACAATACTCTAAGTGAGGCCTCACTAGTGCCTTATGAAGCCTTAGCAGTACATCTTTGCATTTATATACTAGTTGTCTCAAAATGAATGCTAATATCCCATTTGCCTTCTTCACCACCAACTCAACCTGCAGAGTTAACCTTCAGGGAATCTTGCTTGAAGACCCCCAGATTCCTTTGCACCTCTGATTTTTGAATTTTCTGCCCACTTAGAAAATCGTCTACGCTTTTGTTCCTTCTACCAAAGTGCATGAACATAAACTTTCCTAATACTGTATTCCATCTACTACTTCTTTGATCATTCTCATAATCTGGCTGAGTCCGTATGCAAGCTCCCTGCTTCCTCAACACTATCTGTGCTTCCACCTATCTTCGTAACGTCTGCAAACTTGGCCACAAAGCCACAAATTCTTTCATCCAAATCATGGGTGTATAATGTAAAAAGAAGTGGTTTCAACACCAACCTCTGTAGAACATTAGTCACCAGTAGTCAACTAGAAAACACTGCATTTATTCCCAACCTTTGCCTTCTGCCAGTCAGCCAATCCTCTATCCATGCTAGTGTCTTTCCTGTACTTCCATGGGCTCTTACCTTGTGAAGCAGCCTTAGGTGCAGCACCCTGTCAAAGGTTTTCTGAAAATCCAAGTACACAACATCAACTGATTCTCCTTTGTCCATCCTGCTTGTTACTTCTTCAAAGAATTCCAACAGATTTGTCAGGCAAGATTTTCCTTTGAGGAAACCACACTGACTATAGACTATTTTATCATGTGTCGCTAAGTACTCTGAGACCTCATCCTTAACAATTGACTCCAACATCTTCCCACCACTGAGGCCACGCTAACTGGCATATAATTTCTTTCTCTTCCCTCCCTTCATGAAGAGTGGAGTGACATTTACAATTTTCCAGTTTTCTGAAACCATTCCAGAACCTAATGCTTCTTGAAAGATCATTACCAATGCCTCCACAATCTCTTTAGCTACCTCTTTCAGAACCCTGGGGTGTAGTCCTTCTGATCCAGGTGACTTATCTACCTTCAGAACTTTCAGCTTCCCGAGCCCCTTCGCCCTAGTAATAGCAATTGCACTCACTTCTGCCCCTGGACACTCTTGAACTTCAAGCATACAACTAGTGTCATCCACAGTGAAGACTGATGCAAAATACTTATTTAGTTAGTCTGCCATTTCCTTGTACCCCATTACTACTTCTCCAGCATCATTTTCAGCTGTCCAATATCTACTCTCATCTCTCTTTTACTCTGTATATCTGAAAAAAAACTTTTGGTATCCTCTTTGATATTATTGGCTAGCTTACACTTCATATTTAATCTTTTTCCTTATGGTTTGTTTAGTTGCCTTCTGTTGGTTTTTAAAAGCTTCCCAATCCTCTGCCTTCCCAATAATTTTTGCTCTATTATATGCCCTATCTTTTGCTTTTAAGTTGTTTTTGTCTTCCCTTGTCAGCCACAGTTGTATCATCCTGCCTTTAGAAGACTTCTTCTTTGGGATGTATCTACCCTGCGCCTTTTGTATTTCTCCCAGAAATTCCAACCATTGCTGTTCTGCTGTCATTCCCGCTGGGGTCCTCTTCCAAAGAACTTCGGTCAGCTCCTCTCCCATACCTCTATAATTCCCTTTATTCCACTGTAATACTGATACATCTGACTTTAGCTTCTTCCTCTCAAATTGCAGGGTGAAGTCTATCATTTTACGATCACTTCTTCCGAAGCGTTCCTTTATCTTAAGCTCCCTAATCAAATCTGGTTCATTACACAACACCCAATCCAGAATAGTCTTTCCCCTAAAGAGGCATCTGGTAAGCATTTTACAAATTCTCTCTCTTAGAACGCAAAATCACCCCGATTTTCCCAATTTACCTGCATACTGAAACTACCCATGACTATCATAACATTGCCCTTTTGAAATGCATTTTCTATCTCCCATTGTAATTTGTAGCCCACATCCTGGCCACTGTTCAAAGGCCTATATATAACCCCATCAAGGTCTTTTCAGCAATGCAGTTTCTTAACTCTACCCACATCTTCCATTCCTCTGTCACCTCTTTCTAAGGGCTTTATTTCTTTTTCTAAACCAACAGAACCACACCGCCCCCTCTGCCTACTCTTTCAGATAGTTTCACTGTACATTGCATCTGCCAACTGCCCCATCCACAGCCAATAACTCTGGTTATCGTCCCCCCGCCAAATTAGAGTAACAGCTCCAGCAAACCCGCCCACAAGAATATTTGTCCCCCTTGGGATCAGGTGTAACCCATCCTTTTTGTACAGGTCATACAGTTCTCAGAGGAGATCCCAATGATCCCAAAATCTGAAGCCCTATCACCTGCACCAGTTCCTCAGCCACACATTCATCTGCCAAATCATCTTATTCTTATCCTCACCGGCATGTGGCACAGGCAGCAATCCAGTGATTGCTACCCTGAAGGTCTTGTGTACTCCGGTGGCCTTGTTCCGAAAAAATTTCAAGATGGGGAACAAGCTGATGTTCAGCTGCATTTCACCATTTAAAGCGTCCACCAATCGCCGATAAAGCATCGAGACAGATTGGGACATAGAGGCGAATGCGGACGCGAGCGAGAGTTTCAGTGCTGACTGCCTGCCTTTTGATCCCTGCCAGAAAAGGAGCCTGTGAGCTTATCACTGTGTGGCTTGCTGTGGCACATGAGTAGGCCTCTGTCTCGTGTGGTGTCCTTCTCTTTCGATAAGTGTCAGTGATATCGTAGGATAGAAGCACGGTTCTACATTTATGGATTGGACTATTGCTTTTATGGACTGTGAACTTTTTCCAGTCGTATGGTTTTAATATTCTGTGCTTTTTTTAAAAATCACCCGTTCCTTTTCCGTTTCATTATGCAAGGAGAGTGTGTTTTGGGGTTGATGTTCTGTTAGCTTTCTGTGTGGGGAGGGTTTTTTAGGGGGGGCTGATGTTTGGGGGAGGGGGGCTTTGGGGGTTTTTGTGGGGAGGGGGGTATAGGTTTGATGTTTCTCTCCGAACGAATTTTATGTTCTTTCTTGTGGCTAGCTGGAGAATACAAATTTTAAGTTGTACATGAATTCATGCTTTGATAATAAATGAACCTTTGAACCTTTATTTTACAGCTTTCTACCTACCTCCCTAAGTTGTCTCTTCAGAACCTCTTCCCTTTTACTAACCATGTCATCGGTGCCAATATGTACCAAGTGTTCTGGCTGCTCACTCTATCCCTTTAGAATGCCGTGGACCAGATCCAAGACATCCCTGACACTGGTACCTGGGAGGCAACATACCAACTGGGTGTTTCTTTGACATCCATAGAATATCGTGTCCACTCTAACTATGGAATCCCTATCACTGGTGCAGTCCCCTTCTCGCCTCCCTTCTGATTCACAGCGACAGACTCAGTGCCAGGGACCTGGTCGCTGTGGCTCCCCCCGGTAGATCATTCCACCCCGCCCCCCATAAATCAACCACCACAACAGTATCTAAAGCAGAATACTTATTATTGAGGGGAACAACCACAGGGTTGTTCTGCACTGGCTGCCCATTTCCTTTCCCTCTCCTGACAGTCACCCAGGTACCCGCATCTGTAACTTAGGGGTGACCACCTCCCTGTAGCTGCTATCTATCATCTCCTCAGTTGCCCTTATGAGCCTAAGGTAATCAAGCTGCACTGAGTTCTTTAACACATTCTCTGAGGAGCTGCAGCTCGGTGCATCTGATGTAGATGTGGTTATCTGGGAAGCTGGAAGTCTCCCAAAATTTCCACATCTCACACAGTCCCTGGAGCCATTCTTACTGCACTCACTATGCACTAACAGACTTAGAATGAAGAAGAAACTTATCAAAAACTTACCTCACCCAAGTCTGTTGTCACTGAAGCCTGCTGAGCCAAAGCCTTCCCATTCTAATACTGGACCGCTCCAACAATGGCTGCTCCACTTGTCCCTACCTTATTTTTATTTGCCCTTGCCAATGAATTGTGAATCATTATGCCGCTGGAAAAAGACAAAAGCCCACGAACGCTTCTTTTTAAATCTTTCAACCTGACCTATATGTAACCTCCTTTCTTGACTTGACTGGACCACCGGAAAAAGCCAGAAACCCATGAATACTCCTTTTCAAATCTCTCA
Organism: Mobula birostris; assembly: GCF_030028105.1. Taxonomy (NCBI): domain Eukaryota; kingdom Metazoa; phylum Chordata; class Chondrichthyes; order Myliobatiformes; family Myliobatidae; genus Mobula; species Mobula birostris. Next base: position 45,528,674 of record NC_092384.1, read on the forward strand.
CTCTGACCTATGTGTAGCCTTTTCTCTCGATTCGATTGGGCCACAGGAAAACCTAGCCTGTGAGTCTGCTTCTGATGTTACTATATCGTATTTAAGTATGTAGTATTCCAGTGAGGCCTCACCAACATCCTCAATAATAGCAACATTATCTCTCTATTTTTAACTCCAACCTCTTTGCAATGAAGAACAAAATGACATTTTCTTTCTTTACTACGCGCTGGACCTGCCTGGTAGTTTTTTGTGATTCATGCACTAGTACACCTCCGTACAATACTCTCTCCACTTAGATAATAATCTACCTTTTGATTTCTCTTACTGAAGTGTATGCCCTCTCACTTCCCCACATTAAATTCCATTTGCAGTCTTGCTCAATCCGTATTATTGCAGTATCCTATCACAACCTGTTGTTCCACCTATTTTTGTATCAACAGCAAACTTAGAAATTGTACATATTGTCCATTAACATGAATTAAACAATTGTGGATCAAAAATTGATTCCTGCATTAATCCATTAGTAAATCCTTCCAGTCTAAATGAGAGTCATTTACTGTATTCCAAATTTCTGTATTCTATGAGACAACCAGTTTTTAATCCATTCTAACACATTTCCTCCAGTACTAAGCACTTAAAATTTAGACACCAGCCTCTTACGTGGTACGTTATCAAATCATTTGTCAAAGAGGATTAAGTTAGAATTCTTCTAGCATAACATTCAATCTGCCATCATGAGGGCTTCTATAGCCAAGCAGAAGAGGAAGGGTGGAATCCAGACGTCGTTACAGGCACACTAACAGCGAAATTGAGTCCTCCAGTAGGATTCCAACTAAGCGGAATAAGCAGGATTCCAATTATGCAGAAACATAACCATGCAATATAGAAAGAAACCATGAGAACACACAGCAAAGCTAAAACCCATCCGATCCACCGTACAATAAAATAGTTTCTACAACAGCTAACATCAATTCATTGGACAGTTAAATATTTAAATTAAACAAAAAAGGTTAAACGCAACAGAGAAACTTTCCATCACCAAGATTTTATTTCCGTGAGCTCAAAGCTTTCAATCAATGCTCTGTGAATTTCTGCTCACACTCTGATGGAAATGTTCCTAAACCTATGAGTATACATGAATCCTGTGGGATTTTAGAAAATACAGCTTTTGCAGCTTAGCCACATACATTTATTAGGATTGACTCAGAAATATAATAACACTGGAAAAAAACAAACACATTGGGAAAAATGTTGTCATAATACTAAATTATTATATAAATATAAAAGGAACTATATTTGTGAAATATTTGTTTCCAGACCATCCCTGGATGATAACTATACTGTATTGTTCTTATTCCTGAGAGATTCATAACAAAATCAGATACGTCACATCAACACATGAATCAAACTATAAATGCATGTACATGTCAGAAGCAAAGCTATGTTCCTAGGAAAATGTACTGCAGGATCATAGAGGTGCAGTTTTCACTCATAAGCTGTAATTGGTTGTGTAAATTGTTTTCTGGAAAATAAACATCAAAATTACATTTATTTGATGAGGTTAGCTTTTTATATGTTGTACTTGAAACATTTACTGAGAACTACGATATTTCTATTCCATGCTGTGCTGTAGCTTCTATTAGAGGCACTTGGTCAATCTGCATGATTGCTATTAAAGGCAATTAGTAACAAGTCACTATCATGTTAAAAAGCAAAATATTATTTGAAAGGAAATTGCCTGACACCATGATTAACTCTCTTTATTATTTTGGCCACAAATGGTTTTTTTTCCCCCAAACATAAAACATTTTACTGAAATTTTTGTGTTATTTTATTATTTATAAGACATTTTTAAATAATCACCCACAATAATAGCATTGGATTTCAATGTAAAATAATTCAATTAACTATGCCCTTATATGAAACCTTTCGCAAGCTATTTTGAGGAAATGTTCTTGTTAAAAGCAAATTGTTATGAGGCAGTTGATATTCCAGATATTGCAAATTTCAATAACTGCAAAAAGTTGTAATTTATTGTAAGTGTATTTTCAATCAATACAAAAGAACACAGCTTTCACATGATTTGACTAATTCAAAGGTCATGTACATTTACAGAGATGTCCTATAGTTATTGCATATACAGCCAATGATGTATATCAAAGAACTAGAAAATAGTGTCTAACCTTCTATTAAAACATGTAAGGCAATTTCTCAGAGGAAAGTGACAAATAGGAAAATCACAAACATCCTATATGATAAATGTCAGATGTAGCAATACCATAGACATTGTGTGTGTATCAAATAATGATATACTGTACATCATATATTAGAATTTTGCATACATCAAATCTCATTAGAAGCAGCAATGACAGAGAATCTGCAGCTCTCTGTAGTACAGAATTCTAAGGTTTGACAACCCTTTCTCCTCATCTTCCTCCTACTTCATCCCTAAACCCAAGATGTGGCATGGGATAGATCAGCTTGTCGTGCACTGTTCAGGATGTTCACATGTCCAGAAGACTCCAGGAGCAGCGCCTCTTCATCACTGGGAATGACTTGCATTGCCCTGGCAGAAGGTTCTGCCAGAACATTCATGGGCACAAATTTCTTGGTAGCGGTGGGTTCAGCTACAAAGTGGCCAGAAGTGTTCCCACTAGCATCCACTGCAGACTCACACACTGCTGATGTGTTGAGAAATCTCTTCTCAAGGACTGGTGTTCCAGAACACGTAGTCAGTGACAATGGACTACAGTTTTTGGCGGAATAGTTTCAAACATTCCTGAAAATGAAAGGAATAAGACATATTATACTTGCACCATACCACTCAGCTACAAATGGCTTGGTGGAAAGGTTTGTCCAGAGTCTAAGGCAACACACTCCACTACAAATAACTCTCTAGCTATGTTGTCCCTGGGTTGACACTTGCGTTCATGTTTGGATCTCCTCAAACCCATTCCCAGAAGGAGTACGCAAGACAAACAGCTGAAACAAATTGAGGGCTCCTCAAAGAAGGAGGTTCGATGGTTCAGTCCTTGACAAGCAGTCCCGGCAAGTGATTACAGAGGTGATCAAAAGCAGGTACTCAGAAAGATTAAGGACAGAACTGGACCACTCTCCAACACAGTGAAGATTGTGTTTAGTATTATCTAGAGATGACACATCAATCATCTGAGGAGAGGAAAGTTAATTGTTAGAGAAGGAAGGTGGCCAGAGCTGATAGAACCACTTATTGCAGTTCAAGTTTCACCATTAAATCTGCATTGGTCTGGTGTATGTGAGGCCCTGCCAAACGGTAAGACAATTTGTTCATCCAGGCCAGTTTCTGTTTAGACATTGTAATTTGGTTCATGCTTATTTTCATTCCTGACTGCAACTCAGTCACGTCTCTGTCTGCTGTTTCCATTGACACTCCTATTTCAACTGCTCTTTTAAATGTAAGTTGTCCTTCAGTTGGCGACGTTTTTGAATGCTTTCTTGTAAAAATCAGAATCAAGTTTATTATCACTGTCATATGTCATGAAATTTGTTGTATTCCTAAAATGATGAATCTGCATCTTCAGGCTCCTGTGCCTCCTCATTGATATTAGTAATTAGAAGAAGGCATGTCCTGGATGGTGAGAGTCCATCGTCATGGAGACACCTTCTTGAGCATCATCTTTTGAAAATGGCCTTGATGGTGGCAAGGCTCGTGCCTAAGATGGAGTTAGATGAGTTTACAACCTCTGCAGCTTTGTCTCGTCCTGTGCATTGTGCCTCCATACCTGACAGTGATGTGACCAATCAGAAAATCCACGGAGACCAATCAGTGGAAAATCTCTCCACGGAAGCTCTCCACGGAAACCTCTCCACGGAAAATCTCTAGAATCTTGTGGGCTTAAAGATGGCTGAATCCACATACCTGATGAGATGTTTCCTAGGATTCTTTAGAAGGCAAAGGGGAAAAGTAGTGGATTTCTGACAGAAAGTTTTCAGGTCTTCTCTGATGATAGAAGAGATGCTAGATATCTGGAGGACAATAGATTTTGTGCCCTTTTTAAAGGAGGGCAGCAAGGATAAGCCAGTGAATCTAACATCAGTGGAATGGCAATTACTGGAAAAATACGATTGAAAAACAGGACTATTTCACTTAGAGAGATTAATTAAGGATAGTCAAAGTGGGTTGGTTAAGGGAGTTCCTGTAGGGAGCTTCTGCGTGACATCTAAAACTTTGACAAACTTCTATAGATGTGTAGTGGAGAGTATATTGACTGAAAATATGGAAATACCAATGCCCTTGAATGGAAAACCCTACAAAAAGTAGTGGATACAGCCCAGTCTGTCATGGGTAACATCCTCCCCATCACTGAGCACATCTACACGAAACATTGCCACAGGAACACAGCATCCATCATCAAGGACCACCACCTCCCAGAACATGCTTTCTTCTCACTGCTGCCATCAGGAAGAAGGTACAGGAGCCTCAGGATTCACACCACCAGGTTCAGGAAGTTATTACCCTTCAACCAAAGGGGATAACTTCACTCACCCCATCATTAAAATGTTCCCAAGATCTATGGACTCACTCTAAAGGATTCTTCACCTCATGTTCTCTGTATTTATTGCTTATTTATTTACTATTGTTATCGCAGCACTCCAGATGAAGCGTATTCGACAGCTCGCCTCAGCATTCCTGGCAGCCAGTGCTATTTATTGTTCTTCTTTTAAAATGTTTTCATGGGATTATGGTGGGAAGTTCCAGTTCATTCATTGTTACATTTTAGCTTGGGTTATACAGTTATTCGCTTGCGTGTTTGTGGGTCACCCTGACTGTAACCGAGGTGTGTAATAATCTCCTCCCTGTATGTGACTGAGTGGGGTCTCTCCCCGGGTCATAATGCTCGGTCTATTTTTGTGTTTATCGCAATAAAAATGGCCAGTAACTTAGATTTTCTTGTCTGTCATCATTACTCAATGCTTGGCACATTGGGGTCAGGAGTGAGATTAGAAATTGACGGCAAGATTGAAGAACTATGAAGTCAGATGGAACACCTTAAGATCTGGGAATAAATCAAGAGTCCGAGCAGTATGCCTCCCATGCATCCACAGGCCAGGCTCCCAGAGACGGGATGCCGACCCAGATGGAGGACCTGGGAACTGAGAATCGTGCCTTCCCAGGGAACCCCGACAGGGTAAGCATACCCAGGCAGAGGAGGAAACTGACGACGAGGAGCCCATGGGACAGGTCTGACCAGCACTGCGCTGGCCCCATCACCTGAAACAGAATGATCTCTGCTATGAGTGTGGTGAGGCAGGGCACACCAGCACTCGGAACTGGCCTGCATCAGCGCCATGCCACAGCCATCAGTAAATGCTGAGCAGGCGGTGACACCCAAGACCTCCAGCTGAATGCCTTCATTGTCGCCTCTGCAGGTGGGCTGTTTGGGTGAAGAACAAGGCTTAAACGTGGACTGTATGGTGGAAGGCATCATATGCCATGTGTTGGTGGACACAGGGCCAACCATCACTATCATCCGTCTGGGTATCTTTCCCAACACATGCCAGCCATCCCTGCCTGGGTGGACAACGACAGCGGTCCCGCTGGCTACGGTCAGTGGTGACTGTGCGGTGATGAGATGGAAGAGGTGGCTGCGCATCGCAGTGGGGAGAAGCACAGTGGATCACGAGGTGACGGCGGCGCTTCAGGTGGGAGCCACCGGCGAGGTGGACCTCCCCACCATTGATCAGCAACTGTGCAGAGAGCAGGTGAGCAATCCACTGCTGGCCCAGGAGAGGGGATGACTGAGCATGGGATTGGGGCTTGAGTGGGCAGAGGTCTTCGCCCTGGATCCAGAAACCAAAGCCCTATACTCTCCTCAGTGGGGCACGCTGGAAATGAACGATAGGTTGCTGTTCCGCTGGTGGCTATTTTCTGACAACAACAGACATCTCCTGCAGCTGGTGGTCCCCCGGGGACTCCACGCCATGGTGCTGCAGTCAGGGCTGGTGGGACCGGAGGGGTCCAGCCATTTTGGAACTGCAAAGACATTGGGCAAGCTGTCCAAACGCTTCTATTGGCCTGCATACAGGCAGGACGTGGAGCTGTTAGTGCACTGCTATAACGCTTGCATGTCTCAGAGAGGCCAGGCCACCAGTCTAGGGCACCAGTGCAGCAGTACCTGGTGGGGGCCCCAGTATGGTTCTACTGCCCCACCTGAAAGAAAGATCTATTCCCCAAGCTTGAAAGCTTTTGGGAGGGGTCAGAGGAGGTGCTCAACCACATCTGTGGTATACCCAGTGTCGTTGCCTGAGCACCAGAAGGTAGTCGTGATGCACCTGGGCCAGCTAAAGTGGCACTCCAGGTGCCCGCCTCTTGCCTCACCCAGCAGTGCCTCCCATGGGGGGGGTGCGGGAAGGGGCTACAGCCACCCCACAGCCACCCAGGTGGTGATGTTGACCACCAGCGGGCCTTTTGCACTTTGTTATGGACTCTAGGGTTTTTGGGGATGGCTGACGCCTCAGGTGGGGGCAGTGTAGGGCTCCTGTGGCAGGGAGGAGGGCATGTTTCACAGCCCGACCCAGCATTCCTGGTAGCCATCACTATTTATTGTTCTTATTTTAGAATGCCTTCATGGATTATAGCGGGATGTTCAAGTTCATTTATTGTTATATTATAGCTTGGGGTATACAGTTACATTATAGCTTGGGTTATACAGTTCTTCACCAATGTGTTTGTAGGTCAATCTGACTGTAACCAGGGTGTGTAATAACCACCTCCCCACCCCCCCGCCATCTGTATGTGACTGAGTGGGTTCTCTACCCAGCTCATAGTGACCGGTCTGTTTTTGTGCTTCTTGCAATAAAAACGGATGTTGAATTAACAAAGCTTTTCTCGTCTGCCATCATGAAACAAATGTTCGCTACATTATTATTATTTCTTCCTTTTTGTATTTGCACACTGGTTGAATGTCCAAGTTGGTTTGGTCTTTCATTGATTCTATTATGATTATTATTCTATTATGGATTCATTGAGTATGTCCACAGGAAAATGAATCTCAGGGTTGTACATGGTGACATATGTAATTTGATAATATATTTACTTTGAATTTTGATGTAGTCTATTTGGACTTTAGTAAGGCTTTTGACAAGTTTCCACCTGACAGACTGCTCTAAAAGATAAAAAGTGTGATAGATGCAGAACAAATGGGCAAATTGCATCCAAAAATCAATCAGTGATTGGAAGCAGAAGTGATGCAAGAAATATGATTGCAATTGGGAGCCTGTGACCAGTAGGTGTTAATGCTAGGAATCTTTGTGACAATATACATTAGCATTCTGATCAAGAAGGTAGGAAGTATTACTGATGGTTGCAAATGACAAGAAAATTTGCAATGCTAGCAGTGAAGAGGGTATTCTTCAACTATGTAGGATATTGATGAATTGTAAGATGGAAAGAGGTGAAATTTAATCCTCAAAAAATGAGATTTTTTTTTGAGGACTAATTAGGGTTGGATATACAGTACATAATGAAGGATGGGATATTTCCAAGAATCCCTGCAGACAGCAGAACAAGAAGGTAAGGTGCTTAAGAAGGCATGATGGATATTTGCCTTCATTGGTCAGGGCACAGACTGAAGGAGCATGGAGATGAGGGCATAACTATGCAAATCAATAATGAGTCCACCTATGGACTTGCATGACCCATTTTAGCTGCCACACTATAGATAGATGTGATGCTGAGGAGACCATATTCACTAGGGTAGGGATGAAGTTTCTAAGGCTTGGTTTGTTTTCCTTGAAGCAAAGAAGGCTGAGAGGGATCAACAACCGGAAGGCATGGGATTAAGATAAACAAGGGGATATGAGGAACAATGCAATTAACTTCGGTGGTAGAGAAATCGTACTAACAAGAATTTCTCAATGAAGATAAGCTTAAATCTGTATATAATCATAAAAACTTAAAGGAATTGCAACAAAGATCCCTTAAAACTTATGTTCTAAACATGACAGTTGTCACTGTATTTATAAAAACACTTATAGACTAATGTGTCACCACAAAATCATTCAGTCTTCCCCAAACTGAAGCCCTGGATAAACCATAAGATTAGTAATCTACTGAGGGCCAGATTAGTGCCATTCAAGTCTGGGGATCAAATAAGATACAATCAGTTCAGGTACTATCTCCGGAAAGCCATCGTGCATGCAAGGTGGCAATTCCGGATCAAACTTGAATTACTGAAGGATGCTCAACAGCTGTAGCAGGGCTTGCATGCCATTGCCTCGAACAAAGTGAACCAAGTGACATAAGTGACAGCAAGGCTTCACTCCTCGATGAGTTCAATGCCTTCTATGCTCACTTTGACCGTCAAAACATGGAGGAACCTTCATGAACCCCCACAGCCCCCAGTGGCCCTGTGATTTCAGTCTCTGAGGCCGACATGAGAGCATCCTTCAGGAGGGTGAACTCATGAAAAGTATCCAGCCCAGGTGGGTTACCTGGCCATGTACGAAAGACCTGTGCTGATCAATTGGCTGGAGAGTTTACCAATATCCTTAACCTCTCACTTCAGCAGACTGAGGAACCTACCTACCTCAAGCAGGCTTCAATTATACCAGTGCCTAAGAAGAACATTGTAACCTGCCTTAATGACGATCTTCAAGAAGCACTTGCATCCACTGTGATAAACTGCTTTGAGAGGTTGATGATGAAACACATCAACCGAGAAGCAACTTGGATCTACTCCGATTTGCCTACTGGCACAGCAGGTCCACAGCAGATGCCATTTCATTGGCTTTTCACTCAACCTTAGAACATCTGGACAGCAAAGGTGCATATTCAGATTATTATCTGAATGGTGGCCGATTAGGAAAAGGGGAGGTGCAACGTGACCTGGGTGTCATTATACACCAGTCATTGAAAGTGGGCATGCAGGTACAGCAGGCGGTGAAAAAGGCGAATGGTATGCTGGCATTTATAGCGAGAGGATTTGAGTACAGGAGCAGGGAGGTACTACTGCAGTTGTACAAGGCCTTGGTGAGACCGCACCTGGAGTATTGTGTGCAGTTTTGGTCCCCTAATCTGAGGAAAGACATCCTTGCCATAGAGAGAGTACAGAGAAGGTTCACCAGATTGATTCCTGGGATGGCAGGACTTTCATATGAAGAAAGACTGGATGAACTGGGCTTGTACTCGTTGGAATTTAGAAGATTGAGGGGGGATCTGATTGAAACGTATAAGATCCTAAAGGGATTGGACAGGCTAGATGCAGGAAGATTGTTCCCGATGTTGGGGAAGTCCAGAACGAGGGGTCACAGTTTGAGGATAGAGGGGAAGCCTTTTAGGACTGAGATTAGGAAAAACTTCTTCACACAGAGAGTGGTGAATCTGTGGAATTCTCTGTCACAGGAAACAGCTGAGGCCAGTTCATTGGCTATATTTAAGAGGGAGTTGGATATGGCCCTTGTGGCTACGGGGGTCAGGGGGTATGGAGGGAAGGCTGGGGCGGTGTTCTGAGTTGGATGATCAGCCATGGTCATAATAAATGGCGGTGCAGGCTCAAAGGGCCGAATGGCCTACTCCTGCACCCATTTTCTATGTTTCTATGTTTCATACACAAGGATGATCTTTATCAACTACAGCTCGGCATTCAATACTATCATCCCCTCAGAACTGATCAATATGCTTCAAGACTTTGGCACCAACACCTCCTTGTGCAATTGGATTCTTGAACTCCTCACTTGCAGACCCCAGTCAGTTCAGATAGGCAACAATATCTCCTCCTCAACTTTCATCGGCACAAGTGTATATTAGTCCATTGCTCTACTCACTTTATAGTTATGACTGTGAGCCTAAGCACAACTCCAATGCCATATTTAAGTTTGTTGACAACACCACTGTTGTTGGCCATAATAAAGGTGGTGACAAATCAGCACATAGGAGGGAGATCGAAAATCTGACTGAGTGATGACACAACAACCCCTCACTCAGTTTTACCAAGACCAAGCTGCTGATTATTGACTTTTGGAAGAGGAAACTGGAGATCCATGAGCCAATCCACATCAGAGGATTAGAGATGGAGAGGGTCAGCAACTTTAAATTCCTTGGTATTATCATTTCAGAGGACCTGTCCTGGGCCCAGCACGTAAGTGCCATTATGGAGAAAGCACAGCAGTGCTTCTACTTCCTTAGAAATTTGCAAAGATTCCACATGACACCTAATACTTTGACAAACTTCCAGAGATGTGTGGTGGAGAGAATATTGACTGGTTGCATCACAGCCTAGTATGGAAATACCAATGCCCTGGAATAGAAAATCCTACAAATAGTGGATACAGCTCAGTCCATCATGGGTAAAGCCCTCTGCACTATTGACATGGAGCACTGTCGCAGGAAAGCAGCATCCATCATCAAGCACCCCACAACCCAAGGCCGTGCTCTTTTTTCACTGCTGCCATCAGGAAAGGGTACAGGAGCCTTAGAACTCACACCACCAGGTTCAGGAACAGTATTTGTCACTCAGCCATCAGGCTCTCAAATCAGAGGTGCTAACTTCACTCAGCTTCACTCACCCCATCACTGAACTGTTCCCACAACCTAAGGACTCACTTTCAAGGACTGTTCATCTCATGTTCTTGATACTTATTGCTTATTTTATTATTGTTACTACTTATTTTTGTTCTTTTATATTTGCAGAGTTTGGTGTCTTTTGTACATTTTTGTCCCTCTTGTTAAGTGCAGTCTTTCGTTGATTCTGTTATCATTGTCAGAGAAGTACAGCACAAAAACAGGACCTTCAGCCCAACTAGTCAATGCTGGAACCATTTAAACCACTTACTCTCATCAACCTGCACCAGGACTACAGCCTTCCATACAACTACTACCTATGTACCTATCCAAACTTCTCTTAAACTTTGAAATCAAGCTCATTTGCACCACTTGTGCTGATGGCTCATTCCACACTCTCATGACCTGCTGAGTAATGAAGTTTCCCCTCGGGTTCCCCTTAAACTTCTCACCATTCGCACTTAACCCATGATCGCTGGTTGTATTCACACCCAATCTCAGTATAAAAAGCCTGCTTGCATTTACCCTTTATAATTTTGTATACCTCTATCCAATCTTCTCTTCATCTGTTACATTCTAAAGCAGCGGTCCCCAACCAACGGGCCGCGGGCCGGTACCGGGCCGTGAGGAAGCGATATGATTTGGTGATAGGAGTCAGCTGCACCTTTCCTCATTCCTTGTCATGCCCACTGTTGAGCCATTACGCATGCGAGGTCATTACACACGCGTCATCCATGTCAGCGTGGGAAGAAGATCAACTCCTCGAGCTTGCAAATGACGGCAGGCTGAAAAGCATGTTTGACATAACATCTCTGCCGGCATTCTGGATCAAAGTCAAGGTTAAATATCCTGAGATAGCCACGAAAGCACTGAAAACATTGCTTCCATTTCCAACATATCTCTGCAACGAATGCAACGAAAACTAAATTGCGGAATAGACTGGACATATGGAACCCCATTCGAGTATTGCTGTCTCCCATCACCCCTCGATAGGACCGTCTTGTTGCAGGGAAACAAGCCCAGGGCTCCCACTGATTCAGCGATATTGGTGAGTTGCAATGATTTTATATGTTCATACGGGGAAAATATGTGCTGTGTGTTTAATATCCAAATGTTACTTAAAATGTTATGATGCTATTGACTTACTTATATAACCATATAACAATTACAGCACGGAAACAGGCAATCACTGCCCTTCTAGTCCATGCCGAACGCTACTCTCACCTAGTCCCAACGACCAGCACTCAGCCCACAACCCTCCATTCCTTTCCTGTCCATATACCTATCCAATTTTTCTTTAAATGATAATACCAAACCTGGCTCTACCACTTCTACTGGAAGTTCGTTCAACACTTACTTCAAGCTCCCCTGTCCTCCCCTGCTAATTGACTTATCACTATATTCATGCGAGGAAAATATGCGCTGTGTGTTTAATATTAAATTCGTTAGATAAACCCATTTAGAAACAAAATTGATTGTATTAGCCACTTATCATCTATATTCTGGTTGTGATTAACACCCTCCACCCCCCGTACAGAATTGCCAAAACCGATTTGTAGAAAAAAAAATCGGCACGTACACACATGCGCACTGGTGCCTGCGCAAGGCTTCATGGTCATTGTAGTCTCTCAGGGTAAACAACGTATTTGACTGCTACTCTTGTCTGTTGGCAACCCTACCCCTCCCCCCCAACCCCCCGAGTCGGCCGGTCCGCAAGAATATTGTCAATATGAAACCAGTCCACAGTGCAGGAGACGCCTTTTCTAAAGAATACAGTCCTAGGCTATTCAATCTTTTCTTATAGTTCAGGTCCTTCAGGCTCAGCAACATCCTTGTAAATTTTCGCTGCACTCTTTCAATCTTGTTTATATCTTTCCTGTAGGAAGGTGACCAAAACTGCACACGTACTGCAAAGTAGGCCTCACCATCATCTTATACAACTTTAACATAACATCCCATCTCCTGTACTCAATACATTGATTTAGGGAGACCTATGTGCCAAAAGCTTTCTTTACGACCCTATAGACCTGTGATGCCATTTTCAACAAATTATGGACCTGTATTCCCAGATCCCTTTGTTCTACCACACTCCTCACTGCTCTACCATTCACTTTATAAGACCTACCCTGGATGGTCCTACCGAAATACAAAACCTTGCGCTTGTCTGTATTTAATTCCATCTGCCATTTTCAGCCCATTTTTCCATCTGATTCAGATCCCTCTGCAAGACATGATGGACTTCCTCATCATCCACTGCACCCCCAATCTTGGTGTCATCCACAAATTTGCTGATCCCGTTAACCACATTATCATCTAGATTATTGATATAGACAACAAATAACAATGGACTGAGCATCGATCCCTGCAGCACTTCACTAGTCACAGGCCCCTAGTCAGAGAGGCAACCCTCTACTACCACTTCTCCCACAAAGCCAATGTCTAATCCAATTTACCACCTCATCCTGAATGCCAATTGACTGAACCTTTTGTGACCAGCCTCCCAAGTGGGACCTTGTCAAATGCCTCACTAAAGTTCATGTAGACAACATTCAATGCCTTGCCTTTGTCTACTTTCCTATTAACTTCCTTAAAAAACTCTATAAGATTGATTACGCATGACCTACCACGCACAAAGCCATGCTGACTATCCTCAAGCAGTCCTTGTCTATCCAAATACTTATATACCCAGTCTTTAGAATACCTTCCAGTAGCTTTCTCACAAATGATCTCAGACTCACTGGCCTATAATTTCCTGCTTTTTGTTTAGAGCCTTTTTTTAAACATTTGAATAACGTTGACTATTTTCCAGTCTTCCTATACCTCTCCTGTTACTAAGGATGATTTAAGTATCTCTGCTAGGGCCATGGCAGTTTCTGCACTTGCCTCCCACAGGGTCCGAGGGAAGACCTTGTCAGGCCCTAGGGATTTATCAGGGTAGCAAACACCTCCTCCTCTGTAAACTCAACAGGTTCCATGAAGTTGATGCTGCTTTGCCTCACTTCTAGATTCTGTGTCCGTCTCCAGAGCAAATACAGTATATGTACGCTACCGCAGAATACTAACTTGTAGAAATATACGGTAAAAAAAGAATATAAACCAATCTTTTTCAAACCTCAACTTTTCACTCCAGTTTTTTTTGACGTTTGGTATGCAATGCTAAGGAGATCTACTAATATATTAAAAACGCACAAATAATTGAAAACTAAAACTGATACAATCAACTAAGTTGAAAAAGCTCTCTTTAGGGTAGCACATTGGCACAGTTGTTTGTACTGCTGCTTCTGAACTATAAATAATAAATTACTTACGTATGCTGCACACGACTCTTTTATTATTCACATTTCAAGATCTGGACATCACTGGGAAGTCTAACATTTACAAATAATGGCTACTTTATTAGATACCTCCTGCACCTAATAAAGTGACCACTGAGTATATGTTTGTAGCCCATTCACTTCAAGGTTTCACATGTAATGCATTCAGAGATGCTTTTCTGCACACCACTGTTGTAACATGTGGTTATTTGAGTTGCTGCTGCCTTCCTGTCAGCTTGAACCAGTCTGGCAATTCTCCTCTGACCTCTCTCGTTAACAAGGCATTTTTGTTGACTGGTGAGACCTGGTTAGGGCACCTTTAAAAGTTACCAGGAGAATCCTGTAGTTTTTGCAGTCATTATTATCAAGCTGAATTGATCATTTCCCCCAAATTTCACATTAACCAAATTTAAATTCCCCACTGAGCATTATGGATTTGAACCCAGAATTCTAAATTGTTGAATCCAAGCTTCGCTATAAGTATCTGACAATTTACCTGCAGCACCATTGATATAACTGATGTATCTTGTGTAAAATTCTATGCAATAAAACCCATTGTCAGCTTACTCTTGAATGCCCTGTGACTGAATAATCTTGACAGGAGTTCATAATGTTCTCTTCTTCTATAGCATCTTACATTCTTAAATCAAGGGGTTTGAATGCTATCAGTTCAAAACAATTTGATCTTATAAGTATGCCATCCATTGCTATTTGCTATGCCACTTCCATGCTGAAAGTTCGGCCCCACAATTCATTCTAACGCTCTGTGCCACCAACATTCCTCAGATCAAATTTACTGAGAGACTGCTCCTCATCACAGTGTTTCTTGCTACAATCTGTCATTATTTATAAAATCATGTATATAACTGCTCATTGCCACCTGATATACCTACAGCCTTGTACTCTACATATATTTCTCAAGATCATAGAAGCTTAGACACATAGAAAAACTACAGTACAATACAGGCCCTTCAGCCCACAATGCTGCACCGAACATGTACTTACTTTAGAAATTACCTGGGGTTACCCATAGCACTCTATTTTTCTAAGCTTCATGAGCATCTTAAAAGACCCTATGATATCCGCTTCCACCACCATCACCCCATTCCATGCACTTACCACTCCCTGCGTAAAAAGCTTACCCCTGACATCTCCTCTGTACCTTCTTCCAAGCACCTTAAAACTGTGCCCTCTCATGATAGCCATTTCAGCCCTGGGAAAAAGCCTCTGACTATCCACATGATCAATGCCTCTCATTATCTTATACACCTCTATATCAGGTCACCTGTCATCTTCCATTGCTCCAAGGAGAAAAGGCCAAGTTCACTCAACCTATTCTCATGAGGCATGCTCCCCAATACAGGAAACATCCTTGTAAATCTCCTCTGCACACTTTCTATAGTTTCCACATCTTTCCTGTAGTGAATTGACCAGAACTGAGCACAGTATTCCAAGTGGGGTCTGACCAGGGTCTGAAATAGCTGTAATGTTACCTCTTGGCTCTTAAACCCAATCCCAAAGTTGATGAAAGCCAATGCATCGTATGCTTTCGTAACCACAGAGTCAACCTGCACAGCAGCTTTGAGTGTCCTATGGACTCAGACCCCAAGATCCCCCGATCCTCCACACTGCCAAGTGTCTTACCGTTAATACTATATTCTGCCATCATATTTCATCTACCAAAATGAACCACTTCACACTTATCTGGGTTGAACTTCATCTGCATTTCTCAGTCCAGTTTTGCATCCTATTGATATCCCGCTGTAACCTCTGACAGCCCTCCACACTATCCACAACACCCCTAACATTTGTGTCATCAGCAAATTTACTAACCTATCCCTCCAGTTCCACATCCAGGAAAATCACAAAGAGAAGGGGGTCCCAGAACAGATCCCTGAGGCACACCACTGGTCACTGACCTCTATGCAGAATATGACCCGTCTACAACCACGCTTTGCCCTCTGTGGGCAAGCCAATTCTGGATCCACAAAGCAAGGTCCTCTTGGATCCCATGCCTCCTTACTTTCTCAATAAGCCTTGCATGGGAGTACCTTATCAAATGCCTTGCTGAAATCCATATACACTACATCTACTGCTCTATCTTCATCAACATGTTTAGTCACATCCTCAAAAAATTCAATCAGGCTTGTAAGGCATGACATGCCTTTGATAAAGCCATGCTGACTATGCCTAATCATATTATGCCTCTCCAAATATTCATAAATCCTACCTCTCAGGATCTTTTCCATCAATTTACTGACCACTGAAGTAAGACTCACTGGTCTATAATTTCCTGGGCTATCTCTATTCCCCTCCTTGATTAAGGGAACAACATCTGCAACCTACCAATCCTCCGGAACCTCTCCCATCACATTAATGATGCAAAGATCATTGCCAAAGGCTCAGCAATCTCCTCCCTCGCTTCCCACAGTAGCCTGGGGTACATCTCATCTGGTCCTGGAGACTTATCCAACTTGATGCTTTCCAAAAGCTCCAGCACATCCTCTTTCTTAATGTCTATATGCTCAAACTTTTCAGTTCACTGTAAATCATCCCTACAATTGCCAAGCTCCATTTCCGTAGTGAATACTGAAGCAAAGTATTCATTAAGTACCTCTACTATTTCCTCTGGTTCCATACACACTTTTCCACTGTCACACTTGATTGCTCCTATACTCTCACGTCTTATCCTCTTGCTCTTTACGTACTTGTAGAATGCCTTGGGGTTTTCCATAATCCTGCTCGCCAAGGCCTTCTCATGGCCCCTTCTGGCTTGCCTAATTTCATTCTTAAGCTCCTTCCTGCTAGCCTTATAATGTTCTAGATCTCTATCATTACCTAGTTTTTTTGAACCTTTCGTAAGCTTTTCCTTTCTTGACTAGATTTACAACAGCCCTTTTACACCACAGTTCCTGTACCCTACCATCCTTTCCCTGTCTCATTGGAATGTACCTATGCAGAACGCAACTCAAATATCACCTGAACATTTGCCACATTTCTGACGTACATTTCCCTGAGAACATCTGTTCCTAATTTATGCTTCCAAGTTTCTGCCTGATAGGTTCATATTTCCCCTTACTCCAATTAAATGCTTTCCTAACTTGTCTGTTCCTATCATTCTCCAATGCTATGGTAAAGGAGATAGAATTGTGATCACTATCTCCAAAATGCTCTTCCACTGAGAGACCTGACACCTGACCAGGTTCATTTCCTAATACCATATCAAGTACAGCCTCTCCTCTTGTAGGCTTATCTACATATTGTGTCAGGAAACCTTCCTGAGCACATCTAACAAATTCCACCCCATCTAAAGCCCTTGCTCTGGGGAGATGCCAATCAATATTTGGGAAATTAAAATCTTCCACCAAGACAACCCTGTTATCATTACAGCTTTCCAGAATCCATCTCCTTATCTGCTCCTCGGTGTCCCTATTACTATTGGGTGGTCTATAAAAACACCCAGTAGAGTTATTGACCCCTTCCTGTTTCAAACTTCCATCCACAGAAACTCCGTAGACAATCCCTCCATGACTTCCTCCTTTTCTGCAGCCGTGACACTATCTCTGATCAGCAGTGCCGCACCCCCACCTCTTTTGCTTCCCTCCCTGTCCTTTCTGAAACATCTGAAGCCTGGCACTCTAAGTAACCATTCCTGCTCCGGAGTCATCCAAGTCTCTGTAATAGCCACAACATCACAGCTCCAAGTACTGATCCATGCTCTAAGCTCATCCATTATGTTCATGCCTCTTGCATTAAAATAGACACATCTCAAACCATCGGTCTGAGCGCATCCCTTCACAATCACCTGCCTATCCTCCCTCTCGCACTGTCTCCAAGCTTTCTCTATGTGTGAGCCAACTGCCCCTTCCTCCATCTCTTCAGTTCAGTTCAGTTCCCACCACCCCCCCCCCCAGCAATTCTAGTCTAAACTCTCCTCAATAGCCTTAGCAAACCTCCCTACCAGGATATTGGTCCCCTTCGGATTCAAGTGCAAACCATCCTTTTTGTACCGGTCACTCCTGCCCCAAAAGTGGTCCCAATGAACCAGAAATCTGAATACCTGCCCCCTGCTCCAACCCCTCAGCTTCCACCTCCCTCTATTCCTATACTCACTGTCGCATGGCACAGGCAGTAATCCCGAGATTACTACCTTTGAGGTTCTGCTTCTTAATTTCCTTCCTAACTCCCTGTAGTCTGTTTTCAGGGCCGCCTCCCTTTTCCTACCTATGTCGTTGGTACTAATATGTACCACGACCTCTCGCTGCTCACCTTCCTTCTTCAGGGTATTGTGGACACGATCAGAAACACCCCGGACCCTGGTACTTGGGAGGCAAACAACCCATCCGCGATTCTTTCCTGCGTCCACAGAATCGCCTGTCTCACCCCCTAACTATAGAGTCCCCAATCACTGCTGCCTTCTTCCTTTCCCTACCCTCCAGCATACTTTATTAATAAATGTATTTATTATAATGTATTAATACTGTAAATAAAATGCAAAGATTTTACCATATGGTCAGCACCTCTCTGGTGTTTAGCAAAAGCCTCAACAGACCACTCATTTTATTTCAAAGGAAACAGCATATTGAACAAGCATCAGAGCAGCAAGGAAGAACCAAATGGGAATTACATATGGGAACAATGAATACAAAAGCAAGGGGATAATAAATCTGCAAAATATATTAAAAATGTTGTGATTTTTGGCATCCTTGATAGAAAGAATATTGCAGCCATAGAAACCATGCAGTATACAGTGCCTTGAGAAAGTATTCATCCCCTATGTAATTACTGCATTAACTTTCCTCAGATGCAATACTGTATATTACCTTACCAACCCACTCATTTTGTTGATATAGAAAATTGGATGATCATCTGAATAAATAGGCCTTCTCTAAGGTCCAATGGTACGGTAGATTTTCAACAGACCAAACCAAAACGAAGACAAAAGAGTAATTCAAGGCAAGTTAGAGAAATTGTAATAGAGACGCACACATCTAGGGACGGGCACAAGACCATGGCAAAGGCACTGAACATGCCTTGGAGCTCAGTGCAGTTGATCGTGAAAAAGTGGGTAAAATATGAAATAACACCACACTGCCTAGATCAGGCCACTCATCTAAACTTAGTCATCGGAGAAGAATGGCGCCTATGAGAGAGGCAACTGTGACACCAACAGTCACTCTGAGTGAGCTGCAGAAGTCAGTGGCTGTAAATGAAGTGCATGGCTCCACAATTTCTAACACCTTGCACAAAAAGGATAATTATGGAAGAGAGGCAAGGAAGAAATCTAGGCTAAAAAAAATCCTTGCCCGTGAAGACTTTGCGAAGTGTCACTAAAAGACAATGTAAAGATATAGAAGAAGATTATGGTCGGATGAGACTAAAGTGGAACTGCACATCAGCCAGGTAACAATATCCCTACGATAAAGTATGCTGGAGGATCATGCGGTGGGGATGTTTTTCAGGAGCAGGACTGGAAATCTTGTCTGGATTTATGAGAAGGTGGAAGCTGCTAAATACAGAGAGATCCTAGATAAGAACTGAAGAGGCTCCACCAGAAAGCTTAAACTGGGGAGGAAATTCTTCTTTCAGAAGGACAACAACCCAAAGCACACTGCCAGAGCAACCATGGAGTGGCTTTAAATGAAAAAAATGATCCCTTGAGTGGTCCAGTCTGAGTCCTACCCTTAACCTGATCAAACATCTCAGGTGTGAGCTCAAGGTTGCTGTCCACCACCTCTCCCCAACTAACTTGACTGGCACAGCTTGAGCAATTTTGCAAGAGGAAAGGGTAAATCTTGCTCCATCACACTGTGCAAAGCTAATAGACACTTACCCAAAAAGACTACTGGCTGAAATAGCTGCAAGAGGTAGTTCAACTAAGCACTGACTGGGGGATGAATACTTTTGACATTTCAGTTTTTGAATTTTTTAGTTTTTCATGCTTTACAATTTTCCATTTTTTTTTTCCAGTTCTACTGTTAAAAAGGAGCAGGTGATTCAAAAATAAAAATTCTCAGATAAATTGGGGATTTGCCTGTTGGCCACTGATGGAGTAACAGCTCTCTACTGCTTCTCCTAATTTACTTACTTTTCTCCCCAACCTTTGGAAATACTACTGTTAGACGGGGTATTATTTTACTATGACTACCAAAGCAGCTTTGCAAGCTATTACAGGCTCAATTCAAAAGCTTACTGAAGAGTTTCAACAGTTCAGAAAAGAAATCAGCACTGAAGTTAAACAAATAGGTACGAAACTATAAGATATTTAAGCAACTGTAACTGAGCATGATAAGAAGATAAAGGAATATGAAGATGTTATTACTTTACTGGACGTGTGAATGGATGATATGCAAAAGCTGTATGAAAAACAATCCAAGTCCAATGAAATAATGAGACAGAAGATTATTGATTTGGAAAACAGAAGTAGAAGGAACAACCTACGAATCTTGGGACTTAAAGAACAAATGGAAGGAGATAATCCTAAAGAATTCTTTGCAAACCTTTTGGTGGAATTATTCTCTGATATCATAAAGTCTCTGCCCTTGATTGATTGTGCCCACAGGACACCTATCTACGGATAGACTTCAAAATCAAAACCAAGATCAGTCATTATACATTTCCATGAATTTCAAATAAAGGATTGTCTGACTTGTGCTGCCCATGGAAAAGGTATGATTGACTACCAAGATCAAAACAAATGTATTGTTGAAGATTTTTCATCAGAAGTTATGGCAGAACTTGTTAAGTTGTGGCAGAGCTATATAGCCAAAATTTTAAACCCTCTCTTCATTCTCCAGCTCTAGTGAGAATTACATTGGAAAATGGATCATTTAAATGGTTTTATACAAAGGGACAGGCGTAAGAATTTTTGGACTTGAAAAAATGACGGTATACATATTGAATAGACTTTAAATCTTGCAAGAACAGAAATACTACATATTTAAAAAATAACTGTTTAATATTTGTCAGTATGAACAATTGCTATTTCTGTTTGATAAACCTGTCTAAGCTTGTTTTCCACTGTATATTATTTAGTCTTGGTTGGAACAGTAAATAAGCTTGAATTCTTTAGATCGGTTCCTACAAGCTTTCTAAGGGAATGTGTTTAGGGAAAGTAGATAGCCGTTGTTCTTTGACCGAGTTTCTCGCTTCGGGAGGAGGGAGGGGGGGGATGGGAAGTTCTTTTTTCTTGAAGCTGAATTGGGAATCTAATCAATTCTGTTGCTTAGCTAATATATCTCAAGGTTTATTATTTGGGTTTAATTTATATTTTTCTGATTGCTAATTTAACCTTTCTTACAAATAGTTTTAAAATGGATCAAAGTATTAATTTACTTAGTTTTAACGTGAAAGGGCTAAATCACCCGTGAAAAGAAACAAGATTTTTGCCTATATTAAAAAAAGGTACCAATTGTTTTTCTTCAAGAAACCCATATATGTAAGTGTGACAATTCGTGCCTTATTAATCAATGGACAGAGTCTCATTTCCATTCCTCATTTCAGGTCAAAGCTAGAAGGGTTTCTATCCTTATAGATAATAAAGTTCCCTTTGTTCAACATAAAGTAATTTCTGATACTGATAGGCATTTTGTTATATCAGGGAAACTAAATAACAAATTAATGGTATTTGCTAACGTATATGCTCCAAATATAGATGACCCAGGTTTCTTTGAGCGTTTTTTTAAATTTTTGCCAGATCGAAGTCTGTACTCATTGGTGATGGGTGGAAACTTTAACTGTTGCTTAGATCCAGTTTTAGATCGTTCATCTTCTAAACCAATGATACCAAATCAATCAGCTGCGTTTATTAAATCTTTTTTAATAAAATGTGGTATTATTGATGCTTGGCATTTTTTTCACCCAGTGGACAAGGAATATTCATTTTTCTCTCAAGTCCATCATACATATTCCAGGGTTGATTTTTTTTTTTTTTTAATTGATAGCCAAATGATTCCATTAGTTTGATCCTGTGAATATAAAGAGATTGTTGTTTCAGATCCTGCTCCTGTGTTTCTATCTTTAAATCTCCCTGGTCTTCTTCAAACAAATAGATTTTGGTGATTTAATCTAACTTTGTTATCTGATAAAGATTTTTTTTTTTTTTTTTTTTAAGTTTATGGCGAGACAAACTACTTTTTTTTATATATATATATATATATATATATATATATATATATATATATAAAGAGAATACATTAGAGGAGACCTAGCCATATCAGATGGGATGCCTTTAAGGCATATATTAGAGGACAAATTATTTCTTATACTGCAAGTATTAAGAAAAAAGCTAATAAAAAGAGAGAAGTGATTTAGCTAATTAGCTGAAACAGTTAGATCAAGAGTATGCCTTGGCTCCAGAACCTGCCTTATATAAAAGACGTGTTGAAATTAAAACAAAATGATCTCCTTTTAACTTATCCAATTGAAACCCAACTCCTAAAAGATAAAAGTCAATTTTATATTCATAGAGATAAAACAGGTAAATTATTGGCTGATCAAATTAAAACCTTTATAGCTAAACAACAGATTAAAGAAATATGCAAAGCTAATGGTGGTAGGACAACTGATTATTTAGAAATAAATGATACTTTTAGAGAATTTTACTCTAAACTTTATAGTTCTGAATCTTCTAAGGATAACACTGTAATGAACACATCTTTAGATCAACTAAACATTCCTACAATTTCTGCTGACAACAGAAAGTTGCTGGAACAGCCTATTTCTTTTGAGGAAATTGTCGAGGCTGTGCGCTCATTATGTTTGAGGAAAGCTTCATGCCCAGCTGGATTTTCTGAAGAATTTTACAAGACCTTTCCCTCACTGCTTATACCTCATTTATGTTCAGTTTTTTTGGATTCATTTAAGTCAGGCAGACTCCCTCAATCTTTTTATGAGGCTTCCATTTCTCTTATTCTTAAAAAGAATAAGGATCCAACTGAATGCTCTTCTTACAGACCAATCCCTTTACTTAATGTTGATACTAATATCCTATCTAAAGTTTTGGCCCATAGGATTGAAAATATTTTACCATGTGTCATTTCTGATAGTCAAAATGGATTTATCAAAACTCAATATTCTCACTTTAATATTCATCGGTTATTAAATGTTATTTATTCTCCTTCTAATATGATATCCAAATGTGTGTTATCCTTAGATGCTGAGAAAGCTTTTGACAGGGTTGAATGGAATTATTTATTTAAAACTTTAGAAAAATTCAATTTTGACCCGTTTTCATTCAATGGATTAAATTACTTTATTTAGTTCCTTCCGCTAGGGCTATCACTAATTCTCATAATTCCAAACAATTTAAGCTTCAACGTGGCACTAGACAAGGTTGTCTGTTGAGACTTTTGCTTCTTGATCTGGCCTTGGATCCCTTAGCCATTGCCTTTCGAGAATCTAATGATATCACCGGTATTTTAAGGAGAGATACTATTGATAAAGTCTCGCTGTATGCTGATGATCTGCTGCTATTTATTTCTAACGTTGAGACTTTATTAGCCTATGTGCTTTCTTTACTCTCCTGTTTTAGCCAGTTTTCAGGTTATAAACTAAACCTATATAGAAGTGAATTTTATCCTTTGAAAGATTTGATACCAACAAATTCGAACGTTCCTTTTAAAATTGTAAGAAACCAATTTACCTCCTTAGGTGTAACAATCACTAAAACTATAAGTGTTTATTTAAAGAAAATTTTTTTACCCTACTGAATCATGTAAAAAGGATACTATCAAATTGGTCGCCTCTTTCATTATCACTGATTGGTCAAATCAACTCTATCAAAATGAATGTATTACCTAAATTTATATATCTTTCTCAGGCATTGCTAGTTTTTATTCCTAAATCCTTTTTTGATTCCCTTGACTCTATTATATCTTCTTATATCTGGAAGAATAACTGTTCTAGATAAAACAAAATTCATCTTCAGAAAGATAAAAAGAATGGAGGATTAGCCTTACCAAACTTTAGATTTTATTATTGGGCAGTTAATACAAGAAATCTTACATTCTGGTTATATTACATAAATCGTGAGGATTGCCCAATGTGGGTTTTTTTTTTATTATAAAAGAAGCTAACTATTAATAAATTCTCTATTATTTCTCTTCTTGGATCCTCACTCCCTTTGTCTCTGAGTAAGTTAACTGATAATCTGGTAGTTAAACACACTATGAGAATTTGGATACAATTCTGAAAATACTTTGGCTTATTGGGATTTTCTCTTTGAACTCTTTATGATTGATGTGGCTTTGAAAGAATGAGATAGATTAGGTATTAAATGCTTATTTGTAGTGGGAAGTCTTTTAAACTCATTTTTTTCAATACCTACAAATAAGAGATTTTTTAGGTCTCAAATAACTACATTTCCTAAAAGTCCTGATAAGGATCTACTAGATGTAATCTTTAATTTGAAACTTTTTTTTAAAATAATGGATCTATATCTAATATTTATAATATGCCATTAGGAATGAGAAGTGTTCTTTTAGATAAAATTAAAAATCTTTGGGAACAAGATTTTTTCCAGACATTAATTTCTGAGGAAACTTGGAATCAAATTTTTTTAAATTGGTTAACACTTCATCGTTATGTGCTTGCCACTCTCTCCTACAATTTAAAGTGGTCCATAGGGCTCCTATGACTAAGGATAAGTTGTCTCATTTTTATTTGGATATATCTCCATATTGTGATAAATGTAATAATGGAGAAGCTTCACTCATTTATATGTTTTGGACATGTCCGAGTCTCGGAAAATTTTGGAAAGAAGAATTTCAAACATTCTCGATACTTTTTAAAAGTAAACTTTAAGCCTAATCCTTTGACTGCTTTATTTGGTATTGTTGGAGGAAAGGATATTATTTTGGAGTCAACTGACTTGCACATTTTGGCTTTTATGTCTCTTATGGCCTGAAGGACGCTTTTGCTTACATGGAAAGATGAGGCCCCTCCTATTCACGCCCAATGGCTACGTGATGTGATATCATGTTTAAATTTAGAGACAATTCGATGTTCAATCTCTGAACCTAGTCAAGACTTTCAAACAGTGTGGGGACCTTTTCCGAATTCTTTTCAGAACCTTTGATTTGTTGTTAAAGTACAGATGATGACTAATATTTTTTTTTTCCTTTTATTCTTTACTACTCAGCTTCGGTCTTGGTAGTGGGTTAGATTTTTTTTAATATAATAAAATTACTGTATTTCAATATTACAAATTAATTAACTTATATGAATATAGGGGTAAGGAGTCTTTATATATGATTTAGAATAATGTATTGATTTTTTTCCTGTACTCTTATGTAAATTAATTAATAAAAATATTGGAAAAAGAAAGATAATTTGATCAAAATCCCTGGTTGTAATACTCATTTATGTGAACAAAGGGTTGGGGGTTGAATAATTTTACAAGGTACTCTAATTCCACTAAAATACTACAAAAGATAAAAAGACATTGAATCACTAAAAGAGGAAAGTTTATGTGGAAAATCTAATGCAGATATCACTGAACAAAGATTTTGCTTCCTGAATACCTTTAGGTGTATCTTACGAATTTTGGGCTACTGATCATGAAAATCACCATGAAATTTCCCAATCACGCACCATTTTTAATAAACTTATGTTTATTTCAATTCATAATTCAAGTCAATTAAAATGTTGTCTACAATGTAAGCTGGAAGGTTTCCTATCTTGTCCAGGCATGCATGCTTAGGCAGCGCGGCTGCTGCATGGCAGGACAGGTTTTACTAATGATTATTGGGTTCAGGACTGCAAGGATAGAATTTGCTATCACCAGGCACAAAAATTTCTATGAAGGATTTTGATATTTCAGACAGATGCTTCACAGAATAACTGATGCCAAGATTAAGGAAAGCATTTTTGTTGGTCCACAATTCAAACAGGTCATCAATGATAGGCAATTTGAAGAATTTCTTGTGGAACTGGAGAAAATCACACGGAAGGCATTCAAGGAAGTTGTTGAAATTTTTCTCAGCATCTACACCAAACTACATGCAGCTGGTTGAAAGCATTCTTCAAGCATATAAAACCATGAAATGCAACATGTCACTAAAGATTCATTTTCTGCATTCCCATTTAGACTTTTTCCCCTGCAAATCTTGGTGCTGTTGGTGAGGAGCATGGTGAAAGGTTTCGCCAGGACATTGCAGTCATGGAGAAAAGATACCAGGGCAACTGGAATCCATCAATCTGGCGAATTATTGTTGGACACTTAAATGAGAAGCCTCAGACACTGAGTACAAATGAAAATCATTAACAAAATATTTTAACTTAGTTGAACTATTGCAAAGCATCAGCACCATTATGCAATTAAACACATTATATTCAGTTAAAGTTAATTTGTTGTTTCTCCAAATTCCTACGTGATACAAGTAGTCTGAAATTATATTCGTGTTCATCTTCAAGCAGTCTATCATAAACAAAGAAAAAATTCTGAGGAAGTAACACTTTTGAAAAAAATTTGTTGTCCAGTATATTCAAAGTTTTGAAGCAATGGCTTAACTGGTTAATAAATTAGTAAAAAGCGCTGATTTCACAATTAATATTTTTAAAAACTAACAACCGGAAAGATAGAACATTTTTCATACATAATGTTGTTAGTTTTCAGGATTCATCATCAGAAATAATTACTTAGGTCAAGCTACCCACTACAGGGCACAACACATTAAAAGAAGAGAATTTCTTTTTTTAAAAAAGTGGGAACACAGTAAGAAGTGAGTTGAATGCAGTATTTCCAATGCGCACAAGGATTCTTTAGACATTGTTTTCAAGCAATTATCTCAGCTTGCAAAAATACATCCATCACAAAAATGTAACAAAATTAGTTTCCAATACTTTTGAAATTTGAAACCTATACATGTCAAATCTCGAAGCAAGAAAACTGCTGATGCTGAAAATCAAAACAGAAAGTGTCTGAGATAGTCAGACAGAATCTGTAGAGAAAGAAACAGAGTCATCTATAACCCTTCAAAAGGGTTCGGTCGGTAGGAGAGGTAAAGAGCACACAGGATCTATTTGTATTATGGTGAAAGCCAAGGATGTCTAGGTAACAATCGTGTTTGATGCTGTTGTTTCCAATTACCAATCTTTCCCATTTATGGTGGAAGTAGCCATCTCTGACATAACATTACGTGGAGAGAAAATAAACGCTATACTGGCTGATCCACTGGATATTTCCATTACTCTCTTTTGTCCAATGTTTCCAGCAATTGTTCTGCTCTGTATTTGACTATTCAAATCTGTTTTTTAATGTTTCTTTACTCTTTCTAACTGCTTGCATTGAAAGTAAAATTAATCCAGCAACCTTGCTCTCCACATTATGAAAGCTATTTCCTCTGTTCCATTCATTCCTCCCCTTCTCTGCAACTTTAATATTCTCACTTCTCCAGTTCTGATGATCATTGACTAAAAAGCATTGATCTTGGTTTTTGTCTCCGTCTCCACAGGTGTTATTTACAGCATATGTATTTTGGTTATTTTCTGTTTTACTTCATCATGCAATCTTGTTCCTTATAGTTTAAGTTATAAAATTCTGTTACATCCAGAATTAAAGAATTATTACAACACAGAAGGGGGGCACTCAGCACATTGAATCCATAAAATCATTTTTAAGACTAATTTAGTCAGTCCTATTCTATGGCTCTTAAAATTGTTATTGCATGATGCACTAGAAAAAAAATACATATATTTTTAGAATGTATACTGTGGGGTTGTTGCCAGGTAGACTTATATGAAAGGTAATATTAAAAACAAATATCTAAAAACATTACATCAGAAAATTATTTGAACTATTTATATAAATATTATGTCTAAAAGATTTAGTCAGAGGTTAGATACTCATGTTAAGTTAGTCATCTCCTGATTTCCTAGAGTCTTTTTACCTTTTATAAGGTAAATGAGGAGTGTTATGCTGAGTGAACACTCCTTCAACAAAGTACGGTACAAGTTAAACATTGTCCAGAAGAAAGTAGTCACTAGATTGGTACCTTTCATCACCCTGAAAATTCATTTCCTCTATTACCAGTAACCTCTGGCTACATCATAACTGAAAATGTTAACTTGTTAATATTCATTCAAAGGTACCTCTCAAATCCTCAATATCCACTACAGAGAAACGAATTGGTACACAGGACACCAAAACCTACAAGTATCCCTCCAAGTGAAATCTCAGGCTGATTTGGAAATATTTGACCTTTCCTTCACTGAAGTCAATCATATTCCTAGAAAACCCTGCCTAATTGCCCTGCAGAAAAAAAACATGCACTATATGACACACTTTACTTCAATATGGCAGCTCAGCAGAATGGGCTTACAGTATAATGCAGAACTGCAAGGATGCCCATATCTTACTTTGAGGAATAAAGAGAGGTAGCATAATTCCTTAACCTTATTTTACTTGTAAAGTAGACAGATAAGTAATAATTCTGAGACCTGGAGCTTAGGGCAGCGCTGGGAAATCCAAACAGCTCTAATGCTCCTAAGGCAGATCTGAAAAAACACAAGGAATAATAACAATAATATTAATGGTAAGACTCTTGGCAGTACAGAGGATCAGCGAGATCTTGGGGTCTGTATCCATAGGATACTCAAAGCAGCTGCACAGGTTGACAGGCTTGTTAAGAAGGCATATGGTGCATTGGCCTTCATCAACCATGGGATTGAGTTCAAGGGCCGTGAGGTAATGTTACAGCTATATAAGACCTTGGTCAGACCCCACTAGGAGTACTGTGTTCAGTTCTGGTCGCCTCACTACAGGAAGGATGTGGATACTATAGAAAGAATGCAGAGGAGATTTACAAGGATATTGCCTGGATTGGAGAGCGTACCCTATGAGAATAGGTTGAGAGAACTTGGTCTTTTCTCCTTGGAGCGATGGTAGATGAGAGGCGACTTGATAGAGATGTACAAGATGGTGAGGGGCATCGATCATGTAGATAGCCAGAGGCTTTTTCCCAGGACTGAAATGGCTAACACGAGGGGGCATAGTTTTAAGGTGATTGGAAATAGGTACCGAGGGGATGTCAGGGGTAAGTTTTTCCACACAGAGAGTGGTGGGTGTGTGGAATGCACTGCCAGCAGCAGTGGAGGAAGCGGATACAATAGGGTCTTTTAAGAGCCTCTTAGACAGGTACATGGAGCTTAGAAAAATAGAGGGCTATGCGGTAGGGAAATTCTAGGCAGTTTCTAGAGTAGGTTACATGGTCAGCACAACTTTGTGGGCCGAAGGACCTGTAATATGCTGTAGGCTTCTATGTAAGGCATATCACTTGGGGCAGGGCTGGAAAGTCCAGAACAGATCTAGAGCTTTCGAGGCAAGTCTGAAAAACACAAGGCAAACCTGGAGCTCAAAACACAGCATGTGACTCAAGAAACATAGTATTTGATTCAGAAACATAGCATATAACTCATAAACATAGCCTGTGATCCAGAAGCACAGCATACAACTCAGAAACACAGCACACAACTTAGAACCATAGCATTTAACTTGGAGGCATAGCAAGATCATATGGTTCAGAAACATTGCAGTTCACTTGGAAGCATGGCATGATCACATAGCTCTGAAACATTGCATATGACTCAAAAACATAGCATATAACTTGGAGAGAAAAAAGGCATAACATGGGAGACCTTACAAATCCTGTTGACCCAGAGAACCTCAGAAAAAATCTTAACATAGACTGGAGAAGCTCAGAACTCCATGGGGTCCATACGAGTGGGATCATTCTGTCATGGTGCACTCTTGGAGGATTGGACCCAGGTGCAGAGGAACAGCAGGATCCCCAGGAAAAGACAAAAACAGGAGGTCAAACATCAGAATCAGAGCCTTGGATGAGTGACTGAGCAACACCACTAGAATTCATCATCTCTGACACAATGACCCCCACTCAGGCACTAACTGCGAGTCCTCTTTAAATAATAATAGACTGCAGGAAACATGTATCAGCTACAATTAACTTGACAAGATTAAACTGAAAACACAAGGGCTTAACAACTCTAGTTAAGGTAATGATTAGTAAATACAGGTGCACAAAAACTCGAGAAGCTCATGACACAATCACTGGAATTTAATACAAGAGAAAGGAGATGGGAAGTTATATTTCAGTTACAGAAGCCACTGGTGAGACTATATCTGGAGTATAGTATTGCTTTTCTTATTTAAGGAGGAATGGTGATGCATTAGAAAGTTAATTGAAGGTTTACTAGGCTAATTCCTAGAATGGACCGATAAGTCTTATATGGAAAAATTAGACAAATTATCCTTAAGTTTGCTGGAGTTTAGATGAGGAAAAGGAAAGGAGCCTTGACAAGCTGATGAAAAAAGAATATGTCTAGAATTAAAAATAAGTGGTTGCTCTAATAGAACAAAGGTGAGGTAAAACAATTTCTCTCAGAAATCTTTGGATCTCTCTTTCACAAAAATCTTTGGAAGCAGAGTCTATGACTATTTTTAGAGACAGAGGTTATAGATAATTGATATAGAAGGGAGTAAGAGGTTACCAATGGGAGTCAATGATGTTGAGCTCACAATCAGCAGCTTATCAATCAGATTACAATTAATAAAAAGTGAGGTAGTGCCCAAAGCTTCAATGTCCATTTAGGAATCAGATGACAGAGGGGAAGAAGCTGTTCCTAAATCATTGAGTGTGTGCCTTCAGGCTTCTGTATCTCCTACCTGATGGTAACGGTGAGAAAGAGGCATGCCCTGGGTGCTGCCTTTCTGAGACACCGCTCCCTAAAGTTGTCCTGGCTACTTTGTAGACTAGTGCCCAGGATGGAGCTAACTAGATTTACAACCTTCTGCAGCTTCTTTTGGTCCTATGCAGTAGCCCCTCCATATCAGACAGTGATGCAGCTTGTCAGAATGCTCTCCACGGTACAACTATAGAAGTTTTTGAGTGTATTTGTTGACATGTCAAATCTCTCCTAACTCTTCATCACATATAGCCACTGTCTTGTCTTCTTTATAACTACATCGATATGTTGGGACCAGGTTAGATCCTCAGAGATCTTGACACCCAGGAACTTGAAGCTGCTCACTCTCTCCACTTCTGATCCCTCTATGATGATTAGTATGTGCTCCTTCGTCTTACCTTTCCTGAAGTCCACAATCAGCTCTTTCGTCTTACTGACATTGAGTGCCAGGTTGTTGCTGTGGCACCATTCCACCAGTTGGCATACCTCACTCCTGTACACCCTTTCGTTACCACCTGAGATTCTACCAACAATGGTTGTATCATCAGCAAATTTATAGATGGTATTTTAGCTATGTCTAGCCACACAGTCATGTGTATACAGAGAGTAGAGCAGTGGGCTAAGCACACATCCCTGAGGTGCCCCAGTGCTGATCGTCAGCAAGGAGGATATGTTATCACCAATCTGCACAGACTGTGGTCTTCCAGTTAGGAAGTCGAGGATCCAATTGCAGAGGGAGGTACAGAGGCCCAGGTTCTGCAACTTCTCGATCAGGATTGTGGGAATGATGGTATTAAATGCTGAGCTATAGTCAATGAACAGCATCCTGACGTAGGTGTTTGTGTTGTCTAGGTGATCTAAACCCATGTGGAGAGCCATTTAGATTGTGTCTGCCATTGACCTATTGCGGCGAATTGCGACAGGTCCAGGTCCTCGCTCAGGCAGGAGTTCAGTCTAGTCATAACCAACCTCTCAAAGAATTTCATCACTGTGGATGTGAGTACTGCTGGGCAATAGTCATTAAGGCAACCCACATTATTCTTCTTAGGCACTGGTATGATTGTTGCCTTTTTGAAGCAAGTGGGAACTTCTGCCAGTAGCAGTGAGAGGTTGAAAATGTCCTTAAATACTCCCGCTAGTTGATTGGCACAAGTTTTCAGAGCTTTACCAGGTACTCCATTGGGACCTTCTGCCTTGCGAGGGTTCACTCCCTTTAAAGACAGCCTAATATCGGCCTCTGAGACAGAGATCACAGGGTCCTCAGGTACAGCAGGGATCTTCACAGCTGTAGTTGTGTTCTCCCTTTCAAAGCGTGTATAGAAGGTGTTTTAATTTCAATTAAAATTAATAGTGTTTAGTTTAGCTTTAGAAACAAAACCAAAGGAAGGTTGCACAAATGTATTTTGTATTCTTTTCTGTTTAGATGATTATTAGGATATCTGATCAACCTGCTCAAAATGAGGAAGGGACTTGGTAAGTTTAATTCTCAAGATACAATTTCCTCTTGTACATAAAGGATGTAATGAGCCCAATATTGAAAGCAAGCAAAGTCCACTGAGAGTTAAGTCAGAAATTACATTTGCAAAAAAAAAGGTTTGGACAAATCTGGAATTCTTTCTCAAAAATGTTCTTTGAAACAAAGCAAATTTAAACTTCAAACTGGGATTGATACTTTTTATAGATTAGGCTTTCAACTACTGTGGAATAAAGGATAAATGGTGTCGGTGTATGGATCAGCAAAGATCAATCTGAATAGTGAAACAGGCTCAAAAGCAAGATGACCAATATATGTTTCTATTAGGCCAGCTTTGCTTTAGAGGCTATTTTCTGTGCCATGTTACAGCAAAAGAATAACACAATATTTTACATTAGGTTAATCTTGTGCTAAATCACATAACAGAAAATCTCAATCCACCCACCACTTTCTTTCTCTCAGATACTTTGGCAGGCATAAACAAAAAGATTGGACAATAACATGAATTTAACCATAGAAATACAAAAAAAAATTCATAGTAATCTAATAATCAAATAATTCAAAGGTTTCATTCTTGTTATTAGCCAAGAAGATGAAAAAAGAAATATCATGAACTATACTAACATGCTATACTAACACAGTCTATTAATTCCTGGTTATTTTTCAATTATTCAAAATCTGTTTTGAAAAATTTATTAGTAAGCAATAGTCTTCATTAGGTAATCTAAAATTAAGCTCAATGTTCCATTTTTATATATAGAACCACAGAATAATAGCGAAATCTGTGGAATTTACATCTTACCACATAACAGGTCTTTGAAATTTAAAGCACATTTTTCAAGAAAAGCACGTTAAAAATAACCCAAGAATAACTGAAAAATTACTTTAATA
Source organism: Mobula birostris (assembly GCF_030028105.1). Classification (NCBI taxonomy): domain Eukaryota; kingdom Metazoa; phylum Chordata; class Chondrichthyes; order Myliobatiformes; family Myliobatidae; genus Mobula; species Mobula birostris. The sequence goes on from NC_092384.1 coordinate 45,561,585, forward strand.
CCTCAATAAAAATAACACAATTCAAAATGTTCTCAGGAAACAGGGTTCTTAGCTCTAGGCAACTGGATAATGGCTAAAGAAAGTATATAGGTTGTCACTTTAGATTAGAGACCTGTGCCTCTGTGTTTCACTTAATGAAAGACTTGTCTGGTAATATCAGGTACAAAAATGAAGTTAATAAAAATATAGAATAAGGCATGTGGACATTATATATAATATACACTGTATATATTCTGAATAAAGCACAAATAGTCATACAAAACAAAAAAAATGGCTCAGTTACCACTGTTGTTATTTATTTATTTACAGACCTGGCACAGAGTAGTGTCTTCCCGCCTTTCAAATCGCACCACCTCACAACCCCAGACAACCCTGATATAACCACCTATATTTTATATTTTAATCATATTCTTGAAGGACTCCTGTACAAAGCAAACCTCAAGGGTATGCAATAATTCCAGTGTAAGGTGCCTGACCATTTGTGCTTTATTTTACATCAAGACAAATTAGCAGTAAAATAAAACTGAAGCACAGCACTCATTTTCCTTTTTCAGTTTTGGATTCTTCATTAAACAAAATTGAAGGTTTTTGTATTCCTTCCTTGCTTTTAATGGCTTCAGTCTTAATGAGTCACCATTAAATTGACTAGTTCCACAATTTCATTGTGAATGCTTTCATAGATTGACAATACCCATTCAAATTGCTCAATAAAATAGTGCAGATCTCATTCTTCACATACCTTAGCTCCTTTTGGAGCCTTGGTAGCATCCATATGACCCCAGTAATGGATTTTAAAGCAATCATTTGAGCTCTATTCAACATGTAAAAATTACAAAAAGTTCTTCTTAGTCAATTTGTTTTCCCCACCCTTCCAATATTTTGAATTTTTGCAGATGACATTATTTTTCCAATAAAAATAAATGATTTCAAAATGGTGCTCTGAACAAAACACCATAAACTGTTTATGACTAACTGTCATGTTCTTAATTAAAACAATAAATCCAGAACACAATATTTGTACAGCTTCTCATTTGATCTTTGCCACTTGCTATCCTCTACGTAAGTTGCTATGTTACCACTGAAAACGAACAGGCACTCAGCAAAATAAGAGCTTCAGTAGCACTCTCAGGTTTTAAAGATTTTGGAATAGCACTTTAAGAATTACAAAAATATGGCACTACCTTTTTTGGTCGTGATTAATTCAGTTTAAATGTTAACATTTGTGAAATAATGTTGATCTAAACAACTGCCTCAGTTATATTTCAATTAAAGAATTTAACACTGATTAATTTGCCTCTGCCAATGGAACATAATTGATAAAATGTCACCTAGAACAAATTGACAACTTATAGCCATAGCATAATTATATGTGATACAAACACATTCATCCAAATTACTGCTATGGGGCTATTCTACAACATCCTAGATGATAAACAAAGCATTTAAAAGTATTAGTTTGATTTTTTTTAAAAACTATTAGGGAGAAAATAGACATAATTCCAGGTCATAAGTATTACATCAAACGAAATAAAATGAGATTATTTTACACTTTGGATATATATTGCCATTTTTTGTTAAGTGCCATATATTATTTTTTGTACTGGACTTCACTATATAGTCATATGTAACGTGGACAAAGCATATCTGCCCAGATATTCAACTACATAAAACTGCTATTTCAGAGTTATGCATTGAAAATTATTTCATGCCCACCACCTATCCCTCAACTCACTCTCCACAGTAAAATGAATTAACGACTTCTGGTCATTCTCATCACTCCAGAAATTTCACAGCTAAAGAGTTGTCTTTGTGCCCACGCTCTGTACTGGAAACACATGGGATGACAACATTTCACATGCATTGTCCTATGATAGCCCAACATCATGCAGTCCTGGGACAACATTGCCTTCTTAGCACAGCCTAAACTTAACATAGATCATAGAACAGTACAGCAGAGGAGCAGGTCCTCAGCCACTTCCACCTGGATATGGTCCATACCGCTCTTTTCTCTGCACAGTTATGTGCTTATCTAAGAACTTCTTAAATGCCTCCATCTTAACTGCCTCCACCACCGCACATGGTAGCACATTCCAGGCACCCCTCGTCATCTCTCCTTAAATGCAGACCCTTTATTATAGGATATTACAACTCTAGGAAACAGAAACTAGTTGTCTATTCTATCTAAGCTTTTCATTATCTTATAAACTTCTATCAGGTTTCCCCTTAGTATCTGCCCCTCCAGAGAAAGCAACCTCAGTTTATTGAACCTCTCCTCATTGCATATGCCCTTTCATTTAGGCAGTATCCTGGTAAACCTCTTTTGAACACTTCTTCACAGCCTCCAAGTCCTTCATATAATGTGTCACAGTAGTGTAATGGTTAGCGCAACACTTTACAGTACCAGCAACCCGGGTTCAATTCCCACTGCTGCCTGTATGTTCTCCCCGTGACCACGTGGGTTTCCTCCGGGTGCTCCGGTTTCCTCCCACAGTCCAAAGATGTACCTTTTGGTCAGTTAATTGGTCATTGTAAATTGTCCCGTGATTAGGCTAGGATTAAACTGGGGGATTGTTGAGCAGTGTGGCTCAAAGGGACGGAAGGGCCTACTCCGCGGTGTCCCAATAAATAAATAACTGACCGCAATACTCCAGATACAGCAGAACCAGAGTTTCACAAAACTGCAACATACCTTGCTGACTCTTGAATTCAGTGCCCTGACAAATAAAGGCAAGCATACCACATCCCTTTTCTACCACCCTATCAATTTGTGTGGCCACTGTCAGGGAGATATGGACATAGATCCCAAGATCCCTCCACATATCAATGCTTTTAAAGGTCTTGCCATTAACTGTGGACTTTCCCTTTACATTTGTCCTCCAAAAGTTCAATACCTCATACTTTCCTGATCTAAACTGCACGTTGTGCTTCTATTCTGCGCTGCACCGATCCTCGTGCAAATGCTGATTCCGAAGCTGGCTACCCAACGTCCACAGCCCCTGACCCTCTGATTGCCAACACTGACAAGCCATTTTTAGTTCCAAGAACACGTATCCGCTTTGGATACTGTTGGGGGCGGGTGACCTATCAGGGAAAGCCACAGCAACTATCTGTCTGGCAATGTCTGACTCTGTTGCTCAGAGGAGATCTGGGCTAGAGAGGAGAAGAGGACAGTGGTAGTGATAAGGGATTCAATAGTTCAGGGAACTAACAGGAGATTCTATGGACCTAAAAGGAACTCAGATGATTTGTTGCTTCATAGGTGCTAGAGTCAGGAATGTTTCAGATCAGGTCCACAGCATTCTTAAGTGGGATGGTGAGTAGCCAGAAGTCGTGGTACACATCGGTACCAACAGCATAGGTAGGAAAAGAGATGAAGTCCTTAAGATTAAATATAGGGACTTAGACAGGAAGCTAAAATGCAAGACCTCCAAGGTAATAATCTCTGGATTGCTGCCTGTGCCATGTGTCAGTGAGGGTCAAAATAGGATGAGTATTGTGAACAGTTTTGGGCTCCTCATCTAAGAAAAGATGAGCTGGCATTGGAGAGGTTTCAGAGGAGGTTCACAAGGATGATTTCAGGAATGAAAGGGTTATCATACGAGGAACCTTTGATAGCTCTGGGTCTGTACTCAGAGAATTTAGAAGGATGAGGGGAGACCTCATTGAATTCTTTCAAAAGTTGAAAGGCCTAGACAGAGTAGATGTGGAAAGGGTGTTTCCCCTGGTGGGGGAGTCTAGGACAAAAGGGTGCAGCCTCAGGATAGAGGGGCATTCATTTAAAACAGAAAAGCGGAGAAATTTCTTTAGCCAAAGGGTGGTGAATTGGTGGAATTTATTACCAAAGGCAGCTGTGGGGGCAGGTAGTTGGGTGTATTTAAGGTAGAGCTTGATCGGTTCTTGATTGGACATGGCATCAAAGGTTACGGGGAGGCGGCCTGGGAGAGGGGCAGAGGAGGGGAGAAAAGGATCAGCCATGATTGAATGGTGGAGCAGACTCGATAGGCCAAATGGCCTAATTCTGCTCCTTTGTCTTATGATATGACAGATGAATGCATGGCTGAAGAATCAGTGCAGGGAGCAGGGTTTCAGATTTGTGAGTCATTAGGATCTCTTCTGGAGAAGGTATCGCCTGTACAAAAGGGGCAGGTTACACCTGAACTCAAGAGGGACCAATATCCTTGTGGGCATGTTTGCTGGAGATGTTGGGAAAGGTGTAAAATAAGAGTTGGCAGGGGGATGGGAATGAGGATGATAGGTCAGAGGATAGAGTAGATGGTGTAAAGGTCGATGCAACATGTAGAGAGACTTTGAGGAAGGATGGGTAATGGATAGGGCATAAGTGCAATCAGTTCGATGGGTTGAAATGCGAGAAGTATTAGGAATAAAGCTGATTGTGACGGGGTCCTGAATTACCCCTATGAACTGTGCTTGATTACCCCTATTAACTGTTCTTTTGAAAAGAGAGAGAGAGAGTTATTTAACATCGATATCTTGTTTTGAAGAGAGAGAGAGACAAAGTCTAACTGTTGGACTGTCACTTTAAGGAACGAGAAAGAACTGGTTAACTTTTGGATTTCTGCTGAGTTGGAGACAGCACCGAGCAGCTCGTAAGTTGCTATGGTGACCGAGAGCATTATTTAATGGACAATTGATGTTATGATTTTCAGCAGGTTGCCGATACTTCTTCAAGGACTTTTGCCTGCTTGCATTTCTTTCACAGAGAGTAGAAGGAAAAGTTATTTGAATGACAGTTGATGCTCAGCATGGGAAGATAAAATAGGTCAGATGATAGACCTCAGGCACATGTTTGGACACTGAATGAGCATTGTTGTGCCCGCAGGAAAAGTGGGTTTTGGGAGGATCGATCAGGCGGATCGATCCATCGCTCTTGCAGTGGAAAGGTAAAGGTTTTGACTGGTGGGGAGTTATCCATGTGTCCACTCTCGCTTGGGGGATAGCTCCACTACAGAAAACTGGTCCCCTTTGTTAAAGTCACAGTCAGTGACTTTTAAAGGATTTCGAAGGACAACGAGAAGATCGACGGCGTCAGCTCACCTGAAGATTCAAATCTCTCCCTCTCTCTCTCTCCATCACTACTCAACTCAATACCCCGAACCGAACTGAACTGAACTTTACTCATCACCGTAAGACTGTATCTTTTTACCCCTAGACTTAAAGAAGCTTGGTTTTTCATACATATATTTCCAATCTTACTGATATACTTAATTATACATATATATATATATATATATATAAAATCATTGCTAACCTGTTTGATTTATCTATATTTATGTTACTGTATTGCATAGTTACTAATAAATATTATTAGTTTATAGCAATACTGGACTCCAAAGTGTTTTCCATCTCTGCTGGTTCTTTAACCCGTCACGGGGGTCGTGACATGATGAATTTAGAATGTGGATCAGTACATGGAACTACGACATTGTGGCCATTACAGAGACTTGCCTGTCACAAGGGCAGGATGTTCTGGTGTTTAGATGTTACAAAAGAAACTGGCAAGGAGGTAAAAGAGGTGGGGGAGTGGCATTGTTAATCCATCCTATCCAGAGCCCCATGCAAACGTTCCCTAATCAGGCCCCTCACTTCCATTGTGCATTTCCCAAGTACATCTCCAACATATTTACATTCCAAATTTCATGCCTATCATAATTTGCCCTCCCCCACTTAAATCCTTCTGGGACAATTTTGCAGCTGCAGAAAGGGAGGATGCTATGGAAGATTCATCTATTGAGTCAGTGTGGGTGGAAGTCAGAAACAGTAAGGGAGCAATCACTCTACTGGGAGTATTCTATAGACATCCTTCCCCCACCATTAGCAACAGGGACACTGAAGAGCAGACCAGGAGTCAAATTTTGGAAAGGTGCAAAAATAGCAGGGTCGTTATTTTAGATGACTTCAACTTCCTTGATATTCATTGGCTCTCCCCAGTGCAAAAGGTCTAGATGGAGGAGAGTTAGTTAAGTGTGTCCAGGAAATATTTCTGGCATATTTCTGACAGGCGACAAGAAGAGAGGCCATACTGGATCTAGTACTAGGCAATGAACATAGTCAGGTGACAGATATCTCAGTCGGTAAGCATTTCAGAGTCGGTGACCATAACTCTCTAATCTTTACCGTTGCCTTGGACAGGGATTGGAACAGACAGTATGGGAAAGTATTTAATTGAAGGGGGGCAAATTATGATGCTTTTAAGGCAGAATTTGAGGGTGTAAATAGGGTACAGATGTGCTCAGGGAAATGCACAACAGAAATGTGCAGCTTGTTTAGGGAGCAAATGGATGGGTTCTGAATAGGTTTGTCCCTTTGTGGCACAAAAAGGTTGGCAGGGTGATGCAACCATGGTTGACAAGAGAGATGGAACATCTAGTCAAGAGGAAAAAGGAAGCATACTTAAGCTTTAGGAAGCAAGAATCAGACAGGATTCTTGAGAATTATAAAGAAGCCGGAAAGGAACTTAAGAAGGGACTTAGGAGAGCTAGAGGGGGATATCAGAAAGCCTTGTCGAGTAGGACTACGGAAAACTCCAAGGCGTTCTACACATACGTGAACAATATGAGGATGACTAAAGTTGAGGGTAGGACTGATCAAAGATAGAAGATAGAACATGAGCCTAGAGTCAGAGGAGGTAGGGGAGGTCCTTAATGAATACTTTGCTTCAGTATTCACCAGTAAGAGGGACCTGTGAAGACAGCATAGAACAGGCTAATATGCTAGAACATAAAGGGTTAAACAGAATCAAGGGTAGATATAGGACCAATACAAAATGACACTGGAGATATTGTAATGAGAAATGCAGAGGAACTGAATGCGTATTTTGCATCAGTCTTCACAGTGGAAGACATCTGCAGTATACCGGACATTCAAGAGTGTCAGGGAAGTAAAGTTTGTACAGTGAAAATTATGACTGAGAAGGTGCTCAGGAAGCTTACTGGTCTGACGGTGGATAAACCTCCTGGACCTGATGGAATGCATCCTCGGGTTCTGAAGGAAGTAGCTGGAGAGATTGCAGAGGCATTAATGATGATCTTTCAAGAATCGATAGATTCTGGCATTGTACTGGATAACTGGAAAATTGCAAATGTTACTCTACTATTTAAGAAGGGTGGGAGGCAGCAGAAAGGAAACTATAGACCTGTTAGCCTGACATCAGTGGTTGGGAAGTTGTTGGAATCAATTGTTAGGAAGGAGATTACGGAGTACCTGAAGGCACATGACAAGATAGGCCAAAACCAGCATGGTTTCCTGAAAGAAAATAAAGGGATCCTGTTCTGGCTGGCTGCCGGTTACAGGTGGAGTTCCACAGGGGTCGTTGTTGGGACCACTGCTTTTTACGATGTATGTCAATGATTTGGACTACGGCATTAATGGATTTGTGGCTAAATTTGCTAATGATACAAAGATAGGTGGAGGACCAGGTAATGTTGAGGAAACAGAGAGCCTGCAGAGAGACTTGGATAGTTTTAGGGGAACAGGCAAAGAAGTGGCAAATGAAATACGTGTTGGAAAGTGTATGGTCATGCACTTTGGTAGAAGAAATAAACGGGCAGACTATTATTTAGATGGGGAGAGAATTCAAAATGCAGACGGTCAAGGGACTTGGGAGTCCTTATGCAAGATACCCTGAAGGTTAACCTCCAGGTTGAGTCGATTGCGAAGAAGGCGAATGCAATGTTGGCATTCATTTCTAGTATAGAATATAAGAGCAGAGATGTGATGTTGAAGCTCTATAAGGAACTTGTGAGACCACACTTGGAGTACTGTGTGCAGTTTTGGGCTCTTTATTTTAGAAAGGATATACTGACATTGGAGAGGGTTCAGAGAAGATTCACAAGAATGATTCCAGGAACGAAAGGGTTACTGTATGAGGAATGTCTGGCAGCTATTGGACTGTATTCCCTGGACTTCAGAAAATGAGGAGGGATCTCATAGAAACATTCCCAATGTTAAAAGGCCTGAACAGATTTGATATGGCAAAGTTATTTCGCATGGTAGGGGATTCTAGGACAAGAGGGTACGACTTCAGGATTGAAGGATGTCCATTTAGAACTGAGATGCAGAGAAATTACTTTGCTCAGACAGTGGTAAATCTGTGGGATTTGTTGCCATGAGCGGCTATGGAGGCCAAGTCATTGGGTGTATTTAAGGGAGAGATAGATAGATCCTTGATTAGCCAGGGCATCAAAAGGTATGGGGCGAAAGCAGGGGAGTTGGGATGACTGGAAGAATTGCATCAGCCCATGATTGAATGGTGGAGCAGACTCGATGGACCACATGGCCTACTTCTGCTCCTATATCTTATGGTCTAACATGTCAACATTAAGAAAGAGGATGTGCAGAGACTTTTAAAAAAATGTTAGGATCGATAAGTCCCTAGGGCCAGGAACAAAATTCTTCCTCGTATCATCTCTAAATTACTTATTCCTTACCTTAAACCAGGGGCCAAAGGACCAATACCATTAAGTAAGGGGACCATGACCCCAGGTTGGGAACCCCTGCTTTAACCCTATAGTCATAAATGCCTCTATTAAGAGCAAAGTTTTCTTACTATCTAGTCTATCTATGCCCCTCATAATTTTGTATCTATCAGGTTCACTTCTCAGCCACTTCCATTCAAAGGAAAACAAATATAGGCTATCAATTCACTCCTCTTAACTGTAATGAACCATCCCTGGCCATAGCCTAGTAAAGCTCATCTTGTCTCCTCTCCTATTTAATTTTATTTTTCCTAGAGTGTGGTGACCAGAAATGCACATAATTTTCCAGCTGTAGCCTTATTGATGTTTTGTATAGTTGCATCAAAGCTCCCTGCTCTTAAACTCTTTGACCAAGCCAATAAAAGCTTGTATACCACGTGCCTTCTTAACTACTTAGATGACAGCAGTTAATGTTGTTGCTGCACAGCTCAGATGATCCGGGTTTAATCCAGACCCACGGTACAGTCTACATGGAGCTTGCATGTTCTCCCTGATACCTGCACGCCTTTCCTTTGGATCTTCCCACTTCCTCAGACATGCCAAAGACAAGTGATTATTTATCTGATGGCTGTAAATTACCCCTTGTATAGACATGTGGCAGGAGAATTGGGAGGAATTGATGGGCCTATGTGAGAGAATATGTCACAGGGAAATAAAAAGGGGGACAGAACTGATGGAAATGCTTTGACAACTGGCATAGACTCATTAGCTTCCTTTTGTGTTAAAAGAAAATATCTGAATTCACCTTATCTATCTGTATGGCAACTTTCAGGGACCTTTAAACTTGTATACCATGGTCTATCTGGTCCTCAATACTCCACAGGGCACTACCATTATTAACTCTTACAAAATGCATCATTTCATATTAATCAGGATTAAATTCCATTTGCTATTGCTCTGCGTATTTTAACAATTCATCAATATGGCCTAAAGCCTAAAACTATCCTTTTCACTATTAACAGCACAACTATTTTCATGTCATCTGTGAACTTAATAATTGTGGTACACCACTGGTCACAGACTTCCACTCATACGACCCAGCACCATCACACTCCGCTTCATATTTCTAAGCCAAATTTGAATCCAATTAGGCGTCTTTCTCTAAATCCTATTGCCTCTGACCTTTTAATTTCCCTCTGCTATACCAATCTAGCCCACTTTTTGGTGTGCACTAATAATTATAGGTAATTCCTTACTCAGTAAAACTATTGGCTTCCTTTCAATCAAAATTTAAAAGAACCGATACTACAATCTTCCATTTGGTTGATAATTTAAGATATTCATGTGATGTTGCCCAAGTCATTTGTATACATTGATATAAAATGTTTCTCTTAGATATATAGGCATTTGACAGGATGAGATTCAACAGGATGGAGAGATAAGTCCATGATATATAAAGATATTTGACATAATCCACCCATGCTAAGATTTTATTTTCGATAAACTAGGTGTTAATTATAAGAAATATGCATCTTGCCATCTTTATAACTCTACTGACAGCTCCAGAAAATTCTTCAATTCATTTCAGCTTGCATTACTAGCATTAGTCTCAAGAATCAACATTTTTCCCATATCTCAGCTGAACATCAGAAAATGGACAGTAAAAATTTAACAGATAAAGCGTGATCCAGATGCTTTCCACTGCCAATATTAAATTCTGTATTTGAAAATTTCAGTGAGCTATTAAATCATTTCAGTGTTGAAAATTTAAAAAGTACGAAATGGTCAATTGACCACGTTAAGTAGTAGCTAGATGTAAAAATATTTTTTTTTCTTTCCACCATACTCTGTGATTTGGAGATGAACTCCTTTTAAATAAATTATATTAAAATGAATGGTACTTCATATTTTAATGCTTTGATCATAAAATAGTATACTTAAGGTAAAATTTATTTCAAAAATGATTACTATAACTATGCCCCTTACTAAGCTGCAGATTTACTTGAATTGGTGAACAAGTACTAGTTACTTGACCTTTTATTTTGGAAAGCAATCCTTGCATTTATTTTCTTCAAGTATTTATCTCACTTTAACTTCAGGGCTTCATTTCTCTGATTTTTATTCACTTGCCTTGCTGAAAATGTAGACGGCTTAGTATTCAATATTTACAAAAGCATAGATCCCATTTGCTTATGTTATACTTGTACCATGTATCTATCTGAATACTGCATTGAAAGTATTAATTGAGTTTTTTCAATGTTAATGTTTCTTTTACTCATCTACAGGTGCACTGAAAGTATCACGTATATCATTCTCATTCTGAACTCAAATTGTTCCACTGGATGACTGCACAATATTCAATTCTATTTGCATTTCCTCAGCACATGAAGCTGACCATGCCTAAATGCAACAATTTTAGATAATATTCAGGCATGGATTGATGAAGTAACAAGACAGATGGACTAAGACCTCCTTCCAGTTGGAAACAAGGTGATGACAGATAACCAGAGCCAAAGGTCCTCTTGTGCAATTCTGAAACAACACAAATCATGATATAAGAATTAAAAGAAACACATAGAAAGTAGGGAGTACTCCCAGTTTCTGGGAATAATTTGTAAAGTGCAGGATCGGTTCTCCTCAAAGAAGAAGAAGCATTCTAAAGGGAGGATGATGCAACCGTGGCTGACACGGGAAGTCAAAGACAGCATAAAAGTCGAGGAAAAGGCATACAATAAAGGAAAAATTAATGGGAGGCTTTTAAAAAGTAAAAGAGAAGTAAAAATGAATATCAGACCACTGAAAATGATGTAGTGATGGGGGACAAAGAAATGGTGGATGAACACAATAAATATTTTGTGTCAGTCTTCACTGTGGAAGACACCAACAGAATGCCAGAATTTCATGGAGTCAGGGAGCAGAAATGAGTGTAGTTCCTATTACTAAGGAAAGCTGAAAGTTGTGAGTTTGGAAATAGATATGTCACTTGGACCAGATGGACTAAGCTCCAGCGTTCTGAAAGAATAGCTGAAGAGATTGTGGAGGTATTAGTAGTGATCTTACAAGAATCACTAGATTCTGAAATGGTTCCAAAAGACTAGAAATTTGCAAATATTGCTCTAGTCTTTAAGAAGGGAGGGACACAAAAGCCAGGAAATAAAAGTCCACTAGACTGACTTCAGTAGTTGGCAACATGTTAGAGTCCATTATTAAGGATGAGGTTTCGGGGTACTTGGAGGTATATGATAAACTAGCATTGTTTCCTCAAGGGAAAATTTTGCCTGACAAATATGTTGGAACTCTGTGAGGAAATAATAGACAAGATAGACAAAAGAGAGTCAGTGGATGTTGTTTACTTGGACTTTCAGAAGGCTTTTGACAAGGTGTCGTACATGAGGCTAACAGGATAAGAGCCCATGGTATTACAGGAAAAATACTAGTATGGACAGAAGATTGGCAGGAGGCAAAATGGGGGGGGAAAGGGGGCCTTTTCTAGTTAGCTCTCAGCAACCAGTAGTGCTCCACAGGAGTCGATGTCAAGACCGCTTCCTTTCATGTTATATGTCAATGATCAGGATAACGGAATTGATGGCTTTGTGGCCAGTTTTTCAGATGATACAAAGATAGGTGGAGAGGCAGGAACTGTGGAGGAGGCGGGGAGTCTAAAGAAAGATTTGAACCTTTAGGAGAATGGCAAAGAAGTGGCTGATAGAAACAGTGTAGAGAAGAATAGGTCATGCACTTTGGTAAAGGTGAAGACTATTCTCTAAACAGAGCAAATTCAGAGCAATAGACAAAATGCTGGAGGAACCAAGGAGGTCGAGGTGCAACAAGTGAAGGAGTGAGTGAGGGAATTGGCTGAGAGGGAGCGGTTGATTTAAAAACCGGTCAGGACCATCCAGCAACACAAATGTTCGAGGTCAGCCGAGGTGCAACAAGTGAAACGAATTAGTCAAAATATCAGCCAATATAATCAAGATTTGCTCTAGGGGAGCGGCCTTGTCGAGGGAAGTGCCTTGTGAGAAAAGTGTGAGTCTTTGTCTCGAGAGTCTTCGGCAAGGAGGTTGAGGGAGAAGACTACGCCACAGTTGGAGAGAGTGAGAAGTGGTGAAGAAATGACAGGTCAACTGATTCAGTGTGCTGCTTGCATGATGTTGAAGGTCAGGGACGTTGATGGTGCCTCTGGCTTCTATAAATGTGGAAAGTGTGTCCAGGTTCAGCTCCTGAAGGACCGTGTTGAGGCACTGGAGAAGCAACTGGCTGACCTCAGGTTCATCCGGGAAACGAGAGTTTTCTGGACAGGACCTGCAGCGAGATCGTTACACCGAAGATACCAGAAGAGAGAAGGGGGGGCTACGATGAGGAGGGGATGGATGCTTGGAGTACAGGAGACCCCAGGGGATGTGCCTCTTGAAAACAGGTCGGGACAGAAGACATTGCCAGTCTGAGAGGCGGACAGGTCTGCGAATCAAAAATTGGCGCTGAAACAAAGCCGAGGAGACAGAAGTCAGGCAGAGCCATGGTAGTAGGGGACTCCATAGTGAGAGGTACAGAAAGGGGTTTCTGCGGCAACAGGCGGGATTTAAGGATGGTGTGTTGCCTCCATGGTGCCAGGATCCAGGACGTCACAGACCGATTGCAGGGCATCTTCAAGGGTGAAGGCGAACAGCCGGAAGTGGTGGTGCATGTCGACACAAATGACGTCGGGAGGAAGAGGAAAGAAATTCTGCAGCGTGACTTCAGAGAACTCAGAAGAAGGCTGAAAAGCAGGACCCCCAGTGTGGTTATCTCTGGTTTGCTTCCAGTTCCTTGTGCTGGAGAGGACAGGAACGGGGAGTTTAGGGATCTGAATGTGTGGCTGAGGAGCTGGTGTGGGGAGCAAGGATTTAGATTCTTGGACCACTAGGATCTGCTTTGGGGTAAGGATGAATTGTATAGAAGGGACGGGTTGCATCTTAACAGACAGGGGACCAGCATTCTGGCAGGCAGGTTTGCCACTGCTACACGGGTGTGTTTAAACTAAGTAGTTGGGGGGGGGGGGGACTGGAAATATAAGGATGGAGTTAAAGGGAAAGAGAGAATAAGAAAAAGTTAAGAAAGACAACAGAATTAATGGGGCAGAAAGCTCTGGAAGGGATCAGGGAGTATGGCCAAGTGCAATAGGAATCGATGTGAAAAGTGAGGGGAGTAAAAGTATTACATTAAATGGATTAGAAGTATTATATATGAATGCACAGAGTATAAGAAATAAAGTGGATGAGCTTGAGGGTCAAATGGAAATTGGAAAGTAGGATGTTGTGGGAATAACAGAGACATGGCTGCAAGAGGACCAGGGCTGGGAAATGAATATTCAGGGTAATACATCCTATCGAAAGGATAGACAGGTTGGCAGAGGGGGAGGGGTGGCTCTGTTGGTGAGAAATGAAATTCAGTCACTTGCGAGGGGGGACATAGAATCAGGAGATGTAGAGTCAGTATGGATAGAACTGAGAAACTGTAAGGGCAAAAAGACTCTAATGGGTGTTATCTACAGGCCCCCAAACAGTAGCCTGGATATAGGGTGGAAGTTAAATCAAGAGTTAAAATTGGCATGTCACAAAGGTAATACTAACGGTTGTTATGGGGGATTTTAACTTGCAGGTAGACTGGGAAAATCAGGTTGGTACTGGACCCCAAGAACGGGAGTTCGTGGAGAGCCTCAGAGATGGATTCTTAGAGCAGCTGGTATTAGACCCTACCAGGGAGAAGGCAATTCTGGATTTAATGTTGTGTAATGAGCCAGATTTGATAACGGAACTCAAGGTAAAGGAGCCATTAGGAGGTAGTGACCTTAATATGATAAGTTTTAATCTACAATTTGAGAGGGAGAAGGGAAAGTCAGAAGTGTCAGTATTACAGTTGAACAAAGGGGACTAAGGACACATGAGGGAGGAGCTGGCCAAAGTTGACTGGAAAGATACCCTAGCAGAGATGACAGTGGAACAACAATGGCAGGTATTTCTGGGAATAATACAGAAGGTGCAGGATCAGTTCATTCCAAAGAGGAAGAAAGATTCTAAGGGGAGTAAGGGGCGACCGTGGATGACAAGGGAAGTCAAGGACAGTATAAAAATAAAGGAGAGAAGGTATAACATAGCAAGGATGACTGGGAAGCCAGAGGATTGGGAGACTTTTAAGGAGCAACAGAAGATAACTAAAAAGGCAATACGGGGGGAAAAGACGAGGTATGAAGGTAAGCTAGCCAAGAATATAAAGGAGGATAGTAAAAGTTTCTTTTGGTATGTGAAGAGGAAAAAATTAGTTAGGACCAAAGTTGGGCCCTTGAAGACAGAAACGGGTGAAATTATTATAGGGAACAAGGAAATGGCAGACGAGCTGAACAGGTACTTTGGATCTGTCTTCACTAGGGAAGATACAAACAATCTCCCAGATGTAATAGTGGCCAAAGGATCTAGGGTAACAGAGCAACTGAAGGGAATTCGCATTAGGCAGAAAATGGTGTTGGGTGAACTGATGGGACTGAAGGGTGATAAATCCCCAGGGCCTGATGATCTGCATCCCAGGGTACTTAAGGAGGTGGCTCGAGAAATCATGGCTACATTGGTAATCATTTTCCAATGTTCTATAGATTCAAGATCAGTTCTTGTGGATTGGAGGGTAACTAATGTTATCCCACTTTTTAAGAAAGGAGGGAGAGAGAAAAAACAGGGAATTATAGACCAGTTAGCCTGACATCAGTGGTGGGGAAGATACTGGAGTCAATTATAAAAGATGAAATAGCAGCATATTTGGATAGCATAGCAGGATAGGTCCGAGTCAGCATGGATTTGCAAAGGGGAGATCATGCTTGACTAATCTTCTGGAATTTTTTGTAACTATGAAAATGGACATGGGAAAGCCAGAGGATGTAGTGTACCTGGACTTTCCGAAAGCCTTTGATAAGAGGAGGTTAGTGGGCAAAATTGGAGCACATGGTATTGGGGGTAGGGTACTGACATGGACAGAAAATTGGTTGGCAGACAGGAAACAAAGAGTAGGGATTAACTGGTCCTTTTCAGAATGGCAGACCGTGACTAGTGGGGTACCGCAAAGCTCGGTGTTGGGACTGCAGCTATTTACAATATACATTAATGATTTAGATGAAGGGATAAAAAGTAACATTAGCAAATTTGCAGATGACACAAAGCTGGGGGGCAGTGTGAAATGTGGGGAGGATGTTATGAGAATACAGGGTGACTTGGACAGGTTGGGTGAGTGGGCAGATGCATGGCGGATGCAGTTTAATGTGGATAAGTGTGAGGTTATCCACTTTGGTGGCAAGAACAGGAAGGCAGATTACTATTTGAGTGGTGTCAAGTTAGGAAAAGGGGAAGTACAATGAGATCTGGGTGTCCTTGTTCATCAGTCACTGAAAGTACGCATACAGGTACAGCAGACAGTGAAGAAAGCTAATGGCATGTTAGCCTTCATAACAAGGGGAGTTGAGTATAGGAGCAAAGAGGTCCTTTTGCAGTTGTACAAGGCCCTGGTGAGACCCCATCAGGAGTATTGTGTGCAGTTTTGGTCTCCAAATTTGAGGACATTCTTGTTATGGAGGGAGTGCAGCATAGGTTCACTGGGTTAATTCCAGGGATGGCAGGAATGTCATATGTTGAAAGATTGGAGCAACTGGGCTTTAGAAGGATGAGAGGGAATATTAAGGGATTGGGCATGCTAGAGGCGGGAAACATGTTCCCGATGTTGGAGGAGTTCAGAACCAGAGGCCACAGTTCAAGAATAAGGGGTAGACCATTCAGAATGGAGTTGATGAAAAGATTTTTCATCCAGAAAGTTGTGGATCTTTGAAATGCTCTGCCTAAGAAGGCAATGGAGGCCAATTCTCTGGATTCTTTCAAGAAAGAGTTAGATAGAGCTCTTAAAGATAGCAGAGTCAAGGGATATGGGGAGAAGGCAGGAACAGGGTACTGATTGTGGATGATCAGCCACGATCACAGTGAATGACGGTGCTGGCTCGAAGGGCTGAATGGCCTACTCCTGCACCTATTGTCTATTCGCAGCGGTCCCCAACCACCAGGCCACAAAGCATGTGCTACCGGTCCACGAGGAAACGATATGAGTCAGCTGCACCTTTCCTCATTCCCTGTCATGCACTGTTGAACTTGAACATAGGGTTGCCAACTGTCCCATATTTGCCGGGACATCCCATATATTGGGCTAAATTGGTTTGTCCAATACGGGACCGCCCTTGTCCCGTATTTCCCCCACTAAGGTAGTGCATTCCTATGAAACCTTTCGTGCCGAAATGGCGTAAAGCAAACAAGCAATTACCGTTAATTTATATGGGAAAAATTTTTGAGCGTTCCCATACCCAAAAAATAACCTACCAAATCACACCAAATAATACATAAAACCGAAAATAACACTGACATATAGTAAAAGCAGGAATGATATGATAAATACACAGCCTATATAAAGTAGAAATAATGTATGTACAGTATAGTCGGGAAGATTAAGCCAAAACCAATTTGTGGAAAAAAAATCGGCACGTACACGCATGCGCACGTCACGCATGCGCACGTCACGCATGCGCACACAGGTGCCCGCGCAAGGCTTCATGGTCATGGTAGTCTTTCCTGGGGTAAACACAAGTGTCCCGGGATTTGACTGCTATTTTCGTCCCTTATTTGGGAGTGAGAAAGTTGGCAACCCTAACTGTAAAAGACACGTTGAGGTGAGTTTAATCCTACTTGAACAACCAACACCCCCCCCCCCCACAACCAGTCGGCCAGTCCGCAAGAATATTAGAATATTGTCAATGTTAAACCAGTCCACGGTGCAAAAAAAGGTTGGGGACTCCTGGTCTATTGTCTATTGTCTATTGTCAGACAGCATCTATAGAAATGAATAAACAATTGACATTTTTGGTCGAGACCCTTCATCGGGACTGGAAAGGAAGGGGGAAGACACCAGAATAAAAAGGTGGGGAGAGAGAAAGGAGGACAAGCTAGAAGATGATAGATGAAGCCAGGTGGGTGGGAAATGTAAAGGGCTGGAAACGATGGAATCTGATGGGAGAGGAGAGTGAACCATGGGAGAAAAGGAAGAAGAAGGAGAACCAGGGGGCAGTGATAAGCAAGTGAGGAGAAGAGGTAAGAGGCCAGAGAGGGAAATAAACGAGAGATTGGGGATGGGAAAAGAAAAGAAGAAGAGAAAATACTTAAGAACATAAGAAATAGGAGCAGGAGTAGGCCATCCAGCCCATCGAGCTTGCCCTGCCATTCAATAAGATCATGGCTGATCTATCCGTAAACTCAGCTCCATCTACCTGCCTTTTCCCCATAACCCTTAATTCCCTTACTATGTAAAAACCTATCTAACTGTTTCTTAACTATATTTAGTGAGGAAGCCTCAAATGCCTCCCTGGGCAGAGAATTCAACAGATTCACCACTCCCTGGGAAAAACAGTTTCTCCTCATCTCTGTCCTAAATCTTCTCCCCTGAATCTTGAGGCAATGTCCCCTAGTTCTAGTCTCACCTACCAATGGAAACAACTTTCCTACTTCTATCTTATCTATCCCTTTCAAAATTTTGTAAGTTTCTATAAGATCCCCTCTCATTTTTCTGAACTCCAGGGAGTATAGTCCCAGGCGACTCAATCTCTCCTCATAGGTTAAACCCTTCATCCCTGGAATCAACCTAGTGAACCTCCTCTGCACTGCCTCCAAAGCCAGCATATCCTGGAGACCAGAACTGCACACAGTGCTCCAGGTGCGGCCTCACCAGTACCCTGTATAGTTGCAGTATGACCTCCCTGTTCTTGAATTCAATCCCTCTAGCAATAAAAACCAACATTCCACTTGCCTTCTTAATAACCTGTTGTATCTGCAAGGCAACTTTTTGCGATTCATGAACAAGCATTCCCAAGTCCCTCTGCACAACAGCAATGCTGCAATCTTTCACCATTTAAATAATAATCTGCTTTTCTATTATTCCTTCCAAAATGGATGATCTCGCATTTACCAATGTTGTATTCCATCTGCCAGACCTTGGCCCACTCACTTAACCTATCTATACCCCTCTGCAGACTCTCCACATCCTCTGTAAGGTTTGCTTTTCCACTCAGTCTAGTATCATCAGGAAATCTTGTTATGCTACACTCAGTCCCCTCTTCCAAATCATCAAAGTAAATGGTAAGACCACCGATGCCTGTGGCATCCCACTCACCACTGACTGCCAACTGGAGAAACACCCATTTATACCAACTCTCTGCCTTCTATTGGTTAACAAATCCACTATCCATGCCAATACACTTCCTCTGACTCCATGCATCTGTATCTTATTTATAAGTCTCTTGTACGGCACCCTATCGAACGCCTTCTGGAAATCCAAGTATACAACATCCACCTGTTCCCCTCTATCTACTGCACTCATTATGTCCTCAAAGAACTCCAGTAAGTTTGTCAAACAGGACCTGCCCTTTCTGAATCCATGCTGCATCTGTCTAATGGAACCACTCCTTTCTAAATGTTTTGCTATTTCTTCCTTAACGACAGTTTCAGGTATTTTCCTGACTACAGATGTTAAGCCTATAGTTGCCCGTCTTTTGCCTACATCCTTTTTTAAAAAGTGGCGTGACATTTGCTGTCTTCCAATCCACTGGTACCTGCCCAGAGTCTAGAGAGTTTTGATAAATGATTACCAATGCACCTACTATAACCTCTGCCAATTCCTTCTGCACCCTGGGATGCATCCCATCAGGACCAGGGGATGCTTATCTACCTTCAGGCCCTCCAGTTTTCTCATCACTATCTCTTTAGTGACAGTGATTTTCCTGAGGCCCTCACCTCCCATTTCGTCCATAACATGCTTCTTTGGCATATTAGACATGTCCTCCACCGTGAAGACCGATATAAAATAGCCATTCAATGCTTCAGCCATTTCCTTATCACCCAATATCAATTTCCCTTTATCATCTTCCAAAGTACCTACGTTGACTTAGGCACCCTCTTCCGCTTTATATATTTATTAAAACTTTTGCTACCTGTTTTCATATTTTGTGCTAATTTACTTGCATACTCTATCTTCCCTTCCCTTATTTCTTGCTTTGTTGTTCTCTGTTGCTTTTTAAAGTTTTCCCAATCCTCCCGTCTCCCACTACTCTTTGCAACTTTGTACACATGAGCCTTTAATTTGATACTATCTTTTATTTCCTTAGTTATCCAAGGCTGGCTCTCCCTACACTTACTGTTCTTACTTTTGACTGGAATATACTTCTATTGAGCACTGTGAAAAATCTCTTTGAAAGTATTCCACTGTTCCTCAACTGTCCTACCAAATAGCCTGTGCTCCCAATCCACATTAACCAAATCCTCCCTCATCCCGTTGTAGTCTTCCTTGTTCAAGCATAATACTGGAAGGAGAAATCAATATTTATACCTTCAGATTAGAGGCTACCCAGAAGGAATATGAGGTGTTGCTCCTACCGCTTCATGATGGCAAAAGAGGAGCCCATGGACTGACATGTTGGAACGGGAATGGGGGTAGGAACAAAATGATTGGCCACCAGAAAATTCCACTTTTGGCAGATGGAGTGGAAGTGCTCAATAAAGTGACAAGGCAAATTCAGAAATCAGACATTCAAAAGGAATTGGGAGTCCTTGTGCAGGAATCCCTAAAGGTTAACTTGCAGGTTGAGCCAATATAAGGAAGGCAAATGCAATGTTAGCATTCATTTCGAGAAGACTAGAATATAAAAGCAAGGATGTATTGCTGAGGCTTTATAAGGCGTTGGTCAGACTGCATTTAGAGTATCGAGAGCAGTTTTGGGCCTCTTGTCTAAGAAAGAATGTGCTGGCATTGGAGAGGTCCAGAGGAGGTTTATGGAGGTTTGGGGAATGAAAGGGTTAACCTATGAGGAATATTTGATGGCTCTGGCCCTGAACTTGCTGATGTTTAAAAGATTGAAGGGGGATCTCATTGAAACCTTTTGAACCTTTAAAAGCCCAGACAGAGTGAACGTGAAAAGGATGTTTCCAATAGTAGGAGGTCTAGGGTCAGAGGCCACAGCCTCAGAACACAAGGATGTCCCTTTAGAACAGTGATGAAGAGGAATTTCTTTAGGTGGGTATGAGTTGAACAACCAAAGATGAGGTTTTATGGTTTGTACTTTTCCAATTTCTAACATACTTATTCACTTCCAAAACATCTGGTGAAGTGGAGAGTTTGGCATTTTGAGTAAACTACCAGCTTTGTGTCAAGTTATAAATTCTGTAATTGGTAAGGGTAGTACTGACAATGCAACCTTTGGCATCATATATAATGACTAATAATCAAATCTCCTTGTTGCACCTTCACTATTCCCAGTATTGCTTTCATACAATAAAAAGCAAATTCTTTAAACCCATTTTTGCCCAAAATGTTCTTTCTCTGTGTCATCTACAAATATCAGTTTCTGACCTAAAGGGGTGAAAACACCAAACTTTGGCCCAGTGAATGTAATAGGATGCTTAAATACTCTAAATTTAAAATCCCATTTTGTGTTTCCAGTACTTTATTGCATAATGTGATAATAATAGAACATAGAACTGGAGGCCTCTAGCATTCAATCTGTCATAACCAAACTCTAAAAACAATTTACCCCGCTGTCACAATTCCTCAATTTTGCTGGGTTTACAGAATTAACAGACTGGGAACAGGATTACCACAAGGAAGGAAGAGGACAATGCTTCCCCATGGAATTGTTATTTGAGCTAATGATATGCAGGGACGGGGGGGAGAGGTGTATGGTCAGCTGAATACTTGCAGGAAGAGAGAATCTATAGCATGTTTGCAAAGAAAAAAAACATTCATAAACAATCTATTTAAAATCATTATAATCCCTCAACAGTACCAGTGAGCAAAAGGGCTGAACCTCAGAAAATCCCAAGAGGCACTAATCAAACTTGCCTCCCTGTAAATGGTGAATTAACTAAACCCTAGGGAACCCTTGCTTTGGAGACACGATGCAAATCCCTGTATGATTCAAAATCAACCCATAATAATATTCTAATTAAGTAATTGACCGTACTAATTACTAAGACAACCACCCCAATAGTCATATGCCTTCCAGTAAGCAGATTATTCAAAAACTGCTAGGGGAGGGTAACAGCTTAAGGGCAGCTTGCAATTATTTTTCAAACTTCTCTGGTTTTTACGCCCCAACTGTCCCAAAATCACATGCTCCTGGGGTTGAAATTATTGTTATTGATTCCATGTATTTGCTTTTACATAAAAAGCAAAGGATTCCCCTTGTCTTTCGACAGAATGTGTTCATCATACACCCCATTTAAATCTGTATCATTTTGTTACATTGTTTCTCTTCATTTATCCTACTAATATAAATCAATTCACATGATAAATGTCAACAAATTGTCGATAATCCATCTAAAATTTAACAAACTTGTTTTGAAAATAATCAAAACCTTTCTCAGATTGGAAGTTTCATCTACAGCTTTATTACAATGTCAAAACATTGCTAATCTACAGATCAGCTGATTATTTTTAATTTTCTCTAATGCAGTAACAGTATGACCATAGTCCTGCCTTTTAGAGATTTACCCCCTTCTTCAAACTGAGGACACTATACATTATGATACTTAGCAGTACTGCCATGCTAAACAGTATAGATTCAGAACTGATCAAGCATTTCAAAACTGGGCATCTCTAAGTGCTCTAGGCCATTAGCAACAACAAAATTGTATTTTAACATAATCTGTAAATTCGCAGCACAACTCTTGCTCCAACAAAACCACAAGGCAAGTCAATCAATTCTCCTCCAACAGAAATTATAGCCCTCATGATTTTATATAACTGGGTTGCCAAACCAGCAGAAATGGACCACGTGTTGGAGTCTGGTTTAACAGAAACTAATAAAGTTTTATTAAAGAAATAAGTAACACAGTACTCTAATCGTAAGGATATAAATGCAACAGGTTAGCAATGATAAAACACACATGTACACAGAACTAGGGTAATAGGAATCAACCAAGCTCTGTCGCAGTCTAAGGGTAAAATGATCGGTCTCAAGTGACGCAGAGTTCAGTTCAGCTTAGTACAGTTCGCAGTAATCGCTGTTGTGCCATTGGAGACAGAGAGAGAGAATGCAAATTTTGATTCAAATAGACCTTTGATGTTCCTCGCAGTTAGCTTTCGGGCGAACCCTTTTATGTCTTCTGTGGTCACCAACTGTGACACCTCCGTTCCGGATACGACCATTCTTCTGCGGTGAACCCGGCACCCAGACAAGGGTGGACAGACACACCAGGTTCCCGCCGATCGTCCCTTTTCACCCTGTCAGTCTATGGTCGGTTCCCTCGAACCAGACCTCCAACTCCCACCAACTTCTGGGAGCACACCGCTCTTCCAGGGTCTCGTTATCTCGTGATCTCGTGGTGTGTCGTGCCTTAGCGAACCTGTTCTTTTTACCCTCCTGCTGGGGTATCGCCTGTCCATCAAACTTCAAACAGTTCAGGTTCAAAGCAAACAGTCTGTCAATATCTGAATTTGTGTTTTTTTCTCGTTAATCTCTCTCTTCTCCCTTATTAGCATTTTGAATGTTTCTCCATTGTCTCCCTTATCTCTCTCTCATTGGCATCAGTCTTCTGGTAACTTGGTTTGTCGTCACAATACCTTAACTATATTTCCTCTTAACCTCCTCCACTCAGGGAAAATCTACCTGGCTTCCCCAGTTTCTCCCCATAAATACAACTGCCCTCTCCAGTTTCCCTTCACTTCTTTCCTACAGTGTGGTGACCAGAAGTGCATGCAGTACCTCAGCTCAGGTCTGACCAATACTGTATAAGTTGGAACATAACCTCCCTGATTGTGTATTCATTACGCGAATTAATATAGGCCAGCATCACAGTGCCACCTTCATTCATATACAAATTATTCACGGATCTTACAAGCAGCAAGGCTTCCAGCACTGACCCTTGTGCAATGCCACTAATCACAGCATCCAATCAATAAAACAAGTCTCTACCACCATCCTTTGCCTCCTCTTATCAAGCCAATTTGGCCTGGATCGCTGGGCCTTAACCTTTTAGACCTGTTAGATGGCAAGCGTGAAGAAATTTTTAAAATAGTAATACCAGACATACAGTGCAGAAGGTAATACTGCAGCCTCATAGCTCCAACCACCTAGGTTTGAAGCTAGTCTTTGATACAGTCAATTTGCACATTCTCCCTGTGAATGCTGGGGCTCCCCTAGTCTTCTGATTTCTTTCCACATTCCTGTCATGTTGGATATCAAGTTAGTTGGCTACAGCAGATTTCCCCCACTGTAGGTGAGTGTTAGAACAATCATGGTGGGGTTGCTGGGCATATGAAAAAATAAATCACTGGAAAGGGACAAATGGGATTGCTCTCAGAGCTAGCTTATGCTCAATAGGCCAAAAACCACCTTTCTAAAGAAGAAAAAAAATATACCATATGGCAACAAAGAGTGTTAATGCATTATGCTGACTCAATATTTTTAAAAGGTTGGCTGTTCATGAGCCATTATATGCTTGCATGTGTTCTAACCTTTATTTTTTTCTCTAATATATTTTAAATGTTAACAATGGTCCATGTTGATGGATATTGCTTTCCTGCAACAGCGTTCAACGTAGATGTGCTCAATGGAGGGGAGGGCTTTACCCACGATGGACTGGGCTGTATCCACTACCCTTTCCAAACAAGGGCATTGGTACTTCTATACCAGACAGTGATGCAACCAGTCAATATACTCTCCACCATACACCTATAGAAGTTTGTCAAAGTATTAGATGTCATGCCAAATCTTTGCAAACTTCTAAGCTAACGAAGTAGATGCACTGGTATGCTTTCTTTCTTCATAATTGCACTTATGTGCTGGGCCCAGGACAGGTCCTCTAAAATGATAACACCAAGGAATTTAAAGTTGTTGACCCTCTCCACCTTTGATCCTCCAATGAGGACTGACTGAAGGACCTCCGGTTTCCTCCTCCTGTAGTCAATAACTAGCTCCTACCACCACCCTGCACCCAAGTCATGATCTCTTCTCTGCTGCCCAGTGGGGATAATTTCATTCAACTTCACACACCTCATCACTGAACTGTTCCCACAATCTGTGGACTCATTTCCAAGGACTCTTCATCTCATGTTTTTGATACTTCCTGTTTATTTATTTATTATTATAATCAATTTTTTTCTCTTTTGTATTTGCAGCTTATTGCCTTTTGCACATTTGTTGTTTGTGCACCCTGTAAGGTATGGTCTTTTAGTGACTCTGTTCTGGTTCTTATATTTACTGAGTATGACCATAAGAAAACAAATCAGAGGATTGTATATGGTGACATATACATGTACTTTGATAATAAACTCACTCTAAACTTTGAACTTTAATTGTCCTTTTAAATTCCTGGTCAGTTATCTCGCCAGCCAGTTAAAAGACATCACCGTTACTCAATCTCTTATGACTGATGCTTAATATTAATCATGTCAGAAAAGAAGAAGACAAGTCAGTGATCTATAAGGTGTGGTTTCTTCAATGACAGAAGCAAGCTTTGTTACTTCACAGCTAACCATGAAATCCAAGCCCTCATTCTTTCCTGAGGTCAATATATTTAAAAGAAACATACTGTAGTATCAGGTTCATTTCTGAAATGCATTTTAAGTTGTACAGAAGTGGAAAATTGGTTTCCACATTGGAAAAAAAATCTCAGAAATTTATAGCTGGAAGCCAATTCATTTATCCTAATTCTTTACTACAGCCCCACTGCATTGTTAACTTCCTGAAACCCTATTTCATATCCATGTCCATTTTCCTTGTTAAAGATGCTATGGACTTCTACCTCAAATATTCCCTTTGGCAAAGGATTCCAGTATCTAATAATTTCTATTTAATAAAATACTTCTCCTTTAGGTATGTGGTGTATTGTATCTCATCATTGATGCCTTAACTTTTCAAGCACGGTCTTCCTACTGGGAATGTTGGATTACAAAATTTACTTTATATAATTGGCCTGAATTATTTTGCAAAATGCTGTCAAACATAGAATTCTGGGCCATTCTGAAAAGTATTTATTGAAGACATTTCAACTGCAGTCCAATTCCTCATGAAATACAGCAGTGTAGCACCTAATTGCTGCAGATCCCCAGCAATTACACATGGTAGTCTCTCTATTGAATGTGTTGTAAGTTAGACCTGGCATAGAATCAGCAATTCTTTAATTTCTGTGGGGAATTCTGGCTGTGAGAAAGATTGGTAAATGTTAGATGATTTACATTTACTTGAATGAATTGAGTTTACTTAAATCTATACAATGATTTTAAGAATTTGTTTACTTGTTAATCACTGACATCATTAAATTTTAAGTTTTTAAGTTTGCGAATGTAGGAGACATTAATGAACATTGAAACTAGCAAAACCTGGAAGCATGATTAGTTGGTTTTCAAAGTCTTTTTAAACATTTTTTTGAAAATGGCTCATGACATAGGTTATGATACTAGAAGGTCCTCAGCTGGTTTGTGAAGGAAACTATCAGTCAAAGATCTGATGAAGGAAAGGATGGACTAAACAGACAAACGGGCAACAGACCAGGATGGTTACTGCCACTAGGAAATTCTCAGCCATTTCTGAATTGCCAAAATAATTCAAAGAATATCTTATTCTTCATCTTAAGCCCATCACCCCTTTTGAGGCATAGGCCACCAACCGCAGCTCACAGGAGTTCTCTGTCCTGGGCTAATTTTCAAGTTATCCCCAAGTGTAGCCCATTTTCGAAGATCCTTCCTCTCCCAAGGTTGAGATCTTTGGAGCTTCCACTGGTTTTTCAGTAGAACTAAGTTTTTACAGGATGGGGTTGCAAGCCTCATGCCCAACTCTCCTCCTTTCGCAGCTGGGCTTGGGACCATCCACGGAAGAGTTCAAAGAATATTCAAAAGATTCATAATGTTATCCATCATGTGGACTACAAAAGCTCAGAAAAATGTGAAAAAATAGGGTAAAATGAAGATACTGCCAACTTATAAAATATAAAATGCAAGGAACACAAAACTGTTAGAAATTAAGATATTTCATAAAAAGACAATGAGCTCGTTCATACTAACTCTCTCAAAATATGGATGTTTTCCTTTTTTTGTTTACTTCCAGCCTTTTCCATTTTTGGTTCAAGCACCAAAAGGTAAATGCTAGGTGACAACAAAAGAGACACTATAATGTATTTGAGATATGTGACACAAAATGAACATAACTTACGGAAGAGATCTGGTGACATTCCAGCTGATATCAAAACAATCTTGCCGAGAACAGAAATTTTATCAGTTCTCAAACCAACAGTAACAACTTTTCCCACGATACTGGCTGTTCGGTGAAATATCTTGTGGTCACTTTCACTAAGAAAGTGTTTCTTAATGGGGATAAAAATAAACATAATGAACTCTACATGAGCTCTTTCATACACATCTTTGTGTTCAGCTCTGAATAATAGACTATTTGTTTTAGGAAAAAATGTCGGGAAGAATACAGCATTATCTCCTACACTCCTGCAAACTGCAATTCTTTTATGAAATAAGAGCAAGGCAATTTAGTGTTCCAAGATATTTTATCCTTTATGTTGGATAGCATTATAGTTAAATAACATATTTCTATATGTTACTCACAATTGCATTGAGAACAACAAACACATAAGCTTCATTTCTTTTTACCAGAAATGTGTTTTACTGTTGCATTGTCGGGTACTGAAAACGACTGGACATGCTGACATTTGCAATCTGAAGAAAAAATCTCATGGATTTAATCAGAATAATTAATTATAGATAATACTGGAGTTTCTCAATTCCATTATTTATATATAATTTTTTCTAAGCGTAATGTGAGAAAACATATTGTCCACTGAACAAAAGCCTGAAGTTTGGATTTCACTGCCTCTAATCCCAAAAGATTTGGCATTTTAGATTTTGAGTCCTGTTCAATGTCTTCAGAATTGTGGCAACCCCTTCTATCATTCCAGCAGCAGTACACGTAACCACTTAAACTATAAATAACTACTTCACGTAGAAGTTAGTGAACATTTAGAAAATGTAATTTGACATCACAATAACCTGTACACTACCTTTTGCATTACATAATTCAATTCTTTTTCAGTAAAGTTTATGTATTGTAGAAAAGATAGCACTAATTAATGTGAAATGTAATTATTGTATGTCATGTTTTAGTGATTTAAAAATTAGATAGCAGGTTTGTGAGATGACAATTAAACCTTAATGTTATGGTGATGTTAAAGTTAACAGACTTGTTTCTGGGGCAATTGATAATTTCATCAGGGTAGCCTCTTTTGTGTATGGCTGACATCCATTAAGATATAATCCAGGTGAACATTTCTACTAAACATTCCTTACCTCGATGACAGACTGAAGGCTACAAAATACTGTGAAAGATTTTTTTTAGTTTATATACCTGTTTTGCCACTAGATGGAGACCGTGAACCAAACTGTCTGCAGACTGAGATTTTGATCAACACATACAAAATACTGGAGGAACTCAGTAGGTCAGGCGGCATCTATGGAAGTGAATAAACTTTCAGAGTTTCGGGCCGAGACCTTTCTTCAGAACTGGAAAGGAAGGGGTAAGATACCAGAATTAAAAGGTGGAGTGAGGGGAAGGAGGACCAGAAAGTGACAAATAAAGAGGGCTGCAGAGGCCACAGAGGGGGAGAAGTTAAAGAGTGTCTCACTGAACTCCCGGTGAAGAGGAGATTTAAACTTCTTCAGGGTAGGCATCCCTCGAAAAGACTTCGCAGTAGAGCAGCAAATCATCAATATAAGAGATTCTGCAGTTGCTAGAAATCCAGAGCAGCATTGAGATGTTGCTTCTTTTTACAGCAATTCCCCAATCCCAGTTCCTGTACTGTATAACTACTGTATGCTGTCAGAGTTCTAGTCATTGTACTTCAAGGGAATCACTCGGGTTGAGGGAAGGCAAGGACGGAGGGGTTTGGCCAGACTTCTCTCAATTAAATAGCATATTTGACTGCAGACTTCTTTTCTCCAAAGCATTGATTAACCGGCACAGGTCTGATGGCAGAGTTTTTAATGTATACAGCATTATTCCAGATGGTTACGTTTTTTAAACTCACGCTATCTTTCCTAAAAATTCAGACGATATCCTCAGTGAATATCTAGTGCTTATAATACGTAAGTTTTCTTTAAGTTCATTACTACAAAACGTTTGAGCACAGCCACTGGACAAAGCAGGCTAGGCTTGTCGTCAGTTTTGAAAGGCAATGCAATACTTCAGTAACCTTATTTCTACCCCTGCCATTAACTTATATCTTCCTCTCCTTTCTTTCCTATTTATCCTCAAGCCCCACTCCGAGTTCATAACTAGCAGATACACTTCCCAATTCCCACTAAAACGTGAGCAATCCAATTTTACTTTCTAACTTCGTCCTAATAAGGCCTTCTTTCCCAACTTAGCCCAGCAGTTATGAAATCTTCCTTGACTTTCCTTAAAACATCAACCTTGCACCCCTCCAATTTTCTACACTGTGCATTTCTCCTCTTATCACTGCACCTGTGGTGCCTTATCAATCATTCTGTCTCAGGGCAGATTATTGAATTTCCATCCTTAATTGCATGTGCTCTCAGCCCCTTTAATTCTTTAAAAATTTTCCCATTCACTACTTTCATTATACTAAAAGATTCCAAGCTTTCGGGTTAACGCCCTTAATCTCTGTTATTGGTTCCTAGCCCACTCTTTTCTCGCAGCTCTGCTTGTTTCTCTATATACTGTACGTGACTGTCTTTATGTTTAAAATGACGCAATGTGTCTGCATTTTAGTTGATGCAATTTATACATTATTCAAGAGACTATAACTTTATACATTCCAAAGCAATTATGCAAAAGGAAAAGGATGGGTCAGATAATAAGATTCTGGACTGGGGAAGGCCTTTTCAAGAACTCCAGACACAACTTCCATAAAGCTGTCAGGGATGCTAAAAGACAGTACCAGTCCAAAATCAAGTCCCAGACTAGCCATCAGTTGTGGCATTGCTGACAGCACAGCTGTCTTTGCCCCATGCTCTGATATCTATGATTATATGGTGAAGTACAGCTCCAATGCTATGTTTAAGTTTGCTGAAGATACCACTGTTGTTGGCCAAATAAAAGGTGGTGACAAATCAGCATTAAGGAGGGAGATTCAAAATCTGGTTGAATAGCCCAGACCATCACAGGCAATGCCCTTCCCACTACTGAGCATATTTACATGGAGCACTTTGACAAAAAAGCGGCATCCATCAGCAAGGACCCCCATCATCCAGGCCATGTTCTCTTGTCTCTACTGCCATCACACAGGAAGTAGAAGAAAATTTTAGATCCCATACCACCAGGCTCAGGAACAGTGATTACCCTACAACCATCAGCCTCCTGAACCGGCATGGATAACTTCACTCATCACAACTCTGAACTACCTCCACAACTTGCAGATTCATTTTCAAGGATGCTACATTTCATGCTCTCAGGTTTTTTTATCTACACAGTCTTCTTTTGTACATTGTTTATGTATATGCATATGTATATTATACAGTATAGTTTTTCATAATATTTATTTTTCTATAAATGCCTGCAAGAAAATAATCTCAATGACAACATTATTCATGCTCTGATAACAAACTTACTTTGACTTTGACAAGAGCACATCTTATTCTGATGATCTCTCAGTTTATCTCCTTATCTGCTCATCATCTTCCTCTAGTGCTGCTCCTCATTTTCTTTCTTCCATGGGCTTCGGTCCTCTCCTATCATATACCCTGCTCCAGCCCTGTATCTCTTTCACCAATCAAATTCCCAGCTCTTAACTTCACCCCTCCCCTGCCAAGTTTCACCTATCACCTTGTGTTTCTTCCTCCCCTAACCGCTACCTTCCTACTCTGACTTTTTTTTCTCCAGTCCTGACGAAGGGTCTGGGCCCAAAACATCAACTGTCCTCTTTTCCATAAATGCTGCCTAGCCTGCTGAGTTCCTCCGGCATTTTGTGTGTGTTGCTTAACACATTTCATGCACATTTTGAACAAAACAGAACTGATATGTCACCACACCTCCTGACAGCCTTCCAGTTACTGAACCCATTGTTACCGTTGCGGACTTAAGATCGGTTCTCTGAGACAGAACCTACAGAAAGCATCTAGCCCGAAAGGTACCCTGGCAGATCAGCCTGTGGGAGTATCTGCAGACATTTTTTAATCTCTTCCTGCTTCAACCCTTCTGCTTTAAGACCACCATTATCCCAATATCTAAGGAAGATAATGTGCCTTAACAACTACTGCCCAGTGGCTCTGACACTTACCATCATGAAGTGCTTCGAGAGGCTGATCATAATATGCAGCAACTGCAGCCTTTCCCACAACCTTGACCCACTGCAATTCATCTGCCATTGAAACAGGTCAGAGGCAGATGCCATCTCTCTGGTCCTACGCTCATCTCTGGAACATAAAGACAATGATTGTTTATTGTCTATAACTCTGGCTTCAATACGATTATTCTGAACATCTCATCACTAAAGTCCGGACCATGAGAGTCAATGCCTCCCTCTACAAATGGATCCTTGACTGCCTAACCAACAGACTGCAATCAGTAAATTCTAGGCAGCAACACCTCCACACCATTATTCTAAACACTGGAGCTCCACAAAGTTGCACTCTCGCACTCCTACTCCATTTATGTCTGTATGGCGAGATTCTATTCTAACTCCTTCTACAAGGTTGCAGGTGATACCACCAAAATGAGTGGTATCAAATAACAATGAGTTGGAGTACAGGAAGGAGATAGAGAACTCAGTAGCATGGGTTCATGACAACAGCCTTTCCCTCAATGTTAGCAATGACTTTGCTGATCATTGACTTCAGGAAGCACATGCTCCTGTCCACATCAACAGTGTTGAGGTTGAGAGCTTCATGTTCCTAGGAGTGAACATCACCAATAGCTGCTCCTGGTCCAATCACGTGGTCACCAAGGCCAAATCTCACTATCACCTCTACTTCCTCAGGAGGCTAAAGAAATTTGGCCTGCCTACACTTCTTGCTGCCTCAGTAAAACCTCAGTAAAGCAGTCAACATAAACAAAGACTCCTCCCCCTCCCCCCCACCCCTGGACATTCTCTCATCCTCCTCTTCCATTGGACAGAAGATACAAAAGCCTGAAAATATGTACCACTAGACTCAAGGACTGCTTTTACTCCACTGTTACTAGACTATTAAATGGTTCCCTAGTACGATAAGGTAGAACATTGCTCTCGCAGTCTACCTCATCATGATCTTGCAGCTTACTGTTTACCTGCACTGCACTTTATCTGTAGCTGCTACACTTTATTCTGCATTGTTATTGTTTCACTCTGTTCAACCTCAATGCATTGGATAATGAATTAGCCAATAGCCACTGCTCTACATACCATCCTTACACATCTGAAGAAGGATGCTTATGTGAGAATGTCGTTCTTGGACAACAGTTCAGCGTTCAACACCATAATTCCATCCAGTTTTGACAGGAAGCTCAGAGACCTCGACCTTGATCCCTGCCTTGTGCAGCTGGATCCTGGACTTCCTGTCAGATTGCCAGCAGGTGATAAGAGTGGGCTCCCTCACCTCCACCCCTCTGATTCTCAACATAGGAGCCCCTCAGAGCTGTGTACTAAGTTTCCTCCTTTAATCCCTGTATGCCCAAGACTGTGTCGCCACCCACAACTCTAATCTGCTAGTTAAATTTACCAACACACTACATTGTTTGGCCTAATCTCAAACAATAACGAGGTGGCCTACAGGGAAGAAGTCATCTTTCTGACACAGTTTGGTATGGGCCCCCAAATCCTAAGAACCTTCTACAGGGGCACAATTGAGAGCATCCTGACTGGCTGCATCACTGCCTGGTATGGGAGCAGAACCTCCCTTAATCGCAGGATTCTACAGAGAGTGGTACGGACAGCCCAACGCATCTGTAGTTGTTAACTTCCCATGATCAGGACGTTTAAAAAGTCAGGTGTGAAAAAAGGGCCCAAAAGATCATCGGGGACCCAAGTCACCCCAACCACAATCTATTCCTGCTGCTACTATCTGGGAAATGGTACCGCAGCATAAAAGCCAGGATCAATAGGCTTCCGGTACAGCTTCTTCCACCAGGCCATCAAACTGATTAACTCACGCCGATTTGAGTGTATTTCTATGTTGCATTGACTGTTCTATTTATTATAAATTACTATGATTGCACATTGCACATTTAGATGGAGACGTAAGACAAAGATTTTTACTCCTCATGTATGTGAAGGATGTAAGAAATAAAGTCAATTCAATTCAATTGATCTGCACGAACAGTTCAAGTTCAAGTTGAAGTTTAATTTAAACACACATGACTATAGCTAAACAAACAGCATTCTTCCATTGCCAAACTGCAAAACACGTTACCAACAGCACACAGCACACCTCACATAGTACAAATAGCACATATCGTTACGATTTCAGAAAAATATAGTCACAAAGAAAACAGATAGAGCCCGAGCCCATGAGTGGCATGACTGTAGAATTGATGGTAAATTGTCCTGGTCCAGGTTGTTCTTCCACCAAATGAACACAGGACAGCAGCACTGACAGGAGAGGCCAGCCCCCAATCTAAGTATGAACTCCAGACCGCCCTGCAGGGGCTCTCCCACACCTCCTCGGAGTCACCTCTGCTGGTCAACTGCAACAGGTGACCCTGCAGACTCAGCCTTGTCTTTGCCACAACTGAGGGGATGCTGCTCCCCCGCCGTCAGTCTCACCAATGAATCAGTGAACTGAACTTGCAGTATTCTACATTACCAATGTCCAGCAGGGTCTTGCAATCACAATAAAGAGATAATCATTCACACTGCACACTGTCCAAAGGTACGCGACAAGTCCAGGCGACCAAACAACAATAGTACACAATAAGTCTAGTTCCATCGCTATTGAGCAACTCGTTGATGGGATAGTCCTGCAGAAATTGATGTTTTTAGTATCTAGTGACTTGTGATCATAAAAAAGGCATGTAGTACAACAAGGATGAACAAATACACCTTTGATAGAACCCAGAGTGGCCACTGCATCTGAGCGCTCCATCGTCATACCATCTTGTATACAAGACAAGCTTTTCGCCATATCATAGTATATGTAACCATAACAAACCAATAATAAATCAACTCCGTTTCCAATTTCAGTATCACTAGATATGTCCTAGCAAATGTAGATTGGAAACAGCTACTAATGCGTATACCTACTTATATAACTGACATGTGGGAGTCTTTTACATGGAAATAGTGAGAGGTTAGGGCAAACAAAATCCACAAGACTAAAAAGTGAAGGGTGAAACAGTAAATTCAGAGAACCCTGGATGTCAAGGGATATCAAGAGTTTGATTAAGAAAGGATGAAATGCACATGGCAGATTTTGAGTACAGAAAACAGTTCAAGAATTTAGAAAATGTAAAGGGGTCCTTAAGAAAGAAATTAAGAGGACAAAGGGGAGCCATGAAATGTCATTCATATATAAAATTAAAGAAAATCCCAAAGCAAAAGCAAGAAGGTAGCCAGCAAAGAGTGGGGCTTATTAGGGACAAGGGTGCAGTCATATGAGTGGGAAAGGCCTGAAATGAATACTTCTTACTTCTATTCGCTAAGGAGAAAGATATTGTATCTGGAGATTTCAAGGAGGGAGATAATGATATTCTAGAGTATATTATTTTAATAGAGGTGATATTAGGTATCTTAGCAGACGTAGAGGTGGATAAATGCCCCTGGCCTGATGAGATGTATCCCAGGATGCTACAGATGCAAGGGTTGAGTTAGTTGGGGTTACGACAGTGATCTCTAAAATCTTCATTGATCACAAATAAGATGTCAATGGGAAGGAGGGCAGCAATTCTGTTTCCTTTATTGAAGAAGGGTACTAGGGATAAGTCAAGAAATTACAGGCTTGTGAATCTTACATCAGTGATAGGAAAATAAATTGTGAGGGACAGGATCAATTCACACTTAGACAGAAAGGGACAGATCAGCATAGCTTTTTGCTGGAAGATCTTCCTTGGCTATTTTTTGATTGAGTTTTTCATTGATGTAACAAATTATATTTGATTAATATAGTGATTGGTCCAGAGGACTTGTAGAGAAGATACAACAAGATGTTGCCTGGATGGAGTATCACAATTATGAGCAGAGACTAGATAGGATATGTTTATTTTTCTTGGAGTACAGAAAGCTGAGGAAAACCTGATAAAGATATATAAAATTATGAGGGAAACAGATAAGGAGTACATTAGTAAACTTTTTCTCTGTAGAGGAGATTTCTGTATTCAGAGAAGATAAGTTTAGGATTAGGCTTAGAAGGAATATAAAAAAGATTTTTTTTCCACCCAAAAGGCTGTTGGAATTCGAAATACACTGACTGAGTAGGTAGTAGAGAGAGGCAGTCTCACAAAATGTAATGAAATATCAAGAAGAGTATATGAACTGCCCAATGCATAAAAGGCTATGGATCAAATGCTTGTAAATAGGATTTAGTATGGATGAGCATTTGGTATAAGGGTTCCCAATCATTTTTATGTCATGACCAATGCCATTAAGCAAGGGGTCTATGGACCCAGGTGGGGAACCCCTGACTTAGTGGCTGGCATGGATACATTGAGCCGAAAGGTTTGTTTCTGTACTGTATGATTCTAAAAGTTTTGCTTAACTTAAGATACTATTGAATACTCCATCTGCTTCTTTTTAATGACAACTGTGCTCTCTGGATGTCAAAGAGAGTGATCATGGTCATGCACAGTTTTAAAGAAAGTCAACCAACATGGTATTTATATTAGGCTCAGTCAGGTCATGTGTAAAGATTTAAGACAAAGTATACAGAAATGTAATATTATAAAGCTAAAAAGAAACAATACTGGTTAGAATGGTTATATAGCATCATAAAATCTCTCAGGCATCTGTAGTCTGTGCGTGTTTTGCAGTGTTTTTGCCCCACTAATATGATGAACTAAGATGGCTAATATGAGTAGGCTTGGGCCTACTCTGGCTGCTCCAGGGAGTGGATCGAAGGACTCAATCTGGTTCAGAATACTGTCGCTTGCTTCTATTAATTACACAATGTGTGGTTACTTTTCCTCTTTTTTTAAATTGGATTCTTCAAGTTTCTTGCTTTGTGGATGCCTGTAAACAAACAAATCGCAAGGTGTATAATTTATACTTTCGTATAATAAATGTACTTGAATCCTGAATACAGCAATTTAATATTATAAATCTAAAAAGAAAAAAACTCTTGTTAGAATTGTTATATAGCATCATAAAATATGTGAAATTAAATAAAAATTCATTCAACTTGCTACTGTAAATTTACTATAAATTCTGATGTTTGATTGATGATGTTATGCTGAATCTGACATACTAACACTGAACAGTATAGTATATAGTTGTTTAAAGTATAAATCAATATTTTAGTCATAACTAACCAGACTATCTTGCAGTATATTTTACTCCTTTGAACTCATAATGCAGATCCTAGACATGATAATTCTGCAGTATTGCAGTAAACAAAGTCCACTTTTGGGAATTGTGATTAAATTATAGAGAGCAATCGGCTTTACAAAAACCTACACTTGAAACACATCACACAAACTAAATAAGGAATGAAACACAGCTTAAATTGTGAATAGGCTCATGACTTTGGATATTTTATCAAGCCTCCACACTGTAGTAAGTCAATAGATTTTAATCCTGAAAGTCAGGTGGTAAGAGAATATAATTGGCAACAAGTTCTAACAAATTCTGTAACAGCTGCCTCATTCCCTTCTTCAGTTACATTCCAATTTATTAACTGTCATATTTCAATTTGTCAGAGCAAGTCAATATCTTTTTTTAGTTTACTCCTTTTCTCCTTTCAGAGACAATGCTTTTAGTCATCTCACATATTACAGTGAACAGAAAGGTAGATTAAATCTGAGTGAAAACTTGAAAAGGAAAATAAGGTTACAGTTCAATGCATATCTCCAATAAATAAAGTGAAATTTACTTAAATTGCTGTGAACAACTATGGTTTGAGCTGCAGTATGTTTGCTTGTAGTAGTCAAAATCATGGGTAATTTTGGCTTTCTGGGTACTTATTAGATTTTGGTGATCAGTTTAAGCTATGAGATGGAAAAGTTCAAT
This sequence comes from Mobula birostris, assembly GCF_030028105.1. Lineage (NCBI taxonomy): Eukaryota > Metazoa > Chordata > Chondrichthyes > Myliobatiformes > Myliobatidae > Mobula > Mobula birostris. The sequence continues at coordinate 45,598,216 of NC_092384.1, forward strand.
ATGTTTCCAAATATTATTTAACATCTAAATATACCTGTTCAGTAAGTGTTCTGAAACACATACATATTTGAGGAATTACAAAATAATGACAGTGTAATTGTTGAAATTTTCAATCAACATATTTACATCAAATCAATTTTGTACAATATTGTTCTAGCCCTAAGCTGAAATACATAGACCAAAGCATGTAAATATTGAAAAAATGCCAAACCATAAATTTCAGTCCCAAAAATCTGGGAAATGTGAATTCAATAGTTAATTCGGGATCACATTCATGACTGCATTCCAGCACTAGCCAAACAAACTCTTGTGTCGTCAATTCCATGGTAACCCATTGCATAGAATAAACATCTGAGAAGATGCTAATTTCAGCGCAAGTACCCCTCCCTTTACCACAGTCATTTTAATCTTCTTTTTTGAAGATATTTACTTTACCAGAACTCATTAAGTGGATTTACAAAGAAGCAGTATGTCTCTCAACATACTGATCTACAGTGACATCAAATGTCCCTATTTCTTCCATCGGTAAAGTGACATTGACAATTAGATATGGCCAGCAGTCGCTTCACGCCACTGAAACCAGCATAAGCACTGGCCTGATGAGCCTATAAAGGCTTGGGACAGACTTTTTTTTTAATGTTATCAAATGAGGCACATCAGTGAGTGATTTCACAAAACACTGATATTACCGTCATTTTGCTTGCTAAGAATTAGTGGTGTATACATGAACAATACCTAAAATAACGAGCATATCATCCATCAAGTCTGACCAAGGAAGCTATGTTCTGAGTTCTACACTGTCATTTAACTTGCACACATGGAAAGTCAGCTTGAACTTTTCAATTATTTTCAAAAATAAGGAGTATTTTCACTTCAAATAACATAGAAAATTATAGTTCATACTTTTAAAAAGTGCCTTTGTGATTATGACAGAGGCTATGCAAAACAAATTTGCTTACCTTGGTCCAAAGAGGACCACAAGTGAGGTATTTCATTTCTGCATTCTTGGACGTGTAAAAACTTGAAGATAAAAAATTCTTTCCTTTCTGTTGCCATCACAACTTGTATTTAAAAAGCTCCCTTAAATACAGTAACATGGCCAAAAGTGCTTTGCAAGTGCATGTAAATTAAATTTAATAGCAAAGTAAGTTATCAAAGAGGTAGTGCAGGTTTTAAGAGCAAGTGATTTAATGAGAAAATTTTAGAGCTTACGCCATGGCAACTGACACCACAGCCACTTATAGTAAAGTGGTTAAAAGGGATGTTAAATACATGACGGTTAGAAGACCTGGGGATACGAATTGACAATAAATTGGACTGGTCAAAGAACACTGAGGCTGCCTACAAGAAGGGTCAGAGCGGTCTCTATTTCCTGAGGAGTCTGAGTCCTTTAACATCTGCCGGACGATGCTGAGGATGTTCTACGAGTCTGTGGTGGCCAGTGCTATCACGTTTGCTGTTGTGTGCTGGGGCAGCAGGCTGAGGGTAGCAGACACCAACAGAATCAACAAACTCATTCGTAAGGCCAGTGATGTTGTGGGGATGGAACTGGACCAACTCACGGTGGTGTCTGAAAAGAGGATGCTGTCTAAGTTGCATGCCATCTTGGTCAATGTCTCCCATCCACTACATAACATACTGGGTGGGCACAGGAGTACATTCAGCCAGAATCTCATTCCACTGAGATGCAGCACAGAGCGTCATAGGAAGTCATTCTTGCCTGTGGCCATCAAACTTTACAACTCCTCCCTTGTAGGGTCAGACACCCTGAGCCAATTAGGCTGGTCCTGGACTTATTTCATAATTTACTGGCATAATTTACATATTACTATTTAACTATTTATGGTTCTATTACTATTTATTACTTATGGTGCAACTGTAATGAAAACCAATTTCCCCCGGGATCAATAAGGTATGAATATGACTATGACTATGAGAACAGAGCTATCTATTTAAAACAGAATTGCAATCCGAAGAGGCAAAACACAAAAAGATGCCTCTTCCATATTTTAATTTACACTTGGAGAACAGAGAAATAATTTTCTGATATCAAGCAGAAGAACACTATCTCATTTAATAACTAATCCAAGAGTTTCTTTATGAAAAAGAGCCTTCCATTTAGTGTCCTTCACAGACACATTGGAGAGAAATTGAAAATCTGGTTGAATGGTGCCACAACAACAACCTCTCACTCAACATCAGAAAAACCAAAGAGCTAATTATTAACTACAAGTGGAGGAAGCTCGAGGTCCGTGAGCCAGTTTCATTAAGGAATTTGAGGTAGTGAGGGTCAGTAATTTTAAATTTCTGGTCGTCATCATTTCAAAGGATCTGTCCTGGGACCAGCATATAAGTGCCCTTACAAAAAAGGCATAGTAGTGTCTCTAATTTCTCAGGAGTTTGTGCAGATTCAGCATGTCATGGAAAATTTTGACAGATTTCTATAGGTGCACAGCGGAGAGCATCCTAATCAGTTGTATCTCGCCCTGGTATGGAAACACCAATTCCCAAGAACAAAAAAGGCTACAAAAAGTCATGGATACTACCCAGTCCATCACAGGAATAGCACTTCCCACCATTGAACACATCTACAAGAAGCACTGCTACAGGAAAGCAGCATCCAGAGTCAAGGACTCCCACCATCCAGGGCATGCTCTCTTCTCACTGCTGCAATTGGAAAGCAGGAGGCTCAAGTACCTCACCATAGCGTTCAGGAACCGGTGTGGATGACTTCACTCTCCTCAACACTGAACTGATTTAGACCATAAGACATAGGAGCAGAATTAGCCTATCGAGTCTGCTCCGCCATTCAATCATGGCTGATCCTTTTTTCCTCTCCTCAACCACATTCCCGGCCTTCTCCCAGTGACCTTTGATGCCATGTCCAATCAAGAACCTACCAAGCTCTGCCTTAAATACACCCAACAACCTGGCCTCTACAGCTGCCCGTGGTAACAAATTCACCACCCTCTGGCTAAAGAAATTTCTCCACGTCTCTGTTTTAAGTGGACTCCCTCTATTCTGAGGCTGTGCCTTCTTGTCCTAGACTCCCTCACCATGGAAAACATTCTTTCCACATCTACTCTGTCTAGGTCTTTCAACATTCGAAAGATTTCAATGAGATCCCCCCCTCATCCTTCTAAATTCCAGCAAGTACAGACACAGAGCTATCAAACATTCCTTGTATGATAACTCTTTCATTCCCAGAATCATCGTTGTGAACCGCCTCTGGACCCTCTTCAATATCAGTATATCTTTTCTTAGATGAGGAGCCCAAAACTGCCTCACCATAGAAGCCTCTGCATCTTATCACTGCTCTTGAAATGAATGCTAACATTGCATTTGCCTTCCTCGCCACCAATTCAACCTGCAAGTTAACCCTTTAGGGTGTTCTGCACAAGGTCTCCCAAGTACCATTGCATCTCCAATTTTTGGATTTTCTCCCCATTTAGATAATAGTCTGCACATTTATTTCTACTACCAAACTGCATGACCATGTATTTTCCAACATCTTATTTCATTTGCCACTTTTTTGTCCATTCTCTAATCTGTCTAAGCCCTTCTGCAGCCTACCTGTTTCCTCAACACTACCTGCCCCTCCACCAATCTTCATATCACCTGCAAACTTGGCAACAAAGCCGTCTATTCCATCATCTAAATCATTGCTATACAGCCTAAAAAGAAGCAGTCACTACATCGACCCCTGCAGAACACCACTAAATACTGGCAACCGGACAAAGATCCTTTTATTCCCATTTGCTGCCTCCTACCAATCAGCCAATGCTCTAACCATGCTAGTAACTTTCCTATAATACTTATATTACAACTTGGTAGGGAGCCTCATATCCGGAACATGCCAAAGGCCTTCTGAAAGTCCAAATATACAACATCCACTGCATCCCCTTTATCTATCCTATTTGTAATCTCCTCAAAGAATTCCAAAAAGTTTGTCAGGCAACATTTTCCCTTAAGGAAACCATGCTGACTTTGTCCTATCTTGTCCTGTGTCACCAAGTACCCCATAACCTCTTCCTTAACAATTGACTCAAACATCTTCCCAACCACTGTGGTCAGGCTAACTGGTCTATAATTTCCTTTCTGCTGCCTTCCTCCTTTCTGAAAAAGTGGAGTGACATTTGCAACTTCACAACCTATGGACTCACTTTCAAGAACTCTACAATTCATGCTCTCAATATTATTTATTTATTTATTTATTCATTTATTTATTATATTGGTCTTTTTGTATTTACACGGTCTGTCTCCTTTTGCATATTAGTTGTTAGTCAGTCTTTGTGTGTAGCTTTTCATTGATTCTATTGTATATCTTCACTCGACTGTGATAGTCCTCAAGAAAATGAATCTCGGGCATTTTATGGTGACATATACGTACTTGATAACATTTATGAGTCTGGAATACCAGAAGAGATGAAAAAAATCAGTATTTATCACTCTTTCTAAGAAACCTAGAGCAATAGAATGTGAATTACATAGGACCATAAGTTTAATGAGTCATATCACTAAGATACTTCTAAGAGTTTTGATGACAAGAGCTAAAAGCAAGATACAAGCTGAAATAGGTAAAGAACAATATGGTTTTATGAAAGACAAAGATACAAGAAACACAATATTGATGTTAAGGATACTATCAGAATGAGCCATTCAAGTGCAAAAAGATTTGTTTGTTTTATTGACTACACAAAAGCATTTGATAAAGTGAAGCACAGTAAGTTATTTGAACTATTACAAAAAACTATAGATCTAGATTCGAAAGACCTCCGCCTAATCAGAAATCTGTACTAGGAACAAACTGCTGCTGTAAGAATAGATGGAGAAATGAGTCAGTTTACGAAAATCAAGAGAGGCATTAGACAAGGGTGTGTTTTCACCCCTGATTTGTTTAATGTGTAGAGTGAAACAATATTACAAAAAATAAGTGACATCTTGGGAATCAAAGTTGACGGTGAAAACATCAATAATTTCAGATATGCAGATGACACTGTGTTAGTTGCAAGTACAGAGGAAGAACTACAAAACTTAATTGATATAGTTGTTGAAGAAAGTGCAAAAATGGGTCTATCTATCAATTGCAAAAAGACAGAATGTATGGTGATATCCAAAAAGAAGGAGAATCCTATCTGCAGGCTGAGAATAAACAGGGAAGACAAAAAACATGTACAGAACTTTTGCTACTTAGGAAGCTGGGTGAGATCAGATGGCAGGTGCGACATGGACATCAAAAGAATAGGGATGGCAAAAGACACCTTTACGAGAATGAAGAGTATACTGACCAACACTAAACTAGGCATGACAACCCACCTCAGAGTACTGAAATGTTACTTTTATCCAGTTATGTTATATGGCTCAGAATGTTGGACAATATCTAGTAACATGAGGAAACGAATTGAAGCAGCAGAGATGTGGTTTTTGAGGAGGATACAAAAAATATCATGGACGAAACGAATATCTAATGAGGATGTCATGAACAGAGCAAACACAAAGAGAGAAATAATATATGAGATCATGAAAAGGCAACGTAACTTCATTGGACATGTGATTAGGAAAGAGGAGTTAGAATGCACGGTAATTATGGGAAAGATTGAGGGAAAGAAAGCAAGAGGAAGACAAAGACAAAGACACATGATGATGGAGACAGCAGCCAGAGAACTGGAAATGAATACCAATGAATTGATCCACTTGACCAGAAACAGGAGTGTGTGGGCCATGGCAGTCAAAGCTCAAACTGAGCACGGCACCTGATGATAATGACGATGATATGTACTTGGATAATAAATTTACTTTGAACTTTGGAGTCTCTTTGAAGTGAGGTCATTGTTGTAAAGCACACAAAAGCTCTTATAAGCAATAATTAAGAAATGACTGGATTATGTTTCACTGACATAGGTAATCACAGTACAAGATAGAATAATAGTAGAAAATACTGTACACAGTACTAACATTTTAAAAAGCTATATCATCACGGGCCTCTGTCACAGCATCAACCCTCCTCACCTTTGAAGACATCTTCAAATGTCCGTGCCTCAAGAAGGTGACATCTATCTTCAGGACCCTCACCATCCAGGACATTCCACTTTCCCATTACTACCATCAGGGAGAACGTACTGTAGGCTGAAGATCCACACTCAATGTTTTAAGGACAGCTTCTTCCCCACCATCAGATTTCTGAATGATTCATGAACCCTTGAACACTACCTCAGTGTTACTCTTTTGCTGTCATGTAGTCATTTTTATGAATTGTACTGTACTGTTGACACAAACAACAAATTTCATGACATACGTCAGTGATAATAAACCCAATTCTGATTCTGGAAGGAATCCAATCATATTTATATAAAAATAAGTGTTGTTTAATCAAAAGCAAATTATCACTGGAAAGTTACTAGAAATCCAGAATAAAAATTGAAAACACTGGAAATAGTCTGGTCAGACAACATCTCTGGAAAGAGTATCAGACTTAAGTTTTAATACTGATTAACCTTTAACATTAATTGTTTCCCCATCACAGCTCCTCTTAATCTGCTAAGTATTTCTGGTACTTTCTATTTCTCTTCAGGAATTAATCAATAGTATTTATGAAAGGCAGTACATTTTCAATTGAACAACATTAATAAAATAAAATCTTCCAGCCGTTAAAAATAGTTGAATTATTCAAACCATTCAATGCTGTAGCATTGGTTGCATAAGTACAAAAGAAGCAGATGTGAAAGAGTAATTGTGGGTTTAAGATTGATACCTCTAATTACAGTTTAAGGTAGTCAAGGGCTCTTTATGTTACAACATTACTTGTGAAAGCTTCTGAAATCAGCCTGGAGGAGCCATTGGAATAAAGCCATGTATCTTTGAGCTTCTAAGTCTTGCTAAGTTTGTTCAATGCTTAAAATGATAGTCAAAAGACATATCACATACAAAATTGGGATAGAAAACAGCCAGTAAACAAGTACATTTGCAACAGAACAAGCTGGAGATCAAATTCACAGGTCAGACCACAACCTTTATGGAATTTTCTAGCCTACTGTATTGCTTACACAATGACTGTGATACACTTCTGATGATTAACACTTTCTTTAATAAGAACAGAATGGCTTCAGAGCTTCAGAAGTCAGGCAGCATCCGAGCAGCAAAATTGGGCTGTGATGCGAGGCAAAAGCTAACTGTGGTTATTTCCATATCATTGCTTAATTTATGTTTTGAATCTTCTCAGAGAAACAACAGAAGAAAAGATCTCTAATTAGGCAGGGAGGCAACAACTGTAATGACTTTTATTACAAACATGAGAAAATCTACAGAGGCCGGAAATCCAAAGTAACACACACAAAATGCTAGAGGAATTCAGTAGGCCAGGCGGCATCTATGGAAAAGAGTAAACAGTCAACATTTTGGGCCTCTTTCTTTCCAGACCTGGAAAATGACTTTTCAGATGTGAATTTTACTATTGCCATAATATTCAACAATGCTCTTTCTAACAATCTAGGACATCACCTCTAAATGTGAAGATATCGACTAAGTCACATACTGTTTGTTCTGGTTCTGTAGTTTCAGGGTAGCCATTGATGAAGAAACTCCATCAAGGGCATCAGGGTAGCAGAGGTGGAAAGAGTCAGCAATTTAAATTATTCGGCATTATTATTTCAGAGTATCTGTCCTGGGCCCTTTGTAAGTGCCATTACCAAGAAGGCACATCAGTGCCTCTACTTTCTTAGAAGTTTGAGAAGATTCAAAATGTCATGTAAAACTTTGACAAACTTCTATAGATGCACAGTGGAGGGTATACTGAATGGTTGTATCACAGCCTGGAATGGAAACATCAATGCCCCTGAAGTGAAAAGCCTACAGAAGGTAGTGAACTCAGCCCAGTCCATCACAGGTAAAGCCCTCCCCACCATTGAGTACATCTACAAGCAGCACGGTCACAGGGAAGCAGCATCCATCATCAAGATCCCCCATCATCCAGGCTATGCTCTCTTCTCACTGTTGCCATCAGAAAGGAAGTACAGGAGCCTCAGATCCCATACCACTGGTTCAGGAACAGTTACTACCCCTCAAGCATCAGGCTCTTGAACTAGAGTGGATAACTTCACTCACTCCAACACTGAACTAATTCCACAACCTAAGGGCTCCACAACTCATAGTCACAATATTTATGGTTTATTTATTTACTTACTACTATACTGTTCATCTACCATTTTGTATTTGAACAATCCATTGTCTTTTGCACATTGATTGTTTGTCCATCTTTGTTGTGTGCAGTTTTTCATTGATAGCCTTTTGTGTTTTTTTAAATTTACTGTGAATGCCTGAACAAAATTGAACCTCAAGGCAGTAATAGGTGATATATATCTACTTTGATAATAAATTTACTTTGAACAACAAAAAAATTGTGCACCCATGAAGCAAAGGGATTTTGATTAAGATTCCCAGATCATAGAACTACACTTCACCGTGATAGGGTAGGATTTTATATCACTGGGAAACTTGTCTAAATGGGGCTATCTTTCCAGCAAAGCAATGCAGCCAGTAGAACTGCTGCCTCACAACTCCAGTAACTTGGCTTCAACCCTGACTACTAGTGTCAAGTTTGCATATTCTCCCTGTGACAGCTGGTTTCCTCTCGCATCACAAAGACGTGCAGGTTGATTGGTCTATTGCCTCCAGAACATGCAGGTGAGTTATAGAAATGAAGCTCCTTCAATAATTCCAAAAGACTGAACTAGGGTAAATACTGAAAGGCTTCTATTCGCAGTAAGACGTGACCTCCATGCTGAGTGTCTGCCCCTGGTCTGAGGGGGAGGAACAGGGTGAAAACACCTTTATTCAGGAGCCACAGGGGTAGTCAGCAGAGGGGCGTGTCCAGGCAGTTAACCCAGTTACAACATATAAATATGGTTTACCACAAGAAACTAGAGGACATTTGAGTAGAATGTGAGAACAATAGAAATGGGTTCGGGAATAATCAATGTAATTATGGGTGATTGATGCTCAATGCGGACTATTTGGGCAGAAGGGCCTGTTTCTGGGTTAAGTTTGTGTGGTTCCACCTCTAACTACTGTACATAGAAATCTCAGAAAAATTGGGAAGCCCAGCAAGTGAGGCAACATCTTTAATTTGTAACACACATCAAAGTTGCCAGTGAACGCAGCAGGCCAGGCAGCATCTCTAGGAAGAGGTACAGTCGACGTTTCAGGCCGAGACCCTTTGTCAGGACTAACTGAAAGAAGAGCTAGTAAGAGATTTGAAAGTGGGAGGGGGAGGGGGAGATCCAAAATGATAGGAGAAGACAGGAGGGGGAGGGATGGAGCCAAGAGCTGGACAGGTGATTGGCAAAGGGGATATGTGAAGATCATGGGACAGGAGGCCCAGGGATGCCTCCCCCTCGTACCCCAACCGTTATTTATTTTTATACACACATTCTTTCCCTCACTCTCCTTTTTCTCCCTCTGTCCCTCTGACTATACCCCTTGCCCATCCTCTGGGTTCCACCCCCCCCCCCTTGTCTTTCTTCCCGGACCTCCTGTCCCATGATCCTCTCGTATCCCCTTTTGCCAATCACCTGTCCAGCTCTTGGCTCCATCCCTCCCCCTCCTGTCTTCTCCTATCATTTTGGATCTCCCCCTCCCCCTCCCCCTCCCCCTCCCCCTCCCCCTCCCCCTCCAACTTTCAAATCTCTTACTAACTCTTCTTTCAGTTAGTCCTGACGAAGGGTCTCGGCCCGAAATGTCAACTGTACCTCTTCCTAGAGATGCTGCCTGGCCTGTTGCGTTCACCAACAACTTTGATGCGTGTTGCTTGAATTTCCAGCATCTGCAGAATTCCTGTTGTTTACCATTCACTTGTAGGGCGGAGTCTAACTGCGAAAAACGTTACGTTAAATAGAATTTGTTTCATGGGTCAAGTACCTGGACCAGCTGGGAGCCTAGCATACCGGAAGCTGCACTTGGTCCGAGATGATGGATAACTGACCAACCCGACCCTCCCACACGACGTCCCTCCACCGATGCGTTACCAAGACAACTTCCCCCACCTACTCCGCGCTCCGTGACGTGTTCCGGGGCACGTGCCGAACGCGATATCGCGAGATTCGAGGTTGGTGCATGCGCGAATGAGAGGAGTGGTGGCATTTTGTTGAAAGTGACGCGAGCGTGGAGTTGGAGATAGGGATTTTCAGGTAAAGGAAAAAGATCACCTTCTGTCTTAGGCATTGCGACAGTAGGGCACGCCCTTAAAGTGCATGTGCTAGCTTGAGAGGATGACCCCCGTAATTCCATCGCCCACCCTGCACGGGGCACTGGGACCCCTCGTAGCACTGTTCGTGACCGCGGCCTTTTGGTAGAAAGTGATTGACGTGCAGCGTGTGGGGGTGGGAGTGTGACTGTGGCTGTGGCAGGGTCGGCAGTGCACAGGACGGTGACATGCCACCGTATCGCGCTGGCGCTCAGCATCAACAGCAAACTTTAAAGAAATTATGAATTAGCAACAATGTGAATGTGGTCGGGTCCTTGAACGACACGATTTTCCTTTTGAAGTTTACTTTTAATGGGGTTGGTGTACCTCAAGTTTGATAGAAACATAATTTTAGCGTGCTGATAGCTAGTGAACTTATTCATTTAGCGCATATCCTGTAAGAGAGGTGGAAATCATAAATTTGCGGATGCTAGCTCACAGCGTTTACTTTTGAAAAGAAGACTAAATCCGGTGTACCTATTGGGAGGGAAACCGTCCAGGGGGTCATTTTTGGCTCATTTGGCTTACTTTTGCCTTTGAGTAAGAAGATTAAAATCAAACTCCCGAAATCCGAGCACCGTGTCGGCTTATCCTTTGATGTAGTGCTACGCGTTGTGGATGTCAAAATTCATATTAAACTTTCAACATAAGACCCATCCGTTTTCTGAGTCTTTGTAAAAGGATCAATGATAACACGTTTATTCAGAAAAATAGAGAAACAAAATGGTCATTTGTTTTGAGAGAATATTGGAAATTATTATTAAAGATGTTGTAGGAACAACAACATAGAATATCTTAAGGTAGAGATGAAAAAAAATTATTCATGTAAGAAATCATGTTTGACATAAGAAATAGGAGTTAGTAGCATTCGGTCTGATATTTAATCATAGCTGATCATCTATCTTAAATGCAGTTTTATTGCTTTATTAGCATGTCTTTTACTATCTAGAAATATAGCACAGTTTTGAATGCAGTTTAGACAATTACAGAGACTCATCACCTTCTGAGAGAATACATTTATCCTCAATTCAATCCTAAATCGACTACCTTTACTTTCATACTGTGACCTCTGAAATATTTCTAATGCCAGGCCTTGGAGCCCACTCAATACAGATGGATAATGGTGTGTCACTTGGAGTATTAGTGGGCACAGGTATGCAATGCCATGCTGGTGGGTACCAGTCTGATGAGGTGCATAGGAATACTGGAGATATGGGGAGGAATCAGCAGGGGATAGTAACTTACAGCAAGGTGGCAGCAAAGCTGTATGGAGCATCAGTGATCCTTGGAAGTAATTTAGATTGTTAATCTGGTCTACTTCACAGTATTGTGCATTACTGAAATAAAAGCATGAGTTTGTTCATTGTTTTGCTATCTGAAACAATGAACAGGTGGAAGAGAATCTGTAAAGGAACATAACCATGTTAAGTGAGTGGGCTAGAAGTAACAGCTGGAGCAAACTGTGAGAGATGCGTGGTGATTTATTTTGGATGGTGGAAAATAAGTCTGTTTTGATGTGGTGAGAATGGTGAACAGTGAAATCAGCGTGCTGTTGCATGAAGCATGAAGTTAGCGTGCAGGCTCAGCAGTCATTACTGGGCAAATAATAATGGGTGTCTTAAACAACATTAAGGTGAAATGTACTCAGGACCTGATGAGATAGACCCCATGTTATTGAGAAAGGCAAGAGATGAGATTACTGGGGCCTTCACTAATTCTAGCCGAGTGCAAGGTCCTGGAGGGCTGGCAAGTAGCTAATGTTCTTCCAGTTTTCAAGAAGGGAAATTCTGGAAACTAGACCAATGAGCATCAAGTCACTGGTAAGGAAGTTACTGGAGAGGGTTTTTAGGGATATGATTTATAAGCAATTGAAAAACCATGGCCTAATCATGGCTTTGTGCTGGGCAAGTCATATCTTTCTAACTTGATTGAATTTTTCAAGGAAATGATAAAGATATAGTTGAGGAAGATGGAGCAGTAAATCTTATCTACATAGGTTTTAGTAAAGTATTTTGCTGAGTCCCTCATGGGAGGCTCATCAAGAATATTTGGGATGTATGGGATCTGCAGGGAATTGGCCTTTAGATTCAGAATTGGGTTGCCCATAGAAAATAGAGGGCCAAAGACACTTATTCCAGCTAGAGGTCTCTTACTAATGGTGTTCTGCAAGGATTTGTACTGGGACCTGTGCTGTTTATGATATATATATATAAAATATTTTTTATCAAAGGATGCAGCAGAATATGGATCAGTTGCAGATATTGGCAGGGAAATGTCAGGTGGAGTTTAACCCAGCTAAATGTGAAGTAATGCAACTTGGGAGATCAAATCAATAAAAACAGTACACTATTGATGGCAAGACCCTGAAGTAATGATGCGCAGATGGATCTTGGGTTCCAAGTCCATAGTTTCCTGAAAGTAGCTACACAGGTTGATAGGGTGGTAAAGAAGGGCATATGGCATCTTTGCCTTTATTGGCTGAGGAACTGAGTTCAAGGGTCGGAAAGTTATGTTGTTACATTGGAAGACTCTAGTTAGGCTGCATCTGGAGTATTGCATTCACTTTTGATTGGCACATGAAAAGGATGTGGAGGCAGAAACATCAACCAGGAGCATGATATTCCATTGATGCTGGAAATCTTGATCAATGTGTGAAAAATGCTGCTGGAACTCAGCAGGCCAGGCAACGTCTATGGAGGGAAATAAACAGTCGATGTTTCGTGCCGAGACGTTTCATCAGGACTGCAAAGTAAGAGGGCAGAAGTCAGAATAAGGTGAGGGGAAGGAGAACAAGGTGAGACCAAGTGAAGGGGAAGGTAGGTGGATGGGGGGGGGGGGGAGTGGTGAAGTAAGAAACTGAAAGAGGATGGTGCAAGAGGTAAAGAACCAAAAAAGAAATCTAATAGAAGAGGACAGTGGACCATGGAAGAATTGGGGGTGGGGGGGGGGAGCCAGAGGAAGAGGATGAGGAGAAGAGGTGAGAGGGTAACTAGAATGGAGAAATAGTAAAAGAGAGGGGCAGGGAGAAATTACCAGAAGTTAGAGAAATCAATGTTTATGCCATCAGGCTGGAGGCTTTTGCTCTTCCTATCTGAGTTTGGCCTCATCATGGCAGTAGAGGAAACCATGCACAGACATGTCAGAATGGGAATGAGAAGTCGAATTCAAATGGGTAGTCACCGGGGGATCCTACCCTTAGCGATGAACAGAGCAAAACTGCCTAATCTGCATCGAGTGAGTGAAGGTGCTCAAGTCTGAGTTAGGTCTCGCCGATGTAGAGGAAGCTGCAATAGGAACATCATATACATTGGATGAACCTGACAGACTCGCATGTGAAGTGTCGCCTCACCTAGAAGAACTGTTTGGGGCTCTGAATGATGGTGAGGGAGGAAGTATGGGTGCAGGTGAAGCACCTGTCCAGTTTGCAGTTCATTTCCTCTGTCTCTGCCACATTAGTGCTCAGCATGAGGCTTTCCATTCTGGAACATCTGAGATGTCCTCTTTTTGTGCAAAGAATGGGGTTTCCCTTCCACCACCATCAATGCTATACTCACACATATCTCCTCCATTTTCAGCACATCTGCTCTCATCCCATCCTCCTGATGACATAACAGGAATAGAGCTCCCTTCGTCCTTAACTACCATCTCATGAGCCTCTGTATCCAGCACATCAAACTCCATAACCTCTGCCATCTCCAATAGGATTCCACCATGAAGTACATCTTCCTCTCCCCCTCCATTTTCTTATTCTAACTTCTTCCCCCTTTTATCCCCCCCCCCACTATTTAATAAGATGGGCATTATTATGGACAGAAGGGCCTGTTTTTGTGCTGTATTGTTCTATGTTTTATGATACTTTGGCTTTATTGCATGGTAATTGGTATATAAGAGTAAGAATGGTATGTTGCTTTTGTATCAGTTTGTTGGGACCAGACCTGAAATGGACTATAGTTGTAATTTAAGTATTTTTGTAAAGGCATACAGTGGATTCTGGTTAATGGGGATACATCAGGACCAGTACATTTCATCCAATGAAGTGGCTGTCCCAATTAGCCAAAGTTTCATGGAAATAATTAAAAAGGTATTAAAAAAAGACAAAACTACTCTTTGAGTGAGAAATTATGTATTTAAATGAAATACAGAACAATTTGGAACACTACCAATGCTATGACAATATAAACCCAACTCAGACTTGGAGCACCATCACTCACTCGATGCAGATTAGACAGTTTTGCTCTGTTCATCACTAAAGGTAGGATTTCTCGGTGACTACCCATTTGAATTCAACTTCTCATTCCCATTCTGACATGTCTGTGCGTGGTTTCCTCTACTGCTATGATGAGGCCAAACTGAGGCCTCCAGCCTGATGGCATAAACATTGATTTCTCTAACTTCTGGCAATGTCCAATGGACAGACAAGTTCACGCAGCCGACACTAGTTAGGAACTGTCTGGCTACAGTCTCCTGTCCTAAAGTAAGTGGCATAGTGTCCCAAATAAACAAAGGGAATCCCAGCTATTTTCTCAATCTTTTTGATAGTTGTCCCAAATAAGCAGCTGCCAAATTAACTGATGCCTCTATTAACCGGAATCCACTGTATTTAATTTGGAGGCATGGTGTAGATTCCCTGAATTGCTGCCCGAGGCTTGAGTTGCTGGATGACATTTCCAATAACTGGAGAGAGCAGAAGTACAGCACATATTGTTGGGATGAAAAGTTGGCCATTTCACATGGAGGAATGATTTCTTTTATATTGATTGTGAAATGTTAAGTGGCTACAAGATTGGAAAAGATGGAGTTGTTCTTGGAGAAAGGAGAGTTGAAAAGATTGAAACTAGTTCTGCTGAATTGTCAACAGGTTTGACTAGAAAGGGAAACTTTTTATTGGCGGATGGTTCAAGAACATAAAGTGATAGGCAAAAAAAAATGTACAAGAGAGGAGAGAAAAATCTTCTTTTGTCCAAAGAGTGGTTATGATCTGCAAATCAACACGTATGGTTGGTGAAAATAAATGCAGAACTTCAAAATCCTGATGAGCGCTCAAAAGGAAAATAATTTTCAACTCTTTGGGAAAAGAGCAGGGGAATGCTACCAAATGGATTTCTCTCACGGAATTTTTGCACACTTAGTGGACAAAATGGCCATCACCTTTCCTGTAGTAGTCTGTGTTTGAAGCTAACATCAATAGGTTTTTGGCCACATGGGAACCAAAGTTCATAATCTGGAACTTTATGTATCTGACCACCTCTGAATGGAGGGACTGCTAAGAGTTACCATTGGGCCTAATGCTCTTCCTAATTATGTTGTAAAGATTCCATAGTAGAAGGTCACGAAGAGAGTTGCCTCCTGGTTAATAGTTATAGCTCTGTTAAGATTAGAGAATAAATGACTAGTCACTTATCAGTTTGCTGTTTGTGGAAGCCAGCTGTGAATTGGCTGCTGCTTTTTCTGCACAACGCAACTACAATCCAAAAGTACTTAATTGGCTATAAAGTACTTAAGCATTTCCTGAGAGGCATTACAAGTGCAAGTCATTTTTTTTAAATTTATCTGCTGCAGACCCAAGCTTGACTACCTCCAGATAAACTTACAGGTTCTTTTGCATCTGTTGAATATCCCCCATGAGGCTCAGAGGAAAATTCCAACCAGCTAACCAGTCTTTTTACATTTCTACTGTCCATTGGAAGTTAATCCTGCTAATTTGTTGCAGTTTACCTGACCCAGCCAATTAGCTGTCACAACTCCTCTCTGTGACCCTCAAAAATATTGCATCTGAGTCAATATAGTCTTTTGTATGGTGGAATTATGATGAAGAAACTTACTATTAGACATGGCATTCCAACAAAAGTAATTACTGTGTCTAGTGGGCCATGCATTTTTGTCAGTGGTAGTTTTAGATTTCTAGTATCTGCTAGACAACGGGGTGACCCGTTGGGGCACCCTTTGAGAGAAGGGTAGTGCAGTCTGATGTGACCAGAATGAACATTAAATTTTCCTGAATGCTATTGGTATCACTTTGCTTTGGAAACTGAAGTAGAAAACCTCAGTTTATTAAAGAAGAACGACACGTAGCAAAGCAAGTATAGCTGCTCCTCATTTAATGAAGGACACTTTTGATGGCATAATTTCTGGTTTATCTGCCACCCTTGTGCCTCTTCTTGTCATTCTGGAGACGTGCAGCCTTTTCATCCCCCGTCTCTTCATCTCTTCTGCTGTTTGTTGTTTGTCTCTGATCCTGGAGATGTGCATGCCTCTCCTCCTCTGTCTCTTCTTCTCTCATTTTTTTGTCCTGACTCTTTGGTCCTGGAGTCGTGCGGCCCTGGCCTCATCCGATTCTTGTTCTGTCCCTCTCCTTGCTGCTTCCCGACAACATTCGGCGTCATCTCTTGACCATAATGTCCCGCTTCCCTTTCCACGCGGCATATTTAGGCTGACCATTTTTTTTTACCCAAATGCTGGATAGAAGATAGGAAGCAGTAACACCAAAGGATGCTGATGATTCTTGATGGTGTGGTTGGCGCTCTCCTAAATGGACGTGATATAGTCACCACTGTCCTTTGACTGCAGCAAAAGGTTTTATGGGTGTCTTGAAGTATGTCATTACAATAAGATTTACTTATCTCTTATTGATGGGTAGCAGTTAGATCTGTCCCAATCCTGCACATGCTGATGGTGGTGATCAGCAGAATGTGACCCCACGAAATAGAGCTTCCCTGCCCTTTTTCTCTGGTAGGTGTCCCTACTGAGTCTGGCCGTGCGCATGTGTCGGGCTGTTGCGTCCCGATTTCCATGATGGGCAATCGGGTCTCAGGTGAAAGCCAGCCTGTTGATTTTTGGCGAATGAGCAACTTTATACGAATATATAACCCTGAACTTTGCCTGCATTCTGTAAGTTAGCGCATTTTAATTTGATTTAGCCAAAAAAAGTGCCGCTGTAATGCACCGTTTGCACTAATTGGAGGTCACAAACAGACAGACAGAGCATGAGAGTTTTAGTAGTATATAGATAGTGTTTTGATTTTGGATTTTTGCATTTGCTATTTTTTTTAACATTCCCAGAGTATGGACATCAGTAGTATCCTGATGACTATCCATCATCACCCTGAACAGCTGCTATCCTTCCTTCATGGTTCCCACTGTCATCTTCTTTGCATATCAGCTGTATTCCCACATCATCCTCCAGCAGCTGTCAGATTCCTTTATTTATTACATGTAGGTTGAAACATGCAGTGAAATAGATCATTTGCATTAACAACCAACATACCCAAGGATGTGCTTGTGGCAGCTTGCAAGTGTTGCCACACATTCTGGTGCCAACATAGCATGCCACAATGTTCAGAACAATACAAGTAACTACAACAACAACAACAGAACAATAGCATCAAAACGGCAATAGCAAAGCAAGCCCCGTTCCTCCCTCTCCCACACATTTTCTGTGTGTGCAAGTGGGTAGTCCTCTAACCCCAGGACCAGCTGCCTCTACTAGACTTGCGGACATTGGGCGTCCACCTACACCTGCCCACCTAGTATCAATAACATTATTTTTCTCTCCTTCTACCTATCATTGACCTGCCCCTGTCTCCAACCTTATCCCTCCTGTCTATTCCCAACCCCTAACCTGGCTCTATCCACCTGTTATCTCTCACCCCTTCTCAGTCCACTTATTACCCACTAGCCTAGTGGTCACCAACCTTTTTAAGCCCAAGATCCCCTACCTCGACCTTAGTGAAAGGCAAGATCTACCTACTAAATCGTTTAGAGAAAAAACAGCTCATTGTACTGCCAATTTGAGGCATTTTATTTGGGCTAATTGTATTTGAATTACACAAAATACTTTTGTCAAACTTTCAAATTAATTCAAACAAGAAAACACTGTAACTAGCATATCTTTCTTTAAGAATATTACAATACTTCACATCTTTAATTCTAAGTTTCATTATTTAATTTTATTCCAACACGAAAAATAATTGAATAAAAATTGACTGTTGCACTCAGTGTGATGACTGGGGCTGAATACTTATTGCTAGTTCCCTGAAATTTGGCTCATAACTACAGACAGCCAGTCTGAGACAGTCTGTGAAATGTCTGTCAGTAAGACAGCTCCTGTACTTAGATTTAATAATTTTTCATCTGTGAAAATGCAATTTCACATAGATAAATTGACCCAAAGTAGGCACTGACTTTGACACTGACAGTGCTATAAAACCAACATGCACACCACGCATTGCTGGGGCCCTATCAGTAGTAATTGCCACCAGTTTATGAATGGGGATGTCATTTTCACGGACATATTTTTTAAACTCATTGTAAATATCCTCACCTCTTGTTCTCTCCTTTAATTGCAAAAGAGTGAGGAAGTCCTCCTTTGTTGTAAAATCCTGGAAAGCCATTCTGACAAATACAACAAGCTGAGCTGTTTGCATTACATCCAAGGATTCATCGAACTGTAGCGAAAAATATCCACGTCCTCTGACAGTGACTCTACCCTCCTTGTCACTGTTGCAGGGCCAAGTGGTATATTATGTATTGCAGTTGTGATGTCGTTTTTGTTTTTAAAGCCATTAAAAACAGTCTCTGCAGTAATGGCCATTGCTTCCTTGAATAAATCGCCATCTGTAAAAGGCTTCTTGTGTTTAGCCAAAAGGTGACTTACACGAAATGATGCTTCAATAGCAGCCTTACTTTGAGCAGCATGTTTTATGAAAAACGATTGCTGGGCCTTCAACCCTGATTTCAGCTCCTCAACTTTCCTGGCACGAATTGTGCTCTTTGGTGGGGTAGGTGTCTTTAAATTTCTGGTGGTTGGTGTTGTGGTGCCGCTCCAGATTCCCTCTTTTAGTGCTTGTGTTTGATGGTACAACATACATACACACTTGTCTTTCATCAAGGTAAATAGAAATTCCTCTTCCCATTCTGGATGGAATTTGTACATTTTCGCCGCCTTTCGTGGAGCCTCCGCCATGCTATCAGGATATCACAAGCGAGTGCCGTATATTGATGCAACACACATCAAAGTTGCTGGTGAGCCAGGCAGCACCTCTAGGAATAGGTACAGTTGATGTCTCAGCCCGAAATGTCGACTGTACCTCTTCCTAGAGATGCTGCCTGGCCTGCTGCGTTCACCAGCAACTTTGATGTGTGTTGCTTGAATTTCCAGCATCTGCAGAATTCCTGTTGCCTACTACATTGTTGATCACCCATCTTCCAGTTTTGACTCACAAGCTAACTGACCATGTAATTTGTTCTCTTTGTACGTTCTTCCTGTTTCAAAATTGTCATCACATCTTCCTCTTTCTCACCCTTCACCCATTCTCGCATCTTCAGGTTTAATTACTATCTCGCAAACTCTTTAAAAATGTTTTGAGTTTGAATGCTCATATAGTAATTTACCAGTTTATGGCAGCCTTGAATTTGGCTCCCATCAATGAGTTTTCCATCATACTACACTACAGAAATTGGACCTATGATACCTCTGGCCATGGCCATGATATACTAGTCTTCCTTATTCGTCTGACCTCTGCATGTTACATCATTGATCAGTATCATCCTCCAGAATTACCTCCACTTTCCAACTAAGTAGGTCTGCCCTCACTTGATTCCACTCATTGTCAAAGCAGCACAGCAGTACTTGGCATTTTTCACCAACATTCATACTGTGAAGTCCACAAAATGCCGAATGTTCTGCTCTTTGTCACTTCCGTAGTGTCCTTTGTTGGAGTCATCCAGGGATATAAACATAGGTTTCTCAGATAGTAGAGCACCTGAATAATAGTAGTAGTGGCTCTACTTATTCAGCAACTCCATTATTCTGATATCTTTTGTGTTGTCACCATATTTATTTAATCTCTAAAAATAAGACCATAACATCATAAGATATAGGAGCAGAAGTAGGCCATTCAGCCCATGGAGTCTGCTCTGCCGTTCAATCATGGGCTGATCCAATTCTTCCAGTCACCCCCACTCCCCTGTCTTCTCCCCATACCCTTTGATGCCCTGGCTAATCAAGAACCTATCTATCTCTTCCTTAAATACACCGAGTGTCTTGGCCTCCACAGCCACTCGTGACAACAAGTTTCACAGATTTACCACCTTCTGACTAAAGTAATTTCTCCTCATCTCTGTTCTAAATGGACTTCCTTCATTACTGAAGTCGTGCCCTCTTGTCCTAGACTCCCCTGCCATGGGGAAATAACTTTGTCATACTAATCTGTTAGACCTTTTAACATTCAGAATGTTTCTATGAGATCCCCCCCTCATTCTCCTGAACTCCAGGGAATACAGCCCAAGAGCTGCCAGCTATTCCTCATACAGTAACGTTTTCATTCCTAGAATCATTCTCGTGAACCCTCTTCAATGTCAGCACATCTTTTCTAAAATAAGGAGCCTAAAACTGCACACAATACTCCAAATGTGATGTCATGAATGCCAATATTGCATTCACCTTCTTCACCACCAGCTCACCTTAGAGTTAACCTTTAGGGTATCCTGCACAAGGACTCTCAAGTCGCTTTGCATCTCTGCATTTTGAATTCTTTCCCCATCTAAATAATAGTCTGCCCATTTTTCCCACCAAAGTGCATGACCGTATACTTTCCAACATTTTATTTCATTTGCCACTTCTTTGCCCATTCACCTCAACCATCAAAGTTTCTCTGCAGGCTCTCTGGTTCTTAATACCACCCGCTCCTCCAGCTATCTTTGTATCATCAGTAAATTTAGCCACAAATCCATTAATCCCATAGCCTAAATCCTTGACATACATCATAAAAAGCAGTGGTCCCAACACCAACAACTGTGGAACTCCACTGCTAACTGGCAGCCAGTTTATTCCCACACTCTGTTTTCTGCCGATCAGTCAATGCTCCACCCACGTTAGTAATTCCCCCGTAATTCCATGGGCTCTTTGCTTGCTAAGCAGCCTCATGTGCGGCACCTTGTCAAAGGCCATCTGAAAATCCAAGTACATCACATCCACTGCATCTCCTTTGTCTACCCTGCTTGTAATTTCCTCAAAAAATTGCAGTAGGTTAGTCAGGCAGGATTTTCCTTTCAGGAAACCATGCTGGTTTTGGTCTATCTTATTATGTGCCTCCAGGTATTCCATAATCTCATCCCTAACAATTGATTCCAACAAGTTCCCAACCACTGATGTCAGGCTAACAGGTCTATAGTTTCCTTTCTGCTGCCTCCCACCCTTCTTAAATAGCAGAGATGAAATAATCTGCAATAAGCCTGGAACTCCTCCACTGTCTTAACAAGTGCTCCTAACTGATTGTTAGTTGAGCTTTCTTTCTTCTCTCCATAGTCTATAATACATGTATTTTCATTTTATAGTGGTTTCATATATGACTATAATAATTGAGTAGAGAATAGCAGTTACAATTTTATATCTTGATAGACTCTGATATAGTTAGAGTATTTTAGATCATAGCTGCTGTCTGGTTATAATTTTTTCTTTGCATCTTCTTTTGTTTTATGTACAAAACTTTGTATCTCTGTCCCGTGTTGCTTGAGCTGTGGATTGTTTAGCTTCTGTTTATCCAATATGATTTTGTTATATCTCCTCTTGACATTTAGATGTAAGTATCCAGTGCTATCAACACCTTAACACATCAAAAAAATGGACAAAAGGGGTCAAGAGGAAAAAGAATGACATAGTCTATTGTATAAGTAAAAATATTTCAAAATATTTTCTACAAAATTTTTTCAGAAGTAACTTATGTTTTCTGTCCTGTCAGTAGAAGGTTTTTAAAAGAATTGGCTAAAACAACCTATTAATTGGAAACTTGAAAATAAAAATATAAGGTACAATTACAGTTTTAGGGAAACATTGTAGTGCAATTATAGTTTCTCCCACTATTTTAGTTTTTCAGTGGAATTTCAGAAGCCAAGATTATATTTTAAATAGAAAATCTGGGAAATACTCAACATGTCACACAACATGTGGAGAGACAATCAACTAACATTTTGGTTTGACAATTCTTGAACATCACATAAGCA
The DNA here is from genome assembly GCF_030028105.1 of Mobula birostris. NCBI lineage: Eukaryota > Metazoa > Chordata > Chondrichthyes > Myliobatiformes > Myliobatidae > Mobula > Mobula birostris. The sequence goes on from NC_092384.1 coordinate 45,620,453, forward strand.
TTTCCTGAATGTTCCTTTTTTTTGGATTTCCTGATGCAGTATTTTAAAATTGGTCTGTATTTGCTGTCCACAGTTGCTGCATGACCTATTTCCAGCAATTTCAAAGTAGCTTTAGATTTCTAGTATCTATAGTTTTTTGATTTTGGACTTTTGCATTTGTTATTTTTTTTTAGCATTCCCAGAGTATGGACATCAGTAGTATCCTGATGACTATCCATCATCACCCTGAACAGCTGCTATCCTTCCTTCATGGTTCCCATGATCATCTTCTTTGCATATCAGATGTGTTCTCACATCATCCTCCAGCAGCTGTCAGATTCCTTTATTTATTACATGTGCATTGAAACATACAGTGAAATACGTCATTTGCGGTAACAACCTACCAAGCACGTGCTAGGGGGAGTTTGCAAGGGTTGCCATATGTTCTGATGCCAATATAGTATATCCACAATGTTCAGAATAACAGAAGCAACAACAACAGCAACAGCAAAACTAGTCCCTTTCCTCCCTCTCTCCCACACATTACCCGCTTGCACACACAAATAGTCCTCTAAGCCCAGGACAAGCCGTCTCCAGCCCTTCAGTAGACTTGCTGACTCACAGACATTGGGCCTCCACCTACACCCTCCCCTCTGCCCACATAGTATAAACCACATTCTTTTTCTCTCCTTCTACCCATCATTGACCTGCACCTGTCTCCAATCTCATTCCTCCTGTCTATTCCGAACCCCTAACCTGGCTCTATCTGCCTGTTATCTTTCACCCCTGCTCAGTCTATCTGTGACCCATTAGCCCTTGTCTCACTCCTCACCCACTCTTTATACTGGCTACCTTCTGTCTCCATTCTCAGTACTGATGCAGGGTCTTGATCTGAAACCTTAGCGGTCCTCTGCCTTCTCTCCCCCTCTCCCCCTCTCCCCCTCTCCCCCTCTCCCCCTCTCCCCCTCTCCCCCTCTCCCCCTCTCCCCCTCTCCCCCTCTCCCCCTCTCCCCCTCTCCCCCTCTCCCCCTCTCCCCCTCTCCCCCTCTCCCCCTCTCCCCATTGGTGCTGCTTGCCTCATTGAGTTTCTCCAGCAGTTTGATTTTAGCTCTGCAGAACTAACATCTGATGACAACAGAGATGATAAAGAGGAAGTCCTTGTCACAAATGTTACAAGATAGTTGGGTGTTCCTGAGGTCAGCAGCAAGACTCCACACTGACCACAAATACAATGTACTATTTCCGTTTTCTAGACATATTTAAAATCTTGGTCAAAAAGGAATGAGAGCAGATTGGTTATTTCTACAGTGCAAGCCCGAATTCTTGCCTGAAGAGTTTCAGACTTGATGAAATGGTATTTTTTTTAACCTGCCAGCATTTTAAAAACAGTTTTTAATGATAGTTTATGTTATTAAGAATGTTAAGTAATTTTTGTATGAACTTTTAAACATACTTTTTTTTTGATTTTGTAGGTATAATGAAAAAACACAATAATACTGCACTGGACTGGACAATATGATATCAGATGCCATAACAGAAACTGAGGCCCAAAGCCATGGCTATACAACAAATCATAAGTGTGATGAGCATCTCTTGAAGCAGCTAGCAATTCATTCATTTGTGGACACTAAAATCGTGTCGAAAATGGAAAAACCAGGTTCATTGATTCAAGTTATTGAAAAATTGAGCAAGATAGTGGAGAAGGGAAGATCAAAGCAGTGTTCTTTGACTGGTCAAAAGAGGTCTTATATTAGTACTTCTGACACAAACAGTGCAATAATTGAGCAGACAGACAGCTATGAGAGCACAGCCAAAAAAGTTATTAATTTAAACCAGGAAATAAAGGATAACATCTCAATTAGGCAAACTTATTTTAAAACAGAAGATCTGCCTCAGAGTTGCAATGGCCTTGATCTGAGCACCCTTGATTCTGCAGATAAATCAAAAGTTTCAAAGAGCTTCTGTTGTACCCTGTGTAACTTTGTAACTGTTGTGCCATCTGTATATTATATACATATACGTAGCCATAACAACATTGAAAGCTACACATGTGATCAGTGCAACTTTGCAACTACGGATTCTAAAGACTTTGTGGCGCACAAATATTTGCACAGGAAGCTCACCCGTTACCAATGCAATTTATGCAAATTCAATTCGTTGACTTTTTCACAGTTAAAAGAGCACTTTGAACTACATGGAAAATCAGGTGAAGTGGTATTGATGTGCTCTGTGTGTTGTTTTGTTTCCAAACAACAAGAGGAACTTGAAGCTCATATGTGGATGCACCTTGAGGATGCCCAGATACAAAGAAAACAGCAATTAGGGCCAAATGCCATAGATGGTGTGGACAGCAACAATGCAAAATCAAGAAATGTTGGTTTTGACACTGAACCAGGCCCAAGAAAGTGGTACACTTATGACCAGTATGGCATGTATAGATGTTTGATTTGCAGTTATGCTTGTGACCGTCAGAGGATGTTAAAAACCCACGCATGGAAACATGCTGGTGAAGTAGATTGTTCTTATCCAATTTTTGAGGAATGTGAGACAGCTACCTCAGTAGTTCCTTCCACAGGTCTCACTGCTCCTGAGGATGAATCAATAATTGTTTTCTCACCAGCTCACAAATCAGAAAGTGTGCACTGTGTTAGATCAAATCCACTGCAGTTTTGTACCCCTCCCTCAATCACTGTAATGGACTCAGTGGACTGCAAAGCCTCACTGTCTGACACTGCTGTGAAAAATTCAGCTCTTGTCCAGTCAAAAGCACCTGCTGATACTGTAGTAGAAATTGTTGAGGAGGGGCCTCTGATGCTTGATTGTGAACAAGAAAGTACAGTGTCGGATAGCCTTCTTTCTTCTGCACAAAAGATCATTAATTGCAGTTCTAACAAGGCAGGACATGTCAATGTCATAGTAGAGCGTGTCCCAGGAGCTGGGGAGAGTGTTCCAGAAAAGCACTTCCTGATGACACCAGATATTGAAGCTGAAAAGAGGCTTATCTCTGAAAAATCTCACATGATCTATTGTGAGGATTCTTCAGATTTATATCAACAAGCTACCAGTGCAGCTGAACTGGAAACAGCTGTCTTAAGATGGAATCCAGAAGAAAGTAATGGTGCTTTAAAATCTGAACCTGCAGCAGTTGATGAAAATGTTCCCCCATCAAGAAGGAGAACCAATTCTGAATCTTTGAGGCTTCATTCATTGGCTGCTGAAGCTCTTGTTGCAATGCCAATGAGAGCACCAGAATTTACTCGAGCAAGTGTCAAAAATCCTGAGTCTGATGCAGAACAAAGAAGCATGGAAGTCAGTTCTTCAGTTCCTCAACCTCTCAATTATTCTGATGATCATACTAGTAATAACTTGCAACTTGATGAGACTAAGTCAGGTTTTTCTGAAGTACCAATCAGAATGGGCATCAGCATGTCACTGCTCACTGTGATTGAAAAACTGAGAGAAAGAACAGACCAAAATGCTTCTGATGAAGATATCCTAAAAGAATTGCAGGATAATGCACAATGTCAACCTTCAAGTGACCTGAGTTCACCAGGCAACTTAGTGGAGTATATACCAAACACAGAACGGCCTTACCGTTGTCGCTTATGTCATTACAGCAGTGGCAATAAGGGGTACATCAAGCAGCATTTAAGAGTTCATCGGCAAAGGCAGCCTTACCAGTGTCCAATCTGTGATCACATAGCCACTGATAGTAATAATCTGGAGAGTCATATGATAAACCATTGCAAGACTCGGATGTATCACTGCAAAAGATGCAATGCAGCATTTTATTATAAGGTAAACCTTTAGTGCAAAATTACTACTATTTAAACATATGTACTTTTGTGCAGAAACTAAAATAAAACAAAAATCACTTGTTAAAATAGCTTTGCAAACTATATTACTGCAATATAATATGTTCTCAAATATATACAATTTGTAAAGTTCAGTTTATACTCTAATCATTTGTAAATTTGGGACAAAATTTAAAGGTCACTATTTAAAGAATGACCATAATAAGCAGAATTTAGGATATTTTTGAATTAACTGGCTTAATCAAGCTTTCTGAAAGCAATCTTGTTGACTGTTATGTGGAGGATTGTGGATTTAATCAGCACTGTAAAGTTGCCACAAGGTCTTTTGAACTTAAGGCTTTAAGGATTCTTGACTAAAAATTTTAGTTTTCACGGACTAAAAATTTTAAGCATCTTGCTGACGATTCCTTACATTCTGGCCAAATGCATGCATTTCAAGACATTTTCTGTGTCTTCTGGTAATAAACCATTGTAATACCTTCAGAGTTACTAAAATGCTTGAGTGAAGTGATGGATTACCACTTTTAGTTTTGTTGCCTTGTCAGATGTTGTTGGATTTGTTTTATGGTATACGTATACTTCATTGTAATTTTTTCGTTCTGATCAACTTCCTGATAGAGTCAATTGAGGAATCACGAACGTGAACAGCATAGTCTTTCTGACATTTCCTCAACAAATGATGAAAATGCTGACTTTAGTAGAGAACAAAAAACAGGAAACGCACAAGAAGGTAATGTGAATATTTGCATGTTTCTCTTTAATTTGAAAAATATAATGAACTTAATCATGATTAAGTTAATCACGCTTAAAAAAGTTACACTAGGTATGCCATAGAGTCAGTATGCTGAAACAGATTTTATTTTGAAATTAGATTTGTATTTTAGAGTCTAGCCCAGAAAGTTATTTTTAATAAACAACTTACATAGAATGAATATCAAATTGGTATAGCAGTACATTGTTTCTGCCTCAAAGTGTTCTACACAGAGGTGCAAATTAGCATAGGTGATTTTGTTTCGCTTGAACCAGATAGTGAATTAACAGGCTTTATTTTGGAAGACAACAGACCTAATTTTGAATCCTTTTTGTGAACAATGAATAGTTAAAGGCTACAAATATCTGAAATGGAAGATATAGGTTATGAGTGCAGATTTCTTATCTGATTTTGTTTAAAATATTGTCAGACTTTCATAATTTATTTCAACCAGTTCTTTCCCTTTTGACATATGTGCAATTAAATTTCATCAGGATGTGTTGTCCAGAGTTCCGTGCCTATTCTGGTATCTGTCCCCCACTTTTCCTTCGCTACATCGATGACTGCATTGGCGCTGCTTCCTGCACGCATGCAGAACTCGTTGACTTTATTAACTTTGCCTCCAACTTTCACCCTGCCCTCAAGTTTACCTGGTCCATTTCCGATACCTCCCTCCCCTTTCTAGATCTTTCTGTCTCTGTCTCTGGAGACAGCTTATCCACTGATGTCTACTAAAAGCCTACTGACTCTCACAGCTATCTGGACTATTCCTCTTCTCACCCTGTCTCTTGCAAAAACGCCATCCCCTTCTCGCAATTCCTCCGTCTCCGCCGCATCTGCTCTCAGGATGAGGCTTTTCATTCTAGGACGACGGAGATGTCTTCCTTTTTTAAGGAAAGGGGCTTCCCTTCCTCCACTATCAACTCTGCTCTTAAATGCATCTCCCCCATTTCACGTACATCTGCTGTCACTCCATCCTCTCGCCACCCCACTAGGAATAGGGTTCCCCTGGTCCTCACCTACCACCCCACCAGCCTCCAGGTCCAACATATTATTCTCCGTAACTTCCGCCACCTCCAACGGGATCCCACCACTAAGCACATCTTTCCCTCCCCCCCCCCCTGCATTCCGCAGGGATCGCTCCCTACACAACTCCCTTGTCCATTCGTCCCCCCCATCCTTCCCCACTGATCTCCCTCCTGGCACTTATCCGTGTAAGCGGAGCAAGTGCTACACATGCCCTTACACTTCCTCCCTTACCACCATTCAGGGCCCCAAACAGTCCTTCCAGGTGAGGCAACACTTCACCTGTGAGTCGACTGGGGTGATATACTGCGTCCGGTGCTCCCGATGTAGCCTTTTATATATTGGCGAGACCCGACGCAGACTGGGAGACCGCTTTGCTGAACATCTACGCTCTGTCCGCCAGAGAAAGCAGGATCTCCCAGTGGCCACACATTTTAATTCCACATCCCATTCCCATTCTGACATGTCCATCCACGGCCTCCTCTACTGTAAAGATGAAGCCACACTCAGGTTGGAGGAACAACACCTTATATTCCGTCTGGGTAGCCTCCAACCTGATGGCATGAACATCGACTTCTCTAACTTCCGCTAAGGCCCCACCTCCCCCTCATACCCCATCTGCTACTCATTTTTATGCACACATTCTTTCTCTCACCTTTTTCTCCCTCTGTCCCTCTGAATATACCTCTTGCCCATCCTCTGGGTCCCCCCCCCCCCCCGGTCTTTCTTCCCGGACCTCCTGTCCCATGATCCTCTCGTATCCCCTTTTGCCAATCACCTGTCCAGCTCTTGGCTCTATCCCTCCCCTTCCTGTCTTCTCCTATCATTTTGGATCTCCCCCTCCCCCTCCAACTTTCAAATCCCTTACTCATTCTTCCTTCAGTTAGTCCTGACGAAGAGTCTCGGCCTGAAACGTCGACGGCACCTCTTCCTACAGATGCTGCCTGGCCTGCTGCGTTCACCAGCAACTTTGATGTGTGTTGCTTGAATTTCCAGCATCTGCAGAATTCCTGTTGTTTGGGGGATATTTTGACACTTGGAATTGGTTGGAGGGGTGAATTTTCAGCAGGGTGCTCAATGCAGGAAAAACTAACAGCTGGCCAAGCAGGGAGCTGCCACAACTAATGATAAAACACCTTATTAGCATTCCTTATGATTCAGAAGAGTGTTTACCCCACTCATCCCCTCAGATAAGGCTCTTACACTTCCCTGTTTTCATCCCTTGCATTTGACTAATGCCCAAGTACAATGGAACGATTAGTGGACCATCTCTCCAGCTTTACAGTCAGCACTCCCAGCTTGGTGTAGCAACAGGTCTGCCCAAAGATACAAGAAACTGCAGTGTGTGAGTGCTCCCTCTGTTTCCTCTGTTTAGACTTTGTGCTGCCTTCGTAAAACAGCAATTATAAACAAGGAACCCTCCCACCTTCTTTTGCTCTTCTCCCTACTCCATCTGTCAGAAGATATAAAAGCTTGTGAATGTGTGCCTCCAAACTCAAAGATGTCCTCTATCTCACTGTTATAAGACTCATTAACAGACTTCTTATAAAATGAAGATGAACTCTTGATCTCAGTCAGAATCAGAATCAGGTTTAATATCACCAGCATATGTTGTGAAATTTGTTAACCTAGCAGCAACAATACAATGCAATACATGATAAATATCAGGAGATTTTTTTAAATAAGTAATTTGTAGTAAATATGTATATTAAATAGTTAAATTAAAAATAGTGCAAAAGCAAAAAAAAAAGTGAGATAGTGTTCATGGGTTCAATGTCCATTTAGAAATCAGATGGCAGGGAAAAGAAGCTGTTCCTAAATCACTAAGTGTGAGCCTTCAGGCCTCCTTTCTGAGAGTAACAGAGAGAAGAGGTCATATCCTGTGTGATGGGGGTCCTTAATTATTAGACGCCACCTTTCTGCGGCACTGCTCCTTGAAGATGCCTTGAATACTACGGAGGCTAGTACCCTGATGGATCTGACTAATTTTACAACTTTCTGTAGATTCCTGATGCAGCCTGTCAAAATTCTGTCCATGGTACATCTGTAGAAGTTTTCGGGTGTTTTAGGTGACAAACAAAATCTCCTCAAACTCCTAATGAAATATAGCCGCAGTTTTGTCTTCTTTATAGCTGCATTGATTATGTTGGGAGCCAGTTAGATCCTCAAAGATATTGACACCCAGGAGCTTGAAATTTTTCACTCTCTCCACTTCTGATTGGTCCATGATCCCTCTTCTTGCCCTTCCTGGTCTACAGTCAGCTCTTTCATCTTACTGACGTAGAGTGCAAGGTTGTTGCTGCGACACCACTCGACTAGGTGGTGTATCTCGCTCCTGTACACCCTCTCGTCTCCATCTGAGATTCTGCTAACAATGGTTGTATCATCAGCAAATTTATAGATAGTATTTGAGTTGTGCCTAGTCACTCAGTCATGAGCATAGAGAGAGAGAGTAAGCACACATCCCTGAGCAGCATCATTGTTGATCATCAGTGAGGTGTTCTTACCAATCCGCATAGATTGTGATCTCCTACCTTGTCACAGCCCGATTTTAGTTGTCTACTTGTGCTGCACTTTCTCTGCAACTGTACCATTATATTCTGCATTCTGTTTTTTTTTTCCCTTTTGTGCTTTGATGTGCTTACATATGGAATGATCTGTTGGATTGCATGCAGACAAACACTTTTTCCATTGTATCTTGGTACATATGACAATAATAAACCAATTACCAATTAATTATCCTTTGAAATGAACACCCAGTTCAAGGACAGATGAGGATGAGCTACCTTTGCCAGCTGTATTCATGTTCTGAAAATGAAATGAATGAGTAATCAGAAGCAATGAAGAATGCTTTAAAATGAATGTCCGTTTTGCATATCAGAATGCTATAGCAATATTGCTGCAGACAAATAGACAGCAGTGAATTACAGCCACTGAGGGAGCAGTGACTTCAGTATTTTGACAGTCTAACGATGAACCCATCTCTATTTACATAAATAGAATTAGAACCCTGTTCAGGTAATTTGAAAGAGTGTTGGTTTCATAGGATTCTGCAATAGTTTTGGTTTTTATTGATTCATGTATTTAATGGTTTCACTGAGATTATTCAGTTTATGAATCATTAAAGTTTTGTCTTGTCTTGATTGTTTTTTATATTTCCTCCATGTAGTTTGTCTGAATGTTGGAAAAGACACCATGCATTTGATTTTATGACAAAGGGTAGAGATATTTTATACCAACAATTAAAGTTCACAAAATCAACAAGCATATGCAGTTTTATTTTGTGTTCTATTGCTTGCCAATGAGTCCTTACCTTTGAAGATGTGAAGGTAGATATTTAACACACTATGCTTGCTGCCATGAACACACAGTTGTAACGCAAGTGTACTTTGCCATTGAGAAGCTCTAATGGTTCACAGCTAATTTTATGGAGGGGGCTAGATAATTACCCAAAGTAGTTTCTCATTGCTGGTAATACGAACACAGAAGCCTCAAACTTGCTGCGAAGTCTGTTCTTGTTGTTTGGAATAAAGTCCTTCATTGGATTCTTCATGGAATCCAAAGGTGGTACAATTTCCAAGCATTCCTTAGGAGTTACACTGAGAAATCTCTGGTTGAACCCACACCAAGTTAAGCTTGCCGCAGTTTCAACTACTGCAATCATTTCAATGGAAAGTAAAGGCTCTAGAAGTAGAAAATAAGTAGAAAAGAATTTATATTTTTATCAGATGAGGCGGTATAAATAAGGTTTTAACTGTTATTGTATTTTAAAGTTTTTTTTGGCAGTATAATTAGTATATAATGGGCTTTGAATGTTTGTGAGTAGCAGAATTCATAGCCTGTGATTTTAACAGTTTTAACTGACTAATTACGGGCAGGTTCTTTTTTTTAGTATGAATATAGTAATCATAATTTGACTTCAGGGACTGAGTTACCATACAGACTGAAGCAGGTTGGACAGAACTACAGAGATAGGCAAACTCTTGTGTACCCATGCAGCTTTGTATTAGCACCTAGTTCTCCATAAAATGGTGCACAGGTAATAACTTTGTGTCCTTTGTAATTTCTATTGTATTTGTATTGGATAACTAAAATACCTACATCAAGTTCTAGCAAATCTGAGGTAATATCCTAAATAATTACTGATACTAATATTCTCTAACTCCTTCTGCCTAGAAGTACATTCACCTCAGAAATTGTATAAGTGCGACGTATGTGACTACACAAGTTCAACGTATGTTGGTGTGCGAAACCACAGAAGAATCCACAACACTGATAAGCCCTACAGGTGTGTGTACTCTGTAAATCTACATATGAATTTTAAAAAATCTTCAAGCTAAATTTTCAGAGAATGTTGCAACATGTTAAGGAGAATTTTCAGTTCACTGAATCTGTACAAGCTGTTTGGTAGAGCAAGCCAATAATTCCACTCAACTCCTCTTCTTTACAGCCCAATTTTCTTCCTTTCAATTCCTTACTTAATTCTTTTTAGAAGCTAATCGTTTTATTCCCATTCTCTGTATGCACGATTTTTGAGGATCTTAACAAACCTGCTATGTAGAGATAAAAGCTTAGTCATCTTACCTGTAGTTCTTCAATCTGTGTCCTCTAATTACTGACAATTCTCCTACTTGGAAAGATAAATCTGTTTTCCTGTAATGCAGAAGTTCATGACTCAAATCTCTGAATCCTTTCTGCTGCAGGGTGCGCCAATAACCAGATTACAGGAAGGATGTGATAGCCCCGAAGGGGTGCAGGGGAGATTCAAAGTTCTGCAAAGCTAGGGAATTTTGTTTTCTGGGTTCTGGGCCTGTACTTGCTGGAGTTTAGGAGAATTGTCTGGGCCAACAAAGATTCAGGCCCAATGTAGATATGGGGGGGGAAAAAACTCAAATACACATAAAGAAAGCTCAAAAGCAGGGTTGTACCTAATGATGTATTAAGCCAGAATTTTTCATAAAAAGATTTAAGAGAAGGCAAAAATTGCTGATAAATATGTATTGATACCAGATACCTTCCTGCTCTTTCATGCTTACTCTCAGTTCCAGCCAACTCCATCTGGGTAAGATCAGGAATGAAGTATACCTTGAGAAGGATGAACACTTTCACTTAATTATTGTATTGGTCTGCTGTTAAAGAAGATACTAAAGTAATTTTTATATCTATTTAACTATTGTCTGTTGATGTATATCAAGCTTAGTAAACTTTGTCATGTGTGTTTCACAAACACAAATGCCATGGCCATTGTAAATAGGTATATTCTATAGTGTAGAAACAATGTGTTACAGGAGGGAAGAATTTGCTAAAGGATCCATGAAATAATATTTTCTGGACTGCCAATCAGCTTGCCACTGGTTCAGATCACAAAACTTAAGGATATGTCTATAAGTATTTTAATAATAAGAGAAGTTAGATGAAATTCATGTCAGACTTTCTTAGTAGATTATTGATCTATCAATTTAGATATGTTCTTTCTAAATTGTTGACTAGAAAACAGGAAAATCAACTTGTCCTTTACTGATAAAATATGAAAATCAGATAACTTAATTATCATGTATCCACAGAGTCCATTGACAAGAATAATGAGCTTTTTAATAGAGTGTTTGATGTCAGGATGCTTGTATTTTGAAAATTCTGAGATTTCAGAGGGTAAAATAAATTGTCTGTAATGGAGTAAGACCAATATGCTATTTACTTGTTGCACCTGCATTCTGATTTCTTGTGCTTCATGCACAAAAATACTTAGATCTCTAACTTCAGTCATTTGCAATCTCTATCCACTTAGATAATTTAATGCTTTTTGATTCCTTCTTGTAAAGTGCACAATGACATATATTTTCCAACATCTGCACGATGATCATCAAATACCTATCTATTCTAATCCCAGTTATCAACCCATGGCTTGAATCTTTCCATGCCTTGAATATTCATGTGCTTATCTAGATACATGAATATTGTGAGATTACTTGCCCCTATTTCTGCCTCCCCCTTGGGTAGTGCACTTCAGGTTCTAACCAATTGATGAAAAAGTTCATCCTTCGATCTTCTGAAAACTTCCTATTCCTTACCTTAAACATATGTCCTCTGGATGTAGATACCTTTTCAAAGTTTCCCACTATCTGTCCTACCTGTGGCATTTGTGACTGTTTGGTCTCCTCTCAGCTTTTGCTCCAAGGAAAAGAAACCAGTTCTATCCAATCTCTCCTTTAAATGAAATGCACCAATCCAGGTGACATCCTGGCAAATCTCCTCTTCATGCTCTCCAATACAGTTACATTATTCGAGCAGTGTGATGACCAGAACACCACACAGTATTTCAGTTGTAGCCAAGCCAGTCTTTTACAATTTTTTAATATATAAAAATCTCATTGTGAAAATCATATCCTGGATAATGAAGGTAATTACAAACGTTTGTATCTGTAGGCTTCTTCAATGCATTATCTATCTGTGTTGATACCTTAAGAGATCTTTGAACTCTAAAAACCCCCTGTCTTCAATATTCATTATTGAGACTTTGCTGTTTACTTAGCCTTATTAGTTCTCCCAGAATCTAAGCCTGTCAGGAATGAGTTCCATTTGCAATTTCTCTGCCACCCTAACAATACATCAGTGTCATCCTGTATCCTAAGATCACCAATCTCACTGTCAATACTGAAAAGTATAGCACAGAAACAGGCCCTTTGGCCCATCTAGTCCATGCCAAAACCATTTAAACTGCCTACTCGCAACGACCTGTAGCAGGATCATAGCCCTCCATACCCCTGTGATCCATGTACCTATCCAAACTTCTCTTAAACATTGAAATGAAGCCCACTTGTGCTGGCTGCTCATTCTACACTCTCACAAACCACTGAGTGGAGAAGTATACCTCATGTTTCCCTTAAATTTCTTACTTTTTGCCCTTAATCCTGGTTGTAGTCCCACCCAAACTCAGTGGAAAAAAACCTGCTTGCGTTTGCCCTATCTATACACCTCCACCAATTGCCATCAATTTTCATGCTACCTTGAAGCTTAAGACCACAAGACACAGGAGCAGAACTAGGCTATTTGGCCCATCGAGTCTGCTCTGCTATTCAATCATGGCTGATCCTTTTTCTCCTTCCTCAGCCCTTTCGCTGGCCTTCTCCCTGTAATCTTTGATGCCATGGACAATCAAGAACCTATCAATCTCTGCCGTAAATACACCCAACAATCTGCCCTCCATGGCTGCCTGTGGTAACAAGTACTACAAATTCACCACGCTCTGGCTAAAGAATTTCCTCCGCATCTGTTTTAAATGGGCACCCCTCTATCCTGAGGCTGTGCCCTCTTGTCGGAGACTCCCCTACCATGGGAAACATCCTTTCCACATCTACTCTGTCTAGGCCTTTCAACATTTGAAAAGTTTAATGAGATTTCCCCCTCATCCTTCTAAATTCCAATGAGTACAGGTCCAGGACTATCAAAAGTTTCTCATATGACAACTCTTTCATTCCCGGAATCATTCTTGTGAACTGCCTCTGGACCCTCTCCAATGCCAGCACATCTTTTCTTAGATGAGGAGCCCAAAACTGCCTCACCAGTGCCTTATAAAGCCTCAGTATCACATCCCTGCTCTTGTATTCAAGACCTCTTGAAATGAATGCTGACATTGCATTTGCCTTCTTCACTGCCAACTCAGCCTGCAAGTTACCCTTTAGAGTGTTCTGCACAAGGACTCCCAAGTCCCTTTGCATCTCAGATTTTTGGATTTTTCTCTCCATTTAGAAAATAGTCTGCACATTTATTTCTACTACCAAAATGCAGTTCCAACATTGTATTTTATTTGCCACTCTCTTGCCCATTCTCCTAATCTGTCAAAGTCCTTCTCAGCCTTGTTTTCTCAGCCCCTCCACCAATCTTCATATAATCTGAAAACTTGGCAACAAAGCGATCTATTCCATCATCTAAGTCATTGATATAAGCATAAATAGAAGCAGCCCCAACACCAACTCCTGCAGAACACCATTAATCACTGGCAGCCAACCAGAAAAGGATTGTTTTTATGTTGTTTTATTCCCACTCACTACCTCCTTCCAATCAGCCAAACTTTATCCATGCTAGTAACTTTTCTCTAAAACTATGGGCTCTTAACTTGGTAAGCAACCTCACATGTAGCACCCTGTCAAAGGCCCTCTGAAAATCCAAATATAAGACATTCGCTGCACCCCGTTATCTATCCTACTTCCAACCAGTTCATCAGACAAGATTTCCCTTAAGGAAAGCCATGCTGACTTTGTCCTATCTTGTCCTGTGTCACCATGTACCCTCATCCTTAACAATTGACTCCAACATCTTCCTAATCACTAAGGTCAGGCTAACTGGTCTATAGTTTCATTTCTTCTGCCTCCCTCCTTTCCTAAAGTGACATATGCAATTTTCCTGTCCTCTGGAACCGTGCCAAGTCCAATTATTTTTGAAAGATCATTACTAATGCATCTACAATCTGTACCGCTACCTGTTTCAGAACCGTAGGGTGTTGTTCATCTGGTCTGGGTGACTTACACATATATAGGTCTTTCAGCTTCTTGAGCATCTTCTCCCTTATAATAGCAACTGCGCTCAATTCTCTTCTCTTCCTTCACTCCCTTCAACACCTGGCACACTGCTAGTGTCTTCCACAGTGAAGACTGATGCAAAATACTCTTTTAGTTCATCTGCCATCTCCTTGTCCCTTGTTATTATTTCTCTGGGCTCATTTTCTAGAGGTCCTATATCCACTCTCATCTCTTTTATTCTTTATATACTTCAAAAAGCTTTTACTGTCCACCTTGATATTGGCTGCTAGCTTGCTTTCATATTTCACCTTTTCCCTCCTAGTGATTCCTTTAGTTGCTTTCTGTAGGTTTTTAAAGCTTCCCAATCCTCTAACTTGCTAGCTCCTACATTCATGTCGATATGTAACAAACAGTATGAGTCCCAATGCAATCACTGCACATTACCATCTATCTCCTATTACAAGCCAATTTTGAATCCAATCCTACAGCATAGAAACAGGACATTCAGTTCACCATGTCCAGGCTGACCGGTTAGAGCACATCTGTATCAATACCAACTTCCAGCATTAGCACATAGCCTTCATAGCCTACACAATTGAAATGCTCACCTAGGCTCTTGAATTGTGTAAGCTGTATTAACTACTCTCTCCGGCAGTGTCTTCAGGTACACTTGGTAAAATATGTCCCTCATAGAATCTCCTTTAAATCTCTTACCCCACACCCTAAATCTCCTATAGTTTTATTCATCTCTGATAAGGGAAAAATACCTTCATGAGTTATTCCTACACTAGATCCCTAATTTTTTTTTATATATCTTAGTCATGTCTCCTCATAACCACCTCCTCCCAGAGAAAACAGACCTGGCTTCTACAACTGTCCTCTTAACTGAAACATTTGAACATTGGCTTGGCAATAGGAGACAAAAGATGGTAATAGGCAGTTGCTTTTGTGATTGTAAGCCTGAACAATCTGGTCCCTGCTAGGTCACTTATTATTTGTGATATACATCAGACAGCATTCTTGTAAATTTTCCTGTACCCTTTACAGTACTATCCTGTCTTTCCTATATTGTGGAAACCAGAACTGCATGCAGTCCTTCAGCTGAGGTCTGAGCAACATTTTATAAATGGAGACACAAGATACTACAGATTCTTGGATCTGGATCAACAAACAAATCTGGGTTCAACCCAAAACATCTCCTGACAGATGCTGCTGGACCCAATGAATTCGTACAGCAGATTATTTGCTGCTCCAATATTTTACATCCCTGTTCTTGTATTCAGTGCCGCTACTAATGAAAGCCTGCATGCCATATGCATTCTTCTACTATCATCTACCTGCACTGCCACCTTTTATAACCAGGTCATTCTTACCAGCTCTTATCATTCACTTTGTATGCCACAGTCTCATTGGTACTGCCAAAATGCATTTCCTCAAATGTACTTAGATTGAACTCCATCTGCCATTTCTCAGCCCATTTTGCCAACAGGTCAAGGTCAACCTTAACCACCCTCTGCACTGTCACTGACCTTCACATTACCTGTGATCAATCTGATAGTTCCTCCTACATCCACTTCCAAATCATTCATCTGTAATCACAAACAGCAAGGGACCCAGCACCAATCCCTGTGGCTCATCACAAGTCACAGACATACAATGAAAAAAGCAACTCCATACTATCATAAACAACAGGAATTCTGCAGATGCTGGAAATTCAAGCAACACACATCAAAGTTGCTGGTGAACGCAGCAGGCCAGGCAGCATCTCTAGGAAGAGGTGCAGTCGACGTTTCAGGCCGAGACCCTTCGTCAGGACTAACTGAAGGAAGAGTTAGTAAGGGATTTGAAAGTTGGAGGGGGAGGGGGAGATCCAAAATGATAGGAGAAGACAGGAGGGGGAGGGATGGAGCCAAGAGCTGGACAGGTGATTGGCAAAAGGGGATACGAGAGGATCATGGGACAGGAGGTCCGGGAAGAAAGACGGCGGGGGGGGGACCCAGAGGATGGGCAAGAGGTATATTCAGAGGGACAGAGGGAGAAAAAGGAGAGTGAGAGAAAGAATGTGTGCATAAAAATAAGTAACAGATGGGGTACGAGGGGGAGGTGGGGCCTAGCAGAAGTTAGAGAAGTCGATGTTCATGCCATCAGGTTGGAGGCTACCCAGACGGAATATAAGGTGTTGTTCCTCCAACCTGAGTGTGGCTTCATCTTTACAGTAGAGGAGGCCGTGGATAGACATGTCAGAATGGGAATGGGATGTGGAATTAAAATGTGTGGCCACTGGGAGATCCTGCTTTCTCTGGCGGACAGAGCGTAGATGTTCAGCAAAGCGGTCTCCCAGTCTGCGTCGGGTCTCGCCAATATATAAAAGGCCACATCGGGAGCACCGGACGCAGTATATCACCCCAGTTGACTCACAGGTGAAGTGTCGCCTCACCTGGAAGGACTGTTTGGGGCCCTGAATGGTGGTAAGGGAGGAAGTGTAAGGGCATGTGTAGCACTTGTTCTGCTTACAAGGATAAGTGCCAGGAGGGAGATCAGTGGGAGGGATGGGGGGGATGAATGGACAAGGGAGTTGTGTAGGGAGCGATCCCTGCAGAATGCAGAGAGAGGTGGGGAGGGAAAGATGTGCTTAGTGGTGGGATCCCGTTGGAGGTGGCGGAAGTTACGGAGAATAATATGTTGGACCCGGAGGCTAGTGGGGTGGTAGGTGAGGACCAGGGGAACCCTATTCCTAGTGGGGTGGCGGGAGGATGGAGTGAGAGCAGATGTACGTGAAATGGGAGAGATGCGTTTAAGAGCAGAGTTGATAGTGGAGGAAGGGAACTTTGATGTGTGTTCCATACTATCATCCTCTTACTTCTATTGCTAAGCCAGTTTGCCAATTTATTCCGGATCCCATGGGCTCTGACCTTTTGGACCAGTACCCCATGTAGGACCTTTTGGCAGCTTTCCTGAAGGCTAATTTTATCTTGTCAATAACTCTGTTTCCTCCTCAAAATTTTAATTTGGATTGGTCAGACAAGATTGCTTTTGATAAAGCCATGCTGGCCATCTCTGATTAGTTCCTGTCTTTCCAGGTAATTATTAATACAATCTTTTAGGTATTTTCCAGTAACTTCCCTGTTATTGATGTTAAACACAGACTTGTGATTGCCAGGCTTTCCCTTACTTCCCCTCTTCAAAACGAGATCATCATCTGCTGTCCTCTAGTCATCTGGTACTTCATTTGTGGCCAGCAAAGATATAAAAATCTCAGACAGAACTCCAGCTGTGACTTCCTTTGCCTTGAATTTAAATCTTATTTGGGCCTGAGGAGTTATCCACCTATAAGGAATTGAATATATCTTTTTTGTATTTATGAAGATTTGCACTAGAAGCTCACCTACCCTTTACTAAGTTCTCTTACTATAGGGACTGTGAATAGTGATGAAAAGGATTTGCTTAAGACCTCGCCTATACCTCCTAGCTCTACTCTCAGATTGCTCCTGTTGTCCTTAATGAGCCCTGCTCTTTCCCTGGTTATTTGTTCCTTGATATATGTGTTTATATTTACATCAGTCTCTGTCTGCTAGTGATATTTTCTGGCATTCATTGCCATCCTAATTTCCTTTTTAAGCATCCCAGTACACTTTTGATGTGTCTTCCTTGTCATTAGTTCCCCATTTCTACAACAAGCTTACTTTTTTTCTCTTCAGAAACAGATTAATTGTCACTGACATAAGTCATGAAATCTTTTTTTGTGGCAGCAGTATAGTCAAGACAAACAAATGACTATCTGTACTAATAAATAAGTAGTGCAAAAGAGGAATAGGGAGGTAGTGTTCGTAACTTCATGAACTGTTCAGAAATCTGATAGCAGATGGGAAGAAACTGTTCCTTAAGCATTGAGTAGTGATTTTGAGTCCTCTGAATCTCCTCCCTGTTGGTAGTGATGAGAAGAGGGTATGCCCTGAATAGTGAGGATCCTTCATGATGGATGCTGGCTTCCTGAGGTATTGCCTTTTGAAGATTTCCTCAATGGTGGAGAGGCTTGTTTCCAAGATGAAGCTGGCTGAGACTACAGCCTTCTGATGCCTCTTACTATCCTGTGTAATGGTGCCTCCATACCAGACAGTGATGCAACCAGTCAGAATGCTCACCATGTACGTCTGCAGAAATTAGCTGGAGTCTTTAGTGACATAACACATCTCCCCAAACCTTCACCATGATTGCATCAATATGTTGGGCCCAAGATAGATCTTCTGAGACTTTGATGCCAGGAACGTGAAACTGCTCACCTTTTTCATAGCTGAGCCCTCAAGGACTAACAGATGTTCTCCCAATTTCCTTTTCCCAAAGTCTAAAATTAATTCTTTGGTCTTGCTGATGTTGAGTGTGAGCATTTATCCAAACTTCAATCTAATCCTCAATATCTCTTCACCTTGAAGGCCTTTGTTCAACACAGAACATTACAGCACAATGTTGTGCTTTCCTTTTAGGCTATTCTTAAGATCAATCCAACCCTTTTCTCCCACAAAACCCTCCATGTACTTGTTACCTTTTGGCTTTCACTCTTATAGGAACATAGTAGTTCCTTTGAACACTTCCCCCTGTATAGATGCAGACTTATCTGCGAGTAGATGATCTCAGTCTGCCTTTGCCAGGTACTGGTGTATTTTAATGAAATTGGCCATCCTCCAATGTAAGACCTTTAATCCTGTTACAACCAGCTCTTTTTCCATAACCATTTTCTAATATACTACCTGACAAGCTACATTCCCCAAGATTGGCACCTCCAGTGCTCCATCCACCTTTGGTCTATTTACATATTCTGAAAGCTCTCATGAGCACACCTTAAAACTTCTGCCTCCCTGAGCCTTTTACACTAGAGCAATTCTGTCAACATTTGGGAACCTGAAGTCCCCTAGTATTATAACCCTGTTTTTATCACATAACTCTGCTGATTGCCTTGATATCTGTTCCTCTATCTCCTGTCACTGTTAGATTTCTAATACACCATCTATAAAGTGAAAATGTTCTTTTTGTTCCTAATCACTAGCCGTGTGAAAAAGGATCTAGTGCATTTCCAGCATATATAACTCTTCTCAGACTTCCAGCCAGGTACAGGTATCGACTTTAACCAGCATTTCGATGACAAACTCTGCCATCTTCATCAGGGATGATCCCCAGGCTTGTCTAGTCAGTGGTATATGTACTCCCATCGTCCGTCCACATTTCTACTGTCCCACCTTGTTTATAATTGCATTCCAGTTCTTACTTGAAGCGAAACCTTCATCTTGGTTAAAGTTCCTTTTCTCTATATTTTTATTTCAATGACTTCCTTCATCAGGCAGTCCCAAAATCCATTGGTGCAGCACAGTAGTTTTGTGCTGTCAGAGTCAATCCTATGTGCAAATGCAGTTTTCTGCTAACTCCAATTTCTCCAGGTAACCCAAATGGATACATCTCATATGCTTCTTAATGTGAATTTCCACCGTGTGCCCCATCTAGCTGATATGTGTTGCTCCGCATTCACAGGGAATCCTGTAAACCTCAGGCGCTCTGGGTCCCAGGTAATTTTTGACTTACATAAACTGGGCATTGGGTTTCCTGATGTGTTTGTGGATGGTTTTAATCCGATATTTCTTTAAGATCCTGGCACATTAAACCCACGTAAAGGAGAAAAAGAATTTTAACAAAGATGAGGGTCTCGCTCTAATTTAGAATTGGAATTCAATTGTAAACAAGGTGGGACAGCAGAAGCCTAATTGGTTGAGGACTAACCAATTAGGAGGGACAGATGACAGAGATATATATTACTGGGCTAGACATACCAAGGCAGGTATCCCTGATGAAGATGGCAGAATTTGTCATTGAAACATTGGTTAAAATTGATACCTGTACAGGTTTCCCCCGCCATCCAAAGGTAGAGCGTTCCTATGAAACGGTTCGTAAACCGGAATGTCGTAAAGTGAAGAAGCAATTACCATTTATTTATATGGGAAAAATTTGTGAGCGTTCGCAGACCCAAAAAAAACCTACCAAGTCATGCCAAATAACACATAAAACCTAAAATAACAGTAACATATAGTAAAAGCAGGAATGATACGATAAATACATAGCTTATATAAAGTAGAAATACTTTTCTACAATCATTGCCACACTGTCCACTGTAGCGAAAATCTCATGCAGGTGCTCTCGGCAGAAACACTCTCTCCAGTAACCTTTAAGCTATGAAGCTGCCAAATCATACCAAATAACACATAAAAATACACAGCCTATATAAAGTAGAAATAATGTATGTACAGTGTAGTATCACTTACTGGAATCGGGAAGACAGCGCCGAGCACACTGATGGTGTGTTAGCCTGAGTCGTCGGAGGCTGGGGTGGTAGGACACTGGAGTGTCATCTCATCGTCGTCTGTTTCCATCAGGGCAGGCAGGTCATCTTCTTCTATGTCTGCCTGCCTCAATGTCGAAGGTCGAGTTTCGTCATCTGCTGTGGCTGATTTGGAAGGCTTGAAAAACGACAGTGTGCTTGACTGCTTAGCCTCGCGCATTTTTCTATCATATAGTTCTTTGTAAGCACTCAAACCATCCTGCAAATATGCCCTAAACCTACGTACCCTTTCAAAATTAAAGTCGTACTTTTCTGTAATCATTGCAACGAAAATCTCACAGTTGCTTCACGTTCAGTTCCTGGACGACTTCACTTTCGGTCCATTTGCTACTGCATTCAGTTTCGATTGTTATCCTTACCTCTTCCAATTGCATCAGCTCTTCATCTATCAGTTCTTGGTCATGAGATGCCAAAACATCATCTTCGTCAATTTCCACAAGCCAAACTCACTTTGTCCTTACTTCGTTTACCATGATTAAAACATTTAATTATGTCTAGTTTTACACTAAATGTAACACCCTTACGAGCTCTTTTAGGCTTTTCCGATACCTTAGAACTCATCTTGCTAACAGATGCTCAAAATAAATCGACATAAAGCACAGATGCTCACAGGCACATGTTTAAGCAAAGCCAGCTAGAATGCAGTTCCGGGGGAGGAGCTTGGCTGCTCAGGGCGCGTGCTGTCTTTTTCGTAACAGTGAAAACACCTGTTAGTGAAAACAGGTAACTAATGTAGGTCTTTCGTAACAGCGAGGTGTTGCAAAGCAAACGTTTGAAAAGCGGGGGACACCTGTATCCAGCTGGATCTCAAAGGTTTTATTCCTCTACCCATATGGCCTCATTTGAGGAGCCTTCTAAGATATCCTCCCTCAGTAGTGAACTAAAATCAACTTTGACTAACAGTGCAATGCCAGTGCTTCCTTTGCATTCCCTTCCTCTTACATGAAAATTCTGTACCCCAGTATATGAGTTGCCAGTCCTTTCTGTCTTTAAGCAATGTTTCAGTGATGGTAGTCCAACATGTTAATTTAAGCTTTCAGTTCACCTGCTAACTAGTTAAGAGTCTTTGCATTAAACTACAGTATATGCAAGCAACACACATCAAAATTGCTGGTGAACGCAGCAGGCCAGGCAGCATCTCTGGGAAGAGGTACAGTCGATATTTTGGGGAAGGGTCTCCTCCCGAAACGTCGACTGTACCTCTTCCTAGAGATGCTGCATTCACCAGCAACTTTGATGTGTGTTGCTTGAATTTCCAACATCTGCAGAATTCCTCGTGTTTACAGTATATGCAATTTAGTTTTGTATCCCCCTTATGTTTATTTACTCTCCTGCTTTGCCTACTATTCTTGTGAATTTTTCTCCTGTAGGTGACTGTACCTCTTCACTGGAAAACCTACTCTAAACCCCATTCCCCTGCCGATTCAGTTTGAACTTTCCCCAATAGTACTAGCATATCTCAAAATGAGGACCTTTCTGGTTTCTGTGCAACCTGTCGCTCTTGTAAAGGTTCCACCTTCCCCTAAAACAGTTCCAATGATCCAACAACACTGATTTACTCTTTATGTGTCCTGCTAGTTACATCTTCAAAACACAAGTATGCTTTTGATGCCTCCTGAATCAGCAAATGGGAGGGAGATTGAAAATCTGGCTGAATGGCACCACATCTACAACCTCTCACTCAACGACAGCAAAACCAAAGAGCTGATTACTGACTACAGGAGGAGGAAACAGGAGATCCATGAGCTAATCCTCATCAGAGGTGGAGAGGGTCAGTAACTTTAAATTCCTCGGCATTATCATTTCAGAGCTTATGTACCTGGTCCAGCACATAAGTGTCATTAAAAAAAAAAGGCACAGCAGCATCTCTACTTTCTTAAAAGTTTGTGAAGATTTGGCATGTCATCTAAAACTTTAACAAACCTCTGTAGATGCACAGTGGAGAGTATACTGACTTTTTACATCACGGCCTGGTGTGGAAACACCAATGCCCTTGATTGGAAAAGCTGACAAGAAATAGAGGATTAAGCCCAGTCCATCACAGGTAAAGCCCACCACACCATTAAGCACACTTAGAAGGAGTGCTGTCACAGGAAGGCAGTATCCATCATCAAGAACCCCAGCATCCAGGCCACGCTCTATTCTTGTTGCTGCTGCTGTCAGAAATGAGGTACAAGAGCCTTGGGTCCCAAACCACCAAGTTCAGGAACAGTTATTATCCTTCAACCATCAAACTCCTGAATTACAATGGATAACTTCACTCACCCCAATATTGAACTGATTTCATGACCTATGGACTCGCTTTCAAGAACTCTGCAACTTGTGTTGTCAATATTATTTATTTATTTTTCTTTGTGTACTTGCACAATTTGTAATTTTTTGCTCTTTGGTTGTTTGTCCATCTTTGCCTGTAGTTTTTCATTGATTCTGTTGTTTTTCCTGCAAGAAAATGAATCTCAGGAGAGCATATGGTGACATATATGTACTTTGATAATAAGTTTACTTTGAACTTTGATGTTTCTACAGTGATGTTTTACGAACTTTGAGCTGAAGGCTGTCTGATTCAGAGAATCTATTGACTTTTAGTTCCCATAGATTCTCCTGAATTTTCTTTGTTAGTTCAATAAAATTGCTTCAATAAAATTAGACCCTTGGTTCTCTTCCATTTTTGGCTACATTTATTGCATCTTCATAATAGAAAAATCATAGAAGATTGAGAATGACCATATAGGGTATTTAAAATCATGATGAGTGAATGGTCACATTTTTCCAGCGTTGGTGGATCTAAAACTGCAGGGCTTAAGTTTAAGATGCAGGAGGAAAAAAAAATAAGATCTGAGGGAGCAAGTTTTTCACACAGAGGTTAGAGGGTATATGGAATGAATTGCCAGAAGAAATGATCGAGCTGGTTACAGTTAAAACATTTTAAATGCATTAACACGGGTACGTGGATGATAGAGGTTCAGCGAAAAATGGCTAGATACAGACAAATGGTACTAACTCAGGCAAGCCATTTGGTTGCATTGATGAGTTGGTCTGAAGGATCTGTTTCTGTCCTGTATAACTCAACGACTAAAATACTTCTTAATATCTCAGCCATTTTTAACTCTTAGGATTTCTGCTGCTTTTGTCTCCAGAGTATCCACATTATTGCTGCTGTCTTTTATAGAATTGTACAATCACTTACACTTCTCAAAAATATTTTGATAGTTTACTTAAATTATTGACCTTTTTCTTTCTGTGTCAAACTTTGATTATTCATTGCTGCTTATTAAAACTTTCACATTCTTCGAATATACTGCATCTTTTGGTAAGATTGCAAGTCTTTGATCTTAATTCATTTTACCACCTTAATTACGTACCTTCCTGCTGGATCTTATATTTTTAAAGGAAGTGTATTTGTATTTTTGAAAATACTTAAATGATTGCCATGTCCATATTCTAATAAACACTTTAACTTATTTTATCCAATTCGTACTTTGTACCAATATGATTGAATTTATTTTTTTCAGCATTCTAGTTTATATATCCTTCAGACTACAAAAAAAAATCATATTTCATTCATTTTTACCTCAACCATCCCTTACTGTGTAATTATAGATCAGCACTGTTTCATCCACAGAAGACAAGGTCTAAAATAGATTGTTCCCTTCCTGATTCCATGATGCATTGTTTCAGCAAAGTGCTGTGAGTGGATTTTGAGATTGGTTGCCAAACTACTTATACTTATCAAAATTGCCAAATCTACAGAAGTGTATATATAGTCCTCTTGCAACACTTGTTTCTTGATTAGTTCTTGCCTAGTGATGTTGTTAGGAAGTCAGTGATAAAAACCAAATCATGCTTTTGATCATATTGTCACCCAAACTGATTTGTGTTCTTAATCAGGCATGATTTGTCTCATTTGTCTCTGTTGTCTCATTGCTCATTATCAGGGCTACCCCAATCTTTTTTCATTTGTGTGTACTTTCTGAGCATCAAAAACCATGGAATATTTAGTATATTTAATTTTATTTTTTTTCATTTTAATTTTATTTAGTTTTAGTTTTAATATTTAATTTTGAATATTTAATTCAAAATTTAGATTACCATGTAACAATGACACTATGGTAGTTAGAGGTAACTCATTTGCCTTTTTTTTGTGTTATCAATTTTGTTTATTCCAAGCATACCCTTTTAATTTTCTTGAATTTACGTTGTTTACTGATGTAGATCTACTTTTAAAGTTCCTTGATTATCCTTCTTCATTTATCATTTGATCAGACACTTCGCTAATCTTTAACTAAATTGCTGTCTGATCTTTTCTCACCTGAATCTTTATAAATAACTCTTTAATACCTACCCCCCCCCCCCCACCACGGTTTGTTGTAGTCCTTGCTATCCCATTTGTCAGCTCAGTCTCAGTACAAATAGAATAACACTCTTCCATGATGTTGGCCAATGTCCACCTGAAATTCCCACCATCTGCAACACTTTTTAAAACAATAACTTAATTCTGTTAACTACTCAAACTGTGCCAATTTGTACATGGCTCGGTTAACAATCCCAAGACTAAATCCCTGGAGATCTGCCATTAATTTAGCTGTTCAAAGACTCAGAACTTCTTTCCAAGTTAGTACCTTCTTGAGTTATGACTGGATCATTCCTCTTCCACTCCAGGTTCATCTTCAGCATTTATTTCTGGTACTGGGCAGGTAACATAACCTTTGGGATTCACACTCACAGCTATAGAAAACATTGTCTAATCTCTAAATAACCTGTCCCTTACTTCTAGCCTCTTTATCAGTCTCCTTCCTTGAATTTTGTCCTATAGCTAGGTGTTCCCAACTTCTCAGACCTTTCTTTACATCTGTAAAAGCAAGAACTGGTTAGTACTTGCTGGAAAAGTTCAAAGGCTGAGGGTCCTGCAGTCTTTATCAGCAGCATCACTACTTGAAGATTCCTGCTACAAGTCAGACACCAGTCAGCTTGGAAATATGTTGCTGTCCTTTATTGACAGGTTCAGTGTTCAAATCAAGTCGAGTTTACTGGCCTTATCTCCTGTAAAAATGCTATTCCCTTTTCTCAGTTTCTTCACCTCTGCTGTATCTGTTCCCAGGATGCGGTTTTCCATTCCAGGACATCCGAGATGTCCTCCTTCTTTAAAGAATGGGATTACCCTCTCTCCACTATTGCTGCTGCCTTCACCTGCATCTCCTCCATGTCCTGTATATCTGCACTCACTCCATCTTCCCATTGCCTTAACAGTGATAGAGTTCCTCTTGTCCTTACCTACCACCCCGTCAGCCTCCGCATCCAACACATTATCCTCTGCAACTTCCACCATCTCCAAAGGGACCCTACAACTAAACATATCTTTACCTCCCCACCTGCTGCTTTCCACTGGGGTCACTCCCTCTGTGATTCCCTTGTCCCTCCCCATTAATTTCCCTCACCTACATTCAGGACCCCAGGCAGTCCTTGCAGTCCTTCCAGTCCTTCCACCTCACCTACGAATGTACTGGGATCATCTATTGTGTCTGGTGCTCCAGATGCAGCCTCCCCTACATTGGTGAGACCTAGCGTAAATTGGGGGACCGCTTCATCGAACACTTCCACTCCATCTCCAACAAGCAGCACATCCCAGTGACCAAGCATTTTAATTCTAATTCTAATTCCCATTCCTGTACCCCAGGTTTCCCTCCTCCTTACCTTTCTCCTATACTCCACTCTACCCTCCCTTCAGATTCCTTCTTCTCCAGCCCTTGATCTTTCTCATCCACTTGCCTTCACCTATCATCTTCCAGTTATGCTCCTTTCCCTCCCCCCACCTTTTTATTCTAGGATCTTTCCCCTTCCTTCCCAGTCCTCAAGAATGGTCTCAGCCCGAAATGTCAGCTGTCCTGTTCATTTCCATAGATGCTTCCTGGCATGCTGAGTTTCTCCAGTAGTTAGTGCGTGTTGCTTTGGATTTCTCATGTTTAAGTTTATTGTCTTATGCATAAGCACAGTGCAGTACAGATGCAATGAAATCTTGGCTTGCAGTAGCATCACAAGTTCGTAGGTACAGACAACACAGAATATAAATTATACATAAATTATGCAAGAGATCGAGGAGAGAGAAAATATTGCAAAACAAGACATACATACAAAAGAAGATGGAAGTCCATAATAGTGCAAGAGGTGGTGCATAGGGTTGCTAGGGTTAGCATTATGCAGGCCATTTCAAGAACCTGGTTGATGCAGGAAGGAGCTATTCCTGATCCTGGTGGTATGGAACTTTATGTACCTCTTATCTGACAATTTAAGTGAGAAGAGTGCATGATCCAGATGGTGGGAATCCTTGACAGATTCTATGTTCTTGAGGCAGCACCTTCTGTTGTGCTGTCAAAAGTGGGAAGTGTTATGCCTCGTGATGGACCAGGCCATGATTCAACCACCTTAAGGGCAGTTGGGGGTCGACAGCTTACTATTAAGATACAGACCTCTGACATAAATAAAAATTAAAGGGTGTCTACATTCTGAATCTCCATACACGTGATTCTTCTGCCACTCACCTATGCCAAATCCAGACCATTAGTACATCTTAGGGATTTGACTATCTCCAGGATCAAACTAGCCCAGTGCAACTCATTCTTCAACTCTTCAGGCTCTAGCAATCTGCCAGGTCTCCTACATGGTGCAGCTGCATTACATCATATCACTTCCTGCCATCTTTAACATTTTACTGCTCAATTTAATAATGTTTAGCCTCCTATTTTTAAAAAAATATTTTTCTCCCTTTTTTAAGGATAGTAGTATGGAGGTATCAATGGAAGTGTACCAGTTCACAGAAATGGAGGGAGTTTGGGTGGAAAAACTTGATATTTTATTACACCCTCTCAGAAATCCCATTATGATAGTAACCCCCCTGTTTGCTGGAGAAATTGTGGAAATCAAAATGCAAACCATTATCATATTTTCTGGGAATGCCCTGTTATCAAAGACTATTGGAGTGGGATACATAATGCCCTACAAGACATCTTTAAATGTGAAATACCCTTAGAGACGAAGACCATATATTTTGGGTATATACATCAAGAATGGTTGAAAAGAGAGAAATATTTAATGAATGTACTGCTGGTGGCTGGTAAAAAGACCCTTACCAGGAAATGGTTATCACAGGAGAGCCCAACTTTAAATGTGTGGATGGAAATTACAATGGACATTTACAAAATGGAGAAGATGACAGCATCTGTTAATCATAAGTTGGAACAATTCTGTTCATATTGGAAAAAATGGTTTAACTACATAAAACCTCATAGTCCTGATTTTATTCTCACAAGTCAATGAATATGTTGTAAAAGAAAAGATCACTCCCTATTCTGTACATAGTTTTCTTCTTTCGATTGTTCTTTCTTTCCTCTCCTTTCTATAAGCGTATACCTCAGATAAATATTATGTGGAGATTTGTGACAGATATGATTATATGATATATACAGTATCTGAAATACATCTTGTGGAAATGTTTGATGATGAAATTCTATAAAAAATAAATTACAAAAAAAATGAAATCGAATCCTTAGAAAGAGGTGACATAGGATCAGAAGATGTAGAATCCTTGTGAGTAAAGTTAAGAAATTGCAAGTGTATAATGAAATGGGAATTATTAACAGCTGTGAACAATTGTTATGATAGGGGATCTCAATATGTATATAGATTGGGGAAAATTAGGTTGGTACTGGATCCCAAGTGATGGGTTTGTAGAATGCCTCTTTATGTGTTTTTAGAGCAGCTTGTGATTGAGCCCACCAGGGAAAAGGTATTTTGGGATTGGGTGTTCTGCAATGAACCTGATTTGATTAGGATGTCTAAGGGAAAGAAACCGTTAGGAGGTAATGATCATAATATGATAATGGTGCAATTTGAGAGGGAGGAGCTGAAGTCAAACATATCAGTATTACAGTTATTAAAGGGAATTACAGAGGCATGAGAAAGTTGCTGGCCAAAGTTGATTGGAAGAGAACACTAGCAGAGGTGATGGCAATGGCTGAAGTTTCTGGGAGCAATTCAGAAGGCGCAAGATAGATATGACCCAAGGGTGATGAAGTATTCTAAAATGAGAATGACACATCCTTGGCTGATGAGAGGGATCAAAGAAAGCATAAAAGCAAAAGAGAAACATAGAAACATAGAAAATAGGTGCAGGAGTAGGCCATTCGGCCCTTCGAGCCTGCACCGCCATTTATTATGATCATGGCTGATCATCCAACTCAGAACCCCGCCCCAGCCTTCCCTCCATACCCCCTGACCCCCGTAGCCACAAGGGCCATATCTAACTCCCTCTTAAATATAGCCAATGAACTGGCCTCAACTGTTTCCTGTGGCAGAGAATTCCACAGATTCACCACTCTCTGTGTGAAGAAGTTTTTCCTAATCTCGGTCCTAAAAGGCTTCCCCTCTATCCTCAAACTGTGGCCCCTCGTTCTGGACTTCCCCAACATCGGGAACAATCTTCCTGCATCTAGCCTGTCCAATCCCTTTAGGATCTTATACGTTTCAATCAGATCCCCCCCTCAATCTTCTAAATTCCAACGAGTACAAGCCCAGTTCATCCAGTCTTTCTTCATATGAAAGTCCTGCCATCCCAGGAATCAATCTGGTGAACCTTCTTTGTACTCCCTCTATGGCAAGGATGTCTTTCCTCAGATTAGGGGACCAAAACTGCACACAATACTCCTGGTGTGGTCTCACCAAGGCCTTGTACAACTGCAGTAGTACCTCCCTGCTCCTGTACTCGAATCCTCTCGCTATAAATGCCAGCATACCATTCGCCTTTTTCACCGCCTGATGTACCTGCATGCCCACTTTCAATGACTGGTGTATAATGACACCCAGGTCTCGTTGCACCTCCCCTTTTCCTAATCGGCCACCATTCAGATAATAATCTGTTTTCCTATTTTTGCCACCAAAGTGAATAACTTCACATTTATCCACATTAAATTGCATCTGCCATGAATTTGCCCACTCACCCAACCTATCCAAGTCACCCTGCATCCCCTTAGCATCCTCCTCACAGCTAACACTGCCACCCAGCTTCGTGTCATCTGCAAACTTGGAGATGCTGCATTTAATTCCCTCATCCAAGTCATTAATATATATTGTAAACAACTGGGGTCCCAGCACAGAGCCTTGCGGTACCCCACTAGTCACTGCCTGCCATTCTGAAAAGGTCCTGTTTATTCCCACTCTTTGCTTCCTGTCTGCTAACCAACTCTCCACCCACACCAATACCTTACCCCCAATACCGTGTGCTTTAAGTTTGCACACTAATCTCCTGTGTGGGACCTTGTCAAAAGCCTTCTGAAAATCCAAATATACCACATCCACTGGTTCTCCCCTATCCACTCTACTAGTTACATCCTCAAAAAATTCAATGAGATTCGTCAGACATGATTTTCCTTTCACAAATCCATGCTGACTTTGTCCGATCATTTCACCACTTTCCAAATGTGCTGTTATCACATCCTTGATAACTGACTCCAGCAGTTTCCCCACCACCGACGTTAGGCTAACCGGTCTATAATTCCCCGGTTTCTCTCTCCCTCCTTTTTTAAAAAGTGGAGTTACATTAGCCACCCTCCAATCCTCAGGAACTAGTCCAGAATCTAACGAGTTTTGAAAAATTATCACTAATGCATCCACTATTTCTTGGGCTACTTCCTTAAGCACCCTGGGATGCAGACCATCTGGCCCTGGGGATTTATCTGCCTTCAATCCCTTCAATTTACCTAACACCACTTCCCTACTAACATGTATTTCGCTCAGTTTCTCCATCTCACTGGACCCTCTGTCCACTACTATTTCTGGAAGATTATTTATGTCCTCCTTAGTGAAGACAGAACCAAAGTAATTATTCAATTGGTCTGCCATGTCCTTGCTCCCCATAATCAATTCACCTGTTTCTGTCTGCAGGGGACCTACATTTATCTTTACCAGTCTTTTCCTTTTTACATATCTATAAAAGCTTTTACAGTCCGTTTTTATGTTTCCTGCCAGTTTTCTCTCATAATCTTTTTTCCCCTTCCTAATTAAGCCCTTTGTCCTCCTCTGCTGAACTCTGAATTTCTCCCAGTCCTCAGGTGAGCCACTTTCTCTGGCTAATTTGTATGCTTTTTCTTTGGAATTGATACTATCCCTAATTTCTCTTGTCAGCCACGGGTGCACTACCTTCCTTGATTTATTCTTTTGCCAAACTGGGATGAACAATTGTTGTAGTTCATCCATGCAACCTTTAAATGCTTGCCATTGCATATCCACCGTCAATCCTTTAAGTGTCATTTGCCAGTCTATCTTAGCTAATTCACGTCTCATATCTTCAAAGTTACCCCTCTTTAAGTTCAGAACCTTTGTTTCTGAATTAACTATGTCACTCTCCATCTTAATGAAGAATTCCACCATATTATGGTCACTCTTACCCAAGGGGCCTCTCACGACAAGATTGCTAATTAACCCTTCCTCATTGCTCAAAACCCAATCCAGAATAGCCTGCTCTCTAGTTGGTTCCTCGACATGTTGGTTCAAAAAACCATCCCGCATACATTTCAAGAAATCCTCTTCCTCAGCACCTTTACCAATTTGGTTCACCCAATCTACATGTAGATTGAAGTCACCCATTATAACTGCTGTTCCTTTATTGCACACATTTCTAATTTCCTGTTTAATACCATCTCCGACCTCACTACTACTGTTAGGTGGCCTGTACACAACTCCCACCAGCGTCTTCTGCCCCTTAGTGTTATGCAGCTCCACCCATATCGATTCCACATCTTCCCGGCTTATGTCCTTCCTTTCTATTGCGTTAATCTCTTCTTTAACCAGCAACGCCACCCCACCTCCCCTTCCTTCATGTCTATCCCTCCTGAATATTGAATATCCCTGAATGTTGAGCTCCCATCCCTGGTCACCCTGGAGCCATGTCTCTGTGATCCCAGCTATATCATAATCATTAATAACAATCTGCACTTTCAATTCATCCACCTTATTACGAATGCTCCTTGCATTGACACACAAAGCCTTCAGGCGCTCTTTTACAACTCTCTTAGCCCTTATACAATTATGCTGAAAAGTGGCCCTTTTTAATGCTTGCCCTGGATTTGTCAGCCTGCCACTTTTACTTTTAGGCATACAATAGATCAAAAATTAGTGGAAAGTTAGAGGATTGGGAAACTTTTAATAAAACCAATGGAAAGCAACTAAAAAGTCATAAGGAGAAAAAAGATGAAATATGAAGGTAAGCTAACCAATCATGTAAGAGAATATACCAAAAGATTTTCCAGATATATAAAGAGTAAAAGAGAGGCTAGAGCGGATATCATAAAATCGAAATTGATGCTGGAGAGGTAGTAATGGGGTACACAGAAATAGTAAACAAACTTGAGTATTTTGCATCAGTCTTCATTGTGGAAGACATTAGCAGTATGCCAGAAATTCAAGAGTGTGAGGAACAGAAGTAAGTGTAGTTGATGTTACTGAGGAGAAGGTGTTTGGGAAGCTGAAAGGTCTGACAGTAGATAAACCACCTGGACGAGACAGACTATACCAAAGAATTCTGAAGAAGGAAGCTTAAAGGGATTGTGGAAGCATTAGTAGTGATCTTTCAAGAATCACTAGATTCTGGAATGGTTCCAGAAGACTGGAAAATGCTACTCCACTCTTTAAAAAGGGTTAGACTCAAAAGAAAGGAAATTGTTAGCCTGACTTCAGTGGTTGGGAAGATGTTGGAGTCCATTAATAAGGATGAGGTTTCAGTGTACTTGGAGGCACATAACAAAGTAGGCCAAAGTCAGCATGGTTTCCTTGAGGTAAAATTTTGCCTGACAAATCTGTTGGAATTCATTTGAAGAAATAACAAGCAGCATAGACACAGAATTGGTGGATTTGTTTATTTGGATTTTGTGTGGCACCTTGTGACAAGCAGCCACACATGAGACTGCTGAACAAGAGCCCATGGTATTACAGGAAAGATACTAGCATGGATTGAAGACAAACAAGAGAAAATCTGCAGGTGACACTAGACACTAGAATACTACAGCACAGTACAGGCCCTTTGGCCCTCGATGTTGTGCCGACCCATATATTTCTTTTTTTAAAAAGTACTAAACCCACACTACCCCATAACCCTCTATTTTCCTTTCATCCATGTTCCTGTCCAAGAGGCACTTAAATACCCCTAACGTTTTAGCCTCCACCACCATCCCTGGCAAGGCATTCCAGGCACCCGCAACCCTCTGTGTAAAAAAAAAACTTACCCTGATGTCCCCCCTAAACTTCCCTCCCCTAACTTTGTACATATGCCCTCTGGTGTTTGCTATTCATGCCCTGGGAAACAGGTACTGGCTATCCACCCTATCTATGCCTCTCATAATCTTGTAGACCTCTATCAAATCCCTTCTCATCCTTCTACACTCCAAAGAGAAAAGTCCCAGCTCTGCTAACCTTGCCTGATAAGACTTGTTTTCCAATCCAGGCAACATCTTGGTAAATCTCCTCTGCACCCTACCCCAGGTTGCTGTGGGAAGTGAGAGAAGAGATCGCTGGAGCAGTAGCTATGATCTTTGAATCCACTTTGGCTGCAGGAGAGGTGCCGGAGGATTGGAGAATGGCAAATGTAGTTCCCTTGTTTAAAAAAGGTAATAGGGAGAATCCTGGGAACTATAGACGGGTGAGTCTTACGTCAGTGGTTTACAAACTATTGGAAAGGATTCTTAAGGATAGGATCTACGAGCAGTTGGAGAAGTACAGTCTACTCAAGGATAGTCAACATGGCTTTGTGAAGGGAAGGTCGTGCCTCACGAGCCTAATTGAGTTTTTTGAAGAGGTATCAAAAGAAATTGATAAGGGTATGGCAGTAGATGTGATGTACATGGATTTTGTCAATATGAGGGAAGTTGAAATCACCCATAACTACAACCCTGTATTCCCTGCACCATTCTAAAATCTGCCTGCTTATCTGCTCCCCAGTGTCCTGAGGGCTATTTGGGGGCCTATAGACTACTCCCAACACAGTGGTTGATCCCTTCCTATTTCTGATTTCCACCCACACCAACTCAGTGGACACTCCCTCTGCAGCGTCCTCCCTTTCTATAGCCATGATACTATCCCTGACCAGTAATGCAACTTCCCCCCCCCCACCTTCTACGTCCCACCCTATTCCTTTTAAAACACCTAAACCCCGATACCTGCATCAGCCAATCCTGCCCTTCCTCCAGCCAGGTTTCAGTAACAGCCACAACATCGTAGTTCCACATACTGATCCATGCTGTAAGTTCATCCCCTTTATTCCTAATACTCCTAGTGTTGAAATAGTCACATTTCAACCCCTCTAACTGACTACATTTATGTTTTGTCCCCTGCCTGTCCTTCCTCACCAACTCAGAACACATAGCATCATGCCCTTGTCATTCTACCCTAATCTCTGCACTCACATTCTGATTCCCAGCCCCCTGCCAAACTAGTTTAAACCCTCCCCAAACAGCTCTAGCAAACCTGCCCGCCAGGATATAGGTCCCTTTCCAGTTCAGGTGCAGCCCATCCTTTTTGTACAGGTCAGACCTTCCCCAGAAGAAATCCCAATGATCCAGAAATCTGAACCCCTGCCCCCTGCACCAACTCTTCAGCCACGCATTCATCTGCCATAACTTCCCGTTCCTACCCTCTCTGTCTCGTGACACAGGCAACAATCCCGAGATTATCACCCTTGAGGTCCTGCTTTTTAACTTCTTTCCTAACTCCCTA
Source organism: Mobula birostris (assembly GCF_030028105.1). Taxonomy (NCBI): domain Eukaryota; kingdom Metazoa; phylum Chordata; class Chondrichthyes; order Myliobatiformes; family Myliobatidae; genus Mobula; species Mobula birostris. The sequence goes on from NC_092384.1 coordinate 45,654,677, forward strand.
TATTCCTTCTTCAGGACCTCATCCCTGCACCTATCTATGTCATTGGTCCCCACATGGACCACGACATCTGGCTGCTCACCCTCTCTCCTGAGAATACAGAGAACTCGATCTGAGATATCGCGAACCCTGGCACCGGGGAAGTAACAAACTATCCAGGATTCTTGATCTCTCCCACAGAACCTCTTATCTGTCCCCCTAACTATCGAATCCCCTATCGCTACTGCTCTCCTCTTTTCCCTCCTTCCTTTCTGAGCTGAGGGTTCAGTCTCGGTGCCAGAGATGCAACCACTGCAACTTGTCCCTGGTAGGTCGTCCCCACCAACAGTATCCGAAACAGTATACTTATTGTCGATGGGAACAGCCACTGGGGTGCTCTGCTCTTTCTGTCTATTCCCCTTCCTCTCCTGACAGTCACCCAGTTACCTGTCTCCTGACTTTTAGGGGTGACTGTCTCCCTGAAACTCCGATCTATTACTGCCTCTGCCTCCCGAATGATCCGAAGTTCATCCAGCTCCAGCTCCATTTCCCTAACTCGGTTTAACAGGAGCTGTAGCCGGATGTGCCTTTTGCAGGTGTAGTCATCAGAGACAATTGTGCTGTCCCTGACTTCCCACATCTTACAATCGGAGCACTGGACTGCCCTATCTACTGCCTCCATTACCAACTCCTAAGTTAATTAAATTAGTTAAAGGAACTCACCCGGCCTTACCTCACTGGGAGCAAGCTTGTCCTCAGCCTCTGCCCACTGAAACTTTTCAAGCCAAAGCCTCAAAGCTCCACTTCTTCACTGGCCACTCTGCTGGAAATCCAAGTAGCACACACAGAATGCTGGAAGAGCTCAACAGGCCAGGCTGCTGAAGGGTCTCGGCCCGAAACATCGGCTGTACTGTTTTCCATAGATGCTGCCTGGCCTGCTGAGTTCCTCCAGCATTTTGTGTGTGCAGCTTGGATTGAAGATTATCTTACTGGCAGGAGTCAAAGAATGGGAATAAAGGGAGCCTTTTCTGGTTGGTCGCCAGCGACTAGTACTGTTCTGCAGGGGTCGGTGTTGGGATTACTTGTTTTCACATTATATATCAATGATTGGGTGATGGAATTGGTGGCTTTGTGGCCAAGTCTGTGGACAATGTGAAGATAAGTGGAGGGGCAGGTAGCACTGACAAAGTAGGGTGTCTGTAGGACTTGGATAGATTAGGAGAATGGGTAAAGGAGTGATAGCTGGAATATAGTATAAGGAAGTAAATGGTCATACACTTTGGTAGTAGGAATAAAAGTGTGGTGTATCTTCTAAACGCGGAGAAATTTCAAGAATTGGAGAGACTAAGGGACATGGGAGTCCTGATACAGGATTCCCTAAAGGTTAACTTGCAGGGTGAGTTAGTGGTAGGGAAGGAATATGCAACATAAGCATTAATTTCGAGATGACTAGAATATAAAAGCAAGGATATAATGCTGAGGCTTTGTAAGGCATTGGTCAAACCACATTTGGAGTATTTTAAGCAGTTTTGTGTCGCTTATCTAAGCAAAGATGTGCTGGCATTAGAGAGGATCCAGGGGAGGTTCCTGAGGATGTTTCTGGGAATGAGAGGATTCATGTATGAGGAGTATTTGATAGCTGTGGACCTGTACTCACTGGAGTTTAGGAGAATGAGGGGGAATCTCATTGAAACCCTTTGAATATTGAAATGCCAAGATAGAGTGGATGTAGAAAGGATGCTTACTATATTGAGGGAGTCTGGGACCAGAGGGCACAGTCTCAAAATACATCTCTTTAGACAGAGAAGAGGAAGAATTTCTTTAGCCAGGGAGTGGTGAATCTGTGGAATTCATTGCCCAGGCAGCTTTTGAGGCCAACTCAGTGGAGGTATATTTAAAGCAGAGGTTGATAGGTTTTTAATTAGTCAAAGTATCAACGGTTACAAGGAACAGGAGAATGGAGTTGAAAGGGATAATTAATCAGCTATGATGTAATGGTAGAGCAGACTGGATGAGCTGAATGGCCTAGCTCTACTCTTATACCTCATGGTCTTAAATAACTGATTTTTGCATTTATTTGAATTAGGGTCAGTATGCTTGTTTAGCCTGAGCAGGCTCAGTGGGAATGTTTCCAGCTGGAGAAATGGGAAGCCTGCAGAGGCTCAAGCTGCTCCATTAAACAGCTGATGACAACAGGTTGAGTACTCCCCCACAAAATTAGGCCAATGCTACAGTTGGAAAGAGTAAGCTCCAGCAAGATGCCTGTTTTGGTCACTGGTTGAGGAAGAGTTAAAGATCTACCCACAATGTAACAATGCAGAATGAAGGATGTTAAATTTAAAATGGTATTTGCAGATAATTGTATCCATCATTTACTCTGTAAGTGTTCATCCCTTGTAGCCATGCCCTGAGATCAAACTGAAATTGTCCAAATAGGATAAAGAAAGGCTGGACTTGCAGAGCAGCATAACACAGAATCCCTTTATAGGATTATTAAGATTATTATTCATTGGGTGTCCCTGACCTGGAATATTTGCTCTGTTTCTCTTTCTACAGATGCTACTTGTCCTACTGAGTTTCAAGCACTTATGGTTTCATTTTGGATTTCTAGTATCTAAACTTTAAAAAGAAATTAATTAAATTATCCATGCAAACACGAGGAAATCTGCAGATGCTGGAAATTCAAGAAACACAAACAAAAATTGCTGGTGAACGTAGCAGGCCAGGCAGCATCTATAGAAAGAGGTACAGTCGACGTTTCGGGCCAAGACCCTTCATCTCCATCCCTTCCCCTCCTGTCTTCTCCTATCATTTTGGATCTCCCCCTCCCCCTCCCACTTTCAATCTCTTACTATCTCTTCTTTCAGTTAGTCCTGACAAAGGGTCTCGGCCCAAAACGTCGACTGTACCTCTTCCTATAGATGCTGCCTGGCCTGCTGCATTCACCAGCATTTTTTGTATGTGTTACTTAAATTATTTTCTGTTTGCTGTTGATCTGTGGAAATACTATCCCTTTATGCCTGCATGAAATAGACTGTTGTCCTCTCGAGAATATCATCCTCTTTGATATTTTGATCTTTATCAAACCAAGGTATTTTGTTGGGTATATCAGCTGATGACTGGTTTCACTTCAGCAACATTTTGATCATTAACACTTGCAAAGGCTTTGATGTTGAATGCAGATTTGCTGGTAGACAAGTGGTAGACAATTCCTAAGGATTTGGAAGTCTTGTGGACAGAGTATGATCACAAGGATTCAGAGAAGGAAATAGGCAGTTAATTTCCTTCATCTAGTAGCCTGTTTATTCTGCTGATTCTCACAGCATGCCGATCAACATGTTAGTCACTGTTGATTTATCATAAAGTTGAATATATTCTTGTACCAGTTTGACTGTAGCACATGGATGCAGTTTATACTGGACAAAATGAACAAACTAAGAACAACTTGGTACCAGCTGTTGTTCTTTGTCTTCTTTATCTTACTTAAGCCCAACATCCGTGGTAGGTAAGTTACTGGAGGAGATTCTGAGGGATAAGATATACAAGCACAGATGTTTATGTTATTTACCTACCATGGATATTTGTGTTACTTTGATTGCTTTTACATATTGTTGTCTACAGCACAATCCTAACGTGACTTCCTTTTGCATTAATGATCAGATAAGCTCTTCGCAATTTTTTCCATTGATTGAATAAAACCATTGTAAGTTACATGGACTTCTTTTGTAATGGAATTTCAATTCATGTGCATGAAATGTATTAAGGTTTGAACTCCTGTTGGTATTGCAGGAATTTATCAGTGGTTCTGCCTGTCTTATTTTTAAGCTGAATTGAACACCTAGTAAGATGTCAGAAGTTTTTTTTTGAAATATCAGCAGGAGAGGAAAATGAAAATATTGTTAAGTTCAAAATTGAAAGGAGAATCAGGAGGGAGGTTATTCAAATATAACTAAAGTTTGGAGTTCTAGCTGCCTAACATTTATAAAAAAAACTGCTCTGAAACAGCAATGGATGCTGCATATGCTCATGGAGTCATAAAACACAGCTCAACTAGTCCATGCTGAGCAAGATTTCCATTTGTCTGCATTTAGCCCATATCTGTCTCAACCATTTACCTGAACAAGTACCTTTTGAAATGTTGTTATTGTACCTGCTTCAATTTCATCATCCGGTAGCTCATTCCATATACTGTACTGACCATTCCTCAGCCCACTCACCCAGCTGATTAAATCCTGATAGCCATCTTCATTGTTAGGCAGCATGGTAGCACAACAGTTAGCACGAGACATTACAGCACCAGCGGACAGCAATTGGGGTTCAGTTCCTGCGACTGACTGTGAACAGTGTGCATGTTCTCCCTGTAATGCTCCCAAACTCCAAAGACGTATGAGTTAGGGTTAGTAAGTCGTGGGCATGCTAGAAGGATCGTGACACTTGTGGGCTGCCCCAAGCACATTGTCAAACTGTGGTGGTCATTTCTTTGTAAATTTCAGAGTACCTGTGAGAAATAAAGCTAAATTAACCTAATCTAACTCTGTCTTTCCAAATGCTTGTATATCTTACCCTTCAGGACCTCCCCTAGTAACTTAGCTACCACAAATGTTAGGCTTATGGCTTTGTAATTGCCAGGTTTTTCTTTGCAACCCTTTTTAAATAAAGGCACAGCATTTGCCACCCTCCAGTTCTGTAGAGCATGAAGGTAACTTCGCAATAATGAGCTGCTGCTGTTAGAGAAAAGAGCAGAGGGTGGATTTTTGGAGCACTGAATATTATGGAGATTTTATAATAAAATATGAATCTAAACTAGAATCCTGATTTAAGTTAACTGGAGGTGGGTGCTAAAGTGGAAACAGATCTTAGTAAGGATGCCATGAAAATCAGACAGGAGAAATATTTAGGTGAATTAGACAAAAAAGACACATTGATTCAGAGAGAAATCGACCTTTAGGAATGTTTGTGTTAAGGATTAAGCAGTATAAAGAGAAGGTTAAGAATGTAGGTTCTGAAATAGGGAACTCAAACAGACATTGGGAGCTAAAAACAAAAATTGATGGAAACACTGAGCAGATCAGAGAGCATTTGTGGAAATGTTAACATTTTTAAATTAGGACCTTTGATTCACAGAGTTATACAGCACAGAACTAGGTATTTTATGCCTAACTTATCCATGCTGATAATATGCTTATCTACACTAATCAGTTTTGGCAACATTTGGCCCTTACCCTTCTGAGCCTTTCCTATCAATCTGCCTGCTCAAATATCCTTTAATTGTTGTCATTTTACCTACCTCTATAATGTCACCCCACATCCTTCTTCTCCAGCGAAAACAGTCCCAGTTGATCTGATCTGGCCTTATAACTCACTGCAACATGTGGTTGTCTAGAAAGATTCTGTAAACCTTTTCTACACCCCTTCCAGCTCAGTCACATTTTTCCTACAGTGTGGCAACCGTAACTCCACATGATACTCCAAGTGTACATTGATCAGCAATTTGTACCACTAATATGATAGCCCAATTCCTTCCAATAAAGACAAGCATACCATATACCTTTTTCACCACTCTGTCTGCTTGTAGCAAATGATACACCCAATATCTCACTTCCAGTAACACTCCTCACTTTCAATTACACAGTATAACATCCTGATTTGGTTTAATTTAACAAATTCATCACTTAACACTGTTAAATTCCAACTGTTATTCCCTTGCCCACTTTCCAAGTTGATCAAGGTTCCATTGTAACCTTGTTAAACTTTCTTCACCATCTACTATACCACCAATCTTAGTATCGTCAGTAAACTTGCTAATCACGCCATCTACATCCTTCATTAATATATATGAGAAACAGTGAAGGACCAAGCATGGATCCCTGCAGTGCATCAGTGACTGCAGGATTCCAATGTCAGAAGCAATCCACTCCATCCTTTGCCTCTTACCATCTGAGCAGGCTAAACTGATCATAAACCTTTGTTCATGAAACACAATTTAACAGAATGTTTAGAAATACTGTTCAGGTTTTTCCTCTGGAGTAGAATATAACCACATGTACAATGTTATCATAAGCAGATTTTTTCCTGCACAAATTAAGAATTCTTTCAAGCATTTTCTTTTTGAAAGTCGTGTATAGAGGCATACAAAAGTACAGGCCATTCAGCCCATCTAGTCTGCACCAAACCATTTAAACTGCCTACTTCCATCAGCCTGTGCCAGGACCATAGCCCTATCATCCATGTACCTATCCAAATTTCGATTAAATGTTGAAATCTAGCTCGCATGCACCACTTGCTATGGCAGCTCATTCTACACTCACTATCCCCTCAGTGGAGTATTTATTTATTATGCTTGAGAACATGAAGGTAATGAGTAATTCAAATTATTTTGTTTAATTGAGGTCCTATGCTTTGTAAAAACTGGAATATCTTTCCCTCAATTCTGGCTTCCTCGTCTTGATGAATGCAGATTATATGTGCTCCCAATACATTATACAGACAAATTACACTCCTGAGAGAACTGTTGTGGAGGTTTAGTAAATCTAGTTTCTTTAGTTTGTAAAATATTACAATGAAGGTCAGTATTACAATTACATTATGAATTTAAAAACGCCTGCTTATATTCAGTCCTTCAATTTACAGATGCAGCAGCTGTGATTTTGCAACAACAAATATAAACAGCTTGAAGTGTCATATGAAGCGTCATCCACAGGAGCAACAGTCCATTCAGCTGCTGGAACAGTACAAGTAAGTAAATGGCAGACACCTGTTTAGTAGTTGCTCATGAATGAATTACAATGAAATAATTGTTTATTTTCTCTGTGAAGAGAAAGTATGTTTATATGAGAAGTTTGTTAAATTTACTATATTGAATATAACTTAAAATGTATTCATTCACTTAGGCAGCCTAGTAACAACACGAGAATTTTGTTTTAATATGTTTTCTTATGGAGAAGACCTGCTCTATAAATTGAGAGAGGGGAAATTACCTATTCCTAGCATCATTTCTTCACCAATTTTTCAATCAGGATTCAGAATCTATCTCAAAATTTCAGCTGTTTGCAGATTTAAGGATGATATCCATTCATGATACTAATCTGCTGATACTCATTTCAGCTTTTGAACTGAGGCGAAGAATCAGAGCAATAGTAAACAGTACTACCATTGGCATGGATAGATCTAAAATGTTGAAATACTTTTTTATGTGCACTTCATACAGTTCAAATTTAATCTAAACTAAGTGCCTTGATATTATTCCGTGATTTTCATTTCAATACAAATCTAAAGAATATTGTTCCCTTACAGAATGAATGTAACCCTCCTCTTCCCCCCGCCCCCGTCACTTACTTCATTTTCATTATAGCTTTTGCATCTTTGATGACTAGCTATGCATCCTGCCCAAAAACATGAAATTTAACTAGTTGCTGGAGGAACTCAGCAGGTCAGGCAACATCAGTGGAGGGGAATAAATGAAGGTCTTGGCCTGAAATGTTGGCTGTTTATTCCTTCCATAGATGCTGCCTGACTTGCTGAGTTCCTCCAGAATTTTGTATGTGTTGCTCAAGATTTCTAGCATCTGTAGAATCTCTTGTGCTTATGAAATGTAGGTAGATGCTGCAGTCCGCCTAATTTTTAAACAAGATTGTAATTCCAAGTTTTATCTCATAATTAAAGGTACAATCTTGTTGTTTTAACTCTATTTTTAAGAATTTTTACCAAGATAAAAATAAAGTGTGAACTGGTTTGTATGATTTTGTGTCTTGATAGGTGTTCTCTCTGTGGCTATGAGTGTAGCCATCCACCCTCACTGAAGTCACATATGTGGAAACATGCAAGTGACCAAAATTATAATTATGAGCAAGTGAATAAGGCCATTAATGAAGCTATTTCTCAAAGCAGCAGGTGAGATACATTGCATGTGGTAGTTCAGTTTCTTGTGGACACTTTGTTGTGAGAATTATTTTTATTCACTCAGGATGTGGGCTGAGCCAGCATTTAATTGCCTATCTCTAAGGGTGATGGAGAGCTGCTGCCTTGAACCCCTGCAGTCCTGATGTGGGGGTATACCCACAGTACTATTATTGAGGAAATTCCACAATTTTGACCCAGTGACAGTGAAAGAATGGAAATATATTTCAAAGTCAGAATGTTTGGAGAGCAACTTTCAGATGGCAGTGTTCCCCTCATCCATCTACCTAGTAGAAGTCTTGGGTTTACAAGGTATATCTATGAAATGTCAGTGAGTTACTGCAATGTATTCTGTAGATGGTATATACTGTCTCTACGGCGCTTCAGTGGCTGTGGATGAGGTGTCTGTCAAGCTGGCTACCATGTCTTGTATGGTGTCAAGCTTCTTGTGTGTTGCTGAAGCTGCACTCAACTGGACAAGTAGAGAGTATTCCATCACACTGCTAACTTTAGGCTTGTAGATGACAGGCAGACTTGAGGGAGTTAAGAGATGAGTTACTCGCCACAGGATTCTGAGCCTCTGATGTATTCTTGTAGCCACACTGTATATATAGCTACACCTGTTCAGCTTCTGGTCAGTGCTGTCACCAGGATAGTAATTGCGGTGGATTCAGGGACAGTAATGCCATTGAATTTCAGAGGATGATTGCTGGATTTTGTCTTGTTGGGTATCAGCATTGCCTGGCACTGGCTGTCTCAGTCCAGACCTGGATATTGTCCAGGTCTCACTGTAGTTGGTTGCAAACTGCCTCAATATCTGAGAAGTCTCAAATAGTACTGAACTTTGTGCAGTCATTAGCGGACATCCCTACTTCTGATCTTATGATGGAGGGTAATTTATGAAGCAGCTGAAGATGAATGGGCCTAGGACGCTATCCTGAGGAACTTCTGCAGATGTGTTCTGTGGCCATGATGATTGTCCTTCAGTCGCAGCAACAGTCTTCGTTAGTGCTGGGTATGATTTCAACTAGTGGAGCGCTTCTTCTTGATGATCATTGACTTCAGATTAGCCAGGTTTCCTTGATGCCATACGATCAAATGCTATTCCAAGGACATTTACTCTCTTTTTGCCGATGAGTTCAGCTCTTTTGTTCATGTTTGGACTAGGGGTGTAATGAGATCAGAGCAGTGTGATTTTGGCAGAAGCCAAAGTGAGCTTCTCGAATCAGGTTACGGCAAAACATGTGCCACTTGATAGCACTACAGATTATGCCTTGCCTTCATCACTTTTCTGATGATCAAGAGGGAAGAAGATGGTGCCAGTGAACAATGCAATCAAAGGTGATGTCCCTCAGATGGTTCACAAAATAAAGTAGTTTCTTCTCCCAAATATGATTCTGCTACCAGGCTTTCAGCTGCAATTGGAACCTGTGATTTACATTTTGGTGGTGTGCTTTCAGGCCGATTGAGCAATCTGGCACTTTGCTGTCTCTGAGGAGGTTTGGTGAGGTTTCAAGCAAACTGGGCGGCCTAGAGGCCAAGAATCCTGGAGACGGGTGCGAGCCCACGATCGTCTCCATTTCTTGCCGACCTCACCATTAAAGTGAAGAGCAGGATTGAAATCAACAAGGACAAGGTCAGAAGATGCATGGGTGTTCGGCATTGTCTGCAATGCATTTGAGCCCCCCCTCCCCCATCTCCTCCTCCCCCCATCTCCTCCCCCCCCGTCTCCTACCCCCTCCCGTCTCCTACCCCCTCCCGTCTCCTACCCCCTCCCGTCTCCTACCTCCTCCCGTCTCCTACCCCCTCCCCTCTCCTACCCCCTCCCCTCTCCTACCCCCTCTCCTACCCCCTCTCCTACCCCCTCTCCTACCCCCTCTCCTCCCCCCTCTCCTCCCCCCTCTCCTCCCCCCTCTCCTCCCCCCTCTCCTCCCCCCTCTCCTCCCCCCTCTCCTCCCCCCTCTCCTCCCCCCTCTCCTCCCCCCTCTCCTCCCCCCTCTCCTCCCCCCTCTCCTCCCCCCTCTCCTCCCCCCTCTCCTCCCCCCTCTCCTCCCCCCTCTCCTCCCCCTCTCCTCCCCCTCTCCTCCCCCTCTCCTCCCCCTCTCCTCCCCCTCTCCTCCCCCCTCTCCTCCCCCCTCTCCTCCCCCTCTCCTCCCCCTCTCCTCCCCCTCTCCTCCCCCTCTCCTCCCCCTCTCCTCCCCCTCTCCCCTCTCCTCCCCCTCTCCTCCCCCTCCCCTCTCCTCCCCCTCCCCCCTCTCCTCCCCCTCCCCCCTCTCCTCCCCCTCCCCCCTCCCCTCCCCCTCCCCTCCCCCTCCCCCTCCCCTCCCCCCTCCCCTCTCCTCTCCCCTCCCCTCTCCTCCCCCCTCTCCTTTCCCCCTTGCTCCCCCCCCCATCTGTGCTCCCAAAGGAAGCTGCCTGCATTTGATCAGTCCCTCCCCGTCCCCATATCACTCCCTCCTTCCACTGGAGGATGATGCCAGAGGCTTGTTTCTTGGGAAAGGTTTAGTTGATGCAGTTTGTCAATTGTACTCTGCTGTTCATGTTATGTGTGTTTCTGGTTATCCCCTTTTTATTACTATTTTGATCAGGACAAAATAGGCCTGCAGCCGACAAACGGCACAGTGCTAAGTAGAACTAAACTGAATATTCCTAGACTGTTTCAATGACTGTGGTATGATGGGGGGGGGAGGGGTTGCTTTTTTTTACCGTTTACTTGATTTGTTGCTTTATTTGTGCATTGGGAGCTTGATGTTTTCTTTGCACAGGTCCATTGTTTTCTTTGTTCCGTGGCTGTGGGAGGACGAATCTGCCGGTTGCATTCTGCATACACACTTCGATAATGAATGTACTTTGAACCTTTGAAGTGTGCACCAATTAAGTAATATGACCATGTTGGATTTGGCCTGCTTTGTTATGAACAAGATATTAATGCGTAGATACCAATGATGTAGCTGTACTGGATCAGCTTGACCAAGTGCAAAGTAAGATCTGGGGCAAAATACTTTAGTACTATTGTCAGAATGTTGTCAGGGCCCCATTTGACCCTGCTGAATACAGTACCTTTGGCTGCTTCTTAATATCACATGGCTGAAGATTGGAACCTGTTGTCCTTGAGGCCACTGGATCAACCACTTGGCAATTCTGACCGGAGGTTGGTCAGCTTTCTCTTTAACGCTCATGCACCAGGCTGCAGCTTCAATGAGAATGGAGATATCTCTGCAGCCTCCTTCTCCCGTCAGTTGTTTTATTGTCCACCTTTTTTAACTGGATGTGGCAGAGCTGCAGGGCTTAGATCTGATCTGCTTGTACTGAGATTGCTCCTTTTAGCTGTTGCATGCCGTTATGCTGTTTGACATGAAATAGTGCTGCTCCTGCCATATTCTATGCCTTTGCCACTCAATGCTTCCCCCAGGTGGTGTTCGATATAGAACATTACTGCTGCATCGGCCAAAGGGAAATGGTATATGGTAACCCAACAGATGGTTTCCTTGCCTCAGTTTAACCTGATATCATGAGATTGATATGTCAATAATTATTTTAAATCTTCATAGTGCTTGGTTATAGTATATTTGTACAAGGTGCCAATTTTTATTATAAAACTAAGATATTATTTCTGAGGGATGTGCCATATTTTTCTTGTTGGTTAGGCAAGGAGCTAACTCAACTTTATAATCTCAGCTTTTTAATTATGGGTAGGTACAGTAAAACTGATAAGGCATTACCTAACTATTCAGAAATCTATTAGTTTAGATAGTCTCACAGTGTCATAAGGCTGTCGTATTCAGGAATAGACATGACACACGATTTCTGGTACAAATAATGTGGAACAAAGTTATTAGTGAATTGGTGTGGGGAAGTACTACTTTAGTAAACTTATTTACTCTCTTTGTTTTTTGTAACAAATACTTAAACCGTTTTAGGTCTCAGGAGCCCCAAAGGAAACTTTCAGCTGAAGAAGTTGAAGAAATATCATCACCACCACCATCCATTCATCTTCCTATCAATTCTGATAAACTTGTGTCAGCTCCAGAAACTGGTGAAACCAGGAGCCCTGAAAAATATCAGAAGTTAAATTCAGATGTAAATGTGAACAATTCACCAGGAAAAAGTGGAAGTCAGACTCGTTCTGGCACAGAGTACTGTGTCTTACTGTTCTGTTGCTGTATCTGTGGATTTGAGTCCACCAGTAAAGAGCTGTTGATGGATCATATGAAGGAACACGAAGGCGAGATTATCAACATCATCCTTAACAAAGACCACTGTTCTCAGTCTGAATAGGGCAGATTGAACTAAAAAGCCTGCAAAATCTACATTTTATTCTTTTGTAGATGAAGACATAAAATAAGCTTGTTTTAGTGTCAACAGAAAATGAACGTTAACATTTCAAAGAGTGACTTTTGTCTTGTTAAACTGTTGTCAGCATTGCAGCTTTCACACTCACAAAATTAGTGTAAGTAATTATTAATAACCTGAAAGCAAGCAAAATACTCAAGGATCATTTTAATGTTTCAGTTTCTCCACACTTCTCCACCTCATGTTCTTAATACTGACATTTTTGATACAGATTGTATTTCTGTATTTATTTAACTTTTTTTAAATATTTATGCATGTAGTTTTAGCTGTAGCGAAGAGTGAGTTGTTATAAGGCAGTCAAGTTGTATTTACAATGCACTTTGGTCATGGTGCTATTTTATAATTGTATCACTGAACAGATCTTTTAAGAGCAACAGTAGGGGAAGGAGATGTTGATGAAATCTTTCTCCTTGTTATTAGCAATATAAATATAGATGGAATAAAGGTTTTATTTAAAGATTTGCTTATTTACGTCTACCCAGGGAACTATTCGTGTCTAAGTCAATATAGGTTTTACTACCCGATTACAGCATATAGCTCATAGACTTCACAGTTCACTGTGAATGGAAGGGTGGCAGGATAAAATTTTCGTCTGTGTAGTTTGTTGCTTATTACAGTTTTTGTACATCTTTGAAATTGAAGTCATGCTTTCACCTACTTGTTTTTTTCTCTGAAATACATTTTACTGCAGACATATTACCTTTGAAATTCCATACCATACCACTGACTTATTTCAAATGGATTGAAAGATCATCTTTGGTTCAGCCATAAAATACACATGACATTTTAAAACAAGCTTTTTTAGGAATGGGTATTTCCTAACTTACTGTATTTAGTTCAGATCAGTATTTAATGTTTGGTTACACTCATGAAGCTTAAGTGTTTCAAACTGAAAATATTGAGATCTATATTAAAAGTGAGTTTCAGGGTCTGCATATTGGTATGTTTTTATCATGAGTGGAAGTTATTAAAAGTAATCTTAAAACGATTAATATTTATAGAACCATTAGCTCCTCAGAAATTTGTCCTGGGTGTCTGTTGTCACAATAGTTTCTGGCAACAAGGAATTACCATTAATATTATAAAGAAAATTAACATTTGATTTGTAATGAGTCCGTGAGAAGTTGCAATGTTTGATTTTACTGTTTAAAGTAATGATAGCCTTCATTTTGTAAGAAATATTGCACTGAATCATAAGAGCTGTTATTCAACTTAAGGCTAATGAAATAGTCCTTTTGAGACAGGAATTCGCCTAAAATTTAGAATTGCAGGTATAAACAACTTGAAATTTATGGTGGATTTGCATTCAGCAGTTAAAAGAAAAATTTGATGTTAATTTAAAAGCTATGTTTTATTTTACATGCAGTTACTGTGATTAAATAATCGTTAGTTTCTGATGGTTTTACCTTTTGAATTGTTCATGTATGAAATATATTCAGTTTTGAAAACATTGAAATTTCAGATATTCAGTTTGGGCAGATCTTATAAAAAGAAATTAAATATTCAAAATCTTTGTAAATTCCTAATAATTATCAAGATGTAGACCCAATAATAGCCAATGTAAAGATATGGTTTATGATAAATATGAAGGCAGCTTTGTCTTCAGCAAATATTAGGATTAAAGTAACAGCAAAACAGACAATGAATCATTTTAATTCATGCTCTTATCATGCTACTTGTTTTTCAACAGATGAGTTGAGATTTGCCGAACATTTTCACTTGAATTTGGTGTCTCTTTAAAATGTGAAGATTGTGTTTGAGCGAGAACATCCTTGCCCATTGCAAGGTAAATTTGTACTGTATACTAGTGGCAAATGCACTTACTCATGCCAGAGAAACTTGCTCCAAGTGTTGAACATGGATCACTTTGTTTTTTTAAAAGGAAATGCAAGGTTTCTTGTGTTGAACTTTGACTGTCTTTTCATAGCATGGAGTATTATCCACTGTTTTTCCCCATGGATTGTGGAAGTAGCGAGTCACTTAGTAAATATCAGCTTGTTCCAATTTCCATTGCTTAAAATGGGTAAAAGCAAGGCTTGGGTTATAATAACCATATAAGTTAACATGCTGTAAAGGAGTATAATTGGAACCTATTTAGACCGGTTTGAATGTTCACTTGAAAGTCAGCTGTTCAATCTAATCTTTTAAACGTTTGAAGTAATTGACAGTCAAGCAGTTAGTTGAAAAGCGCAAGAATTCAGCACGTTATTCTCTTCAAATAGACTCTTGAAAGTTACCTCTCCTATGATACCATGTACTGTCTTTAAAATTACCAAGTATTTACATTAGCATTCTGGATCTTTGTCCGTTAGAAGTACGAAAAATAAGGCTATTACAGACTTAGAATGTTAACTCAAAAGTTAACCTTTTTTTACTTTGCCTGTTACATACATATTTTAACATAAATTTTCTGGCAAACATTTGTTAGATATATATAACAAATAAAAAAACTCAGCATCTGATTTTAAGGGGTTCATAGAAAATTTTAAAGCTCTTAAAGCTAAAATTGCCAATTCAAAATACTATCTTCAGTAAAGTATTCGCCATGACGTACATCTGGACTTGCAACAAAGACAATTGAACAGTGTAGTCATTTTATTCAAAGCAATGTTTTTAGAGAGCAGAGGAAATGGAAGTTATAAAATGAATTGCTCCCTATAAAAGTTATTTCTCTAGAAATAAATGCAGTAAGTGGGTCATTATTGTACACAGATTACGTGCATAAAATCAGTCTCAGTCACTCACAGCAGAATAGTAATTGGACATGATTGCCATTGTGGGAAAAAAAAATCACCCAATAACCTGCACTCTAGCTGAAAATAGAATTACTCTCGGCCAGACTGATAAAACAGCTTCTTCCCTTCATATTAATGGCAGAAATAAAACATTAAAAATAAAATTATATTTGTTATTGTCATTTGTTAATAACCATCTGGAGCAGAATTAGACCATTTTGGCCCATTGAGTCTGCTCCACCATTCCATCATGGCTGATTTATCATCCCTCTCAGACCTGCTCTCTACCTTCTCCCCATAACTTTTGATGCCTTTACTAATCAAGAACCTACCAACCTCCACTTTAAATAGATCCAATGACTTGGATAAGGTGGTGAAAACTGATATCTTTGAATATTTCTAAAGTAGAGATAGGTGGATACTTGATACACAAGTGGGATGAAAGGTTATCACAGATAGAAGGCAATGTACGTTGTGGTTAAGATCTGTGACCTTATAAAATGACATAGCAAGTTTGAGGAGCCAGGTAACCAACTTCTACTCTTTAGTTTTTGGGGATCTCAAACACCATTGAATACCATGCAAGTGCAACATGGAAATGAAGCTGATAAAAGGGTCAGTAAGGTTGCATACACACATGCAAACAATGAAGTCCCAAAATCTTGCTGTCACTTTCCAGGGAAATATTGAGTTTCACATGGAACTGCTTGCATTTCCCTGCAAATTATGGCCCCTCACTTGTTGAAAACTAATCTTTTCAATTGCAATTAACCAAAGTGACAGGAGTTTGTTCTTCTGCCAATCAATTTTATAAAGTCAATAAACCATAGAAGCCTTGTAGTTTTTTTTGTAATGATTCTCAACTTATTTATAAAACTTTTACACAATAACAAGATGACATGCATCACTAATACTACTTTCTTAACTTCATCCCACCCCTATTTGCCACTGGCTAAATGTGGGCACCTCCATTTCCTGCTATATTTGTCAAAGCACGATGCTTGTTGCAGTGTGAACTGTATTTACACAGTTTTGAAGGTCTTCCGAAGGTTTTGTGTGGCTTTAATTAATTTTTATGATTGGATTATAGTTTTATGGTTTAATTAACCGTAGATTTCCAAACCCAAAGCTTGACATAGCTCAAATTAGGTTGCTTCTTGCCAGTTGCAGTTCCATAACTGAACTTCTCGGGACGTATCATGATGGTGAAGTTCAATATGGGGAAACTCCACTCGTTTAGTTTGCATCTGTAGAAGACTTGTCAGATTAAGTTCTCTAAGATAAAAGCCTAGCAGATGGTAAGGAGCAAAGGTAGACACAAATCAGCAGATGTTAGTGAGGAGATATTACAAATACTCAATAAGTTAGTCCAATGATATTGATCTCACTGAAAATATATCAAGTACAAATAGGATGAACAAAATGCACCTTTATTTTTGTGAACAGCTTCTTTTGTTGTATTATATTTATTTACAGTACAATCAATTTACAAAGACTATTCCCCAGTCTGCAAGATACTGCTCCTGTACGAAAAGCCCCTCTCTGTTGGGAATGAATTAATTCAGTTTATGATAATTCAAGTAAGTATAAGGGAACAGTTTAGTCACTGTAACTCTTATATATCTCCTAAAGTTTAGCAATAGTTGGAAAATCAATGTGATGTCTTAGAGGGCTAGCTGGTATTTGAAAGGTACTAGAGAGAAATATCAATATAAATGAAAAGATTTGCTTGAGTAGGCTGCTGGTATGCCAGCTGCTGGTACTTGGCAGTTCATAACTGCCTGTTCAAGCTGTTTTAAGAGGCGAGCAGAAGTGAGTCACAGAGTCATACAGCACAGAAACAGCCCCTTCAGCCCACCATATCCATGCTGTCCATGAAGTAAACCCATTTACCGGCACTGGTTCAATAGCCCTCTATGTCATGGTAGTTCAGGTGGTCCTCTCAATGCTTTTAAATATTGTGAGAGTATCTGTATCCAGGCAACATTTTCCAGATTTCAGTCATTTCCTCGAGTACCTTATCCTAAATCCATGTTTAGACAGTTTGTCCATCTGGAAAAATGTGTTTCTAACCATCCTACCTATGCCCATCATCATTTTGTATGCTTCTATTTTGTACAGCTCAGCCTACTCGTCTCTGAAAATACCCTGCCTTTACCTAAATCTGTCAGTTGTGTAAATTAATATCAACAGTTAAATCTCTAATTCAATGAAACACAAGTAAGGGTGCATGCATGGTTATTTGCAATTCATATCAAAATTGATTTGTTTTTAATTGAAATTTCAGTGGGACTAAGATGTTGTGAAATTGATTCCTGTTTAATAGCGCACTTACATGGAAAAAAATTTCCTATTCATTAACATTGCATTCAGTGCGGTAGAGTCTCAAATTCTTGCAGTTTCTACACCAGACAAAATAATCAAAGTCCATTGTAAGCCAACATTAACCTGCTTTACAATCAACCATCAACAATAAGTCTGATGCTAAGGTAGGGGATATTCTATGATGAGGGTATTTTTTTTTAATAGTTATAGTCTGTTTTCAAATTGTTATTGGCAGTGAAAGGATAGCTGTAATTGATGGATGTCAATGTTTGAAAGAATTTTCTTTATGCTACAGTTAAGTTAGTTTGTGTGATCTTACAAGTTCACTGAATCCAGAATCATGAAGTAGACAATAATTAAATTAGATTAACTATGTGTACACTGCATCACTAGTAGAGAGAAGCTGAGAACCTACACAAATGTGATATGGATCAACATTCCTCACCAAAATGATTTGTGCCAATTTGGTTTACAGGACATCATTAAAAGATTTAACCTGAAGCCTTCAGATCCTACATGCTTCATTTAATGACCTGTTCACAGCAGAGCCTACATTTCATATTTTATTGTTACATGCTTGCACTTTCAGTAATGGCAATATTAAATAAAATCAATTCATGAAAATATTAAAGAAAAGCCTAATCAAATATCCCATCTATATTCTTAGGTATTTTGAAAGCACTTAGTCAATAATATACCTTTGTTAATGATCTGTAATTGTACAGTAAAAAAAATTAAACTTTGATATAAGGTGGATATTGTAACTTTATAAGTAATGTAACATAGAAGTCATTTGATATTGAAGAATTATTTTGGATACATATAATTTTCTTCACAAATATCACGACACTAAAACATATTGTTCACCAAAGCACAGCTTTCAGAAAAGCTGACATGGGAGTGAGTGAGTGAGTGAGTGAGTGAGTGAGTGAGTGTGTGTGTGTGTGTGTGTGTGTGTGTGTGTGTGTGTGTGTGTGTGTGTGTGTGTGTGTGTGTGTGCTTTCAGTGTGGAAATGTACAGTATGTTTAAATTCAGTCCATGTATTGAACTCCATGCCTTAGTGCCAAAACCTGTCTGTGGATTATTTATGTGTATGGATCATCAAGTTTTTATGTAAATTAAAATAGACTTGTAGTACTCTTGTAATTATTGTATGTCTCATTGAAATGTCTTGTAACACAATAACTTATTTTATTTGTAATATTTGGCATCTGTTATATTTTATTCAGTCTACCAGTTGAAAGTTGGAATAAAATTTGTCTTTTTAAAAAAAAGCAAGACACATTTGATGTAATAGATAACCTATTTTTTTCATTTAGCCTTCCCTCAAATGTAATTTTACTTTCAATCAATGAACAATTCTGTGTTCTAAGTTTTTGACTTGTGTCAAAATGATACATAGCATCACAGAAAAAGGGCATATGTTCAGGTCTCGTCAACCCATGTTGATTATTTTGGATGAGTAATGTTCGTAATCTCATTTGCCTGCTCAATTTTCATATTTCTTTATATAATCTTCTTTAACCACCAACCTAGCCTAGTCCAAAATGTTGACGTGAGGTAAACTTCTGTTATAACACTTTATAGTTTTGTTTTGCAAAGGTACGGTCCTTGCTCTTAATAAGCTTGAGACTTCCTTTTCAGCTTACAATAAAGGGTGGAATTGCAACCATGTTTGAATATTTTACTGTTATCAACATTCTCATACACTTGACAAGTGTAGAATATGAATCTTAAAATTTTCATTGGTAAAAATGGAAGCTAATATTTACTGCAATTTCTGAACAAGGTTTGTCAATGCCTAACCTCTTAATTCTTTCCGCTGAAGATTTTCTTTGCAACTAAATACTTTAATGGATGTAGTGCTATTAAAAGCTTATGACTTCATATGGTCAAGCTTTATTAATAAGCCTTCAAGTGACATGTTTCCACAATTCCTGACCTATAATCCTAGAAAACATTGCCTGTCTTAGGTCAGTTAGGATCACTACTTTATTTTAAGAATGTTAAATGTCAGAATAATAGTAGAGAGAATGATTTGTTTCAGCTTTTATTTCTTTCATCACATTCCCAGTGGGTTAGAAGTTCACATACACTGGGTAGCCTTCCACAACCTTCTCACAATAAGTTGCTGGAATTTTGTTCCATTCCTCCAGCCAGAACTGGTGTAACTGAGTCAGGTTTGTAGGTCTCCTTGCTCGCACACACTTTTTCAGTTCTGCCCACAAATTTTCTATCGGAATGAGGTCAGGGCTTTGTGATGGCCACTCCAATACCTTGACTTTGTTGTCCTTAAGCAATTTTGTCACAACTTTGAAGGTATGCTTGGGGTCATTGTCCATTTGGAAGACCCATGTGCGACCAAGCTTTAACTTACTGGCTGATATCTTGAGATGTTGCTTCAATATATCCACATAATTTTCCTTCCTCATGATGCCATCTATTTTGTGAAGTGCACCAGTCCCTCCTGCAGCAAAGCACCCTCACAGCATGATGCTGCCAACCCATGCTTCATGGTTGGGGTGGTGTTCTTCGGCTTGCAAGCCTAACCCTTTTTCCTCCAAACATAACGATGGTCATTATGGCCAAACAGTTCAATTTTTGTTTCATCAGACCAGAGGACATTTCTCCAAAAAGTAAGATCTTTGTCCACATGTGCACTTGCAAACTGTAGTTTAGCTTTTTTGTGGTGGTTTTGGAGCAGTGGCTTCTTCCTTGCTGAGCAGCCTTTCAGGTTATGTTGATATAGGAATCGTTTTACTGTGAATATACATACTTGTCTACCTGTTTCCTCCAGCACCTTTGCTGCTGTTCTGGGATTGATTTGCACTTTTTGCGCCAGCATACACTCATCTCTAGGAAACAATGCATCTCCTTCCTGAATGGTATGACAGCTGCGTGGTCCCATGGTGTTTATACTTGCGTACTGTTGTTTGTACAGATGAACGTGGTACCTTCGGGCATTTGGAAATTGCTCCCAAGGATGAACCAGACTTGTGGAGGTCCACAATTTTTTTCTCTGAGGTCTTGGCTGATTTCTTTTGATTTTGTTTGTAAACATCTGACTCACTAGAATTGTGATAGTCAATTAAAAGTGAAATAATCTGTCTGTAAACAATTGTTGGAAACATTACTCTTGTCATGCACAAAGTAGATGTCCTCAACGTCTTGCCAAAAATATGGTTTGCTAATATGAAATCTGTGGAGGAGTAAAACAATGAGTTTTAATGACTTCAACCTAAGTGTATGTAAATTTCTGATTTCAACTGTAATTACATGTACATAATGCTTACATTACTGTAAAGTTTATATTCATCTTACAGCCTGAGACACTACAAGCATATCACCCAAACACTGATACTTAAGCAGGGCCAGGTGACATCTAATCACAAGCAGCAGCTGATTAGTGGGTCTGGAACACAACTGCAAGACTTCCATGGAAGAGACTCTACTTGCCATTAATGAGGCAGCCATTACTGAATTTGTGGCAAATAATGAAAGGAAAACCACTGAATAAGCCAGTAATCTTATACCAAATCCTCATCTTTGCATTCCATTATCCTTCATTTTACTGGTGTTTAAGTTGCAGATGGTGAATTGTATATGTCTTACTCAGTGTATCTTGCTCTCTACTACCAATCCCTTCTCAATATCATGACTATTGTATGTTTCTGCTTTCGGAAATGCTAGAACTCAAATTTCACCAGGCAATGCTCTATCAGGATAAAGGCATTTTTGAACCCATTACTATTACTTCCTAGTGCCCTAGCTATTAGCTATCAGTCAGTAAACCCAGAAAAGTACAAGTGTTCAGAGTTTGCATGCTGACAAAGCGCTGCAATCTATCCTCCAATTAGATTGTTGACAGCATAAACCTGTTTTCTCACAAAGACTGTACCTGCAGCTACTTATTTAAGTACACAAGGTGTCCTACAGGAGACCTAGGCAAATCTTGATTTCATCTCAGGACATGTGCAGAGCAGCCCACACATCAGTTGATATTTCAGCATACAGATAGTCCAGTGTAATGCAGTATGACATTAAATGTGTGCACATGCACAAGTTGCACATGGTTCAGAGTCATCCTTAATTATGATTTATAGTGGCCAGGTATGTGTAGAAAGTGCAGTGGCCCGTTGCAGAATGAAAGCATCGGTTTCTTGTGGAGGATGGGAAGTCTCTGGAACTTTCCACCTCAGTGCTCTATGACTTAGAAGTTGAGTGAGATCAGTAGCAGTGAAATGAGAAAGTGAATTTTTTTTCCATTTGTGTTTCAACGTATTAATATCTGCTCTCAAGTTAATATACCTTCAAAATCACCAGAGTGCAATCAGTGTCACCCTGCACCAGAAGATATGCTGCAATGCTTGTTCTGGGAGAATAAAATGTACTGTGTGTGTTCACTTTGAATTCAGTGTGGTCATGATCTCTGGGTAGCAGTGGAAGGTGAATTGTGAGATGTTGCCAAATGCCTAAATGGGAGGATCCCAAATAAAAATTCATGGCCACAATGATTGACAGTCACTGACAGATATCCTGTTCTGAAGCTGTGTGATGTTGCATTCATTGGAAGCAACGCCCAAATAAGGAGAGTGAGGATTTTTGTAGCTTCTTTATTGATTCTCACAAAAAGGTATGGAAAATATTTTGTAAATTTTGTTTTCTATTTATATAAATAAGGAATGCATCAAAATAGTATCAATATTAGAGACAAGAAATGCTTTCAGAAGATAGCAGTGCTTTGTCAACACAATTCTAGTATAAAGGCACTGATTTCAGTTGAATTTCCTGCATCAAAATAGCCTGGGTTTCCGTTCTTATCAAGATGTTTGTGTTGCACCCCGCTTCTCTTTTTATGTATAAAAAGTTAGCAGGATGTCCCGTTTAAATCATTGTTCTGCAATTGCCTATAAACATTAAAAAAAACTTATTTCCTGCAGTTTAAAAATCTCGACATATTAGCAGATAGTTCAAATGGCAAGAAACACATTGTAACTGTGAGAATCATAGGTGCGGCAGAGATGATACTAGAATCTTGGGAATTGTTGATCCTTCTAATACAGTGTATTGTGGAGTACACAGCTATGCTTTCTTTACGTCAAAAAGCTGAGATGCTAATGAAAAGTTCTGCATTAATTGATGGGTAAGTAGATTAATTATGTCAAGCCTGGATATCACACTTTAGTTTTTTTCACTACATTCAAAAAATTTGATAATGTCTCAGACTTGTATAAACTGATGTAAATTATAATTATCATCTTTGGATGGATATTGGCTGCTGAGGTGGGCTTCAAATGAATCCAGTAAATTAATGCTACCGAGCAGTATTTTTTTTTCAGGCTTGTATGCACTGAATTTTGCTGATGGTTCTACTTGGTAGTTCTGGCTAGTTATAGTAAGCATGGGCATACTTGATACTTCCACATCTCTATACCTCAGTACAGAACACTGAGAATGCCAAATGTGGTGTATGTGAGTTTTTGCTACTCCCTGCACCAGCCATTAATTCAAGGGTGGTTCTGTAAGGTACTGAATTGAGAGGCTGGTACAGCTTGCAACTAACACATATTAATGTTTTATTACCTTTACTATTTCCTATAGTTAAATGTTTTTAAATAAATGTTTTGGTTTAATGAAGTATTTAATGTATTTCAACTCTTTCGGAACGCCTTTGACACCACATTCATTTAGACATAGTTGAAAAGGGCTTCTGACAACATGAGGTATCAAGGAACAATTGGAATGGTGCAAGGCAGGGCTTCAGCTGCTGTTACACAAGACTCGGCCGTTCCCTGCAGTGCAGCCACTTTCTGAAATGCCTGCAATAAATTGGCCTGGGGAATGCTGGAAGCTACCTGGCTCCAAATGGCATCTTGTTTAAGTTTCAAACAAAGGCAGTTTAATTCCGTAATGTTGGCTGAATATTCAAACGTTAATCCTGTCTTTTAAAGAAAAAGATTAACCTTACTTGTCACACGTGCATCGAAGCATACAGTGACATGTGTCGTTTACTTCAAATCAAATCAGTGAGGATTGTGTTGGGGCAGTCAGTAAGTGTCACCATGTTTCCAGCACTAACGTAACATGCTTATAACTTCTTCTCTTTGGAGTGTGGGAGGAAACCCACATTCATGTGGAGAACGTAGAAACTCCTCACAGACAGTGGCGGGAATTGAACCCCAATCTTACAGCAGGTGCTGTAACAGCATTATACGAACCGCTCTGCTGCTGCAACGCGGTATTTGTTGTTTAAGAATTACTTTGAAACTTTGTTGCACAAGCCATCAAATTCACTCGGTAGATCAAAGTACTTGTCCAGATCAAGGAAATAAGCTATTTTCTTCCATTTCAAATATCACAGGGTGATAGCATGATTTGTTCCTACATCAATAAGAATGCCAATAGTTCTCAGTATCTTTGTAGTAACATTTCTACCTGCATTTATTTGAAGTGGCCTAAGCCTACCGAAATGACCTGTTGTTGTCAGAATTATGGCTATTGAAATGTCACAATGTTTAAAAGTATGAAACACAGAATGTCAATACCAGTGTTTGTGCTCGACGTGAGTTTTTTTTTCTCATTCTTCATCTCACCCCATCAACAGTCTTATTTTTACTTCATGTTTTATCTAGATTTTCCCTTAAACGCATGTTCTCGGGGTTCCGTTGAATTTTTCACTAGATGTTTTAATGAATATACAGTTATTTCCCCGATTCCCACCTCAATCTGAAATGGAAACTACTTCTTTCCATGTTTCCTATATAACCATTCATATTTTTAATGAGCTCCTTGCAGAGAAATGCACCACAACCTATTGAATATTTTGAGTACAGTACTGTGTCTTAGGCATATGTAAGGAAGTTATATAAAGTGATGTTTTCAAAAATAGTGAAATTAAAAGTTTCTAAATATTAAAAAAAATTACTATAAAAAGCAGTAACAGTAAAAAAGCTAACTCAAATCAATACTTGGTGCGACCACCCTTTGCCTTTAAAATTGCATCAATTCTCTTGGGTATACCATCGTGCAGTTTTATAAGAAAATCAGCTGGTGGGTTGTTCTAGGCATCTTAAAGAACTTGCCACAGTTCTTCTGCAGATTTAGGTTATCCCACTTCTGTCTCTCCAGGTAATCCCAGACAGCCTCAATGATGTTGAGGTCAGGGCTCTATAGAGGCCGTGCCATCTATTGTAGAACTCCTTGATCTTTTCGCTGAAGATAGTTCTTTATGTCCTTGGCCGTGCATTTGAGGTCATTGTCCTGCTGTAGAATAAAGTTGGGACCCATCAGATGCCTCCCTGATGGTTTTGTGTGAAGGATGAGAATCTGCTTGTACTTCTCAGCCGTGAAGATTCCAGGAATTTTGACCAGATTACCAACTCCGTTTGCAGAAATGCAGCGTCAAAACTGCAGGGAACCTGCACTGTGGTTCGCTGTCGGCTGCAGACACTCATCCATGTAGTGTTTTCCAGCTCTTCTATGGACAAACTGCCTCCTGTTTCATACAAAAATTTCAAATTTTTCAAATTCCAGAGCACTTGCTCAGAGTAAGTGGAATCCTCAATGTTGAGAAATACAAGCAAATTCTCATCCATCAAGCAATATCATCGGGGAGGCATCTGATTGGTCCTAACTTCATTCTGCAGCAAGGCAATGGCCCCAATCACATTGCTAAAGACATAAAGAACTATCTCCAGTGAAAAGAAGGTCAAGGAGTTCTGCAACAGATGGCATAGCCTCTACTGAGCCCTGATCTCGATATCATTGAGGCTGCCTGGGATTATCTGGAGAGATAGAAGCAAATGAGACAGCCAAAGTCTGCAGAAGAACTGTGGCACGTTCTCCAAGATGCTTGGAACAACCTACCAGTAGATTTTCTTATAAAACTGCATGATGGTATACCCAAGAGAAAATTGATGCAAGTTTAAAAGCAAAATATTGATTTGATTTGGAACGCAGCAGGCCAGGCAGCATCAATAAGAAGAACTACAGTCGATGTTTCAGGCCGAGACCCTTCGCCAGTCCTGACAAAGGGTCTTGGCCCAAAACGTCGACTGTACTGTACTTCTTCCTATAGATGCTGCCTGGCCTGCTGTGTTCCACCAGCATTTTGTGTGTGTTGCTTGAATTTCCAGCATCTGCAGATTTCCTCGTGTTTGATTTGATTCGTTTTTTTTACTATTTATTGTTTTTTATAGTAATTTTGATACTTTTAATTAACCTTTTCATTGTTTGAGAGCTTTTTCACTTTAGTGAATTTCTGACACGTGTCTTTTGCAGAGTACCATGGGTACAGAATAACCAATCTGATCTATTATCATTCTAGCTTGCATTTTTGCAACTTCTTTGGTGCTTGTATGTTTGTTTGTTTTTTAATATAAAACAAGAACAAATCACAAAATTCCAAACAGCAGCTACAAATTGTTGGAGGAACTCTGCAGGCAACATCCATGGAAAAGATTAAACAGTCGACATTTTGGGCCAAGACCCTTCAACAGGACTAGAGAAAAAAAATGAGAAGTCAGAGTAAGAAGGTGGAGGGAGGTGAGGAAGAAGTACAACATAGTAGGTGATAGGTGAAGCCAGGAAGAGGGGGAGATGTGTAGTAAAGATCTGGGAAGTCAATTGGTGAAAGAGATAAAGGGCTGGAGAAGGGGGAATCTGATAGAAGACAGAAGGCCATGGAAGAAAGGGAAGGGGAAGGAGCCCCAGAGGAAGGTGCTGGGCAAGTAAGTTATATTCCAAATAAAGTATAACTGAGATTTCTATTTAAGTTAAGCATAACTTATTTTCCTTTCAATTTTGTTCTGAAAATATTATTCTTATGGATTATTAATCTGTCATTTCTTGTGATTTGTGTACCCATTAATGCAATTGTCTTAGATCCTATCCTTTTTACAAAGAGTTTGTGAACTTCTGCCGAGTCAAAATATATAACTTCATACCTGTATACACTGAAGTGCATAAATGCATTTGCAAATCCATGTCCCTTCGAGAAGGGCCATGTGTTTCATGTGTGAGAGAGAGAGAAAACTGTGTAATTACAGTAATATAGGCTGTAATAATTGCTGTCCATTTACCTATTTTTTTAAGGTTTGGTCTCATAGAATACATAAGATTTACATACTACAATCAGGTACTTTTCAGTAAAACAGATTGCAACTACAATAGATACTGGTTTGTAAGAGTTGCAAAATCTGCAGGAATAGTTGGTAATGCCAAACCCAACTAAAACCAAAAATGTAATTTTGGAGTTCAGAGATCCTCCATCAGAACAGGAAAAGAGTTGTGGGGAGGGGGGAGGTGGGACAAAATTTTCAAGTGCAGAGTGGTTGGAGAGAAATTGTAGGATGGGGGTAACATCTCTGATTGCAAGATGCCAAGTTGTGATAATAATGGGATGCCATGGTGGTATAGCGGTTAGCATGATGCTATTTCAGCTCAGAGCACTGGAGTTCAATTCGGTATCCTCTGTAAGAGAGTTTGTACATTCCTCCCATGAGCACTTGGGTTTCCTCTGCGTGTGCCCCGGTTTCTCCCCACAGTCCAAAGGTGTCCTGATTAGTTGGGTAATTGGTCATTGTAAATTGTCCTGTGAATGGGCTTTGGTTGAATGGGTTGGTTGCTGGACAGTGCAGTTTCTAGGGCCAGAAGGATCTGTTCACCCTATATCTCTAAAATAAAAATAAGCTGCTGATGAGCAATATGTTTGAAGGTATTTGGAAAAAAGAAAACCAACAAATCAACATGTAAAAAAACTGTAACAAGCAATCTGCTGGAGGAACTGAGTTAGCATTACAGCAGCAGGTCTAATACAATCACAGAAGGCAGGTTACCCGAAATTGTTCAATACATCATTGAGTCCAGAAGGCAGAAACATGCCTAGATGGAAGAACAGATACTGTTCCTTAAATATATGTTGGCATCTTCAGTGTATCAGACGCATAACTCAGTCAAGAAAGTAAATGGTATCACTCTATCCTCTTCCTCACCTTCACTCTCTCTACTAACATGGCTTGACCTGCTGCTAGGTCTTCACTCTGTCTCATTAACCTACCAACCAGATGGCTTCTTTAATCCCTTATCACCATGGCAACTCTGGTCTCACTCTGAATGAGTGTCCTCTCCAACTCCAACCTTCCCTATCCTCTCTTTAACTTAAGACTACTGGAAACTGATTTGTATGGGAATTCTTTCCATGTTTCTTTTTTACTCCATAACTAATATGTATATAAGAATTCACTCATTTTTTAAAAATATTAACTTCCCTTATTTCAGGCACAACGACCTGCCATGGCAGCTAAGGAAGAAAGTACACAATGATCTTTCTGCAGTTGACCTTAGGAACTGGAATGTTACTCAGACCAACATTGAAAAGCTGCGGGCTGGTTTGGTTGGTGGACAGGTACACTTCTTCCCATTCCCATTCTCATTCTCACCTCCTGGTTCTTTTGTGCCTAATTTATGTTTATAGAGTGCAAAAATTATTTACAAAATAACCTACGCCTTTAATTAGAACCAAATAATGAAACCTGGATACAAAGCTTCATTATAAATCAGGCCTTTAATACTTTATTGCTCATAACATTGTTAGAAATTGCCCACATACAAAAGGAAAAGCTTAAACACAAGAGATTCTGCAGATGCCGGAAACCTTGAGTAACACACACAAAATGCTGGAGGAACTCAGCAAATCGGCCAGCATATTTAGAGGGGAATAAACAGTTGGCTGAGACCCTTCATCAGGACTGGAAAGGAAAGGGGGAATGCCAGAATAAGATGGTGCAGGAGGGGAGGGAATACAGGCTGGCAGGTATTCAGTGAACCAGGTGTGAGAG
The DNA here is from genome assembly GCF_030028105.1 of Mobula birostris. Classification (NCBI taxonomy): domain Eukaryota; kingdom Metazoa; phylum Chordata; class Chondrichthyes; order Myliobatiformes; family Myliobatidae; genus Mobula; species Mobula birostris. The sequence continues at coordinate 45,682,801 of NC_092384.1, forward strand.
AAGGTGGGTGGGGGAGGGGATGCTGGGAGATGATAGGTGGAAGAGGTAAATGGCATAAGAAGGAATCTGTTAGGAGAGGACAGTGGACCATGAGGGAGAGGGGCACCAGAAGGAGATGATGGACAGGTGAGGAGAAGAGAAGAGGGCAGCCAGAGTGGGGAATGGAAAAAGAAAGAAGGGGAAAGAGGAGAAATTACTAGAAATTAGATAAATTGGTGTTCATGTCAGCATGTTGGAAGGTACCCAGTTGGAATATGACGTGTTGCTTCTCCAACCTGAGGGTGGCTTCATAGTGACCATTGAGGAGTCCATGTACCACCATGTTGGAATGGGAATGAGAAGTAGAATTAAATTGGGGGGCCACAAGGAAATCCCACCTTTTGTGGCAGACAGAGTGAAGGTGCTTGACGAAGTGGTTCCCCTATCTACTTCGGGTCTCCCTAATGTAGAGTTGCATGTGAAGTGTTGCCATACCTGGAAGGGATTTTTGGGGCCTGGAATGATGTTCCTTTCAGAGGCTGAAAACTATGTAGGTGCACAATGAAAAGAAAATGACAATAAGAATGTGAGACCATTACTATCCTGCTGTGAAGCTTCCTATATTTTACATGAAGTCTAAAGATAGCCCCATAAAGCTATTGGGTGGTGTTCCAGGAATTAGCCTCAGAACTGATGAAGGAGCATCAATATATTTCCAACTTAGAATTGTCTAATTCCTCTTTCTTTGTGTTAGTTGTCTCAAATTTATGATCTGCTATGAATTTTCTTTCATGGTCCTGACTTTAGATGATAGAAAGGCTTTGGTGTCCGGTGGGTCACATTGCAGGATACAGTATTCAGTTTTTGACCTGCTGTTGTCGTCAAAATATTTATGTGGTCAGTGATAACCTGCAGGATGTTGATGGTGAGGGGGGCAATGGAAGTGCCATTTGAAGATGAATCAAATTACCAAGACTGATGATGAGTGGTAATGTTATCTAAGAGTCAAGTGAGTTAGTTAAAAGCTCTTCCCTCTTATTTGTATGTCCACCATCTACTGCAGCAGAGTTGGGATTTTAAGGGCTACACTGTAATTTCAAGGCACTCCAGTAGATGATGTGCCTTTTACACATTATTTAAGCCAATTGCTACCCTGTTGATCATGTAGCTGAGTTTCTTTTAGTAATCAGCTCAAGCACATTTCTCTCCTGACATTTTGTGGAAATGAGATGTGGCAAATCCTCTTGTGGAACTTATAACAATGAATTATATCAAACCAGATGCTATGTAATTATGCTTAACACAGCCATTTCATCCATCAGATGTCCTTCAGCCTTATTAATGTTCCAAGAATTTAACAAAAGTAAGTTATATTGCCAGCTGTTGATTTATATATTTTAAATGGATCGAAACATGGCTGAATGCTGGCGGATGAAGCCACCAATAATTTAGTGTTTTAGATTGATTAGCTAGTTCAGTTTCATGTGTATTTCTGTTTCATCGCATTAGTTCTGGGTTGCTTACGTGCCTTGCAATGCACAGAACAAAGATGCAGTCCGTCATACCTTGGAACAAATAGATGTCATAAAAAGGATGATAGACATGTTTCCAGAAGATTTCCAACAGGCAACAACAGTTGATGGTATGTGAACTAAAAATGCTTTTTATCCTTGGATAATCAAATTTATTTAGAGTATTTCAAAATGATGCAATGCATCCACTTTGCTTATAATCTGAGAAGCCTACAGGTGATGGGAAAATATTCGACCATTAGTTGAATTGTAGAACTGTGCAGAATAATAGAAGGCAGACTGCCCACCTTTCAAATAACAATCATTTAGACTGAATCAATATTTTTCTTTGCAATATTTTTTCTTCAAGAATTTATTATTTCTACTTTGAAGGCTGCTCTTGAAAATAGTACCGATCATTCTGACAGGCAAATATCATTTAATCTTGCAGGAAAGATTTTTTCTCTCTCTATTGTTTCTTTTCTGATCACATTAAATTTCCACCCTTGCCACTCAAGCAAGTTATTTGATTTAATCTACTGGAGGTACCAATTATGGTTTGAACCACCTTACTATTTTTTCTCTGGGTAAATTGATCCTACCTGTTAACCAGCTTCATTGCTGTAATGCCTGCTCACTGTGACCATTCAAATAAATCTCTTCTATATCTTTTCCCAAGTCGTCACATCCTTCATAGAGTGTGGAGATAAGAACTGGCCGCAATACTCCAGTTCCACCATACTTCTGTGTACAAACTTTACTAACTCTCTCTATTCTTACGATATTAACATGTTTATCTTTTAATTTTCCTTATAAAGTGTATCATCTCAAATTTCATTGTGTTGGCTTCCACCTGCTACCAATCTATCTCCTCATGAGCTCTATTCGGATCTTCTTTAAAAGTTTTTTGTCATCAGTAAGTTCCACAGTTATAACCCCAAGACCATTGACATTTATCAAACTCAGCTGAGGTGCCAGGTAAGCTTGGAAAACTTCACTCCTCACCGTCTTTTGGTCCGAAAAACAGCCATTCACCACAAGTCCTTATTTTCCGCCTCATAATCAATTTTGTTACTGCTGCTTTCAAATTTATTAATAAGTCTAGCAGGAGAACAAATGAAGACAGGAGTTGAGATTTTGGAAAGAGAATTAAGAAAATCTTTGATCTTGATGCTGGATAAAGATGATTATATCTTCAAAGAAAATTTCCATATGATATGTACATATCCAATATCCCAAAACTTGACTATGAAATGAAACAATGTTTATTCATTTTGTTAAAGAAATCAAGCAAGCATTTAAAAGTAACAAAATAGCCAGCCTTATTGGCGTGGAAGGTGGACATGGAGTTGACAGTAGTCTAGCAGCTTTGAGAATGTTCTATGACCTTGGAGTACGTTACCTGACATTAACACACGTCTGTAATACACCATGGTAAGAATATGTTTAATTGAATATAAATTATAACTGTTCATAACTATGTTTCCTCTGAGATAGTAATCGTGAGAGCAGCTCAAGTAAGGGTCTCATTTATTTTCATGTTTCTCATTTTGCAGGGCAGATACCAGCAGGGTGGACAGTGGCCTTGTGAAGCCTGGTGTCAAAGGATTGTCTGATTTTGGAAAAGTTAGTAAGTTTTATTTAAAGCTGTGAAACGCTGTTTTCTTTTTTACTTCATGTACTCTAATGGTCTCTTGCATGACAATATTTGCAAGACTTTAGATCTAAGGTTATTGTTGCAATGTGCATATGCAATTGAACTTTTGTTGTGATGTACTGCATCTTATGAAGCTCTCAAACTGTTTCTAAGATTTGCCATTAAAGTGTAAAGACTATCTGAGCAGCAGGAGATTTAGAATTATTTATTCATGAAAGCAATAGTTCAGTCCTTTGTATTATATCAATGATGCCAGACAACGGCAGATTCATATTTTATCATTTTTGTTTAAAAAATGAAAGAAATAAATCTGACAAATATTAGTCCAATTTAAATTGTAGAATTACTACTCTAAAGATTATTGTCAACATTTAAAATTAATTCTCACACAGAGGTAGCCAACAGCAATTTGTTGAAGTCAAGCATACCTGAATAATTAATAAAGTAGTACAATAGGTGTTGTATATCTGGATTTTTTTTGTCATTTGACAAAGTACACCATAATAAATTAGAAAATAGGAGCACACATTTTAAAGGGTGCATAAATAGTGGGAATTAAACAAGTGGTGAATAAACGATTTTTTTTGCATTTGAACCATTGTTCTTCTTGTTACAGTAAGAAAATTGTTGTCAGCATTTTTCAATCCGACACTCTGAAATCAGGGGTGGCAGGGTGGAGGTACGTCTCTGCCGAAGGAGGTGTAAGGCGCTCCTTCCCTCCACTAGCCTACAGGTCAAGGTGCAGCATCTTCTTACCCCCTGATCAGAGTCACGTGAAGCCATGGGAATGGGTGGTGGATGGGTCATATAAGCAGTTAGTGCTAGTTATGTGATTTCCGATGCCAGGTAGACGAACTCTGAAGCGTATTGATAATGGCTCAGGTCACCCATCTGGTAATGACACGGCCTAGAAGAAGGCAATAGCAAACCACTTCTGTAGAAAATTTGCCAAGAACGATCATGGTCATGTAAAGACCATGATCGCCCACGTGATATGACACGGCACATAACAAACGAACTTACTCAAAGCATTAGCCCAGAGGAAGCAGCCAGGCTGAAGGAGAGACTCTTTACTAACCAGCATATTTCATTAACTGGCCTCTATCAAGTCCAACATTGGTCATATAACAGAACTCAAGTGGCCTGGACGTTGATAGAGTAGAATTTAAGAATTGACAGATAGCATAACATTTGGCAACATGGCAAATGTCAGTTTTTAGAAAGAGGGACATCGGTGAAGCTGAACGCTTAGAAGGACCAGGAGTGCAAATTCATCAAGCAGCAGAAAAAGCTGCAATGAACACACAATGTAAATTGTGACAGTGAGAGTCAACTAGGAAATCATGCTAAACCTTGACATTTTAATTCAGATTCTAGTTTAATTATCACTCAACCATACATGAGTATCTGTGAATACAGCCAAACGAAACGGTGTTTCTCCGGGGTCAAAGTGTATAACACAGTACCAACAGTCATACATAGCACAAGGTACACGTAGTACATATAAGATTGGAGTAAACATACAGTAATAGCCCAAGTCCCTAAGTGGCGTGTCCCATAGGTTGATAGAGCATGAGGAAGCCCTCTGCGTCTGCAGACTAACGCACATACTCAATCCAGCTTGTCTTCCGCTAAGCGAACACTAGAGGTGTCTGCCCCCAATCCAACACGGATGCCGTGCCACACTGCCTCCAGCGTCGTCCCTCCTGATGACTGCAACAGGCAACACTGCAGCATGAGGCCTTACGGTCACGGTTACAGATCCTGCAATCCACCTGGGTCATAGGGCCACTGTACAGATGAGCGAGTGTGGCACCAGTTCCCTCCATCTCTCACAGTGTGGGCGAGTTCCTGGGTTGCAGTAAAGCTCTCTCCGATCCACTCTGCAACGTTGTCTGTCCATTTCTTCCTCTGTCTGACCCTTTTTCTTTTCCCCTAAACCATTCCCTGAAGAATGATCTTTGAGAATCTACTTGATCTTGTTAAATGGCCAAACCATCTCAGTTTCCTTGTCTTTTCTGTGGGAAGTAGACCTTCATAGTGTCTCATATGCCGGGTGATGGTTCTTCATACTTTGTCATTTGAGACATGGTCTGTATAGCAGATGCCAAGAACCATTCACAACACGCTGGAGGAACTCAGCAGGTCAGGCAGCATCCATGGAAATGATTAGTCAACGTTTTGGGCCGGAACCCTGATGGAACCCAGCGTGCTTTGACCTCAGCGTCTGCAGAGTATTTTGTGTTTACAAGGACCCTTAAGAAGCTTCTCGTTTCTATTGCCTGGATCTTCTTTTGCAGTTCTACTGTCAAAGTCCATGATTTGCACACATACAAGATGATGGGAGACACAAGTGCATGCAGGAGTTTCAACTTGGAACTGAGAGTGATGTTATTGTCTCTCCAGATTGGTTTTAGTTTAGCCAGAGTCGCTGTTGTTTGGGCTGTCTTTGCAAGGGCTTCAGGCTTTGATCTTTCTTGGCTGATGATGGTGCCAAGACACTTGAACCGTTTGACAGTCTCTAGTTCTTGTCCACTGACTGTGATTTTTGTTGCGATGGGCTCCTCACTGTTCCTTATCAGCCTAGTTTTCTCTGCTCTGATCTCCATGCCATATCTGGTAGATGTATCATCCAGACGGTTCACGAGGCAGGCCAGTTCACCCTCACTTCCTGCCAATCCGTCAGTTCATCGGCGAACCTGAGGTTGGTTATGGTCTGTCCTCTGATGCTGACTCTGCTGATAGGTTCTTCCAGGGCACCTGTCATTATTTGCTCCAGGAAAATGTTGAACAGCGTGAGTGAAAGGAGGCAGCCTTGTCAGACTCCAGCTGATGTGTGGAACCACTCTCCAACTATGCCTTGAACAAGTACCGCACTGCTAGCTTTGATGTAGAGATGATTGATGGTTTGGATCAGCTTCTGGACCACATCCTATCGAATTACTTCTTGAAGCCAATGAACGCATGGAAGATATCCTATTGATGTTGGTTGTATTTCTCGCACAGTATTCGCAGGTTGAATATCTGGTCTGTTGTACTTCTTCCATTTCTGAATCCAGCCTGCTCTTTGGCGATTATTTCTTCCGCCTGTGGTTTCAGTCTCTTCGAAATGACTTTCAACATCACTTTGCTTGCATGGCTGATAAGACTTGCTGGTTCTATAATTCTGGCACTGCTGAAAGTTGCCTTTCTTGGGAAGAGTGATGATAAGTGATTTTGTCCAGGGTGTTGGCCATTCCCCGGTCTGCCATATTTTGTTGCAGATATTGGTGAGGATGTCTATCACTGTCTCTCCTCCATATTTTATCAGCTCAGCGGGGATGTTGACTTTTCCTGATGAGTCTTGATGAAGGGTCTTGGTCCAAAATGTTGACTCTACTCTTTTCCATATTTTCTCCAGCATTTTGTGTGTGTTGCTTGGATTTCCAGCATCTGCAAATTTTCTCTTGTTTGTTGTCTTGTTTCCTGCAGCTTTGCCATTCTTCAGTGATCTTACAGCTACTTCTACTTCTTCCTGCAGAATCGGAAGGTCATCATCATTTGACCCGAGGCCTGGTCCTCGCTATAATCAAACCAAGCAGCTTGCCCACCATCAGTCTCACCAGTAAACCAGTGAACTGGACTTGCAGTATTCTACGTCACCAGTGCCCAGCAGGGTCTTGCGATCACAAGAAAAACATCCAAGACAATCGCTCGCTGTTAAACCGCACACTGCCTTTGCGCACCGACTCTTAACGCCTTTCTGAAGCGGGTAGCAACATGGCCCGCACCAAGCCCAGCTCCTGTGCTGATTGGGCAGACCTGCAGTAGCTGAAGTTCTCAATGTCCAGCAGTGTCTTGCAATCATAAAGAGATGTTTAAAAAAGACAAAAACAGCTTTGGTTGGCCCTTGAGAGGCCGCTGCATCTGAGTGTGCCACCATCTTACTGGAAAAGTAAGAACCATTTAGGTTCAGCTAAAGTAAAATGTGCACATCTGGGCACCACGTGTTAAGGAGGATAAAGAATGCACAGAGGGTTTCTAAGGACAAAGTCAGTTTATGAATGTACATATGACCACTACTGAAGTGTCTTAAGTGACTGCTTTAATTTGAGGCCATCTCCTTCACCCACCATATTTCAGATACTTTAGCAAATAATTATCTCATTTTATTTATTTATTTGTTTGTTTGTTTATTTATTTAGAGATATAGCACAACTAGGCCCTTCTGGCCCTTCAAGCCGTGTCACCCTGCAATCCCTGATTAACCCTAACCTAATCACAGGACAATTTACAATGACCAATTAACCTACTAACTGGGATGTCTTTGCAGTGTAGGAGAAAACGGGAGCACTTGGAGAAACCCAAACATTCCATAGGGAAGACGTACAGATTCATTACACGGAATGCCGGGAATGAACTCCGAGCTCCAATGCTCCGAGCTGAAATAGAATCGCACTAACCGTTCTGCTATGGTAGCACCCAATGGAAGATACAGTTATCCAAATCCATACCTCATCCCACCCCAGTCACACCCCCACCTCCCCATGTGCAATCTCTACTGTAAAGATGAACTGCTTTGCTGAACACCTATGCTCTGTCCGCCAGAGAAAGCAGGATCTCCCAGTGGCCACACATTTTAATTCCACATCCCATTCCCATTCTGACATGTTTATCCACGGCTTCCTCTACTGTAAGGATGAAGCCACACTCAGATTGGAGGAACAACACCTTATATTCTGTCTGGGTAGCCTCCAAACTGATGGCATGAACATCGACTTCTCTAACTTCCGCTAATGCCCCACCTCCCCCTCGTACCCCAACCGTTATTTATTTGTATACACACATTCTTTCTCTCACTCTCCTTTTTCTCCCTCTGTCCCTCTGAATATACCCCTTGCCCATCCTCTGGGTCCCCCCCCCCCCCGTCTTTCTTCCCGGACCTCCTGTCCCATGATTCTCTCGTTTCCCTTTTGCCTATCACCTGTCCAGCTCTTGGCTCCATCCCTCCCCCTCCTGTCTTCTCCTATCATTTTGGATCTCCCCCTCCCCCTCCCACTTTCAAATCTCTTACTCACTCTTCCTTCAGTTAGTCCTGACGAAGGGCCTCGGCCTGAAACGTCGACTGCACCCCTTCCTAGAGATGCTGCCTGGCCTGCTGTGTTCACCAGCAACTTTGAGGTGTGTTGCTTGAATTTCCAGCATCTGCAGAATTCCTGTTGTTTGCAATCTCTTACTTTGCTTTGGCAGCTAGAGCCACTGGGAAAAGCTCAGAATCTGCCTTCAGAATCCACCTGATGAAACGTACTTGCCTAAATGAGTCTGGTGAACTCCACAGGTTCTCTTGCATCTGTGTCACCTGGGCCTCTCAAACCCAACCTTTGCTTGCTGCACAGCAAAGATTGCAGCAAGACCAAGAGGGAGACCACTGGGGAGGTCTGTCCAGGGGTGTCGTCACCTTGTCATTATGCAGGTGATGCAGCTGAGAACCCTAGGCACCTAGCCAAAGAGGCATTCATGACCATACTTAGCCCGGTATTAATAATGTTCAGATTTGGCTAATGTGCAGCAAGTTATTGTTACCTAGCAATGAATCATCTCCAACAAAAGGAAGTTTAATCAACATTGAGAACTTCCAGGACCATTTCCAATTGGCTGAGTGGTTGTGCTGCCACCACTGATTGTTCAATCCTTCTGCTACGCCTGTTTCAGAGATGGTAATGGAGGAGTTTACCACATTGAATGAACAACAATATTCTGTGAATTTAATTATGTTTGATTGTTAATTAAGTAGTGTCAAATTGACCAAGCTCCCAGAGGTTAGTGAGGAGGAATGTTCATAATTGACAGGAAATGGTATGTCTATGTCATGCTTGTGTCAATTACTGGTGGTCTGATATTCCTACTGATTTTGGTAGTTCTTCTCAAAGTCATTTCTGAAGGCAACTTAAGGGTCACTTTCTCTGCAGTAGGTCTGGAATAAAATGTCAGATCATTAAGAACAGCAGATTATCTGCCCTAAAGGACATTGGTAAACAAACAATATGGTTGTTTCACAGCTTGCTTTATTTTATAGTTTTAATTCTCCAGCTACTGCAGTGCGATTTGAACTTGCTTCTCATGATTGTTTCTTCATTCACATAGCCTCTACCCATAGATGAGCTTCCAAATGTTTCTATATTCATATTAATGTCTGTGGTCTTTTATGATTTGCCAATTTTAACTGAAGAAGCTTTGGCCTGATTACTATCTCCCCTTTCTTGCCAATCACTTTCAAAGTTCATTTCATCTGGCTGCGTTGTCTCTTATTACAAGTGAACTTTTGACCAGCCGTTTTCTTCAATGCTCCTTCATTCAGTTGACTTTGTAAATAGTTCCTCCTACACCCACATATTCAGAAATTCACATTCTGTCTCTTTAATTGTCCTATCTCTAATCTCCTGTTTGTTTCATTTGCCACCAATTCCTCACACCCTCATAAATCCATTCCTAACCTCCTCCAACCCACTATCTCCCACTCCTTACGTCCTTTTTCATCAAAGTCTTGGTTTCTCTCTCTCTGAATCTTGTATATGACTGATGATGGTGGCCTAAGTATTAATTTACACTTCTGCAAAAGATCTTAAGATGTTTTTCTCCACTAAATGTGATACATAAATGCAAGTAATTATTTTTCATGCTGAAAGGCAATGTAAAGCTAGACATCTCAAATATTTGCTCTGTTTGCCTTTCAGAAAATTGTGAAAGAAATGAATCGTCTGGGAATGTTGATTGACCTCTCTCACGTCTCCAAAGAAACAATGCTGGCTGCACTTGAAGTATCAGTTGCTCCTGTCATTTTCAGTCATTCCTCTGCATTTGCTCTGTGCCAAAACTACAGAAATGTCCAGGATAATGTTCTTCGTAAACTGGTATGAGTAAGCATGTGAATGTTTTAAACTTATTATAATGTTACTATCGAAAATAAAGAACTATCTAGAAAAGATGATTTCAAATAAATAAATATCAACCATTATAAATGTAAAAATCATTCAGCAACATAATGAGTATCAAATGTCCCCATGATTCTGTTCTGCATTCAATGACTTCAGAGTTGATCTGATCTTGGGCTTCAATTCTGATTTCCTGTCTAGTTCCCATAAACCCTGGATTCATCATATGGTTCAGATTTCTCTGCCTTGAGTATGTTTAATCTAGGTAGACAAACAAATGTTTACATTATTTGAGAGAAGATATTTCTCTCCACTTTGGTTTTAAGTGGAAAACCCCTTAACCCAAGACCATGACCCCTACTCCTGGATTTCATCTGTGGAAACGTCTTTGCAATATCTAATCTGCAGGTCCCTTAAAATCTTATGCTTCAATGAAAATGTCTTCTGTTCTTCAGAAAGAGGTTCTGTATTCAACCTTTTCTCATCCCAGTCATCAATCTAATAAACCTACAGTGCTGCTAAGTCAAATATTTCCTACCTTTAATAAAGAGACCAAAACTCTGGGGGTGTTACCTCCAGGAAGGAACAAGACTTCCTTACTTGCTTACAGCATTCTGCTCTGTGATTAAAAGACAATGCTCAATTTAACTTGTACTGTAAATACTTGCTTTACCTGCATGCAACTTCCTCTGTTTCTGCCACAAATAGTAGGCTCAAGCCATTTCTTACCTTCCTGACAAAGTATATAATCTCAACTTGCATTACCCCTTAAGTCAACTTTTTGCTTATTTATTAAATCTGTGTATATACCTTTGCAGTCCTCTCTAATTTAGAGGATAAAGAGATACATCGAGTTGTGGTTATTTATGTTTTTGCATGGTTGGCTTTGTAAATGCAGCATTTTACTTTTGGTTTCCTATTATTTCTACTGAACTTTCCTCATAATTGTCACAGAAATATGTATTATGATAGGCTTATAAATACCCTTCTAACTGTGTGATTGATAGAGCACAGAAATCTACAGCACTTTACAGGTCCTTCGGCCCACAATGTTGTCCCAACCATGTAACCTACTCTAGAAGCTGCCGAGAATTTCCCTACTGCACAGCCCTCTATTTTTTCTAAGCTCCATGTACCTATCTAAGAGGCTCTTAAAAGACCCTATCATATCTGCCTCTACCACCATCGCTGGCAGTGCATTCCATGCACCCACCACTCTCTGTGTGGAAATACTTAGACCTGACATCCCCTCAGTACCTACTTCCAAGCACCTTAAAACTGTGCCCACTCATGTTAGTCATTTCAGCCCTGGGAAAAAGCCTCTGGCTATCCACACAATCAATGCCTCTCATCATCTTATACACCTCTATCAGGTCACCTCTGATCCTCCGTCGCTCCAAGGAGAGAAGGCCAAGTTCACACAACCTACTCTCATAAGGCATGCTCTCCAATCCAGGCAACATCCCTGTAAATCTCCTCTGCACTCTCTCTATAGTAACCACATCCTTCCTGTAGTGAGGTAACCAGAACTGAAGACAGTAGTCCAAGTGGGGTCTAACTAAGGTCTTGTACTGCATAGCTGTAAAATTACCTCACAGCTCTTGAACTCAGTCCCATAGCTGATGAAGGCCAACACACCATACACCTTCTTAACAACACTGTTAACCTGCACAGCAGCTTTGAGTGTCCTATAGACATGGTCCCCAAGATCTTGCTGACCCTCTACTCTGAGACTTACCATTAATATTATATTCTGTCTTCAAATTTGACCTACAAAATGAACCACCTCACACTTATCTGGGTTGAACTCCATCTGCCACTTTTTAGCCCAGTTCTGCAACCTATCAATGTCCCACTGTAACCTCTGACAACCCTCCAGACTATCCACAACACCCCCAACTTTTGTGCCATCAGCAAACTTGCTAACCCACCCTTCTACTTCTTCATCCAGGTCTTTTATAAAAATCACAGAGAGGAGGGGTCCCAGAACAGATCCCTGCGGAACACCACTGGTCACTGACCTCCATGCAGAATATGAACCATGCACAACCACCCTTTGCCTTCTGTGGGCAAGCCAATTCTAAATCCACAAAGCAAGGTCTCCTTGGATCCCATGCCTCCTTCCTTTATGAGCCTTGCATGGGGAACCTTATCAAATGCATTACTGAAAACCATATACACTACATCCACTGCTCTACCTCATCAATGTGTTTTGTTACATCCTCAAATATGTTTATAATTCAATCAGGCTTGTAAGGCATGACCTGCCCTTGAGAAAGCCATGCTGACTATCCCTAATCAGATTATGTCTCTCCAAGTGCTTATAAATTGTGCCTCTCAGGATCTTCTCAAGTAACTTGCCCACTACTGAAGTAATACTCACTGGTCTATAATTTCCTGGGTTATCCCTACTCCCTTTCTTGAATAAGGGAACAACATTTGCAACCCTCCAATCCTCTGGTACTTCTCCTGTCCCTATTAATAATGCAAAGATCATCACCAGAGGCTCAGCAATCTCCTCCCTCAGTAGCCTGGAGTATACCTTGTCCAGACCCGGCAACTTATCTAACTTAATGCTTTTCAAAAGCTCCAGCACATCTACTTTCTTAATGTCTATATGCTTTTTTGTTTCAGTCTGATATAAGTCATTCCCACAATTCCCAAGGGCCTTTTCCCTCGTGAATACCGAAGCAAGGTATTCATTAAGTACCTCTGCTACCTCCTCCAACTCCATGCACACATGTTTCCACTATTGCACCTGATTGGCCCTATTCTCACACGGCTCATCCTCTTGCTCTTCACATACATGTAGAATGCCTTGGGGTTTTCCTTAATTCTGCTCGCCAAGACCTTCTCATGGCCCCTTCTAGCTCTTCTAATTTCATTCTTAAGTTCCTTCCTGGCTACCTTGTAATTTTCTAGAGCTCTAACAGTACCTAGTTTCTTGAACCTTTCGTAAGCTTTTCCTTTTCTCTTAACTAGATTTTCTACATCCTTTGTACACCATGGTTCTTTTACACTACCATCCTTGTCTCAATGGAATATACCTATGCAGAAGTCCATGCAAATATTCCCTGAACATTTGCCACATTTCTGCGGTGCATTTCCCTGAGACCGTCTGCTCCCAAGTTCCTGCCTAATAGCATCACATTTCCCCCTACCCCAATTAAATGTTTTCCCAATTGTCTGCTCCTATCCTCTCCAGCTCTATGGTGAAGGAGGTAGAGCTGTGGCTGTGAACATCTGTAGGTGTGAACTTCCCATGATTCAGGACATTTACAAGGACAGACGTGTAAAAAGGGCCTGTAGGATCTTTGGGGACCCAAACCATCCCAACCACAATCTATTGCAGCTGCTACCAACTGGGAAGCAGTACTACAACATAAAAGCCAGGACCAACAGGCTCCGGGACAGCTTCTTCCACCAGGCCATCAGACTGATGAACTCGCGCTGATTTGAGTGTACTCTATATTACATTGACTCTTCTACTTATTATTGCACTTTGCACATTTAGATGGAGACGTAACGAAAAGATTTTTACTCCTCATATATGTGAAGGATGTAAGAAATAAAGTCAATTCAATTCTATTCAATACCACCAAAATGCCCTCTCGCCGAGAGATCTGACACCCAACCAGGCTCCTTTCCCAATACCAGATCAAGTACAGCTTCTCCTCTAACTGGCTTATATTGCATCAGGAAACCTTCCTGAACACACCTACCACCATCCACCCTATCCAAATCCATTTTGTAAGGAGATGCTAGTCAATATTATTTCTAATTTAAATCTTGAGAAAACAGGCGGTATGTCTACAGAGCCAGTGTTTTGCTCCGGGTGTCATGTGTGCGATTTCCAGGAGACTCCCAGATTCTCTGATGGCAACATCTGAGCCAGGTGCATCAAGGTGCAGTTCCTTAGAGACCATGTTAGGAAACTGAAGCTGCAGCTCGATAACCTTCAGCCTGTTAGGAAAAGTGACAGTCAGGAGCTACAGGGAGGTAGCCACCCCAAGGCTACAGGAGACGGATAAATGGGTGACTGGCAGGAGAGGGAAGGGGGAACATCAAAGAGTGGAGAGCACCCCTGTGGCCATCCCTCTCAACAATAAATACTCCATTTTGAGTACAGCTGAGGGAAGCAACAGCAACCGTGTCTCTGGCACTGATTCTGGCCCTGTGGCTCAGAAGGCTAGGGAACTGAAAAGGATGGCAGCAGTAATAGGGGACTGTATGGTCAGGGGGACAGGTAGGCGATTCTGAAGATGCAAAAAGGAAAGACAGATGGTACTTTGCCTCTCAGAAGCCAGAGTCCGAGATGTTTCCAGACGCGTCCACAATATCCTGAAATGGGATTGTGAGCAGGCAGAAGACGTGGTACATATTGTTACCAACGACATAGGAAGAAAAAGGGAGGAGTCTAGAAAACAAGTGTGAAGAGTTAGGCAGGGAGCTGAGAAGCAGGATGTAAAGGACATTAATCTTGGGTTTGCTGCTTGCGTCATGCAACAGTGAGGATAGGAATAGAATGAGGTGGCAGATAAATGTGTGGCTGAAGAACTGGAGTACGGGGTAAGGATTTAGATTTCTGGATATTTGGGACCTCTTCTGAGGCAGGTGGACCCATACAAAAGGGAAGGATTACACTTGAATCCGAAGGCGACCAATATTCTTGCAGGCAGAATTACTAAAGTTGTTGGGAGTTGTTTAAACTAATATGGGAGGGCAATGGGAACCAGTGTGATAGAGCTGAGAATGAGCCAGCAGGTTTACAAGTAGATGATGGGTGTAACGTGAATGTAAAGAAGGACAAGCCAATGATTGGGTACAAATGCAGACAGAGCAAAGAGTTAAATTGTACCACTAAGGCAAAATTTAAAAGGGCAAAGAATGCAGGACTGAAAGTGCTGTATTTAAATACATGTAGCATTTGGAATAAGGTGGACAAACTCATGGCGTAATTAGAGATTGGTCAGTATGACATTGTGGATATTATTGAGTTGCGACTGAAAGAAGGTCATAGTTGGGAATTTAACATCAAAGTACATAACTTGTATCAAAAGGACAAGCAGGAAGGCATAGACAGTGGTGTGGCTCTGTTGGTAAGAGACAGAATTACATCTTTAGAAAGAGGTGACATAGGGTCAGAGAATGTTGAATCTTTGTGGGTGGAGTTAAGAAATTGCAAGGTAAAAACAACCATTATGGGAATACTATATAGGCCTCCATATAGTAGCCAAGGTGGGGGGGGGGTTGCAATTGCAAAGGGAACTGAAAAAGGTATGCAATAAGGCTAATGACACAAATGTAATGGGGTACTTTAATATGCAAAGGGCTGGGAAAATCAGGCTGGTGTTAGATCACGAGAGAGGGAATTTTTTGATTGCCTAGGAGATGGCTTTTTAGAGCAGCTTGTGCTTGAGCCTGCTCAGGGAAAGGCTATCTTAGATTGGGTGTTGTATAATAACCCAGATCTTATTGGGGAGTTTAATGTAAAGGAACCCTTAGGAATCGGTGATCATTATATGATTGAATTCATACTGCAGTTTGAGAGGGAGAAGCATAACTCACATGTATCTGCATTGCAATGGAATAAAGGGAATTACA
The DNA here is from genome assembly GCF_030028105.1 of Mobula birostris. Taxonomy (NCBI): domain Eukaryota; kingdom Metazoa; phylum Chordata; class Chondrichthyes; order Myliobatiformes; family Myliobatidae; genus Mobula; species Mobula birostris. Next base: position 45,698,463 of record NC_092384.1, read on the forward strand.
GAGGCATGAGAGAGGAGATTGCTGAGGTGAATTGGAGGAGGATACTGGCAGGGATGACGGCAGAGCAGAGATGGATGAAGTTTCTGAGAATAGTTCACAATGCGCAGGATAGATATGTCCTACAGAGGAAAAATTTTCACAAATGGCAGGGGTAAGCAAACGTGGCTAACAAAGGAAGTTAAGAACTGCATACACGTCAAGGAAAGGGCAACAGTGAGTGGGTGATTGGAAATTTTTAAAATCCAACAAAAGGCAACTAAAAAAGCTATAAGAAGGGAAAAGATGAAATATGAGGGCAGACTAGCCAATAATATTAAGTAAGATGCCAAACATTCTTTCAGTTACATACAGAGTAAAAGGGAGTTGAGAGTTGATATGGACCAGTGGAAAATTATGCTGGTGAGATAGTAATGGTGTCAAAGAAATGGCAGATGAACATAATAAATACTTTGCATCTGTCTTCACTGTGGAAGACACTAGCAGTGTGCCAAAGATCCATGAGGGTCAGGGAGCAGGAGTGAGTGCCATTGCTATAACAAAGGAAAAAGTGCTAGGCAAACTCAAAGGTCTTAAGTTGGATAAATCACCTGGGCCAGATGGACTACATCCCAGAGTCCTGAGAGAGGTTGCTAAAGAGATAACGAATGCATTGGTCATGATCTTTCAAGAATCACTTGATTCTGGCATGGTCCCGGAGGACTGGAAGATTGCAAATGCTACCCCACTCTTTAAGAAGGAAGGAAGGCAAAAGAAAAGAAATTATAGGCCAGTTAGCCTAACCTCTGTGGTTGGGAAAGTGTTGGAGTCCATTATTAAGGATGAGGTTTTGAGGCACTTGGAAACTAATGATAAAATAAGTCAAAGTCAGCATGGTTTCTGTAATGGGAAATCGTGCCTGAAAGATCTTTAGAACAGAGGTAAGGAGGCAACTTTCAGCCAGAGAGTAGTAAATCTGTGGAATGCTCTGCCACAGACAGCAGTGGAGGCGAAGTTTGTGCGTATATTTAAGGCAGAAGTTGATCGTTTCATGATCGGTCAGGGATCAAAGGATATGGCGAAAAGACAGGTGTATGGGATTGAGTGGGATCCAGGAGCAGACTCAATGGGCTTTGTGGCTTACTTCTGCTCCTATATCTTATGGTCTTAATATTAAGAAAGTTAAAATCACTCATCACAACAACCCTATTAGTTTTGCACCATTCCAGAATCTGCTTCCCTATCTGCTCCTCAATGTCTCTGTTACTATTGGGGAAGGTCTATAAAAAACACACAGTAGAGTTATTGCCCCCTTCCTGTTTTTGACTTCCACTCACACTGACACAGTAGACAATCCCTCCATGGCTCTTCTTTTCTGCAGCCATGATACTATCCCTGATTAGCAATGTCATGTGCCCACATCTTTTGCCTCCCTCCCTGTCCTTCTTGAAACATCTAAAGCCCAGCACACTCAGTAGCCATTCCTGCCCCAGTCATCCAAGTCTCTGTAATGGCCACAACATCATCATTCCACGTATTGATCCACGCTATAAGTTCATCTGACTCGCTTATGATACTCCTTGCATTAAAATAGACACATCTCAAACCATCTGGCTTGAGTACATCTTTGTTCTATTATCTGCCTATCCTTCCTCACAAACTCCCTACAAGTTGCCTCTACTTGTGCGCCAACCACCCCAACCTCTGCCTCTTCATTTCTGTTCCCACCCCCCTCCAAATCTAGTTTAAACCCTACCTAATAGCATTAGCAAACCTCCCTCCCAGGATATTGGTTCCCCTCCAGTTCAGGTGCAACTATCTCACTTGTACAAGTCACCCCTTCCCCAGAAAAGGTTCCAATGATCCAAGAACTTGAAACCCTGCCTCCTGTACCATCTCCTCAACCACTCATTCATCTTCCTGTTCTGGCCTTCTCTAGCTTGTTGCACCGGAAGTAATCCAGAGATTACCACTGTGGAGGTCCTGTTCTTCAGCCTCCTTCATTACTTCCTAAATTTACTGCACAGGACCTCTACCCCTCTCCTGCCTATGTCATTAGTACCAATATGTACCACAACCTTTGGCTGCTCACCCTCCCCTTCAAGAATATTCTGCAACCACTCAGAGGCATCCTGGATCCCAGCACCCAGGAGGCAACACACTATCCTGGCATCTCTTTTGCTGCTGCAGAATCTCCTATCTGTCCCCCAACTATCCAGTCCCCTATGACTATTGCTCTGCCCAACTTCACCCTACCCTTCTGAGGCTTCGAGCTGATCACAGTGCTATTGGTCTGGCTGCTGCTGCCTTGCCCAGACAGGTCTTCCCCCTCAGCAGTATCCAAAGGGGTATACCTTTGCTTGCTGATAACTTCAATCACATACCCTCAAGCTCTGAAACTCAATGATTCAAACTTAATTTGTCCAGTTTATGAATTAATTTCATTTTTAAAATCACTATTCCTTTATTTCTCTATATATTTCTCTCTTAATCTAATCAACGTCTATTCAAAGGCGGAACAAAACAAGTTCATTCTTCAGGTCAATGACCTGGCAAGTCAGAGGTAAAATCATTAACTTGAAACTTTAACTCTCCAGAGAGACTATCTGATTTGTTGAGAATTTCCAACATTTTCCGTTTTATATCATATTTCCGGCATCTGCAGTTTTTGACTTTTCAGTCCCAGAGAATAAGGATATATGCCACTTCCTGCTTGGGACAATGAATTAGGCTAATGCATTCATTGCAAAGGAGGCAAGTACACATTTAGGCTTGCATTACCATAGATTGAGTATTACCTATTGCAGTTACAACGAACCTTCCTTCTTCACATTTCCTCAGTTTATTTCTTGGTCCTGTACTGTTCATCTCAGCAAGATCTCAGATGGTCTGTTCTCCTCACATACCATTTTCAACTCAAATTCCACTAACCCCCTGATCAAAAAGAGTGCAAGAAATTGTTAAAATCTATTTATCTATTGAAGTAAAATTTTATGAGTTATCCACAAAAGAATATGAAGACAATATTATTTGGTCATAATATTTATCATTACCCTACAGAAAATGTAATCCAGTACATGAAATATATTTCATGCAAACAGTTCAGGTGGATACACCATTGGGTGGCAGGGTGGACATACATCTCTACCAAAAGAGGTGCAAGGCACTCCTTCTCTCCACTGGCCTGCAGGCTACCCTTGGGCAAAGTGTATCATCTGCTTAGTCCCCCGATCAAGGTCACAAGAAACCTTGGGAACAGGTGATGGATGATTGTATGAGCAGCTGGTACATATAACAAGTCCTGGTTATGTGAGCACTGACACCAGGCAGACAGTCTCTGAAGAGTATTGATAATGGCTGGGGTCACCTGTATTGTAAAGACACTGCCCAGAAGAAGGCAATGGCAGACCACTGCTGTAGAAAAATTTGCCAAGAACAATCATAGTCATGGATAAGACCATGTTTGCCCACATCAATACAACATGGCACATAATGATGATGATGGATACACCATGAAGACAACAGATGATAATCTCTTGCAATTGTGAGATTTCAAATACTGTATGATGATCTGACATTAGAACTCTGCACCTCAAGTAGTATCATGAATTACAACTGACAAATATAACATCTCACCTGAAAGACAGTTTCCAATAATACACTCACCTAGTCAACTAGCTTTACTTCTTAGACTGGAATTTGAATATTGTCTTCTAGGGTAGAACTGAATGTGATTAACTGTGCCATGCTAACACGATCAAAGGCAAGTTAGTTATGTTTACAGCATTGTTACTGTTTAGCAAAACTTTCTATTTATTCAAAAGAGCTGAGCATATTTTATTGCTATAAAGGAAAAAGTATCTTGATTATGTTGTCACACTTCATGAAATATGGGTTGTCAATAGTCAAAATATAATTTCAATATAATGTTAAAAATACCCAAATTTTGGGAAATAGTCAGTCTGTTCCAATTGGTGTATCCAGTCTATTAGGATTGTGCTGGTTCTTAACAGATCAATCTTGTTCCCTCTCCTCATTTCTCTGGAACTTAATCTCATTCACATTCCTATCTATTTCCCTTTGATTCTTTTCTCACTTACTTACTCGAAGGGTGATTTACAGTAACTAATTCGTTTACCAGCTCATCTTTGGGATATGAGAATTAACTGTAGCATACAGTCACAAGAGGAAAATCCACACAAGTTAGGATCAACTATAAAATATAGGAGCAGAATTAGGCCACTCGGCCCATCGAGTCTGCTCCACCATTTGACCATGGCTGATTTATGTTCCCTCTCAACCCCATTCTCCTGCCTTCTAACTGTAACCTCGGACACCATTATTAACAACAAACCTATCAACCTCTGCTTTAAATATACCCAATAACTTGGCCTTCAAAGCCATTTGTGGCAATGAATTCCACAGATTCACCATCCTCTGGGTAAAGAAATTCCTCCTCATCTCTGTTTTAGAATGACATACTTCTATTCTGAGGCTGTGCCCTCTGGTGCTAGATTCTCTCACAGTTGGAAACATCCTCACCATGTACACTCTATATAGGCCTTTCGATATTACATAGGTTTCGATGAGATTCCTCCTCATAATTTGAAAATCTGTTGATCTGAGTCCCTAGCTATACTGCAGCAAAAAAATTGTTTATATCCATGATAATAAATTGTTTCCTGCAGACCAATAATATACTGTTGTGTGTTCTTGTCTGGCCACTCTTTATACTTACTTGTTTGTATACTTATTCTTTTAGTGTAATATCTGCGTCATGCACTCTTCTCACTGCTGCCATCAGGAAGAAGGTACAGAAGCCTCAGGACTCACATTTCCAAGTTCAGGAACAGTTATTACCCCTCAACTATCAGGCTCTTGAACCAGTGGGGATAACTTCATTCAATTTCACTTGCCTCATCACTGAACTATTCCCACAACCTATGGACTCACTTTTGAGGACCCCTGATGCTCTTGATAATTATTGCTTATTTATTTATTTTTCTTTTTTCTGTTTTGTATTTGCACAGTTTGTTCTCATTTGCACATTGGTTGTTCGTCCAACCTGTTGAGCATGGTCTTTCATTACTTCTTTTATGGTTCTTGGATTTACTGATTATGCCCACAAGAAACCAAATCTGAGGGTTGTATATGGTGACGTATATGTGTTTTGATAATAAATTTACTTTGAACTTTGGACTTCAACAAGTATTTCCTCACCAGGAAGAATACTCAGACAATGTGCTTTCAGACTGACCCAGGTTCCAGTAACATTAACCATGATTTTCCATTCGGACAATTAGCTCCACATAAGCAAACAGCTAACCTTCATATATCTCATCACTTTAATGTTACACAAAGTATTGGGATGTTATGTTGCGCAAAGTTCTCCAAGGAGTGGTTCACACCAGAAAAAAAAAACTTCTTCCATCTGGTATCCTGTGGCTTTCTGTTCAGATAGGTTAATTGGACAAATTGCTTTATTTTTCAGGCAAACAATTCAGGGATTGTGATGGTAAATTTTTATCCCAACTTTATTTCCTGTAGAGAAACTGCTACATTATCCCAAGTTGCAGGTTAGTATGACAACAAGCCATTTTAATAAAAGACCTGTTAAAATTCTCTGTGTGTTCTCTGAACTCCTTTCTGTTGTATTTTAGACCACCTTGACCATATTAGAGATGTCGCTGGTGCAGATCATGTGGGCATCGGCAGTGACTTCGATGGTTTTGAAAGGTACGTGAGTGGAAGTTGTTTTTGATTTCTCATCATAGCTTCTCATTCATTTGTTGAAACAATAATGCCCTTTATTTGCTTCTTAAAGAGGACCCACAGGTTTGGAAGATGTTTCAAAATTTCCTGATTTGATTGCTGAGCTTCTTTCGCGTAACTGGACTGAAAATGAAATTAAAAACCTGCTTGGTTTAAACATTTTACGAGTCCTTAAGAAAGCTGAAGAAGTGAGTAACTTATTACAAACATGTTCACAACATTAAGCTTCATAATCACATAAGGATATACATAATCTCTAATTTGAGTAAAAATAAAAGTATACTAAATTGTTAATCAGTGATATATTACTATATTTACATCACACCCAACCCATAGTCTGTTTGCTACTTTATAAATAAATGTTTACTTATGGTCATTTATTTCTTTTCAATGAAGTTCAGGCTATTTTTAAAGGGTAGTTTCCACTTATTCCACTCTGTTGAGGCCCTGGCATAGCATTTGGCATGAAAGATAGCAATTTGTTTTCATTTGGTCACAAGGATATACATAACAGCCTCATAGTGTGGTACCTGTGATGTTCTCTTATCTCTACTATTCCTCTGTTCCGTACCTGCTTAAAAGTTGTAACATTGCTAACTTCTGCCATTTTTTATTTAATAAAATCATCATCCTTTGACATGAACCCTTGTTTGTCTCTCCACGGGTACTGCTGGATCTGCTGAGCACTTAAAGATCTCTGTTCTTACTACAGACTTCGCTCATTCACATTATTGTACTATTGCATAAAATTAATAGCTATTCCTTCTGCCCACTTCTGAGTGCCCAGTGTTGCTGTGAGAATGATCAGGGAACCACACTATGAGGCTGTTATGTTCATCCTTGTGTCAAATTGAAGACAAGTGTTTCATTTTATATGCTTGCTCAATAAAGTGCCTTATAGATGTACAGACATCCCACCCTGCAAAAACTCATTTCAGGGAGGTAGCACCATCAACTTGCAGGAGACTCCCGGAACTTCCGGGAGAGGTGGAATGTCTGCAATAGAGTAGCTCCTTAGCAGCTGACTTCTTTTACTAATGGCCCAAGGTCTGCTATATTTACATTTATGGGCGAGCACATTTCGATCAAATTGCAAGGAAGCTTAGGATAGCATACACCAATAAGGGCAATATGGGGTGTTATCAACACATTCTGATAACAAGGATGCGTCCCGCTACAAATTCCCATGCTGCAAGTCTTGACTACACTTGGACAGTGCCGCGCACACTGCCTCCTCCGCTCCTTTTGCCATTGTGTGCAGGTGGAGGAGTTATAAGGCATGGGGACTACGTGTTGCACGGGCTTCGCCCTGGAGCACAGATAGCAATTCTGTCTCTCCATCATTCCTGCTGTGTATTGTGCCCATTGGTACCACTGGCTAGTACGCGTCTGTTGCCACTGCAAAGAGGTAACTGTTGCGCTCCGCTTACTCCTTTCTTTTAAGGTTTGCGGAGTCCGAACATTCCTATGCCATATCGGCCAAATTAATGGTTTCCAAGTCCGTACAGAGGTTTGTGGGTGTATCATCCCAAGGGGCAAGACTGGTCGCTCCCAAGTCATCCTCACTGTCTGAAGGAGTACTGCTATCCACAACCCCACCCTTAGGGTCATCAGACCTGTTCTCAAAACCAAAAACTTCCCTTATCATCTGATCAAACTCCTGTGGTACAGTGACAACTTCTTGTTCTTCTTGTCTGTCCCCTGCTATCCATTCCTCTTCACCACTTACCTCAGGCTCCACACCTGACTGTACCTGCGGGACTGCTCTGGTCTCTGGTGCAGTGATTGAGATGGGCATTGCGTCCAAAACAGTGGTTCGGAACAGTATGGTCGTAAATGAGTTGCCTTCCACTTCTTGCTCAGTCTCCAGTCTCCACCTTTTTAACTGATTCTCTACATAAGCTGCTGGATTCTCAGTATCCCCCAGCGGATCCCCTTTCAAAGCTTTGGGGTCCACTTTGGGTGGGTAAAGCTTCCTGAGGGCCTGCCATACCTTCTGCCTCACTTGGTCAAAGCTGGTCCCGTCAATCATTGGGCTGAATGCATTTAGTAGTCCAGCCGTTTCCATCAGCTCTTTTAATTTGGAGGTTCCCATCAACCTTATCAGCAGTGCCTTCCAATCTCCCACAGCCAATAACCGTCCCGTAGTTTCTTCTTCAAAGGCTGTAATCCACTTCCCTGCTCCTTCATGTAAGCTAGGCAGGGTATTTTTCAGCCCTTCCAGGTCCTGGGAGCCCCAAGGAACACACTGTACATGTCCTGACCCTTTTACTAACAACGGCATCATTTTTTCCTTCTCTCCCCGTATTCTGATTTTCCTCCTCACCCGACTCCTCCTCGGTATCCCAGACTTTAAACTTTCCCCCAGTTCTAGTTCTCCTGATAATACAGGGCATTGTTTAAGAGTTCCCTTCTCGTAATAAGGGGGAGGGGTTTCTACATTTCTCAGGTCTGGGTATAGAGTCGGCTCTTTATTCTGTTTCTCCTGTGGTTTACCAGACTGCTTTTCTTGTTTCTCAGTGTCTTCTTTACTTGCTACTGATATTCTTCCTTTCTTTCTCAATCTTTCTCCCTCCATCCTAAAGAGTTTTAACACTTCTATCTCCCATTTTCTTTTTTTTTCTCTTTTCTTGGATTTATGTCTTGGTTTGTAATTTTTAATCAGCGCCTCCATTTCCTCACATAAACTTACATCAAATGTTCCTTCTTTCGGCCACTTGGTGACCAGATTTTTGGTTCTTTTTTTCCATTATTCTGAAATTTCCGCGATCTTACCTTGACACACCGGGAATATTTTACTCTATTTCTACCACTGTTCCTTTCCCTGTCATATTGTTCTTCCCATTTCGAAGGTATTCTTAACATCTCACACCTTGGTAATACTATTTTTTGTAACCTATTTCTCTATCTAGCCTTATGGTTTCTTCTCACCCGCATCTAAATTATCTACTTAAGCTATCCTTATCTTCTATTCTGTTCTGCCCGTGCAGACCCCTTTCTCGGGCAGTATCCACAGAACTTTCTTTTTGCACCTCCTCTATTCAGACCCTTACTTTTCTTAAGGCGGTATTCACGAGGATTTTCTCTTTTGCACCTCGCCTATTCAGACCCTTACTTTTCTTAAGGCAGTATTTACGAGGATTTTCCCTTTTTTTCTTTCTTTCCCTGCCCGTTCAGACCTTCGTCTCGTACAAAGCAGTATCCACAGGGACTTACCAACACCACGTGGAATTTTTCTTACTTAACTTCTCGTTACCTTATTCATACTCACCCCCGTCACTGCAGTGTTCTTGATTAATCCTCCGAGCCTCCTTTTAACCCTCAATTCTGCCAGATTCTTTGAATCGGAGAGACCCTTCTGCAGTTGTTTCACACTTCTGAGTCCCCGAGATCTCCCCAAAAACCAACAGAATTCTCAGTCCAAATTGTCGCTAAGAAGCGCTTACCTTTGTTCAGGTGCACCCTGAATTCTGTTAGCTCTGTGGAGATCCCCCAGGGACCAGGAAGCACCCTCAATCTGCCGTTTCCTTCTTCCACGGGTCTCTTCCCGATCCTGCCGACTACACCAGTTTTGTCGTGGTTTTACAAATGACAAGGAGGTGCCGAAGATTCTCCAAGAAATTTTAAACTTTAATTTGCAAATCAATTAAAGCTGAGACAGACAGTGGGCTAGGCTCTGTAAGTCTGCCACCGAATGCCCCCCTGTCCGTTTCACACAGCATTTTTATAGGCCTCCTTCTGGGTTAACAGCATTAGCATATCACTGTAAGTTTTACTCTAGCCAATAAATCAATTACTCTTATCTCTCTTACTTGGCTACATTCGTTTTTCTCAAGGGGTCAAAAGTACATTCTAACTAATGAATCAATGGTTACATGTGAAATACTATAGTAATCCTTACACACTCAATAATAGACACTTAATGCATAGTAAAGGCATGGTCAACATCTGAGTAAACACTTGATGCACAATAAGAGCACACTAAAATAAACACTTAGAAAACAGAGTGCTACAATGTTTTCCAATAGAAGGAGCTTAAGAAGGAAATTAGGAGAGCCAGAAAGGGCCATGAGAAGGCCTTGGCAGGCAGGATTAAGGAAAACCCCAAGGCATTCTATAAGTATGTGAAGAGCAAGAGAATAAGACATGAAAGAATAGTACCTATCAAGTGTGACAGTGGAAAAGTGTGTATGGAACCGGAGGGAATAGCAGAGGTACTTAATGAATACCTTACTTCAGTATTCACTATGGAAAAGGTTCTTGGTGATTGTAGGGATGACCTGCAGCAGACTGAAAAGCTTGAGCATGTAGATATTAAGAAAGAGGATGTGCTGGAGCTTTTGGAAAGCATCAAGTTGGATAACTCGCCGGGACTGGATGAGATGTACTCCAGGCTACTGTGGGAGGTGAGGGAGGAGATTGCTGAGCCTCTGGCAATGATCTTTGCATCATCAATGGAGACGGAAGAGGTTCCAGAGGATTGGAGGGTTGCAGATGTTGTTCCTTTATTCAAGAGAGGGAGTAGAGATAGCCCAGGAAATTATAGACCAGTGAGTTTTACCTCAGTGGTTGGTAAGTTGATGGAGAAGATCCTGAGAGGCAGGATTTATGAACATTTAGAGTGCTATAATATGATTAGGAGTAGTCAGCATGGCTTTGTCAAGGACAAGTCGTGCCTTACGAGCCTGATTGAATTTTTTGAGGATGTGACTAAACACATTGATGAAGGAAGAGCACTAGATGTAGTGTATATGGATTTCAGCAAGGCATTCGATAAGGTACCCCATGCAAGTCTTATTGAGAAAGTAAGGAGGCATGGGACCCAAGGGGACATTGCTTTGTGGATCCAGAACTGGCTTGCCCACACAAGGCAAAGAGTGGTTGTAGATGGGTCATATTCTGCATGGAGGTCGGTCACCAGTGGAGTGCCTCAGGGATCCGTTCTGGGACCCTTACTGTTCGTGATTTTTATAAATGACCTGGATGAGGAGGTGGAGGGATGAGTTAGTAAGTTTCTGATGATACAAAGGTTGGGGGCGTTGTGGATAGTGTGGAGGGCTGTCAGAGGTTGCAGCAGGACATTGATAGGATGCAAAACTGGGTTGAGAAGTGGCAGATGGAGTTCAACCCAGATAATTGTGAAGTGGTTCATTTTGGTAGGTCAAATATGATGGCAGAATATAGTATTAATGGTAAGACTCTTGGCAGTGTGGAGGATCTGAGGGATCTTGGCGACCGAGTCCATAGGATACTCAAAGCAACTGCACAGGTTGACTCTGTGGCTAAGAAGGCATATGGTGTATTGGCCTTCATCAATCGTGGAATTGAATTTTGGAGCCAGCTATATAGGACCCTGGTCAGACCACACTTGGAGTACTGTGCTCAGTTCTGGTTTCCTCACTACAGGAAGGATGTGTAAACCAGAGAAAGGGTCCAGAGGAGATTTACAAGGATGTTGCCTGGATTGGGAGCATGCCTTATGAGAATAGATTGAGTGAACTCGGCCTTTTCTCCTTGGAGCGACAGAGGATGAGACATGACCTGACAAAGGTGTATAAGATGATGAGAGGCATTGATCGTGTGGATAGTCAGAAGCTTTTTCCCAGGGCTGAAATGGTTGCCACAAGAGGACACAGGTTTAAGGTGCTGGGGAGTAGGTACAGAGGAGATATCAGGGGTAAATTTTCAACTCAGACGGTGGTGAGTGCGTGGAATGGGCGGTCAGCAACAGTGGTGGAGGCGGATACGATAGGGTCTCTTAAGAGACTTTTAAATAGGTACATGGAGCTTATAAAATAGGGGGCTATGGGTAAGCCTAGTAATTTCTAAGGTAGGGACATGTTCAGCACAACTCTGTGGGCCGAAGGGCCTGCATTGTGCTGTAGGTTTTCTATATTTTTCTATGAGAAGGAGGGGAATGATGGAAACAATAAGAGCTCTTGAACTGAAATCTGGTGTCTTTGGAAATGCTCAAAAATGCACTACAAATATTATTGTGGGAGGGGAAATAACATTATAACAACACAGTATGATGATGTTTTGCCCCCAAAAATTCTGTCCAATTGCACTTAAGATCCTACTAAATTAAATATTATTACAATGGCATCCATGAAGTTCACCAGGTAAAATTCTGCTTTTCAGGTAAGCCAGCAGCTTCGGAAAGCCAACAAGCCATCAAATGATGTCATTTCTCAGGATCGGGTGCAGAGTGTATGCAGAACATTTCTCGGCTATCCATCTGCAGCTTCTCCCCATCTCTGCACTCTTCACATTCTCAGCATGATCATGTTCATTGCTTCCTTAATAGTTAAACTTATTAATTAAATGTAACATTAAGAATAGATTAATAGCATTTAATGTACAGAGGACACATCTAAAGAAGATTAATACAATAGTAGAGTTGGGGAAAAAATAGATTTACTCTGAACATATCTCCTTGTAATCATAGACTCCAAGTGTCTGTACATTAACTAGCCAATCCATACTTCAGTGGAAAATCAGCAAGAGCAGCCAATAAGATGACAACAAAAAGGAGCTTTTAAACTTTCAGACTGTGGATTAAGCTCAAAGCAAAAAAATTAAGAAAATGTGCAAGTTAATTTTAAAAACATGAAATTTTAAAATATTCTGAGATTCATCTGCAAAAGTTAGTTTTTCTGGTTTAAAGGTGCTCAGTAGTGAACGAAGGATTCAAGAATGATCTCTGCTACAGATAATGAATGAATCCTAAGTGACCCAGTTACCTAATACAGTGTGCAGAAAAAGTAGTGTGGAAAATTCTTTTTGCTAACAAAGAAAATGTATTCAAAGACACAATTTACATGATTTATTTTCTGCCACAGAAATACTGTAGAATTGTCAGAGAGTAAAAATAGTTTATCCTTAGGCATTGACTTAAAGGAGGATAAACTAGATAGGGAAGGGTTAAACTGAAAGATGAAGATTTGTTGTCAATCATTTTCACATATTATTAAAAGAGAGGTGTGGGGCAAAGCTGGCAGCAGTTAGATGAGATTAATCTGTACAGATGGGGACCAACACTAGAGTAAGTTGCATCCAGAATTAGGTTAAAGTCGATTACACGTAAGCTGAATTTACAGCTAAAAGTTGTGAAGAATGTTAAAAGAACAAAGGCAGCAGCAGGACAAGATTATTATTATTTGTAGCATTTTCTTGTCAAAACCCTCCATCAGATAATTCTTTTATAATTGTAATAATCTTGTTATACTCTTTTGTAATTATTCTTCATTTAATTAGTTATAGTGTTACTTAATTTCAATAAACCTTTGAAAAGTATTCTGTGTGCTACTCTAGCTTTATTCCATCCGGATGGATTCAGTGCCAAACACCAGACATCAAGCATTAGGAGATACTACATAGAGGATGGAGGAGATGGGATCTCTACAAACTGTCCAGTTCAGTGGAATTGTCGTCCACAGTTGGAGATTAAGCAACTAAAAGCTCTGCAAACCCATCATCGGGTTATGCGGAAATTCTACCTGTCCTTGAATACTGACATCATTACAGGTCATTCCCAGGTTATGGCAGGATTCTGTACCCGTGAACTGTTCATAACTTGAACAGTCAGCAAGTCTGAAATGTGGCCACAAATTAAATCCATGCTGTCAGTCTCCCAAATGCTCACTTACATGTATGTGTCTGTACATTGATGGACATACATGAACTGTGTCTGCAGCATCTGTACTATCTTTAAGAGTAGAGCCAAGTTGTTATGTTGACATTAATAAGGTGTTTCCCTGCTTTCTAGCACAGTGAAAATTCTCACTTGTAATCTTCTGAATTATTTATTCCCACTGGTAAATGAAGACCTGCTGGCACTTCAGTGTACTTTTAGATCATATTGTGGAATAACTGACAGTATAATAACATATTTTCTTACGAAATAGAAAGAGGTCATTGAGCCCAGAGTCACATTGGCCCAGCTGTCTTCATTACCTGCAACAGTATATAGTGTCGCTGACCTAACAAGCTCCTTTGAACCTAGAATTTGCAAGACCTTGGGGAAGTTATTGGTATGTTTTGGCCCAATTTCTGACCATTTACTATCAAAACAGAAGGAAGTTATCACTTCAACTTTACTTAGTAGAAATTTACATTTAATAATATTCTGAGCAGAATGTCACTATTTAATATTCTGGCCTGGATAAACAGTATATTGTTATTCTTCATTTCCTTCAACATACTCTTCAAAGTTGTTCCAAACACAATCATTAATATACACAAAACGACAACTACTGGGATTAGCATGAATGCAAAACATGCAATTTCAGTCTTTTTAATATATGTATTTAAATGCAGCAGCCATTCACCACCCTCATGAGCAGTAAAGATTCTGAATATTCTGATTTTGAGTTTTGGAAGATTAGGTTTGGATGAGGTGCTACACTGAGGTATAAACTATTCCAATAAGTTATTTTTACCCTAATGCCTTTGCTGTCTGACTTATTGGCTAGATTTTCCTGAAGCAGGACATCTTATTGCTTGTCCTGTTGATCGAGCTTGTTCATGTAATATATTTTTTTAAATCCCCACAAAGTCACTAGAAATGTGAGCAGACATCAACAGAGTGAGAGCAACAAGGTTTCCTGATGAATTGCACACCTACATTGTATCCACTTAAATTTATTTTATTTTGAGATACAGCTTGGTAACTGGTCCTTCCTGCCAAACGAGCCCACACTGTCCAACACACCCATGTGACCAATTAACTTACTAACCTGTACATCTTTGGAATATGGGAAGAAACTGGAGCATCCACAAGAAAAACTGCCTGGTTTCAGACAGAACATACAAATTCCTTACAGACAACGGTGGAATTGAACCCCTGTCTCTGGCACTGTAATGGTGTTATGTTAACCACCAGGCTACCGTGCCACCCAAAGGTGTTGATCTCACTTAATGACTGAGATAAACTCATTGATATGCCAATAGTAAAGAGGGCAGGTTAAAGTGTCAAATCAGGAACAATAAATGTGAAATAAAAGACTAGATTGTGTTTTATTTTCTCTTTTTTTTGAAAATTTAAAGCATATTTACTCAAAATTCTGTATCTACAGATTGATAACCTGATGGATCTAAGATGCCACATTCATCTGTCAGGCAACAGAAGTTGATTTTATAATTACTAACAATTATCAAGTCATTAAAAAGACAATTATTAGACCTAATTCCTTGTGCCAAATTTAATGAATAATGAAATGCAAGCTTCTTAAGAAAATTGCAAAGGTTAAAACCAAGAAATATTCTTATGAAAACATTGCAGAAATCAAAGTCAATTCCCAAATCATGAAATCTCTCTTCCTTGTTATAAGTTGCTGACTGATTTGTACATTAATAACTGCATGTGTAATTCAGACATGTTATTGTCTCAGCAGAATCATAATTAGCTGTTATTTTACTTTGGGAAATGCTGAAGGATGCCTCAGAAAATAGGCTTTCAACATCTACAATTTGGCAAAGTAACCAGCATTTATTGAAATACTGCTAATGCACTCCAAAGTTTCATCAAGCAGTGATCAACATGAAAAGGTCAAATTTTTTTAAAGTTTTTTAAAATCTTCTACTTAGCTAAAACAATCCATTTCAGAAAATAAGAACTCTGGCTGATTTCATAGCCTGAAACTATCTGGAACAAATCAATTTTGAAATTTTCAAAATTGTAGTTTCAATTTATGTCAATTCTCAAATGCCAGTACTGTATTCTGGATAATGTGTTCCATATCTCTGTTTACTGGATTTAGTTATTTATGTGTACACAAATTTTTGAAATTTATAAAATTTTGGTAATTATCTATCATATTGCAATCATATTAATATATATACCACCAGACAAAGAAAACAAATATTTTCATATGTTGAATTAAGCACCGTTTTAATGACAGTAGTATTCAGTGAGTTCTTTGATTGCTGCAAGAGAGCCCTTTGTCAGTCCCAGGTAGCAGAGCAATGCATTTTCCATTGTCGACTTCATAAAAGGACTTTGATATTTTAGAGAATCCAAACCCAGTCTGAAGAATAAGCTTCGGGTTTCAAGATAGTCACGTTTATTTTCTTCATCAAAATTATGTTTTTTTCCCTTCAGTTTCGTTGGCCTAAGTTGAAAAATTTAGAACTAGTTTTAAACCCTAATGAACTGTTCATGATATTACACTTGGGAAATCTCCCAACCCTCTTAAATCAAGCTGATAATTTCCATAGATGGAAAAACATTGAAAGTAATACAGCAATTAATCATATTTGTAATCAAAATAGGAAAGAAATATAGCATTATAAAATAGTTACAGCAAAGGAGCAGGGCATTGAGTCTGCATTGATCCTTTGTATGAGCAAACAGGCTAGTCTCATTTCCATATCTTTTTCATGTTGGCCAGAAAGATTATTTCTCTCAGATACTTATCTAGATGTGGTTTGAATGTGTGATTTAGGTTGTCTCCCATGCTAACTGTGGCAGCACAATTCAGATCCTAAACACCTCAGTACTGAAACCGTGTAATTTTTGTTTCTCTTGCTAATTATTCTTTGATCCATAATTCTTATACCATTGCCGACCAATTTGAACAGTTTCTCATCTCATTATATCCCCTTGTTAGCCTTCTTTGTTCCAAGAAGAACAAACACATCTTCTCCATTCTCTGCACGTAACAATAGTCCCTTTTCCCTAAAATTATTTTAACTCTCTTCTGCACCCTTGTTAAATCCTTTAAGTCATTTCCAGAACCAGTTGTGTCCTGTGTTTTATACAGGTTCATCACAATTCTTTGCCCTTGTATTCGATGCCTCAATCCCATTTATTCTTTTAGTATATAGGACTGAAGCACTGATTGTATTTTTTTACCACTGGCCTTGGTTCTTTCAACAAGCTACAGTATGCGCAGTGCATGTATTATCTCAGCCTTATTGCTCCTGTGCCCCATTTAGGACGGTGCTTGCTAGTTTGTATTGCTTCTTCTCGTTCTTCCTACTATGATGTAACAGCATCTTTTCCAAAATTAAATTTCAATAACCTCTATTTATCTCAATAATGCCTCTTACTATCCTCCAAAAAGCTTAGTATCATCTGTAAATTTAGATATTGTGCTATGTATACCCAAGCACAATTAATATGTATTAAGGAAATCAAGAGCCCAGTATCAAGCTCTGGAGAATTGTATGCTAGCTTACTATATGAAGAAAGAACTTTTCCCTACAACGCTATTTCCTGTTAGCCAAATCTCCATGCATGCTATATTACTCAGCATTGATAACACCTATGATTCGATGAGATGTCTTTTAGAAGTCCAGTTATACAACACCAACCTCATTTACACATTGATCGTCTCTGTTACTTCATTAGTGTTGGGCACGTGGCCAAGCCGTTAAGGCGTTCGTCTAGTGATCTGAAGGTCGCTAATTTGAGCCTCAGCTGTGGCAGCGTGTTTGTGTCCTTGAGCAAGGCACTTGACCACACATTGCTCTAGTGTCTGTACGAGGAGTGGCGCCCCACACAGACTTCCAATCTGCGCCTTGTAAGGCATGAAAATGCCCGACACGGGCCTCTCATGGTCTGAGTCGACGTTTCCCCCGCCCCCCCCCCCACTTCATTAGAAATTCAACAATTTAGTTACATTTTACCTTTAACAAGTTGAACATGCCTTTTTTCTAATCCAGCCCAAAAAAAATGCTAATTGTTGTTACTAGAGCTTTTCTGAATCTTTGAGGTTAAACCAGCAGGCCTGAAGTTTATAATTTCACTATTTTTCAAATTAAGTTGATAGCTACGCTCTACACCAATGTCAATGTTGACTCCTGTTGTAGAGCCCTCTAGGGAGCATTGAAGACCAGAGGGATCCCAGTGTACAAGTCCACAGATACTTATAGGTGGCTGCATAGGTGCATAAAATGGTGAGAAGGCATTCAGGATGCTGGCCTTCATAGCTTTGATTGTGTGCAGTTGTGCTTGCCACATTATAAGAGAGATATGAATGTACTGGAGAAGGTGCAGAGGAGACTTAGTAAGATATTGTCTGGGATGGAATGTTTCACAAGGGGAGATTTGTTTTACTTAGAGTGGAGATGGCCAGGGAAGAATCTCATAGGGATATATAAATGTATAGGGAGGATAGTGAAAACCTTTTTAAACTTCTAAAACCTGGAGAGGTAGGTATAAGGCAAAGAATAAGAAATTTAGAGGGGTGATGAGTGTTGGAGCAATTGAAACATACTGCCTAAGATTGTGAAGACAGGTCATCTCACAACATTAGAAAAGTACCCAGTATAAGAATTGCAAGGCATCAAGGTAATTTTCCTCTAATTTGTAATGACCAGTGTGTGGAAAAACCTTGTGCTGTGCAATTTTTTGCCTAGGGACAACAATGTGTGAACTGTGTTTTATATATGGAGGTATTCATTTTAACAGCTAGCAAAACACTCAATAAGAACTTTGATCTCCTCTAGGTTTGATCGTTTTCGCTTTCATTCATCTCCACTCTCACAAAACATACATAGCAAACCCATAGTGGATAATGAAGGACTTCCTTGCTGGAGCTTTTCCACACCGTCCATATGTGATTTGCTTGCTAAATGACTTTTTTAAAAGTTTCCAAATATCACTCCACTTCTTCCCACTTGCAAATTCTTCAGCAACTTTTGCATTGCAACAATACATGCAGGTAACACCAGCTTCTGTATTGTACATAAATATTTCTAGTAACTGCACATTCCTGACCTCACAAGCTTTCGGTGTAGCAGTTTCTACTGTTTCATTAAGACATTCTTTAAATGAACTAGCAGCTCTTTTGTGCTTCATGCCCTTTGCTTCTTTGGAATACAGTATAGTGAATCAATAATTTCTTAAAGACAGTATAAATCAGCCAGTTTTAAAATCTGCAGACAAAGCATTGCAAATTCCACATTGTCAACACCATCCACATCAGAAACCAGAAAAGGAAATGTAATTGTGAACGATCATGAAATGTACCTAACATGCCAATGAGGTAGAGGGTGACAACCTTCTGTGCACAGTTTAATTTCCTCTGAGTAGCAGATGATGTGTGTGTGCACACACGTACAGACCTTAGAGGGAACATTGCACAGAGAGCTTCAATAAAATTATGTATTTTGTTTCCTCTGTTTTATTGTCCTAAGATAAAAGAAGTAGAACTAGTTTAAACCCTAATGGACTGTTTAGCACATTACATTTGGGGATTCTCCCAACCATCCTACCATAGCTGATGCTGTTGATAAATGGCATTAATATAGATGGTTGCCATGAACAGGGAGGGCCAAAGAGCCTCCTCTGTGTTCTTTAAACCTATTGATTTGTAGCAACACAAAAATTACGAAATCTAAATATCAGGAGAGAATTTAAATTGCCAGATTGGAATAATTTCAGGTACAGTAAGTGAAGCTTTAACATTGAAGTAACAGACATTAAGAAAGCCAGAAATAAGACAAAGGAAGGAATATAATTTCCAACACATGGAGCCTAGCAGTTAAAAAAGATATTTGCCCATCCTGGAGGAAAGGGTGGGTTAAACACACAATGGCAATATTCAGTGTTATAGAGTGCTTACTTGTAACTGAAGGAGTTAGACATATATAGGAATTTGTGCACCCACTTATGAACAAGAATGAATGAATGACCAGAATATGGTGTAGGATGACATGCAGTCAGCAAAATTTTGGATGAATTGATGTTTACAGAGAAAAAGGGAAGTTGACTATGTAAATGACTATGTGTTGTATAGCTACAAGAAAATGGGAGAGGAGGTGGTATTGGGCTGATGGGATTGCTCTGCTAGGAGCTTGCAAGGATATGATGAGTCACATGGTTTCCCTTTGTGTTGTTATTAGTAAGGAAGCAAGTGGGTGGATAGGAAGGTGGCCAGGAAAATTTTGGAGAGGTTTCAGTGACAGCTGAGGCACGGCAGCAGCTGGAAATAAATAGTTACTTTGATAGACACTGAGAGGACAAGAGTTCGCCTTGGGTTCAGATTAGATGCCCAATTTATCAAAGATGACGCCCAGGATGAGAGATGAAGTTGATAGTAGGCATAAGGTCTTTTTAAGACTTCAGATTTAAAGATGTTTAACCATAAATTATTACCCATCTAGGAGTGAGTGGTTGAGAAGCATGTGTTCTAAAAACCGATGCAGTGGAATGTAGAGGGCCCTGGTAAAATTGCGTGTACTGGTGCTATTGTAGAAACTAACTCAATACTATGGGTGATATTGTCAAGAAACATAATGCAGGTAACAAAGAGAAGGTGGGGCAGGGGAAAGATCCTCAAAAGGCTGCAAGGGTGCAAAGGTAGAAAAGAAGGTTAATTCTGGAAATTGGTGAGATGACGTTATGGGAAGAATCAAGGTGAATATGGTAGTGGAGAAGAAGTGACAAGAAGGATGTGATTATGTTCAAGTCACAAAAATAGTTGTTATTTTGGTTAAAAAGTGAAATTTTACAGATGTTCAAAATGTGAAATAAAAACAGAAAACACAGGAAATACCCAGCAGGTCAGGTGAT
Organism: Mobula birostris; assembly: GCF_030028105.1. NCBI lineage: Eukaryota > Metazoa > Chordata > Chondrichthyes > Myliobatiformes > Myliobatidae > Mobula > Mobula birostris. Next base: position 45,718,732 of record NC_092384.1, read on the forward strand.
TGCAGTGGTGAGGGAAATGGTGGCAAGATTTCAGATCAAATGATCTTTCAACTGAACTGAAAAAAGAAACATGCTTTAAGTTTTAGGGAAGGGGGAGCAGTGCAAATATGAAAAGGAACTTCACTGATAGATTGAAAACCAGGAAAAAAATCTAACGCTGTCTGTAAGAAAATTGTACGTTCTTCCCATGAGCATGTGGGTTTCCTGCAGGGGTGGGGCTCCTCCCACGTTCCACAATTGTGTTGGTAGGTTAGTAGTTGCCATGGGTGTAAACTGGTGGCATAGGCACCTGAGGCTGTAAGACCTGTTACCATGCTGTGGAGGAGGATTGGTTGTCCACCTTATCCGACGATGACTGTTAGATTTGTGAATTTGTAGGTGGCTGCTGAGTCCAAGTTGTGAGTGAGATAGATGTCCACAATAAGTACGTGAAAACTGTGCTGGATCTGGAAGTGGTTGCTTTCCTTCCTTGTCGGGCAGCAATCAATACTGCTCGGCGTCTCTCCTTCAGGGTATTGTGAGCAGTTCTAACCAAGGCTCGCCAGCCACTCCAGTCTTGTGCATTCTGTTCCTGCCATTTTGGTACAAGCCCAGTGGGTGCAATGTTAGTTTTCATGCAGTCTTTGAACCTCTTATAGGGCCTGCCTCGACGACTCTTGCCCAGCAAAAGCTCACCATGTAGCAGCTGCTTGGGGATTCAGGAATCCTTCATTCTAATGACACGCCCTGTCCACCAAAGCCGTGCTTTTACAGTTATGGCCTCAACACTCACAGTGTCTGCCCTGTCAAGAACCTCTAGGCTTGTGATTCAGTCCTGCCAACAGATGCCAAAGATCAACCTCAGACTATGCACATGGAATGCCTCTGACGGTTTGAGATGTCTTCCGTGTACTGTCCACGTCTTGCATACAGGAGACTGCTGAGGATAACAGCTTCGTACAACTTTAGTTTTGTGGACAGTCGGATGTTGTGCTGGTTCTCCATGCCCAATCGCAGTCGACCAAGGCTCTGGCTGGCCTTGCAAGTCCTGGTGCTGATTTCTCTGTCTAGTGAGCCATCACTACAAATGACACTGCCAGGGTACTTGAACACTTCCACTTTCCTAAATCTTGTTGCCCGATAGTGATAGAGGGGGTGATAGCAGCTGATCCAAGAGAAGGTTGAAATAGGACTTGGGTCTTGCTTAGGCTGATGGTAAGACCAAAAAGACACGAGGCTTTAGCAAAATTGTTGACAATTAGCTGAAGGTCAGACTCAATGTGAGCCACCTAAGCACAGTCATTGGCAATGGGGGCTTCAAGGGTGCGTTTTTTGAATGTCTTTGTTCTGGCGCTCAGATGACCGCAGGTCAAAGACTAATCCATCAAGTCTGTACTTCAGGTAGATACCACAGCATTTCCCTCCTGTCAGTAGCCAGGAACTCCTGGCTCGTGTAATCCTCAACTGCCTCATTACCAACGTGTCAGAAAAGAACATCCGGGTCGCAGCACCATCGACATGATCTTTTCTGTTCACAAGGTCCAAGGAAAATACATTTGAGCAGAACCTACTCCTGTACATTGTCCTTGTAGATCTATCTAAAGCATTTTATACAGTAATCAGAGAGGCACTCTGGACAATCCTGTCAAAACTGGGATGCCCACGCAAACTTGCTAACCTCATCCACCTTTTTCATGATGATATGACTCAAACAGCAACACCTCGGAACCATTCAATATTTCGAAGAGAGTGAAGCAAAGCTAAGTGCTAGCTCCTCCCTCCCGTGCTGTTCAACCTGTTCTTCACATATGTGCTGAACCACGCAATCAAAGACCTCAAATGTGGAGTCTACCTGAAGTACAGACCATGCTGTATCTCTAAATAAAAACAGAAGTGCATGTGTGGTCTAACAAGAGAGAATTGTTGGAAGAGGATCAAAGATAGTGGTGATGTGGGAAAAGATCAATGGTTACAGATGGTTTTGTGCATGATCATGAGATATCATAGTCACAGTTATGTAAGGAGATTTAGGGATGAAAAGTCGTAAGAACAGAGGTGAGGGGAAGTTGTGATGTAGGTTTAAAACACCAGATATATCTTGGAAAGGGAATTGTAGTTAATACGATGATAAGGAAATAATAATTTTATTTCCTTAATCATTTTAATAATTTTATTTCCTTAATAATTTCCCTTAATAATTTTAAGGGAGGAAGAGAAGCAGAACAAATGAGATGTACAAGAGAGCCAGATATAGGTCTCACCACCATCTGGACAAGTTAAAACATAGCCAGGCAGAAAGGCTTCAATAAGTGGCAAGACATTACCACCCTTGAGTCAAGTTAATTAAAGATATCATGGCAATAGTTCACAATTAGATTTGTTAAGATAATGGCCTTGCTTACAAATCAACACACCATGAAGCAGAATGATGCTGATTTGTTTTTGCACTGGAACCATTCTAGAGGAGGACCTGCACCCAAAACCTACAGGTGCAATCATTTCCAAAATGGTCTGGTCTTGTTTCAGAATTGTGTATCGATTGATTTTTCTCATTAGGCCAGCCATGAATAAATGCAGACAGAAGCAGACGAAAATCCTCCCCCAGAAGTAGATACTAAAACCCTGTAAGAGTCATTAATTAATTCTTCAGTGAACACACAACTTAGAAATATTCTGCGGCATGATGCAAGATCAAACTTTAAAACAGAATATAGTGTTACCTGGTCTCACTTCTTTTGCTCCCAGTTGAAAGGCTGCAGCGCTTATCAGTATGGATTTTTTCTCTCTTGTTCCTTGGGATAAAAGGAATTCTATAAATGGTCTGAAGGAATATATGAACAAAGAGCATTCTTCAATGTGGTTGTAAAATCATGACTGGTAAATCAAGCTGGTATTTAAGTACATTTTAAGCCAGTTATCTAATGTGATCGAATTGATTTCCTCACCAATTTTTCAGTTGTTCCGTAAGAAGGTCTGGAATCATGCTGTTCCATAAAAGAGAGAATTGACAGTTAATTTACAAGCAACTATAGAATCCACCACAAAGACACTGGCTAGTCTGTTCAGAAGCAGTATTCAGCTCCAACAGATCTCCTTTTTCTAACACTGCCTCCTTCCTCAATTGCTCCCCTTCCCATTGAACACAGTCGCATTTTATATCCTTTTGTATTTTGAATGTTTATTTTTTTAAATGTATTTGTGTAACATTAGAAACATAGACATAGAAAAATAGAAAACCTACAGCACAATAAGGGCACTTTGCCCACAATGCTGTGCTGAACATGTACTTACCTTAGAAATTACCTAGGGTTACCCATAGCCCACTACTTTTCTAAGCTCCATGTACCTATCCAGGAGTTTCTTAAATGACCCTATTAAATCCGCCTCCACCACCATCGCCTGCAGCCCATTCCACACACTCACCACTCTCTCTGTAAAAAACCTACCCCTGACATCTCCTCTGTACCTACTTCCAAGCACCTTAAAACTGTGCCCTCTCATGTTAGCCATTTCAGCCCTTGGGAAAAAGCCTCTGACTATCCACACAATCAATGCCTCTAATCATTTTATACACCTCTATCAGGCCACCTCTCATCCTCTGTCTCTCCAAGGAGAAAAGGCCGAGTTCACTCAACCTATTCTCATAAGGCATGCTCCCCAATCCAGGCAACATCTTTGTAAATCTCCTCTGCACCCTTTCTATGGTTTCCTTCCTATAGTGGGGGGACCAGAACTAAGCACAGTACTCCAAGTGGGCTCTGACTAGGGTCCTATATAGCTGCAACATTACCTCTCGGCTCTTAAACTCAATCCCACGATTGATGAAGGTCAATACACCGTACGCCTTCTTAACCACAGAGTCGACCTGCGCAGCAGCTTTGAGTGTCCTGTGGACTCAGACCCCAAGTTCTCTCTGATCCTCCACACTGCCAAGAATCTTACCATTAATACTATATTCTGCCATCATATTTGACCTACCAAAATGAACCACCTCACACTTATCTGGGTTGAACTCCATCTGCCACTTCTCAGCCCAGTTTTGCATCCTATCAATGTCCCGCTGTAACCTCTGACAGCCCTCCACACTATCCACAACACCCCCAACATTGTGTAAGAATGTTCAAGCCTTCGTATTCCAGTGCTGATGTTCAATACTTTACAGAAAAAAGTAGGGATTTTCATTTATTCATATCCAAGATATAGCCAAGGTGTGCATTTATTGCCCATTCCCAATTGCCAAAGTGTAGTGGTAAACCAACTTCTTTAAATTCCATAGTCAGTGTACTGAAAGTATCCCTACATTGTCTTTAGATATGGAGTTCCAGAATTTAGAACCAACAAAACTGAATGAATAATGATGTATTTCTACAGCAGGATAGTATTTGATTTGGAGTGGAACTTTATTTGGTGCCATTGCCACATGTGTGCTGCTGTTGGAATAATGATGTTCATGCGTAATGATTCGGCAAACGTGTGGGAGGTACAGTTGTTAAGACCGTATATCTTGCAGACTGCAGGGTACACACCCTGTAGTGAAGGAGGTGGGAAAAAAAAGGTTTGAATAAAGCAGGTTATACTGCTCTGTATGATGGTTGGCTTCTTCCATATTGTAAGGGCAGCAGTCATGTCAAAAGTTTTTCATCACATTCCTTACACACTATTTAGAAAGGTGCTGGAGAGTCCAGAAGTAAGCCACATTCCGCAGAATACCAATCCTCCTGTACAAATGTTACACAATCCAGTGATATACAAAATAAAATTATTTTTTGTCATGTTAGAGCAATATCACACCAAGAAGACACTGTATTATCAATGGACTCTGGGAAACCATAGAAACTACAGCACAGAAACAGGCCCTTTGGCCCTTCTTGGCTGTGCCGAACCATTTTCTGCCTAGTCCCACTGACCCGCACACGGACCATATCACTCCATACACCTCCCATCCATGTATCTGTCCAATTTATTCTTAAATGTTAAAAAAGAACCCGCATTTACCACCTCGTCTGGCAGCTCATTCCATACTCCCACCCCTCTCTGTGTGAAGAAGCCCCCCCCCAATGTTCCCTTTAAACTTTTCCCCCCTCACCCTTAACCCATGTCCTCTGGTTTTTTTCTCCCCTTGCCTCAGTGGAAAAAGCCTGCTTGCATTCACTCTATCTATACACATCATAATTTTATATACCTCTATCAAATCTCCCCTCATTCTTCTACGCTCCAGGGAATAAAGTCCTAACCTATTCAACCTTTCTCTGTAACTGAGTTTCTCAAGTCCCGGCAACATCCTTGTAAACCTTCTCTGCACTCTTTCAACCTTATTTATATCCTTCCTGTAATTTGGTGACCAAAATTGAACACAATACTCCAGATTCGGCCTCACCAATGCCTTATACAACCTCATCGTAACATTCCAGCTCTTATACTCAATACTTTGATTAATAAAGGCCAATGTACCAAAAGCTCTCTTTACGACCCTATCTACCTGTGACGACACTTTTAGGGAATTTTGTATCTGTATTCCCAGATCCCTCTGTTCCACTGCACTCCTCAGTGCCTTACCATTAACCCTGTATGTTCTACATTGGTTTGTCCTTCCAACGTGCAATACCTCACACTTGTCTGTATTAAACTCCATCTGCCATTTTTCAGCCCATTTTTCCAGCTGGTCCAAGTCCCTCTGCAGGCCCTGAAAACCTTCCTCACTGTCTACTACACCTCCAATCTTTGTATCATCAGCAAACTTGCTGATCCAATTTACCACATTATCATCCAGATCATTGATATAGATGACAAATAACAATGGATCCAGCCCTGATCCCTGTGGCACACGACTAGTCACAGGCCTCCACTCAGAGAAGCAATTCTCTACCACCACTCTCTGGCTTCTTCCATCGAGCCAATGTCTAATCCAATTTACCACCTCTCCATGTATACCTAGCGACTGAATTTTCCTAACTAACCTCCCATGCGGGACCTTGTCAAAGGCCTTACTGAATTCCATGTAGACAATTCCACTGCCTTCCCTTCATCCACTTTCCTGGTAACCGCCTCGAAAAACTCCAACAGATTGGTCAAACATGACCTACCACGCACAAAGCCATGTTGACTCTCTCTAATAAGCCCCTGTCTATCCAAATGCTTGTAGATTCTGTCTCTTAGTACTCCCTCCAATAACTTACCTACTACTGACATTAAACTCACTGGCCTATAATTTCCAGGATTACTTTTCGATCCTTTTTTAAACAACGGAACAACATGAGCCACTCTCCAATCCTCCGGCACTTCACCCATTGACAGCGACATTTTAAATATTTCTGCCAGGGCCCCCGCAATTTCAACACTAGTCTCCTTCAAGGTCCGAGGGAACACTCTGTCAGGTCCCGGGGATTTATCCACTTTAATTTTCCTCAAGACAGCAAGCACCTTCTCCTTTTCAATCTGTACAGTTTCCATGGTCTCACTACTTGATTCCCTCAATTCCATAGATTTCATGCCAGCTTCCTTAGTAAATACAGACGCAAAAAACCTATTTAAGATCTTCCCCATTTCCTTTGGTTCCACACAAAGCCGACCACTCTGATCTTCAAGAGGACCAATTTTATCCCTTACAATCCTTTTGCTCTTAATATACTTGTAAAAGCTCTTTGGATTATCCTTCACTTTGACTGCCAAGGCAACCTCATGTCTTCTTTTTGCCCTCCTGATTTCTTTCTTAAGTATTTTCTTGCACTTCTTATATTCCTCAAGCACCTGATTTACCCCCTGTTTCCTATACATTTCATACAACTCCCTCTTCTTCTTTATCAGAGTTGCAATATCCCTTGAGAACCAAGGTTCCTTATTCCTATTCAATTTGCCTTTAATCCTGACAGGAACATACAAACTCTGCGCTCTCAAAATTTCCCCTTTGAAGGCTTCCCACCTACCAATCACATCTTTGCCAGAGAACAACCTGTCCCAATCCACGCTTTTTAGATCCTTTCTCATTTCTTCAAATTTGGCCTTCTTCCAGTTCAGAACCTCAACCCTAGGACCAGATCTATCCTTGTCCATGATCAAGTTGAAACTAATGGTGTTATGATCACTGGAACCAAAGTGCTCCCCTACACAGACTTCTGTCACTTGCCCTAATTCGTTACCTAACAGGAGATCCAATATTGCATCCCCTCTAGCTGGTCCCTCTATATACTGATTTAGAAAACTTTCCTGAACACATTTTACAAACTCTAAACCATCTAGACCCCTAACAGTATGGGAGTCCCAATCAATGTATGGAAAATTAAAATCCCCTACCACTACAACTTTATGTTTCCTGCAGTTGCCTGCTATCTCTCTGCAGATTTGCTCTTCCAAGTCTCGTTGACTATTGGGTGGTCTGTAATACAATCCCACTAATGTGGCCATACCTTTCCTGTTTCTCAGCTCCACCCATAAGGACTCAGTAGACAAGCCCTCTAATCTGTCCTGCCTGAGCACTGCTGTAATATTTTCCCTAACAAGCAATGCTACTCCCCCACCTTTCATTCCTCTGCCTCGATCACATCTGAAACATCGGAACCCTGGAATATTAAGCTGCCAGTCCTGCCCCTCCTGTAGCCAAGTTTCACTAATTGCTACAACGTCATAATTCCACGTGTCAATCCACGCCCTCAACTCATCCGCCTTCCCCACAATACTCCTAGCATTGAAATATATACACCTCAGGAGATTTTTACCACCACTCACAACCTTTCTATCAGCGGATTTGTTTAAACTTTCAATATCATTTATTTTCACCCTAGCCACACTGTCGGCTCTGGCACTCTGGTTCCCATCCCCCTGCAAATCTAGTTTAAAGCCTCCCCAATAGCACTAACAAACCTCCCTGAAAGGATATTGGTCCCCCTGTGGTTCAAGTGTAACCCATCTCTCTTGTACAGGTCCCACCTGCCCCAGAAGAGGTCCCAATGATCCTGAAATCTGAAACCCTGCCCCCTACACCAGTTCCTCAGCCACTTGTTCCTCCTCCAGAGCATCCTATTCCTACCCTCACTGGCACCTAGCACAGGTAGCAATCCTGAGATTACCACCCTTGAGGTCCTGCTTTTCAACTTTCCTACCAAGCTCTCTATACTCACTCTCCAGGACCTCCTCACTCTTCCTTGCTATGTCATTGGTACCGATGTGCACCACGACATCTGGCTGATCACCCTCCCACTTCAGAATGTCATGCAATCGATCAAAGACATTCTTGACCCTGGCACCCGGGAGGGAACAAACCATCCTGGATTCTCTGTCACGACCACAGAACCTCCTATCTGCACCTCTAACTATCGAGTCCCCTATCACTACCGCTCTCCTCTTTTTCCCCCCTCCCTTCTGCACTGCAGAGCCAGACTCAGTGCCAGAGATCCGGCTACTGCAGCTAGTCCCAGGTAAGTCATCCCCCCCAACAGTATCCAATGCGGTATACTTGTTGTTGAGGGGAATGGCCACAGGGGAACCCTGTTCTGCCTGCCCTTTCCTCTTCCCTCGCCTGACAGTGACCCAATTTCCTGTCCTCTGCTCCTTTGGCGTAACCACCTCCCTGTAGCTACTATCTATAATCTCCTCATTCTCCCGAATGATCCGCAGGTCATCCAGCTCCTGCTCCAGTTCCCTAACGCGGTTTGTTAGGAGCTGCAGATGGATGCACTTCCTGCAGGTGTCATTGTCAGGGACACCGGGGATCTCCCTGACTTCCCACATCCTGCAAGAGGAGCATTCCAACATCCTGCCTGGCATTCTCTCTACTCTAAACAATCTGAACAAAAAACTTACCAGAACCTTACCGGCCTCTTCCTGTTCTCGCCGAAGCCTGTTTGAGCCAAAGCCACCCCACTCTGACTCAGTCCACTCCATGGGAGGCTTGGCAAAAGACACATTTGGGGAAAATATCACTTATTATAAATAGCTGCAGTCAAATTAAAGTTATACAGTACTGTGCAAAAGCCTTAGCTAGGGTACCTCAGTCTTTTGCACAATACTATAGTCATTTCATATATTGCACTGTACTGCTGCCCCAGAAAAAGTAACGTGTGGGTGATGATAAACCTGATTCTGATTCGGCTCTCTGTGGTGGACTGAGAGTGGAAAGGGGGCAGGGAGAGTGGAATCAAGGGTGGGAAAAGGGGAAGGGAGAGGGAGGAAGTGGGAAGCACCAGACAGACATTCTATAATGATCAGAAACCTATTGTTTGGAATCAAATGACCTTGCCAAAAACATTTGGCCAATAATGAATTGTGTGCGTGCATGTGTTTATTTTGTGTGTGTGTGTATATATAAGGAATAATGAGGTAATATTCAATGATTCATAGACCATTCAGAAATCTGATGGCAGAGGGGAAGAAACTGTTTCAGAATCATTGGTATGGGTCTTTCCTTGTACTTGCTCCCTGATGGTAGCAATGAGAAGAGGGGCTTTAATGGTGGCTGCTGCCTTCTCGAGTCACCACCTCTTGAAGATATCTCCTATGGTGGTAATAGTTGTTATCATGATGGAACAGTCTGCAGCCTTTTGCAATCCTGTTTATTGGAACCTTCCTACCAAACTGTAATGCCACTAGTCAGAATGCTCTCCACTGTACATCTATAGAAATTTGCAAGTGTCTCTGGTGTCATATCAAATCTCCTTGAAGTAATAAAGTAGAGCTACTGGCAACTATTTCTCGTGACTGCATCAATATGTGGGCCCGGCATAGATCCTCCAAGACATTGACACCCAGGAACTCAAAGCTGATCACCCTTTCCACTGCTGATGTCTCATTGAGGACTGGTGTGTGCTCTCCCAGATTCCTCTTTCTAAAGCCCACAATCAATTCCTTGGCCTTGCTGATGTTGAATGAAGGAGCATATATGCTTGAGGGACACCTGTGTTAATTGTCAGTGAGGAGGAAATCTTATTTGTTCTGACTGTGGCCTCCTGATGAGGAAGCTGAGGAACCAATTGCATAGTGTAAGATGTACAAGAAGCAAAGTCAAATTTTGTCCCCTTTGTCTCTATTGAAAGAAGACATGTTCTTTACCTGACTTTTTCTTTATACTTAGCTTCAATATATATGATACGTATGCTGGGATGTAATAAAATTCCGTACTTACTGATCCATTTTGTAGGAAATATGTGGTTCAACTATCTTATTAGCAGTAAGTCGACTCTTGTACTCATAATGAATACGAGTCAAGGGCTGCAATAGCAAGAATGACAATAAAAAGATAAACATGGTATAATGAATTTCAAATCATGCTCAGACTAATAGTCTATGGGATTACTTCATAAAAGGAAGGTTTCTCATGACAATACAAGATTCATCAACGTTAACAGATAACTTTCAAATTCAGAATATAACCCACTGTGTACGCCACTCTAAACCAAACATTATGAAGGAGAATTTGCTACAGAAGGGGAATTTTTTTGGGATGATAGAGAAGGGACCATGGTTGACAAAAGATGTGGAACACCTAGTCAAGAGGAAGAATAAAGCTTATTTAAGGCTTAGGAAGTAAGGATCAGACAGGGTTCTAGAGAGTTACAGGGTAGACAAGAAGGAGCTGAAGAATGGACCAAGGAGAGCTAGAACAGGGCACATGATGGCCTTGGCGAGTAGGACTAACTCCAAGGTATTCTACAATACATGTATGTGAAGAACAGGAGGACATCCAGAGTGAGGGTAGAAAAGATCAGGGATTGTAGAGAAAGCGTATGCCTGGAATTGGAGGAGGTAGGGGAGGTTCTTAATGAACACTTTGCTTCAGTACTTACCAGTGGGAGAAACATTGACAATTGTGAGAACAGAGTCAAGAACAGGTTAAAATGTTTGAACATGCCAATGTTAAGAAAAAAGATGTGCTAGAACTTTTGAAAACCATTGAGGTAAGGATGTTCACAGGGCCAGACGGGATATAATCCAGATTACCACGAAAGGGAAGGAAGAGATTGCTGCGCCCTTAGTGATGATCTTTGCATCCTCACTGGCCGCAGGAGTAGCACCATACGATTGGAGGGTGGCAAGTGTTGTTCCCTTGTTCCAGAAAGGTATATGAAGAACCCTGGGAATTATAGGGCAGTGAGTCTTACTTCAGTGGTGGGCAAATTATTGGAGAGGACACTTAGAGACATGACTTATGAGTATTTGAAGTATAGTCTGATTAGGACTGGTCAGCATGGTTTTGTGAGGGACAGGTCATGCCTCACAAGCCTGAATGAAGCCTTTGAGGATGCAACAAAGCACATGGATGATAGAAAAATGGCGGGTTGTGTCAGAGCAAAGGTTTAGATTGTTCTTAGAGTGGGCTAAAATGTTGAAACAAGATTCTCGGCCAAAAGGCCTGAACTGTGCTGTCATATTCTATGTTCTATCTACAGTCCAAGTTCCTTGAGAACTGTTATTATAGCTGAACCGTAGAGTAAGTAGAGTCCACCATGCAGAAATATAAATCTCCAGTATGAAATTTATAATATACAACATTTTTAATTATTGAGTACCAGGGGCAAGACTACATTTAATATCCCATTGGCTTTTGTGAAGGGAGTGAGATTCTAGTGGAAATACACTCAGAATGTTACTTAATAAAAAACCCAGGATTTTAGCTTAGAGACCTGAAGCACCTTCAATTACTCCAAAAGACTGAGGTTTGGTAAAAATACTGAAAGGCTTTTATTCGCTGTACAATACGACCTCCACAGTGAGTGTCTGCCCCCGGACTGAGGGGGAGGGGCAAGACGAACACCTTTATACAGGATTCTGTGGGAGGAACCACAGGGGCAGTCAGCAGAGGGGTGTGTCCAGACAGGTAACCGAGTTACAACATATATACATGGTTTACCACAAGACCATGAGGGAACAGCTCCATTTTTTTTTCAAGGCAGAATGGGGCGTGATCTGGAGGACGACCACATCTGCAGGCAATAGTGTGCCTTTGCAATTGCTTACCATTCTGTACCGTTCTATGTTTAATTTTTGCATAATGAGTTGACCTTTACATGATGCAAGTATACTGCCAATCTTTTAACTCCATTGAAAGATGTATCTTTGACGTTATGATACTGTGAAGATTCTTTCCTATGCAAGTTTCAGTTGGATTGCAGAACTTAATAAAGCCATAAACCTAATTGCCAGCATGTTCTTTGTAACCTTATTCTTCAGTCATTAGTTTGAGATTTAGAATTACCTAAAATGCATATTTATGAAAGGAGAAATGAATTGTGTCTAGTTGAAAAATGTTATTAAAATTTTCTGAAATTATTACTGTCAACTTGTCATGAAATTCTCAATAATTAATGGGTGAAATTCAATGTTTAATATATAATAGCTTTCTTAAAATAAATCAACAATATTTAAAATTAACAGTCACTAAGAATCAGTTTGAGAACTGTCTAGGAATATATTTCTTAATAAGCCATTTTATTTAAATTTTACGCATTACAAACTTTAGTTGTATCTAATCCTGTGAACACACAGTACAAGCTGCGGCTAGAAATGCAGAGACTAGATGGAGCTGACCATGACAGAATTTCTAATTTGATTGTGAGTTTCCTGAAGCTGATCGGCTCTTATGGATTTTACTTTTCTTAGAAACATTTAAAAGCCCCTCAAATTTAAAGCTCGCTTTCCTGCAAATTTCTTCCACACTTTCATTTGTACTATCACTATTCTGTAGTCCAACACATATCACACAGCATTAATATGGAAAATACAACCTTTGGACTCCCATTATTCACATGGCTCTCTGCCCTGCAGACATATTGCACAACCGCATCCTTCTCAATCAGACACAACCAGTTGATGGAAACAGACAGAACTGCAGATGTTTTGTTATGAATGAACACCAAGATTACTGAAGAGGTGATTGTCAACATCATGACTTTCCACCACCGAATCATATCTTTTTCTTTTACATTATAGTATCTTCATTTTTAGAGTAAATGTTGTGAAACAGCAATGTGGATTACACTTCAAAGGTTCAATTTCTTTCTTAAGGACATATTGTCACAAACAACAGTAAAAACCATTTACAAATGCTTACACCCATACCTTAATGAAATTCAAGTTAGTTGTGTTTTAATTTGATGATTTGCAACTCATATTTAATCAAGAGCAGATGTTGATAACAGTGAAAGGTATGGAGGGTATGCACTGCTATTCAGGACCTGTTTCTCACTATTAGATTGCTCAGCCAGAAACATCTCACCCCCATCGTACTCTTCGAAAATAAAATTGGCTAAGTTAGAATAAAGTAAGGGGAGTTATCTTTAAACCCCTGACCACTCCTCCTGACTTTACTGCTAATGGTAGGTTACATTTACTTTTAAAACTTTAAATACATCAAGAGTTAATTTTAACTTATCATGTAATAAGATCAAGTTTAAATAGAAATCTATCTTGTACCCACATTTACTGTATCTATCTAGTATTAATCTCATTCTTCAACTCAAGTTTGTACTAAATAAAAAGTGTTGTACTGCCTATGGTGTAACCTCATGTGTGAAAAATTAGTTGCAACTATCCACTTCATCACCTGCTCAATTCTTGTGCAGAGGTCTACATAGATTTTGTAGGTTTCTTGTTGGGTCCTAAAGGTATAAAGAGTGTTATTCTTGACTGTAGAACAGCAATCATACAATAGTGTTCATGTCAAATTAATCATTCCCATTTTTTTCTCTATCAGTAGACAATTTAGTTATAAACACACGTGCAAGCTTACCTGAGCTAACACACTTCTTAATTCACTTCTATCCAGATATGGTGATAACGTTCCCCATTTCTCTTTTATTTTTGTACTTCTGTAGATGAGCAGAGAAAAAGTTAATTATATGAACAACAAGAGTATATATAGGAACAATCAAGTGTGACAGTGGAAAAGTGTGTATGGAACCGGAGGAGATAGCAGAGATACTTAATGAGTACTTCGCTTCAGTATTCACTACAGAAAAGGATCTTGGTGATTTTAGGGATGGCTTACAGAGTACTGAAAAGTATGAGCATGTAGATATTAAGAAAGAGGATGTGCTGGAGCTTTTGGAAAGCATCAAGTTGGATACATCACCAGAACCGAATGAGATGTACCCCAGGCTACTGTGGGAGGCGAGGGAGGAGATTGCTGAACCTCTGGCGATGATCTTTGCATCATCAATGGGGATGGGAGAGTTTCCAGAGGATTGGAGGGTTGCGAATGTTGCTCCCTTATTCAAGAGAGGGAGTAGAGATGGCCCAGAAAATTATAGACCAGTGAGTCTTACTTCAGTGGTTGGTAAGTTGATGGAGAAGATCCTGAGAGGCAGGATATATGAACATTTGGAGAGGCATAATATGATCAGGAACAGTCAGCATGGCTTTGTGAAAGGCAGGTCGTGCCTTACGAGCCTGATTGAATTCTTTGAGGATGTGACCGAACACATTGATGAAGGTAGGGCAGTAGATGTAGTGAATGTGGATTTCAGCAAGCAATTGGACAAGGTACTCCATGCAAGGCTTATTGAGAAAGCAAGGAGGCATAGGATCCAATGGGACATTGCTTTGTGGATCCAGAACTGGCTTGCCCACAGAAGGTAAAGAGTGGTTGTAGATGGGTCATATTCTGCATGGAGGTCGTCACCAGTGGTGTGCCTCAGGGATCTGTTCTGGGACCCCTACTCTTTGTGATTTTTTTATAAATGATCTGGGTGAGGAAGTGGAGGGATGGGTTAGTAAATTTGCTGCTGACACAAAGGTTGGGAGTGTTGTGGATAATGTGGAGAGCTGTCAGAGGTAACAGCGGGACATTGATAGGATGCAAAACTGGGCTGAGAAGTGGCAGATGGAGTTCAACCCAGACAAGTGTGAGGTGGTTCATTTTGGTAGGTCAAATATGATGGCAGAATATAGTATTAATGGTAAGACTCTTGGCAGTGTGGAGGATCAGAGGGACTTTGGGGTCCGAGTCCACAGGATACTCAAAGCTGCTGCGCAGATTGACTCTGTGGTTAAGAAGGCATACAGTGCATTGGCCTTCATCAATCATGGGATTGAGTTTAGGAGCCAAGAGGTAATGTTGCAGCTATGTAGGACCCTGGTCAGACCCCACTTGGAGTACTGTGCTCAGTTCTGGTCACCTCACTACAGGAAGGATGTGGAAACCATAGAAAGGAGATTTACAAAGATGTTGTCTGGATTGGGGTGCATATTTGTGTGTGTGTGTGTGTGTGTGTGTGTGTGTGTGTGTGTGTGTGTGTGTATACAGACATACAAATAAAATTCCATTCCTTGATGTATGCCCTCATTTTACATTCAAAAATATAGGTGAATCATGGGACACACAATATATACACACAGAAAGACTGGCAACTGAAATCATCTTCCCAGCGTTAGAAACAGTAGATGAGCAGCAGGTTTGGGTACTGAGAAATCATGGCAGAAAGAACAGCCTGCTTACTGTTGCACTTGTTTAAAGCCATCGTTCTGGCACTGGCAACATACAATACAGGAAATTCCAGATCTGAAACAGTAACTGGTGTTGAATGTAGTATGAATTTAATTTAGGAATTTGTCGTCAAAGAAGTCATAAGGATTGATCCTTTGTAAAGAGCAATTTTGGATGATTGAATACCCCAAAATAGAATGCCTATTTCTGATTGCAAATAATGAGTTCTTGTTCTCCATTACTGCTGGGCAGCAAACAAAAGGATAAAGGGTTTGATAGAAATGCTGATGAATTACTTGAACTGCCATAACAAACTAAGTTTAAAAAACATAGTTGTATTGGTATTTTCACTTCAAAGTTCAAAGTGAAGTTATTATCAAAGTACACAAATGAAACCATATATAGTTGAAGTCAGAAGTTTACATACACTTAGGTTGACGTCATTGTTTAACCACTCCACAGTTTTCATATTAGCAAACTATAGTTTTGGCAAGACGTTGAGGACATCTACTTTGTGCGTGACAAGTAATTTTTCCAATAATTGTTTACAGACAGATTATTTCACTTTTAATTGACTATATCACAATTCCAGTGGGTCAGAAGTTTACAAACAAAATCAAAAGAAATCAACCAAGACCTCAGAAAAAAAAACTGTGGACCTCCACAAGTCTAGTTCGTCCTTGGGAGCAATTTCCAAATGCCTGAGGGTACCACGTTCATCTGTACAAACAATAGTACGCAAGTATAAACACCATGGGACCACGCAGCCATCATACCACTCAGAAAGGAGATGCATTCTGTCTCCTAGACATAAACGTACTTTGGTGTGAAAAGTGCAAAGCAATCCCAGAACAGCAAAGGACCTTGTGAAGATGCTGGAGGAAATGGGTAGACAAGTATCTATATCCTTGAGCAAGGCACTTAACCAAACATTGCTCTGTGACGACACTGGTGCCAAGCTGTATGAGTCCTAATGCCCTTCCCTTCGACAACATCAGTGGCGTGGAGAGTGGAGATTTGCAGCCTGGACAACTGCCGGTCTTCCATACAACCTTGCCCAGGTCTGCGCCCTGGAAACCTTCCAAGGCGCAAATCCATGGTCTCATGAGACTAATGGATGCCTATTAAAAAAAAACTTCTGACTTCAACTGTACATCCCTGAGATTCATTTTCTTGGGGGCATTCACAGTGAATCCAAGAAACACAATAGAATTAATGAAAGATCACAACAAACAAGACAACAGATAACTAATGTGCAAAAGACAACGAACTGTGCAAATATGAAAACAATAATAATAATAAATTTAATAAGTAATTATGAAGATGTTTTTGCCAATCGGAACTGACTAGGGTTTGCAAGTGTGGAAATCAAGGATCCAATTGCAAAAGGAGCTATTGAGGCCAAGGTCTTGAAGTTTACTGATTATTTTTGAGGGGATTTTATTATTGAATGTCGAACTGGTCAATGACGAGTATCCTGATGTATGCATCTTTATTGTCATTAACTTAACAATTACAGTTAAAGATTTGTGACTATCCCAACCTCCCAACCTCCTCATTCTTGAAAGACTTATGCATTCAACTCAGATAAAGGTTAGAAAAGAAAAGTAACTAATATTAATCATGTATATACCTCTGAGATCTATGTGTACTTATGGGGCTGTTTTTAATACATTGAGATTTCAGCCACTGCATTGGGTTGAGTGCTGATCATCTTCAATAAAGGTCATTTAGTTGTCATTTTGCTCTATTAACCAACAATATAGAAGAACTCATTCTACTCATTATAAATTTAACATGGAAATCAATCATCAAGCATATATAAGTATTCACATTACCCACCTTTTGTGTTGTTTTGAATAAATTCCAGATGAAGTTGCTCTATCTGTCTCAGCTTTTGGCTTTGGTATATCTTTGACCTTTACTGCAGCTGATTTCACGGATGCTGGTTTCACTGGAGGTAAATTATGAGATTCTGCACGATAAATATGCAAATTTATTGAAGACTAATGAAGAGTAGACCACTGGGAACCTAGGGAGCTATTCAGTCATTTAAGATGCTCTATCAGTTCAACCTGTGCTTCAACATACTTCCATGCCTTTGCTCCATATTTGTTGATATACAAAACTATCAAAAATTTGGCATTTCCTATTTTGAGAGATCCAATTGTCTCAGGAGTATATTGTTTTCTTTTGTGCAGAGGAAATTTCTGAATGTGTGAATAATTTACAAGGTACCAGCTCGATTGTGCAGTGGACATGGGCAGAGAAAGTGGCAATGGGAGATTGAAAGCCTTAACTATTAGAAATGAATCATTTGGACCTTGCTGCTGCTTTTTAATAGCATGGAATGATTTCTGATTCACATTTGATATATTAGTTATCTTGACTTAATTTCAGAACACAATGAAATATGAACATCTAAATTATGTAATAAGAATTAAGTGGTCGTGGTTTTACATTGCCATTATTGATTTACATCTATCTCCATCTACCAAGCTTCAGAAATAAAAAAAATCATTTGTGGAATTTCCAGAGACGAGTAAATTCCTTCTCTGAGTCCAGTCACAAAGGCATATACCAAGCATGCCAAATACCTTTACGATATCTGAGCTGTCAGCTGATGGTACTAGTTCACAGGTGAATATAAGAAGATTCGAATTGCAGGGACAGCAATAGAAAGACCAGGTCGGGGGTGGGGTGGATATTATCCACTTCAAGACACAAACTAAACCCCAGAAGCATTGATGAAAAACAGAAAATGTACATGATTTACAGCAGCAGAGAAGAGAAAGGATAAAACTTCCATACTGTAGATAGAAGGAACTCTTCTAGTGAACTTCAATCAAGACAATAAAATTGGGCTGTGATCAAGAATATAAAGCTGTCTGCCATCTTAAGCAACCTGCCAGATGCCTTCCTTGCTGCTTCATAAAGACATCACTAACTGCACCAGTGCTCCCAAGCAGAGTTCGGAGTGATGGCTCGCTGACGTAAGAAAGGAATTAAGATAAAATACCAAAATCTGTCTTGCATATGACATGCAAAAGCAAAGCAAAACAAAAATATTGTAGCAACACACATCAAAGTTGAATTCCTCGTTTTTACAAAAATATTTTACTTTCTTATATTGTAAAAAGTATTCGTATGGATATTAGTTAAAATGTTATATTATGTTTTCTTTCCTTTTAATACCACAAAAAGTAAATCATTACATGCAGAAAGAAATTATAAGTATTGTGCCAAGTCTCTGTTGCAAATATTATTATAAGTATCCAAGAGATACCTAATTGCTTCAAAAATAACCAACTGTCAGATACTACCAAAAACCATTAGTAATTTATTACTAAGTCAAGGCTTTTAATAACTTTGAAGGAGTATGAAGTTTATTAGCATCAGAGATAGTGAGTGATCTGTAATAGAAAGACGCCTTTAAAGGATAGATAAAGGCCAAGTTTAAAGTTCAAAAGTAAACTTATCATCAAAGTACACAAATGAATCCACAGACAACCCTGAGATTCATTTTCTTGGGGTCATTCACAGCAAATCCAAGAAACACAATAGAATCAATGAAGAACTGCACCCAACATGACAGACAAACCAACAGATGTGCAAAAGACAACAAACTGCAAATACAAAAATAGAGAAAAAAATAAGCAATAAGTATTGAGAACATGAGATGAAGGTTCCTTGAAAGTGAGTCCATAGGTTGTAGGAACATTTCAGTGATGGGGTGAGTAAATGTGAGTGAAGTGATCCTCTCCAGTTCAAGAGCCTGATGGTTAAGGGGTAATAAATGTTCCTATTATTACTATTACTATAGATTATCATTATTTTCACTGAGAACTTACCAATAATCATCAAATATTAACAGTGATATCAGCAGTCATGTCCTTCTTCAGCTGAATTTGAGCTCAGAACATCAAAAGAAAAGTTTAATACCTTAACAAATTTCATTGTCCTATCCTGATGAACACAGAGTTATGGTATAATTTGATGTTTATTCAACACATTGGTTGATCTCAACACACCTGTTTTGTTGAAATTGCAAGTCGCCCCTTCAAAACCTTCAGTATCTTCTTTGTTTTTTCCTCTTTTTCCCTTGCTCTTTGAACCATATATTTGCTTGAGGCTAGCCATTTCTTGTTTAGTGCCAGTTTTTACAGAAGACTTACGCTTGTGACTTGATGTTTTATTCCCTCTGGACATTCCATGCTTTTCTTCCTGGAACAAAGCACTTTCTTTTACATAATTATTTTCTTGCCTTTGTATATCTCTATTTCCAGTAGGATCACTGCTGTGGCTTCCACACTCTTTTACATTTGTTTGATTTTGTGCAGCATTCTCTTTCTGTAGAGAGTGCAGACTAAGTACTTACAAATAACCATAAAATGGTTCCATATACACTTATTATACATGCCAATTTTTTCTTTCCTTCATAAAGTTTTCAAGAACCATCTCACTTACAGTAAATATTGGAAGGTCACATAAAAATTGGATTAACAAATTAAAGACGTAAGCAACAGAGTGCTCAAAAACATCTTTTTAGCAACTTGCTCTGTTTGTTTGATTTTGTGAGAAAGCATGTGCAAAAAAAATTAGATTTGGGATATGATATTCAGAAGCATGGACAGAAATCCTCTCTGGTAATGTACATTGTAATATACAAATCAAGTGAATTCTATCATAAACAAACAATCACTAATGTAATTGATAATTTTTGCACTGGCAGCCAAGTTTTGATATCTGAAATATTCCATATCATAGCTCAGAAATAAATTAAATCCATACTGAAAAACAGACTTTCTTTCAATAAAAAGAATGGATTTGGATTGCCCTGATCCAAAGTCTGAAGCCCAGGCAAGCACAGTGTGGAATTACATAACTCAAATCTGAATCCTTTATCAGAATTTGCACCAGCTCAGTCTCATTTTGACACAATCAATTTACTTATTAATTGGTCAAGTAGTGAGGCTCTATCTAATGGCTCCCTTCTATGATTTGATGTCAGCACAACCCTGCTGGGGAGTCCAAGGCATCCATTTTCTTCCAGATGGATATTTTTCCTCTCATCCTTGGTAATCACACAGACCAATTATTGTGTGGCCTTTATATCCATCCACTTCCTCTCCCTAAACTTCTTCATTTGACACCCCAATCTTGATGAATGTGACATTGGTGCATGAATTCCTTGGGTAAAGGTTCTGGATCAAGTCTTCATACCGAATATGAGACATCATATGCATTACAACCTATTCCAAGAAAACGATCATAGCATCAAACCATAGAAGGAATCCATCTGACCACTATAACCCTTGCCAGATTTGTATAAGTATTCCAATTAGTTGCTTCATCAAGGACTTAACTTTCTCTATCCTCATAATTCAAACCTCTCATCCCAGAATCATTCTAAATGTTTATGAGAGTCAACTAATATTGATGAATAACAAAACTGGAAATACATAAATAAATGTTATATGTATCAATTGTGCAGTGTGTTGCAAAGATGTTTAAGTAATGCAAAACAATGCTATGAATGCACTGTATCATTACTAGGCTTGGGAGGATTCTCTAAGACATTGAATCACATTGCTTCCCAACTCTTTTCAGTTTGCAAATGATGACGTATGGGATGTTGAAGTGAATATCCCAACCAACAAGTGAGGGTACCTGCTATAATCCTTGCAGCTGTGGATGCTATGAGAGTGAGAGAAACAGAGAAAGCGAGACATACTGAGATAAAAAAAAGAGAGTGAGAGGATGAATGGGGGGGGTGATCAGGGTGGAGGATGAGCAAAGGGTAAAATAGAAGACAGGAGTGTGAAAAGGGAGAAAGGGTCCAAGATGGAAGGAAACAGAAAGAAGGGAGGGAGAGAAAGTGATGTAGGAGGAAGCATGGGATGAAGAAAGAAGTGATGGGACTAGTAGGAGAGGAAAATGGAGAGCAGGTGATATAGATTCAGATAAGAGAGCTACAAAGGGATGTGTAGCAGAGAGAAAGAGCTATTTTCTATATCAAAGTCATTTCTGAACCCACGCTGCTTTTTTATTTGTGTTGGCTCCAAGTTCCCCTCCAGACACTGGCATTTGTGTTGGTTTTTTATTGTCACATGTACTGATGCACATGAAAAAACATAGTTTTGCAAGCTATCCATACTAATCATTTCTAGAACATAGGTACTTTGAGGAAAAACAATATCAGAATGCAGTATATAGTGTTATGGTTAGTTACAGAGGAAGTTCAAGTAGACAATAAGGTCAAGAGCAATGACAAGATGGATTGTGAGGTCGAGTTCATCTTCAAAGTACGATTGGTCTACTTAAGAGTCTTAAGACAGCCAGAATTCATTTCTGAAATGATCCCTTCACTTCGTCACAGAATCAAAATCTTTGGTACTGTTCTCTTAGAACAATGGGAGAGCTCTAAAAGCCTGTTCACCCCAATTTTATAAAGGGAAGTTATGAAGGAACAATAAATGCAGGCCCATCCTGTAAGAGAATATAAAACATCTCTACATTGTATTTACCTGCCAGTCTAAGGTTCTTGTTTTGCTGATATCTAATTCTTTTTCACAAGAAGCTCCATGTGTTTCATTGCAGTATTTGTCTAGCATTTCATTAAAATTAGATAATGTAACTTGGTCCTGATTACTAGCATCCTCCTTTTCTTCTGAGTCTACTTCATCATCAAATACTCTTTTAACACTTTCAAGCATACTGCTGCATTCATTTTTTCTTTTGTGGGACTCACCACTAGCCTCATCCTTTTCAATGAAATTTGTTTTACATCTGTTTATGTTTGTACAATAATTTTTCAGTATGCCTTCTAATTTGGGGAGGATGCTTTGCTGCCAATTGGTAAACTGTGCTTTGTTTTCATCAGAATCCATTTTGCCTCCAAATATTTTATAGTAGATCTCCAACAGCTTATAAAATTTTTGTATTGTGCTGTGATATTGACCTTCTTCGTCTTCTGTGCACGTGCTAAAATGAGGTGCCATTTCTTCAGGTGCATCGCCATCTGGGAAATCTTCAAGCTCATTCAAGCTTCTTACATCTTCTGCTGATGATGTCTTGGCGCTGGTTGATAAAACATCTGTTTCCGAATTTTTACTCACTTTTAGTGAGTGTACATCATCTGTAATTGAATGGTTTTCTGCCATTTCCAATCTGATTTTTTTGTATCAACGGTACCCTTATTCCGAGTTTAGTTCCTTTTCCCTTACACTGCGGGTTACAAGATTACAAAATAATTATGGGTAAGGAAGGAGGTATGGCCCATCATTTTCCATTCATGTAGAAAAAATCCACAGATTCCCAATTCTGTCTCCCCCCCCCCTCCACCCCCATGGCATTGGAGCAAGCAATTATTTTCTTAAAGATTCTCATGTTTTTTTATCATTATTACTTTGTAATAGAATTCAATTCCAAATGTTGCCTGAACTAGAATAACAATCAATATCTATCTTGAATTTATCCAAGCAGTAAAACTTAAGCTTCTTCAGATTTTCTTCACAACTCCTACCCCTGACTCTAGGGTGCTTCTGTGTACTGCTTCTAGAACTTCAATGTGTTTTTCTAACCAGAATAGAATACTCAAGATGCTTTCTGATTAAGCACAATACACTATGATTTTAATTTCCTCAGATTTATATTCTGTCGCTTTGGCTAAAAGAATACAACTGATTTTGTTGATTATTGCATTCCAGTATTTGGACAAATGGAATACTCCTAGCTCTGGCCAGTGGTTCACCAGTGTTCAGACAATTCCACTGAAGTAAGTCTGACTTACATGGAGCAGCTGTAGTTTCAAGAGTTAGTAAGTGTCATATTGTGCCTCACCCACCATTATGCTCTGCATGGATCCAGTGGTGGAGTCCAGTCCTGCTAGTATTCCCCAGTTGCTCCGACCTATGACAT
This sequence comes from Mobula birostris, assembly GCF_030028105.1. NCBI lineage: Eukaryota > Metazoa > Chordata > Chondrichthyes > Myliobatiformes > Myliobatidae > Mobula > Mobula birostris. Next base: position 45,742,043 of record NC_092384.1, read on the forward strand.
ATCAATCTGATAAGGATCGGAAAACCTATTCATTTCACAAGGGATTCTTAGCCTGTGAACTCTGAACCAAAGGGCATGGCAAATATATTATATATTATTTAACCTTTATTATGCTTGAATGGTTTTAATTATTTGTTTTAATGTGTTTAAAGATTTCTTCGTTTGTTGTTAATGTAATAATTGGAAATTTATTTACATCAATCAAAAAAATTAATATTTTTGAATGATAGAAAAATTTAAAAATTGATTATGTAACTTAAAAGCTTTCACAGAACTAATGCCCTATTCCAAGCTTTGTATTTTGTCAAAGTCTGTCAGAGCACTTTTTGGAGTGTGTTGCAGTGCTCTTCTGCTTGAGACCTAGTTACAGCTGAGACCTTTCACTGGATTCAGTTATGAAGGGAGGCCACCAAGATCAGCTTTTCATATCCAAGATAGGCAGGAACAAATGGGAACTCTGGGCTGTGAGCAAGGCCAACATAATCTAGCCCGATGAAGACCAGATCAACCAAGACCAAAACTTTATTTAGCTTAATTCTTAGCTACATCAGTGCCACCTGTGAAACACTTGAAAATTTGACTTATTTTTGTTGAATTTCTGAATCTGTCAATGAAATAAAGGAGAAAGATTATTGATCTAAGTATATATGAAAATCAAAGGGAAATGTAGGGTGTTTGAAAGTGAAGCAAAAAGAAAGCTTTGGAAACAGCTTGGCAGTGTTCTCAGAAATAAATATACTATACTGTAGTCCTATCAGAGATACTTCCTTTATCCTTTGCATCCTTCTCCCCACCTTCTTTGCAACTTTTCTCCTTTTCCCAGTTCTGACAAAGTTCTGTCAGAACTGAAATATTTACTTGGTTTCTCATTCCACGGATGCTTTTTTGTCCACTAAGCATTTCCAAGATTTAGTCATAGTCATAGTCATACTTTATTGATCCCGGGGGAAATTGGTTTTCGTTACAGTTGCATCATAAATAATAAATAGTAATAGAACCATAAATAGTTAAATAGTAATATGTAAATTATGCCAGTAAATTATGAAATAAGTCCAGGACCAGCCTATTGGCGCAGTGTGTTTGACCCTCCAAGGGAGGAGTTGTAAAGTTTGATGGCCACAGGCAGGAATGACTTCCTATGATGCTCTGTGTTGCATCTCGGTGGAATGAGTCTCTGGCTGAATGTGCTCCTGTGCCCAACCAGTACATTATGTAGTGGATGGGAGACATTGTCCAAGATGGCATGCAACTTAGACAGCATCCTCTTTTCAGACACCACCGTGAGAGAGTCCAGTTCCATCCCCACAACATCACTGGCCTTACCAGTTTTGGTTCTGATTCAACAGTGATCTTTGGTTTATCCTGCACATAATTTTAGAACACATGCTCACTGAATGTGATCATTTAAATGTACAGTACTTGTATTTTTGTGTGGAACTTTAAAAATGTATTTTGTATGTTTAAATATTCCATATTCTAGAACTTATCAGAACCATTTCTTCAAAGATTTGTTGACAGGATCTTTTCTTTCTGAACCTCCCTCCAGTGACTTTATTTACGACACCAAGATAACCTTCGAATGTCTTCCAGAAAGATAATTCCATTTCATGCAATTTAGAATTATGAAAATATTAATTTCAAAGTTCAAGATACTTTATAGAGTTGGTAATAATAAAGTTAGGAAGGGAGTACAAATACGCTAGAAGAGGTGACCTGTTGTCAATGAGCTGACAAAAAAACACACTATGCCTTGGGTGCAAAGTCCTCAAGTGCCTAGGTATGAAAACAAAGGGCTGCAATACCTTAAACACTTACCATCATCTTATCAGAGTATATATGCTGCACATTAATCCTATTCTGAATTGCTCCCAATGGAAACATTAATTTTTAACATAAGGTATTCCTATGTAATTGTTACAAGTATATAAAAATCCCTTCACATTTGCTTTAATATAACAGGTGCCCCATTTTCACCTCTTGCCAATAACACGGAGAACAAAATATTCCAACAACCATTCATTAACAGATTTCAATCGATACCCACCTCGAGCATTATTTCAATTCTAACAATAATCCTGACAAATGCCTCAAATTTTATATACAGTCACAGATCTCATCTTTTCTAGGTCTGCTGTAAAATAATCAATTATTTTCTGAGGCCATTTTGTTCTTACTGTCTTTGGAAAATATTCATCTTTACTTCATATCACACTACTTAATGTCTTCCAATGTCAATCTTATTGGTCCCTCTTATAAACTGAAGTACTTATGTCATACAGGACCTGAATCAACCTAAACTGGAACATAGCACATACATACATACCCTGAAGTAGAAATCTTGCTCAAAAGACATCAATATAATTCACAAGAGTCTTCAGGCAGTTCATGGTTTTGTGTCCAGAACCACACTTGTTGTTTTTGTATATTTTTCTACCCAGAAACCAAAATCGGTTTCAGTAATCCAAGTCTATGGCAACGTATTAAAGACCTAGCATATTACTTCCTTTTACTTGTCCTTAAAATCCTTGGTATGACACCCTAAAATTGCATTTGCCTTTTTAAATTATTTCCTGACACTGTCATAATAGGTTACTCGTGTAAGTGTGATGTAGCATGTGATGACTTAAAATCAATTTCAAAAAATATAAAAAAGTGCAAAATGCACACTGAAGTGATTTATATTATATTGACAAGGGGTCTCCATGATATTTTTTTGAACTCAGTTTATAGATAAAGTTTAGAATATTATTTCCCCTATGAGATAATCACCACACTTTAATTCTAAACAATATGTAAGACACCTTTGGCCACACTTCTCACATTTTAAAAATGAGGCACATAAAAGCCTGAAATAGAAATCCTGCTAAAAAGTATATGAAAATAATCTTCATGATGTTCATGTTAATTTCAGTTCAGTTTATTCCTGTTTCCAAGTTAATCACTCCATGTGGTTGTGTAACTTAGTTACACTTTAACTTTGGATTGTATGCCTAAGTATACAAATTCTGAAGTGTATCAGTTCACTGTATGCTGCTTAATTCTGATCTATACTCAGTGGCCACTTTATTAGGTAAACCTGTACATCTACTTGTTAATTCAAATATCTAATCAGTCAATTATGTGGCAGCAACTCAATGCATAAGAGCATGCAGACATGGTCAAAAGGTTCAATTGTTGTTCAGACCAAACATCAGAATGGGGAAGAAATGTCATCAAAGTGATTTTAACTATGGAATGATTGTTGGTGCGAGATGGGGTGGTCTGAGTATCTTGAAACTGCTGATCTCCCTGGGATTTTCATGCACAACAGTCTCTAAAGTTTACAGAGAATGGTGCAAAAAACAAAAAACGTCCAATGAGTAGCAGTTCTCTAGGTAAAAACGTCTTGTTAATGAGAGATTCCAGAGGAGAATGGTTAGATTGGTTCAAGCTGACAGAAAGGTGACAGTAACTCAAATAACCACTCGTTAGAACAGTGGTGTGCAGAAGAGCATCTCTGAATGCACAACACGTTGAACTTGAAGTGGATGGGCTATAGCAGCAGAAGACCATGAACATACACTCGATGGCCACTTTATTATGTATAGTAGGTACCTAATAATGTGGCCACTGAGTGTTTATTCCTCCAAGACAAAGCTTTGCACTGTAGGCGGCATTGTAAAATCCACACCATTTCATTTTCCCTATCTATTGGAAAAACTATTAGGAAATAAATTATAAAGTGCAATTAACAGCATGGGGTGGACGGTGGACAGTGGAAACGTTTTCAGTTAAGGACTGGCGCCAAGCAGTGATCTGTGTAATCATTACAGCAGCTGGTTATTCCCTTCCTTTACTCAATATTTCTATTTTTGCTCTTTACCTTCACCAGGGGTGGGTTTGGAGGAGACAATATAGATGGGGAGGGGCAGGGGAGTGTTTGTGTGTGAATAAGTGTTGAGAATTGGTTAAAGGTAACAGGGTTTCAATGGAGGGGGTGGGGTGAGAGTGGAAAAGATAGGGGACAGGAAGTAATGGGGTGGAATTGATGGAAGACGATACAGGAGTTCTGTCTGACATCTCTGGAAAGGAATGAAGGAGTAGGGGAAAATGACTGGTGAAGGAAGTAGGGATAAAAATCTCAAGGCCAAAGAATCAGGGTTGCTCTGTGTCATGGGAAGAGAGGAAGCAGGAGTGGAGTGGAGTGGGGTTAGAGACAAGCAGGGTTAGAGAAGAGCATGGCATAAAAAAGTCAGAGAGATGGGAGCAGTATGTGAAAACCAGAAGGGGGATGGAGTAGGGGAGGACAGGGATGGCAGTTAATGGGTGGAATGAGGTTTTTGGGTAGGCTAAACTGGCAACATAAATTCTTTCACAACAAGTGATTACCAGAGGAACTGAGATATTAAGCATACTCAAAGCTTTTTGAAAAAAGTTTCTCCTCCAACTCCTGGGAATTCTCTATTACCACTGAAAGTAAGGAAGGAGCATTATGGTATCAAATCCCTTCAAGAACACAAAATTCAGAGAATCCAGAGGAGCTCAGCATATTCCGCTCCGTCTGTCAGGGTGCCTTGTCAAGCACTCATACCCTTGTGGCCCCGATCAGCCACTTTTGAACCCACAACTCTCAAGTAGAAGCAAGTTATTCTTGATTCCAAGAGACTGTCATGGAAGAATATCAAGATGTAAGATATTCTTGGTATATACTTGAGCCAAACCCAGGACCTTAGCAATCTCTTTACTTCACCATTTGCCCCGGAGCTCTGCAATCTTTCCCCTCCACCTGCCCTGGGTACACGCAGCCACCCCACCCACCTCTGTTCACCCTTCCTTCAAAGTCCACTGACATTCCCCATCCCTCCATCAATCCTAAATCCCCTGTTTCTATATTCTCCTCTCACTCCTCCAATACCCCCCTCCCCTGCCTCTCTCCCCACTCCCGCCCCTCCACAGCCTGGCCCATCTTTCCAACCCGGTCCACTCTGACCCTGGGTCTCCCACCTTTAAGCTCCCGTCGCCATGGAAACGTCAAACAGCCCCTCCCCTCCCCCCGACCCGGAAATAGAAAACGGCAGCGTTGATGTCTCAAGATGTCGCTGATTGGATTGGTGTTGGTGGAGAATCTGCTGCTTGCAATTGATTTTCTGCGGTAGACCTCAGCGGGGCAAAGGGACTTGCAGTATTTGTGTCTTCCGGAGTCTGGCGGTCGCTGCTGTTTTGCGGTGCGTAGCGTTCGGCTCTTGGTCGCGGTTTGGCTTCAGGTTAGGATGCGAGGCTGGAGGAAAGGTGTCGGTGGAGGGCAGGTTAACAGGGCCCGCTCTGTATTCACCCTCGAACTTTTCCGAGCGGTCCTCCCGCCCACGCTGTTACACCTGTCTGATTTATCCATGTTATTGAAGTCGGTATATTGGCCGAAATCCTGGATTTCTGTCACTACCGTTATTCCTGCTGAAGCAAATCGTACCTCTGTTCTGGGCTCATGAACAGGCAACTAAACCCAACGGTTATATTCAAACGAATTGGAATTTAATCGATATAAACTTGAAATTGAAGATCTTTTGCAATATAATTTTTTTGTAATGATTGTTTGCAGGGATTGGGAGTTTCTGAGAAGCTGTGCAAAATAAAACATGAACATTTTGAGACGAAGAAAGGCTACAAAAGGCATTGAAGAACGTCCAACCCAGCACGAGGATGATGAACTCAAAGAAAAGTACTCAAAAGGTAGGCTTTCTAGACACAGCTTGTGTTACAGTTGGAATGAGACTTTATTAACTTTTGCCTCCTATGTCAAATAATAAAATGGAAAATCAATCATTAACTACTGTCTTTGTTGGTACCACAGGGCTATTGTCACCTAGTAAACGTTGTGCTGGGTCAGGGGAAAAAACGGGATGAGGAAACCAAGAAAAGGTCAAATGATCTTTTATATTTTTAATACGTCAATAGCAAGAGCCACAGTCCTTGACAATAGAAATAAAAATAGCAAAATAGAAGCCTGAATTCTGTTCAGCAACTGAAGACTAGGTAGCGTGAAATGTAGTTTTAGAAAATCAGACAAAGCTAACTTGTGTAATATCTAGTCGGTTTAAAAATTGTTGGTGGAGAAAATCTGGAAACCTGAAAGACACTTTTTAGATGCCATTTGCTGTCATTTCACATCAGATCAACAAACCCAGCAGAGACTCTTAATTGTCCTAGATCAAAGACAGATGTTAGATCAAATCTAAGAGATTGTGATGTACAGTCTTAAACATGGGTTGATGAATACTTAGATGACACTTTTGGAGTTGATGATTGAAGGGATATAGAGCAGGGTAGGTGTGTGGGATTCGTAGCTATTAGAGTATTAAAGAACATTTTGTGGTTCTTGTTCTTTGAAAGTCCCACACCAACCCTACAGTTTTGTAGATGTCCAGTTCCCTTTTGAAACTATTACAATTGAATCTACTTCAGCTACACTTTTAAGACTGTGCATTCTAGATCAAAAACACCACAATTAAAATTGCCTTCCTCATATCGAAAATAAACATGAGAGTGATTGAGCTTTATTTCTAACCTGTAGTTTTACATCAACATATTGTCAATTTTACATGCATTTCGCTTGACGTAATTCTGTTATTTAAGCTCTGCCTCGCCATATTACATCATTTCAACTTTGGAAGCCCATGCAGTCAAGCAGTGAAGTTACAGATTCCACACAGCACGAGAGATCAGTAGACCATGTTCAAAGAGGTTGGTCAGAATTTAAATAACACTGTCAGCATTTCTGGCAGGGACCCAAGATTATCTTTGTCTTGATCCAAGAGAGTAATCAGAAATAATATTTTAAAATAAAGATTCAAAATTAAACACCAGCTATGTATATATGAATACAATGGATTACAGTTAATTGGGCAGCTGCTCATTTGGGAAAACTTGATTGGGAAAATAACCATGTTTTCCTTCATTTATTTGGGACACTCTGCCGCTTAATTAGGGCAGGAGACTGTTGTCGAACAGTTTCTGGCTAGCATCAGTTCTGTGCACTTGTGTGACCGTTAGACACTACACCATGCTTAGAGTGAACAGTGAAGTAGTAGTTTGGCTTTTTTATACTTTTCTTACTACTTCCATGAAACTTCGCCTAATTGTGGCAGCTGTTTAATTAGGCCAAAATGTACTGGTCCTGATGTGTTCCAATTAACTAGAATCCACTGTATATGCAATATTAGGAAACTAATTAGGAAACTTGGATTCATTTTCTTGAAAGAATATTCACGATACTTGATGTAAGTGTAATTGAATAAATATCAATTTAAAATCAAGTAAGCGGAAATTAGTGTAAGTTTCCATTTTATGAAATAGTTGAAAAACTGAGCTGCAGTTAAATTTTCTCATTGTATCATTTCAATCAACTGGAAGCGTTTTCATACATCAGGAGTCTGTAATCACTATTGTAAATGAACAACAATGTAATAACATATTGTTAATTGAAAGATAGCTATTGAGTAAGACATCATAGATAATTTTTTCTTATTGATTAATTGTTTGGGGATCTTTTGTATCTATTTAAAAGAGCAGACTGGGCATTTCATCCTAAGTATAGCATGTCTGGAAGTATAATGCTCTTAGAATTCTCTAGTCTGGCAGAATATTACCCTAGATAAAAAGCATAGGCATACTTAAGGAACAGCTGGGTAAACTAGAAAAATCATATGCTGTTTGATTTAGGTGAAGTAGTATGGGGAAAGCTCGTGAGGAGCAAGAATACCAGCATAAAGCATATGTGTTCATTAACTTGATTTTGATCTGCGGTTGTAAATGCAGGTACAGTTGTACATCCACGCACTGATATGTGTGCAATAGTTTGCATGCATTTCCCAGTTATCTGTGTTTACTCTGATTCAGATTCCGTTGTATCCCAGTTACCAGGTCACTTCCAGGGCTGGTTTTCATGTTTACCCAAATGTTTACTTTATTGTTATTTATTATCTTAGTATTTAGTGGTTGTATGTTTTGAACTTAGTGGTGCCTTTAACATCTTATTTTGGTTACTTCTATGCATGATTTTTACAGAATTATTGTATCACAGTACGTGGGGATGCTTTTCCCCTGACAGTTTTGCTCTGTGTGTATACATAGGATTTAAAATAATTGGTGATGTGGAGTTTTCTTATTTCTTATTGGTGATTTTATTTTGCATGAATAATAAAGCATAAAACAGTTTAAAAGTAACCTACCAATGTAGTTATTAATGTCAGAATTTAGATTAGCATTTCACATATATTCCAACATAAAGACCTTGTTCAGGGTATTAAATTATTTCTATTCTTATACTACAGTAAAAATACATAAATAACTTTTGACAGAAAAATGTTGAACATAATTATTTTACTTTTCTTATTCTAGCACGCAGCTCCATAGGTCCAGGAGCAATAAAGTATGTAACCTTCCTAGTTGGTGGATTTATGGGAGTTTTCTTAGGACTTATCACCTCAGTTTATGTTGCAACTTTGCACGAAAATGATCTGTGGTTTTCAGCTATCCAGGTAAGAGTGAAATCTGTAAAGAATACTAATATTCATTCGGAAGACAGAAAATATTCAGATAGTTGGTCATTATTTAAAAACTAATGTGTTATCTTTGAATTATTAGTGATTGGCATGATAGTACCTTTTAAAAACTTCTTGCGTTACTAGTGATTTGTTTACATATTGTATTGAATACTAAGAGCATAGAACAGTATGGTATAGGAACAGGAACTTTTGCTTATGATGTTGTGCTGAACTAATTATACTAGTAATGAAATGCTTAACTAAACTAATCCCTTCTGCCTACACAATGTCCATATCCCTACATCCTCTGTACATTCATGTGCCTTTCTAACCCCTATGGTGTTTCCCTCCACGACCAGCCCTGGCAATGCATTCCAGGCATCCCCCATTCTCTGTGGTGGAAACAAAAGCAAATAGAAGACCCTCAGATCTCGTTTGAACTTGCCTCATGTCATCTTAAATACATGCCTTTTAGTATCAGACATTTCAACTCAGCGAAAAAGTTGTCAGCTATCTACCCTGTGCCTGTCATAATTTTATAAACTTCTGTCAAATTTTCCCACGACCTCTACAAATCAAAGGAAAACAGTCCAAGTTTGTCCTACCTATCCTTATAGCACATGCTCTGTAACCTAGCCAGCATCCTGATAAGGCTCCTCAGCACACTCTCCAGTGCTTCCACATCCCTCCTATGAAGGGACAACCAGAAATGAATGTAGTGCTCCAACTGCGAACTAGCTAGAGTTTTATAAAGCTGCAACATAACTTCCTGATCATGAACTCAGTGTCTTGACAGGCATGCCATATGCTGCCATCACCAACCTATCAACTTGCACAACCACTTTCACAGAGCTATGGACATTGGCCCCAAGGTCTGTCTGTACATTTACACTGTTAAACATACTGTCATTAACCATGTACTTTCACTTCACATTTGATCTCCTAAAGTGCACTGCCTATCACTTGGCTTGATTAAACTCTCTTTCTCTCCATTTTTTTCCCCTACTCTCTATCCAGTATCATGGGAGTACAGTTAATTCTGTTAATTGAGCCATTGCTTAATCAGCCATTTATTTGGACAACTCTTAAAGAACAAAAACTAAATCAAGAAAATAGGTAGGGTTTCCTTTTGTTTATTTGGGACAATATACCGCTTGAAGCAGGGGATTGTTGCTGAGCAGTTTCTAACTAGCTTCAGTCACATTCACTTTCGTGGCCATTGGACACTACACTGTGCTTAGAGCGATCATTTTTTAAATAGAGTTAATTGCGTGTATTTGTGTTCAAAAAACAGTGATTTGTCGCTAATAGTTAGTGAGAAATAAGCAGTAAGGCAATTGGGGACTGTTTTGCTCACCACAATTTCAAGCATTCAGGCTTGGAAATGCCAAAAACAGTTGGGAGTGAAAATGAAACAATTTCACTACTTCAGCTTGTTAAGAATTACCAAGGTATTGACAGTTATCTTGAATGTTACAATGAAAATGAATATTTGGAGGATGCAATTGTCTAAAGAATTGTATGAAGGCAGTCCATTATCTGCGCTAGGTGTCTGTGCTGATTTTGTTACTATACAGTCGATCAAAAGAACACAGCAGATGAATTTGTCCGTCAATAACTATTAGGAACTAATACACAGTTTTATAGTGCTGTAGAGGTACTGGTAGTGCTCTAATTTGTCCTGTATTTCTTTGAAATATGTAAATTGTTACTCAATTAAATGGTAGTTTCTTTCTGGCTGTTGAAAATCAAATGATACTTGAATTTTCAGGATCTATCTTCCTGAAATAGTTGGCATAGTAAGTGGATCCAAGTGATAAAATCAACGTTCAAACTTCCGAACTGTTTGATTACAGTCAATCTTTACTATTCAGAATGAATATTGTGTCTCTTTATAGAGAATACATTGGCATTAAGAAAATTATAATCATTCTGAATTATAATATGATAGGACAAAATCTTTAAGATTAAGGCTCAGAAGTGATGCTTGGCATTGGAAAGAATGAGTTCAGATTGCATTATCTTGTTCTATAAGAGATCATATTGAAGTGTTCTTTTTTATTATTTTCTGATGAGACACCAAACCAAGGCTTAATGTGTCCCTTAGCTAAGTGTAAGAGTTCCCAAGGCATTGTTTCAGAGAAAAACAGGTTACTGCTAGTGTTCATTGTCATTCAACCATACACAGGTACACAGCTGAACAAAACATTGTTCCTCAGGGGCCAAGGTGCAAAACACAGTACATATAGTCACACACAGCACTTATAGTTACAATCCAGCACATACGGTAGCACAAGCCCCTCAGAGGCATGCCTGAAAAATTAACAGGTTAACATAAAGTGTGAGGTGCATGCATATTACGTAAGTTAGTATAATATTACTGACACAATTATAGTAAAGAAGTAGTATAAATATGTGAAACAGCAGTGATAAAAGATGGAAAAAATGAGCAGTCAATCAGTGACCAGGCCATTCAGACTGGGTGTACGTGTGTGCTGGGTGGCAGCAAGGTGTTAAGAAGTCTAATAGCCTGGGGAAAGAAGCTGTGACCCAGACTATAGTTCCAGTTCTTATGCTACAGTACCTTCTACATGACAGCAAGAGGTCAAACAGACTTCTATCTCTATGTTGAATATCTATCTTTTATTCATTGGTATTGAAACACTTTTTATGTTCCTGTTGAGCATCTTTGCTCTGTGCGGCATTACTGCTGAAAGTACATTTATTATCCAAGTGTGTATGCAGTATACAACCCTGAGATTCGTCTTCCCACAGAGAGCCACAACAGGCAAACACCGTGGAACCCTTTCAAAGAAAGCATCAAACACCCATCGCGCAAAAAAAAACAAATTGCACAAATGGCGAAAAACACAGGATATAAAACATCATACCATGGAACAATTGAAGCAGCCTAGGAAAGTTCAATAGGAATGTTTAGTTTAGTTCAGTTCAGTTCAATTTAGCGCTAGTCATTCCTTGACTGTAGACCGTAGATCCAGTCTGCCATGATCAAAATCACACAATATAGCAATAAAAAAAGAACCATACACCAGAAACCCATCATAACATAAACTACAGAGTCCAATCCACAAACTGTATCTATTAAACCTTGCCCAAGACCCAGGCTGCAGCAGCATTGAGCAAGAGGGAGAGAGGTACCGGTCAACTGCAGGCATCTTCTCCCAGCCGCAGCGAGTGAGAGGGAGAGAGAGGGACTGGTCGAAAGCAGGGATACGGCGCTGAACACCCACTTGCCTTCCACTCTCATCCTCATTCATTTCATTCTTGCTCAGCACTTTAATCACCAAGAAATGGAGTTGATCGTGGGCTCCAGGCTTCTCAGCCTCCAGGCCACACACTTTGCTCAAAACCTCACCAAACTGCCTCACAGACAGCAAAGCGCCAGATCGTCCAATCAGCCCGAAAACACACCATCAAACTGTAAACCACAGGTTCCAATTGTAGCAGAATCATATTTGAAAGAAGAAGTAGTAGTAAAAGAAATAATTTTGTGAGTTGTCTAAAGGACATCGCCTTTGGTCATCTTTCTGCATGTCAGTGACTTAATCCTTCCAGATTCTGGCAGAGGAGCTGATCTCCCTGATTTGTGTTTTGTTTGTGTTTCACTGTATGGCAAATTCACAGGCTTATTTGAATTTGGAAACTTATTTGAAATATTTGACATAAATATTTGTTTATGCTGTTAGGTTGGAGGTTATCCAGATGGAATATAAGGTGTTGCTCCTCCAACCTGAGAGTGGCCTCATTGTGGCAGTACTGGTGTCATGGACAGACATATCGGAATGGGAATGGGAGATGGGATTAAATGGAACACTTCATATTTTGTCTGAGTACACCTCCAACCTGATTGTATAAACATCAATTCCTCTATCTTCTGGTAATTTGTCCTCCTCCCCTTCCCTCTGTCTTTTTCCATTTCCCATTTCCCAGTCTGGCTCCCCTCTTATCCCTTCCTTTCTCCTCACCTGCCTATCAGCTCCCTCTGGTGCCCCCCTCCTTCCCTTTCTCCCATCGTCTACTCTCTCTTCTATCTGATTTCTTCTTTTTCAGCCCTTTCCTTTTTCCACATATCACCTCCCAACTTCTCTCTTCATCTTCCCACCTCACTCCAGCCCCCCCCCCACCTACCTACCTTCCCTCTCACCTGGTTTTACCCATCACCTTCTAGCTTGTACTCCTTTCCCTCACCCACCACCTTATTCTGGCTCCTTCCCTTTCCTTGCTAGTCCTGATGAAGGGTCTCAGCCTAAAACATCGGCTGTTTCTTCCTCTCCATAGATGTTCCTTGAGCTGCTGAGTTTGTCCAATATTTTGTATGTATTACTCTGGATTTTCAGCTCCTGCAGAAACTCTTGTGTTTATTGTTGAAGAGTCTGATTACAATGGAATAGAACCTGTCCTTGAACTTGGTGATGCATGGTATCCTTCCTGCTGTGGTATCTTCTGCCCAATGGGATTTGGTGCTTAATTTTCCAATTTAAACCATTTGTTTAAATTGTGAACAGCATTCTTCGCACTGATCCTTGACAAATAATGTCCATCCATTCTACTGTTTCTTTTCCCTGCCCCATCATGATTTAGTTGTAATTTCACAAAGCAGTTATTGTTATCAGACTCTTCAAAAAGTATGATATAATTGACATAGCAATAGCTGTTTTATTACTTTCAGTTTTATTTTTTCAAATAAGTGTGATCTCATGGAAATCTTCTTCATTATATTTTTATTTTATTTGGCCCATTGCATCTTTGAGTAAGAATTCACTATTTTCCAGGCATCAACATTACTAATTGGTCTCCAGTTGTTGATAGATGGAAAAATAGTCAGCCAAATTTGTTAATTCTGACCAAGATGCTTATCTACTCTAATACTGTTTTCCTGAACTTGACCTATATCTCTTGATTCTCTTCTTATTCAGGTACCTGTCCAAATGGTTTTCAAACACTGATTCTATCTGCCTTTACTAGATATTAAGGGAGCTTTCCATATACCTACCGCTCTCTGTGTGGAAAAATTTGCCACTTAGATCTTTGTTAAATGTTTTTCCTCTCGCCTTAAACCTATATCTATAGTCTATACAATCTCTCCATGTAATTAAAGTCCTCCAAACTAGGCAACATCTTATTGAAACTAGTTTAACTGTTCACCACGTCTTTGGTGTTTGTCTGTTTTTGATCTTTTAAATATGTGAATACAATCTAATCTGACAGTGTTTTTATCCCCTCTCCCAGTCTGCCTTTCAGTCTTAATTATATTGATATTTGTTTTGATTTTCTTTTGCCCTTTGTGTTACTTTCCTGGGCAATTGTGAGGCAAAATAATTGTTCAATATTTCGGGTAATTTCTTGTCTTCTCTGCATTACATTCAGATTTCACATAATGGACTCTTTGAAATCCTGGTTTTTCTTCTGTCATTTTAATTTGTGCAGAAACTTCATTGGGCTGCAATTATAAACAACATGTGAGCTTACCTAAATGATTGGTCTCTTGAGCAATGTGTCATCATGCAAAACATTAGCTGGAAAGTAATATTTTGACCTTGCCTGCTGAAAAATAATTCAAACTCTTGAAGGCAAATAACACTTATTCCATCACCGTTTTGACTTGTAGAGACTCAGAGGAGCTGATTGGGTGAGTCACTTCGTGCAGAATATCCAAACACTGTCCAAACATTGTGTGATTTATTTAGGCAGGCTACAAAGTTTAGATATTCCTACTGCTAGTAGAGAACACTGCTGAATTATCACTTACAAAATTAGTGAAAAAATAGCATCTGTGTGTGTTTAAAGGGGAAACAGACTTCACATCTTTAGGCTAGGTGGACGTGCTGCTATTAAGCTTCCATGTTCAAACAACGTAGCATAAGGCTTATATTTTAGAATTCTGATAGGAAAGGTGAGGCATTTGCTTCATTTTTTAAAAATCTCATCAACAATGAATACTAACAGGATTTTTTTATAACTGGCTTCCATAAATTAATTAGGGTACCTTGCCTTGTATTATGTCACATTTTGTTGTGTTAAGCCTTTAGGCTTGTTAGAGTTTCTGCCTAGCAGGCAAATAAGATTTATTCCATCATCCTTTTGACTTGTAGAGACTCTGAAGAGTTGATGGGCGAGTCACCTTGTGCAGAATATCCAAACATTGACCATCCCTTGTAGATACAATATGTTTCTGGTCCAGTAAATTTTCTGGTATATGATGACCCTTTGGATGCTATATGATGGGAATATGCTTAAGGTTCATTTATTATTATCAAAGTATACAACTCTAAGATTCTTCTTCCTCAGATAGCGACGAAACCAAGAAAAAAAAGAACAGCAACACGATCAGAAACTCCCAAACCCCCAGCCCCACACACAATCCCACAAGAACATCAACTCCCAAATCCCCCTTTCCTGCACAAAAGAGGCTAGAAAGAATGGGCAAAAACACAGAATATTAAAAAGCTATCAGACTGGAAAAGAAAGTCCATTGTCCATAGTCCAAATCCATACCCAAAATACAGAAAACCTTGGTAACACCCTCCGGGCACAGTAACAGGCCACACAGGCTCCCCTGTCTGTCAGCAGAGTGAGCCCACCATTGATCAGAAGGCAGGCAGCCAGCGCTCACCTTCCGCATTTACCTCGATGTTTCAATCTCCTGCCAGCTCCATTTCCTCCTTGCCTTGAGGCCCACGCTTGCTACCCTCTGGAATCCTCTCGGAGACCTTAATGATCTCCAAACAGCAAATCACAGGCTCCATCATTCCAGAAATGCATTCAAGTAAAAAAAAAACAGGAGTAAAGAACATAAAAGAAGTGAAATAATAGTTTTCTGGTCTATCCAGAAGATGTCAACCATGGGGCATTGTATGCAGGTGCCATCTTGACTGGGGGGAAAAAAAATAATAATAACGTGGAATATCAGGGGTAGGTGGCTCTATTTTTTGGAATAGGAAAACAGAAGCTGCTGGGAATATTCAGCTGGTCAGACACCATATCTGGACAGGGAAACAAAGTTAACATTTGAGACATTAGAACTGAAAATGAGAGAAGAATAGCATGCAAGCAAGAGAAGTGGACAGAACAAAGGAAATATCTGGTGGGGTGGAGACCAAGTGACACAATTGCTTTTGATGCCGCCTGGGACAGAAACAAATTAATGTGGTATGGCTGATGGAGAGTAAATTGAGATATATGAATGAGGAAAAGTAAGTTCAAATTGGGATTGTGAAATACATAACTTTGATTTCAGAAAGCTGAAATAAAAGAGAAAGCTAGAAATACTCAGCAGGTCAGGTATCATTTGTGAAGAGAGAAAAGCTGTGTTAATGTTACAGGTAGCCAGTTCTGTCGCTGACAGGGAGGGACGGTTATCCAAAATTGTTGATATTAGCATTAAGTGCCGAAGGCTGCAACGTACTATGATGTGCTGCAGTTCCTCAGACCCTTACTGTTCTAGTGAAGCCCAACATAAGAACCAAAAGCAGAGTGGGAATGGGGTAATGAACTAAAGTGACAGGTGATGACTTGTAATTGTATTATAAGGTAGTTAAACAATCTGTACTTGGTTTCCACAATGATGTTGTGAGTACCACATCCAGTACACTAAATTGAAAATACCAGTGAGTTACTACTTCATGAAGAACTGTTTTGGGCCCTGAATGGAGGGAATCGATGAAGTAAAATAAAATGCCATTCTTGTTGAAGATTGTCATTGCCTGACACTTGTGTAGTACAAATGTTACTTGCTGTTTATCAGCCTTAATGAGATTGTTGTGTTGGTCTTAACGTATACAAGCATATCAACTTCCTTTTCTAAGGAGTTACAAATTTACATAGAAGAGTCCTGCACAGGAAAGGCCCTTTGGCCCACAGGGTTGTGCTGAACCAATTAAATTTGTCACCAAATGGCCAACTAAACCAATTCCTTCTGCCTACACAATGTCCATGTCCTTCCATTTCCCTCACATTCACGTGCCCGTCTAAAGTCTCTCAAAAATTCCTAATGTATCTGCCTTTACCACCTAGTGAGTGGCAGAACATTGTCATCATGGCCCATGCACCTGATTGTTTACCTGCACTTTTTCTTGAACTGTAAAATAAAATGCATTTTTTGTTCGAGGCACAGCATGGTACCCAGCTGTTCTGGCCCAGTGAGCCAGCACCGTCTAATTTCACCCATGTGACCAGTTAACCTAGAGACATCTGTTGTTGTTTTTCCCTCGTACTGCCTCAATGTACTTGTGTTTTGAATAGATTTGTGTTGATGGCTTATAAAACTAAGCTTTTCATTGTATCTGGGTATCTGTAACAATAATAGAGTAATACCAATATCAAACTTCATTGTAATAAATTTTGTAACTGAGTAATTCAGGCAAGACCCAAATATTTAATGAATAGATGTCTCTTGATCGCACATTCAGAGATATCTTTCATCATTTTATTGACTGAAAGCAAACTCATACGATAACACATGGTTGAATTACAATAGCCATGCCCTTTGTGGACAGGGCATCATGGACAATTTTTAGCATTATTCAATAGATGCTAGTGACGTAACTAAACCAGGCAATCTAGCTAGAGGGGATTCTAGTTCTAAAGTTTAGTCTTCCACATCACAGCAGGGTTATTTTTTGTTTCTATAATTTTTGATTAATCTAGACCTTCTGGGCATCTTTAAATATGTAAAATGAATCATTTTAGGTTGGAGCCAGTTTCTGTGATGGTGAACACCCAAGAAGCACACTGAGACATCAGTCTAACTGAAAATGTTTACAAATGGTTTGACCCTTTCCTTGCTCACTTGCTGGGCTGCTTCGTTGATGACAGGGATGTTTCGGGAGCTTTCTTCCCTCTGTTTATAGGAAAGATGTCAACAAAATAGAGAGAGTACAGAGGAGATTTACTAGAATGTTACCTGGGTTTCAGCACCTAAGTTGCAGAGAAAGGTTGAACAAGTTAGGTTTTTATTCTTTGGAGCGTAGAAGGTTGATGGGGGACTTCACAGAGGTATTTAAAATTGAGGGGGACAGATAGAGTTGATGTGGATAGGATTTTTCCATTGAGAGTAGGGGAGATTCAAACAAGACGACATGAGTTGAGAGTTAAGGGGCAAAAGTTTAGGGGTAACATGAGGGGGAACTTCTTTACTCAGAGAGTGGTTGCTGTGTGGAACGAGCTTCAAGTAGAAGTGGTAGGGGCAGATTCGATTTTATCATTTAAAAAAAAATTGGATAGGTATATGGACAGGAAAGGAATGGAGGGTTATGGGCTGAGTGCAGGTAGATGGGACTAGGTGAGAGTAAGCATTCGGCATGGACTAGAAGGGCCGAGATGGCCTTTTTCCGTGCTGTAATTGTTATATGTTTGATTGTATACCATTAACACAATTGTTAGTGACTTTTCTGATCAGTTCATTATGAGGTTGCTGTACTTATTGGTTTTTCTGTATAAGTAACGAAAAGCAGTGGATAGGTAATCAAAAATGTGTATCTTTAAATTTCTTTGGGTTTTTTTGTAATTTATTTTTTATTGAATTTCATCATCAACCAAACATTTCCACAAGATATATTTCAGACACTGTACATATATATCATATAATCATATTTGTCATTCAATTAATAGTAAATATGTTTATGTTGAGAAAGGAATTTCTTGCAGGATTTCTTTTGAAATTTATTTTAGAAGGAGAGTGTTTGAAGATTAATATTTTGGAAGCTATGGTTGCAAAAAAAAAGTTTGTCAACCCTTTGCAGGTTTTCTACATTAATTACTCATAAAATGTGATCTGATCGTCATCTAAATCACAATAATAGACAAATGCAATCTGTCTAAACTAATAATACACACACAATTGTACTACTTCTCATCAATACTGAGTACACCATTTAAACAATCACAATCCAGGTTCAAAAAAGTATGTGAGCCTCTGGGGAAATGTCTTCTACAAAAGTTCTTTGGAATTAGGTGTTCCAAACAATGAATGCTGTAGGAGGTGAAAAAGAACCAAGGGTAATAGCAAAAGACCTGCAGAAATCTCTTGAACTTGCAAAAGTCTCTGTACATGTGTCCACTAGAAGAAAAACACTGAACAAGAATAGTGGTCATGGAAGGACACCATGCAGGAAACAACTGCTCTCCAAAAAAACATTGCTGCTCTTCTCATGTTTGCAAAAGACTACCTGGATGTTCCACAGCGCCTCTGGGACAAAGGATTGGACTACGGTGCAGGCACAGTAGAAGCATTACTGCACAGGTCCAGAGTGGTGCTTGAGTGGTGC
The DNA here is from genome assembly GCF_030028105.1 of Mobula birostris. NCBI lineage: Eukaryota > Metazoa > Chordata > Chondrichthyes > Myliobatiformes > Myliobatidae > Mobula > Mobula birostris. The sequence continues at coordinate 45,760,848 of NC_092384.1, forward strand.
TCGAAAAAAGCCACTCTCCATAAAAGAGACATTTGACCGAGCAGTTAACTTGGGAGTGGTAAGGCTTTGGCTTAACAGGCTTCGACAAGAACAGGCGGAGGCAAAGTAAGTAGGTAAGTTTATTTCTTATTTCCTTTTCTAATTTAACTCTTGAAAGAATAAAGGGTATGTCTGCAGGGCCAGTGTTCTGTTCTGGGTGTCAGATGTGCGATTTCCAGGAGACTTCCAGCCTCCCCAGTGGCGTCCACGGTATCCTGGAAAAGGGAAGGTAAGCAGCCAGAAGTTGTGATACATATTGGTACCAACGACATAGGTAGAGAAAGGGAGGAGGTCTTGAAAACAGAATACAGGAAGTTAGGAAGAAAGTTGAGAAGCAGGACCTCAAGGGTAACGGATGCCTTTGCTTATGATCTTTCAAGAGACTCTTGATTCTGGCTTGGCATCGGAGGACTGGAAAACTGCAAATGTCACTCCTTTAAGGCAAAAGAAAGGAAGTTGCAGGTCAGTTAGCCTAACCTCAGTGACTGGGAAAATGTTGGAATCTATTATTAAGGATGAGGTTTCAAGGTACTTGGAGAGACTAATGATAAAATAATTCAAAGTCAGCATGGTTTCTGTAAAGGGAAATATTACTATACAAATCTGTTCTTCGAGAAAGTAACCAGCAGGATGGACAAAGGAGAAGCAGTGGATGTCATTTGCTTGGATTTTCAGAAGGCATCTGGTAATGTGCCACACATGAGACTGCTTAACAAGATAAAATCCCATTACATTACATGGATAGAGGAATGGCTGACAGGCAAGATGCAGTGAGTAGGAATAAAAAGGCCTTTTCTGGTTAGCTGCCAGTGACTAGTAGTGTTCCTCAGAGGTCAATATTGGGACCGCTATTTCTCATATTGTTTGTCAATGATCCAGATAACGGAATGTTTGCTTTGTGACAACATTTGCAGATGATATGAAGATAGGTGGAGGAATAGATAGTGCTGAGGAAGCAATGCACTTGCAGCCGGACTTAGACAAGTTGGAAGAAGTGGCAGATGGAGAACAGTATTGGGAAATGTACAATAATACGTTTCGGTAAAAGGAACAAAAGTGCAAACTATTATCTAAATGGGGGGGTGAGAATTCAAACATGAGGTGCAAAGAGACTTAGGAGTCCTCGTGCAAGACCCCCAGAAGTTTAATTTACAGGTTGAGTCTGTGGTAAAGAAGGCAAATGCAATGTTGGCATTCATTTCAAGGGGAATAGAATTTAAAAACAAGGAGATAATGCTGAGGCTTTATAGGACACTGGTCAGACCGCACTTGGATATTGTCAACAGTTTTGGAGCCCCATATCTCAGAAAGGATGTGTCGTCGTTGGAGAAAGTCCAGAGGAGGGTCACAGGGATGATTCTGGGAATGAAGGGGTTAACATATGAGGAGCATTGGGCCTGTACTCACTGGAACTTAGAAGAGTGCAGGGAGATCTCATTGAAACCTATCAAATGTTGAAAAAACTAGATTTGGTGGATGTGGAGAGATGTTTCCTATGGTGGGGGTGTCCAGAACTAGAGGCACAGCCTAAAAATTGAGGGCAGCATTTTAGAACAGAGGTAAGGAGGAATTTTTTTAGCCAAAGAGTAGTGAATCTGTGAAATGCTCTGCCACAGATAACTGTGGAGGCAAACACCATGGATATACTTAAAGCGAAAAATGATAGTTTCCTGATTGGTTGGGATATCAAAGGTTATGGCAAGAAGGCAGGTATATGGTGTTTTGTGGGATCCAGGATCAGCCATGCTGGAATGGCAGAGCAAACTCCAAGGGCTGAATGGCCTAATTCTGTTCCAATATCTTATGATCTTGTGGGACAGTGTTCTGTGAACAGATGAGACAAAAGTTGAATTTTTGGCAGAAATGCACATTGTTTGGAGGAAAAAGGACACTGTACACCAACATCAAAACCGCATCCTCATCCTTTGCTGCTCCAAGGCTTGGGCAGCTTGCAGTCGTTGAGGGAACAATTAATTCAAAATTGTATCAGGACATTTTACAGGAGAATGTCAGGATAGTGGGTCGTCACCTGAAGCTTAATAGAAGTTGGATGATGCAACAAGACAACGATCCAAGAGTAAATCAACAACAGAGTGTTTTAAAAAGGAGAAAATTTGTGTTTAGGAATGGCCAAGTCAGAGTCCAGACATTAACCCAATTGAGATGCTGAGGCAAGACCTGAAGAGGGCTATTCATGCAAGGTATCCCAGAAATATTGATGAACTGAAACCTTTTGTATGGAGGAATGATCTAAAGTTCCACCTCACCGTTGTACAAGTCTGATCAGCAGCTACAGGAAATGTTTGGTGGAGGTTATTGCTGCTAAAGGATGGTCTACCAATTATTAAATACATGTACTTTTCCAGCCTGGACTGTGAATGATTAAAAAATGTGTTCAATATAGACATAAAAAGTACAATTGTTTGTGTGTTATTAGTTTAGGCAGATTGTGTTTGTTTGTCTATTATTGTGACTTAGATGAAGATCAGACCGCATTTTATTAGTAATTAATACAGAAAACCAGGTAATTGCAAAGGGTTCACAAACTTTTTTTCTTGCAACTGTATGTTTTGGCATAGCATTTCCTACTGGTTAAATATTCTATTTTTGAAGTTTTACAAGTGGGTGAAAGCCACTCATTACAAAGCATCCATTACCATTTGGTGGATGTTTAGTTGGATACCGTGTTGGCCTAGTTTAAACCTCCATCACACTAAGCTTTTGCATAAACATACCAGTGTCCGTTATAGGTCTAGCTTGACTGTATCCTGGGTGGAAATGTTAAATTGCACTAGTAAGAACAGTCTATGTTCTTAAAAATATTTGGGATGGAAAGCAATTGGGAGGCTTTCCATTATTAAATCTTGCTGTTTGTTTTGGATACACAAGTCAGCAGTTACATAGCTTGGAGGGGAAATATATTTTAAAAATTTTCCTTTGCTGAGTACTATGCGAGGTCAGTCTATATTTGACATGCTTCTACAAAGCAGGCAATCATTCTAAACATAAAATGTTCTTTTTGTGTGTATCCTGTCTGAGCTGAGATTTGATATTTTCTATCCAGGATGTAGCCTGGCTGGGTAAATCACAGATTATAGTAGTGTATTTGTGTAAAGGCTTAAAGTTCATTATTTAAGCTAAGTAACAGCTGTATCCAACCAAAAATGTTGGATCGAAAGTGCTTAAGATTGTGATTTTAGGTAACTGCTTGCCAAGCACTGAAAGTGCAGTTTGGTGAGCAGTTACATTGTCTGGTTAAATTTTTCCTTGTATTTACTTTAGCTTGATTGCATTAGGTTTAAAAATACAATTTTTTAAATCACTTTTTCAAAATCAAACCAAATAGGCCGGAGTTCAGAACCATTGCAAATATATTGAATATTTTCTTCTGCTTTGGATGAATTGAAATTTGATTGAGGAGGATATTATCCAAAGTGAGATAATGGTCCAGACTTAATCCTAGACAATCATTAAAATTAATGATTTATTGAAACCCAGAAGATGAATGACTCATAACTGCCTGTCGATGTCTTAGATTTTTGATGACGCCATCAGTTATATGATATTTGGTAGTGTGCTGGTTATTTGCAGTCTTCGGCAAACCAGAAGACTGTAGTTTCCTTTTAGCAGGAGCATATTATGACAATAAGAAAAAGGAAGAAGCGATATGCAATTGTCAGTGATCCGTCACTGTATAGCTTGGAAAGGAGCCCAGAACAGCCTGATGATTGTGCTGTTGGTCATGGAAATAGTAATACTACTTTTCATAAAGTGGCAGTAACTGAAATCTGGTCCATTTTATGGAGAACTGAAACTGTCCTACTGCTTGCTCTCTCAGTGGGCCTAATACTGGGATGCTTTCACACCTGGTATGTTCAATCACTGCATGAGAACTTCCTGTGGTTTTCAAATTTACAGGTGAGTGTTTTGCTAATTATCTTTCAGTGGAAGAAGTATACAAAAATAATACCCGTATTTTCATTTCAGATGCTAAAAGTGTGTAATATTTTCATCCCACAAAGTAAATGAGATGCATTGAACATTCTTATTTAGTTTTCTTAAAATATAGTTGTGTATTGGAATGTCACACTATGGTTAATTAAATAAGTTTTAAGCTTGGAAGTGCAAACAATAGCCTTGAAACATTTTTTTGTGGAATGCATAGGACTTTTTAGTGATTGATTTTTGTCTATCAGAATCAGCTTGTTTTGTTTCTAGACCTGTTATTCCAGGAAATGCTCAAAGTAAAAATATTCAAGCATGATACTGAAACTTGTCTTTCCTTAACAACACAAGAAGCAGGAGCAAGACTAGATCAGTTAGCCAAATGAGCCTACTTCACCTTTCTATATAACGTAGAAAATACTATATGATTTTGGCTTCAATACTATCCTTATTGGTCTATACCGAGACTCCTTGACTCCTTTGTAATTTAAATGTATGTCCTTTTCTGCCATGGATATATTTGAGGACTCTGACTCTACTGCTCTGAGATAAACAATTCCAAAAATCCATTGCATTGGCAAAGGGGTTCCTCCTCATCCCTAACTAAAATGGAACTTAATCTGGAAATATAAAAAATTCTGACTTATGGATACCCCACTAAGCAGGCTCTTTTCTCAAATTCCAACCTGTCAGTTCCCCTTGGAATCTAACATAAGATAACTTCTCATTCTACTGTACTCCAGTGAATGTAGATCTAATTACTCAACCTTTTTTTTTGGCATGTAACTCTTGTCATTATAGAAATCAACCTAGTGAGCCTTCTTCGCACTGCCTTGGATGCAATTATGCCCGCGCTTACGTTTCCTATCCGTACACAGTACTCTAGATGTGGTTTCACTTGCTATCATTAACTTCGCATCAAACCTTTCTTGCCTTAGTACTCCATGACTCTTAGAATAAACACAAGTCCTATACCTTTGCCAATTATTTTCTGTAATTGTGTTCTAACTTCCAATTTTCACATACTGGAACTCTGAGATCTTTCATTTAAATAATAGTTTGCTTTTTGTCCCAAGGTGGTTAACTCATAATTTCCTACTGTTTCCACATTTTCAATTTTGAGTACCTGCTTCAAAATTTGTTTTTGAATATCTGTTTACCTACTCCAACCATGTTTGGGCTTTACTTTGAAACCATAATGAGTGTGCAAGGAAGATTCATGATTTGAATCTATGTAACTTTAATATTGTGTACGAATTAATCAATTGTACAATTGCAATTTTTTTTGTTAACATCAAATTTTGATTATGGCTTACAGGGCTTCTTGTTTCACTGTTATCAAATTCTTAAACGGACTTTTTGTACAACAAGATGGACTCTTGGCCTCATTATCTATCCGTTATGAACTCGCACTTTATCATTTAGCTGCACTGCACCTCTTTAGTAACTTTTGCACTTTATTCTGCATTGTTATTTTACCTTATCCTAACTCAGTGCACTGTGTAATGATTTGATCTGTTTGAACAGTAAGCAAGATGAGCTTTTCACTATTTTGGTAGATGGGACAGTAATTTAGAGAAAGAATGACTTATTTGCTCAATTGTCATGTCAAACCTGCAACCATACAATGATTGAATAAATTTATGATTTATTCTAAAAATGTATTTTAGAGATTTTACTTAAGGTTCTTGGGTGATTATCTGGTCGTTAATCTAATCTACAGGATTTTGATATATTTTGGTTCCAACTTAAATTTTTGTTTTCTAATGCTTCAAATTTAGAATGATATTCTTGATTTTTTTTGTCCTTTGGTGCGCCAATTAGTATCAATCCTTTTGTTCACTAGATTATTGTTTTTACATTGTAAACATTCTTTGTAGTATTTTCGGCTATTAAAAAAAAGCATAATAGCAATGACAACTCCTGTGCAGCAGCTTTTTCAACCCAATTAGCTGTAGTAAATAACGTGTATTCTAATTCTGTCTATCATAGATTCTGAATCTATATCTTTCAGATTCTCTTTCAGCTTAAGCTTAAAGTGTGGAGTGAGGCTAGGATCTGGAGGTCAGCCATTGTACGACTACAGGATTGGCAAGATATGACAATTGAGTAATTGAGTCATTCTTTCACTATATTGGTAACAGCCAAGCAAGAGGGGGGAAAAGAGAGAAGAAAATTATCTCTCTTTCAATATTGTTGGGTGTGGAAGTTTGATCATCAAGTGAAATGATGATGAATTTCTAAAACTTATTTTTAAATATCATCGAATGTTAAATACATCCATCGAATGTTAGTAAACCCGTACAGATCATATTCATGTTGCTGGCTCGATCAGTCAAATTAGTTTCACAAATTTCATTTTAGAGATTTTACTTAAGGTTCTTGGGTGGATATCACATGTGATATAGTTAATTTACAGATGCTGACAATTTTGAATCCAATTTAAACTTATGTTTTCTAATGCTTCAAATTTAGAGTGAAATTCTTGATTTTTTTTTGTCCATTGGTACAACAATTAGTATCAGTTCTTTTGTTCACTAGGATATTGTTTTTACACTGTAAACATCCTTTGAAGTATTTTCTGCTACTTTAAAAAAAGTGTAATAGCGGTGATGACATCTATGTGGCAGCTCTTCCATCCTAATTAGCTATAGCAAATAACACATATTCTAATTCTGCCATGGTGTATCTTTCAAGCCTCTACAATTCCTCCTATAAGACCATGAGATCATAAGACATAGGAGCAGAATTAGGCCATTTGGCCCATCAAGTCTGCACAGTCATTTGATCATGGCTGTTTTGTTATCCCTCTCAATCCCATTCTCCTCCCTTCTCTCTGTAACTCTTCCCTTCTCCCCATAACCTTTGATGCCTTTACCAATTAAGAATCTATAAACCTTCACTTTAAATTTATCCAGTGACTTAGCTCACACAGCCATCTGTGGCGATGACTCCACAGATTCGCCACTCTCTGACTAAAGAAATTTCTCCTCATCTGTCTTCTAATGGGATGTCTTTCTATTCTGAGGCTGTGCCCTCTGGTCCAAGACACTTCCACTGTTGAAAACATCCTCTCTACATCCACTCTATTTAGGCATTTTAATATTTGGTAGGTTTCATTGAGAATCCCACTTGTGCTTCTAGACTCCAGCAAATACAGTCCCAGAGCCATCAAATGCCCCTCATAGAGAAACCTTTTCATTCCTGGGATCATTCTTGTACACCTCTTCTGGACTTTCTCCAAAGTCTTTGATATGGGCAGAAAACGGCTCACAATTTATATATGGGGCTCAAGACAGTGCACACTATATTATTAATTCCTTGTCCTAATGTTCTAATCATAACATTATAAAATACCTTGATCATACATGTCTTAATCTGTTTATTTTAAATGCACTGAACGCAACTGCTTTCTGTGTGATATGCAGGAGGTTGAACAGGAAATCTCCTTCAGGACAGAATGTGGTCTGTACTATTCATATTACAAGCAGATGCTTCAAGCCCCAACTATTAACCAAGGTGATTACATGTTCCAAAGCTTTAAATTGTGAATTATATTTTATGGTAGAAAATTTAGAATAGCTTTTGCATGTCTACAGCTGCTTCCAGCATATTTCAGATATATTACTGGCACACTGCCAGCAAAATATATGTACTGTACCAGACAAGATCTTTGAGAATTGCAGTTACAATAATAAGATTGATTTTTTTTTGTACAAATGGAAGTGTTATTTAAGGGAACAATAATTTTAGTATTACATTTATATTCTTCTGTATTTTTGTAGATATTGCAAAAGATACTGCAATAGTTAATATTTTGACACTATAGTTTAACATTTACAGCATTTGTGATTCTAAATCCCTTTTCCTGGAGGACACAGCTACTAATTTCTGGGTCTAGTGAATGCACGATTTATTTGTGTAATATTGAAACTTAAATAATTGAAAACTGTTCAAAGCAAGTAAGCCTCATGTTATTTTCCATTTCTAAACCTCAAAATAGAAGTGGATTTTAAAACTAATTTATTCTTGGTTGTCAACTAGTGCAGTAACAACTATTTCTTTAAACCCAGACTTTGAATCTAAGTACAGGTCCACCCCAGGTTGCAGAAGTGTTCCGTTCTGTTTATAACCTGAATAGTTCATATTGGAAGTGCGACTGCAAACCGACTTCCTAGGCAGCAGAAAATGCATGCAGCTCTTCAGCCCCCAGCAAATCCATACTGTCCTTCTCCTAAATACTTGATCAGGTGTGATAGTTTATACAATTGGTGGCATATGTGGAGACGGTCAGAAGCTGAGAAAGAATTGTATTTAGTTCATTAAATAGCTAAGTAAGTTTAAAGAATAGAAGCAGTGTTTTCTGTTTTATTTCAGAATGCCATCATCTATGGTATTTTGTTTGGCAAGTATGTAGAGTGTTTTAACAATTCTAGAATATCTTTTGTGTTGGAAGTAATTCAGAAGATGTGTAGCTCAGGTGGTTGATGGTTAGGTTGAGTTGTTCTTCGGTCTTGGCAATTTACTTGCAAACTGATTTTATTCATGTTTATCTTTGGAATCCACTTTTTAATTATGTTGTGCTCTCCTTTGTGAAGGAATTAATGAGCTCTTGTATGACAATAAAACTGAATCTAGGAGGACAATAAACCTCCTTAAACGGATGAACATTTACCAGGAAGTTGTCCTAAGCATTTTATATAGAATTTTATCTCTTCAGGTAAAAATACCAGCTTTTTCAATTATATGAATGTTATTTTATGCTTTACTAGTTTATGCTGTGGTAAAGGGTTCTAAAGAGAGTAATTTACGTCATTTGTTAACAGAATTACTTGGCACCAGTTTTCTTCTACATATACACAGTGTTTGGACTTCAGGCTCTCTATGTTATTTCGCTGTATGTTACCAGTTGGTTATTAAGTGGTACCTGGATATCAGGGGCACTAGGAGCTACTTGGTACATCCTAAACAGGTAGGCATCAGCACTTTGTGGTGCAAAGAAATTGCATGTTATCTGTGCATTAAAGGGTCAGAACCAAAGGATTGCCAGATGTTGATGTCTTGCATGTTCCTTTTTTTATGAATTGCAGTGTCCTTTTTGATAAGTTTTTGCTGTCAGATTCTAGATCATGACAGAAATATTTGTTTTCTTTTGGATCCTAGAGAATCAATGTTATTAATACAGTGGATTCCAGTTAATTGGGACACATCGGGACCAGTCCATTTTGGTCCAATTAAGTGGCTGCTCCAATTAGTCAAAGTTTCAATGTAATAGTTAAAAAGATATAAAAAAAAAGACAAGCTACCATTTAACTCAGTGAGAAACTGTATATTTAAATGAAAAAACAGAATAAAATAGAACACTACTAATACTACTACAGTACTATAAAACTGTATTAATTCCTTACATTTATCAACCAAGTTTTGCTGCCGTTTTTTTGATTGACTGTAAGTGAACAAAATCAGCGCAGACACCTAGTGCAGATAATAGACTGCCTCCATATAATCCTTTTGATGATTACATCCTCTAAATCCTCATTTTTTTTGTAGCATTCAAGATGATTGTCGACGCCTTCAAATTCTTCTTAGTTCCTAACTTGTTGAAGTAGTGAAATCATTTCATTTTCACTCCTGGCCATTTCTGGCATATCCACGTCTGAACGCTTGAAACTGCAGTGAGCAATACATTTCCGAATTGCCTTACTGCTTATTTATCACCAACTATCAGTGACACAAATCACTGCTTTTTGAATACTACCACATGCAACTGACACAGTTTTAAAACTGCTCACTCTAACTATGGCTTAGTATCTTTAACAGCCACATAAGTGCATATGACCGACATTAGTTAGAAACCTTGGCAACAATCTCCTGCCCCAGCTAAGCACATAGTGTCCCAAATAAATTAAGCAAATCTTGGCTATTTTCTCAATTAGTTTTTTGTTCTTTAGGAGTTGTCCCAAATAAGCGGCTACCCATTTAACTGATGGCCTAATTAACCAGAATCCATTGTATTTCAGTCTATTTGAATTTGCATGTACAATCCAACTGGCTATCAATTTCTTTTAATTTGATCCCATTTTCTTTCATGTATTTTGCACAGTAATATAATTTATGTAGAGAAATTTTCAGGTAATTGTACATATAAAGTGTGATTTCTTTTTATAGAATTGATACAACAAGAGTGGAGTTCACTATTCCTTTGAGGGAGAATTGGTCACTTCCATTTTTTGCATTGCAAATAATGGCAATTACATATTACCTCAGACCACAGATTAGACCGCTTCAGCAAGTGAGTAAGCAAATACATTATTATAAAATGGGTGACACTTACTCAGTCTGAAGCAATATAATATAATTGTGGTAATGCTGCTAATGTAATATATAGTACCCAATGGAAGTAGAGATTAAAATAGCAAAGACACCTTTTGAGCAGCGCAGCTATAAAGTGAATTTATCTTAATATTGGTCAATGGATCTAAGCAGAATATGCCAGGATCCATATTTCATCTCTCACAACACCAGTCAGTGGTTTACTTGTTACTCAAGTCTTTGTGGAATGATCTCATCAAATGCCATTCAATAGGGAATATCCTATTAAGATTGAAGTGCTTCCATATCATTGATTCTTAAACCAAGGAATTGTGCTTTGTAGTGCCTTTTCCCCTTAAGGATCAAAACTGATTCTGTATCTCTTTTGAATAACATTTGCTGAAACCGAGCACAGTTTGGGTGACCAGCTTGTGCAAAACCTTGTTTAAACTGCAAGGGTGATCTTGACCTTCCAGTTGTCTCTAGCCTTAATTCTCCATCCCATTACTATTCTGAATACTCTGTCTTTGGCTTCATATGCCATTCCAAAGAGATTTTCAGCATAAGCTTGTGAAATAGTGCTTATCTTCTCCTTAGAGGTCATCAGTTTTTGGACTTGGTACTGAATTCAGCAATCACCAACATTTAGCAAGTCTAGCCTTGTACCTCACATTTGCAGAATTCAATCTTTTTTCTGTTTTCTCATTTAGTAATTTCACATTCCCTTTGTGGTTTACTAATTTTTATCTCCCAAATATATCTTTAATTATCAAGTGGTCCTCACCACCCCCTGCGTGATTCACTTCTTTTGGTTTACATCCCATCACAGACCACCTCTTCTAATTCCTTTCCTTTCCAAACATCTGCAATTTAAAATATTTTAGCTCCACGTTTCCTTTCTAATGAAAGGTCATTGACTTAAATGACAGCCGTTCCATTTTGTATAGATGCTGTCTGATATATTGAAAATTTCCATCATAATTCTGGGTTTATGTAAGATACTGAGGAGCTAGATGAGGTAGATACTGAGGGTTGTTTCTACAGATGGAGGTATTTCCATATGCTAAAAATGAATTTAAATAAATTCTTCATCAAGGAGAGTTTAAATCTTTGGAATTCTCCACCCTAGAGAGTTGAGAAGACTGAGTCATTCAGTAGATTCAAGGCAAAAATGGATAGTGTTTTTTTTTTAAAGACATTAGGTTACCAGACTTTTAAGTTCAGTCCAAAATCAGATCATCACCATCATTTTATTGACTAGGGGACTGTGCTCAAGGAGCCAAAATGATCTGGCTGATTGTAGCAGTTTGGATGTGTTAACATATTTAAGCATATTAAAGTGAATTTACATTATGCAAAGATTAATAGTTCTAACTGTGGCACAGCTGCAAACCAAGTATATTGGCTTTATAATTCACTTTGAAATCTGTTCTGTGTAATAATGCCTACAAAATAGAGCAATAAATATAATTATTGAAGTAGAATCTAATGTTATTTAATTGTACTTGTGTAGCATACTGCTGTACTTAGACCATGAAAACTAAGTGTAGGCATATTTCACAAGTAATGCATTTAGGTTATCAGAATCTTCCTTGTTACATGGCAGATTGACTAATGAAGAGAACAGAATTACCTAATGATTGTTATACTGCTGTAGACATTAAAAGCAGATTTATTTCCTAGTTTATGTCATATAATTAACTTTTTTTTCTTTTACTTTAAGCGGCTGTCACTCACTTTGATCATGGCTTCAACATTTCTCTTCTGTATTACCTGGCAATTTAACCAGTTTATCTTATTAATTCAAGCTGTGGCTCTCTTTTCACTGGATTGTTTAGATATGGTGCCAACATCTAAGGTAATATGACATTGTTAACTATGTTCAGCTGCGAGTTGATTTGGAAATGCAATATATAATGGTCTGTGAAATATAATATGAACTCACTAATTTGTCAGATCAGTATTCCAAGATGATTTATTTGAGATGATGAGGTGGTAGTGAATCCTACAATACTGATTTCAGACAGAAATATTCTTGCATTATGTATGGAAATTAAGAGATAATGGGTGTGGATTAATTTTTCAAAGAGGATTATGAAGACTAAGTTGGGTTAATCTTCACTTTGGAGATACAAGAGACTGCAGATGCTGGGATCTGAACCAAAAAAATCATTTTGGGAGGAACTCAGTGAGTCAGGCAGCACCTGTAGAGGGAAATGGATCATCGCTGTTTGGGTCAAGACCCTCCATCTAGATTGGACAGTGTCTCGAGATGAAGGGTCTCAGTTTAAAATGTCGACTATCCATTTCCCTCCACAGATGTTGCTTGATCTGCTGAGTTCCTCCAAACCCTTAACTTTCTTGGTGATACATTCCAGAAACTGCTGTGAATAAAGAAAATCAAGAATACATTTTCTAAGTTAGAACAGAAGTCAAACAATGGATAAGTAAAGTATGAAAATGAAGTATAATGAATAAAGTAACATCTTTAATAAACACCTTATGTATTGATAAGGCAACCACTATTATCACAAACTCTGTTGGTGACTCTATTTACTGCTTCAAAGGGAACTAACTACCAGCTAAAGTGGATGGTGGAAATAAGAAGTTTAATCAATCTCCTCCATGTCAGCATGAAGTAAATCATAAGCAGACTCTGCAACACACACAACTGCTGGAGGAACTCAGCAGGCCAGGAAGTATTTATGGGAGGAACCCGTACAGTCGACGTTTCAGACCGAGACTCTTTGGCAGGACTGCTTGGCCTTTTGAGTTCTTGCAGCATTTTGTGTGTGTTGCTTGGATTCCGAGCATTTGCAGATTTTCTCTTGTTTATCGTAAGCAAACTATGCCCGTTTTGGCAAGCTCAGACATACAAACTGAAGCATTAAGGTCATTGATTGAACCTCAAATATTGCCAGTTGGAAGAGTGCAAATTCCTGAAAAATTTAGTTTAAGTTTAATTTTGTTTGGGATTTTTATTTGGGATTGAGAATTACAGGTACCCAACACTGATTAAGTGAAGTATGGTAAACTGCTTTTGTTTTTAAAATTCTGTTTGACCCCTCACTACAGTCATAATTACTGTCAATTCCTGTGATGTCTTTGGAGTTTCTTATAGAAATATAGAAAACCTACAGCACAATACAGGCCCTTCAGCCCACAAACCTGTGCTGAACATGTCCTTACCTTAGAAATTACCAAGGGTTACCCATAGCCCTCTATTTTTCTGAGCTCCATGTACCTATCCAGGAGTCTCGTAAAAGACCCTATCGTCTCTGCCTCCACCACCGTCACCAGCAGCCCATTCCATGCACTCACCACTCTCTGCGTTTTTAAAAAAAATTTCTTCCTGACATCTCTGTACCTACTTCCAAGTGGCTTAAAACTACCCTCTCATGCTAGCCATTCCAGCCCTGGGAAAAAGCCTCTGACTATCCACACGATCAGTTGAAGGAACAATATTTAGAAAACTGTCATCTAAAATCATTAAAACTATTTCCAATTAAAATCATTATGTGGAATCTTAAAAATAATTTTGGGTGATTGGTTTTAGTTCTTTACAGTTGACAAACAATCAAAAAGATTATTTTTGTGCATTGTTTTCTGTGTTTCAGTTGGCTTCATTGATACGGCATTTATTTTGTTGCAGGTTACATCATTATACTTTGTACATGTTGTTTCATTGCTTCTGGTGTGGATCCTACAATTTAACAATTCTATGCTCCTGGGCTCACTGGTCCTGAGTTTCATTCTGGCTGCTTTAGTAGTACGGTACTTTCAGGTAAAAGAACATACTTTATCTTTAAAAATAATTGTAATACAAATAATACCATGTAAAAATTCTGTAAAGTCAATTAGGAAATAAAATAAACTATGAAGAGTGTAGTGGGTGAAATCTTTTGCTACAGGAATCATCAGTCCTTGTTAACTGGCACTTCTTTACATTACAGACAAATTATTACATAGGTACCAGCTGCTTTTTATAAAACTGTTATTGTGCGCAGTCAGCTCTTTCTGAGACTTTTTGACTGCATACATAAAAAGCCTGATATCATTAATGTTAATGTCACATAATTACAGCCTGTACTACTCAAAGTTAGTTGCGTCTGTGATAATATGAGCAACGAATAAATGACTATGCAATGAAAAAATTAATATTGCCATTTTTTCCTCTTTTTATAGAGGAATTTAAAATCTGGCACGTTTGCTGTAAGAGTTGTGAAACTATTGCTACATCTGATTGTTATATTCAGCTTAACATTCGTAACAAATAATATAATCAAGGTATGTAAATGGAGCCATTAAAATCCTTCTTTGTGAAATTTTGATGAATACCCCTGAAATGAGTTATCCATAGATGAACTTAATTCTTTTTGAAAATGTTGAAGAATGTGTCTACTCATTTATTTTGGACCTATATTAAAAAGTATGAGAGTAAACAGACAATGGCAATATTTACACAAGAGAAGTGGTAAAGTGTTTACTTTTTTTTGTAACCCAATTTTCAAATTTCCCATTTTTCATTTGTTAGATGAAATGAAAAACAGGAAGTCTGAGAATCGGGAAATTTTCAGAATTCAGTAAAGAACCAAGAAATTGACAAGAAAAGAGAAAATTATCTTGCAAGAAGCTTAAAATAAACTCTAAAAGGTCATACAAATATGTAGAGAAAATTAGCAAAGGTTAAAGTGCGTCCCAGTTAGACTGAGGAAGGGGCAATTATACTAGGTAATTAGGAAATGGTAGAGTTTGTCAATTGTTTGTCTTCAGTGAAGAATACACAGAAAATGTTGCAGAAACAATGGAACACCACAGATCTAGAATGAATGAAGAGCTGGAAAAAAATATGATTAACAAAAATAGGATTGGAAAAATTAACAGGACCCTCCCAAACTTCTGAAAGTGCTGGCAACAGGAATTGAAGATGTGTTGGTCATCATCTTTACAGATTCTATAGATTCCAGAATGGTTCTCACAACTGGGAAGGGAACAAACGGAACCCCACTGTTAAGAAAGGAAGGGTGGGGGGGGCGGAATGGATTGTTAACCTAATGTCTGTAGTGGAATAATAGTAGTAGTTAAACAAAATGAAAGCATATGCATTTGCAGATAATATATTGATGTGAATCGAAGATTAGTTAACAGACAAAAAACAGAGACTAGGAATCAATTATATCAGATGGGGATCTTGAGGCAAGTGGCCTGTCACAGGGGCCAGTTGACATCAGTGATTTAACTGACAGACCCAAGCTTAAAATAATTCAGATTTGCTGATGATACCAAGTTAGATAGCAGTGTAGGCTGTGAGTTTTATGCAGGGAGGCTTCAGGAAGGGCAAGGTCAGGGAATATAATGTGGAGAAAGAAGTGGAATACTAAAAGGGAATGCAAAGTATTTTTCAAATAGTGAAAGATTACAGGGTATTGATATTCAAAGGGACCTTGCTGATTTTCCATATAAATTGCTGAAATTTACCATTCTGATTCAACCTGCTATTAGGAAGGCAAACTGTATATTGGTCTTTATTTCAAGAAGATGTGACACTTTGAGAAATCATGTAGACATCTATTGAGACATCACATGGAATATCATCTACAGGTCTGGTCTCCCTTCCTAAAGGGGAAGTAATTTAAATAAATGGACTACATCAAAGTTTCACCAGTTTAATTCTGGGATGGCAAACTTGTTTTATGAAGTAACATTTAATACACTCAGTGGCCACTTTATTAGGTACACCTGTACACCTCGTTAATGCAAATATCCTATCAGCCAATCATGTGATAGCAACTCAGTGCCTTAAAAAAACATGCAGACAAGGTCAAGAGGTTCAGTTGATGTTCAAATCAAACATCAGAATGGGGAAGAAATGTGATCTAAGTGAAATCTACCATGGAATGATTATTAGTGTCAGACAAGGGTGGTTTGGGTATCTCAGAAACTGCTGATCTTCTAGAATTGTCGAGCACGACAGTCTCTAGAGTTTACAGACAATGGAGCTACAAAAAAAACAAAATCCAGTAAGCAGCAGTGCCCGATTAATGAGAGAGGTCAGACTGGTTCAAGTTGACAGGAAGACAACAATAATTCAAGTAACCACGCGTTACAACAGTGGTGAGCAGAAGAGCATCTCTGAACGCACAACACATTGTTCCTTGAAGCAGATGGGCTACAGCAGCAGACGACCATGAACACACGGAAATACACTCAGTGGCCACTTTACTAGGTACCTCCTTCATAAGTATGAGAGGTGATGTCAGTAAAGCACAAGCACAGAGTTTGACAGGATTGTTTCAGGAAGAATGCCTCTGCTGCTTGGGACCCAGTGTAATTCTCTTTCCAAGCGACCCATGGTGGCTTTTTGTTGGGTATATTCAGAATCAGGCTTAATATCACAGGCATATGTTGTGAAATTAGTTGTTCTGCAGCAGCAGTACAGTGCAATATATTGTCGAAAATGGACACATTTTGGAGTATTAAAATAGAATTGATGTTTATGGGCTCATTGAAGGAAGGTTGTTGTAAAGTGGAATGAGTTAATCCTGTTTCTATTTTTTCTAACTGATGAGTAATAAGAGCCTTCATCATAATTTAGTAGATATGTTCTGAAATAATCAATGGAGAGCACATTTGCAAATATCTGTACTGTTTAAATATATTTGAAGGGAAAAAGAATGTTATCAGCAGTTTTGTGCAAATTAGTTTGCAGTGATCAGTAATATACTATAGAATTACACAATTTTTTTAAAAAAGTATAGCTTTGGCTGGCAAAAATATTACTGATTTCTTTATTTCGCTTTTTCATTCTGTGCGATTTTGCAGCTAACTTTTAAATAAGTGACTTTTGACAAAAACACTAGTAAATAGAAACTATTTAAATAAAAATTATAAATTTCTGTTTTGATCTCATGATTGTGTTCCTTTTTGTGGCAGAGAATTTTAGGACTAGAATCCGATGAACATATTTTTAAGTTCCTTAAAGCAAAGTTTGGATTTGGGGCAACAAGGTAAAGTTTTAATTATTTTTTTAATCACAAAACTAAATGCTTGTTGCAGGAAAAACAGTACTGTGCATTGAACAGACCAGTGTATAACCTTTTATGGATTGTACAGATACTGCCTGAAAATAAAATGGCCCAGAGTTTCCAAAGCCATCCATGCTTCTGCTGACTTGCTCATTGTGTCTGCACTTTAATTAACCTTTCTCGTATGAAAATTCATTTGCTTAGAGCCATGAACGTGATCATTCATGATCTTGAAAGCCAACTAAGCCATTCCCTGTCAACACATACAAGATGCAGGAGGAGCTCAGCAGGCCAGGCTGTATCGATGGAAAAGAGTAAACAGTCGATGTTTCGGGCCGAGACCCTTCATCAGGACTGGAAAGGAATGGTGAAGGAGTCAGATTAAGAAGCTGGTTGGAAGGGAGGAAGACGTACAAGGTAGCAGGTGACAGATGAAACCAGGAAAAGGGGAGGGGGTGAAGTAAAGAGCTGGGAAGTTGATTGGTGAAAGAGGTAAAGGCTGGAAAAGAGGGAATCGTGGAAGCAAGGGGAGGGGAGGAGTACCAGAGGGAGGTGATGGACAGGTAAAGAGATGGGTGAGAGAGGGTAACAGGAAATGGGGAATGGTAAAGGGGATGTGCAATTACCAGAAGTTCAAGAAACTGATGTTCATGCCATCAAATTGGAGGCTACCTAGATGGAACATAAAGTGTTTCTCCTCCAACCTGAGTGTAACCTCATCATGGCAGTAGAGGAGGCCATGGACTGACATGTCAGAATGGGAATAGGAAGTAGAATTGCGATGGGTGGCCACTGGGAGATCCCGCTTTTTGTAGAAGGTGAAGCGGTCTCACCGACATACAGGAGGCCTCTTGTATATCAGTAAGACCTGACGTGGATTGGAGCCTCCTGCATTTCAGTAAGACCGGACGTGGATTGGAGCCTCCTGTATATCAGTAAGACACGACGTGGATTGGAGCCTCCTGTATATCAGTAAGACCGGACGTGGATTGGAGCCTCCTGTATATCAGTAAGACCCGACGTGGATTGGGGCCTCCTGTATATCAGTAAGACCGGACGTGGATTGGAGCCTCCTGTATATCAGTAAGACCCGACGTGGATTGGAGCCTCCTGTATATCAGTAAGACCGGACGTGGATTGGAGCCTCCTGTATATCAGTAAGACCGGACGTGGATTGGAGCCTCCTGTATATCAGTAAGACCGGACGTGGATTGGGGCCTCCAGTATATTGGTGAGACCCAATGTAGATTGAGGCCACTCTTAAGGTTGGAGGATCAACACCTTATATTCTGTCTGGGTAGCCCCCAAACTGTAGGCATGAACATTTGATCTCTCAAACTTCCAGTAATTAGATAGGTACATGGAGCCTAGAAAAATAGAGGACTATGCTATAGGGATAGTCTAGGCAGCTTCTAGAGTAGGTTACATGCTTGGCACAACATTGTAAGCCAAAAGGCCTGTAATGTGCTGTAGATTTTCTATGTTTTTTTTTAATTGAACCCCCCCCCCCCACCATTTCACATTTCTGTTTCCCTCTCTCACCTTATCTCCTTACCTGCCTATCCCCTCCCTCTGGTGCTCCTCCTCCTTCCCTTTCTTCCATGGCCTCTCCTATCAGATTTCCCCTTCTCCAGCCCTTATTTCTTTCATTAATCAACTTACCAGCTCTTTACTTCACTCCCTTGCCCTCTCCCAGTTTCACCTATCACCTTCCATCTTGTACTTCCTCCCCTTCCCTCACCTTCTTAGTCTGACTCCTTCCCCCTTCCGTTCCAGCAGTCCTGATGAAAGGTCTCGGCCCGAAACAACTGTTTGCTCTTTTCCGTAGATGCTGCCTGGCCTGTTGCTGACATTCAGAAATATTTACAAGCATTCAAAAATGAATAAATTCAAGAATTTTTAAAAACTTTAATAAATTAGAAATATAAACATGTAAGGTTACAAATATATTAGTGACTTATTACTGTACTTAATCTTAGTCCTTCCCAGTATGTCGTCTCCATTAAAATCAGTATGTATGTCTTTCCAACATCAGATCTAATCCAGTGCAGGGTTTAGTGTTAGCATTAGAAGCCACAGAAATCCAGTGACAAGCGTATACTCAAAATGACAATGGTGAGCAGCTGTCAGAAGGTTTGAGATTTCCAAGTGGATGCCCATGTAGAAATCTCAAACTTGTTGACTCTTGTAGTGAGATTCAACATGGAACTGCTGGCAGTTTTCATGAAATCCGGATGAATTATAGTTCTTTACCCTCGCATGCTTGACCTTCATAACTAAGTGAGAACTATTTTGTTTAATAAGTCAGGCAGCATGCATGGAAAGGAATAAACATTCAACATTTCAAGCCAAAACCCTTCATCAAGTCTTGTCCCATAGCGTCACTTGTTTATTCCTTTCCATGGGTTCTGCTTGACCTGCTGAGTTCCTCCAACATTTTGTTTACGTAACTCTGGATTTCCAGCATCGGTGGAATCTCTTGTGTTTATTCTGTTTAATAAGTATTTGCTTGTAAGTAGTCCCAGAATTATTTCAGACCAGAAAGAGGCCTTTCAACTCCATATGTTCTCTATAGAGCAACTCAGTTACTGTCCATGATTTCCCTGTTACACTGCAATTTTTTTTTCCAATTTTCTCTGAAAACCTTGATTGATTTTCTGTTTCTGCCATCCTTACAGTTTGTCTGAGCTCGTGGCTACTCCCTACAATGAAAAAATACTTGCTGCATTTGCTCGTCTGCTTTTGTCTCATCACTTTGAATCCATGTCCCTCCCTGGGCCCTTTAGTCATCAGCTAATAAGAATTTCACTTGCTAAGCCAGTCATCGTATTGTACCCACCCATTAAAACTTCAGTTTTACATAAAAGTTACTGGTGAACACAGCAGGCCAGGCAGCATTTCTAGGAAGAGGTGCAGTTGACGTTTCAGGCCGAGACCCTTCGTCAGGACTGCACCTCTTCCTAGAGATGCTGCCTGGCCTGCTGCGTTCACCGACTGCACCTCTTCCTAGAGATGCTGCCTGGCCTGCTGCGTTCACCAGCAACTTTTATGTGTGTTGCTTGAATTTCCAGCATCTGCAGAATTCCTGTTGTTTGCGTTTTTAAAAAAACTTCAGTTTTGTTTTTTTTCCAAAGAGTAGAACTTCTTCACTCTAACCTCATTAGATGTAGTCTCTAGAACCATCGTAGTTAATTTTTTGCGCCTTCTCTGAACTGTTCACTTTTTTTCTGAAAGTGTGATAGTGGATGAACTTTAATTGTGTCTTAAACAGTGTTTTATAAAGTTTCAGATTAGTCTCCATTTTTTTGGTATTCATAATCCCATATTCTTTATCAATTATTTTCTTAACATGTTCTTCACCTTGGAACAACTGTTCATGTATACACCCAGGCCTTTCACACTACAAGCCCTTGAGAACTGTGCCATATAGTGTCTGTTGTCAGCCTTGTCTTTTTCCCAATTATATTACTTTAGTCTGTATTAAATTACCTACACAAAGTGCTGGCTTTTCTATAGATTTTCTGACTTGCCTTCTCACCTTTTACCATTCTTTCAAATTTGGTGCTGTCCACTGATCCATTGCGTATACCATCCTCTAGCAAGGTCCTATGGCAAGATAAAAGTATAGAATCTCATTGCAGAAAAACAGACCATTCGGATTATCAAACCTGCATTGTACTTGGAAAGAGCCATTGCTCATCAGCCCACAACCATCTCTTCCCTAATAACCCAGCAAGTAATCTTCATATATTTTGTGTCCAATTGTTTAAATTTAAGTCTCCCACCCTTTGCAGTTAAATGCTTTCCAAGTAACAGCAAACTTCTGTTTAAAGAAATTGCATCTCATTTCCCCTGTGGTGTCAATTTTAATGCCAATAGAATTAGTTTATACTACTTACTAAAGCTGCTCATAGTTTTGACTTTAACTGTTTCTGAACTTGGATATGCTTAGATTGTTCTTCTAATTTGTCCACATATCAGAACATCCACACACCAGTTATTTCTTCTAAATATCTTCTTAATCCCTTTTACTGAGGATAGAGCTGGTACTTTGTAGGAGTTTGATACTGATCCATTGCAAAGGGTAACTTCAGACTTCTCACCATGGTGAAGCTGTGAGCAAGGACAGCTCACCACTGGCAGGAAATTCTGGGCTCATGTGTACTTGGTTTTAATAGTCCTACATGTGAAAATAATTCAGACTTTTGTTTATTTATTATTCTTATGATTACTTTAAATTAATAATCCCATTACCCATTTACCGCTCAATAAAATTATTTCTTACCAAAAAACTTAATTTTGATATGTCATATTACCGCATTAATATATACTATTAGCACATTATCTTTTAATTCTTAGTTAAATTGTATTTATTTCAGCTTCTTATTCCTAACTGCAACATGAATTCTCTGTAGCATTCTACCACCACCTATATGCCCCTACATCTCTTCCAAATCAGAGTACATGTAAACGACTGACTATGCTACAAGTATAGATAAGTTATTGTTATATGCACCCTTGCTGTGTATTGCTGAACAGAGGGCAGAGAAATATTTGGGTGAGGTCAGGAGTTGAGAATGAAGGACAGAGGACCATTGGAAAAGATGGGGGTTGGGGCATTGCTTTTCAGTACAGGAAAGGAAACAGGACCAAGCACAGAATGAAGGGGTTGAGGCAAGATTAGGAGCTGAAGAGATCACTGAAGAAAAAGAAATAGAGACTGGGAGACTGTAGGGTGAGAAGGGTTAGGGGAGGTTGTGGCAGGCAGGAGGCGGTAAGCAAAGACATCCATGCCAGGGCCCACCTAAATGTGCATTCAATCCCCTACAACAGTGTCTGCCACTGAAGGAAGATCTTGCCCTGTAGTATTGACAAGGTAGCTAGTGTTTTATTGTTGCTTCATGTTTAAATAAATCGCACCTTTGTGATTTGCACACCTTAACACAAATTTTGGGACATGAAACATCAGGACTCTTGTGAACAACTCCAAAAGGACAGGTCTGAACAGCATTCAGCTCTCACACACAAAATGCTGGAGGAACTCAGCAGGCCAGACAGCATCTATGGAAAAAAAGTACAGTCAATGTACTTTTTTTTTATAGCAATTTGTGCGTGTTGCTCGGATTTCCGGCATCTGCAGATTTTCTACTGTTTGTGAGCGTTCAGCTATAATGGTCTGGGAACTCAGATGCTTTGAACTACCATCCCAAGGTAGTGATATCAATGTCAAGGAATCAGGCAATGGGTACACCTTCTGAAAGGGAAATACCACTTTCATGGAGGTCAGGAATGACCTAATCTGGCATCTCAGTAACTTCCCTGGTATAGGTATACTTCTCATGACTTTCCAGCTCCCTCTGTGTTGAGCCAGCATTTCTCAGTCATCGCTGCTTTTACCTTTGGAAGTTACAGATGAGGCCAAGAAAGACTTCTACTCTAACCTTGGAGAAAAAAAACTGGCCCACATTGCAGAGGCAGGCACTGTTCTTTCTGGATGACTTTAATGCCAGGCCAGAAGTGATGCAATCCTCTGACAAGGCACATTGACAAGAGATGTGTAGGGAAAGTTAATTATACTGGTGCTTTCCTCCTGGTGGAATGTTTGGAGGATTGGTTTGTCGTAAACAACACTATTTTCCCAGATAGATGTGCACAACCTCGTGGTAATACTCTTACACCAGAAACTAGAACCTGTCAGATTTTATCATAACCTGAAATGAGACCACAAGGATGGTCATATCATCTGCACGATAATGGTTATAATTAACTATTGGACTGACTTTCATCTATCCCCTCTGTTAAGGTAATCAACATGATCTAAACAAAAGCATTGCTTCAAGGAAGTCAGCATTGAAGCCCCCAGTATAAAAATGCCCTATTTAGTTGCTCATGAGAACCCTACTATTGTCAACAACCAGGAGCCACAGTATATCCACAGTGTCTGGACTATGCTGAAGCCCATCATAATTCTCACTTATGAAAAGGCTCTTAGCTTCCCTACCCGGAAACACTAGGACTGGTTTGATGAGAATGATTAGGAGATTCAGAAGCTAATAAACCTTCTTCGCTTAGAAACTCAACTATGCCCAAAGGGAAGCAATTCTGCAGGCAATTGAAAGCCAAAATCCAACCAGAAAACTGACCAAAACAAAGATAGAATAAATACAGGTGGTCCAGCTGTTATCTGAAAGCCATATTTTTCTGTGCTGTTACAGCCATCTATGGACTAAGCACCCAACAGTTCACCCCACTGAGAATTTCGGAAAAAAGGAGAATTTTTTAGTGTAGCATTGGGATCTTCAGATCTATTCATCCAATACGTGCAAGAATTTAATATAAATGTCGCAAACTAACTGCCCACCAGCCTGTTCCATCAGGTACCTTCCACCTTGCCTTTGTCAGAATATACACCTTATCAGTCTTGTCAGAACATACAGAAATACAGTAAAAGCAAATTAATTATTTCTCCAAACCTCAGATTATTTTGGTTTTATCACATGATATGAATACATCAATACAGCTCACTCTAAGATCAGTTATCTTTTCTCAAAAGCACAGTAGAAATTCTTAAGCTTATCAATATTTGAGCACCTAGAAGCAGGCACTAATGAGGCATCACCCTTGATGTCTGCATCCAATAATGACACAGAGAGATTTGTTTGGAGTTAGAGATCACAGTTTTAAGAATTTTACCAAGTCCTGTTTCAAATATTTGATGACAAAATAAGGAAATCCTAAGGAATGGCTTTATAAAAATATGTACTGTGGAGCACAAAAATATTTAGAATCTTTTTTACTCTCTTCTTGGCCTTTTCAACTTTAACTCGCATCTTCATGTATCTATATATTTGTTAGCTCAATATGTTCTTCCAGTCCATACACAATCCTACTCATTTGGAGAACATATTGGCTATTTTTCTGTATCGAACTGCTTCAGTCTATCTATGAATTTATTTAGCTTGCCATTGCCCTACATTAGTTTTCTGTTATTCTCCTTCCAAGTAAGTTGTCAAATCCTTTATTCATTTAAATCAAATGCCTCTGTCAGCCTGTGGAAATAGGAAAATGGATTCATCTATCTGAGTTTATAAGCATCTGAGATGTTTATAATCAATCTCCCAAGGATACCAAACCACTGGCTTTATCTTATGGAGTACTGTACACAGCTCTGTCCATCAAGCTAAAATATGTCTGGAAACTTGGACTATTCAGGGCCCAAACAGTTCTTCCAGGTGAGATGACACTTCACCTGTGAATCTGTTAGGGGCATATACTGTGTCCAGTGCTCCCAATGTAGCCTCCTGTATATTGGTGAGACCCGACATAGATTGAGAGACTGCTTCACCAAGTACCTACACTCCGTCCACCAGAAAAAGCGGGATCTCCCAGTGGCCACCCATTCCACTTCCACTTCCCATTCCCATTCCAATACGTCTATCCATTGCCTCCTCCACTTTCATGATGAGACTACACTTAGGTTGGAGGAACAACACTTTATATTCCGTCTGGGTGGCCTCCACCCTGATGGCATGAACATTGATTTCTCAAACTTCCAGTAATGCCCCCTTCTCCTTCAGCATTCCCCATCCCCTTTTCTCTCTCTCACCTTATCTACTTGTCCACCCATCGCCTCCCACTGGTGCTCCTCCCCCCTTTACATTCTTCAATGGCCTTCTGTCCTCTTCTATCAGACACTCCCTTCTCCAGCTCTGTATCTCTTTCACCAATCAACTTCTCAGCTCTTTACTTCATCCCTCCCCATTCAGGTTTCACCTGTCACCTTGTGTTTTCTCTCCCCTCCCCCACCTTTTAAATCTGCTCCTCAGCTTTTTTTCTCCAGTCTTGCCGAAGGTTCTCGGCCTGAAACATCGACTGTACTCTTTTCCAGAGATGCTGACTGGCCTGCTGAGTTCCTCCAGTATTTTGTGTGTGTTGCTAAGCTGAAATATGTCTGTTGTACTAGAGGGAATGGTGCAGAGGAGAATCACCAGGATTTTGCCAGGAATTAAATGTTGCAGTTACAAGGAGAGATTGGATAGTCTCTGGATTTGCTTTCCATGGAGCAGAAGAGGCTGAGGGATTTACAACATTGAGGGGCACGGACAAGATGCTTTCTCCATAGCTGAGTTTAAAAAACAGAGGGAGAGAGCAGGCACAAAAAGTTTAGAGGGGATCTGAGAAAAGGTTTTAACACCTGGAGTGTGGTTAGATTCTCAGATGCACTGTCTGTGTGGATGATGGAATGCGTACACTCATAACGTCTAAGTAGTATCCAGGCGAGCACTTGAATCTCCCAGACATGACAAGTTATGGACTAGTAAATGGGAGTAGTGTAGATAAGTATTTGGCTTCTGTTCTGTGCTGTATGACTGCAGGATCTCTGCCCTTAGTTTTCTGAACTGGTTGATCACATGGCTGCATTACCTTCAAAATTATGTTCTTTTGTTTTCTAACAAGTCTTGATTAGTTTCAATTTCCTTTACATTCCTATTATTTTTATAATCTGTAATTTCTCTTTATTCTTGCTATATAGACTTTAAATGACTGCATCATTAATTTTTTTTCATACATATATAGAAGTACCTATCACATTTGCTATTATGGTAGTGAACTACAGTATAAAAGTTCCATTTCGTTAAGGGGCCTCTTTTGTTCTTTGTTTAGGT
Organism: Mobula birostris; assembly: GCF_030028105.1. Classification (NCBI taxonomy): domain Eukaryota; kingdom Metazoa; phylum Chordata; class Chondrichthyes; order Myliobatiformes; family Myliobatidae; genus Mobula; species Mobula birostris. The sequence continues at coordinate 45,786,835 of NC_092384.1, forward strand.
CAATGAAAGGGAAGCTTGGGCATTTTAAGTGCACTGTACATTTATAGCTGTTAGCTCTTCAGGAGTTCAGGTTCCTTTCTCATGGTATCACCAGTATTGCAATTAAACTTTTAACATTAAAACAATTTTCTATTTTGCATTGCATTGCAAATGACTACCAGCATAATTATATTTTTTAATCATGATTGTAAAGTCATAAGCTATACAACATTGAAATTGTCCCTTTGGTCCTACTTGTCCATGCCAACCAAGGTGCCTTCCCGAGCTAGTCCTATTTGCCTCCCTCAAAACCAGGGGTATCAAATCCTTTTGAGAACATATGCCCAATTTGGCAATAATCCTCTAAAAATTTTTCACATATCATGGTAATTTTGAGCAGAGATTATCATCGATTAATGATTTATTAACAATAATTATGGCCCTTTTAAAAGGAAAAAGGGTGATTTTTGTTGCTTATTTACATGTTTTCATTGTTTTGCTATTAATAAAAATATAACAATTGAAATAAATGAAGCATTTTAGAAAACCTATTCAAAAATTAATATTTATCTTTTAAAGAAACATTTGAAAAGTAACATTTCTAAATATATTCTCATACATCATATGTAACATAAGAAATGTGAATATGAGATAAGTTTTGCTGCATATTCATAAAAGATCAACAAAAGGAAAATAAACTTTTAAGTGAGACTTCTGTTGCATGCAAACCAGCATTAGATATTTCCTGTGGAAAAAATCTCACTGCTCTCGGCTTGTAAAAAATCATGTGCTGCTTCATTTGGCAGTAAAGATGATCATTATGTGTTTTTTATTATGGGTGGAGTTTAAAGAATCGAGGCTGCCATGCGCCAAAGCATGCTGTGTGCCCAGCAGCATTTTTGCACATGCCATAGGCTTGCCATCTCTGTTCTGTCTTTTTTATCAATTTATCTATCCAAATATCTTTCAAACATTCGAATTGTATAGTATTGCATTTGCAAATTAAATGACTACTGAGGTTGAAAACTATCACAATCATTGTATGTATAGATGGCATCTCAGAGTTTTAAGTGAGCATTTGGAGAAGGTTCTACATTTCAGTTGAATGTTATATTTGCTAAGATTCACTGAATCTAATTAGTGCCAAGTTTGTAGTAATTAAGTTAGTAGTTAATCTTATGCAAGATTAAAGTAACCAGATCAGCATGAGTACTCTAAAATTAAGCATTTCAGCACCTCATATTGTATATATAATAACAGATATGTTTAATTACATATCTCTTTTTTTTGCTTAATCTTTAGGGATTTTGATGCTAAATTATACCTATGTGAAGAAGCCTTTGGCCTCCTGCCTCATGATACCTTCCAAAGACTTTTGAACACATTGATTTTGCCCTCATATCTTTTAGTTTTGGTTATTACAATGATCATCGCTCTAATTGTTGCTATTCGGAATCTCAGGTATGTTAAAAATGTCAATAGTTAAAATGTGATTAGAATAGTGATTAGAAGAGGATGATTTTTGAGATGTACTGACAATTTGATAGATTTGCATAGATTTGAATTTAGTTTTAAGTGGATGCATTGTCATGGGGACAAATAGAATCTTTGATCAAACTCTATCACAGAGTGATCATCTGTCAAATCTACTTTTGAATATTTGTTATAGACTGTGCCTGAGGTCAGAGCTGTTAATTTGTATGCAAGTGTGTTAATTGGCTGCTGTAATTCATCCCCACTCTGGTTGGTTGCAGAGGAATTAAGGAAAATTAATGGGTATCTGAGAGAGAATAAGTTACAGTGAGGACTGCTCCTGATGGGAATGGTTTGAGAATCAATATAGACTTAAGGGTCTGAACTGCTTCCTTCCATGTTGTAAGAAAGTACTAGATATTGGAAGCATGAGAAAGAAAACCAGATTCTTTTCAAAGTCCATTTTTTAATATATTTTGGGCAAAACAATGAAGTCATTTAAATGTAAAACACTACCAGTGCTCAAAGTCTCAAATGGAACAAAATAAAAATGCTAGAAGTACTTGTCAGGTTGGACAGCATTTGTGAAAGAGAGACAGAGTTATTGTGGGATGGAAGGTTATCAAATTGAAATGTTAACTCTGTTTCTCTCTCCACAGATGCTGCCTGACCTGCTGAATATTTATAGTATTTTTTTGTTTCATATCAGATTTTTAAAGACTTTTTTCATTTTATAAAGATCTAGTGCAATGTGAGAATATTTGATGGAGGGAACAGATAATGCAGTAAGGCCTTGGAAAATAAAAAAATTGGTGAGATTGGATCTGGGGTGCAAAGAATGAAGGAGGAGGTAAATAAAGTAGCTGACTGTGTGTACAAGCAATTAAAACTATTTTAAAGCTAAATTTAAACAACTAATGAATCTAAAACATGAACTCAGAAATATGCAGTGAATTATTTCTCCTGGAAAGTGTGAATTTTGAGCAACAGGTGGTGACTTGAAAAAATAATTTTATCCTAGATGAAACCAATTCACTTTGTGCAAACTTAAACGTGAGAAGAAATAGAATAATCTTTAAACATTAGAGAGGAGGATGTGTTCTTTTCTTTTGAGAATTTAAGAGAGATTTTTACAGATGGGGACAAGATGTAGGGGGAAAAGAAAGGGACCACCTGAGAGATGAGAAAAATCAATAAAAAGGTCCTTTATTATTTAACTTGGCCTTAGAACCCTTTGCTATTGCTCTTGGAGATTCTAATACTGTTCAGGGTATTAAGAGAAGGGGGACAAAATACACAAGGTTTCGTTATATGCAGATGACCTGTTAGTTTATATTCCAGATCCTAGGAAATCTATTCCTTCTATGTTATCTATATTTTCTGAATTCAGTAGTTTTTCTGCGTATAAATTAAATTTACATAAAAGTGAGTTATTTCCTATTAATAATTACTCAGATCCAAATCGTCAAGTACCTTTTAGTATTGCTAAAAATTACTTTACCTATCTTGGTATTAAAATTACTAAAAATTTCAAGGATCTCTATAAATATAATTTTTTTCAATTAATTGACTACACCAAACAAATGCTTTCTAAATGGTCGCCTATGACGTTATCATTATAGGTCGAATTAATGCTATTAAAATGATAGTTTTACCGAAATTCTTATATATATTTCAGGCAGTTCCTTCCTTTGTTCCCAAAAAGTTTTTTGACAGAATAGATTCTATAATCTTACCTTATATTTGGAACAATAAAAATCCTAGATTGAGTAAACCCTTATTGCAGAAATTAAAAAAGGATGGTGATATGGCTGCGCCAAATTTTAGAATGTACTATTGAGCAATTAATATTCGATATATTACTTTTTGGATTCACTATTCACATATACATGAATGTCCTTCATGGTTGGAATTGGAGGAAAACTCGGTGAAAGGATTCTCTTTGGCCTCTTTACTGGGAGCTCCTCTTTCTTTTTTGTTTTCTAGGATTAGTAGACAAGATTTTAATCCCATTATTAAACATACATTAAGAACTTGGTAACAGTCACAACGCACTGGAGGAACTCAGCAGGTCAGGCAGCATCTGTGGAAATGATCAGTCAACGTTTTGGGCCGGAACCCCTCGTCAGGACTGTAGAGGGAAGGGGCAGAGGCCCTATAAAGAACGTAGGGGGAGGGTGGGAAGGAGAAGGCTGGTAGGTGCCAGGTGAAAAACCAGTAAGAGGAAAGATAAGGGGTCGGGGAGGGGATGGGCAGGAAAGGTGAAGAAGGAATAAGGGAAAGCACAATAGGTAGTGGAAGGAGGCGGAACCATGAGAGAGGTGATAGGCAGCTGGGGGAGGGGGCAGACAGGGAACAGTCCTTCCAGGTGAGGCAACACTTCACTTGTGAGTCTGTTGGGGTCATCTGTTTGCATCCGGTGCTCCCGGTGCGGCCTCCTCTACATCGGTGAAACTCAACACAGATTGGGGGACTGCTTAGTCAAGCACCTCCACTCCATCCGCCACAATAGACGGGATCTCCCAGTTACCACCCACTTCAACTCTGCTTCATATTCCCCTTTGGATATGTCCATACATGGCCTGCTCTACTGCCATAATGAGGCTAAACTCAGGTTGGAGGAGCAACACCTCATATACCATCTGGGTAGTCTCCAGTCCCTTGGTATGAACATTGAATTCTCCAACTTCCGGTAATTCCCTCCCCCTCTCTTCCCCCATCCCTGTTACCTTCTGCCCCCTCCCGCAGCTGCCTATCACCTCCCTCATGGTTCCGCCTCCTTCCACTACCTATTGTGCTTTCCCCATTCCTCCTTCACCTTTCCTGCCTATCACCTGCCTGCTTCCCCTCCCCCACCCCTTTATCTTTCCCCTTACTGGTTTTTCACCTGGCACCTACCAGCCTTCTCCTTTCCACCCTCCCCCAACCTCCTTTATAGGGCCTCTGCCCCTTCCCTCTTCAGTCCCGACGAAGGGTTCCGGCCCGAAAAGTTGACTGATCGTTTCCACGGATGCTGCCCAACCTGCTGAGTTCCTCCAGTGTGTTGTGAGTGTTGCTTTGACCCCAGCATCTGCAGATTATTTGGTGATTAAGAACTTGGTTTCAGTTTCGTAGATTTTTTGAGTTAAATAATTTTATCCTTTCTAGTAATACCCATCTCATTTATTTTTTTAAACCATCAATTTTGGATAAGGCCTTTTTAATTTGGAAAACCAAGGGAATAATAACTTTTTCAGATTTGTTTTTAGGGGACTGTTTAATGTCTTTTTCTCAGTTAGTGGATAAATATGATTTATCTAATTTACACTTTTTTAGATATTTACAAATTAGGAATTTTTACGTGGTTTGTTGCCAAATTACCCTTCTGCTTATCCACCTAATATAGTGGATGCTGTCTTTCAGCTTAAACCATTTCAAAAAGGGTTGATAGCTATAATCTATAAACGGTTATTGAACTCACAAATTATATCTAATGATAAAATTAAACGTGCTTGGGAATTGGAATTGCAAGAGTCATTTTCAGATAGTCAATGGAGTAAAATTTTTCATTTGGTTAATAACTCATCTATTTGTGCCCGTCATTCCTTGATCCAGTTCAAGGTAGTGCATCCGGTCCATATGTCAAAGGATAAACTATCGCGAATTTTTTCCAATATCAATCCTATTTGTGACAGATGTAATATTGAGGTGGCCATTTTAACTCCTATGTATTGGTCTTGTATAAAGCTAGATAACTTTTGGAGAGATGTTTTTAAAATGCTATCAAAAGTCTTGGATCTGAATCTACAACCTAATTTCCTTACAGCAATTTATGGGATTATCCCATCGGAAGCAGGAAACATTCCTGTTTCCGCTCAACGTGTGATAGCCTTTTTGACTTTATTGGCTAGGAGAGCCATTTTATTGAAGTGGAAGGACTCTAATCTACCTCCATTATGTCCTGTTTAAGTTTAGAGAAAATAAGAAGTCGGACATTTGATACATCCTTTAAATTTAAGCAAATCTGGTGACCTTTTATTCAATATTTTCATTTAATTTGATTTATTACTCTTCCAATTTTTTTTCAAAATTTTAGATTTGATCAGAAAGTTTTTTTTTTGGTTGTATCCTCAAAATGGACTGCCCAGTCCCTTTTTTTTGTTTCATTTTTTATGTAGTGTACTGTTTTTTTTTCCTTTATTTAACATTCAAAGTTTTTTTCTTTCTTCTTCATGAACTGATAAGAGGAGAATTGCTGTTTTCTTTTTTTATTATATATTTTATACTAGCTTAACAATATGTATGATTTTGATAATGTCTATCTTAATCTCGGTTTGTATTGTTATTGATAATATATTTGAGATAATTCTCCTCTTGTTTGTATTTATGTTCCTTTTAAATCAATAATAAGATTAATAAAGAAAGAAAAAGGTAAAAATGTTAGTATCCATAATTTATGGCTATACCCTAGGCTTTCAGCAAGGAAAATTAAGGCTTTTGGAAAGAATATTAAATAAAGATCAACAGCAGAACAAACAACTGAGATTAGGTGAATTTATGTTGTGTGATGAGGTGAAAATCTGATTTTTTAAATTTGTGCATCATCCCTTAACAACAAAGGGATTTATTGGGAAATTGCTTAATTGAAGATGAATTAATTAATCTCTCATTCTGCTTGAATTTCAGAGCAGGTGCCAACCTGCCTTAGTTATCTTCTATTATCACCAAATTCAAGTGATTATTTTCCCTCTTATCTCTTGAGAACTTCTGAATAAGGTTCCAGTCCCATGTTGACCAGCAGGAACTGATGGACGTATTCTTGTGTGCATATTTTCATAGCTCAGTATCTTTTTGTATTGAAAATAGTGTCAAATCAATATGTTGTTAACTGTATCGGGGTAAAAAAGAGCTGAGTTTCCATAAGTTGACTTTAAACTTTTGTGAGTTGGACGTTTGCACTTCCCTAGTCCAGAAACACAGATCTCATACAGTTGGTGTCCAAGGACCCTCAAGTCTCATTGCACTTCCTCCTTTCCAAATCAATACCATTGGCAATGGGATTAAAATTTTTACTTCAGGGGAATGCTGGAAAGATCTTTGAAATCAATTTTTTTGGATTGAACAGTCTTTTTCAATCCTTTGCTTCACCATTTTTCTGCACTTATCTATTTCGTTCATTGCTGTAGTGAACTTTATGGAATATTTATATTGTACCACATTGTGTTCAGTTATTTTGAACTTCATTGATATATGCTGAACAAATCTTTTGATTTTTAATATGAAGATATTGTCAATTTACAATGAGTTATCAATATTTTGAGATCTTCAAATTAGAATGCTTAATAAAAAAACTTCACTTGTAGTTAATTATTCTTTCTCTCTCCAGCTGCAATAGCTGTTCCAATCTATCCCAGAGTTCGACCGTTAAAGAAGAGAACATGACGCTGCTCAGACCAGACATGGCCTACAATCTAATACATAATGTGTTATTTGGTCTGCTGGCTTTGAGTACAATGAGGTAATCCATTACACTACTAGGTCCATTGTGCTTCCACAAAGAACATGAACAGTAATTTTGCTGAAGGTTGATACTGTACATGTAAACTATTAGAATACTGTTGAGAAAATGTTTTTTTTTTAATTGGCTTGATCCTTCAGTCCAAGCATAAATGCAATCCCAAATTAAAATATAATGTTCTAAGTTTTGTAATATAAGTGGAAGACGAGTCCATTACATTTATTAAATTTCATGTGTTATTGTGTGGCCATTAGATTCACATCCTCCACCTATCATCTGAATGTGGACATCACCAAAGTCAACTTGGTTTCAATTTGCAGATACTGACTTTAATACGTGTTCTGTCATATCATCTTCTCCTGTCCTCTTTATTATTGTCTACTTTCATTCTTTCAGGTTTTACATGATACTGGAAACTTTAAGAAGTATTTCATGTTTCTTTTCTATCGCTTTTCACTCTTCATTAATTAATTCTTCCCCAATTCTCCTCCTACCTTCAGAATAAACATTGATCATACCTACTCTATTTCCTTGGTAGTCCTGGTGCTCTTACTTTTTTAATCCTTCATTCTGATTACTCAATTATCAAAATTATTGTCTTGATATTCTGACATTATCATTTTTCACTACCAAAATTTCATTGCCAAAATAAAAGTTTAAATAAAAAAACTCATGCGAGTAACTACAACTAAGAGGCAACATTGTAGTAAATTATGTTTTTTAAAATTTTTAATCCTGAATTGCTTCTGATAAATAATTCATTATCATACATAATTTTCAGGCAAAATTCTATTGTGTTCATATCTATTGCAAAATATGCTTCCATGATAAATAGATTTTGATTTACACAAGCATTGGAAAGGGTACAGAGGAGATTTACCAGGATGCTGCCTGGTTTAGAGAGTATGCATTATGATCAGAGATTCAGGAAGCTAGGGCTTTACTCTTTGGAGAGAAGGAGGATGAGAGGAGACATGATAGAGGTGTACGAGATAATAAGAGGAATAGATAGAGTGGATAGCCAGCGCCTCTTCCCCAGGGCACCACTGCTCAATACAAGAGGACGTGGCTTTAAGGTAAGGGGTGGGAAGTTCAAGGGGGATATTAGAGGAAGGTTTTTTACTCAGAGAGTGGTTGGTGCGTGGAATGCACCGCCTGAGTCAGTGGTAGAAGCAGATACACTAGTGAAATTTAAGAGACTACTAGACAGGTATATGGAGGAATTTAAGGTGGGGGGTTATACGGGAGGCAGGGTTTGAAGGTCGGCACAACATTGTGGGCCGAAGGGCCTGTACTGTGCTGTACTATTCTATGTTCTATAATGTATAGATCGCTTAGTCCATTTTTTTTTTGCTTCTTCCAGGATGAAATATCTGTGGACATCCCACATGTGTATTTTTACATCAGCAGCAATTTGCAGCAGTCATTTTTGGAATCTAACTCTCAAAGCACTTCGGCTTTTTTCTCCCCTGTGGGTTCGTATTACATTTTACCTTGCACACATTTCTTTTAAATTATTGTTGCAAGTATACACTAAGTGGCCACTTTATTAGGTACACCTATAACCTTGCTAATACAAGTATCGAATGGCCAATCATGTGGCAGCAACTCAGTGCATAAAAGCATGCAGGCATGCTCAAGAGGTTCAGTTGTTGTTCAAACCAAACATCAGAATGGGTAAGAAATGCAATTAAATGACGTTTACTCTGAAATAATTAGTGCCAGAAGGGGTGGTTTGAGTATCTCAGAAACTGCTGATTTTCTGGGATTTTCATACACAGCATTCTCTGGAGTGAACAGAGAATTGAGTCAAAAACAAAAAAGTATCCAATAAGTGGTGGTTCTGCGGTTAATGGGAGAGGTCAGACTGGTTCAAGCTGACAGGAAGGGTACAATAGCTCAAATAACTATGTGTTACAACAATGGTGTGTAGAAGACTATCTCTGAATGCACAACACGTTGAATCTTGAAGTGGACGGGTTACAGCAGCAGATTACAAACATACAAGAGTGGCCACTTTATTAGGTACAGGAGTGTATCTAAGAAAGTGGCCACTGAGTGTGTGCAATTTTTTTTAACGAAATGCCAGTATTATTTTTGAATGTGCTTTCTCCATATTGCCCAAGTATTGTTGTTTATTGGACTTTAATAAATATATGGGACTTCCTTGTTGAGGTCAATTCGATCAAGTTTTTTTTTGAAGCATGGGCTGATAAAGTTAGTTGTAGTTTTATTAAGAAGAGTAGTAAATCTTATTTAACAAAGTTGTTTAAACAAGTAAAATTAGTTTTCTAATATTAACATTAGTAAGTATTAAACACCAATCATAATATACAACCATTATTTGTATCTTTGATTGCTGCAAAAGCATTTTAATATCTTTAAATAAATATGTAGACCAGAGCAATTATATGGCTGTTTATTGACATCAGCTTCGTTCCCTTTCCATTAGAATTCTAACTGATCTCATTGATGACTGACATAATTTTCTATACAGTTTTATTATTTAACTGAGACTATAAGTGAGGATAAATGGTTATGTGATTACGTAGTTCACCCAAAGTGATGCCAGGTACAGTCTCCATGTGTGATCTGAGCAACTATGTTTAATAGAGAAATGTATTTTAACTATAGGTATAATGCAAAGAATAATTGCTGCATCAGGATTTTAGATTGTATTATGTCAATATGTACATACTATCAAGATTAACCAAAATAGTTAATGTCTTTTATCTTGAATTATCTTCAGTGCATATTTATGATTCTGCTTATTTGCATTTAAGTAGTATTACAGCTTGGCATCAGGTGGCAGTGCAATTTCAGGTGATTGGTTTCTTAAAAAGGAATCGGATCTTTCTGTGCCTAAGAAATGATGAAATAACAGTTTGTTTCACATCATGTCCATGATGTAGATAGCCCATTATTTTTTAATTATATTTTTCATATTAGATACAAAATTATCCATGTAGTGACTGCTATATGTTTAATATTTAATAATATTCATATTAGAAAACTAATTTTACTTTGTTAAACAACTTAGCTATAAAAGGCCTACTATTCTACATTATAATAAAACTACAGCCAACCACATAACTCGGACATTTGCAGTTTATCTAAATTGAAATTGTATATCAGAGGTTTTAAAAATGTACATAATTTCAATTAGGTTTGAATATAAAATTAACTCCAATTAAGTTATTGTAGGGTTGAAAATAAAACATCCCTGTACAGCAGTTTGACCTGTTGTGTGATTGATGAGATGAATGGAAGTCCTTAGATTATGTGGAATGATACTATTTGGGAGATTATTCAATTCATCATGTATGTGCTGACTCTTCAGTAAATACAATCCTGCTTTGCTGTTTTGGTTAATGTAATAACATGTTAACTATTTTTCTTGAGTTACTCAAGCTGCATGGCATTCAGCTCAAACTTATTATACTCTGAAATATGTTTCAAATAAAACCATTAATGTGGCCATACACATGTGAAGTGTGGTATATTATGTTTAAAAGCATGTAATGAATATGAAAGGAATAGCTTAAAAATGGGGGGAAAGTCTGTATTTCAATTATTTAAGATTTGTTTCATCGTCCATCACAAAATTACTGTGGCATCACATTTTGTCCAGTAATGTTACTTTTTACATTTTGATCCTTAAAAAGAATGCAAAAAAAAATATTGACTAAGAATGAAATGTATTACTTTTAATCATTAAAATGTACAAAGGCAAGTATAATGTAAAACTTTGAATGTCAAATAAATTTCAGTATTGTACTTTAGTATTTTTGATGAGAATTCTATTTTAAATAGAGCTAGGAAAAGCTAATTATTCATCCTCCATGATAGCCTATCAACACAGCATCCACCTATTCATGTAGAGAGTCACCATTATTATTCATCTATTTATTTTGTACTATTACTTTTTATAAGTGGTTCATCAGAATGGACTACCTTGTTTATTCTTGTTATCTGCAAATTTTTCTTGAATTCTTAAATTTAATGCATTTACACTGATGGAAATTAGAAACTAGTGATCCCTGTACTGATCCTTGAAACACTACTCCTCAACATGGTTACTTCAAAATGTGCCTGTTTAAAATGCTTCCATTTTTAATATTTAACAGTAGTTTTGTGCAGCCATGGGCTTAATTTATAGACTTTTCTAAAGACTCTGTCAATACCTGTTAGGAATCAAGCTTCATTAAGCTGTAAACTTGTCACAGTACAGTTGAATATCATGTCAGTTAAGAAGCCAACTAGATTCCTCTGCTGTGTTCTAGGTTATATTTAAGTATAGCAAGTATTGCTCCTAGTAATCAGGACTGTTTCTTTAAACTATGCTTCAGTAGCTCCAGTGTTACTGCTTTTTTATCCTTTGTCCCATTTTAACTGGTACTAATATTATATATTTTGCTTTTGTTTGCACAGGTCCGTGTGGTGAGGTTTGCAGTTCCTATATCAATTTGTATTTATCTTTGTTATGAGGTAAGTTGTATTCCTGTGAGTTATATGTGGCATCTCAGAAAGTAGAAAAGTATCAAGTCCATATTAATTCACTAAGGAGGACATAAATAATCTTCCGGAAATAGTAGGGGACAGAGGGTCTAGTGAGATGGAGGAACTGAGGGAAATACATGTTAGTAGGGAAGTGGTGTTAGGTAAATTGAAGGGATTAAAGGCAGATAAATCCCCAGGGCCAGATGGTCTGCATCCCAGAGTGCTTAAGGAAGTAGCCCAAGAAATAGTGGATGCATTAGTGATAATTTTTCAAAACTCTTTAGATTCTGGTCTAGTTCCTGAGGATTGGAGGGTGGCTAATGTAATACCGCTTTTTAAAAAAGGAGGGAGAGAGAAAGCGGGGAATTATAGACCGGTTAGCCTAACGTCAGTGGTGGAGAAAATGCTACAGTCAGTTATCAAAGATGTGATAACAGCACATTTGGAAAGCGGTGAAATCATCGGACAAAGTCAGCATGGATTTGTGAAAGGAAAATCATGTCTGACAAATCTCATAGAATTTTTTGAGGATGTAGCTAGTAGAGTGGATAGGGGAGAACCAGTGGATGTGGTATATTTGGATTTTCAAAAGGCTTTTGACAAGGTCCCACACAGGAAATTAGTGTGCAAACTTAAAGCACAAGGTATTGGGGGTATGGTATTGATGTGGATAGAGAATTGGTTGGCAGACAGGAAGCAAAGAGTGGGAATAAACGAGACCTTTTCAGAATGGCAGGCAGTGACTAGTGGGGTACCGCAAGGCTCAGTGCTGGGACCCCAGTTGTTTACAATATATATTAATGATTTAGATGAGGGAATTAAATGCAGCATCCAAGTTTGCGGATGACCCGAAGCTGGGCGGCAGTGTTAGCTATGAGGAGGACGCTAAGAGGATGCAGGGTGACTTGGATAGGTTAGGTGAGTGGGCAAATTCATGGCAGATGCAATTTAATGTGGGTAAATGTGAGGTTATCCACTTTGGTGGCAAAAACAGGAAAACAGATTATTTTCTGAATGGTGGCCCATTAGGAAAAGGGGAGGTGCAACGAGACCTGGGTGTCATTGTACACCAGTCATTGAAAGTGGGCATGCAGGTACAGCAGGCGGTGAAAAAGGCGAATGGTATGCTGGCATTCATAGCAAGAGGATTCAAGTACAGGAGCAGGGAGGTACTACTGCAGTTGTACAAGGCCTTGGTGAGACCACACCTGAAGTATTGTGTGCAGTTTTGGTCCCCTAATCTGAGGAAGGACATTCTTGCCATAGAGGGAGTACAAGGAAAGTTCATCAGATTGATTCCTGAGATGGCAGGACTTTCATATGATGAAAGACTGGATCGACTAGGCTTATACTCGCTGGAATTTAGAAGATTGAGGGGGGGATCTTATTGAAATGTATAAAATCCTGAAGGGATTGGACAGGCTAGATGCAGGAAGATTGTTCCCGATGTTGGGGAAGTCCAGAACGAGGGGTCACAGTTTGAGGATAAAGGGGAAGCCTTTTAGGACCAAGATGAGGAAAAACTTCTTCACACAGAGAGTGGTGAATCTGTGGAATTCTCTGCCACAGGAAACAGTTGAGGCCAGTTCACTGGCTATATTTAAGAGGGAGTTAGATATGGCCCTTGTGGCTAAAGGGATCGGGGGTATGGAGAGAAGGCAGGTGCAGGGTTCTGAGTTGGATGATCAGCCATGATCGTACTGAATGGCGGTGCAGGCTCGAAGGGCCGAATGGCCTACTCCTGCACCGATTTTCTATGTGTCTATGTTTCTATGTAACTATAAAACAGAATGTTTCTGTGAATATCCAAATACCTCAAACACCACTGTTATGGCTGCCCTCTTGGCTGTGCATTCCAGTTATCCTCAGAGAACTCCTTCGAACATTTCTTGCCCCATCCCTTAAAGCTATGCCCTTTGATATATTATACTTCAACTCGGCAAGAAGATTCTGATAGCTCCCTCTCATAATTTTATAGACTTTTATCATGTCTCCCCTCGGCCTTCATTTCTCCAGTGAAAACAATCCAAATTTAGTCTGATCTCTCCTTATTGCTAATACTCTCTAATCCAGGCTGCACTCTGGTGAATGTTTCCTGCACCCTCTTCAACATAACTTTCAAACTGTGATATATTCATCTTATCAAGGGATAACCACTCCTCATCCCTCCACCACCCTTAATCCATTCACCCTGCCAGAAAGTAGTATGCCAGAGATAGTGGAGTGTTTCCTTGGTTACCATTTCCAATGTTTCCTGGCTGGCTTTAGACCATTGACGGATGTTACTTCCATGTTGGCTCTGCCAGCAGATGGAGTGTGAACCTAGGGATAAGCATACTTTACCTTATTCCCCACTCATCTGCCTGTGTTAAATGTGCTTTGTCCTGGACAACTCTGGTGGGAGTGATAGGTCCCCAATCTCTGGCTCTCCACTCGGCCTTGGATCACCTGGACAATAGCAATTCCTACATCAGACTGCTGTTTATTGACTACAGCTCAACATTCAACACAATCATATCCTTAGTTATAATCAACAAGCTCCAAAACATGGGCTTCTGTACCTCCTTCTGCAGTTGGATCCTTGTCTTCCTCACCGGGAGACCACAGTCTGTGCAGATGGGAAATAATGTTCTCTCCTTGCTGACAATCAAGGAACAAGATAGATCAGCTGGTTGAATGGCGTCACAACAATAATCTTGCACTCAGCTTCAGCAAGATCAAGGATCTGATTGTGGACTTCAGGAATGGGAAGTCGAGGGAACACACTCCAGTCCTCATCAGGGTATCAGCAGTGGATAGTAAGCAGTTTTAACTTCCTGGGTGTTAATATGTCTGAGGATCTAGCCCCTAACGTATTGGTGCAAGTATAAGGAAGGCATGACATTAGAAGTTAGAGAAGACTTGGAATGTCACAAATTTCTACGTATGCACCGTGGAGAGCATTCCAGCTGTTTGCATCACCAACTGGTAAGGAGGGGCCACTGCACAGTTTTGGAAAAAGCTGCAGAAGCTTGTAAACTCTGGACATCCAGGACATCTTCAAAAGGTGATGCCTCCAAAAGGCGGCATCCATCATTAAAGACCCCCATCACCCAGAGGATACGTCCTCTTCTCATGGCTACCATCAAGGTGGAAGTACAGGACCCTGAAGACACACACTCAAGGATTCAGGAACGGCTTCTTCCCCTTTGCCATCAGACTTCTGAATGGGCAATGGACCCATGAAGACTACCTCAGTAATTTTTTCCTCTCGTTTTGCACTACTTATGTAATTAAATTTTCTTATTGTAATTTATAGTTTTTTCATTATGTATTTCAATGTACTGCTGCCACAAAACAACAAATTTCACGACATATGCCAGTGATATTAAACTTGATTTTGATATTTAGTTTTTCAGAAAGTGAAGGCATTACTTCATGTTGAAGACATCTCATTTTGTTGTGTACCAAGATAATTGTTATAAATTGTATCAGAACAAATCTGGGAGTTCATGTTTGGCTATTATGAAATATAGCAAAAATAGAGTTTTAGTGATCTCACAGATGATGGTTATTACTGATACAATTTACATGTATTACTGATGGTTATTACTGATACAATTTACATGTATAAATGGACAAAGAGGCTCCAATGACATGCCCTACTTACTTATGTCAGGCTGTATCATGTGTGTGCTAGAAATAAAGTTGAAGCATCTGATTTCATTTCATCTAGAAGTACTAAGTACCATCTTAGTTTCCTCCCTGTATTCCCACCCACACAGAAGTTTTCAGCCAAGTTGTTTTAAGCATAGTTCAACAAGAAATAGTTGAGAGTACTTGTTACAGAAAAGGCTGTTAAAATACAAGCTCGAAAGCTAACCATACATTTAGCCAAGCAACACACACAAAATGCTGGTGGAGCGCAGCAGGCCAGGCAGCATCTATTGGAAGAGGTACAGTCGACGTTTCGGACCAAGACCCTTAATCAGGACTAACTGAAAGAAGAGATAGTAAGAGATTTGAAAGTGGGAGGGGGAGGGGATATCCGAAATAATGGGAAAGACAGGAGGGGAAGGGATGGAGCTAAGAGCTGGAAAGTTGATCGGCAGAAGGGATACAAGGCTGGAGAAGGGAGCGGATCATGGGATGGGAAGCCCAGGGAGAAAGAAAGGGGGAGGGGAGCCCAGAGGAAGATGGAGAGCAGGCAAGGACTTATAGTGAGAGGGACAGAGGGAGAAAAAAAAGAGAGAAAGAAAGGGGAAAAAATAATAAATAAATAAGGGATGGGGTAAGAAGGGGAGGAGGGGCATTAATGGAAGTTAGAAAAGGCAATGTTCATGCCATCAGGTTGGAGGCTACCCAGACGGAATATAAGGCTCCCTTCCTCCACCATCTACTCTGCTCTCAAACGCACCTCTCCCATTTCAAGCACATCTGCTCTCATCCCACTAGGAATAGGGTTCTTCTTGTCCTCACCTACCACCCCACCAGCCTCCGGCTCCAACATATAATTCTCCGTAACTTACGCCACCTCCAATGGGACCCCACCACTAAGCACATCTTTCCCTCCCTCCCCCCCCTTTTTGCTTTCTGCAGGGATTACTCCCTACGTGACTCCCTTGTCCATTTGTCCCCCCCATCCCTTCCCACAGATCTCCCTCCCGGCACTTATCCTTGTAAGCGGAGCAAGTGCTACACATGCCCTTACACTTCCTCCCTCACCACCATTCAGGGCCCCAGACAGTCCTTCCAGGTGAGGCGACACTTCACCTGTGAGTCTGCTGGTGTGATGTACTGCGTCCGGTGCTCCCGGTGCGGCCTTCTATATATTGGCGAGACCGGACACAGACTGGGAGACCGCTTTGCTGAACATCTACGCTCTGTCCGCCAGAGAAAGCAGGATCTCCCAGTGGCCACACATTTTAATTCCACGTCCCATTCCCACTCTGATATCCACGGCCTCCTCTACTGTAAAGATGAAGCCACCCTCAGGTTGGAGGAAGAACACCTTATATTCCATCTGGGTAGCCTCCAACCTGATGGCATGAACATCGACTTCTCTAACTTCCGTTAATGCCCCTCCTCCCCTTCTTACCCCATCCCTTATTTATTTATTTATTTGTTTGTTTGTTTGTTATTTCTCTTCCCCCCCCCCTTTTCTTCTCTCTTTTTTCTCCTTCTGTCCCTCTTACTATAAGTCCTTGCCTGCTCTCCATCTTCCTCAGGGCTCCCCTCCCTCCTTTCTTTCTCCCTAGGCCTCCCGTCCCATGATTCGCTCCCTTCCCCAGCCTTGTATCCCTTTTGCCAATCAACTTTCCAGCTCTCAGCTCCATCCCTCCCCCCTCCTGTCTTCTCCTATCATTTCGGATCTCCTCCTCCCCCTCCCACTTTCAAATCTCTTACTATCTTTTCTTTCAGTTAGTCCTGACGAAGGGTCCTGGTCCGAAACGTCGACTGTACCTCTTCCAATAGATGCTGTCTAGCCTGCTGCATTCCACCAGCATTTTGTGTGTGTTGTTTGGATTTCCAGCATCTGCAGATTTCCTCATGTTTGCATACATTTAGCCAAGCTGTTCTAGTACAGTAATGCTCTAGAGTTTGCCTGATAATGTGGAAGATTGTCCAGATATGTTCACAAGAAAAAAACAGGGCAAATGTCCATATAAAATGCTAGAGGAACTCAACTCAACAGGCTAGACAGCATCTATGGAGGGAAATAAACAGCTGGTGTTTCAAGCTGAGACTCTTCATCTGGACTGCCTGCAGTATTTACCAACCACAAAATGAAACCCATTTGGTCACCTCAGGTGCTCTGTTAATACCTCCCAAACCCATTACCTCTACCAGCAAGAAGGAGTAAGATTTCATGTGCAGAGAACCACAATAACCTGCACGTTCCCCTTCAAGCTTCACAGCATCGTAACTTGGCAAGTTATTGCAATTGCTTTATTATCACTGGAGCAAAGCCTGGAACTCCTGCCCAACAATGCTTTAGATGATTTACCAGTAGAAGGACTGCAACAGTTTGTGAGTTTGTGATGGCCGATGAATGTTGTCTCAGTATCTCACTATTACCTTGCACCTATTGTTTACCTGTTCTGCGCTTTCTCTGTAGCTGTTAGATGTTATTCTGCATTCTATAATTGTTTTACCTTGTTTTATCAAAATGCATTGTGCTATGATTTGATCTGGATGAACACTACAAGTCAAGCTTTTCACTCTATCTTGGTACTCGTGACAGTAATAAACCAATTCCAATGCTATGTCCTGTTAGGAATAATAGAAAGGATAGAACCATTGGACTTGTTCATCATGTATTTTTTCCTTTATTTCTAGTTCTGGCCAAAGTTAATGGCTGAGCTGTCAGATTTAAGGGAATTTTATGACCCTGATACTGTTGAATTAATGAACTGGATCAAGTAAGTTAAACTATTTTCACTTAACATTTACGTTGAAATTTTACTAAATTTCTTGTCCCTAACAGATCAAAATGTGTTTTTAATTTTGAATGGCACTTTCATTGATGAGACTGCAGTAAATTAGGACAGCAGTTCCTGGAATTTCATTTGGAACACTGAAAGAAGTTGTATCAACCAATGCAATGTACAGCTTTAGATGCATCTGTGAGAATTTTTCCACAATATAGGAACATACTATGGATATCAGAAATAGAGATTTCTTATCAACTGAGTTTGAATGTTTTTTTTGTGAGATAGGAAAGTTTCTATATTGCACACAAAGGCAGAAAGGAATACGCAGAGTAACAGTCAGATTTACCAAGTAAGTTGAAGATTATAAAATGGGTATACTTTTAGAAAAAAGCTTATTTATTTAAGACAGTTGAAAAGCTTATAAAATCCTTCTCATCTCTGTCCACTTTATTAGATTTTTAGCTGGAAAAGCTTTGAAGAAGAAATAATGGATAGAATTTCAAAAGATATTTGATGAGCTAACTCTGTGGTAAATTAACTGCATTATATTAGAGGTAACATAGCAGCAACCTGTAGCAATTCAGATGATGATGTATAAAGAGAATATTGGACAGGCAAATATTAAAACAAAATCTTGTTACTAAGGAATTAATGTTGGATAATAACCTTTATAAAAGGGGCACAATTTCAAAATGTTCCCATTTTTTTTAATGTTCCTGTCAAAAATATTGAACAACAAAGCAACAAGCATTTCACCTTTTACTGCATTACTAATTTTAATTTATTTATCTTTCTCTCACCACTTCCCTGTACAAGATTAAAAACTTCTAAAGATGCAGTGTTTGCTGGAAGTATGCAGTTACTGGCAGGAATCAAGCTGTGTACTGGAAGAACAATAACCAATCACCCTCATTATGAAGATAAAAAGTTAAGGGATAGAACTAAACAAGTAAGGCACCAGTGAATCAAACAATTCTTTCATTGTCGGGATTAGTTCCTGGAGTGAGATGTGTTTTCTTAATTTGAATCCATCTTTTGACTTCTATTACATTTGGAAAAAAGCAGGCTGTGAATTAAAAAAATTACCTGAATTTTAACTATATTGCTGCTTGCAGCAACTAGTTGTGTATATATTTCTTAATTTACAACAGTGATTACATATATTCTGACTGGACTTTGTTGGATAAAAAAGCATTTTGGATTATCCTGAGATTGTAGAAGACGCTATGTAAATGTATCTTTTAATCCACCTTTCCCAGCAACACTGGTTTTGGAACAGCATGTGTGGCTTTGGTAATATACCAAGAACACAAATGTGTAATTGGTATTCTTTAGTCCTTAATAGTCAAGTATAGTGGTTAAGTCCTTACTTCCTTACATAGGAGGAACTGCACGTTGCATGCATTTATCTCGAAAAGCCAAAAAGCCTTTTATGCATTCAGTATTGATATTATTTGTTTTATCTTTCCCTGAAGATCTATCAGATTTATTCCAAACGTTCTCCTGAAGAAGTATACAGAATCCTGCGATTGTATGGAACAAACTATATTGTCCTTGAGGACAGTATCTGTTATGAAAGAAGACACAGAAGAGGCTGTCGTTTGAGAGACTTGATTGATATAGCAAATGGTCATGTAAGAAAGATTTTTTTTCTTCAGTCTTTTGGTCATAAAAAAGTACATTTTATGAAGAAATAATTATTTTATATATAGTCTTTGACTTTAATAGCTGACAAGCCTTAAGATTCAATGATGATCAACTTTATGATGGTGGATCGACTTGGCATTCATGATGAAGTTGTTTTCTGCTTTTGGGGTTTTGAGCCTAAAGTTTACAAGGAGCAATTGTAATTAAATGCTAGTGGTTTGAAAACAAAAGAGATTGCAGATGCTGTAATCTGCAATAAAGACCAGATTGCTGAAAGAACTCAATGGGACCACCAACATCTGTGGAGACAATAGGTGTCGATTGACATTTCAGGTCAATTCACTGCATCAGGACCAAGAGAGGAGGAAAGATTGTCTTGCCAGTACATAGTAGTATTGGAGAATGATAGCAATGGTGGTGCTAGAAAGTTTGTGAACCCTGCAGAATTTTATCTATTTCTGCATAAATATGAACTGAAATGTGATCAGATTTTCACGTTAAGTCCTAAAACTAGATAAAGTGAACCCAATTAAATAAATAACACAAAGAACATCATACATTGTTCATTTATTTATTGAGAAAAATTATCTAATATTACATGTATTGATTGGAAAAATTATGTGAACCTTTGCTTTCAGTAACTGGTATAACCCCCTTGTACAGCAATAACTTCCATAGAACCATAGAAACTACAGCACAGAAACAGGCCTTCTGGCTCTTCTTGGCTGTGCCGAACCATTTTCTGCCTAGTCCCACTGACCTGTACACAGACCATATCCCTCCATACATCTCCCATCCATGTATCTGTCCAATTTATTCTTAAATGTTAAAAAAGAACCCGCATTTACCACCTCGTCTGGCAGCTCATTCCATACTCCCACCACTTTCTGTATGAAGAAGCCCCCCCTAATGTTCCCTTTAAACTTTTCCCCCCTCACCCTTAACCCATGTCCTCTGGTTTTTTTCTCCCCTTGCCTCAGTGGAAAAAGCCTGCATGCATTCACTCTTATCTATACCCATAATAATTTTATATACCTCTATCAAATCTCCCCTCGTTCTTCTACGCTCCAGGGAATAAAGTCCTAACCTTTTCAACCTTTCTCTGTAACTGAGTTTCTCAAGTCCCGGCAACATCCTTGTAAACCTTCTCTGCACTCTTTCAACCTTATGTATATCCTTCCTGTAATTTGGTGACCAAAACTGAACACAATACTCCAGATTCAGCCTCACCAATGCCTTATACAACCTCATCATAACATTCCAGCTCTTATACTCAATACTTTGATTAATAAAGGCCAATGTACCAGAAGCTCTCTTTACGACCCTATCTACCTGTGACGCAACTTTTAGGGAATTTTGTATCTGTATTCCCAGATCCCTCTGTTCCACTGCACTCCTCAGTGCCTTACCATTAACCCTGTATGTTCTACCTTGGTTTGTCCTTCCAACGTGCAATACCTCACACTTCTCTGTATTAAACTCCATCTGCCATTTTTCAGCCCATTTTTCCAGCTGGTCCAAGTCCCTCTGCAGCCTCTGAAAACCTTTCTCACTGTCTACTACACCTCCAATCTTTGTATCATCAGCAAATTTGCTGATCCAATTTACCACATTATCATCCAGATCATTGATATAGATGACAAATAACAATGGACCCAGCACTGATCCCTGTGGCACACCACTAGTCACAGGCCTCCACTCGGAGAAGCAATTCTCCACTACCACTCTTTGGCTTCTTCCATTGAGCCAATGTCTAATCCAATTTACTACCTCTCCATGTATACCTAGCGACTGAATTTTCCTAACTAACCTCCCATGCGGGAGCTTATCAAAGGCCTTACTGAAGTCCATGTAGACAATATCCACTGCCTTCCCTTCATCCACTTTCCTGGTAACTTCCTTGAAAAACTCCAATAGATTGGTCAAGCATGACCTACCACGCACAAAGCCATGTTGACTCTCCCTAATAAGTCCCTGTCTATCCAAATGCTTGTAGATTCTGCCTGTTAGTACTCCCTCCAATAACTTACCTACTACCGACGTTAAACTTACTGGCCTATAATTTCCCGGATTACTTTTCGATCCTTTTTTAAACAACGGAACAACATGAGCCACTCTCCAATCCTCCAGCACCTCACCTGTAGACAACGACATTTTAAATATTTCTGCCAGGGCCCCTGCAATTTCAACACTAGTCTCCTTCAAGGTCCGAGGGAACACCCTGTCAGGTCCCAGGGATTTATCCACTTGAATTTTCCTCAAGACAGCAAGGACCTCCTCCTTTTCGATCTGTACAGTTTCCATGATCTCACTACTTGTTTCCCTTAATTCCATAGACTTCATGCCAGTTTCCTTAGTAAATACAGATACAAAAAACCTATTTAAGATCTCCCCCATTTCCTTTGGTTCCGCACATAGCTGACCACTCTGCTCTTCAAGAGGATCAATGTTATCCCTTACAATCCTTTTGCTCTTAATATACCTGTAAAAGCTCTTTGGATTATCCTTCACTTTGACTGCCAAGGCAACCTCATGTCTTCTTTTAGCCCTCCTGATTTCTTTCTTAAGTATTTTCTTGCACTTCTTATACTCCTCAAGCACCTTATTTACTCCCTGCTTCCTATACATGTCATACAACTCCCTCTTCTTCTTTATCAGAGTTGCAATATCCCTTGAGGACCAAGGTTCCTTATTCCTATTTACTTTGCCTTTAATCCTGACAGGAACATACAAATTCTGCACTCTCAAAATTTCTCCTTTGAAGGCTTCCCACCTACCGATCACATCCTTGCCAGAGAACAACCTGTCCCAATCCATGCTTTTTAGATCCTTTCTCATTTCTTCAAATTTGGCCTTCTTCCAGTTAAGAACCCCAACCCTAGGACCAGATCTATCCTTGTCCATGATCAAGTTGAAACTAATGGTGTTATGATCACTGGAACCAAAGTGTTCCCCTACACAGACTTCTGTCACTTGTCCTAACTCATTTCCTAACAGGAGATCCAATATTGCATCCCCTCTAGTTGGTCCCTCTATATACTGATTTAGAAAACTTTCCTGAACACATTTTACAAACTCTAAATCATCTAGACACCTAACAGTATGGGAGTCCCAATCAATATATGGAAAATTAAAATCCCCTACCACCACAACTTTATGTTTCCTGCAGTTGCCCGCTATCTCTCTGCAGATTTGCTCTTCCAAGTCTCATTGACTATTAGGTGGTCTGTAATACAATCCCACTAATGTGGCCATACCTTTCCTGTTTCTCAGCTCCACCCATAAGGACTCAGTAGACAAGCCCTCTAATCTGTCCTGCCTGAGTACTGCTGTAATATTTTCCCTAACAAGCAATGCTACTCCCCCACCTTTCATTCCTCTGCTTCGATCACATCTGAAACATCGGAAGCCTGGAATATTAAGCTGCCAGTCCTGCCCCTTCTGTAGCCAAGTTTTACTAATTGCTATAACGTCATAATTCCACATGTCAATCCACGCCCTCAACTCATCTGCCTTCCCCACAATACTCCTAGCATTGAAATATATACACCTCAGAAGATTTTTACCACCACTCACAACCTTTCTATTAGCAGATTTGCTTGAACTTTTAACATCATTTATTTTCACCCCAGCCACACTGTCAGCTCTGGCACTCTGGTTCCCATCCCCCTGCAAATCTAGTTTAAAGCCTCCCCAATAGCACTAACAAACCTCCCTGAAAGGATATTGGTCCCCCTGTCGTTCAAGTGTAACCTGTCTCTCTTGTACAGGTCCCACCTGCCCCAGAAGAGGTCCCAATGATCCTGAAATCTGAAACCCTGCCCCCTACACCAGTTCCTCAGCCACTTGTTCATCCTCCAGAGCATCCTATTCCTACCCTTCAACCAAACATTTCTGGTAACTGTTGGTCAGTCCTGAATATCGGCTTGGACGAATTCCTCCTTACAAAGCTGCTTCAACTCTGTGATGTTGGTGGGCTTCCTTCCACAACATTTCTATAGGATTAAGCCAGGACTTTGTCTCGGCCATTCTAAAACAAGAATTTTATTTTTAAACAATTCTGTTATTAATTTACTCTTGTCTTTTGGATCATTGTCTTGTTGCATTATCTAACTACTATTAAGCTTCAAGCGACAAACTGCTACCCTGACATTCTCCTGTAAAACATCTTGATACAATTTTGAATTAATTATTCCCTCAATGATTACAAGCTGTCCAGGCCCCGAGGCAGAAAAGCAGCCCCAAACCGTGATGTTCCTTCCACCGTGCTTCACGGTTGGGATGAGGTTTTGGTGTTGGTGTGAATGCCCTTTTTCCTCTAAATATAGCAATGTGCATTTCTGCCAAAAGTTCAGCTTTTGTGTAACGCGCTGTAAGGTTTCACTGCTAACGTAATAGCCTCTCTGTAATGATTCACTGCTAAGGTAACGGTTTCTCTATAGCAGCAATGTCTGGGTTATGACTAGAGCTAACGGGGGCTTTGGTATGTATGCTAGCCAATGAGAGGCATGTTCTTCTTTCCTGTGGGTCTGGGAACAGGGAGTTTGCAGTCTTTTGTTGGCGGGAGATGAAGAGAGAAGACGTGAGTGGAGAGAGTTGGTAGGCTGCCAGACGGAGTGAGCTAGGAGCGAGGGTCTGAAGGTCAGCGACGCTTAGAGGAGGTCAACGGGAGACGAAGGGACATAACCGTGAGCTCCAAAGTGCACATCAGACTGTTTCATTAAAAGGCACCCTTTTTCTTTTTTATTTCCTTTACTAACCCTATAGTCAGATTAGGATTCATAAAGTTCAATCGTTAAATGGCATATGGTGTACTGTCTGATATTTTGTGGTTCGGATTTGTAACCAGGCAACACATCACGCAGCATCCACACAAATGAGATTTCTCAGTTTGGCTGAGCCAGAGGCTGTCTTACCCTAGACAAACACGTGCTGGCTGAACCTAAGGGTTACATGTGTTTCATCTGTCTACAGAACAGGTGAGAAGCGTTGTAGAACATGCAGGTGGTCTTTTGCAAACTTGAGTAGTGCAGCAGTGTTTTTTTTTGGAGAGCAGTGGTTTCCTCCGTGGCATCCTTCCATGAACACTATTCTTGTTCAGTGTTTTTCTTATAGTGGACACATGAACAGAGAACTTAGCAAGTTCTAGAGATTTCTGCAGGTCTTTTGCTGTTATCCTTGGGTTCATTTTCACCTCCTTCAACAATGCATGGTGTGCTCTTGGTATGATCTTTGCAGGATGCCCACTCCTATGGAGAGTAGCAATAGTACTGAGTTACTGAGTTTCCTCCATTTGTAGACAATTTCTCTAACTGTGGATTGATGAACACTCAGATCTTTAGAAATGCTGTTGTAGTCTTTTCCAGCTTTGTGCACCTCTACAATTCTTCTAAGGTTCGCTGAAAGTTGTTTTGATCGAGGCATTGTGCACATAAACAGATCTTTCTTGAGAAGAGCAGGCTCTGTCAGTAACGTGACTTTGTGTGTCTTTTTTATAGGGTAGGGCACCTCTACAACCCACACCTTCAATCTCATCTCATTGATTGGGTTACCTGACTCCAAATAGCTTTTGTAGAAGGCATTACCCCTGAGGTTCACATACTTTTTCCAACAAATACATGTAGTAATGGATCATTTTTCTCTCTAAATAAAAAAGTTTTTTTGCGTTATTTATTTATTTGGGTTCTTTTTATCTAGATTTAGGACTTGCATGAAGATCTGATCACATTTTAGGTAATTTTTATGTAAAAAAGGAGAAAATTATATCGGGTTCACAACCTTTCTAGCACCACTGTAGGTGGAATCAGGTAGGGAGGGGATCATGGACAAAATGGGGACAGGGATGGGAAAGGTGGACAAAGGGAGAAGAAGATTATATGAGTAACTGCAATAGATTAGTAATCTTTCCTCTCCTTGTTGGTCTGACACATTGTCTTCACCCAAAATGTTGACGTGCACCTTTTGTCTCCAAAAATATGGCATAACCTACTGAGCCATTCCAGCATTTTGCTTTTTGATGCTGGGTGTATTTGCATCTAATATATTTAACATTTCTTTAATTGTTGTCCCTACCATTTCCAGTAATTTAGTTGTCATATTGCCATCAGTTATAAAACTGACCACTTTGACATTAAAAGTTAAGAAATATTCAGTTATAATCCACATGACCTGAAAATTATTTATACCAAGTGGATTTCAGTCACCTATTAGTTCATTACCTATCAAAACAATATTAGGTCACTTACAGTTTTGCTCCCATTGTACTGATCTTTTGTACCATTTTTAACAAAGAAAGGTGTACAACCAAAATCAAAAAAAATCACACACCTACTGAAATTATGAACTATAACAGATAAAGGGAAGTCAGTTACATGATGAGTGTGTTTAAGTTTGCCATGTGGAGAGAGTTGGAGTGCACTGGAATGATAGTTGAGAAGATTCTTCAGGGTGTTTGAGGCTTCCACGTTAGCGTGAGAGACACTTGAAAGTGTTAGGATTGATTGTGTGCCTTCCATCATCAAAGATGTTGTGTAGCATTAAGTTAAGTGAAATCTTTTCGTGATTTTTAATAACGACCTGGATGTGGGGTTAGAAGGGTGGGTTGGCAAGTTTGCAGACGACACAAAGGTTGGTGGTGTTGTAGATAGTGTAGAGGATTGTCGAAGGTTGCAGAGAGACATTGATAGGATGCAGAAGTGGGCTGAGAAGTGGCAGATGGAGTTCAACCCAGGGAAGTGTGAGGTGGTACACTTTGGAAGGTAAAACTCCAAGGCAGAATACAAAGTAAATGGCAGGATACTTGGTACAGTGGAGGAGCAGAGGGATCTCGGGGTACATGTCCACAGATCCCTGACAGTTACCTCACAGGTAGGTGGGGTAGTTAAGAAAGCTTATGGGGTATTAGCTCTCATAAATCGAGGGATAGAGTTTAAGAGTCACGATGTAGTGATGCAGCTCTATAAAACTCTGGTTAGGCCACACTTGGGGTACTGTGTCTACTTCTGGTCATCTCACTATAGGAAGGATGTGGAAGCATTGGAAAGGGTACAGAGGAGATTTACCAGGATGCTGCCTGGTTTAGAGAGTATGGATTATGATCAGAGATTAAGGGAGCTAGGGCTTTACTCTTTGGAGAGAAGGAGGATGAGAGGAGACATGATAGAGGTGTACAAGATATTAAGAGGAATAGATAGAGTGGATAGCCAGCGCCTCTTCCCCAGAACACCACTGCTCAATACAAGAGGACATGGCTTTAAGGTAAGGGGTGGGAAGTTCAAGGGCGATATTAAGAGGAAGGTTTTTTACTCAGAGAGTGGTTGGTGCGTGGAATGCACTGCCTGAGTCAGTGGAGGCAGATACACTAGTGAAGTTTAAGAGACTACTAGACAGGTATATGGTGGAATTTAAGGTTGGGGGGGTGGGTTATACAGGAGGCAGGGTTTGAGGGTCGGCACAACATTGTGGGCTGAAGGGCCTGTAATGTGCTGTACTATTCTATGTTCTATGAAATTCTAATGTCAGGACTGGCTATGTCTATTTAATATTGACTCCATACACATTAACAGGATTTGGAGTCCCACCAGTTGGTAATAATTCGGATTGGAACAACTTATTTTGAGCACTCAATGCATTTACTCTGAAGCCTTTCATGTTTTTCTACTGCAAAAATAATAACGTTGTAATTAAAGATAAAAATCAAAATCCTGTACTTTTCAGGTGATGGACGGTCCTGGAGAAAACGATCCAGATTTAGAGACTTCTCCTCATCCACGCTTCTGTGATGAAATCAAATCCAATGCACCTCTGTATTCTTCCTATTTCACTCGTGTATTTAAAAACAAAACTTTTCATGTCTACAAGCTAAAGAAAAAGAAGGGCAAACCTTAGTGGAAGTAAAATTTTGTAACTTTTCAATATTACATAGCAGATGATAGATATTTGTTTTGGCAAAAGTAAAGCCAAGTCGAACTTATATAAGCATCTAATCTTGTATGTGAGGTTATAAGCTCTGTTCCTTCAGAGAGCTGCGATTAATGCTTATTGATTCCTATTTCAGTACAAAGTGTAATGTTCAATATCAGTGAAACCTTTTGCTTGAACTACTTCTCTGTTGCATTTATTTATATTTCACTTACTATATTGGAGCAAGAATGTTACTAGACACTCTGTTTCTCATTTGTATTATATTCCATAAATTGTTATTTATTTGCAAGGCACTATTGCATAATTTCTGTTACTCAAAAGTGTTAGTATCTTCTTCATGCATTTACTTGAATTCTTGGATATTCTTAACAGTATTAATTTTTAATAGCTTTTCTCTACACATTCATGCATGGCGGGATCACTTAGATTGTTACTACATTATTTTTTACATTTATTCCTGTAGATGAAATTGAGGATTTAGTTACTGATAATGATTAGATTATTTATAGTGTAAATTATGAAAAATTGTACTTAAATAGTACCAAATGATTAAATTTGTTGGTAATGAACTGTAAAAAGTTTTATTATACTGTTGCTCCACAGTTATATTTTGAATATTTTAACATTATTAATTAAACATTCTCACTGATAACTAGCAAAATCAAGCTCGAGAACTTTGATTCAGACTTGTTCACAGCAAGTATCTATGCATTACTTACATTCTGAGTTGATCACTGGTCAAAAAATGATGATAAAACTAAGCACTACATTTTTATTTAGGATGAATGTAAAATTATACAGAACTTTCTGCAATAGAATTTTGTAATACAGTAATTGTAATCTTTGACAAAGGTTATGGCACGTATGAAAAACTGATTTGTCACATGTTTGATGATCTAGACAATACCAGATAATTTTCTCCTTTTTTTTGACAGTAGCCTTCAGCCATCCCTTCTAAATAATCATTTAACCCCTGGTCCACTGTTTCAGCAGAGTCTTAAACTGCTGATACTATATTTGTTTTCACGCAAGATAAGAGCCATACTAAAGGATAAGAGCAATTTTGTTTTTTGTTCTACACTAATTTTTCTAAAGTTACACATAGGTCACACAATTACTTAGGTTATTTGGTCAGTTCTAACCTCTTTGTTTGAAAAATGCTAACAATTTAACTTTTTATAAATGACAATTATTAAGAGAACTAATTGAGTTTCAGCACTGATATTTGAATTTAACAATCCATTATGATCAACTACACTGCAGAATACTGTACTCTGAATGTTGCTTTCTTTAATCACATTGTATAGCAAATATGAATTTTGAAATAGAAATTCTGACTTTAATGAATTCAAACCACAACATTGTTTAATGCAAACTTTTAGGAAATTATAAATACATTCTAATAGATGTTCTTTGTCACAAAATGTATACCTTTGGTTATAAATGCCTTGGACAATTATCTAAAAAGGGAAGTTTAAAGATGAATCAATGTTTAAACTTATAAATTCCGTGACCTCTTTAAAACAAATGCTTGAGAATCTTTCATATTGTGTTCACAGTGTTTAATCTCATAGCTGCAAGATGTAAATGGACTGAGAAATTAGTTTTCTTTCTAAGGCTTTTATACGAAGGAATATAACGTATTAATAATATTGACTCAGTGGCCACTTCATTAGGTATACCTATATACCTGCTCCTTAATGCTAATATCTAATCAGCTAATCATGGCAGCAGTTTGATGTATAAAAAGCACGCACATATGGTCAAGAGGTTCAGTTGTGGTTCAGACCAAACATCAGAATGGGAACGGAATGTGATCTAAACAGCTTTGACTGTAGAATAATTGTTGGCGCCAGATGGGATGGTTTGAATATCTCAGAAAGTGTTGATCTTCTGGGATTTTCACACACGGCAGTCTCAGAAAATGGTGTGAAAAACAAAAAAAAAATCCAGTGAGTGGCAGTTCTGTGGGCAAAATGCCTTGTTAATGAGAGAGGTCAGAGGAGAATGGCCAGACTGGTTCAAGCCAACATGAAGGCGACAGTAACTCAAATAACCAAGTGGTTTGCAGAAGGATAACTTTGAACGCACAACACGTTGAATCTTGAATTGGATGGGTCACAACAGCAGAAGACCATGAACATATACTTGGTGACTACTTTATTAGGTAGAGAAGGTACCTAGTAAAGTGGCCGTGTGGTGTACTAATCTGTTGAAGGTTTTCCACACCCTTACCATTCAGACTGCTGTTGTGATGTACCCTTCAGTAGCTGAAGTTCAGTAAGGAAATGCTCATCCTGAATGAGTGGGACAAGGGAAGAGACAGGGAGAGTAGCAGAAATTAGTTTGTCCTAATGTGAAGAAGAACAAAGTAAAATATTTATGTTAACTTAATGGACTAAATCTGCTACAGAAATCAGTATTTTTTTTAAGTTGAAACCAAACAAACTGATCCTTGTTTGGCATTATCTAATCTTTGGCAAAAGCAGAATACAGAAAATTCTGCAGCTGGTTTATGAAGGGGGAAGAAGCGTCTAATATTTCAGTGACAAATGCGTTTTCCATACTATGCTGTATCCTTAAAGGCCCAGTTGTTACTGTTAGTAGACAGCATTACTAATGCATTAAGGAGGAGAGAGAGGCACTACATTTTTGAGATGCAATAGTTGAAAGATACCACTTAAAAAAGCTGTATTTGTATTAATAAGCAACATCATAGGTAGAGCTGATAAGCTTCCACAGAATTACCACCAGTCTTGCTATGACATCATGATAATTGAGATTTATAATTTACACATAGGATTGCAGATTTATCAAATAGTTTGCACTCTACTGCATGAAAGCAGTAAGTACACACTCCTCTGAAATAATGTTTGTTTTGCAGAAAAAGATTATTTGAGCATTGTTTTTGCCTGAAATAGTTGGACTGAGACAGGGGAAACAGATCTTAATCATTAAATTTTCAATTTAATAATCTAGTATTACTATTCTGTAACCCTCAGGCTTGCCCAACTCGCGTTCGTCTAGGGGAATCAGCCTTCGGCCCTGCCAAACTGGGTAATCACGTTTGTGTGGATGCTGTGTAATGTACCCCCAGTTACAAACCCACAATGCAAAATATCAAACAGTACACCATGTGCAATTAAATGATTGAACTTTATGAATCTTAATATGAATTTAGGGTTAGTAATGAAAATAAAAAAGGGCCCAAGTCAAGTCAAAGTCACGTTGGAGCTCACTCAGTCGTCATTCTTCCACCATTGGTCTCTGAGCGTTGCTGACCTTTGGACCCTCAGATCCCAGTCCACTCGTCCGGTAGTCTACCAGCTCTCTCCACATGCGTCTTCCCTCTTTATCTCTCCTCCACAAAAGACCGTGAAAAAGCATCTTTCCAGACTCACAAGACACAGCAACAATGTCTTATTGGCTAACCTGCATCCTGTTGTCTCCAACCATAACCCAAACATTGCTGCTACAGAGAAACCATTACCTCAGCAGTGAACATTACAAAGAAGCCGTTACATTAGCAGTGAAACCTTACAGCGCGTCACACTCTCCCCCGACCAAATTTAGTCATGTCCTCATGACGTTGAGATAATTCGCCAACCCTTCCTGCAAAACACAAAGCCCAATCCAGGTGCAAAAGGCAGTGACATAGCTCCCCAAAACAGTAGAGATCACGACCTGTTCCCCAGGTGCTACATAGGCCAACCTATGTGGTGGGCTCCTAATTCTCTGAGACCTCCGTACCTCCTCACCTAACTCTTCAGGCTCAGATGCTACTGGGGATACTTTGAGTCTACTTGGTGAGTCCTCCCTTGATCTATCACTCATGTCCCCCTGCCACTCGGAGCCCTCTGTCCTGTTTCCAGGCCCCGCTTCCTCTCCTTCAGGGTCCTGCTGTAACCCAGGCTGCCCACAGATAGCCCCCCTACCATTTCACCTGACTCAGTGGGAGAAGGGCCAGGAGTCTCTGCCTCAATCAATGGGGAGCTAGTGAACGGCAACATGTAGCACACATGCAGATCACCATCCTCTGAATTAGTATCCCTCTCATGGGCGGGGCCCGGCTCAGTCTCTCCCACTGTGGGCCCTGCAGTCATCCCGCGTTTTCGCAGAGTCCTCTTACTAGGTGTAGGCTCCAAGTCGGGCTCTGGGTCTTCCTGCACCTCTTGTCCCAGGGGCAGCAGGTGGTTCCGATGGAGAATCTTGACAGTCCCGTTACCCTCCTCTGGTTTCACCCGGAAAACTGGTAGGTTTGGCATCTGACTCTCCACCACATAGGGTGTGGCCGCTCAGCGGTCAGCCAACTTGTGCTTTCCAGGTAGCCCCAAATTCCTTAGGAGGACTCGGTCTCCTGGCAGGAGTTGGGAGAACCTCACTTTCTGGTCATACCTCCCCTTATTTCCTCAATTCTGCTTGGCGGCCGTGACCCCAGCCAATTCATAAGCCCTTTTCAGCTCTCTCCTCATATCAGACACATACTTCAGATAAGGCTTCGGTGGTAAGCCACCTTCGTCAGTCCCAAAACCAAGGTCACTGGGCAACTTCACCTCACGTCCAAACATCAGATAATATGGTGAGTACCCAGTAGCTTCATTTCGTGTACAGTTGTAACAGTGAATCAGATGCCCAATATGTTGACTCCACCTGCTCTTCTTGCTGATCTCCAGGGACCTGAGCATGTCTAGCAAGGTTCGATTAAACCTCTCAGGCTGGGGATTGCCCTGTGGGTGATAGGGTGTGGTCCTCGATTTCTCAACTCCAAGCATGCCCAGTAACTCATAGATGAGTCTGTTCTTGAAGTCCCGTCATTGGTCACTATGTATCCGCCTGGGAAGGCCATAATAAATGAAATACTTCTCGCATAACACTTCTGCCACCGTAGTCGCCCTCTGGTCCTTGGAAGGAAAAGCCTGAGCATATCTGGTGTAGTGGTCGATGATGATTAAGACATTCGCCGTGTTGCTGGCATCGGGTTCTATGGACAGGAAATCCATACACACCAGGTCCAGGGGCCCTGCACTCTGCAAGTGGGACAAAGGAGCTGCCCGCGTAGGCAGTGTCTTCCGCCATATGCAGTGAATGCACGACGTGCAGTATTCTTCAACCCCCAACTTCATTCTGGGCCAGTAGAACAGGTCTCTGAGCAATCCATGGGTCTTTTCCACCCCAAAAAAATGTCCAGAATCATCCTGAAGTCACTTCAACGTAATCCTCCGATATTTCTCTGGCAGAACCAGCTGGCAACGCTGAGGTCAGTCCGGGGGTGACATGACCTGGTATAGGATCTGGTTCTTCAACTCCATCCGAGGCCATTCTTGTAATAATGGAGGCACTGACACGTTTCGTCTTCTCTGTCTGAGCCATGTCTCCCTTTTCAACCGCAGACCAAATATTGCCAATGCCTGGATTATCTCGCTGAGCAGCTGCCACTTCCCCAGAACTCAATTCCGGCAGCTGATTTGTCTTCACAGCAGTCAAGTTACAGTAAACTTGGGGGATGGTGTCTTCAGAAGCCCCCAATTGATCCACTGCTCAATCCTGCCCCTGCTTTCCCTCTGCCTTCACGGTGATGGCAAACTGACACATAGCCTTCACCCCAGGGGCAGGAACTCTCTCCCACCTGTCGTCCATGTCTAGTTCCTCATGCACCCATTGGGTCAAAGCATCCGCATCAATGTTCCGGCTTCCCGGCCAGTACTTCAGGCTGAAATCATATGCAGACAGCACTGCCAACCACCGGTGGCCTGTGGCATCCAGTTTTGCCGAGGTCAGGATATAAGTTAGAGGGTTGTTGTCCGTCCTCACCTCAAACTTGGCCCTGTAGAGATAGTCACTCAGCTTATCCAGCACCACCCATTTCAATGACAGGAATTCCAACTTGTGCATGGGATAGTTTCTCTCGGAGGGCGACAAACTCCAGCTGACAAACGTCACAGGCCTCAACCTGGTGCCCTGATCCTGATACAGGACACCCCCTAAACCCTCTCGGCTGGCATCTGTGTGCAGTACATACAGCAATTGGGGGTCCGCAAAAGCCAGCATCGGTGCCTGGGTCAGCAGCTCCTTCAGCAACTGAAAAGCCTCCTCACATTTTACATCCCACTTCTGTCCAAAGGCCTCCGATGGGTTTAGATATTCTCCACCTTCCTGTCCCTTTTCCACCTCCCTTTCTTCCCCAAGGGAGGGTAACCACCAGAAGCTGATTCAAGGGGTGACTCACTTTGGCGGAGCCCTTCACGAATCTCCAATAATAACTACAGAACCCAAGGAATGAGTGCAGAGTGCTCACAGTCTGGGGCCTTGGCCAAGTGGTCACCGCTTCCATCTTAGCCGGGTCTTAGCTACTACATTCCGTGAGATTATGTGTCCGACATAGCTAACAGACGTTTTGCAGAACTGGCACTTGTTCAGGAAAAGTTTTAACCCTTCAGCTTTCGGGCAGCTGAACACCTTCAGTAGCCTCACTTCATGTTCTTCCAAGGTGGATCCAAATAGTATGAGGTCATCCAAATATACCAACACCTCAAGCAAGTTCATATCCCCCACCGGCTTCTCCATGACACGCTGGAAGGTGGCCGGGGCTCCCAATATGCCCTGGGGCATCCTTTTGAACTGGAAGAATCCCAGGGGAAATACAAATGCCGTCTTCTCTTTATTGGCCT
Organism: Mobula birostris; assembly: GCF_030028105.1. Classification (NCBI taxonomy): domain Eukaryota; kingdom Metazoa; phylum Chordata; class Chondrichthyes; order Myliobatiformes; family Myliobatidae; genus Mobula; species Mobula birostris. The sequence continues at coordinate 45,820,935 of NC_092384.1, forward strand.
CCCCCATGGGGATCTGGTAATATGCACTCCTCAAATCCAGCACACTGAACCACTTCGCACCACTCAGGCAGGCCGGCGTGTCTTCACCCCTCAGGACCATATACTGGTCAGGGACGGTGTGCCTGTTCAGAGTCCTATAGTCCACACACATGCGTACCTTCTCGTTCTTCTTCTGGGCTACTACAATTGGGGACGCATAGGGGCTTTGGGACTCAGTGATGATCCCAGCTTCCTTCAACTTACACAAATGCTGCCGAAAGTCTTCCATGTCTTCAGGGGCCAGTTGCCGTGACCTCTGTCTAAACGGGGCATCCTCAGTTATCTGGATAGTGTGACGAGTGCTCTTGGAACAACCCACATCAAACTCGTCAGTGGAAAGGACACCTTCCAGCTTCAACATCTTCCCTACCAGCCTCCTTTTCCAACCCGGCGGCACTGGGGAGTCCCCAAAGTTGAAAGACTCAGCTGTCAACTTTTCCCCTTTTTCTCATAGTTTCTCCCCGCTGTGCCTCACAGGGGCACTAGACATTACCGTCACTGGGAACAAATGTGCCAGGGGCATCTCCCGCTTGAAGATGACCTCCCTCTTGGTAGTGTTCCTGACAATCAGTGCCATCCTGCTCACCTGTACAACCGAGGGCTTCTGCAATTCGGGTCTCACCAGTAGCCCAGCAGGAAATCCTGACTCCCCCTCGTGGTCTTCCAGAGCGTCCGCTAAGAGGGCTTCGCCCTCAGGCACTCCCTGGAAATTTGGGGGTCCCCATCACTCTTGCTACTTCCCTGGGCCGTACCACCATTGGCTTTGACTGGGTGAACCACACAGTCCCTCGTTTAAATTCGGTATCCAGCCCAATGCCGCCACGCACTTACTCAGAAACATCTCGAAACACCAGGTGCACGGACAATGTTCCCAGAAAGCTCTCACCAGCCTTCTCCTTGCAGGCCCCCATGAGTCTTCTCACAAGAGGGGTGTTGGTCCCCACCAGAATTGAAACGCCGCCCTTCTCAACAGGGTCCGGACAAACCAGCACCACTGTATCAAGGACTTCAGGCACTCCCACAGCCGCCTCCGGGAACTCCAGTTTCACTGACAAATAACCATCGTATGAATAATCACCAGCACTGATACCCCAAATCTCCAGTGCACTGAATGGTGTCAAGGGTAAATGCTTCACATACCAGTTGTAAAACAAACGGTACAGTAATGTGACCTGCGACCTGGTGTTGAGTATAGCTTTAGCGTATATTCCCTCTATCTGTAGCAACACACTGGAGTGTGGTCCCACTAAGCCTTCAGGAATAGGTTTTTTTGCTTTCGGGAGTTCCTTGGTACATTGCTGGGAACGTGTTCCCCCAGAGACATAAGGCCGTTCCCTCACTGAGTCTCCTCTAAGTTTCCCGACATCTTTCCTTGCTTAGATACCCGGAGGCTCGCTCTCCGAGGGGCTTCCTGCCACTCACATTCCCGCCAGAAGTGTCCCTCTTCCCCACAGTTATAGCACACGCTACCGGCCGCCCCTCTTCTCGCAGAACCCCGGCCACCCGCAACCTCTGCGTAGTCCGTCCCCTTGGGGGGGGCCCGCTCTACCAGTCCAATCATACGGAGGGTCCACACCTACTGTTAACACCCGGGACATCTCAGTTTTCAGCTCTGCCACCACCTCCTTTACCAGTCCCCAGGTTGGGCTGGCCCTGGTCACTTCACCACAAGGGGCTACTACCGAGGACTGTACCCTGCTGATAGAGTCCTCCCGTGGCCCCAATGCGTTCTCCTCCTCATGCACCTCTCTGATCAGCTGAACGAATGGGGGGGGGCGTGTTTTACAGGACTGTCAGAGACCCCAAGCAATCATGTCCTGGGGCTGGGTACCCTTGGCTAACTGGTCCATCCTTAACCTACCCACCTCAGCTGCCTGAATGACGCCCCCCCCCCCCGGCGCCGCAAACAATTTAGCTGTCTCTCTAGCCGGAAAAGGTACGCAGAAAGCTTCTCCCCCTGCTCCTGACGCATGTTTTGAAACTCCCCCCTCCCCATGAGCTCCAGGGGGCTCCCTGTCGTACCAAAAATGCTCTCTAATGTGTCTAGATACTCAGCAAGGGGAGCAGAGGGCTGGTTAACTGTCACGCCTCTCACTTCATCAGCCGTCAACCCCCTCAAACTTTCAACCTGTCTCTGTCACTTTTCATCATCAGAGCACTGCCACTCATCTAACAACTGAGAGGTCTGCTCCACCCACATCTCATACTCCCCTTCCCCCTCGGGGGTGGGCATTATTCCAGAGAACATTCTTATCTTCCAGCGGGGACCCTCTGCCTGTGCACTGGGCCACTTATTCGCCAGGCAGGTAAGGGCTGATGCCAACTCAGAACCCTCACTCTTCACTGGGGGATGAGGACTAATTAAACTTTCCAAATCTGACCACTCTTTCCCCTCACTCCTCAGAAATGATAGAACCCTGTCTCTGAAATCTCCACCCCCAACTGCGGGCAACTCAGCTTGTGACCCAGCCTGCTGGGCTCCCTTCTCCTTCTCCCTGAGAGTATGGACAGGCCATGGCCCCGCCTCACCTGGGGCACCGATAGACACTGGCAGTCCCATCGCCATTACGTCAGCTCTAGTCTGAACTAAAACAAGGGCTGAGCCGGCCATTTTATCAAACCTTTGTGCTACGATTTCAACTTTGCCAACAGCTTTAACCATACTCAAAAATTGAATTAACAATTCATCCAGGGTACGAATATCCACCCCACTCAACACGCACGCATTAATTACCGGTAACCCCAAGGAGGCACACCACTGCTGTAAGCAGCATCCATACCAGCACAGATTTAAACAGGGCAATCACACAGCATCCAACGGAATCAATCCCGGATGAGCCCCCACAATTGTAACCCTCAGGCTCGCCCAGCTCGTGTTCGTCTAGGGGAAACAGCCTTTGGCCCCGCCAAACTGGGTAATCACGTTTGTGTGGATGCTGTGTAATGTACCCCCAGTTACAAACCCACAATGCAAAGTATCAGACAGTACACCATATGCAATTAAATGATTGAACTTTATGAATCTTAATATGAATATAGGGTTAGTAATGAAAATTTAAAAAAAGGCCCAAGTCAAGTCAAAGTCATGTTGGAGCTCACTCAGTAGTCCTTCTTCCACCATCGATCTCCTCCGAGCGTCGCCAACCTTCGGACCCTCAGATCCCAGTCCTCTCCGTCCGGTGGTCTACCAGCTCTCTCCACACGTGTCTTCCCTCTTCATCTCTCCTCGACAAAAGACCGCGAGAAAACATCTTTCTAGACTCACGAGACACAGCAACAATCTCCTACTGGCTAACATGCATCCTGTTATCTCCAGCCATAACCCAAACATTGCTGCTACAGAGAAACCGTTACCTCAGCAGTGAACATTACAAAGAAGCCATTACATTAGCAGTGAATCCTTACAGTGGGTTACAATTCTTTATAGTTGGAACAACTTTTTTATCTTTTGTCCTCTACCTCTACTCTTTTTCTTCATTTGCTTCCATAAGATTTTTTGCAGCACCTTTTGCTTAAGATTTCCAGCATAGGGACTGGAGCGTAAAAAGCGCCCTGTATGATTGAAGTGGGCCTGTTGCTAGGAACCGCTGCTCTGAACTAAGGTTCAAAGTCAATACAGTATTGGGATGGGAAGAGTTTTCAAAGGCCCAGTCAGCGTGGCAGAAGTGGAGTGGATGGCTGTGACCTTGTTTGGGGGAGCGGTAAGTGGTGGTTGGTCAAGACTTGGATAACTTGAGACACAGGCAAGTGGCCCCTGAGGTAATGAAATTGAAAGCTGCAGTGTGGGCTGGTGAGCGAGCAAGGACCTGTCTTACTGGACACACCAGTCTGGATGACCTCATTAACAGCTTACACACACAGAAATCCTGGCCCCAGGTTAACAGGGATATTCCGTCTAGCTCTATCTATCCCACTCTTATCCCTCCTGCAAATTAACGTTAACTTATTGGCGTTCACTTAGTTCCTCTTTCCACATATGATGCATGACTGCTCAATGCTTCTAGCATTTTCTGTTCTTATTTCAGATCTTTATTTATGTTTTTGAAGTGGTGACACAGTAGTACAACTGGTACTCAGCTTAGACAACCCAGGTTCAACCCTGAACTCCAGTGCTGAAACGTGGAGTTTGCATATTCTCCTTCTGAATGCATGGGTTTCCTCTGGCTTCCTCCTACTTCTCAGAGGTGTTCACATTGTTTATTAGCCTCAAGTGAGTGGTGGGATCTGAAGGACTGTGGTTAGAATGAAATGGGATTAGTGTAGTTTTTCCTGAAGAATCATTTTGTATGCTGTTTGATTCTGACTCTAAGGTGAGGTGTGCTGCCCTCTGGTGTGAAAGCTCAAAATGTTTCCTGATTAATTTTGAGGTGAATTGAGGAGATGGTGTTGAAAACTTTGTTCAGCTTCATGAAACATCTTTACAATTCTGTATTGTGATTCATCAGACAGTTTGAAAATATACTTTTTGAAAGTGAAAAGGACATTTGGTCAGAAGACTTAAAATTTATCAAGGATTTTGGTGAGAATCATTATCTTTTATATAAGTTTTATTGACACCTACAAAACTTGATTTTAGATTTTGTCTTGTAATTATTGTTTACAGATACTATCTATTCATTTACACTGTTCTATCCTCTGCCACCCCCCCCCCTGATGTTTTATTTCTGACTTCAATGATGTTTTGTATGTAACTCTATTGGAGAGGAAGTGCTACCTCAGCTCATCAAGCTTTCCTGTATCAATTCCCACAACCTGTGGCTCCTTCTGATACCTTCTCCAGCTACCCTAGTTTCTTTTAATAAACCATAGATTTCCTGCTGCCTCCCACTACTCAACTCTAGTTATCAATTATCAATTTAAATCTCTATGTTTATTAATTAGATGGCTTAGATAGCATTGAGTAAGAAAGTTATGGATTCAGATCCCATTCCACTGGTCTGGAATCTAGGGTTCCAAAGGATTCAAGTACAGTGGGGAGGAGGACAGGGGAAAGTGGAAGTGAGGTAAATCAGTCATGAATTTTTGGAATTTCAGAGCATGCATATTTTGAATTATTACATTGCCAGTAAAACCTACATCTCTAATTCTTATTGAAACAATATTTCGAGAAGCACTCAGATGCAGAAAGTTTGATCATAACACCCGTATGCCACAATTTGAATTGACTGTTCAGAAAAGACTACAGTACTGCAGTGATTGAAAGAAGTGATTTTTTTTTTGTGGAAGGTGTCTCTAGTTGGTAAATGGATCAGGTTGCTGTCTATCCTACATTAGATTTTGCTGTTCCTACAATTTTGGCTGGTAATTTAAAAATTAAAGAAGCGGAACTGGTCAAGAACAGATCAATAGGTTCCAGATGTAATGCTGAATGGCAGGAAGGGAAACCAAAAGTACGTCATGCTGATTATACATGTTCAGTATAGGAAAATCTCGTACCAAAGGAGGGATTTCCAATTGTAGGTCTCTACTGGAGGAGCCTCATTTGGATGATGTAGTCAACTACATCAAAAGCTACAGAAAGGTTGAAAAGATTTGCAAAGGATTGTGCACCAGCACAGTAGGAGGATGTCATTCATCACTTTTATTAGAACTTTATCAGGCCTGTGGCAAGGTAACCGCAGTTTGCTGCAATACCTGGTTAACTAACTTTTACCTGAAACAAGTAACCTACATACACGTGTATCTTTATGTGGCAAGCATTTACTTGAAAGCAGTGCAAATTACATCTCTATCGGTGCAAGCTAAACCCATGTTGCTCTATGTTTAATGCTGTGATTTCAGAACTAAATCTATAACATAATTCCCTCAATCGCAGGACTCTGCAGAGAGTGGTGCGGACAGCCGTGTGCATCTGTAGATGTGAACTTCCCACTATTCCGGACATTTACAAAGACAGGTGCATAGAAAGGGCCCGAAGGATCATTGGAGACCTGAGTCACCCCAACCACAAACTGTTCCAGCTGCTACCATCTGGGAAACGGAACCACAGCATAAAAGCCAGACTAACAGGCTCTGGGACAGCTTCTTCCGCCAGGCCATCAGACTGATTAATTCCTGCCGATACAATTGTATTTCTATGCTATATTGACTGTCCTGTTGTACATAATTATTTATTACAAATTACTATAAATTGCACATTGCACATTTAGATAGTGATGTAATGTAAAGATTTTCACTCATGTATGTGAAGGATGTAAGAAATAAAGTCAATTCAATTACATTATTCCTGCTTCTTAGAACACATAGTAAAGCACTTCGGCAAGAGGATATCATTGCAAATAATTTGGTTAAATTTAAAATATGTTTTGTTTCTCTTCCTGCATTCAACATTACATCTGGAATCTATTCATGACCACGTGTCTTCAGTTACAGGTTGTCCTTTGCAGAGTATGAGTCAGTTTGTAAGTAGCAGGATTTTACATGAATTTTGATTTGTGTAGTGGGGAAGACCAGCCAAAAAAAAAATCATTGGAATAGTCAAGTATAATATAGTAAAGGTAACCCTGGGTATATTTATTTACATTACCATCTGTACAGCTTCAAATGAAAGTAACTTTAGTGTTAAATGCTTCAAACATCTGTTTAGATGTGTCAGGGAATCCTTAAATTCTACACAGAATACTGAGATTGATTGAAACTTTAAAGAAATCACCAATTTATCTCAAATGATTTTCAAACATCTTTCCTAACTGTGTTGTGATTGAATCACTTGCAAATTGAAACTAATTTATGAATATTGTAATTAAAACTAATTTCTTCCCTGCTATATAAGTAAAAATTCAAATATCCGCTCTGTGCGCTCCTAATGCATGGACTCAAGATTTTCACAATCACTCTGAAAATGACTTTGAGTGATTGTGGAACCAGAGGTTCCCAAATGTCTGTGGAGATTAATTGGATTTGGTTTATTATTGTCACATGTACCAAGATACAGTGAAAAACTTACCTTGCATACTGTTCATACATATCAGACCATTACACCATTCATTGAGGTAGAACAAGTTACAACAATGGTAATGCAAAATAAAAGTGTAGCAGATACAGAGAAAGTACAATGCAGTTAAGATCATAATGAGATAGATTGTGAGATCCATCTTCTGCAAGAGTGAATGTATATCAGAGAACAAGCACCTATACTCTGTCCACATTGGCCATCCAATCTCCAAGTTACATGCTATTTATTTTCCCTTTCCCATTGCCCCACTCATCTGCCCATCCTCTGCTTTAACCACTGCCAGGATAAGGGTCCATGCAAATAGAGGAATGTTCACCAAGCACCTCTGACCTAGTCTCACCACGTTCCCTTTCCTCTCTCAAGACATTAGACATAAGATCTGCCCTCTCTACCCTTAGTCCAGATCACTGTTCTGTCTAAGCTGCACAGACACGTGGCCGCACAGTAACTGAAATGCTCCCATGCACATAGCCTTTGTTGCTGTGCAGCTGGAATTTCCTTTGATATAATGTTAATATCATTTTGAAATCTGTTAATATAGACAAGAAGTGGAACATTTGGATGATCTAATGAGGATTAAGACACATTCTTCATCTGGATGCGAAATTAATAAGGACAGTGTTTATAAACAATGTTTTTGTAATAAAGACAGATGTGAAAAAGTTTATGAAATGTGAAATAATTTCTTTATTGTACTATGTTTCATTATATCTTTCTATTAATAAAATCAAAGTACATGATTTTTATTCAAAATATTCTTAGTACGCATATTACAAAAAGAATTTGAAGTGCTGCACAATTTTCAGGTCGTGTAAAACTGGGAGAAATGGAAAATCCCAGACAATGGATGATCCTTGCAGCTGTAAAAAAAATTAGAGGGAATATTGGTCCTGATGATACATTGACAATTCTCCCACTGCGCTCCCCACCCCCCCCCCCCCCCACCCCCAGATGCTGGTTGAGCTGCTGAGTTCCTCCAGCAAATTGTTGGCTATTTAATGGTTTGGATGATGATTAAATTATGTACAGAACACTGAGATGCTGATTTATCCTGACCAAATTGTGTTAAGCAGTTTCTCAAGTAGATATTTCCCAATGAACTGTCTTGTGATTGAATCACCTATAAACTGAATTTAACATTGTAGAAATATTGTAATCACTATGAAAGCTAATATTCTCCCTGCTAAGTGTAAAAATTGTAATAAGACCTCAGATATAAGGATCAGAATTAGGCCATTCTCCCATTCCTTCATGGTTGATCCCTCTCAACCCCATTCTCCTGCCTCTCTCCATAACCCTTGATGCTCTGATTCATCAAAAACCTATTAATCTCCGCCTTAAATATACCAAATGACTTGGCCACCATAGCTGTCTGTGGCAATGAATTCTACAAATTCAGCATCCTCTGACTAAAGAAACTTTTCCTCATCTCTGTTGTAAATGGATATCCTTCGATTCTGAGGCTGTGCCCTCTGGTGTTAGACTCCTCCACTGTAGGAAACACCCTCTCCATATCCACTTTATCTAGGCCTTTCAATATTCCATATACTTCAATGGGATCCCTCGTCATTCTTCTAAACTCCAGTGAGTACAGGCTTAGAGCCATCAAACAGGCTTCATATGTTAACCCTTTCCTTCCTAGGATCATTCTCATGAACCTCCGCTGGACTCTCTCCAATGCCAGCTCATCCTTTCTTAGATAAGTGGCTCAAAACCGCTCACAATACTCCAATTGCGGTCTGACCAATGCTAACATTGCATTTGCCTTCCCTACCTCTGACCAGACTTGCAAGATATCCTTTCGGGGATCCAGCACAAGAACTGCCAAGTCCCTTTGCAACTTGGATTTTTGAATTTTCTCCCCATTTAGAAAATTATACACAACTTTATTGCTTCTGCCAATTTGCAGGACCATGCACTTCACTACACTATATTCTTTCTGCCACTTCCTTGCCCATTCCCCAATCCGTCTAAGTCCTTCTACAGACATCCTGCTTCCTCAAAAATACCTCTTTCCAGCTACCAAAGTCAGGCTAACTGGCCGATAATTTCCTTTCTTCTGCTCCCCTTCCTTAAAGAGTTGGGTAACATTTGCAATTTCCCAGTCCTCCGGAACCATTCCAGCATCTAGTGGTTTTTGAAGGATCATTACTAATTCCTCCACAATCTCTTATACCACCCCTTTCAGGATCTTGGGGTGTAGTCCATCTGGTCGAGGTGACTTATCTACCTTCAGAATTTTCAGTTTCCAAAGCGCTTTCTCAGTAATAGCAACACTCACTTCTGCCCCGACACTCTAGCACTTTTGGCATTTTGCAAGTGTCTTCCACAGTGAAGACTGATGCAAAATATTTATTAAATTCATCCACCATTTCTTTATCCCCCATTACTATCTCTCCAGTGTCATTTTTCAGCGGTCTGATATCTGCTCTCATCTTTCTTTAACACTTTATACAGTATATCTGGAAAAACTGTTTCTTATCCTCTTATATTATTGACTAGCTTACCTTCATATTTCATCTTTTCTTTCTATGGCTTTTTAGTTGCCTTCTGTTGGTTTTTAAAGGCTTCCCTATATAGCGACAACATTACCTTTCGGCTCTTAAACTCAATGCCACGATTGATGAAGGCCAATGCACCGTATGCCTTCTTAACCACAGAGTCAACCTGTGCAGCAGCTTTGAGTGTCCTATGGACTCGGACCCCAAGATCCCTCTGAGCCTCCACACTGCCAAGCTAAAAAGTCATCTCATAGGCATTCTACAAATTCCGCCTCTTGATATCCAGCATCAATCTGATTTTCCCAACCTACTTGCATATTGAAATCCCCCATGATTGTAGCAACATTGCCCCTTTTACATGCCCTTTCTACTTCCCATTGTAATTTGTAGCCCACATCCTGGCTGCTGTTTGAAAGCCTGTGTATAACTCCCATCAGGGTCCTTTTACCCTTGCAATTTCTTAACTCTACCCACAAGGATTCTACATCTTCTGATCCCATATCACCTCTTTCTAAGGATTTGATTTCATTTTTTTAACCAACAGATCCACTCCATCCCTGCTGCCTACTTGTCTATCCTTGTAATACAATGTTTATCCTTGGACATTAAGCTCCCAACTATGATCTTCTTTCAGCCACGACTCAGAAATGCCCACAATGTCATACCTGCCAATCTCTAACTGCGCTACAAGATCATTTACCTTATTCTGTATACTGCGTGTATTCAAACATAATACCTGGATTCATCACCTTTTTTGATTTTGTCCCCGTTACACTTTAACTCATTCCACTGACTGCAATTTTGCCTTATTATTTGCCTGTCCTTCCTCACAGTCACAACTGTGTCTAGTGGTATGCCAACTGACACATCCTCAGCCCTCTCACTGTGGTTCCCATCCCTGTGCCAACTTAGTTTAAACCCTCTCCAATGGCTTTAGTAAACCTGCTTGCAAGGATATTGGTCCCACTCCAGTTCAGGTGTACTCCACGCTTTTTGTACAGGTCACACCTTCCTCAAAAGTGATCCCAATGATCCAGAAATCCGAAACGCCGCTCTGCACATATTCTTCAGCCACACATTCATCTGCTAAATCATCCTATTCTTACACCTACTGGCACATGGCTCAGGCAGCAATCCAGAGATTACTATCTTGGAGGTCCCGCTTTTCAGCATTCTACTTAACTCCATATATTCTCCCTTCAGGACCTCCTCCCTTTTCCTACATATGTTGTTAGGACCAATATGTACCATGAGTTCCAGCTGTTGACCCTCTTCCTTCAGGTCACTGAGGACCTGATCCGAGACATCCCTGATCCAGGCACATGGGAGATTACACACCAATCAGTATCTGCTTTCTGCTCCTCTAATTATGGAATCCCCTATCACTACTACACTCCTCTCTTGCCCCCTAACCCCAACCTGAGCCACATTCAATGCACTGATCATTTTGTTGTTTAAGTAGGGCTTGTGTGTTTTCCTGATGCATAGGCTCAGAATTTTCCCACAATTCTAAATGTTCCTTTCCACTTCGAGTTATCATGGGTCAGAGATTCCCAATTATCTGTGGGCCTGATGCATTTTTAAAAAAACAAGGCTCTCAGCTCATCCTTGAATTGTTTTCTCTATCTTCTTGGTAATTTGTTCTGTGATTGGATAGAATGCCAGTTTTTGGGAGCAAAGCTTTGGGTATGTGAATTCTATGAATATTGGTCTGGGGAGTGCACTGATTTATTTATTTGTTTATGCTTTCAGTGAATTTGCAAGATTTGTAGAGAAATTCTTGTTGTTTCCCCCCCCCCGCCAAATGTTTTAAGGTGTCTGCTGTAGGTATCCAACTCTTAGGACAGGACAGGTCACTGGTGCATGATAAACATAGGTTTTGTGTTAGGTGTGAGGTTGCAGGTGATAGTGAAATTGTCTAACTTGATATCCCCTCTGGCTCCTCTGATACAAGAGATTCTGGAACTTTTGAGCAACAAACATGTCCTGTTCTGCTGAAGGGTCTGTTTATTTCCATCCATAGATGCTGCTTAAATTACTGAATTCTTCCAGTACTTTGTGTGTGTTACTCCTATTTAATCGTCCATGTCTTATACAATCTTACTGTGAACCTTCATTGACAAAGGCCAATATTCTACACCTTGGCTAAATATCTAAATGGTATTTGACTTACAGATGGTGAGTACAAGGCCTATCCTTTCAGGCCTCAGTTTAACTCTATTTCTGTATAGTTTTTCATTAATTCAGTTGTATTTTTTGTTCTACTGCGAATGCCTGCAAGAGAATGAATCTCAGGCTAGTATACGGTGACATACTGCATATGTGTGTTGATAACAAGTTTACTTCGAACTTTGAACAAGTTAATGGTGACTCACAATGTGACTCGCAAACATGCAACAAAAGGAATTGGCTCCATTTGGCAGTTGAGCTTTCCCGCCCTTAATTCAGGATATTCGTCACAGTAAGCTCATAGTCCAAAGAAAATTTATTATCTGTGTACGTATGTATCACCAGATACTACACACAAAGATTGACAAGCAACCAATCTACAAAAGATGACAAACTGCAAATACAAAACAATAAATTCCGAACAGCTTCTTCCCCTCTGCCATCCATTTTCTAAATGGACATTGAAACCATGAACACTGTCACTGTTTTTATTGTTGTTATTTTGCAATACTTATTTTAACTTAACTAATAGACATTAATAGCAAATATATTTGATATACAGTACTTCATGTAACTCAGCTGTCTGTCCTGAGTGGACTCAGGCTCTGCAGACTGAGGGCAGTAGCCGCTAGGGGCGGTGCTGGCGAAGGTCTGTCCGATGCGGGCTCGGGGGCTGCTGACGCCGGGCAGTAGCCGCTAGGGGCGGTGCTGGCGGAGGTCCGTCCGATGCGGACTGGGGGCTGCTGACGCCGGGCAGTAGCCGCTAGGGGCGGTGCTGGCGGAGGTCCGTCCGATGCGGACTCGGGGCTGCTGACGCCGGGCAGTAGCCGCTAGGGGCGGTGCTGGCGGAGGTCCGTCCGATGCGGACTCGGGGCTGCTGACGCCGGGCAGTAGCCGCTAGGGGCGGTGCTGGCGGAGGTCCGTCCGATGCGGACTGGGGGCTGCTGACGCCGGGCAGTAGCCGCTAGGGGCGGTGCTGGCGGAGGTCCGTCCGATGCGGACTCGGGGCTGCTGACGCCGGGCAGTAGCCGCTAGGGGCAGTGCTGGTGGAGAGCGTGCTCTGGGGTGTCTGCTTGGGCCCCTGAGCTTTTCAGGTTTTCTTGGGGATTCGAGCCCATTCGCGATGGAGGATCAGGAGCTGGAGGCGATCCGGCGCCAGAGACTGGCTGAGTTGCGTGCTCAGCGCGGGGTAAGGCCGTGAACACAAGCGTGATCCGTTGCACCTGGAACTGGGCCTGGCGGAGGCTCATCTCTAGACCAGGCTGCTTAATTTGCCCGGTCTGCACTGCCGGGGCCCAACATGGGGGACAGGGAAACGGGACGCACGTGTGCACTTCATGCAGCTGTTGCATATTTATATGTAATGTCAATAAAATCCGATAGGATGTGAAAGCCGAATCTTCACTGCCCGGAATCTGCCTATTTCCGACCCCCGACCCCTGCAGACAAATCTCCCCACCCCCCATTCTCACCGGACAGCTGAAGATCAGGAATGAATGAGCTGCTTCTTCACGTAGCGGAGAAATCACTTGCAACTTTTTGCACCTCTTTGGAAATACTGAAGATTAGACACGTCTAAGGTGCCGAAACTGCGTGTGGTCTGGGAGCCAGTGAACGTACTTAGGTGCTTAGAGGGTGGAATTCACAACAAAACCTCCCCCGCCTTATGGTAAAACAACTCCAAAGGAATTCACCGCTCAAAATAGCAAAGTTAGGTTTAATCACTGGCTTATATTGTGAAATTTGTTGTTTTACAGCAGCAGTACAACTATAAATTACAGTAAGTATATAAAACAGAAATGAGTAGTGCAGAGGAGACGAGAAGTAGAGCTACTGTTCCTGGGTTCATCATCCATTCAGAAATCTGATGGCAGAGGGGAAGAAGCTGTTCCTGAAACATTGAGTGTGCATCTTCAAGTTACTGTACCTTCTCCTTGACAATAGCAAAGAGAAGAAGGCACCTCCTGGATAATGATGGATACTCCTTTTTGAGGCATCATCTTTTGAAGGTGGCTGGTCTGCTGGGGAGGCAGGTGCCCATGACGGAGCTGTCTGAGTTTAGAACTTTCTGCAGCTTTTTCTAATCTTGTGCAGAAGCCTCTCCATACCAGATGGTGATGTAAGCGGAATGTTCCCCTCAGTATATCATGAGAGTAAAAGTTCATCAAAAATAAACTTACAGCAGAAAGTGGTGGAAACGCCCAGTATCAGTGAAGGTAAAATGACTTTTCATCATAAAAAGGAAGATTTGGAGGTGATTTGCAGAGAAGGGGCAGGAGTGAAGAGAATAATCTGTGAAAGGGTCTAAACCAGTGGTTCCCAGATATTGCTCCCCCCACCCTGGGGGCAGTGGGAATTTCTAAGGGGGATGGTAAAGATAAAGGGGGTGGTGCGGGGGTGCTCAATAGCAGGGGGGCAGCTGAGGGATTACAGGCTTTATTTAAGAAATGAATTACTTATAAGCATTTGATACTCTGCCTCATAATTGATTACAATGGTCACATAATTGCCTTATCTCTTGCTAATCCACTGTTCTCTTAGACTTTGCTTTAAGTGCATTATAGTTGTTGAAACGAAATGTGATACTTGTGTATTTGGCAAAAGAGCAATCCAGACTGAAGAAATTGTGTTTTTCTGTGCCCTGCATTATTGCTGTTCACTAGTATAGTGTTAGCTAGTACAATTCCCATACTCTAAATACACTGTGATGCAATTCCGGGGAATTTAGGATATGACACCCAATGGGGTAAAGCTCAGGATCTGCCCTTTTGATTGGTCTTGACTGCAGTTCTCTACCCCATGGTCCAACTGAGATGATGTTGTCCTACTTCATGTACCTCCAGGCAGAGTCAGGTTTTGCCTGAGCTGTGACAATGTCATAATTAACCCTTTTTTGATTGCAACGTTTGAGGTTGGACTTAAACAAAAGGTGATTGACCGTGGTTGCTAATTCTGAACGAAAAGAGCAGAAGCAGACCAAATGAAAAAGAAGTGTAGAGTATCTGAAATGTCGATTTATACTAGCACCAAGCAACCAACAGCAGCCTGTTGTAAGGAAAAAGTTTTTTTTTTCCAAATGAAACGTTGAAACAGCCATGGTTCCTTGAACATTTGAAGAGAACACTTTCTGATAAAGCAAACACAAAACTTGTCTTATTTTTCAGTCACTTTGTGAAAACTTTCAGAAATGGAAAACATTGCAAAACATGTTTGCCAGCACTTCACAACAAAACAGTGATGGTTTACGTACTTAATGCAACATTTCATTGCTGATCTAGAAAGCCCCATACAAATGGAGAACTGATTCTGCCAGCAGTAAGAGAGGTTCTGAATACAGTTTTACATGAGTCACCGGGCTAAATAATTAAAGCAATTGCACGCAGTGACAACTCTGTTCAAAGACAAATAGATGAAATATCTGAGGATGTGGAAGGCACATTGTGCAACATACTTAGGACAACAGAATTTGCTCTGCAGTTCGATGAGTCAACTTTGCCAGCCAACAAATCTTTACTTTGTTATGTTTGCTTCATAAAGGATGAAAGTATGATTCAGGAGTTGTTATTTGCAAGGGGAGTAGAAACAGACACGAAATGGGAGTCAATATTTTGAGTTGTTGAGAAATTTTTCAATGAGGAAGATATTTTGCTCACCAGCATTTTTGTTTGTGCAACAAATGGGGCACCATCATTGACAGCATGCCACTGGTTATTTCCGTGTTGAAAAAAGCTGTATTTAACATACTTACCATTCATTGTAATTCACAGACAACATCTTGTCGCAAAATCCGCTCCACAGATCATTAAATACTACTATCTCAGCGGTAAATAAAATTGAGTCCCATGTTTTCACTTCTTGACTATTTCGAGAGCTTTGCATTGAGAATGATGAACAGCTTGGATGCTTGCTGTGGCACACAGAAGTCAGGTAGCTTGCAAAAGGAAACTGCCCGAGACACTTTTATGCATTTTTTGAAACCGTGTTAAGATTGTTTGAAGACATGAATGCTTAATTCATTCATCAACTCAGGAATATTAGACATGACATGGCTTATTTATCAAAATTATTTGCAAAGTTTAATGAAATCAATCTTCAATTGCAAGAAGATTATGAAAATCTTATCAAATTCTGTCCGAATTAACCCTATTTAAGTGCAACGTTGTTCATTACTACCTTTTCCCATTTCTGAGCTTCTGAGAAAGGAAGAATACCGGATGGTTATCTGCAAGTATGGTGGTCCCCAACCTCCGGGCCGCGTGATACATTGCCGCGAAGAGTGCAGCGGTAGTCGGAAAGCACCCAGCACATCTTTAAGAAAAAAGCCGAAATAAACAATTAGGTGCCGCCCGGCACGTAAATGTTGGCCCACAGGCGGCACCTAATTAATTAGCTTGTTTATTTCAGCTTTTTTCTTAAAGACGTGCTGGGTGCGTTCTGACTACCGCTACACCACTGCATTCTTCGCGGCAATGTATCGGTCCACGGCCCGGAGGTTGGGGACCACTGTGCAAGTATACTGTGCCCAACTGGTTGAGCTGTATAAAGACATATCAGGGAGAGGTCAGGATCATCTATCTATCCAAGTTTCAGATTGAGTAATAGCTCCATTCCTGAAGACTTGTCACAAGGAATTAACGGGAATGATGGAGGAAGAACTGATATCACTACAAAATGACTTTGAGCTGAAGCCGAGGTTCAAAATATAGTAAGGCTTTTGGTTGCAGAAAGAAATCTCTGAAAGTACCCTGCACTGTGGAAAAAGGTGTGATGTTTTCTATTGCTTTTCCAATATCATATTTACTGGAGCACAGTTTCAGTGCAGTCGCCCAACTTCTTTCAAAGCAATGAAACAAACCCAAGTTACTGCACGTGGGGATCTGTGACTCCTTCTGGGTGATATTCAGCCTGATGTTGAGAAGCTGATATCACTGCACCAAACCCATCCATCTCATTGAAAGGTGAAAATACAATGAAGTACTGAATAGTTGAACTACTAATATACACTCTAAAATTGTTGATGAAAATTGCTTTTACTGTAATTAAATAAAATAATTTTATTTGTAGTTTTAAATAGATTTGAATAATTTTTGCAGTTTGTCACTACTTTGAATTTGAAGTTCCTATTTTATTTCACTGTGCATCATAAATCAAAATCCTTTATAGTTTTTATACATTGGCTGGAAATGGAGAAGGGGACAGTGGGAATGTGGTCTGTATAGTTTTTATATATTGGCTGGAAATGGAGAAGGTGACGGGGAATGTGGTCTGAAAGCCAAGGGGGCAGTAACCCAAAAGAGTTTGGGAACCACTGGTCTAAACCAAGAGAAGCTGAACATCACAAAGGCTGGTGAGGATAGTGAAATCTTGTTAATTGCAGCTGATCTTTCTAGAGGTGTAAATAGGAAATGAATGAGAACTGGAGAGGGAGAGAGTAAAATGCCAGAGCTTTGAGATACAAAACAGCAGTTTTTGGAAATCTGAAATAAAAGTCCTCATATTTGCAGAGAGGAAAATCTGAGTCAGCATTCCAGAATATTCCATTAGTGAGACTGCAGGAGGGGAAATAGAAATTTTGCTCTGGTTTCACCCAGTTTGGTCATTCAACCAATGATCTCAATCACTTTGTTGGCATCCAACTATATAGGAGACTATATAGTTCCCCTCTACCACCACTCTGCTCTGTCTAGCGGAATTAGTCCTTACTCTTAATAATTTCTCCTTTGGCTCCTCCCACTTCCTCCAAACTAAAGGTGTAGCTATGGGCACCCGTATGGGTCCTAGCTATGCCTGCCTTTTTGTTGGCTTTGTGGAACAATCTATGTTCCGTGCCTATTCTGGTATCTGTCCCCCACTTTTCCTTCGCTACATCGACGACTGCATTGGCGCTGCTTCCTGCACACATGCAGAACTCGTTGACTTTATTAACTTTGCCTCCAACTTTCACCCTGCCCTCAAGTTTACCTAGTCTATTTCTGACACTTCCCTCCCCTTTCTAGATCTTTCTGTCTCTGTCTCTGGAGACAGCTTATCCAATGATGTCTACTATAAGCCTACTGACTCTCACAGCTATCTGGACTATTCCTCTTCTCACCCTGTCTCTTGCAAAAACACCATCCCCTTCTCGCAATTCCTCCATCTCCGCTGCATCTGCTCTCAGGATGAGGCTTTTCATTCTAGGATGAGGGAGATGTCTTCCTTTTTTAAAGAAAGGGGCTTCCCTTCCTCCACTATCAACTCTGCTCTTAAACGCATCTCCCCCATTTCACGTACATCTACTCTCACTCCATCCTCCCGCCACCCCACTAGGAATAGGGTTCCCCTGGTCCTCACCTACCACCCCACCAGCCTCCGGGTCCAACATATTATTCTCCGTAACTTCCGCCACCTTCAACGGGATCCCACCACTAAGCACATCTTTCCCTCCCCCCCCCCCCCCCCCGCATTCCGCAGGGATCGCTCCCTACGCAACTCCCTTGTCCATTCGTCCCCCCCATCCTTCCCCACTGATCTCCCTCCTGGCACTTATCAGTGTAAGCGGAACAAGTGCTACACATGCCCTTACACTTCCTCCCTTACCACCATTCAGGGCCCCAAACAGTCCTTCCAGGTGAGGCAACACTTCACCTGTGAGTCGACTGGGGTGATATACACTGCGTCCGGTGCTCCCTATGTGGCCTTTTATATATTGGCGAGACCCGACGCAGACTGGGAGACCGCTTTGCTGAACATCTATGCTCTGTCTGCCAGAGAAAGCAGGATCTCCCAGTGGCCACACATTTTAATTCCACATCCCATTCCCATTCTGACATGTCTATCCATGGCCTCCTCTACTGTAAAGATGAAGCCACACTCAGGTTGGAGGAACAACACCTTATATTCCGTCTGGGTAGCCTCCAAACTGATGGCATGAACATCGACTTCTCTAACTTCCGCTAAGGCCCCACCTCCCCCTCGTACCCCATCGGTTACTTATTTTTATGCACACATTCTTTCTCTCACTCTCCTTTTTCTCCCTCTGTCCCTCTGAATATACCTCTTGCCCATCCTCTGGTTCCCCCCCCCCTTGTCTTTCTTCCCGGACCACCTGTCCCATGATCCTCTCGTATCCCTTTTGCTTATCACCTGTCCAGCTCTTGGCTCTATCCCTCCCCCTCCTGTCTTCTATCATTTTGGATCTCCTCCTCCCCCTCCAACTTTCAAATCCCTTACTCACTCTTCCTTCAGTTAGTCCTGACGAAGGGTCTCAGCCTAAAATGTCGACTGCACCTCTTCCTAGAGATGCTGCCTGGCCTGCTGCGTTCACCAGCAACTTTGATGTGTGTTGCTTGAATTTCCAGCATCTGCAGAATTCCTGTTGTTATATAGAAGACTAGAGTGTTTTCTCTCATTTTAGGGATACACATGAACGTGGTACACTCATAGTACAAGTCGACCTTCACTAATCCAGCACCATCGGGACCTGAGGAGTGCCGGATTAGTGAAAATGCCGAATTACAGAAGGATCACATTAAGCATAATCAGTGCCGGATTATCGAAGGAACCGGATTACAGGTAGTTGGATCCTGTAATAGGAAGAGGCAGCACTTTTCAAGAAGCACTCTCCTAGCTGAGGGTGGAGGGGATACGTTGAAATTCAACACGGGAGAAACATGCACATACCAAAGTTCTGATTGTACAAAACTGGTCCCTACTCAAGAGAAGGAAAATGATAGCAAAGACATGTCTCTGGATTAGACTGGAACTGCCACACTCAAATCTTTTAGAAACATCTGAGAGTATTTTCAAAACTATACCAATCTGAAACTCTTGGCTGAATTTCTCATAGCCATTTTCTGATGTATTGACTTCGTAGATGTTGATCTCTTAGCCTAAGTTCCCACTCCTTTGCTGAACTCCATGTTGAGTCCATACTGAGTTGCTTTATGGCATATTACAGAGATTACTTCTGGATTTCCTGGCTATGTATGTGCAGAGAAATCAAAGTTGCTGCTGTTCTGAAGGGCATGTCTGTGAGGCATGAGTTAGTGTTCTACTGGCCAGTAAGTGCAGAGCTTAAGTAACACAAATGTCTTTCAAGTTAACATACAGTTTTAAATTAGACCGGAGGTTTTCCATGAATGCTTGATGTATAAGATCCTCTGATCCTAAGACCCCAAGATAGAGGAGCAGGATTAGGGCGTTTGGACATCAAGTCCACTGCCATTCCATCACTGCTGATTTATTATTCCTCTCATCTCCATTTTCCTACCTTCGCACCAAAACCTTTGACACCCTTATTAGGCGAGAACATGTTAACCTCCACTTTAAATATTCACAACCATCTGTGGCAATGAATTCCACAGATCCACTACCCTCTGGTTAAAGAAATTGCTCCTTATCTCTTCTAAAGGGACATCCCTCTATTTTGAGGCTGTGCCCTCTGGTCTTAGGCTCCTTAACATAGGGAACATCCCCTCCACATCCACTCTGTCGAGGCCTTTCAATATTCGATAGATTTCAATGAGATCCTCCCTCATTCTTCTAAGCTCCTGTGAGTAGAGGCCCAGAGCCATCAAACACGTCTCACATGTTAACCCTTTCATTCCCAGACTCATTCTTGAAACCAACCTCTAGCCATACTATGGGCTCTTACCTTGTTTAGCAGCCTCAGGAGCAGTCTATCCTGCTTTTTATTTCCTCAAACAATTCTAATAGATTTGTCAGGCAAGATTTCTCCTTAAGGAAACCATGCTGATTTTGACATATTGTATCATGTCCCTCCAAGTACCCCGAAACCTCATCTTAATAATGGAATCCCTACATCTTCCCAACTACTGAGGTCAGGCTAACTGGTCTACAATTTCCTTTCTTTTTGCCTCTCTTGCTTCTTAAAGAGTGAAATGACATTTGTACATTTCCAGTCCTCTGGAAGCATTCTAGAATGTAGTGATTCTTGAAAGGTTCTTACTAATGCCTCCACAATCTTTTCAACCACCTCTTTCACAACATCAGAATGTAGTCCATCTGGTCCAGCTGTTTTATCTACCTTCAGACCTTTTCAGAATTTGGATTCAGAATTAGCTATCCACCATCTTTTACTACATATAGTACTGTACAAAAGTTTTAGGTATCCTAGATTTTTTAATATAAATTTAGATGTTTATGTGTTGTCTTCTGCATTAGTGTGTCAGCAGAAAAGTGCAAATTTTGGTTTTCCAAACATTGTTTTCCCAAAAAAAAGTTAGATTTTTTTTGTATTTTGTTAAAGAAAGCAATGTATCAACTAATGGAATAATTTTCAAATAAAAACTTTGTTACTTTATAGGTATATAGCCCAGTGTATTATTAAACAAAGGTAATAAACAGGTGCTAATGATCAATGACAATGAGTTGAATGACCTAAACTGATTAACTGAAACAGAAACAGGTGTAGAAGGAATCAAACAGGGTGAAGGACAACCAAACTAAAAGGTGAGGGTGAGGCAAATGTGACAGTTTAATCTTCAAAATCATCAATTCTTACACCGTGGCATGAGTGAGCATAGCAACAAGACACAAGGTGGTCATCCTGCATCAGCAAGGTTTATTCAAAGCTGAAATTTTGCGGCAGGCAGGAGTTTCAAGATGTGCTGTCCTAGCTCTTCTGAAGAAGCATAAAGAAACGGACAAGGTTGAGGACCAGAAACACATGGGTTGGCCAGGGAAACTGGGTGCAGCAGATGAGAGTTACTCAAACTGATGTCCCTTCTAAATCAGAAGTTGTTCAGCACTGCTATCAATTCTGAACTCACTGAAACCACTGGAGTTCAAGTACGCCTCTCTACAGACCAGAGAAATCTTGTCAGAAGTGGTCTTCATGGAAGAGTTGTTTCTAAAAAGCCATTCCTCCAAAGTGAATAAAGTGCCAAGAGACTCACCTAACGCACAAAAAACATAAAGGACTGGGGTACTGAAGAATGGTAACAAGTGCTCTGGACTGACGAATCAAAATTTGAAATTTCTGGCTCGAGGCAGTTTGCCCGAAGAAGAGCTGGAGAGCGCTAAATGGATGAGTGTGGGCCAACAGTGAAGCATGGCGGAGGTTCCCTGCAGGTTTGGGGCTGCATTTCTCAAGTGCAGTTGATAATCTTATCAGAATTAATGGGATCCTCAATGCTGAAAGTACACACAGGTTCTAATCCATCGCACAATACCATCAGGGAGGAGTGTGATCGGACCCAACTTCATTCTGCAGCAGGACAATGACTCCAGATACATGGGCAAGGTCATAAAGAACTATCCAGCGGAAAAAGAACAATGAGTTCTACAATAGATGGTATGGTCCCCACAGAGCCCTGATCTAAACATCATTGTGGCTGTCTGGGATTACATGGAGAGGCAGAAGCAAGCGAGACAGCCGAAGTCTGCAGAAGAACTATAGCAAGTTGTCCGAGATGTTTGGAACAACATACCAGCCAATTTTCTTATAAACCTGCACAACCATGTACCTAAGAAATTGGATGCAATTTTAAAGGCAAAGGGTGGTCAAACCAAATATGATTTAGTTTTTTACTGTATACTGCACTTCATAGTAATTTTTTTTATATTTAGAAACTTTTCATTATTTTTGAAAGCTTCTTCATTTTACAGATTTTTTTTTACATGTGCCTAAGAGTTTTGCACAAAAACTAAAAATAAAACTGTAATACATGTAAAAAGTGGTGCACAGATTATTTTCCAGTGATTGCATCTCTTTTATCACCTATATCAGTTGTTGACTGTGGTCATTATATATGATGTGTCAATTCTGTAAAATATTTTGTGAATTGTATAAAATATTACTGTGCAACAGTAAGTGCCATATTTTCATGATATGTGATTTGCTTTTTACTTAAAAATTAGCAGTTTTTTAAGGAGGACCTGCTAACCTTTTTAGTGTACCTATTTTTGTACAGGATGCACCAGACGATCAGCAAAGCCAGCAAGAGGCTAAACAACGGTAAGAATGCCAGTTGCTTTAAATACAACTTTTTAACTGCATTACTTACAGTTAGCTCTATGTTTTACCTTGTCATTTTCCAACTGGCAGTGTACAAGTGCCTGTTGGTGGCAGAAGGAAGGTTTGTAAGATTCACATTTGTAAGAAGGACCTGCTTTTCACTTTTATCTCTTTTTCTCTCTGAAAAAAGTACGAAGCCCGATTAGATCTGTTTGTATGAATGTGCTTTGTTCTAGAGCATTTGTACCATTGTTTTAAAACCATAAGAGATAGCAGAATTAAGCCATTCGGTCCCATCGAGTCTGATCTGCTATTTCATCATGGCTGATCCATCACAGCTCAACTCTATTCGCCTGCCTTCTCCCCGTAACCTTTTACACCACGACTAAGTAAGTAGCTATCAACTTCTGTCTTAAATCCATCCAATGACCTGGCTTCCACAGCCACCTGTGGCAACAAATTCCACAGATTCACCACCCTCTGGCGTACGAAATTCTTCCCACAGGCCCAGAGCCATCAACCGCTCCTCATACGATAACTCTTTCATTCTCAGAATCATCCTGGTGAACCTCCTCTGGACCCTCACCAGTATCAATTCATTCTTTCTTAGATTAATGGCCCAAACTATTCACAGTACTCCAAATTGATGCCTCATCAGTACATTATAAAGCCTCAGTATTACATCCTTGCTTTTATAAGCTCGTCCTCATGAAATGAATGCCAACATTGCGTTTGCCTTCCTCACCTCTGATTCAACCTGCAGGTTAATTTTTAGGGAATCCTGCACAAGGACTCCCAAGTCCCTTTGCACCTCAGATTTTTGAAATTTTTGCTTGTTTAGAAAATAGTCAGTGCTTTTGTTCCCTTTACCAAAGTGCATGGCCATACACTTCCGGACATTGTATTCCACCTGGCATTTCTTTGCCAATTCTCCTAATATGTTTTAAGTCCTTCTGCAGCCTCCCTACTTCTTCAACACTACCTGACCCTCCACCTATCTTCATATCATCCACAAACTTGGCCACAAATCTATCAATTTCGTCATCCAAAACTCTGACATGTAAAAAGGAGCGATCCCAACACCGACCCCTGCTGAACACCATTAGTCACTGGCAGTCAACCTAAAAAGGCTCCTTTTATTCCCACTCTTTGCTTCCTGTGAATCAGCCAGTCTTCTAGCAATGCTAGTATCTTTCTTATAATACCATAGGCTCTTATCTTTGTAAGCAACCTCACAAATGGCACCTTGTCGACGGCCTTCTGAAAATCCAAGTACACAACATTCACCAATTTTCCTTTGTCTATCCTGCTTATTTTTTCAATGAATTCCAATGGATTTGTCAGGTAGGGTTTTCCTTTAAGGAAACAGTGCTGATTTTGGTCTGTTTTATCATGTGTCTGCAAGTACCCTAAGACCTCATCCTTACAATCAACTGTCCTAAAATTTCCTTCCTTCTGTCTCCCTCCCTTCTTGAAAAGAGGAGAGATATTTGCATATCCCACTCCTTCAGAACCATGCTAGAATCTATTGATTCTTAAAGATCATTACCAATACCTCCAATATCTTTCCAGCCACCTCTTTCAGAACCATGGATGTAGTCATCTTGTCCAAGTGACCTATCCACCATCAGACCTTTCAGCATCCCAAGCACCTTCTCCTTAACACCGTTTGGCCCATTGCGTCTGCCTTGCCATTTCATCATGGCTGATCCAATTTTCTTCTCGGCCCCAAACTCCTGCCTTCTCCCCATATCCCTTCCTGCCCTGACCAATCAAGAATCTATCAATCTCTGCCTTAAATATACATTAAGACTTGCCCTCCACAGCTGCCTGTGGCAAAGATTTCCACAGATTCATCACCCTCTGGCTAAAGAAATTCTTCCTCCTCTGTTCTAAAAGGATGCCCCTCTATTCTTAGGCTGTGTCCTCTGGTCTTAGACTCTCCCATCATAGGAAACATCCTCTCCACATCCACTTTTATCAAGGCCTTTCACCTTTTGATAGGATTCATGAGGTCATCTTTCATTCTTCTGAATTCTAGTGAATACAGGCCCAGAGCCATCAGATGTTCTTCATATGACAAGCCATTCAATCCTGGATTCATTTTCGTGACCCTCCTGTTTAGTTTCAGCACATCCTTACTGTGATAAGGTGCCCAGACCTACTCACAATACTCCAAGTAAGGTCTTACCAGTGCTTTTTAAAGTAAATATTACATCCTTTCTTTAATATTCTAGTCCTCTTGAAATGAATGCTAACAGCAAATTTGCCATCTACACCACAGACTCAAACTGCAGATTAACTTTTAGGAAATCCTGCACGAAGACTCCCAAGTCCCTTTGCTTCTCAGTTTTTTGTGTTTTCTCTCCATTTAGAAAATAGTCAACCTTTTCATTTCTTCTACCAAAGTGCATGACCATACACTTGACAACACTATATTCAATCTGCCCTTTCTTTGCCCATTCTCCGAATCTGTCTGTCCTTCGTAGCTCCGTTACTTTCTCAAAACTACCTGCCCCTCCATTTATCTTCGTATCGTCTGCAAACTTTGCAATAAAATAATCAATTTCATCATTCAAGTCATTGACATATAACGTAAAAAGATTCAGTCTCAACATAGACCTCTGTGGAACACCACTAGTCACTGGCAATATACCAGAAAAGGCTCCCTTTATTCACACTCTTTGTCTCCTGCCAGTCAGCCAGTGCTTGAATTTTTCCTGTAATTTATGGGCTCATAGCTTGTTAAGCAGCCTCATGTGTGGCACCTTGTCAAAGACCTTCTGAAAATCCAAGTACACAACATCAACTGATTCTCCTTTGTCTGTCCTGATTGCTGCTACTTCAAAGAATTCCAACAGATTTGTCAGAAAAGATTTTCCCTTGAGGAAGTAATGCTGACTAAGGCTTATTTTAATATGTACCCTGAGACCTCATCCGTAATAACTGACTCCAACATCTTCCCAACCATTGACGTCAGATTAACTGGCCTATAGTTTCCTTTCTTATGCCTCTCTTCCTTCTTGAATAATGGAGTGACATTTGCAATTTTCCAGTCTTCTGGAACCATTCCAGAATCTAGTAATTCTTGAAAGATCGTTGCTAATGCCGCCACGATCTCTTCAGCCATCTCTTTCAGAACTCTGGAGTGTACACTATCTGGTCTGTGTGACTTATCTACCTTCAGACCTTTCAGTTTCCCAAAAACCTTCTCCCTAGTTATGGTAACTTAACACACTTAATGCTCCCAGACACCTGGAACTTTGACCATACTGCTAGTGTTTTCTACAGTGAAGACATGTAAAATACACATTCAGTTCATCCACTAATTCGTTGTCCCCCATTATTACCTCTCCAGCATCATTTTCCAACGGTCCAATATCCTCTTTAGACTCTCTTTTTACACTTTATGCATCGGAAGAAACTTTTGGTAACTCTTTAATATTACTGGCTAGCTTTGGTATTCCATCTTACCTTAATGACTTTTTTAGTTGCCTTCTGTTGGTTTTTAAAAACTTCCCAATCCTCTAACTTCCCACTAATTTTTGCTCTCTTTAGCTTTTATGTTGGCTTTGACTTCTCTTGTTAGCCATAATTGTGTCACCTTTCCTTTAGAATACCTTTCTCATTGGGATGTATATATCTTGTGCCTTCCGAATTGCCTCCGGAAATTCCAGCCATTGAATTTCTAACATCATCGCTGCCAATGTTCTTTTCCTATCTATTCTGGGCAACTCCTCTCTCATGCCTCTGTAATTCCCTTTATGCCACTGTAATACTAGTACATCTGACTTCAGCTTCTTCTAAGGTCCAGGGTGAATTTGATCATATTATGATCATTTTCCCCAAGGGTTCTTTTACCTTAAACTCTAGTTAGTTTTGTTTCATTGCATAACACCCAATCCAGAATAGTTTACCCTCTAGTGCACTGGTCCCCAACGTCCAGGCTGCGAAGCCCACAGTGGTGCAGCGGTAACCAGCGCACACCCAGCACATCTTTAAGAAAAAAGCTGAAATAAACAAACTAATTAATTAGGTGCCGCCCGGCACGTAAATTTCGACGATTGCATAGAGCAAGTGAAATCAGCAATCGCCTCTCATCTGGGCCGATATTTATGTGCCGGGCGGCAGCTAATTAATTAGCTTATTTATTTTGGCTTTTTTCTTAAGGATGTACTGGATGCGTTCCGGCTACTGCTGCACCACTGCGTGCTTCGCGGCTCGGTAACGGTCTGCGGCCCGGAGGTTGGGGACCATTGCTCTAGTGGGCGCAGGCATGTACTGTTTGGGAAAAAGTCATCTTGTAGGCACTGTAGAATTCCTGCTCGTGCAATCCAGCACCAATCTGATTTTCCCAATCTACCTGCATATTGAAGTCCTCCATGACTATTGTAACATTGCCCTTTTGGTATGCATTTTCTAGCTCCTGTTATAGTTTGTAGGCCATGTCCTTACTTCTGTTTGGGGGTCTGTTTACAATTCCCATCAGTGTCTTTTTACCCTTGTAGTTCCTTAGCTCTATCCTCAGTGATTCAACACCTTCTGACCCTATGTCACCTCTTTCTAATGATTGTGTTTACCAACAGAGCAACACTGTTCCCTCTGCCTTCCTGCCTATCCTTTCAATACAATGTGTATCCTTTATTAAGCTTCCAACTATAATCTTTCAGCCATGATTCCGTGATGCCTACAACATCATACCTGCCAATCTGTAACTATGCTCAAGTTCATCTACTTTATTCCATATACTGCACACATTCAGATACAACACCTTCAGTGCTGTATTCACCCTTTTCGATTTTGTCACACCACGCTCAACTTTTTGATTCCTAACTTTGAGGGCTTATCAACATCCGCCTCCACAGCCTCTTCACTAACTTTTCTGGCACTCTGGTTCTCACCCCCTGCAACTCTGGGTGAAACCCCACTGTGCAACATTAACAAACCTTCCCGCTGGATATTAGTCCAGTTCAGGTGCAAACTCCCATCTTCCCTGGAAGAAAACCCAATGATCCAAAATTCTTATGCCCTCTCTCCTACACCAACTCCTTAGCTTCGTAGTAAACTGTATGATCTTCCTAGTTCTAGCCTAAGATCACAACCCTGGAGGTCCTGCCCTTTAACTTAGCATCTAACTCCCTGAACTCCCTCTGCATTACCTCGTCACTTGTCCTGCCAATGTCATTGGTACCTATATGGACACAACTGCTGGTTGATTACTCTCCCACTTAAGAATGCTGAGGACTCAATCTGAGCTAGTCTGGGCCCGGGCACCTGGGAGGCAACATACCATCTGGGAATCTCATTCTCGCCCACATAACCTCCTGTCTGTTTCCCTAAATCCCCTATTACCACAGTGTGCCTCGTCTTCCCCCTTCCTGCCTGAGACACAGAGGCAGACTCAATGCTGGAGGCTCAGTGTCACTCTTCCCTCCCCCCCAACAATATTCAAGGTGATATATACCTGTTGTTGAGTGGGGTGGCCATTGGTACTCTGCACTGGCTCCTTAACCCCTTTTCCCATCTTGACTGTCACCCAGTTTCCTGTGCCCTGCACTTCGGGTGTAACTACTTCTCTACGTCCTATCTATCACCCCTTCCACTTCCCGGATGATATGGAGTTCATCCAGTTTCAGTTTCAGCTCCAACTCCTTAACTCAGATTGTTAGGAGCTGCAGCTGGACTCACTTCTCGCAGTTGTAATAGTCAGCGATACTGGAGGTCGCCCTGCCTACCCACATCCCGCACTCACCTCTCCCCCTGACGCACTCTAACTTCCAGTATTTGGCTAGTGTCTTCCAGAGTGAAAACGGATGCAAATTACATATTTCCTTGTCCCCCATTATTGCCTTCAGCATCTTTTTCCTGCAGTCCCATATTTACTTTGGCCTCTCTTTTACTGTTTACATATCTGGAAAATCTTCTGATTTTATTGGCTAGTTTACCTTCATATTTCAACTTTTCTCTCCTCTTGATATTTTAGTTGCCTTCTGTTTTTACATTTCCCAATGCTCTAACTTTCCTTTATTTTTTGCTGTATTATATACTCCTCTAGTTTGCACCTTTTTTTTTACTTCACCAGCCACAGCTATGTAATTCAGTCTCTAGAATACTTCTTTGGAATGTATTTATCCTGTGCGTTCCAAATTTCTCCCAGAAACTCCAGCCATTGCTGTTCTGCCATCATCCCTGCTAGTGTCCCCTTCCAGTCAACATTGACCAGCTCCTCGCTCATGCCTCTGTAATTACTTATACTCCACTGTAATACTGACTTCTGATCTTCTCCCTCTCAACTTGCCAAGTGAAGTCTATCATATCATGATCATTGACTCCTAAGGATCCTTTTACCTTAAGCTTCCTAATCAAACCCAATTCATTACACAACACCCAATCCAGAATAGTCTTTCCCCTAATGGGCTCAACCACAAGCTGCTCTAAAAAGGCATCTTGCAGGCGGTCTACAAATTCTTTCTCTTGGGATCCAGCACCAACCTGATATTCCCAATCTCCCTGCATATTGAAATCCCCCATGAAAATTGTAACGTTGCCCTTATGATATGCATGTTGTTCTTTGATTGTGTTTTTCTTTATCAAAATTTATAGTAGAAGATTCCATTTTTAAAAATTTCTGAGTTTTAGTCCTCATTTTGATTCTGGTGCAGAAATGTAATTGCACTTTTCAATGTAATCCAGTGTTTTTTATTTTCTTGATTTTGTTCAGAAGCAATGCAATACTGTTCTTATTCATGCCTCCTTAATATGAACGAATTATGATTGCAGGGAGACAGAAATGAGGAACAGTATTCTTGCTCAGGTTTTAGATCAGTCTGCTCGTGCCAGATGTAAGTAACAGACATCTCTACCGTACAATTTAAATGGAAAATATGTTGGGCAATCAAGTAGATCATGTCAATCATCACTTTAAAGATTATATGGTTAACATGTAGTGATCAGTGTTAGATTGTCCAAAGTCAGCTAGAAGCAGGATCAACAAATATAGAGCAGATCATACATGGTCTTGCTATGCCTAACAGACCCTTTTGTCAACTAATGTGAATTTTAATTAATAGATTAAATATGTCCTTGACGTTCAAAAATATTCAAACGGAAATTTTAAAATTAGCTAAATATTTAAAAAATAACATTATCCAAGACCACCTATAATACATACATAAGAATAAATAGAAAAAAAAGCAAGCAATAATGTGAGTAAGAGGGGGCTCCTGTAGAGTCTAGACTGGCGAATTAGGAATGCCAAATCTGTTACTAGGACCAGATGTGTGCAAATTTCTTTCAAATGAATGCACTTCCAAATGTTTTAATATTGCATCCTTCATTGGACATTTGCACATAGCAGACTTCATCCTCAGTGACTTCAATCTACACTGCTGTGCCTTTTCTGATTTCACTGTCATCCTATCATGCTTAAAGTTTTCTTTATTCATTTTTTCAATATGTAAGTGTTGCTGACAAGACCAGCATTTATTCCCCTCACTAATTGCCTTCGAGGAAGCGGTAATGTGCTACCTTCTTGAGCTTCTGCAGTTCTGCTGTTAAGGGTACTCACACTAAAGACTAGCATCTGTTATAGTAAGGATCTTGGGAAGAAAATGGAGATGGACCATACTCTCAGGACATCTGTTTGAAAACAGCTGTGAATGCTCGGCTTTGTCTTTTTGCTTATATGCCCAGCCTTGCTGTTGGTGAGGATC
The DNA here is from genome assembly GCF_030028105.1 of Mobula birostris. NCBI lineage: Eukaryota > Metazoa > Chordata > Chondrichthyes > Myliobatiformes > Myliobatidae > Mobula > Mobula birostris. The sequence goes on from NC_092384.1 coordinate 45,851,268, forward strand.
GGATGTTTTTGGAGCCAGCCCTTTAAGTATCCACCACTATTCATAACCTCACGGACAGGACTGCAGAGCTTTGATGTGACCCATTAGTTGTGAGATTGCATGGCCACATCTTTTGGGCTTTATTTTCATTGTTTAACATGCATTTGTTGTAGCTTCATTGGGCTGACAATTCATTTTTGGATGTGCTTGATGCGACCTCCTTTATAGGTTTACGATATATGCATGCCAATCCCTTTGACCATGTCACTTATGGTGCCTTTCATTATCAGTAATACTTCGCTTCCTGCTTTCAACCGCATATTTTTCTGCATTTTAGCTCTGGAAACTGTTCCCTACCTACTTCCATCTTTCTTGAGTATACCGGCTGCATTTTTGTCAGTGCATTCATCACAGTACTGAAGAATTTGACTGATGCCCATGTATTCAGCACACTTTTACTGTCTGCCTTGGCTGCACTGAGTGTGATTGGCTATACTATTCCTCAGCTAGAGCTGCCCACTACTGCAGGATTATCCTAGAATGCGAAGGTACCATCAAACAACTATTCTGACATTGCACAGGTTCTCTTACTGACCTCCTTTCAAATCAGCCTTTAAATAACAACTCTTAACCTTTCTATTCTCCTAAACTGCTGACCCATGATAAAACCCTTCTTCTCACAAAATGTTATACATATGTTGGCCTTTATTTGAACTCTTAGCATCTTGCATCTTTTAATTTTTCCAATCAGTTTTCTGTACTTGCTACAGTATTAATTAACATCAGAAATGATGTCCACTGAAGTGGTGCATTATTCTGTTATACTCAAATCTTATTGTTGCCTTTGGCAAGGTTGATCACACCATTCTCCACCATTGTTTATTTCCTGCAGTGGTACCTCGAGAGTTCCCTATATAAGCCCTCTTTATCTACAGACTTACCTTTGGCCACATTATCCAGTCAAACGGACAGTTTCACGTGTGCTGCAAGCACCCATTTTTGCCTCTCAACCAATCCCTAAGAAACATTTTATGGCTCTACATTGTTAGGCTGCAAATACAGATGAGTTAGAAAATAGGGATGCCTGTATCACTGCACCTGTCTTTGGCAGCTGGCTAATTCAGAGTTGTGATTTACCAGCTGTTTAAAGCATTTTCGTGTTTCCATCAGGAAGGGTGGTGTGGGACGGGTGTCAGTAATGCATTATTTAGATACTATGTCAAATATTTAAAAATGGATTGTGTGTCATATATTTCTTGCCAGTGTTGTAATCTAACCCCACTAACCAAGATAGCAGTAGGGTGGATTACCTTTACCTCACTGACTCAAGCTCTTGTAAATGAGATGCCAGGAAACAAATAGGTATGATGCTAAAAAGCTGAAGCACTGTTTAACCCACTGCTACCAACCATGTTGATGCCTGTACTGCTGTTATTAAAAAGACCAGATCTACAGTGTATAAAAGGAGCATATTACTGTCAATGTTTTACATCTACAGTTGTAAATACACGTGTATTTCTGGCATTAGCTATGTAAATAAGTTTTGTAAGACTTGCTCATTTAAATTTAAGAACGAACTTAAAAGTTAAAATGTTTATTAACAGGCAAGTTCAGACTGTTTGCTAAATTGTCAACTCTAGTTTTCTGCTTCTTGTGCAAGAAATGAACTATAAAAGTAAAACATTGGCAGCATTCATCCATGAAGTAAGACAGTGAATAGAAAAATTAAAAATAGTAGTACAGTAATCTTTTAATCTCAGAAAATGCTTAGGAGGTTTGTGAACTGATTCAAGTTATCTGTATTAAAATATTTTGTTGTTAAGTCCTATGTGATTTTATTTTTGTTTCATTCTCAGTGAGTAATTTGGCTCTTGTAAAACCTGAGAAAGCCAAGTCGGTGGAGAATTACTTGATACAGTTGGCAAAATTCGGGCAGCTTGGTGGGAAAGTAAGAATCAATCTGAATATAATTTAAGTTTGTTTAATTAGATAAATAACTTTGAGAAACATGTTCATGTATTTGGTTAATACAAAAAATATCACTTTCAGAGAGGAGAATAGTTTTTAAACTCAAGTTTGGGAATAGAGCATGTGCTTTTACAGCTCTCCTACCCAGGAAAGGGGAAGGGATAGGATAGGACAGGACCTCTGTTTTGCATTTCAGTTCTGATGTAAGGTCTTGACCTCAATTGTCAACATTTCCTTTCCCTCCATAGATGCTGCTTGACTAGCTGAGCTCCTCCAGCAGACTCCTGTTGCTTCATATTCCACCACCTGCATTGTCCATTATTTTCATAAATGTGCCACTTGTCTACTTTGTGGCCCTCATGCCTATGCTTTCATGTAGCAGTACAGTATAGTTTACAGTTTCTCAAATGTAAGGCCTAATCTTGTATTTATCAATCAATGGGAAAGAATTTTGACTTGGAGGCATTTAAGGAACTGGTTTTTGAATACAACCTAGAGATGTTCTGAATCTAAATCACTAGGTGAGGTAGCTTGTGTATTTTTGCCTCTTCCAACAGCTGGTGCTTGAGGGGAAAATGCTTTTCTGATTACAGTTCTAAGTTTGTCTTGTCAGTTTTTGGAAAGCATGAAACGCTATAAAGGCTGTAGAAAGGGAGTGGAGAAAAATTCAACTTAATTGAAATAATTTTCAGTATTTTGAATTTTAATTAGGTAGCAGATGAGACCAGTTATGTTGGCTTTTTGAAATGCATTTCTATTAATTTTTATAAAGTGATGTCACTTCTGCAGAAGTGAATGAATCCAGCTGCATTCAAATATATCAAACTTCACCTGTCTTCTAACTGTTTTTAGATTTCAGAATCAGGTTTAATTGAAATCCTTGAGAAAGCTAACCAACAGATGGGAAAGCAAACAATGGTCAAGGTAATTGCTTTTATTTAGTTTGACATTCCTTTGATTTATTTTACCCAAGAGGTTTAGTCACAGTCATACTTTATTGATCCCGGGGGAAATTGGTTTTCGTTACAGTTGCACCATAAATAATAAATAATATGTAAATTATGCCAGTAAATTATGAAATAAGTCCAGGACCAGCCTATTGGCTCAGGGTGTTTGACCCTCCAAGGGAGGAGTTGTAAAGTTTGATGGCCACAGGCAGGAATGACTTCCTATGACACTCTGTGCTGCATCTCGGTGGAATGAGTCTCTGGCTGAATGTACTCCTATGCCCACCCAGTACATTATGTAGTGGATGGGATACATTGACCAAGATGGCATGCAACTTAGACAGCATCCTCTTTTCAGACACCACCGTGAGAGAGCCCAGTTCCATCCCCACAACATCACTGGCCTTTAAAAATTTTCTTGCTATACTCATTTTTCTTGCGTCAAAAATGAGTATAATACATCCTTTGAAATATATTTGGTGAATTTGTAGAAAATGTTCAGCTTTTATAATAAAGAAATAGATGTCAAATACAGTCATATAAGTAGGGTGATCATGAACAGGAATCAAAAGTGCATTAGGCATAGGGTCAAAATAATACAGCAAGGAAGCACACCCTTCTTTCCAAATCATCTGTACCAACCAAGATGCCCATTTAAATTAAAACACTTCAGCTTACATTCCTTTAAACCTTCCTCACCTGTGTTCCTGTCCAAATGTCTTTTAAATTAAGTTATTTGTACTTGCCCTAATCATTTTCTTTGGCAGTTTATTTTAGATACACTCCATCCTCTATGTTTGAAATTGCCACCCTTAAGGTCTTCTTTAAATCTTTTCTTGTCGATTCCCTTTGTCTAGAAAAAGACTCTGCAATCACCCTTTCTATGCTCTTCCACTGCTGTAAGGTCACCCCTCCGTCTCCTGCATCAAGGAATAAAATTCTAGCCTGCCCAATTGCTCACTATGACTGAGCCCTTTGAGCCCTGGCAACATTTATAAATTTTCTTTGCATTGTTTTCAACTTAATGATGTGTTTCCTATTGTAGGATAGCCAAAACTATACATAAGCAGAGTCTCATCATCATATTGTACAACTGTGACACAACTTCTATACTCATTGTCTTGACTAATAAAGGCTAGTATGCTAAATGCCTTTTTCCACCACCTATGATACTACTTTCAGGGAATAATGTACTTCTACTTCTAGGATCCTCTGTTCTACAATTCACTCCAGGGCTCTACACTCACTAAAGTAATACTCTGGTTTGACTTACCAGAATTTAACATTTCAGTTATTTGAATTGAATACCATTTGCCGCTCCTCAGCCCACTTACATAGCTGATCAAGATCCCCCTGTAACTTCTAATAAATAACCTTCTTTAATGTCTACACCATCACCTATTTTAGTGTCATCTGCAAACTCACTAACCATGCCTTGTACATTTCTGTTCAAATTATTTATATAAATGACACATAATAATGGGCCCAGCACCAATCCCTGTGGAATACTACCAGACTCAGAACTCCTGTCTGAAGAAGAACCTCCTACATTACCCTCTGCTTTTTTTTTAAACCATTAGGCCAATTATGTATCCATTTAATTAGTTCTTCCTGATTCTCGTGCGATTTATCCAGGCCTTTCAGTATCCAGTAGGTTTCAATGAGATTCACCTCTAATCTTTCTTAACTCCATTGCATACAGGTCCAGAAACATCAAACACTGCTCATAGTTTAGTGCTTTCAGTCCTGCCATCATTCTTGTAAACCTCCTCCAAACTCTCTTTTCAGCCAGTATATCTTTTCTTGGATATCAGGCCCAAAATTCATATTCCAAATGAAGTCTGACCAATGCATTATAAAGCCTCAGCTTTACACTCTGACATAAAATGTTCTAGTCCTCGTGAAATTAATGTTAATATCTTTACTACCAACTTAACCTGCAAGTCCTGAACTAGGACTCAAAATCCTTTTACCCCTGATTTCTGAATTCTTCCAGTTGGGAAATGGTCAACACTTTTATTTTTCTGAGCAAAATGCATAACCCCATAGCCTTATGCTGTATTCCATCTGCACTTTGCCCACTCTCCCAACCTGTCTGTGTCCTTCTGCAGAACCCTGCCTTTGCGATACTCCCTCCACCTATCCTGTATTGTCTGCAAACTTGTACAATCAATCCTTTCAGCCACATCATTATGTACAAAGTGAAAAGTTGTGATCCCAACACTGATCCCTGTGAAACTCCACTTGTCACTGGAAGCCATCTGGAAAAAGACCCCTTTATCTCCACCCTGAATTCTGCCAGGCAGTCAATCTTCTATCCTTGCCTCTTACTACCATGAGCTCTGATATGAGACCTTGTCAACTGACTTGGTGAAGTCCATACAGATAACATTCATTACCCTTCCCTCATCAATCCTCTTTGTTACCTCTTCAAAAAACGCTTAAGATTTGTAAGACATGATTATATTCAGATTTTCAAAATTCCTTTGGTAATATGTTCATTATCCAGTGTTGATATAAATTTAGTTGTAGGTATTCACTGTTGAGAGAAAAATGCTCCAAAGAGCCCAGACTGTACTTGAGTTATGTTTGTATTGCTCTCAGGTTCAAGTATTGAATGGTCAGAGAAATCAAAAATAAAAAAACTGTGCTATATATAATCCAATTTTTTTGTAGTGCTGTTCTTGGTACATTTGAAGCCAACAGAACATTCAAGGCTATACTGCAGTGTTTAACCACTCCTAACTGTTGTCTGTAAAGAAAACAGTTGAAGTTTTCTAATGTTAACAGAATTGTTTCCTGCTATATCATCAGGTTATCGTCAATTTTGGAGCTGTAACTTTGTTCTCCGAGTCAGACTTGTACGAACATCTCTGAGCAGTAAAATAGAAAGAAAAGTTTGAAACTGGAATTGTTTATAATTGTAAAATACTTGGAAAGATTTTTGGTGTAACTTACTTTCATATCTTGTAAATTTCAGTTCAACAGAAGAAAAGTAATGGATTCTGATGAAGAGGATGATTACTGAATTCTGAGCATGAGCCTAATTTATATATAACAAGGAAAATTGAAGCTAGAGCAGCAATTGAATGGATTTATTATTTTTCCCCTTGTGTGCAGGAAGAATTCTTTATGGTTCTATATCGCACAACTATGTGGTGGCTCTAAATACAGCTTATAGTGTATGAATGGAACCTCAATGGTTATTTGTGGAGATGTGCTCTAAGATGGAATTTTTAAAAAATGCTTTGAGACCTCTGAATCAATTTGATTTAAAGTGCATTGTGGAATATCAGAATAATTGACTTAAACAATGTGGTTATTATAAAAAGTGGTTTACAGCTTATTTTGCACTCCTGTAATATGGTTTTGTCTAACATTAGTTTTCTGTGCTAATCTCAGGTTGCTGAGAAAGTGTTCCCTCTAGTGCAGTGGGAAAGCCAGCACAAAAAGATTTTTTTTCCCCCCTCAAATCATCTGGTCATAGTGTGCCTCTTGCTGCAAATACAAGATGAACCATTTTTATTGGAGTTTATAACATACCTATTATCAGTAATTTCAATTTAAATATTATTACTTTGCTTTCAGGAAAGAAACATCCCTAAAATTAATCCAAAGCTTATTACCAGTAATAACATGTACCAGTTATATTGTGTTCTCTCTAAAATATTGTTCCCTTGCATTCCTACGTTACCCTTTAATACTTCATTATCTTTGATTTTGCAACTGCTGGCATTTACCATTTAAGAGAGAACCTAGAAATAAATCATTACAACATTCTTCATTGCCTCCTTTTCAATTATCTCTATAAATAAACAGATTAAGTAACGTAAGAAATAGAAAGTAGGTCATCTGAGCCTGTTACTTCATGGCTGAACTTCCACATGAGTACCACATGAGAACTTCCACATGAGAAATTTCTCCTCTGCAGCCAGGGGAAGTGATTAGCCTCAAGTGTTTTAAATTTTAAGGTTTGACAAGGTCTTTTAAAGAAAACAGTACCAGTACATTTAAATCACTTGCACAGTAAATCCAGCATTCCCAGAGACTGCAGATGCTGTAAGCTGAAGCAAAAACTGATTGCTGGAAGAGCTTAGGGCGTTGAACATCTGGGAGTGGTGTGTAGACAAATAACAAATTGTTGACATCTGGGTTAACATATTAATCCCAATGCAGAGTCTCAACCAGAAACATTTTTCTTTCCCTTACCCTTGCCCCCCCCCCCCCACTTCTGACCCTCAGCTGATCAACCTGCTGAGTTCCTCTAGCAGTTTATTTTCTGCTCCCCCTTCCCCATCATTCCTGGAACCAATTTAATAATTCAGTCTACAAAGCACTCCCTTTATTGCAAAGTACATCCCCTCTCAGTTAAAGTTTCACAGGCCCTTTACCATGCAATAACTCTTCCTTAGCCTTAAGAGCTCACCCTCTTATAATAAAGTCCAACTTACCGTGCACCTCCCAGATTGCTTACTGCAGCCACAGGTGGTTTTCAATGATTAGGGTAGAAGCACACCTACATTATTTGGCCATTGATCCTGCAGTCTCTCACCATTTAACATCTTTAATGTTATACAGTCTCTATATTGTAAGCAAGATAAGAAAAAACAATAGTCGACAGGTGTCGAGTATGTTTCTACTTGACATCTCCCAAGATTTGGATTCTGTTAATATCAACAAAGGATGAGACAGTAGAAAAATAGTATGGGATAAAAATAAATTTAATAGACTGGCAGATTGGAAAAAAGAAATGATCTCCTGCTCTGAATAGGGTGCAAACAGTAGTACTTTTAGAGAGTTTCTGACTCCCAACTCTTCAGTCCTTCTATGGGAGTATCAGTCAGAACAAAGTTTGTATATTTTGTATCCTGTTATATGAAAGAATACCAAACTGTTGCCAGATTTAATCAGCCTACCATCAATGAAGTGAAAATAAAAATTTCTCACTTGCAAAAATATAGGTTAATAAAGCCTGATCTCATTTAACTAATTTTGTTGAATTATTTACAATAAGGAATGTTCAATGTACTATATTTGATATAAGGTGAAAGTACCCTTTAAGAGTACTTTTATAGATGAATAAACTCTTCTCAGGTTTTCAGCCAAGTACAGATATCAATTTTAACGGACGTTTTGATGACAAACTCTGCCGTCTTCATCACAGATTATGCCGAGTCTGGTGGCATATATACCCCGGTTGTCCTTCCCTTCTGATTAGCTGGTCCTCATCCATTCAGGTTTCCGCTAGTCCACCTTGTTTACAATCGCATCCCAGTTCTTAGAGCAAGACTTGAAATTCTTTTTCTCGTTAGTTTTATTTCGATGGCTTCCTTCACCAGGTGATCCCAAAAGCCATTGGCGCAGCACTGTAGTTTTGTGCTGTCAAAGTCAATCCCATGGCTATTAAGAATACAATGTTCCGCCGCCACCCATTTCTCCAGGTAACCCAAATGGCTACACTTCCTGTGCTCCTTGATGCAGGTTACCACCATGCACCCCATCTAGCCAATATACACTGCTCTGCATTCACAGGGAATCCTGTAAATGTCAGCTGTCCTGAGTCCCAGCTCATTTTTAGCCCACTTAAACTGTGGTTTGAGCTTCCTTATGGGTTTGTGGATGATATTATTCTGGTATTTCTCCAGGGTCCTGGTGATCCTTCCAGAAACCATGGAAATATAGGGAAGACAGGCAGTAGCAACAGGTTCCTCGAAAGGAAACTTCTCATAAGGAAGCTCAAATCATAGCTTATGCAGGTCACCCAGATAAATCAGTGGTAGCAGAACATTGCATTCACAATGACCATAGGATTTCTGTGCTTTGAGGGCACAGAACAACACTACTGTGCCAATGACTTTTGGCCCGCCTGGTGAAGGAGGAATTTTAACAAAAATGAAGGTCTCGCTCCAAGTAAGAACTGGAATTCAATTGTAAACAAAGTGGGTCAGCAGAAAACTGATTGTTTGAGGACTAGCCAATCGGGAGGGACAGACGACAAGGGCACATACCACCAGACTAGACATGCTTTTGCATCATCCCTGATGGCAGAGTTTGTCATTGAAATACGAGCTAAAATCGATACCTGGACCTGGATGGTAGGCTGAGATGAGTTTATTTATCATATACATCAGGAAAACACTTGATCCTTTTTTACTTTTACATTCTGATATGTCTATCCACGGCCTCCTCTACTGTCAAGATGAAGCCACACTCAGGTTGGAGGAACAACACCCTATATTGCGTCTGGGTAGCCTCCAACCTGATGGCATGAACATTGACTTCTCAACTTCTGCTAATGCCCCACCTCCCCCTTATATCCCATCAGTTATTTATTTATTTATTTTTATATATACAAACATTCTTTTTCTCTCTCCTTTTTCTCCCTCTGTCCCTCTGGGCTTCCCCCCTCTCCCTTGTCTTTCTCCCCGGACCTCCTGTCCCATGATCCTCTCATATCCCTCTTACCAATCAACTGTCCAGCTCTTGGCTCCATCCCTCCCCCTCCTGCCTTCTCCTATCATTTTGGATCTCCCCCTCCCACTTTCAAATCTCTTACTAGCTCTTCTTTCAGTTAGCCCTGACAAAGGGTCTCAGCCTGAAACATCGACTGTACCTCTTCCAAGAGATGCTGCCTGGCCTGCAGCGTTCACCAGCAACTTTGATGTGTGTTGTAAGCAAAACACTAAATGATTTTTTTCTTCCCATTCTGGAGGGTACTGTCAATGGATGTACTGTTCAAATACTCATGCTTTGGGCAACAAGTATTCACTGTGATACTAATGGCTTGAACTTGGATATGAAGAGTATAATTACAAAGTTTGCAGATGCAATGATACTAAAATTAGATACAGAGAATAGTAACAGACTTAGGGACAGCATAAGTTTGATGAACAGGAAAAACAAATGGTGAAAGCAGTTTAATACAGAGAAATGTTGCCTTTTGAAAGGAAGATTGACAACCTTTCATTTTATAACTTCCCACAATGCTTTGCAGATTTCTAATAATCCCATAAACAAAAATACTTTCTCAATAGTTCCATTTCATTTTGAGCATCACCATGTTCAGGGTTTTTCCCCATAACTTATTTGTAGATACCAACAAAATCTTTGGGTATCCCAGCTAATTAATCAATAATGATTACTTAGAGGTAATCATACCTCTGTTGCAAATTGGAAGATATTAAAATAATTTCAAATTTTTGCCTACATGTTATAATTTCTAAATGATATTAGGATTTTCTTGAACATCCAGCACAAAATAATTTATAAAGGCTTTATCTTCCCCTTTAAAAACAATGCATTTCCTTTCACTGTTTTTAAGTTATGATAAGTTAAATATATTTGTTTTTAAAACCTAGGTAGATGTAAAAAACATTAAAATGTGAACAATCTTATTACAATTTTAAAAGTGAAATCTTGTACATTGAGACATTTACAAATGTACCTTGATACGTGCCAGTAACATGTGAAAGATTGTATAAAGCTAGCTTGAATTTATCTATAGATAGATATATATCGAGAAAACTGTTTTGATAAAGTGAGTCATTAGCTGTTACCATTTAAAAAGTCAAAACAAATAGGTCTTTAGAGAAGTGACCTGAATTTATGATTCAGGGACACCTATCAGTACATTAGTCTTGACTTACACTATCTATCCTTAAAACCTCACTGAAGTGGGGGTGGGGAGAGTAAAAAATTAAATTTTATTTTGAATATGTATTTTTTCAGTCACATTGCTTACACACATTTATAAATTAAATATAAGGCACATATAGTTATAGAAAGTTCCCTTCAAAAACAGACACAAGAGAAACAACCTCGACAGGAAGATTGGCAAGAGTTTAAAAAATACACTTTTGATATGTTCAAGTCTTAAAGTTAAAAACACTATCAATAATTGGGAGTGAATCATTTTTATATACATATGCACAATACAGATAGCATGGAATACTACATAGCAGCTTATTGATGAAGCTCCATTTCCCTATTCAAGTGCAAAATAAAATATTGCTACTGCAATACCTTTACCCTTTTGGTCTGAAGTGCTTTTCCCTTTGTGACCTCATTGTGGAAGTGTTTTTCCTCGAATTGTGTTAATCTTTATCCAAGGCTTCAGCTTTGAAGTGTTTAGAAGATTAAAGGAGGTGCATTTCTTTTGAATACTGCTGAAATCCACATTAGTTGTCTTATGTTTCTTTTCTGAAGCACCTCTTATTTTTTAATTTCAGGAAAAGTTGAATTGTTGTGGTTGTCTATCTTTGCATCTTGAGTCATTTCAAAATCTTCTGAGTGATTACAAAATTCTCCAAATTTTTCCACAAATTCATTGTTGCCATTAACATCATCCACTTTATCAGACAAACTTGTGTGTCTCTTGCTTGGGTAACCAGTTTTGCCAATAGTCATAGTTAGCCTTTCTCTCTCAGTTTCATGTTCAGCTTCAGAAATAGGAAGTGATGATCCACTGTGATCTTCCGTTTCGACTTGTTTTAATGTTGTTTTGTCAAAAGTCTTGATCGCCAACTGTTAGAAGAGAAACATAGGGTCTACATGATTTAGTTAGAAAATTAATGATTTATTAAAATAAAGTTATGTTCTTAAGTCATTTTGCTTCATTTTAAAATAACACCAAATCCAAGTTGGCAATAAAGGCAAATACAAAAGTATTGTTAAAAGATTGGTGTTGAGATCACAGTAGCTCTACTGTTTCACTAAACAATTTGGGTGCAGCTCACACATAAATTATTAGATCAGAACATTGCTAAGCATCATCCATTGTATAATGCTCAAGAAGGTGGATTCATCAGGTTCTGGTACATGATAGAGGACCAAAATCTGTGCAGGTTTGGACAATGGTAATTGTGAAAGGCAAAACTGGTCTGGCCAATCACAACCAAAATAGTAGAAGAGATTTAAATTAGAGGTGGGATTGGGATTGAAACAGGGCACATTCAAATCTAAGAGTCTATGGAGCAATTTGTAAGTAGAGTGCAAAAGGAAGAGACAGTTATCAATGAATAATGTCAACTCTTGGGGCGATGAAGCACTAAGAAAGAAAAATTGGGATTGTTTTACCTAAAAGTGTGAAGCATTTGAAGCACAATGAATAAATGAATGGTGCAAAGAGACACAAATAGTTTTAATAGCAATTACACAGATATGATTGTATGGTTTCCAAAGTCTGAACCAAAATATACTAGGATAGTTTGTTTTAAAATTACACAGAAAAAGATTGAGCAGTTCTGAAAACAGTCTAATAACAGAGAGGAAGGATCATCTCTCAAATAAACAAGACATAGAAACAGTATGGATATAGGCAAGACTTAAATTTATTAAACACAAGAGATGCTACAGATGCTGGAAATTCAAATGAACAAACACAAAATGCTAGTAGAACTCATCAGGTCAGGCAGCGTCTATGGGGGAGGAATGTTTGGGCTAAGACCCTTCAGGATCAAGACACAAACCTGTTGGAAATAGATAACTGCCCCTAACAGCAGGTATATTGTTGGAAGTATATTCATTAAGACAATGAAGGAGAGTTCTGTAATTAAAGTGCTATATGAAAGGAAGTTATGGCTATTGAAATTCATACAGTGGACAAATGAATCTGGAAAACTGAATTAATAAAGTGACAGTTTCCTATTACATTCAAAATCAAACAGGTAAAGTTACTTTCAGTCATGTCTTAATAGTCTCAGACGAATCACTAAATAGGAAATGTGATCGTAATGTTTGTATTTAAATACATTACTTATAAATTCAGTTTAAACTTATGATAAGAGTTGAAGCTGATTAAACAGATATAAAGGTACAGTACTGTGAAATATTAGTTTAAAATATCATTAGATCAGAGATACCTAGCATTTATAAATTAAGAGAATTATGACTTAAAGGGAAATAGTGTAAAACAAATATAACAATCACTTTACAATATAGCTGCTGTAAGTAGGAGATTCAAAATGGATTCAATAAGCTGCCAAACAAGATAACTATTTCCAGCATCTGCAGAATTCCTCGTGTTAACTATTTGAGTTGGAGGTTTAATATTAGCTTAGTTAGAGTATTAACTCAGGAGAAAAAGCAAATCAGCTAAACTAAATGGATTTATTTCAGGTGTGAGGACTATTACTGGTGGCTCACCATAGGGATCAGTACTGAGGTTTCAAGATATAAAATATATTAATGATTTGGATGAGGAGTTAAGTAGAACAGATCCAGAGTTCCGTTTTTATTTACAATGTGTAGATGGACAGAAAGCCATTGAAAGATTGTAAAGGGCCTGCAAAAATGTGGACATGTTAATTGTGTAAGCAAAAGAGCTGGCAGACAGAATGACGTGGGGAAGGAAGAACAGTATAGCACATCAATTTTTAAAAGTGTTTAGAAGACAAGCACCATTGTTTGGTTTTACTGCAATCCAAGATTAATCAAGACTGTAATTTGATTTTGCTTTTCTGTTAAAAGAATGACAAGAAAGATTGTTTCTTCCCTTTCAACAGCTGCTGCCTGACCTACTGAGTACTTGAGCATTTTCTATTTTTATCTTTGATGTCCAGCATCATAAAATTTCTGCTTTCCAATAAATATATTTCGCTTACAGGCAGTTTACAAGATTCCTGGGACGTAATAGTTAGACTAATGAGTAATTGTACAAGAATAAATGAGGCACCATGGACATTATGATATATTATTTGGTTTCTTGTTTACAAGGTTTCTTACCTGATGGATTAATTGTTCATCAAATTTAGGGATACTTTTATCTCTTGTAATAGTCTTTCTTAAATTCCTGGATCTAAAAGAAGATTACTTTTGTAGAGTTTAAAAAGTCATGTGCAGAACAAAACAGAAATACTTAATCCAAAAAAGTTCTCATTCCTACAAAACAATATGTGGACACACATTATGTAAATTAGGGAACGCAACACATTGTGTAAATTAGGGAACATAGCACATTATCACAGTTAGATTTTTTACTGCACAGTGTGTTCCCAAGTTCTTCATCTGGGATCACTCCAGGAAGCTCAACTTTGCTCCTTACAGTATGAAATCCACCCTGTGGAGAGGTTAGAAAATCCAACCTCCTCCAGTGCATTTCAAGCTCCTTGTAAGAGAGTGCAATGGGACCACTACACATTAATGGACTAATTGACTGAAAGCACTGAAGTGAGTGGATGTTTGCCACAAAGCTACTTAATTAAACCACAACGACCAAAATTTGCCCATTATAATTTAAATCCAAGTATCTAATCAAATAGAGATTCCTATCAGACAGTTTACAAACAAATCCACCAGGTAGATTGCATTTAAACTTTAATTTCTGCCTTTCTTAAACTATATGACAAATGAGGCATTTTTCAAGAGGAGGCAATGTTCAGTCACAATCAAGAGGGCAGTAGACCTCTTCACTATTATGTTTCAGAGAAATAATAAACTGCAAGAATGCAGAGATTTAGCCATTAAGCAGAAAGAATGTAGCTTAAATGAGGTTCTTCAAGATCAACGAAGATTTGGACAAACAGCTTACATCAGACATGTTGTCTTGCTTTCAGTTAAATCCAATTAACTATTAGCTTTTCTGGGAAGTGCACCTCACTGTCCTTGTTTTGCTGTGAATGGGTGTGCAAAGTAATTATTGATTATGGCTGTAATTTCATATTACTATTACCAGCCATCAAGAGAACATTGTTGGTCTTGACCACTCCCTACTTCCTCATACATCTTTACATTTTTTGGTCTGTGTGATATCCTTTTCATTGTGTTTCTGGCAGTTTTATCAACTTTCTTTTCTTTCCGTATCCCTCCCATTTGCCAAGATCTGCAGTGGTTTTTGACTTTCCACGCAAGTCTTTTTTTGTTCTTTATATCCTAGTTGCTTGTAGCTTAGTTCTGGAAAGAAGATCACTTTTCCTCAGGGACACAGACTAGTCCCCTATAATGTCAGATTCTGGCAGTTGTTTTGAAAACTTCTTGTTAGATTTTCCTAGTAATCTCTGACTACTTCCGTCACATGCCACTGAAGTCAATTTTACTATGACTTCGTCGCTTCGCGTTTCTCTCTTAAAACACCATACCTAATTCAGTTTATATGTTTGCTGCCCACAAATGTTCGCATAGCATTAGATGGTTAACTAAATATGACTCATTACTAAATTTAATAATTTTGTTTCTGAGTTATATTGCTGTTAAACATTCAAGAAATTTACTAATTCAATAAACCAAGATAATCTGCTTACACCAGACATTTTGGATGTTAACATTGCATATTAACATTCTCTGTTTTTGCTTTGCACTATTAAATCTCTGCATTCATATTTAATACCACTTCTAAGCTGCTACTAAGAAACAACTTCCACAATATCATTGTGTTTTTGTCATTGCAGTACAAAATCTAACCACTACCTCCCCACTGACCGCTTCTCTCTCTACATCCTCTCTCATCATCGAATTAATTTCATCCTTAATCCATGGTTTCTTAACTACCTCAAACATTTAACTGTTGCTAATTGACTGTATGTGTTTTATATTGCATTTTAGTGCCAGAAGTTCATTTAAAATGTTAGCAAATTAACCTCAATACTCTAAAACAAATTTAATTGATTTAGTAATAAACTGCAGATGATCTAAGGTGTGGCATACTCTGTTACATGTATAAACAGGATGTAAAGATAAGGTTGAGTGTGCACCTAAATTGTGTGCTGAATCACCAGTTGAAAATCAATTGGATTTTATCTCTTTTAAACAGAATGGACACTATGCTGAAATTTGATGGTGTTGCAACAAGATCTGCATACTTCAGGTAATTCCAAACAAACACTATTTTAATTGGCTTAACATTACAATTTTGATCATAATTATAACTTGGGATAAAATGAGCCTACTAGCTCAGGAACCAGTCAAATAAGAATAAGTAAAGTCAGCGATCACCGATTTGGACTGCTTCATTTCAAGCTGAAGCAGCTTGCCTTTATCTTTGAATTGTCCAATCCACATCCTCCATTTGAAATACATCCTTAAGTTTACACTTAAAGAAACAACATCTTGAAAATGATCAATATCACTCAGTCCTAATTTACTGTACACATCTTATATTTGCATTTTACTTACTTATCAAATTGATTTATGGATCGTGTCAGCTGTGTTCTTTTACTGTCTGAATCATCAGCTGCTTCTAGCTTCTTAAGTATATCAGCTGGAAAGGAAAAGAAAAGAAATAATTTTTAACTATATCAGGCAAACGTGGAAATAAGGTCTGCCCACCCCCACCCCTACTGAATCTTTTTTGCAGTACAGTCCAACTCCACTTGATAAGGCAGTAACAAATGAGAACTTCTTGCCTTGGAAACCTCTAATTCTTTCAGTAGTTCATACAGGGATACAACTGCCATATATAACATCAGCAACAAGACTACACAAGTCAACAAGTGACTTAATAAAATCTATTAGCTAAGCTGCTGCCTAGGACAAATTATCTGCTTAACAATAAGAAACAGCTTACATTTCTTTTTGACATTTACAAGCACTGGTTTCCGAATGGCATTTACTCCATATACATTGTCTATTTCCGTTACTTGAGTGGGTACAGTTTCGAGAATCTTCAGAATCTCCACACTCTGAACAAGTGAAAAGAGAGAACAAAATGAAATGCAGTTCCTTTGGCATTCTGTATTATGATTATGTATTCACATTAGCCTCCATTTACTCTGGGTTTAGCCATCATTTTAAATGTAACTAATTTGGGTTCCCACGATAACAGCAGCTTTATACCTTTGTGGTAGTTAAGTGAGTTAAAGATAACAAACATGTGAATCAATCCTTGTGTCAGGTATTTAGATTTGTTTCTCAACTATGTTCTGCATCCGTTAGTGTTCATATATTAAGACTAATCTGTTGACCTCCAATGTTAACTTAGCTGAAATATGGGACGATTCTTTTCAGAGAAGAATTTTTCTAGATTTCCACTAATCCATGAATTTAGTGCTTCCTGGTTTCACTCAGTCTGTGTTTCTTCCTCTGCATATCTTGCAGGAGATTTCATATCAAGGGAATACAAGCAAATCTTTGTAATGTAACCTATTAACCACTTTCATAAACAATTCATAAATGATAACTTGGAACTTCTAGAACCACTGATGTGGTAAAAGTCTCCAGGCCACTTCAAAGGAAGGTTATTAAATAATAATGTGGTCTCATCAGATCATTAGGAGAGATGACACAAACTAGGTTTGTTTTCACTTTGGTAAATCTTTACAGTATTTCAGCATGAATAAGCTCCCAAGTTCTCTATCCAGAACCGAATGGAGTCTTTTTATTAACCTGATTATTTTATATAGCAATGTACTTCAGAATCCAGGGGATATAACAAATAGTTATATCCCATGAAAGAACACTTGTTGTAGGCACCACAGTGTTTTATCTTTCAATTACTTATTAACTGTTGCCAAAGACAGATAGAAAATATGACTGCGATTCCGTTAGATTACAAGATGTATAATGCCTATAGAAAGTAGGCACCCCCCCCACCCCCGGAAGATTTCATGTTTTACTGTCTTACGACATTGAATCACAGTGGATTTAATTTGGCTTTTTTTGGGACACTGATCAGCAGAAAAAGAGTCTTTCATGTCAAAGTGAAAACAGATCTCTACAAAGTGATCGAAATAAATTACAAATATAAAACACAAAATGATTGAGTATTCACCCCCTTCAAGTCAGTATTTAGTAGCAGCACCATTGGCAGCAATTACAGCCATGATTCTGTGTGGATAGGCCTCTATCGGTTTTGCACATCTGGACACTGCGAGAATGGGGAAAAATTGCAGTCTCTCAGTTTTTGAGGACGGTCTGCCATAGGCAGATTTACAGCTGTATCATATTCTTTCCATTTCTTAATGATTGATTTAACTGTACTCCAAGGGATAATCAGTGACTTGGAAATTTTCTTGTATCCATCTCCTGGCTTCTGCTTTTGCATAACCTTTTCACAGAGTTGCTTGAAGTGTTCTTTTGTCTTCACGGTGTAGTTTTTGTCAGGATACTGACTCACCAGCAGTTGGACCTTCCAGATACAGGTGTATTTTTACTACAATGAAATGAAACACCTTGACTGAACACGGTGATCTCCATTTAACCAATTGTGTGACTTCTAAAACCAATTGGCTGCACCAGTGATGATTTGGTGTGTCATATTAAGGGGGCAGGAGAGTGACTGCTAATGCAATCAATTATTTTGTGTTTTCTATTTGTAATTAGTTTAGATCACTTTGTAAAGATCTGTTCTCACTTTGACATGGAAGTGCCTTTTTCTGTTGATCAGTGTCAAAAAAGCCAAATTAAATCTACAGTGATTCAATGTTATAAAACAATAAAATATGAAGACTTTCAAAGAGGGGTAAATACTTTTTATGTGCACTGTAGTAGCAGAATTAGGCTATTTGGCCCATCAAGAATGCTCTGCCATTTCACCATAGCTGATCTAATTTTTCTGTCAGCCCCAATCTCCTGCCTTCTCCCAGTATCCCTTCATGCACTGACCAATCAAGAATCTATCAACCTCTGCCTTGAATATACATAAAGACTTGGCCTCCACGACTGCCTGTGGCAAAGAATTCCACAGATTCACCACTCCCTGGCTAAAGAAATTCCTTTTCACCTCCATTCTAAAAGGATGCCCCTCTATTCTGAGGCTGTGTCCTCTGGTTTTAGACTCTCCCACCACAGGAAAATCCTCTCCACTTCCACTCTATCAAGGCCTTTAACTTTTCAACAAGGTCATCCCTCATTCTTTTGAATACTAGAGAATACAGGCCCAGAGCCGTCAGAGCTCTTCATATGACAACCATTCAATCGCTGAATCATTTTCGTGATGCTCCTTTGAACCCTCTCCAGTTTCAGCACATCCTTTCTAGGATAAGGGGCCCAAGACTACTGACAATACTCCAAGTGAGGCCTCACCAGTGCTTTACATAGTTTCAACATTACATTCTGGCTTTTATATTCTAGTCCTCTTGAAATGAATGCAAACATCACATTTGCCTTCCTCGCCACAGACTCAACCTGCAAATTAACATTTAGGGAATCATGCACAAAATTTCCGAAGTCCCTCTGCACCTCAGTTTTTTGCATTTTCTCTCCACTTAGAAAATATTCTGCGCATTTACTTCTTCTGTCAAAGCACATGACCATGCATTTTTCAAGACTGTATTTCATCTGCCACTTTCTTGCCCATTCTCCTAATCTGTCTAAGCCCTTCTGCATCCTTCCTGTTTCCACAACACTACCTGCCCCTTCACCAACCTTCATATCACCTGCAAACTTGGCAACAAAGCCATGTTCTGCAGCAAAAAAAGAAGTGGTCCCAACACTGACCCCCTGCAGAACACCACTAGTCACTGGCGACCAACCAGAAAACAATCCTTTTATTCCCACTCGCTGCCCTCTACCAATCAGCCAATGCTCTAACCATGCTAGTAACCTTCCTCTAATACATGAGCTCTTCACTTGGTAGGTAGCCTCATGTGTGGCGCCTTGTCAAAGGCCTTCTGAAAGTCCAAATATACAACATCTATTACATCCCCTTTATCTACTTGTAATCTCCTCAAAGAACTGAAACAGGTTCATCAGGCAAGATTTTCCCTTAAGGAAACCATGCTGACTTTGTCCTATGTCTCCAGGTAATCCATAACCTCATCCTTAACAATTTACTCCAACATCTTCCCAACCAGTGAAGTCAGGCTAAATGGTCTACAATTTCCTTTCTGCTGCTTTCCTCCTTTCTTAAAGGGTGGAATGATATTTGCAATTTTCCAGTCCTCTGGAACCACGGCAGAGTCCAATGATTCTTGAAAGATCATTACTAATGCTTCTACAATCTCTACCACTACTTCTTTCAGAATCCCAGGGTATAGTTCATCTGGAACGGGTGACAGATCCCCTAGTAGGCTCAACAACAAGCTGCTCCAAAAAAACCATCTCATAGGCATTCAACAAATTCACCCTTTTGAAATCCATTACCAACCTGATTCTCCCGAACTACCTGCATGTTAAGATCTCCCATGTCTATCATAACATTCCTCTTTTTAAACACACTTTTTCTATTTCCTGTTGCAATTTATAGTCCACATCCCAGCTACTGTTTGGAGGCCTGTATATAACTGCCATCTGGGTTCTTTTACCCTTGCAGTTTCTTAACTCAACATCATCTGATCCTATGTCACATCTTCCAAATAATTTAATGCCATTCTTCACAGCAGAGCCACTCCACCCCCTCTAACTACAAACCCCATTTCCAGAAAAGTTGGGATATTTTCCAAAATGCAATAAAAACAAAAATCTGTGATATGTTAATTCACATGAACCTTTATTTAACTGACAAAATTGCAAAGAAAAGATTTTCAATAGTTTTACTGACCAACTTAATTGTATTTTGTAAATATACACAAATTTAGAATTTGATGGCTGCAACACACTCAACAAAAGTTGGGACAGAGTTAAAATAAGATTGAAAAGTGCACAGAATATTCAAGTAACACCGGTTTGGAAGACTCCACAATAAGCAGGCTAATTGGTAGCAGGTGAGGTATCACAACTGGGTATAACAGTAGCATCCATCAAAGGCTCAGTCTTTGCAAGCAAGGATGGGTTGTGGCTCACCCCTTTGTGCCAAAATTCATGAGAGAATTGTTAGTCAGTTCAAAAGGAACATTTCTCAACGCGAGATCGGGAGTACTTCGGAAAACCATTGTCACTCAACACAGTCCGTCGCTGCATCCAGAGATGTAACTTGAAACTGTATTACGCAAGGAGGAAGCCATACATCAACTCTATGCAGAAACACCGGCAAGTTCTCTGGGCCCGAGCTCATTCCAGATAGACTGAAAGACTGTGGAACCGTGTGCTGTGGTCAGATGAGTCCACATTTCAGCTAGTTTTCGGAAAAAACGGGCTTTGAGTTCTCCGTGCCAAAGATGAAAACGACCATCCAGATTGTTATCAGCGAAAGGTGCAAAAGCCAGCATCTGTGATGGTATGGGGGTGCATCAGTGCCCGCGGCATGGGTGAGTTGCATGTATGTGAAGGTACCATTGACTCTGAGGCGTATATTAGGATTTTAGAGAGACATATGTTGCCATCAAGGCGACGTCTCTTCCCGGGACGTCCATGCTTATTTCAACAGGACAATGCCAGATCACATTCTGCACGGGCTACAACAGCTTGGCTTTGTAGACACAGAGTGCGTGTGCTCGACTGGCCTGCTGCCAGTCCAGATCTATCTCCTATTGAAAATGTATGGCACATCATGAAGAGGAGAATCAGACAACGGAGACCATGGACTGTTGAGAAGCTGAAGTCTTATATCAAGCAAGAATGGACAAAATTTCCAATTACAAATCTACTACAATTAGTACCCTCAGTTCCAAAACGATTAAAAAGTGTTATTAAAAGGAAAGGTGATGTAACACAATGGTAAGCATGCCTCTGTCCCAACTTCTGTTGAGTGTGTTGCAGCCATCAAATTCTAAATTTGTGTATGTTTACAAAATACAATTAAGTTGGTCAGTAAAACTATTGAAAATCTTTTCTTTGTACTTTTGTCAGTTAAATAAAGGTTCACATGAATTAACATATCACAGATTTTTGTTTTTATTGCGTTTTGGAAAATATCCCAACTTTTCTGGAAATGGGGTTTGTACCTTCCTATCCCTCCAATACAATGTTTAGCCTTGGGCATTCAACTCCCAACGACAACCATCGTTCAGCCACAATTCAGTGATGGCCACAACATCATACCCGACAACCTGTAAAAGTGCAACAAGATCATCCACCTTATTTCTTATACTCTCTGTCTTGAGATAAAACACTGAGTACTGTATTTGCTTCCTCTTTTGATTTGCATCCTAAAGCACTGATACTCATCCTACTGGCTGCAATTCTGTCCTATCATCTGCCTGCCCTTCCTGACAGTCTGACTGCATG
The DNA here is from genome assembly GCF_030028105.1 of Mobula birostris. Taxonomy (NCBI): domain Eukaryota; kingdom Metazoa; phylum Chordata; class Chondrichthyes; order Myliobatiformes; family Myliobatidae; genus Mobula; species Mobula birostris. The sequence continues at coordinate 45,873,137 of NC_092384.1, forward strand.
CTATCTTTGCTTTTTTACCATCCGTCCTATCCTGAGTCCCTTCATCCCGATTCCCATCCCGCTGCCAAATTAGTTTAAACCCTCTCCAACAGCTCTAACAAACCTGCTCATGAGAATATTGGTTCCCATCAGGTTCAGGTGCAACCCGTCCCTTTTGTACAGGTCATACCTCCCCCAGAAGAGATCCCAGTGATCCAAGAACCTAACCCCAGTTGCTTAGTTGACCTGAGTCACAAAGAAATAATGAAAAGTTGTGCACTGAGTTTCTGTGGGGGGCCAACTACAATTTAAACCAGTTAGGGGATTCAGATAAAGAACAAAGTTTTGTGAAATATCAAAGAAATGCCTTAGGTACTATAACAGAAGCTATTTGCAACAATTAAGGAATAAATAGGTTATTTTGATGCTTCTGATGGTACAGGAAAAACTTATTAATCTACTTTGACATAACATTTAAAGACAAAACATAATTGCCCTGGACACAACATCATTAGGCATTGTTTCAAAACTTTGAATTTGGGGAAAAACTGCACATTCAGCTATTAAACTCCCTTTAAATTTGACAGATTCCAACATGTAACATTGCTTGGAGACTGGAAAGGATAAAAAATTCTACAGCATTGTAAATATTGTCTGGGGTGAATTTTCAATGGCTCACAAAGGAGCCATTGAAGCTCTAGACTGATCTTTACAAGATGTTGTATACAATATTAATGGGAGGTAACACACAAAATGCTGGTGAATGCAGCAGGCCAGGCAGCATCTATAGGAAGCGGTACCATCGACATTTCAGGTCAAGACCCTTCGTCAGGACTAACGGAAAAAAGAGATAGTAAGAGATTTGAAAGTTGGGGGGGGGGGGGAGGAGACCTGAAATGATAGGAGAAGACAGGAAACAGGAGGGGGAGAGATGAAGCCAAGAGCTGGAAAGTTGATTGGCAAAAGGGATACATGGCTGGAGAAGGGAGAGTATCATGGGACGGAAGGCCTTGGAAGAAAGAAAGGGGGAGGGAAGCACCAGAGGAAGATGGAGAACAGCCAGGGAGTTATTGTGAGAGGGAAAGAGAAAGAAAATAAATAGATAGATAGATAGATAGATAGATAGATAGATAGATAGATAGATAGATAGGGATGGGGTAAGAAGGGGAGGAGGGGCATTAACGGAAGTTAGAGAAATCAATGTTCATGCCATCAGGATGGAGGCTACCCAGACGGAATATAAGGTGTTGTTCCTCCAACCTGAGTGTGGCTTCATCTCGACAATAGAGGAGGCCATGGATTGACATATTGGAATGGGAATAGGACGTGGAATTAAAATGTGTGGCCACTGGGAGATCCTGCTTCCTCTGGCAGACAGAGCATAGATGTTCAGCGAAGCACTCTCCCAATCTGCATCAGGTCTCACCAATATATAGGTCTCACCAATATATAGAAGGCCACACCAGCAGCACCGGACACAGTATATCACACCAGCAGACTCACAGGTGAAATGTTGCCTCACCTGGAAGGACTGTCTAGGGCTCTGAATGGTGGTAAGGGAGGAAGTGTAAGGGCAGGTTTAGCATTTGTTCCGCTTACAAGGATAAGTGCCAGGAGGGAGATCAGTGGGAAGGGATGGGGGGGGGGGGGGAGAAATGGACAAGAGAGTCGCATAGGGAGCAATCCCCGCGGAAAGCGGGGGGGGGGGGAGGGAAAGATGTGCTTGGTGGTGTGATCCCTTTGGAGATGGATAATAGGAGGTGTTACTTTAGTGCTAGCATCAAATGCTACCTGTATTTCCACTTGATACCAAAGTAGTTGAAATGAAAGCCTGTACTGAATCAAAGTACATGTACAAACGTTTCTATATCACCATATACAACCTTGAAATTTGTTTTCTTGCAGGCGTGTTCAGTAATTCCAAAGAACATAATAGAATCAATGAAAGACCGCACCCTACAGGGCAGACAAACAACTAATGTGCAAAAGACAACAAACTTTACAAATAAAAAAGAGAAAAACAACAACAACAACAACAATAAATAAATAAATAAATAAGCAAGCAAGCAAGCAATAAATATGGTGAACATGAGATAAAGAATCCTTGAAAGTGAGTCCATAGATTGTGGGAACAGTTCAGTGAAGGGGCAAGTGAAGCTATCAACTCTGGTTCAAGAGTCTGATGGTTGAAGGGTAATAACTGTCCCTGAACTTGGTGGTGAGGGTCCTGTGGCTCCTGTACCTTTTTCCTGATGACAACAAGAAAATAGTATGGCCTGAGCGGTGGGGTCCTCGATGATGGATGCTTCTTTCCTGTGACAGCACTCCATGTAGATATGCTCAATGGTTCGGAGGCTCTTTACCCACGATGGACTGGGCCACAACCACTACTTCTTGTAGGACTTTCTGTTGAAGAGCACTGGTGTTTCCATCTGAAGCAGTGATGCAACCAGTCAAAATAACTCTCCACCACATATCTATAGAAGTTAAAGTTTCAGGTGTCATGCCAAACCTTCAAAAGCTTCTGAGGAAGTAGAAGCACTGTCGCGCTTTCTTCGTAACCACTTATGTGCTGAGCCCAGGGCAGATCCTCTGAGATGATAAAACTGAAAAATTTCAAGTCGTTGATCCTCAACACCTCCGATTGCCCGATGAGGACTGGCTCAGGGACCTCTGGTTTCCTCCTCCTAAAGTCAATAATCAGCTCCTTGGTCTTGCTGACATCGAGTGCGGGGTTTGTTGTTGTGGTGGCACCACTCAGCCAGATTTTCAGTCTCCCTCCTTTATGCTGTTTCATCACTACCTTTGATTTGGCCAACAACAGTGGTGTCGTCAGCAAACTTAAACATGGCATTGAGCTTTAATTAGAAGGCAAGCAGAGCAGGATGTTAAACACAGCCTTGTGATGCATCTGCGCTGATGGAGACTGTAAATACCATGTTGGCCAATATTATAACCCAAGCAACACCATGCATAATAGGTATCTTATAACTGAACACACACACAAACACACACACGTGCACACACACACACACACAAGGATCACTTGCCTTTCATAGGAAATTATTTCATTAATGATGTAAAATGGCTCATATGATTTTTAACGTGAATAAGTATTCTGGTTTTGGCATTGACTAAATGGGCCGAAGGGCCTGATTGTGTGCTGTACTTTTCTTACACTATGGTTAAGTTCAAGTGAAATTCTGCCCAACTGATATTCTCCTTGCTTTAATGATGGCTGAATTCTTCCAACAACAGCATTAAAACTTTTCATAGAGTTGAACTTCATGAAATATCAATGAACACTGCTGTGGGATTTCTCTGATGCAAATATATTGACCAGCAATCCTTTCTGTATCATCTTAAATTAATGTCAAATGATAATTTCAGAGAGATTTTAGACAAAGTTAAATTAAAACAAAAATTGGCGCAAATACCTAGCAGGTCAGGCTGGAGATCACAAACAAGAGGTGTTTTTTTTTGTACTTTTAAACTGGGTGTTAACAGAAATTAAGGTTCAGATCTGAATTAGTTCATTTACCATATTTCTGAAATTCTCCTTCGACTTGCCATTTTAAACACGGACTAACATTACTTTCTGAAAATGCAAAATGATGCATGTTATGGCTGTATGTGAAAAGAATCGATTATCCTTTTTTGTTTATAAATAACTTTGCAATTACTCATAATTAGGCTCATTAGAGACTCCACAAATATTTACAGGGTATTAAGAGAAAAGAGGGGCGTGAAACTAACTGGACTGATAGTTTCTGTTGCAAATGGCTTTCTTCTGTATTAAATATTGTTCAGACATATTTGGATATCCTAGTATATGAATCGCAGTACATTAACAGCCAGGTAAGGCAGAACTAGATAATTGTGTAGGCAAATAGAAAGCTGGCCCTTAACTCTGGAAATTCTCAGCAGGGGCTAGTTACAATTCCACAGGGCTCTGTAGATCACATCTGAACTACAAACGTTTGTACTTAATACAATTTTCACTTTTTTTTAATCTCAGAAAGCGTACATCTGCCTTGTAGGCATCAAAAGGTTTACTACATTGATTCCAGGGAAGAGAAGACTGTTTTAATGAAGGTGGGTTGAATAAAAAGGACCTACATTCTCTGAAGTTTAGAAGGACAAAAGGTGATCAGGACGAAGCACATGAAGTTCTAAGGAAGCTGAAAGGATGACAGCAGTGTGACCACGTCCCTTGATCAGCGAGTCAGGTACAAGGGGTTGTAGTTTTAGGGAACGGGTTTGGCTACTTAGTGACTATCAGGAAGATATGTTTCATATAGACAGTTGTGAAACTTCATGATGGCATCAGAGGGCAACAGATGGGCAATGGCTGGTTTCAGTCAAGTCTGATCTCAATAACCAAGGTCAAAGCAAAACAAGTGGAAAAACAGTCAAGGTTGGATTTGTGGCCCAATTTCACTCAATGTCAAAACAGGTTCAAGGGGTAGTTTGGCTCCTCCTGCTAATTCTTACATTCCAGAGATTCTATGATTCATAACGAGCTGCCGTTTCAAGCTTTTACCTTCCCACAGACTGCTTCTGCAAAGTCCACTGGTGTACACTGTTGTTTATTTCTCAAACTGACTGATGCTCCATTGCACACAAGCAGATGGACAAGAGCTTCATACTGTCCCTTTACAGCCTTATGCAGAGCAGTGTTTCCTTGGTTGTTGGCAACGTTAACAGAGGCGCCGTGCTGAGGATTTGGAAAGTAAATCAACATTAGCACGAGTCGGAGCCAGCACACATTTACATAAACAAGACAAAAAATAAATCTGTCAAATATATCAGTTATTCCTTTACTGCAGGATATAAACAGAAACTATTATACGCAAAATTATAATGCTTAGTTCAACTGCACAGAAACAAGTGAAATTTAAATGGAAAGAGATATTGCAAAGCGGCTGAGAATGTGTTCCATATCTCTACAGGTGATCAGGGAAAGGAACTGAAGAGTATACATCTACTTATAACAAGATAATATCGTTCAAACAAACCCGGCTCTCATTAGTTAAATACCTTTTGCATCCTCAGAATAGAATAAAAACATAAGAATCTGAGCAGTTATTTGGCACCTCATGCCTGTCCAGTCATTCACTGAGATCGTAACTTATCATTTGTCTCACCCCCACTTCCCCTCACGAGCCCTTACCCAAAAATGCCTTTGTTTCGAAAATACTCAGTGATCAAACCACTGTAATCCTACTGGATGAAGAGTTTACTACTCTCTGAATGAAGAAACCTCATCTCACCTCAGTCCTTAAAGGCTGATCCCTAATTTTGAGAGCATGAACCTTGGCTGTAAGTTTTCCAGCCAAGGGCAACATCATTCTACCACCTACTTTATCAAACCCAGTGATAATTTTGTTTCAATGTGATTATCTCCCACTTCTCTGAAATGCAGATAATACGGACCCAGATTCTTAACTGTTCCTCATTAGGATAAACTCCATCACTCCAAGGTTCTGAATGTTGTTTCACTCCCTCTACCCTAGAGGGTTAGAACAGGGGATAAAAAACATGGGGTAAAGGCAGAGGAGAGAAAGGTCTCAGCTTAGAAAGCCAGGAAATGAAATAGGTTTGAATGGTGTTACAGAACAGCAAATGGGCAGAAAATACTGGTTGGAATTGTACAGTATGTGTGTCACACAGTCCGGCCCTGTAGCTCAGAAGGGTAGGGAAAGGAAGAAGAGGGTAGTAGTAATAGGGGACTCGATAGTAAGGGGGTCAGATAGGTGATCCTGTGGATGCAGTCCAGAGACCCGGATGGTAGTTTGCCTCCCTGGTGCCAGGGTCCGGGATATTTCTGATCGCGTCCAAGATATCCTGAAGTGGGAGGGTGAGGAGCCAGAGGCCGTGGTACATATAGGTACCAATGACATAGGTAGGAAAGGGAAGGGGCTCTGAAAGGAGAATATAGGGAGTTAGGAAGGGAGTTGAGATAAAGGACCGCAAAGGTAGTAATCTCAGGATTACTGCCTGTGCTACGCGACAGTAAGAGTAGGAATGCAATGAGGTGGAGGATAAATGCGTGGCTGAGGGATTGGAGCAGGGGGCAGGGATTCAAGTTTTTGGATCATTGGGACCCCTTTTGGCGCAGGCGTGACCTGTACAAAAAGGGGAGATTTGCGAGGTCTACTGAGGTGACTTTAAACTAGAACGGTTAGGGGGTGGGAATCAAATTAAAGAGACTAGGAGAGAGGAGGTTAGTTCACAACAGAGGGATGGGAACAAGTGCAGAGAGACAGAGGGGTCTAAATTGAGGGTAGAAGCAAAAAGTAGTAATCTGAAAAGTAAACATGGCAGGCCAGCAAATCCAGGGCAAAAATCAAAAAGGGCCACTTTTCAAAGTAATTGTATAAGGGCCAAGAGTGTTGTAAAAACGTGCCTGAAGGCTTTGTGTGTCAATGCAAAGAGCATTCATAATAAGGTGGATAAATTAAAAGTGCAGATTGTTATTAATGAATATGATATAGTTGGGATCACAGAGACATGGCTCCAGGGTGACCAAGGATGGGAGCTCAACATTCAGGGATATTCAATATTCAGGAGGGATAGACATGAAAGAAAAGGAGGTGGGGTAGCATTGCTGGTTAGAGAGGAGATTAACGCAATAGAAAGGAAGGACATTAGCCGGGAGGATGTGGAATCGATATGGGTAGAGCTGCATAACACCAAGGGGCAGAAAACGCTGGTGGGAGTTGTGTACAGGCCACCTAACAGTAGTAGTGAGGTTGGGGATGGCATTAAACAGGAAATTAGAAATGTGTTCAATAAAGGAACAGCAGTTATAATGGGTGACTTCAATCTACAAATAGATTGGGTGAACCAAATTGGTAAGGGTGCTGAGGAAGAGGATTTCTTGGAATGTATACAGGATGGTTTTTTTTTTGAACCAACATGTCAAGGAAGCAACTAGACAGCAGGCCGTTCAAGACTGGCTATTGAGCAATGAGGAAGGGTTAATTAGCAATCTTATCGTGAGAGGCCCCTTGGGTAAGAGTGACCATAATATGGTGGAATTCTTCATTAAGATGGAGAGTGACATAGTTAATTCAGAAACAAAGGTTCTGAACTTAAAGAGGGGTAACTTTGAAGGTATGAGACATGAATTAGCTAAGATAGACTGGCAAATGATACTTAAAGGGTTGATGGTGGATATGCAATGGCAAGCATTTAAAGATCGCATGGATGAACTACAACAATTGTTCATCCCAGTTTGGCAAAAGAATAAACCAGGGAAGGTAGTGCACCCGTGGCTGACAAGGGAAATTAGGGATAGTGTCAATTCCAAAGAAGAAACATACAAATTAGCCAGAAAAACCGGCTCACCTGAGGACTGGGAGAAATTCAGAGTCCAGCAGAGGAGGACAAAGGGCTTAATTAGGAAAGGGAAAAGAGATTATTAGAGAAAACTGGCAGGGAACATAAAAACTGACTGTATAAGCTTTTATAGATACGTGAACAGAAAAAGATTGCTTAAGACAAATGTAGGTCCCTTAGTCAGAAACAGGTGAATTGATCATCGGGAACAAGGACATGGCAGACCAATTGAATAACTACTTTGGTTCTGTCTTCACTAAGGAGGACATAAATAATCTTCTGGAAATAGTAGGGGACAGAGGGTCTAGTGAGATGGAGGAACTGAGGGAAATACATGTTAGTAGGGAAGTGGTGTTAGGTAAATTGAAGGGATTAAAGGCAGATAAATCCCCAGGGCCAGCTGGTTTGCATCCCAGAGTGCTTAAGGAAGTAGCCCAAGAAATAGTAGATGCATTAGTGATAATTTTTCAAAACTCTTTAGATTCTGGACTAGTTCCTGAGGATTAGAGGGCGGCTAATGTAACCCCACTTTTTAAAAAAGGAGGGAGAGAGAAACCAGGGAATTATAGACCGGTTAGCCTAACATCGGTGGTGGGGAAAATGCTAGAGTCAGTTATCAAAGATGTGATAACAGCACATTTGGAAAGCGGTGAAATCATCGGACAAAGTCAGCATGGATTTGTGAAAGGAACATCATGTGTGACGAATCTCATAGAATTTTTTGAGGATGTAACTAGTAGAGTGGATAGGGGAGAACCAGTGGATGTGGTATATTTGGATTTTCAAAAGGCTTTTGACAAGGTCCCACACAGGAGATTAGTGTGTAAACTTAAAGCACACGGTATTGGGGGTAAGGTATTGATGTGGATAGAGAATTGGTTGGCAGACAGGAAGCAAAGAGTGGGAATAAACGGGACCTTTTCAGAATGGCAGGCAGTGATTAGTGGGGTACCGCAAGGCTCGGTGCTGGGACCCCAGTTGTTTACAATATATGTTAATGACTTAGATGAGGGAATTAAATGCAGCATCTCCAAGTTTACGGATGACACGAAGCTGAGCGGCAGTGTTAGCTGTGAGGAGGATGCTAAGAGGATGCAGGGTGACTTGGATAGGTTAGGTGAGTGGGCAAATTCATGGCAGATGCAATTTAATGTGGATAAATGTGAGGTAATCCACTTTGGTGGCAAAAACAGGAAAACAGATTATTATCTGAATGGTGGCCGATCAGGAAAAGGGGAAGCGCAACGAGACCTGGATGTCATTATACACCAGTCATTGAAAGTGGGCATGCAGGTACAGCAGGCGGTGAAAAAGGCGAATGGTATGCTGGCATTCATAGCAAGAGGATTCGAGTACAGGAGCAGGGAGGTTCTACTGCAGTTGTACAAGGCCTTGGTGAGACCACACCTGGAGTATTGTGTGCAGTTTTGGTCCCCTAATCTGAGGAAAGACATTCTTGCCATAGAGGGAGTACAAAGAAGGTTCACCAGATTGATTCCTGGGATGGCAGGACTTTCATATGATGAAAGACTTGATCAGCTAGGCTGATACTCGTTGGAACTTAGAAGATTGAGGGGGGATCTTACTGAAATGTATAAAATCCTAAAGGGATTGGACAAGCTAGATGCAGGAAGATTGTTCCTGATGTTGGGGAAGTCCAGAACGAGGGGTCACAGTTTGAGGATAAAGGGGAAGCCTTTTAGGACTGAGATGAGGAAAAAACTTCTTCGCACAGGAATTCTGTGGAATTCTCTGCCACAGGAAACATTTGAGGCCAGTTCATTGGCTATATTTAAGAGGGAGTTAGATATGGCCCTTGTGGCTAAAGGGATCAGGGGGTATGGAAAGAAGGCAGGTACGGGGTTCTGAGTTGGATGATCAGCCATGATCATACTGAATGGTGGTGCAGGCTCGATGGGCCGAATGGCCTACTCCTGCACCTATTTTCTATGTTTCTATGTACATGCCCTCAAACAGTAATGGTAATTAGTATAAAACAATATTCTGAGAAACCTTAATCTACATATATAGTGTTGACCTGCTGAATATTTTCTGTATTTTCTGTTACAATTACAAAGTGATAGGTGTGTTTAGACCTAATATAACATAATTAAAACAAATTAATTGATTATTCAATTGTCAAGGGACCCTTAGAAAGAAATAACCATAATATGGTGGAGTTGTATGCAAAAATTGTAAGTGGTTACATTGAATTTGAAATAAGGTTCTTAAATTGGAATAAAGGCATGAAGCATGAGCCACATATGATAGACAGGAAAATAACATTAAAAGGCAAGATACTAAAACAGCAATCGCCACCATTCTAAGAACCTCTTCAGATTCCCACATATTGAAAGACAGCATATCCAGTCCCACAATTCAAGAAAGGCAAGAGAGGAAATGGAACCATAGATCTGTTAATCTGAAATTAGCAATACAAAAACCATCGGGGGTGCTCTTTGCATATAGAGCCATATATTAAATCCATCTGAGGGATAAACAAGTGCTGAGAACTTTTGCTGGACAGAGCTCCCTCTGTATTTGCACTGTACTGACACACTAGATTGTGCTCAAGTCTCTGGAGCAGGATTTGAGATACAACCTTCTTACCTAGTGAATGCTAGCAAAAATATCAAACTGTACAAATAAATTAGTATGCTTTAACCCTGGAGTTTAAAGTGCTAGAGAAAAAAAAGACAAAAATCAGACTTCACCAGAATTAGAAGCAACATCTTAACTATAAAAACAAAATCGACAAAGTGATGTTCCTACCTCCAGCAGCAACTCAGCTATTTCCAGATAGCCTCCAAGGCAAGCATGCAGCAATGGTGTATTACCATACAAATCTTTCTTATTCAATTTTGCATTATAATTCAGCAAGTATTTTACTATCTGTTTAAAACAAAATAAAAAGTTCTTAGATTAAAATATTTAAATGGTAGCCCCATAAGAAAAAAAGAATTGTCAAATGAAATAGGTCCTAAAAGGCAAGACTTAATGGGATTTCAGTTAGAGGACAAAGGACAAAGGGGATTCTAAACTTCATACATGCGCTATTTAGTGTGAAAGAATGACGTCTGCACAAGACAATAACAGGTCACAATGTGAGTATTACATGCTAATCTGCCCATCTCGGTACAAGCAAATTGGAATGCAGTTAAAAACTACAGCAAACTAATTCCAAATGTTAGTGGCTACAGAAGTTTATAGTTTTACTGCTTTCAAAAGTCAGGACTTTCTGTCCATTGAATAAGGGAAAATTAAAGTAAAATCTTATAAATTATTTCCAAAATTAAGCATTTGGAGATGGTAAGATTTGAAAGAAAGGAACAGATCACTCAGCCTGATATGTGCTAGTACTCACCATCTACTCACAATGACTCCACTGACAAACATCAGGCAATCATCTCCCAAACTGTCATAGATCTCATTACATCAGGAGATCTCCCCTCCACAGGCTCTAACCTGCTAGTGTTACAACCCTGCACTTCCCATTTCTATTCCTTACCCAGGATCCACAAACAGGACTGTCCTAGTAGACCCAATGTTTCTGCTTGCTCTTGCTTCACTGAACACTTCTTAGGTCAGACCTCCACACCATCCTGCATTGCCTTCTCCATTCCCTTCCCATCTATGTCCGGACAAGTCGTACGTTATCTGCCATTTGGACAACTTCAAATTCTCTGGCCCCCATTGTGGCATCTTCAGTATGGATGTTCAGTCTTTTTACAGGCCCACCCCCATCAGAAAGGCATAAAATCCCTCCACTTCTTTCTACAACAAAGATCCACCCAGTTCCCCTCAACCAATACTCACATCTACCTGGCTGAACTTGTTCTTACCTGAAATAACAACTTCTCTTTTGTCAATTCTCATTTTCTATAAATCAAAGGTAAGGCCACAGACATTCACGTAGGGCCCAGGTATATACTGGTGATATGGAAAGCCCATTTCACACCAGTTCTGATACCACTCCGGCTCCTTCTCCATTACACCGACAACTGAATTGGTGCTGCTTCCTGCACACCTGCAGAACTCAATCTCATCACCTATGCCGCTGACTTTCACCCTGATCTTAAATTCACATGGAAGATTTAGGACACTTTTCTCTCTTTTCTTGATCTTTCAGTCTGCATCTTAGGAAACAAACTCTCCACTGATACTTGCCATAAATCTACCAAGTCCCACAGCTACTTAAACTTCATCTCTCTGGTACTAAAAAAAAAAGACAACCCTGTCTCTTGTAAGGATGCCATACTTTTTCTCCCTGTTTCTCCATCTCTGCACATCATCCTTAATCATTCTGTCAAGTACAATGAGAAGCCATCACCTGCAACATCTTCTGCTCCCCATCCCTTTCCCCCTTCTGAAGGGACGACTCCCTCCATGACTCCCCAGTCCACTCAATCCTCCACTCCCACTCCCCTTACCCGTTGCATTTTCTCCTGCCACCACAGTAAATGTACACTTGTCCTTACACCCCTTCCCTCACCACCATCCCAGGACCTAAAGGGTCCTTCCAAATGAGACAAAGGTCATCTGCATCTCTCCCAACCTTGTCTACTGCTTTCGGTGCTCAACATTGGGAACATCAAGCAGAAACTCCGCGACTGTTTCATAGAGCACCTATGCTCAGTCTGTAATAGCCATCACGAGCTCCCAGTTGCTGACCATTTCAACTCCCCTCCCCACTGCCACACTGATCTGCCTATCTTTGGCCTTCTCTACTGCCAGGATGAAGACCAACACAAATTGGAGGAGCAACATTTAATACTCTACCTGTTTTTTTTTAACACATAGAAAGTGGTGGGTGGATGAAACACATTGCCAGGGGTGCTGGTGGAGGGAGATACAATAGGGACATTGAAGAGACTCTCAATATAGGCACATGGCTGTAAGAAAAATGGAGGATTCAGGGGAGAGGAGGATTAAGTTGATCTTAGAGTAGGTTAAAATGCTGGCACATCATGGGCTGAAGAGCCTATACTGTGCTGTGCCATATTGTGCTATGTTTACCATTCTCTCACGGAGGGAGTAGTCCCTGCGGAAGGCAGAAAGGGACGGGACGGGGAGCAGAAGATGTTGGTGGTGATGTCTTCTCATTGCAGTGGATGGCTTGATGCGGGATTGGCCCAAAACATCAACAATTCCTTTCCTCTCACAGATGCTGCGTGACACACTGAGGTTATGAATCACATTAGTATGGTCATTGTCAATATCTACGAAGGAGGAAGGTGTCTACAATCTTAGAGCAGGATAACAAGATCCAAGGGTAATTCGTGGATCCTGCTGCAACACGGGATCACTTCTGATGATCCATTTGATGTGCAGTAGGTTCAAAAGATATGCACTTTTTTTTGGGTTAAACTCCACTGGAATAATAACCTAACGAAGAATTTCTCCAGGAAAAATGAAATTAAACATGAGGCAACTATTAATTAACTACACACACCTGCTACATAATTGTATTTGAATGTTAATGAATTATTTTACACTATATGGTAAGTACATACAATAATTATATTATAGTAATTATTGATGTGTTGATACAATGAGATGAAATATTAATAGTAATTTTACACATAGTAATTGCATTTGACAGTTAATGAGGTGAATTTTTCCCCACTACATGGTAGAGACAGCCTTAAGGAGCATCAATATGCACACTTGAATGCCAATATATAAAATGCTATGAGGTTAATATAGACAGATAGTTGATTATCAACCTCCAAACAAAGAAATTTATCCTCATTCGGTCCTAATTACCCAGTCCCTCCTTTTGAGATTGTAAGCTCTAATTCTGGAATCCTTGGCCAGGGCGAAAGTGCTCTCCATATCTACTTTAGACCCCTGAAGGAACTTTGCAGGTTTCAATGAGATTGACTCACAATTCGCCAAATGCTGGAGAAGAGGCCAAATTTACTTCATTACACTTCTAATAACAGGCCCGTCATCCCAGAAAACAGACTGGTGAGTCTTTTCTGGAACAAATATTATCTTTTTCAGGCACTGAAATGTTAACTATACACGATACTCCAGCTGCAATCTGAGTAGCATCATTTTATGACCCCCTTCAAACCTGTTCTGCATGTCATCACAATTGTGGCTAATCCTCATATCATGACAATGCTCCTTTCAAAATGCATTGCTCTATGTATCCTTACGAAAGACTGTTACAATTTGTAACTTAGGCTACGTCCACACCACGCCAGATAATTTTGAAAATGAAGCTTTTTCTCTTCGTTTTGACCTTCCGTCCACACTGAAACGGCGTTTTCATCCCCCGAAAACAGATTTTCAGAAACGGTCTCCAGAGTGAATAAATCTGAAAACGCCTAATATCCATTGCAGTGTGTACGGGGTAACCAGAGCTTTTTAAAACCGCTGTCATGACGTGCCGGAACAGATGGCGACAGCACGGCATTTCATTGTTTTATTATTATTATTATTACTACTTTATTGTCGCCAAATAATTGATACTAGAGCGTACAATCATCACAGTGATATTTGATTCTGCGCTTTGTAGAAGCTAACAATTTCAGAACAGAAGGCAACGAGACTGAAGCCAGAAGTTAGAAATGTACTTACCAAATACTTTGACCCATAGCTTACTGAATAAATAAGTATACTCACTTTGCCCTGTTTTCTGTTCTTGCTTGTATGAAGGTGGTTTACCTATTTATGCAAGTACTTCCTAGGCAATAGATGTCTAACAGCCTAATGTAACATTGTATGGAAATACAAGATAACACTGATGCAGACATGTTTTATACATTTAACAAGGTGCTTTATTAATGCAACAGAGTTAGTCAGTTTTTCAATGTTCGTCATCAGCCGGGTCATACTGTCCATGAACTCCCTGTCAGTTGCCTCCATACACTCCAGTATTTGTTTTTGTTTTAGTTTTAAGTCCTCCTGCGCGAGAGCCAAGAGCAATTCCCTTTAAGTTTTTCTACTCTGTAATTGGACAAACGCGCACTAAGTATACCGTTTCCTCTTTGCTTGTTTTCTGTGTGTCCTGTGCATGCCCAGTAGAGGAGATGCGCCCAAATATCCGTCTAATGTGGACAGAGATATTTTGAAAAATGCTTAGTGCGGACGCCTGTCGTTTTTACTCGAAACCGGCGTTTTCAAAATTATCCAGCGTAGTGTGGACGTAGCCTTACTATTATTTCCCTATTCTGGATTTAACTAATTTATTACTAAGTTTATTCTATGTTAATAAACCTCTACCAACCCACAAATACTATCCACTGTACCTCTTCCTATAGATGCTGCCTGGCCTGCTGCATTCCACTAGTATTTTGTGGGAGTTCCACAAATACTATTTTTGGAATATTCCAGGCCTCTTCTTTCAACTTAATACCAGCCATTTTTCTTCTGTTAACAATGGGTGAGCCATGGTTGGACAGTTTTCCTTTTTTAAAAAAAATTATTTGGGGAAATTTGCACTAGCGCAAAATTCAGAATTATTTTTTAAAATGCTCCTCAACCACTGTAATTTTAATATAATTCCCTAAATGAAGATAGCCTTCTAACCTATATATCAATATAATTGGTTCAACTTAAGATCGTAATTTTATTTTTAATTACAATGCTCTCAAACTCAAAGAATAATTCCCTTAATCTAAAATCATTCTTCCCTAGTGGGTCCCCCTATTAAGTACTAATTAACTAATTCAGACCATTTTCTTGTACAGTATTAGATGTGAAATAAACTGGCCATGATCATTACCTCAATGTATTGTATTTGTTCCAGCTATTGATTCTACTTGTATTTCCCTGATCTCAAACCTTATAGAATGAGTAGGATCACAGTGGGAACCCCTTATTTGGAGTTCTGACCTTGGCAACCCTGAGAATATAGCCAGCAAATGTAAAACACTTTTTCTTAGATACAAAAGCAAAGTATGTACAACTCCAAGGCCCAGGAGTACTATTTTTTAAAGAATAATCATTGTCAGGAAACTGAAGTCCAGTATAATGCACATACAATATAAGACTAATTTTCTTTCCTTACCTGTAGGTCACTGTGCTGACAAGCCAGGTGGAGTGGGGTTGAATTATTGGAATTTTTCGTGTTTACATTGGCACCGTGGCGCAGCAGTAGTGAAACCAACTCAAAGTGCCCGTGCAGAGCTGCCACATGTAATGGAGTAAATCCATCCTGGTTGGCAGAATTCACACTCAATCCATTTGTAGTAATACTGGAAAGTTTCTATAGAAATTACAATAATGATTAGGCTGAAGATTAACACGGTGCACAGCAGTCCTCAGTTGTAACATAAGCTGTATTACAATACTAGTTCCAAAAGAGGTAGAGCACATTAAATAAGATATAATAAATTATGATTATTTATTCCAAGGTTGATATTACAGTTGCTAAAATAGCCACATACACATTTTCTTTAATTTCAAGTGTAGAAAGCTTCATTGACCTTAGTAGAGAAAGGTTCTTGGACCATAAGACACAGGAGCAAAATTAGGCCAGACAGCCCATCAAGTCTGCTCCCCATTCCATCATGACTAATTTATTAACCCTCTTAACACCATTCTCCTGCCTTCTGCCCGTAACATTTGACCCTATCAATCTCCATTTTAAATATACTCAAATGACTTGGCTTCCACAGCCATCCATGACAATGAATTCCAGATTCACCACACTCTGGCTAAACAAATCCCTTCTCGTCTCTCTTCTAATAGACATTCTTCTATTCAGAGGCTATGCCTCCTGGTCTGAGACACACCCACTATCAGAAACATCCTCCCCACATCCACTCTATCTAGACCTTTCAATTTTCGATTGGTTTCAATAAGATTCCCCATCATTCTTCTAAACTCCAGCCTCAGAGTCATAAAGTGCTCCTCATATGTTAACTCATTCCCAGAATCATTCTTGTGAACCTCCTCTGGACCCTCTCCAATGCCAGTATATCTTTTCTTAGATAAAGAGCCCGAAACTGCTCACAGTATTCCAAGTGTGGTCTGACTGATGCCTTATAAAGTCTCAGCATCACAACCTTGCCCATATAGTCTAGTCGTTTGGAAATGATCGCTAACATTGCATTTGCCTTCCTTACCATCACTCAACCTGCAAATTAACCTTTAGGGAATCCTGCACGAGGACTCCCAAATCCCTTTGTGCCTCTGATTTCCGAGTTTTCTCCCCATTTAGAAAATATTTTACATCTATATTCCTCCTAAAGTGCATGACCATATACTTCTCTACACTATTTTCCATCTGCCAATTCCTTGCCCACTCAGCCAATCTGTCCAAGTCCCTCTGCAGGCTCCCTGCTTCCTCAACACTACCTGCCCCTTCACCTATCTTTGTATCGTCTGCAACCCTGCCACAAAGACATCAATTCCGTCATACATATTGTTAACATATAACATGAACAGAAGTGGTCCTAATACCAACCCCTATGGAACACCAAGAGTCACCAGCAGCCAAACAGAACAGGCCTCCTTTAATCTGACTCTTTGCCTCCTGCCAGTCAACCAATATTCTAGCATCTTTCCTCTGATAGCTTGGGTTCTTATCTTGTCAAGCAGCCTCATGTGCAGCACCTTGTCAAAGGCCTACTGAAATCCAAGTAAACAACATCCACTATCTCTTTGTCTATCCTGCCTCTTACTTTCTCAAAGAATTCCAACAGATTACTCAAGCAAGATTTCCCCTGAAGGAAATCTACTTCATCTCATAGAAACAGCACTCTAATGCCTGAGCTACCATTCTGCCTACACCTGTTATGCCTCTAACTTCTCAAACTTAAGTTCTAGCCCATGCCTGTTCTCACCCCTTAGCCTGTTGAGCCAAAAGCTGACCACTCAAACACTGGTCCATTCACACGATGGCCGCTTGACTCACACCTCCCTTCTATTTTTTATTGGCCCCTTGCTAGGTTGCGATTAACCCAGGCAACCTCCCACTCTGCAGCAAATCCCAAAAGGCGCCGCTCATTATATAAAAACTGGCACGTAAAGTCTACAATGAACTGTCTCCAACTCACTCCGCAATTTTCGCTTCGCAGACAAGTCCTGACAGGTCCTGGTTGCTTTTTAAAACTGGCAGGTAAAGACCACATGGAACTGTGTCCAACTCATTCTGTGATCTCCTGTTTGGTAAACAAGTCCCAATAGGACCCCTCACTTTTTAAAACCCTCGGTTAAATATTACCTACAGTTTTGGAGTATATCTCAGTTGCTGTGATTATTGTTGTAGGAACTACAACCTTGCACCAATAAACTGCTAGCAACAGGTAAAGCTACAACAATACCTTCTGTGCAGGTTCACACTTTGGACACCGACACAAAGGGTGGCAGAATTCCGGTTTCAACACAAGTCCATCTTCCTCCTCTAAATCTTCATCCACCCATTCTAACAGATATCGTACCTGCAGAATATAACACAGTGGAAAGTTATACTGCACGCAGAAGGGATAGCATACTGGATGAAAAATGTATTAATTAAAACAAAAACTTCATGCCATCTTAAGTTTCTTTGCCCAAGTAATTAATCTGATCAGCCATTCTAGTCAGCCATCCCCATTGTTCTTCCTTTCCACACCTTGTGGCACATTAGGCAGAACCTTGCTGTTTCTTTAGCAATTGTCTGTCTTTTTTTTACATGGCCAAGTTGCTAGCACAATGCTCAACCCAGCATGGATGGAAAACATGCAAATAGCCGACTAGATTCGAACCCAAGACCACTGAGCTCAAAGTTTGGTGCTGATGCCACTAAAGCACCAGTCAGCTTAAGCCATCCCCACCCCCTCTATCTACTACCTCAGTCACTGCACTGCATACACCTTAAACTGTTTTTATAATGCTGTTTACAGTGTAAATACATGATGGTATTTATGAACATTTTATTCCATATCCATATTTTAATCTCCAAGTTGATTTTTATGCAATCCTTTATTTTTATAATATTTGAATGTTGTTTTTTGTTGCATGTCATGCCAACACACCACAGAAAATTCCTGACACATGTAAATGTATATGGCGAATAAAGTTAATCCTTGTAATTTTTCTCAGGAGGAAAATAATCTCCCAAACAGAAAAATGAACATTTGTTCTATATTTGTTTGATGCAAGTACCTATACTGAACATTTGCAACTAGCTGCATGTAAACAGGCATTCATAAAATGTATTTAATTTGTATGAAGTATAAGGGGTATTCAACACGAAAGCTGCTATATATTCTTGGTAACCTACATTCTAAGGACGTGCTACAATGCTTACACTTGTAAACTACTTAATTTTTTGCTCATTTTTCTTTCAAAGAATCAACAAGTGGCATCTGTGTAATTGTACAAAATTGTACATCTCATGATATGTTTATTTTTCTCTGTGATACTACGTTATCTGTGTAATGAGCTACAAGGAAGAACCAATTCCAAAACCTTTAAAGAATTAAGAAAATTTACAGTTCGTCATCTTATTCATCTGAGTCCTTTAAATCACAGTAATCAAAACTGATGCTTGATGCTATGCAGATGCTTGAGTTTTTCATAGGAGCTTCTAAAAGTAAATCATTGCAACACACACAGAACTGTAAAGTGAATCATTAGTCGCTGAACTCACACAAAAAAATCTTGTTAGTTTCAGAAATGGGGGGAAATGATAGTAAATTAATTATTCAAGAACCTATTTTCAATTTTTGTAAAGTTCTATCTCAAACTCCCTGAAGATGGTGATGAAAAGCCTTCATAAACTTCTTTATCCTTTGTAAAATTGGAATCCCATCATGTCGTTGGATGGAAAGTTCTGGAATTTGGACACCAGAACGATGAAGAGCTTTATATTTCCAACTTATCCAATACATCTCACGCCCACAGCATTGTTAGTAGAGATCACAGGTTTAAGAGGTACTTTAGTAGCTCCTTGGGCAGTTTTGTATTTGGTATGCACTGATGAAGGACGCAAGCATTTAAGGTGGTAGATGGAATGCCAGCTCAGATGGGTTGGTTTAATTAGGGAACATTAAGTGTTACTGCTGTTGGACTATACATATTCTGGTATGTGAAGGGCTTTCCATCACACAATTGACTTGTTCCTCTTGGATGGCAGAAAGACAAGTTATTTGCTGCTGGAAACTCATCTTGATCACTCTTGTAGCCACAGTATTTAGGCCCAGCTAGGTTTGTAGTTTTGCAAGAGGTTGGACTTTGGGCTGCGTTATCGAATTTGGAAATGCTACGTCTGGAGCAGTCTGTTGTATGGAGTCGAATCATGGACCTTATGCAAGGAAGCGCAACGACAACTGGAGGCATTTGAAATGTGGTGTTTAAGGAGAATGCAGAAAATTAGATGGGCGATGAAGGTCAGTAATATGGAAGTGTTGAAGAGAGTGAGGAGAGAAAAGGAGTTACTGAAGAATGTACACAAAAGGAAGCTGGAATATGCCAGGCACTTGTCAAGAGGTGGTGGACTGCAGAAATTGTAATTGGAAGGGATGAGAGAAGGAAGGAGGGAAAGAGGAAGGCAGCAAACCACTTGGTATGATAATGTGAGGCAATGGCCTGGGTTGAGTTATGCCGAGGCCAGAAAAAGAGCGCAAGATCGAAGAAGATGGAGGTGCATAGCCGCCAACCCCAGATTCGGGACGGCACCCACTGACTGACTGACTGAGGTTTGTAGTTAACGTGAAGCTCCAAGATAGGGATACAACAGTTGTAATCCATTTAAGTGGCAAGGTGCCATTGTTACACTCTTTGGCTTGGCATTTGGCTAGTGCGTATAAAACATTATTTTTCAGATCATGCCCAAAAGATCTTGGAACATACAGCTTTATCTGAAAACTTGCACATGTATAGCCAACAGTAAACATCCCCACTTTTAGCCTCACAGATAGAATGAAGCATATGGTTGAAGCAGCTGAAGACAGCTGGGCCTTGGACATTGCTCTAAGAAACTTCTGCAATCGTCCTGGGACTGAGAAAACGGACTACCAAATAAAGAATTACCGAAATGCAAGGTGTTACTCTGGTGTCTGGTTAGTGACACTAGAATAAAAAGCAGCAAACTTCTGAATAGCCTATCTGGTGATACTGTCATAAATCCAATCTTGGTCAAGATGGCTCCTGCATACAATGCTCCCATGGTTGGCATCTTCTGGATAGACCACAAAACCACTTATTTCACGTCTTTTATGTCTTTCACGTCTGTTTTTCATCTTGAATGTGTTCTGCAATTGTTGGAGCCTGTGATTTGCAATTTGGAGATCGTTTGTGTGATCCAATGCTTTACTGTCTCCAAGAGGATTCTGTGAGGCAACGAGTGCAGGCCTCATGGCCAGAAGGCTTCAAGGGTGCAAGCCGATATTTAACTCCATTTTCCCCATTAAAGTGATGAGGGAGATTGAAACATCGAGGCTAATACGGACAGTGAGTGCTAGCTGCCTGCTTTTTGATCGCGGCTGGGATCGCTCTGCTGCCGGAGAGGGGAGACTGTGTGGCCTGCTGCTCTGCCCAGAGAACGTTACCAAGCTTTTTTGCAGTTATGGATATGGATATGGTTATGGTTTTTGGACTATGGACATTTTTTTTTAGTCTTACAGTTCTTTTAATATTCTGTTTTTCTCGGCCATTCTTTCTCGTTTTTTTGTGCAGAGGAGGGGAATTTGGATCTGATGTTCTTGTGGCATTTTGTGCAGGGGAGGGGGAGTTGATGATCATGCTATTTTCTTGGTTTTGTGGCTATCTGGCGAAGAAGAATCTCAGAGTTGTATACTGTGGTAATAAACAAACCTCTGACTCCTCCGAATTTCTTTTGTTTTTCATAATGATTTGACCAGTTTACACAGAATAAAATCATAAATCCGATCATAATCAAATAAAAAGCAGAATATCTAATGCAATCATGTTGCATTCTTAACCATTTTATATGATCTTTCTCTATGACATTTTATGCTAATACAACAGATTCCTCACTCAGAGCCTACACGACTGATCCAGATTCTCAAGCATCTGTAACACAAGAATAAAATATTATCCAACCAACAGTCAATCTAAGCTACTGCCCTTCTGCTACAGCAGAAAAAGACCAAGCGGATTAAACGTTAATTGATCTGACCTAATGCTGATGAATTTTCAATTAGTTTATGGAAGGACAGTGATTAGCGGTTGACCGAGGCTAAGTTCTACAGAAATCGTAAATTGGTTTAGAATGTAGTAGTTTTTTCATTTCTGTATTGTAATACCATTTCTTGTACTTTCAGACCTCTGCCCCAACCAACTACTTAGTTTGGCTGTACTGATTTAAGGGAGGTTTTTCTTTGGGTCTGTGCTAATGCTTGCAAAGATACTTACCTTAGAAAAAACAATTACTGCACATTGTGCATCTGCACCACTAGAGGGAATTCCATGCCAGTATAAGTTTGCATTATTTAGCTTCAAGTGCATTATTTAATTTGTAAACAGATTTGCACAAAGGGTCTGTTTACATTTTACATTTCTGAAAGGATACTGGAACGTGGTCACTTTGGTGAACTATACATTAGGGAGGGAAGCAACTTCCAACTTGGACATGCCAAGATATAAATGGACCATGTAAAGCACCACGTTTCCTATCACACTAAATTCAATTCCTTAATCAGTGATTTACCATGACTGCAAAACCAGAGAGTTTAAATTTCCGGATATTTGCTTCTGCTTATTAAAACTGATGGAATAAAAATGTGTACAAATATAACCTACAAAACATGGCTTAACAGTATAAATGTTTAAGTTAAGCTAGTTGCATGGATTGACTATGTAACTCCTATAAAGTTAAATGTTGTAAAACAAAAGCATTAATACCAAGTCAAAACTAACAATTTTCCAAGTTGCTAACATCTACCCTTGCTCAAAGGTGTAAGCCTGTTACGTTAATTATAGGACAGAGGAGCGGGAGGATACAGAGTTGTCTTTCATTAAATTGTAATTAACTTCTCTCTGATCAGCCAATACCATTCTTCCCCCTACCCCAGTTTAAACTCCAAATGATTACCTTAAAGCGGATACCTTAGATCATGGCTTGGTTAATACAGGCCTGAGCCATGTTACGTCGGATACCTGCTGTTCTTATTCTAAACTGAGATAGCTAGTAATTGTAACTAACGGGAACCAACCATTCAAGCAACAGTGGGTTACCCTTCACTAGACTCTACTTAGAGACTGGAATAAACTAAATTATCTGCTTATATTCACATTATTCTCACATGACATGAGTGATTATACTCGGTGATACACGAGACAATTATGAAATTAATAACAAATAAGTAAATTAAATAATTTTAATAACCCACATCAGGCTGACAACCCAAAATTTCAGAGTGCTATTCATTAAGATTAAAAAATGTAAATTTTAAGTTTCTGAAGAACGGTACAATGGAAATTGTGCTCCATTAGCCTAACTACATTGAATTTATGTTTGAATTCCCCGATATTTTCAGAAATAGGATTGGTAAAGAACAACATAATAAGAGAACAGATGTTTCTAACGTACTGCCTAGAATTTCCACGATGTCCAGCAGCCGTTGTCTGGCCGTGGCCTTGCTGTCACTGGCTTCACTGCAAACTTTTACTGCACCAGAAGCTTGACAAGGTGGTTGATAATGTGCCACCCTATTCAGAGGGGATTCAGATGGCCTGATTGGGTTATGCTGTGGCTGGGAGAACCAAGTGAAGAGGAGCCTGCTGGCAACAGGTGG
Organism: Mobula birostris; assembly: GCF_030028105.1. Lineage (NCBI taxonomy): Eukaryota > Metazoa > Chordata > Chondrichthyes > Myliobatiformes > Myliobatidae > Mobula > Mobula birostris. The sequence goes on from NC_092384.1 coordinate 45,896,158, forward strand.
TCACCAAGGAAGCAGTAAGAAACTCAAAGGCCAGCACTCATAGTCTTGCAGAATAGAGATAGGGATGGCAGTTGGTGATGAAATATCAGGAACATGAGGAATTGCTTGGGAGGAGGAAGGTCATTCTAGGAATGTGTCTATAGTGATGGATATTCAGGGAGGACTAGATTTAGAGGTGAGGAGATGCTGATTAAAAAGATCATTTTGTTTCAGATGATCCTGTAACAACGTGGTCTAATTCCCCTGCAATGCTCCAAAAGGAACGTTGCAATGAAAATTGTATCATGCTGTGCAACTTAACCAACACAACACTGCCAATGCATCTAGGTTTAATCAAGATTTGACAAGCTACAAATGGACAAAATAATGGAAAAAAAGGATTATTTTTAAGGAATTGTGTCACTACTCTCAGGTAAGAGATGCAGTTCACTAACAGAATACTTGGGGGAATTATTGCTGGAACTTGCATTTATTTACATCCTTTCACAATCTCAGGGTACTCCAAAATGTTTAACAGGTGAAGAAACACATTGTAAGAGTACTCTTACAGCATTTTTCACATTGCAATATCCCTCAAAGAAAAAATGTAATATTGACTTTATAATCCATTTTAATATGTTGGTTAAGGGACAAGTATTACCAAGACACCAAGAATAACTCCCCTGTTGTTTTCTAGAATTGTGTCTTGGGATCTGTTGTCAAGTTCAAGTGTAATTGTCATTCAACCATACATGGACACCCATGAATACAGCCAAACGAAACAGTGTTACTCCAGGGTCAAAGTACAAAACACAGTACCAACAGTCACACACAGCACAAGGCACATGTAAGATAGCAAGCACATAGAGTCGCAACAAAATCTCTGAGTCCATGAATGTTGCACTTGTCTGCAGTTGAACAGAATACAGCTTGTCTTCTACCAAGCAAACACTAGGGGGAGGGCAGCGCCAACTCCAGCTTGGACTCCGTGCCTCACTGCCCCCAGTGGAGTGTACCAACTCCGACGCTTCCCTCCTGGGAGGCTGTGAACAGGTGACACTGTGGCTTGAGGCCTAGTCCTTGCCACGACTGAGACCACGCAGCTTCCCTGCTGGTTCGCCCCTGCCCTTCCGCCAGGAAAAGCAGAGAATTGGACTTGCAGCATTCCACATTACCAATATCCAACAGGATCTTGTAATCGCAAGAAAAGCAGCCAAGACAATCACTTGCTGTTACAGGCTGCACACCGCCTTCGCGTACCGACTCCTCTGACACAGGCAGCAACATGATCTGCACCACGTCAAGGTCCTTTGGTTTTTCCGCCAATGAACAACTCCCTGACAGGGTGGACCTGCAGTACTTAAGTTTTTAAAGTGCAGTCGAGCCTTGCAATAGTAACAAATATGTTTTTAAAAAAAACTAACACCTTTGGTTGACCCTGTAGAACCTACCGCAATCAAATGCACCACCATCTTACCGGAAACCTTGGCTTTGAAGGAAGATAGAACTTAATGTTTTAAAAAGAATGGCCTGACTTTGTTCTTACATTTTCTGGAGTGAGATACGTAACTTCAATCTTCTGGTTCAAAGGCAAGCACATTACCACTGAATCAAAGCTGACACCAAGTTAATTCCCTGACTGGGAAGTGAAAGTGATCTGTGCATAGTGGTGGACAGCACTGTGGTGTAACTAGCTCACAGCTTCGCAGAACTCAAGCACGATCTGTGCAGTTTTCATGTCCTCACTGCGACCACCGGTTTTCCTCTAGAAGCACCGGCCTCCGCCTCATATCCAAAAACACGGTGGAAGACTAACTGGCTGCGGTAAAGCACACGCTGTTGCAGGTTAATGGATAAAAGAATGAAAGGGGAAGTGATGGGAGGGTGTGAGAAGCAGAACCAGTGCAGGGGGTAAAAGAAATAAGGAGGGAAGGAATGGGTCTAATCTCCCCTGGGTGCAAGAAAGCACCTGATGGGCCAAGTGGCCTCCTTTAGTGTTGCTAAAAATATACTAAATCCTAAACACCTGTTAACCACGTGGCTTCAAACAGTATTTTTCAGCAATCTTTATTTATGATACTCCTCCACTTCCACTCAAACAAAACATTATTAGACATGATTTTTTTTGCTGAAACCAAATATTAGTCCTAGAAAACATATAATGTGCACAACTTGACTTTTGCTATCAACTTATCTTTGAAATTTCCCCAAGGTTGGAGAAATTCACTTCAATGCACTCCGATGTAGGGAAAGTCAATAAATGATCAAAAAAGAGAGTTCTTCACTACTAGTGATTAAACATATCACATTAACACAGACAAAATACTACAGGAACTCAGCAGGTCAGGCAGCATCTTTGGAGGGTAATAAACAGTTGATATTTTGGGCCGAGACCCTTCATCTAATCAGTTTTTAAAGCACTAGTGTGGATTTACATATTAACACAAAGAAAACTAGAGAAAATCCCAAATTACCCTCCAAATAATATACAAATCCAGCTTCAAGACTAACAAAATTGTACTTACCATCTCTACATCTCCATCCGCCACAGCTCGCAATAACTTTTCCACCTATAAAACAAATAAAAACAATATACTAAGCTCCTTCTCCTAAGATAAGAACTGAAAATTAGTGATCTGGTTTAGAACAATTCCTTCCAGTTTATCTGGTCAGCAAGATATAAAGTGCAAAGTTCAAAGTAAATTTATTATCATTGTACACATATGTCCTGTGAATTGTTTTCTTGCGGGCATACTCAATAAATCCAATAACTATAACAGAATCAATGAAAGACTACACCCAACAGGGCAGACAAGAAGAAAAATAATAATAATAATAAATAAATAAGCAATAAATATCAAGAACGTGCAATGAAGAGTCCTTGAAAGTGAGTCCATTGGTTGTGGGAACAGTTCAGTGATGGGCAAGTCAAAATAAGCTAATGATTTGTTCAGTCTTTAAAAAAAAATCACAGTTCTAAATAGGCACAGAAGATTGCTTTAGTTTGGAATACAGCTTTAAGTTGTTTAAATGCATCAGGTTAATCGTACTTGAGGATTTGAAGGCATTCTGTAATAACTCGAAGTTAGTTCATCTTTTGTGTTGCTAATTATATTTTTCTGCATTATTTTAACCAGAAAAGTGAAGATAATTAATCACAGTTTAAATAAATCAATTTAATTTTGCATTGTTATTCAGGCTGATGAATAAAATGTAGTTAAAGGATATTGCATTGTTACATATCTTTTACTTTCTCCAGAAGTTTCAATTGCTTTTCAAGTTGTCAAGTTTAGCCTTCCAACATTGCTATCACAGTATAAAAATCTACACCTCACAGAAATAGGTGTTCCATGAGTTTCTAAACAATAAGACTTTAATTTTATATCTGTATCAATCTGAATTTACAGATTATTTGTAGTTCATGTTCTTCATTACAACACTATTAAAGTTTGCCAATTGCACTCAAAGTAAAAATGAACTTCCCTGCCATCCACTATTAATGGGATACAATTTTATTTTGGCATTCATATTGATTGTGGGTAGATATTCATTAGCTCTCTTAGGTCATAAGTTACAAAATCAAAATTTAATTTCATTGCAACAATAATATGAAATGACATTCTTACTTGGGGAAATGATCTGTTCAAATGATTTAACGTCCATTAAAATTCCTTTTTTCCTCCTCCTTATATGTATATATAATTATACATTTCACAGGAATATAAATTATATGATTATTCATAATTTTGCTTCACTCTCACAATGTGGAAATTACTGCAAAGGCTTGAATTTACTGTCTCTCTATTAATACCCTTGAAGTCAGCTACTTTCAAAGGAATGTTAAAGGAATGTCATACCTCACTCCACCAGAGTTTTATTTCAGACTGTTTAGTCAATTAAATTTCAAGTTATCAGCTGCTGTTGATTGCAAACTATATTTTCAACCCTTACTCTCGCCCTTATTGCTTGCTAATCCAATAACTTTACAATAATTCTGGTCTACAGAAGGACATGATAACTATTTCTAAGAAATACTGACACAGATAATTCATGGACAGTGTTTCAGAAGCAGAATTATGCTCCATTCACCTTCACACCTCTGAATCTTATTCCAAATGGTTATAACATACCTGACCAAGAAACACACTGGTAGATAATAAGATTAATTTGGTTTAGTCCACTAGATTAGGCTTAAAGTCTTTAAAAGATTATGCATGTTGCTTAGTGGATTTTTTGACTTGAAAGCTAGAGACTTAAAATTGTCAGTCATCATATGAAAGAAAAACTGCTTTCACCTCTTTGTACTTCCCTTTCTCTTCCTCTTGCTTCATTTCAACTGATATGGATGATGCAGTGGAGATAGTTGATTTCTGACTACCAACATCAGTGAAAGACTGAGGGGATCTGTTAATAGACTAAATTTCCATTTTTATAAGTTACTTCGGATTTGTACAATTTTCAGATGTTACTAATTGAAACTTTAAATTTAAACTAAATTTTAATTTCATTAAAATTAAAGGGATTTACCTCTTGATAGCTCTGTTGCCTGTCAGTATTAATGAAGGTAATTTCCAGCAAATCTAATATCTATTAAGGTAGATAACAACAAATTTAATAAAAACACATCTATTAGCAAAACAGTGCAGTTAGAATGGATATTAATGTAAAAAAAAATCAATATCTTATACTTAACACACACAAAATGCTGGAGGAACTCAGCAGGCCAGCAGCATCTATGGAAAAAAGCACAGTTGTCTTTTTAGGCCGAGACCCTTTTGGCAAACTCTTTTCCATAGATGCTGCCTGGCCTGCTGAGTTCCTCCAGCATTTTGTGTGTGTTGCTTGGATTTCCAGCATCTGCAGATTGCCTCTTGTTTGTGGTCTTGTACCTGAAGCATTTTACTGCACAAGAAAGGCCAAAACTAAACATGAACCAACTGGACAATATTATACAATGTTCCTTCTAGCCACATGCTTCAATTTCTTTTGTTTTACTTTTTTTACATTTTTAATCTTTGAACATATCACTTTTTTTAAAAACATGTTTCGAATCTTAGCAAGGCTGTGCACATCCTATGGCGGTTGAATTTTCTTGCTAATCAACTGCCTTATAATTATAGTCTCTTCCAGCAAGGAAGGAACACTGGCAAATAATCCTAATTTTAACTATTGTGGGGATATGCCAAGTCTTCTGATTATAATCTCACAGAAAGCAATCCCAAAGAACAAAACAATCAAATACCACAAATTAATATTTTCCTGTTAGTACTTCATATTCAGGGTTTTACTTTGAAATTCTGATTAATGTCTGTAATAGTTTTCTCTAGGACTTTGAGATTAGAGTTTTGGATGCGTGAATACACAACTCTCAAGTGAAATACTACTCAATGATAAATGAAGTTGACTTCCTGTCAAAACTTTAATTTAATAAATTTTATTAAAGTCCAATGCATTCACGCTTTCCCTTCATCTTTGATGACAGATTTAATCAAATGAACAAGTTTCAATTAGTCTTTGTGCCCAAAATATGTAAATGCTAACTGGAATGTTTTAACAGTGAATCACTGTGTTTGTAGCACAATAAATGAATTTGGGGAAACAAAAAGTACAGACTTACTAAAATAACCACAATAATACCTCTCATAACATTGAGATACGCTCTGCAACACTGTAACTTAAATAACTCTCATTTATTGACCTATATTAATGCCTTTTTCTCCTAAATAGTATTGCCAAATGATGTGATCTCTATAAAAGCACCTTCAAGATAAAACACTAAGTCGATCAATGTAAGTCTCTAGCTACCTTAGAATTGAGTGCACAATGCAGTGGGGTTTCTTTCATCTTGTTCTGAACTTCAGTATTAGCTCCATTCTCCAGTAGAACCTGAATGATACCATCATAACCCCATCGAGCTGCAATGTGGAGAGGTGTATCACCCTTGTCATTTGTCATGTTTAAGTTGCAGGCATATAATTGGTAATATACCAGGGCTTTGACACACTGCAAATAATAAACATAAAACTGTTAAATTTCATTGAAAGGGTGACTTCCTATATTTAAATCTTTGCTTACAAGTTTTATCTGAATATTCATTCAAGTTACCATCAAAAAGGGAATTTTAAAGCTGAACATGCAGAACAAACAATATATACTTGTAAGCTGTTTCAATAAAATTCACTTATATTCAACTTCCTTCATCACAAAATACTTGTGACAAAAATATTGATGAATTTTGATTACACTGCATTAAGTTTACAAAATAGTAATAGCAAATTTCAGAACCTAAACCTCTACACCTCCCTCTGCAACTGGATCCTCAACTTCCTAATCAGATGACCACAATCAGTGTGGGTTAGTAATAACAGCCCACCTCACTGGCGATCAACACTGGCGAACCCTCGGGTGTGTGCTTAGCCTACTGCTCTACTCTCTCTACACCCATGACTGTGTGGCTATTGTGACGAGAATACACATAAAATTAAGATGTTTGCTGGCCTGGGTTAGCATCAGTGGCATCAGCAGTTGGTCTGCCACCTGTCCTCAGGGGAAGGAGAGATAAGGAACAATGAAGCAGCATCTGGAGATGTGTAATGAAGGGACGGGAGAGAGAGCTGTCTGGAGCGGCTCCCCCCTTTGAACCCTGAACTGTTTGAAGTAATGGACAGGCGATCTGGAGATGTGTAATGAAGGGACGGGAGAGAGAGCTGTCTGGAGCGGCTCCCCCTTTGAACCCTGAACTGTTTGAAGTGATGGACAGGCGATACCCCAGCAGGGGGATAAAAAGGGACAGGTTCGCTAAGGCAGCACACACCCGACACCCGAGGTAACGAGACCCTGGAAGCGGTGCGCCTCTCACGAGTCGGTGGGAAGTACCGGACCTTAAACGCACAGGGTGGAAAGGTACGATCAGCGGGAACCCGGTGTGTGTCCACCCTCGCTTGGGTGCCGGGTTCACTGCAGAGGATCGACCGCATCTGGAGGAGGGGTCACAATCGGTGACCTCAGGTGACATCACAAAGGACCTGCTCGAAAGCTGCTTGTGAGCAATATCGCCGGTCTGTGAGTGGAAGCCGTTTCTGAATGATCAGTCATTCCCGTTCTCTCTCTCTCCCCCCCCACGTTGTCCATCGCCATGGCAATGATTACTGAGAACTGAACTAAACCGAACTGGACTTTTGTGTCACTTTGAAATTGGTCATTTACCTCTAGACAACGATAGAGCTTGATTGATGCTGTTATCTTAATTCTGTGCACATGTGTGTTTATCATTGCTGAACTGTTGCATTTATTATCCTTTTGATTACTGTGTTGCTTGGTTCTTTAATAAAACTTTCTTAGTTCTAGTAATCCAGACTCCAACTGAGTGATCCATTTCTGCTGGTTTGGCAACCCTGTTACGGGGTACGTAACATAAGTGGGGGCTCGTCCGAGATTTTGAACGCTAAATTTGGGACGGAGTAAATTGATTGGGTTAAAATTCCCGAAAGAAAGAAAAGACAAACAGCAGAAATGGAGGTTGAGGAATTTATAAAGGCGCCGACCTTGGAGGCATTAGAGGATGCCAGGAAATCGGAATTGGTAGCTGTGGCCAAACGGTTGAATCTTGCTAAGGGGAAGTCGACAATGAGGAGAGAGGAGATACACAGAGCTATCGTAGAGCACTATGTATCTAAGGGTGTGTTTCCCCAAGGCGAACTGGGGGTGGTGTCTATTGAAAAACCTGCTGGAGACGCGGTACAGGTGCAGCTTGAAAAACTGAGACTCGAGCACGAGTTCCGGGTACGACAGTTGGAGCGAGAAGAGAAGGAGAGAGAGAGAGAGAAGGGGAGAGAGAGAGAGAAGGGGAGAGAGAGAGAGAAGGGGAGAGAGAGAGAGAAGGGGAGAGAGAGAGAGAAGGGGAGAGAGAGAGAGAAGGGGAGAGAGAGAGAGAAGGGGAGAGAGAGAGAGAGAGAGGGAGGGAGGGAGGGAGGGAGGGAGGGAGGGAGGGAGGGAGAGGTAGAGGTAGGTAGGTCAAATTGGAGAAGTTAAGGTTAAGGGCAGAGCAGGGGCTCGTGCCGAACCAAGGTGGAGGGTTCCGGGTGACCCAGGAGGTTAGGCTGGTTCCCCCATTTGATGATACCGACGTGGATCGGTACTTTCTCCACTTCGAAAAAGTGGCTATAAGTCAGGACCGGCCGAGGGATAAGTGGGTTGTCTTACTTCAGAGTGTACTGAAAGGGAAAGCCCAAGAAGCTTACTCCGCTTTGTCCGCGGAAGATGCCCAGAGGTATGAGGTGGTGAAAGAGGCCATCCTCAGGATTTATGAGTTGGTCCCGGAGGCATACCGGCAGAGGTTCCAGAATGCGAGGAAGCAGTGGGACCACACGTATTTGGAGTTTGCCCGTGAGATGCAGACATATTGTGAGCGTTGGTGCGCCTCAAAGCGGGTAGAGGGGGATTATGACAGACTGCTACAGCTGATCCTGATTGAGCAGTTTAAAGGTTGTGTTCCTGAGGGTATGAGACCCTACCTCGATGAGAAAGAGGCAGCCATGTTAGCCACAACTGCTAAGTTAGCAGATGAGTATGCGTTGACGCATAAAATGAAGTTTGCCCTGAGTAAAGGCTACCAGAAGGGTAGTCAGGACGGCAGGGAGAGTCCGCCGGAAAAGTCAGAAAGCCGGGGACTAGTGAGAAGGATAAGGTAGACCGGAAGCAGTCTGGTAGGAGTCTCCTGGGGTCGTCTGTTATAATTGTGGGAAAGCCGGACACTTTGCGTCCAGGTGCTTTGCCCCAAAGAAGGAGATGGGAAAAGGAAAAACGGCAATTTTGAATGGCTGTATCGAGCTGTTAAGCGAACCGCTAGGGACGGTCAGGTCTGTCAAAGTTCAGGAAGGGCGCGAGAGGTTTATCTCGGCCGGATTGGTGTCAGTGAAGGAGGGGTTAAAACCAGTTCCAGTGCGGATCTGGAGAGACACGGGAGCATGTCAGTCACTAATACTGAAGAGTGTATTAGAGTTTAGCTCAGAGACCCAGACTGGGGAGGTAGAGGTCAAAGGTGTTGGGGAACGGACAGAGTCAGTCCCTTTGCACCAGATACACTTACAAAGCAACCTGGTCTCTGGACTAGTCACGATCGGGGCGAGGTCCAAATTACCGATGAAAGGCGTGGAAGTCTTGCTCGGTAATGACATCGCTGGGGGAATCGTGTTCCCAGTCGTGAGATTGACAGGTCAGCCTGCCAGCATTGAGGCCCCGCCCATGGACTCACAGGTTCATCACGGGACTGCGGTAGTGAATTTAGCTGAAACGTTTCTGCCAACCTTGTACGAGACGGGGGTAGAAAATGAAAAGAAGGAGTGTAGTGAGACAAGAGGTAGTGAGGGAGCTGGGACAGACGTAGCAGTAGCCAGGAAAGAATTTGTGCAGATGCAGGAGCGAGACGAGGGGCTGATGGTTTTGGCAGAGACAGCTCTCTCTGACACAGCTTTAACAAGGGAACTAGTAGGCTATTGTGTGGAGGAGGAAGTGCTAAGGAAAAAAGGGAAATCAAGTACAGTAACTGCAGATGAGTGGGGGGTGGTGCAAAAGAGTTATGGGGATGAGGTTTTTAACATGGCCCATGAGGTACCCCTCGGTGGCCATTTTGCGGTGCTGGAGGAAACAGTTGGTGGAATCATGAAAGAGGTTTACCAGCTGCCCAGGGGGAAGAATGTTATTGATCATGACCGACGCGAACTGAGACGGTCACCGGCTTTTGATATGCTAACAAACCTAGTCGGTGTTAGCGTGGAAATCAATGAAGCTAGGGGCCCCCTGATAAGAAAAAAAACATTTTGAAAAGATTAGTATGGGATCGATCAGATGGGAGAAGGCTATTGTTTTGGCCAGGTCTACTGATAAGGTCTCTCCCTTAATCCCCAAACAAAGCAACTCTTTAGGAGTAATTAAACGACTCGCACCCGTGTGGTTGATTGCCCCGAGGCGATGCAAAGAACTGGGACGTTGGGTGATGTCTGTTTCAATAGGTCAGCCTAGTAAACAACATCCATATATAATGAGTAATTCAGTGACTAAAGGGCTGACGAACACAGAGGTGTGTATTGGCAATTTAATACGGCTGTCTGAAGCCAGGTTGATAGTGAACCTTGAAAAAAGTGAATTCGGCCACACGAGGGTCACTTACCTGGGAATTGTGGTGACGCAGGGGCAACTGGCAGCGATGCAAGCTACAGTGCAGGCTATCGCTGACCTCCCAACCCCGACAGACAAGAGGGCCCTCAGAAGGCTCTTGGAGATGGTGGGGTACTGTAGGAAGTTTTGCAATAACTCTGCGGTCACTACCCCTCCCCCTCCTACTAAGCCCTTGCGAGAGAAAACTAAGTCGGAATGGGACGACCCTTGTTATTGTGGTCCGGGACAAAACCAAATGGGAGGTTACATTGATCGAAATTCATCAGTGTTTTTGGCCACTATGAAGTTTGCTGAGTTGGAGCCTGGTCTAAGGGATTATTAATAACACATATAAAAGGGACAGAAAATGTGATGACTGTCTGTCAAGGTGTTGACAACTTCAAACTCGCTGTGTTAGCGAAATAGCTGATAAAGATGTATATTTGTGTGTGTATCAAATAATGTATTCATGTTTGTAATTTTTACCTCCCGGTAAAAATCCTTAAAGGGGGGAAGTGTGACGAGAATACACATAAAATTAAGATGTTTGCTGGCCTGGGTTAGCATCAGTGGCATCAGCAGTTGGTCTGCCACCTGTCCTCAGGGGAAGGAGAGATAAGGAACAATGAAGCAGCATCTGGAGATGTGTAATAAAGGGACGGGAGAGAGAGCTGTCTGGAGCGGCTCCCCCCTTTGAACCCTGAACTGTTTGAAGTAATGGACAGGCAATACCCCAGCAGGGGGATAAAAAGGGACAGGTTCGCTAAGGCAGCACACACACGACACCCGAGGTAACGAGAACCTGGAAGCGGTGCGCCTCTCACGAGTCGGTGGGAAGTACCGGACCTTAAACGCACAGGGTGGAAAGGTACGATCAGCGGGAACCCGGTGTGTGTCCACCCTCGCTTGGGTGCCAGGTTCACTGCAGAGGATCGACCGCATCTGGAGGAGGGGTCACAGTTGGTGACTTCAGGTGACATCACAAAGGGCCCGCTCGAAAGCTGCTAGTGAGCAATATCGCCGGTCTGTGAGTGGAAGCCATTTCTGAATGATCAGTCGTTCCCGTTCTCTCTCTCCCCCACCCCCACGTTGTCCATTGCCATGGCAACGATTACTGCGAACTGAACTAAACCGAACTGGACTTTTGTGTCACTTTGAAATTGGTCATTTACCCCTAGACAACGATAAAGCTTGATTGATGCTGTTATCTTAATTCTGTGCACATGTGTGTTTATCATTGCTGAACTGTTGCATTTATTATCCTTTCGATTACTGTGTTGCTTGGTTCTTTAATAAAACTTTCTTAGTTCTAGTAATCCAGACTCCAACTGAGTGATCTATTTCTGCTGGTTTGGCAACCCAGTTACGGGGTACGTAACACTATGCACAGTTCAAATGCTATCTGTAAATTTGCTGATGATACAACTATTGTTGTCAGATTCTCTGATGGTGACGAGAGGGTGTACAGGAGCGAGATACACCAGCAAGTTGAGTGGTGTTGCAGAAACAATCTTGCACTCAACGTCAGTAAGACCAAAGAGCTGATTGTAGACTTCAGAAAGACTAAGATGAGGGAAAACACACCAGTCCTCAGAGAGGAATCAAAAGTGGAAAGAGTAAGTAATTACAAGTTCCAAGGTATCACTACCTCTGAGGACCTAACTTGTCTCAATACATCGATGCAGCTCTAAAGAATTCAGGACAGTGGCTACATTTCATTAGGAGATTTGGTATGTCACCAAAAATACTCGCAAATTTCTACAGAGAGACCGTGGGTGGCATTCTAATTGGTGGCATCACTGTCTGGTTTGGGGTGGCAGGGGCATTGCCACTGTGCTACTGCACGGGATCAAAGTAAGCTTCAGAGAGTTGTAAGATTAGGCAGCTTCATCACGGGCACTGACTTCAAAAAGATGGCGTCTGTCATTAAGGACCCTCATCACCCAGGACATGCCTTCTTCTCACTGCTACCATCAGGGACGTGGTACAGGAGCCTGATGCTCACACTCAAGGATTCACAAACAGCTTCTTCCCCTCTGCCATCTGATTTCTGAATGCATATTGAGCCCAAAAATTTTCTAATTTTAGGTAATATCCTTTCGAGGAAGAGCAAGAAATATCCCCAGTCACATTTATTATCCATCAACACCTAAATTAGATGATCTAGTAAGTTACATCATTGTTAATTGTAAGAATAATACTGTATGCAAGTTGATTTGTGTTAGCAGATCTCCTTTGGCAAGACCACAGCACAAGTCAGGAAATTTCATATCGTCACAGAGCACTACAGCACAGAAGTAGGCCCTTCAGCCCATTCAGTCTGTGCCAAACTCTCTGCCGAGTCCCATCAACCTGCACCTGGGCCAAACCCTTCCATACTTCTCCCATCCATGTACTTACTCAAACCTCTCTCAATGCTCAAACCAAACCCACACCCACCACTTCTGCTGGCAGCCCATTCCACACTCTCATCATCCTGAGTGACGCTTCCCCTCATTTTCCCCTTGCATCCTTAACCCACGACCTTTAGTTCTAGTCTCACTCAACCTCAGTGAAAAACAGCCTACTTGCATTTACCCTATCTGTACCCCTCAATTTTATATACCTCTACTAAATCTCTTCATTGTCCTTCATTTCAGGAAATAAAGACCCAAGCTATTCAACCTTTCCCTATAACTCAAGTCTCAATTCTCGGCAACATCCATGTAAATTTTATCTGCACTCTTTCAATCTTATGGATATCTTGCCCTGATCAGTACTGGGTTTTCTGATTTCTTTTGGTACAGTCGTAGGGAGACATAAAATGGTCACCATCATTAATAAGAATCCCCACTTTTGTTTTCTAACACTATTATTAAGGGGGCGGAGAGAAACCTTATTTTGACACTACATGGTACTTTTAAATGTCACTTTAGTTATACTGCAATTAATTACCAGTCAAATTCAGAAGACAAACTACATCTTTTCCTCATGGTATTTTAAACTTGACAAACAAATCAAATTCTACAAAATTATATGCAGTTTCCTTCCCAGTCAGAAATCCATTTTTGTAATATCTGCTGATTAATTAAATTTAGTTAATTATAATTCTGGCACTGATACAAATCAATTATTCTGTACTTAATTAAGTTTTAGATCAAGACCTACAATGGGGGGAAAAAAGAAACAATTTACCACATGGATCAAACTTGATGTGTCAAATCTTTCATCAGAATTTGCTATGCTTAGTTGAAAATATATGTGATATTTGGTGCCTACAGGAAGTCAAGAGCACAAGCCAGTGATGCTGGATTAATAATGTTCAGAAAAGGTAAAAATCTACAAAAGAGAACTAGTGAATTAGAGTTGAGGAAAAGCAGATTACTTGAATCTCGTATCAAATGTTTTGGACATACCCAGATATCCCACCTCTCCCGGAAGTTCCGGGAGTCTCCCGCATATTGATAGTGGCTCCCTGATGCCCGAAAATTATATACAATATCCTGCAAATCGATTGTTTTGAGAGGGAGAGGGAGAGCGAGCATCCTGATTGGTCTCTCTTCGTGCTAAGTAGACCTATCAGTTTTCTCTGTGGGCGGGCTTTACAGTTAACCTCAAAAATAATGACAGTGTTGCTCGCTGCACTGTTTGCAACAGGCTTTTCTATTGCCCATGGTGGGTTAAGATGTAAAAGACATGTTGAGGTGAGTTTAACAGGTGTCATTTGTTCATTAACGTAGCTAATGTTATTTAAATGAGCTGGCTAGCTGCTAAGGAGCTACTCTATTGATATCCTACGTGATAACACCAAACTCCCTGCAGACTTGCTTAAAGTTGTAATAGAATAAAAATGATAATATAATGTAAGTACATATTTTAATGTCACATTTGCTGCATATACCCAACTTGGTTTACAGATTAGACAAAATCACTAAAAAAGTATTACATACACCCTTGGAGGTTGACCGGGGGCAGGGTGGGATATGGGGTTGTGGGGGGCGGGGCTGCTACCTCCCTGAAGTGGTGGTGCTACCTCCCTGAAATGAGTTTTTGCAGGGTGGGATGTCTGCATACCCAGCTTCTACTTTGTAATTAGTTCTCATAAATGCAGTGGATTCTGATTAATTGGGACTGCCACATATTTGGGACAGCTCTTAAAAAACAAAAAACAAAATTGAGAAAATAGCTGGGATTGACTTCAATAATTTGAGACTCTATGCCACTTAACTGGGCAGGAGTCTGCTGCCAAACAGATTTCAGCTAGCATTAGTCACATGACTTGTGTGGTAATTAGGTACAACACAGTGCTTAGATCAATTAATTTTTTAAATCAGCATCAGTTGTTTGTGTTTGTATTCAAAAAGCAGCAATTTTTAAATCACTGATAGTTGGGGAGAAATAAGCTGTACAAATATTCAGAACTGTTTTGCTCACAGCGGTTTCAAGAATTCAAGCTTGGAGGTGCCAGAAACGGCAGGGAGTAAAAATAAAATGATTCACTACTTCAACAAGTTAGAAATTCTAATGAATTTTAAGGTAATGACAATCATCTTGAATGTTACAATGAAAATGAAGATTTGAAAGATACAATCGTCAACAGCTTTGGAGGAAGCTAGTCTATTATCTGCATCCAGTGTACTGGTGATTTTGTTCATTTACAGTCAAAACAACAAGATGTGGATGAATTCCTCTGTTGATAAGTCTTAAGATCTAATTCACGGTTTATGGTACTGCAGTAGTATTGGTAGTGTTTAATTTGTTCTGTATTTCACATAAATACATGTTTTTTTTACTCAGTTTGTCTTTTTTTATATACCTTTTTAAACTCATCATCATATGTGTGTCTCTTTAGAGATTGTCTGCCTGGCGTCAGTAGTCACATAACCAACACTTGTGATATGCACCAGCTGCTCATCAAATCTGCAGACAAAGGGGTGCTGTCACAGCGCGGTAGACTGACCTCTACCTTGCTGAGGCCAGGCTACAGCTTTCAGACACCTCTTCCTCCCTATCCCTTGAAGAGAACCCCACTCCTGACCATCAGAAAACTGTCTCTGACACCATCACTCACCTCATCAAATCTGGAGAACTCCCATCAATTGCTAACAAACTCATAGTCCCACACTGCTCGCTTCTACCTCCTACCCAAGGTCCACAAACCTGACTGTGATGGGTAGGCCAATTGTCTCTGCCTGCTCTTGCTCCACCAAACTTGTGTCCTCATACCCCGACGCCATTCTATCCCCCTTGGATCAGTCCCTTCCCACCTACGTCCACAATACTCGTCATGCTCTCAATCTCCTCAGTTACTTTTAATTCCCTGGCTTCGACTACTTCATTTTCACTATGGACGTCCAGTCCCTATACACTTCAATCCCCATCAAGAAAACATTATATCACTCCGCTTCTTTCTCAATAAAACAATCAACCAGTACCCATCCACCACCACCCTCCTCTGTCTGGCAGAACTGGTCCTCACCCTCAACAACATTTCCTTCAGCTCCTCCAACTTTCTCCAGACTCGAGAGGTAGCTATGGACACCTGCATAGGCCCCAGCGATGCCTGCATCTTTGTCGGCTACGTAGAACAGTCCATGTTCCAAACCTTTCCTGGAGATGCTCCCCAACTCCTTCTGCGATACATTGACCATTGCACTGGGGCTACCTCATGCACCCATGCTGAGCTCATCAATTTCATCAACTTTGCCTTCAACTTCCACTCTGCCTTTAAATTCAGTTCTGACACCTCCTCCCCTTCCCTCAATCTCTCTGTCTCCAACCTGAAGAGAAACTGTCGACTGACCTACCGATGCCCACTACACCTCTTCCCACCCAGTCTGCTGTAAAATGCTATTCCCTTTCCTCAGTTCTTTCATCTCCACCACACCTGCTCCCAGGATATGACTTTCCTTTCTTCAAAGAACAGGGTTTCTCTTCCTCCGCTATTGTCGCTGCCCTCACCTGCGACTTCTCCACTTCCTGGATATCTGTGCTCACCCCATCTTCCCACCACCTTAACAGTGGGTAAAACCTTTTGTCCTTACCTCCCACCCCGTGAGCCTCCGCATCCAACATGTCATTCTCCACAACTCCTGCCACTTCCAAAAGGATCCTACCACCAAATCTTTACCCCCCCCATCACTCTCTACTTTCCATAGGAATCATATGTGATTCCCTTGTCCATTTGTCCCGCCCTGCTAATTTCCATCCGGACATTTATCCCTTCAAGCGGTATAAGTGCTACACCTGCCCATTAACCTCCTCCCTCATCACTATTCAGGGCCCCCAAACTGTCTTTCAGGGTGAGGCAACATTTCACCCGCGAATCTATTGGGGTCATCTACTGTGTCCTTGTATTCCATCTGGGTAGCCTCCAACCTGATGGCATGAATATTGATTTCTCCTTCTGGTAAAAAAAAAATGCCTCCCCTTCTTCTCCTACTTCCAACTCTGGCCTCCCACTTGCCTATCCGTCCCTCTTCCTTTTCTTCTACGGCTTTTTTCTTTTCGCTCTCTCTCTCTCCAATCAGATTCCTTCCTCTGCAGCCCTTTCTTTCCTATCCACCTGACTTCACCTATGACCTTCCAGCTATCCTCCTTCCCCTCCCCCTACTTTTTTTTTCATTCTGGTGCCTTCCCCCTTCCTTTCCAGTCCTGAAGAAGGGTCTCAGCCTGAAACATTGACTGTTTGTTCATTTCCAGAGATGCTGCCTGACCAGTATTTTGTGCATGATGCTTTGGATTTCCAGCCTCTGCAGACTTTCTCATGTTTACCATTCATCACCTGCTTGCATGGCTTCAAGTGACCCTACCTGGGGGGCTAAACAAGGGCTACACTTTGCCCAAGGATGACCCACAGACTAGCAGAGGGAAGGAGTGCATTACACTTCCTTGGGTAGAGATGTAGCTCCACCCTGCCACCCTCTTTTTAACTATTTCCATGAAACTTCTGCTAATTGGGCCAAAATGTACATGTCCCGACGTGTCCCAATTAACCGGAATCTACTGCTATGCATTATGCTCAATGCAGAGTAGTCCTTCTGTCCCAGCACTTCAGAGTTGAGTTTATGTTAAACCATGCTAAAATCCTCAATAGTTGAGAATGATGCGGAGGTACGATTCTGACTGAGAAAGCATCATTGCCGATGAGCTTGGATGTTCTTCGTAACATTTAGGACGGAATGGAGACCAGACCAAAAAATTTAACAGAGTGAAGCAAAAGTGGACTACAAAGACAAATGTGACAGTGGACAGTGATGCACAAGGCAGAGGTGGGGGAAAGTATGTGGAAAATTGTAATGACTGAAATTTGAAAAAGAAAGGATATACTGGCCAAGTTAAAAATTTGGAGACGTTTCCTTATCATTCTCATGTTTAAATCTCTTCATGATTTCAATTTTCTGAAAAATTGACACTGAAAATGTGTCCATTAACATTTCTTTTCCTTCTTTGAAAACTGCCATAAAACCCTGTCACCTTGTCAAAACTGCTGATAAATCAACTTTTAATTAATCATCTACTTTTGATCCCTAGCTGTGAAGTGCTAAGAAATGCTTTTCTATGTTAAAGGTACTTTATAAATGCCAAGCTTTGTTGATGTTGTCACTGATATCTTTAAATATGAGTGTAAGGAGTGACCAATCAAATACCAGGAAATGAGGAGACCCACAAAATCAAATGCTTAACTTACAGGAGCTGGAGGTGGAAAGAGTGAAAGTGGAAGAGGAGGGGGAGGGGAGGGGAGGAGAAGAGACGTATAGAAGGAAAGAAGTGAGTGGGGGAGGCTGAAAAAGAAACAGAGCTAAACAATGGAAAATTACAGAAGGGGAATAGGAAATGAAGTCAAATAACCAAATAAATTTTGTACATAGAAACTAGAACAATTATGTACATCACCAACAAAATGAATAATTGACTTTTGTTAAAACTTACATCTTCATGACCATGCATGCAAGCCAAATGAAGTGCAGTATTTCCATTATTATCTTGTATCTCAGTGCTGGCCTTGTAATCCAGCAGTAGCAACTATATAGTAAAAGAAAAATAATTTAAAATGTTATGTATTAATTGTTTGAAATAAAAATAATGCTGTTTTACTTTAAATTAGAAATGACGTTATATTGTTAAAGACTAAAAATGTTGGGAAAACAAATCAGGTGGCACAGAGTTAATATTTCAGTTCTGATAAAAGGATTATCAATCAATTAATCTGGTGCCTTTTCCAGATGCTGCTTAACCTACTGAATATTTCCAAAATGTTCAGGTTTTCCAGCATCTGGAGTGTTTAATTTTAAAAAGAAATGTTATATAAACCAAAATATTCTGGGGTGGATTTCTTACTGCAGTATGTGGATTGGAGACAGTGGGCAATATTATATCACTAGTTCTCCAAATTACAACTCTCGCATATATTTTCTTTGTTTACATCCAGTGCATTACACACTTTAATTAGAGTGTCTTCATGGTTAATTAATTTTCCTGTCAAAAACACAATAGAAATACGAGGTATTTTGCTTTACTACATTTACTTAAAGTGGAAACACTAACAATAGTTTTTAGGCATGTCTTGAAAATCTTAGTCAAATTTACTTACAGTGACATTTTGATACCCCTTCTGACAAGAAAGGTGAAGTGGGGTGGACCCATGATAGTCTGTAGCATTAACGACACCTCCTTTTGACACCAACACATCAATCATCATTGGTTGGCCTTGAGGATAAAGCTCATTATCAGAAGACCATTCCAAGCAAAACTATTGTACATCAATGCTAAGTTAACAATGTGCTATGTATGCAGCCCAATACATGATATTATGCTTAAATTTAATGTTTAATTTCAAGTATTAAAAACATTTCAAAATCTGTGGATTAAAAATATATTAGAAGTCTCCTAAACACAGAATTCTGATGACAGTAACAAGTGCTTACCACAGAAAGCAGCTACATGCAGTGGAGTGTAACCCCGGTCATCTCGGGAAGATGGAGTGACAATAGATGGATCATTCATCCTACTACAAAATAGAAAGTTTATCAGGCCAGCTTTCCCACCAAGTAATTATTTAAAACTGAAATACTTTATACTTCATTGTCGCCAAAGAATTGGTACTAGAACGTGCAATCATCACAGCGATATTTGATTCTGCGCTTCCCACTCCCTGGATTACAAATATTAAGTATTAAAAATACTGAAAATAGTTAAAATTAGTAAATATTAAAAATTTAAATTATAAATCATAAATAGAAAATAGAAAAATGGGAAGTAAGGTAGTGCAAACAAAAGAAGTAAGTTCATAAGCCCAATAAATATGTCACCAGTATGATATATCCAGTAAAGGAGATTCTCAATCAGAAATTCAGTATAGGCACATTCAATGTTAGTACTAAAAGTGATATTGCAAACAAGACAATGATGGATTCTGGATTCAGGAGTATAACATTTGCATTCAACCAGGACTTAAAACCCATGGTCCTTTCATGATCTCGTCCCCTTCTTTACAGTGTTACACTGCCATTTATTCACCTCTCTCGGTCCTAAATCAATTCTTTATTAACCTTCCATTTCCTAGTTTCCTGCTGTCTTTATAGACTTCAGTTAGTTCACAGCAATTATTTGTATTTTTCTTGTCATTGTCTGAAGCAACCATCATTACAGGTTTACAAGAAAGAACACCACTCTCCTCCTTCCACATTCATTCCCATTCCCTCTTTGATCCTCTCACACACCGCACACAGTGTTCTCTGGAAATTACACCAAAGGCTTTCAGTTGTGGTATATTTAAGCACTGGCAGGAAACTTGAGTCTCGGCAACAACCATCAGATTCAGTAGTTTCAGTTAGCAGATTTAAATTACATATATAAAGTAAGTTCTGCTTGATGTTATAAACACTCAATGAAATGGAAAAGAGTCACCAACTTGCAGTGCACCAGTGCCAAATGACCGGATTCACCCTTTGTAAATTGACACCTGTGCCTATTAAGCTTAGTTCTAGAAAATAAACCCCCTGCTACCACATGGGTCAATACAGCAGTCAAAGCTAAATGAATGCACTTGCTCTTTCCTCCACAGAATACAACCTTCATCACAACCGATAGGTCCATGATAGTCTTGACTTGACATATTACAGTTGCAATAGACATTGACTGTATCTGAACACCTAGAAATAGCAGTCTAGAGACCTCACTTGACACCAGCCTCTATTACTCTTCCAGAATGCCCTACAGGAACACAAGAGTTGGTTACTTAGATCACAGTTCATCCGACAGTAACGTTAATTTTGAACTCCTGCCTACCCTTTCACACGTCTGCTAATGAACCATATATCTACCTCTACAATAAAAAATTCAAAGACTCTGCTTCTATGACCTTTGTGTAAAGTGACACACACACACACACACACACACACAGTTATTACCAACTTACCCTGACACGAGCTTTTCACAGCTATCGCAGAAGCAGAGAGGATGGCACATCTTTTGCACACTGTCTTCACTAGGTTCACCTTCACTCAACAGTGTTTCCACTTCTGCCTGATTACCAGCTGCAATGTGCTACCAGAAGTAAGTAGGAAATTAAATTATACATTTATAAAAAAGCAAGCAAAGATTCTTTTATCATAGTACAACTATTTTGATAATTTTTAGATTATCATCTCTTTTGCCCATGCTCTCTTTCTTGCCTTCCAACTCTCCCATCTTTCTTACTCACACACACACACACACACACACACGCGTACGTAATCAGAGCCAAGAGGGCTCAGCAATTCAGATCAGTGCTGCTTTCTCCTGTACCTCAAGATGAATGCAAACTGTTGAGGCAAAAGGATAACATGGTGGCTGACTTACTGTCCAACTGCAAGGGGCCATCAGTACCCCCCCGCTTCAGTTTTATCACAACATGTGAAGTCATTTGACCAGCGGCACGCAATGACACCAGGAGTGAAGGGATTATCCACCTCTACTAAAAAAGCTCATCACCCAGAAGCAGTGCCCAACACCTGAAATTTCAGAAACTCCTTAATCATAACAGAAATAACTTGATATACAGGATTATCTACTATTATAGTCAGTTATTTATGATCTAACTAACAGATTGACTTGACAATTCAGAAGTAGATGTAATGCAACTATTTATTTCAGCCAGTATAAGAAACAGAACCATGATCGGACAGAATATAAGATAGTAACTGAATTGTGATCGGTTTCCAATACTGCTAGGAGTCCTTAGGACCAGAAGGCCATTAAGATATAGGAGCAGAATTAGGCGGTTCAGCTCATTGAGTCCACTCCACAATTCCATCATGGCCAATTTATAACCCCTCTCAACCCGTTTTTCATGCCTTCTCCCCATAACCTTTGATGCAATAACCAATCAAGAACCTCTCATCTCCGCCTTAAATATAACCTGCATAGCCTTCTGTGCAATGAATTCTAAAGTTTCACCACCCTCTGGCTAAAGAAATTTTTCCTCATCTCTATTATTAATGGATGTCGCTCTATTCTGAGGCTATGACCTCTGGTCCTAGACTCCCCCAAACTTCCTCCCTACATCCACTCTATCCAAGCTTTTCAATAGTCGATAGGTTTCAATGAGATCCTGCTTCATTCTTCTGAACTCCAGCAAGTACAGACCCAAAGCCATCAAATGCTCCTCATATGTTAACCCTTTTATTCATGGGATCATTCTTGTGAACCTCCTCTGGATCTTCTCCAGTACCAGCAGAACCTTTGATAGAATTGGGGGTCCACATTTGCTCACAATACTCCAAGTGCAGTCTCACAAATGTCTTATAAGGGTTCAGCATTACATCCTTGCTTTTGTCCTCTCAAAATAAATGTTAACATTACATTTACCTTCCTTACGACCGACTCAACCTGCAGGTTAACCTTCAGGGAATCCTGCATGAGGACTCTGATTTTTGAATTTTTTGCCCATTTAGAAAATAGTCCACGCCTTTATTCTTTCTACCAAAGTGCATGGCTATGCACTCCCATACACTATATTCCATCTGCCAGTCCTTTGCCCATTCTCCCAATGTGTCCAAGTCCTTCTACAGGCACCCTGCTTCCTCAACACTACCTGCCCCTTAATCCACCTCCATGTCATCTGCAAACTTGGCCACGAAGCCATCAATTCCATCATCTAAATCATTGACATATAACATAAAAAGAAGTGGTCTCAAGAGACCCCTGTGGAACACCACTAGTCTCTGGCAGCCAACCAAAACAGGCCCCTTTATTGCCACTCTTTGCCTCCTGCCAGTCAGCCAATCTTCTCTCCATGCTCTTATATCTTTCCTATAATATCGTGGGCTTTTATACTGTTTAGTAGCCTCATGTGCAGCACCTGTCAAAGGCCATCTGAAAATCAAAGTGATTGACATCCACTGACTCTCCTTTGTCTATCCTGCATGTTATTTCCTCAAAGAATGCCAACAAGATTGTCAGGCAAGATTTCCCCTCAAAGAAACCAAAGTTGTCATGTGCCTCCAAGTCCCCTGAAACTTCATCCTTAATAATGGACTCCAACATCTTTCCAACCACTGAAGTCAGGCTAACTGGCCTACAATTTCCCTTCTTCTCCCCCCGCCCTTCTTGAAGAGTGGAGTGACATTTGTAATGTTCCAGGTCTCTGGAACCATTCCAGAATCTAGTGATTCTTGAGTGATCATTACTAATGCCTCCACAATCTCTTCAGCCACTTCTTTCTAAACCCTCATCTATAGTCCATATGGTCCAGGTGACTCATCTACCTTCAAAATTTTCAGCTTCCAAAGCACTTTCTCCTTAGTAATAGCAATGACATTAACTTTTTCCCCTTAACACTCTCGCATATCTGGCATTCTGCTAGTGACTGACACAAAGTAAGTTTGTCCACCATTTCTTTGTCCCCCATTACTACATCTCCATTACTACAGCAATTACTACATCTTAGTCCTGCTGAAGGGTTTTGGTCTGAAACATTGACTGTACTCTTTTTCACAGATGAGTTCCTCCAGCATTTTGTGGGTACTACATCTCCAGCGTCATTTTCCACCAGTCTGATATCCACTCTCATCTCTTTTACTCTTTATATATCTGAAAAAAAAATTTGTATCCCTTTTTATATTATTGGCTAGCTTACCTTCATATTTCATCTTTTTTCTCTGGCTTCTTTTAGTCATCTTCTGTTAAAAGCTTCCCAATCTTCTACCTTCCTTCTAATTTTTGCTATACGTCCTCTCTTTTGCCTTTATGCTGTGTTTGACTTCCCTTCTCAGCCACCATTGCCTCTTTCTCACTAAGAATACTTCATCTTTGGGATGCATCTTTCCTGTGCCTTTTGAACTGTTCCCCAAAACTAGCCATTGCTGTTCTGCTGTCATCCCTGCTAGTGCCCCCTTCCAATCAACTTTGGCCAGCTCCTCCCTCATGCCTGTGTAATTCCCTTTACTTTACTGTAATATCGATACATCGGATTTTAGCTTCTCCCTCTCAAACCACAGGGTGAATTCCATCATATTATGATCACTGCTTTCTAAGGGGCTCTTTTACCATCACCTCTTTATTCAAATCTGTGTCATTACATAATACCCAATCCAGAACTGCCATATCCTTAGTGGGCTCAACCACGCTGCTCTAAAAAGCCATGTCGTTTGCACTCTACAAATCCCCTCTCTTGGGATCCAGCACCAACCTGATCTTCCCAGTCTACATGCATACTAATATCCCCCATGACTATCACAACATTGCTCTTTCTGCATGCCTTTTCTTTCCCGTTGCAATTTGTAGCTCACATCCTGGCTACTGTTCAGAGGCTTGTATATAACTCCCATTAGGATCTTCCTGCCCTTGCATTTTCTTAACTCCACCCACAAGGATTTTACATATTCTAATCCACATCATCTCTTTCTAAGGACTGGATTTCATCTTTTCTTAACCAAGAGCCACCCCACCCCCGTCTGCCCACCTGCCTATCCTTTCAACACAATACGTATCCTTGAATATTATGCAACTATGATCGTGTTTCAGCCAACTCTCAGCGATGCCGATAATATCACACCTGCCAATCTCTATAACAGCGCTACAAGATCAGCTACCTTCTTCCGTCTTCTGTGTGCATTCAAATAAAACACCTTCAGTCCTGTATTCATCACCCTGGTACACTTCCATGGTCCACAGGTGTTATCTTGCTACATCACTTCAGTCCCGTGAATAAGCTTCAATTATTCCAAATATTATACAATAAGTTTCTTAAAATTCAGTTTACGGATACCAGACAGTGAAGCAAAGCTGCTGCACTTTAAGATACAGTGCATAATACTTCCTGTGGGTTGAATCTGGTTACTGCATCATTAGTATGCTTGAAAGGTTTAGGAGTACCATATTTACCGCTATTCTATTTTTATGATAAATACTGAAATCCTATTTTAAATGTTTATGTAATATGACAGCATTTTAGAAGGGGCTTTTAGAATAGGAACAGAACATCTGACTTGAGGCATTTACTAAGAAATGAGAAGTGTGACATCTTGTATAACACAAATATTAACATCACAGTGTGACTGGTAATGTTCCAGGGTCAATATTCAAAGCTGCCAGATGGTTAATCAGCAGCACAGCAGCACATTTTGCCCAGTGATTGATGGGCGCTGCTGATGACTCCAAACTACAGGCTCTTCTGATACGTTGCATTAATTTAAGTAACTATTGGGGAGGGCACATGAGGGAAGTTTAAATTCAATATAAAAGTATAACCCAAATGTAAAAACTCTTATTTATACTAAAAGATTCAGGTATTAATTTTGCTACAGGCTTCCTAAATACTCCTCCCGCCAACTCTTCTACCAAACCACAGACCCAATTCCTTCCTAGGTTCTTGCTCATTCAGGAGCCTCCTGCCATTCAGTAGATTGGATATGCGGAGGAATCTTGGCAGACCCTGGGTTAGTGCTAACAACGCTGCCCACAAGTGCAAAGGCTGGGAGATTGTAGCTCCAGCTGTGTATCAATGGACCAGACAATGAGAAGGTCAGCAGTTCAGTAGTAACCCCACAACTGGGCAATCCTCTGAATGGGAATGAAAGCAAATACCAATACTGACAGCGGTAATCATTCCAGCCCATTCTTAGAAAACCAGTGCAAATTCCTTCCCCATTAGCTTTATAATTAACATTAAGAAAATGACTATATTAATTTATAATTCCATTAAGTTCAGATCATTTTAATCACATGTAATAAAGATGATTAATTGCCATGCCAAATATTGATCAGTTGAACAAGGCAGAGCACATTGGAAGTACAGATCAAATATTTTAAACAAATATCAGAATTGATTTGTATCATAAATAATTCACATTCACCTCAAACAAAATATCAATTGGGGTTGATGACGGCTGATACAGCAAGTTCATTCTTTCTCTAAAAAATGTTTTATCATTTAGTTCTCCCGATCCCTGTAAATGAAAAAGAGCTTTTTAAAAGTTTAGTTCATAACAATGCAACCTCATTATTATCTACACAATCTGATTATTTTTGTATAATGCATGTGAATTATTAGGTACATTCAACCCTTAATTACAAGTCACAGGTTAACTCATATGCAGCATCAAATCATAATCTAATATTGCAAAATTACTAAGTAAAAATAAACAATACATTTGCCAAATGACATGGGGAAGTACATCAACATTCACAAAAATAAATGCTTTTTGTCTGCTATCATCGCTGAAAAAAACTGTGGATTGAATAGCAACAAAAATGAATAGGGGGCATATTAAGATTTTTTTTCCCAACAAGACTGAGTAACATCTTGCCATAATGGTGCTCTGAGTAGCATGCATGTTTCTGGAATCTGGTGTTAAGCACGCAGATGACCAAGCTGGCTGTAGTTGAAAGCTTGAACGCACTTTATGTTGGCATCATAGAAGATACTGATTTGAATTCACTTACACAGCCAGGCCATTAAAAAAAAATTGCAGAGATATCATTAGTAGTACCTCTCCAGTGCATGTGGATCACCAAATCTCTGAAGCATGCCATTGCTGCCTAGCATATCATGAGTTTTGTATCTGAAGTAATGATCTTTTATGCTGCTAAAGGCTGACCTGGTGTTCTGAAGGCAATGCTGAATGTCATCACCCATGCGTGCTTCTAAGATGACAGAAAGTGTTCATGTTTTCCAGAGTCTCATGAAAGTTTATTGACCGGGCAGGGGAGAAACAGGTTGAACATCCACTGGAAGATGCACTTTGAAAAGTTTCTCAACTGAAACAATCCTTGACATGAGTATCCTCAACTCCAGCTCACATGAAATAATGCCATTTAATTCATCATCACCCCAGAATGACAACTCAAAAAGCCCACAAGTCAACTGAAAACAATCGGCAGAGAGGAACTTCAGTCACTACTTAACAATCTTCAAAGCTCAAAGTAAATTTATTATCAAAGTATGTATATATTACCATATGCTAACTTAAGACTCATTTTCCTGCGGGCATTTACAGGAAAAAAAGAAATACAATAGAACTTATGAAAAACTATACATAAACAAAAATTGACAAACACCCAAAATGCAGAAGAAAAAAAACCTCTACAAATAAAAATGATAACAAGAACACAAGTAGTAAAGAGTCCTTGAAAAAGAGTCTGTAGGTCGTAGAATCAGTTTAGAGTGGTGGTGAATGAAGTTATCCATGCTGGTTCAGGAGCCTAATGGTTGGAGTGTATTAACTGTACCTGAATGTGATGATGTGGGACCTAAAGCTTCTAAACATCATGCCCCATGGTAGTCGCGAAAAAAAGGACAGGTTGGGGTCTTTGATGACGGATGCTGCTTTCTTGTGGTCGTGCTCTGTGTAAATGTACTCAATGCTGAGGAGGGCTTTGATTCTGATGGACTGGACTATATTCACAACTCTTCGCAGCCTTTTTCCTTCCTGGGCACTGACGTTTCCATACCAGGCTGTGATGCAACCAGTTAGGGTACTTAGCTCACAGAAAACGTTGTCTCTTCCAAGAGGCTGTAATTGTGACTACCTTAAAGAAAGGAGATAAATGCAACTGTGGTAACAACAAAGAGAATCTCCTTGTTGTTTAACACAGGGGAATTTATCGCAAAGGTCCTCCTCCACCAATTCCTCTGACTGGCACTGAATACCATTGTAAATCTCGCCCATTTAGAGAGACAATAGACGTGATCCACTCTGGTTGAAGACATCAGAACAGACATTAAACAGAGCTGTTTTGTATATTTTGCTTTTGACTCTACTGATCCTATCATGTAAAGCAATTTTGTTGATAAGATTGCTAAATTGAGACACATGGTTAACCACAAAAGGTCACTTTCCAGACTTCTTTGAAGGCAGATGTTCCCCCCCCCCCCAACAGCAACCAAGAATACGGATGCTGATTTCATAGATATGTAAAAGCTATAGGTATGATTAAAACACAAAGGCTTTAGAATTCCACTCCTGACTATTCTGCAAGCGAACATAGTGTCTGGAAAGTAAAATTGAAGACTTCAGAGCTTAATTACTGTACCAGAGGGACATCAGGAACTAGTGTGTACTTTGTTTCATGGCACTTTGGCCATAGCACTGCAGCTCAATCATCATCATCATCAGGTGCCGTGCCCAGTTTGAGCTTTGACTGCCATGGCCCACACACTCCTGTTTCCGGTCAAGTGGATCAATTCATTGGTATTCATTTCCAGTTCTCTGGTTGCTGTTTCCATCATCATTTGTCTTTGTCTTCCTCTTTGCTTTCTTCTCTTCATTCTTTCCCATAATTACCGTGCATTCTAATTCCTCTTTCCTAATCACATGTCCAATGAAGTTACATTGCCTTTTCATGATCTCATACATTATTTCTCTTTTTGTGTTTGTTCTGTTCATGACATCCTTGTTAGATATTCATTTCATCCATGATATTCTTTGCACCCTCAAATGGCTTCACCATTCTCTGCAAGAACAGGATAGCTCAGTCTCTTAAAGGCAGAGAGGGTGGACTATGCTTTATGATTAACTTAATGTGGTGCACAAACATGGTGGTTCTGTCTCAATCCTGCTTATTTTTAATCTGCTGAGGGAGTTTTCCACCATCATCCTGGTAGCAGTGTACATTCCTCCTCATGCGAATGTTAGGCAGGAACTAAAAGAGCTGACCAACGTCATCAGCAGGCATGAAACTGTGCAACTTGAAGACTTCCCTATCATTGCAGTAGATTTCAACCAGACCAGTATGAAGAAGTTCCTGAACAACTACCACCGACATATCACTTGTAGAACCAGAGGAGCCAACACACTGGACCACTGTTATACCACCAAGAACACTTACCATGCCATCTCACTTCCTCACTTTGGAAAGCTCAATCACCTGGCTGTACTTCTAATCCAAGTGTAAAGGCAGAAACAAAAGACCACAGCACCAGTGGCGAGAACCAATAAGATATGGTTAAGGAAGGCAGAGGAGCACTTATGGGACTGCCTTGAGTCAATGGACTGGTCCATATTCAGGGATTCATCTTCAAGTCTGAATGAACGTGCCACACTTGTCACTGACTTCACCAAGACCTGTGTGGATAATGTGTGCCTTTGAGAACATACCGATCATACCCAAACCAAAAGCTGTAGACGAACCAGGAGGTTCATGCTGAGGTCTAGATCTGTGATTCAGAACTATACAAATAGTCCAAGTATGACTTACAGAAGGCTATTTTAAGGGTGAAACAACAAATCTGATTGAGATTAGAGACAGAATTGGATGCATGTCAGCTCTGGCAGGGTTTGCAGGCCATTACTTCCTATAAAGCGAAACCTAACATCATGAATAAATGTGATGGTTCACTCCCAGATGAGCTCAACACTTTATACGCATTCTTTGAAAGGAAGGAATAAAACTACATCTGTGCTAATCCCTGTAGCATCTGAGGTTGATCACCCTGTGATCTCTGTCTTGGAGGCTGACATCAGAACATCTTTCAAGAGGGCGAATCCTTGCAAGGCATCAGGCCCTGAAGGTATACCTGGTCAGACTCTGAAAATCAGTACCAACCAACTGGCAGGAGTGATCAAGGATATCTTCAATCTCTCACTGCTGCAGTTGGAGGTCCCCACCTGCTTCAGAAGAGCGACAGTCATATCAATGCCCAAAAAGAGCAGAGTGAGATGCTTCAACAACTATCACCCCATGGCACTCACGTCTACCGTGATGAAGTGCTTTGAGAGGTTGGTCACGGCTAGAATCAATCTCTACTTAAGCAAGGCTCTGAACCTGCTACAATTTGCCTGTCACCACAATAGGTCTACAGCAGATACAATCGCACTAGTTCTCCCTTCGGCCTTGGCTCACCTGAACTATAGTAATACCCATGTCAGGCTGCTGTTTATTGATTACAGCTCAGCGTTCAACACAATCATACCCTCAGTTCTAATCAACAAGTGCCAAAACTTGGGCCTCTGTACCTCCCTCTGCAACTGGATCCTTGACTTCTTCACCGAGAGACCACAGTCTGTGCAGATCAGAAATAACACCTCCTCCTCCTCACAATCAACACTGGCACACCTCAAGAATGGGTGCCTAGCCCATTGCTCTACTCTCTCCACACTCGCAATTGTGTGGGTAGGCACAGCTCAAACATCATCTTTAAATTTGACAACAACACAACTATGGAGAAGAAATTCAGATGGTAATGAGAAGGAAAACAGGAGCGAGATAGATCAGTTGATTGAGCGGTGCCACAGCAACAGCCTTGCACTAATGTCAGTAAGACCAAGGAATTGATTGTAGACCAGGAAGGGAAAGACCAGGGAACATATCCAGTCCACACTGGAGGATCAGAAGTGGAAAGGGTGAGCAGATTCAAGTTCCTAGGTGTCAACATCTTTGAGGATCTACCCTGGGCCCAATGGCATGGCAGCATAGTGGTTAGTACAGCACTTTACAGTACAGGTGGCCTGGGTTCAATTCCTGCCGCTGCCTGTAAGGAATTTGTACATTCTCCCCATGACCTCCTGGGTTCCCTCCAGGTGCTGTGGTTTCCTCTCACAGTCCAAAGGTTAACTGATCATTGTGAATTGTCCCATAATTAAGCTCAGATGAAATCCGGGTTGCTAAATGGCACGGCTCGAAGGGCCGGAAGGCTTATCCCGCGCTGATTCGCAAAAAAAATTACAAAGTAGGTATGGCAGTGGCTATATTTCATGAGTTTGAGGAGAATTGGTTTGTCACCAAAAACACTCAATTTCTACAGATGTACTGTGGAGGACATTTTAATTGGTTGCATTACAGTCAGGTATGGAGGGGCCACTGCACAGGATCGGAAAAAGCAGCAGTAAATTGTAAACTCAGCCAGCTCCATCATGGGCACTAGCCTCTACAGCATCCAGGATGACGTCTTCAAAAGGCAATGCCTCAAAAAGGTGGCATCCATCGTCAAGGACCCCCCATCATGTGGCCTCTTCTCATTGCTACTATCGAGGTGGTGGTATAGGAGGCTGAAGACATACACTCAAAGTTCCAGGGACAGCTTCTTCCCCTCCACTATCAGATTTCTGAATATGAACACAACCACAGCTTTTCTCCCCTTTTTGTTTTGCACTGCTCGATGTTTTTTTAAATAATATACTTCGTTCATTTCTACTGCACAGGACCGAAAGAAGCTACAGAGGGTTGTAAATTTAGTCGGCTCCATCTTGGGAACTAGCCTACAAAGTACCCATGACATCTTCAAGGAGCAGTGTCTCAGAAAGGCAGCATCCATTATTAAGGACCTCCAGCACCCAGGGCATGCCCTTTTCTCACTGTTACCATCAGGTAGGAGGTACAGAAGCCTGAAGGCACACACTCAGCGATTCAGGAACAGCTTCTTCCCCTCTGCCATCCGATTCCTAAATGGGCATTGAATCCTTGGACACTATCTCACTTTTATCTATATATTATTACTGCTTTTTGCACAATTTTTAATTTATTCAATAATACATACACTGTACTTGATTTACTTATTTTTTTATATTATGTATTGCATTAACCTACTGCTGCTGAGTTAACAAATTTCATGACACATGCCGGTGATAATAAACCTGATTCTGATCAAATTTTTAAAAATTATTTTGTATTGCAATGCACTGCTGCCACAAAACAACAAATTTCACAACATATGCCAGTGATATTAAACTTGATTCTCATTTAAATCAGACACAAAGTTCCAGGAAGCTTCGAAACAAATGGACTGGATCATCCTTGAGCAGCCCACCACCCAGACTCGATAGCACGGTCTTCACTCATCCAGATTCACAGAACCAAGCAGACCGTCCGCACCAAAGGGCCCATGCAAGACTAAATAATCTTCAACTAGCAACTTATTATTAAAAATCTAAAACATTCTTCAACTAGCCATAAATGGATTATTTAAAAACTCTTGGAATGTATCTGACAGGTAAGGACATTTTAAAAACTATTCAAGAAGGTATTTTTAAAAAGAATTTATACAATAAAACTAAAATTTAATTAAAATGCCTTAAAGCATTCAGAGAAAATTTAAAGCGACCAACTTACAAGTACTTTTCTTTAAGATGGCAAACCTACTAAAGTGAAAAGGCCCATCATTCACATGTCAGCCCTCCTTGGGGTAGAGGTGAGGGCCAGATACAAGCTTTATCTAACCCAGTCTTCAGCAAGTCACTGCTATATCACTAGACTCAATGGATAATTAGAGAACAAAGCAGACAGTTAGAGGTATTGGCCTTTGACCTCCAGCTTATTTTGGATTTCCACCTTCAAATACATAAAACCAAGATTTGCTGCCGCCCCCCCTCCTTCCAAAAGTCAACAGTTCCCTTCGGAGTCTCCATCTCTTACGCAATTTGAGTTGCCCCAAGGATCCTGGGAGGAAATAAAGGTTGAAAATAGTGCTAAAATATTCACCTTTAGTATTCATCAAAGCAAATAATTTAAAATGTCTGTTCTGAACAGATATTTACTACACAACTTGCAAAAATATTAATCCGAATTTCATTCAATAAAAGAGAGAGGGGATTATAAGGCGAAATAACCCATGCTTTAATCTTTGGATCTTCAATGAAGTTCATAAACTTTGAACATTAAAATCTACAACCACCTTAAATAGGAATTACATAGGACCATAAGTTTAATGAGTCATATCACCAAGATACTTCTAAGAATTTTGATGACAAGAGCTAAAAGTAAGATACAAGTTGAAGTAGGCAAAGAACAATGTGGTTTTGTGAAAGACAAAGGTACAAGAAACGCAATATTGACATTAAGGATACTATCAGAACGAGCTATTCAAGTGCAAAAAGATTTGTTTGCTTGTTTTATCGACTACACAAAAGCATTTGATAAAGTGAAGCACAATAAGTTATTTGAAATATTACAGAAAACTCTAGATCTAGATTCAAAAGACCTCCACCTAATCAGAAATCTGTACTGGGAACAAACTGCCGCTGTAAGAATACATGGAGAACTGAGTCAGTTCACGAAAATCAAGAGAGGCGTTAGACAAGGGTGTGTTTTCTCCCCTGATTTATTCAAAGTGTACAGTGAAACAATATTACAAAAAATAAGAGACATCCTGGGAATCAAATTTGGCGGTGAAAACATCAATAATTTCAGATATGCAGATGACACTGTGTTAATTGCAAGTACGGAGGAAGAACTACAAAACTTAATTGATGTAATTGTTGAAGAAAGTGCAAAAATGGGTCTATCAATTGCAAAAAGACAGAATGTATGGTGATATCCAAAAAGGAGACATCTTTACGAGAATGAAGAGTATACTGACCAACACTAAACTAGGCATGACAACCCTCCTCAGAGTACTGAAATGTTATGTTTATCCAGTTATGTTATATGGCTCAGAATGTTGGACAATATCTAGTAACATGAGGGAACGAATTGTAGCAGCAGAGATGTGGTTTTTGAGAATGCAAAGAATATCATGGACGAAACGAATATCTAATAAGGATGTCATGAACAGAGCAAACACAAAAAGAGAAATAACGTATGAGATCATGAAAAGGTAACGTAACTTCATTGGACCTGTGATTATGAAAGAGCAGTTAGAATGCACTGTAATTATGGGAAAGATTGAAGGGAAGAAAGCAAGAGTAAGGCAAAGACAAATGATGATGGAGACAGCAGTCAGAGAACTGGAATTGAATACCAATGAATTGATCCACTTGACCCGAAATAGGAGTGCGTGGGCCATGGCAATCAAAGCTCAAACTGAGCATGGCACCTGGTGATGATGATGATGATGACAACCATCTTACTTGTACATTTGTGTTAATTCCAAAATCAACTAGATGTACAATTTATGCTTCTTAGCGTATTCCGGCAGCATTTAAAAACTGGCATTTAAATTATAGTTACTATTCTATAGATTTGCTGAGCATACCCACAGGAAGATGAATCTCAGGGTTGAATGTAGTGACCTACATGTGTTCTGATAATAAAATTTACTTTGATTTTAACTATAAAATTCTGTCATACGAACATTTCCCTCCTATGATACTGAACATTTCTGTTTCCAATACACCTGGCACTAATCTTACCAGTCGTCCACTTACCTCTGATCTAGTACAATATTCTTGTGTTTTGTATGTGGGAAGTACTATTGTTTTCTTATTTACCCTCTAAACCATTCAGTGCACCTTTAAGAAATTGCTTTCCATTTCAGCAACCAATATGAGCAACTAAAAATCAAGCTTTCAGTTCACTTCTATTTGCTCTGTTCCTGCTGCACCCCCCTTCCATCAGAAGCCTACCACCATCCCCTTTTGCCACCTTACCACCAACTGTATTCCGCTTGCATCCCATTTTGTAAAGATTTACCACCTCCAGCCACAACTCCACCACATCATCAATCCCACAATTATTATTACAATGTCCACAGCTCTGCTGCTGGTTCTTCCACGTGCACTCCTTCTTATTACTAGTGGAAGACCCTGTAAAACTCAAACATAGAAACATAGAAAATAGGTGCAGGAGTAGGCCATTCGGCCCTTCGAGCCTGCACCGCCATTCAGTATGATCATGGCTGATCATCCAACTCAGAACCCTGTACCTGGTTTCTCTCCATACCCCCGATCCCTTTAGCCACAAGGGCCATATCTAACTCCCTCTTAAATATAGCCAATGAACTGGCCTCAACTGTTTCCTGTGGCAGAGAATTCCACAGATTAACCACTCTCTGTGTGAAGAAGTTTTTCCTCATCTCGGTCCTAAAAGGCTTCCCCTTTATCCTTAAACTGTGACCCCTTGTTCTGGACTTCCCCAACATTGGGAACAATCTTCCTGCATCTAGCCTGTCCAATCCCTTTAGAATTTTATACCTTTCAATAAGATCCCCCCTCAATCTTCTAAATTCCAGCGAATATAAGCCTAGTCGATTCAGTCTTTCATCATATGAAAGTCCTGCCATCCCAGGAATCAATCTGGTGAAACTTCTTTGTACTCCCTCTATGGCAAGGTTGTCTTTCCTCAGATTAGGGGACCAAAACTGCACACAATACTCCAGGTGTGGTCTCACCAAGGCCTTGTACAACTGCAGTAAAACCTCCCTGCTCCTGTACTCGAATCCTCTTGTTATGAATGCCAACGTACCATTCGCCTTTTTCACCGCCTGCTGTCCCTGCATGCCGCACCAAATCTAACAACCATCCTGTCATAACAAGCAAATTACACACCAAACTCTAACGCAGGCCAGTGATAATGAACACTGATATGCAGAGCTACTTCTCTTCCCACCGTGAACCACTAACTTTCCAAAACTCCCAGAGAATTCAAACCATCGCCATTCCACGCACTCCCAATCTGTGTATTCCTCACTACAAGTTAGGACTGCTTTCCTAATACTACCACCTCAGCTTGCTCTGCAATTTACCTTCATTCTATTATTTTCCCTCATCCATAAGATAATTCTTCGGTATTCAGGACATTGTTTAATTATTACTTAAGGCATTGCTTCTCCACAAAGTACACGAAAACCAAGAGTTAAATACGAGATTATCACTCATTCTAATGAAATTGATTAGAGCCACTCAATCACTCAGCTCCTATTTTAGGTTAATGCTCACACACAAAAAGGAAATCCATTGAAATTAACAGATTGTTCAATAATGTATAAGTGTTCTTACAGGCTGACCAAGAGTCAGGTTGCCCTGATGAATATAATCTACTGCGGCCTCAAAGGAAGTTAAACAGTATCCCAGCTCATCCTTGACCGGACTGCAAAATCGAAAATTCTTGATATAACTGAGATTAGCCATCCTGTAATAAGAAAAATAAGTTTATATAAACATTTCATGAATAGATTTTTTTTAACCACACGCATTAATCATGTGCTTCAAGTCATGCAACTACGTTCACTGCAGCTCTGAATATACTGGATATTGCAAAATACCCCCCCCCCCCCATCATATAATCAGAGCTCCGAGCAGTTACAAACAGTCAATATCACCAGATGAGAGGGAAGTACTGACGTACAGTCTTTAATATTTCAGAATTCTTCCTTATCATTGTTATCCTGCAAATGAAAGCATCAATTAGTACAGTTGTGAATGACCATATTTTAGGCAAGGCTGTTTAGGTTACAAATTTTCGCAATATTTTACTGAAATCTTGAAATCATGGGTGTACAAAGTACTGATCTAAACCTTGTGGTTGAGACTGCATTCTTTTAATATTTTAACTGAATCTTTAAGCTACATTTTGCAAATGTCTACAATGTGACTTCACTTCACACGCCAAAGGCACAACAGTAAGCCAAGCTGGTATGTACAATTCAATTTACTTTCTTCAGATAATAAAACATTCACAAATTTCAAAGCAGATAGAATCCAACAGCAAGTCCTCCAAGTCAGCACACTCAAAACCAATAAACAAACCAATATTAGTTCTGATTCTGAACTAATATTCCTTCCTGAATTATTTTTCTTTCCATGGTGAAAATTTCAACTCATTTTCCTGTCTACAAGCTTTTACAGGCATCTCAGCAACATTCCTCCACTTCTTATGAAAAAATAATCATCTATTGTGTTATTTAAGTTGGAAGAACAAATTGATCTTCAAAGCACATGAAACACAAGAGCTATAGATGGGAAACAAGCTAACATCATTCTGTTTTCAGAAAGAATAGTATGAAGAATAAAGTTGAAACTGATCTAAAAGTTCTAGTAATTTATTTATAATTGTTAGCAAAAAATAAACTAATGAGCTACAGCTTACAATTGTTCCCATTTTACTAAAATGTTATTAGTATTCAGTTTATTTATACCAGGCCATCAGACTGATTAACTCATGCTGATTTGAGTGTATTTCTATCTTACATTGACTGATCTATTTATTATCAATTACTAAGATCGCATATTGCATATTTAGATGGAGACGTAATGTAAAGATTTTTACTCCTCATGTACGTGAAGGATGTAAGAAATAAAGTCAATTCAATATTGAGAATCGATGTAGTTTCATTTAGCCACGTGTCAGAAGAGTGGCTAAGTAAAATAGCATTAGTGACAGAATTCACAACTTTTGGTATCTTTGGCAAAGAAGTATATTTCAACATTGCTTGGTTATTCTAGCATAAATGACAATCTGGTTTGGTCAAACACAGAAAACCTACAGCACAATACAGGCCCTTCGGCCCACAAAGCTGTGCCAAACATGTCCCTACCTTAGAAATTACCTAGGGTTACCCATAGCCCTCTGTCTCAGAGGATGTCAGTTTACTTCCTGATGGTAAATTCCATGTTCAATAAATCTACCATATCATCCTTCATTTTTGGGGCCAGCTACAACGAGAGCCCACCACTAGCCACATCTTCTCCTTCACACCCCTCTCGCCTTCCACAGGAATCACTCCCTCTGCGACTCCCTGATCCAAATATCTCTCCCCACTCAGCCCCCAGATCATTAGCACTTTCTCCCTCTGCAGGAGGTGCAACATTTATCTATACATCGCCTTCCTCACCACCATTCAGGACATAAAATCCCCTTCCAGGTGAGGCATATACTCAAGTGCACCTCCATCCACCTCTTTTCCCAATGTGGCCTCCTCTACATTAGCAGGATCAAGTGCAAACTAGGGATCACATGCAGAGCATGTGCACTGTCTCCAGTGGTCATCCTGGGCTCCCAGCTGCACACCATTTTAATTCCCCTTCACAGTCCTACACTTTCCTTGCCATCCATGGCCTCATCCACTGTCAGGGTGAAGCCCAACATAAACTGGCGGAACATTTCACATTCCAATTGGATATGCTACAACACTGAACTTTCCAATCACAGAAACAGCAACCCTCATCTCTGTTCCCAGCACCAATCACTAGCCCTTCTCTGGAGCACTTTGCCATTCTCCACCACCAAACTCTAGTCATGATTCATTCCGTCACTCCCATACATTTCAGCCATCAGATTTTTTCCCTGCCCTTCTGGTCTGGCTCCACTGCCTTTCACATCTTGCATTATAGTTCTCAACTAGCATCTTCCTTACTTATCATTTTCCAGCACCAGCAGCTTTTGTGTTTCCACTTATTACCCTTCAGTCTGCGCCCCTCCCACACCCTCCTGGTTTCACCATCCTCTATTTTTTGTCTGCTTCATCTATCAGGTCTTCCACCTCCACTTCTTTTCTTCCCTTTCCATTTTTCAATACCAAGTCCCCCGTCAGTTTACCAATCACCTCTGCCCTCAGTCTCACCATTCCATCTCTCCTCTTTATAGCAAGTATTTCCCCTCTGCATTCTTAGTCCTAATGCAGAGTTCTGACTGGAAGCACTGAGAATGCCTGCCGTCTCTGAATGCCCTCTGCCCCAAATGCTGCTGCTCAACCCGTTCAGTTCTATGTGCAAAATTAACTAGGGAATACGTCTGCCATCCACCCGATGAATGCTTATAATCCTCTGCAAGCAGAAATGCCGAAGGGATTCGGCCCAAAACATCAACTGTACTTTTTTTCCCCGTAGATGCTGCCTGCCTGCTGAGCTCCTGCAGCATTGTGTGTGTGTTCCACTGCAAGCATCAGTGGCTTATTAGTGAATGCAAGAAACTAACGACCCTTTCTCACGTCTCAGACGTTGTTCAAGCCTCTCAATGGTAAGAGCATGCAAACTAGGAACAGGAATAGGTCCAATTGTACTTCGAGCTGCTCCGCCATTCAACATGAGAGCCAATCTTCTGGCTCAATGCCATTTGCCTGCTCTATCCCTTAATTCACTTAAATTTATCTATCTATTTAAATTAATTCAGTCAGAGTCTCCACAGTTTTCTGAAGTACAGAAATCAAATGTTTCACTACACTTTAATGAAGAAATTTCTCCTCATCTCAAAAGCGGGAGAAGAGAGAGCAGCGCGCCGCAAATGATTTCGTATCCGTTATAGGGGCCGTGGACAATTCTAATTTGATGGAGACAGACGTGAAAGCACAGAGGAACATCTGGAGAAATTTCTGAAACGCCAGTTCATTACTGTTGTTACTGCGCAGTCGGGAATCTTCCGGAGGGAAGGCCTCAAGACCCCCGGCTTTGCCTGTGTTGGCGACCGAGATTGAGGTCGAATCATTCAGACAGAGATGGTGCTCAGTACTCGGTGTCAGAGAGTTGATCGGAGGCTCGAAGTTTTCAGATGACTCAGAGTCGGACTGTGGTTGGGCATAGCAGAGAGAGTTTTTCTTCCTTCTCCTGTCTGCGTGAGATGTGGGATATTAGAGAGACTTGGAACTTTTTACTGTGCTCATGGACTTCTTCATCAAGTTATGGTATTGTTGCACTGTTGTAACTATATGTTATAACTATGTGGTTTTGTTAGTTTTTTCAGTCTTGGTCTGTCCTGTGTTTTGTGATATCTCACCGGAGGAAATATTGTATCATTTCTTAATGCATGCATTACTAAATGACAATAAAGAGAGGACTGCGTGTCTTCATAATCCAATCTAACATCCCTTATTCTGAGACACTGACCCATAGTTCTAGACTCCTTGGCCATGCAAAACATCCTCCCTGCATCTACCCGGTCAAACATTGCCAGAATCTTTTAAACACTAGAAAAAACAGGTCTAGTCTATTCAATCTCTCCTCATACAGCAACGGAAGCAGCAGGAAATCAGTCTAATGAATCAGTGATGCACTTCCTCTGTGGGAGGATATCAATTTTTAAGTAAGGGCACCAAAACTGTTTCCCTATTTTCTGCAAAGTTGACAACCTCATATTTTCCTACATTACATTCTATATGCATCAACTGCCCACTCCATTAACCTACTTGTAACCTTTACAAACCTCTTTGTATTCTCTTCATTATTCATAAGCCTGCCTTGCTTTCTATTACCAGAAAACTTAAAAATGCATATCTTGTCCCTTCATCTAACTTCAAGTTCCACTTGTAAATTAACAAATAATAAGGTACACTTGCAACACAAGTTAAAAATTGAACAACACAACACTATTGGCGCTTCATGCACGAGACCTAGGTGGCAGCTGGACGCTTAGCTACTTTACGGCCTGGGGGAAGAAGCTGTGACCCACACTAACAGTTCTTGTCCAAATGCTATGGCACCTCCTGCCTGATGGTAGGCGATCAAAGAGATAGTTGTATGGACAGGAGAGTTCACCGACGATGCTAAGAGCCCTGAGTACGTAGCATTCCTGATAAATATCTCTGATGGATGGAAAAAGAACCCACCGATCCTCTCTGCAGTCCTCACAATCCTTCGTAGGGATTTGCCGTTAAACTTACAATTCCCATACCAGATTATGATGATACCGCTGGTCAAGATGGTGCTCCTGGTAGAATGGGAGGGAGAGGGTGGCCGGAGCCTCACTCACCTCAAACTCTTCAGGAAGTGGAGATGCTGCTCTGCTTTCTTGACCGAAGAGGTGGTGTTGAGGCACCAGGTGGGATGATCTGTTAAGTGCACTCACAGAAACTTGTTGCTCCTAACTGTCTCCATGGAGGAGCCGTACATGTAAAGCCAGGCTCCTCCTCATGTCCAACGATCATCTCTTTCGTCCTGTTCACATTGAGACTCAAGATGTGCTCGAACCATACGACCAGCCACTCCACCTCCTCTTTCTATGCCGTCTCGACATCGTTGTTGACGAGGCCAACCACTGTTGCGTTATCAGTGAACTTGATGATTTGGCTTGAACTCGATCTAACAGTGTAGTTATGTGTCAACAATGTGAACAGCAGCAGGCTAAGCACACAGCCCTGGGGAGATGGGGGCGATGGAGTTCAGAGTGATGGAGCTAGAGGTGTTTCTGCCAAAATGGACTGATTGTGGCCTCTCTATCAAGTTGTCCAGGATCCAGTTACACAGACAGATGTTGAGACCCAATGACGACAGTTCACCCACCAGCTTCTGAGGGATGATCACATTAAACGCAGAGCTGAAGGTGATAATATTCGAGGTGGGATCGGACAGAGTGGAGTACAGAGAAAGCAAACTGGAAAGGGGCCAATGAAACAGGAAGATGAGATTGAATGCAATACCTAACCAGCCTCTCAAAGCACTTCAAC
Organism: Mobula birostris; assembly: GCF_030028105.1. NCBI lineage: Eukaryota > Metazoa > Chordata > Chondrichthyes > Myliobatiformes > Myliobatidae > Mobula > Mobula birostris. Next base: position 45,936,782 of record NC_092384.1, read on the forward strand.
ATTGTCACTGGACAACACTGTCAGTGCCACTGGACAGTCGTCATTGAGGCAGGTTACTGTCACCCTCTTGGGCACTAGGATGATGGTGGCCATCTTGAAGCCAAAGGGGCCAATGAATCGTTCCAGAGAGATGTTGCAGATGTTTACTAGAACCTCCGTCAACTGGGCTGCACAGTCCCTCAGCACCTGACCAGTACACTATCAGGCCCCACAGCTTTATTTGGGTTGGATCTTCCTCACATCAGCTGCGGCTAGACAGAGTGCCTGCTCCTCAGGGGCAAGGGTTTCCTCACTGGCACACCATTCCATGCATGAAATTGAGCGTAAAATACATTCAGCTAATGAGGAAGAGAAGCATTGCTGTCATTGACACGCAGGGTGGACCTGTAGTCCATTACGGTCTGAATGCCCTGCCACATGCACCTCATGTCTCTGGTGTCACAGAAACGGCTGTACATTCTCTGTGAATAATCACACATTGCCTTCTTGATAGCGCAGGAAGCGCATTCTTGTTGACCCGAGTGCTGCCTTATCCCCCAATCTGAATGCATGTACTCAATTTCCCAGCTGTGCACAGTCCTCGGCTGTCAACCGTGGCTTCTGATTTGCCCTCACACAGATGTGACAACAGACAATAGGTGCAGTAGGCCATTCAGCCCTTTGAGCCAGCACCGCCATTCACTGTGATCATGGCTGATCATCCACAATCAGTACCCCGTTCCTGCCTTCTCCCCATATCCCTTTACTCCGCTATCTTTAAGAGCTCTATCTAACTCTTTCTTGAAAGCATCCAGAGAATTGGCCTCCACTGCCTTCTGGGGCAGAGCATTCCACAGATCTACAACTCTCTGGGTGAAAAAGTTTTTCCTCAACTCCGTTCTAAAAGGCCTACCCCTTATTCTTAAACTGTGGCCTCTGGTTTGGGACTCCCCCAACATCAGGAACATGTTTCCTGTCTCTAGTGTGTCCAATCCCTTAATAATCTTATATGTTTTAATTAGATCCCCTCTCATCCTTCTAAATTCCAGTGTATACAAGCCCAGTTGCTCCAATCTTTCAACATATGACAGTCCCGCCATCCCGGGAATTAACCTCGTAAACCTACGCTGCACTTCCTCAATAGCAAGAATGTCCTTCCTCAAATTTGAAGACCAAAACTGCACATAATACTCCGGGTGTACTCTCACCAGAGCCCTGTACAACTGCAGAAGGACCTCTTTGCCCCTATACTCAACTCCCCTTGTTGTGAAGGCCAACATACCATTAGCTTTCTTCACTGCCTGCTGTACCTGCATGCTTACTTTCAGTGTTTAATAACAGTGACATCCTCAATGCACAGATCTTGCACATTTATTGATGTTAATGAGATTGTCATAGGTAGCCATCTCCCTGAACATGTTCCAGTTCGTGTTTTCAAAACAGATCCAAGTTGTTGATATAGGTTGTGAATAGCTAGAAGCCAATCACTAATCCCTGTAATAACCCATGTGGCACAGCCTGCTAACTCGAGAAAGATCCTTTTATTTTCATTTCCTGTGTTCCAATCTTGTTCTGTGTAGGGTCATATTGACAGCCTTCTGAAGTTCTAAATACACAACATCCACACCTACTAATTACATCTTCAAATAATTCCAATAGATTACTCAAGTGTGATTTCCATTTCATAAACTTCTGTTCAACTATTTTACACTGTAGATGTTATGCCCTTCATTTGATTTCTATCATTTTCCCTACTACTGATTTTAGACTAATAGTTTGAGAGTTCCTGTTTACACTCACCTTCCTTTCTTAAATGGTGGGGTCAGATTAGCTACTCTCTGATCTACTTATGTTTTGAAATTATCTGGATAAGTGGCATTCAAAACAATGTTTTTCACTGTATTTCAGTACATGACAACAATGAACCAATTACATGAACCATTCTAGAAATTTATATAAAATTTTTAAATAATGACCAGTGCATCCATCAGTTCCATTGTCAACTCTTTCAAAACACTGGGATGTAGATTATGAGGTCTCTAATTTTTACCGATATTCAGTCCCCTCAACTTCTCTAGATCTCTACTTCCACTAATATTATTTTATTTTAGTTCCTCAATCTGATTAGACTTTGGTTCTATTAATAATTCAGGTAGTTTCTCTGTAAAGATAGACAGGAAACAATTGTTTATCTGCTATACAATTTCCTTATTCTCCATTATAAGGTCCCCCATCTGTTTGCAAATGAATCACATCCTCCATGAGAACCACTGTCAAATTTATCATTTTACTTTCTCATTTTATAAAATTTAACATATATTGAAGTGTGATTTTTGAGCTAACCTACAAAAACATTGTGCATCATGTCAAATCAAAAATTCCAAAACCTGTGAACAATTTACTAAAAATTAAAAACTAAAATTGTGAGGATGCAAAAGTGTTAATCCCTTTCGTAATTATTATGTTAACTTTCCTCAGGTGCAATACTGTATGTTACTTTAACACACCCAATTTGTTGATATAGACAATTGAAGGATCACCTGTTCTCAATGAATTCATAAGAATTAATAACCTCTCACTCCATAATGGATTTTCAACATGCAGATGGATTGTGAAAATCAGGCTGGCAATGGATCTCAAGAGAGTGAGTTTGTTGAATGCCTACAAGATGGCTTTTTAGAGCAGCTTGTCGTTGATCCTTCTAGGGGATCAGATATACTGGATTGGATGCTATGTAAGGAAACGGAGCTGATGAGGGAGCTTAAGGTAAAAGAACCCTTAGGAGAGAGTAATCACAATATGATTGAAATCAACTTGAAATTTGATAGGGAGAAAGTAGTCTTACATAGCAGTATTTCCATGGAGTAAAGGAAATTACAATGGTATGACAGAGGAGCTGGCCAAAGTAAATTAGAAGGAGATGCTGGCAGGGATGACAGCAGAGCAGAAATGGCATGAGTTTCTGGGAATAATGAGGAAAGTGAAGGCTAGATGTATTCCAAAAACAAAGAAATACTCAAATGGCAAAATAGTACAACTGTGGTTTACAAGGGAAGTCAAAGCTAATGTAAAAGCAAAAGAGAGAGTATCAGACATCCCACCTCTCCCAGAAGTTCTGGGAGTCTCCCGCATATTAATAGTGGCTCCCTGATGCCCGCAAGTTATATACAATATCCCAGAAAATCATTTTTTTGAGAACGAGAGAGAGCGGGAGAGAGAGAGAGCACGCGTGCGCCACAGCAGAGTGTTCCAAAAGAATATATAAAACTTCGTCACCCAGACTACCCTGAAGTGTACCCCTGCCTAGTAGGGATCAAAAATAATGACAGTGTTGCCCGCTGCATTGTTTGCAACAGTGACTTTTCTATTGCCCATGGTGGGTTAAGACTGTAAAAGATGTGTTGAGGTGAGTTTAACAGGTGTCATTCGTTCATTAGCATAGCTAACATTATTTAAACTACCTGGCTAGCTGCTCAGGAGCTACTCTATTGCAGACATCCTACCTCTCCTGGAAGTTCTGGGAGTCTCCCGCAAATTGATGGTGCTACCTCCCTGAAATGAGTTTTTGCAGGGTGGGATGTCTGAAGTATACAGCAATGCAAAAATTAGCAAGAATATAGAGGATTGGGAAACTTTTAAAAACCTACAGAGAGTAACTAAAAGAATCATTAGGAGGGAAAAGATGAAATATGGAAGTAAACTAGCAAACAATATCAAAGTGGATACCTCTTTTTCAAGTATGTAAAGAAAAAAGAGAAGACAGTGGATATAGGACCACTAGAAAGAGAGGCCGGAGAAATAATAATGGGGGATAAAGAGATGGCTGATGAACTAAATGAGTATTTTGCATCAGTCGTCACTGTGGAAGACACTAACAGTGTGCTAGATGTTGAAGGATGTGAGGGAAAAGAAGTGAGGGAATTTCTATTACAAGAGCAAAAGTGCTCAAAAAGCTGAAAGACCCAAGGGTACACAAGTCACCTGGACCAGATGAACTGCATCCTAGGGTTTGAAAGAGGTAGCGAGAGATTGTGGTGACATTAGTAATGATCTTTCAAGAATCATTGGACTCTGGCATGGTGCCAGAGAACTAGAAAATTGCAAATGACACTCCACTCCTTAAGAAACAAGGAAGGCAGCAGAATGGAAATTATAGACCAGTTAGCCTGACCTCAGTGGTTGGGAAGATGTTGGGAGTCAATTGTTAAGCATAAGGTTATGGAGTACTTGGTGACACGGGACATGATAGGACAAAGTTAGCATAGTTTCCTCAAGGGAAAGTATTGCCTGACGAACCAGTTTGAACTCTTTGAGGAGATTACACGTAGGACAGATAAAGGAGATGTTATATATTTGGATTTTCAGAAGGTCTTTGACAAGGTGCCACACATGATGCTGCTTACCAAATTAAGAGCCCACAGTACCACAAAAAAGTTACAGGCATGGTTAGAGCATTGGCTGATTGGTAGGAGAAAGTAAGTGGGAATAAAAGGATCCTTTTCTGGTTGGCTGCCGGTGACCAGCGGTGTTCTAAAGGGGTTGGTTTTGGGACCACTTCTTTTTATGCTATAGATCAATGAATTAGATAGTGGAATAGACGGCTTTGTTCCCAATTTGCAGATGATATGAAGAGTGGTGGAGGAGCACAGTGTTGAGGAAATAGGTAGGATGCAGAAGGACTTAGACAGATTAGGAGAATGGGCAAGAAAGTGACAAATGAAGTGCAATCTTGGAAAATGCACAGTCATGCACTTTGGTGGTAGAAATAAATGTGCAGACTATTTTCTGAATGGGGAGAAAAATCCAAAAATCTGAGATGCAAAGGGACTTGGGAGTCCTTGTGCAGATCTCCTTAAATGTTAACTTGCAGGTACAGTTGGTGGTAAGGAACGCAAATGCAATGTTAGCATTCATTTCAAGAGGTCTTGAATAGAAGAGCAGGGATGTAATGCTGAGGCATTATAAGGCACTGGTGGGGCCTCACCTTGAGTATTGTGAACAGTTTTGGGCTCCTCATCCATGAAAAGATGTGCTGGCAGTGGAGAGAGTTCACAGGAGGTTAACAAGGATAATTCCGAGAATGAAAGGGTTATCATACGAGGAACATTTAGTAGCTCTGGGTCTCTACTCGCTGGAGTACAGAAGGATGGTGGGGGGGGAAAGGGGGGGGAATCTCATTAAAACCTTTCGAATGCTGAAAGGCCTGGACAGAGTAGATGTGGAAAGGATGTTTCCCATGGTGGGGAGTCTTGAACAAGAGTGCACAGCCTCAGGATAGAGGGGCATCCATTTAAAACAGAGATATGGAGAAGTTTCTTTAGCCAGAGGTTGGTAACGTTGTGGAATTTGTTACCACAGGCAGCTGTGGAGGCCAAGTCGTTGGGTGTATTTAAGGCAGAGCTTGATGGGTTCTTGATTGGACGTGGCTGGGGAGTGGGGCTGAGGAGGGGGGAGAAAAAGACCAACTGTGTTTGTATGACGGAGCAAACTCGATGGGCCAAATGACCTAATTCTGCTCCTATGTCTTCTGGTTTTATTATGGTCAAACCAAAATGAAGGTAAGAGCATTCAAATCAAATCACAGAAATGATAATAGAGAAGCAGAAATCTCAGGAAGAGTACAAGACCATCTCTAAGGCACTGAACATACCTCGGAGCTCAGTGCAGTGCATTGTGAAAACATGGAAAAAATATGAAACCACTGCCACATTGCCTAGGTCAGGATACCCCTCTAAATTACTCACCAGAGAAGAATGGCACTTGTAAAAGGCTACTGTAACACCACTAGTCAGAAGTCAGTGGCTGCAAATGAAGTTCATAGCTCAACAATCTCTAAGGCCTTGCACAAAAAGGGTATTTAAGAAAGAGTGGCAAGGAAGAAGTGCCTTGGCTAAAAAAAGCATACCCTTGCCTGTAAAGACTTAGTAAAGCATCACTTAGAAGATACTCTAAAGATGTGGAAGAAAGTCTTGTGGTTGGATGACACTAAAATGGAACTTTTTGGCCTCAACACTAAGCAATATGTGTAGCGCAAATCTAACACTGTGCGTCAGGCAGGTAATACCATCCTTACTGTGAAGTATGGTGGAGGTAACACCATGCTATGGGGATTGTTTCCAGCAGCGGGCACTGGAAATCTGGTCAGGGTTGATGAGGAGATGAATACAGAGAGATCCTGGATAAAAACCTGCAAGCCTCTGCCAGAAAGCTTAAACTGGAGAGGAAGTTCGTCTCTCAGCAGGACAACAATCCAAAGCGCACTGCCAAAGCAACCATGGAGTGGCTTCAAATGAAAAAACTTGATGTTCTTGAATGGTCCAGTCAAAGACCCGACCTTAACCCAATTGAATATCCCTGGTAAGACCTCAAGATTGTTGTCACCACCACTCCCCAACTAACCTGGCACAGCTTGAGCTGTGAGGAATAGGAATATGCAATTTTGCAAGGAGGAATAGGCAAATCTTGCTCCATCACATTGTGCAAAGCTAACAGAGACTTATTCAAAAAGATTACTGGTAGTAATAGCTATGAGAGGTGGTCAGCTACGTACTGAGCAAAGGAGGGGTGAATACTTTTGAACTTTAGGTTTTTCATGCTTTACAATTTTCCGTTTTTTGGGCCTCTACTGTGAAAAAGGAGCATGTGATTCACACAAAAAAAATTCTCAGTGAAATTGATCAAATTCCCTGGTTGTAATATTAGTTTATGTGAACAAAGGTTTGGGGGCTGAATACTGTTACAAGGCACTGTATAGGGTGCCTCAGAAAAAAATTGATATGTAACTATATATAAAAAAAGTAATAAACTCAGTGAATGGCAGTGGATATTCTTCCTTATTGTTAGTTTTAATTTTGGAATTTTCAAAACCTGAGCCACAATGGGAGAATTTAACAAGATTCAATCCTTGCCTATTTTACAATACAAAATAAAACAACCAGACTTTTAAAGTGTATAAGAAAAATATTTTCCATAACAGTAGTGCCTTTGGTTCTTAACACAAAATGAAAAAAAAAATTGATGATGCAGGTCAATCAGTAGGAATGTATTAATAATTATTATGCACGTGGCACTGGCAAAACAAGTATACAAGGGTTATCATAGGTGAGAGATAGAAAAAGCTCATCATTCTGGATAAAGAATACAATTTTCTATGGAATACATTGATAATTTACAGTACAAGAATGAAACAGTCTGCCAAGAAACATGCAGTTAACTTATAGTGATCATATTTTAGTTTGCATATTCATAAACTTACCAGTTTGGGATTTCTGTTTTGACCAGTAAATAAAGCAAAACAGGTAGTAGATCATCAGCCGACATAAAATGATTATTAACTGAAAACAGAAAACAAAACAAATTTGACAAAAAATTGTACGATCATGATGGTTAAGTACACTGCAGACAGACAACAATGCGAGGAAGGTTCCTAGGAAGTTCTGGGCATAGGTGCTACTAAAATGGCCTAAGCACACTGTAGGTTTCATTTTGAAGTGCAAAACATAATAGCAGAAGTCAGTGATTCCACAATTTCCTCAAAACTTTAAACTGGTCCTTAACTTCCCGCTCCAAAACTATTAATTAATATAACTTGCAACCCCGCAATGGTGATCATGAATTTGCTCAATTTGTCATTATGATGAACAGAAACATAGAAAACCTACAGCACAATACAGGCCCTTCAGCCCACAAAGTTGTGCCGAACATGTCCCCACCTTAGAAATTACTAGGCTTACCCATAGCCCTCTATTTATCTAAGCTCCATGTACCTATCCAGGAGTCTCTTAAAAGACCCTATCGTATCCGCCTCCACCACCATTGCCGGCAGCCCATTCCACACACTCACCACTCTATGCGTAAAAAATCTACCCCTGACATCTCCTCTGTACCTACCCCCCAGCACCTTAAGCCTGTATCCTCTTGTGGCAACTATTTCAGCCCTGGGAAAAAGCCTCTGACTATCCACACGATCAATGCCTCTCATTATCTTATACACCTCTATCAAGTCACCTCTCATCCTCAGTCGCTCCAAGGAGAAAAGGCCGAGTTCACTCAACCTATTCTCATAAGGCATGCTCCCCAATCCAGGCAACATCCTTGTAAATCTCCTCTGTACCCTTTCTATGGTTTCCACATCCTTCCTGTAGTGAGGCGACCAGACCTGAGCACAGTACTCCAAGTAGGGACTGACCAGGGTCCTGTATAGTTGCAACATTACCTCTCGGCTCCTAAGTTCAATTCCACGATTGATGAAGGCCAATACACTGTATGCCTTCTTAACCACAGAGTCAACCTGCGCAGCTGCTTTGAGCGTCCTATGGACTCGGACCCCAAGATCCCTCTGATCCTCCACACTGCCAAGAGTCTTACCATTAATACTGTAATGTCATCATATTTGACCTATCAAAATGAACCACTTCACACTTATCCGGGTTGAACTCCATCTGCCACTTCTCAGCCCAGTTTTGCATCCTATCAATGTCCCGCTGTAACCTCTGACAGGCCTCCACACTATCCACAACATCCCTAACCTTTGTGTCATCAGCAAACTTACTAACCCATCCCTCCACTTCCTCATCCAGGTCATTTATAAAAATCACGAAGAGAAGGCGTCCCAGAACAGATCCCTGAGGCACACCACTGGTCACCGCCCTCCATGCAGAATATGACCCCTCTACAACCACTCTTTGCCTTCTATGGGCAAGCCAGTTCTGGATCCACAAAGCAATCTCCCCTTGGATCCCATGCCTCCTTACTTTCTCAATAAACATATAACCATAACAGCACGGAAACAGGCTATCCCGGCCCTTCTAGTCCGTGCCAAACAATGTCACTTAAAAATAAAAATCCTTATTACTTTGATATAAATCACACAGAAATACTACCTAATTAGCATATGCAAATACTATTTGCTCATGGTAAGGTGGGTGAACTGAGGGGGTGGACTCAGCTTCTACTGATTGAAATATTGAGTCAATATCAGATACATGGCTGAGAGAAGGCAACTCAATATTCCAAGATACCAATGCTTTAGTCGTGACATTGGAACAAGCAACATACAGAGGGTGTTGCCTTTTCGATAAGGGAGGTCAGAACAGCAGTGATTAGATGATACTCTTGAGGCATCATCTAATGAGCCCTTTGAGTAGAAATAAGAAAGCAATTACCACCTTAGCAGGGCTCTACCAGAGAGTTGCCTATAGTTGGTGGATACTTGAGGAACAGGCATGTTGAGATATTGCATGTAGTTGTGAGAATAGCAGGATAGTGCTTGTGGGAGATATCAAATCTCTTGGTATCATTTGGGCCACCCAGAGTGCAAAGTGGACCTGGATGGGGCAGAGTTTATGCAGCGCATTCAAGATAGTTTCCTCACCTAGTATAAGGAAGGATTTCCTTGGGAAAATGCAATACTAGACCTCTTCTTGGGGAACAAGATGGGCCAAGTCACTGAAGGGGCAGCCGGGGAGCAAATGAGTCCAATGACGATAATTCTATTAGTTTCAAAATGGCTATGGAAAAAGATAGAACAGGACTGAAGTGATGCAGGGCCAACTTTAAGGGCATTAGGCTGGATCTAACTGGAGTTAAAAAAAGGCAAAGGAACAATTGGCAAGAGGGAGGGCTTTTTAAAACAAAAAGTCTAGGATAGCAAGTTCCTGTTAGGGTGAAAGGTAAACATAATTAAGTTGAGCTAAACATGGCTGATGAGACACAGAGGCTCTGGCAAGGAGAAAGGATGCCTTACTTGCTTTTCAGCTGCTGGCCACAAATTAATCCCTCAATTTACATAAAAAGTTCAAAAGTGGGTTTAAGAGGGAAATCAGGAAGGCAAAATGAGGGGATGAGATGGTTTTGGCAGGCAGGGTTAAAGATAATCTCAAGTGGTTCTGCAGTTGTAATAACAATAAAAAGGTGACTAGGGAAGAACTAAATCCTCTTAAGGACCATCAGGGACACCCATTCGTGAAGCACCAGGAGATAGCTGAGATTTTTAATGCCTGTTTCTCCTCAATATTTATTAAGGAGAATAATCAAGTATGCCAAAGAAATGAGGGTAATAAGTAGCGATGTCTTGGAACAAATGCATGTTTTGAGAAGGAGGGATGTGCAGCCTTTAAGTGAATTAAGGTGCCCAGATCTCCAGGACTTAACCAAGTGTACCCCTGGATCATTTGTGTGAGGCCTTAGAAGAAATTACAGAGGCTTTTTTTTTTTTAAAAAAGCTATTTGCTTCATTGTTAGCCAACTGTAAAATTCCAAAAGACCGGAAGGTGGCTAATGTGGTTCCATTCTTCAAGAAGGGTGGCAAGGATAAGCCAGTGAACTACAGGCCAGTGAGCCTGACTTCATTTGTTGGGAAATTACTGAAGGGATTTCTGAAGGATGAGATATATCATCACGTGAATAGTCAAGCCCTGATAGTCAGCATGGTTCTGTGAGTGGAAGATCATATCTGATAAACCTCTTGGAGTTTTTCCAAGAGGTAACTAAGGGAATAGATGAAGGTAGGGCAGTGGTTGTTGCCTATACAGGTTTTATTAAAGCCTTTGACAAGGTCACGCATAGCAGGCTGATCAGGTAGGATAGATCACATAGGATTCCGGAGGAGCTAGCGAGAAGGGATTCAGAATTTGTTTAATGATGGGAAGCAGCAGGGGATGATTTCAGGTTGACTTTCTGGCTGGAGGCCTGTGACGTGGAGAGCTCCAGGGGTCAGTTTTGGGACCCCTGTTATTCATTATTTACGTAAATGATTTGTATGTGAATATACATGGCATGGTTTGTGGATCTTGTTGATAGTGAAGCAGGTTAGAATCAATAGGTAAGAGATCTTGATCATTTATGGAGATGAGCTGGTGCTTGGTCTTTGTGGCATGAATGTTACCAACCATCTCCAACCACAGAGTTCAGGCGCTACCCTTTATATTCAACAGTCATACTATTGCTAACTCCCCCATCATTAACATCTTGTAGAGATAGAGCTGGGAGTTACCAATGCCCAGAAACTCAATTGGACAAGCCATATAAATACTGTGCCTGCAGGAACAAATTTGGAGTCCAGGTATTCTATATCAAGTGATTCACCCACTTTATCAATTCCTTTCCACCCTTTGCAATGCACATGTCTGGAATGTGAAAGAATACCCTACACCTGTCGGGATCCATTGCAGATCCAACAACATTCCAGAACTATCCATGACAAAGCAGCCAATGTGATTAGTATCCCATTTACTACCCGAAACGTTTCTTCTACGTACCATTGGGTGTGCACTGCAGTCAGTGTTCCTATACAAAGTACAACAATCATTCACCAAGGCTACTGCAACAGCACCTACCACCCCTACGATCTCTCCCAATATGAGATGTTGTCAGCAAGTTCTCAGGAAGACCACCATCTGGAGGCTCTTTTCCAAATCATCTTAAATTGGAACTGCATCATTTTTTCTTCAGCGTTGCTGGATCTAAATACTGGAAACTACCTTCTGTCCCACAACACTCTCTCCGATCTTCATTAGAAAGACTGCAGCAACGCAAGGTAACAATAAATGCAGGCCCTGCCAGCAAAGCCCAAATCACCTTTAATGACATTTTTAAAAATATATCTCATTGTTTCTCTTTGTTGCCCCTCACCTTCAAAATAAATTAAGTAGATTCCTTGAATATGTGCTGGTACTACAGCAAGTTGGTATTCCATCACTGGATTCTGTGAGGATTACAATATTGGAGCGTACACAGTAGAACTCCAGCTAGGGGCTAAAATATTTAGGACATATTGGCACATCAGTCCTGAACTTATAACAAAAATGGCAGAAATTGAGCATGTAACAGCTTGCAATTCACAGCAAGTTTGGCTCATCTTTGCAGAAAATCCTTATAAACCTTATGCTTAGTTCATATTTCAGAGTAATTATAACATACTATTCTAATATGGAGAACAAAACTAAAGCAAAGCAGGAGCACTACTCATAGCTTTCTTCAACCATCGCTGATATACTGACCTCTTTGACTTGGGGACTGCATGATCACATGTATTACATTTCGTAAGCAGATCAGTTTGTGTTGTGGACTAGTACACTGGTTCAGATGACTCAATTCCCGCTTGGCACGAGGTATATTTATACTAAAATATTAAATGAAGTCATTAGCTTAGAACATTATTCATTTACATAACACTACACTATTGCAAAAATCAATAGGGTCAAAATTATACTGCTGCAAATGACATTATATTGGATTTCAAATCTGGCTGGCATTTAGAACATACTACTTAGCAGTGAATTTGCAATAATCAATATTCTGCAGGTCATACTAGATCAGAGCAACAAAAGTTCACGTTACATATGTGTTCCAATCTAAGACATAACATCATAATGCAAAGCTTTGGCCCAAAACATTGACTGTTTATTCCCCTCCATAGATACTGTCTGAATTGCTGAGTTTCTTCAGCAATTTTTGTGTGTAATGCAAAGTTATTTCCACTCAAAAATTTCTTACCGTGGCATTGAAGGTGAGAGTTAATTAAACTTACCATTTACCAAACAAATCACAATCATTTAATCAGAGCCAAAAAATATTTCCTCCTAAGATCCACTCTCCTCTCCTATCGGATACTTTCTTCTCTCCAGCACTTTGCCTTTTCCACTTGTCACTTCCCAGCTTCTTACTTCATCCCTCCTCACCCACACTCCTGGCTTCACCTATCACCTTCTAGCTTCTCCTCCTCCTCCTCCACCCACTCCTCCTCCGCCACCTTTTTGTTCTGGCTTCTTCCCCTTTCCTTTCCAGTTCTTTCCAGGCGTGTTGGTGTGATGACACACAAATAACATAAAAGAAAATTACAGTTAATTAAACAGAGTTCAAAAGGAATACCAGTTGCATACTTTATAGTATCCACACAAGTCTGTGTGATTAAGATATCCAAAGCTCAGTGTTTAGATTTAAAATGAAAATCTACCTGAATTGTGACTTGATTCCTAAATCTTTCAGTTGAAGATCTTGTAGACTTCGGGTGGTTTTATTGAAAGCAGCATCCTTTAAGTAAGCAGACAGCACAAATTAGTCAAGAGTGATATCATGCTTTACTCTAAAATGTAGTTACTATAAATATTCACTTACATTCAATTTATTGAAAATTTGTAACAATACAAAAAAAGCTTTAAAAATTGGATTCAAGTTAAGATCACAACTTTCATACTGTTTTATTAGTAGTAAAATGTGATAATGTTAAAAACAAACTTTATACCTGACTGGCCTCAATAGTTCCCACACTCTTAAAAATCTGATCATGGATACCATGTAGTACATACATCTGCAAAATTAATTAATGAAAGTAATGGATAATTAATTCCACTATTAACAAATGTGAAAATTGGTTTTCAAGGTGAATCTAAAAATGCTTACATACTTCAACAGCTTGTTTCAGCAAGGCCATTTGCACCTCCTGCTTGATCAAGATTTTCTTAATCCCGAGAAAGAAAAAAAACAATTACTGATGAACAACTTAAACCACTTTAATGTAATTTAACCTCAAGACTACAAAAAGTTCAATAGCATGGATTAATAACTCACCAATTTTGAGTCTCTCAGAAGATATTGAAGGCATTTTGTATAGAGTGCATTTACTTCATCCTGTTTTTTTCCCCAAAAAAATAAAATACAAACTTCAGGATTTGAGCTTTTACAGTCCAATTTACAAAGCCTTAGCACCAAATGGAGTTCAAATAACTTGCAACAATGTATGAGGAGCTCAACAGGTTCAGGACATTCAACTGGAGTCTAAACCAAGTACTACTTTGTCCATATGCATTTTAATCTGGCTGTGCACCAACGATGTTTTCCACCTTGCAAAAGAGACACAAGAATGCTTTTCTCTTAATGCTTAGTTCAAGAATTTTGTCCCAGTTCCAAAGTTAACTGACAACATATCTTCACCACTTACTGTTTCTGGCTGGCAAAATTTGATTTATATATTCGTGATGAACACCAAAATGCATATTTTGTAAAGCACTTGGCCAAATTTTGAATATCAGATTTGAGTATGCAATTTTCTACAATTAACATCCATTTACAATAAAATCTACATTAAAATTGGGACATCCAAATACCTTTATGCTTACATGGTCTTATTCTGATGATTTACACAAAAACATTTTTAAGAAAAGCACTTTACAGAGATAGAGATATTCATTAATTTTGAAACCTAAAGCAAAACAAAAGCTGCTGGAAAAACTACAGCAAATCACAGCATCTGAGTAGGTAAAGAGATAGTTGGTGCTTTGTGTCATGATTTCCGTTCTCATGCAAGGCTACAACTGAAAACGATGACCACTCATTTGCCTCCATAGATGTCGCTTGACCCAGCAAGTTCTCGCATTAATTTTTTTACTCCCAATTCCCGCACCTGCAGTATCTTATCTCCATTTTGAAATCTATCCTTCTATCACCATTAGATAGATTCAAGCAGAAATATCTCTTTAAAAATATTTCTTTAAAAAGAAAGGATAACTTTAAATTTAGCATTATGCTCCCAGTCACAGGATGAAAGAAAGAAAATAATAAGATTAAATTATAAATAATAACAGAATAAAGCAATTGAAGGGAATAATCTAATCTAAGATTTGAAATGACATGCCTAGCTATTTTAGCTTTACTTCCATGATCCAAGTCATCTGAACTCCTAAATTAGATTATAGTTGTATAGTGACAAAAAAAAACATGGCATTAAGCCATAACTTTAAAAAATTGCTGTCAATTATAAATGTCAAGCTCTCTGAATGGGCACAGGCCCACTAATACAGAGCATCTGCTGCGGCATAAGGTTTAACAGCACTAGTTTACAGCTTCTGTGGTAAAAGCAAATAATGAATGCATTCTCTGAAGAAGTCTTAATCATCTGTATATGACTTACGATACTTGTGACCAACTGTCATTGATCTAAATGCTGAAATTTTCAAACTCTACGTGAAACAGTTATAAAATCAGTCTTTTATGTAATATTTTGTATGACATTCCTATCACTGCTCTGTATGGGACTCAAATTAGATATCATCACACAACCACAAACACAAGAGATCCTGCAGATGCTGGAAATCCAGAGCTACATTCAAAATGCTGGCGAAACTCAACAGGTCAGGCAGCATCCAACGAGGGGAACAGTCGATGCTTCGGGCCAAGACCCTTGATTAGAGCTGGAAAGGAAGGGGGAAGAAGCTAGAATAGAAAGGGGGAGGGGAGGAGGACAAGCTAAAAAGTGATAGGAGAAGCCAAGTGGGTGGGGAAGTGGGGAAGATGAAGTAGGAAGCTGGGTAGTGTAAAGTTGAAAAGGCAACAGGCTGAAGAAGAAGGAATCTGATCGGAGATTAGAGCAGATCATGGAAGAAAAGGAAGGAGAAGGTGATAGAACATAGAATAGTACAGCACAGTACAGGCCCTTCGGCCCACAATGTTGTGCCGAGCCTCAAACCCTGCCTCCCATATACCCCCCCCCACCTTAAATTCCTCCATATACCTGTCTAGTAGTCTCTTAAATTTCACTGGGTGTATCTGCCTCCACCACTGACTCAGGCAGTGCATTCCACGCACCAACCACTCTCTGAGTAAAAAACCTTCCTCTAATATCCCCCTTGAACTTCCCACCCCTTACCTTAAAGCCATGTCCTCTTGTATTGAGCAATGGTGCCCTGGGAAAGAAGCGCTGGCTGTCCACTCTATCTATTCCTCTTAATATCTTGTACACCTCTATCATGTCTCCTCTCATCCTCCTTCTCTCCAAACAGTAAAGTCCTAGCTCCCTTAATCTCTGATCATAATGCATACTTTCTAAACCAGGCAGCATCCTGGTAAATCTCCTCTGTACCCTTACCAATGCTTCCACATCCTTCCTATAGTGAGGCGACCAGAACTGGACACAGTACTCCAAGTGTGGCCTAACCAGAGTTTTATAGAGCTGCATCATTACCTCGCAACTCTTAAACTCTATCCATCGACTTATGAAAGCTAACACTCCATAAGTTTTCTTAACTACCCTATCTACCTGTGAGGCAACTTTCAGGGATCTGTGGACATGTACCCCCAGATCCCTCTGCTCTTCCACACTACCAAGTATCCTACCATTTACTTTGCATTCTGTCTTGGAGTTTGTCCTTCCAAAGTGTAGCACCTCACACTTCTCCTGGTTGAACTCCATCTGCCACTTCTCAGCCCACTTCTGCATCCTATCAATGTCTCTCTGCAATCTTCGACAATCCTCTACACTATCTACAACACCACCGACCTTTGTGTCGTCTGCAATCTTGCCAACCCACCCTTCTAGCCCCACATCCAGGTCGTTAATAAAAAAAAATCACGAAAAGTAGAGGTCCCAGATCATAGGAGAAAAGGAAGGAGGAGGCAATAGGAAGGTAAGAAGAGGCAAGAGGCCGGAGTGGGGAAATGAAGAAGAAAGGAGACGGGAAAGAAATCACCAGATGTTCATGCCATCAAGTTGGAGGCTACCCAGACGGAATACAAGATGTTGTTCCTTCAACCAGAGAGTTGTCTCATTGTGGCAGTAGAGGTGGTCATGGACTGGCATGTCAGAACAGGAATGGGAATAGGGCATGAGATCATTGGCCATTAGGAAATTCCCCTTTTTGTGGATGGAGCTGAGGTGATCGACAAAGTCGTCCCCCGATTTATGTTGGGTCTCATCAACGTAAGAGGAGGTCCTACTGGAGTACCTCAACAGATTCACATGTGAAGTGTTGCCTCACCTGGTTGGACTGTCTGGAACCCTGAATGGAAGTGAGGGAAGAGGTCATCACACTGTGCCTTTCTCTGGTTCAGTCTCTCAGCTTTTCTAAAAATATTTTGGCTAATCACATGCTCAAAGTTATTGTCCAGCTAGCATTAAAATAATTGTCAATGTAAAATTTTAAATAATAGTCATTACCAATAGAGTATCATAATGTATTCAAGGAATTGGTATACCCTCAGCTTAAGGAATCATTCTAACATTGTTTTGATTGATAATTTCCCACCTTTTCAGTATGGATTTGTGGTTTGCTCAAATCAACCAAGTAAGGGATACTTGACAAATGCTTATATATTAACTTCAATAGTTGCAAAACTCACACAAAGTTCTATAATGAGAGACATTGGCTGTAATATTTTGATACATATTCACTTCCCATGCCAGGGGCATCTGCTGACACTTCTGGGGATGAAAGGGTTGTTTTTGAGTAAAATAAACTTCCACCTAGTATTTTTTATTCATCTTGTTGTCATAAATGGGAACCTGCCTTCAGTGTATAATGTAAATGGCTAGGAATGATCAGTTTGAAGTTGGAAGGGCAGCTTTGCAAACAGACACATTATCTATAGAAAGCAGGATGCTGGGTCACTGCACCTGGCTTATTGCTGCTCAAGAGGCACAGTATATGACTATTCAATTTGGCTTGTTTCAAACAACAGCTACTTAGTTCAAGGAAGCCTGCACATCAGATGAAGACAATCACTTAGCACATCAATGACTGGTCTATTATTAAGTGGGAAGGTTTATGTACTCAGAGGAGTTAGCTTCACAGCATTAACTGTGGGTGACTGGGAGCTGTGTCTCCAAGAATCTTTTAGAGTGTTTATGTAAAAAAAAGATATTTGATATTTCCTCAAATATGTATACCATACTTCACCCAAGTGGCAGAAAAAAATATGTAAATGGAGGGAACAGTTCACACTTGTTAGGAATGGGGTAAGGAACATAAAGCAGCAAGAAAGAAACACAGGGTGAATGAGAGACCATTCCTATGGCTCGGTTTCTGTGATGGGCGATTTGTTCATCTGCATCATTGGATGTCCTTTTAGCTTATAGGTATTGTACCTGTGTTTTGGAAATCTTGCGCGTTTTAGAAATTGTTTGTAATTTGGAATTTTTTTTTAAAAAGGCAGAAAATTCACCAAGAGTTTTAAATGTGTTTTAAGAGTTTTTTCTGGATTTAAACATGTATCACAAAAAACTTCTTTGTTAGCTGGAACTATCTCCTCCTTGGTGTCACAACCACGGATTCGGCAGCACAGTAGATAGGGCAACTGCACTTGCGAATTTGCACGTGTCAGCTAATTATTATTTATTCGTGATAGTATTTAACTCCATACTTGTCGTCGTAGTGCTTGTCAAGACTTGAACAGAGCACTGCAACGCTTCGCTGTCTGTTTACTTTCGGCTTCCCTGAGAAAATTGGACCTTTGAGTGAACTGACTCTGAAGACTAGCGGTATTCGTTTAATGTTCAGATTTTCTTTTCAGCCGCCATGTAGGCTTCGTTTGCCATTTGAAAGTTTTTAGTCAATGGCCCTATTTGGCCAAGCGTTTATTGTTTTATTTTTCTCTTTAACACTGGTGCACAAACTTTAATGCAAATGTAGACCTGCTTCAGTGTCTCTCACTCTGCACTTGGGCCATATCCGAACCTGGTAACACTTGGTAGGAAAGGAGGACCCACTGTTCAAATACGTGCACTAGAAATGAAATGAATTCACCATTCAACCGTAGTAATGCAATTACAAGAGAAATCACAATTTATAGAACAAGAACCAGTTACTCACTATATGATGCCGTAGACTTTTTATTTCAAGCTCTTTAAAGGAGTTTCGGAAAGCATCGATGTACTTATCAACTTTGAATAATTGTCGACCCAAAAATTCTTTGGCATCCTCAAAGTTTTTCAGACAGTAGGAATCGAAAGCTGAGGGATTTTCTTCTAGAAAATATTATAACAGGCATAGACATATAAAAGATCTACCACATATAGAACATGGACCACTACTTTCAGTCCTCAATGTTGTGCCATACTTTTAATCTATTCTAAGATCAATCTAACACTTCCCCATCCACATAGACATGCATTTTTCTTTAATCCATGTCTCTTAAATGTTCTGAATGTATTTGTCTCTACCATCACCCCAGGCAATGCGTCTACACACTCACCACTCTGTGTGAAAAAAAAACTTACCTCTGACATTCCCCCCTATACTTTCCCTTGTATTAGCCATTTCTAACCTGGGAAAAAGTTGCTGGCTGTCCACTGTATCTGTGCCTTTTATCATATTATACACAAAAATCAAGCCAGCTCTCGTCCTCCTTTGCTCCACACAGAAAAGTCCTAACTCACTCAACTATCCTCATAAAATATGCCCTCTAATCCAGGCAGCATCCTCTTAAATCTCCTCTGCATGTAACATCCGGGACATGCCCTCTTCTCATTGTTACCATCAGAAAGGAGGTAGAGAAGTCTGGAGGCACACACTCAGCGATTCAGGAACAGCTCCTGCCCTCTGCCATCCGATCTCTGAATGCTCATTGAACCCACGAACACTACCTCACACCTTTTTTTTAAATTTATTTCTGTTTTTGCACTACTTATTTTAAATTAACTATTTAATAGACATATCTATACTTACTGTAATCCAGTTCTTTTCTACATTTATCATGTATTGCATTGTACTGCTGCCACAAAGTTAACAAATTTCACAACATATGCTGGTAATATTAAACTGGATTCTTTTTTCTAAAGCTTCCACATTCTTCCTTTAATGAGGCAATCAGGACTGAACACAATATTCCAAGTGTGGTCTAACCAGAATTTTATACAGTAGCAATATTACTTCACAGCCCTTGAATGCAATTCCCCCAAATGATGAAGGCCAACCCACCATTCACCTTCTTAACTACCCCATCAACTTGTGTGGAACTCTGAGGGATCTATGGATGTAGACCACAAGAACCCTCTGTTCTCCACACTGCCAAGAATCCTGCCATTAACCCTGTACTCTGCCTTCAAGTTCAACCTTTGAAGGTGTATCACTTCATACTTTCCCGGGTTGAACTCCACCTGCTACTTGTCAGCCCAGCTCTGCATTTTACTAATGTCCTGTTGTAAACTGTAACAGTCTTCTACACTATCCACATTTGCAAACTTACCACACCAACCTTCTACTTCCTCAACCAGGTCATTTATAAGAATCACAAAGGGCACATTTCCCACAACAGATACCTACAAAACATCACTAGAGGGTCACTGGCCCTCAGGCAGAATAAACTCCATCTACAAAACCCCTCTGCTTCCTGCAGGCGAGCCAATTCTGAATCCACACAGCCAAGTTTCCCAGGATCCCACACCTCCTGACTCTCCGAATGAAACTACCATGGGAGCCTTATTAAAATCTATATACATTATATCCACTGCTCTACCTTCATCAATTTGTTTTGTCACTTCTTTGAAGAATTCAATCCCGTTTGTGAGGCATGACCTACCCCTCACAAAGCCAAGCTAACAATTCCTCATCAGACTATGCTTCTCCAATTACTCGTAACTCCTGTCTCTAAGAATCCTCCTCAATAGTTTACCCACCACTGATGTGAGACTCAATGGTCTATAATTTCCAATATGATTCCCATTACCTTTGTTGAGCAAAGGAATAATACTTGTCAACCTCCAACCTTCTGGTACTACTCCTATGACTAGTGAGGACACAAAAATCATTGCCAAAGCTGCTGCAATCTCTTCTCTTGCTTTCTGCAGTAACCTGGGGTATATCCCTTCTGGCCCCAGACAGTTAGCTATCCTAATGTTTTTCAAAGGTTCCAGCACATCCTCTTTCTTAAAGTTGATGTACTCCGGCACATAGGTCTGATTTAAGCCATCCTCACTGGTGAATACTGAAGTAAAGAATTTATTAAGGACCTCCCCTACCTGCTCTGATTTAAGGTACATTGATCCCTGTTCAGTCCTACTCTCAATCTGGTCATCCTCCTGTTGTTCATACACGTATTGAATGCTTTGGGATTTTCCTCAATCTTACTTGCAATAGCTTTCCTACGTCCCTTTCTAGTTCTCCTAGGTTCCTTCTTATGCACTTTCCTAGTGGCCTTATAACTCTCCAGAGCCCTGTCTGATCCTTATTTCCTAAACCTTAAGTATGCATTTTTCTTCCTCTTTACTGGATCTCTTGTCAGCCATGGTTCCTTCATCTACCATCCTTTCCCAGCCTCAATGAGCCAAACCTATCCAGAATCCTAGGCAAATGCTACCTAAGCAACCTTCACATTCCCCGAGTACATTTTTTCCCCAATTCACGCTCCCAAGTTCCTGCCTAATAGCATCAGCATTTGTCCTATCCCAATTAAATGCTTTTCCATACTATTTACTTCTTTGTTGTGACAACAATAGTGTTTATGGAAGCTCCAGGAAAAAAAAGTTATATAGCAATATTCTGGCTCTAATTTGTAGGTTTTAAAGCCAGATAAATTAGCTTTATTTCTACCCAACATTAAAAGCCACAATAAAAGCACCTCATTGTCTTCTAATTTCCATCATCTATTTTCTGTAATCTCTCCTCATAATTTAACTTTAGAAAATCACGATAATCCTAGGAGAGCTAGACTGCAACCATTCCAAGGCCTGTGTATCCTTCCTGAGATACGGTGGTCAGGAAGTTTACAGTACATCATGTGTAACCTAAACAGAAATTGAAAGACTAAAAAAATGCCAACTGTTGAAAACCTGAAGTAAATCAGAAACTGCTGAAAATACTCATCAGATTAGGATGCACCTGTACAGTCAGACAGATTAGTCTCTTCACATTAATTCTTTCACTTCCTGTTTCAGGCACATTTTGGCAGCAATAGTCTTTGCAACCACCAATTTATTTGAACTAGATGGCGCCCATCTGATACCACCAGAAAAGTTTATCAGTCAGCTTAAATAAAAGTAGGTCAAGGTAGTCAATGACGTAAAATGCAAGTCATCTTCTCACTTTTATCATGCAATCTTATTCAATACAAAACTTTTCTAAGCTGTCCTGTCCTAATGCAGTAGTTATGAAAATTACTGTTTGTTTAATATATACATGTGTTTTTCATTTATTATCAAGATAGGCTGCAGTAGCAGGTAAAATACCAAGTTTCTAATTCACTGACCTGAATAGGAATTCTTTTCCAATGGTCGGGCAATACATAGAATGCTAAAACTTTCTTCTTTCTCATTGTAGAAAGTTTCTTCGAAAAGAATACGTATTGTGCACGGTGAGCTAAATCCAACACCCAAACTAATTAGGTTTCCTCTGATGGTCACTTCCTGGAAATACAAATAGTTTACAGTGAAGGGGGAAAAATAATATTTAAACAAGAAATTAAAATCTGGGCGCTTCTGAAAAATCGACAATATTCATACAAATAATTAGAGCACAATTAGTGTCACTTAATTTCATAATTTTAAATCAAATGTGAAAATCAGAGGAAATTTTCTTTTGCCAATATTTTGCATAATTAATAATTCTGCATTTTATGTTTGTAAGCGATAGAAATAAAGGCATTGCAAATTTTAGAATCTCTCAGCAGACAGAGATATTTAAAATAAGATTGCACACAATGAAAAAACATGCTCCATATATTCGTACACCACTTACTTTTCCATTTAATGTCTGGTAACTACTACCAGCTTCATCCACAGGATACAGGACATAAGATTCAAAGTGGGCAGCAGCCACGCTGCCTCTTGACAAGCTAGCTTTGCATGGCACCAATACCTAAATGTGTAAAATAACAGTTAACATACACGACAAGAAAAGGGTCTTAATAACCAAAAGAAATGAGGACTTTAAGCCAAATGTGTAACATGAATTACTGAAAATATTCTTTTTATAATATGCATCTTATACAGCAGCGAACCAGATAAAATACAATATTACATCTTATACCAATACTGTGCAAAAGTCTTTGGCACATATATATTGCTAGGATGCCTAAGGCTTTTGCACAGTACTGTAGTAATTTTATGTATTGAAATTATGGCTGCCACAAAAAACAACAAATTTCATGACATATGTGAGTGATGATAAACCCGATTCTGATATGGGTCTCTATTGTGGACTGACAGTAGGAATGAGACAGGGAGAGGAGAATCATAGCTGAGAAAAGGGGAAGGGAGAGGGGAGGTAGCAGGAAGTACTCATATCCAGTCTGGATACATGTAAACAGGCAGGGTCCTTGGTCCTTCAGATGAATCCAGCTACATTCAGCCTATTATTTTTCCGTCTGTTGTGCTGTAGAAAGGGCTGTCCATATATTCTTGGAAATAATATGTCATAGGAAGCTGTGTTTCCAACACAGAATTTACTCACAGATCTAGCCATTCACCAGAAGGCTCCAATTAAGTTTGTACTTTTTAAATATTCTGCTGCTCACATTGTGGCCTGTATATTATTATTACTTAATTCCAAAGAGCAGTTTTTTTTCTAACTTATTTATGATTTTCATTGTTACTTATATGAATTCTGCTAGGAAATAAATTGTGGGCACTTGGCCAAGTGGTTAAGGCATTCGACTAGCAACCTGAAGGTCGTGAGTTCAAGCCCCAGCCGAGGCAGCGCGTTGTGTCCTTGAGCAAGGCACTTAACCACACAGTGTTCTGCAACAACACTGGTGCCAAGCTGTATGGGTCCCAATACCCTTCCCTTGGACAACTTTATTGTCAACTGCCAGTCTTCCACACAACCTTGCCCAGGAGCAAATCCATGGTCTCACGAGACTAACGGATGCCTTTAATAAATTCAAGATGCTGCACAGAACAGCTCTGAGAAATGAATGCTATCAGATCATTTGTAATTGCAACATTTGAATTGTCTACTTTCAGTAAGGATCTTCATGAACCTTTATTTAAGTAAATACTTTGGTCAATCTCTTTCTTGAAACCATTCACAAGTAATATTGTTCCTTAGCTATAACTCACTATACGCATTTAATACAAGACTCTTCCGTATAATTCACTTTTTATAATCAATGTTGCACATGATGAAAAGGTCAAGCTTTTGACACAAATAAAGATGATGATGATGATGATAGATGTTATATTTTTCAGATTTCTTTATAACATAAATGGACATTTGGCATTTCAAGTCTATTGTAGCTTTCAGAGCAACTCCATCAATCTCATTTCTCCCAGCATAATTCCCATGATCTATTCTCTCTCACATGCTCATTAACACCGTTCCAATTCTCCTACAGTCAACTACACTAGGGGTTATTTAAAGTAGCTAACTAACCAGCATATCTTCCAGATATGTGGAAAATCTCAAAGCACCCAGGGAAACCATTCATGGTCACATGGAAAATGTGCAAAATCTTTTCAAACAGCAACCGAGACCAGAATCAAACCCCGGTTTATAGCATTAAAAAGATAGATTTTAACTTTATTATTTTTAGCTTAGAGAAATAAGCATAATAGGATTATGTTAAAATATTAAGGATTGGTTCTGCCTAATCATACAAGTTCTTTATACAGTGGAGATTGTGATTTCAAAATTGCACAAGCAGGGAATGATTTTCTTCACCTTTTGGAACAATTTGCTGAGGCAACTGGGTAAGTCCATAATTACATCATCAGAAGGAACTTAAAGTCCCTTAAAGAATTCCAGTAATAGTGAACATACTTCTTGTTTGTTGAGTTTATGAGTAACTACCAGCGGTCATGAACTCTCTGCAGTTGGTACTCAAAAAAACAAAAAATCTATTATTTCTCCTGAATTGGCAA
This sequence comes from Mobula birostris, assembly GCF_030028105.1. Taxonomy (NCBI): domain Eukaryota; kingdom Metazoa; phylum Chordata; class Chondrichthyes; order Myliobatiformes; family Myliobatidae; genus Mobula; species Mobula birostris. Next base: position 45,961,326 of record NC_092384.1, read on the forward strand.
TAGAGTTCACAACTATTTTTGCTTTCTTCAGTAGGACCCATTTTTAGAGGTGAGACAGCTTAGGTTATTAGAAAATTACAATTCTAATTTCATGGGTACATTGACTTTTCCCTGATCTTATTTATTTATTTACTCATTTCTCTGCAAATGCTTATAAATTAAGCTCATACTGACGGAATCAAAGGTTCCAATATAAATGGAGGGAGAGTAGAGAGGAGCATGGTCATGGACAGAGATCTCTGCAAAGCTGGGAAATGCAGAACTTGTATCAGATTTAGTATCAGAACTTCAATAAAATATTCCGCTTCTTCTCTTGGCTATTACCTAGCAAAAATGACGGTATGGATAGAAGAATGATCAGGTAAGCTGCACTGAGGATGGCTAATTTAAATATGTTGAACTCTGCTGTCACCTTATCTGACCCAAATCCTACTGCCATAAATACATTAGCATATGGCTAAACTCTAAATCTCCTATGACCCTTTCCTACCCATTGTGGCAGCTGAGCAAGGAGGTGAAGAAATTTAGAATCCGGAAAACTTGTATTCACTAAAAGTGAAACCAAGTTTTAAAAAAATGAAAACAGTAACAACTGATATTAAGTGAGAGATTTAAGGCAAAAATACCAAAAAGAAGTTGGAAATTCATTGATGCTGAAGGCCATGGAACACAATACAGGATAAAACATGAAGAGAAGAGATATGTTTGACTTCCAAATGCTGACTGTAATATCAGGGGGAAAAACTGAAACGACTCCATTCCTAACTAGAAAATTTTTCTTTGTGTTGGCAAGTCTTTTCAGACTTCAAAGTCTGAAGAGTCCTGAGGAAGGGTCTTGGCCCGAAACGTCGACTGTACCTGTTCCTAGAGATGCTGCCTGGCCTGCTGCGTTTACCAGCAACTTTTATGTGTGTTGCTTGAAATTCCAGCATCTGCAGATTTCCTCGTGTTTGCCTCTTCAGACTTTGTTACATGAATGTAATAGATTACTCACAATTCCATGTAGTTCTGCTACACGGTTGGCGGCATCAGGCTTTTGCTTCTGAAGAGCTAAATAGAAAGGGTTTCTCGAAATATCTTCATCATACATAGCCATGGACACCAAGCACTGTGCACTAAATTTCAACTGTGCATGAAATGGAAAGTTATAGTTTGATTATTTACAAGGTGCAATATTAATACAACATTTTGTAGCATTATAACAAAAAAGGTTTACTAAAGAAAAATGGCAAAATATTAAGAGAGTTTAATTAGGTAACACGTGTAATAGCAGCATTAAAAAAATCAAGGAAGAGTTCAAGTTCCACAAGGTACGCCCAACAGATGAAGTGTATCTACACAAGGAACAATAATGAATACAGTAGGTTTTATGACTACAGTTTCTACTTCTACTTTCATACATTCAGCATAAAAAATATTTCACTTCCTGATTCCCTGTCATTTTATCACCAATTCTAAATTCCCTTGAAGAACAAACCTTGAAACATTAAATAATATTGAATTTAAGGGGCACTTAATAGTCAGAAATCACAATATTTTAATACTGCAATAACTTACTTTGGAAATAATACTTAATTTGGAACTACATGGAATTGTGAGTAATCTCACAGCTCCAGGGACCCAAGCTCCACTGTGAACAGTCCCAAGCCCAACTGTGAAGGGACACGGGGCTGGCAACACTATCCTGATAAAAACCCAGAGCTACAGAAATGCCAACAGAAGTTCCAAAGACCTCATCCCTGGGAGAGGAAGAATCTTCACCTTAAAGACGCAGGATGTTGTGTGGTGAAAGCCGCAAGCCCATGGAAGCCACAGGGCGAATGAACGTTCTATCATCCAGGAAAAGTGGCCAAAGGACACTTAGCGACATGACTTTGACGCTGACACCAAGAAGTTGGGCTACACCTGCAGACAGCTTGAAAGGCTGACCCAGGGCAAAGTACTCTGGTGAGCTGCTGTTGGCAGCCCATGCCCCAGTGTGTGTGGGCTGATTTGCTTAACTAACTTATGCTAGGGTCGCAGGTTCGATTCAAACCTTGGATGTTGTCTATGTGGCTTTCACATTCTTTCAGTGAACAAATGGGTTTCTGCTGGGTGCTTTGGTTTCCTCCAACATTCTAAAGAAGTACTGGTAAGATAACTGACCTGTTTATTACAGGTTAAAATAATCAAAGAGAAGTTCTTTGGCAACTGAGGAAGAATTAGTTGTAGCGCTGCAGAGACATGAGGATGGAATTGGACTCATGGAAATTACTGTGCTGGGAGCTAGCATAAACTTGAGGTTAATGGCTACCTTCTGCATCATAACAAGGAGGTGGATTGATGTAGTCAACAGGGAAATGAACAGTGTGAGTATTTTATAAATATGAAAGGGACAGCTAATCTGAAAAATTAATTTTTAGATTATGACTGGAGTAACTGCCATTCTCTTCTGTGCATCATAAACTAACAATCAAAGGATTCTTAAATACATATGCTAAATCTGTCTTAAAATCATTCAGGAAGAAGATTACAGAATTGAATTCAAAACAAAAACAAAACAGGAAAACTTTAAAGGTTTCTAAACAGATCACACTGAAAAATCTCAATAAATATACATCACTCTCAGCTGTCGTTTATCTAAATGTTCTAGCTTGTTGCATTCAATATAGTGAAAAACCTTTGAATAATATGCACATGTAAATTCTTAATGAGAGCTCTAATTTTTGCTACTAAACAAAATAAAACATGGTGTTGAAAATGTGATTTGGATTTTACCTGCAATTTACCAAAAAAATTAGTCACTTCGAGCTTGAATTAATTAATTTCCTAAAAACAGAATATCACACCAGTATAACAAACACTACAGGTGAAAAGGCAAATAAGTGGGTGGATAGCTGGTTAAAAAATAATCATGCTTACATAGTAGTACATCACAAGCACAATTAATATGGAAAGTTCAACATTTGGTTAATTTGAAAAACTTCATTTCTATACTGGGATTGTAGGCATTGTTGTTGTATTGTGTGCATCATGAATAAACTGTAACCAAAATGCTTCTATGTACATTTCATAAATAAGCTGAACTGGTACAATGGGAACAGGAGTGGGAGGAGGAGGGTTGGGAAAGCAGCCTAGTAGATTTTAAGGTAAGGAAATAAGAAAAGCTATAGAGTGTGGCATCTTCATTCTGCACATGGGGTAAAATGGTAGCATCATTCAGAAAATCAGATGAGGAGTGGGATAGTGAATTTAAGTGGCAGGTAATAGGAACCTTAGGGTCACCTTCATGGACTGAAATCAAGTAGTTTTTAATTGCTGAGCTTTGGACAACAGCAATTTGTACTGATTTTACAAAAGCCATTACAAAGGGATAAATTAGGAAGCAACACAAGGACCTTCAGCCCTGACACAATAAGGTCCTACGTGTGAACTAGAACATGGCTCAACTTGACCAGTGAATCCCTGTTTGAAACAAGGACATTCTTCTTCCAATCTCCCCCTTAATCTGTTAGGTATAAGAGAACCAAGCAGTGGTATAAGGCAACTTAGATGTCTCGACAACACACACAAAATGCTGGAGGAACTCAGCAGGCCAGGCCTGAGCTCCTCCAGCATTTTTCTGTGTACAGTATTGCTTGGATTTCCAGCATCTGCAGATTTTCTCTTGTTTGTGATTAGATTTCTAGATATGTTCTTACTACTTAGGGATGAGATTTTTTTATATGAATCCAATTAGACTAATACATTACTGCAAGAGATATGCAAATACCAGAAAATACTAACACAAAGAACAAATTTCTATTTTTATAACACGGTTTTACATAGCACCTTTCATGACCAGGAGATCTCCACGCACTTTGCAACCAATTAAGTACTTCTGAAATGTAATTAGATGTTCTATAGGAAAACATGACTGCAAATACACATATAACAAGTTCCCACAACATTGATATTCAATTAGCGATAAATATCAAGCAAAATCCTGCGCATCCCCAAACAGGATCTTTCAAATCAATCGATGAGAACATAAAAGGTGTTCATTTGAAGTTTATTTAAAAGCACCTCCAAATGGTGCAGTACTGCCTCTGTCTTTATCAAGATTAAGTGCTTAAATGTCTGATGGGGTTCAGGAGCCAAGCTCTTGATTTAGATAATAGTCAAGATTGACATCCCAAAGACAACTTTTCACTGAGAGAAAATTTAATGATATATTCTTTAGCTGTATCACTTTCTGTAACAATACCAGCAGATGCATTTCGTGATGTCTACGCATGTTCTGATTTCCCACAAAGTCAGCTTGTTCTTGCATCATATGATCTCTTTTCTAGAAACAGCTCGCAAAGCTATTGTGGTTAATTACGACTCGATGGTCAATATAGTTTGCTAATAATATTAGCAATTAAATACAACTGCGGGCCTATTCGTTTCCTTAAAGAGCGTTGGAGCACTACACTTCCTCATACATCCTGTTTAAAACACGTCAGGTACGCCTAACCGAAATCCGGATTTCCCTGAAACATTAGCCGACATAAAATTAAGCTTTCGAATTTAAATATTAAAACAATGTAACCATACCTAGCTGGTGATGCCGCTATCTTCAGCCAGGCCCGTCAGCGAGTCAAACTTAACCCCCGAAAATCCTGACCCATGCTCTACCCATCAGCTTGAACCCACACACACAGCCTCTCCTTGATGTTCCGCTTCATATTCCAGCACAACACACAGCACTTACCAGATAGTCATACACTGAGTCATTTCACCCTCACTTCGGGTTTAACTTTCCAGCACTGTTTCGTTTTCTTGACAGCGGAAACAATGTTGCTATCCTTGTGACTGACAGTCCTGTTAACCAGTCAAGTGTCGACGTGGAGAAAAAAGTTGCAATCTCCCCCAATGGCCCCTCAACCAACTGGCGCCCCCATGAGACAGCACTCTGACTACCAGCTACCGTGAATAGAAACATTTGGCGACAGGTTTCACTTCCTGGTTTAGAGAGCACGTGATACGGTGCTGGTATTTAGTCCGATGATTGAAGCCGATGATGCTATGTACCGGTTCATGCAGGAATTGAGGCTCAGTGTTTCTGTTGTCATTATACGCAGCTATTTATCTAAAATCAAGATATTGTAATGAATCTTGCATGCTACAATAACTTAGAAAACTGACGTAAGATAGTCAAAAGGCAAGAAAAATCACGATTAACCCGATATGCAATTGGATAAATGGCTAATGGTGGTAAGATTATTGGATCTAGGATAATCACGCAGTTTGAGTTCGAATGCGTATTTTAGAACTATTATTAAAGCATCGCACTAATATATTTTGTAGTGATATTATAAACGAATCTGAAAGGATCGTGGCTGGGCATTAAAATGGTGAACGATGAATGCAAAACGCTTTTGGATGCCCTAAACAAAGTGTCAGCTTGCTATCGGCATTTGGTTATCTGTGCTGGTGGGACATCCGATTCGCAAAATTTACGAGAAGAATTAAAGAAAACCAGACGAAAAGCACGGGTGCTAGCAGTTGCTAACAAAAACAAGCTAACAACTATTTTAAGGGACAAAACTATAAGCAAAAATGAGCGGGCTGAATTCGAACGGCTGTGGGTGCTGTTTTCGACGTGCATGGAAGTCTTAGAAGTCGACATGAGACGGGCTTTGGAACTGGGTCAAGAGTTTCCACTGAATGCTCCCACAAAACATCTGATTCAAACGGGGATGATTGGCGGGACATCTGCTGTAGCCGCCCGTGCTATGAATATTCAGAACATGAACTACGAAGAGGGGAACAACATAGACACTGTCGATCTAAACGATTTGGAGCAAGAGATCTATGAAGTCGGGGAAATGATACACGAAATGGAGATGAAAGTAAACGTCCTTCAGTGGACAGTGGAAGCAAAGCAAGGCCCCGGTTCTGAACTGAAATCAACCACTAGCGCTGGTGTTTCATCACTAGCTGTCATGTCCGTGAGCGGAGATGGCAATAAACTGTGCGACACCAGTAAGGTCTTTGCTGGAGCGATGTTCAGCGCAGTGTTAATAATTGCCATTGGTCTAGCTGTTTGTATTGTAAAATTTGCTTAACATTACTGTGTTCATTTTCACTTTGTGTAGGAGGAATTTAATTTGGATTCTTTTGACCATGTGAGGTACGATTTGCCTGTGGGAGAAATAGTGTTACAGAAAGTGTATACTGTACCTCGCTGCTGTTAATGCTACAGAGAATAGTATAACATAAATTTTCGTGTATATCATCGAACATGTATTATGGCGATACTTAATGTTATTAATGTTCAGTAGCAAACGGCACATTTCATTGTACCTACCCTTAGAGTCGAGTGTTATAATAAATACTTATTTTGATAAAATAGCCACTTACGACAGATTAAAAATTCATTCCCTTCAGCTCAATGTTTGCAAAATGTCTTTGGTCTTTGTCACTTGGCGTGATTTATTCCATGTGCATATGGTAGCGCTAAGAATTTTAAAACGAACTTCACTTGCTGTAGCTACTAGATCAGAAACTGTTTCGACCTGTAGTCGAAGACGTAACTCATAATTGTTTGGCAAAAGTAACTTATTTTTCCTTAAAGATGTTTTCAGCAAGCAGGGTATTTTTGTATATTTTTCAATGTGCAAACTTTTTTTAGAAGTGAAGTTTGTATGAGATTTCCATTGAGGAACAGGAAAAGTAGAGACCAGCATTGTCCGCCGATTCATCATGAAAAATGGGGAAGAAAAATATCCATGGAATGGAAAGCTAACTGTTAGAGAGCGGTTGGGTTAAAATTAACATTTTATGTGATCAAGTAAGCACAAAGCGAAAGAAATCCAAAGAATGGGAAGAGACTCATGGCACGTAACCGTTGGTTACGCCAAAAACCTATTTAAACCCCCATGTATGGGAAATATTGAAATATAGTGGTTATCTAGATAAATAGCAACGGATGGCTTCTAGGTTTGAACATTCTCTTAAAGAAGATCTGAAGATAAATACAATACCACACTTAATTAGCAAGAATAAAATTGTCTGTAAACTGTTCAATATTATTTCCAATATGTTGTTCCTTTTATTTTAAATAAAGTACAACTTCTAGTCCCTAAGCCTCTCTTAATATTGAATACATATTTTTATATCTTCCTATATACAAACCCCACAAAATAATTTTATCAGTGAGATGAGACTTCAGTTTAATCCCATTCGCTATACTGCAACCTTCCTACACACCATTGAAAGTATGAATGGTTCGCAAACTAAGTTTAATTAAAATCCTTGACACGTTATGCTTGCTATCTTCCGCCAACTTCCACTTGTGTTGACTATGTGCTTTCATACAATTCTCCATATCTTTGTTCTACCGCTGAAACACTTGTTGCAGATCATTAGTAACCAATGAAGTATGTTCAATTTCAAACAGTCAGAAAACTACCAGTGTTACATGTCTAACTAAGTGTTATCATCTATTGCCTTGTTTTCACCTCTGTCCAGCCAATCATAACCAGACAAACTCTTGAAATTACTTCTTTAACACTGATCCTTCATGGTATCTCTGCACCATTCTTTTTCTTAATCTAAGTGCTTATTTTAAAGGCATCACCCAAAGAATTCTATGTGTGCATTGAAAACAATCAGTTAAGTTTCCATTACTTTGATCCCTGCTCCTGACTTTGGTCTTTGAAATACCTTCCAATATTGGTAGCTACGTGCTCACCAACCTGCACGAAATCTCTCCGGAGATTTCGGCCTCCTCCCCCCACTCCGCCGTTTTTTTCTTCCCGGTAGATACTACATCTTGGTAGTTTCCGGTAGATACTACATCTTGGTTGTTTCTAAGCTGTCGATTGTTTCTAGTTGATATTTTGAAAGTACTTTGGACCCTTTTCCCAAAGTAAAGGCCTAAAATAATGCAAGTTTATGTCAAAGACTTTTCACGCGTCCCCGTCTATTAATACAGCTGAGCAGCTTTAACAGCCGCAGATCAAAGTTCATTACGTCAAAAGCAACCCCAGCCAAAACCTCAGATTAAAACCTCTCAAAAGGCCCTCAATACGATTAAAAACTAATACGGGTTTCCAATTCAGGACGATGTGGATAATATCCATTGCTTATAACGTTGCATGGAATTCTCACCGTTTCCCTTTTTTAAGCCGCTAGGATACTTGTCTTTCACGGTGTTATGAACGTCAATCCCATGCCAAGTGCGATTCTGGAACAGTAACGCTTTGGTAGAATCTAGTGTTCTAATTGGATAATCTTTGCAATTGGCGTGACTGTGAATAATTTAGATAAATACATTACGTCTAAATTAAGATTCCCATCAACTTCGAATGCAAAACACAGCGGTTGCCCAAGGAGGATCGAATAAATTCTGTGCTGCTAGCATTTGGAGTACCGGTAAATTAACCCTCGAAATACCTGTATATGAGCTTCGAATGATTCAGAACTTCCTTTCATTCATAATTCTACGAAAAGTGTTTAACATTGCAATTTAAATTACAGATTATGATTTGGCTGCAATGATGCCAAGAATCATTATGGAAGAATTAAAACATCAGCATTAGTCTCCTGTACATTTAAGTTACGTATTTGTACTGAATTCGATTTCGCAAATTCAAATATTCAGATTTAAGACGAGTATTTAGCTCAAGTCAACCACGCCATCAAGTGTATAACTAAATCCTATATTAATTCATGTAATATTTCACATATATACATATTACATGAATATAATATTTAATGTAATATTTTATACACATTTATTTCACTTACATCCATCTCATGCATCCAATTTTACATAACAGCGCAATGAAACTGGATACAAAAGAGACTATTCTTTGTCTGTAACCTATCACATCATCAGATATATCATCTATAGGCAAGTCCTCTCTGCAGCCTCTTCCAGCTATGCTTCTAGGGTGGTGTATTCCCAGAACAATGGAAAATACCATCAGTAACACCAGTACACAAGCGGGACTCCAGAGCTGATCCTACAAATTACCACCCATGTCCTTACTCAGTGTCATCAGCAAGGTAATGGAAGCAGCAGTCCACAAACAAGTTCAGAACTACCTACTCCGTAACAACTTAATTTCAAGTAGGCAGTATGGATTTAGACCTGATCACAGTACAGCCAATCTCCTCACCACCTTATCTCAAAAGTGGAACACCTTCTTAGACAAAGGTGGAGAAGTGTGTGTCATAGCCCTGGATATCAAAGGAGCATTTGACAAGGTCTGGCATAATGGACTCTGTGTTAAGCTGAGGCCCAAAGGAATATCTGGAAAGCTGCTTAAATGGCTGCAGAGCTACCTTCATGGACAGACCATCAAAGTTGTTATCTCTGGTCAGGCTTCTGATTCTTCAACCATCAATGCATCTGTACCACAGGGTTCAATACTTGGGCCACTTTTGTTTTCCATCTTTATTGACGACTTGGTTGATGCATGCAGTAACTAGCTTTACCTGTACGCTGATGACTCCACAATATTTAGCACCAATTAGAGCAGGAGAGAGTAATACTGTGGCGGCAAGCCTGAATAGGGATCTTGACAGGATGAAAGCCTGGGCAGACAACTGGAATGTCACCTTTGAGCCTACTAAGTGCAAGGCGATGGTGATGTCTAGGAAGAGGAATCCATCTAATCCCGACCTGTATTTTGGGAACTGCAAGCTGGATTTAAAGAAAGAGCTAGTAATCCTTGGTGTTAATATTGACAGCAAGTTGGTGTGGGATAAACACCTTTCCACTATTTCAAACAAGGCTGGACAAAGGCTTGGAGCTCTGCGGAAAGTAGCATCCAAACTAGACAAAGAGGGCAGAGCCACGGTTTACAAAGCCCGGGTACGAAGTATCATGGAGTATGCCTGCTTATCATGGATGAATGCCTCACAGAGTGTCCTCAGCCAGCTTGACTTCATTCAAAGAAAGACTCTCAGGATTATAGGTGTAGATGGAGCCACAGCTCATGAGAAGCTAGCCACCAGTAGTTTACACCACAGACGACAGATTGCTGCAGCTACTGTGCTTTACAAAATGCACACCAGCTACAGCCCTGCAGACCTTTGCACTATGCTGCCTTCATCTTATGAGAGACGGTGCACCACAAGATTAAGTTTATCTATGCCTGCTCATGCTGTTTCTATGCCTGATGTGAGAACCTACACACTGGATAGAAGCTTCCTTCACTGTGCTATCAGAATTTGGAACAGCCTTCCAGATGCTGTGGTTGGAAATATCTGCAATGATGGGGTCCAAACCTTCGAGTGCACAAACACCTATCATCTCTGGGAGGGAAGTCACATGCTTCTTCATAAGCTATCATGAAGGGGACCAGGATGGCAATGCTTGGTTGTTGGTAGGTAGGGTTAATACCTGACTTTCAAGAGCACTTGTGAGTTATGTTCCGGCTGGACTTAGTCCTTAAGCTGCTGGAGAACAGTGTGGAAAGAAAAGGTGCTGTTTTCTCCTGGTAGGGATTAGTTTTTAGTTTCAAGTGCTCCTGCCCCTGCAACCTTATCCTTCAATCTCTTTGAATTATGGAGGACAGCATGTGTATAAATGTCTCTCTCCAGCAGACTTCATCATGACTCCAGTATTTCTACTATTTTTTATTGTTTCTTAATTGTACACATGATTTTTTTTTTGTGTTCTATCACGGAGCAGCAGTGAACCATCTGATTGGCCTATCAGAGTTCTCTTTGGGAACTAGTTGACTTGATCAGCATTTCTGATCTGGCTATTGTTCATGATTGTATTTAATTAAAAAAAATAGGCATTTAGAGCGGAACTGCAATGCTGACATTGGATAAATTCCAAAGTACGGGGTATTAGTTCCTGTCACATAAAGACCTCGTAGTCTGAAACAATATAAAATCACTGTGGCCAGAAAAGATTGCAAGAGAAAAACAGAGCAGGCCAGAGGTAGCTACAAAGATGGAAATTACTCATATAATGTGGCTGACCGGGTTCAGTCTGCCAAGAGTGACCTTGTGCTTCTCATTGCCTGCCTCTTTAATTTTCCATCCTACTTTCCACTCCAATCTGTTGGTTGGTTATATTTCTGCACCGTTACAATGACATTCTATGTAAGCTTGCGGAGATGCATTTCACTTTCCATTTTTGTGAATGAGACCATTCATAAGATTTCTCTATATGCTGACGATTTATTGGTTTATATATCTAATCCCTAGGAATCTATTCCTGCCTTGCTAAAATTATTCAATGAATTTGGAGATTTTTCAGGATATAAAATAAATTTTAGTAATAGTGAATTGTTTCCTTTAAATGAATCTGTCTCTGTATATGATAATACTCCTTTCAGAGTCACGGATTCTTTTAGATATTTAGGTGTTATAATCACAAAAAAATAAGGATCTTCATAAAGCCAATTTCGTTCCTTTGGTAGACTCTATCAAGTATTTATTTAGTAGATGGAGCCCACCTACATTTTCACTTGTCGGTTGTATCCATATAGTCAAAATGATGATTTTACCAAAATTTTTACATTTATTTCAGAATATCCCTGTTTTTTTGACTAAGAAGGTTTTTGATCTGATTGATTCTATTATTGTGTCTTTTATTTGGAGTAATAAAAGACCAAGAATTAATAAACGTCACTTACAAAAGTTGAAAAAGGATGGAGGTCTCGCTTTGCCTAATTTAAGAATGTATTACTGGGCTGTTGTTAATGTGCGATACATGTCCTTTTGATTACGATCGGCCAGTTTGGGTAGACCTGGAATTGAAAGCTGTGAAACAGTTTTATTTAATCTCGTTATTGGGAGTTGCTTTACCTATACAGTTAGCTAAAGTTGCTAATTTAAACCTATACCCTGTGACTAAGCATTCCTTACAAATTTGGCTCCAGTTCTGCAATTTTTTAATCTCAAAAATTTTAAATTTTGTAGATTAATTTATTGAAATTACTTTTTTTAAACCTTCTTTGAGTGATCCAATTTTTTTACTTTGGAAAAATAAAGGTATTAATTCTTTTTTGGATTTATTTAAAGAAAATAGATTAATGTCTTTTGAACAATTTATTGATAAATATTCTCTTTCATACTCACACTTCTTACAATACCTTCAAATCAGACATTTTTTACAAAAAAAATTTAAGTAATTTTCCTTACATATTGGATGCTGACCTGTTGGATACTATTATGAGTATGAACCCTTTGATGAAGGGTTCTAGTGGAAGAATTTATAATTTATTATTACAATGGGATAAGCGTCCTTTATTTAAGATTAAACACGATTGGGAAAAGTAACTCAATTTGACTTTTATGACGGAGGATTGGACGCGGATTCTGAAGCTGGTTAACTCTTCTTCGATCTGTGCTAGTCATTCACTGATTCAATTTAAAATTGTACATCATTACCAGTTGACGAAGGAGAGACTGTCTAAAATATTCCCTAACATTGATAGTTATTGTAATAGATGTAAAACTGAGACAGCTACACTGACACACGTTTTGGTCTTGTTCTATACTGCAACAGTTCTGGAAGTCAGTTTTTTTGACAATTTCTAAAGCACTTAAAATTAATTTACAACCTAACAAAGTAACTGTGCTTTGTGGAATAATTCCTCAAAATATCTGTGGTATCTCTGTGTCTGACCAACATGTTACTGCATTTGTTACATTGATAGCTAGGAGGGCCATTTTGTTGAAGTGGAAGGAAACATTAGCTCCCACGTTGTCACAATGGTTCTCTCAAGTAATGCTATGTCTTAGTTTGGAGAAAATTAGAAGTCGAACCTTTGAACCTATATTTGATTTTGAGAAAAGATGGGGTTCATTTGCTCGTTATTATCATTTGAGTTAATTGATAGATTTCTTCCACGATCTAATTGTAAATTTTTGGTTCTTTTTTTTTCTTGCTGGCAGTTTGATGTCTATCTTTAGAAGCTTTTTGTATGATGCATGGCTCCGGGGTTGAACACCTAATGGGGTTTTCCCCCCACTTTTTCTTGCTTAGTAGCGTTTTTTTTACTATCACCAAAATTTTTCAATCTTTAAAATAATGTTTTTTTCTCTTGATACATTTTAAGTGTTGCTTGCTTCGATATACTTGTGTTAATTTTGGATAATAACACTAATAAAAAGATTTGAAAAGAAAGAATCTACATAACATGATTAGCAGGTTTGCTGATGACACTAAATTAGTGGGTCTTGTTGATAGTGAAGCAGGTTACATTGAACTACAAAGAAATCTTATCACAAACAAGAGAAAATCTGTAGATGCTGGTGCCAAGAAATCTTGATAAGTTAGGGAGATGAACTAAACTAACAAATAGATTTCAACTTAGATAAGTGTGAGGTGATGCATTTTGGATATTCAGACCAGGGTTGGACATATAGGGTACTGACAAGTGTTGTGGAACAGTGGAACTGGGGAGTACAAGTATACAGTTTGCAGAAAGTGGCCATGCAAGTAAAATGGATGATGAAGAAGACATTGAGTGTGCTGGCCTTCAGCTGTCAGCCTTCAGGAGTTTAGAAGTGGGGGCATTGTGTTGCAGTTATACCCATCATTGCTAAGACCACATTTGGGATTGTTGTGTAGAATATTTGTTATCCTGTTTTAAGAGATTTAAGAAGCTGCTACTTGAAATAGAGAGCCTGAATTATAAAGAGAAGCTGGCCATGCTGGATCTATTTTCCCTGGACCACAGAAGAATGAGGGATGACTTCACAGAAGTTTATAAAATCATGAGGGGTATGATAAAGTGAATGGCATTCTTGTTACCCCAGGGTGGAGCAGTCTAAAATTAAAGACAACTAAGAAACAAACCTTAAACCTACAATTGATTGATTTTGTCACAGGACCTAAAATATATCATAAAATTTGAATGACACGAACATATACTTTTCTGTTCCAATTATAAATATAGTATATCGTGTAAAGAGCTGTAACAACTTAATTCTATGAAGCAGTTTAGTTATTTATTACATCTTATTTGATTCTAGGTTGCAATTCAAAGCTAATCTGTTTTGTACATAAATATCTTATTCATGACCTATAATAAAGATGTAATTAACTTTTTCTCTGTTACTGAATGTCTTATGAAATTATGTACTCAAGCAGTCCACATTATGTGTAAAGATTATAATTTATGTCCAAAATGTTTGCTTTCAATTTTCACTACTTTCGTCATTGCCGTGTAGATATAGACAACATTAATTGTCAGTACCTCCAGTTGAACTCTCTTTTTGTGTGTTTCCCCCAGCCGTCATTCTGTGTTTTTAAATTGCCATGTGCTCTTGTTTGTTTTCATGCCCCATGTGCTTCTGTCCCCATTCCCGTATCACTGATTACTCCGCCCCTCACCTATTTCCCAATATTACCTGTATTGCTGTGACTCATTGTGTTCCACCTATCATCTGCCTCTCTGTTTATTGCTCAGTGTATTTCAGTCCTGTGTTTTCACCTGTGTTTTGCCAGATGGTGCCAGTGAGTTTTCCTGAGCCTGTCCAGCATTCATATCTAAACTCTGTCATCCCGAGTATTGACCCTGATTTCGCCTAGTTATCTTGATTGCTCTGGTTTTTGACTCTGCCTGTTTCTTGTGTTACGATTTCGTAACGCACCAGCAGCAAGAGATGACAAGCTGAGTCGGGTTTTAGTACTAAAACCACTATACAGTATTTATTTACATCTACTCAAAAATATAGAAAATTAAATACACTACTTTCTTAAACAGAAGTTAACAGTGTATGTGTCTATAGCTCCCTTACAGTCAAACTTAGAACCTGTTCTTAACAAATCTTACTCAAGCACAGTCTTAAAGGGGCAGTTCAGAGAGTCCCAGTAATTCACAAATAGATGAGAGGAGAGACTTGTGGATTCACAGTGCAGCGACAAGGCGATCACGACGAATTCCAAAGATTCCATGACTAGCGATCGAAGAAACAGTTACCGAAGATCCCAGCAAGGAATACTGTTGCGAGGTCCACAAAGAGCAATTTCACAAAGTGACTGTCATGAAATCCACACCCATGGATCATACGAAGGACAGACACGTCTCCACAATGCACAGTGTGCCACTGATTAAACAAATCCTCTGGGTTTGGGTAAGCATTAGACTTTACCCTTCTCGATCGTGAGCTGTTCCCGGATAGCTCGAAGTCTGCAATCTTCACTCTCTCTCTCTCTTTCCTTTGAATCCTTCTCAACACTTTGACCACATTTCTTTTATACCGTCGGCATACGTCATAGGGTAACGCTCACAGAAACGAAACTGTGGACTCAAAGTAAAACGAAACTGGGGACACGTGACGCCCACAGTAAATGAAACTATGGACCCCCAGGAAAACAAAACTGTGGACATGTAACACCTGATTCTGGTTTTTGGATTTCACTGGATTTTTTTTGATCTTTGTCTTAACTTTGACACCGACTTTGTTGCCCCTCTGAACTTGTTACTCAATAAATATCATAGTGTGCACAGTACTCGGTCTGGGATTGGGTCCCTGCTCCAGCGCCCTGACAATTAATAGTACAATTTTCTGTGTAAAACTATGAATTTATGACTATAGTTAGTAACTTTTACATAATTTGAGGTATCACTTTGAAAACTGATTCCAAAATTGAATTTTGGAAAATTATGATGTTGCTTGAAGCATTTCTCAAAACATACCATTCAAGCAGTAGACATAACATCTGTGGAAAGTACTTCTCAAGTCTGAGGACAAAGGCAATTAATAAATGTCAAAATCTATTCATATTAGAGTTTGTGGAGCTAATTAAACTTTAGCCTTAGACAAATTTAGCATATATTTCTATAATGTTTTTGTAGATGATAATTCATTGCACTTGTATTAAAGTTGCAGAATGGTCAATTGAAAAGTTGCAGATCAATAATGTAAAATGTGGAAGTGTTGCAATTTACCATTGTCACATCCACTTACAAGACAGCAAAATGTCTAGAAATCTTTTCAAGTTATATTAAATGAATAACATTTTAATACAATTCCATTAATAAGTTTCAATCATACAAATTGACTCCATTCATTTTGGAATTTACTTTTATCATATTATACCAACATAAATTACTGATGGCTACACTTAAAGTTCAAAGTAAATTTTATTATCAAAGTACCTATAACCATATAACTCTTGTACCATATACAACCCTGGGATTCGTTTTCTTGTTGGCATTTTCAGCAAATCTATAGAATAGTATCTATAACAGGATCAATGAAAGATCAACCAGAGTGCAGAAGACAACAAACTATACAAATGTAAATATAAATACAGTACATAGAATTAAATAGTGAGACCATGAAATAATGAGATAAAGATTCCTTGAAAGTGAGATCATTTGTTGTGGGAATCATTTCAGTGAAGAGGAAAGTGAAGGTAAGTGTAGTTATCCTATTTATTCAAGAGCCTGATGATTGAGTGGTAGTAACTGTACTTGAACCTGGTGGTGTGAGTCCTGAGGCTCTTGTACCTTCTACCTGATGAGAACAGCAAGAAGAGACCATGACCTGGATGGTGGGATTTCTGATTATGGATGTTGCTTTCCTATGGCAGTATTTCATGTAGATATGCTCAAAGGCTGGGAGGACTTTACCCGTGATGTGCTGGACCGAATCCACTACCTTTTGTAGGATTTTCCACTCGTGCATTGGTGTTTGCAGCCATCTTATGATGTAGCCAGTCAATATACTCTCCATACTCAATATAATCTCTGCATACTCCTAAGGAAGTCATGCCTCATCCTCATCCTGGGGTACTTAATACTCAAGAGAGAGTGAGAAGCCGTATTTGATAGATCAGCAGGGCCACACAGGTATGACAGACGATAAACACTTTGTGCATTTAAAGGAGAACAATTGTATCACTGTGTTACGTGTCACGTATCCCGTTACAGGTTAAAGAACCAACAGAAATGGAAAACACTTTGGAGTCCAGTATTGCTATTAACTAATGGTATTTATTAGTAACTACGCAATACAGTAGTATAAATGCAGATATATCAAACAAGTGAGCAATGATTATATATAAGTAAGTATGGAAATATATGAAAACCAAGCTTCTTCAAGTCTAGGGGTAAATAAATAGTCTTACGATGATGAGTAAATTTCAGTTCAGTTCGTGGTATTGAGTCGAGTAGTGATGGAGAGAGAGAGAGGGAGAGATTTGAGTCTTTAGGTGAGCTGACGCCGTCGATCTTCCCATTGTCCTCCGAAATCCTTTAGATGTCACCAACTGTGACCACAGCAAAGGGGACCGTTCTTCTGTGGTGGAGTTATCAACCCAGGCGAGGGTTGGAGACACGAATAACTCCCCACTGGTCACACCCTTTTCACACTGCAAGAGCCACTGATCGATCCGCCTGATTGATCCTCCAAAACCCACTTTTTCTGTGGGCACAACAAAGCTCATTCAGTGTCCAAAACCATGTGTCTGTAGGTCTAACAGCTGACCTTCTATTTATCTCACTATGTTGAACACCAGCTGTCCATCAAGCAGCCCCTCCCTTCTCTCTCTGTAAGTACTTGGAAGCTGCCGGTGTCCTTGCAGAAAATACAAACAAGTGCTTTAGAAATTTTTAAGTGCTTTAGAAATTGTTGAAAAAACCGACTTCCAGAACTTTTCCAATATAGAACAAGACCAAAACATATCTGTCAGTGTAGCTATCTCAGTTTTACATCTATCACAATGATTATCAACATTAGAAAAGATTTTAGAAAGTCTCTCCTTCGTCAAATGATAACCATGTACAGTTTTAACTTGAATCAATGAATAGCTAGCACAAGTTGAAGAAGAGTTAACCAACTTCAAAATCCGCATCCAATCCTCCGTCATAAAACTCAAATTGTTCCTTTTCCCAATCCTGTTTAATCTTAGATAAAGGACGCTTATCCCATTGTAATAATAAATTATAAATTCTTCCAATAGAACCTTCGATCAAAGGATTCATACTCATAATAGTATCTAACAGGTCAGGCTCCAATATGTAAGGAAAATTACTTAAATATTTTTGTAAAAAATGTCTAACTTGAAGGTATTGCAGAAAGTGTGAGTATGAAAGAGAATATTTATCAATTAGTTGTTCAAAAGACATCAATCTATCTCTGTTAAATAAATCCAAAAAAGAATTAATCACCTTTATTTTTCCAAAGTAAAAAAATTGGATCACTCAAAGAAGGCTTAAAAAAAGTAATTTCGATAAATTAAACTACAAAGTTTAAATTTTTTGAGATCAAAAAAATTGCGGAACTGGAGCCAAATTTGTAAAGAATACTTAATCACAGGATATAGGTTTAAATTAACAACTTTAGCTAATTGCATAGGTAAAGCAGCTCCCAATAACGAGATTAAATAAAACCGTTTTACAACTTTCAGTTCCAGGTCTACCCAAATTTCTAAAGCACTTAAAATTAATCTACAACCCAATAAATTAACTGTGCTTTTTGGAATAATTCCTCAAAATATTCATGGTATTTCTGTGTCTGACCAACATGTTATTGCATTTGTTATATTGATAGCCAGGAGGGCCATTTTGTTGACGTGGAAGGATACATCAGCTCCCACTTTGTCACAATGGTTCTCTCAAGTGATGCTATGTCTTAGTTTGGAGAAAATTAGAAGTCGAACCTTTGAACCTTTATTTGATTTTGAGAAAAGATGGGGCTCATTTGCTCGTAATTATCATTTGAGCTAATTGATATATTTTTTCCACGATCTAACTGTAAATATTTTAGTATATTTTCTTTTCTTGCTGGCGGTTTGATGTTTATTTTTAGAAGCTCCTTGTATGATGCATGACTCCAGGGTTGTACACCTAATGGGTTCTTTTTTTTTCCTCACATTTTCTGCTTTGTAGGTTCTTTTTGTTACCACAAAATTTTTTTTCAATCTTTAAGATAATGTCTTTTTTGAGACATTGTAAGTGATGTTACTTCAATGTACTCATGTTATTTCTTTTGCATAACAATAAAAAGATTTAAAGAGATAGAAGGAAAATATAAACAAACTGTGAGCAGTCTTCACGTATCTCTCTCTCTCTTTTTAACGAGGTGTTTGTGTTGAACAACCCTCTCTCTCTCTCTCTTTTCAAAAGTACAGTTCATAGGGGTAATTCAGGACCCCGTCACACTTGTCCTTCACATGGGCTAGCTTCTCCACCGCAAGTAATCTTTGTTTCTCTTTAATGTGTCTAGAAAAGAACATTCTCATATTGTCACACTACAGGTTTCTTTGCATTTCACTTCTTTATCTTCTACAAATGTACTGTAATTGACTTATTATTTTTTTCTGCTATATTATGTATTGCATTGAACTGCTGCTGCTGCTAAGTTAACAAATTTCACGACACATGCTGGTGATAATAAACCTGATTCCGATTCTAAAATGAAGTAAAAGCCTTGATACATATAGCTCCTTTTGTGATCTTTAAAAAATCTCATCAAGAGTGCTATCAATCACTTGATCCCAACCCTGATCTAAACATGACAAAGAGCTATATTCCAGAGTTGGAAATAGTTACTTCCCTGTGCTGCTTGAAATTCCAGCATCTGCAGATTTCGTCGTGTTCCGGTTACTTACCTAGGTTATTCCTACAGCACCTTCCAAAACCCATGATCTTTATCACTAAGGACAGCAGGAACATAGGAAAAGTAGAAACCTACTGTGTTTTCCTCCAAATCACACATCATGCTGCACCTTGAAACCATATCAAAGTTCTTTCATTATCACCAGATCCAAACACACAGGAATTCCCTACCCAATAGCACTACGGGAGTACCTTCTTTTCTTCTAAGCATTCCCTTGAGATGAAGACAACTTTCTTCCCGTGTAGATCATACAGTTATACTGCACAGAAATAGAAACCTTCAGTCCACCAGTTCATGCTAACATCAAGCACCTATTTATAGTAACATAAATTCTCTCTTATTCTCCTATATCCCATTCAACCCCACCTTTGTATCTCTAACCATTTACCGCATACACTAAGGGCAATCTAGAAAGTCTGTTATCTCTTCTAATCTGTACATCTTTGAGATGTGGAATAAAAGAAACATAACCCTTGGTGGAAACCCATGTATACAGTGGAAGCATGTGCAAATCCTACACAGGCAATACTGGAGGTCAGGACTGAAGCTAGCCCACGGGAACTCTAATGCAGAGGTCCCCAACCACCGGGCCGCAAAGCATGTGGTAACGCGCGCAAGGAAACAATATGATTTGGCGATAGGAGTCAGCTGCACCTTTCCTCATTCCCTGTCACGTGCACTGTTGAGCCATTACGCACGCGAGGTCATTACCCGCGCGTCATCCATGTCAGCGCGGGTAAAAGATCAACTCCTCGAACTTGCAAATGACGGTGGGCAGAAAAGTATGTTTGACATAACATCTCTGCTGGTATTCCGGATCAAAGTCAAGGCTGAATATCCTGAGATAGTCACAAAAGCACTGAAAACGTTGCTTCCATTTCCAACATATTTCTATGAAGTGGAGTTTTCTGCAACGAATACTAAATTAAGGAATAGACTGGACATAAGGAACCCCCTTCGAGTATCGCTGTCTCCATCACCCCTCGATAGGACCGTCTTGTTGCAGCCCAGGGTTCCCACTGATTCAGCAATATTGGTGTGTTGCAATGATTTTATATCTTCATACGGGGAAAATATGTGCTGTGCGTTTAATATCCAAACGTTACTTAAAATGTTATGATGCTATTGGCTTACTTATATAACCATATAACAATTACAGCACGAAAACAGGCCATCTCGGCCCTTCTAGTCCATGCCAAACGCTACTCTTACCTAGTCCCACCGACCTGCACTCAGTCCATAACCCTCCATTCCTTTCCTGTCCATATACCTATCCAATTTTTCTTTAAATGATAATATCGAACCTGCTTCTGCCACTTCTACTGGAAGTTCATTTAACACTTACTTCAAGCTCCCGTGATAATTAACTTATCACTATATTCATGCGAGGAAAATATGCGCTGTGTGTTTAATATTAAATTCATTAGATAAACCCTTTTAGAAATGAAATTGAGTGTATCTGGGTAAACACAACGTATTTGACTGCTACTCTTGTCCGTTGGCAACCCTACGCCCCCCCGCCCCCACCCCCACCCCCACCCCCACCCCCACCCCCACCCCCGGGTCAACCGGTCCGCAAGAATATTGTCAATATTAAACCGGTCTGCAGTGCAAAAAAGTTTGGGGACCCCTGTTCTAATGCAACAGCAGCTCTACTGACTGAACAACTATATCACCCCAAAGTTCTGTGGGGAATTAGCTGACTGGTGAGATACACAGATTCAGCCACAGGTAGGATTGGGGCAGGCTTGTTGAGGTGGTTGGGCAGGTGGTTTGATAGATGGTGTTATGACCCAGTCTGTGAAAAAGACCTTGAATTATTTGTCCTCTTCCCTTGGTAACCTGTTGTTAGGATGGAGCTCAGATTGTCAATTTTGAAAGTTTGGAATTGGGCTAATGGACATCCTGGCATACATTAAGGCTACGAATATAATTAGGGTCTCACTACAATGTGTTGGCTTTGATAACAGTCATATTGCTTCACTTATCCTGCTTCGATGTACCTTTAACTGAAAAACTGCAACAATTACTGAAGAGCAATAAATAAATGCTGGTTTTGTCTCCTACGCTCACATCTCCAAAATGTGGATAAATAAAGAAAACAATTGTATGAAAATTATATGCCAGAAACTAGGGATGCAATAACTTAAATGTCTTATCTGTACGGTTGAATCATTAACGCGTCGGCCACTTTCTCGCCGACACCCCTATTTGAGCCGGAATCCCGTTTTCTGAGAGAGAGGTGGAGACTGAAATCTTTATCATAAACATGAAGCACCTGACAGAAGAAGTGCTTCGATCAACAAGTATATAGAGACACGGAACTAGCAGTGGGATTGGCGTGAGTGACCTTTTTTTTTCTAATCAATATGAACGTAGTTTGACTGCAGATGACTGAATTAACCAGCAGGGTTCTCTGGCTCCGAGTGGAGAGGCCCCTAAATCTGGCCGAGGCGCCTTTAAGAGACTGCGCATGCGCGTCGGGAGTAGTGCTCGAGAGAGGGAGAAGGCGGCGAGAGAGGAGCAGATGGTGTATTAGTACATTAGGTGGGTATCGTTGGACCGAGCAGGAATGCGAGGGTGTGTCCTTATGGTTAACTTTTCTTTAGTGAGGCTCAGCAGGTGCTATCGGCCGCGGGGTCATTAGAAGAGTGGCGAGGCCTGAGGGGTGGAGGCACTGAGAAAGCCCGGTAACTTCAAAGTTACTTTTCTCCGACACTGTATGAAGCGTATCGCGCTGAGGTTATGTTCATTTTTTTGTGGAAATCTCTTGGTCTTATTTCGTGTAAAGAATGAGTTTTCAAATTCTTAATTCTGTGTTTTTTGGAACGTCGCCGAAGATAATGCCATATTTTTGATAAAAGAAAACATTTACTTGAAATGCAAAAACTCAAACGGAGGAATAAAATAACGTGTAGTGTTTAAAGGTGAAGAATGGAGATTTCATGTCCAGGTGCAAATGTTTCCATTTTAGAAATGCATATTCTTTATAACATAATAAGACCATAAGATATAGGAGCAGAATTGAACTATTTGGCCCATTGAGTTTGTTCTGCCATTTTATCATGGTTAATCTATTTTCCCTTTCAGCCCCAATCTCCTGCCTTCTCCCCGTATTCCTTCATGCCCTGACTGATCAAGAAACTATCAAAAAAAACCTCTGCCTTAAATATACCAAGTGACTTGGCTTTTCCCACCCAGCACTTATCCCTGCAAGTGTAAGTGCTACACCTGTCCCTATACCACCTCTCTCACCACCATTCAGGGCCACAAACAGTCCCTCCAGGTGAGGCAACACTTCACTTGTGAGTCTGTTGGGGTCATCTGTTGCATCCAGTGCGGCCTCCTCTACATAAGACAAAGGAGCAGAAGTCGGCCATTGGGCCCATCGAGTCTGCTCCACCATTTTATCATAAGCTGATCCATTCTTCCATTTAGTCCCACTCCCCTGCCTTCTCACCATAACCTTTGATGCCCTGGCTACTCAGATACCTATCAATCTCTGCCTTAAATACACCCAATGACTTGGCCTTCACTGCTGCCCGTGGCAACAAATTCCAGAGATTCACCACCCTCTGACTAAAAAAATTTCTTCATATCTCTGTTCTGAATGGGCACCCTTCAATCCTTAAGTCATGCCCTCTCGTACTAGACTCTCCTATCAAGAGAAACAACTTTGCCATACCCACTCTGTCCATGCCTTTCAACATTCGAAATGTTTCTATGATGTCCCCCCTCATTCTTCTAAACTCCACGGAATACAGTCCAAGGGTGGACAAACGTTCCTCATATGTTAACCCACTCATTCCTGGAATCATTCTAGTGAATTTTCTCTGTACCCTCTCCAACGTCAGCACATCTTTTCTTAAATAAGGAGACCAAAACTGCCCACAGTACTCCAAGTGAGGTCTCACCAGCGCCTTATAGAGCCTCAGCATCACATCCCTGTTCCTATGCTCTATTCCTCTAGAAATGAATGCCAACATTGCATTTGCCGCCTTCACCACCGACTGAACTTGGAGGTTAACCTGAAGGGTATCCTGCACGAGGACTCCCAAGTCCCATTGCATCTCAGAACTTTGAATTCCCTCCCCATTTAAATAATAGTCTGCCTGTTTATTTCTTCTGCCAAAGTGCATAACCATACACTTTCCAACATTGTACTTCATTTGCCACTTCTTTGCCCATTCTTCCAATCTATCCAAGTCTCTCTGCAGACTCTCTGTTTCCTCAGCACTATCATCCCCTCCACCTATCTTTGTATCATCAGCAAACTTAGCCACAAAGCTATCTATTCCATAATCCAAATCGTTGATGTACAACGTAAAAACAAGTGGCCCCAATATGGACCCCTGTGGAACACCACTGGTAACTGGCAGCCAACCAGAATAGGATCCCTTTATTCCCATTCTCTGTTTCCTGCCAATCAGCCAACACCCTATCCACGTATGTAACTTTCTTGTAATTCCATGAGCTCTTATCTTGTTAAGCAGCCTCATGTGTGGCACCTTGTCAAAGGCCTTCTGAAAATCCAAATATACAACATCCACTACATCTCCCTTGTCTAGCCTACTTGTAATTTCTTCAAAAAATTGTAATAGGTTTGTCATACAGGATTTTCCTTTAAGGAAACCATGCCTATCTTGTCATATGCCTCCAGGTAGTCCGTAACCTCATCCTTGACAATCGACTCCAACAACTTCCCAACCACCGATGTCAAGCTAACAGGTCTATAATTTCCTTTTTGCTTCCTTGCCCTCTTCTTAAATAGCGGAGTGACATTTGCAATCTTCCAATCCTCCGGAACCATGCCAGAATCTATTGACTTTTGAAAGATCATCGCTAATGCCTCCGCAATCTCCACAGCTACTTCCTTCAGAACACGAGGGTGCATTCCATCTGGTCCAGGAGATTTATCTACCTTTAGACTATTCAGTTTCCTGACTACTTTCTCTGTCGTAATTGTGCCTGCACACACTTCTCTTCCCTGCCACCCCTGAGTGTCCGGTATCCTGCTGTCTTCCTCAGTGAGGACTGATGCAAAATACTCGTTCAGTTCCTCTGCCATCTCCTTATCTCCCATTACAATTTCTTCAGCATCATTTTCTATCGGTCCTATATCTACTCTCTCCTGTCTTTTACTCTGCTAGCTTCATTTCATAGTTAATCTTTTCCCTCTTAATGACCTTCTTAGTTTCCTTTTGTAAGCTTTTAAAAGCTTCCCAATCCTCTGTCTTCCTGCTAAATTTTGCTTCCTTGTATGCCCTCTCCTTTGCTTTAACTTTGGCTTTGGCTTCTCTTGTCAGCCACGGATGCATCCGTTTTCCATTCGAAAATTTCTTCTTTTTTGGAATATACCTGTCTTGCACCTTCCTCACTTCTCACATAAACTTCAGCCACTGCTGCTGTGCCGTCCTTCCCGACAATGACCCTTTCCAGTCAACTTTGGCCAGTTCCCCTCTCATGCCACTATACTTTCCTTTACTCCACTGAAATAACGACAGATCAGATTTCAGCTTCTGTTTTTCAAATTTCACAGTGAACTCAATCATGTTATGATCACTGCCTCCTAAGGGTTCCTTCACCTCAATCTCTCTAATCACCTCCGGTTCATTACACAATACCCAATCCAGTACAGCCGATCCCCTAGTGGGCTCAACAACAAGCTGTTCTAAAAAGCCATCTCGCAGGCATTCTACAAATTCTCTCTCTTGAGATCCAGTGCTGACCTGGTTTTCCCAATCCACTCGCATGTTAAAATCCCCCACAATTATCATAACACTGCCCTTCTAACAAGCCTTTTCTATTTCCTTTTGCAATTTGTAGTCCACATCACTGCAGCTGTTTGGAGGCCTGTATATAACTGCCATCAGGGTCCTTTCACCCCTGCGATTTCTTAGCTCAACCCGTACAGATTCTGCACCTTCCGATCCTATATCACCTCTTTCTAATGATTTGATATCATTTCTTACCAATAAAGACACACCACTCCCTCTGCCTACCTTCCTATCCTTCTGATACACCGTGTATCCTTGGACGTTCAGCTCCCAGAGACATGTATCCTTTAGCCACGTCTCAGTGATGGCCACAATAGCATACCTGCCCATCTGTAGCTGTACGACAAGATCATCCACCTTATTCCTTATGCTGCGTGCGTTTAAGTATAACACCTTAAGACCGGTATTTGGTACTTTTCGCTTTGGTTGCACTGCAACTTTATTGCACTGCAACTCATCCCAATGGCTACAAATTCGCCCCATCACCTGCCTGTCTTTCCTGACATCTTTACTGCTCACTATCTTAGATTTATTTCTGTTTTCCCCTTCCTCCGCTCTATCATTCCGGTTCCCATCCCCCTGCCAAATTAGTTTAAACCTCCCTAACAGCTCTATTAAACCTTCCCGGCAGGATATTGGCTCCCTTCGGGTTCAGGTGTAACCTGTCCATTTTGAACAGGTCAGACTTCCCCCAGAAGAGATCCCAATGATCCAAGAATCTGAAACCCTGCCCCTTGCACCAGTCTCTTAGCCACGCGTTCATCTGCCTGATCCTACTATTCTTGCCCTCACTGGCACGTGGCAGAGGTAGCAATCCTGAGATTACTACCCTGGAGGTCCTGCTTCTCAGCTTCCTTCCTAACTCCCCGAAATCTCTCTTCAGGACCTCCTCCCTTCTCCTATCTATGTCATTGGTACCAACATGTACCAAGACAACTAGCTGCTCGCTGTCTCCCTTCAGAATATTCTGGACCGATCCGAGACATCCCGTAACCTGGCATCTGGGAGGCAACACACCATGCGGGTATCTCTATCAGGCTCACAGAATCTCCTGTCTGTTCCCCTGACTATGGAATCCCCTATGACTACCGCATTCCTCTTCTCCCTCCTTCCCTGCTGCACAACAGCGCCAGGCTCAGTGCCAGAGACCCGGTCTCCGTGCAGCATCCAGAACAAGATATTTGTTGTTGAGGGGGATAGCCACAGGGGTGCTCTCCACTATTCAGGCATTTTCCTTCCCTCTCCTGACAGTCACCCATTTTGCTGACCCCTGTAGCCTAGGGATGACTACCTCCCTGTAGCCCCTGTCTATCACCTCTTCACTTTCCCTGATAAGCAGTAGGTCATCAAGCTGCAGCTCCAGATCCCTAACACGGTCTCTGAGGAGCTGCATCTTGGTGCACCCGGCGCAGATGTGGCCATCAGGGAGGCTGGAGGTCTCCCAGGATTCCCACATCTGACACCCTGAACAAAGCACTAACTCTGCAGGCATGCTATCTAACTCTACGGGAATGAAACAGGAAAAATAAGTCTACTCACCCACTTACCTCGACAAACAGACGAATTTTTTAAACTGTTAGCTCGTACCGTTAGCTGTGTGAACCCTGCTGTTCCTGCCGATTTGCCAAGGGGGATAAAAAAGAGTTGGTGCTTCGCTCTCGCCCCTTCCCGTTACCGTTGAAGCCAAAGCCCTACACTCTGCTGCCACTCACTCTGCTGCCTGCTCCAACCGCTGCCCGCTGTATAGGGTGGTCTCCTTTTTAAACTCTGCGCTGTCCTGTCTACGTCACGTGCCTGCGCAATCTCGTCCTTCTTGCACTTGAAGTTTTTTAAAAAAACTGCCTTCCTTCAGAATTCAGCTCCCACACCGCTCTGCTTGTCCCGATCCATCAGTGAGACCCGACGCAAATTGGGGGACCGCTTCGTCGAGCACCTCCACTCCGTCTGTCACAACAGACAGGATCTCCCGGTTGTCACCCACTTCAACTCTGCTTCACATTCCCATTCAGATATGTCCATACATGGCCTCCTCTACTGCCATGATGAGGCCAAACTCAGGTTGGAGGAGCAACACCTCATATACCGTCTGGGTAGTCTCCAGCCCCTTGGCATGAACATTGAATTCTCCAACTTCCGGTAATTACCTCCCCCTCCCTTCCCCCATCCCTGTTTCCCTCTGCCCCCTCCTCCAGCTGCCTATCACCTCCCTCATGGTTCCCCTTCCTTCTACTACCTATTGTGCTTTCCCCATTCCTCCTTCACCATTCCTGCCTATCACCTGCCTGCTTCCCCTCCCCCACCCCTTTATGTTTCCCCTTACTGGTTTTTCACCTGGCATCTACCAGCCTTCTCCTTCCCACCTTCCCCCCACTTTCTTTATAGGGCCCCTGCCCCTTCCCTCTACAGCCCTGACAAAGGGTCTCGGCGGAAATGTTGACTGTTCATTTCCACGGATGCTGCCTGACTTACTGAGTTCCTTCAGCGTGTTGCTTTGACCCCAGCATCTGCAGAGTATTTTGTGTTTATGACTTGGCCTTTGCAGCTGCCTGTGGCAACAAATTCCACAGATTCTTCTCTCTGGCTAACAAAAAAATCCTCATCATTCTGAAAGAAACCCTTTTTGTTTTGAGGCTGTCCTCTTGGGTCTCTGACTCCCCATTATAGGAAATATCTTTTCCACATCCACTCTGTACAGGCCTTTCACCATTTGATAGGTTTCAATAAGGTCACCTGTCATTCTACTGAATTACAGTGAGTAGAGGCCCACAGTCATCAAGCAATTTTCATATAACAAGCCTTTCAGTCCTGAATCATTTTCTCAAATCTCCTTTGAACCCTCTCCAATGTTAACACATTCTTTCTTAGATAGGGGGTCCAAAACTGCTCAGAATGCTCCCAGTGAGGCTGAACATTACATCCTTGCTTTTATATTCTAGTCCTCTTGAAATGTCTGCCAATATCGCATTTGCTTTCCCCAACCTGCAAATTAACCTTTAGGGAATCCTACATGAGAACTCCCAAGTCCCTATGCACCTCAGATATTTGAATTTCTCTCCTTTTAGGAAATAGTCTACTCTTTTATTTCTTCTACCAAAGTGCATGGTGCATGACCATACGCTTCCCAACACTATATTCCATCCGCCACTTCTTTGCCCATTCTCCTAATCTTTCTGAGACATTCTGTAGCCTCTCTACTTCCTCAAAACTACCTGCCCCTCCACCTATCTTCATATTATCTGCAAATTTGACCACAAAGACATCAATTCCGTCATCCAAATCATTGACATACAACATTTTTTAAAAAAGCAGTCGCAAAGCAGAACCCTGTAGAACACAACAGAAGAGGCTCCCTTTATTTCTACTCTTTGCCAATCAGTCAATGTTCTGCCCATGCTTTCTTCTGCCTCTCTCCCTTCTTGAAGTGTGGAGTGACATTTGTAATTTTCCATTCCTCTGGAACCATGCCAGAATCAATTGATTCTTGAAAGGTCATTACATTACTAATGCATCCACAATCTCTTCAGCCACCTCTTTCAGAACCCTGGGGTGTATTCCATCTGGTCCAGGTGAACTATCTTTCTTCAGACCTTTCAGTTTTCCAAGAACCTTCGCCCTAGTAATGACAACTTAAGATACTTCTGCCCCCTGACACTCTCGAATTTCTGACATACTGCTCATGTCTTCCACAGTGAAAAATGATGCAAAGTACTTACTCAGTTCATCTGCCATTTCCTTGTCCCCCATTACTACCGCTCCAGCATCATTTTCCAGTGGCCTGATAGCTACTCTCACTTCTCTGTTACACTTTATATAGTTGAAGAAAATGTTAGTATCCTCTTTAATATTATTGGCTAGCTTACATTCATATTCCATCTTTTCCTTCTTTAGGACTGTTTTAGTTGCCTTGGTTAGTTTTAAAAGCTTCCCAATCCTCTACCTTCCCACTAATTTTGCTCTATTATATGTCCTCTCTTTGGCTATTTTGTTGATTTTGACGTCAGTTGTCAGCCACAGTCGTGTCATCCTGCCTTTAGAAAACTTTCTCATCTTTGAGATGTGTATATCCTGCACCTTCTGAATTGCTCCCAGAAATTTCAGCTATTGCTGTTCTGCCGTCATCCTTGCTACTGTTCCTTTCCAATCAGTTTTGGCCAGCTCCTTTCTCATGCCTGTGTAACTCCCTTTACTTCACTGTAGTACTGATACATCTGACTTTTGCTTCTCAAATTGCAGGGCGAATTCTATGAGATTATAATCACTTGTCCTTAAGGGTTCCTTTACCTTAAGCTCCTAAACAATTCTGGTTCATTGCACAACACCCAATCACGAACTGCTCTAAAAGGCCATCTTGTAGACGTTCTAGAAATTCCCCCTCTTTGGATCCAGCACCAACCTGATTTTACCAATCTGCCTGCATATTGAAATCCCCCTGACTATCATACCATTGCCCTTTTGACATGCAGTTTTTATCCCCTATTGTAATTTATAGACTACATCTTGACTACTGTTTTGGGGGTCTGTATATAACTCCCATCAGGGTCTTTTTACCCTGATGCACAAACAAAGCAACAGGAAAACAGAACACACTAATGGTCAATTCATTATAAAGGTAACATTATAAATTTCAAAATCTACATTTAAGGTACAATCTTGCGACCAATAATTTTATGTCATCAACTTACCCTGTTCCTCAATTCACATTGTATACATTTTAAACTTCAGTCAGCTATGCCTTTCAAATTGACTTTGTTTTACTTTAGTATAGAAAATATGAAAAGGGAAATCTATGAAAATACAGATGAATGCATGGCTGAGGAACAGGTGCTGGGGGCAGGGGTTCAGGAACATTTATTACCCCTCAAACATCAGGCTTTTGAACTGAAGGGGATGACTTCACTCAACTTCACTTGCTCAATCATTGAAGTGTTCTCACAACATATAGGCTCACTTTCAAGGACTCTTCACCTCATATTCTTGATATACAGTGGCATGCAAAATTTTGGGCACCCCAGTCAAAATTTCTGTTACTGTGCAATTGTCAATTCATCAGCAACTTTGATGTGTGTTTGTTAAACGAAAGATAATGTTAAGTAGCTAAGTATTTAAATAATACTCTGCAGTCTAATTACAGTTGAGTTGGTAATATGTCCGTGAGTTGCTTGGACCACTCTTTCAGGTCGTAAGTTTATCTCAACACCATTTTTCTTCAGCTATCAACTTGTATAGAAAACTTCCAAAAGATCTTTACAAGAGCAGGTATCATCTTCATCATTCCTGTGTACTTCACCAGCTAGGAGTCATACTTTATCATGGTTATTCATCTGTGTACCATTTGATGTCCATCCACACATTAGTGTCAGCTTGTTAACATGTTTAATCAGGAGCAATGAGAAACATGAACAATACAGAGGCATACAAAAGTTTGGGCACCCCTGGTCAAAATTTCTGTTACTGTGAATAGCTAAGCGAGTAAAAGATTACCTGATTTCCAAAAGGCATAAAGTTAAAGATGACATATTTCTTTAATATTTTAAGCAAGGTTACTTTTTTATTTCCATCTTTTACAGTTTCAAAATAACAAAAAAGGAAAAGGGCCCGAAGCAAATGTTTGGGCACCCTGCATGGTCAGTACTTAGTAACACCCCCTTTGGCAAGTATCACAGTTTGTAAACACTTTCTGTAGCCAGCTAAGAGTCTTTCAGTTCTTGTTTGGGGGATTTTTGCCCATTCTTCCTTGCAAAAGGCTTCTAGTTCTTTGAGATTCTTTGACCGTCTTGCATGCACTGCTCTTTTGAGGTTTATCCACAGATTTTAGTCATAGTCATACTTTATTGATCCCGAGGGAAATTGGTTTTCGTTACAGTTGCACCATAAATAATTAAATAGTAATAAAACCATAAATAATTAAACAGTAATATGTAAATTATGCCAGGAAATAAGTCCAGGACCAGCCTATTGGCTCAGGGTGTCTGATCCTCCAAGGGAGGAGTTGTAAAGTTTGCTGGCCACAGGCAGGAATGACTTCCTAAGACGCTCAGTGTTGCATCTCGCTGGAATGAGTCTCTGGCTGAATGTACTCCTGTGCCCAACCAGTCCATTATGTAGTGGATGGGAGACATTGTCCAAGATGGCATGCAACTTGGACAGCATCCTCTTTTCAGACACCAACGTCAGAGAGTCCAGTTTCATCCCCACAACATCACTGGCCTTACGAATGAGCTTGTTGATTCTGTTGGTGTCTGCTGCCCCAGCAGACAACAGCAAACATGATCGCACTGGCCACCACAGACTCGTAGAACATCCTCAGCATTGTCCGACAGATGTTAAAGGACCTCAGTCTCCTCAGGAAATAGAGACGGCACTGATCCTTCTTGTAGACAGCCTCAGTGTTCTTTGACCAGTCCAGTTTATTGTCAATTCGTATCCCCAGGTACTTGTAATCTTCCACCATGTCCACACAGACTCCCTGGATGGTAACAGGGGTCACTGGTACCTTAGCTCTCCTCAGGTCTACCACCAGCTCCTTAGTCTTTTTCACATGAGGGCCATGGCAAACCTTCAGCTTGCGCCTCTTGAGGTAGTCCATTGTGGATTTTGAGTGTAGGATCATTATCCTGTTGTAGAAGCCATCCTCTTTTCATCTTCAGCTTTTTTACAGACGGTGTGATGTTTGCTTCCAGAATTTGCTGGTATTTAATTGAAATCATTCTTCCCTCTACCAGTGAAATGTTCCTCGTGCCACTGGCTGCAACACAAGCCCAAAGCATGATCAATCCACCCTCGTGCATAACAGTTGGAGAGGTGTTCTTTTCATGAAATTCTGCACTCTTTTTTTCTCCAAACATACCTTTGCTCATTGCGGCCAAAAAGTTCTATTTTAACTTCATCAGTCCACAGGACTTGTTTCCAAAATGCATCAGGCTTGTTCAGATGTTTCTTTGCAAACTTCTGACGCTGAATTTTGTGGTGAAGATGCAGGAAAGGTTTTCTTCTGATGACTCTTCCATGAAAGTCATATTTGTGCAGGTGTCGCTACACAGTAGAACAGTGCACCACCACTCCAGAGTCTGCTAAATCTTCCTGAAGGTCTTTTGCAGTCAAACAGGGGTTTTGATTTGCCTTTCCTAGCAATCTTACGAGCAGTTCTCTCGGAAAGTTTTCTTGGTCTTCCAGACCTCAACTTGACTTCCACTGTTCCTATTAACTGCCATTTCTTAATTACATTACGAACTGAGGAAACGGCTACCTGAAAACGCTTTGCTATCTTCTGATAGCCTTCTCCTGCTTTGTGGGCATCATTTATTTTAATTTTCAGAGTGCTAGGTAGCTGCTTAGAGGAGCCCATGGCTGCTGATTGTTGGGACAAGGTTTGAGGAGTCAGGGTATTTATAAAGCCTTGAAATTTGCATCACTTGGGTTTTCCTAACGATGACTGTGAACAAGCCATAGCCCTAACAAACTAATTAAGGTCTGAGACCTTGGTAAAAGTTATTTGAGAGCTCAAATCTGTTGGGGTGCCCAAACCTTTGCATGGTGCTCCTTTCCTTTTTCTCACTCTCAAATTGTAAAAGGAAAGGTACGTCGCATCCGGAGTTTCTCTGGTTAGCGTTCGATTTTCCTCCATGCCTCACTAACGTAGTGGGGAACCGCGTACAAGGCAAGTTACAGCAGTGGTTTGCCATTGCCTTCTGCCGGGTGAGTTTCCAAAGAGATCACCAGCTCGTAACCCAGCATGGATGGAAAGTGTGCAGGAGAGCCGGCTGGATTCAGACTCAGGACCTTTCGTCCCGAAGTTCGGCGTGATGCTACTATGCCACCAGCCGGATCTCTAAAATTGTACAAAACAAAAATAATACATAAACTACTCAGACACAAGGAAATCTGCAGATGCTGGAAATTCAAGCAACACACACAAAAAATGCTGGTGAACGCAGCAGGCCAGGCAGCATCTATAGGAAGAGGTATAGTAGGTGTTTTGGGCTGGGACCCTTGGGCTCGAAACGTCGACTGTACCTCTTCCTATCGATGCTGCCTGAGCTGCTGCGTTCACCAGCATTTTTTGTGTGTGTTAATACATAAACTAATCCTGCTTAAAATGTTGAAAAGAATGTTTCATCTTTAACTTTGGCGTTTGGAGATCAGTTCATCTTTTACTCGCTTAGCTATTCACAGTAACAGAAATTTTGATCGGGGTGCCCAAACTTTTGCATGCCACTGTATGTTAGTTGTAACAGTGATAGATTAACCTACACTGATGAGTTAGCATTCTATAACATGAGGCTTCTTACAAGGAGAAAGGAATCCATTTATAAGATGTCATCTTAAACAATTAAATGCACTTATGAGTTTTATTTTCTTTCTGTATGATACAGGTCTGTTCTCCATTCCCTCATTGAGTCTCTCTGGAGCAGTGGTTCCCAAACTTTTGGGTTACTGAGCCCTTGGCTCCCAAACTACATTCCCACTGCCCTCCCCCATCCGTTACATAAAAACTATAAAAAAATTTTGATTTATGATGCACAGTGAAGGGAAGTATGAACTGCAAATTCAAAGAAGTGACAAAAAATTTCAGAAATTATTCATATCTATTTTTCGTAATATAATTTTTATTGAATTTTCAAAAAGAATACATGAAAAAATAGAATCTACCCTCCCCTCCTCCCCTTAACCCTCCCCCCCCCTCCCCATATATAGTCCTACCTAAAAAGAAAGAAAGAAAAGAACCGCCTGGGTATTGGAAGGTTTCCACATGCTCCATGGAGTTCAAAATAAATTTGGTATAATTATTCATTACTTTCCCCAAGTGACCAAAGTCTTTATCGGAGCACTTAAATATGCCATCCTATCTTTTGTAAATAAGGGCGCCAAATATTCAAAAATGTTACATATTTATCTCTTAAATTATAAGTAATTTTTTCGAGTGGAATAGAACTAGCCATTTCATTATTCCAACGATCCATACTGAAATACGAATCAGATTTCCAAGTAACTGCTATAGTCTTCTTAGCTACTGCCAATGCAATTTTTATAAATTCTTTCTGATATTTATTCAATTTAAGTTTCGGTTTTATCCCTTCAATATCACCTAATAGAAATAATACAGGGTTATGTGGAAGTTGAGTTCCAGTAATTTGTTCCAATAAGATTCTTAAATTTATCCAAAAGGGTTGAATTTTAAAACAAGACCAAGTAGAATGTAAAAAAGTACCAATTTCTTGATTACACCGAAAACATTTATCAGATAGATTTGAATTTAGTCTATTTATTTTTTGCGGTGTAATATATAATTGGTGTAAAAAATTATATTGTACTAATCTAAGTCGAACATTTATTGTATTTGTCATACGGTCAAGACAAAGTCTTCACCAATTTGTTTCATCAATATTAATATTCAGATCTGTTTCCCATTTTTGCTTTGACTTATGGGTTCCTTGTTTAATTGTCTGTTCTCGAATCAAATTATACATACAAGAAATAATTTTTTTAATTTTCCCTTTTTGTATTAAAATTTCAATTTCATTAGGTTTTGGCAAAAACATTGTTTGACCCAGCTTACCTTTTAAGTAAGCCCTTAATTGAAAGTAACAAAAGAAAGTATTATTAGATATTTTATATTTATCCTTTAATTGTTCAAATGACATCAATATACCTCGTTCAAAACAATCTCCTATAAATTTAATCCCTTTTTGGTACCAATTATATAAAAGTTGATTGTCCATTGTAAAAGGAATAAGTCTGTTTTGGAACAAAGGTCTCCTTGCTAATAGAGATTTCTGTGTTTCATTATCAACATTTATCTTATTCCATAGATCAATCAAATGTGTTAATATAGGAGATTCTTTCTTTTCCCGTATCAATTTAGATTCCCATTTATATATAAAATCTTCAGGTCTATTTTCTCCTACCTTGTCTAGTTCTATTTTAATCCATGCTGGTTTTCGATCATCGAAGAAAGATGCAATAAATCTAAGTTGATTTGCTTTATAATAGTTTTTAAAGTTTGGAAGTTGTAACCCTCCTAACCCAAATTTACATGTCAATTTTTCCAATGATATTCTTGACATTTTACCTTTCCAAAGAAATTTTCTCACACATTTATTTAACTCTTGAAAAAATTTCTGTGGCAATTGTATTGGTAATGTTTGAAACAAATACTGTAATCTAGGAAATATATTCATTTTTACAACATTGACTCTACCTACTAATGTTATTGGTAATATCATCCATTTGTCAAGATCTTCTTGAATTTTTTTCAATGGTGGTAAATAATTAAATTTATATAAATTCTTTACATCATTATCAAGTCTTATACCTAAGTACTTTATACCATTTACCGGCCATCTAAATTGGGTTACTAATCGACATTGACTATAGTCTCCTTTAGTAAGAGGTAAAATTTCACTTTTATCCCAATTTATTTTGTAACCTGATACCTTCCCATATTCATCCAATCTAGAAGATAATTTATGTAACGAATGTTGTGGGTTTGTTAAATAGATCAAAGCATCATCGGCAAAAAGATTAATTTTATATTCCTCCTGATTAACTCTAAAACCCATAATATCTGGATCAATTCTAATTAGTTCTGCTAATGTCTCTATCGCCAATACAAATAAAGCAGGTGATAGTGGACAACCTTGTCTAGTTGACCTTTTTAACTGGAATGGTGTTGAAATTTGAGAGTTTGCCACTACTTTAGCTTTAGGGTTAGAATTTAAAGTTTTAATCCAATTTATAAAAGATGTTCCAAACCCATATTTTTCTAGTCCTTTAAATAAAAAATTCCATTCTAATATATCAAATGCTTTTTCTGCATCCAAAGCTACTACTATACTCTTCTCATCCCTTTTTTGTGCCAAATGAATTATACTGAGTAGCCGGGTTACATTATCTGCCAATTGTCTATTTTTAATAAATCCTGTTTGATCCATATGTATTAATTTTGGTAAATATTTAGATAATCTATTTGATAAAATTTTTGCTATTATTTTATAATCCGTATTCAATAAAGAAATAGGCCTGTATGATGCTGGTTTCATAGGATCTCTGTCTTTTTTTGGCAATACTATTACAATCGCTGTTGAAAAAGATTCTGGAAGTTTATGTATTTTTTCTGCTTGATGTATTAGTTTCATTAAAAGAGGAAATAATAAATCTTTAAATTTTTTATAAAATTCAGGTGGAAAACCATCTTCTCCTGGAGATTTATTACTTTGGAGTGATCCTAAAGCTTCTTCAACTTCTTTTAATGTAAAAGGCATATCTAATCCCTTCTGTTCTTCCAAATTCAATTTTGGAAGAGAAACTTGTGATAAAAACCTTTCTATCTCATTAACATCATTTTGGGATTCTGATTGATATAATTCAGAATAGAAATTTTTAAAGGTTTCATTTATTTCAAGAGGTTTATAAGATATTTTATTTGCCCTTGTTCTAATTGCACTTATTGTTTTGGAAGCTTGTTCTGTTTTCAACTGCCAGGCAAGCATTTTATGTGCTCTCTCACCTAACTCATAATACCTTTGTTTAGTTCTTATAATTGCTTTTTCCGTTCTATATGTCTGAAGCGTATTATATTATAACTTCTTATTGACAAGTTGTTTTCGTTTTTCTTCTGACATATATCTTTGAGATTCTTTTTCTATTTTTGTAATCTCTTTTTCCAATTGATCTAGTTCTGCCATATATTCTTTCTTAATTTTAGACGTATAACTTATTATCTGGCCCCTAAGATATGCTTTCATCGCATCCCATAATATAAATTTATCATCCACTGAATGAAAATTTGTATCCAAAAAAAATTGAATCTGTTTTTTCATAAAATCACAAAAATCTTGACGTTTTAATAATGTTGAATTAAATCTCCATCTATAAGCCACTTCTTCCTTATCAGCCATTATTATTGTCATTAATAAAGGGGAATGATCTGATAATATTCTTGCTTTATATTCCATATTTTTCACTCTGTGTTGAATATGCATTGATAATAGAAACAAATCTATCCTTGAGAAAGTTTTATGTCTATGGGAGTAGAACGAATAGTCTCTTTCTTTAGGATTGATTCTTCTCCATATATCAATCAGATTTAAATCCTTCATCAATGATAAAGTTAAATTTACTACCTTCGATTTTATAACAGCCTTGGTTGACCTATCTAAGACTGGGTCTAAGCAAAAATTAAAGTCTCCTCCAATTAATATTTTTTCATGCGCATCCGCCAAATTCAGAAAAGCTTCTTGTATGAATTTTGCATCATTTTCGTTTGGTGCATAAATATTCATAAAAGTCCATAGTTCAGAAAAAAGTTGACAAAGTATAATCACATCTCCCCGCAGAATCAATTAGTACATTTTGTATTCTAATTGGTAACGTTTTATTGATCAAAATTGCTACTCCCCTCGCTTTTGAATTAAATGAAGCCGCAACAACACTACCCACCCAATCTCTCTTTAGTTTCTGATGTTCTGTTTCCGTTAGGTGCGTTTCCTGTAAAAAAGCTAAATCTATTTTCATTTTTTTAATATGTGTTAAAATTCTTTTTCTTTTCACTGGTCCATTAAGCCCGTTAACATTAAAACTCAAAAAATTCAATAAATTAGTCATTATTCTTAACAAAGTTACTCCAATCTAAAACATTATTTATCTTCTCAACTCTCATAGTTCCTTGGGGAATCTCTTTAAACTTCACCATGTTGCTATGTGTCTCCCTCCCAACCTTCCAGGCAGAAAAAAAAAGATAGAAAAAATACAAAAAAAGAAAAAAACAAAATACCCCCCCACTAATGTTGTGAATGAAAGGATACACAACACTACCCCCCTCCATTTTACGGGTCGTGGCAAAAGCCACGCTTGCACACATGACTAGCATAGCAATCGATCAGTGCTTCTTCCAGCTCCCCCGCAACAAAAAAAACATATATATAGACAAAATTAGTATTACTATTCCCAACTAATATTCCTTCAGTTTTAACCTTTCTTACCCCCCCTCGTATAATTAATAATATATTTATACATTCATCCAGCTTCAAAAATCCAACAAGTCCATTCTTTAACCCAATCTTCATCTCAATCTATCTCGCTCTCCTGGGTTTGTTCTTGTATCTGGTGAATATTCAGAGAATCTCGCACAAACTGCTCTGCTTTCTGGTGTCATCAAAAAATCTTTTTTCTCCACCAAGCAAAAAAATCTTCAAGGTTGCAGGATAACGCAGTGTAAATTGATAACCATGATCCCATAGGGTTTTTTTCACTGGATTAAATTTCTTCCTTCTCTTCAAAAGTTCGTAACTTATATCAGGGTAGAAAAAAACTTTGTTCCCTTTAATTATCAATGGCCCTTTTCTATCTTTGGCAGCTCGAGCAGCTGCCTGTAGGATTCTTTCCTTGTCTTGAAATCTTAAGAATTTTATTAAAATCGATCGTGGATATTGGTCATCTTTTGGTTTTGGTCTTAAAGCTCTATGTGCCTGCTCAATTTCAATTGGTCGAACCTCCTCTTCCATTTGCAAAACATCCGGGATCCATCTTTGAAAAAATTCTATTGGTTTATCTCCCTCCATACCTTCTTTAAGACCAACATTTTTAATATTATTACATCTACTAAAATTTTCCAACATGTCCACTTTCTCCAAGAGTCGGTTTCTTTCCGAATTCGAGACAAGCAGATCATTTTCTGTTTTTTCCACTCTATCATTCATATGCCCCATTGCTCTTTCCATCTTCTGAAGCTTCTTATCCATTTTGTCCTGTCTTGCCATAACTTTATCATAGCACATCTTCGTATCTCTAAGCTCTTCTCTTACTTTTCTTAATTCAGCTGTTAATTGCAATATAGCCTCTCTCATGTCTCTATCATCTCCTTTACTTCCAATCGCTTCCAAAATCTTCTTCCTCTTCTTCATCTGTGTTCTCTGCAGAATCCAATTCTGACTCTGAGTCAATTGCAGTGGCTGTCGGTTCTTGTAGTTTGCGTTGTGTCGATTTACGCATGCGCTCTTCTTTGTGCATGCGCATTTCTGGTTTCTTCGAAGAAGCCGTTACCACCGCCATTGCTCCCTGTTCTACCGAAGGAGATCCAACCTGAGTCCGAGGCTCCATCGTTGCAGTAGGCCCTTTTTTCTTCCCATCTCGCGGCTGCTTCGCAACAGCAGACTTCTTTTGTTGCGGTTTAGGAGGCATATCGTAAAGTAGTCTTACAAAGTTTATAAATAGTTTTCAGAAAATATTTACTAACTTTGTTTTGTTTAAACGGTACTTTACTGATTTGTTGCAGGAGAGCTGGATTTACACATCTCAATCCCACGCCATCACATGACGCCCCCCCCCATTCATATCTATTTAAAGCTACTAATAAAAATATTTCTTTATTTAAAGTAAAAACAATTTTCATCAACAATTTTAGAGTGTACATTAGTAGTCCATCTATTCACTACTTCATTGCTTTTTCATCTTTCAATGAGATGGATGGGCTTGGTGCACTGATATCAGCTTTTCAACATCAGGTTCGATATCACTCGGAGGGAGTCTCAGATTCCCATGTTAAGTAATTTGCAGTCTGTTTCATTGCTTTGAATGAAGTTGGCTGACTGCACTGGAATCACACTTGCTAAATATGATGTTGGAAAGGCAATAGAGAACATCTTGACCTTTTACCACAGTGCAGGATAGCATTCCGAGATTTCTTTCTGCAACCAAAGTCTTGATATGATTTTTTTGTTTTAAATTTCACCTTCAGCTTAAAGTAATTTTGTAGCAAGGTCAGTTTTTCCTATATACTTCCTGTTAATTCCTCCATTATCAGTGTTCAGGAATGGATTTATTACCCAATATGGAATTTGGATAAGAGATGATGTTGAAATATCTCTGACTTGTCTGTGAGCAGCTCACCCATTTGGGCACAGTATACTTGAAGATCATCATCGGGTATTCTCTTTCAATTCAGTCTTGGAAATTGGAAAAGCTTACAACGGCCATCATTGCACTTAAGTAGGGTTTACTTGGACAAAATTGTGGAGATGATGTTTGACTTTGAGATTCACATCATTTCCTTGAAATTGAAGACTGACTTCATTAAACGGCCTATAATTCTGGCAAATGAGCAATGTTATGCTTAATATTCTTGAGTTGATTGATGAATGAAACATTTGTGTCTTCAATGAATTTTATCATGGTTTCAAATAGTACATAAAAACATCTGAGGCAGTTTCCTTTTGGGAGGCATCTGACTTCTGTGTGGAACAGCAAGTGTCCAAACTGTTCATTCTCAATACAAAACTCTCAGAATAGCCAAGAATTAAGAGCATGGGGTGTGATTTTATTTGCCGCTCATAACAATATTAAATGAATTGTGCAGCTGATCACTTTGATTCTTTTTCGACAAGATGTCTGTGAATTATATAGTGAGTGGTAAATATAAGGTACAGCTTTTTCAAGAAAGTAATAACCCCGCAGTGGTGTCCTGTCATTAATGGTACCCTATCTAATGCACAGTAAGAATGTTGGTGAGAAAAAAATAATCAACAATCCAAAATACTGACCCCCCCATACCTGTTTCTAGTCCCCTTGAAAATAACAACTCTTGAACCATGCTTCCATCTTTTATGAGGCAAACATAACAAAGAAGCGAAGATTTGTTGCTTAGCAAACTTGACTCATACAACTGTAGAGCAGATTCTGTTGTCCTAAGTATGTAGTACAATGTGTCTTCCTCATTCTCAGATATTTTAACTATTTGTCTTTGAACAGAGTTGTCGTTGAATGCAATCGCTATAATTATGTAACATCCTGGTTCACAAGTTTACTGCTATGCTATAGATATTTCACTTTAGCAGTCTGTTCTGCTTTCAGCCTGTTTGGGTTACCATTGAAGATGAGGGATATTTAGGAATGTGTGCCATCCAATTAGGATAGTGGAACTGGGAGGAAGTTCCAGAGAATGCTGGGGAGAGAGGTTTTGTGAGGGGCACAAAGGTTGGTCTTGGTCTTTGTTCAGTGGGAGATGAAGAGAGAAGATGCTGGAGAGAACCTGTTATAGGATTTGATCCAGTGGGGATGATGATTCGATGGAGCCAAGTTGCGGATGTCTACTGGGGATCAGTGAATATAACCTTTGGAAGATTTGAGCTCTAACCTGTGTACATTTGACTGTTTAATTATAAAGGGCCCTTTTTGTCTTTTTCTTTCTTCTCTCTACTAACTCTTTAGTAAAGTATACTTCTTTCCATTGTATGCCATGTGCAATCTGTTATTTCGAGCTGTAACAGGACAGCAAGTCACAAAGCAATCACACCAATTGGGGCTTTGGTGGGCGAGACATCCCAATCTCTTGATTTGATGGGACTGGAGCATGTATACCCCAGACATACAAGGCCAGAGAAAGATGGGTTTCTCAGCACTGAGTTGGGAGACTGCCAGTGACGGCTAACGAGCCATTTACTGAGATGCACGGAAAGAAAGGGGGTTTCCTTTGGTCTGGTAACTTATGCAAAACCATACTCAGAACCTTACTTCCTGCTAGCAGAATCAGTTCTTCTCCAATTGTATGGGGCTTTCCAGATTTAACGGTGAGCTTTGCAATGTATGAAGCACACAAACCATTACAGTTTTGTTGTGAAGTGCTGGCAAATATGTTTTGTAGTGTTTTCTCTTTTTGAAACTTTCCATGAAGTGACTGAAAATAAGCCAAGTTCTTGTTTGCTTTATCAGAGTGTATTCTGTTCAAATATTCAAGGAGCCTGGATGGTTTCATTGCCTACTTTGAAAAAAATGTTTTCATATAACAGGCACATGGCTGCTGTTGGTTGCTCAGTGCTAGTATAAATCTATGTTTCAGATACTCCACACTATATCATCTACACTTTTTTGTTTGCTCTGCTTTTGCCATTTTCATTATGAATTAATGATCATGGTCATTTGCCTGTTAAGTACAAGCTCACGCTCTGCGAACAATAAAGTGTAAAATTATGACGTCAGCAGAGCTCAGGCAAAACATGACCCTCTGCCTTAAGGTACATACAGTGGAGCAGCGATACCTTGGTTGGGCCATGAGCTAGAGAAATGTGGTTAACGCATTCAAAAGAATACATTCTGAATTTTACACCATTGAAACCCATGCCATAATTCACAGGAATTTTGTCAGTGTTAATGCGAATGTTAAACAGCTAACACTGTTAGTAGTGAATGGCAATAATGTTCAGGCTGTGAATGGAAATAACTTTAATGCAGTTTTCTCATGATATGCCAAATGCAGAAATGTCATTTTGCTTTTTCACAACTGTAATGCACTTCAAGCAAAGTCTAAGGGAATGATGGGCTAGCAAGAGTTGAGATGGTTAAGTGATCCTTATAATCAATTATGAGGCACTGAGGATCAAATGCTTATAATAAGTAATTAATTTCTTAAGCCTGTAATCCATCAGCTGCCCCCTTGCTACTGAATACCCTTCACCAACCCCGTTAGTCTTTATCATTCCCTTATAAACTCTCACTGCCCTTGGGAGGTGTGGTGGGGGTACAATATCACCCACTTTGGAAACCACTGGTCAAGAAAAATGGCCAAGTTTGAACAAGCAGAATCTTCCTGATGAAGGGTCTCAACCCAAAACGTTGACTGTTTACTCTTTTCCATAGATGCTATCTGGCCTGCTGAGTTCCTCCAGCATTTTGTGTGTGTTGCCTAGATTGCCTCAGGTATGTTTTTTGGTCCGACATAGTTACTTGAGTTCTGCATGATAAATTTGGCAAGTATTTCCTTAACTATTACTTGGAGACTGCAAAGTAGACTTGGTGGACTGACTGGCCTAATATCTTATGGTCTTATTATTCTAATTTTAAGAAGCTATGGAGTGCCTCTATCTGATTTTTTTTTTTACATATATTGAAAATACTCGTGCAAGTGTAGGGTCTCTGTTTTATCTTGAGATGTGCTCAGTTTCATAAAAATTACTACACTTCAGTTGAGACTAAACATGCATCTAAGTTTACAGACTTAAGTGTACAGACTTGTGCAAGTCTTTCCTAACCTTTTTGAGTTGGGAAAAATGAACTCAAATTTCAAGTAACTGATTAGAATTTCATCTTGTCTTTACACTAGTGATTCCCTTGTAGTCCAGACCATCCTTGTATACAGCACAGAAAAGTGTTGTTATTTTACTTGCCTCCACCTCTTTGTGGAAAATGTTATCGCTCAGGTTGTGATTAAATCTTTTGCAACTCATCTTAAGCCAATATGCTCTAGTTCTTTAATCCCCAACCCTGAGTAAAAGGCTGTGTATATTCTCTTATTTATGCCCTTATTTTTTTTACAGATCTTTTAGATTAGTCCTGAACCTTCTATGCTCCAAGGAATAAAGTCCTACTCTGTCCAACTGTTCCCTGTACAGTAACTCAGTGTGTTGTATCCTGGCAACATCCTCCAAAAATCTTTTCTGTGCACTTTCCAGCTTAATGGCATCTATATTATAGCAGGTGACCATAACTAAACATATTTCTTCAAGTACAGCCTCACCAATGTCTTGTACAACTGAAATATAACATCCAATTTCTGTACTTATTGCTGTGATTGATGACGCTTAGC
The DNA here is from genome assembly GCF_030028105.1 of Mobula birostris. Classification (NCBI taxonomy): domain Eukaryota; kingdom Metazoa; phylum Chordata; class Chondrichthyes; order Myliobatiformes; family Myliobatidae; genus Mobula; species Mobula birostris. Next base: position 46,005,231 of record NC_092384.1, read on the forward strand.
GTGGCAAAAGCCTTGTTCACCACCTTGTCAACCTGTGACACCGCTTTCAGGGAACTATGGCCCTAAGACCATTAAGAGCATTCTGACTGGCTGTGTCACTGCCCAGTACAGGAGCTGCACCAACCTTGATCGCCGGACACTGCGGAGAGTGGTGCGGACAGCCCTGCACATCTGTGAATGTGCACTTCCCTCCACTGAGGACATTTATAGCAGCATGTGAAGAAAGAAGGCCTGGAAGGACACTGGGGACACCAGTCACCCCAACTATAAACTATTTCAGTTGCTTCCATCTGGCAAATGGTACTGCAGCATTAAAGCCAGGACCAGCAGGTTACAGGACAGCTTCTTTCTACAAGCCATTAGACTTAAGGCTGATTTATACTTGTACATCAAATGTACGCCGAAGGTACTGCGTACCCTATGCCGTAGGGTGATGTGCACCTCCCCAAAAATGTAACTCACGCGTCGTGGCGACGCAGACTGCAACAACTGTGATTGGTCTGCTTGGTAGCATCGTATTTCCTCATATGTATTTATGGTTGCTTTTCCCTGCCATGTCTGTACACTGATGCGAAATAAATGGTTGGAGATGATGAACCAAATCATCAAACCTACCTGCCAACATCCGAAAGTACTTGAAATGCATTTCCTCGTCCATGTCTCACACGAAAAAACTCAACACAGTGGCATAGAAACCCCACTGCCAACTAGCGTTTTGGCGGTGAATTGCAGAGCGACTCAGACACAACTACGCATGCTCGCTACGGCGTAGGGCTACACAAAAGTATAAATCAGGCCTATGGTGTAGCCCGTACGCACAAGTATAAATCAGCCTTTATAAATTCACATGTCTGTACATTGCAACGGAGTCACAACGCAAAGATTTTTACTCCCTCGTTGTGGAATGGATGTAAGATTTAAATAAATTCAATTCAATTCAAGCCCCTCTGTTCAACAACACTCCCCTGGGCTCTACTGTTCACTCATTAGTATTTGTCACCCCAGTTACCCAACTTACTCAAGATCTTCCTGTAATTCTTGATAACCTTCTTTACAGTTTAGGATACCATCTATTTTAGTGCCATCAGCAAACTTACTAACCATGCCTGTATATTCTCATCCATATCATTGATATAGTTACAAACAACAATGGATCCTAACCCCTGAGGCACACCACGAGTCACAGGCCTTTGCTTCCTACCATCAAGCTAATTCTGTATCCAGTCAGCTAGTTTCCCTGGATCCCATCTGATCTAATTTTCCAGAGCTCACAAATCCCCGTAGACTATCAGTAATCAATCTCTGTTCTTATCTTCTTTAGAATCCCCGACAATACCTACACAGATATTAACCTTACTGATTTTACAGCTTCCATGTAGCCTTACTTAAATAAAGGCACAACATTAGCTACTCTCAACTCTTCTGATACCTAATCGATCGCGTATGATAATGCACATGTCTTAGCCAGGACTTCTACAATTTCTTCTCAATCTTCCCACGGTGTACTTGAATGTACACGATCAGGTACTGAATATTTACCTACCTTGAGCTGCAAGCAATCAACACGAGGAAGTGAGTAAATAGAGCTACCTTTTCAATCAGGTCCACCATCAAGATTTAAAATGCTGGGCTTCATGGCAATTTCTGAGTTGGGCAACCAATCAACGAAAGGGATTCATTAAAAAGAACAAATAAAAATAACAAGTGCAGGCAGAGCAGCTGTTCTTTTGAGTGTGCCAGTGTTTAGAGTGGCTTAAGCAAAGTCAGGCATGAGCGAGATAAAGTATCTGATAAGATTCTCTTTTTTTTTGTTCTTACTTGTTCATTCATTGTCTATTGGGACAGAGTGATGTAATGGAAATGGCTCCAGGGATGGTATTTTGTACTGTATGTGGGAAGTCTGGGAGACCTCCAGTCTCCCAGATAAACACATCTGCACCAGGTGTACCGAGCTGCAGCTCTTGAGAGGACATGTTAAGGAACTGCAGCTACAGCTTGATGACCTTCGACTCATACTGACAAATGAGGAGGTAATAGATAGGAGCAACAGGAAGGTTGTCACCCCTAGGTTGCAGGAGACAGGTAACTGGGTGACTGCCCGGAGAAGGAAGGGCAATGTCCAGCCAGTGCAGAGTACACCTGAGGAAGTTCCTCTCAATAATAAGATACACCTTTAGATACTGTTGAGGGGGACAGCCTGCTGGGGGCAGCCACAGTGACCAGGCACTGAGTCTGGTGCTGTGGCTCAGAAGAGCAGAGAGGTGAAGAGGACTGCAGTGCTGACAGATTCAACAGCCAGAGGAATGGAGATTCTGTGGGTGAGATAGAGACACCCAGATGGTATGTTGCCTGTCAGGTGGCGTGGTCAGAAATGTCTTGGATCAAGGGCGAGGGTGAGAAGCCATATTGAAACCAATGACATTGATAGTCAAGGTGAGACAGTTCTGAAGAGAGATTTTAGGGAGCTAGGTAGAAAGCTGAAAAAAGGGACATTCAGGGTAGTTACCTGGATTGCTGCCTGTGCCATGTGCCGGTGAGGGTAAGAATAGGATGATCTGGTAGGTGAATGGATGGCTGAGAAACTGGTGCAGGGGACAGGGGTTCAGATTTATCGATCATTGGGACCTCTTCTGGAGGAGGTATGACCTGTACAAAATGGACAGGTTACACCTGAACCCAAAGGGGACCAATATCCTTGCGGGCAGGGTGGCTAGAGTTGTTCAGGAGGGTTTAAGCTAATTTGGCAGGGGAATGGTAATGACAGTGCTTAGGATGAGATAGTTCGTTTACAAATAAAGGCAATGTGTAATGAGACACCTAGCAAGGAGAGGCTGATGATTGGGTAAAATTGCAGTCAACAGGATGAATTACAATGTAAAAGGCAGTCAAAATAGAAAAGGGTGAATACAGGACTGAAGGTGTTATATTTGAATGTGTGTAGTATATGGAATAAGGTAGATGAACTTGTAGCATAGATACAGATTGCCATGTATGATGCTGTAGGCATCACTGAATCATGGCTGAAAGGAGATTATAGTTGGGAGCTTAAAGACCAAGGATATACATTGTATAAAAAGGATAAGCAGGCAGGCGGAGGTGGTGGCATGGCTCTGTTGATTTAAAAAATGAAATCAAATCATTAGAAAGAGGTGACATAGGGTCGGAAGGTATTGTGTCATTGTGGATAGAGCTAAGAAACTAAAAGGGTAAAAAGACCCTGATGGGAGTCGTATACAGACCCCCAAACAGCAGCAAGGATGTAGTCTATAAATTACAATGGGAGATAGAGAATGCATGCCAAAAGGGCAATATTACAATAATCATGGGGGATTTCAATATGCAGGTAGATTGGGAAAATCAGGTTGGCGTTGGACCCCCATGAGGGGGAATTTCTAGAATACCTATGAGATGACTTTTTAGAGCAACTTGTGATTGAGCCCTCTACAGAATCAGCTATTGTGGTGGATTGGATATTGTGCAATGAACCAGAATTGATTAGGAGCTTAAGGTAAAAGAACCCTTCGTGGCAAATGATCATAATGTGATAGAATTCACCCTGCAATTTGAGAAGGAGAAGCTAAAGTCAGATGTATCAATTACAGTGGAGTAAAGGGAATTACAGAGGCAGGAGAGAAGAGTTAGCTGAAAATGATTGGAAAAGAATACTGGCAGATATGACTGCAGAGCAGCAATAGCTGGAATTTCGGGAAGCAATTCAGAAAACGCAGGACATGTACATCCCAAAGAGGAAGAAGTATTTTAAAGGCAGGGTGATGCAACAGTAGCTGACAAGAGAAGTCAAAGCCAACATAAAAGCTAAAGAGAGGGCATATAATAGAGCAAAAAATTAGTAGGAAGTTGGGGAAACTTTTAAAAACCAACGGAAGGCAACTAAAAAAAGTCATTAAAAAGGTAATGATGAAATACAAAATACAAAAGGTTTCTTCTGATAAATAAAGAGTAAGAGAGGTGAGAGTAGAAATCGGACCACTGGAAAACGATGCTGGAGAGGTAGTAATGGGAGACAAGAACATGGCGGACGAACTAAATAAGTATTTTGCGTCAGTCTTCACTGTGGAAGACATTAGCAATATATTCGAGAGTGTCAGTGGTCAGAAGTGCGTGAAGTTGTCATTACTAAGGAGAAGATTCTTGGGAAACTGAAAGGTCTAAAGGTATATAACTCATCTAGATGGTTATACACTCCAGGCTTCTGAAAAGGGTGGCTGAAGAGATTGTGGAGGCATTAGTAACGATCTTCCAAGATTCATTAGATTCTGGAATGGTTCCCAAAGATTGGAAAATTGCAAATGTCCCTCCAATCTTCAAGAAGGGAGAGGCTGGTGGGGGGGGTGGGGGCGGGATCTTTGCTTGCTGCCACTTATGCGCAGGAGGGAGGGACTGGGGGTGACTTTGAGGTTCTAAAATTTAGCTATCATTCATTCTTTGGGGTACTCCTCTATTTTCATGGATGGTTGCGAAGAAAAAGCATTTCAGGATGTATATTGTATACATTTCTCTGACATTAAATGTACCTTTGAAACTTTTGAAAGGAAATTATAGGCCAGGTAGTCTGACCTCAGTGATTGGGAAGACGTTGGAGTTGATTGTTAAAGATGTGGTTTCAGGGTACTTGGAGGCAACTGGTAAAATAGACCTCAGGCAGCATGATTTCTTCAAGGGAAATCTTGCCTGACAAATCTATTGGAATTCTTTGAAGAAATAGCAAGCAGGGTAGACAAGAGAGAATTTGTGGATGTTGTGTACATGGATTTTCAGGAGACCTTTGACAAGTTGCTACACGTGAGGCTGCTCATTGGCGGAAGGCAAAGTGTGGGAATAAAGGGAGCCTTTTCTGGTTGGCTTCTGGTGACGAGTGATGTTCCACAAGGGTCTGTGTTGGGACTGCTTCTTTTTGCGTTATATGTCAGTGACTTGGATGACAGAATTCATGGCTTTGTGGCAAAGTTTGCAAATAATATGAAGATGGGTGGAAGGGCAGATAGTTTTGAGGAAGTCGGGAGGCTACAGAAGAGCTTTGGCAGATTAAGAGAATGGGCAAAGAAACGGCAGATGGAATACAACGCCGGGAATTGTATGGTCATACACTTTGGCAGAAGAAATAAAGGATAGACTATTTTCGAAATGGGGGGAAAATTCTAAAATCTCAGGCACAAACAGACTTGGGAATCCTTGTGTAGGATTCCCTGAAGGTTAATTTGCAGGTTGAGGAAGGCAAATGTGATGTTGCTGTTCATTTCGAGACGGCTAGAATATAAAAAACAAGGACTTAATGTTGAGGCTTTATAAAGCACTGTTGAGGCTTCACTTGGAGTATTATGAGCTCCTTATCTTAGAAAGGATATGCTGACACTGGAAAGGGTTCAAGGGAAGTTCATGAAAATGATTCCAGGATTGAACGGCTTGTCACATGAAGAACGTTGGATGGCCCTGGGCCTGTATTCACTAGAATTCAGAATAATGAGGGGTGACTTATTGAAACCTATTGCCTATTGAAACTTACTGAAAAGCCTCGAAAGTGTGGATGTAGAAAGGATGTTTCCTATGGTGACAGAATCTAGGACCAGAGAACCCAGCCACAGAATAGAGGGACATCCCTGTAGAATGGAGGTGAGGGGGAATTTCTTTAGCCAGTGGGTGGTGAGTCTATGGAATTCATTGCCACAAGTGGCTGTGGAGATCATGTCTTTATGTACTGTATATTTAAGACAGAGGTTGATAGATTCTTGATTGGACAGGGCATGAAGGGATACGGGGAGACGGCAGGAGATTGAGCTGAGAGGAAAAATGGATCAGCCGTGATGAAATGGCGGAGCAGACTCAATCGGCCAAATGGCCTAATTCTGCTCCTATATCTTGTGGTCTTCAGAAACTTTAAGATGTCCAGTACATCCCCTGCTGTAATGTGTGCTATCCTCAATATATCCCCATTAACCTTCCCAAGTTCCCTAGACTTCATCTCTTCCCTTACAGTAAAAACAGAAAAGAAGTCTTCATTAAAGACCTGGCCCATTTCCTGCAGCTCCACAATTGATATCCATTTAGGTCTTTGACAAGTCCTATTCTCTCCCCTGTTACTTTTTTCCTTCAATACGCATAAAATGTCTTTGAATTCCCCTTAATATTTGCTGTCAAAGCTATCTTATTCCTCTTTGTCCTTCTGGTTTCCCTCCAGAGTATACCACTACATTCCCTGAACTCCAGGGATTTCTTTGATCCCAGCTCCCTGTGCATGCACCTAACCATGCCTTTTATTTTCGGACTAGAGCCTTAATGTCCCTTTATAATTCAGGATTCTCTACTCCTGCTAGCCTTGCACTTCAGAGCAGAATCATACAGACTTCTCGCTGCCTTACTTTTAAAAGCCTTCCACTTGCCATGCCCTCTTCTTGCTGCTGCCATAAGAAGGAGGTGCAGGAGCCTCAAGTCCCACACCACCAGTTTCAGGAACAGTTATTACCCCTCATCCATGAGGCTCTTGAACCAGGGGGGATAAATTCACTCACCCCCAACACTGAACTAATTCCACAACATACGGACACTTTTAAACACTCTACAGCAGTTTTCGATATTTATTGCAAGTGTGTGTGTGTGTGTGTGTGTGTGTGTGTGTATATGGGGGGGGTAGGTACATGTGTGGGTTTTCATTGATTCTGTTGTATTTCTTTGTATTTACTGTGAATGCCTGCAAGAAAATGAATCTCGTAATAGTATATGGTGACATATATGTACTTCGATGATAAATTTGCTTTGAACTTTGAGGTCTTGTTTGTGCAGTCAACTTGTGCAAGTTTTATCTAATGCTGCATAATTAGTCCTGTCCCAAATTAAAATTTTAAATTGTTGACTAATTCTATTCATTTCCATAACTGTGTTTAAAAACTAATGGATCTATGGTCATGGGACCCAGTCTTCCCCTACTGGCTTCTCAGTCACTTGCTCTGATGTATATCTGAAGAGTAAGTCAAACCTTTCCCTCTTCCAAAGTGGGGTTCTTAGTATATTTCCAGAGGGAACTTTCTTGAATGCACTTTACAAATTCTGCTCCCATCTAAGCCCTTAGCCCTATGGCAGTACCAGTCTATATTAGGAATGTTAATGTTTCCTCCTTTTACAGCCCTATTGATTTTGCAAAACACAAGAGGCTGGAAGAACTCAGTGGACCATGCAGCATCTATGGGCAGAAGTGAACGGTCAACATTTTGGGTTGAGACCCTTCATCTGCACGTTTGTTCCTCGAATGACCATTGACTATTTGAGGGCTTATAGTACAATCATAATAAGATTATCCTTTGCTTATTTCTCACAGCCACACATAAAACCTCATTGGATGATCCCTCGAGAATTTAATCTCTGACTTACTGCCATGATGTTCTCCTCAATCAAAAATGCAATTCCCTTTCATTTCTTTCCTCGAATTCTATCTTGTCTGCAGCAGCTGTACCCTGAAATGTTAAGCTGCCAATCTTGTCTCTCTCTTAGCCATGTTTCTGTAATAGCCCAGTTTATATTAGGAATGTTAATGTTTCCTCCTTTTGCCAACCCTATTATTTTTGCAAAACACGATGCTGGAAGAACTCAGTGGGCCAGGCGGCATCTGTGGGCAGAAGTGAATGGTCAACATTTTGGATTGAGATCCTTCACCTGCACTGGTCCAGTTGAATGGTCTCAACTCTCCATAGATGCTACCTGATCTGTTGAGTTTCACAAACCTCTTGTGTACTTCAGCTGCAGTCTTGTTTCCATATTAGCCCAGTAGCATGGATCTATCCATGACTGAGTTCATCCCCTTTTATTTATTCCCTTTTCTCAGTTCAGCTCCTAAATGAGTGATAGCTCTTGGTTGATCTTGGTCAGAGGAAAGCGATAATTGTTTTACTGCACCACAAACTTTGGTACGAAATTTTCCAGATAATGCTTTGCAGATTCAAATCCCATTTCAGAAGTCATCTCACCAGCTAGATGGAATTGTTCCATATATCATAAATTGGTTGCTCTTAGGAAGGTTTATTTGGACATCTTAAGAAAAAAGCCTTCTTGCAACTCTCAAAATGGCAGCCTATTTCTTTTAGTCACAGCACAGGAGAATGCACCTTTTCACTTGAACTGTTTTATTGCTTCTCTAGCATTTTTAAGAGGTAAAATTAATGTAATGTATTTCTTTTGTTCTCAAAACAGGTTTATTTTTCTTGAAGCATTTGAGATTTTGTACTGCTATACAGAAGATGATTGAAATTACCATTATAAAGGTAACACTAATTATTGCCACCTCTTTAGGAAGATCTGAATTCATTTGATCAGACTGAAATTTCTTTTTGAACTGAATTTTTCATTTCTACAAAAGATGCTGTAACAGATATATTTTTGAGACCTTGTAAGAACAGATGGTACTTGCTATTATGATAAAAGAAGTGTATTTATATTTCTCCATTGTTGATGTGATGATTATCCCATCATGATGTTTGGAAAAAAATAAACAATTTCCAAATATTTAAATCAATTTACCAAATGTATGTCAAATTGAGAAGTATCGATAAGCAAGTACAATTTGGCCATGATACCATGCATTCGTATGTTTTCTACTTAAAATTTAAAAGTAATGTGCAACATATTCATTTTAAAACTAAAAATGATTTATCATTCTGATTCTCTAAGAATCAGGAAGTGCTGAGCAGTGGAGATAATTGGAAAGAGCCTTCAAAGCACAACATCTCTTTTTAAAAACTTCATTCAGGCCATGACGCACAGAAGTCTTACCCATTTTATGAAGAGGGTGTGTCCATGGAAAGTATTTCATCAACCAGAAGTTTGTATATTGAGAGGGTTAGTGTATTCTTATGGGTGCTCAGTGCTCTGCTATTCGTTAGAAAGAAAAATAAGTGATGTGTAATCAAGCAGTGAATGACATGTTATCAAATGTTTAAGATTGAATGGCCATGCATTTCATAAGGATGCTCTACTTGGGCATCTACAGATGGTCATTTGTACACTTTATTTTTATGTAATGGAGCGTTCTAATGTGTGTCATTCGTCTACAAGCAAGATTTGATGCCAGGCCACATGAGATACTGAGACAAAAACTGTCCAGTTAGTAGGTTTTAAAATATTTCAAGGAAATCCCTTAAAAAGAAAGGAGAATTCAAGGCAGGTAAGTTGTATCTTGGCAGTTAGATATAAATTTGCCTTTTGTGTGAGTAATTATAAATACATGCATACAATTGGAAACATGTTGACATCTCGAGAGGGTTGTAGAAATGACAAACATTATTCAGATGTGGATATGACTATGCAGGTATACGAAAGCAAGAATGAGAGTTCTAAAGTTGAGGCATAGCTCATATATAAGCAATATAGATTGAGAACACGTTAACATACTATTTACCTTCACTAGCTGTTCTTGCATACATCTGTATCTTGTCTATCACAACATCAATGTTTATTTACTAAAATTATTTCTCAATTTTTTTAACCAACATACATAATCTTATATTTTTCCAAAATGTACCACCTTGCCTGCTCATTTAATGTTTTTATTTTCCTTTGCAGACTTCAAACTTGCTTTCCCAATTAGCTTGGTACTATCTGCAAGCTAGAATGCTCTGTCTTTTCATATAAATCATTAATGTAAATTGTGAATAACTGAAGTCCCAGTACTGATCATCCTAATATGCCAACCAGTGTCTTGTCATTTCTGCAGCAAATGATATCACCTAACATCCCATACCTTTTCACCATCTTCAAGCACAAGTCAGAAGTCCTCGCTTGGATAAATGCAGCTCCAGTTCCATTCGGAACTTGATAGTATTCAGGACAAAGTAACCAGCTTGTTTATCACTGCCATTCACTATACCAAATATTCATTCCCTTAAGCTTTGGCACACTTTGGCTGCAGTTGGCAACATCTACAAAATGTAATGCCTAGGCCACTCCAACAGCACTTCCCAAACTTGGGGTGTTTGCCATCCAGAAGCAGTGTAGTGGTTTTACATCTATTGCATTCACCTCGGCTACTATTCTTAAAATTTGTGATTTTGGATGATTATCATTAATGCACTTATTACTTCTGCAACCATTTCTTTTCAAATTCATTGTTGCAGACAGAAGGCTTTGAAGATTTCTGAATTTATTTTATCCCCTTTATTTTCCAAGTATTTGCTGTTCAGTTACAATATTGTAAATAGTTCATTAATGTCTTTAGATTCTTCTCCCCACCCCCCCCCACCATCACTTCTATCTCTTTATAGAGTAAAAATGTAGATGGTTGGGTTATTAAAACAATTATTTTCTTATTTCCTCTTTGAATTGACACAATTTTGAGGCTCTAGGTACACTAGATATTGGTTGAAAATTGGTGTGATCATTCTGGGCACTTTATAATAACTCCTGAATTACTTAATAAAATTGCTTTAAATATATATTCATCTTTGCTCCTTACATCATCCTTTATTCCATTGCTGTAATGCTATAACATATGTAAATCGAATGACAGCTCTCTACACAGATTGTGACACAGCAACAGTAAATAATTTTGTTAAACTGGACTATTAAAACTGAAAAAACATATACTCATGATTAACATAAACTACCAAGATTGGGATATCGATCCAAACAGTTTTTTTCATTTCTTCTGTTTGAAGTTGATAACGTCCATTGACAATTAAAGCTAAAAGACTATTTTTGTGTTTGCTTAGGTGGAGGATTCAGGCTATTTCTGGGGGAGAATAAAAAAGGGATTCAGTGATGTGGCTGAAAATGAAAATCAATATGAAAGATTGGAGGAAAAGATGAACCAGCTATATCAGCAGAACAGTGAGGAGCTAGAAGAAATTAAACTTCCTGTTCTGGAACAAGGCCAGGTAATAATTGATTACTTGAAAACATTAGAAAGAGAATTCCATGTTATTCTTGTATCAACTCAGTTCCCATGGTTACATGAGACCATGTGTCCTGGACACTTTGCTGCTGTAGCTGTCCCTCGAGATGCAGTCTAGGGCAGCAGATCTAAGGGCCCATCCCTGGAATGCTTTTGCCTTTTGACAGCTATTTAGTGTTTTGAACTGCTTCTAGATGTCTCTGATAAGAAAGATTAAATGCTTAATATTTAGATGATAAATGTAATGCATTTACTTTGTGCTATAAACTGATTATAAAGGGAGAATCCTTTGATAAAGGATAAGATCAGAGGTGTCAGAATCTGAGCTCCAGACCCCTGTGGTGCTTTAAGGCAAGGAAGTCAGGGCAGCTGAGTTGTCAGGAACATCTCTAAAGCTTTGAAATTCTAACCAGTGACTGAAGGTTAGAGTCGATGTGTTGTTTCAGGGTTTGCTTGGATGATGTAAAACCTTTGAGAGGGAACTTGATGATGGTGAGGACAATATGAGTGAGGTTGATGTTCTGGAGCATGCTGATATTAAGGGAGAGGAGGTGTTGGAGTTGTTAAAATACATTAGGACAGATAAGTCCCGGGGGCCTGACGGAATATTCCCCAGGCTGCTCCACGAGGCGAGAGAAGACATTGCTGAGCCTCTGGCTAGGATCTTTATGTCCTCGTCGTCCAGAGGAATGGTACCGGAGGATTGGAGGGAGGTGAATGTTGTTCCCTTGTTCAAAAAAGGTAGTAGGGATAGTCCGGGTAATTATAGACCAGTGAGCCTTACGTCTGCGGTGGGAAAGCTGTTGGAAAAGATTCTTAGAGATAGGATCTATAGGCATTTAGAGAACCATGGTCTGATAGGGACAGTCAGCATGGCTTTGTGAAGGGCAGATCGTGTCTAAAAAGCCTGATAGAGTTCTTTGAGGAGGTGACCAGGCATATAGATGAGGGTAGTGTAGTGGATGTGATCTATATGGATTTTAGTAAGGCATTTGACAAGGTTCCACATGGTAGGCTTATTCAGAAAGTTAGAAGGCATGGGATCCAGGGAAGTTTGGACAGGTGGATTCAAAATTGGCTTGCCTGCAGAAGGCAGAGGGTGGTGGTGGAGGGAGTACATTCAGATTGGAGGATTGTGACTATTGGTGTCCCACAAGGATCTGTTCTGGGACCTCTACTTTTCGTGATTTTTATTAATGACCTGGATGTGGGGGTAGAAGGGTGGGTTGGCAAGTTTGCAGATGACACAAAGGTTGGTGGTGTTGTAGATAGTGTAGAGGATTGTCAAAGATTGCAGAGAGACATCGATAGGATGCAGAAGTGGGCTGAGAAGTGGCAGATGGATTTCAACCCGGAGAAGTGTGAGGTGGTACACTTTGGAAGGACAAACTCCAAGGCAGAGTATAAAGTAAATGGCAGGATACTTGGTAGAGTGGAGGAGCAGAGGGATCTCGGGGTACATGTCCACAGATCCCTGAAAGTTGCCTCACAGGTGGATAGGGTAGTTAAGAAAGCTTATGGGGTGTTAGCTTTCATAAGTCGAGGGATAGAGTTTAAGAGTTGTGATGTAATGATGCAGCTCTATAAAACTCTGGTTAGGCCACACTTGGACTATTGTGTCCAGTTCTGGTCAGCTCACTATAGGAAGGATGTGGAAGCATTGGAAAGGGTACAGAGGAGATTTACCAGGATGCTGCCTGGTTTCAGAAAGTATGCATTATGATCAGAGATTAAGGGAGCTAGGGCTTTACTCTTTGGAGAGAAGGAGGATGAGAGGAGACATGATAGAGGTGTACAAGATAATAAGAGGAATAGATAGAGTGGATAGCCAGCGCCTCTTCCCCAGGGCACCATTGCTCAATACAAGAGAATATGGCTTTAAGGTAAGGGGTGGGAAGTTCAAGGGGGATATTAGAGGAAGGTTTTTTACTCAGAGAGTGGTTGGTGCGTGGAATGCACTGTCTGAGTCAGTGGTGGAGGCAGATACACTAGTGAAGTTTAAGAGACTACTAGACAGGTATATGGAGGAATCTAAGGTGGGGGCTTATATGGGAGGCAGGGTTTGAGGGTCGGCACAACATTGTGGGCCGAAGGGCCTGTACTGTGCTGTACTATTCTATTCTTTGTGAAGAATCTTCAATGGTTATTGTGTTCAAAATCCAATAAACCTCTTGTCACATTTTAATTCTAACAATTTAAATGTCTAGCCAGTTGTACAACTAAACAGAATGATAGCATTCAAACTTATATAATTGGGTAATGACTCTTTTTTTGCAGATCTGTGTTATTTATTGCCATGAACTCCATTGCTGGTGCAGGGCAGTACTGGAATCAATTATATCAAGTGGAATCAATTACCTTGCAAAGTGTTTCCTAGTTGACTATGCCAAGCACATTTTGGTGAAAGCAAAAGAGTAAGAATTTAACTCTATCTGTTTCGAGCTACTAGCAGTTTTGATGTACAAATATTTAAATGAAATATGCTACTACAAATTGTATTGGTATTGTGTACCCTTGACACCACACTTGAACACATTGATGAGGGAGGAGTTAGTGAAGTGGTGATCTCCAAAGGCTAAATGATGATCTTGAGGCTTTAATAAAATTTAATGTCACATAATTATAACACTGGCAAATAGCTGCCCTGCCCATGGGGAAAGTACATGTTTTAAAGAGTGTGAACAAGTGGGGCTTTGATTTTTCAAGTGAGAAGCTTTAGAATTGAGATAGGGAAAGTTCAGGGCCGGCATGTTCCTGTTGAAGAGAAGGGCACAGCTGGTGGGATAGAAAACACAGATTGACAAGGGATATTGAGATTGTCATTTGCCTTTTTCTTTTTGACCATAGACTGGGGTTGGCTGAGAACAAGCTTGCGGAGTATAATGGATGTAGAAGTACACTTGAGAGTGCAATAAGCAGGGCAAAAAGAGGGCACGAGACATCCTTGGCAGATGAGGAGAAGGAGAATCCTAAGAGTTCTATAAGTATATGAAGAGATAAACAGTAATTAGGGCAAGAATATGTTCCCTTGAGGATCAAAGTGTTCACCTATGCATGAAGTCACAGGAAATGAGTGAGGAAGAATTTGGAAGCTCAGGAATTCATGGAAGAGAAAAATTATGTCATAAAATATTACGACTTTACAGAGAAAAGTGCTGGAGGTCTTAAAGCATTGATCGTGTGGATAGTCAGAGGCTTTTTCCCAGGGCTGAAATGGTTGCCACAAGAGGACACAGGTTTAAGGTGCTGGGGAGTAGGTACAGTGGAGATGACGGGTAAGTTTTTTTTACGCAGAGAGTGCTGAGTGCGTGGAATGGGTTGCCGGCAACGGTGGTGATACGGATATGATAGGGCCATTTAAGAGACTTTTGGATAGGTACATGAAGCTTAGAAAAATTAGAGGGTTATGGGTAAGCCTAGTAATTTCTACGGTAGGGACATGTTCGGCACAACCTTGTGGGCCGAAGGGCCTGTATTGTGCTGTAGGTTTTCTATGTTTCTATAAATGTGAATAAATCCCCAGATTTGATCAAGTGTAATCTAGGACATTGTGGGAAGCCAAGGAAGAAATTGCTGTGACTCTGGTAGAGATATTTGTATTGTCATTATTAGCTTTAGGCCTGTACCAGAAGATTGGTGGGTGGCTAATGTTATGCCTTTAATTAAGAAGGCTTCAAGAACAAGTCAGAAGCTACAAGCCTGTGAGCCTAACATTAGTAGTAGGAAAGTTTCTGGAGGAGATTCTGAGAGACAGGATCTATCTGCATTTGGAAAATCAATGACTGATTAGAGACAGTCAGCATAGTTTTATATGTGGGGAATCATAACAAATTAATATATGTTTTTTGAAGAGGTGTCCAAGCAGATTGACAAAGACAGGTTCAGTAAACGTCACCTCTGGAACTTTAGCAAGACCTTTGACAGGGTCTCACATGGTAGACTGTCAGGAAGGTTGGATCACAGAGGATCCAGAGCGAGTAGTTTAAATTGGTTTGTTGTTAGAAGTCAAAGGGTTGTTGTAAAGGATTTTATATTGGTGACCTGTGATCAATAGTGTGCCCCTGGGATCTGTGCTGTAACCCCTGTTGTTTGACACCTGTATTAACAATTTGGATGTGAATGTAGTTAGCATGTAGTAAATTTGCAGGTGACACCAAAATTGCAGGTGTAGTGTACAGTGAAGAAAATCAACTAAGGCTACAATGGGATCTGGTTCAAATGAAAAAGTGAACCAAGGAATGCAAATGGAATTTAACTCAAGTGCAGACTGATGCATTTGGTAAGTTAAAACGGGGCAGGATGTGCACAGTGAATACCAGGGTCCTGGAGATTGCAACATACAGATCTAGGTGTACAAGTTCTCTGAAAGTGATGTTACAGGTGGACAGGTTGGTGAAGAAGGCACCTAGCACATATGCTTTCATTGGTCAAGGCATTAAGCACAAAAGTTTGAATATTATGTTACAGCTGTACAAAATGTTGGTGAGATTGTATTGTGTACAATGCTGGTCACCTTGCCTTAGGAAGGTTGTCATTAAACTTGAAAGGGAACAGAAAAGATTCACAAGAATGTTACTAGAATGCTTGAGTTATAAGGGGAGAGTCTAGACAGGCTGTTTTTTTTTTACCCTGGCAGCATAGGAGATTGAGGAGTGACCTTTATAGTGATATAAATGAGGGACATAGATCAGGTGAATGGTCAAATTCTTTTTCCAAGGGTAGGGGAGTCTAAAACTAGAGGGCACAGGTTTATAGTGAGAAGAAAAAGATTTAAAGGGACCTGAAAGGCAAGATATTCATGCAGTGCTTAGTGTTTCTATGGAATGAGCTACCAGAAGTAGTAGTAGAGGTGGGTACAATAACAACATTTAAAAGCATACTCGCAGGTACGTGGATATATGGGCCAATTGCAGGCAATTTGGACTAGCTTAGATAGCATGGATGATTTGAACTGAAGAGCTTGTTTTCATGTTCTAATTCTAAACCTATAAATGCAAAAACCAAATGGTGTAAGTGTTCTGCAAGTTTGTTCTTGTGAAATGTGTTACATTTTGTTCAGTAGCTTAATTTTCATAGCCAAGGAATATTTTTCTTGGCTGTTTACAAAGAAATTGCATTTTTTTTAAGTGTGTGAGAATAAATGAGCTTCACTGGATTTTAAAAATAGAAAGTTTATCCTAGAGTGGTTCCGGGCTGGGGTACAGCAGCTAATGCAGAATGGGGACACTAGAATTGTTTTTAGAGAAAGACGGTTGGGAGGCAACACTGTTTTTTGGGATGGATGAAACTAATTATTCATACAAATTTTCTGTGTGTATGCAATTTAAATTCAGAAGCATCTCTGAATAGAACAATGAGACCAATGCACAAGAAACATTGGTAAGAGGCCACATTATTCTGTATGCCTCATGGCCCAGCAAAACCATCCAGATAAGCATTTAGAAAGTTACTGTTTAGTGTGTATAATATTATTACGCAGCTCATGTTTATTATTGTGATTTATAAAATTAAGGTAATGGAGAACAAGCTGCAGCAATTATAATTTTGCTCTACTTAATCGAAATATTCAAAATTACAATTGATTTAGAGAGGGTTGAGAGAACCTATTTTTGTCGGTGGATGGTTCAGTGACCTCTATAAAAGGTCACTCCTCAGTTTCCTATTCTCTAGGGGGAGAAAATAATTTATCCAGCTGCTCCTTATAACTCAGGCCTTCCAGACCCAGTACCATCCTTGGTGGATGGTTCATTGTACTTAAAATAGGTAAATAGGTAAAAGATGGGGCATGAATAGGGCCATGCGAGGAAAAACCTTTCAGAACAATTTGATTATTGTCATCTGAACTTCCTATCTGTAAGGATGGTCAAGGCATTCAAAAAGAAATAAGATAGACACTTGAAGGAAATAATTTGCTTCGTAATGGAGAAAGACTCCTGGAAAGGTACTGATTGGATTGCTGAATTAGCCGGCATGGATGATAGCTATTCCCTGTGTTGTAACAATCCGTTACATTTTAATTTGGCTCTAATTATTCAAAGTTCAATATAAAATTTATTATAGGAGTACATACATGTCACCATATAAAATCCTGAGATTCTTTTTCTGTGGGCATACTTAGCAAATCTATAGAACAGTAACTGTAAACAGGATCAATGGACAGCAAACTGCAAATGAAAATATAAATAAATAACACGCATGAAATAACATGATAAAGAGTCCTTAAAGTGAGACCAGCGGTTGTGAAAGCGCCAGAAGTAGAATGAGTGTAGTTATTCCTTTTTGTTCAAGTACCTGATGGTTGAAGTATAATAACTGTTCTTGAACCTGGTGATGCGAGCCCTGAGACACTTGTACTTTCTACCTGATGGCAGCAGTTCTCGCTGGGTGCATGGCCTGGGTTATGAGGATCTTTGATGATGGATGCTGCTTTTCTATGGCAATGTTTCATGTAGGTGCTCAATGGTTGGTAGGGTTTTACTCCTGATGTACCAGACTGAATCCACTACTTTTTGTACGATTTTACAATCAATGGCATTGGTGTTCCCATACCTGACCTTAATGCAGCCAGTCAGCATTCTTCTCACCACACATCTCTAGAAGTTTGCCAATTATTTAACCCAAATAATTGCATATAATCCAGAAAAATATCCTCAAATGAAATATTCTCTAGGAAAACATCATTGGTTGCTTTGAATAAGCAAAAGAGTTAAGTTATGAATATTGATTTTCATAAAATGCAGTTTAAAGCTGACACCTATTCTGCATTTGGTGAATCCTTAATGAAATAAATTGTGCACTTGATGACCTCGATCTCTCCTCAAAGCTGCATGCACAAGAACACAAAATAGAACCAGCAGTAGGGCACCCTGGCTCCTCAAGCCTGCTCCATCATTCAATATATCGAGCTCCAAGCTCTCCTTTCATCTGTTCCCTTCAACCTGAATATCCCAATCTTTCAAAAAGTTTTCTACATCTTTAAATACCTCCAAATGATCTGGTCTCCACATATCTCCAAAAATTAGCTATCCTCTGTGGTACAAAATTATTGGGCTCCTCAGAAAGTTTTAAAAGATATTCTTCTCTTTGTTTGAGACTCTCCTAGAGTGGAAACATCATATATCTACTTTGTCACACTGCCCAAAGAACAATCTCTCAAATGTTGATATTGAGACAATACTAACTGGAGTGAGTTATAATCATAATCTTTACTTAAGAAGTAAAGATTAAGGTTGTCCACAATTTTGTGCATTTTCTTGGGAATATATATTTATAATGATTATTTTCCTTATTAAGTAATTCCTCTTTAAAGCCACCATTTTATTTGCTTTAAATTATCATGTACTGTTGTATTTCTGATTTCATTTCTTTCCATTACCATGATATTCAATGTTTCTGTTTAGTGTTCGAAGGGCAGTTGATACTTTTTGGAAGTTACCATATCGAGCAAAAAAGTTCACATTATTTGGTATACAGCCAGTTACATTGAATATTAATATTTGTGAGGAGAAAGCAATAATTGGGTGAGTGTGAATGTTCCAAAATATTAATTGTATTTTTATATAAAGTTAAGATAAACTTTGATTATGTGATCAAATCTGACTTCAAATGTAAACATCTGGTTGAAACAACACTACCCATTAATTAGTCCAGTGGTCCCGAAACACCAGGCCGTGAGGAAACGATATGAGTTAACTGCACCTTTCCATATTCCCTGTCATGCACTGTTAAATACGCCCTTGTCCCGTATTTCCCCCGCTAAAGTAGAGCGTTCCTATGAAACTTTTCGTCCCGAAATGGCGTAAAGCAAAGAAGCAATTACCATTAATTTATATGGGAACAATTTTTGAGCATTCCCAGACCCAAAAGATAACGTACCAAATCGTACCAAATAACACATAAAACCTAAAATAACACTAACATATAGTAAAAGCAGGAATGATATGATAAATACCCAGCCTATATAAAGTAGAAATAATGTATGTGCAGTGTAGTCAGGAAGATTAAGTCAAAACTGATTTGTGGGAAAAAAATCGGCACATACACGCATGCACGCGTCACGCATGCGCACACAGGTGCCCACGCAAGGCTTCATGGTCATGGCAGTCTTTCTCAGGGTAAATACTGTCCCGTGTGAGAAAGTTGGCAACCCTAACTGTAAAAGACCTGTTGAGGTGAGTTTAACCCTACTTGAACACCCCCCCCCCCCCCCACCAACCCGGGTCGGCCAGTCCGCAAGAATATTGTCAATATTAAACCGGTCCGTGATGCGAAAAAGGTTGGGGACCCCTGAATTAGCCCCTTTAAGCCATCTTTTTTGTAAGTCAGCTGATCTTTACTATTAGAATGTATTCATTTAATATGTTAATTTTTAAGCTTAAAATAGCTGCTATGACTCTTGCTTTAAGGTAGTGTAGCATCTGGACTGTGGACTTTCAAAGTTCCAAGTAAATTTATTATCAGTACATGTACAAGGGGTGATTGATAAGTTCGTGGCCTAAGGTAGAAGGAGTCAATTTTAGAAAACCTAGCGCATTTATTTTTCAACATAGTCCCCTCCTACATGTACACATTTAGTCCAGCGGTCGTGGAGCATACAGATCCCTTCTTTGTAAGAACTGGTCCACAGCAGGGTGATTGATAAGTTTGTGACCTAAGGTAGAAGGAGATGAGGTATAAACTTCAAACTTTCTGCATTATCACTTAAAGAGTTGAACTGCATGTGCATGTAACGAGAGCGTCTTGGACTTCTAGGTGGTCCACAACAGGGGTGATTGATAAGTTTGTGGCCTAAGGTAGAAGGAAATGAGTTATACAGCTCTCGTTACATGCATGTGCAGTTCAACTCTTTGAGTGAAAATGCAGAAAGTTTGAAGTTAATAACTCATCTCCTACACCCCTGCTGTGGATTACTTCTACAAAGAAGGGATCTGTATGCTCCATGACTACTGGACTAAGTGTGTAAATGTAGGAAAAATAAATGTGCTAGGTTTTCCAAAATTGACCCCTTCTACATTAGGCCACAAACTTATCAATCACCCCTCGTATGTCACTATATACAACCCTGAGATTCATTTTCTTTTGGGTATACTCATCAAGTCCTTAGAATAATAGCCATAATAGAATCAATGAAAGACTGTACCAACTTGGACATTTAGCCAGTGTGCAGAAGACAGTAAACTGTGCAATTACAAAAAGAAAGAAGGAATTCAATAAGCAATAAATATCGAGAACATGAGATGAAGAGTCCTTGAAAGTGAGTCCAAGGGTTGTGGGAACATTTCACTGATGGGGCAAGTGAAGTTGCCCCCTTTGGTTCAAGAGCCTGATGTTTGAGGGATAATAACTATGCCTGAGTGATTATTATCATACTTCCCTAATGGCAGTAGCGAGAAGAGAGCATGTCCTGGGTGTTGCAGGTCCCTGATGATTGATGCTGCTTTCCTGCAACAGCATTTCATGTACATGTACTCAATGGTGGTGGGGGGAGGGGTGGGACTTTACTGTGATAGACTGGGCCGTATTCACTACTTTTTGTGGGATTTTCCATTCAAGGGCATTGGTGTTTCCATACCAGGCCATGATTAGGCAGTCAACATACTCTCCACTATACATCTATAGAAGTTTGTCAAACTTTTAGATGTCATGCTGAATCTTTGCAAACTCTTGAAGTAGAGGCACTACCATGCTTTCTTCATTATAGCACTTATCTGCTGGGCCCAAGCCAGGTCCTCTGAAATAATAATACTGAGGAATTTAAAGTTGATAACCCTCTCTACCTCTGATCCTCTGACGAGTACTGGCTCAGGACCCTGGTTTTCTTCTCCTGAAGTCAATCAGCTCCTTGGTCTTGCTGACATTAAGTAAGAGATTGTTGTTATGGCAATCTCCATCCTATAATTAAGTTCAATAGACAATGGGTGCAGGAGTAGGCCCTTCGAGCCAGCACCGCCATTCACTGTGATCATGGCTGATCATCCACAATCAGTATCCCGTTCCTGCCTTATCCCCATAACCTTTGATTCCGCTATCTTTAAGAGCTCTATCCATCTCTGTTTTGAAAGCATCCAGAGACTTGGCCTCCACAGCCTTCTGGGGTCTTCATCAGAACTTATTTACAATTGGAAATTACATTTGACTGGATTGCTAGGGAACTCTTATTATGTAGTCCATGTAAATATGGAGTTTACAAATAGGCAAGAAGTAACTGAAGGGAATAAAAGGAAAAAAGAAGCAATGCTAAATATCACAGCTATAATCAAAACCATCTGAAGCTAGATAAATCAAGTTAGCATCTGTAAAGAGGAGAGGACTGTTGAGTTGGGGCACTCAGACATTAATTGACCTGAGAAACACTCAGAGCTTGACTTGTGTGCAATATTCTAAGTGTTGCATGAATTGGCCATCATTTGTGATCTATTGCCATTATGCCAAAAGTGAGATGGGGAGAATATTGTATATGGGTAGGAAAGAGGGTGGAGGGTACCAAATGGAAAATTACGAGAAAGGAAGCAAGCAAGTGGAGAAGGTAATGGCTGATAATCAGGTAAGTGATTAAGGATGGTCATGGGTGAGGATGGGATAGTGTCAGACAGAATGGCTAAGAAAAAGATGATTGCAAGAGTCAACTATCATCAGCTATGTGTACTTTAGTTTGGGTATGTGTGTGTATTTATGGGAAGAGAGAAAGGAGGCTTGGCCATAATCAGTACTGGAAGTTAAGAGTAGTGCTCACCTGAAGGAAGATGGATGCCTTATAATCTCTGGCATCAGCCAGATTAGATGGTACCCATTATGGCTAAATCAAGCCTTAATCATGTGGTTAAGACCCCTTACCAGTAAGAAGTTCTTGGATCTTCTACGGACATCAATTTTTTTTTTTACATAGCTTATCTATAAGACAATAAGAATTAGGCTGTTCGGCTCATTGAGTCTGCTCTGCCACTCTATTATGGCTGACTTATTATCCCTCTCATATAAAACCAGAAGCATCTCATTGAGTACTGTTTATTGTTATGATCAGTGTCTTCCATGTGTACACGGTATGGGGTTTAATTTTGTAAGAGATGATAGCATAAGAAAACTGATAAAAGCAGGAATAATGTTTCATTCTCAGGAAATTAGTCCAAAGGAATTGTGTCTTTAGAAAGATTATGCTGCCTGTTGATCTAATTGCTGGGGTAACAAATGATGTTAATCATACCATTTCTACGAAAATGAATAAAAACACCCCTCATCATGGCAGAATCAAATCAAACTAGTGAAAGGTTTTTATGGATTTTCCATGTTTTCTTGAAGGTAGTAGTTCATATGCTAAATGTATCTGTTAATTTAGATTTATTTTGCATCATTTAATCTTTTTCAAGAATCTGTACTATTATACCTAATTGTTTTTTTTTATGTAAACTATTTTGTGTTTTCTTTTTGATGGTAAAGCTGTGTCCAAAATAAAGAAGTAAATTACCTACTACTTAAAACCTTTTAATCACCTCTCTTTATTTTAATACTTATTTTTGTAATAAAAAGTTAAGCACTGCTTCTCTTCCCCCTAAATTTACAGTCCAGCAGGAAGATGGGATAGGGCTGCAATACAGTATTTCCAAAAAATGGCTCAAGGTATGTTGTTCTTGGTTCTCTATTGGTTTAAGACTCACAAAACATGAGCATGTATTCCAATTGAGTATTCAGCTAAATGTTGGTGATTCGTGCAAACAAACTTTGTATTCATGTTATTGTATTTTAAATAATCCTACTCTTTGTGAATCCTACCCCTAGTCTTTGTGATTTTTATAAATGACCTGGATCAGGAAGTGGAGGGATGGGTTAGTAAATTTGCTGATGACACAAAGGTTGGGGGTGTTGTGGATAGTGTGGAGGGCTGTCAGAGGTTACAACGGAACATTGATAGGGTGTAAAACCAGACTGAGAAGTGGCAGGTGGAGTTTAACCCAGATAAGTGTGAGGTGGTTCATTTTGGTAGGTCAAATATGATGGCAGAATATAGCATTAATGGTAAGACTCTTGGCAGTGTGGAGGATCAGAGGGATCTTGGGGTCCAAGTCCATAGGATACTCAAAGCTGCTATGCAGGTTGACTCTGTGGTTAAGAAGGGAAATGATGCATTGGCCTTCATCAATCGTGGGATTGAGTTTAAGAGCCGAGAGGTAATGTTGCAGCTATATAGGACCCTGGTCAGACCCCATTTGAGTACTGTGCTCAATTCTGGTCGTCTCACTACAGGAAGGGCATGGAAACCATAGGAAGTGTGCAGATCTACAAGGATGTTGCCTGGATTGGGGAGCATGCTTTATGAGAATAGGTTGAGTGAAACCGGCCTTTTCTCCTTGGAGTGATAGATATACTCTATTGATCCCGAGGGAAAATGGGTTTCCTCGTGACGGAGGATGAGAGGTGACCTGATAGAGGTGTTCAAGATAATGAGAGGCATTGATTGTGTGGATAGTCAGAGGCTTTTCCCCAGGGCTGAAATGGCTAGCACGAGAGGGCATAGTTTTAAGGTACTTGGAAGTAGGTATAGAGGAGATGGCAGGGGTAAATTTTTTACGCAGAGAGTGGTGAGTGCATGGAATGGGCTGCCAGCGGTGGTGGTCTTTTAAGAGACTCCTGGATGACTACATGAAGCTTAGAAAAATAGAGGGCTATGGGTAAAGCCTAGGTAGGTCTAAGGCAGGGACATGTTCGGCACAGCTTTGTGGGCTGAAGGGCCTGTATTGTGCTGTATGTTTTCTTTGTTTCTATGTTGTCTATAATAACTTCCAAATGGCATGTTTTCCAGTTATTGTATCAGTCAACAGAACTAGATATTTTTTGCAACTTTGTATAGTATAATAGCTAGTACTTTGCTAATGAAAGGAAGCTTAATACTAAATTTAGTTTTAAAAATTGTTTTGGTTTAGTCTGCCACAGATTATGCATAAATTTTAAACTGAGACTGCCATTCTGTGGGATTCCTAGTATGATTTCTTTTATTGTCTGTAACAACAGAATCTCAGATTGCTGAGGCAAAAGTAAAAGGTATTGCTGGGGATACTATTGCAGTTCAACTATATCTCACTTTGAAAGATGGAAAGGTAAACTCTTCAATTACTCATCTATTTCTATACATTAAGCAGTTTTCTTTAAGGAAATTCTAGATATTATGCATTTATTTTATTTATAATTATCACAATTAAATAACTTAATTTCTGTGTATATTCTAAAAATGCTGAAATTCCATCACTGTTAAGTGCTGCTTATATTAGGCCTACAGATTTAGCCAGCCTGCAATATTTTGTAGTCATGAGACATTAACCAATAATTAACCCCATAACGAAGGGGAAAAAAACTGAAACTGCTTGAATTTCTTTAATTGGTGAAGCAGTATTTGCAGAGAGGATCAGTTAACATTTCAGATCGTCAACTCTTTAATCTAACATCTCCAGTTTTTGATTAAGTTCTGATAGAGGAGAGGGGCAGAGAGAACAAAAGGGAAGGAGACCAGAATGGATGAAATTGCACAAGTAATAGTGGCTGTGGCTAAAAGTGAATAATAGTACATTTTCTAGGGTGGTGTAAATAAGACCATAAGATAAAGGAGTAGAAGTAGGCCATTCGGCCCATCGAGTGTGCTCCACCATTCAAACATGGGCTGATCCAATACTTCCAGTCATCTCCACTCCCCTGCCTTCTCCCCATACCCTTTGATGCCTTGGCTAATCAAGAACCTATCTATCTCTGCCTTAAATACATCCAATGACTTGGCCTCCACAGCCGCTCGTGGCAACAAATTCCACAGATCTACCACCCTCTGACTAAAAGTAATTTCTCTGCATCTGTGTTCTACATGGACGCCCTTCAATCCTGAAGTCATGCCCTCTTATCCTAGAATCCCCTACCATGGGAAATAACTTTGCCATATCTGATCTGTTTAGGCATTTTCACATTTGGAACGTTTCTATGAAATCTCCTCTCATTCTCCTGAACTCCAGGGAATACAGCCCAAGAGCTGCCCAACATTCCTCATACGGTAACCCTTTCATTCCTGGAATCATTCTCGTGAATCTTCTCTGAACCCTTTCCAATGTCAATATATCCTTCCTAAAATAAGGAGCCCAAAACTGCACACAATACTCCGTGTGGTCTCATGAGTGCCTTATAGAGCCTCAACATCACATCCCTGCTCTTATATTCTATACCTCTTGAAATGAATGCCAACACAGGATTCGTCGTCTTCACCACTGACTCAACCTGGAGATTAATCTTTAGGGCATCCTGCACAAGCGCTCCCAATTCCCTTTGCATCTCTGCATTTTGAATTCTCTTCCCATTTAAATTATAGTCTGCCCTTTTATTTCTTCCACCAAAGTGCATGACCATATACTTTCCAACACTATTTCATTTGCCACTTCTTTGCCCATTCCCCTAAACTATCTAAGTCTCTCTGCAGCCTCTCTATTTCCTCAACACTACCCACTCCTCCACCTATCTTTGTATCATTGGCAAATTTAGCCACAAATCCATTAATCCCATAGTCCAAATCATTGACACACATCATAAAAAGCAGCAGTCCCAACATTGACCCCTGTGGAACTCCATTGGTAACTGGCAGCCAGCCAGAATAGGATCCGTGCATTCCCACTGTGTTTTCTGTTGATCAGCCATTGCTCCATCCATGCTAGTAACTCCCCTGTAATTCCACAGGCTCTTATCTTGCTAAGCAGCCTCATGGGCAGCACCTTGTCAAAGGCCTTCTGAAAATCTAAGTACACCACATCTACTGCATCTCCTTTGTCTACCCTGCTTGAAATTTCCTCAAAAGATTGCAGTAGGTTAGTTGAGCAGGATTTTCCTTTCAGGAAACCATGCTGGTTTTGGCCTATCTTGTCATGTGCCTCCAGGTACTCTGTAATCTCATCCCTAACAATCAATTCCAACAGCTTCCCAACCACTGATGTCAGGCTAACAGATCTATAGTTTCCTTTCTGCTGCCTCCCACCCTTCTTAAATAGTAGAGTAATATTTGCAATTTTCCTGTCACCCGGTACAATGTCAGAATCTATCAATTCTTGAAAGATCATTGTTAATGCCTCCGCAATCTCTCCAGCTGCTTCCTTCAGAACCTGAAGAGGACACAAATGAAATCTGAAATTACTGGAAGATGCTATATATAAAAAAAAAACAGTGCAGGAAATGTGAGAGGCAAGGCTGTAGTAGTTGATTATCAGGAACTATTGATTTCACTGGAGTTCTGAAGGCAGTGATGTATCATGTCAAAAGATGAGTATCTGTCGTTGAGCTTGCATACATAACTTTGTTTGAAGAGCCTACACAGATGGAGAGTCTCAATGGTGTAGAGAATTGAGGTCACAGACAAATGACTTGCAGCCTGAATGCAGTGTTCTGCAACAAGGAGCGACCACATCACAAGCAACAAATGCAGTAGACTGTAACTGGAAAAAGTCCTGACTTTTTTTGGGTCCTGAGATGGGAGGAAGGAAGTAAATTAAGTAGAAACTGATGCCTCTCCAGCAGTTGCGTGAGAGGGTGACATGAGTAGGGGAATGTTTATTGATTGTAGGATGTGTCACAGCATCCCAGAGGGAACAGTCCTTTTGGAATGGGGAACAAAAGAATGTGCTTGTTGGTGACATCATTTTTCATGACTGGTTGTGGTAGGACCATGGAAGCTGATCGTTGGGGAGTTATTTGGGTCTGTTTATTGTGAGTTGCTTTTGCTGTAAATACGCATGTAATCCAGGATGGTGCCTGGTAAGCAATTCTATACACCTCACTGAACCTAAGTTGGTGTTTCGGCTTTGTAGCAGTGTGAAGTGAAATGTATGTCATCATGAGGTTAAACATAGCGGTGGAATATACTTGCAAATTTCAAAGTAAATTTTTTAACCAAAGAAGTATATGTTCTGATATGCTCCTTTGAGATTCATTTTCTTGCAGGCATTTTTACAAAAAATATAACTGCAATAGAACTTATGAAAAGCTGTTCATGAAGACTGACAAGTAACCAATGTGTAAAAGAAGACAAGCTATGCAAATAAAGAACAAAATTGCTGCTAATGGCTTGTAGCACCCCCTTGGATGTCCATTTCTGATCTGTTTTATTTGGCACAATTGTAGTGCCAAGTAGTACAGTAGTAACCCTTTTTAGCTGTGAACATTCTGGTTCATTCGGAAGTGCAGTAGGGTTTACTGGGAGCAGCCCAGCTGTGCATAAAAA
Source organism: Mobula birostris (assembly GCF_030028105.1). Classification (NCBI taxonomy): domain Eukaryota; kingdom Metazoa; phylum Chordata; class Chondrichthyes; order Myliobatiformes; family Myliobatidae; genus Mobula; species Mobula birostris. The sequence goes on from NC_092384.1 coordinate 46,032,356, forward strand.
TAGAGAGGAGGTGTAATCCAACAAAGCCAGGCCATGCATCTCATTCTCAGTTTGAATGAAGGTTCTCCAAGCTGAAGCATTAACATTTTCTCTTTCCATAGATGCTGCAAACTAGCTGATATTTTCCAGCATTTTTGCTTTTAGCTACATACTTGTCCAGGCAATTCCAAATGCATTCTTCTGCTACTAAGAAGGACAAAGGCAGCAGGCAGTTTGGGATGCCACCACCCATGGGTTGGGTTTGAATCATATACCATCTTGACGATCACTGTTTTATCATTATTGTGTCTAAGTCTCAAAATACCCTTTACAACAGAACAGGAAGGAGTACTGTCATCAGAAGGACTGCAGTGGTTCCAGACAGCATTTGTCAACACCATATTAGGCAATTAGAGATGATCAATAAATATTGCCATCAAAAATAGAAATATCTTTTAAATCAATAAAGCACCCTTCTCAGCCGTTAAATGTCCCCATTATAAAGTGAGCCTGTTTGATTGCATGTATCCTTTCATGATTGCATGAAATCAAAAAGGCACAGCCTCGAATTAGAGAGATATCAAGATGCATCAAGAAAGCTGCAGCACTGATATCTACCTATTAATGTAGAAAATTGATGTCTAGTGTTTAAAAGACCAAGATAGAAGCATATCCTCCAAAGCAAGACACTGTTGTCATACATAGGAGAAATTCAATTTGAGTACGTATTTATAGCTTTGGTCCAAACTAGATTTTAAAAAACTTGAATTTCTGATGTGAGAACAAATACTTTGATATCAAAACAATTTTGGTCAAGTGTGGATGGAATCAGCCGAAAAGCATTGAGGGAAAACTCCACTGGCTGGAGTCAAATGCAGCATGGAGGATCATGATTCTGAATGAAAGTTTAAAACAGTAATGAATCCCAAGGACAGCAAAGTGGCACAACACCAAATCCTCACACTGCCAGAGACCCAGGTTCTGGTCTGATCCCACCACCAATATCTTCAACAGTAGGGGCATGACAATGAAATGCAGGCCCTGTTAGCACAATCCCACAAATGAATCAAGTGTTCTGCTGAGATCATCTGAATATGTCTATATTTTTGGCACAAAGATCATAGTTAAATATTAGCAAAATGTAGTTTCTTTGGGGTCAGGCCACAGTAAGATATCTGAATTATTATTTGTACTCAAGCCACCCATTTTAGGAGGCTGCTGATAGAACGCTATTGTTCTATTTATTGTGGACAGTTTCAGATGTATCATGGTTGCTGGGAATTATTGACAAAGAACGTCCAAAATCTTGAACATTGAGTTTTTATTGATGACAATGTCCAACTTCCTTTCTGTAGGTGTGTATGAATGATGAATTAGTTGCAAAAATGTTTGCACGCTACGTTTCGCCAAAGAATCAAAACCTTGTAAAAAGCCCAAATTCATCAACATTGTGCATAAAGAATGAATCACCAGTTAAGAAAACAGTTGTTCATAAAGCTTTAGCCCTTTGGTCTGAAATTTTAGAAATGTCGACAATAACAGAACAAAACCAAGGTAAGACACAGCTCTTGTTCAAATAATTATTCATAATTTCTGGAATGGGAGCAGAAAATTTTGAATAGTATGAAAATTAGAATGTCAGTTATTTCTAAAGCTGCAAATTATACAAGCTAGGTTATCAAATTGTCTTCACTAGTCATTTGACCCCTACTTATCAGCAGTACTCTGATACTTTGGATTTCCGAACTGTTCTGTAGGTTTTTCAGACCAGGAATCAGTTGTCCAGTGTTTAAAAGAGGAAGATAAAAATGTATTCTCCAAATATATCAGCAAGACACCCTCATCATTACATAGGAGAAATTCAGTAGAACCGCTCCAATCATTTTTTCTCTCAAAAATGCAGTCAGATGAAAATTCAAGGTATGTAATGTGTCTATATATTTATAAATATACGATTCCTTTTGTTGAAAAGGAATATTATACAATTTAAATTTGTATGTTGAATACTGCATGAAGTGTACACATTTCTTATACAATATTTATAGCAAATCAGAAGTAGTAATAAGAATTGGAGATTAGCAATCAGCCTCTCACAACCACTCTCCATTTATTTGGATTATTTCTGACACTGTTCCCTCTAATCTGCATGGGTGTGCGGCCATGCAATAACTGAAATGCACCGGTGCACACAACCTTTGTTACTGTGCATCTGGAATAAAGACAGATGAGAAAAAGTTTATAAAATGTAAAAAGTTTTCTTTATTGTGTTCATAAGTTTTCTTTGAGGTTAAGTTTTCTTTGAGGTTTTCATTATAACCTCAATTATTATGTAAAATCAAAAGTAAGTGATTTTTCAGTTTTCATTCTAAATGTTTATAGTATGCATATTATAAAAAAACATTTAAAGTACCACTTTAAAAACATGTTTTTAAAAAAAATCCTGCTCAGAGCAATGGTTGGTCCGCGCAGTTCTTTTTAAAAAAAATTACAGGGAATGTTGATACTTGATTTGACACCTAACATTATGTACATTTCCCCATATTGTAGCCTTCATTCCATCTCCTTTAGTGTTTCCAGTTAACAAAAATCTCAATCAATTGATGCAGAGTCATTCGACAGAAGTGGAAGAGTTGCAAGCTTAAGCCAATTTTTGTCATCCTGAAAAACATTCGAGCTCCACTTCCAAATTATCTGGTTCTAATTCTTAGACTTCCTAGATAGTTTATCCCTGTCTATCCTGAGTTCTGCTTAGACTTTGGAAATTTTAATTGGACTGAATGTAACCTTCTTTAGAAAAATTTCTTGAGAATCCTTCTGTCATTCTACTATGTCAAAGTAGGAAGTTCAGTCTAATATGCTTCATTAGATACAAAATCCTTCAATTTATTAGCAGCATTTTTTTACTTGTATCTATCCTTCACAATTTAATGATTTAACTGGTGCAAGCTGCTTAAGGTATTTTTCTATAATATTTGTTGGATTGTCATTGTGATGGGCTCAATTTGGACAAATGTTATACACTTATTTGCACATTTCCAAGTAGAGAGCCTGAAATGTTATACACAAATTTGCACGTATCCATGTAGAGAACCTAAACTTGTTGGTACTTGCACATAGCCATGTTGGCAGGTACATATAGAAATACCAGTATTTTCCCATAAAATCTAGCAAAATTGTCTGATTATCACTTCCCTATGTATAGCAATTTCTTTGTTTTAGGTCTATAATCTGAGTTAGGAATCCTTAAATTTAACACCTGCAAAACCTCTTGCTGTGCATCACAGTGGCATTATTATATTTCCTAATTGATATAGCCTCTATTCCCATCTTGGCACCATGCAGTTCCCATCTGCAACCCTGATGAGATCCTTTCTCTTCCCTCCTTTCTCCTGCATTCCCAAACTAGTGACCACAATGTCCTAGCTGCATGTGTATTTACATATTTGTATGCCGATCTCCACTCAGAGCTGTTGGCTATTAAAGTGTTTCTGTTTTTCTACTGTTAATAAAACTATCCTTTTCTTCTATAGCATCCTACAATTTAAAAATAGCCTACATTTCTGGAAAATACTTTATGAAGCAAAAAAGGCAGGGCAAATTGCAATACAGGTGTCCCCCGCTTTTCGAACATTCATTTTACGAAACTTCACTGTGACATTAGTTCCCTGTTTTCGCTAACAGAAGGTGTTTTCACTATTATGAAGAAAGGCAGTGCGCGGGGAAAATCAGCGCGCAAAAAAAATCAGCGCATGTTAAAAAAAACAGCGCGTGATTAAAAAATCAGCGCGCGCCCCGAGCATTCTCGCCGGCATTGCTTAAACACGTGCCTGTGAGCAGCTGTCTACAAGGTGAGTTCCAAGGTATTGGAAAAGCCTAAAAGTGCTCGTAAGGGTGTTACACTTAGCGTAAAACTAGACATAATTAAGCGTTTCGATCGTGGTGAACAAAGTAAGGACAAAGTGAGTTTGGCTTGTGGAAGTTGACGAAGATGATGTTGAAGAGGTTTTGGAATCCCATGACCGAGAACTGATAGATGAAGAGCTGATGCAATTGGAAGAGGAAAGGATAACAATCGAAACCGAATTCAGTAACGAAAGTGAAGTGGTCCAGGAACTGAACGTGAAGCAACTGCGTGAGATTTTCACTGCAATGATAATGTACGACTTTAATTCTGAAAGGGTACGTTGGTTTAGGGCATACAGTATTTGCAAGATGGTTTGAGTGCTTAGAAAGAACTGTATGATAGAAAAATGCGCGAGGCTCAGCGGTCAAGCAAGATTTCCACATCAGCCACAGCAGACGACGAACCTCGACCTTCAACATCAAGGCGGGCAGTCATAGGAGAAGACGACCTGCCTGCCCTAATGGAAACAGACGACGATGAGATGACACCCCAGTGTCCCACCACCCCAAACCCTGGGCCGCGGACAGATACCGATCCGCGAAGAATGCAGCAGTAGCCTAGAGGCACACAGCACATCTTTAAGAAAAAAGCCGAAATAAACATGCTAATTAATTAGGTGCTGCCCAACATGTAAATGTCGGCCCAGATCAGAGGTGATTGCCGGTTGCATCGCCTCTGATCTGGGCCGACAATTACGTGCCAGGCGGCACCTAATTAATTAGCATGTTTATTTCGGCCTTTTTCTTAAAGATGTGCTGTGTGCCTCCCGGCCACTGCTGCACCCCCGCATGCTTCACGGATCGGTATTAGTTCTCTGCCCGGAGGGTGGGGGCCACTGCACCACCCAAACTCCGACGACTCAGTCTAACACACCGTTATCAGGGTGCTCGGCAAGCTGTCTTCCAGATTCCCGTAAGTGATACTACACTGTACATACATTATTTCTACTTTATATTGGCTGTGTATTTTTATGTGTTATTTGGTATGATTTGGCAGCTTCATAGCTTAAAGGTTACTGTAGAGAGTGTTTCTGCCAACAGCGCTTGCGTGAGGTTTTCTGCTGAGAGCGCTTGCGTGAGATTTTCGCTACAGAGAACAGTGCCAGCAATGATTGTGGGAAAGTATTTCTACTTTATATAGGCTGTGTATTTATCATAGCATTCTTGCTTTTACTATATGTTACTGTTATTTTAGGTTTTATGTGTTATTTGGCAGGACTTGGTAGGTTATTTTTTGGGTCTGTGAACGCTCACAAAATTTTCCCATATAAATAAATGGTAATTGCTTCTTCGCTTTACGACATTCCGGCTTACGAACCGTTTCATAGGAACGCTCTACCTTCAGATGGCGGGGGAAACCTGTATCAGCATTTTGGCACAGTGAGCCATTAAAACACACAGAGGATGCAGAGGGGGATCAAAAAGGCGAGGGAAGAGGACCGGGTCGAGACAACAGAGGCTTTTGGAGAAGAGAAGTTATAAGCCGTGTCTCCCCTCTCTTATCATGGGAAATGTGAGATCACTGGGGAATAAAATGGACGAACTGACTGTGCTTGTCAGGAGTCAGAGAACATTTCGTGAGAGCAGTGTCATGTGCTTCAATGAGACGTGGCTGCACGAGGACATAACCGATTAAAGCGTTTCCATAGAGGGCTTCCAGACCGTTCGAGCTGACCGGAATTGCACTGAGAGCGGTAAGCATAAAGGAGGGGGGCTGGCGGTTCTGGTAAATAACAGATGGTGCAATCCTGGGCATATTACGATCAAGGAACAGGTCTGTAGCCTGGATATTGAACTTTTTGCTGTTGGACTCCGGCCATATTATTGCCAAGGGAAATCTCGCATGCAATTGTGGTTGTTGTGTACATCCCTCCCTCTGCCAACCCGTCGTCGGCGTGTAACATCATTTACACTGTCATAGCCAGATTACAAACCCAGCACCTGAGTGCCCTCATTACCATCTCGGGTGACTTCAGCCAGGTTACCATGGCTAGAACACTGCCCAACTTCACGCAGTATGTGAGCTGTACAACCAGAGGGGAGAGGACTCGGGATTTGATGTACGCTAACGTTAAGGAGGCATACAGCTCCTCTCCCCTCCCCCCACTGGGAAGGTCAGATCACAACCTGGTACATCTAAAACCCTGCTACATGCCTCTGGTGAAGAGTAAACCTGCAACCTCGAGGACAGTGAGAAAATGGTCAGAGGAGGCTTATAAGGTGCTCCAGGGTTGTTTTGAGGTGACAGACTGGCAGGCATTCTGTGAGCCACATAGAGAGGATATTGATGGGCTCACAGAGTGCATCATTGATCACATCAACTTCTGTGTGGACTGCAATGTTCTGACAAGAACTGTCCTTCATTATTCAAATAACAAGCCATGGGTGACAAAGGACATTAAGGACATCCTGAACGCTAAAAAGAGGGCGTTTAGAGATGGAAATAGGGAGGAGCTGAGGGCAGTGACCTGAAAGCCAGGATCAGGGATGCTAAAGACAGGTACAGGAGGAAGCTTGAGTGGAAACTCCAGCAGAACAACACGAGAGAGGTCTGGAGGGGGATGAGGACCATCACTGGTTTCCGGCAAACTAGCAACAGAGGAGCGGAAGGCAGTGTGGACAGGGCCAATGAAGTTAACCTATTCTTTAACAGATTTGACAGTGTGGCCCCTGTCCATCCCACACATGAGCCATCTGTTGGCCCCCAACCAACACATATTCCATTCTCCACTCCTACCCCTCCTCACAGTCCCCCACCCTGCCCTCATGTCTATACCCCTTCCCCACACGAAACCACCACGGTGGGCTTCACAGCTCTACAGGTGAGAAGACAGCTGAAACGTCTCAACCCAAGCGAGGCTGCAGGACCAGATGGTGTCAGTACCAGGGTGCTCAAAGCCTGTGCCCCTCAGCTATGTGGAGTACTTCACCATGTATTCAACCTGAGCCTGAGGCTCTGGAGGGTTCCTGTATTGTGGAAGACGTCCTGCGTTGTCCTTGTGCCGAAGACGCCACGCCCCAGCGGCCTCAATGACTACAGACCAGTGGCATTGACCTCCCACATCATGAAGACCCTGGAGAGACTTGTTCTGGAGCTGCTCCAGCCTATGGTCAGGCCACACTTAGATCCCCTCCAGTTCGCCTACCAGCCCCGACTAGGAGTTGAGGATGTCATCGTCTTCCTGCTGAACCGTGTCTGCGCCCACCTGGACAAGCCAGCGAGCACTGTGAGGGTCATGCCTTTTGACTTCTCCAGTGCGTTCAGCACCATTGGCCCTGCTCTGCTGGGGGAGAAGCTGACAGCGATGCAGGTGGATGCTTTCCTGGTGTCATGGATTCTTGATTACCTGACTGGCAGACCACAGTACGTGTGCTTGCAACACTGTGTGTCCAACAGAGTGATCAGCAGCACTGGGGCTCCACAGGGGACTGTCTTGTCTCCCTTTCTCTTCACCATTTACACCTCGGACTTCAGCTACTGCACAGAGTCTTGTCATCTTCAGAAGTTTTCTGATGACTCTGCCATAGTTGGATGCATCAGCAAGGGAGATGAGGCTGAGTACAGGGCTAGGGTAGGAAACTTTGTCACATGGTGTGAGCAGAAGTATCTGCAGCTTAATGTGAAAAAGACTAAGGAGCTGGTGGTAGACCTGAGGAGAGCTAAGGTACCGCTGACCCCTGTTTCCATCCAGGGGGTCAGTGTGGACATGGTGGAGGATTACAAATACCTGGGGATACGAATTGACAATAAACTGGACTGGTCAAAGAACACTGAGGCTGTCTACAAGAAGGGTCAGAGCCGTCGCTATCTCCTGAGGAGACTGAGGTCCTTTAACATCTGCCGGACAATGCTGAGGATGTTCTACGAGTCTGTGGTGGCCAGTGCTATCATGTTTGCTGTTGTGTGCTAGGGCAGCAGGCTGAGGGTGGCAGACACCAACAGAATCAACAAACTCATTCGTAAGGCCAGTGATGTGGGGATGGAACTGGACTCTCTCATGGTGGTGTCATAAAAGAGGATGCTGTCTAAGTTGCATGCCATCTTGGTCAATGTCTCCCATCCACTACATAATGTACTGGGTGGACACAGGAGTACATTCAGCCAGAGACTCATTCCAGCGAGATGCAGCACTGAACGTCATAGGAAGTCATTCCTGCCTGTGGCCATCAAACTTTACAACTCCTCCCTTGGAGGGCAGACATCCTGAGCCAATAGGCTGGTCCTGGACTTATTTCATAATTTACTGGCATAATTTACATATTACTATTCAACTATTTATGGTTCTATTACTATTTATTATTTATGGAGCAACTGTAACGAAAACCAATTTCCCCCGGAATTAATAAAGTATGACTATGACTATTTGCTATAGAAGAAATAGCTTTGTAAATTGAAGAGGTGTGCACCATTAAGAGTTAATGATGTAAAAGTTAGAATGAGTTATTTTTGTGAATATAATATAGTGTTGATAGTATTGCAGAAAGTTGCCAACTCTCGTATGCACTTGATGTTCTCAAGATATTTGCACCTGCATTCTGCAGAGTGCAGGAATGTGAAACTCATCTGACCACCTTTCTCTCGCACTCATCTGTGACATACTCTAATATTCCTGGAAAAAATGCTACACTACAAGGTTGGTAATTGTGTGGTGTAAATGTATTGTGTATCTGAGGAGCTAGCACAGTGGGAGAGTTGGGTTGCGTGAGTGATCTCATAGATGAGTGGATCCAATCAGCTATGATCCAGTCTATTATCTCCATTTCTTTTCATTTTAACAAGGTAAATTATCAATTTTACTTCCCGTTTGGTCCTTTATACCCCATGGCTGCTCCCCTCAATAACAAGTATATAATTTTTGATATTGTTGGGGGAGAGTGGTGATCAAGCAGAGGAAAATCACAGCAGTCAGATCCCTGGTACTGAGTCTGGTTCTGTGACTCAGAAGAGAAGGGAGGAGAATAGTCGAACAATAGTGTTAAGGGATTTACTGTTCGGGGGGCAGACAGGAGATTCTGTGGATGAGAACAAGATTCCCAACTGATATGTTGCCCACCAGGTGCCAGGGTCAGCGATATTGAGGATCAAGTCCATATCATTCTTAAGCTGAGCAACCAGAGGTTATGGTCCACATCAGAACCAATGATGTAAGCAGGAAGGGTGATAAGGTCCTTAAAATTGAGTTTGGGGAGTTAAGTGCCAAGTTAAAGTGCAGACCTTCCAGAGTGTTGACCTCCAGATTGGAATCCATGCCATATGTCAGTGAGGCCACAAATGGGAAGATAATGCAGTTTAACATATGGCTAAGGAGATCATGCAGGAGGGGTCACACAGGTTTTTATGTTATTAGGCTGTCTTCTAGGGAAGATGGGAACTATACAAATGAGACAGTTTGCACCTGAACTAGGGGGTGACCAGTATCCTTGCCAGCAGCCTGCTCAGGGCAGGCATGGAGTAGAAGGGTTTAAACTAGAGTTACAGGGGACAAGAACCAGAGTGGCCGAGGCAGGTGGGGTAAGTAGATATTAAATCAACATGACAAGGTGGGAATAGAAAGGCAGAGTATGGTTTGAGTTGCATAAGTTTCAATGCAAGGAGTATTGTAAATAAGATGAACTTGGAGCATGGGAAAGTGCATGAAACCTTGTTTTTTGTGGGATAATGAGGTTCCAGTTAAGAAGGAGCTCCATGTCAGATATAGGCAGTTAGGATTAAATGAGGCACCTGAGGAGTAGAAGAATTGCAAGAGAACACTTAAGAGGAAAATCAGGAAGCCTAAAAGAGTACATGAGTTTGGTCTGGCGGACAAGGTGAAGGAGAATTCCAGATATATTAAAAGCAAAGTGTAAAATTGCTCATCTTGAAGAATAGTGTGGTCATTTATGCTTGGAGCTAAAAGAGATGGGATCTTAAATGAATTTTTGCATCTGTATTTACTTGGGAGACAGATTACAGGATCTATAGAACTGAGGCAAAGGAGAAGTGAGATCATGATCTGTATCCAGATTACAAAAGATGTGGTGCTTGCTGTCTTGAGGCAAATTAGGCTGAATAAATCCCAGGGCTGACGAGGTGTCCCCTCAGACCCTGTGGAAGGCTAATGCAGAAATTGCGGGGGCCCTACCAGAGACACTGTATATAAAATGTCTTTAGCCTCAAATGAGGTGATGGAGAGCAAATGTTGGACCGTTGTTCAAGAAAGACTCTAGAAGTAAGTCAGGAATTTATAATACGGTGAGCCTGACTTCTGTTATGGTTTAATTATTGAAAGGTATTGTAAGGGTCAGTATATACAAGTATTTTGATCGAGGGAGCCTGATTAGCGATAGTCAACATGGCTTTGTGCATGGTAGATAATGTATATCCATCCTTGGTTTTCTTGAGGAGGTTTTGAGAAAGATTGATGAAGGAAAGGCAGTGGATGTTGCCTACATGAATTTTATCAATGACTTTGACAATGTCCTGCACAAGACCATAAGATATAGGAGCAGAATTAGGCGATTTGGCTCATCGAGTCTGCTGCGCCATTTTATCATGGCTCTCTCCCCATCCCAATCTCCTGTCTTCTCCCTGTAACCTTCCTTGACTAATCAAGAATCTTATCAACCTCTGCCTTAAATATGCCGATGCTGGAAATCTGAGGAACACACACAAAAAGCTGCCTGGCCTGCTGAGTTCTTCCAGCAGTTTGTGTGTGTTCCTTAAATATACCAAATGATTTGGCCTCCACAGTTGTCTGTGGCAACAAATTTCACAGATTCACCTCTCTGGCGAAGGAAATTCCTCCTCGTCTTCATTCTAAATGGATGTCTCTCTATTCCAAGGCTGTGCTGTCTGCTCCTAGACTCCACCATCATAGGAAACACCCTCTTTATATTCACTCTATCAAGATCTTTCAGCATTTGATGGGTTTCAATGAGATCCCCCCTGTCATTCTTCTGAATTCCAGTGAGTGCAGGTCCAGAGACATCAAACGTCCTCATGTGATAAACCTTTCAGTCCCACAATCATTTCTGTGAACTTCTTTTGAACCCTCCCCTTGTCAGCACATCCTTTCTTAAGAAGGGGCCCAGAATTTCTCACAGTACTCTAAGTGAGGCCTCACTAGTGTTTTTGAAAGCCCCAATGTTACCTCCTTGCTTTTATATTCCAGTCCTCTCGAAATGAATGCTAGCACTGCATTTGCCTTCCTCACCACAGATTCAGCCTGAAAATTAACCTTTAGGGAATCCTGAACAAGTTCTCCTGAGTCCCTTTGTACCTCCGATTTATGAATTTTCTCTCCATTCAGTTAATAATCTGTGCTTTTATTTTTTTCTACCAAAGTGCATGACTGTACACTTCCTGACACTGTATTCCATCTGACACTTCTTTGCTCATTTTTCTGTATAAGCCCTTCTGCAACCTGCTTGCTTCTTCAACACTACCTGCCCCTCCACCTATCCTCGTATCATCTACAAAGCCATCAATTGCTTTATCCAAATCATTGACATATGTAATGCCCTGGTTAAGATTTCTACTGTTATGCTGTGGATATTTCGTTTTAGCAGTTCTGTAAAAGCTGTGTATACTGCTGATAGACTGTTTGGTTTCAGCTAAAAGATAAGGGGCTATGATGTTCAACGTAGGAATTTTGTGTTGGCCAATTCAGGGTGGTGGAATTGGGAGAAGGTTCTAGAGAGAACTGGGCAGAGTGAGATTTGTGATGGACAGTGTGGTTCACGGGTCCTTTGTGGGGAGTTGCGGAGAGGACAGGAGGGAAGATGGCTGAGGATGCTATGGGAAGGAGCGTCCCCCTTGCACAGAGTGCTTTGTGCAGATGAATACCTCCAAGGAGGAGGGCCAATACTCCCTAGAGAGCATCCTTTTTATTCAAGATGGATTTCGAGCAACGTTTGGAATGTGGTGTGTGCTTTCACACAGACCGTGGTTTCAGCATATGAGTAAAATGCTAACTTCAAGATAAGCTCCAACTCTATGTGCATATTTGGACTGGGTTAACTGAAAAGGGCCATTTTATTTTTTTCTTTTTCATACCAACTTCAATAAAGCTGAAATTTGTAAATGTACTTTCTTTACAATTTTATGCGGTGTACAATCTGTTATTTCTTGCCAACTGACAATTGTGTATGGGCAATATTTACACAGTATTTGCTCAAATCAAGGATTGTACACAACATCCACAGATTTTCTCAATTTTTCTTTCTCTATCCTGCTTGTTATTTGTTCAAAGAATTCCAACAGGTTTGTCAAGGAAGATTTTACCCTGAAGAAACCATGTTGGCTGAGGCCTATTTTATCATGTGCCTCCAACTACCCCAAAACCACATCCTTAATAATAATTGACTCCAACATCTTAACAGCTACTGTGGTCAAATTAATTGGCCTACAATTTCCTTTCTTCTGGCTCTCTCCCTTCTTGAAGAGTGGAGTGATATTTGCAATTTTCTAATCTTCCAGAACCATGCCAGAATATATTGATTCTTGAAAGATTTTTAATAATGTCTCCACAATCTGTTCAGCCACCCCTTTCAGAACCTTAGGGCGTAGTCCATCTGGTCCAGGTGATTTATCAAACTTCAGACCTTCTGGTTTCCCAACTACCTTCTTCCTAGTAATGGCAACATCAGTCACTTCTGCCCCCTGATACTCTTGAACTTTCATGCTGTTAGTGTCTTCTATAGTGAAGACTGATGCAAAATACTACTTCAGTTCTCCTCCATTTCCTTGTCTCCTAGTACTACATCTCTAGTGGTCTGATTTTTACTCTCACTTCTCTTTTACTCTTTATATATCTGAAGAAACCTTTGGTATCCTTTAATATAATTGGCTAGTTTACCTTCATATTCTATTTTTTCTCCCTTTATGACTTTTTAGTTGTCTCCTGTTGGTTTTTAAGAACTTCCCAATCTTCTAACATCCCACTAATTTTTCCTGTATTATATGTCCTCCTTTTGGCTTTTATGTTGACTTTGACTTCCCTTGTCAGCTGCAGTTGCGTTTTCTTGCCTTTAGAATACTACTTCTTTGATATGTATCTCTCCTGCCTGGCAGGATGGTCCAGAAGGTTAAGTTGTTTGGTGTTCAGGATGAAGTAGTAGATTGGATTCAGCATTGGCTTAGTGGGAGAAGCCAGAGAGTGGTAGCAGATGGTTGTCTCTATGTCTGGCGGCCTGCAACTAGTGTTGTTCTGCAGGAATAGGTGCTAGGTCCATTGTTGTTTATCATCTATTAATGATTTCAATGACAATATAGTAAACTGGATCAGCAAAGTAGTGCACAGTGAAGGAGGCAATCAGAGCTTGCAGTGTGATCTAGACCTGCTGAAAAATTGTGCTGAAAAATGGCAGATGGAAGTTAATACAGACATGTGAGGTGTTGTGCTTTGGCAGGACAAACCCATGAATGGTAGGGAACTGGGGAGTGTGGTAGAACAAAGGGATCTGGGAATACAGATCCATAAATCCTTTAAAGTGGCGTCACAGGTAGATTAGGTTATAAAGAGACCTTTTGAAACATTGGCCTTCATAATTCAGAATATTGGGTACAGGAATTGGGATGTTATTTTGAAGTTATACGAGACATTTGTGAAGCTGAATTTGAAGCACTGTGTGCAGTTCTGTTCACCAACCTTCAGTTTTGAAGAGTGCAGAGAAAATTTACAAGGATGTTGCTGAGACACGAGGACCTGAGTAATGGTGAATGGATGAATAATATCAAAGAAGATACTAAAAGCTTTTTTTTTAAAGTATATCAAGGGTGAAAGCGAGTCGAGGGTAGATATAGGACCAATACAAAATGACTGGAGGTATTGTAATGAGAGATGCAAAGATGGCAGTGGAAGATGTCTGCAGTATACCGGACATTCAAGAGTGTTAGGGAAGTAAAGTCTGTGCAGTGAAAATTATGACTTGAGAAGGTGCTCAGGAAACTTAATAGTCTGAGGGTGGATAGATCTCCTGGACCTGATAGAATGCACCCTCGGGTTCTGAAGGAAGTAGCTGGAGAGATTGCAGAGGCATTAACGATGATCTTTCAAGAATCAATAGATTCTGGCATTGTACCGGATGACTGGAAAATTGCAAAAATTACTCTGCCATTTAAGAAGGGTGGGAGGCAGCTGAAAGGAAACTTACAGACCTGTTAGCCTGACATCAGTGGTTTGGAAGTTGTTAGAATCAATTGTTAGGGATGAGATGACTGAGTACCTGGAGGCACATGACAAGATAGGCCAAAGCCAGCATGGTTTCCTGAAAGGAAAATCCTGCCTGACAAACCTACTGCAATTCTTAGAGGAAATTATAAGCAGGGTAGACAAAGGAGATGTAGTAGATGTGGTATACTTGGATTTTCAGAAGGCCTTTGACAAGGTGCTGCACATGAGGCTACTTAGCCAGATAAGAACCCATGGAATTACAGGGAAATTACTAGCATGGGTGGAGCATTGGCTGGTCGGCAGAAAACAGAGAGTGGGAATAAAGGGATCATATTCTGGCTGGCTGCCGGTTACCAGTGGAGTTCCATAGGGGTCGGTTGTTTACGATGTATGTCAGTGATTTGGACTATGAGATTAATGGATTTGTGACTAAGTTTGCCAATGATACAAAGATAGGTGGAGGAGCAGGTAGTGTTGAGGAAACAGAGAGCTGCAGAGAGACTTAGATAGTTGAGGGAAATAGGCAAAGAAGTGGCAAATGAACTACAATGTTGGAAAGTGTATGGTCATGCACTTTGGTGGAAGAAATAAATGGGCAGAATATTATTTAAATGGGAAGAGAATTCAAAATGCAGAGATGCAAAGGGACTTGGGAGTCATTGTGCAAAATATCTTAGAGGTTAACCTCCAGGTTGAGTTGGTTGTGAAGAAGGCGAATGCAATGTTGGCATTCATTTCTAGAAGTATAGAATATAAGAGCGTGGATGTGATGTTGAGGCTCTATAAGGCACTCATGAGACCACACTTGGAGTATTGTGTGCAGTTTTGGGCTCCTTATTTTAGAAAGGATATACTTGCATTGGAGAGGGTTTAGAGAAGATTCACGAGAATGATTCCAGGAATAAAAAGGTTACCATATGAGGAATGTCTGGCAGCTCTTGGGCTGTATTCCCTGGAGTTCAGGAGAATGAATGGGGATCTCTTAGAAACATTCCGAATGTTAAAAGGCCTGAACAGATTAGATCTGGCAAAGTTAATACCATGGTAGGAGATTCTAGGACAAGAAAGCACGACTTCAGGATTGAAGGACATCCATTTAAATTTGTTGTCACGAGTGACTGTGGAGGCCAATCCGTTGGTGTATTTAAGGCAGAGATGGATACAGTGGCATGCAAAAGTTTGGGCACCTCAGTCAAAATTTCTGTTACTGTGAATAGCTAATTGAGTAAAAGATGACCTGATTTCCAAAAGGCATAAAGTTAAAGATGACACATTTCTTTAATATTTTAAGCAAGATTACTTTTTTTCCCATCTTCTACAGTTTCAAAATAACAAAAAAGGAAAAGGGCCGGAAGCAAAAGTTTAGGCATCCTGCATGGTCAGTACTTAGTAACACCCTCTTTGGCAAGTATCACAGCTTGTAAACGCTTTCTGTAGCCAGCTAAGAGTCTTTCAATTCTTGTTTGGGGGATTTTTGCTCATTCTTCCTTGCAAAAGCCTTCTAGTTCTGTGAGATTCTTGGGTCGTCTTGCATGTACTGCTCTTTTGAGGTCAAGAAGTTCTATTTTAACTTCATCAGCCCACAGGACTGGTTTCCAAAATGAATCAGACTTGCTTAGATGTTCCTTTGAACCTTTGGAATAGAACTTTTTGGATGCAATGAGCAAAGGTATGTTTGGAGAAAAAAGGGTGCAGAATTTCATGAAAAGAATTTCTCTCCAACTGTTAAGCACAGGGGTGGATCGATCATGCTTTGGGCTTGTGTTGCAGCCAGTGGCACGGGGAACATTTACTGGTAGAGGGAAGAATGAATTCAATTAAATACAGGTTTCCCCCGCCATCCGAAGGTAGAGTGTTCCTGTGAAACAATTTGTAAGCTGGAATGTTGTAAAGTGAAGAAGCAATTACCATTTATTTATATGGGAAAAATTTGTGACCGTTCGCAGACCCAAAAAATAACCTACCAAATCATGCTAAATAACACACAAAACCTAAAATAACAGTAACATATAGTAAAAGCAGGAATTGTATGATAAGTACACAGCCTATATAAAGTAGAAATTCTTTTCTGCAATTATTGCACTGTCCACCGTAGTGAAAATCTCACACAAGCGCTCTCGTCAGAAACACTCGGCGCAAGCGCTCTCGGTAGAAACACTCTCTCCTGTAACCTTTAAGCTATGAAGCTGCCAAATCATACCAAATAACACATAAAAATACATAGCCTATATAAAGTAGAAATAATATATGTACAGTGTAGTATCACCTACTGGAATCTGGAAGACAGCGAGCACACTGATGGTGTGTTAGGCTGAGTCGTCGGAGGCTGGGGTGTCATCTCATCATCATCTGTTTCCATCAGGGCAGGCAGGTCATCTTCTTCTATGCCTGCCTGCCTCGATGTCGGAGGTCGAGGTTTGTGGTCTGCTATGGCTGATGTGGAAGGCTTGAAAAATGACAGTATGCTTGACTGCTAGCCTCGTGCATTTTTCTATTGTACAGTTCTTTGTAAGCACTCAAACCATCCTGCAAATATGCCCTAAACCTATGTACCCTTTCAAAATTACAGTCGTACTTTTCTGCAATCATTGTTGTCAATTGCAGTGAAAATCTCACACAGTTGCTTCACGTTCAGTTCCTGGACGACTTCACTTTCGGTCTATTCGCTACTGCATTCGGTTTCGATTGTTATCCTTTCCTCTTCCAATTGCATCAGCTCTTCATCTATCACTTCTTGGTCAAGGCATGCCAAAACCTTTTCAACATCATATTCGTCAACTTCCTCAAGCCAAACTCACTTTGTCTTTACTTTGTTCACCACGATCGAAACGCTTAATTATGTCTAATTTTACACTAAGTGTAACACCCTTACAAGCTCTCTTAGGCTTTTCCGATACCATAGAACTCATCTTGCTAACGAATGCTCAAAATAAATCGACATAAGGCACAGATACTCACAGGCATGCGTTTAAGCAGTGCCAGCTAGAATGCAGTTCCGGGGGAGGAGCTTGGCTGCTCGGGGTGCGCGCTGCCTTTTTTTCGCGCGGTCTTTTTTCGTATCAGTGAAAACACCTTCTATTAGCAAAAACAGGTAACTAATGTAGGTCTTTTGTAGCAGCGAGGTGTCGTAAAGCAAATGTTCAAAAAGCGGGGGGTCACATGCCAGCAAATTGTGGAAGCAAACATCACACCGTCTGTAAAAAAAAAAACGCCGAAGATGAAAAGAGGATGAAAACAGGATAATGAACCTAAACGCACCTCAAAATCCACAATGGACTACCTCGAGGCGCAAGCTGAAGGTTTTGCCATGGCCCTCACAGACCCCTGACCTAAACGTCATCTAGGATCTGTGGATACACCTCAAAAGAGCAGTGCATGCAAGGCGGCCCAAGAATCTCACAGAACTAGAAGCCTTTTGCAAGAATGAATGGGTGAAAATCCCCCAGACAAGAACTGAAAGACTCTTAGCTGGCTACAAAAAGTGCTTACAAGCCGTGATACTTGCCAAAGCGAGCGTTACTAAGTACTGCCAAGCAGGGTGCCCAAACTTTTGTTTCGGGCCCTTTTCCTTTTTTGTTATTTTGAAACTGTAAAAGATGGAAATAAAAAAGTTAAAATATTAAAGAAATGTGTCATCTTTAACTTTATGCCTTTTGGAAATCAGTTCATCTTTTACTCGCTTTGCTATTCACAGTAACAGAAATTTTGACCAGGGGTGCCACTGTAGGTTCATGATTAGCCAGGGCATCAAAGGGTATGGGGTGAAAGCAGGGGAGTGGGGATAACTGGAAGAATTGGATCAGCCCATGATTGAATGGCGGAGCAGACTCGATGGGTTAATGGCTTACTTCTGCTCCTATATCTTATGGTTTTATGGTCTAAGTTGTGTCTTTATTCCCTGGAGCATAGAAGAATGAGGGGAGATTGGATAGAGGTATACAAAATCATGAGTGGTATAAATAAGGTAAGGGCAAGCAGGTTTATTCTGTTGAGGTTGGCTGAAACGAGAACCGGAGGCCATAGGATAAGGATGAAAAGTGAAATATTTAAGGGTGACCTGAGGGGAAACTTCACTCATAGGAGCAAGCTGCCACCTAAGGTGGTAGATGCAGGTTCAGTGACAATATGTAGGTACACAAATGAGAGAAGTGTGATGGGCTATGGTCTTGGTGTAGGTAGATAAGACTAGACAGAAAAGCACATTGGCACGGACTAGAAGGGCCAAATGGGTATGTTTCTGTGCTCTATTACTCTGAGTGCCTTGATGACCTTTTTTCATTAAGACATACGCAGAGAGGAGTATCATGAGAAATTCAGCACAAGTGTCTGTTTGTAAAGCCAGGTAAAAAACTTTATTGTAAAAACAACTGAATTCTGGAATTATGTTTTTGTGTCATTCAGAATTTTTCTGTTCAAAACTATGATTCATTTTAGTTTTCTTCTCTTACTTTCAATGTTTTCCTACATTTGGAAACAAAATCTACTCTTACTTTTTACTTAGTACTGATTTCTAAGGTACTGGCCTCAAGTTGATATCTCAATAACCTGTTGATTACCCTTCCAACACTCCAAATAATTTTCAATACCTCTTTCAAATCTGATTGTCTTCTCTGTTCCAGAGTATGATCCACTAGCTTTCCTCATTTCCTATCAATAAAGTTTCTCATTCTTTTAAGCATTTCTAAATGAAAAAAACCCAAGCTGCCTTAAATATTCCACATCAAGTTTAGTGAATAATTTTGTACATTGTGTTATTTTGTTCTTTTTTTTTCATTGTAGGATTGACCTCCGTAATGACAGGTATAAAAGCCGGATCCCATCCACATCAATTCAGACGAGCGATGAAAAGTCAGCATCTACAAGTTAAGTATTTGCTATTGTAATATAATTTTATTGAAAATCTTGTAAAATAGAGTTCATTTTGAATGTTCTTTTGACTCTTAAGGAGTTCTGAGCTCTAAATTGCAAGTCGTGATTTTATCCTTGCTACAAGATAAATGCATTAGCACAACAGGAACGTTTGGTACCACAGAATTAGAGAAGGGAAAATTAATTGGGGTTTTGGCTCCTAAAGTACTGCTGCAGTCTACTTTGAAAATAACCACATATTAAGTTGCAAGAATGTCAAAATTGTCCTCTGCGGTGATTTTAAAAAGGCAGATTAAACATGCTATAAGACATAGGAGCAAAATTAGGTCATTTGGTCTGTTGAGTCTGCTCTGTGTCACGCAGGTGAGAAACTGCTAGAAAATTCAGCAGTCTAATGAACAAGGAGGCAATTAAAAGAGAGGGAGGACTCTGACTTTGTTTTGATAACACTTTTAATTGTGGCCTTGAGAGAGAGAGAGACAGTACGGCACGAGCTGGGAAGTCACCATGGTAACAACTCAGAGCGGTTGAGCTAACGGATGCCTGGAATTTTGGATGGATTATAAAAAGCGGATCTTTTGGTTTGATAACGGCAGAGGAGACACGACACGAGCGAACTGCGAAGCTACCCGAGAAACCACTGGTGAAGTTTAAGACCACCACGAGGGTGGAGGCCACAGACCGATTAATTTTGACCCGTGATTACCAGTGCTGGTAAGAGCTTGCCTGTGGGGGTCTGCTGGTGGTGAACCTGTGCCATGGGTTAGTAGACCGTTCCCTAGAACGGGCTCTGGCCATCTGTGTCTGTGTGGGGATCACATGAAGTGACTCTGAAGACTTCAGAAGCAAGAACAACTAAAGCTGCCAACTTGAACATCAACTCAATCATCTCTCTTCCCCCCCCCTCCCCCCCTCCCCCCCCTCTCTCCCCCCCGCCCCATCAATTCAATTCAACTCAATGCAACACAAAGTAAACTGAACTGCTTAAACTTACCTGAAACCGTAAGACTGATATCTACCTCCCGGACTATTATTTTTTTTGTATCCACACACACATTTAAGGACATATATATATATATGTATAGAACAGTTTATAACCTGTATTGTATGATTCTGTTTAATGATACTAATTCGTAGTAGTAATAAATATAGTCTTAATTTATAGTAAACCGGACTCCAGGTGTGTTCCATTTCTGCTGGTCCTTTTCAACCTGTCATGGGGTTCGTGACATCTGCCATTCAATCTTAGCTGATCCTTTTTTCCCCTCAGCCCCATTCCCTGGCCTTCTCCCGTAATGTTTGATGCCCTGTCCAATCAAGAACCTGTCAAGCTCTGCCTTAAATACACCCAATGACCTGGCCTTCACAGCTGCCTGTGGTAATAAATTCCTCAAGTTCACCACCTGGCTAAAGAAATTTCTCTGCATCTCTATTTTAAATGGACGCCCCTCTATCTTGAGGCTGTGCCCTCTAGTCCTAGACTCCACCACCGTGGGAAACATCCTTTTCACATGTACTTTGTCTAGGTCTTACAACATTCGTAAGGTTTCAATGCCCCACTCATCCTTCTAAGTTCCAGCTAGCTCACACCCAGAGCCGTCAAATGTTCCTCGCATGATAACCCTTTCATTCCCGGAATCATCCTTGTGAACCTCAACTGAACCCTCTGCAATGCCAGCACATCTTTACTTAGATGAGCCCAAAACTGATCACAGTACTCAAGGTGAGACATCACTACTGCTTTATAAAGCCACAGCATCAAATCCCTGCTCTTATGTTCTAGATTTCTTGAAATGAATGCTAACATTGCATTTGCCTTCCTCACCAACGACTCTACCTGCAAGTTAACCTTTAGGGTGTTCTGTACAAGGAGCACCAAGTCCCTTTGCAACTCAGGTTTTTGGATTTTCTCCCCATTTAGAAAATTGTCTGCACATTTATTACTGCTACAAAGTGCATGACTATGCATTTTCAAACATTGTATTTCATTTGCTACTCTCTTGCCCATTCTCTTAATCTAAGACCTTCTGCAGCCTACCTGTTTCCTCAGCACTACCTGCCCCTCCACCAATCTTCATATCATCTGCAAACTTGGTAACAAAGCCATCTATTCCATTGCCTAAATCATTGATATACAGCATAAAAAGAAGCGGCCCCAGCGCCAAGCCTGCAGAACACCACTAGTCACTGGCAGCCAACCAGAAAAGGATTATTTTATTCCCACTTGCTGCCAATCATCCAATGCTCTAACCATGCCAGCAACTTTCCTGTAATGCCATGGGCTCTTAACTTGGTGAGCAGACTCGTGTGGCACCTTGTCAAAGACCTTCTGAAAGTCCAAATATACAACATCCACTGCATCCATTTTCTCTCTCCAACTTGTAGTCTCTTCAAAGAGTTCCAACAGGTTTGTCAGGCAAGATTTTCCCTTAAGGAAACCATGCTGACTTTGCACTATCTTGTCCTGTGTCACCAAGTACTCCATAACCTCATCCTTAATTGACTCCAACATCTTCGCAACTACTGAGCAAGTTACTTGGTCTATAATTTCCTTACTGCTGTCTTCCCCCTTTCTTAAAGAGTGTAGTGATATTTGCTGTTTTCTAGTCCTCTGGCACCTAGCCAGAGTCCAATTATTTTTGTAACATCATTGCTCATGTCTCCACAATTTCCACTGCTACCTCTTTCAGAACCCGAGGGTGCAGTTCATCTGGTCTGAGTGACTTATGTACTCTTCGGTCTTTCAACATTTTGAGCACTTTCTCCCTTGTGATAGTGACTGCACTCACTCCTCTTCCCTCACACCCTTCAACATTTGGCACACTGCTAGTGTCTTCCATAGTGAAGACTAATACAAAATACTCATTTAGTTCATCTGCCATCTCTTTGGCACGTTATTATTTCTCTGGCCTCGTTTTCTAGTGGTCTCATATCCACTCTCTTCTCTCTCTTAGTTTTCTACATACTTGTAAAAGCTTTATCTATCCACTTTGATATTCCCTCCTAATGATTCTTTCAGTTGCTTTCTTTAGGGTTTTAAAAGCTTCTCAATCCTTTCTCTTCCCACTAATTTTTGCTTTGTTTTATGCCCTGTTTTGCTTTTACATTAGCATTGATTTCCCTTGTCAGCCACTGTGGTACTATTTTGCCATTTGAATACTACTTTGTTTTTGGAATACATCTATCCTGCGTTTTCCCAGACCTCAAGCTATTACTGCTCTGCTGTCATCCCTGCCAGCATCTCCTTCCAACTTACTTTGGCCAACTCCTCTCTCATACCACTAAGTTCCTTTACTCCACTGAAATACTGCTACATCAGGCTTTATTTCCTCCCTATCAAATTTCAAGTTGAACTCAAATCATACTGTGATCACTGCCTTTTAAGAGTTCTTTTACCTTAAGCTCCCTAATCACCTCTGGTTCATTACATAACACCCAATCCGGTATAGCTGATCCCCTTAGTAGGTTCAATGACAAACTGCTCTAAAAAGCCATCTTGTAGGCATTCAGCAAACTCACTCTCCCGAGGTCCATTTCCAACCTGATTTTTCCAATCGACCTGCATGTTGGAATCCCCCATGACTATCATAACATTGCCCTTTTGACATGCCTTTTCTATTTCCTGTTGTAATCTGT
The DNA here is from genome assembly GCF_030028105.1 of Mobula birostris. NCBI lineage: Eukaryota > Metazoa > Chordata > Chondrichthyes > Myliobatiformes > Myliobatidae > Mobula > Mobula birostris. The sequence continues at coordinate 46,054,897 of NC_092384.1, forward strand.
GGTCCACATCCCAGCTACTGTTGGGAGGTCTGTATGTAACTGCCATCAGGATCCTTTTATCCTCGCAGTTTCTTAACTCAACCCACAAGGGTTCAAGATCTTCCAATCTTATGTCACATCTTTACCAGCAGAGCCATGCCACCACCCCCCACCACCTACCTTCCTGTCCCTCCAATACAACATGTAACCTTGAACATTTAGCTCCCAACTACAACCATCCTTCAGCCATGATTCAGTGATGCCACAACATCATACCTGATAATCTGTAATAGTGCAACAAGATCATCCACCTTACTTCTTATACTCCGTGCATTAAGATATAACACTTTGAGTCCTGTATTTGCTACCCTTTTTTGATTCTGCATCCCTACTGCACTGATACTCAACCTGCTGGCTGCAAATTTATCAAAGACCTTCTAAAAGTCCAAATATACAAGATCCTCTGTATCCCTTTTATCTCTCCAACCTGTAGTCTCCTCAAAGAATTTCAACAATTTTGTCAGACAAGATTTTCTCTTAAGGAAACCATGCTGACTTTGTCCTATCTTGTCTTGTATCACCAAGTACTCCGTAACCTCATCCTTAACAATTGACTCCAACATCTTCCCAGCTACTGAGGTCAAGCTAACTGGTCTGTAATATCCTTTCTGCTGCCTTCCCCTTTTCTTAAAGAATGGAGTGACATTTACCTGTACTTACCCCACCCAATCTCCTTATTTATTTTCCCCCTCTCCTGATGAAATCAAAAATGTATCTCCAAGTGGATAGTCATGCCACAGGATGGACTAAGATATTTGAGTAATCATTACACTCTTGTATTTTCTTAGACAAGAGGAAACAAGGAAGTGAATTGATTTGAGATTTGGGTTGGAGTTAGGGAGATGGGTCCTGTCATTATTTGCTACTGTTTCATTTAAAACAACATGTTAAAATATTACAAGTACATTGGTTATATTTTCTATTTATGCATCTATTATTTTTGATTAAAAGAAATTAAATGCAAAGAGATTTTATAAAACGGTGTGAAAAATACTAAATATGTTCATTTAGTTGCATAAATGCATTAAAATTTAATGTATGGTTATTGTAAATTCTCTATTTTCTGTATATTCTAATAAAATAACTAAAATCGAAGGGATGGAATCATTAACCTTTACTCTCTAAAGGTGCTGCCTGGCCTGGTGTGATTACGCTGCGTTGTTTTCATATCTATTCTTCCCATTATCAGCATGTATACAATTGTTTTACACAGACTTTTGCAGTTTCTGAACCCAGATCCATTGAACACGGAAGCTGTACTTCATCCACAACAGGTAACCTATTGAAGTGAAAATTATCCATGTTCACTTCAATTTTATTTTATTAAATTTATTGAGATATTTGGTAAGCATGTATCATGTAATTGAGTACTAATGTGATGTCATTGTTCAAGGAATAATGGTTATAACCTGGTAAGTTGAATATTCATAATTGAATATTGAAATCATGTTTGTATGTTGTTTGAAGGAGGATTTTTTTCTTTATCCTCTTGCCTCACCCTTCTCACCTATTACTTTAAGATTCTGCATATATCTTTTGTGAAATCTGAAGACTGAGTCATAGCAACATTTCTTTCAGGGAATAAACTGTTTAAACATATTATAGATGTTTCTGTTTTGAGGCCTGATTCCTATGGCTAGCTTCTGTTTGTGACATAGTTACAATGAGTTAACAATTTTTTGTTTACACTGGATTGACTTGTATAATACAACATTAAAGCGAGGTCATGTCTGTTCTTACAGTTTGATGTAATAAATCTCGGTAGGATTTATTGCATTGAAGGGCAGGAGTTTTCCTATGTCTCTGTTCAGTATTTTCTCATTATTCACTATGACTGAAATGTATTATCTGGCCATCACTGTTTATGGAGTCTAGTGTGTATAAAGTGTATTTCCTGCGTACATGGGACACCTTGAAAAATTAGTCTTCCTTCTCCAGTAATGATTACAACCAAGGTCATCAGTGCCCTCGGCTGCCAATACCTTGGGCTGTAAAATTACTGTCTGAAAATACTTCCCTCCTGTCTTTCCTCATTTAAGACACAATAAAATTTGCCAGGTCTGTGCCCTCATCATAGTGTAGTTGGATTAAATTTACTGGACAACACTTGTGTGAAGCATCTTGGAAACATTTGTTAAGTTAAGAGCACTTAGTAAATACCATGGATCAGTTTTCTAAAGAAAATTGGTTGCTCTTTTTTGATTAACAATTACTTTTTGTATAGGACGAACATGTTTTTTGTGTTGGGCATTGATTTTCTTTTTAAAGTTTTAGTAGTTAAGTCTAAGTAAAACCTTGGTCATACCAAATCCTGTATTCTGTTTTCCAGCCAACCTTGGCAAATGCTTTTGACCAAAGCAATGGACTCCTGGTGCATTCTGTTATCAAACTGATCCCATGTACTAGAATGGAAATGGCACCAATTTCTCTGGATTTAAAAAAGGTAATTTTCTTTCATAGAACATAATTCAAACTTTTTTTTAAACACGTTTATAGCTCAGTGAAACTGAAATTGACACAAAGTTCAGCTGTAACCTTTTAACAAAGAATATAACATACACAGCAAGTTCTTTGGTTGTCTCCAACATTCTTGTTTATTTCTATTAGTTTAGGTCTACGCCGTAGGTATGGCGTAGCTGCGTACCCTATGCTTTAGCCTGACGTGCACCTCCCCAAAAATGTAACTACGCGTTGCAGTGACGCAGACGGCGACAACTGTGATTGGTCCGCTTGTTAGCATTGCATTTCCTCCTACGCTGCAATAGCTTCCCATTGGGGGACTGAAGGGCAGGGAAGGAACTCTGGCTGCAATGCTTTCCGTAACAGACCTCTGAAATTATGGAGGACCTTGTGCTTGACGCCAGTTTGTAGCTAGTTGCTACAGTCTGTTGACTTCCACCTGAAGCTAAAACTCGAATGGTGATTGCCAGTCCCTGAGTATACTGTGTGTACACTGATGCGAAATAAATGGTTGGAGACGATGAGCCAAATCGTCAAATCTACCTACCGACATCTGAAAATATTTGAAATGCATTTCCTTGTCCATGTCTCTCAGTGGCCAGACAAGCACAGAAAATTCGCCCTCCTTCAGTTTCAGTTGCCATTGTTTGAAGTTTGAGTTTCTTCGTGTTGAGTTTCAATATGAGGAAACTCAACACAGTGGCATAGAAACCCCACCGCCAACTAGCATTTTGGTGGTCAATTGCAGAGCGACGCAGACACACCAATGCACAAGTATAAATGCTCACAACGGCGTAGGCTACTTCGCAGAAGTATAAATCAGCCTTTAGACGTAGGAGCAGAATTAGGCCATTCAGCTTTTTGAGCCTGCTCTGCCACTCCATCATGGCCGATTTATTGTCCCACTCAACCCCATTCTCCTGCCTTCTCCTCATAACCTTTGACACTTTGACTAATCAAGAACTTATCAACCTCCACTTTAAATACACCCAATGACATGGCCTCTACGGCTGTTTATGGCAATGAATTCCACAGACCCACTACCCTATAGCTCATGAAATTCCTTCTCATCTCTGTTTTAAGTGGACATCCCTCTAATCTGAGGCTGCGCTCTCTGGTCTTAGATGCACTCACTGTAGAAAACATCCTCTCCACATCCACTTTATCTAGGCCTTTCAATATTCAATAGATTTCAATGTGATCCCTCTCATTCCTCTAAACTCCAGTGAATACAGGCCCAGACCTCCTCATCTGTTAACCATTTAATTTCAGAATCATTCTCGTGAAACTCCTCCGGACTCTCTCCAACGCCTGCACATTTTTTTGTGATAAGGATCCAATACTGCTCGTAATATTCCAATTGCAGTCTGAACAGTGTCTTATAAAGCCTCAGCATTACATACTTGTTCTTATGTTCTAGTCCTCAAATTGAAATGAATGCTTGCACTCCATTTGCCTTCCTTATCACCAACTCAACCTGCAAGTTAATCTTTAGGGAATCCTACATAAGAACTTCCAAGTCCCTTTGCACCTCGGTTTTGGAATTTCTCTCCGTTTAGAAAATACTCTACGCCTTTATTCCTTCTACCAAAGTGCATGACCATACACTTCCCTACACAACATTCCACCTGCCATGGCTTTGCCCATCTGTCTAACTCCTTCTGTAGACTCCCTGCTTCCTCAACACTAACTGCCCCTTCACCTTTCTTTGTATTGTTCACAAAGTGTGGCACAAAGCCATCAATTCCATTATTATGGGTAGCCTCCAACCTGATGGCATGAACATTGACTTCTCTAACTTCCACTAATGCCCCACCTCCCCCTCGTACCCCATCTGTTATTTATTTTTATACACACATTCTTTCTCTCACTCTCCTTTTTCTCCCTCTGTCCCTCTGACTATACCCCTTGCCCATCCTCTGGGTTCCCCCCCCACTGTCTTTCTTCCCGGACCTCCTGTCCCATGATCCTCTCGTATCCCCTTTGCCAATCACCTGTCCAGCTCTTGGCTCCATCCCTCCCCCTCCTGTCTTCTATCATTTTGGATCTCCCCCTCCCCCTCCCACTTTCAAGTCTCTTACTAACTCTTCCTTCAGTTAGTCCTGATGAAGGGTCTCGGCCTGAAACGTTGACTGTACCTCTTCCTAGAGATGCTGCCTGGCCTGCTGCGTTCACCAGCAACTTTGATGTGTGTTGCTTGAATTTCCAGCATCTGCAGAATTCCTGTTGTTTCCATTATTCAAATAATTGACATGTAACTTGAAAAGAAGCAGTCCTAATGCAGATCCCAGTGGAACACTATTAGTCACTTGCAGCCAACCAACCAGATAAAGCCTCTTTTATTCCCATTCTCTGCCTCCTGCCAATCAGCCAAGGTTCTATCCATGCTAATACACTTCTTGTAATACCATGGGCTTTTGTTAAGCAGCCTTATGTGCATCACCTTGTCAAAGGCCTTCTGAGAATCTAAGTAAACAACATCAACTGACTCTCCTTTGTTTATCCCGTTTGTTATTTCCTCAAAGAATTCCATAAGATTTGTCAGGCAAGATTTCCCTTTAATCAAACCATGCTGACTTCGGCCTGTTTTATCGTGCCTCCAAGTACCTTGAAACGTCATCCTTAATAATGGACTCCAACATCATCCCAACCACTAAAGTCAGGCTAACTGGCCTATAACTTCCTTCTACCTTCCTCTCTTCTTATAGAGTGCAGTGACATTTGGATAAAAATCACGCAGCAATACATTATATAAACTTCACAGATGTAATGTAGAATTATGAAGCACATTAGTTCATGGACTGTAGTTTCCTTATATATTACCTGCCTTGTTTTACCTGAAGGAATTGTGCTATAAAATTACTGGTTGACATGTCATGCTAGCTTAGTGGTGTTCAGCCAGGGGCCACGGTTAGAATTTATTTGCAGTTTAGCAAGTTTCATGCTACTACCTATAAATATATTTATTTTGAGAAATGCAACTTTGGCAGTGTTTAGACTAAATTTTAATTCAGTATTATATCTTTAAATGGTATTAATTTATTACTGTCACATGTACTAAGATGCTGTGAAAAAGCTCTTCTTGCATATGGTTTATAAAAATCAAATAATTTCAATGTGCATTGAGCTAGAAAAAGGTTAAAATAATATCAGTGCAGATTAACATGTAAAAACTACTAAAAAAAATGTAATGCAATTATACAATAAAGTGCGAGATCATAATGAGGTACATTGTGAGGACGAGGGCATCTTACCATAAAAGAGGTTGGTTTGAGAGTCTAATAACAGGGATAGCAGCTGTTCTTGAAAATGGTGGTACATGTTTTCTGGCTTTGGTATCTTCTTAAGCACAAGATAGTCTGCAGATGCTGGAACTCTAAAGCAACACACACAAAATGCTGGAGAAACTCAACAGGTCAGGCAGCATTTATGGAAAAGGTGAGCAGTCAACGTTTTGGGCTGAGACCTTTCTTTAGGACAGAGAAGGAAGGGGGAAGATGCTTGAAGTTAAAAGGAGGAGGGAGGGCAAAGAGGCTAGTTAGAAGCCAGCTGGGTGAGAAAAGTCAAGGGCTGGAGAAGAAAGAATCTGATAGGAGAAGAGAGTGGACAATAGGAGAAGGGAAGGAAGAGGGGCCCCAGTGGGAAGTAATTGGCAGGTGAGAAGTATCTTCTGCCTGATGAGAGAGGGAAGAAGAGAGAATGTCTGGGGTGAATGGTGTCTGTGATTATGTTGGTTGCTTTACTGAAACAGTGAGAAATACAGATGGAGTACATAGAGCAGAGGCTGGTTTCTGTGATGTGATGAGCTGTGTCTACAACTCTCCGCAGTTTCTTGTGATCATGTGCAGAACAGTTGGCATACCAAGTCATTTTGCATCCAGACTATGCTTTCTATGGTGAATCGATAGAAATTGATTAGAGTTGTTGGGGACATGCCAAATTTCTTTAGTCTCCCAAGGAGCTAGAGACATTAATGACCTTTCTTGGCCATGACATCAACATAATTGGATAAGGGCAGGTTATTGGTGATGTTTGTAACTAGGATCTTGAAGCTCTCAACCTCAACCCTATTGTTGTAAACAGCAACATGTGCACCGAACCCTCTCCTCTGCCATTCTGAAGTCAATGAGCAGCTCTTTTGTTTGGATAATATTGAGGAAAGGTTATTGTCATGACATGTCATTAGCTCTTTATCTTCTTCCTTTAATTGAGCTCATTATTATTTAAGATGCATCCCACTACAGTGGTATCATCTGTAAATTTGTAAATGGAGTTGCAGCAGAATTTAGCCACACAGTCAAGAGTGTACAAGGAGTAGAGTAGGGGGCTGTGGACACAATCTAGTGGAGCATCAGTGTTTAGAATTATCATGGTGGAGGTGTTGCTGCCTTTCCTTACTGATTAGAGTCTATTGGTCAGAAAGTCAAGGATCCAGTTGCAGAGGGATACATTAGCTCACAGGGTCTGGAGTTTGGTGATGAAATTGCTTGGAATGAAAGTATTAAAGGCAGGATTTTTACAATTTCTTCTTTCCAAAAAAGAAGAAATTTTCGAATGGAAAAAGGATGCAACTGTAGCTGACTAGAGAAGTCAAAGCCAAAGTTAAAGCAAAGGAGAGATCATACAAGGAAGCAAAAATTAGTGGGAAGACAGAGGATTGGGAAGTTTTTAAAAGCTTACAAAAGGAAACTAAGAAAGTCATTAAGAGGGAAAAGATTAACTATGAAAGGAAGCTGGCAAATAATATCAAAGAGGATACTAAAAGCTTTTTCAAGTATATAAAGAGTAAAAGACAGGTGATAGTAGATATAGGACTGATAGAAAATGATGCTGGTGAAATTGTAATGGGAAATAAGGAGATGGCAGAGGAACTGAACGAGTATTTTGCATCAGTCTTTTCTGAGGAAGACATCAGCAGTATACTGGACACTCAAGGGTGGCAGGGAAGAGAAGTGTGCGCAGTCACAATTACGACAGAGGAAGTACTCAGGAAGCTGAATAGTCTAAAGGTAGATAAATCTCCTGGACCAGATGGAATGCACCCTCGTGTTCTGAAGGATTTACAATTTTTTGAGGAAATTACAAGTAGGCTAGACCAGGGAGATGTAGTGGATGTTGTATATTTGGATTTTAGAAGGCCTTTGACAAGGTGCCACACATGAGGCTACTTAACAAGATAAGAGCCCATGGAGTTACGGGAAAGTTACATACGTGGATAGAGCGTTGGCTGATTGGCAGGAGGCAGAGAGTGGGAATAAAGGGATCCTATTCTGGTTGGCTGCCGGTTACCAGTGGTGTCCCACAGGGGTCCATGTTGGGGCCACTTCTTTTTACATTGTACATCAACGATTTGGATTATGGAATAGATGGCTTTGTGGCTAAGTTTGCTGACGGTACAAAGATAGGTGGAGGGGCTGGTAGTGCTGAGGAAACAGAGTCTGCAGAGAGACTTGGATAGATTGGAAGAATGGGCAAAGAAGTGGCAAATGAAATACAATGTTAGAAAGTGTATGGTTATGCACTTTGGCAGAAGAAATAAATGGGAAGACTATTATTTAAATAGGGAGAGAATTCAAAGTTCTGAGATGCAACAGGACTTGGGAGTCCTCGTACAGGATACCCTTGAGGTTAACCTCCAGGTTGAGTCGGTGGTGAAGAAGGCGAATGCAATGTTGGCATTCATTTCTAGAGGAATAGAATATAGGAGCAGGGCTGTGATGTTGAGGCTCTATAACGCACTGGTGAGACCTCACTTGGAGTACTGTGGGCAGTTTTGGTCTCCTTATTTAAGAAAGGATGTGCTGACGTTGGAGACGGTACAGAGAAGATTCACTAGAATGAGAGGGTTAACATATGAGGAATGTTTGTCCACTCTTGGACTGTATTCCTTGGAGTTTAGAAGAATGAGGGGAGACTTCATAGAAACATTCTGAATGTTGAAAGGCATGGACAAAGTGGATGTGGCAAAGTTGTTTCCCATGATGGGGGAGTCTAGTATGAGAGGGCATAATTTAAGAATTGCAGGGCGTCCATTCAGAACAGAGGTGCGAAGAAATTTTTTTAGCCAGAGGGTGGTGAATCTGTGGAATCTTGCCACAGGCGGCAGTGGAGGGCAAGTCATTGGGTGTATTTAAGGCAGAGGTTGATAGGTATCTGAGTAGCCAGGGCATCAAAGGTTATGGAAAGAAGGCGGGAGAGTGGGACTAAATGGGAGAATGGATCAGCTCATGATAAACTGGCAGAACAGACTCGATGGGCCGAATGGCCAACTTCTGCTCCTTTGTCTTATGATTCTGGTCAGTAAACAGTATCCGATGTAGGTGTCTTTACTGTCCAGATGTTTCAGAGGCAAGTGCAGGACCAGGGATATGGTGTCTGCTGTAGACTTGTTGCAACTGGAGGCAGATTGCAGTGGACTGAGGTTGAAATGGGTAGCCACTGGGAGAACCTGCCTTTTGCGGTAGACAGAGCAAAGGTACTTGTTATGAAACTCCAATAGAAGAATGTACCTTTTTAAATAAAAATAATGGTCTTTCTCAGTGTTACGATATTTGCTTTTATATTTATGAAAAATATATTTCCTTGCCGGTATTAACCTGTTGTTAGCCTTACATTGCTTGGAAAATGATCATACTGCAAGTACATTGTTTAAAATTCACAGATGATACACAGATTTATTGTTTTCTTAACACCTTAATTCATGGGATGCAGTTCTTTTATATATCACCTGGCTTGTTTTATCTGAAGGAACTGAGCAAGAAAAAGATTGATCTTGATATCGTCCAAGCTTACTGCTGGCCAGCCATAGGCCGTGGTTGTGATTTAGTTGCAGTATCACAGAAAGGAGATAATCCTCTTTTGTACCTCCCTCCATTGTTGACACTTCTACAGTTGCCATCCGTGTACAGTTTCCAACCCAAGCGAAATTTGGTAAGGACTGAAGTAGATTTTTTTTTGGATATTATAATGGAAGCACAAACTTTGGTGTGTAAATGTTGCACTGAAATGTCAACTATTTGTTGCACCATAGCTAAAATACAAACTTCTTAGGAGTTATAGCTTGTGGTATTTAGCAGGATTAATAAAGATTGCTCTCTTTGCTTTTGTCCATCCTCTCTCAAGTATATTTTTCTGCTTACCAACAATTGCTTAACTTTCAGGAATAAATACAGAAAATTCTGAAATACTCAGGTTAAGCAGCAACTATGTTGAGAGAAACAGAATTAATATTTCAGTTTATTGTCCTTTCACCAAAAATAAGAATCAGTGGAGTTTTTTTTAAAAAGGTTTTTAAATTGCAGAGGAAGTTTATGGGAAATGAAGTGCATAGTACTGGCGGAGCCAGCTGAAAGAGGATAGTAAAGGATAATGAATTGGAAAGAGTGTGTCTGGGATGAATGTTTCTGAGAGGGCATTTGTGTGTAATTACCAGAATCAGGTGTTGGGGGAGGGGCGTGGAGTTGTGGAAGTTGAATGTTGGGATGAAGAGTAAAAGGCTGAAATTAGGATTTCAGGCTAATTCTCTGAAATTTCTGAATTCAGTTTGGCACCCTGAGGGCTGTAATGTGTCAGAATTTGAGAAGTTATTCATTGAAGCTGTGTGAGCTTTGTGAGAACATAGTAGGAGGCCAAAATGCGACTGGTTTTCACAGCCAATTTATATTATGAAGCATTCTTTTCATTATTTTGCTTTTGGAATTGTTAAAGAAGCACATTTAAATTCATTTTAATTGAAGATTTGTTACTTTTAGCATGAGAATTATGAATCAGTTACTGCCCTTAATTATTTCCCTTAATTTATTATGTAAAATAGAATAGGTTCCCTTAAGTGAGTTAACACAAGAAAGTAGCATGTACACCACCTAGCCCCTCAAGTCCGTCCCGCCTTTCAACCTGATCAGTTTAAGCTTCTCTGGTTTAAAGTCATCTACTGTGCCAGTTCCCCAAAACCCTCAATTCCCCATACTTTAAAAAATGTATCTGCCTTCACCTTAAGTACATGTGATCATCTACTATCACAACCCAATGTGGTTGTAAAATCCAGAAATTTAATGTACTCTGCTCAAAGAAATTTCTGCACAGCTGTTTCAATTAACTGGGTCTTATCTTGTTTTCCCCTTAATATACAAATTGGTGAAATGCAGCTAGTACTTAAAATGTCCTACAAAACTCTGGTGTCAATATTTCATTACAATGGTAAATTTTTAATTTTGTGGATTTCATTGTGTAAAATTGTTCAGTTTAGTTCTTCTGAAATACTTGTTCTGGACCTGACTTGGTTAAAATGATCATATCCTCAACTTTGTACAAGGACCTTTATTTTATGACTTTAATAAAATGTCCAAGACTGGTTATTCTTCAGTGGAGATTTTCCGCATAGTAGCAAATGTAATCAAATGCATTTTTATGTTCATATAGATCCTACAATTCTGATTAGTGGACTTCACTTCCCAAGTTCTCATAGACCCTTCTGTAACCTCCTTTAGTTCTTATTAACAGTCAATATTTGCAGAGAGCACTTTTGCATAAATAATTTTTTCCTTTATTTTTCGCAAAATAAAATATAGCCGTTAATATCCACAAATATTTCAAAGTTCAAAGTAAATTTATTGTCAAGTACATATGTCACCATATACAACCCTGAGATTAATTTTTGTAGGCATACTCAATACATCTATTGAATAATAACCATAACAGTATCGGTGAAGGACTGCTCAACTTTGGTGTTCAGAGTGCAGAAGACAACAAACTGTGCAAATAAAAAAGAAAGAAAGAATGATAAATAAACAATAAGTATTGAGAACATCAGATGAAGTGTTCTTGAAAGTGGGAGTACTTCAAGGATGGAGCGAGTGAGGTTATCTCTTTGGTTCAAGAGCTTGATGATTGAGTATATGACTCTTGAGGCTCACCAAATGCTTGCTGCTTCCATAGGACTAGTGAGTAATCATTAATTAAAAAAATAATCATTTACATGCACAGGTTAAAATGTTATAACCACTATTGGACACAGTAGTTATTATTTTTGCCTCATATATGCAGCCATCTCTATCCAAATTATTGCAGGTCTCTAATAATGGTATGTTAAAGTATCCATGGTAAGACTAGGTTTACTCTTCTAATGGTACATGATCATCCCTTTCCACTCAACCTTTTGCAGTAGGTTACTAAGGTTAATATTTGAAGTTGGTGCCTAATGGGTTAAGCTTCTGTTGTATTTATTGCAAGTGTGACTAGCAATCTCACCAGTAAACTACTCCAGATATTTGAAAGTGCAGATAAGTGAAAGGTCAAACATTCAGGAAGAGAAAAGAGGGAAATGAACCTCGACAGTGGACACATTTTGGAGATGTCCAGGAAATTATTGATTTTCGAGGGCAGTTCAATAAGGTATTGGTTTTATTGATTAATTATAATTCCTGTCCATGACAGACAAATAATTAGATTTTAATATCTAGATTGAAGTAGTCATCAGTTGTTTTACTTTGTTTTTGAATATCTAATTTATGCATGTAATATTAATGATTAGCCTGTATTTGTTTTCATTTGAACAATAGCCAGTAGCAATAATTGTGTGCCCTGGACAACAGAAAGCCCATTTTGTATGCCAGGAATTAATTGATTTGACGCAGTTTTCACGACCACTTAATCTGTCATTGCTTTTGGTTGGACAAGATCCAGAAGAGAGTAAGAAAATCAAACTTGCCAAAGGATGTAAGTATATCATTTGTAATTTCTAGCAGAATTGTTTGCTATTAGTGTGAAAAAAAATAGCATGTGGATTTTAATGAACTCTGCTCAGTTCATATTTACGTACAAGTAGTCTCATAGAGTGGCATCAATTCATATGAAGCAAAAACTTGACTGAAACGATTATATTTTCACGTGTGCTTTGGCTAATCTTTCTAATTATAAAAGAAAACCAAAAAATCTGCAGATGCTGGAAATATGAATTAAAACAAAATATGACTGGAGACATTCAGCAGATCAGTCAGCATCTGGGGGAAATGGTTAATTTTTTTGGATCCAGAATATGGAAAGAGTGTAAAAAGCAAGATAATTTTCAGGAGAGAAGATGGGTGGAGGGAGGTGGGAGAAGCAGTTGTATAGACCAAATGGAATATGTCTGGCAGTTCACAGGAGGCCACTGACAGAAAGGTCAGAGTAAATAATGAGCCAATCTGAGGCTCAAATCACATGTGTTCCACAGACTGATTTTCCATTTAGTGTATGGTTTTTCCAGTGTAAAGGAAGACCACACTGAACCACAAATGTAGTTCACTAGATTGGAAGAAATGCTACTGAGTTAATTAGAAGAACTTTTGAGTAACTGGGTGACATGAAGGAAAAAGGACTGAAATAATGTAATGCAGTGTATAGGACCATAAGATATAGGAACAGAATTAAGCCATTTTGCCCATCGAATCTGCTATGCTATTTCATCATGGTTGGTTCAATTTTCCCTTCAGCCCTAATCTTCTGCTGTATCCCCATATTCCTTCATACCCTGACCAATCAAGAATCTATCAAACTGCTTTAAGTATACATAAAGACTTGGTCTCCACAGCAGCCTGTGGCAAAGAATTCCACAGAATGTTTGCACTTGAAGAAATCCTGCTAAGTTCCCACAGCCATTCAGCCTGTTCCTGAGTTGAAGATGAAATGGATGTGGTCTTTTATTCTTGAGTGTAAAATTTCCGTGATCTCCCCATTGCAGCAGAAAGCAGACTACTGTGAAATATGGACGAGAACAGCTGTAGCAAGAGACAGGTTTAATGTGAGAGCACCCATGGTGACCTCCATGGGCAAAGCAGTTCAGACATCTCTGAGACTATCTAAAGAATTAATGTTTTGGTGAGGAGAGTGAGTGTTGGCACATAAAAGTCATGGTTTCAGTGGAAATGGTGTCAATAAAATATCCTTTTAGCAAATAATAAGTATCATTTTTCAAATGATTAAGGTTGAAAATTAATTTAGCTGTTGAGTTCTGTGTAGAAGTCCCTTGACATAATTTTGGGTAGGTTTATAAACTCATATAATTGTAGAATAGAACGAGGCTATTTGGCCAACCTAGTAGGTGGCAACTCTTAGAGCAACCCTGTCACTTCTTTCTCAAACAATTGCAGAGGTCTAGCAAAGATGGTCCAATTCCAATTCCTTTTAAAATTACTCCTATTCTGTGTTAGTATTCTTATCAATTTCAGGTCCTCATTCTGCTATTGAATTTATAAATGATCCTTCACAATCTCTTTGTTTTCTCCAAAATTATATATCTATACCTTCTTGTCCTTAAACCATTTTTTCATGGGGACAACTTTGATCTATTTATCTTATCTGAACCCATATGATCATGTGCACCTTTATCAGATCTCTCCTTAGTCTTTTTTGTTTCAAGATAATAATCCCAACTTCATTCATCTAACTCAAAGGACTGTCACTGGCAATGCAGTCTAGTTTGCCATTCAATCACAACTGATTTTTTTTTTCTCTCAACCCCATTCTGCCACCTTCTTTCTGTAAACTTTAATCCCCTAACCATTCGAGAATCCATCATCTTCTTCCAAAATGTACCCAATAACTTGACCTCCACGGCCCTCTGTGGTAACAAATTCCACAGATTCACCAGCTTCTCTCTGAAGAAATTACTCCTCTTCTCAGTTTTAAAGGGGTGTCCCTTTATTCTGAGACTGTATCTTCTGGTCTTGACTTTCCTAATAATGGAATCATCTCCTCCATGTCCATTCTATCCAGACCAACCAGTATTTGGTTTCAAAGAGAACCCCCACCCCCACCCCAACCACCAATCCTTCTGATTTCCATTGAGTACAGGTCCAGAGACATCAAACTCTTCTTAAGTTAAGCCTTTCATTTCTGGGATCAATCATATAAACCTCTTCTGGACTCAGTCCGTGGCCAGCATATCTTTCCTTAGACAGGGAGCTGAAAATTGCTCGCAATATCGATATGGACCCAAACTTTGTGTTGGTATTATCAAAATCTAAGTATCTTTGACAAGCAGTGGAGGTTACAGCACTAATCTCTGCATCAAACTGGTCAGTGGCCTTCAGGTTAGTGTTTTTATTTTTACAAAAGACAATTCTTCATGGAAGTATTATTCTGATAAATCATTTGGTATCAACAAAGGAACATTAAAACCTAGTATTTAATTTACAGAAATTGTTGCATTGAAGTTTTTAAAATTTACTAAAATTAGTTTTGAATTGTATAGTTTTAAATCAGTAGCTATCAAATTCATCCTTACCACAATGATTTAGTGATCATAATTCATTTCAGCAGAATTTATTCTGAAATACAGTAGTTATTATCTAATTTTCATCTTCAACATAAAAAATTTAATTGCAGGTAATGTAGTTGTTACTACTCCATACAGTCTTGTACGGATCCTCAAACAGCACTGCCTATTTTTCACCAGACTCAGCCATTTGATTTTGGATGGAGTTGATGTGCTATTCAATGAAGCAATAGATGAAGTGAGTAGTGTCACAATTAAATGGAAGGGGCAGTCATATTTTGAATATGATTATTTGCTGCATAGTTTTCTTAATTTTTCTTAATTTTAAAGTTGAAGAAGTATGTTGCTGAAGGATAGATTTTTTTTACCTTTTGTGCAATAGGAAGTATACTAAGTGGCATTTTTATGAAGAGATTAATGTGTTTTCCATGCAATTTCATTTTTAACAAGATTTCACATATAGAGACAATAGATCAGTGTTTTGGGATTTTTGAAGAAACTCCCGTCTCTGGACCTTTGGCATCCAGCACAGTGTAAAAGTCTTGGAGAGAGAGATAGATATATATCCTAAGACTTTACCACAGTACTCTACTTGTCAATGTGGAGTGGAGAACGAGTTTGTAAATCTGGCGGGAGCAAAGGATATTGGGAATGGTGAAGGTGGAGCACAGTGAGAAGAGTGTGGGACAGGTGGCAAAGAAGTAGTGCAGGGGGGCAGGAGTGGAACGGGTGCGGACACTCCCAGACCTGAGACACCAGGCAGGGGTGGAA
The DNA here is from genome assembly GCF_030028105.1 of Mobula birostris. Lineage (NCBI taxonomy): Eukaryota > Metazoa > Chordata > Chondrichthyes > Myliobatiformes > Myliobatidae > Mobula > Mobula birostris. The sequence goes on from NC_092384.1 coordinate 46,070,420, forward strand.
CGGGTGCAGGCACTCCCAGACCTGAGACACCAGGCAAGGTCATTTAATTCCAAACAATTGGTTTATTGGTCATTACAAAATGTCTCTGTGGTGCTTCCTGCTCCCCGCCATTTCCATTTCCCTTTTCCCAACCATGATTCCCCTTCCCCTGCCGCCTTTCCATTTTCATCCACAATAGAGCTCAGTGGTTGCGAAGATGTCGGGGTTGGTAATTAAGGATGAGGTCATAGGGTACTTGGGGACACATAATAAAATAAGCTGCAGTCAGCATGGTTTCCTCAAGGGAAAATCTTGTCTGACAAATCTGTTGGAATTCTTTGAAGAAATAACAAGCAGGATAGACAAATAAGAATGAGTTGATGTTATGTACTTGGATTTACAGAATGTCCTTGACAAGGTGCCATACTTGAGGCTGCTTAACAGGCTACAAGCACATGGTATTACAAGAAAGATTCTAGCATGGATAAAGCAGTGGCTGATTGACAGGAGGCCAAGAGTAAGAATAAAGCGAACTTTTTCTGGCTGGCTGCCAGTGACTAGTGGTGCTCCACAGGGGTCTGTATTGAGACTGATTCTTTTTTACGTTATATTTTGATTTGGATGATAGAATTGATGGCTTTGTTGCAAAGTTTGCAGACGATATGAAGATAGGTGGAGGGGCAAGTAATTTTGAGGAGCAGAGAGGCTACAGAAGGACTTAGGTTAAGAGAATGGGCAAAGAAGTGGCAGTTGGAATACAGTGTCGTAAAGTGTATGGTCATGCATTTCGGTAGAAAAAATGAAAGGGTTGTCTTTTTTAAGTGGAGAGAAAATGCAAAAAACTGAGGCGCATAAGGAATTGGGACTCCTTGTGTAGGATTCCCAAAAGGTTCATTTGCAGGTTGAGTCTGGTGAGAGAGGTAAATGCAATGTGAACATTCTTTTCAAGAGGACTAGAATATAAAAGCAAGGATATAATGTTGAGACTTTATAAAGGACTGGTGAGGCCCCACTTGGAGTACTGAAAGCTGTTTTGAGCCCCTTATCGTAGAAAGGATGTGCTGAAACTGGAGGGGGTTCCAAGGAGGGTCACGTAAATGATTCCAGGATTGAATGGCTTGTCGTATGAAGAGCTTTTGATGACTCTGGGCCTGGATTCACTGGAATTCAGAAGAATGAGGGGTGACCTAATTAAAATCTATCAAATGGTAAAAGGCCTTGGATGTGGAGGGGATGTTTCCTATGGTGGGAGACTGTAAGACCAGAGGTCACAGCCTCAGAATAGAGGGATGTCTTTTTAAAACCGAGATCAGAAGGAATTTCCTTAGCCAGAGAGTGGCGAATCTGTGGGGCTGAGAGGAAATTTGGATCAGTCATGATGAAATGGCAAAGCAGACTCGATGGGTCAAATGGCTTTTATTCTGCTCCTCTATCTTTTGGTCTTGTATCAGAATCAGATTTATCATCACCCACATGTCATGTTTTCTTTTGCAGCAGTACTGTGCAAATGATAAACTGACTATCTTTCTGGTTTAAAATGGTGCTACTGAAGTTGTGTGACAGGTTACTGGTAGATCAGAAAGCAAGAGATACAACTAAAAACATTACTAATAACACCTTTTCTGAAATAAATTGTGGTCAACTATCACCGCAAGCAATGAAGAAGCAAACGGTGGCGAAGCTGATTCAAAGGATGTGCCGTGCTGGTATATCGCAAGCCTGGAACGCAACAATGTGTTTATGCCAAGGCCTCAGATGGCGTACATATTGCTGTTGCTGTTGAAGTGAACGATTTGGACAGGAGTCGATGCGGTTGAGTTTCAATACCCATTTATCTAACTCGGGTGCAAGGTTGGATCGCTCCAAGAGCCGAGCCAATTTAGTGAGATTGAGAACAGCTTCGGGCTGTGCAGTCCAGTTGTGTCGCTGCACTGGGGCTCGGGTCATAGAGTGAGGCACTACTTGGTGCTTTGACAAAATAAATGGCAGCCCAGATAGACTGGAAAGCCCGAGTGTGGAGTTGAGGGTCGGGCTGATTTTGATCACTGTCCTGTGATGTTCATTCCCCTCTCCTGTGGCTGCCATCTTGCTGCTTTTTTTGCCCCGCTAATATGATGAACTTGAAATCGAGGCTTGGGCCTTCTACTTTGGTTGCTCCAGGGAGCTGATCTAAGGACTCAGTCTTGTTCGGAATGCTATCGTTTGCATGATGCATGTTTCTTTTCCCTATTTCTCTGTGCAATGGTTATGGTCTTTTTTTAATTGGGTTCTTTTGGTTTCTTGCTTTGTGGCTGCCTGTAAGCAAACAATTCTCAAGGTGTATTCTTTATACATTCTTTGATAATAAATGTACTTTGATTTTTTTGATAAAAGGAAAGGTATGATTGTATGGGGACCTCAAAAACGATCATTGCAAGGAAGTAGAGGGTATACTTTTGAGCTGCAGAAAAGGAGGAAATCATGGAGGGGTTGTCTGCGGAGTCTCTGTGGGTGGAAGTTAGGAATAGAAAGGGGTCAATAACTGCTGGGTGTTTTTTATTGACTACCCAATAGTAGCAGGGACATTGAGGAGCAGATAGGAAGACAGATTCTGGAATGGAGTAATAATAACAGGGTTGTTGTGGTGGGAGATTTTAATTTCCCAAGTATTGATTGGCATCTCCCTAGAGTGAGGGGTTTAGATGGGGTGGAGTTTGTTAGGTGTGTTCAGGAAGGTTTCTTGACACAATATATAGATAAGCCTACAAGAGGAGAGGCTGTACTTGATTTGGTATTGGGAAATGAACCTGGTCTGGTGTCAGGTCTCTCAGTGGGAGAGCATTTTGGAGATAGTGATCACAATTCTATCTCCTTTACCTTAGCATTGGAGAGGGATAGGAACAGACAAGTTAGGGAAACTTTTAACTGGAGTAAGGGGAAATGTGAGGCTATCAGGCAAGAACTTGGAAGCATAAATTAGAAACAGACGTTCTCAGGGAAACGTATGGAAGAAATGTGGCAAATGTTCAGGGGATATTTGCGTGGGATTCTGAGTGAGTACGTTCCAATGAGACATGGAAAGGATGGTAGGGTACAAGATCCATAGTGTACAAAGGCTGTTGTAAATCTAGTCAAGAAGAAAGGAAGAGCTTACAAAAGGTTCAAAAAAACTAGATAATGATAGGAATCTAGAAGATTATAAGGTTAGCAGGAAGGAGCTTAAGAATTAAATTAGAACCAGAAGGGGCCATGAGAAGGCCTTGGTGACAGGATTAAGGAAAACCCAAGGCATTCTACAAGTATGTGAAGAGCAAGAGGATAAGACGTGAGAGCATAGGACAAATCAAGTGTGACAGTGGGAAAGTGTGTATGGAACCGGAGGAAATAGCGGAGGTACTTAATGAATACTTTGCTTCAGTACTCTCTACAGAAAGGGATCTTGGAGATTGTAGGGATGACTTGCAGTAGACTGAAAAGCTTGAGCATGTAGATATTAAGGAAGAGGATGTGCTGGAGCTTTTGGAAAGCATCAAGTCGGATAAGTCACCGGGACTGGAGGAGATGTACCCCAGGCTACTGTGGGAAGCAACGGAGGAAATTGCTGAGTCTCTGGCAATGATCTTTGCATCATCAATGAGGATAGGAGAGGTTCCGGAGGATTGGAGGGTTGCAGATGTTGTTCCCTTATTCAAGAAAGGGAGTAGGGGTAGCCCAGGAAATTATAGGCCAGTGAGTCTTACTTCAGTGGTTGGGAAGTTGATGGAGAAGATCCTGAGAGGCATAATATGATTAGGAGTAGTCAGCATGGCTTTGTCAAAGGCAGGTCGTATCTTACGAGCCTGATTGAATTTTTTGAGGATGTGACTCAACACATTGATGAAGGAAGAGCAGTAGATGTAGTGTGTATGGATTTTAGCAAGGCATTTGTTAAGGTACCCCATGCAAGACTTATTGGGAGGCATGGGATCCAAAGGGACATTGCTTTGTGGATCCAGAACTGGCTTGCCCACAGAAGGCAAAGAGTAGTTGTAGACGGGTCATATTCTTCATGGAGGCCGGTGACCAGTGGTGTGCCTCAGGGATCTGTTCTGGGACCCCTACTCTTTGTGATTTTTATAAATGACCTGGATGAGGAAGCGGAGGGATGGGTTAGTAAATTTGCTGATGACACAAAGGTTGGGGGTGTTGTGGATAGTGTGGAGGGCTGTCAGAGGTTACAACGGGACATTGATAGGATGCAAAACTTTGCTGAGAAGTGGCATATGGGGTTCCACCCAGATAAGTGTGAGGTGGTTCATTTTGGTAGGTCAAATATGATGGCAGAATATAGTATTAATGGTCAGACTCTTGGCAGTGTGGAGAATCAAAGGGATCTTGGGGTCCAAGTCCATAGGACACTGTAAGCTGTTGCGCAGGTTGACTCTGTGATTAAGAAGGCATATGGTGCATTGGCCTTCATCAGTCATGGGATTGAGTTTAAGAACTGAGAGGTAATGTTGCAGCTATATAGGACCCTGGTCAGACCCCACTTGAATACTGTGCTCAATTCTGGCCGCCTCACTACAGGAAGGAAGTGGAAACCATAGAAAGTGTGCAGAGGAGATTTACAAGGATGTTGCCTGGATTCGGGAGCATGCCTTATGAGAATAGGTTGAGTGAACTCGGCCTTTTCTCCTTGGAGTGACAGAGGATGAGAGGTGACCTGCTAGATGTATATAAGAGAATGAGAGGTATTGATCGTGTGGATAGTCAGAGGCTTTTCCCCAGGGCTGAAATGACTTGCACGAGAGGGCATAGTTTAAGGTGCTTGGAAGTAGGTACAGAGGAGATGTCAGGGGTAAGTTTTTTACGCAGAGTATGGTGAGTGTGTGGAATGGTCTGCTGGCGGCGGCGGTGAAGGCGGAAACGGTAGGGTCTTTCAAGAGACTTCTGGATGGCTACATGGAGCTTAGAAAAATAGAGGGCTATGGGTAAAACATAGGTAGTTCTAAGATAGGAACATGTTCGGCACAGCTTTGTGAGCCAAAGGGCCTGTATTGTGCTGTAGGTTTTCTATGTTTCTGTGTCAGGAAGTGAATGACTTGCTGCAGAGTATTCAGTTTCTGACTTGTTCTTATAAGCATGCCCTGTTGAGTTTCCATTCATTGCTGAGCCTGAGGACATTAATGTTAAGAAATGGCAATAGTAATGCCATAAAATGTCATGGGCAATGAATATTGAATAATACTTTCATTACAGAATATTACTTGCCACTTATTCCATCTGCTGTCACCAAATGTATTGCCCTCACTGTTATGCTGTAATATCAACTAGACAGTCAGCCAAACCCCATTCAAAAATGACACGTCAGGATATAGCCTCCTAGCTGCTTGATTTTATTGTAACTCAATAGCAGACACAGTAAATGAGGAGTGAAACTGAAAAAAACCCAACAAATTAAAGTTAAGTTACCACATTCTTGCATTCACACAAGAAAACATACACAGATAATTAAGAACTTAGTTAAATTTCCTGCAGGTAAATATTATAAGATACCGACAAGTGAATACTACAGGTAAATGGTATGTGTAAACCATTAACATCTAGGTTAGTGTCTAATAAACTCAAAAATAAGATTCTACTTCAGCAAAATTTTATTGATACTTTTAAGTTGACTTCTAAGCAATGTTTCTAGGAAAATAACAGGGGATGACTTTAGATAGAAGCTACTTTCGCTCCTAACATAATTCTCTGGCCTTCTGCCAGCCAATGTGCTTTCCTACTTGCCTAATACAGATCTGAAACTGCTCATTTCAAAATAAAAGCTCAAAGTGTTTAATTACATAGTAAATAAAAACCAATTTCCTGAACATTCCCTGCCTGACCTTTTGTGAGGTAAGCACTAAATACTTTGTTATGATGCATAACATCAATCTTCTTTGGTGAGGGCCAAAACAATTTCTGAGGCAGGTTTGTCCTTCAGTGAAATCAACAAGGCTGCCTAAGCACAAATTGTATCACAGTACTTTTCTGTTATATTTTCAGACAAGTATGATTAAGCAAGGTTAACAGCCCCCGTTATTACTGGGCATTTTGCAACATTTTGAGTTAGAGATAAAAAACTAGCTGGGAGGCATTAAACAAAATGTACAAATATGAGAACAGAATGTATTTGAAAATGCTGCTTTTCTCCCTCATCTCAGAGTAGCCCAAGGGTAATTTCCCATTGAACTGCATTTTATACATATAAGGGTTCCCAAGGTTATAAATGACTTGACATATGGAAATCTGACGATGAAATTCTCCATCCATTTTCAAAGTTACAGTATAACTACAATGCCAAGCACCAAATGCTAGTTGTACAACCTTATAGAGAAATGGTGCTGTATAGGTTCTAGGAATGTACAGCTGTTTTAAATCTTGCAGTGAGTCCCTCCAGCTTTCCCACTTGTGGAGTTTCTCCTCTGGGGTGGGGGGGGGGGTGGGTTGGTGGTTGGGATGTGTCCCTAGTCACACATGTCTGTAGGAAGTTCCCTGAGAAGAGCTCTGCCCTAGATAGTGCGTAGAGCCATCAAACCCAGGGGATCAAACACACTGTTCACTGTGGACAACACTCTGTGCTGAGTGAATGGCTTATTGCTGATTGATACTGCAAAGGTGAAGGTGTCGGTCATTATCTTCCACAGGAGTCCCAAACTGCATTGCCTAGGTTTGACTTCTTCACTGAGGTCCATGTCCTTAACAACCGCTGCACGACCTCCAGGTGGGAACGTGTTCGTAACAGCCTCACTGTTTGAAGCAAACTTATGCAGCTGCAGGTTTGACTCTCCAACAAATGCTTTGGTCCTCTGTAGGAGGTTGATAGCTTCAGTATTGGTAGGTACAGACACAAGCCAGTCGTCAACATAGAAGTGACATTCCACGAACTGATCGGTGTCAGCTCCATGTTCACCAGTGCCCTCTCGGATGGCTCTTCTAAGCCCATTGGCTTTAGATAGATGTTTTTTTCTCCTAACATAGACTCCTGGGCCTTCAGTCACCCAGTGCTTCCTACTTATTAATTCCTGACTGCACAGGAAGTGACCTAATACAGATCTGAAACAGCTCATTTCAAAATAAAAGTTGAGTGTGCTTAATCACATAGTAAAAGCAAACAAATTGCCTGAAAGCCGGAACACAAAATATCCCAACTTTTCATTAATTGATGGATGGGACATGATTCATGAATCGTTTGAAGATAGTTGCGTCAACAACCCTGTGCTGGGAAAGGAATGATTGACTTTCAACCACAGCCATCTGCCTTGTGTGAGATAAAACTCCATCCATTAGAATATTTACTTGTAATACTAATTGGCCTCAGTTTTACCAGGCCACATTCAACCATCAAGTGAGAGATGGGATTAAAGAATTCTGGTTGGAAAATAGAATATAGTCAGACTTTGTCTATGTTACAAGAAAATATGAGGAGAGTCATCATTGCATCATAATGCCTTCAAATGTTTCCTAAAATGTGTGATATTCTCATCGCCACACTTTAGGAAACACATCAGGGCTCTTCAGAATGGAATTACTTGAATGAATCCAGTGATGAGAAATTTCAGATGCCAAGATTGACTTTGAATCTGGGAATGTTATCCATGGAGCAGAGAAGATTAAGAGCAGATTTAATAAATAATCATTTTGGGCTTTAACTACAGCGAGTAATGAGCTTTACAATCTCCTCTTGTGCTTTATCAATAATGGATCAACCATACTTTTCCAGTTCGTTTACAACAACCTTTATAAAGCTAAAGGTTGCTGTGAAAATGTTTACAGCATGCATTTTCGTTCTATCAGCAGAAGTGCATTACTTTTTTTTGGTATCACTTGTCCAAAATTCTGGCAGGGGAATTTATCCAGGTTTTATCTGGCAAAACATGATTATTAATGGAAGTGAGATTAATTTTGTTTTTGTGTGGTGTGGTATTAATTATTAGTAACACTTTAATTAGACTTAAAAGATTATTCTCATTGATAATGCATAGCTTCATTGTTTGAATATAAACATGGGAATTCTGAAATATTGTTCTCAAGATGCATAATAGAAAAAATATACTAATTTATTTTCAATCATAGATGTCTACTATCTTACAAAATTTCAAGGAGGCCACTAAGATTCCAGAAAGATGGTCAACTCCACAACAGCTCATTGCTGTTGGAAAGCATTGGACAAAAGAAATGGAAATTTTGATAAAAGAAAATCGAAGTGATCCTTATGTTGTTATAACAGTCATGGAAGAAGCTGCACTTTATGGAAAAGTGCATCAGGTGTGTACAAGAGAAGCATGAATATTTTCAGAAGCTTTGCTGTGCTCACCTCATTGTAGTTAAATGCTTTTGTTTGGAAAATTAGATCTTGGGTACTGTAATTTATGTACTATGCCTAAGTGCTTTAAACCAGCTTGATAAAGGATGGAAATTGCAAAGGAAAGAGAAAGTAGGAAGGTGATGTTAGAGAAGTTGTAAGTGAACTAGGTAAGAAAAACTAGGTCAAGCAGCAAACAGGAGTTAAACTACAGAAAATTGACAATGATAAAATGAAAAGCTCTATATCTGAATGCTTGTTATGTTGCAACAAGGGAAATTAATTATTGGCAGAAATATAAGTAAATTGGTATTATTGAAATTGGCAGCAAGGTGAGCAAAGTTGGATAAATAAATAAATGTACCAGGATATTCAACTTATTTATTTATTTATTTATTATGTGCAATCGTGAACAATAGCCAAATCAAAAATGCTGATCAAATCAACTAGATCCCAAAGAGAACTCTGACAGGCCAATCAGATGGTTCGCTGCTGTTCAGCGATACAACACAAAAAAATCATATGTACAATTAAGAAACATTAAAAAATAGTAGAAACACTGGAGTCATGATGATCATGATGAAGTCTGCTGGAGAGAGACATTTATATGCATGCTGTCCTCCATAATTCAAAGAGATTGAAGGATAAGATTGCAGGGTGACAAAACATGGCAGGAGCACTTGGAACTAAAAACTAATCCCTACCAGGAGAAAACAGCACTTGTTCTTTCCGCACTGTTCTCCAGCAGTTTAAGGACCAAGTCTGGCCGGAACGTAACCCACAAGTGCTCTTGAAAGTCAGGTATTAACCCTACCTACCAACAACCAAGCATTGCCATCCTGGTCCCTTTCATGATAGCTTATGAAGAAGCATGTGACTTCCGTCCCAGAGATGATAGGTACAAGGACTGGCAGTAAGGAAAAGGGGATGATGTAGAATTATTAATAAGGAATACAGAACATGCTTTAAAATTAGAATCAATTTGGATCGATCTAAGAAACAGCAAAGGGTTGAAAGCTTTGGCCCTTTATTTATAGGTTGCAATTACTGGCTGTAATGTTAGAAGTGGCATGAATCTGAAAATCAGAGGCTTATATAACAGCAGGATTTTATTAAAAAAAAATTTGAAAATTTGCTTACTCCTTATATGTTGGAAATGTTTAAAGATTCTTTTTTGTTAGGAGAGTTACCTTCTACATTTTATGAAGCTTCTATTTCTTTAATTCTTAAGAAAAATAAAGACCCTACGGATTGTGCTTCATATAGACCTATCTCATTATTAAATGTAGATGCCAAAATCCTTTCAAAAATAATGGCTAATTGGTTGGAGAATTTACTAGCTAAAATTATTTCTCAAGACCAAACAGGTTTTATAAAAGGCTGTTATTCTTTTTCTAACACTCGGAGACTGTTATATGTTATATACTTATCCCCCTTGAAAACTCCCCAATGTATTGTTTCTCTTGATGCTGAAAAGACATTTGATAGAGTTGAATGGAAATATTTATTTAACGTTTTAGAGAAATTTGGCTTTGGTACTAATTTTAATAAGTGGATTAGAATGATATATAAAAGCCCTATTGCCACTGTGATTACTAATAACTGTAGATCCCCCTTTTTTTGACTTATGTGGGGTACGAGACAAGGATGTCTGCTAAGTCCTTTGTTATTTAATTTGGTGCTGGAACCTTTGGCTATTGCACTTCGTGAAGCTAAGGATATTCAAGGAATTTCCATAAATGGGATTATACAAAAGATTTCTCTTTATGCTGATGATCTCTTACTTTATATTTTGAATCCTGAAGAATCTATTCCTAGTTTATTGAAATTATTAAATGAATTTGGAAAGTTTTCAGGATATAAATTAAACCTGCATAAAAGTGAATTATTTCCTTTAAATGATTCTGCTTTTATATATGATGATATTCCTTTTAAAGTTACGGATTCTTTTAAATATTTAGGTGTTATCATCACTAAAAATTATGGAGACCTTTATAGAGCTAATTCAGTTCCCTTAGTGGATTTTATGAAGCAATTATTCTCTAGGTGGAATCCTCTTACACTTTCGTTAGTTGGTCAAATTCATGCAGTTAAAATGATGATCTTACCAAAATTTTTATATGTATTTCAAAAATTCCTATTTTTTTAAACTAAGAATTTTTTTGTTCAGGTTGACTATTATTTCATCTTTTGTTTGGAATAATAAAAGACCAAGAATTGGAAAATGTCATTTACCAAAATTAAAAAAGAATGGAGGTCTTTTTTTGCCTAATTTAAGAATGTATTATTGGGCGGTTAATATACATTATGCGTGTTCTTGGTTATATTGGACCGATAAAAATGAACATCCTTCATGGGTTGACTTGGAATTGAAAGCTGTGAAACAATTTTACTTAAGTTCGTTATTAGGAGCTTCTTTACCTGTACAACTAGCCAAAATTTCTATTTTAAATATTAATCCTGTGATTAAACAGTCATTACGAATTTGGTACCAGTTTCGTAAATTTTTTAATCTTAAAAAATTTAACCTTAGTTTAATTTATCGAAACTATTTAAACTTTCACTTAGTGATCCTACGATTTCTCTTTGGAGGAATAAAGGAACTTATTCCTTTATGGATTTGTTTCAAGAAGGCCGGTTGATGTCCTTTGAGAAATTAGTAACTAAATACTCTCTTTCATACTCACACTTTTTGCAATATCTTCAGGTCAGACATTTTTTACAAGAATATTTGGGTAATTTTCCATATATACAAGATTCTGACCTGTTGGACACTATTTTAAAAATTAACCCTTTAGTGAAAGGTTTTATTGTGAAAATTTATATTTTACTACTACAGCAGGATAATTATCCTTAAGATTAAGGAAGATTGGGAAAGAGAGCTTAACATGACCTTGATAACAGAGGATTGGTTGTGAATTTTGAAGTTGGTTAACTCTTCTTCGATTTGCGCCAGTCATTCTCTGATTCAATTTAAAATTGAACATCGTTATTATTTGACAAAGGAGAGACTGTCTAAAATATTTCCTAATGTTAATAGTCAGTGTGATAGATGTAAAACTGAGATAGCTACATTGACACATATGTTTTGGCTGTGTTCTGTACTGAAACAGTTTTGGAAATCTTTTTTATAATTTCTAAAGCTTTAAAAATTAATTTACAACCTAATAAATTGACAGTTTTGTTTGGTATAATTCCTCAGTATATTCATGGTATTTCTATATCAGACCAATATGTAATTGCATTTGTTACATTATTGGCTAGAAGGGCTATTTTGTTGAAATGGAAAGATGCCTCTGCTCCCACTTTGATACAATGGTTCTCTCAGGTGATGCTATGTCTTAGTTTGGGAAAAATCAGAAGTTGAACTTTTGATCCTCGATTTGACCTTGAGAAAAGGTGGGGCTCTTTTGCCTACTACTATCATTTGATTTGAGTAAATTAAGATGGTTCCCTTCTGATTCTTGGGTAAATGGATTTGGTTGGCAGATTGATGTCTTTTTTTATATATAGAAGCTTGTATGGCGTATAGCTCCGGGTTTGTGCTACTTTTTCTTTTCTCATTTTTTTTTTTGTTTGTTAGCTGGGTTTTTTCTTTGTTTTAGTTAGTAGGGGTCCTTTTTTCCTCCTTTTTTCAAAAAACTTTAACATTTTAAAAAAATTATTATTATTGATATGCTGTTTAGCTTGGATAATAGTTTGACTTATATATATTGATTTATTGACTTGATTATTTTAATGTATTTTTTGTCAATTTTCAATAATAATAAAAAGATTTAAAAATGAAATGAAAAGCAAAGATACTTAATTATTGGAGACTTTATTAAAACAAATTTATTATCTATAGGATAATGTGGAAGATCAAGTCATAGAATGTGTTCTAGGCACCCTTCTTGATCAATATTTTGATGAACTGAAGGGGAGAAATAGTATTTTGAATCTTGTTTCATGCAGTGAAAAGAGGTTGGTTGATAGTCTTGCTTTCAAGTGGCCTAAAATATGTCTAAATTTTACAGTCAGTTTGGAAGTGAGGAAGTTGAATGCAAAACCAGGCTACTAAATCTAAACAAAGTTAACTATGGAAGTATGAAAGGAGAGTTGGTTATGGTTAATTAGGAGAACACATTGAACAACATGATAGTGGGCTGATAATATTGAGCACTTAAATAATGTGCATTTTGCAAAAATAAAAATTCTTATAGGCAGAAATGCCCAAAAGGAGAAATGATTTATCTGTGACAATTAGAAGTAGTATTAAATTTTAAAAAAGGTTTATAACTTAGTCAGAAATGTGATAGAATTTTAAAATTCATTACTGGAGGACTAGAAGCTTGATAAAAGGAGAGAGAGAATTTGAGTGTGAACTTGTGAGAAATGTTGTTAGTGGCTGAATGGCATCATGGACAGTACAATTGCACTGCAATGAGAGCTGCTGTTTCACAGCTCCAGCCTGGTGCTGCCTATGTGGAATTTGCATTTTCCATGGTAATGTGGGTTTCCTCAGAGTCACACCTGTTAGAAACATGCCCAATGAGTTCATGCCACCTATCAAAAACCCTTTAACTCTACTTCTACACTTTTTTTTTGTTTCTCCGCTTGTTCTCCTTAACTTCCCCCAGATACTTACTATTCACACTCTAGGGGTAACTTACAGTGACCATTTTACCTAACAATTTACATGTCTTTGGGAATGTGATGAAAACAGATATCCTGGAAAAATGTATCAGATCACAGGGAGCCGTGCAAGCTGAAAACACAACACCAGAACTGAGGGTTGAACTGGAAAATCAGGATTGTGTCTGCAGATTCAACCTTGACCTTGTTTTTGCAAAGTCAATTTTTCCTCACACTTCACTGTCTTTTTTTATAATTTACATTATAATTTATATTCTGTGTGCTGTCTGTATCTACAGTATGTCTGTGACACTGCTGCAATCAAGTTATTTATGTTCCCATACCTCATTGCACATGAAAATAAACTCAATTTGACCTGACTTTATAATTCTCAATCTTGTTTCTAAGTGTTTTATGGTCTTGCCTCCTTTTCATTGTAATTACCTGCAGCTCTGTTAGCTTCCAGGATAACTGTGCTCCTCTAATTCTGTCCTAATGAGCATTTTGATTTTTTAAAATTAAATGTCTGTGTACCTGGTAATGCCAGAATTTGTTGCTCATCCCTTCTTTCTGTAAGTTTTTTCTCTTTCTGTGAAGTTAGTCATCAATATTTTGTTTGACTGTACTTCTACAAAGCCCCTTAAATTTAAAAAAATTAAATATTAAGGCTGTTTTGTGAGTGGAAGTAATTGTGCCCTGTAATACTTGCACTTCATAGGTTCCGGAGAATATTTGAGAAGTTACTTTTATGTTCTGTTTAGTAATTTTAAAGAATATTTTTATGAATCCTATTTGCTTTAAATGTATGTCAATGATATTTCTTTAAAAGATAGTGCAGCTTTGTCTGGATGATGAGAAAACGTCATTGTTGTTGACCATGTTGGACTTCACCTCTGAGATTTTACAAAAGACTTTGATTTTTGCTAATTGTGCCGAGGAAGTTAATCATGTGTTTAAAGTAAGTAACTGTGATTTTAATACACTCGAACAGTCCCTGAGAATACAATGATCTAAGTTATATGTAATTGACAAAAATAACACACACCCTCTCTCTGTGAAGACTGATAACTACTTTGCAAATATTGTTTTACTGCTTACTTACTAAGTTGGAGAAAAAAATCCTTATGCTCCTGAAATTTTAAAGGGAATTTAGCAAAACAACATATCAAGAGGTTGAGGGTAGATTTAAAGGGGATTTGAGAGAGAATATTTTTCAAAGTGTTTGGAATCTCAAAGGTGTTGCCTGATGAGATAGTGGAGGCACACACTCTTATAACACTTATGAAACATCTAGACAAACTCACGAATTACCAAGGCCTGAAAGGCTGCACATCAAACGTGTATAAATAAATCTGCCAGTTGGTATGGACATGGTAGCATGACGGACATGTTCCTGTGCTGTATGACTAATATTTAAAGGGATATATAAAGTTAAGTCAGCAACAAATAGAAAAGATTAATGCTACAGTCATCTTTTCTGAATGATGCTGAGAGGTACATCCTAGGATTTGCTGGGACACATCATTAATGATGTAACCTGGGGTCATCGGGTGTTTCAGGTCTTTCAACATCAGAATCCTTTGCCCAGGCGACCCAGCTAGGGTTGATCAGGCCATGGCTTTTGTCCCAGCAGTGTTTTGGTCCACGGGTTATACCTGTTGATCCATGACCATCTGGAGACATGCTCAGTAGACTCTGTGATGGATCTGCTAGTTCTTCTCCTTGCAATGCCTGTAATTCCAAAGAGAGAGTAGGTTTTGCAGTGTAAGCAGCCAGCAAAACCTGATGATCAAGAAAGTTATAAGAGGTCAAGGTACAATCTCCGGAAAGCCATCTCACGGACGAAGTGGCAATTCTGGACTAAACTTGAATCAGTGAAGGATGCTCGACAGTTGTGGCAGAGCTTGAATGCTTTCAGTTCTTAAAGTCAAGTTAATTGACATTGTTACCAGATGAGCTCAATGCCTTCCATGCTTGCTTTGACCGCCAAAACATAGAGGAGCCATCACAAAGTCCCCAGCCCCTGACGATCCTGTGACCGCAGTCCCTGAGGCCGAAGTGCAAACAGCCTTCAAGAGGGTGAACCCATGAAAGACATTCTGCCCAGACGGCTACCTGGTCAAGCAATAAGCACTTGTGCCGAACAACTGGCTGGAGTGTGCACTGAGATCTTTAACCTCTCGTGTCGGCGGTCTGAAGTACCCATCTGCTTCAAGCAGGCTTTAATTATGTTCAAGAAGAACGTGGTAACCTGCCTCAATGACTATCAACCAGTAGCACTTATATCCACAGTGATGAAGTGTTTTGAGAGGTTGGTGATAAAACATATCTTCTCCTGCCTGAGAAGCGACTTGGATCCACTCTAATTTGTCTACTGGAGCAACAGGTCCACAGCTGATCTTATCTCATTGGCTCTTCACTCAACCCTGGAACATCTGGACCGCAAAGATGGATACAGCAGAGTGCTCTTTATCAACTACAGCTCGGCATTCAGTACCACCTTCACCTCAAAACCAATCAATAAACTCGAAGACCTTTGCCTTAATACCTCCTTATTCAATTGGATGTTTGATTTCCTCACTTGCAGATCCCAGTCAATTCGTATTGGCAACAACATCTTCTGCAAAATCCCCATCAGCAGAAGCACCCTGCTTTACTTGCTTTACACTTATGGCTGTGTAGCTAAGCACAGCTCCAATGCCATATTTAAGTTTGCAGTTGATACCGCTATTGTAAACTGAATCAAAAGTTGTCACTAATCAGCATACAGGAGGGAGATTATAAGTCTGGCTGAGAGATGCCATAACTTCTTACTAAATGTCAGCAAGACCAAAGAGCTGATTATTGACTTCAGGAGGAGGAAACCAGAGTCAGTCCTCATTGGAGGATTGGGTAGAGAGGGTCAGCAACTTTAAATTCCTCAGGTTTATTATTTTGGAGCACTTGTCCTGGGCCCGGCACGTAAGTGCAATTACAGAGAAAGCACGGCAGCCCCTGTCCCCCCAACTTCCTTAGGAGTTTGTGAAGATTTGGTATGACATCTAAAACACTGATGAACTTCTATAGAGTATGTTGTAGTGGAGGGTATAGTACCTGGCTGCATCACAGCCTGATATGGAAACACCAATGCTCTTCAATGTAAAATCCCACAAAAAATAGTGGATACAGCCCAGTCCATCACAGGTAAAGCCTTCCCCACCAATGAGCACATCTACATGAAACATTGTCACAGAAAAGCAGAATCCATCGTGAAGGACCCACACCACCTAGTTCATGCTCTCTTCTTGCTGCTGCCATCGGGAAGAAAGTACAGGAGCTTCAGGACTTGCACAACCAGGTTCAGAAACATTTATTACCCCTCAAACATCAGGCTTTTGAACCAAAGGGGATAACTTCACTCAACTTCACTTGCTCAATCATTGAAGTGTTCTCACAACATATAGACTCACTTTCAAGGACTCTTCACCTCATATTCTTGATATACAGAGGCATGCAAAAGTTTGGGCACCCCGGTCAAAACTTCTGTTACTGTGAACAGCTAAGTGAGTAACAGATGAACTGATTTCCAAAAGGCATAAAGTTAAAGATGACACATTTTTTTTAATATTTTAAGCAAGATTACTTTTTTATTTCCATCTTTTACAGTTTCAAAATAACAAAAAAGGAAAAGAGCCCGAAGCAAAAGTTTGGGCACCCTGCATGGCAATATTTAGTAACACCCCCTTTGGCAAGTATCACAACTTGTAAACACTTTTTGTAGCCAGCTCAGAGTCTTTCAATTCTTGTTTGGGAGATTTTCACCTATTCTTCCTTGCAAAAGGCTTCTAGTTCTGTGAGATCCTTGGGCTATCTTGCATGCACTGATCTTTTGAGGTCTATCCGCAGATTCTAGTTGATGTTTAGGTCAGGGGACTGTGAGGGCCATGGCAAAACCTTCAGCTTGCACCTCTTGAGGTAGTCCATTATGGATTTTGAGGTGTGTTTAGGTTCATTATCATAAATGTCATAAAGTTAAAGATGAAACATTCTTTTCAACATTTTAAGCAAGATTAGTGTATATTTTCGTTTTATACAATTTTAGAGTGGAAAAAAAAAAGGAAAGGAGTACCATGCAAAGGTTTGGGCACCCCAAGAGATTTGAGCTCTCAGATAACTTTTACCAAGGTCTCAGACCTTAAATAGCTTGTTAGGGCTATGGCTTGTTCACAGTCATCGTTAGGAAAGGCCAGGTGATGCAAATTTCAAAGCTTTGTAAATACCCTGACTCCTCAAACCTTGTCCCAACAATCAGCAGCCATGGACTCCACTAAGCAGCTGCCTAGCACTCTGAAAATTAAAATAAATGATGCCCATAAAGCAGGAGAAGGATATAAGAAGATAGCAAAGTGTTTTCAGGTAGCCATTTCCTCAGTTTGTAATGTAATTAAGAAATGGCAGTTAACAGGAACGGTGGAGGTCAAGTTGAAGTCTGGAAAACAAAGAAAACTTCCAGAGAGAACTGGTCGTAGGATTGCGAGAAAGGCAAATCAAAACCCGTGTTTGACTGCAAAAGACCTTCAGTAAGATTTAGCAGACCCTGGAGCGGTGGTGCACTGTTCTACTGTGCAGCAACACCTGCACAAGTATGACCTTCGTGGAAGAGTCATCAGAAGAAAACCTTTCTTGCGACCTCACCACAAAATTCAGCGTCAGAAGTTTGCAAAGGAACATCTAAACAAGCCTCACACATAAAAATTGCTGGTGAACGCAGCAGACCAGGCAGCATCTATAGGAAGAGGTACAGTCGACGTTTCGGGCTGAGACGTCGACTGTACCTCTTCCTATAGATGCTGCCTGGTCTGCTGCATTCACCAGCAATTGTTATGTGTGTTGCTTGAAGTTCCAACATCTGCAGATTTCCTCGTGTTTGCATATCTAAACAAGCCTGATGCATTTTGGGAACAATTCCTGTGGACTGATGAAGTTAAAATAGAACTTTTTGGTCACAATGAGCAAAGGCATGTTTGGAGAAAAAAAGGTGCAGAATTTCATAAAAAGAACACCTCTCCAACTGTTAAGCACGGGGGTGGATCAATCATGCTTTGGGCTTGTGTTGTATCTAGTGGCACGAGGAACATTTCACTGGTAGAGGGAAGAATGAATTCAATTAAATACCAGCAGATTCTGGAAGCAAACATTACACCGTCTGGGAAAAAAAAAGCAAGCTGAAGATGAAAAGAGGATGGCTTCTACAACAGGATAATGATCGTAAACACACCTCAAAATCCACAATGGACTATCACAAGAGGTGCAAGCTGAAGGTTTTGCCATGGCCCTCACAGTCCCTCCACCTAAACATCGAAAATCTGTGGATAGACCTCAAAAGATCAGTGCATGCAAGAAGGCCCAAGAATCTCACAGAACTAGAAGCCTTTTGCAAGGAAGAATAGGCAAAAATCTTTTTCTGTTATTTTGAAACTGTAGATGGAAAAAAAAGTAATCTTGCTTAAAATGTTAAAGAAGTGTGTCATCTTTAACTTTATGCCTTTTGGAAATCAGGTCATCTTTTACTCACTTAGCTATTCACAGTAATAGAAATTTTGACCGGGGTGCCCAAACTTTTGCATGCAACTGTATGCCAAGCCATTTAATGATGGAATTATTTTCATGAACCTCCTTGGAACCCTCTCCTGTTTCAGCACATCTTTTCTAAGATAAGGGCCCAAACCTGCTAATACTCCAAGTGAGACCTCACCAGTGCTTTATAAGGTCTCAACATTACATCCTTGCTCTTATATCCTGGTCCTCTTGAAAAGAATGGTAACATTGCATTTGCCTTCCTCACCACAGACTCAACCTGCAAACTCACTTTTTGGAAATCCTGCACAAGGACTCCCAAGAACCTTTGCACCTCAGTTTTTTTCATTTCCACTCCATTAAGAAAAGAGTCAACCCTTTTATTTCTTCTACCAAAGTGCATGACCATACATTTGCCGACACTATTCCGCTTGCCATGTTTTTACCCATTCTCCTAATCTGTCTAGGTCCTTTTGTCGCCTCTCGACTTCCTCAGAGCTACCTACCCCTCCACCTATCTTCATATCGTCTGCAAATTTTGCAACAAAGCCATCAATTCCATCATCCAAATCATTGACATTTAACGGAAGAAAAATCAGTCCCAATACAGATCCCTGTGAAACACCACTAGTCTTTGGCAGCCAGCCAGAAAAGGTTCCCTTTATTCCCACTCTTTGCCTTCTGCTAATCAGCCACCACATTATCCATGGTAGAATCTTTCTTGTAATACCATGGGCTTGTAGCTTGTTAAGCAGCCTCATGTGACACCTTGTCAAAAGATTAATGAAAATCCAAGTATACAACATCAACTGATTCTCCTTTGTCTGCCGTGCTTGTTATTTCTTCAAAGAATTCCAACAGATTCGTCAGATAAGATTTTACCTTGAGGAAACCATGCTGACGACAGCCTGTTTTATCATATGCCTCCAACTACCCTGAGACCTCGTCCTAATTATCGACTCCAACATCTTCCCAACCACTGAGGTCAGACTAACTGACCTATAGTTTTCTTTCTTCTGTGTCTCTCCCTTCTTGAAGAGTAGAATAACATTTGCAATTTTCCAGCCTTTCAGGACAATTCAAGAATCTAATGAATCTTAAAAAAATCATTATTAATGCCTCCACAATCTCTTTAGCCACTTCTTTCAGAAATCTGGGGTGTACACCATCTGGTCCAGATGACTTAATCTACCTTCAGACCTTTCAATTTCCCAAGAACCTTCTCTTTATTTATTGAAGATGGAAAGTGACAAAAGGACATAATTAGAGGAAACCAGTCAGGTGGTATGAGCATAAACTAATTAGGTAATGGTGCCTTTTCCTTTTGCGCATTCATTGCAATGTGGGTTTATTTCATTTTCTTTCAATTACCATTGAAGTTCATTTTTTTTGTCAAATGTTGGCTTTGATTTTTTTCAAAAATATTGTATTGAATTTCAGAATATCTTGGGACATATTTTTACTGATAAATACGCAAAGTAAATGATTTCATTTAGCCTGCTAGCTGAATTGCCATGTTTAGGATATTTGCATGTGAGTGAATTTCTGGGCCGCTGCATGTGTTAAATAAATTTGAACTGAAAATATATTCTTTACTTGAGTTCACAACTTTCTTTTAGGCTTTGGACAGCAATTCAAATTTTTGCATAAAAGTCCATGAAGGAATGAATTTGCACTTAAGTGAAGTATTAGAACAGTGGAATAATAAATTCAGTCCTGGCACACATGTCATATTAGGTATGTAAATTTATTCTATCTGTGCTAATTTCCAGAAAACATGACCATAAATAAGAATGATTGGCTCTAATTGGTCTTTGTTATGTCCAATAAGTTTAAAAATATTAATATTTTCACTCGAACAGAAATAAGTTTGAAGTAACACTTTTATTTCAGCATTCCATCAAGTTTTCCATTGAAATGCAATGAAATTTGAACATTTAAAAGATGATACTTATTATCTTGGAAGTGTATTGTATATAATGATTAAATTAGAATTTTTGTTATCTTTGCTATGCCAGGATATTAACCATCCCCAAGATTCACAGATTATATTCCATAGGATCCATAGAACAGTCAGCACAGGAACAAGACATTTGGCCCACAATATTGTGCTAAACTAGCTAAAATTCAAGTCAAAAACACCCATACACTAATCCCTTCTACTCAGACCATGTCCATATCCCTCCATCTTCCTCACATGCATATGCCTCTCCAAACATCTCTTTAAAAACCTCCAATGTACTTGCCTCTGCCACCATACCAGGCAGTGCATTCTAGGCACTCCACTCTCTGACTAAAAAAAAACTTGCCCCTCACATCCCTTTTGAACTTGCCCCCTCTCATGTTCAATGCATGCCCTCTGGTATTAGATATTTCAACCCTGGGAAACAAATACTCTGACCACTCTATCTATGCCCCTCATAATCTTGTAAACCTTGATCAGATCTCACCCCAGCCTCCAGCGCTGCAGAGAAAACAACCCAAGTTTATCCAGCCTTTCATGATAACACATGCCCTCTAAACCAGGCAGCATCCTGGTGAACCTCTTCTCCATCCTCTCCAAAGCCACAACATTCTTCCAGTAGTGGGACAAACAAAGCTGTATTCAGTATTCCAGCTGTGGCTTAACGAGTATGCAGGCAGAGATCTTTGTGTAATAATATGCCAGATATTTTCCAGTATATTCATAAATAATGAATAAAATTTTGTTTTAAATATTTATTTCCCTAACAGTTACAACAGATGAGTGCCTCCCAGTGCTGGGAATTACAGATGCCACCTGTGTAATCCATTATGGTTTTCCTCCAACTCTCAAAATATTTGGAGCTCGTCTGTGTTGTATGGTTGACAACTTTAATAATCTGATTGTAAAGGTATTGTGAATTTTAAGAAAAAACATTATTATTTGCAGATTTTATTATTGCTTACTCTTATCATGGGGCAGTTCAATTTTACATGTACATGTCGGATGCTGTGTTTTTTTTACTCGAGTGCTAGTTGTCATTGACTTTTAAACCTTCGATGTATTTCAGCTGGAAAAATATTCTATAAAGGTGTAATTGTGAAAGTAGAATTAACACTTCAGATTGTCTGGTACCACAATGCGTTTGGCATGTAAAGAGCTAAACATTGCTGCTTATGTTGTTGAATCTCTAATTTGAAGTATCTAATTCCATGTTGGCTTCTATTCAAATAACGTTAATAGTAACTTGATTTCTCTGATATCTTGCAACAATTGTGCCAAATGTCACTTTGTGCAAACCTTCAAAAATCAACCTTGCATTCATCATTGTCATCATCATCACTATGTGCCTTAACATATGACGTAGGCGATCGTGATCTATGACTATGATTGTTCTAGGCAAGTTTTTGTGCAGAAGTGATTTGGCATTGCTGCCTTCTGGGCAGTGCCTTTACAAGATGGGTGAGTGCAGCCATACTGGAGATAGTGATCACAATTCTATCTCCTTTACCATAGTATTGGAGAGGGATATGAACAGACAAGTTAGGAAAGCATTTAATTGGTGTAAGGGGAAATATGAAGCTATCAGGCAGGAACTTGGAAGCATAAATTGGGAACTGATTTTCTCAGGGAAATGTACAGCAGAAATGTGGCAAATGTTCAGGGGATATTTGCATAGTATTCTACATAGATATGTTCCAATGAGACAGGGAAAGGATGGTAGGGTACAGGAACTGTGGTGTACAAAGTCTGTTGAAAATCTAGTCAAGAAGAAAAGAAAAGCTTATGAAAGGTTCAAAAAACTAGGTAATGGTAGAGATCTAGAAGATTATAAGGCTAGCAGGAAGGAGCTCAAGAATGAAATGAGGAGAGCCAGAAGGGGCCATGAGAAGGCCTTGGCGGATTAAAGAAAACCCCAAGGCGTTCTACAAGTATGTGAAGAGCAAGAGGATAAGATATGAGAGAATAAGACCAATCAAGTGTGACAGTGGGAAAAGTGTGTATGGAATCGGAGGAGACAGTGAGGAACTTAATGAATGCTTTGCTTGCGTATTCACTATGGAAAAGGATCTTGGCGATTATAGGGATGACATACAGCGGATTGAAAAGCTTGAGTATGTAGACATTAAGGAAGAGGATGCGCTGGAACTTTCGAAAAGCATCAAGTTGGATAAGTCTCTGGGACTGAATGAGATGTACCCCAGGCGACTGTGGGAGGCGAGGGAGGAGATTGCTGAGCCTCTGGCAATGATCTTTGGCAATGAAGACGGGAGAGGTTCCGGAGGATTGGAGGGTTGCAGGTATTGTTCCCTTATCCAAGAAAGGGAGTAGAGATAGCCCAGGAAATTATAGACCAGTGAGTCTTACTTCAGTGGTTGGTAGGTTGATGGAAAAGATCCTGAGAGGCAGATTTATGAACATTTAGAGAGGCATAATATGATTAGGAATAGTCAGCATGGCTTTGTCAAAGGCAGGTCGTGCCTTACAAGCCTGATTGAATTTCTTGAGGCTATGACTAAACACGTTGATGAAGGTAGAGCAGTAGATGTAGTGTATATGTTTTCAGCAAGGCATTTGGTAAGTTATCCCATGCAAGGCTTATTGAGAAAGTAAGGAGGCATAGGATCTAAGGATTGGATTGGCTTGCCCACAAAAGGCAAAGAGTGGTTGTAGACAGATCATATTCTGCATGGAGTCGGTGATCAGTGGTGTGCCTCAGGGATCTGTTCTGGGACCCCTACTCTTCATGATTTTTATAAATGACCTGGGTGAGGAAGTAGAGGGATGGCTTAGTAAATTTGCTGATGACACAAAAGTTGGGAGTGTTGTGGATAATGTGGAGGGCTGTTGGAGGTTACAGCAGGACATCGATAGGATGCAAAACTGGGCTGAGAAGTGGCAGATGCAGTTCCACCCAGATAAGTGTGAGGTGGTTCATTTTGGTAGGTCAAATATGATGGCAGAATATAGTATTAATGGTCAGACTCTTGGCAGTGTGGAGGATCAGAGGGATCTTGGGGTCCGAGTCCATAGGACACTCAAGGCTGCTACGCAGGTTGACTCTGTGGTTAAGAAGACATACAATGCATTGGCCTTCAACAATTGTGGGATTGTGTTTAAGAGCCAAGAGGTAATAATAGGACCCTGGTCAGACCCCACTTGGAGTACTGTGCTCAGTTTTGGTCATCTCATTATAGGAAGGATGTGTAAACTATAGAAAGGGTGCAGAGGAGATTTACAAGGATGTTGCCTGGATTGGGGAAAATGCCTTATGAGAATAAGTTGAGTGAACTTGGCCTTTGCTGCTTGGAGTGGTGGAGGATGAGAGGTGACCTAATAAAGGTGTATAAGATGATGGGAGGCATTGATTGTGTGGATAGTCAGAGGCTTTTTCCTGGGGCTGAAATGGCTAACATGAGAAGGCATAGTTTTAAGGTGCTTGGAAGTAGGTACAAAGGAGATGTTAGGGGTAATTTTTTACACGGAGAGTGGTGAGTGGGTGGAATGGGCTGCCGGCAATGGTGGTGGAGACGGATATGATAGGGTCTTTTAAGAGACTCCTGGATAGGTACATGGAGCTTAGAAAAATCAAGGCCAATGGGTAACCCTAGGTAATTTCTAAAGTAAGTACATGTTTGGCACAGCATTGTGGGCCGAAGGGCCTGTATTGTGCTGTAGGTTTTCTGTTTCAATACTGTTCATAGATTTCTTCCTGATGTTAGTGGTCGCATAACCAGGATGTGTGATGTGCGCGAGCTGTTTATACAACCATCCACCACCTGCTCCTATGGCTTCAAATGATCCTGATCGGGGGCTAAGTAGGTGTTATACCTTGCCTAAAAGTGACCTGCAGGCTAGTGGAAGGAAGGAACGCCTTACACTTCCTTTGGTAGAGACTTATCTTCACCACACTACCCCTTGGGCATTGGACGAGTCTTATTTTTAATCGAAATTTCCCAAACTCGTACTTATGAGAAACAAGCATATGCTTGTGGTTTCTGAAGAGTCAAAATTCTTTCAGGTTCTCTGCAAACACGGCCAGCTGTATGGAAACCATCAACATGAAAAAAGATGAAGATTAAAAATATTTACTTTATTTGTCACATCTACATCAAAGCATACAGTGAAATTTGTCTACAAAGGTCTTGTAATTCCGAAGATTTTGTAATCTTCTAATAATTGACACCAACCAGTACCAGAAGGAGTATCTGCAATTTGTCTGTTCTGCTTCACCCTTCTTCGTCAGCTAATTTAAGTGTTGTTTAAAAAAAATACTTCCCTTTGCCACTCCTTAGATTATATCTACTACATGGTACCAGGTTAATTTCTGGAAAATAAATTGTGTATTTCTTAATCAATTATTTACAAAATGAAGACATTGCTTACTAGCCTTCTGCTCATTCACTCTGCTGGTTATCTATGCAGACACTTGTTGAGGCACGTGAGAGTCATCATTCCATTCCACAGGCTGCTATTGTCCGTAATGTCATGATCAAGATCACGATATATTCAGTTTTGTTTACATTCGTTCATGGGATGTGGCATTGCTGATGGAGTCTGGATTTAATCTCATTCTTAATTCCCATGAGGAAGTGGTGATTCGCCACTTCTTGGAGGTGTTTGTGATTAAACAGGCCTCCCGCAGAGTTTTTCAGTAGCAGTTTCAAGATTAAGACCTAGTGATTTTTTTTCTACTTATCAGACTCCTGGCAGTAAAGGCAAGGCCGGTATTTATTCCCTATCTTGAATCTTAATCTTATTCCTTATCTTTTCCTTAAGAAGCATTTCTGGTTTAGCATGATTTGTGAGTGCTTCACCTTTATCATTAGCATTCACATGCTGCCTCCTACCAGCATTGAGAATGGAAATACTTTTTGAGTCTCTTCATGCAGAAGCTATTTAATTGTTCATCATTGTTCAAGTTCAAATATGGTAACATTGGAAAGGTATAGTGTGTTTCTTTGCTTATGATATCGCTTATCTCTGTTTTATGCTGTTTAGCATTCAAATTGTCCTGTGCTGCATCAGCACTAGGCTAGCGTTTCATCAGTCTGCCATGAAGGCACCAAGATTATGTGACCAATGTTGTCCCAGATCACAGGGTTAAGGGTTAGGGGGAGAGATGGGAGAAAGGGATTAAGAAAAATAAAGTCTTGATTGAATGGTAGAATAGAATCAGTGGGCTGATTAGCCAAATTCTGCTCCTATATCTGATGTTTTTTATCATCTGCTTCACTATGGTTAATCCTGACTTCATGGTAAAATGAGGACAGTGCCTGAGCAACCAGATCATTCTCATAAAGGCCACTGCACATCATCAGTTTTAAATTTTGCATCATTATTTACTTATCTATTTCAGATCAATAGTCTTAAAGCAAAGTAGAAATTATCTTCAATTTTCTACTTCCAACAGGATGCTGCAGTAATCATTGTTACAGAAGGACATCGAACAGTACAGCACAGCGTGCATCTTTGCCCATGAGTTGTGTAAACCTTTTAACAACATAAAGATCAATATAACCCTTCCCTCCCTTATTGCCCTCCATTTTTCTTTCATGTATGTTTCTTAATTAAATCCCTAATGTATCTGCCCTTACCACCATCCCCGGCAGTGTGTTCCATGCAGTTATCACTCTCTGTATGTATATTCTAACATCCTCCCTATAAGAAGTGTGAAGACGATATATAATGCCCTCTCGCAATAGTCATTGCCACCTTGGGGAAAAGGTGCTGGCTGTCCACTCTATACTTCTTAACATACTGGCATAGGTTAATGCACTTACAACAAATTGTATCCCGAATATTGACCTCATTGCCTACCAGGGCCCAGGTTGTCTATTTATTTACTGATTATTTAATACATTTGAATTTATCTTTTAACCGTTATTCTACTGCACTTAATTACCATGTTTTAACATCATAATTACTGCTTAGAAATTGCCTTGAAAGATCCAAATAATGTTACCTTGGTTTTGATGGTTAAATTAACTACTGTCTGTGGATTATCCTTTGAAAGAAGGAAATGGTTGTGGAGGAACTGTGAAGGATTGAATGAATTTAGTTCAGATTATTTTGGAGGGGGGATATTTTTGTCTCATGCATTTTTATTTATTGTGATGTAGACCAGGCTAGAGGTATGTTTAGAACCTTCAACTCAAATTAGACTCTTCTAATTGTGATATAAGAATGCTCTCTTTAACACTAGGTATCAACTCCTCAAAGTCAGTCGATCATACTAATGACTGACAAAAATGTACCTCAGATGACCTCCTTTCTGCAGTACCTGGAAAGAACAGAAGCTAACATCCCTGCTGAACTGTATAAGTTCATTTCTGATTTGAATGACAAAGGTGACATTTGCAGTGATAAATATTTATGTAAATACCTTAAAGCCTATGGAATTTGCAGGTAAGAAATTTATTTAACACTATTTCCCTTTTGTCAATGAAAAAAGTGGGGTAAATGTCTTTGGGTGCTATAGTAATGGGGCTTTATTTTTGCTCTTTGGAGAGAGATATCTGGATGATCCAATATATCTTTTGTTCTATGAAAGGTTAATAAGTGAATTGGTTAACATTACATGGTTTCTGCTGTCTATGCATTGACAATTATATGACTAAATATGACCTAATTTTAATTCAATCAGGGTTAATATCATCAGTATATGTTGTGAAATTTGTTGTCCTTGTGTCAGCAGCACAATGCAATACATAATAAAAGAAAAAACCTGTGAATTAGTGTTTGTGTATAAATTAAATAAGTAGTGTAAAAATAAAAATTAAAAAGCAGTAGTGAGGTATGAGGTCATGTTCATGGGTTCAACGTCCACTCAGCAATCAGATGGCAGAGGGGAAGAAGCTGTTCCTGAATCACTGAGTGTGTGCCTTCAGGCTCTTGTACCTCTTTTCCTGATGGTAGAATGAGAACATGTCCTGGGTAATGGGGGTTCTTAATGATGGATGCCACCTTTTTGAGGCATTGCTCCTTGAAGAGGTTCAGGATGCTATGGAGGCTAGTGCCCATGATGGAGCTGACTAAGTTTAAAACTCTCTGCAGATTATTTTGATCCTGTACATTACCACCCCCCCCCCGCCTTACTGGTAATGCAAGCAGTAATCTGTACATCTGTAGAAATTTGTATTTGTGAATGTCTTTAATCTCCTAAAACTAATGAAATATAGCTGCTGTTGTGCCGCCTTTGCCTCTGCATCAGATCGATCCTCAGAGATGTTGACACCCAGGAACTTGAAATTGCTCACTTTTTCCACTTTGATCTCTCTATGATGATGGTGTGTGTTCCCTGGTCTTAGCCTTTCTGAAGTCCGCAATCAATTCTTTGGTCTTACTGACATTGGGTATAAGGTTGTTGCTATGATACCACTCAACTAGCTGAAATTCTGCCAACAATAGCTGTGTTGTCAGCAAATTTATAGACAGCATTTAAGCTGTGCCTAGCCACACAGTCATGCGTGCAGAGAGTGTAGAGCAGTGGGTTAAGCACACATCCATGTGGTGTGTCTGAAGGTCGTGAGTTCGAGCCTCAGCCAAGGCGACGTGTTATGTCCTTGAGCAAGGCACTTAACCACACAATGTCCCAGTCCACCCAGCTGAAAATGGGTACCGGCAAAATGCTGGGGGTTAACCTCGCGATAGATTGGCGTCCTATCCAGGGGAGAGTCTTGTACTCTCAGTCGCTTCACGGCACCGAAACCAACATAAGCACTGGCCTGATGAGCCTATATGGCTTGGGACAGACATTAACTTTTAACATTTGTAATTCAACATTAGTACAATATCAAATGGATGAGCTAACATATAATACGTTTATTTTCAAAATGAGACCTCTGTATTTAATATTTCAGTATTATTTGAGTAATCTTATGTTGTTCAAATAATTCATTGCAGGTTATATGCAAAAGTATGTAAATAGCATACATCATTACGCTACCTCATAATAATTGCATGCCTCACTTAAAGTAAAATAGAAACTAAGACTTGCATCTATCGGCTCCCTTATTTTCCTTCCAATTAGTTTTTATGTCTTGGAGTTACAAAACATAACATTGACGCAGTAGCGTAATAGCACAGTGCTTTACAGTACAGGTGACCCTGTTTCAATTCGCGTTGCTGCATATGAGGAGTTTGTATGTGCTTTCTGTGACCTCATGGGTTTCCTCTGAGTGCTCTTTTGTCCCACAGTCCAAAGGCATAGCAGTTGGTAGATTAATTGGACATTGTAAATCGCCCCGCGATTAGCTAGGATTAAATTGGAGGATTGTTGGCGGCCTGGCTCGGCCAGAAGAGCCTATTCCATGTTAAATGCCAATAAATTGACAAGGCCAAAAGCATTGACTACCAGATGATAATAAATAAGTGGAATTGACTGGCTACTTCAGAAAGATCGACACATTCTACTGCAAAACAGATAACTGGCTCATATATACTGAGTGAATTGAGCAGTATTTTGATGCAGATGAGTTGCAGTCAGGAATTAATGTGATGAGTGTGAACACAATTGCAATGCCTAAACAGAAATCAGCCTGGCTGAACAAATTGTGTTACCTTTGTAGCAGACCAATGCAAATGTAAAGGTGAAACTTGCTGAAATGCAACAAACTAGGACACATATTAAGAGCATGTTGGGTAGACAAAAATAAATGGACTGCACAGCGAAGAGAAAAAGCTTAAAAGTCAAGGTGCAGTTTCAAAATAGAGTAGTCATCTGCATGGTGTTGATGAAAAATATAACAATGAGCATGACGCAGGACAGAGTAACCTTGAGATTTACAATGTAAAAACTAACAATAGACAAGCAATATAGCTTACACCAGAAGTGAATGGCAAATTAATTAAAATGGCATTGGACACTGTTGTGGCAGTGCATTTGTGACAGTGAACTACAACAACCAGCAAGCTACACTGAGCTTGTATGTGGTAAAAACAGGAGGGCCAGCATTGTGGGGATGTGTTTGGCTGAGCCAGCTACAACTTGATTGGAGATCCGTCCACCAGTTGCATACCATGTACCTTGTAAGAGACTCGATTGAAACTGAATTGAGAAAGGTGCTGGATGATGCCACAATTGTCTCCGTGGTGTACACCATGAACTGTTGTCCAACAGAGGGCAAACAGATGTTGGTACTCTGGTTGGAAAGTGTATTGGACAAAGGAAGGACCATGCTGCTCAGCGGGATTGTGAAAGTAATGAAAGTAGTCGAACTACAACAATTTTTGTAGGCAACATATCTGAGAAAGCTTCTATTATGTTAATCAGGCAGTTACTTGCAAAATGTGGCTTGGTTTTAAACTGGAAGAGAGTTCAAGGAGTTTCAGGAAAGTTGCAAGCATTCATCTTTTGTTAGAGTAAAGAACCGGAATCTATTTTGTGTACATTAAAGTTAATGCATGAACTTCAAGTGGGAGACAAAAGTAGAAGTAGAATGCAAGAAAAAGTGGAATGTGACTTGTAAAAGTAGATACAAACCCAAAAGCCCAGCTGGAGTCATTGTAGATACAAAAACAGGATTTGTCAGATGATGATATGGATGAAGAAACCAAGAGGAGAGATCAGATCGTAAAGGGGGCAATAGAAGGAGTAATAAAAGAGTACCCCAGAGAACTAAACGCACCTTACCAAGATCAAAATGTGCAAACTAGAAGAAGAAGAAAGGTGTCCAGAGCTGTCAGAAACTCTTCCTGCAGTCTCAGCGTCAACTTCCGCAATCACCATAGAAGAAGTCCCAGAACCTGAGATTGTTTTCACTGTGATGAGTCTCAGCTGCCAAGCTGAGTGACCTTCATTGTCAGGAAAGATGTTATCCCACTAGAGTAGGAATTCCTCCACAATGATTAAATCTGTCAGCTTGAATGGGATAATTTAAATTTACAATGCTGTGGATGTATGTGTATTAGTTGTATTATATTGTATACTATGTATATAGTTGAGATGTAGTTTATATTGAGCAGGAGTTTATAGTTAAGCAGAGAGGTGTATTGTGTATTTAACATTTCAGTAATATTTGAGTAATCTGATATGTGTTGTTCATAAGCATTCTTTGTTTGAATTATATGTAAAAAGTTACATAAATGGCATACGTCATCACACCACCACATATGTGTGCATTTCACTTAAAGTAAAAATTGAATGAAGGATCTCATTCCTCAGCTCCCTTGTTTTCCTTTCAATCAGTTTTCATGTTGTGGAGTTACAAAACATAAGATTTTTGCAGGGAAAAAATGGATTTATTAATCTCTTGTACATGTTCCAATATTCAGTAATGTGGGTCTGTTCTTAAAACAACAGTATTTTAGTATAGGATAGAAAATGAATTAACATGTGTCAAAGTAACTGTAAGCACTTTCAAAAACACCTTCAGATGATTTTTTTATGCTTATACATTAAGGGGATGTGTAAAAGAATTTTTATGCGGTATTGCAATCATACTTGATTATCAAATAAGCAACGTTCTGGCAAGGTTTTAATTTAATGTGTTAATGTGCATTTCAGGGACATTAAAACTTGTGAAAGTCGTCATAAAATTCACCCAACTGTGGACAAACCACGATGTATTTTAGATGAAAAGAGGTTGCCTTCTAGTGGATATGTTGAGGTAACTTTCTTTGTGATTTATTTCTGCACTTATTTTTTAAAATTTATTTCTTAAGGACAAGATTTTATCTTTTTGTTACTTCATTCAGTTTTCTCCTTCAGAAATTAGGGATGTGAGGGTTATTTCCACAAAAGTATTTGGTAATCACAGTAATATTATAGGTTATGTCTAATTTGTACAACAGCTTCATTTAATCCAGTTGGAAGCTAATATTTAGTTGTCCATATACATGCAATCTAACTAGGATGTTGATTTAATGAGTTTTATGTGTGGACTATATTTCAATGTCTCCACGGAATGGATTTCTTGTGATCAATGTGGCCTCTTCATCTCCAAAGGTGCAAATCCAAGTGAGAACTACCAATGCTGCAGTATCTTTTATATCCATTAAATCTTGAATAAAGACACACATTGCTTCAGTTTTGTTTCCTTGGAGAATTAAGATCCCATCCCATTGGCTCATTACTTCAGAACACAAATATTTGTTTAATGCAGTAGGGTAGGGGAGAAGAAATATTTTAGCCTTCAGAATGCAACTTCATAGCGAATTAAAATAAATTACATTTTCTTTGATTTGGTGATGTGTTACTGCGTTATGGGGAACTATTTGGGAGGGAAAAAACTTGAAATTACTTGCAAAGATTATCAATGTGTACTGAATTAGGGTTTCTTCAAATTTATTTGCACAACTGACCTAGCATTAGTAGGTAGACAAGTTCCATACAATTTTGTATTGATGGCCAAAGATCTGCAAATCTTCTAAGTTAAGTTATTTAAATCTAACGCAGTACACATGAACTTAAAATCCATTATCAAACAAGTTGGGATCAGGGGGCTGGATTAGGTTAGGTTTACAGATGAGTGGAGCTCTTGAGGGATATAGTAGAAAGTTTAAGTAATTTTGATTTGCACTCACCATTGTAATTTAGGTAATGTATCAATAAATTTGCCAGAAAACTACTAAACCATTTAAAAACAAGATTAAAAAAAAAACAACAGGAATTCTGCAGATGCTGGAAATTCAAGCAACACACATAAAAGTTGCTGGTGAACGCAGCAGGCCAGGCAGCATCTGTAGGAAGAGGTGCAGTCGACGTTTCAGGCCGAGACCCTTCAATCTAACAGTCCAGATCACTAATCTCAACTCATTTGATACTAGATGTTTCTGCAATTACAATTTAATTGGCTCCTTTATAAATAACAGATATTCAAATGTTAGATTTTGCAATATTTTTTTCAAGTTTCTGGTGTGTATTCTAGTGCGGCTTAAGATCTTGTGCGTTTGTTTAACAATTCCCTATTCCATCTAGGTATTTCAGTATTAACACTAAGGTTTTCAATTTCATGTAAACCTTACCTCCTTGTGTTTATTCCCCACTCTCCCGACCACCCTCTCTTTCTGATCTATCTCTAGTCCTAGAAATTTTGTTCCCTTTGCACTGTACCTGCAGGTATAATCTACCAAATACCCTTGCATTTTACCCACATCTGGTTTCTTCTGTCCTTCACTTCTTACCCCAAATGTTCTCATAATAGCCATCCTTATCAGATTCTAGCACTGGTACCCTTGACATTCCCTTATATCATCCACGTACCTGTCCCCCCTCCCTTTAACTGGGTCTGTATGCCTCATCTTTTACCCCTCCTCTGTCTCGTATCATCAGTATCCTATATACTGGGTTTCATCCCTCCACTCTCAGTCCTGATCCAGTGTTTTTACTCAAAAACTTTGATTTCTTCCCTCCCCCCACCCCACCACCAATACATGCTGCTTGACCCACTGCATTCATCCATCAGATCTTGTTATTCCGAATACAATGTTTTGGGAGTTGCAGCAAAGGAGTATTTCAAGATGTCAGTATGGGGTACCTGCAAATAGTGAAGTTCTCATGCATCTGGTGACTTTGATCTTGGTGGTAGTCATTGTGGATTTGGAAGATGTTGTCAAAGTAGGCTGGTCAAGTGCCTTTATTGCATTGTCTTGATAGTTCACACTATGGTCATAGTATTAGGGATGGGGGTAGTGTGTTACTATACATATGCTGGAGAGTATCAACCCATTATGGTTGATTGCTTTGTTCTCGATTTTGTTGAGTTTCTTGGATGCTATTGGAGTTGAACTCATCCAGATTGGATGTTACATTACCATGTTTCTGGCTTCTGTCTTTACTGATGACGGATATACTTGGGGGTGTTAGAAGTTGAACCACTTGGCACAGGATACCTACCTCAGACCTGCTCTGGTAGCAGGAAATTAATGTTTTTTTTCCAGCTAAGTTTGTTCATTAGTGGCTGAGAGGTTCAGAAATTAAGCTAGAGATAGATTTAATGGTTTTTTTTGCTGAAACAATGTAGCATACAACAAATCATTACCCATGTTAAGGGAAAATCATGCCTTAATCACACTGCAATGTGAAACGCTCAGTGGTTCTCTGGTAGAGAAATTGTTGTCTAGAAAATCACAAATGGAAAAACTCTGATAGAAGATAAATTCCTAAATTTCCCAATTTCCAAATCCATCATCCACTCTCTTTGTACCTGTGGCTACAAACTTGACTCAATTGATAAGTTCAGGTGACTTAACTATATTTTATGTGATTGATGCAAAAGATCAGTTGATTGCTATATTGCAATACCTTGTAGGCATTGTAGTGAGACAGAATTAATAATTGTGCAGGGTATTTAATAATAAAATAACTTGTATGTGGATGGATTTGAAATTTCTCTAGATAATTCCAACATATGTCAGTAATGCCTCCTGTTATTATGGTCGAATAATCCATAAAAGAAAAAAATGGGGGGATTCTCCTACTTCTGTGGAAGACAGCTATCTAAGACTTCTGAAAGACATGGCTGAATACTACATGGAAGAAAATCACAGGAAACCAGTGGAGCAATTAAAAGTGTTTTCCCTGTATGCACTCAAGGAAAAAAAATACTACAGGTATAGTGGGAAATTTTTATAGATGTTAGTAAATTTTTTGTTGTAATAAGGATGATAATATTGAGAGCTTTGTAATACAATATTTCCTCTAGTTGTATCTCTAGGATCTTTTGGGGAAAAATATCAAAATTATGGCAACTGAACATGATATTTTACTGTAATTCAAAAATTGAGATTAATAAGTTAATTTATTAATCAATAGCTCTGCATATTTGGTTTGTATAGCTGCACTATTGTTTATTATTTGAAGTTAAAAATTGGGACCAAATATCTAATTCTGAATCATTTGCTTTGGAACTACTTGCATCTAGGAACAGAGTTCTCCACCACTAGTGGAATTCCTTTATTGTCCTGAGCAATGAGGCCTTGAGTTTATTGTTTGCATTTAGTCCTTGGATATGCTTCGTTCTTGCCCCTGAAGTTTAGATAGCCAAGTCATTATTCATGTGCAGACAATAGCTAAGTGCGAACTGTGCAAAACTAATAATAGGAAACAACACACATTGTGAAATCTAAAATACAATAATAAGTAAATTACTGGTGTGAAAAGTGCTATATATAGTCTAATGGAGCCTTATGGAGAAATTAGTTCCTTATTGGAATAAATGGCAGCAATGTTTTCCAAGGGATCTCTGCAAAGTTGTTTATTTTTATACTCATTCATTGTAAATGAGTGTTTTCTTGTGGTAAGTACAATTGGGACATTCAGCTAATCTCTATAAAATGATGCTAAATAAAAAGCAGTGTCAGATTTTATGCATTTTATCAAACAATTATATTGTTATGAAATTAAAGCTAAAGCACCATATTAAGGTTTGAGGAAAACAAAAACCATTTGAACGGAGACAGTTAAAAGTTCAATACCTTGTATTTGTCCTATATGTAAAGTTTAATTCTTGTATATACAAAATTGATTGTAAAGCATCACAAAGATCAGCCCTTCATAATAAAAAAAATCTCCCTTTGGATTAATGAACGGTGTTTGAAAGAGGGTAGAAATGGAGGTTTGCAAAATCAGGGGTCAAGTAAATAGAGCAAAGTGTTATCAAAATCTAGGCAGGAGAGAGCTAGTGAAGAGCATACAAGTGGAGGAACAAGATTACAAAATCTTTTAGATTGATGAGCTCGAGGTCAGACCATAATATAAGGGTATGCTAAATCCAGTAGGGTTCAATGCTGAAAGTAAATCTTTGCCTATAAGCCAAATTAATTATATTTAAAATGTTTAAAAATAAAGGGGGAAAATCTAGCTTAAAAGTGATAAATGCACCTATGTGTTTCATGATGTCCCTCCCACCTAAAGAAAAGAATTCTGAAGTAACAGTTTTACAGAAATTATGATCCTGGCATACAGTATTAATGTATAGCACTGGCTTATGAAAATTTCATTACAAATGTCATATAAATAAAGAATTTAAAAAATTCCTCTGTCACTGTCTCTCTGAAACTAATAAGTATATGACTGAATTAAACAGAAATGCTGGAAATATTCAACTGTCACAAAGCACCTCTGAAGAGAAACAGTTAAAAGTCCAAGTTGGGGCTTTTCATCTGAAGAAGGAAGAGTAAGAAATCAAGATTCAGATAAGGGGATTATGGAGAGAATAGGAAATATCTATGATTGTGTAAAAACAAAATAATTTAAATGATATAAATTACCACCAGGTTATGACCTAACTTCCACAACCACCATACAGTGGTATGCGAAAGTTTGGGCACCCCGGTCAAAATTTCTGTTACTGTGAATAGCTAAGCGAGTAAAAGATGACCTGATTTCCAAAAGGCATAAAGTTAAAGATGACACATTTCTTTAATATTTTAAGCAAAATTACTTTGTTATTTCCATCTTTTACAGTTTCAAAATAACAAAAAAAGAAAAGGGCCCGAAGCAAATATTTGGACACCTTGCATAGTCAGTACATAGTAACACCCCCTTTGGCAAGTATCACAGCTTGTAAACACTTTCTGTAGCCAACTAAGAGTCTTTCAATTCTTGTTTGGGAAATTTTTGCCCATTGTTCCTTGCAAAAGGCTTCTAGTTCTGTGAGATTCTTGGGTCGTCTTGCATGCACTGCTCTTTTGAGGTCTATCCACAGATTTTCGATGATGTTTAGGTTGGGGGACTGTGGCGCCATGGCAAAACCTTCAGCTTGTGCCTCTTGAGGTAGTTCATTGTGGAATTTCAGGTGTGTTTAGGATCATTATCCTGTTGTGGAAGCCATCCTCTTTTCATCTTCAGCTTTTTCAGGGACGGTGAGATGTTTGCTTCCAGAATTTGCTGGTATTTAATTGAATTCATTCACCCTCTACGGGTAAATGTTCCCCGTGCCACTGGCTGCAACACAAGCCCAAAGCATGATCGATCCACCCCCGTGCTCAACAGTTGGAGGGGTGTTCTTTTCATGAAATTCTGCACTCTTTTTTTTCTCCAAACGTACCTTTGTTCATTGTAGACAAAAAGTTCTATTTTAACTTCATCAGTCCACAGGACTTGTTTCCAAAATGCATCAGGCTTGTTTAGATGTTCCTTTGCAAACTTCTGACGCTGAATTTTGTGGCGAGGATGCAGGAAAGGTTTTCTTCTGATGACCCTCCAATGAAGGTCATATTTGTGCAGGTGTTTTGACCACTCCAGAGTCTGCTAAATCTTCCTGAAGGTCTTTTGCAGTCATACAGCTCTGATTTGCCTTTCTAGCAATCGTACGAGCAGTTCTCTCGGAAAGTTTTCTTGGTCTTCCAGACCTCAACTTGACCTCCACCGTTCCTGTTAACTGCCATTTCTTAATTACATTACGAACTGAAGAAATGGCTAACTGAAAACATTTTGTTATTGTGTGTTGTTTTCTTGTAGCCTTCTGCTTTGTGGGCATCATTTATTTTAATTTTCAGAGTGCTAGGCAGCTGTTTAGAGGAGCCCGTGGCTGCTGATTGTTGGGACAAGGTTTGAGGAGTCAGAGTATTTACAAAGCTTTGAAATTTGCATCACCTGGCCTTTCCTAGCGATGACTGTGAACAAGCCATAGCCCTAACAGGCTAATTAAGATCTGAGACCTTGGTAAAAGTTATCTGAAAGCTCACATCTCATGGGGTGCCCAAATTTTTGCATGGTGCTCCTTTCCTGTTTTTCACTCTAAAATTGTACAAAACAAAAATAACACGCTAATCTTGCTTAAAATGTTGAAAAGAATATTTCATCTTTAACTTTGACTTTTGGAGATCAGTTCATCTTCTACTCACTTAACTATTCACAGTAACAGAAATTTTGACCAGGGGTGCCCAAACGTTTGCGTGCCACTGTACATATTATTCCTTAAAACAAGAAAATCTGCTGATGCTGGAAATCCAAGTAACACGTACAAAATGCTGGAGGAACTCAGCAGCATCTGTGGAAAAGAGTAAACAGCCGACGTTTTAGGCCGAGACCCTTCATCGGGACTCTTCATGAGTCCCGATGAAGGGTCTCAGTCGAAAGCATTTACTGTTTACTCATTTCCATAGATGCCAGACACCCAGAACACTGATTGTTTACTCTTTTCCATAGATGATGCCTGGCCTGCTGAGTTCCTCCAGCAGTTTGTGTGTATTGCTCGTATTTTTCATTCTCTCCAATCTTTTCCCTATCTCCGTCTCTCACCCTTTGCAACTTCAAACGCTTCTGATTTTCAACTTTTCCTTGTTCTGTTAAAAAGTAATCAAATGAAATATGAAGCTTGTTTCTCTCCAGATATGCTGCTTGATCTGCTAGTATTTCTATTTTTACTCGGATTCCAACAGTTTGTTTCTGATTTTCAATTCCATTTAAAATGTTTGTTCGGAACATTTACTTTTTCTTTATTGCTTCTTTTGTTACTTTCCAAGGGTGCAATTAATAGCATTACCACAGAAAGATGGAAGTCCAGTTCTTAGTAGTGCAGAAGTGAAATACATCGACAGTGGTCAAGTTGGACATGTAATGCAAAGGAATCTTTTTGAGCTCCCTACCAAGTTCCAAGTTCTACCACCACAGATTGTTGAATTTATTGTATGCAATGTGAAACCTATTGACCATGAAAAAGATTGGAATCCACAGGTAAAAAGAACAGTTTTGTATCTGATAAATTGAATTTTAATATACATAGATAATAGTTTTCTTTTCATTTTTAAATCTTTTTAAATTAATTATTATTGAAAATCAACAAAAATACATTAAAGTAATCAAGTCAACATATCAATATGTACAATAAGAGTTAAACTATCAACCAAGCTAGACAATATATCAATAATAATAAGAAAAAACAAAATGTTAAAGCTATTTTTTTTTGGAAAAAAGAAAAAAGGAAAAAAGAACCCCTACTAACTAAAACAAAACAAAAACTCTACTAACAAAAAAAACCCATTTGGAGCACAAACCCGGAGCTATACGCCATACAAGCTTCCATAAAAGAGAGACATCAATCCGCCAACCAAATCCATTTACCCAAGAATCAGAAGGGGACCATCTTAATTAACTCAAATCAAATGATAGTAGCAGGCAAAAGAGCCCCACCTTTTCTCAAAGTCAAATCGAGGATCAAAAGTTCGACTTCTGATTTTTTCCAAACTAAGACATAACATCACCTGAGAGAACCATTGTATCAAAGCACGAGCAGAGGCATCTTTCCATTTTAATAAAATAGCCCTTCTAGCCAATAATGTGACAAATGCAATTACATGTTGGTCTGATATAGAAATACCGTGAATATATGGAGGGATTATACTGAACAAAACTGTCAATATATTAAGTTGTAAATTAATTTTTAAAGCCTTGTAAATTGTAGAGAAAACAGATTTCCAAAACTTTCAATACAGAACACGACCAAAACATGTGTCAATGTAGCTATCTCAGTTTTACATCTATCACACTGACTATCAACATTAGGAAATATTTTAGACCGTCTCTCCTTTGTCAAATAAAAACGATGTATAATTTTAAATTGAATTAGAAAGTGACTGGCACAAATCGAAGAAGAGTTAACCAACTTCA
Source organism: Mobula birostris (assembly GCF_030028105.1). NCBI lineage: Eukaryota > Metazoa > Chordata > Chondrichthyes > Myliobatiformes > Myliobatidae > Mobula > Mobula birostris. The sequence continues at coordinate 46,109,390 of NC_092384.1, forward strand.
AAATTCGCAACCAATTCTCTGTTATCAAGGTCATGTTAAGCTCTCTTTCCCAATCTTGCTTAATCTTAAGTAAAGGTTAATTATCCTGTTGTAATAGTAAATTATGAGTTTTCCCAATAAAACCTTTCACTAAAGGATTCATTTTTAAAATAATGTCTAACAGGTTAGAATCTTGTATATATGGAAAATTACTGAAATATTCTTGTAAAAAATGTCTGACCTGAAGATATTGCAAAAAGTGTGAGTACGAGAGAGAATATTTAGTTACTTATTTCTTAAAGGGCATCAATCGACCTTCTTGAAACAGATCCATGAAGGAATATACTCCTTTATTCCTCCAAAGAGAAAAGGTAGGATCACTAAGTGAAGGTTTAAATAAATAGTTTCGATAAATTAAACTAAGAAGGTTAAATTTTTTAAGATTAAAAAAATTACGAAACTGGTACCAAATTCGTAATAACTGCTTAATCATAGGATTAATATTTAAAATAGAAATTTTGGCTAGATGTACAGGTAAAGAGGCTCTTAATAATGAAGTTAAGTAAAATTGTTTCACAGTTTTCAATTCCAAATCAACCCATGGTGGTCGTTCATTTTTATCGGTCCAATATAACCTGGAACACGCATAACGTATATTAACCACCCAATAATACATTCTTAAATTAGGCAGAGCAAGACCTCCATCCTTTTTTAATTTTTGTAAATGATATTTTCCAATCCGTGGTCTTTTATTATTCCAGATAAAAGATGAAATAATAGAATCAACCTGATCAAAAAACTACTTAGTTTAAAAAAAAGGAATATTTTGAAATACATAAAAGAATTTAGGTAAAATCATTTTAACTGCATGAATTCAACGGGCTAATGAAAGTGTAAGTGGATTTCATCTAGAAAATAATTGCTTCATGAAATCCACTAAGGGAACTAAATTAGCTTTATGACGGTCTCCATAATTTTTAGTGATGATAATACCTAAATATTTGAAAGAGTCCATAACTTTAAAAGGAATGTCATCATATATCGCAGCAGAATCGTTTAGAGGAAATAACTCACTTTTATGCAGGTTTAATTTATATCCTGAAAATTTTCCAAATTCATTTCATAATTTCAATAAACTAGGAATGGATTCTTCAGGATTCGAAATATAAATTAAGAGGTCATCAGCATAAAGGGAGATCTTATGAGTAGTCCCATCTATGGAAATTCCTTGAATATCTTTAGCTTCACGAAGTGCAATAGCCAAAGGTTCCAACACCAAATTAAATAACAGGGGACTTAACGGACATCCTTGTCTCGTACCCTGCGAAAGGCGAAAAAAGGGGATCTACAATTATTAGTAATAACAGTGGTAATAGAGCTTTTATATAGCATTCTAATCCACTTATTAAAATTAGTACCAAAGTTGAATTTCCCTAAAACATTAAATAAATATTTCCATTCAACTCTATCAAATGCCTTTTCAGCATCAAGAGAAACAACACATTGGGGAGTCTTAGAAAGGGATGAGTATATAACACTTAACACCCTCCGAGTATTAGAAAAGGAATAACGGCCTTTTATAAAGCCTGTTTGGTCCTGAGAAATAATTTTAGCTAGAATATTCTCCAGTTGATTAGCCATTATTTTTGAAAGAATTTTACCATCCACATTTAGTAATGAGATAGGTCTATATGAAGTGCAATCAGTAGGGACTTTATCTTTCTTAAGAATTAAAGAGATAGAAGCTTCATAAAATGTGGAAGTTAACTCTCCTAACAAAAAAGAATCTTTAAACATTTCCAACATATAAGGAGTAAGCAATTCTTCAAATTTTTTATAAAATCCTACAGAAAAACCATCAGATCCAGGAGCTTTACCAGATTGCATTGAAAGAATAGCTTTCTGAATTTCTTCTTCAGTAAAAGGAGTATCAAGACTTTATTGATCTTCAACAGATATTCTAGGAATATCAATCTTTTGTAAAAAGGCATCCATTTTAGGCGGATCAGCTGGAAACTGAGATTTATAGAATTCACTGTAAAAGTCTTGAAAAATTTTATTAATGTCTTCATAAGCACAAGCTAAACTACCATCTCCCTTACGAATTACTTTTATCTCCAAACACATAAAATTGACTTTTTAATTTAGACAAATTTCATTCAATAGGATAAGTTAATAGTAAATTATATTGTGATTGAAGTTCAACCGTTTGTTTAAATAAATCAATATTAGGAGAGACTGCATAAGTATTATCCAAGTCTTTAATTTGTTTTGAAATCCTATCTAACTCTATTTTTGTCTGTTTCTTAAGCTTAGCCAAATAGGAGATTATCTGACCTCGCAAATATTGCTTTAAATGTATCCCATATAATCAATTTTGACCATCTCCCGTATTATTATAAAAGAAAAAAATCTTTTATCTGTATCTCGATAAATTTGACAGAGTCCAAACTTTGTAATAAATTTTCTGGAAAACGCCAAAGCAAGTTTACATTGCCAACATCATTCAATTCAAAAGTTAAGCTTAAAGGTGCATGATCCGAAACAACAATAGCATCATATTCACATTTCTGGACTTTGGACAAAAATCGGAAATCAGCTATGAAATAATCAATTCTCGAATATTTTTTATGAACATGAATAAAAAGAATAATCTCTGTCATTAGGATGTAGATTTCTCCAGATTTCGATCAAACCATAATCAATTAAAAAAGAATTAATAAGTGATGCTGAACAACTCGGAAGCTGCTGATTGGTTGAACTCTTGTCAATCAAAGGGATTAAACAACAGTTGAAATCACCTCCCATCAGCAGCATATATTCATTTAAGTCTGGTAGTAAACCAAATACATTTTTTAAAAAAAGAAGGATCATCTACATTAGGTCCATATAGATTAACCAGGACAATTTTTCTATTACAAATTGTTCCATTAACAATTAAAAATCTGCCATTAATATCTGAGACGGTGTCTTCTTGGATAAATAAAATATTAGATTTAATAAAAATAGATACTTCCTTTGTTTTATTTTGACAAGTAGCATGGTATTGAAGGCCCTTCCATGTTTTAAAAAATCTATTTTGATCGCCCGTCCTGATGTGCATTTCTTGAGCAAAAATTATATCAGGCTGGAATCGATTAATAATTTTAAAGGCCTTCTTTCGCTTGATAGGGTGATTCCAGCCATGTACGTTCCAACTAATAACGTTTATCTGTTTAACTACCATAAAATATTGTTTTTAACACGGAAATACACGCATACCAACGTGAGCTAATCAAAGATGGCGGTGATAAGTATGAGCATGTAGAAAACACCCATGCTCCGGAACTCCATAATGGGGAAAAAATACAAATGAAAAAGACTGAAAAAAATTAATCCCACAATAATCCCATGATTCAAAACTACCTCCGATCCTCCCACCATCCCAAAAGGTAGAAATCCGGCAAAAAGAGGAAATAAACCAGAATGCAACCCCATAGAAAAAGAAACAGAACTCCGCAAGCTGCTCAATTTAAATAGTGATTTTAAAAGTTCTTCTTAATTCCTCCCCCCCCCACTTACAAAGAAAACACATGACCCTAAGATAAGAAAGCCCTGCAGAGAAAAAAAGATGTTTATACTTAATCATTAAAAATAAACTAGGGGATGCAAAAACAATCTCCAGGGACGTCAAAGCAATACAATTAGACCTAAACAATGTAATCTCTAATGAAAGAAAATTGGCGCCATTATTCCTTTGATTTACTGCTGGATGAAAAAACACTGATTTTAACACAAAAAACTAAAACTAATTATCTATTACTAAGCACTCCTCACTATTTAAGAAGAAGTCTATATAAACTATAAAAACTATCACTTAATTATTGAAAAAAGGAAGAAAAAAAACAGATAATCAAACCAATTAACAATCTGTTCGCTGTGTTAATTCACTACCAAACAGACTTTGGAAAAGTCATTCATCAGTCAAATTGAGAAGTTCACATCTTCTTTAAATAGTCCATTAATCAAAGGATATCTTCAACATATCAGAAATCTTCAAAGCCTGTTTTCCTTCAGAAAATTATTCAGCAAACCTAATACCATTCATACGCCGGCCACCTCCAAAATAGAATTAATATAGTCCAATGCCACTTGGGGATCCAAAAAAACACATGGAGTCGAATCTTTAGTAAATAATTTTAATCGGGCTGGATAATGAAGTGATGGGAATAATCCCTTAGCATGGGCTATCTTCATAGCTGGAACAAATTTGATCTGCTGTTACGTAACTTCCCGTGGATAGTCTTCATAAAAACGAATCTCGGAACCCTTAAATTTAAAAACTCTCTTGTTTCCTTGCACATTTTGTGATTTGGTCTTTAACTTTAAAACGAAGAAAACTGACCAAAATTGGCCATGATTTACCTGAATGCTGAGATCTCGAAGTGAAAATTCTATGAGCTCTTTCAATATTGGGAGGCTGAGGTAGAATATCCAGAAACAGAGATTGAAACAAATTGGCAAAATAGTCCAATAAATTCCCACTCTCAGAACCTTCCTTTAGTTCAACAATTCGAATGTTATTCCGACGAGATTTTGCCTCCAAATTGACAATTTTGTGTTGAGCCTGTTCCAAACGGGCTGAAATATCCGCAATCTGACGCTTCTACTCTTTAAACTCAGTATTCAAGGAAATAATATTTTCCTCTACAACCTGAAAACTCTTTCGGAACGACTTCAACTCAGAAATGTTATTGTCTATTTTGTTGTCGAGAGCCATCAACACACGTTTCAAACGCTCAGCCCAGACAGGCTTATCTTCTGATTTTTCTTTCAAAGTCTTTCCCATTCCATTACTGGATTCAGAAAGCTGCTTTCCACTTCTTAAAGATTGTGACATAATGACAACTATTCCCCTCTAAGATCCGAGAAATAAAAGTTAAAAATTCAAGGTTTAAACTGGGGAAAAGGAGGAATTAAAGGCAGCCACAAAATTTTGTATGTTACTCCATTGAGCTGCAGGCGGAAGTTCTAGTTTTCACGAGATGTTCAAGCATCATGTTCACTGATTTTGGTAGAAAGTATTGCCTGGTAATAATGTGCCTGTATGGCTTGTAAAATGTGAATCTTGTAACATAACTTTATAACAGCATGTTCATTAATGTGAAGTCCTTATTCCATTGAATTCTCTGTAAAATACATTTGATTCGTTAAGCAAATAAAAGACGTTCTTTTGACAGCCATGTAGAATTGATATGTATGCATTAATTGCCTTGTTTATTGTTTCAAGCAAGCTGAACGGACTGGAAAATAGTTTCTTTTTCATTATTTATTTAGAGATACAATTCCTCTGGCTTAACAAGCCCACACCACCCAATTACCCCCATGTGACTAATTAACCTACTAACCCATACATCTTTGGGATGTGGAAGGATCTGGAGGAGTTGTCAATGTAGAACTTCAGGATAGTTTATCTTCTGTCACGTTTTGACTTTTAGCACTGTTATCCATTGATTTATATATCAATTGAAAATTAAATCTTTCCCCATATCCTAGCTATTATATGGTAAAATGTACTGTTGTGTTGGAAAATAAAAAACTAAATACAAAGCATGTTGTTAAAGAGCAATTTTTAATTTAGCTTACTAAATAAGCTGTATGGTGTAAGTTGAAGTACCCAATACTACAAATTGGTTTTAACAAAAGACTTTTGTTTGATTTAAACAGGTATCGAGATTTATTCAGCAAAAGATCATCAATAAACCCCATGAAGCTAAAATTGCCCTTGCTCTTGGTAATACTTTATGGCTAAACCCTGTGGTAAGAATTAGAAATTAACTATGTTGTTCTAGGTGCTTCGAGTTAAAATGGAGGACTCGTGCCAAGCTAAATAATTCCTTTTACTTGATCAACTTAATTGAAAATGTAATTATTATGAATCATAAACTTGTATGAAATTGTTAGACCTATCAGGTGTTGAAAGACAGATAGAAACATAGAGGAACATAGAAACATAGAAAACCTACAGCTCAATACAGGCCCTTCGGCCCACAAAGTTGTGCTGAACATGTCCTTACCTTAGAAATTACCTAGGGTTACCCATAGCCCTCTATTTTTCTGAGCTCCATGTACCTGTCCAGGAGTCTCTTAAAAGACCCTATCGTATCCGCCTCCACCACTGTAAGCCCATTCCACACACTCACCACTCTCTGCGTTTTTAAAAAAAAAACTTATTGCTGACATCTCCTCTGTGCACTCTCGTGCTAGCCATTTCACCCCTGCGAGAAAGCCTCTGACTATCCACACGATCAATGCCTCTCATCTTATACACCTCTATCAGGTCACCTGTCATCCTTCATCGCTTCAAAGAATAAAGACCGAGTTCACTCAACCTAGAAGACTCCCAGAAGATTAATTTACAGGTTGAGTATGTGCTAAAGAAGGCAAATGCAATGTTGGCATTTATTTCAAGGAGAATAGAATATAAAAACAATGAGATAGTGCTGAGGCTTTATAAGACACTGGTCAGGCTGCACTAGGAGTATTGTCAACAGTTTTGGACCCCATATCTCAGAACGGAGGTGTTTCATTGGAGAGAGTCCAGAGGACGATTCTGGGATTGAAGGGGTTAACATATAAGGAGCTTTGGGCCCGTACTCACTGGAACTTAGAAGAATACAGAAGGATCTCATTGAAACCTACCGACTGTTGAAAGGACTAGATAAGGTGCATGTGGAGAGGATGTTTCCTATGGTGGGGGTATCCAGAACTCGTGGGCAGAGGCTCAAAAATGAGGTGCAACCTTTTAAAACAGAGGTAAGGACCGTGGTGGGGGTCAAGTCCAAGGGTATATTTAAAGCCGAAGTTAATGGTTTCCTGACTGGTCAGGGTATCAAAGGATATGACAAGAAGGCAGGTGTATAGGGTTGAATAGGATCTGGGATCAGCCATGATGGAATAGCGGAGCAGACTCGATGAGCTAAATGGCCTAATTCTGCTCTTGTGTCTTATGGTCTTTTGGTCTTATCATGTACTTAGCATAAGTTTTGTTGATTCTATTATTTCTCATTAAGGTACGTCTGACTAAGTTGCCTGATTTGAAAACCACAATATTTGTCTATAACATTCGCTCAGAAATCATGAATTCTGGTTATGGAACTGATAATCTGGAGCACATTGAAAGGCTAAAAGACCTCTGCAGGGCAGCTGGATTTACAGAACCAGATAAGGATTCTTCCCAGAAGAAGTAAGTAACTAAATATTCAATCAATCTAGTTGAATTTATCAGTTTTAGAATGAATTGTAACCATGTAATTTGACATGGGGATCAGATTTTCCATTCAGCATTTTAAAGCTTCTGCGGTGTTAAATGCAATTTGTCTCCCGGACTGATTCTGGCACCCTAAGACATCTGATGGATTGCTTCAGCAAAATGTGTTTAAATTTACCAAAGTTTAAGTTAGTAAGCATTTTGTCAGTCATTTGGTTGTGAAAGGTGTACAGTATATTCAGTTGTCTCAGTAGTGCTGCCTGGAAATTCAGGTACATCCAAGCGTGCATGAGATGAGTATTACAATGGGATATTATTGCATTTTGTGGTGCTGAGCCTGTCAGTATAAATTTTAAAAAAGCATTGCACTTTTCCATAAAGGAAAATACATTGCACCTGTTTTGTCCGGTTAGTTGGTAATAGAGTTGCAGGAACTGGTAGAGTTGCAGATCGGGTCTGAGACTTGGGTCTGCCAGACAATAATTGAGTGGGTCAAGTGACATCTGTGGAAAGGTAAATTACTGAACTTTCAGTCTGAAACCCCTTCAAACTTCAACCTCTAGTTCCCCCTCCGTCTTTTTCTCCCATGGCACACTCTTTTCTCCCATCAGACTCCCTCAACAGCCTTTTAACTTTTCGACCTCTCACTTCATTCTCTTTCCCCTCACACCCGTCCACCTTCTCCCTCCTCCCAACCTTTTTTATTTATCACCTGCCAGCTTGTACTCTTCCTCTTCCCTTCACATTCTTATTCTGGCTTCTTCCCCCTTGCAGTCCTGAAGAAGAGTTTTGGCCTGAAACATCAACTCTTTATCCCTGTCTGGTGATGCTGCCTGACTTGCTGAGGTCCTCCAGCAACTTGTGTGTGTTACTCTAGCTTTCTAGCATCTGCAGAATTTCTTATGATGATGAAACATTAGCTCTGTTTTTCATCTCACAAATGCAGCCTGAACTGATGAATACTTCCATCATTTTGTGTTTTATATTTAGGTTGAGGAGATGGCAAAGAAAATTAATGAATTTAGTGAGGTACATGTAGACTTTAGAAAGGCTTTTGACGAAGACCTGCATGGTAGGCTTGGTCAGTAGGTTAGGGCAATGGTAAATTGAATCCAATGTTAGCTTGGTAATAGGAGGCAGAAGGTGATGGTCAAGAGATGCACCAAGGGATCTTAGGGTGCTGAGTTATAGCTCTCTAAAATGGTAATTGTGGCGGAAAGGGTACTGAGGAAGGTATTTGACATGCTTGCCTTCATAAGCTACGACACTGAGTATAAGTATTAGGATGTCATGGAGCTGTACAAAACAGTGGTCAGTCACCACACCAAAGTTCAAAGAAGATTTGTTATCTGAGTACGTAGATGTTTCCATATACTATCCTGAAATTCATTTTCTTCCAGGCATCCACAGTATTACAAAGAAATACAACAGAATCAATGAAAGGCTACACAAAGACTGACAAACAATGCACACAAGAAGACTAACTGTGTAAATACAAAAAAGCACATAACAGTAATAAATAAATAGATAAATAAATACTGAGAACATGAGTTGTGTAGTCCTTGTAAGTGAGTCCATAGTGAATCACTTCAGTGTTGAGGTGAGTGAAGTTCTGGTTCAGGAGCCTGGTAATTGAAGGGTAATAACCTGGTTGTGTGGGGCCTAAGGCTCCTCGAACTCTCCTGATAGCAGCAGCAAGAAGAGAGCATGGCTAGGATGGTGGGGTCCTTGATGATGGATGGATGCTGCTTTCTTGTAGCAGTGCTTCTTTTAGATGTTTTCAGTGGTGGGACTCAATGTGATTGACTGGGTTATACATATTCACTACGTTTCATAGGCTTTTCCATTCTTGGGTATTGGTATTTCCATATCCAGGCTGTGATGCAACCAGTCAGAAAACTCTGTGCATCTATGGAAGTTTATCAAAGTTTTAGATGATATGCCTGTTCTATGCAAATATCTAAGGAAGTAGATGAACTTGGCCCCAGACAGATCCTGTGAAATGATAGTGCCAAGGAATTTAAAGTAACTGACTGTTCCCACCTCCGGTGAGGACTGGCTCATGGACCTCTGGTTTCCTTCTCCTGTGGTAAATAATCTGTCCTTTGGTTTTGCTGGTGTTGAGTGAGAGGTGGTTGTTGTGGCCCCCTTCGATGAGGTTTTCAATCTCCCTCCTATATGCCAAGTTGTTGGCCACAATTTGATGTGGCCAACAACAGTGGTGTCATCAGCAAACTTAAATATGGCAGTGAAGCTGTACTTAGCCTCACAATCATAAGTATAAAACGTGTAGACCAAGGGGGCTAAGCACACAGCCTTGTGGTGAACCTGTGCTGAACGTGATTGTAGAGGAGTTGTTATTGCCAATCTGAACTGCAAGTGAAGAAATCAAGAATCCAGTTGCACAAGGAGATATTGAGGACTAGATCATGGAGCTTATTGATTAGTTTCAAGGGGATGGTAGTGTTGAATGCTGAGCTAGTCAATTGAAGAGCTTCCTGATATATGCATCTTCACTGTCCAGATGTTCCAGGGCTGAGTGAAGAGCCAAAGAAACAGTATCTGCTGTTGACCTGTGACAGTAGGCAAATTAGAGCAGATCCAAATCATTCCTCAGGCAGAGGTTTCTTGACCAGCCTCTCAAAACACTTCATCACAGCTGCTGGATGATGGCCATTGAAACAGTTTACCATGTTCTTCTTGGACACCGGTATAACTGAAGCCTGCACTTGGAGAATTGTGTCTAGTTCTGATCATCACACCACAAGTTTGATGTGGTAGCAATAGTGAGAGTAAAGATGAGTTTCACCATGTATTTGCCTGGAATGGAAGCTTTATTGATGTGGAGAAATTGGTAGGCTAATGTTATTCTTATGCAAGAGGGTGACCTGATGTAAGTTTATAAAATTGACGGGCATAGATAGAGTAAACAGTCTTTTTTTTATGATCAGGGAGTCTAAAACTAGAGGACATAGGTTTGAGGTGAAAGGGGAGAAATTTAAAAAAGGTGAAGGGTAAAGTTTTCACAGAAGGTGGTGGTTATATGCAACAATCTCCTGGAGGAAGGGATAGAGGTAGGTACAATCACAATGTTTAAAAGGCATTTTAACATGTACTTCGATAGGAATGGATCAAAGGGTTATGGGTCTAATAAGGACAATAAGGATATGGAATGAGAGTAGATAGGTGGGACAAGGTGTGCACATTAATTTGCTCTCCAATACTTACTGACTTTTGAACAGTGGCTAATCGGAGATCCGAAGTGTGAGAAGAAGAGGCTCACTTAGGCTTGCCAATTGAGTATATAAGGCATTGACTTATGGTGTTTTGAACAGAGGCCAGTCAGCGATTGGGATTCATTGGTAAGAACTAAGTAAGATAAGGCAGGGCAAGCAGAGCAGCCATCATTGGAGTGGACAGTGTTAGAGCAAGGATTTTGAGGCTTTGACTCTTTGAAGTTTCAACAAGCAGAGGCTTTAGACAGAAAAGGCAAGAAACTATCAGTAGATTTTTTCCCTCACTGTTTATTTATTGCTTTTCCTTCTTTACCTTTGCTCAGTTAGAAAAATAAGGATGCCAGGCAGGATAGTTGAATGCTTCTTTTGTGGGATGTGGGAAGGCGGGGAGACCTCCAGTGTTCTTGACGACCACACTTGCAAGAAGTGCAACCAGCTGCAGATTCTAGCATTCTGCTTTAAGAAGCTGGAACTGGAAATGGATGAACTCCAGATCATTTGGGAGGTGAGAGAATGATGTAGAGAGGTAGTTATACCCAAGGTGCAGGACGCAGGAGACTGGGTGGCAGTCAGCAAGGAGAAAGATGTTGAACAGCCAGCACAGAGCCACCCTGTGGCTATTCCCCTCAACAACCGGTACACATTTTGGATACTGTTCGGGGACAGAGGGATGACCTAGCAATAGAAAGTCACAGTGGTCAGGACTCTGGCACTGAGTTTGGCTCTGTGCCTCTGAACGAAAGAAGGGGAGAAGAGGTGACCTGTGGTGCTAGGCTATTCGTTAGTCAGGGGAACAGAAAGAAAGTTCTGTGGACAAGAACAAGATTCCCGGTTGGTATGGTGCTTCCTGGGTGCCAGGGTCCGGGACATCTCGGATCGAGTCCTCAGCATTTTTAAGTGGAAGGTGAACAGCCAGAGGTTGGTCCGTGTAGGTACAAATGTATAGGTAGGAAGAATGACGATGTTCTGCAAAATGAGTTTAGGAAGTTAGGTTTTTAAAAACGCAAACAACAGGAATTGTGCAGATGCTGGAAATTCAAGCAACACACATCAAAGTTGCTGGTGAATGCAGCAGGCCAGGCAGCATCTCTAGGAAGGGTCTCGGCCTGAAACGTCGACTGTACCTCTTCCTAGAGATGCTGCCTGGCCTGCTGCATTCACCAGCAACTTTGATGTGTGTTGTTAGGAAGTTAGGTGCTAAGTTAAAGGGCAGGGTCTCAGGATTGCTACCTGTGTATGTGCTAGTGAGGCCAGAAATAGGAAGGTTATACAGTTTAACATGCATCTGAGGAGTTGGTTTAGGAGGAGGAGACAGTTTACACCTAAAATGGAAATGGAGGGGAACTAATATCCTAGTGCCAAGGTTTACTAGTGCTGTCTGGGGAGGGGATGGAGGGGTTTAAACTAGAATAGCAGAGGGATGGGAACTAGAGTGCCAGAACAGGTCATAGAGGTTTTGGAGACAGGTCTTGTTAAGACCTCAGACAAAGTCTGGAATCAAGAGAATGAGGATAGTGCAACTAATGTCCTGAGCTGCCTACATTTCAATGCAAGAAGTATCATAGGAAAAGCAGATGAGCTTAGTGCTTGGACACAACATATGGAATTATGATATAATAGCCATTAGTGAGACTTGATGACAGCAGGAGCAGGACTGGCAGCTCATTATTTTGGGGTTCTGTTATTTTAGACCCGACAGAGCGGAAGGGATTGAAGGAGGAGGGGTGGCACTTCTAGTTAGGGAAAATATTATGGCAGTGCTCAGTCAGGAGAGACTAGAGAACTCTTCTAGTGAGGCTTTATGGATGGAATTGAGGAATAAGAAAGGTATGACCATGTTAATGGGGCCATATTATAGACCACCCAACAGTCCATGGGATTTAGAGGAACGGATGTGCAGAGAGATTGCAGGCTGTTGCAAGAAACATAAGGTTGTTTTAGCAGGTGATTTTAACTTTTGCACATATTGGCTGGGACTCCCACATTGTAAAAGGATGAGATGGGATAGAATTTGTCAAATGTGTTCTGGAAAGTTTCCTTAATCAGTATGTAGAATTCCCAGAGTGTGCAATACTTGATCTGCTATTAGGGATTGGGACGGGCAGGTGAACACCTTGCATCTAGTGATTACAATGCCATTAGTTTCAAAGTAAATATGCAAAGAGATAGGCCTATTCCGCAGGTTGAGATTCTAAATTGGAGAAAGGCCAATTTTGATGGTATCAGAAAGGATCTTGCAAGTGTGGATTGGGACAGCCTGTTTTCTGGCAAAGGTGTACTTGGTAAGTGGGAGGCCTTCAAAAGTAAAATATTAAGAGTACAAAGCTTGTATTTGCCTGTCGGAATAAATGGTAAAGATAACAAGTTTAGGGAAGCTTGGTTTTCAAGAGATATTGAGGCCCTGGTTAAGGAAAAGAATGAAGGTGCATGGCAGGTCAAAACAGTTGAGGTGCTTATGAAATATAAGAAGTGCAAGAGAACATTTGAGAAAGAAATCAGGAGAGCTTGAAAGAAGGCATTAGGTTAACGTAGCAGACAAGGTGAAGGAGAATCCTAAGGGATTCTACAGATATGTTCAGAGCAAAAGGATTGTCAGGGACAAAATTGCTCCTCTGGAAGATCAGAATGGTAATCCATCCATGGAGTCAAAAGAAATGGGGGAAATCTTAAATAGATTTTTTGTATTTCTATTTACTCAAGAGACGGACACAGTATCTGTACAAGTGAGGCAAAGCAGCGTCAACTTCCTGAACCCTATACAGATTGCAGAGGAGGATGTCTTGTGGCAAATCAGGGTGAAGCAATCCCCAGGACCTGACAAGATGCTCCCCCAGGAAGCAGAGGCTGTTGCAGAGATATTTAAATCAGCCTTAATAACAAGTGGGGTACCAGACGATTGAAGTACAGCTAATGTTGTTTCTGCTGTTTAAGAAAGGCTCTAAAAATAAACTAGAAAATTTTAGGCCCGTGAACCAGATATCAGTAGTGGGAAATTAATTGGAAGGTATTTTAAGGGACCGGATGGATATATGAGTATTTGAATAGGCATGGGCTGATTAGGGATAGTCAGCATGGTCTTGTGCATGGTAGGTCATGTCTAACCTATCTTACAGAGTTTTTTGAGGAAATTACCAGGGAAGTTGATGAAGTCAAGGCAATTGATGTTGTTTATATGGACTTCAGCAAGGCCATAAAACTGTAAGATAGAGGAGCAGAAATAGGCCATTTGGCCATCAAGTCTGTTCTGCCATTTTGTCATGGCTGATCCAACTTTCCTCTCAGCCCCAATTTCCTGCCTCCTCTCCATATCCCTTCATGCCCTGACCAATCAAGAATCTATCAACCTCTGCCTTAAATATACATAAAGACTTGGCCTCTACAGCTGCCTGGGGTAAAGAATTCTACAGATTCACCATTCTCTTGCTAAACAAGTTCCTCCTCATCTCCGTTCTAAAAGCATCCTCTGGTCTTAGACTCACCCACCACAAGAATCATCCTCCCCACATCCACTCTATCAAGGCCTTTCACCGTTCAATAGGTTTCAATGAGGTCACCACTTATGCTTCTGAGTTCTATTGAATACAGGCCCAGAGTCATCAAACGCTCTTCAAAAGCCATTCAATCCTGGAATCATTTTCTTAAATCTCCTTTGGTCACTCTCCAGTTTCAGATCATCCTCTCAAAGATAAGGGACCCAAACCTGCTCACAGTACTCCAAGTGAGGTCACACCAGTGCTTTATAAAGATTCAATATTACAAACCTTGCTTTTATATTCTTGTAGTCTTGAAAAGAATGCTGACATTGCATTTGCTTTCCTCACCACAGACTCAAACTGCAAATGAGCCTTTAGGAAATCCTGCACAAGGACTTCCAAGTCCCTTTGCACCTCAATTTTTTGTATATTCTCTCCATTTAGAAAATAGTTAACCCTTTCATTTCTTCTACCACAGTGTATGACCAGACACTTCCCAACACTATTCCATCTGCCAATTTTTTGCCCATTCTTCTAACCTAAGTCCTTCTGTAGCCTCTCTACTTCCCCAAAACAACCTGCCCCTACACCTACCTTTATATCGTCTGCAAACTTTGCAACAAAGCCATCAATTCCATTATCCAAATCATTGACATATATTGTAAGAAAAATTAGTTCCAACTCAGACTCCTGTGAAACATTACTAGTCACTGGCAGCCAGCCAGAAAAGGCTCCCTTTATTTCCACTCTGTCTCCTGCCAGTCAGCCATGCTTAGAATCTTTCCTGCAATACTATGGGCCTGTAGCTTGTTAAGCAGCCACATGTGGCACCTTGTCAAAGGCCTCCTGAAAATCCAAGCATGCAACATCAACTGATTCTCTTTTGTCTATCCTGCCTGTTATCTCAAAGAATTCTAACAGATTTGTCAGGCAAGATTTTCCCTTGAGGAGACCATGCTGACTGTGGCCTATTTTATCATGTGTCTCCAAGTACCCTGAGATCTCATCTTTAATAATTGACTCCAATGTCTTCCCAACCACTGAGGTCAGACTAACTGGCTTATAGTTTCCTTTCTTCGACCTCTCCCTTCTTGAAGAGTGGAGTGACATTTGCAATTTTCCAGTCTTCTGGAACTATTTCCAGAGCTTAGTGATTCTTGAAAGATCATTGCTAATGCTTCCATGATCTTTTCAGCCACCTCTTTCATAACTCTGGGGTGTACACTATCTGTCCAGGTAATCCAGACCTTTCAGTTTCCCAAGAACCTTTCTCTGTTTATGGTAACTTCACACACTTCATGCCCTCTGACCTGGAACTTCCACTATACTGCTGGTGTCTTCCACAGTGAAAACTGATGGAAAGTACTTATTCAGTTTGTCCGCCATTTGCTTGTCCCCCATTACTACTTCTCCAGCATTGTTTTTCAGCGGTCCAATTTCCACTCTCGCTTCTCTTTTATGCTTTGTGTATCTGAAGAAACTTTTGATATCTTCTTTAATATTATTGGCTAGCTTGTTTCCGTATTCCATTTTTACCTTCTTTATGACATTTTTAGTTGCCTTCTGTTGGTTTTTAAAGGTTTTCCACTAAATTTTGCTCTACTATATGCCCTCTCTTTGGCTTTTATGTTGGCTTTGATTTCTCTTGTTA
The DNA here is from genome assembly GCF_030028105.1 of Mobula birostris. Lineage (NCBI taxonomy): Eukaryota > Metazoa > Chordata > Chondrichthyes > Myliobatiformes > Myliobatidae > Mobula > Mobula birostris. Next base: position 46,124,978 of record NC_092384.1, read on the forward strand.
GTCACGGTTGTGTCATCTTTCTTTTAGAATACTTCTTCCTCTGAGGGATGTATATATTCTGTGCCTTCCGAATTGCTTCCAGAAATTCCAGCCATTGCTATCGTCAGCCCTGCCAGTGTTCTTTTCCAATAAATTTTGGCTAACTCTCCTCTCATGCCTCCTTAATTCCCTTTACTCCACTGTAATACTGACACTTTAGCTTCTTCTTCTCAAATTTCAGGGTGAATGTGGTCATATTATGATTATTTTCCCCTAAGGATTCTTTTATCTTAAGGTCTCTAATCAAATCTGGTTCGTTGCACAACACCCAATCCAGAATATCTGATCCTCTAGTGAGCTCTACCACGAGCTGGTTTGAAAAGCCATCGCATAGGCACTCTAGGAATTCCCCCTCCTGTAATACACCACCTTCCTGATGTTCCCAATCCACCTGCAAATTGAAGTCCCCCATGACTATTATAACATTGCCCTTTTGGCATGCATTTTCTATTTCCCACTGAAATTTGTAGGCCACGTCCTTGCTGCTGTTTGGGGGTCTGTATACAACTTCCATCAGGGTCTTTTTACCCTTGCAGTTCCTTAGCCCTATCTACAATGATTCAACAGCTTCCAACCCTATATTATCTTTCTATTGATTTCATTTCATTTTTTACCAACAGAGAAACGCTGTTCCCTCTGCCTTCCTGCCTATCCTTTTGATACAATGTGCATTCTTGGACATTAGCTCACAGCTACAATCTTCCAGCCTTGATTCGGTGATGCCTGCAACATCATACCTGCCAATCTGCAACTATGCTGCCTTCAGATATAACGCCTTCAGTCCTGTATTCACCCTTTTCAATTTTGTCGGCCTTTTACATTACAACTCATCCTGTTGACTGCAATTTTGTCCTGCCAACAGCCCCTCCTCACTACACATTGCCTCTATTTGTAAATCAGCTACCTCATCTTCAGCACTATTTCCGCCTTTCCTACGATACTACTTGCATTGAAATATAGGCAGCTCAGGACACTAGTTGCACCATGCTCGACCTTTTGATTCCTAACTTTGTCTGAGATCTTATTAACATCTGCCTCCACGAACTGTTCAGGTTTCCCATCCCTATTTGACAAGGCCGTGCATGGGAGGTTGGGCAAGTATGTTCAGTCATTTGGCATTCAAGATGTGGTAGTAAATTGGATTAGGCATTGGCTTTGCAGGAGAGGCCAGAGAATTTTATTAGATGGTTGCTTCTCTGACTCCACACCATACTGTCTGCACTTCCTTCCCATTTCTTGTGCTTCTGCCATCTTTGTTATAGATAAATGACCGCAGTCAATTGCCTATTGTTTAAGTTGAACCTCAAGAACTGCAGTCAACAAAGGGGATAGTTATGATGTCAGCATAGCTCAAGCTAAACCTGACTCTCTTGCCTGAAGATACATAAAGTGGGAGAGCAATATGTCAGCTGTAATAAGTCAAGTTCTTGTTTGCTTTATCAGAGTGTATCTTGTCACGTGTTCAAGAAGCCTGGACAGTTTCATTGCCTCATTTGAAAAAAGCTTTTTCACACAACAGATATATTGACTGCTGTTGGTTGCTTGGTGTTGGTATAAATTCATATTTCAATTTAGCACTATGCCCTAATTCACAGGAATGGCATCAATGTGTGATTAGAGTATGGGAGTTATACTGGCTAACACTGTCCTACAATAGTAAGTGGCAATAATGCGCGGGCTGGGCCCGGATACAACATGATTTCTTCAATCTGGATTTCTCATGATATGCCATATACAGAAGTATCACATTGCTTTTCAACAACTATTACACACTTCAAACTAAGTATAAGCTGCTTAGTTTATACCAGGCTGCTCCACAAGGCGAGGGAAGAGATTGCTAAGCCTCTGGCTAGGATCTTTATGTCCTCATTGTCCACGGGAATGGTACCGGAGGAGTGGAGGAAGGCGAATGTTGTCCCCTTGTTCAAAAAAAGGTAGTATGGATAGTCCGGGTAATTATAGACCAGTGAGCCTTACGTCTGTGGTGGGAAAGCTGTTGGAAAAGATAGTTAGAGATAGGATCTATGGGCATTTAGAGAATCATGGTCTGATCAGGGACAGTCAGCATGGCTTTGTGAAGGGCAGATCGTGTCTAACAAGCCTGATAGAGTTCTTTGAGGAGGTGACCAGGCATATAGATGAGGGTAGTGCAGTGGATGTGATCTATATGGATTTTAGTAAGGCATTTGACAAGGTCCCACACGGTAGGCTTATTCATAAGGTCAGAAGGCAAGGGATCCAGGGAAGTTTGGCCAGGTGGATTCAGAATTGGCTTGCCTGCAGAAGGCAGAGGGTCGTGGTGGAGGGCTTACATTCAGATTGGAGGATTGTGACTAGTGGTGTCCCACAAGGATCTGTTCTGGGACGTCTACTTTTCGTGATTTTTATTAACGACCTGGATGTGAGTGTAGCAGGGTGGGTTGGCAAGTTTGCAGACGACACAAAGGTTGGTGGTGTTGTAGATAGTGTAGAGGATTGTCAAAGATTGCAGAGGGACATTGATAGGATGCAGAAGTGGGCTGAGAAGTGGCGGATGGAGTTCAACCCGGAGAAGTGTGAGGTGGTACACGTTGGAAGGACAAACTCCAAGGCAGAGTACAAAGTAAATGGCAGGATATTTGGTAGTGTGGAGGAGCAGAGGGATCTGGGGGTACATGTCCACAGATCCCTGAAAGTTGCCTCACAGGTAGTTAAGAAAGCTTATGGGGTGTTAGCTTTCATAAGTCGAGGGATAGAGTTTAAGAGTCGCAAGGTAATGATGCAGCTCTATAAAACTCTGGTTAGGCCACACTTGGAGTACTGTGTCCAGTTCTGGTCGCCTCACTATAAGATGGATGTGGAAGCATTGGAAAGGGTACAGAGGAGATTTACCCCAGGATACTGCCTGGTTTAGAGAGTATGGATAATGATCAGAGATTAAGGAAGCTAGGGCTTTACTCTTTGGAGAGAAGGAGGATGAGAGGAGAAATGATAGAGGTGTACAAGATATTAAAAAGAATAGATAGAGTGGATAGCCAGCGCCTCTTCCCCAGGGCACCACTGCTCAATACAAGAGGACATGGCTTTAAGGTAAGGTGTGGAAAGTTCAAGGGGGATATTAGAGGAAGGTTTTTTTACTCAGAGAGTGGTTGGTGCGTGGAATGCACTGCCTGAGTTAGTGGTGGAGGCAGATACACTCGTGAAGTTTAAAAGACTACTAGACAGGTATATGGAGGAATTTAAGGTGGGGGCTTATATGGGAGGCAGGGATTGAGGGTCAGCACAACATTGTGGGCCGAAAGGCCTGTACTGTGCTGTACTATTCTATGTTCTATAAGAGAGCTCTGGGTTAGCAAGATATTATGTGATTACAAGTTCATTGTAATCAATTATGAGGAACTGAGGATCAAATGGTTATAATAAGTAATTAATTTCCACCACCCCAGGGGGGCGATATCTCCCACTTTAAGAAAAACTAAGCTTATCATTTCTGATGTTTCTTCTCCAAAAGATTATATTTACAGTTGGTAGAAAATCAGGAAAAGTGAGTAAACTAAATTGTGTTTCTACAGGTACTTATGAATTTCTAGAATGGTGATGCTTGCATTGAGGAAAATTATTTCTGAAACTGAACTAATGGATAAAGATTATTTTTCTCCATCACTAGACACTCTACTTTGGAGTATGAAATTAACCAAAAAGCTATAGAAAAACAAGATCATATTCCAAGCAGTTACATTCCAGTTGTTGGTGACCTTTGCTTGGCACTCTGTACAACAAACAGGTAACAATCAGACAACTTTATAAACCTTTCTGTAGCTTTTTTGTGTATGTCAAATGGGTAAATGTTTAATTTTTGTTCTCATTCTAAAACCATTATAGTACACATAATAAACCCAACCCAGATTAAAAAAAGTGAGGCGCTGAGGTGTAGATCTTCCTTTAAAACAATTTTATGAGAAAACTGCATGAAACTGCTATGAAGCAAAAGCTTCTTACGGGTTTTACAAATTATTTTAATCTATGTTGCATCATGCTAATCCAATAAGATAAATTTAAGTTTAAAAAAACAAATAGCCTGATGTACCATAAACACTAGGTTTTGCAAGCTGTTGGAACATGTCTGACCACGGCCCTCCTTTGCTACTATGATGAGGCCAAGCTCAGACTGAAGGAGCAACTTCTCATATTCCAGTTGGGCAGTCTTCAACCGGATGGCATGAAAATCATTTTCTCCAACCTCTGGTAATTTCTCCCCCCTGCCCGTTCTCTTTTTCTCCATTCCCCATTCTAGATACCCTTTCACCCCTTCTATTCTCCATGCCTGCCTATTACCTCCCTCTGGTTCGCCCTCCATTCCCTTTCTTCCATGGCCAACTGTCCTTTCCTATCAGATTCCTTGTTTTTTTAGCCCTTTACTTCTTCCACCTATCCCCTCCAAACTTTTTCATCCTATCCATCTCTTCTCCCTCACCATGTCTTACTTTTCACCTGCCCCTCCCGTCACCTTTTTCTCAATTCTGTCCCATTAATTTCCAGTTCGGATGAAGGGTCTCGTCCCAAAACATTGACTGTTTACTCCCCTTCCTAGATTCTGCCTGACTTACTGAGTTCTACAAGCATTTTTTGCATGTAGCCTGATGTATCATTTCGATTTGTGCTTCACTAAGGTTGCTGTGCCTTCCCCAAGAACAGTTTCAGCAGAAGAATTCTGGGGTTATTTAGAGCAGGGGTTCCCAACTTGGGCTACAGACCCCTCGGTTAATAGTAAGGGTCCAGGGCATAAAAAGGTTGGAACCCCTGGGTTAGAAGAATATTTTGATCCGAAAACTAACCTTGAATATTCACAGTACTGAATATTCATCCTCTAACAAAATGCTCAGCACATGTCACTGTTTTTAGGCTTGTGTATTCCTGCTGCTAAATATTATTATGGCCATGTGGCCACTTCTTAAATGTCTGATTTAATTATTAGATTATTAAAATGGTTAAAATTAAATAAATAAAAATAAATACAATTAAAAATTATTGTAATTTCTCAAGTCCAAGTGAGATGTGTCATTCTATGTTTTGATCCTGTACGGTTAAAATCAAAGGTACTGCCTTAGGCCAAGTTCATTTGAAGGTCTAAAAGATACGGTCCTCATTCCCTAATTGCTTTTGAAAGAATAATACCAACTAGAATACAGGGAATGAATGCTTTTTTATAGTATTGTTTGTAGGTTAGCCATGTTACGTGCTCTGTTTCGAAAACTATCAGTTGAGGTTTCCTTAGTTTTCTTAATCTCCTTTCTTAAAAAAAATTGAAGTCAGTGGGTGGTGTTTACTTGGATTTTCAAAAGACCTATGGTAAGGTGTTGCACATGAGGCTGCTCAACAAAACAAGATAGATACAAAAATAAGTTGAAGATTGGGTGACTAGCAGGAGGCAAAGAGTGGGAATAAAGGGAGCCTTGTCATAGTCATACTTTATTGATCCCGAGGGAAATTGGGTTTCGTTACAGTTGCAGCAACCAAGAATAGAGCATAGATATAGCAATATAAAACCATAAATAATTAAATAATTGTATGTAAATTATGCCAAGAAATAAGTCCAGGACCAGTCTATTGGCTCAGGGTGTCTGACTCTCCAAGGGAGGAGTTGTAAAGTTTAATGGCCACAGGCAGGAATGACTTCCTATGACGCTCTGTGTTGCATCTCGGTGGAATGAGTCTCTGGCTGAATGTACTCCTGTGCCCAACCAGTACATTATGTAGTGGATGGGAGACATTGTCCAAGATGGCATGCAACTTGGACAGCATCCTCTTTTCAGACACCACCGTCCGAGAGTCCAGGTTGGCTGTCATGACTAGTGGTGTTCCACAGGGTTGGGACCACTTCTTTTCATGTTATATGTCAATCATTTGGATGGCAGAATTGGTGGCTTTGTGGCCAAGTTTACGGATGATACACAGATAGATGGAAGGGCAGCTAGTGTTGAGGAAGCAGGGAGTGTGCACGATGAGTTGGACAGATTGGAAGAGTGGGCTAAAAATGGCAGATGTAATATAGAGTAGGGAAATGTATGGTCATATACTTTAGTAGAAGAAATAAAGGCATGGATTATTTTCTAAACTGAGAAAATTCAAAATTCAGTTGTGCAAAGGGACTTGGGAGTCCTTGTGCAGGATTCCCTAAAGATTAACTTGCAAGTTGAGTCAGTGATAAGGAAGACAAATTCATGTTAGCATTCATTTTGAGAGGACTAGAATATAAGAGCAAGGCTGTGAAGTTGAGGCTTTATAAGACATTGGTTAGACCACATGAGTATTGTGAGCAATTTTGGGCCCTTATCTAAGAAAAGATGCATGGTATTAGAGAGGGTCTAGAGGAGGTTCACAAGAATGATTCCAGATGAAAGGGTTAATGTATGAGGAGAGTTTGTTGGCTCTGGGCTTGTACTTACTGGAATTTAGAAGAATGGCGGAGACAGGGTTGGGGGGGTGGGAGGAATCTCATTGAAATCTATTGACTATTTAAAGGTCTGGATAGAATGGATATAGGGAGCATGTTTTCTATCAGGCAGCTGTGGAGGCCACACCACTGAGTGTATTTTAAGTGGAGGTTGATAGATTCTTGGTTAGTCAGGGTGTCAAAGGTTACAGGCTGAAGGCAAGAGAATGGGATTGAGAGGGATAATAAATCAGCCGTGATGAAATGACGGAGTGGACTCAATGGACCAAATGGCCTCATTCTGCTCCCATGGTCTATTTAAGGTGGTGTAGAGTGAGAATTTTATCGGTGGACTCTTCAAACAAGAACTGCCATGTATTATTTGTGGATTTTGGAACATCCAGAAGGATTTCTTCGGACAGAATTCAACCTTTAATGACAGACGTTCCTGCACTTCCTTTTCAGGTCAGTCTAATCATTACTAATGGCATCAATGTAGACAAATTGTTTGACATGACTTACATATTTTAACCTTTTTAGGTTGGTTATGTGGTTAATTTAGCATACAATATATAGAGGGATATGGGAAGCAAGAGGTGAAATTGATGGAGCTTTGACATAGATTTCTGATTCTTTGAACCATTGGTCATATATTAGAGGACTTGAAAGATGGCTAAAGTTGTACCTTTCTTTAAGAAGTGCTGCAAGGACAAGACAATGAACTACAGGCTGGTGAGCGCTGCATCAGTATTGGGAAAATTGCTGTTGGGGACTCAGAGACATGATTTATTTTCATTTGATCAGCAAAAGACTGATGAAAGATAGTCAGCATAACTTTGTGCGTGGGAAATAGCATCTCACAAATTTGATTGTATTATTTTTAAAGAGAGGACCAAGAGGATTGATGAGGGCAGGATGACGGATGTTGTCTGCATGGATTTTAGCAAGACCTTTGACAAAGTCCCTCATAATTGGCTGCACCATAGGACAAGTTGGTAAAATTAATTAGGTGATAGGAAACAGTGGGGGTTGTGGAAGATTGTTTTTCATATTACAAGCTTCTGATAAGTGGCATGCCACAGGAATCTGTGCTGGGTTCACTCATTTCTGTCAGTGGCATGATTAGTAAATTTAAAGATGACACCAAATTTCGAGCACGGTGGACAGAAGAAAATTGTCCAAAGTTGTATCTGGATACTGATCAACTGGAAAAGTGGGCAAAGGAATACCAGATGCAATTGAACCCAGATAAGTGCAAAAATAATGTATTTTAGGAAGTTAAACCAGGGAAGGGTATACACTGAATGGCAGTGGTGATACAGACAAAGTGTTGAAGAAGGTGTGCTTGTCTTCATCAGCTGATGAACTAATGAATTGAATACAATAGTTAGGATATGATGTTATCTTGAGAAAGTGCAGAAAGGATTCAAAATGACTTTACCAGGACTGAAAGACTTGAGTTATAAGGTGAGACTAGATAGGTTGGGGGTATTTTCCCTGGAGCAAAAGAGGCTGATGGGCAGGCTTATAAAATTATAAGAGACATAGAAAAATACAGCACAATGTTGTGTCAAACCAGTTATCAAATTACCAACTAAACTAATCCCTTCTGCCTACCCAAACAAAGTTCAAAGTAAATTTATTATCAAATTACTTGCATGCCATCATATACAACCCTGAGATTAATTTTCTTGCTACAATTCACACTAAATACAAGAAACACGATAGTTCCGTTATAATAGTTTCAACAGTTCCACTTAATATCAGAGAATATATGCACTATACAACCTGAAATTCTTGTTCTTCAAAGACATCCATGAAAACAGAATGCCCCAAAGGATGTGACAGTAAAAACGTTAGAACCCCAAAGCAGCAGCAAGTCATCAACCCTCCCCCTCCCCAATTACTTAAGCAAAAAAAAGCATCAGCGCCCTCCACCCACCAAGCAAGCAATAGCAAAGCCCCCAAGAAAGACCGTGATCTGCACTATGACAAAAACAAATTATTCACCCAACAATTCAACATACCCAGGCGCGTGTGCTGTCTCTCGCCCTCCCTCTCTCCCTCCTCCCCCCCAATAAAGGGACAGAGAGATGTCACCTTTCACTATGAGAGGGGAGACATAAACAAAACAGCTCACTGATTTACCATGTTCAAGTCTGATGTGTTGCTTTCTTCCAAGATTTTCTACTCGAGAATTGGCAACAAACACTCCCCCACCAATGAGGGCAAGAGAGAGAGCGCACGATTTGCTGAGTACAAAGACCCCGACAGCTAATTCACTGTTCCTGATGTTCCGTTTTCTCCCACAATGCTTCAGTTGGTGACACCAGCATTGAATTGACTCATCTCCAGGGCTGCAAAGCCTTGGAACCTCGAAGGCATGCTCGTCTTCTAGGCAATGTCCTTGCAATATTGAGAAAACAGCCACAAGAACTGATTTGAGTGTAGCTCCAGGTTGGGGTCTTTGACAGGACCCCATCCACCTTGAAAAGGGAAAAGAAGCATTAAAGGTAGAAACAAGGCTTTTTCCACAGATGAGCTCAAAGAAGTTGTTGTCGAGCGGCATTATAGCTCCATGCACATCCACCAGTGCGTGAAAGACGACAAACAGTGCAAATACAAAAATAAAGAAAGAAAAAATAAGAAATAATAATAATATAATAAATAAGTAATAAATATTGAGAACATGAGATGAAAAGTCCTTGAAAGTGAGTCCGTAGGTCAGGGGAACAGTTCAGTGATGGAGTGAGTGAAGTTATCCCCTGTAGTTCAAGATCCTGGTGGTTAAGGTGGTAATAACTGTTTTTGAACCTGGTGGTGTGGGTCCTGAGGCTCCTGTATCACTTTCCTGATGGCAGCTGTGAAAAGAAAGCATAACCTGGATGGTGGGGATCCTTGATGATGGATGCTGCTTTCCTGTAACAGCGCGCCATGTAAATGTGCTCAATGGTGGGAAAGGCTTTCTTGACTACTTTTTGTTAGATTTTCCGTTCAAGGGTATTGGTGTTTCCATTCCAGGCCATGATGCAACCAGTCAATATACTCTCCACCACACACCTATAGAAGTTATTCAAAATTTTAGATGACGTGCCAAATCTTTGCAAACTTCTAAGAAAGTAGAGGCACTGTCGTGTTTTCTTCATGATGGCATTTCTGTGCTGGGTACAGGGCAGTTCGTCTGAAAAGATAACACTGAGGAATTTAAAGTTACTGATGCCCTGTTAAGGATTGGCTCATTGGCCTCTGGTTTCGTCTTCCTGAAGTCAGTAATCAGCTCAATATCCTTATCCCTCTACTTTCATCACATTCATATGGCCTCCACCACCCCAGGCAGCGCATTCCAGGCACCCACTACTCTGTGTTTAATAAAAAAAAAAAAAATAACTTGCCCCTCATCTCCTTTGAATTTACCCGTATTCATTTTAAATGCATGCTCTCTGGTATTAGACATTTCAACATGTCTACTCAATCTCTGCCTCTCATGACCTTATAAACCTCTCAGATCTCCCCTCAGTGTCCACCACTCCTTAGAAGATGACCCAAGTTTGTCCAACCTCTCATTGTAGCATATGCCCTCTAATCCAGGCAGCATCCTGGTGAACCTCTTCTGCAGCCTCTTCAAAGCCTTGACATACTACAGATATTGCCTTACTGAGTCTTGTAAAGCTGCAACATAATTTCCTGATTTTTTGAACTCGATGCCTCAACTAATAAACTAATAAAGTTTAAAGTACATTTATTATCATAGTATGTATGCAGTATACAACCCTGAGATTTGTCTTCCCACAGGTAGCCACAAAACGAAGAAACATCATAGAACCCGTTCAAAGAAAACATCAAATGCCCAACCCGCAAGAAAAGGAACAAATCATGCAAACGGTAAAAAATGAGCAAAAATCACCAAATATAAAACATCAAACCCCAGAGACATTGAAACAATATAGGAATGTTCACTTTAGTTCATTTCAGTCCAATTTAGTGCTGTCGTTTGTTGACTGTAGACTACAGAGTTGGTCCGCTAGTCATAGAAAATAGCAATCTTAAAAAAAGGAGTGACCAAAAACATACAACATAAACTGCAGAGTTCAGCCACAAACCAGGTTGATTAAACCTTGCCCAAGACCCAAGACTTCAGCACCATCCACCAGCAGCATCAAGCAAGAGGGACAGAGAGACAGGTCAAATGCAGGCACCCTTTTCCGAGAGCTGCGAGAGAGGGTCCGGTCAAACGCATGTACCTTCCTCTGGCAGCAGCAAGTAAGAGGGAGGGAGAGAACAGTCAAATGCAGGCAGAGAACAGTCAAATGCAGGCAGATATTGCTGAACACATTCTCACCTCGTACTCTTGTTCTCATTGATTTCAGTCTTGCTCGATACTTTGATTGGCGAGGAATCGAGTCGATCATGGGTTCAAGTTCTATCTCCAAGCTTGGAGACAGCAAAGCACCAGGTTGCTCAATCTGCTCGAAAATACGCAAACAAAATGTAAATTACAGGTTCCAATAGTAACTGATCCTGTGCTAATTCCATATTCTTTATTTGCATCTATTTAGCTGATCTGATCTCTGAAGTTCGAGTAAAAGTATTTTGGTTCTCCTTTCCCCTTAAAAAATACTTACTTTAGGAGCAAAATTTCTGATCAATTCATACCATATCAGGCACAAATTCATTAATTCTGCAACATATTAGGGAAATGATCAGAAATTCTGTATAAATAACTTGTATATAAACATAAGTGAAGAAAATATTACAAAAGAATTTCTGATTTATGTCCTCAGATTTGTCATATATTTTGAATGAAGGACATTTTCCTGTTTGTAACTCTTTCCCGGTAGTCAATGAATAACAAAATATTTAGTATAAATGCCCAGATGAGGGTTTGGATCTACCAATTTGGTATGGTATGTTTTTAGTTCTGGCAACAGTATGTGGAAGTGCATGTTCCATTTAGCTAATTACAGTAAATAATATGTAAAAAAAAGATGCATGATTTGTGCAACTCGAAGGAATCCAGATATATTAAAAAGACTCACATAAGATTTCTCCATGTATTTGCATTCCCCAGGTAGCCTCTTTGTACATTCATGACCACCTTGATACAAGTGATTATTGTATGTCATCTGGTTAGACCATGAGCTTTACTATTCTTTGCCCCTCCTTCACTCCCTGAATTTGTTTCCAAACTACTATTTCAACCAGGCCAGTGGATTATTAGCCTTCCGCTCACTGCCTGAAAAGGTAGCAGAAGCAAAATGTCTCATCACATTTGAAAAGTGCTTGGTTATGTATCTGAAAAGCTGTGAGCTGCAGAATTATTAATCTATGATTGAATTAAACTGAGCACCTGTCTTTAGAACATGTTATGCCGACTGGTTTCTTCCTACTGCATGAATTTTCTTCATTGAATTCTTTAAATTGTTTTTAGCATATTTGAGGTCCTGTCCTTCAGCCGTTTGACTTTGCCTGTTAGTTTTCCAAAATGATTGTTAATTATTATGACTGTACTTCATTGTTATGCTATTTATTGTAGGCTATGTGCTGCTCACTACTTGGCGTAAACGCTATGGGAAAAAACTGGAATTCAGAGATTAAGGAGTTAATATGGACTAGTTTTCAGGGCAAGGAACTCCAAGTTAAAGTTATTGAACAGAATAGAAATGAATCAAGTGAGTTGATATCAAAATTATATAGTAGTTGTATTATATATTTCAAAATGATAATTAGCCAGTGGAGTTTTCTTAAATTTCAAATGAATTTTCTTAACATTATTGAAACATTTTGACTTGAAGTTTGCTGTATTCAGGTTGTTCTTCCCCTAGTGGAAGTGAAGGTAGGAGAATTATTTTATTTTGAATCATGGATGTATTTTCTGAAAATGTCAGTTGATTTGAGAGTTTTTAAAATGCCTCTTATGAGTAAAATGTTAGGTCTGCATTAGCAATCATTATTTGAAATCAATATTCTTTTTCTAGAGGGAAATTGCAGATAACCATTTGAACTAAAGTTTCAAGTAGCCAATGAAAAATTTTGATTGTAATCTTAAACTACTTAAATATTATGGATCACAGAATATGAAAGTTTACTTTTTGTTCCTCCTAAGTGTATGAACCAGTTCTTTCGATTTTACAGATGTTTGTGAATTGTTAATCTTATATTATACATATGAGATTAATGTTAACCTCTAAGACAGTTTGTTGTAGTACTTTTATGGGTCTTGGAGAAAAGATACTTGGAAAGGGGGTTGGAGATCTTTTTTCTTGAAACACAATAGTCTGTGTGTGCAGTGCTCCAAAATCATTTGGAATTCATCTAGTTCCAAAGAAAGAACAATGTATTGTAGGAATTGCATGTGCCAACATAGAGGAGAATGAGAGTTATGCTTTTGAGTTCAGATATTATTGTAGCAAACTTTCCACATTATTACTAGAGCATGAAATGTATCATGTGCTCAGAACTACTCTGTTTATGTATCAATTTTACTTAGTACAGTTGAGACAGTATTTAAAATTCTTATCCCTTAGGAAGCCTTAAAGAGATCACAAATTATTTTCATTCAACAACTGTTGAATAAATATCAAGTTGTTATTTTGACCCTGCTTCATAAGATTAAAATGGCTTTTGTAGAAAGTGACTGAATATCTTGTCCAATTTCAGCTAAAGGAATCCATGGTCTTTAATTAAAAGAAGAACTGCACATCACAGAGTCAAGCTATTTGACCAATAGCCCATGTTAGTATTTATTTTGCATTAATCCACTCCCTAGCCTCACTCCATCAATTTATAATTCACTTAGAATCATAGAAAAGTATGGCACAGGCCCTTCGTCCCATCTATTCTGTGCCAAACCATTTAAACTGCCTACTCCCATTGGCCTGCAGCTAGACCATTGCCCTCCATACTTCTTCCATCCATGTACCTGTCTGAACTTCTCTTAAACACTGAAATCACCAGTTGTGCTGGCAACTTGTTCTACACTCTCATGACCTTCTGAGTGAAAAAGTTTCCCCTTGTGTTCCCCCTTAAACTATTCACCTTTCGCCCTTAACCCATGGCCACTAATTGTAGTCCCACCCAACCTCAGTGGAAAAAAGCGTGTTTGCATTTACCCTATTTAAACCCTCAGAATTTTGGATACCTCTATCAAATCTCCCCCCAGTCTTCTATGTTCCAAGGAATAAAATCCTAACTTATTCAATTTATCCTTATAAGTCAGGTCATTTAGTCCCAGCAACATCCTTGTAAATTTTCTTCCTGTACTTTTTCAACCTTATTTACATCTTTCCTGTAGGTAAGTGACCAAACCTGCACACAATACTCCAAATTAGGCCTCACCAATGTCTTGTACAACTTCAACATTTCCTGTACTCAATATTTTAAATCAGATTTAATATCACCGGCATATGTCGTGAAATCTGTTAACTTTGTAGCAGCAGTACATGATAATAGAGAGAGGAAAAACCCATGAATTACAGTAAGTATAATAGTTAAATTAAATAATAAGTGCAAAAAAATAGAAGTAAAAAAAGTAGTGAGGTAATGTTCATGGGTTCAATGTCCATTCAGAAATTAGGTGGCAGAGGGGAAGAAGGTGTACCTGAATTGTTGAGAGTGTGCATTCAGGCTTCTGTACTTCCTTCCTGATGGTAATAGTGAGAAGGGAGCATGTTCTGGGTGCTGGGGATCCATTGAGCTGCAGCCAGACCAGAGCCCTTCATGATGATGGATGCCACTTTTTTGAGGCACCGCTCCTTGAATATGCCCTGGATACCATGGAGCCAACTGCCCATGATGGAGCTGACTAATTTTACAACTCTCTGCAGCTTACTTGTGCAGTAGCCCCTCCATACCAGGTGGTGATGCTGCCAATTAGAATGCTCTCCACATTACGTCTGTGGAAATTTGCGAGTGTTTAGGTAACATACCAAATCTCCTCAAATTCCTAATGAAGTATAGCCGCTGTCTTGCCGCCTTTATAGCTGCATCTATATGTTGAGTCCAGGTTAGGTCCTCAGAGATATTGACACCCATGAGCTTGAAGTTGCTCACTCTCTCTACTTCTGATCCCACCTTCAATGAATTATGGACAGGGACTCCCAGATCCCTTTGTTCCACTGCACTTCTCAGTGCCCTACCATTCACAGTGTAAGGCCTACCGTTCGGACCTACCGAAGTGCAATACCTTGCCCTTGTCTGCATTAAATTGCACCTGCCATTTCTCAGTCCAGTTTTCCAGCTGGTCCAGATCACACCGCAAGGTCTGTGATGGTCTTCCTCACTGTCCACTACACACTCAATCTTGGTGTCATCTGCTGATCCAGTTAACCACATTATTGTCAGATCATTGATGTACAGTAGATCAGGGGTCCCCAACCTTTTTAGCACTGCGGACCGGTTTAATATTGACAATATTCTTGTGGACCGGCTGACCTGGCGGGGGTGCGGGGGGAGGGTTGCCAACGGACGAGTAGCAGTCAAATACGTCGTGTTTACCCAGCAAAGACTACAATGACCATCAAGCCTTCCGCAGGCACCAGTGCGCATGCGTGACCTGCGCATGTGTGTACCAGCTGATTTTTTTTTTCCCCCTGCAAATCAGTTTTGGCAATTCCATTCGGGGGGAGGGGTTAATCATGACTGGATTACAGGGGATAAGTGGCTAATACACTCAATTTTGTTTCTAAAATGATTTAACTAACGAATTTAATATTAAACACACAGTGCATATTTCCTCGCATGAATATAGCGATAAGTCAATTATCAGGGGAGGAAAGGGGAGCTTAAAGTAAGTGTTGAACGAACTTCCAGTAGAAGTGGTAGAGGCAGGTTCGATATTATCATTAAAGAAAAATTGGATAGGTATATGGACAGGAAAGGAATGGAGTGTTATGGGCTGATTGCAGGTCGGTGGGACTGGGTGAGAATAGCGTTTGGCACGGACTAGAAGGGTAGAGATCGCACGTTTCCGTGCTGTAATTGTTATATGGTTATATAAGTAAGTCAATAGCATCGTAGTATTTTAAGTAACATTTGGATATTAAACACACAGCGGATATTTTTCCCATATGAACATATAAAATCATTGCAACACACCAGTATCGCTGAATCAGTGGGAGCCCTGGGCTTGTTTTCCTGCAACAAGACGGTCCTATCGAGGGGTGATGGGAGACAGCGATACTCGAAGGGAGTTTCTTATGTCCAGTCTATTCTGCAATTTGGTTTTCGTTGCATTCATTGCAGAAAACTCCGCTTCGCAGAAAAATGTTGGAAATGGAAGCAACGTTTTCAGTGCTTTCGTGGCTATCTCAGGATATTTAGCCCTGACTTTGATCCAGAATGCTGGCAGAGATGTTATATCAAACATACTTTTCAGCGCGCCGTCAGTTGCAAGCTCGAGGAGTTGATCTCCTTCCCGCGCTGACATGGATGACGCGTGCGTAATCACCTCGCGTGTGTTCAAGCTCAACAGTGCGTGACAAGGAATGTGGAAAGGTGCAGCTGACTCCTATCGCCAAATCATATTGTTTCCTCGCGGCCCGGTGGTTGGGGACCGCTGCAGTAGATGACAAACAACAATGGACCTAACACCGATCCCGGTGGCACTCCACTATTCACAGACCTCCAGTCAGAGAGGCAGCCATCTACTACCACTCTCTGGCTTCTCCCATTAAGCTAATGGCTAATAAAATAAAATTTACTACCTCTTCTTGAATGCCGAGTGACTAAACATTCTTGACCAACCTCCCATACAGGACCTTGTCAAATGCTTGCTAAAGTCCATGTAGACAACATCCACTGCCTTGTCTTCATCTGCTTTCCTGGTAATTTCCTTAAAACTTTGTAAGATTGATTGGACATGCACAATGCCATGTTGACTATCCTTAATCAGTCCATATCTATTGAAGTACTCATATATCCAGTCCCTTAGAATACCTTCCAATAACTTTCCCACTACTGATATCAGGCTCACCAGCCTATAATTTTCTGGTTTATTTTTAGTCTTCCTTAAATAGAAGAACAACATGAGCTACCCTCCAAGCACTCGGTACCTCACTGAGGATATTTTAAATATCTCTGCTAGGGCCCCTTCAATTTCTGTACTTGCCTCCCACAGGGTCCGAAGAAACAGAAAATTGTCAGGCCGATATTCCGGGGTTCCACTGTTTTAGATGTGACAGAGCAGGAGAGATGAAAAGGGAGAGGGTGGCATTACTAGTCAGGGAAAATGTAATGGCAGTACTCAGTCAGTACAGACTGGAGAATTTATCTAGTGAGGCTTTATGGGTGGAACTAAGGAATAAGAAAGATGTGACCACATTAATGGGGCTATATCATTGACCAGCCAACAGTCAGCATGATTTAGAGGAACAAATTTGTGAGTGATTGTGACTGTTGCAAGAAACATGAAGTTGATATAGCAGATGATTTTAACTTTCCATATATTAACTAGGAATCCCATACTGTAAAAGGCCTAGATCGGATGGAGTTTGTCAAATGTGTTCAGGAAAGTTTCCTTAATTGGTACATAAGAGGTCCCATTAAGAAAGTGTGTGATACTTGATCTGCTGTGACAGAGCAGGTGACAGAAGTTTGTGCCGGGGAACATGTTGATCTAGTGATCATAATGCCATTAGCTTCAGAGTAAATATGGAAAAAGATGGTCTGGCCCATGGGCTGAGATTCTAAATTGAACTGTCAATCCTGCCCCTCCTGCAATCATATCCCACTAATGGCTAGAATATAGTAATTCCATGTGTTAATCCCTGCCTTTTACAATACTACTTGCATTGACATATATGCAGTGCTGGACATTAGTTGCACCATGCTCAACCTTTTGATTCCTGATTTTGTCTGAGGTCTTAATAACATCTGTCTCCATTATCTGCTCTGGCACTTCGTTTCCTAGCCCACTGCAACTCCAGTTTAAACCTCCCTGTGCAGCATTTGCAACCTTGGTGCTAGGATATTAGTCCCCCTCCAGTTCAGGTGCAAACCTTCTCTTCTGTATAGGTCCCACCTTCCCTGAAAAAGAGCCCAATGATCCAAAAAATCTGATGCTCTCCCTTCTACACCAACTCCTTAGCTACGTGTTGAACTGTATGATCTTCCTATTTCTGGCCTCAGTAGCACATGGCATGTGTAGCAATCCTGAGATCACAACTGTGGGGATCCTGCTCTTTAATTTGGCACTTAACTCCCCGAATTCACTGTGCAGAATCTTGTCACTCTTCCTACCTATGTCATTGGTACCTACATGGACTATGACCTCTGTCTTTTCACTTTCCACTTAAGAATGCTGAGGACTTGACTCAAGATGTCCCAGACCCTGGCAAGGCAATATACCATCTTGAAATCTTGTTCTCATCCATAGAACCTCCTTTCTATTCCCTTAACTTATCCAGTTTCCCCTTAAGTAGACTTTGCTATTTGCCTCACTTTCTCATTATGAAGTGAATTTCATGCTCTGAGAGATTGTATTGAATTGCCTATTGGTTTTATGTTATAGTTTAAAGTGTACTCATTGTTGGTTCATTTATTTGTTCAACTCTTGGACTTTTTCTATAACTAGACCACATGAGTTGTAAAAATACTGATTTTCTTACCTCTTTGCCAATCTGTTCTTGTAAAAGTCCTCCATAATTAAGGTATCTCCTTTTTATTATTTTGTAAATTACTTAACATGATTGATCTTGCCTTTTATTTTGTCCTGCTTTGATGTTGATGTTTATTTTCTGTTGCCATTGTTTTTTGTCTATCTACCTTTCTTGTTCATGTTAGTAATTTGTGATATTTAGTTATCAACCTATTCTTGTTAATTTTCAATGAAACCCATTATTTTTGGCTGCTTACCAATGATTATTACCTCCATTTTCCCCATTTTAGCTTAAGTGCCATGTACTTTGCTGACTGCTTTGCTCTATACATTAAGATTTGTTTACCAATGCTGTTATTAACATTTTATTTGATACATCAAGGTGTTAAAAGAGTATTCTACTATCAGGAATGGGAGGGAAGATTTGTGAAGCTTTGCCTGTTGGCCCATTGCAATCTAGCAAATGAAGCTAAAGCTAATCTAATCTGTGGAAGAAAATTCAGAAGAACATAATAAATGAGAATGGGAATGAGCCGTTAAACCCTTATATGCTGTTATGCCATTCAGCATGGATCTATCTCAATCTATCTCTGTTTGATTCCCATGTCATATGATTTCTTTGGATTCCAAACTGTCTCAAGCATACTCAATGACTGAACGCCAATCTAAGTAGAGTGTTCCAAAAATTTCAAACAACACTTTGAATTGGCAAATTTCTCACCTCAGTCCTAAATGGCTAGCTATAATGTTGAGGCTTTAGTTCTTTAAGGTCCATAGTTTAAGACTTGGCAGGCTGTCAATATATTATAATCTATTGATCTCTCTTTGAATATATAATATTTCAATGAAATCACTTACTCTTTTTTAAAATTGTAGAGAATAAATGTTAGTTCTACTCAATCTTTCCTGAAAGGACAGGTATCCCATAAATTTAGCATAAAAATTAATCCACAACAACAACAACAACCACTCACTGTACATCAGCAAAATCAAAGAGTTGATTATTGACTACAAGGAGGAAGAAACCAGAGGTCCATCATCCACCCCTCATTAGGGGATCAGAGGTGGAGAGGGTCAGTAACTTTAAATTCCTTGGCAATATTATTTCAGATGATCTGTCCTGGGATCAGCACGTAACTACCATTACAAAGAAGGCATGACAAAGCCTCTGCTTTCTTAGAAGTTTTTGCAGATTCAGATGTCATCTAAAACTTTGAAAAACCTCTATAGTTGCACAGTGGAGAGTATCCTGACCGGTTGTGTGGTGGCCTTTTATGGAAACATCAATGTCCAAGAATAGGAAATCCTACATAAAGTCATAGAAACAGCCCAGTCCAGCACAGGAAAAGCCCTTCTTGCCACTGAGCACATCTACAGGAGCACAAGAAAGCAGCATCCATCAACACAGACATTCTCAATGCAGACCATGCTGTCTTCTTACTTTTGCCATTGGGGCAGAGTTGCGGGAGCCTTGGGTACCACACCACCAGGTTCAGAAACAGTTATTACCTTTCAACCGTCAGGCTTCTGAAACCAGCGTGGAGAACTTTATTCATCTCAACACTAAATGTATGGACTCACTTTCAAGGATTTTACAACTCGTTCTCAGTATTGATTTGTTTGCTTGGTATTTGCACAGTCTGTCTTGTTTTGCACGTTAATTGTCATTCTTTTTGCGTAGTTTTTAATAGATTCTATTGTATTTTATTCTACTGTGAATGCCTGCAAGAAAGTGAATCTCAGAGTAGCATATGGGGACATATAGTGTGTGTACTTAGATAATAAGTTTACTTTGAAGTAAGAAAAACATCTAATCTTCAGCCTTCAGTTGTTTTCTGCATCTATGAATTTTGAAATATTGGGTTTTATTTCCACAGCCCTTCATAAGCGACATGTTGGCTTTTCACCCTGTATGAAATATACAGTTTACAAAATGCTAAATTAAGTAAGCAACTAACAAGCCTGTTGGATTATTGTCAACAGTCAGTCTTTCACACAACATTTTCCTGTTTCCCTCACAATCTTCAAGTTTGATTTTTATATAATGTACTTAAAGCTAAGAAATTGACTATATGTTGACAGTATGTTGACAGGCCGACTAGGGGGAATCCCATACTAGATCTAGTATTAGGTAACGAACCGGGTCAGGTCACAGATCTCTCGGTGGGTGAGCATCTGGGGGACAGTGACCACCGCTCCCTGGCCTTTAGCATTATCATGAAAAAGGATAGAATCAGAGAGGACAGAAACATTTTTAATTGGGGAAGGGCAAATTATGAGGCTATAAGGCTAGAACTTGCGGGTGTGAATTGCAGGGAAATGTACTATGGACACGTGGTCGATGTTTAGGGATCTCTTGCAGGATGTTAGGGATAAATTTGTCCCGGTAAGGAAGATAAAGGATGGTAGGGTGAAGGAACCATGAGTGACAAGTGAGGTGGAAAATCTAGTCAGGTGGAAGAAGGCAGCATACATGAGGATTAGGAAGCAAGGATCAGATGGGTTTATTGAGGAATATAAGGAAGCAAGAAAGGAGCTTAAGAAGGGGCTGAGAAGAGCAAGAAGGGGGCATGAGAAGGCCTTAGTGAGTAGGGTAAAGGAAAACCCCAAGGCATTCTTCAATTATGTGAAGAACAAAAGGATGACAGGAGTGAAGGTAGGACCGATTAGAGATAAAGGTGGGAAGATGTGCCTGGAGGCTGTGGAAGTGAGCGAGGTCCTCAATGGATATTTCTCTTCGGTATTCACCAATGAGAAGGAACTTGATGATGGTGAGGACAATATGAGTGAGGTTGAGGAGTATGTTGATATTAAGGGAGATGAGGTGTTGGAGTTGTTAAAATACATTAGGACAGATAAGTCCCCGGGGCCTTTTGGAATGTTCCCCAGGCTGCTCCACAAGGCGAGGGAAGAGATTGCTGAGCCTCTGACTAGGATCTTTATGTCCTCATTGTCCACGGGAATGGTACCGGAGGATTGGAGGGAGGGGAATGTTGTCAAAAAAGGTAGTAGGGATAGTCCGGGTTATTATAGACCAGTGAGCCTTACGTCTGTGGTGGGAAAGCTGTTGGAAAAGATTCTTAGAGATAGGATCTATGGGCATTTAGAGAATCATGGTCTGATCAGGGACAGTCAGCATGGCTTTGTGAAGAGCAGATCGTGTCTAACAAGCCTGATAGAGTTCTTTGAGGAGGTGACCAGGCATATAGATGAGGGTAGTGCAGTGGATGTGATCTATATGGACTTTAGTAAGGCATTTGACAAGGTCCCACACGGTAGGCTTATTCATAAAGTCAGAAGGCAAGGGATCCAGGGAAGTTTGGCCAGGTGGATTCAGAATTGGCTTGCCTGCAGAAGGCAGAGGGTCGTGGTGGAGGGCTTATATTCAGATTGGAGGATTGTGACTAGTGGTGTCCCACAAGGATCTGTTTTGGGACCTCTACTTTTCGTGATTTTTATTAATGACCTGGATGTGGGTGTAGAAGGGTGGGTTGGCAAGTTTGCAGATGACACAAAGGTTGGTGGTGTTGTAGAAAATGTAGGGGATTGTTGAAGATTTCAAAGGGACATTGATAGGATGCAGAAGTGGGCTGAGAAGTGGCAGATGGAGTTCAACCCGGAGAAGTGTGAGGTGGTACACTTTGGAAGGATAAACTCCAAGGCTGAGTACAAAGTAAATGGCAGGATATTTGGTAGTGTGGAGGAGCAGAGGGATCTGGGGGTACATGTCCACAGATCCCTGAAAGTTGCCTCACAGGTAGTTAAGAAAGCTTATGGGGTGTTAGCTTTCATAAGTCGAGGGATAGAGTTTAAGAGTCGCAAGGTAATGATGCAGCTCTATAAAACTCTGGTTGGGCCACACTTGGAGTACTGTGTCCAGTTTTGGTCGCCTCACTATAAGATGGATGTGGAAGCATTGGAAAGGGTACAGAGGAGATTTACCCCAGGATGCTGCCTGGTTTACGGAGTATGGATAATGATCAGAGATTAAGGAAGCTAGGGCTTTACTCTTTGGAGAGAAGGAGGATGAGAGGAGACATGATAGAGGTGTACAAGATATTAAGAGGAATAGATAGAGTGGATAGCCAGCGCCCCTTCCCCAGGGCACCACTGCTCAATACAAGAGGACATGGTTTTAAGGTAAGGGGCGGGAAGTTCAAGGGGGATATCAGAGGAAGGTTTTTTTTACTCAGAGAGTGGTTAGTGCGTGGAATGCACTGCCTGAGTCAGTGGTGGAGGCAGCTACACTCGTGAAATTTAAGAGACTACTAGACTGGTATATGGAGGAATTTAAGTTGGGGGGGGGGTTATATGGGAGGCAGGGTTTGAGAGTTGGCACAACATTGTGGGCCGAAGGACCTGTACTGTGCTGTACTGTTCTATGTTATAAATTACAGTCTGTTCATAATAATAGAGTTCCTTCTTGGCACTAATTCAGTTTAAATGAGAATATTTCTGCTAAAATAGCAAACTGAAAGTAGCACTAGCTATTTCCTGTTGCTAGGAATCTGTTATGACCAAAACATATAAAAAGACAGTATTTGCCTTGTATTTTAAAGAGCTTTTTTTTTGCTGCAACCAGTACTTAATGCTACAGTACTATGTTGCTTGCTAGATCCCTCTAATGGGCACTTTATAAAACTGTCAGAATGCATTATATGGTCAGAGAACTCCTGCAGCTTTGAATCAATTATTTATAGAATAAACACCAGAAAATAGTCAGAAGGGCTCTATCCTTCACCTTTGTTTATCTGTGCATGCCCTTTTGGAAGATCAATATTTTATGCGTTGATGTCTGTGTAATTATATGAAAAAAGCTAATCGTTCTAACACTGTTATAAAAATCCGTAAGAGTCAGCAGCCTTTGACCATTTCTGTGCTTAGTCCCATCCAAATCTCTACTACCTGCTCCGTAATTCTTACTATCAAGATTACCTGTCTTTCTCTTGGACAGTCCCTTGAGATTGAAGTTGATTTGCTTCTGCTCTGGTTGTGTGTGTTCAGAGGTCACTGGTGAGGCCATATGGGAACTGCAGTTCTTGGTGGTGGTATCTCTCAAGTGCCTTAAGGTGCCTGCTGTAGATATTCCTGTTCTGAAAAATGTATAGGAGAACAGGTGTCACTACGGCACAGAGAATCATTAGTTTTGTTCAGACTCTCACTGTAAAATTTATTTTAGATGCAGAAATATCAGCTTCAGCCTTTCAGAGCAGTTTCAGCCTCTTCAGACTCTGGCCCTCACACCAAACCCTGCTTCCAGCTGCAAACCTACCCAGATTCCTGACCCTTGCTGTTGCTGACCCTGGCTCAGTTCCAATGACACACCTGATCCACAGCCTTAGAAATCATATGGCTATCCTTGTAGGTATACAGATCTATGGATTGTAGATCTATGGACATTATGTACTAATGAGTGCAAGATGTCAAACCATTGAGAGGTCCACAAAGTTAGATACAAGAGATCAAGATTTATTAACTCATCCACATGTGTTTGCCTTAGAAAGTTCATCTCCTCAAACTTCTTGGTGCATTTTGTGCAATCATGCTGTTCTCCATACCTTAATTCATCATTTCCATCATTTATGTACTTGGATTTTATTTAACAAATTCAATTAACCTAACAGTAGATTTTTTGGGTGAAAAAAATTTGTGTACAAAAATGCTACCTGACATGGCACAAATCCGAGTTTCAAGAAGTTATTTCCTCTTGTTCAGAATTTCCACCTACTTCTTTCCATTTATCCATATGATTCCTTTTTATCATTTGAGATTTTTCAGTTTAATCAATGCCAATTTTCTATAAATGAGAGAATAGAAAATACTTTCATGCAATCTGACATTGCATTTGATCCTCTTGCTACCAAAATACTATTCTACTTAATTTGTGCCGTACCCTTTTCTAACCTAGTGCATCTTCTTTGAGTCACAATAGCCAGAACTGAGCACACTGCTCAAACAGAGGCTGATCAGAATGTTACACAACCTACTATTTTCTCCTCTGTGCACTTTTCCTCTTTGCTCCTTTTCCTCTTTATACGTTATATTTTGAACATTCAGCCTTTGATTTTTATTAAGATTACAGTAGTCAATGCAAGGAGCATTCGTAACAAGGTAGATGAATTGAAAGTGCTGATAGTTATTAATGAATATGATATAGTTGGGATCACAAAGACCTGGCTCCAGGGTGACCAAGGATGGGGGCTCAACATTCAGGGATATTCAGTATTCAGGAGGGATAGGCATAAAAGAAAAGGAGGTGGGGTAGCATTGCTGGTTAGAGAGGAGATTAATGCAATAGAAAGGAAGGACATTAGCCGGGAGGATGTGGAATCGATATGAGTAGAGCTGCATAACACTAAGGGCAGAAAACGCTGGTGAGAGTTGTGTACAGGCCACCTAACAGTAGTAGTGAGGTTGGGGATGGCATTAAACAGGAAATTAGAAATGCGTGCAATAAAGGAACAGCAGTTATTATGGGTGACTTTAATCTACAAATAGATTGGGTGAACCAAATTGGTAAGGGTGCTGAGGAAGAGGATTTCTTGGAACGTATGCAGGATGGTTTTCTGAACCAACATGTCGAGGAACCAACTAGAGAGCAGGCCATTCTAGACTGGCTATTGAGCAATGAGGAAGGGTTAATTAGCAATCTTGTCGTGAGAGGCCCCTTGGGTAAGAGTGACCGTAATATGGTGGAATTCTTCATTAAGATGGAGAGTGACATAGTTAATTCAGAAACAAAGGTTCTGAACTTAAAGAAGGGTCACTTTGAAGGTATGAGACGTGAATTAGCTAAGATAGACTGGCAAATGATACTTAAAGTGTTGACGGTGGATATGCAATGGCGAGCATTTGAAGATCGCATGGATGAACTACAACAATTATTCATCCCAGTTTGGCAAAAGGATAAACCAGGGAAGGTAGTGCACCCGTGGCTAACAAGGGAAATTAGGGATAGTATCAATTCCAAAGAAGAAACATATAAATTACCCAGAAAAAGCAGCACACCTGAGGACTGGGAGAAATTCAGAGTCCAGCAGAGGAGGACAAAGGGCTTAATTAGGAAAGGGGAAAAAAGATTATGAGAGAAAGCTGGCAGGGAACATAAAACCTAACTGTAAAAGCTTTTATAGATATGTGAAAAGAAAAAGATTGGTTAAGTCAAATGTAGGTCCCTTACAGCCAGAAACAGGTGAATTGATCATGGGGAACAAGGACATGGCAGACCAATTGAATAACTACTTTGGTTCTGTCTTCACTAAGGAGGACATAAATAATCTTCCAGAAATAGTAGGAGACTGAGTGCTAGTGAGATGGAGGAACTGAGGGAAATACATGTTAGTAGGGAAGTGGTGTTAGGTAAATTGAAGGGATTAAAGGCAGATAAATCCCCAGGGCCAGAAGGTCTGCATCCCAGAGTGCTTAAGGAAGTAGCCCAAGAAATAGTGGATGCATTAGTGATAATTTTTCAAAACTCTTTAGATTCTGGACTAATTCTTGAGGATTGGAGGGTGGCTAATGTAACCCTCCTTTTTAAAAAAGGAGGGAGAAAGAAACGGGGAATTATAGACCGGTTAGCCTAATATTGGCGGTGGGGAAAATGCTAGAGTCAGTTATCAAAGATGTGATAACAGCACATTTGGAAAGCGGTGAAATCATTGGACAAAGTCAGCATGGATTTGTGAAAGGAAAGTCATGTCCAACAAATCTCATAGAATTTTTTGATGATGTAACTAGTAGAGTGGATGGGGGAGAACCAGTGGATGTGGTATATTTGGATTTTCTAAAGGCTTTTGACAAGGTCCCACACAGGAGATTAGTGTGCAAATTTAAAGCACACGGTATTGGGGGTATGGTTTTGATGTGGATAGAGAATTGGTTGGCAGACAGGAAGCAAAGAGTGAGAATAAAACGGGACCTTTTCAGAATGGCAGGCAGTGACTAGTGGGGTACCGCAAGGCTCAGTGCTGGGACCCCAGTTGTTTACAATATATGTTAATGACTTAGATGAGGGAATTAAATGCAGCATCTCCAAGTTTACGGATGACACGAAGCTGGGCGGCAGTGTTAGCTGTGAGGAGGATGCTAAGAGGATGCAGGGTGACTTGGATAGGTTAGGTGAGTGGGCAAATTCATGGCAGATGCAATTTAATGTGGATAAATGTGAGGTTATCCACTTTGGTGGCAAAAACAGGAAAACAGATTATTATCTGAATGGTGGCCAATTAGGAAAAGGGGAGGTGCAACGAGACCTGGGTGTTATTATACACCGGTCATTGAAAGTGGGCATGTAGGTACAGCAGGCGGTGAAAAAGGCGAATGGTATGCTGGCATTCATAACGAGGATTCGAGTACAGAAGCAGGGAGGTACTACTGCAGTTGTACAAGGTCTTGATGAGACCACACCTGGAGTATTGTGTGCAGTTTTGGTCCCCTAATCTGAGGAAAGACATTCTTGCCATAGAGGGGGTACAAAGATGGTTCACCAGATTGATTCCTGGGATGGCAGGACTTTCATATGATGAAAGACTGGATCGACTAGGCTTATACACACTGAAATTTAGAAGATTGAGGGGGGATCTTATTGAAAGGTATAAAATTCTAAAGGGATTGGACAGGCTAGATGCCAGAAGATTGTTCCCAATGTTGGGGAAGTTCAGAATGAGGGGTCACAGTTTAAGGATAAAGGGGAAGCCTTTTAGGACCGAGATGAGGAAAAACTTCTTCACACAGAGAGTGGTGAATCTGTGGAATTCTCTGCCACAGGAAACAGTTGAGGCCAATTCATTGGCTATATTTAAGAGGGAGTTAGATATGGCCCTTGTGGCTGAAGGGATTAGTGGGTATGGAGAGAAGGCAGGTACAGGGTTCTGAATTGGTTGATCAACCATGATCATACTGAATGTCGGTGCAGGCTCGAAGGGCCGAATGGCCTACTCCTGCACCTATTTTCCATGTTTCTATGTAGCTTTTAGGTAGGGAGTAAGGTAGCAAGGCAGGTGGTTTCCAGATGAGAATATGATGAGCAACACACACAAAATGCTGGTGGAACGCAGCAGGCCAGACAGCATCCATAGGAAGAAGCACAATCGACGTTTCGGGCCGAGACCCTTCGTCAGGCCTTCTATATATTGGTGAGACCCGACGCAGACTGGGAGACCATTTCACTGAACACCTACGCTCTGTCCGCCAGAGAAAGCAGGATCTCCCAGTGGCCACACATTTTAATTCCACGTCCCATTCCCATTCTGATATGTCTATCCATGGCCTCCTCTACTGTCAAGATGAAGCCACACTCAGGTTGGAGGAACAACACCTTATATTCCGTCTGGGTAGCCTCCAACCTGATGGCATGAACATTGACTTCTCTAATTTCTGTTAATGCCCCTCCTCCTGTTCTTACCCCATCCCTTATTTATTTATTTATTTATTTCCCCCTCCTCCCCCCCTTTTTTTCTCTCTCTCTCTCTCTGTCCCTCTCACAATAACTCCTTGGCTGTTCTCCATCTTCCTCTAGCGCACCCCTCCCCCTTTCTTTCTCCCCAGGCCTCCCATCCCATGATCCTCTTCCTTCTCCAGCCTTGTATCCTTTTTGCCAATCAACTTTCCAGCTCTTAGCTCTATCCCTCCCCCTCCTGTCTTCTCCTATCAGTTCGGATTTCCCCCTCCTCCTCCCACTTTCAAATCTTCTTTCAGTTAGTCCTGACGAAGGGTCTCGGCCCGAAACATTGACTGTGCTTCTTCCTATGGATGCTGTCTGGCCTACTGCGTTCCACCAGCATTTTGTGTGTGTTGCTTGAATTTGCAGCATCTGCAGATTTCCTGGTGTTTGCGAAAATATGAAGAACTGCTTTTAATTACAAAGATGGTTTGCTTGGAGATGGCCCTATTATTTCTAATTAACATGTTTTATAAAATAATGTAAATGAGTTACTTGTTCTAATAAAATGTAGTTTGAGCATTTTTTTTTATTATTTCAAAGCATCTTCATTAAGAACCGCAGTTGTGGAAGAACTCAAAAACTTGATAGTGCAATATCCTGCTGAGGGTGTACCAGAATCAGATTACTTACGCTGTCTCTGGAGATTGCTAAGATTTTTATCTACTCCAAAAGAACAAGCTGATCTAATGGTTGCAATGACTCATTTGGCAAAGATGCAAGTAAGGTAAATATAAAAAGTTATTTCCATACCTTCAATTTGAAGAATGTGTATGCATTTAATCATATTTTGACTTTTTATTTTGGTTGAACTTTTATTTCATATATTTACCAGATATAGCTATGAATAGCTCATGGAGGAAATACATTGGAAAGCATTTTAAGCAATTTGTGAAATCTGCTAACCAGGCTGTGCAGTTGCAGTACGAAATGTATGATTCCAAAGTCTATTACCAAGTCATTGACAGGAATAAAACATACGGCAGTATATTTATATATGTACTCACTGTTGTTGATGAATTCTGAATGAAAGCATGACCCACAAAACATACTGGAAAAATCTCCTGAATTGAACCACTGTATTCAAACAGTTTGTTTAATAATTTGTAAATAACACTTTTAAAATAAAAACACATTTCTTGCTTTCCCCTTTTGTAGGACTTTGCCCAAGTGTTGAAGTTGGGCAAGAAAAGCAGGCATTAATGGAGAGCATCATTAATGAGGCAAAGTCCAGCATTCACTTCTTTTAAAAACATATCACTAAATAGTGATCAGAATTCTGAAGCTTGATTTCTCCTTCTCCAGCCTTTGCTTTGGAGGCCACTTTGTAATGTTGTCTGAATGTGATCAGCCAATCTAAAATAGACTAAGAAAAAAAAACCCCAGCCTACAAGAGGAGAGGCTGTGCTTGATCTGGTATTGGGAAATGAACCTGGTCAGGTATGAGATTTCTCAGTGGGAGAGCATTTTGGAGATGGTGATCACAATTCTATCTCCTTTACCATTGCATTGGAGAGGGATAGGAACAGAGAAGTTAGAAAAGTGTTTAATTGGAGTAAGGGGAAATATGAGGCTATCAGGCAGGAATTTGGAAGCATAAACTGGGAACAGATGTCTCAGGGAAATGTATGGCAGAAATGTGACAAATGTTCAGGGGATATTTGCGTGGGGTTCTGCATAGGTACCTTCCAATTAGACAAGGAAAGGATGGTAGGGTACAGGAACTGTGGTGTACAAAGGCTGTCGTAAATCTAGTCAAGAAGAGAAGAAAAGTTTAGGAAAGGTTCAAAAAACTAGGTAATCATAGAGATCTAGAAGATTATAAACCTAGCAGGAAGGAGCTTAAGAATGAAATTAGGAGATCCAGAAGGGGCCATGAGAAGGCCTTGGCAGGCAGGATTAAAGAAAACCGCAAGGCATTTTTACAGGTATGTGAAGTGCAGGAGGATAAGACATGAGAGAATAGGACCAATGAATTATGACAGTAGAAAAGTGTGTATGGAACCGGAGGAGATAGCAGAGGTACTTAATGAATACTTTACTTCAGTATTCACTATGGAAAAGGATCTTGGCGATAGTAGGGATGACTTACTGCAGATTGAAAAGATTGAGCATATAGACATTAAGAAAGAGGATGTGCTGGAGCTTTTGGAAAGCATCAAGTTGGATAAGTCTCTGGGACTGGATGAGATGTACCCCAGGCTACTGTGAGAGGTAAGGGAGGGGATTGTTGAATCTCTGGCAATAATCTTTGCATCATCAATGAGGACAGGAGAGGTTCCGGAAGATTGGAGGGTTGCAGATGTTGTTCCCTTATTCAAGAAAGGAAATAGAGATAGCCCAGGAAATTATAGAGCAGTGAGTCTTACTTCCGTGGTTGGTAAGTTGATGGAGAAGATCCTGAGAGGCAGGATTTATGAACATTTGGAGAGGCATAATATGATTAGGAATAGTCAGCGTGGCTTTGTCAAAGGCAGGTCGTGCCTTACGAGCCTATTTGAATTTTTTGAGGATGTGACTAAATACATTGATGAAGGTAGAGCAATAGATGTAGTGTATATGGATTTCGGCAAGGCATTTAATAAGGTACCCGATGCAAGGCTTATTGGGAAAGTAAGGAGGCATGGGATCCAAGGGGACCGTGCTTAATGGATCCAGAGCTGGCTTGCTCACCGAAGGCAAAGAGTGGTTGTAGATGGGTCATATTCTGCATGGTGGTTGATGACCAGTGATGTGCCTCAGGGATCTGTTCTGGGACCCCCTTCTCTTTGTGATTTTTATAAATGACCTGGATGAGGAAGTGGAAGGAGGGCTTAAATTTGTTGATGACACAAAGGTTGGGGGTGTTGTGGATAGTGTGGAGGGCTGTCAGGAGTTACAGCAGGAAATCGATAGGATGAAAAACTGGGCTGAGAAATGGCAGGTGGAGTTCAACCCAGATAAGTGTGAGGTGGTTCATCTTGGTAGGTCAAATATGGTGGTAGAATATAGTATTAATGGTAAGACTCTTGGCAGTGTGGTGGATCAGAAGGATCTTGGTCTGAGTCCATAGGACACTCAAAGCTGCTATGCAGGTGGACTCTGTTGGTTAAGAAGGCATATGGTGCATTGACCTTCATTAATCGTGGGATTGAATTTAAGAGCCGAGAGGTAATGTTACAGCCATATAGGACCCTGGTCAGACCCCACTTGGAGAACTGTGCTCAGTTCTGGTCGCCTCACTACAGGAAGATTGAGTGAACTCTGCCTTTTCTCCTTGGAGCAATGGAGGACGAAAGGTGTATAAGATGCTGAAAGGCATTGATTGTGTAGATAGTCAGAGGCTTTTTCCCAGGGCTAAAATGGCTAGCACGAAAGGGCATAGTTTTAAGGTGCTTGGAAGTAGGTACAGAGGAGCTGTCAGGGGTAAGTTATTTACACAGAGAGTGGTGAGTGCGTGGAATGGGCTGCCGGTGACAATGGTGGAGGTGGATACGATAGGGTCTTTTAAGAGACTTCTGGATAGGTACAGGGAGCTTAGAAAAGTCAAGGCCTATGGGTAACCCTGGATAATTCCTAAAGTAAGTACATATTCGGCACAGCATTGTGGGCCAAAGGGGCTGTATTGTGCTGTAAGTTTTCTATGTTTCTATGTTTTCAGTCAGTATAATTGTACTGTCAATACTATTTAAAGGAAATGTTTTATTACTTTTTAAATGATTGTACAAAGTACATTATATACCACACTTAAGAGAGGACTTCCAAGCAATTTGCATGTAAACCTCTTTCAGTTCTGCTCTTTAATTGACCTCTAGGTCAAATATTTTTTTGATGTCTTGATGGTCCACAATGGTGCATACAGTTGAGTACATTTGCTAAAATGTGGCCATTAAATAACAGTAGCTTTAATCTGGAAATACTGATCTCTCATCCATGTTGAGATATGACAAGTGTTTGATGTAATCATTTCTCAAACTTCTAGCCTCATAAACACAAACTTAATAATCTAAAAATATTAGCTGCTCACTAACGTTTCTGAGAAAACAAATGGACTTTATGGGTGAATGGTGGAGTAGGAGGTCAGGTGAGGGAATGGAGAAGTTGTATGACCTCCAGTTTCTAATGTACCTTGTTTCCATCCTGATCGTCGCAGGAGACTTCAACCAGGCCAGCTTGAAGTCTCTGACAAGCGTCCACCAGCATGTCACCTGTGGTACAAGAAGATCCAACACACTGTTGCACCACCGTTCAGAATGTTTAATGCGCCATCCCACATCTGCCCTTTGGCAAGTTTGATCATCTGTCTGTACTTCTACTCGCAGCCTTTAGGCAGAGTCGGAGGACCGCAGCATCAGTGGTGAGGACCATGAACGTATGGTCAAAGTAGGTGCAAGACTGGACCATATTCAGGGATTCACCTTCAGATCTTTTTGAGTATGTGATTGCCGTCACCAATTTCATCTCGACCTGCATTAATGAGTGTGTTCCTTCAAGGACATACCACACCACAGATATCCAAACCAGAACCTGTGGATGAACCAGAAAATTAGTAGTCTGCCGAGGGCTAGATCTATGTCATTCAAGACTAGCAATCCAGAACCCTACGAAAAGTCCAATTACACCCTACAGAAGGACACGGCGAGAACGAAAAGATAATTCCATTTGAAGTTAGAGACACAGGTAGTTGCACAGCAGCTGTGGCAGGGTGTGCATGCCATTACTTCCTAGAAGGTGATGCCTAAAAGCATAAATATCTGTGATGCTTTACTCCTTGATGAGTTCAATGCCTTTATGTGTGCTTTGAAAGAGAATAAAATTACACTTGTACAAGTATCCCCAGCATCTGGCAAGCTTATGATTTCTGTTTTGGAGGTGGATGTCAGAACATCCTTCAAGAGGATAAACCCTTTCAAGGCATCAGGACCCGATGCTGTGCTTGGCAGGTTACTAAAAACGTGTCAACCAACTGGCTGGAGTGTTCAAGAAAATCTTCAAAGTTTCACTGCTGCAGATGGAAACCTGCTTCAAAAGGCCAGCAATCATACTGTTGCTTAAGATAAGCAGGTGAGCTACCTCAATGACTACCACCTGGTAGCATTCATACCCAGAGTGCTGAAGTGCTTTGGAAGGTTAGTAATGGCTAGAATTAACTTCTGCCTGAGCAGGAACCTGGACCCAGTGCAGTTTCCCTATCACCACAACAGGTCTCTAGTGGATGCAACCTCAGTGGCTCTCCACACCGACCACCTAGACAACAGTAATACATACATTAGGTTGCTGTGCATCAATTATATGTCAGCGTTCAATGCCATCATTCCAATAATACTAATTAACAAGCTTCAAAACAGGGGTCTCTGTACCACCTTCTGCAACTGGATTCTTGACTTCCTTATTGGGAGCCCATAAATAATATCTCCTTCTCGGTGTCAATCGACATAGGGCAACTCAAGGATGTGTGTTCATTCTGCTGGTCTACTCTCTCTACACTTATGACTGTGTGGCTACTCACAGTTCAAACAACATCTATGAATGTATTGATGACATCATTGACAGAATCTCAGGTGGCATCAAGGAGGTGTGAGGGAATGAAATTACTTGGCTAGTTGAGTGGTGTTGCAACCAACAACTTTACACTCAATGTCAGCAAGCCCTTGGAATTGATTGTGGATTTCAGAAAGGGGAAATCGGGAGAAGATACACCAGTCTTCGTTGAGAGGTCAGCAGCTACAGGTTCCTTAATGTCAACATCTCAGAGAATCAAATCTGGGCCTAACATATTGATGCAATCAATAAGAAGGCACACCAACACCTGTGCCTCATTAAGAGTTTGAGGATATTTGATAAAATAATGGTACACCTTGAAGAAAATATGCAAAACCACATCCTGGAGAGAATGGAATTCAAATAGCAGCAAGGGGATGAAAATTGATTCGGGCACCAGAAGAGCTTAGCTATGCTTAAACCACTTACCCAGTTTGCATGGAATACGTCCATAAAGGAGATGTTTTTTGGACAATTTTGGCAATCATTCAGGCAAAGTGCCATAATGAAATGCCCTTGTTCAAATGGACGTATGTGTATGCCAGAGAATTACAATGCAGTCAGATTCCAAGGACCGCAGGGAGGCCTTGAATACAAAAATTATGGAAAGAATGACCAAGCGCTTGGAGAAATTTGAATGGATAAAGATCTAATACATGATTTGTTAAAGGCAGAAGGTTTTCGAAGTTAAGAGATTTGATAGATATAAAAGGTCATGATTAGATAGGGTATTTCAGGGAACAGATTTTAAATTTGGAGCATAACAGAAAACCTTTTCACCTAGTTAACATATGGAACTTGCTGCCTGAAAGAGCGATGGAAGCAACCAGTGGTTCAGGCCTTTTAGGAGAAAATTAGGTAAGTACTTGAGAAATGTTTGTGGGGCTTAAGGAACCCTGACTTATTTCTGTGCTATAACACTCCTAATGTTGAAGTGGTGCAATCAGTTAATGGCAATATTTTCCTTTTAAATTATTCTGAAATTATATTAACAGGTTTTCTGTAATCTATCAAAAATAGATTCCAATGAATAAATCTTAAACTTTGAGTTCAGATTTGATTCAATGAATCTCTTCCCTCTTGATCACCTCGCATCACCCCTCTCAGTTTTTGTCTTCTGTTTGTAATCATCTTCTTTCCCTCTGTCATCTTGTTACATTTGCCTCACAATTCTTCTCCCAAATCTTTCCACGTCATCATCATCATTCTTATTCTTTCTTGATACATGCCTCTTTTCTCCCTTGTCTTCTTTCAGAAAATAACTGGATGCTGCCATACTGGAGTATCAATTTAATTTTGTCTCTGATCTTGAAAATTTCTTCAAGGAAGGCTTTGCAATGTGAATCAATTGAAATGTATAACTTTGTGTATTTCTGGCAAAACATTTGTAGTTAAGGAAAGTGAAATGCTAAAGGAACTCTGAGATTAGTTTAGTTTAGAAGACTATCTCCACTGATATTAATCCAGCTCTTCAAACTGTTTCTTAGTAATTCATCTCCCACACTGCCCTGCACTGACTGAACCTCCACTGACTAGATAGTAGATCATAGCTTGGAGGTGTCATTCAGCTACAGCTCTGCAGATGAAAATTAGTAATATCTTCGTCTTCTTTCCTTCAAACTTGATGAAATGAGAATTTCCTAATTTATGAATTTGAAACTACCATGAATTTGTAGTAAAAGATTTAACATTACATGTCTTTCAGGGTTTGTGAAGAAGTTGAAAATCAACAGACTGTCAGCCTCCTTTGTGAAAAGGTTCAGCAGTCTTCAGTGGATGAGGTAAAATTGAACCAGTTTGGTTTGTACAAGTAATTTGAATATTATATCAAAACAGTGGTGAAACCCATCATGCTTCCAAGGATGAGGCACTCTGGTTAAACTAATCAAGAAAGCTGCTATTACTCTGCTGGGAATGAAAGTGTCAGATAGAGACAAAGTATTTAAAGAGGAAGTATTCCTGTTAGTGAAAGGACCCAAGAACCAGAGGATGTGGAGTAATGGAGCTGTGAGGGGAAAATACTACATGTGACATAAGTTAAAGTATTTTTATGTGGGAGGACTTCCAGGTCATCAAGGGAATGGCGGCGTAAGGAAAAGGTCTCTCGACAAAAAAGAAGGTAAACTGCCCCATAATCGAATTTAGACAAATACTTAATATTGCATAACTATATTAATAAAAGGGGCAAGGATGATGTCTAAGAACAAGATTAAAAAGTCCGCTCCGAAGGCTGATAAACATAAATAGACGCAGCAAGGCGACGGGCCAAGCTCCCCCACGGCAAGCCAGGACGGAGATAATGAGGGGGAATCGGTGACTCTGTCCTTGATTCTCGGAGAGATTCGCGAGTTCCGACAAGATAACAGCAAACAGCTGGAAGATATTAAAGGAGAAATAGTAAAAACTAACTCGCGGATAGATGAAGCCGAAGCGAGGATTGTTGGAATTGAAGAGAAGCTACAAAACGCAGAGGGGGTGATAGCAGAAATGCTGAAGCTGCAAGACCAGCTCCAGTGGAAACTAATAGATCAAGAAGGCCGCTGGAGAAGGGAAAATGCGAGGATTTATGGAGTTCCCGAAGGAACTGAAGGTAAACCTGGATTGATGATTCCCTTCGTGGAGAAGCTACTTAGAGAGAACCTTGATATACCAGCCGCAAAAGACCTACAGATAGAAAGAGCTCACCACGCGTTGGCACCACAGCCTCCGGCAGGCGCCCAGCCCAGATCGATTCTGGTCAGATTTCTCAGTTACAGAACGAAGGAAGAGGTGCTTAAAAGGGCATGGCAAAAGAAAGGTTTCATGTGGAACAACTGTAAAATCAGTTTAGACCACGACTACGCACCGGGGATTCTTGCCAGACGGAAGGAATATACGGAAACACGAAGAGTCCTGAAGGAAAACAACATCAAATTCCAGACCCTGTATCCAGCTCGGCTGAGAGTCTTTTACGACGAAGGGACAAAAACTTACGCTACGGTGGAGGAGGCAACGTTGGACCTGGCGGACCGGGGACCACCTATTAAAGTTATCACCCAACCGGAGTCGCTACTGGAGAGGATTTGGCAGAAGTCGTGGCAGTTACTGGGGCGAGGACGCTCCACACGAACCAGAGTGTTAAACTACAAGGAAAAGCTGCAAATATTCAGACGCGAATGTACAGAGAACACAGATTAATTAAGAGAAATGACTGAAAAGAGTAAATCGGACTTAATGGTAAAATGAAAACTGGTAACTGAAAATAAACTAGACGGAATAACTTGAATGATAGCAATATGGTCGAGACATAAATAGGAGAAAATTCTCTATGATTATTCAAACTGCTGAGGGCCCTCTAACACAGGGTGAAGATAGAGGTTATCCCTCTGAACTGAGGTGGGTCGGTGCTCAGGCCTCACTGTGGGAAGTCGGGAAAAATTTTCAAATGTTGCACGTTCAAAAATGTCTAGGGTGTGGTTATATGTCTTGGTTTACTGTTGAGAAGGGATTGCTTACTGTTTGGTTAGAAAAGGAGAGTGTTTTTTTTTCTACTAGAGAAAAATGCAAACTGAATTGGTAAAAATAATTTCCTATAATGTTAATGGGGTTTTGAATCCAATTAAAAGAAATAAGATTATGTCTAAATTGAAAAAAGAGAGGGCACAAATAGCTTTCCTCCAGGAAACACATATGAGCCAATCTGAACATGGAAAATTAAAAAGAATGGGCTTTAAGCATGTATTTTATTCATCATATAAATTGAGTCACACAAGAGGGGTAGCTACTTTAATATCAAGTACTCTTAATTATGAACATATTTCAGAGACTAGAGACAAAGAAGGACGGTTCGTAAAAATCACAGGAAGAATAGAAGGTACAGAAATAACATTGCTGAATGTTTATGCTCCTCCAGGTTGTGAATGGTCATTTTATAGACACATTTTTGACCTAATGGTCAGTTCTCAAGAGGTAGTAATTTGTGGAGGGGATTTTAATATTAGATTAAATCCTATATTAGATTCTTCAAGAATAGTTACTCAGAATAAACCTCTGACTCGGAAAGTGAATTCATTAATGGAGGAGTTGGGAATTATAGATGTCTGGAGGGAATTACACCCTACTAGTAAAGATTATACATATTACTCTTTCCCTCATTCAGCCTATTCAAGGATAGACTATTTCTTTATCTTTAATACAGATAGACTCAGGATAAAAAACTGTAATATTGCAACAATTGATCTGTCGGATCATAGCCCAGTCTCTACGTCTCTAATCCTGGAAAGGAAAATGAGGAAAACACTATGGAGGCTAAACCCACATATACTCAATAACCCGAAAGTAATGGAGAGATTAAGGGGAGAAATCAAAGAATATCTAGACCTTAATGACACGGGAGAAACATCACCAGTGATCTTATGGGATACATTGAAAGCTGTACTGAGAGGGAAAATTATTTCCATTACCACTCACATGAAAAAAATCAATGCACAAAAATTAGCAGACCTTCAAGGAAAATTAAAACAACTTCAAGTTGTAGATAGCAACAAAAGTAATTCAAATCGAAAACAGGAAATTAGGAAATTGCAAAGTGAAATTGACGATATTTATACGTTGGAAACTCAAAGAAATTTTCTTTACCTGAGACAAAAGAATTATGAAGTAGGAGGTAAATCAGCTAGATTATTAGCATATAAATTACGAAAACAACAAGCAGACAATACAATTCATAAAATAAAGAATCCAAAGACAAAGCTTGTGGAGAGTACAATAGGGAAAATTCAAGAGAGTTTTGAAACATATTATCGAGAGCTGTACTCCCAACCCTGGGCCCCCAATGAGCCCTATATAGACAGTGTATTGAATTTTTTAGATCTACCTAAACTTACAGATTTACAAAATGAAAGTTTATTAGACCAGTAACTCTCAAAGAACTGAACGTGGTCATCTCTAGGTTAAAGGCTGGAAAGTCCCCGGGTTCTCATGGGTTTACCCCAGAGTGGTACAAGTCCCTGAAGACACAGTTAGCCCCATTACTACTTAACACCTTTAATTGGATCTTGCAGAGAGGAGAAACTCCACCTTCCTGGAGAGAAGCGATTATTTCAGTTATTCCTAAAGAGGGTAAAGATAAACTAGAATGTGGCAATTATCGGCCAATTAGTGTTCTTAATTTAGATTACAAACTATTTACATCTATATTAGCGCGCAGATTGGAAAAGTTTTTACCTGGCCTAATCCACTTAGACCAGACTGGATTTATTCAACAAAGACAAACACAGGACAACATAAGGAGAACTCTGCACATATTAGAACAGGTTAATAAGAACAAGACAGTGACAATGGTAGTAGGATTGGACGCTGAGAAAGCTTTTGATTCGGTTAGTTGGACATTCCTATACAGAGTGTTAGGAAGATTCGGCTTTCAAGAAAAGTTTATTAAAGTAATTCAGACTCTATATGACAGCCCTACAGCCCGAATTAAGATAAGTGGGGACCTCGCTGACTCCTTCATCTTAGAGAGAGGCACTAGACAGGGATGCCCAATTTCTCCTCTCCTTTTTGCGCTATATATTGAACCGCTTGCCCAACTAATAAGACAGAGCGAAATCGTAAAAGGTATCAAGGTGGCAGGGATTGAACAGAAAGTGGCGTTATTCACAGATAATGTTTTGGTCTATCTGAGTGAACCAGAAAAATCATTTATAGGATTGTTTACACTGTTGGATGACTTTGGGGAAAATATCAGGTTATAAAATAAATGTAAGGAAAACGCAGGTTATATCCCTAAATTATACACCATCCAAAAAGTTGCAGGATACATATGACCTTAAGTGGGAAGCTAAATCATTAAAATATTTAGGAATAACCCTGCTGAAGGATCTTTCAACACTGTCACAGGTAAATTATGGGCCATTAATCTCAGAGATAAAAGCAGATATGCATAGATGGAATCTTATCCCCTTTTTAAGTTTAAATTCAAAGATAAATACTATAAAAATGAATATTCTTCCTCGGTTATTGTATCTTTTCCGTACTTTACCGGTGGAGGTGGATGATAATCAATTCAGGGAATGGGACAAATGGATTTCCCGCTTCATTTGGCAAGGAAAGAAACCTAGAATTCGATATAACACCTTACAGTTAGGGAAGGAAGGAGGAGGTGTGGTTCTTCCTTGCCTGAGAAATTATTTTTATGCCTCACAGATAACCCCTCTGTTATATTGGTGTAATAGGGAATATAAGGCTAGATGGAAGGAAATAGAATTTGGATTAGTTGACAGTTTTCCTCTTCAGGCCTCAATAGCTGACAAAGGATTGATGGCCCAGTTGGAAAAATTTTAAAACGCTTGGATAAATCTTACATTAAAAGTATGGTAGAAGGTGGTTAATTCATGTGGAATTAATAACATGTTAAAACTCTTTAGATGGTGTGCATATGATACCGAATTCCTTCCCAACAGAGGAGATAAAAGATTTGAGCTATGGATAAAGAAAGGTCTTACAACCTACCTCTCATTTATAGATAAAAGAGTATTACAAAGTTTCCAAATCCCGCAGGACAAACATGGCCTAGAGCATAATGACTTTTTTAGGTACCTTCAAGTACGAAACTATGTTAACCAGAGTTGTAGATATACAGACCTATCAACAGTAGAATTAGAATTTTTCAAGATTCTGAATTCGGCTTGCAGTTCAATACCTAGTAAATCAGTTTCTCGATTATATAATGCACTCTCCCATGCTAAAAATGTAAATACACTGTATATTAAAGAGAAGTGGGAGAAAGAAGCAGGGTTGGTACTTTCAGAGGAGGCTTGGGGGAAAATCTGCAGCTTTCAATGATCCTCAACTAATTCTTTGACTTGGAGAGAACATTGTTGGAAAAACATTATAAGATACTTCAAGACCCCATATCAGGAAAAATATAAAGATACAAATGTGATGTGTTGGAGAAGGTGCGGCTCCAAGGAGGCAAATCATTTTCATATTTTTTGGGATTGCCCTAAATTAAGTCTATTTTGGGAAGGTATTCATAGAACATTAGTTAAGGTACTTAGGTCCCAGATACCTCTGAACTTTGAGACGCTCTATTTGGGGCATGTATTGTTTCTTGAACAGAAGGAAGATATAAAGTTGCTGCAGGCCCTCTTAGCGGCAAGTAAGAAATCAATCACTAGAAAATGGCTAAATCCAATACCACCTACATTAGAAGATTGGTACGAAATTATCTTGGAAATATTTAAAATGGAAAAGTTGACTTACTCCCTGAGAACTCAAAAAGAAAAATTTTATCAAATCTGGAATAAATGGATTGAATATATAACCCCAATGCAAGCAGACTTTAGATGACTCTCCAAATGATTTATACTGCTCTTCTCATCAACACAGCAATATTGCTAACATAAGCACCCCTAGTCTAAATGTTTGTTTTTTTTGTTTTCTTTTGAAAAATAGAGAATTAACACAAGTAAAGGGAAAGATTTGGGAAAGGGATAAAAAAAAATGAAAAAATTAAGTAAATAAGTACATAGGGATTGGATAATTATGTCTGCGGGCAGGAGCAAGCATGAACAAATTAGGATATAAACACCTACAATGGTTGATACATAGGCTTATATACAACATTTTGGACCAGTGGAAATGGGCCAGAAGGGTTATATGGAAACTATTATTACCATTTTTCTTAACAACTAATTCCATTACTTAGCCTAATAGGTTAGATTTACCACAGTACATAATTATCTATTTAAATGTTTATTTTCCTTTTATATCATCTCAATGTGTACTTAAGAATGTATAAATAATTGTAGTTTTATACATATAAAAAAATGGAAAAGGTTATATGTGTGAAAAAAGTACATGATATTTGTGAATTCCTTATCCAAATAAAAATAAAATTAAAAAAAAAATAAAATATTTTTATGTGATTAGTTGTTAGGACCTGGATTGTCAGGAGGAGCACCAGAGGCAGATTCAATATGTTTAAAAGGGCTTGGATAAGTAGTTGAAAGGGGAATAAGAGCAGGGCAAACAGGAGAGTTTGGAATAGGGTATAGCTAGATTTCTCTTGTATATAGCCAGGAGACAAAAGGTAGGATCAGAGTAAAATAACTAGGTTGGTAA
Source organism: Mobula birostris (assembly GCF_030028105.1). Lineage (NCBI taxonomy): Eukaryota > Metazoa > Chordata > Chondrichthyes > Myliobatiformes > Myliobatidae > Mobula > Mobula birostris. The sequence goes on from NC_092384.1 coordinate 46,166,084, forward strand.
ATTATAGGCCAAACACTGCAAAGAAAATTTTTAGAACTTCTGACTTCATAGACGCCTTATCATCTAGAATGTTTACACACCACTGTGTTGAATAACAAAGGTATTTGTTCAGTATGCAATATCTTTATCAAAATTTCACTTGTGATTCCTGTATTTTAAGTATATCCATTTCCACTATTTACCACGCCACCATTTTATGATTGTGCTGCTAAGTCCATTTTTTTTCCCATCTGAAGGAGGAGCCCGTTTGATACTTTTTTTGTTCATTTGATACAAGCAGACCGAACTTTCTGATAGTCAAGCAACACACATAAAATGCTGGAGGAACTCAGCAGGCCAAGCAACATCTATCGAAAAGAGTACAGTCAACATTTCAGGCTGTCCTGATGAAGGATCTTGGTCCAAAATGTCGTCTATACTCTTTTCCATAGATGCTGCCCAGCTTGCTAAGTTCTTCCAGGATTTTGTGTATGTTGCTTGGTTTTCCAGCATCTGCAGATTTTCTCTTGTTTGTGATAGGCAAAATCTTTTTGTTCCATGGTCCAGAATTTGTACTGTTTTACTTAGTACCAGAAAACCCCCACTTTCTGTCAGATTAGTTTTGGATATATTTGTTTCACTACCTCTTGATGTGACCTAACAGATGTGTTGTTTAATTACTAAATTTCCAGTTTTCTTATGTGCATTTACTAAATTAACTTGTATCTAAGTGAGGGGAAAGTGGATTGGGAAAACAAGGCCAGTACCGGACCTGAAGAGGGAGAATTTGTAGAATGTCTAAGGGTTGGCTTTTTAGAACAGCTCGTTGTTGAGCCCACTAGGGAATTGGCTGTGCTGAATTGGGTGTTGTGCTATGATCTGGCAGTGATAAGAGAGCTTAAGGTTAAGGAACCCTTAGGGAACAGTGATCACAATATGATCAAGTTCACATTGAAATTTGAGAAGGAGGAGCTAAGTTCCAATGTGTCAGTGTTTCAGTGGAATAAAGGAAATTACAATGGCATGAGAGGTGAACTGGCCAAGATTGAATGGAAAGGGACACTAGCAGGAAAGACAGCAGAGCAGCAATGGCTGGAGTTTCTGCGACAAAAGAGGGAAGTGCAAGACAGATATATTCAAAATAAGAAGAAATTTTGGAATGGAAGAAAGACACTTCTGTGGCTGACAAGTGAAGCCAGAGCAAAAGCAAAAGAGAGGACATGTACAAGGAAGCCAAAGCTAGTGGGAAGATGGAGGGTTGGGAAGTTTTTAAAAACTCAGAAGGAAACTAAGAAAGTTGTTAGGAAAGAAAAGGTAAATTATGAAAGGAAGCTGGCAACTAATATCAAAGAAGATACTGAAAGCTTTTTTAAGTATATAAAGGGTAAAAGAGAGTTGAGAGTAAATATAGGACCAATAGAAAATGACACTGGAAATATTGTAATGAGAGAGACAGAGATGGCAGTGGAAGACATCTGCAGTATACCAGACATTCAAGAGTGTCAGGGAAGTAAAATATGTACAATGAAAATAATGACTGAGAAGGTGCTCAGGAAGCTTAATGGTCTGAGGGTGGATAAATTTCCTGGGCCTGATGGAATGCACCCTCGGGCTCTGAAGGAAGTAGCTGAAGAGATTGCAGAAGCATTAACAATGATCTTTCAAGAATCAATAGATTTTGGCATTGTACCAGATGACTGGAAAACTGTAAATGTTACTCTGCTATTTAAGAAGGGTGGGAGGAAGCAGAAAGGAAACTATAGGCCTGTTAGCCTGACATCAGTGGTTGGGAAGATGGTGGAATCAATTGTTAGGGATGAGATTACGGAATACCTGGAGGCACATGACAAGATAGGCCAAAGCCAGCATGATTTCTTGAAAGGAAAATTCTGTCTGACTAAACTACTGCAATTTTTTGAGGAAATTACAAGCACGGTAGGCAAAGGAGATGCAGTAGATGTGGTGTACTTGGATTTTCAGAAGGCCTTTGACAGGGTGCCGCACATGAGGCAACTTAGCAAGATAAGAGCCCATGGAATTACAGGGAAGTTACTAGCATGGGTGGAGCGTTAGCTGATCAGTGGAAAACAGAGTGGGAATAAAGGGATCATATTCTGGCTGGCTGCCGGTTACCAGTGACGGGGTTGGTGTAGGGACCGCTGCTTTTTATGATGTATGTCAATGATTTGAACTATGGGATTAATGGATTTGTGGCTAAGTTTGCCAATGATACAAAGATAGGTGGAGGAGCAGCTAGTGTTGAGGAAACAGAGAGCCTGCAGAGAGACTTAGATAGTTTAGGGGAATGGGCAAAGAAGTGGTAAGTGAAATACAATGTTGGAGAGTGTATGGTCATGCACTTTGGTGAAAGAAGTAAACGGGCAGACTATTATTTAGATGGGGAGAGAATTCAAAATGTAGAGATGCAAAGGGACTTGGGAGTTCCTGTGCAGGATACCTTAAAGGTTAACCTCCAGGTAAAGTCGGTGGTGCAGAAGGCAAATGCAATGTTGGCATTCATTTCTAGAGGTATAGAATATAAGAGCAGGGATGTGATGTTGAGGCTCTATAAGGCACTCGTGAGACCACACTTGGAGTATTGTGTGCAATTTTGGGTTCCTTATTTTAGAAAGGATATACTGACATTGGAGAGGGTTCAGAGAAGATTCACAAGAATGATTCCAGGAATGAAAGTGTTACCATATGAAGAACATATGGCAGCTCTTGGGTTGTATTCCCTGGAGTTCAGGAGAATGAGGGGGGATCTCATAGAAACATTCCGAATGTTAAAAGGCCTGAACAGATTAGATATGCCAAAGTTAATTCCCATGGTAGGGGAGTCAAGGACAAGAGGGCTCAACTTCAGGATTGAAGGACGTCAATTTAGAACAGAGATACGGAGAAATTACTTTAGTCAGAGGGTGGAATTTGTTGCCATGAGCAGCTGTGGAGGCCAAGTCATTGGGTGTATTTAAGACAGAGATAGATAGGGTTCTTGATTAGCCAGGGCATCAAAGAGTAGGTGGAGAAGGTGGGGATGACTGGAAGAATTGGATCAGCCCATGATTGAATGGTAGAGCAGACTCAATGGACCGAATGGCCTACTTTACTCCTATATCTTATGGTCTTATGATTGGTGTTTTGCTGATGTAAATATAACTCCTTTTTGAATTTATTTTTTAAGGTTTTGGAAAAAAACTTGGAAGTTGTGTGTCATCCCAGTGGGAGATCGGAGAGTATGAATTTAATGTTAGCAAATGGAATTGAGTCAACATTCAGCGGGTATGTTTTGTTAAAGTACCTGCCAAATCCATTTGTATTTTTACAGTTCATAGTAATTAGATGCAGTAATAATAAGTGGTTATGTAACAGATGTTGTATCAAATATCTTAGTTTTTGATTAGATGTTTCTTGAACTTTCACAGTTTGACTTAGTATGTTTTCTTGACTTTCAGGCTGTTATCAAACACGTCCAATGAAAGTGTTTTATATGAAGTTGTAAATAAAATGAAGTTTTCACTGATGAGTTCACAAAATCTTCATCTGCAAGATGATTCAGTCTTCTCTGAAGGAAATGATGGTATAGTTAGCAAACTTGTACTTTACATTTAGTTTTGAAATTGTTCTATATATTTAAAATGTTTTTGTCAGATGCAATGTGCTTTGCAGCTCTTTGAAAACTATATTCCTATAAAATATGAATAATTCAACAACCTTAGTGTAGATCTTGTAAAATTGAGAGAGAGGGAGAACCATTTTATGTCGCCATATCAGACATCCCACCTCTCCCAGAAGTTCCGGGAGTCTCCCATGTATTGATAGCGGCTCCCTGATACCTGCAGGGTATACAATATACAATATCCCGGAAGTCGATTGTTTAGAGAGCGAGAGAGAGAGAGAACCATGGCAGAGTTCCAAAAAAAGAAAATATAAAACGTATTTCACTCCAGACTACACTAAAGTGTACCCCTCCCTAATAGGGGTCAAAAATAATGACTGTTGCTCGCTGCACTGTTTGCAACAGTGACTTTTCTATTGCCCGTGGTGGGTTAAGACTGTAAAAGACATGTTGAGGTGAGTTTAACAGGTGTCATTCATTCATTAGCATAGCCACCGTTATTTAAACTAGCTGGCCAGCTGCTAAGGAGCTACTCTATTGCAGACATCCCACCAGGCCCGGAAGTTCCAGGAGTCTCCCACAAATTGATGGTGCTACCTACCTGAAATGAGTTTTTGCAGGGTGGGATGTCTGCCATATAATTTCTTCACCAACCAGTTCCATTTTAAAGTCACTTGAAATGTGCATTATTTTCAAAGTTAAGTTTTATTTTTACTTTCATTAGTGTCTGAAAAATTCAAACAGATCAGTACTTTTTGTTGCTTTGAATATTCAGCTCCACCCAAAAATGGCAATGAAATTGGTTACCTCAGACACTGTCCACATTCTGTTTGTATTGTCAATAGGATTTGGTTGTGAAACCATCTGTTCAGATAAGTGGAGAAGTCTCATCTAATGCATGGTGAAAATCTGATAAAAATTCTATTAAATAGAGACTCCAGAATGCAAAGTCAGCAAGGCGATGTGGCCTTCTATATATTGACGAGACCCGATGCAGACTGGGAGATCGTTTCGCTGAACAGCTCTGCTTTGTCTGCCAGAGAAAGCAGGATCTCCCAGTGGCCACACATTTTAATTCCACGCCCCATTCCCATTCTGATATGTCTATCCATGGCCTCCTCTACTGTAAAGATGAAGCCACACTCAGGTTGGAGGAACAACACCTTATATTCCGTCTGGGTAGCCTCCAACCTGATGGCATGAACATTGACTTCTCAAACTTCCGCTAATGCTCCACCTCCCTCTCGTACCCCATCCGTTATTTATTTATATACACACACATCCTTTTTCTCTCTCTCCTTTTTCTCCCTCTGTCCCCCTCACTATACACCTTGCCCATCCTCTGGTTTTTACCCCCCTCCCCTTTCTCCCTAGGCCTCCTGTCCCATGATCTTCTCATATCCTTTTTGCCAATCAACTATCCAGCTCTTGGCTCCATTCCCCACCCCACCCCCATCTTCTCCCATCATTTCAGATCTCCCCCTCCCCCTCCTACTTTCAAATCTCTTACTAGCTCTTCTTTCAGTTAGTCCTGACGAAGGGTGTCGGCCCAAAACATCGACTGTACCTCTTCCTAGAGATGCTGCCTGGCCTGCTGTGTTCACCAGCAACTTTTATGTGTGAAGGCTCTTTAAGTTGCACTTTTCAGTGATGTTTTAATGAGATGTCTTTCAGCTGAATCCAGGCAACACAGTTATGTGGAAAGTGGAAACTGTTGTCAAGTACTTTGAGGATGGCATGCTTGGTCAAAGATCTCTGCTGTCAGCAATATCCGAGAATTAAAAACGGTTTATTGACATAGGTTTGAGAATGTCATACAAAGCAGAAACAGTGTTTATCTTGTTTGGAAACATCAATGCTGTACCATGTAATACTCAAATGAATTGCTTAGCTAGTGTCAATAGAGTGCATCTATTCGACTTCATTGATAGGATTCCATGAACAGTATGCAGTTTCAAAGTATTGTACTATTTGAGTTCATCTTATGACATATTCTGTTCTGATCACAGATATTAAAGATATTCCCAGAGAGCAATCAAGTCGTTCAACAACAGATTATAAAAGGTTATACATTCTGATGATGATTCATTCTGTAATTGGTCATTAATATGATTATATAATTAGAAAACCATGTGTTTCATTCAGTGTCCTTAAATAATGTCCTTTATTTCTACAGTTTTCACCCTGAAATAAAGTGGCATCAAACAGATGATCATCTTGTGCTAAATATAAAATTGCAAAATGTTGCACAATATTCATGCAGATTTGATCAGTGCAGAGTAATATTCAGGTATGTAGAATAAGCATTGCCTACAAAATATTTGATAACCTTTGGTACATGGAGCTTATTAAAATGGAGGGCTATGCAGTAGGGTAATTCTAGACAGCTTCTAGAGTAGGTTACATGGTTGGCACAACCTTGTGGGCCGAAGGGCCTGTAATGTGCTGCAGATTTCTATGTCCTATGTTCTTTAGTCAATTAATCTTATATTTCTCATTTAAATGCAGTGCCTCTGTTGATGCCAAATTGTACTTGGCAGATATGGAACTTCAAGGCAGTATTTTAAAAGACAAGTGCTTATGTATCATAAAAAATGAAGAACCTGTCATTACGCTGTTTAAAGAGGAGAGAAGTGCGTGGAGCAGTTTGCTGAAAATTAAGGTAATAATCAAATAATTTTCTTCTATCAATCACACTAAACAGAATGAAATATATTTGGTTTAAGGTTGTGCTGGTGAAACACAGTGATGACTTGCTGGCAGCAAACAAAACTACCAACTACTTTATTAATTGCACTTCTTCTGGAAAACAATCACTGCAATCAATAATGTCCCTTTCGGAATCGAAAGGGACCTGTACAACTGGCGTAATTGCTGTGTAAACTAAAGTCTTCAAGATGCAGGATGGTTGCACCGTGGCATGTACGGGCCAGGTTGTGGTGGCAGGGCCCAGGCCCAAGAGCATATTGAAGTCATGGAGCTCAAGTCTGACAGCGAGGAATGAACCGAGGTTTGGCTGATTTATGCGCTAGGCCAGATTGAAAAAGTCAGGGTGTGGAGCTGGAGGCGAGGGATGGGACAATGTTCAGCTCGCTGCTCGGCGAGGCTTACTCGACTCTGCACTGAACTGAGGCTGCAACTAATGGGCTGCTGGATCAGCTGTGACTGGCTTCGTGGCTGTAAACTCAATTTTGTGAACTTTAGATTTGAATGTTATTTGCTTACTTTTTATTGGTTGCATGATTTATTTTCTTTTGCATGATCTTTTTAAAGGGTTCTATTTGGGTTTCTTTGTTTTTAGCTACCTGTAAGGAGACACATCTCAAGGTTGTATATAGTTTACCATCTGGAACCTTTTCAAAGACCTTGCTGTAGTTCGTTGTGACTGTATCAACTACACGACTCTCATCAATGCATTTAGTACCTCTACAAAAGAACAATCAAATTGATCAGACAGGATCTCCCCCTTACAAAACCATGCTGACTAGCTCTGCTTATCCAAATGCAGATTAATCCAGTCTTCAGAATTTTCTTTGCAGTAACTATCCTATTAGTTACATGAGACACTCACACCTGTGATTACATGCTTATCCCTGGAACAACGTTGTTGTCCTGTATTACTGGCTGAAAGTTTTAAAACCTTCCTTGTCTCCCTTTGCAGCCAGGGAAATAACTCATCATGTCCTGGAGAGGTATCCACCTATAAGCTTGCTAACAGGTGTACTAATTTCTCCTTTTTATGATGATCTGGCCTATCATTTCAACTGCCACTTTAGATGATGTCTCCATTTAAGAATTCACCCACATCCTCTGATGTAACACACAAATTGCCATTTTGGCTTGCAGTGGGCTTTCTCTTTCCCTGGTAACATCATTGCCCTAATAAACTCATAAAATGCTCTGTGACAGCTAAGTATCCAGAAAAGAGTGTGGGTGACAGGATTGAACAAAGAGACTGTTACAGTATTGTAGAGGGATGATGTAATTGACACCTGTGGATGGATTTCAAGAGTAGGAGCATCTTTGTTCTACTGGTTGTGTGTACTCAGCTACCAAATAACTGGAAAGATGGGAGAAAAATTTAGAAAACAAGAATTTGCAAGAACAAAGATGTGCTATTAGGGGGACTTTATTGGTACATATTAGGATAATTTTGTAACCAACTGATATTTGGTAAAAATTTATATATACTGAGCATTTTGTGTATTCCTGGGAAAGTTAACACTTCCATGCAAATATATTGCCATGGTGAAGAGATTGTGTTGAATGCATGTCAGTCATTAGCCCTGTTACTAAAGGGCTTTATTGCAATTTCCTTTCAGAATCCAAATGTTACTTTTGATTTCAACTATTTTGTGGAGTCGACAGATGACGTATCTCTTCCAATTTACAATGGTAAGGCCCTCCATTTAGAGTTAAAAACAGAATGTTTTGCTTCATTAAATGTTATAGTGAAATTAAAGATAACTACAAAAGGTTTCATATCAACTAAATACAGTGGCATGCAAAAGTTTGGACACCCCTAGTCAAAATTTCTGTTACTGTGAATAGCTAAGCGAGTAAAAGATGAACTGATTTCCAAAAGGCATAAAGTTAAAGATGACACATTTCTTTAATATTTTAAGCAAGAAAACTTTTTTTCCTCCCTTTACAGTTTCAAAATAACAAAAAAGGAAAAGGACCCGAAGCAAAAGTTTGAGCACCCTGCATGGCAATACTTAGTAACACCCCCTTTGGCAAATATCACAGCTTGGAAATGCTTTTTGTAGCCAGCTAAGAGTCTTTCAATTCTCATTTGGGGGATTTTCACCCATTCTTCCTTTCAAAAGGCTTCTAGTTCTGTGAGATTCTTGGGCCGTCTTGCATGCACTGCTCTTTTGAGGTCTATCCACAGATTCTCGATGATGTTTAGGTCAGGGGACTGTGAGGGCCATGGCAAAACCTTCAGCTTGCACCTCTTGAGGTAGCCCATTGTGGATTTTGAGGTGTGTTTAGGTTCATTATCCTGTTGTAGAAGCCATCCTCTTTTCAGTTGGAGAGGGGTTCTTTTCATGAAATTCTGCACCCTTTTTTCTCCAAACATACCTTTTGCTCATTGCGGCCAAAAAGTTCTATTTTAGCTTCATCAGTCCACAGGAATTGTTTCCAAAGTGCATCAGGCTTGTTTAGATGTTCCTTTGAACCTTTTGAGCAAAGGTATATTTGGAGAAAAAAGGGTGCAGAATTTTATGAAAAGAACACCTCTCCAACTGTTAAGCACGGGGGTGGATCGATCATGCTTGGGGCTTGTGTTGCAGCCAGTGCCACGGGGAACATTTACTGGTAGAGGAAGGAATGAATTCAATTAAATACCAGCAAATTCTGGAAGCAAACATCACACTGTCTGTAAAAAAGCCGAAGATGAAAAGAGGATGGCTTCTACAACAGGATAATGAACCTAAACACACCTCAAAATCCACAATGGACTACTTCAAGAGGTGCATGCTGAAGATTTTGCCATGCCCCTCGCAGTCCCCCGACCTAAATATCATCAAGAATTTGTGGATAGACCTCAAAAGAGCAGTGTATGCAAGACGGCCCAAGAATCTCACAGAACTAGAAGCCTTTTGCAAGGAAGAATGGGCAAAAATCTCCCAAACAAGAATTGAAAGACACTTAGCTGGCTACAAAAACCGTTTACAAGCTGTGATACTTGCCAAAGGGGGTGTTACTAAGTATTGCCATGCAGGGTGCCCAAACATTTACTTCTGTACCTTTCCCTTTTTTGTTATTTTGAAACTGTAAAAGATAGAAATAAAAAAGTTTTCTTGCTTAAAATATTAAAGAAATGTGTCATCTTTAACTTTATGCCTTTTGGAAATCAGTTCATCTTTTACTCGCTTAGCTATTCACAGTAACAGAAATTTTGACCAGGGGTGCCCAAACTTTTGCATGCCACTGTTATGTATGCTAAGCCAGTGCAAGAAGGACAATATATTCCAACATAATGGTGGTACTTTCAGCAGCAGCAGTTTCTTTCCCTGATAATTGCATGGTTGGGGATCACTAGCATGTCATGCACTAAAGGTTAGAGAAATGCATTTCTGCTGGACATGTCTGTTTTACACATAGAAATGACTACCATAGTGGGAGCATGAGACAGGGAACAGTCTATCACCAGCCTACACACCCACTGTTACTTCAGTGATCCAGGCATTCCTGTCCTCATGCACAAAATTGAGAGGTCTGCCCAAAATGCTCTGCCACAGAAGCCACCAGATCCGAGTTGTAAAAGAGCCAATAAACTATGGCAATTGAAATTAAGAGTGTACACACATTAAGTAATGCAGGAAAATGTTCTCAAACTTCAGCAATTTTTTTTTTCAAAGGTGAGTACTATAATTCAGAAGACATTTACCCACAGAAATATTACAAGTTCAGATACTGTATTTATTGTTGAAATATTTAAAAGTTGACATGAACAAAATATTGCTGATATGATGAACTTAGATATTAATTGTAATATGCATTAGTGTCATATGAGGGTTTTTCCTCTTTTATTTGATAGATATAAGAAGAAAAGAGCATCAGCTAGTGCTAGAACCCATGGTCGATGAATGGAATAATTTTACTTATGTTTCTGACAGTTCAGAGGAAGATTACTGACGACGCTGGTATAGTAAGGTCTTGCATTAAATGTTCTCTGGGTTATGCATTCACCACCGAGTTGGCAAGCAGGCCACTTAAGAATAGATTTAATGTTAAATAAGTAAATATCATCTTTGAACAACCAAAATAAAATAATGTTTCTCCGCATTAGTGGATCATTGTTTATCTGAAACAAGGTACTCTGAACTGCCTGTAGACTAGATTTGTGATCTGGACCACAGCTGTTCTTGCAGTTTGTGTTTTAAGACTGAATGGAATATGTGTACATTGCTGGAGCTTGTTTTTAAGCATCTTGCATCATTGCTGAGAATGCCTAACAGATTACTTGGATTATTCCAAGAGAAGCAACATCAAATCTTAAGTCATTATCATTTTCCCCATCCATTCTATTTGCAAACTGAAAACTCTTTATCATAGCTTTGTAGAAATTACTCCAGAAATCCAGAAGTGTGGTAGGCACATAGAGAACACACATTTTGGAATATCAGATTACCACACATTTTGCCAAATGCGTTCTGTATTAATTGAGCCATCATAAATAGATATCCTCCACCTCAAACTGAAAAAAACTCCTTGGTACATTTCTAGTAAACCATGCATATTTTGGATGAGCCAAGATTGTGAATCATAAGAAAGCTCATGTTAACTTATTTCACTTAAAGATGGCACCTGATATTGTTTGGAAATATAAATATTTGGCACATTACAGTTAAATATACATGATGTATAATGGTGTAGTTTGATTAATATTAATCATTTTTATAAGTGAGATTTCTCCATGAGCTGCCATCTATGTTTTGTACATAATTAAATGCATACTCCTTAAATCCCCAAGAGGCATAGAAGGAAAAAGTAGGCACATGGATAATAGAAAAATGGAGGGCTATGTGGAAGGAAAGGGTTAGATTAGAGTAGGTTAAACAATTGGCACAAATTCGTGACCCAAAGGGTCTGTACTGTACAGTGATGTTCTGTGTTCTGTACTCTGCCTTCTAGTTCGACCTTCCAAAGTATCACTTAACACTTTGCTAGGCTGAACTCTATCCACCACTTCTCAGCATCCTACCGATGTCCCATTGTAACCTACAACAGCCCTCTGCACTATCCACAACACTGCCAACCTTCACCTGCAAATTTGGTAACTCTTCCATTTCCTCAAACATCATTTAGAAAAATCACAAAGAGTCAGGGTCCCAGAACAGATCTCTACAGAACCCTACTAATCAGGGTCCCAGAACAGATCTCTGCAGAACACCACTAGTCACCAATCTCCAGGTAGAATACGTACCATCTACCACCTTCTGCTTTGTGTAGCCAAGCAAGTTCTGAATCCGTGCAGCTAAGTTTCCCTGGAACCCATGCCTCATGACTTCCTCTGAGTATACCATGGGGAACCTTATCAAACACCATACTAAAATCCATCTACTACTCTACCTTCAGCAATTTGTTTTGACACTTCCTCGAAGAATTCACTCGGGTTTGTGAGGCACAGCCTACCCCTCACAAAGCCATGCTGACTATCCCTAATCAGACTATGCTTCGCCAAATACTTGTAAATCCTGTTTCTCAGGACCCTTTCCAATAGTTTGCCCACCACGTATGTAAGATTCATTGGTCCAGGAATAAGGAATAATATTTGCCACTCTCCAATCTTCTGGTACCACTCCTGTGGCCAGTGAGGACACAAAGGTCATTGCCAAAGGTTTAACAATCTCTTCCCTAGTTTCCTGAAATAATCTGGCATTTGTCCCTCCAGCCCCAGGGACTTAGTGTACCTATTCTAATGATTATAAAAGGTTCCAGCACATTCTCTTTCTTACCAGTAACATGTTCTAGCATAATAGCCTGTCTTCACATTCATCAAAGTCCCTTTCACTAGATGAATGCTGATACAAAGTATTCATTAAGGACCTTCCCTACCTTCTCTGACTCCAGATATGTGTTTCCTCTTTCATTTCTAATTGGTCCTACCCTTACTGTAGCCATCCTCCTGTTGTGCATAATCATGTAGACTGCCTTGGGATTTCCCTTAATCCTCCTTGCCAAGGCCTTCTCACATTCCCTTCTAGCTCTCCTAAGTACCTACTTAAGCTCCTTCCTGGTTACCTTACCCAGAGTCCTGTCTGATCCTTGCTTCTTAGCTTTTATTTTTTTCCTACTTTTTATTTTCCTATTCCTCCTCTGTGATATTCAGCGATTCTTTTAAATGGATCTTGTTGATGTTCTTATATTTCCACCTATTTTTCTATTTATTATTAAATACATTTTATAATCACTTTTGTAAAATAGCTTGCTTAAGACTATGACTGGAAGAAAAAGTATATTTGCACCCTCCGAAGCTAATTAGTGCCAACCTACTCTTGATCTGCATGTGCCCAGTAGGGACCATGGATTTAAATGAAACAAACCTTTGCTGCACATAATTTTTGGTCTAGCACATTTTTGTTTTATTCCTTTCAGGATGTGAGCAGTATTGCCAAGGGGTCAGAATTTATTGATGTTTGTGAGCTGCTGCTTTGAAACAGCAATGTAATTCTTGTGGTGGAAGAAGGAGCTGCTCATTTTGTACAAAAAACAATGAAAGAACGCTAGTATATTTCCAAGCCCGAATGGTGTGCATCTTAAAAGTGCAAAAGGGAGGTGGTGGTGCTTAATTTTACCTTAAGCCTGTGTCTGCAGTGACAATTTAATGAGCTGAAGCGATAGAGTTGGAGTAGCTTGGGCGAGTATTGTGGTGTGCTTTAGAAGTTACATGTGCAGCCAGTGTGCATTGGTACTCGAAGGAATGAAAGCTTATTCTTTGACAACCAGTTAAGAGAGTGTTTTGTCCTGGATGGTAATTAGTATTTTAAGTATTGTTGGATCTTTGTAAATGGAGAGTATGCCATCAGACTTCACCATCAGTTAGATGTTGTAATGGTTATGAAGAATTAGAATGTGACATTAACAAAATGTTAATGCCAAGGCTGTGAAGTGTGATTATTCAGTCAAATCTGTCAAAATTAGAGACATTTTCCTGTTGATTTTTGTGGCTATTCCTCCATTCAATGGCAATTTTTAAAAATTGTCTTTTTTTTAAAAAGTACTATATTTGATTCTTCCAGAAATTAGTTAGAGCCATTAATTGTACGAGAATGTAAATATTTGGAAAAGATTGATTCTTTGTGATAACTTCATTTATTGAGCCAGATCTGTGACAGTTATGAAAGGATTTTCACATTTCAAGCTTTCCTTTTATGAAAAGAATTGCAGCAGATCAGTACATTAACTCCACTTGGATGCCTTAATGTTTTTCTTGACCTTTTTAATTGACCTATTCTCAACAATTTAAGAGGATATTTCACATTTCTGAAGAACCAGTTTATAACTTTTAAGTTTAATTTTACTTCTCAACGAAGGGAATAGTTCCAGGATTTCATAGACCAGCTTTTTATTCCTAGTATCCAATTTGTAAATGTATTCAATCTTAAATATTGTCCTGCTTTCTTTCCAGCATTTAAACCTGCAAGTAGTAGTATATGGTTATGTTTACAAAAATATCCTTGATAGCTCTAAACCAAATTTACGACACAAATATTCCTTCTTAGCCCCAATGGTCTGTGCTGAGTTTATGCTCTGCAGGATTTCTCATACTTAATCTATTCATACAATACTCCTAGCGATAGCAAACTCTGTTCTGTATTGCTGTACTTTGTTCCCATTTCCCATTATGAACACTATGAAAAATCTTAAATTTCCTGCAGCATACTTTGCAGTACATTTACATACTATGATTATTGCAACAGCTTGTATTTGTACGTGGACAAGAAGGAGAATGTTATGTATATGATCCTTGAGAGTGCCTGCTGTTCAGTCAGAATATAACTTACCTGATTTTTACCTTTTGTTTTCTCTGTAATCTAGAAAGCAACTATCTTAGCCTTCATTGGCACAGACTCCACTACTTGCTGATAAAACCAAGGAACCTGAGTCCTTTGGAAAAGAAATTCCACTTAATCTGTTTGATCACTCCTTGTAAAATAATTCTTATCTTGGGATTCAACCTGGTAAATCTTCTCTGAGATATCTTAAGTGCACGTGTAATCCTACTTAAATTAAAATAAGACATGCATAATATTCCAGCCATAACTTACTTCCAAAAGGGCAACAAGACATCTCTACTCAACTAACTTGCAATGGAGGCCAACAATTACTTGCTGTACCTGCATGCTCACGATGTGTTTAATGTATAAGGACACTTGTCCCTTTGTACAGCATTATTCTGTAAATTATAGCTGTCAGTATTCCATTTTCACTCTGTTTACCCAGTTTGTGATCACTTAAGTGGTTTCTTTTTGCTAGAATGTAGGGTGGTAGATTGTCAAAGTGAAACTGACACAAACCACTTGTGCATCAATGTTGGAAAGTGAATGAAAAAGTACAATGTTTAAAGATGGGAGATCTGTCTGTAGCAAGTGCCATTTTAAATTGCTCACGGATAATAACAGCAAATATTTGTATTTTGCTTATTGGATGTTGACTGTCCATGTAAATGTAAACATTAGGAAACAGTTATTGGTTTTGAATATTTGCTTTTGCATTGGTTAAAGTAACTGGTATTTTCATCTTTAGTTCAAGATTTTTAAAAGGATATTGTAAGAATCTAGTTGAAAATATGCTTGTAACTAAAACAATATTAATGGAGAAATGAGAATATCTGAGGTTATCAAATGTTTCAACAAGTATTAAAACAACAGCTGGTAAAGTTTATAATACTGCATGTTGTAGTATATGGTTTTTTTTTAAAAAACAGGAATTATTTGTTTTAAGTGGAGTTTCCTAAGGGCTTGAGAGAGAGGTAAATTTGAGTTCAGTTGCTTTATAATTGTTCACTAGTGATATTTCTGTATACTGACCAGATCTCCCAAGGACCATCAGTATTTGCATGGCTTTTGCAGAAAGAACAATTTAAAAACATTTGTAACTAAATTTAAAGCTATGTTAACATTCCTTGTGCACTTTTCTTCATCAGAATAAAAAGACATATCCTCTTTGGGATTTGTAAGAAAACTAAATTCTATTTTCTAGTTCATTTTATTTTTCATAGGATATAGGATTATACAGGCTGAGTACCCTTTGAAAATCCAAAATCCAAAAATTTTTTGAGGACTGTCATGTCACAAATGGAAAATTCCACAAGGCATTGGGAAGGTTCCAGGTGATGTGCAGGTCTCTGTGCACCACAGTTGGTTCTGAGAAGTGACCTCACATATGTAATGAACAGAAGTTAATGAAAAATAGAAAAACTGCATAAAGCAAAGAATGAAGATTTCGGTGTGTATTGAAAGAGTGGATTTGTCAGCATCAGCGTGAACATAAGCTGCCTAAGATACGCTGATCATGAAACAAGCAAACATCTATCTCGCCGAACTGAAAATTAAAGATAATTGTGAATATTCAGCAGGCTGGTTTGCAGAAATTTAAGAAAAGGCAAGGCCTTGAATTTTTAAAGATTTCTGGTGATAGTGTCTGCTGATTACAAAGCAGCAGAGAAATTCACTGACAAGTTTGATGAAAATCTAACACTGAATGGCTGCGTCAGTACGTATTTGT
The DNA here is from genome assembly GCF_030028105.1 of Mobula birostris. Classification (NCBI taxonomy): domain Eukaryota; kingdom Metazoa; phylum Chordata; class Chondrichthyes; order Myliobatiformes; family Myliobatidae; genus Mobula; species Mobula birostris. Next base: position 46,181,922 of record NC_092384.1, read on the forward strand.
GATGAACAAGTACAAGACTAAAATTACTTACCAGAAGCACATAAATTAAGATTCAGGAATGATGCTGATGCCAAACAATCACTAGTTATCCACCTGGGTGGCTGAGGTGTGGTAGCTATTAAAAATATTATATAAAATGACCTTAAGGGTATATGTATAAGCTTTCTATGTAATGTAAATGGATATTGTGTTTAGACTTAGGTCCCATTCCCAAGCAAATATTCCAAAATCGGAAACATTTCAGGCCCCAAGCATTTCAGAAATGGCAACACACACAAAATGCTGGAGGAACTCAGCAGGCCAGGCAGCATCTATGGAAAAGAGCAAAAAGTCAACGTTTCAGGCTGAAACTCAGGTCCTGATGAAGGATCTTGGTTTGAAGTGTCGACTGTTTACTCTTTTCTATAGATGCTGCCGGGTCTACTGAGTTCTTCCAGCACTTTGTGCGTGTTGCTTGGATATCCAGCATCTGCAGATGTTCTTGACTTTGTGCTATTTCAGATACGGGGTGCTTAACTTGTACTTATCCTGGTAATACAATCTAACCTGGCATATTGTATGGGAATGAAAACATTCAAAGTTCTGTAAAATTGAGGACTTTGTCTTGAGAAGTATAAAAAGTTAAATCTAACACTCAATGCATTATTATCCCACACACGATCCTTAGCTCCTACCAATATCTTGCTTCCTCTCACTCGATTTTTATTCCACCAGGACAACATGAAACCAGTCTTACTACCTGCTGTAAAAGAGAACAAAAGTTCTAATTTCCAGAGATGAGGTGAGGGCAAGTAGCCTGATATCAAATCTTAATTCATTAAGAAGGATTTCCAGCAGAAAGCACCATTGCTGGAGACAAAGGTGGGACAAAGGAAAATTGTTGTGATCCAATTATGTTAGCTCCCTCACCCCCCTGCAAGATGACATAGGTTGTTAAATAATAAATCTACAGCACACAAATGCCAGGCAATGATCCTCCCCTGTGTTAAAAGAATTTTGACGTGCAAAGATATTACCAGTGCTGAAACCTCCACTATAAACTAGCATTGCCACACACGATTATCTGCAACTCTTCAGAAGTGGAGTAGAAACAAATTATTCCTCAACTACAAGGAAGAAAAGATTAAAGCAGTCCTACACATATCCAAATTCTTTTTTGGACAAGACTTTAAAACTAAATTTGCTTGTATTTAATTAAATGCGGTATTTACTTCAAACAATAATGCAAGCTGTATAGTATTCTGGATGAATGATGTCCCTTAGACTGTTGAAATATATTATTGCAGTTGTAGATGCAATTATGTATGCATTGCTTTGAACAATCACAAATAATGCAAGCTTCTATTTAATATTTTAAAACTAGACCTTCACAGAGGTTTGAGCAATGTTGAACAGTAAGCTTTGCTGATTTGCCCATCCTAATGTTTTTAATCTCGTGTTCAAAAGTAGATTGTTCAGATGTCTAGTATCCAATAAAACCGATAGATAAGTGGTACAGCGCAAAACTCTTCTGAATCAATTTCTGTTGAATCCTCAAAATGTTACGTCAATTAAATGGATTAACTAAATGAATATTGGCAGTTTACACCAGGGGGCAGTAAAGTATGCCAGCTATTCCCCATTCTATTAACATGCAATATAACTACAGCCACTACATAGCGCCTCCAGATATTAAAATGTGACCCTTAAGTTCTAAGCAAATAAAATTCAAAATATCATGATTGATCTCAATCACAAATGAGAAAATCTGCAGATGCTGGAAACCAAGCAACACACACAAAATGCCAGCAGGCCAGGCCTGTTGCTTTCCTCCAGCATTTTGTGTGTGTTGATAAGACCGAACTTAGCACAGAATTAAATAGACAATCTAGGAAAGCTGAGAAGTCACACAGACTTGGGGTTAAGACTATTTGATCAATTCATGTCACTAAAGTTAGCAAAATATAATTCTTTAATTTTTACTTAGAATGAGAATACTGAAAACAACATAAAACACTGGATATATTCACTTCCTTGGGTAGCATCTGTGGAGAGAAAATTTGGTCTTCAACATCATTATCTTTGTTTCTTGTTCATAGGTGCTGCAAAATCTGCTGTGCATTTCCATCCTTTTTCATTTTCATTGCCAATTTCCTACATCAGTGGTTCTTTAATGTTTAAGTTATGAGAATACTGAATTTCATGTTTATCATAGAGATACAGCATGGAAACATATCTGTTCAACTCATAAATATGAACCATACAGTTCCTATAAATTGTATTTACCTCTCTTGGAAATGTTCATGTTTTATTGTTACAACATTGAATCACAATGGATTTAATTGGCTTTTTTGACACTGATCAACAGAAAAATACACTTTCCTGTCAATGTGAAAACAGGTCTCTACAAAGTGATCTAAATTAATTACAGATATAAAACACATAATAATTGATTGCATAAGTATTCAGCCCCTTGAAGTCACTATTTAGTAAATGCACCTTTGGCAGCAATTACAGCCATGAGTCTGTGTGGATAGGTCTCTATCAGCTTTGCACATCTGGACACTGCAGTTTTTCCCCATTCTTCTTTACAAAACTGCTCAAGCTCTGTCAGATTGCATGGGGATCACGAGTGAACAGCCCTTTACAAGTGCAGCCACAAATTCAAAATTGAATAGAGGTTTGGAGTGTGACTTGGCCACCCCAGGACATTAACTGTTGTTTTTAAGCCATTCCTGTGTAGCTTTGGCTTTATGTTTGGGGTCATTGTCTTGCTGGAAAACAAATCTCCCAAATTGCAGTTTTCTTGCAGACTGCATCCGGTTTTCCTCCAGGATTTCCCTGTATTTTGCTGTACTCATTTTACCCTCTACCTTCACAAGCCTTCCTGGGCGTGCTGCAGTGAAGCATCCCACAGCATGATGCAGCCACCACCATTCTTCATAGAAAGGATGGTGTGTTTTTGATGATGTGTGCTGTTCATCTTACGCCAAACATAACATTTAGTGTAATTGCCAAAAAGCTCAAATTTGGCTTCATCAGACCAGAGAACCTTTTTCTAGCTGACTTCAGAGTTCCCCACATGCTTTCTGGCAAGCTATAGCTGAGATTTCATGTGTTTTTTTTTTCAACAGTTGTTTTCTCTTTGGGACTCTCCCATAAAGCTATGTCTAGTGAAGCATCCAAGCAACAGGTGTTGTATGCATAGTCTCTCCCATCTCAGCTAGTAAAGCTTGTAACTCCTCCAGAGTTGTCATAAGTCTCTTGGAGGCCTCCCTCTCTAGTCCCCTTCTTGCACTGTCACTCAGTTTTTGAGGATTGCCTGCAGGCAGCTGTGTCATATTCTTTCCATTTCTTGATGATTGAATTAACTGTACTCCAAGGTATATTCAGTGACTTGGAAATGTTCTTGTATTTCTCTCCTGACTTGTGTGTTTCAATAACCTTTTCATGGAGTTGCTGGAGTGTTCTTTTGTCTTCATGGTGTAGTTTTTGCCAGGATACTGACTCACCAGTAGTTGGACCTTTCAGGTGTATCTTTACGACAATCAACTGAAACACCCTGACTGTCCACAGGTCTCCAAAAACAACTCCATTTAACTAATTATGTGACTTCTAAAACCAATTGGCTGCACCAGTGATGATTTGGTGTGCCATATTAAGGGGGGAGGGGGTGAATATTTATGTCATCAATTATTTTGTGTTTTATATTTGTAATTAATTTAGATCACTTTGTAGAGATTTGTATTCACTTTGACACAAAAGAGTCTCTTCCTGTTGATCAGTGTTAAAAAAGCCAAATTAAATCTACTGTGATTCAATGTTATAAAACAATAAAACATAAGATTAGGAGCAGAATTCTGTTCTGCCATTTCATCAAGGCTGATCCATTTTCCCCCTCAGTCCCTGTCTCCTACCTTCTCCCCATATCTCTTCATGCCCTGATTTTTCAAGAATCAATCAACCTCTGCCTTAAATAAACACAGAGACTTGGCCTGCACAGCTGCCTGTGGCAATGAATTCCACAGATTCACCACTCTCTGGCTAAATAAATTCCTTCTCATCTCCGTTCTAAAGGACACCTCTCTCTTCTGAGGCTGTGTATGAGGACACAGCTCCTCATATGACAAGCTTTTTAATCCCAGAATCATTTTCATGAACCTATCCAATGTCAGTACATCCTTTCTCAAATAAGGGGCCCAAATTGTTCACAATACTCCAAAGTGAGGCATCAGACTATGAACTTTCTCAGATGATCTTATTAAGGATAGAGAAATGATCAATGCCTACTGAAAGACACAAAGACCTCAAGCATGGTACTGTCATTGTAACTGCCTTCAAGAACATCACATAACAGCTTATTGGGTCCAGCCTTTCTGATATTCCTGACCTACAAAATGTTTTTTTTTAAAAAAAGCCATATTTTAACTGAAAAAAGCAAGGATTCAGGAGCAGACTGTAATCCTACTTAAGTTCTCAGCCAATCTCAATTCCTGAAAGACTGCTAATAAAAAAGTTTTAACATATTATGTATCATGCTGACAGCTCTTCAAAGAAATGCTTCCATTAAGCACTTAAGTACCAGCAACTTCAAGATTCCAATGGAAATGCTGCAATCCTAATATTGTAAACCATACTTTACTGATTTTGGGTAGATGGAGCTTGTCAGCCTGGGAAGGCAGTCCACCTAAGAGAGGGAAAACTGATTTCAAACCTCCGCTGCCTTGCGGCCATACCCACTCATGGGAAAAGCTTCGTGAGTAAACCCTGAGGACAAATCCGGAGCTGGAGTCCCTAAGGCAGTCCAAAATTGCCTTCAACCTTGTTCTGGCAACTCCTACGACAACACTGGTGCCAACCTGTATCAGCCCTTGCCCTTCCCTTGGACGACATTGGTGTCGTGGAGAGGAGAGACTTGCTGCAGGGGCAACTGCTGGTCTTCCATACAACCTTGCCCAGGCCTGTGCCCTGGAAACTTCCAGGCGCGGATCCATGGTCTCACGAGACTAACGGATGCCACCAGACACTTTACTGACAATTTCCTGCTAGGACATCTCCTTTGGACCCTGGATGGAGTTCACTGGTTGAGTAGGAGCTTGTTTCAGTTGTCCAGTACATAAAGTAATGCCCACTATTGGGTCATGTACCACATTGTATCCAACATGCAATACATAAACTCATTAAAATACAGTTTAAAAAAAAGAGGATCAGAATAAAGTAGGTATTCCTTACTTAGTTATTACACTTTAAGTGTTTAATCTTTTCAGGATAATCAGAAACATTGGGGGGAAAAAACTTCTAACAGCAACCTACTCTATCTTTGCCATCCAAAGTTTCCTGGGAAATTTCTGTGGACCAGGTTTGCTCTGATCCAGCCCCAGTCATGTCAATTTATTTCAAAGATCAAAGGCTTGATTGCTTTCAGGTCCTTGCTGCTTGGCTGTCCAGTAGATTCCATAAGTAAATTGCTCTTTCATTTTGGAAGCCCATAAGTGGGGATTGCTATGGGAATTAGGCCTAATTAGGTTAGGAGATACAAACACAATGATGAAGAATAGTAGAGAGCCCCTGCATGTGGGTAATTTAATAGGAGTAAAAAAATCACTGAACAAACAACAACTGTCATCTTAAAATAAAGTTTACAGAAAATACATTTTGCAGGCATAGAGGGAATTACTCATCCAATGTCAATCATCTTCTTGAATCCTGTCCTTAAATAACTCCAGCATTGCCCAATGCAGGAATAACATTGAAGACCGGACTTTCAAGACAGCTTAGATTTGAGTATTCTACAAAAAAATGAGGTTCTTGGAAATCACTTTGCTAAACTCAAAATTCTGTCATCTCAGAAATAACAACACTTGATTACCAACAGATGACGAATGGTTAAAAATAAAAATATAGAAGAAATGAAAGGATTGACTATTTTCTAAATGGAGAGAAAATACAAAAATGAAACTGAGGTGCAAAGGACTTTGGGAGTCCTTGTACAGGATTCCCTAACAGTTAATTTGCAGGTTGAGTCTGCAGTGAAGAAGGCAAATGCAATGTTAGCATTCATTTCAAGAGGACTAGAGTATAAAAGCAAAGCTGTAATTTCAAGACTTTATAAAGCACTGGTGAGGCCTCACTTGGAGTATTGTGAGCAGATTCAGAAAGGATGTGCTGAAACTGGAGGGGGTTTCAAGGGAGGGTCACAGAAATGATTCCAGGATTGAATGGCTTGTCATATGAAGAGTGTTTGATGGCTCTGGGCCTGTATTCACTGGAATTTAGAAGAATGAGGGGTGATCTCATTGAAACCTATCAAATGGCGAAAGGCCTTAATAGAGTGACGTCAAGATGTTTCCTATGGTGGGAGAGTCTGAGACCTGAGGATACAGCCTCAGAATAGAGGGGCATTCTTTTAGAATGGAGATGAGGAGGAATTTCTTTAGCCAGAGAGTGGTGAATCTCTGGAATTCTTTACCACGGGCAGCTGTGGAGGCCAAGTCTTTATGTGTATTTAAGGCAGAGTTTGATAGATTCTCGTCTGGTCAGGGCATGAAGGGATACGGGGAGAAAGGAGGCAATTGGAGCCGAGAGGAAAATTGGATCGGCCATGATGAAATGGCAGAGCAGACTTGATGGGCCAAATGGCCTAATTCTGCTCCTATATCTTATGGTCCTATAGTCTGAGAAAAGTGAAATAATAAGGATGAACTTTTGCTGACTTAAGAATGCGTGGAGGAACTTGCAACTAGTTTAGTACAGAACACAGATGCATTTGAGAAGATAAGTTTCATAGGATGATTACAACGTAAAGACAGTCTCATTATAAAGTGAGAAAATTTTCATAAGTGAATTCTGAAATTAAGATATATAGTCTGAAGATTCTGTCACTGCTGGTGGGGGATGGTTCTGTAAAGCCAGCTCGGGTACTATTGGACATGTTAATAATGAAAGAGTCATTTTCTAGTGTACCATTAGGAAACTGACTCTGACTTGAGGTAATGTAGAGATATACAACACCAATCCTATTAAATCTTCATCTATACTAATCCTATTTTGTCCATACCCCTTTGTCCTAGCTATTCAATGTTCACTGTGCATTATGAAGGCTCTGCTCCATCACCTGCTCAAATACCTTTGCTATGGGGATTTATTTTAACCATCTACCCTATCTATGCCTTTAATTTTGTAAACCTGTAAGGGAGTCTGAACCACACCCATCAGTAAATGCAAGCACAAGAAGAGGAGGCAAATTCACACAAGTCCGTATTAAAGATTGAAAAAGCAGTGCTTCACATCAGTTTTTGAGTTTGAATTGTACCCAATCAGTGAACAGGATTCATTAGCAAGGGTGAGTAAAAACAAGGCAGGTGCAAGCAGAGTGGCCATTGTATGAGTGGGGCTGGTGTTAGAGAGGGGAGACTTTGACTTTGGCTCCACAGGCTTAGCTGAGGTAAATTTCTGGTAAGTTTCTTCATCCCTCCTCTGTTAGGGCACATTTAGTACTGTGAGAATAGCTCAAGGGGCTGTGTTTTTTTTTGTGGTGCGAGACTTGGGAATTCTTGGAGACCTTCAGCCTTCCAGATAACCACATCTTGCACCAGGTGCACCGAACTACAGCTCCTCAGAGCATATGTTAAGGAACTTGAGCTGTAGCTCAATGACCTTTGTCTCATTTGGGAAACTGAAGAAGATAGATAGGAGCTATAGGGAGGTAGTCACCCCTAGGTTGCAGAAGGCAGGTAACTGGGAGGCTGTCAGGATAAGGAAGGGAAAAGGGCAGCTTACATGGAGTACCCCCATGGCCATTCCCCTCAATAATATGTATACAATTTTGGATACTGTTGAGGGGGATGACCCACCAAGGGGGAGCCATAGCGACCGGGTCTCTGGGACCATGGCTCAGAAGAGGAGAGAGGTGATGAGAACTGCAACAGTGAAAGTTTTAGAAATAGAGACAAGATTCTGTGGATGCACTAGAGACACCCAGATGGTATGAGCCTCCCAGGTGCCAGGGTCGGGGATGTCTTGGATCAGGTACTTGGCATTCTAAAGGGGGAAGATGAGCAGCCAGAAATCTTGGTACATGTTGGCATCAATGACGTAGGTAGGGGAAGGGAGGAGGTCCTGAAAAGGGATTTTAGGGAGCTAGGTCGAAAGCTGAAAAGCAAGACCACTGGGGTAGTAATCCCTACGCACCAATGAGAATAAAAACAGGAGCATTTGACAGATAAATGTGTGGCTGAGGAACTGGTGCAGGGGCAGGGGTTCAAATTTCTGGCTCATTTGGGATACCTTACGAGAGAGATACAACCTGTGCGAAAGGAATAGGTTACACCTCCACCCGAGGAGGAACAATATCCTTGCAGGCAGGTTTGCCAGAGCTGTGTAGTGTCTTGGTTAAGAACATGTTTTAGTGTATTACTACTGTTGTGCTATTAAGTGTTTTATTTTGTGCAGCTTTTCTGTACAGTGCAGTGTGTTTGGTTAATTAAGCTTCACAGTGCAGTGTTTTGTTTTCTGCTAAATAAGGAACCATTTGCTCTGCTTAGGAATTTTGTGTCAGCCAATCAGGTTTGTCTTGGTCATATTCTGTCCAGTAGGATGCCATGGAACATTCCAGAGAGCTGGGCAGGATCAGACCTCTGGGGGACATGGGTTGGTTTTAACAGTTTGTTGGCAGGGGCTGGAAGGAGGAGGAGGAGATGCAGAGAAGATGCTCTCTGAAGGAGAGACCCCTTTGTACGAAATGCTTTGTGCAGACGATTGGTTCCAAGCAGGAAGTGCCAATACTCCTGAATTAGCTAATTCATTTGTAATGGACTTCGGGGGAAGTTCGAATTATGGCTAGAGCCTTTCACAAAGAATGTGGGTTCACTGTGTGAGTAATCAAAGTGAAACACCTGACTATCCAGAAATGAACTACAATATTTATGTGCACACTAAGATTGGTTTAACTTTAATGGGTCCTTCTTTTTCTATTCACTGTTGTTAAAGTTGAACTATTTGTAAATATGCTTCCAGTTTAATTTTGTGCTGGTGTAATGTTTGTTATTTCTTGGCGAACAATAACTTTGCATAGGGCAGTATTGATACAACATTCACCACAATTTTCATTTCCTCACAGGACATTACAACTTTCCTATTAGGTTGAATCCAAGTCATACTGACCCCTAGACAGGTGTTGCTTATTGAAGGTGGGTGTTCTCACTGTTACCCATGCAATACTGAGTCACGTGGCTGTTAACCAGAGTTAGCTTACGAGCCTGGTTTGTTGCATGCCTCGGTAAGAGGATTACAGCTGTATGGAAGGGTTTAAAATAATTTGGTAGGGGAATGGGACTGGAGTGATAGGGCTAAAGATGGAGCAGTTGGTTTACAAACAGAGGCAGTGCGTAGTGGGACTGCTAGCAAGGACAGGGCAAAATTGCAGTCAATGGGATGAGTTGTAATGTAAGAGAGGGACAAAATTGAAAAGAATGATGAATGCAGGACTGAAGGTATTATATTTGAATGCACACAGTGTATGGAATAAGGTAGATGAATATGTGGCAATGTTAGAGATTTGCATGTATGACATTGTGGGCATCACTGAATCATGGCTGAACGAAGATTATAGTTGGGAGCTTAAAATCCAAGGATACAGGTTGTATCAAAAGGACAGGCAGGTAGGCAGGGGAGGGGGGGCTCCACAGTTGGTTAAAAAAAATGAAATCAAAGCCCTGGATAGAGGTGACATAGGATCAGAAGGTGTAGAATCATTGTGGGCAAATAGACCATGATGGGAGTTATATACAGGCTTCTGAACAGTAGCAAAAACATGGGCTACGAATTATATTGGGAGATAGAAAGTTCATGATAGATAGACAGGCAATATTACAATAGTCACTGAGATTTTTATAATGCAGGTAGATTGGGAAAGTCAGAATGGTGCTGGATCCCAAGAGGGGTAAATTTGTAGAATGCCTACAAGATGGCTTCTTAGAGCAGCTCGTGGTTGAGCCCACTAGGGGATCAGCTATTCTAGATTTGGTGTTGTGCATTGAACCAGAATTGATAGAGAGCTTAAGGTAAAGGAACATTTAGGGAGCAGTGATCATAACATGATAGAGTTTGAGGAGGAGCAGATGTATTTGTATTACAGTGGAGTAAAGGGGATTACAGAGGCATGAGAAAGATGCTGGCTAAAGGTGATTGGAATAAAACACTAGCAGGGATGATGGCAAAGCAGCAATGGCTGGAGTTTCTGGAAGCAATTTGGAAAGCACAGGATAGAAGTATTCTAAAGATAGGATGACACAACTATACTGACAAGGGAAGTCAAAGTCAACATAAAAGCCAAAGAGATGGCATGTAATAGAGCAAATATTAGTGGAAAGTTAGAGGACTGGGAAGTTTTTAAAACCAACAGAATGCAACTGAAAAAAGTCATAAAGGGAGAAAAGACAGAATACAAAGGTCAGCTAGCCAACAGTATTAAAGAGGAAACCAAAAGTTTCTTCAGAGTAAAAGAGAGGAGAGTGTGAATATTGGACCACTGGAAAATGATGTTTAAGAGATGGTAACTGCTGATAAGGCAATGGCAGACGAACTGAATAAGTATTTTGCATCAATCTTCACTGTGGTAGACACCTGCAGTATGCTGGAGGTTCTAAAGTGTCAGGGGCAAGGATAATAGAAATGGATTAGTCAGTAATTAATCCAGCATCATGGCTGCTTATAATAGTGCAGAAGTTATAGTTATCTTTGAATCTCCTCTTTTGGAGTGCTTGGAGCAGGAGTTGCAGGGAATTCATAATTTAACTGGGGCAGTTGCTGGACCAGCACTTTGAAAATGATGAAGCACAGTCCACGAAGACAACATTCCTCTTCCAGTTTTCCTCACCAAAAGGAGGTGCAACCAGTTGGCTTGTTCTTTAAATTGATCACCTCCTGCTATCTTGTCTCACTAAGGGTCGCAATGTCAAAGAATCTGAGTTTTTGAGCCGGAACTGTTAATGAGGCTATGAACATATCAATTCCTGAACTTTGCTTTATACAGTGGAAGTTGCTTGTAGGTTGTATTTAAATGCTGAGAAGCTGTTGTGCACCTGCTACTACACAGATTCAACAGTGCAAGGTCTTAACTCAGTGGCAAGGGAGGCAACTAGAAATCAGACTTTGCTATATGGGAATAAATGCTTACACAATGCTTAATGATACTGTATTTCACATGTAGGCTTATACACACAAACACTTTTAGACTTCCCGTATCAAATGCCATTCCCAGACTGATGCCACACAGTTCTTAGATTTACGAAAACAAACAAGAATTTTCAATCCCTACCACAAGTAAGATAACGATTGAAGTGGAAAGGATGATTTAGACCCTTACAGAAAATACTTATTATTTTGTCCAGTGCATTACTCTGCAACTAGTTTGAAGACCAGCATTTCCTGCATGGGAAAATAGAATGGTAAACCCCTTGATGTTGGTACATTAATAAATAAATACAGCTCTCAAAATCAATTTTTATAACATCCACGAACATTCTACACCACATTAATTTTTAATATTAATGTTCTAAATGTACACTCAATTTGTTAATGAGATGGCATATATACAAGAGCAGGTCGTAAAGAACAGAATTTACTTAATCGTAAGTATATATGCTAATAATTAAGGAGTGAGAATTGGTGCTGTTCTCCAAAAATGATGCCAGTTAATGTATTTCTTTCCACCTTGAATAATTGAAAATATTAGAAACAGAAGCAACAGTGCATTGATTAATATTTTTACTTTTCAGTCTCTTCTGGTCCCACCTCCATCAGCAGCTGCAAATGCATGGTAATAGGCCCTGGAAATGCAATTAATTTATTGTCATTATTACAATAATGTACCTGATGCAAGTATACAAAATTACTTTATATTTTAAAATTAATGCATTAAAAATATTTCACTGATGGTAAAGATTAGAAATAATCTGCATGTGAAATATACACTCAGAGGTCACTTTATTAGGTACACCAGCATATTAATTCAAATATCCAATCAGCCAATCATGTGACAGCAACTCAATGCACAAAAGCATGCAGACATGGTGAAGAGGTTCTGTTGTTCGAGCATCATAATGGGGAAGAAATGTGATCTAAGTGACTTTGACCATGAAATGATTGTTGGTGCCAGAGCGGGGTGGTTTGAGTATTTCAGAAACTACAGATCTCCTCGGATCTTCACGTACAACAATCTCTAGAGCTTACAGAGAACGCTGTGAGAAACAAAAACACGGTGAGCAGCAGTCCTCTGGGTGAAAACACCTTGTTAATGAGAGAGGTCAGAGGAGAATGGCCAGACTGGTTAAAGCTGACAGGAAGGTGACTGTAACTCAAATAACAATGCATTATAACAGTGGTGTGCAGAAGAGCATCTCTGAAAGCACAATACATCAAACGTTGAAGTGACTGGGCTACAACAACAGAAGAGCGCAATGGGTTGCACTCCCGTACCTAATGAGGTGGCCACCAAGTGTATACTCAAAGTGAAGTCTGGCGTAGCAGTATTTCAGTGGAGATTACAGTGGTATAAGAGAAGACTTGGCCAAAGTAAATTGGAAGGAGCTGCTGGCAGGGATGTCAGCAGAGCAGCAATGGCGTGCTTTTCTGGGAAAAATGAGAAAGGTGTATTCCAAAAGTGAAGAAATACTCAAATGGCAAAATAGCACAACTGTGGCTGACAATGGAGGTCAAAGCTAATGTAAAAACAAAGAGAGAGCATACAACAAAGCAAAGATTAGTGGGAAGATAGAGGATTGGGAAGTTCTTAGAAACCTACAGAGAGCAACTAAAAGAATCATTAGAAGGGAAAAGATGAAACATGAAAGCAAGCTAGCAAATAATATCAAAGTGGATAGTAAAAGCTTTTTCAAGTATGTAAAAAATAAAAGAGAGATGAGAGTGGATATAGGACTGCTAGAAAATGGGGTAGGAGAAATAATACTGGAGGACAAGGGGATAGCAGACAAACTAAATGAGTATTTTGCATCATTCTTCACTGTGGAAGGCACTAGCAGTGTGCCAGATGTTGTAGTGTGTGAAGGTAGAGAAGTGGGTGCAGTTTCTATTACAAGAGAGAAGGTGTTTAAAAAGCTGAAAGACCTAAAAGTACATAAGTCACCCAGACCAGACGAACTGCTCCCTAGGGTTCTGAAAGAGGTAGTGTTAGAGATTGTGGTGGCATTAGAAATGATCTTTCAAATATCATTGGACTCCTGCATGGTGCCAGTGACTAGAAAATTGCAAATATCGCTCCATTCTTTAAGAAAGGAGGAAGGCAGCAGGAAGGAAATTATAGACCAGTTAGCCTGAGATCAGTGGTTGGGAAGATGTTGGAGTCAATTGTTAAGGATGAGGTGATGGAGTACTTTGTGACACAGGACAAGATAGGACAAAGTCAGCATGGTTTCCTTAAGGGAAAATCCTGCCCGACGAACCTGATGAAATTCTTTGAGGAGATTACAAGTAGGAAGGATAAAGGGGATGCAGTGGGTGTTGACTTTCAGAAGGCCTTTGACAAGGTGCCACATAAGAGGCTGCTTACCAAGCTAAAAGTCTGTGGTATTACAGGAAAGTTACTAACATGGTTAGAGCATTGGCTGATTGGTAGGAGGCAGTGAGTGGGAATAAAAGGATCCTTGTCTGGTCGGCTGCCAGTGACTTGTGGTGTTCTCAGGGGTCGGTGTTGGGACCACTTCTTTTTATGCTGTATATAAATGATTTATATGATGGAATAGATGGCTTTGTTGCCAAGTTTGCAGATGATATGAAGATTGGTGGAGGGTCAGGTAGTGTTGAGGAAACAGGTAGGATGCAGAAGGACTTAGACAGATTAGGAGAATGGGCAAGAAAGTGGCAAATGGAATATAATGTTGGAAAATGCATGGTCATGCACTCCGGTAGTAGAAATAAATGTGCGGACTATTTTCTAAATGGGGAGAAAATCCAAAATTCTGGGATGGAAAGGGACTTGGGAGTCCTTGTGCAGAACACCCTAAAGGTTAACTTGCAGGTTGAGTCAGTGGTGAGGAAGGCAAATGCAATGTTAGTGTTCATTTCAAGAGGTCTAGAGTACAAGATCAGGGATGTGATGCTGAGGCTTTATAAGGTGCTGGTGAGGCCTCACCTTAAATATTATAAACAGTTTAGGGCTTCTCATCTTAGAAGAGATGTGCTGGCATTGGAGAGGGTCCAGAGGAAGTTCACAAGGATGATTCCAGGAATGAAAGGGTTATCATACGAGGAACGTTTGATGGCTCTGGGACTGTACTCGCTGGAATTTAGAAGGATGAGAGGGGATCTCATTGAAACCTTTCAAATGTTGAAAGGACTAGACAGAGTAGATGTGGAAAGGTTGTTTCCCATGGAGGGAGAGTCTAGGACAAGGGGGCACAGCCTCAGGATAGAGGGGCATCCATTCAAGACAGAGATACAGAGAAATTTCTTTAGCCAGAGGGTGGTGAATTTGTGGAATTTGTTGCCATAGGCAGCTGTGGAGGTCAGGTTACTGGGTGTATTTAAGGCAGAGATTAATAGGTTCTTGATTGGACATGGCATCAAAGGTTACAGGGAGAAGGCCAGGAAATGGGGTCGAGTAGGAGGAAAACAGGATGAGCCATGGTTGAATGGCAGAGCAAACCTGATGGGCCAAATGGCCTAATTCTACTCCTATGTCTTATGATCTAATATTAAAAACACTTTGTGCAGCAGAATACTGTATATCCTCAAATTTATGGTTTAAATCAGACTGAATTTATTGAAGTTATTTATTTGCTGAAATTCTAAGTAAATCTATTTATAAATAACATCTGCTGAGCTAGTCAAACCCTATCAGTTATTTCAATTGAACTCTTGGGATAATACAAGTTGTTCATTTTTATTTATTGATACAGCACAGTATCGGGCCCTTCTGGCACAACAAATTAATAATTAATTGACATACATAAAAGTTGCTGGTGAACGCAGCAGGCCAGGCAGCATCTCTAGGAAGAGGTATAGTCAACGTTTTGGGCCCAGACCCTTCAGGCTGCCTGGCCTGCTGCATTCACCAGTAACTTTTATGTGTGTTGCTTGAAATTCCAGCATCTGCAGATTTCCTCGTGTTTGTGTTTAATAATTAATTGAGGTTTGTTTTATCAAGAAGATTCAAGTGAGATTCTGCGTTGGATTACCCAGGCTACAAGATCAAAAAACACTGTAAAGGCAAATAATGAGTGAGTTTTTACCACCAGGAAACATTTTAATAACATGATACAGAGAAAAAATGAGGTACGAAGGTAAACTAGCCAAGAATATAGAGGAGGATAGTAAAAGCTTCTTTAGGTATGTGAAAAAAAAAATAGTTAAGACCAAAATTGGGGCCTTGAAGACAGAAACGGGTGAATTTATTATGGGGAACAAGGAAATGGCAGAGGAGTTGAACAGGTACTTTGGATCTGTCTTCACTAGGGAAGACACAAACAATCTCCCAGATATAATAGCGGCCAAAGGACCTAGGGTAATGGATGAACTGAAGGAAATTTATATTACGCAGGAAATGATGTTGGATAGACTGTTGGGTCTGAAGGCTGATAAGTCCCCGGGACCTGATGGTCTGCATCCCAGGGTACTTAAGAGGGTGGCTTTAGAAACCGTGGACGCATTGGTAATCATTTTCCAATGTTCTGTAGATTCAGGATCAGTTCCTGTGGATTAGAGGGTGGCTAATGTTGTCCCTCTCTTCAAGAAGGGAGGAAGAGAGAAAACAGGGAATTATAGACCGGTTAGCCTGATGTCGGTGGTGGGAAAGATGCTGGAGTCAATTATAAAAGATGAAATTACGACACATCTGAATAGCAGTAACAGGATCGGTCCCAGTCAGCATGGATTTACGAAGGGGAAATTGTGCTTGACTAATCTTCTGGAATATTTTGAGGATGTAACTATGAAAATGGACAAGGGAGAGCCAGTGGATGTAGTGTACCTGGACTTTCAGAAAGCCTTTGATAAAGTCCCACATAGGAGATTAGTGGGCAAAATTAGAGCACATGGTATTGGGGGCAGAGTACTGACATGGATTGAAAATTGGCTGGCTGACAGAAAACAAAGAGTAGCGATTAATGGGTCCCTTTCGGAATGGCAGGCGGTGACCAGTGGGGTACCGCAGGGTTCAGTGCTGGGACTGCAGCTGTTTACAATATATATTAATGATTTAGATGAGGGGATTAAAAGTAACATTAGCAAATTTGCCAATGACACAATGTTGGGTGGCAGTGTGAAATGTGAGGAGGATGTTATGAGAATGCAGGGTGACTTGGACAGGCTGGGTGAGCGGGCAGATGCATGGCAGATGCAGGTTAATGTGGATAAATGTGAGGTTATCCACTTTGGTAAGAACAGGAAGGCAGATTATTATCTAAATGGAGTCAAGTTAGGAAAAGGGGAAGTACAACGAGATCTAGGTGTTCTTGTACATCAGTCACTGAAAGCAAGCATGCAAGTACAGCAGGCTGTGAAGAAAGCTAATGGCATGCTGACCTTCATAACAAGGGGAATTGAGTATAAGAGCAGAGAGGTCCTTCTGCAGCTGTACAGGGCCCTGGTGAGACCACACTTGGAGTACTGTGTGCAGTTTTGGTCTCCAAATTTGAGGAAGGACAGTCTTGCTATTGAGGGAGCGCAACGTAGGATCACAAGATTAATTCCCAGTATGGCGGGACTGTCATATGTCGAAAGATTGGAGCGACCGGGTTTGTATACTCTGGAATTTAGAAGGCTGAGAGGGGATTTTATTGAAACATATTTAAGATTTTTAAGGGATTGGACACGCTGGAGGCAGGAAGCATGTTCCCACTGATGGATGAGTCCAGAACCAGAGGCCACAGTTTAAGAATAAGGGCTAGGCCATTTAGAACGGAGTTGAGGAAAAACTTTTTCACTCAGAGAGTGGTGGATATATGGAATGCTCTTCCCCAGAAGGCTGTGGAGGCCAAGTCTCTGGATGCTTTCAATAAAGAGATGGATAGCGCTCTTAAAGATAGCGGAATCAAAGGTTATGGGGATAAGGCAGGAACTGGATACTGATTGTGGATAATCAGCCATGATCACAGTGAATGGTGGTGCTGGCTCGAAGGGCCGAATGGCTTACTCCTGTACCTATTGTCTATTGTCAATTGATACATTTATATGCTAATGAATTCCGGCATTCTAGAATTACAAATTGCAAGTATTTTAATTATCATTTATGCTGTTACCAAGTGGTTTCTGTAAAAACAAACACACTTTTAAAAATATAATTTTATCTAATCTGATAACTTTTCCTAAATAATGCTGAAAAAAAACATGGTCGCAAAGAAAAAGTAACAATTGAGTACGTTTATACAAATTCTTAAGCTAATTGATATTTGTCCAATAGAACTTTAATCCTGCTTAAAAATGAGCCTTAATGACATTTTACGACAGTATCCAAATCTAGCTTCTTTCTGCCAGGGAAAATATTTTATTCACTCTATCCAGACCCCTAAAAATCTGAGCTATTTCAATCAAGTGCCCTCTTATAAATTCCAGTAGATGCAAAGCAAGCCTGTCCATCTCTTCCTCATTAAACTATCCATTCCAGGCATTGCTCTAGTCAATCTTGGCAGAAATGCTTCCGATGTATCAACATCCTTCCTTAAAGTAGGAGATCAATGCTGGACACAGTACTTACAATCTTGTCTCACTGATGCCAATGTGTAATCTTTAATTATGCACTTAATTTTCATAGCAAAGTTAGCTAGCTTTCTGTTACTTTCTGTTAGTTTTTCTAATTATTTCCTTCACCTGCATACTAATCCTTTTTCCTGTACAGTATTAGGACACACAGATCCCTTTATGCCTCAGAGCTCTTTCTCTCACCATTTAGAAAGTAATGCTGTTTTTTTCTTCCCTCATTTCTTGCTTGAACATTTTTACATTTTCCCACAGTATTCTTCACTTGCAAACTTTTGTCCACTACGATGCAGATGCATTTTTAGACTTTGTATCATCTTGGCAACTTCAAGTTGTCTTTGCATTTTACTTGCAAATTTAGGAAGCATATCTTCATGCATGTCATTTTTTTTAAATGGGAGCCACAGCATCCCACCTCAGGATACACCAGGTATTAATAAACACAGGAAAGTCTGCAGACACTCGAAATCCAAAGCAACACCCACAAAATGCTGGAGGAACTCAATAGGTCAGGCAGCATTTATGGAAACATTTCAGGCCGAGACCCCTCCTCAGGACTAAAGTGGAAGGGGAAAGACACCAGAGTAAAAAGGTGGGGGGAGGGGAAGGAGGAGAACTAGCTAGAAGGTGATAGCTGAAGCCAAGTGGGTGGGAAAGGCAAACGGCTGTGAAAGAAAGAATCTGATTGGAGAGGAGAGTGAACAATGGGAGAAAGGGAAGGAGGAGGTGATAGGCAGGTGAAAAGAGGTAAAAGGCTAGAGAGTGGAAATGAAGAAAGACGGGGGAATGTTTTACCAGAAGGAGAAATCAATATTCATGCCATTAGGTTGGAGGCTACCCAGACTATAAGGTGTTGCTCCTCTACCCTGAGGGTGGCATCATCATGGCACAAGAGGAGGGAAGGAACAACATGTCAGATGGGAATCGGAATTAAAATGTTTGGCTACCGGCGGATGGAGTGAAGTTGTTTGACCAAGTGGTCCCTCAACTTACTTGTCCAACCAATGTAGAGGAGGCACCTCGGGAGCAGTAGATACAATAGGCTACCTTATCAGATTCACAGGTGAAGTGTTGCCTCACCTGGAAGGACTGTTTGGGGCCCTGAATGGAGATGAGAGAAGTGGTGAATGGACAAGTGTAGCACTTTGACCACTGGCAGGGTTAAGTGCCAGGAGGGAGATTAGTGGGGAGGGACGAATGGACAAGGGAATTGTGGATGGAGTGATCCCTGTGGAAAGCAGAGAGGGGGAAGGAGGTAGAAATGTTTAGTGGTAGGGCCCCTTTGGAGTTGGTGGAAGTTGTGGAGAATGATGTATTGGATGCAGAGGCTCATGGGGTAGTAGGTGAGGACAGGAAGAACTCTATCATGTTAAGGCAGTGGAAGATGAGGTGAGCGTGGATGTTCGGGAAATGGAGATGTGGGTGAGGGCAGCATCAATAGTGGAGGAAGGGAGACACTGTTCTTTGAAGAAGGAAGACATCTCTGATGTTCTGGAAAGGAAGGCTGCATCCTGGGAACAGTTGCGGCAAAGCCAAAGGAACTGAGAAAAGGGAATAGCATTTTTTTTTACAGGAGATAGGTTGGGAAGCAGTATAGTCAAGATAACGGTGGGAATCGGTAGGTATATAAGAGATGTCAATTGACAGTTTGTCTCCAGAGATAGAGGGAGAGAGGAGTATTAGAAATGGACCGAGTGAATTTAAGGGCAGGAAGTTACAGGCAAAGTTGATAAAATTGACAAGCTCAGCATGGGTGCATGAAGCAGTCATCAATGGAGTAGAGGAAGAGTTGGGGAGTATTATTGGGAAAAGGTTTGAACATGGATTGTTCTACGTAGCCAACAAAGAGGCAGGCATAGCTGGGTCCCATACATGAACCCATGGCTACCCCTCGAATCTGGAGAAGGTGGGAGGAGCTGAAGGAAAAATCATTGAGGGTGAGGACTAGTTCTGCCAGACGGAGGTGGTGGTGGAGGGGAGATGGTTGGTTCTTTTGTTAAGAAAGAAGTGGAGAGCTTTGAGGCCTTCTTGATGGGGGATAGAAGTATATAGGGACTGAACATCCATGGTGAAAAATCGGGTAGTCAGCTTATTAAAACACCAGTTATTTCCTACCTATCAGAAAATGCTGCATCCTGTTAGCCAGCCTATCTACTAACCACACCAGAATGTCACCTCCTGCACCATTAGCATTTTTCTACAATCACCTTGTGAAATACTTTATGAAGATCCAAGTATGGAGCATCCACTGGTTTCTTCTCCCGGAGTACTATTCACTGCTTCAATGAACAATAATCAAACACAATTGCCCTTTCATAGAACCATATTAAATTTATTAAATGACCTTTAATTTTTCTGTGGCTTGTTTTTAGATCTTTAATAATAACAACTTTTGGTATTTTTCTATGACAAATATTAAGCAAACTATCTAGCAGTTTTCAGCTTTTTATCTGGCTCTTTATTTTTTGAATAAAGGGAATCTTCTAATATAGTGCAATCTTCCATGAATCAAGGGAATTTTAGAATATTAAAATCAACACATCAACTATTTGATTAGCCTCTTCTTTTAAGACCCTAGGATCAAGTTTGTCAACACCCAAAGAACTTCTAGCCCTTGGTTCCAACAGTTCCCAGGTGATTTTAACTCACTCAAATTCCTCCCTCACCTCTGAATCCCAAATTATAGATATTTTTGTGATGTTACTTGTATCCTTCGTAGCTTGCAAAGTACCTGTTCAATTTATCTGTCATCTTTCTTTTTATTATTTAATCGATACATCTCCACTGACTGACTCAGTAACTTAATTTGCCATTTAACTTTCGCTGACTATTTTTATTCCCTCAAAGCTGTCTCTATGTGGATTCTAAAATTACTGATATTTCTGGTTATCACAAACACCTCCTTGCTCAATCTATTCCAAGCAGTTACTATCTGGTATGAAGTTTATATCTAATCCATCCAATTAAACCACACCTTGCACTTTTGGTTTTAAACCATGCCTCCTCAGCATTGCCCTCAATTTCTTACATCGCTCTAATCTCCCTGCGTCATTACTGTGATCACAAATCATTAGGTAAAAGTTGTAATACCAAACTACCTACAGCAGAATGTTTCTCCTATAATGAATCCAAATAAACCTAACTTAGATCATATCATATCGCATTTGCTCATAACTTAACTCTAGTTGCAAATTAACAATGAAGACGTTAACAACAGGTATTTACTACTTACGCATTATTTTATGGATCCAATCGAAGTGAAAGTAAACAAACAAGACGTAAAATATCAGTCCTCCCACAATGAATAGTGCACAATACAGGTATGCCCAGTCTGGCTCACCAATGATAGGAGCAACAACCAAGTAGATGGCAATAATAGTTACAATGGCTGGAAAAATTATGGGAACCTGCAATGGAAATATATAGTTAGATATTAGAAGTTCAAACAAGCAATTCAAAAGGAGCTGGAGATGTTTTTGTGAGCAGACTTTCCTGTTATTATTCTCAAGAGTCACAGGTGGGTAAGTCATCTGCACCCACCTATAGGCTTTCTCTTTGACCAATGTGAAGTGTACATAACTCCTTCAGAATACATCCCATTATCAGAGCCGAAGATACAAATTGGCAGAGGCAGTGCATAAGAAAGAGGCATCTACAGATACACTGAACTGAAACCAAGCAGCTCTAACTTGAACAGTTCAAAAAACCGAGTGAGCAACGCTATATTCCAAATTCATTTGACAAATAAGGCAGCATGGTAGCATAGCACAGTCCTACGCCAGCGACCCAGGTTTAATTCCCGCACTGCCCAGGAGGAGTTTTTACATTCTCCCTGTGACCACGCGAGTTTCCTCTGGGTGCTCTAATTTCCTTGTATATTTCAAAGATGTACAGGTTAGTAGGTTAGTTGGTCACATGGGTGTAATTGGGCAGTGTGGGGCAAAAGGGCCTGTTACTACACTCCGAAATAACTTAAAATAAAAAATAGTTTGATTGCTTGGGACTAATTAAAGTAATTTGTAGTGTCAAGAGAAAGCCTATAAGATACTTAAGTTGCATGGTTCTGCATCGAGAATAGATAGCAAGTTGCTGAAAGACCATCCTGCTGAGCCATTGTCAAAGATTGTTTCTCACTTCAACTGAGTCTTGGTGTTTGGCATAATTCAGTTCCAAGAATGTGACAACACAATTTAAAGAGAATGATATAGAAGTATATTCATAAAATTTAAGTGAATACATAATTGGCTTCAATGTAGGAAGCAGAAGATGATGGTGGAAGGTTGATTTCTGGAGGAAGGCTTGTGATTAGTGTGCCACTAGGATTGGCGTTGGCCTATTGTTGTTCATCAACTGCACAAACAATTTAGATGGGAATGTATTAGGCGTGGATAGTAAGCCTGCAGATGATCGTGAAATAGATGTTATTGTCGGCAGTGGAGGTTTTCAAAAATTACAAGGGGATCTTGATCAGCTAGATAAATCGTTAGTGGATTGGCAACTGACATGCAATCCAGATGAGTGCAATGTGTTGCATTTTGGTCAGTCAAACCAGGCTAGATCTAGCAGAACAAGCTTGTTGTTCTCTGAAAGTGGCTTCACAGGTTGACAGAGTGGTGAACATGGCATTTGACACACCTTCCTTCATCAGTCGTTAAACTAAGCATGAGAACTGGCACATCGTGTTGCACTTCTCCAAGACATTGGCGGGGCCACGCCTGCACTGTAGCACACAGTTTTGGGTATCCTGCTACAGGAAAGGCATCATTGAGCTGCAGAGATTGACAAGAATGTAGAGGTTGAGAAGGCCTGGACTTTATTCAGGAGACTAAGGGATGCTCTTGTATGAAATCATGAGGGGCGCAGATATAAGTGCACAGTCTTTTTGCCAAGGAAAGGGAAGCAAAAACTAGGGAGCATAGGTTTAAGGTGAGAAGGGAAAAATTCGAAAGGGACCCAAGAGTCAACTTCTTCTCACAAAGGATAGTGCTTATATAAAGCTACCTGCCAAAGGAAGTGGTTGAGGCAAATACAGTAACATTGTTTAAGTGCACTTGAGTAGATACATGGATTGGGATATGGGCACAACGTAGACAAATGGGACTAGTTCAAATGGACATGTTGGTTGACGTGAATGAGTTGGGCTGAAGAGAGTGTCCCATGGTTCTATGGCCATGACCATGTCAGAAGCATACATGTGTTCTGATACCTTTTCAATAATGGGGACAATAAACAAGCTACAATAGCACATTTCTGTGGAAAACACAGGCTATGAATGTTGAAAGTGAGTTAGCACTACCTTTTATCAGAAATGAAACATTAACTCCTCCATAAATGCTGACATCTTGATTGTATTGTGTTTTTTTTTGTTCAAAAGCTAAAAGGTATTTCGTGAGAAAAAGTTCATTCAAATTATAGAGGGTTGCTGAAATTAAGAGTAAATTTTAATTGACAAGTAATAGCAGTCCACATCATTACAGCAGAAGGAATGAAGTATCATTTACACCTTACCTTTACTGATCTTTTCAGAGATTTTCTTGTAAATCGCATGACAATCAATGAGAATACAGTCAGTCCATAAAAAATCCAGGAAGCAAAGCTGAAGTAATTTATAAGGATGTCGATATCTGCTGGAATTATGTAGATAATAGCTAGAAACCCCTGTAAAATAAAGTATAATATTAAACAATCTAGTGTGGAAAAAATAATTACAGATTATTAATTACAGTACCAGTATTTTATTGAGAAGTATGGCTTGATTCTTAACAACACACCATTTGGTTGATATTGAGGGTAAGGGATTGGCATGAAAAGAATAGTGACTAACAAAAACAAGGTTTTTTTCATCTGGTAATTTGTAACTAGCAGGGTCTCACAAGGATCAATGCCAGGGTCTCAACTAATTATAATTTATATGCATGAAGGCCCAAGTATGCTGTAGACAAATTTGCTGATGAAACATAGGTGGGTGGGTTAGCAAGTGCCTGAACATAAGTAAAAGGGAAAGTCAATCGATGAAGTGAATTTATTTATTTTATTTAAAGATGTAGCACAGAATAGGCCCTTTGAGTGCACTACCCAGCAACCCCCGATTTAACCCTAGCCTAACTACGGGACAGTTTACAATGACCAATTAACCTACTAACTGGTATGTCTTTGGACTGTGGGAGGAAACCAGAGCACCCGGAGAAAACCCATGCATTCCACAGGGAGGATCTACAAACTCCTGACAGACTTGAACTCCAGACTCCAATGTCCTGAGCTGTAACAGTGTCACACTAACCACTTTGCCACTGTGGTGCCATGAATGGGCAAGTTGGCAAATGGAGTGTAATGTGGGAAAATGTAAGGATTTTTTTTTACCTTGGAGGGAAAAATGTAAAAAGCAAATTAGAACTCAAATGGAGTGAGACCACAAAATGGTGCTGCCAAATGGAATCACAGGTCCTAGTGCATGAAACACAGAAAATTACCACTGGAGGTGCAGCAAATAATTAGGAAGTTTGATCGCATAACAGCCTTTACTACAAGGGATATTGAGATAAAAGTAGAGGTATTTTGATGCAACTTCACACAGTGCTGGTTAGACCACAACTTGAGTACAATTTCAGAGAGGATATCCAGTGATGAAAACAGCCACTTGATTGATTTCTCAGATGAAGGGTTGACATATGAAGAGTTCAGCCTATATTCGTTGGAGTTTAGACAAACAAGAGGTTATCATCCTGAATCGTGATTCTGAGAGGATACTGAGAGAATGTTTCCCCTTATTGGGTGGGGGTTGGTCTAAAATTAAGAAGCATGGTTTCCGGATAAGATGGCTTCCATTTTAAATAGAGAGAAGGAAAAATTCTTTCCCTCTGAGAGTTCTAACTGTTTTGAACCCTATTCTCCACACAGCTGGTGGGCAGTGAAGTTAGTTCTGCTGCCTCACACGTCCAGGGATCTGGGTTATATCCTGATCTTGTGTTCTCTGTGTGACTGCCTGTGTTTATCCTTGGCGCTCCAATATCCCCCGCAACATTCTAAAGACATGCTGCTAGGTTAATTATCTATACTGTAATATTATCATCACTTAAGTTAAGTTGAATACACTACTTGCTGCGCGCGGTGGTATAGAATTGGCTGAAACAGGGCCGAGACCTGAACGCTTCTACCTTGACCCGAAAACATTGCGAGCCAGTGCACTTGCTCTTTGTTATTCCACTGCCGAATACGGCTGCCCTGCATGGGAAAGATCTGCTCATGCTAAGAAGATGGATGCCATTCTGAATGCAAGCTGCTGACTTTTCACGGGTTGTTTAAAACCAACATGCCAACAGCCTATATATCCTGGCGGGTATCACTCCCCCGATATAAGAAGAACGGTAGCCAGCAAGAAAGAACAACTTCATCAAACATTCGATGAAGGGCACCCTCTACATGGTCATACACCTACACCCAGCTGCCTAAAGTCAAGGAAGAGCTTCATGAACAGTGTTGTTCCATTACAATCAACCCAGTCTGAAGCCTGCATTGCCTTGTGGAAAGCCGGCTCGCCAGTCTCAAACAACCCCCAGCGATGGAAATTCCACTGGATGAAAGCCTTCCCCTAGGAGTGGAAGTGCCTTAACAGACTTAGGACTGGTGTAGGTCGTTCAAAGGTGTCACTAAGCAAATGGGCATATACAACCAACCCTACAACTTGTGAATATGGAACTGAGCCACAAACTATGCAACATCTCCTACAATGCCCATCGCTAGAGGAACCCTGTACTGTTGCAGATCTTGCCGAATTCAACAACAAGGTGCAAAAACGTGTCCATTTCTGGCTGGGCCATGTATAGACTGTCCGTGGACACGATAAGAAGATTTCAGTTAAGTTAACAGATTAAAAAAAAAAAAATCGAAGGGTGTTGATTGGCATGTAAGAGAAAGAGATGAAATTAAGGAGAATAGAACTAATGTTATTTCTTCCCTGGAAACTAGCATGGATCTGATGAACCAAATGGCCTCCTTTTGTTTTCTTATAATGCTAAAATGTCAGAGACATTGAATATATTCCAAGAACAACAGACAATTGAGGATGGACTCAAAGGCGATGGAAATGGAGTAGGAAGGTGGCACTGGGGTCAAGACTAAATACAGAGCAGGTTAAAGTGACTAGATGGTCCAGTCTTGATCTCATTCTTAAATTCTTATGCTTTAATGTTTACTGGTACCTGTACCTGACTTTCAGATGTTCAGTGCCGCTACACTGCAGTACATGATGTGGAAATCAAAGACATGGTGAACAGCAAAGAGTGAACCCTACCACTTACATAAGGCATTATCCAGCCTTGGTTACAGTTTTGGGGGTCAGAAAAGAATTAGAGTTTTATTCAGAATCAGGTTTAATATTACTCGCATATGTCATGAAATTTGTTGTTTTGCAGCAGCAGTATGTTGCAATATATTAATAGGTTTTTTTAATAACTACAATAAACGTATATAAAAAATTAAATTTAATAGTACAAAAAGAGAGGTTTAAAAAACTAGTGTTCATGGATCCATTGTCCATTCAGAAATCTCAACAGACTATGAATCTTCTGGTTCATTCATAGCATTTGATTTGGATATGTACAGTATGTTCTCGAAGGCCCACGCTCATCCACACAGGTCATCATGAAGTCAGTGACAAGTGTGGTGTATTCACTCAGATTCAAAGATAAGTCCCTGAATATTGTCTAGTCCACCGACTCAAAGCAGTCCAGTAGGCGCTCCTCCACCTCCCTTGACCAGACCTTCTTGGTCTTCACCCCTGCTGCTGCGGTCTTTAGTCTCTGCCTACACCCTGCGGGTAGAAGTACAGCCAGGTGATTGGACTTTCCAAAATGTGGCGTGGTATGGCACAGTATATGTTTTTGGTTTTGAAGACATACAAATTTCTGTCACAATGTACTTGTCAAATTGGAGGCATTGTCAATATGAGTCAGGGTGTTGTGGGCTAAGGTCACCCTCCAGAGAAAATATTACAAAGACTAATGGCAGAAACTACGCCAGAAAGATTGCTCATCTGTTGGAGCTGCTGTCAAATAAAGGTAAATAATCAGATGGTGCTATCCTAAGGAAGAGCAGGGGGGGTTCTCCTAATGTTCTGTTTACTTCTCAAAGCAAACACCAAAACAGGAATTATCACAGAGCTTGCAGTACACAAATTAGCTGCCATGTTCCCTGAATTGCACCACTTCAGAAGTATTTCAATAGCTGTAAAGTATTTTGTTATGACCTGGGGGGATGAAATGTACAAGTATTTTAACTTATACCTTTAGCACCTACAGTACGTGATTCAAGCCTCATTGGAGAAATCCAACCCCAGTATTTCTTGGACTATGATTATAATTTATTTTCAAAAGGGTGTGGAGTGGGTAATTAACAAGAATGAATGTTAGATGACTTCCAAACCTCTAATTATACACATTTTCACCTTTCAGTTATAAGGTGCTTCCCTGTCCAACTTTCTGATCAATTTCAACTTCAGGCTTTATGATAAAAATACTTGTGCAAAGTTGTGAAAATATATTGTAGCTTGTACACTGACAGCTCAGTCTCAAGGTTATATATGTTATATATATTTTGATAATAAATTTACTTTGAATTTTGAGCTCTTTTCTGTTAATATATATATTTTTTATCTTGTTTAATTCAATAGGTATTGCTGTGTAATCAGTGCAGTGAATTCGGGATTTGGTATTGTGCCTACATGTGATGATGTAACAGATTAGTAATAACAAATATTAGGTACTAATTAACAAAACAGCCTCAACGTACAACAAAATTAATTCTGTTTGAATTGCTCTTTCATTTCTGAACTTTAGAGTAACAACAGATAGAAGTTGCTGTCAATTTTCTGTTGTGGTGCTGCAGGTACCTGATAGGTAAGTACTGGTTATAAAATACCACTGGGTAGCTTCCACAAGTCACTCCTCTTTCAACAATTGTGCACACTGTCTATACGATCAATAATATTTTAAACACAAATTATGAAAGCCCATCATTTCAGTCAACAAAACAAATGCACAAATGGTTACATCTTACCAGCATTCATTCTATTCACACACCAGCACTGTTGTTATTTTTTTTATTTGTAAATAAAAACATGAATTTCTTACATTGAACATGAGGGCTGGTGATGGTGTTAAACGTCTGATGTTGATGTATGACAGCAACTTAACCATATGACCCTCACGGGCTGTGACTAATGTAATCCTGTTAAAGAAAAATAAAGTCAAAACAGATCTTCATAGATATTTTAGTTTCAGCAACAACCAACTTGAATGAACTAAATGAAATTTAAAATCTATCAGGTTTAATATCACTGGTATACATCATGAAATTTGTTGTTAATGAGGCAAAACATTGCAACACATAATAAAAACTGTGAATTATACTATATATAAAATAGTAGTGCAAAAAAAGGTAGAGAGGTAGTGTTCCTGTGTTCAATGCCCAATCAGAAATCTAATGGCAGAGGGGAAAGAAGCTATTCCTGAATCATTGGGTGAATGCCTGCAGGTTTTGTACCTCCTCCCTAATGATAGCAATGAGAAAACAGCGTGATAGGGGTCCTTAATAATGGATGCCATCTTTTTGAGGCATCGCTCCTTGAAGATGTCCTGGATGCTACAGATGCCCATGATTGAGATGACTGAGTTTACAACTTTTTACAGCTTATTTCAATCCTGTGCAGTTCATCTAACACACACACACACACACACACACACACACACTCTGTAACTGCATTGGTATGTTGGGCCTGGGATGGATCCTTAGAGATGCTGACACCCAGGAACTTGAAACTACTCACTCTTCTAAAAGAAAATATTCTGATCAGATAAGGAGACCATAAGACATAGGAGTGGAATTAGGTTACTCCGCCATTCTATCATGGCAGATTTATTAACCCTCTCAACTCTATTCTCTTGCCTTCTCCCCGTAATCTTTGATGCCCTGACTAATCAGGAACCTTTCAACCCCTGCTTGAAATATACCAAATGACTTGGCCTCCACAACAGTCTGTGGCAATGAATTCCACAGATTTACCACAATCTTGCTGAAGAAATTATACCTCATGCCTGTCCTCCGGTGACATTCTTCTGTTCTGAGTCTGTCCCCTCTGGTCCTAGACTCCCCCACTATAGGAAAACATCCTCTCCACATCCACTCTATCTAGGTCTTTCAATATTTGACAGGTTTCAATAAGATCACCCCTCATTCTTCTAACCTCGAGCAAATAAAGGGTCAGCGCCATCAAATGCTACTCATGTTAACCCTTTCATTCCCGGGATAATTTTCATGAGCCTCTTCTGGACCCTCTCCAATGCCACCACAGATTTTCTTACACAAGGGGCAGAAACCTGCTCACAATGCTCCAAGTTCACTCTGACTAATGCCTTATAAAGTAAATAAAAATGCATTATAAGGCCTCAGCATTACATCCTTACTTTTATATTCTCGAGACAAGGCATCAGTGTGAGAATATTCCAAAATAGTTTGGGTGGTGGTGGGTGGGAGAGTGGGCAATGGAGAAGTAAATCCCTGCACACCCCTGATAAATAGTATTCACACAGAAGAAAAATGTTTGGTTTGCTTCTTAGTGCTGACCTCCCTAGAGCAGAGGAGGTTAAGGTAATATAAAATGATGAGACACACTATTGGGTAGTCTGCAGGAAACATTTCCCCTTATCAAACATAGATAAAACTAGAGGATATAGATCTAGAGTGAGAAGGAAGAGATTTACAGGAGTTACGAAGGAGGCCTTCTTCGCCTAGAGTGCCCTGTACCTGGCGATGCATTGCCTGATAGAGCAATTGAAGCTGCAACCATGACAGCATTTAGGTAGTGTCTGAATGAGCAGTGGAATCACTTGGGAATTCCTAAAGCTCAGCAATAAATCTTCTCTCTGAGTTACTGGAAATAATTGATGTAGGTGTTGACACAAAATGAGTGATAAAAACAAGTGGTTGCATTGAGTCTTCAACGTTGATGCATAAAGGTTTAGTGAAACCTGAAAATGTATGATTACAGTTTAACCCAACAATCTAGCCACAAAGAACAGACTGTTGGGAAGAACTCAGAAAGTCAGGTAGCATCTGTAGAGGGAAATGAACAGTAGACATTTCCTCGGGAATAAAAGCTCGAGGGGAGATAGCCACTACAGAAAGGTGAAGGGGAAGGGCTGGAGCAATCATTGGCAGGTGATGGGCAGAAATTAGCTGTCAACTTCTGCTGTCAGATACAATATCAAACCTCATCTCATAACTCTGCTGAACAAAAAACAATCCTTAATGAAGATTTGCACGGTCTTTATTAGCATTTGATTGCTCAAGATGATATTCAAATCAGTTTGTGTGTCAGAACACCCAAGCTTCGGAGCACAAAAATAGCCTGAAGGATAATTTCCAGTATCATTGCCAAGACCAGTGTTGGGATTTCCCCCAGGTCTCATTTAATATCCTGGGCTAGACTAGACATTTAAACACAGAGTTGCCAGATATATAATTATACATCACAATTGGAACTAGATACCAATAATCTGATATTTATGGGCTGGATAATTGACCAAGAAATCAAGGAAATCCAATAATCTTACTGAATTTAATAGACGTCTTTATCAATAATTAAGCAAGACAGTGCCGAATTTAAATTTCTATTAAAATATTAACAATGTGGGAAGAAACCAGAGCACCTGGTGCAAACTCAGATTGTCACAGGAAGAATGGGCAAAATCTACACAAACAGCTCCTGAGGTCAGGATTGATCCCAGACCTGTGAGGCAGCAGCATTAATTGTTGTGCCACACTGTCCCACCAAGATGGATTGGCTAAAAAAAAAAAATCAATGGAATTCTAATTTAGATTTAAGAATGGTTATTAACAACTCCATGTCAGCTGGTGATGCAGCAGGATATATAACTCGGAACAGCAGCAGAAAAATAAACTATTTCACCCAATAATTTCCACGACACTCCTCCAATCCTCAAATGCATCAAGAGGAGGGGAGTCAAATAAAATTAATTTGAAAACAGTGTGGTCTTTACGTTTGACTGACAAGGCATTTAAACCTAATCACCTATTAACACTGTGACAAAGCATTGACTATTGTGTCCCACAATATGCAGCAATCCCACCGCTGTCTGTAAGGAGATGGTACGTTCTGCTCTCTCCATGACTGTGTAGGGTTCCTCCAGGTGCTCCAGTTTCCGCCCACATCCCAAAAATATACAGGTTAGTAGGTTAACTGATCATGTGGGTGCAACTGGGCACCAGAAGGTCTTATTACTGTGCTGTTTATCTAAATAAAATTACTTGCATTCTTAGCAATCTTATAGCATTTGCAATGGTAATTTATTTGTGTAGACCTTCCATCAGAAGATAAATCAGTTAAATAGAGAAATAAGTATTTTGTTTGCTTAAAAAAATCTTTACCTGCCAGCTGTGAAACAGGAACCATTTGCAGCTCCAAAGGTAGAAAATACAACAAAAAGTGGAACTATCCAAGAGACTGGTGTGAGTACCCGATTTCCAAAAGTCTATTGCAACAAATAAAAATGTTGACCAATGTTATATGTTCTCAATAGAATGTTTCAGACATATCTATGTTCAAAATTGTCAATAAAACATTCCAAGATTTCTTTATGTATTATGTATTCTTCTATTGTATAGTAACAAACAACTTACTATTAATCAATCACAACCTCCTTGCCCAACACTCATAACCTAATAGTTTCCCCATTGCACCTTTCCATACAAGAATGGGAATACCTATCTGTTCTCTTCCCACCATCCAGCTACCCAAATGTACTTTTCAGGTGAAACAGTACTTCCTTCAGGTTGCTATGATGCATTCAGTGTCCACAGCAGAGAAGATAAGGAACTGAAGCACAAAGAGGCTGTTCAGGCCCTTGCCTGTACTCCACTATTCAACAAGATCATGGCTGATCATTACCTCTGTGCCACTCTCCTACCTATATCCCTCTGAAACCTCTCCACCTCTGTCACTCAGTCTTTATTTATCATCAGCAAAACTGAATATATTACACCTGGTTCTTGTATCCAAATCAGTGACATGAATTGTGAACAGCTGGGGTCCCAAAAACAATTACAGAGACATCAATCTCCCAACCCAAAAATTACCAATTTATTCCTGTCTTCTGTTTGCAAACCAATCCTCAATCCCACCTTAATACATTACTCCCCAGTTCTTGTGCTTTAATTTATTTAATAACCTTTGGTGTGTCATCTTGTCAAAGACTTTATTTAAAAAAGTTCTATTAAGTATGATTTATAGCTGATGTGAAAATCAGTGTTGCTGCTGATATTGAGGAGGATAAATATATTGATCTGTTGGAAAATTGGGAAGGGCAGTGGCTGATGGAATTTAATCCTGATGGTACAAGGTATTGCACTCTGAGCGGGTAGATCCAGTGCATGGTAGGGCCCTAAGGGATATTGAAAATAAAGGAACCTCCTTGTATAAGTCCAAGGGCCCCTGATGCTGAATAAAATGTTGAAGTAAGCGATGGAGCATATTCTGCCCGGAGGCCGGTGACTGGTAGTATTCCATAGGGATTCATTCCGGGACTCCCGCTCTTTGTAATTTTTATAAATGACTTGGGTGAGGAAGTCAAAGGGAGGGTTTGTACTTTTGCAGGTGACAGAAAGGTTGGTGGTGCTGTGGATAGTGTAGAACAGAGATTTCCAATCTCTTTATGCCATGGACCAATACCATTAAGCAGTAAGTTAAAACCCCGTGGTATAGAGGGTTGTCATAGCTTACAGTGGAACATTGACAGAATACAGAGCTGGGCTGAGAAGTGCCAGATGGAGTACAACCTGGAAAAGTGTGAAGTGCTTCACTTTAAAAGATCAAACTTGATAGCAGAATGCGATGTTAAAGTTCAAAGTAAATCTACCATCAAAGTATATACAAGTCACCATATACAGCTCTGAGATTCTTTTTCCTGTGGGCATACTCAATAAATCTATTGAGTAATAACCAGGTTGACAGTGTTGTTAAGAAGGCGTATGGTGTGTTAGCCCTCATCAACTGTGGGATTGAGTTCAAGGGCCGTGAGGTAATGTTACAGCTGCATAAGACCTTAGTCAGACCCCACTAGGAGTACTGTGTTCAGTTCTGGTCACCTCACTACAGGAAGGATGTGGATACTATAGAAAGAATGCAGAGGAGATTTACAAGGATGTTACCTGGATTGGGGAGCGTACCTTATAAGAATAGGTTGAGTGAACTTGGCCTTTTCTCCTTGGAGTGACGGAGGATTAGAGGTGTACAAGATGATGAGAGGCATTGATCGTGTGGATGGTCAGAGGGTTTTTCCCAGGGCTGAAATGGCTAACATGAGGAGGCATAGCTTTAAGGTGCTTGGAAGTAGGTACTGGGGTAAATTTTTCACACAGAGAGTGGTGAGTGCGTGGAATGCACTGCCAGTGACGATGGTGGAGGTGGATACAATAGAGTCTTTTAAGAGACTCTTAGATAGCTACATGGAGCTTAGAAAAATAGAGGGCTGTGTGGTAAGGTAATTCTAGGCAGTTTCTAGGGTAGGTTACGTGGTTGGCACAACATTGTGGGCTGAAGGGCCTGTAATGTGCTGCAGATTTCCATGTCCTATGTTCTACGTTCATAACAGAATCAATGAAAGACTGCACCAGCTTGGGCATTCAACCAGTGTGCAAAAGACAACAAACTGTGCAAATACAAAAAGAAAGTAATAATAGTAAGTAAGTAAACAATAAATACCGAGAACCTGAGATGAAGAGTCCATGAAAGTGAGTGCATAGGTTGTTGGTACAGTTCAGTAAAGGAAAGCTGAATAAAGTTACCCCTCTGGTTCAAGAGCCTGATGGTTGAGGGTTAATTACAGGATTTTTAACAGTGTGGAGTAACAAAGGGATCTTGGGGTTTAGTCTGCAGATCTGTCAAAGTTGAAGGTGAAGGGAGAATGTGATGTTGGCTTTCATTAGAACCATAGAACCATAGAAACTACAGCACAGAAACAGGCCTTTTGGCCCTTCTTGGCTGTGCCGAACCATTTTCTGCCCAGTCCCACTGACCTGCACACGGACCATATCCCTCCATACACCTCCCATCCATGCATCTGTCCAATTTATTCTTAAATGTTAAAAAAGAACCCGCATTTACACCTCGTCTGGCAGCTCATTCCATACTCCCACCACTCTCTGTGTGAAGAAGCCCCCCCTAATGTTCCCTTTAAACTTTTCCCCCCTCACCCTTAACCCATGTCCTCTGGTTTTTTTTTTTCCCCTTGCCTCAGTGGAAAAAGCCTGCTTGCATTCACTCTATCTATACACATCATAATTTTATATACCTCTATCAAATCTCCCCTCATTCTTCTGCGCTCCAGGGAATAAAGTCCTAACCTATTCAACCTTTCTCTGTAACTGAGTTTCTCAAGTCCCGGCAACATCCTTGTAAACCTTCTCTGCACTCTTTCAACCTTATTTATATCCTTCCTGTAATTTGGTGACCAAAACTGAACACAATACTCCAGATTCGGCCTCACCAATGCCTTACACAACCTCATCATAACATTCCAGCTCTTATACTCAATACTTCGATTAATAAAGGCCAATGTACCAAAAGCTCTCTTTACGACCCTAACTACCTGTGACGACACTTTTAGGGAATTTTGTATCTGTATTCCCAGATCCCTCTGTTCCACTGCACTCCTCAGTGCCTTACCATTAACCCTGTATGTTCTACATTGGTTTGTCCCTCCAACGTGCAATACCTCACACTTGTCTGTATTAAACTCCATCTGCCATTTTTCAGCCCATTTTTCCAGCTGGTCCAAGTCCCTCTGCAGACTCTGAAAACCTTCCTCACTGTCTACTACACCTCCAATCTTTGTATCATCAGCAAACTTGCTGATGCAATTTACCACATTATCATCCAGATCATTGATATAGATGACAAATAACAATGGACCCAGCACTGATCCCTGTGGCACACCACTAGTCACAGGCCTCCACTCAGAGAAGCAATTCTCTACCACCACTCTCTGGCTTCTTCCATCGAGCCAATGACTAATCCAATTTACCACCTCTCCATGTATACCTAGCGACTGAATTTTCCTAACTAACCTCCCATGCGGGACCTTGTCAAAGGCCTTACTGAAGTCCATGTAGACAATATCCACTGCCTTCCCTTCATCCACTTTCCTGGTAACCTCCTCGAAAAACTCCAACAGATTGGTCAAACATGACCTACCACGCACAAAGCCATGTTGACTCTCCCTAATAAGCTCCTGTCTATCCAAATGCTTGTAGATTCTGTCTCTTAGTACTCCCTCCAATAATTTACCTACTACTGACGTTAAACTCACCGGCCTATAATTTCCCGGATTACTTTTTGATCCTTTTTTAAACAACGGAACAACATGAGCCACTCTCCAATCCTCCGGCACTTCACCTGTAGACAGCGACATTTTAAATATTTCTGCCAGGGCCCCCGCTATTTCAACACTAGTCTCCTTCAAGATCCGAGGGAACACCCTGTCAGGTCCCGGGGATTTATCCACTTTAATTTTCCTCAAGACAGCAAGCACCTCCTCCTTTTCAATCTGTACAGTTTCCATGGTCTCACTACTTGATTCCCTCAATTCCATACATTTCATGCCAGCTTCCTTAGTAAATACAGACGCAAAAAACCTATTTAAGATCTCCCCCATTTCCTTTGGTTCCGCACAAAGCCGACCACTCTGATCTTCAAGAGGACTAATTTTATCCCTTACAATCCTTTTGCTCTTAATATACTTGTAAAAGCTCTTTGGATTATCCTTCACTTTGACTGCCAAGGCAACCTCATGTCTCCTTTTAGCCCTCCTGATTTCTTTCTTAAGTATTTTCTTGCACTTCTTTTACTCCTCAAGCACCTGATTTACCCCCTGTTTCCTATACATTTCATACAACTCCCTCTTCTTCTTTATCAGAGTTGCAATATCCCTTGAGAAACAAGGTTCCTTATTCCTATTCAATTTGCCTTTAATCCTGACAGGAACATACAAACTCTGCACTCTCAAAATTTCCCCTTTGAAGGCTTCCCACCTGCCAATCACATCTTTGCCAGAGAACAACCTGTCCCAATCCACGCTTTTTAGATCCTTTCTCATTTCTTCAAATTTGGCCTTCTTCCAGTTCAGAACCTCAACCCTAGGACCAGATCTATCCTTGTCCATGATCAAATTGAAACTAATGGTGTTATGATCACTGGAACCAAAGTGCTCCCCTACACAGACTTCTGTCACTTGCCCTAATTCGTTACGTAACAGGAGATCCAATATTGCATCCCCTCTAGTTGGTCCCTCTATATATTGATTTAGAAAACTTTCCTGAACACATTTTACAAACTCTAGACCATCTAGACCCCTAACAGTATGGGAGTTCCAATCAATGTATGGAAAATTAAAATCCCCTACCACCACAACTTTATGTCTATTAGTTGGGGAATTGAGTTCAAGGGTTGCAAGGTAATGTTGCAGCCTTATAAAACTCTGGTCAGACCACACTTGGAGCATTATGTTCAGTTCTGCTGCCTAGTTTGGAGAGCATGTCTTATAAAGATAGGTTGAACGTGTTATGCTTCTATCTTCTTAAGGCATATAGTATACCTCAATAACAGGCCTAGCCTTCAAGAGCAGGTGGGTTATGGCTCAACTTTATAAACACTGGTTAGCTCATAGTTGGAGTACTGTGTATGTTTCTGGTTGTCACATTAGAGGAGGGAAGTGAATGCATTCGAGTGGGTGCAGAGGAGATTTTTCCTGGGACGGTGTGTTTCAGTTTGGAGGAGAGACTGAGTTGGCTGGGTTTGTGTTTCTCGGAGCGGACGAATGTGAAGGGATACTTGATAGGGTTATATAAAATTATGAGAGACATAGAGTAGATAATTAGAAACTATTTCCCACAGCAAATGAGTGGCGCCCCACACAGACTTCCAATCTGCGCCTTGTAAGGAAAATGCCCGACGCAGGCCTCTCATGGTCTGAGTCGACGTTCCCCTCTCCCCCTCCCTTCCATAGCAAGTTTATGTAAAACTAAAGGACATATGTTTAGGACTAAGGTCAAGTTTAGAGGAGAATCCAGGAAGTATTTTTTTTACCCAGAAAATGGTTGTAATCTAAAACACACCTCCTGAATTTCTGAAGTATCTACATGAGCATTTGAAATACTAAGACAGAAAAGATTACAGATCAAGTGCCAGTAAATGAAATAAGAATAGAAAATTGGCATGAATATAGTGGGCTGAAGGACCTATTTATAATTTCCCTTCCTTACCCTTCCCTGCTGAAATACGTAATTATTTTCTGTCCTTCTACCACTTCCTTAATAATATTCTGGTATTTTCCTTACTACTAACATTAAGCTAATTGGTCTGTAGTTCCCTATTTTCTCTATCCCCCCCATCAACCCCTTCCCCATCCTTTGGGATAACATTTGCAAATTTTAAATCTATGGGAACCACTCTTGACAAACACTACATCTACTAATTCCATTGTCACTCCTTCAAACCTTCATATGGAAATCTTGCATTCCATCCCTTTAATTTTTCTGACATCATTTTATTCAATCCTGCTATTTTTTTCAGCTTTTCATTTAAGTCCTTTAGCTCTTCATTATTTCTCAGAGGTTTTTTCCCCCATGACAGACGCCCCCATTTTCCTGTTCCCAGTATGGTTTCTCCTGTCAACATTAAGCTTTTGCTAATCTATTCTTTTTTACATGCCTGAAGAAACTGTTACCTTCTGCTACATTTCTTGCTGGATTACCAATTTGTATTGTATTTCTTTCACTTCTTTGATCCTCTTTTGCTGAACTCTGAAATTTTCAGGATTGCATGACTGTGCTATGACGAGACGTTGGACAAATTTGGATTGTTTTCTCTGGAGCAGCAGAGTCTGAGGGAGATTTGGTAGAGGTTTATAGAGTAGACAGACAATATCGTTTTCCCAAGGGTTAAAATGTCTAATACCAAAGAGCATGCATTTAAGATGAGAGGAGATCATTTCAAAGGAGATGTGAGAGACAAGTTTTTTTTTTACACACAGAGAGTGATGGGTGCTTAGAAAGCGCTGCCTTGGGAGAGACCTTTAAGAGACATTTAGGCACATGAATGTGAGGAAAATAGAAGGATGTGGACATTGTGTAAGCAGAATAGATTAGTTTAGTTGACCATTTGATTTCTCATTTAATTGGTACGGTACATTATGGGCCAAAGTACCTGTTCCTGTCTGTACTGTACTGTTCTGTTCTACATTCTATGTTTGTTCCCAATATTCAGGCATATTGACATATTGTGTCTTTTTATTTGATCTATCTTCAGTTTCTCATTAGACACCACCAGACCACTCTTCCTCTGGGTTGCATGCCTTAAAGAAATATATATTTCTGCAGTTCTTCAAAAGTTTGTCATGACCCATTTAGTATTCTCTCTTAATGTAGTTTCCCAATCTTCTGCAGACGTCTCATGACCTACACGGTTCAGACTGAACAAATGCATTCTCAACCCTTATATAAAATTCTAGCCTATTATGATCACTGTCTCCAATAATGGAGAAATCAAAAGTAAATTGGGTAACAGCTGTGCAACAGACCTCCATTCAATGTAACAGTTTCTAAGCTTTTAACCGTGTGGCACTTCAATTCTCCTTCCTTGTCCCTCATGAATCTGCCCCTTCTCCCACTCTTCTCTCCTATCAGATTCCTTCTTCTCCAGCCCTTCATCTTTTCTGCATCACCTTCTGGGTTCTTACTTCATCCCGTCCCCTACCTGCCTGGCTTTACCTGTCACCTTCTAACTTGTACTCCTTCCCCTTCCCTCACCTTCTTATTCTGGCCTCTTCCTCCTTCCTTTCCAGTTCTAATGAGGGATCTCAGCCCAGAAGGTCGACTTCATTTATTTCCACGGATTCTGCCTGACATGCTGAGTTCCTC
Source organism: Mobula birostris (assembly GCF_030028105.1). Classification (NCBI taxonomy): domain Eukaryota; kingdom Metazoa; phylum Chordata; class Chondrichthyes; order Myliobatiformes; family Myliobatidae; genus Mobula; species Mobula birostris. Next base: position 46,220,601 of record NC_092384.1, read on the forward strand.
CAGCATTTTGTGTGGGTTTCCTATAGAATATCATATACCTTTAGACTGCAAACATCAAGAACATTCCAGTATCATTTCTAAATAGTAATTCTGTTCATTTAATTTATATTTTCTCTTGCCACTCCTTTATTTTTTTCTACTTCTTTCATGACAAGACCCTTTTATCTTCCATTCTCTTTCCTTTCGTCATTTACTTTAGTTTGCTTTCCATCCTATCTCAAACTTTTCCCTCTGCACTTTTCTCCGCTTTCCCTTCATGTTAAAATGTTATATCCCTGTACTTCCCGGTACTGATCAGAGGTCAAATGCCTGACACATTAATCATGTTTCTCTCCCCACTGATGTGCTGGGGTTTCCAGCATTCTGAACTTTTATCAATAATTTATAACTTCACTGGCACCATTCTCCCTCTGATGTATGAGTAGAAGAGCAGTGTTGGTACTGGATGAATTAAAAATAGATAAAGATATGGCACTTAAAAAGTTGTCTGTCTACCAAATGGAGAAATATCCCAGCCTAGATGAAATAGATCTTGCTGAAGGAAGAAGTGGTAGAAATCACAGAGGTTCCTCACTATAGATATGGTACCGGAGGACTGAAGGATTCCAAACGTTACATCATATTTATAAGGGGGGGGGTGGTGAGAAGAATGATCCCAACAATAACCAGCCAGTCAGCCTTACAGAAGGAAACTTCTACAGATAATTTGATACAAAATAATTTACATTTGGAAAAATATAGGCTGACAAATGGAAACCCATATGGATTTATTAAACATAAATCTTATTTTTCAAATGAAGTAACAGGAAGTTTGGGTGAAAGATGGCATTGGTGTTATGTGGACTTATAAAAGGCATTTGTATCACATAATAGAATTGTTTGTAAACAATTGCAAAATGGATAGGGACAAAAAGCAAGAGCAATGATTGGTTATTTTTCCAGATTTGGTGGGGTTCTGAAATACTTTTCCCCTTGGACTTACATAACGACCACTGATCTTTTTGACAGTGTAGCAGTAATAATGGATGTGTATTCCAGACATAATTTCCACTTCTGCTGTTGTTAGGAATTCAAACAATGAGTAAGATGGGATAAGACTTAGAGACTCCATAAATTGGTGAAATGGGTAAATTATGTTTTAGGCAAAATGGTTTAAAGTAATACATTTTAAGATGGAAGAAGTCAGTAAGGAAATATGAACTACATGATACAATTTTAAGAGGAAACTCTGAGATTTGGAAATGTACATGTGTATGGCATCTAATCTAGTGAATGGAATTCGATACAATAAGAGAATGGTAAGGTTAGGGTCCAGAGCATATTCCAGAACCCTGTGGCAGGTAGGGGATTTAAATAAATCTGGCACTTGTTAAATTTGTGGCATCGGTATGGGTAACCACAAAATGCACACACACAACCCTGGTTACAAATGTCCTTCTGCAAAGGAAGTCTGTCTTCCTGATTTAGTCTGGCCTGTATGTGTCCACATGCCCATCAGTGTGGTTGAATCTTAACCACCTCCTCAGCTCCTCAAGTCAGTAATAATTAAAAGTGTAGACTTAGCACATTAGCTCATAAGAGACTTGGTCCAAGTTTGGGCCAAAGAACTGAATTCCACAGATAAGGTGACAGTGACTGCTTTTGATATCACGGCAGTATTTGACTGAATGTGGTATCACAGAACGCTGGCAAAACATCAAAGGGCATCAGAAGTGATTATACCTCGCACAAAGGAAGACACTGTGGTTGTCTTAACCCCAGGACATCACTGTAAAAGTTCCTCAGAGTAGTTTCTTAGGCCCAGCTTATAATTATTCTTCAATCAAAATTTAGAAGTGGATATAATTTCCAAGAGTTGCACGACGTTCAATTCTATTTTTAATTCCACTGAAGAAAGTCCAACATTAGTACCACAGAAGTGCCAAGCAATAATAATCTCCAACAAGAAACAGTTTAACCATCTACCCTTGATGTTTAATGGTATTATCCTTGCTGTGTTCACCATTGATATTCCAGAAATCACCACTGAACAGATATCAAGGCAGAGCAGCCATATAAATAACGGGTCAGAGAAAGCTTGTCCGCCATCATCTACAAGGCTCAAGCCAGTAGTACTTGCCTTGATGAATGAAGTTCCAACTACACTCCAAGTTTTACACCAACTCAAACAAAGCCGGCCCACTTGATTGATAGCAGAAGCACAACTAGAAATATCAGTTCCTCCTTCCACAGCCAAACCTCTGGCTTTAGTATACAAAATACATTGCAAGACTCAACTGGATTACTCTGATAGTACTTCACAAAACTGTAACCTCCACCATTCACATGGAGCATGGCAACAGGGGTTTTGAACACAACCATCAGCGGGTTTCCCTCCCATCACACACTATTCTTGCTCAGAAATATATCATGGGTACTTCACTTTTGACAGATTTAAACCCTAATATAGTTTTGCTGATAACACTATCAGAAGAACTACACAAGTTCACAGTTCATCATCCCTTTCCAAAGGGCAATAAATGCTGCCTTTGCCAATGACAATAAAGAGTTGAAGAAAAGCCCATTAGAGAATCATATTATATTTATCACTCGAAGAATAGAATGGAAAAGCTAAATATTAATACACAGTGGTTGATTCAGAGCTTTGGAAGGATATCAAGGTTTTAGTGAAGGTACAGGAAAGATTTTACAAAAATAGTACCAGACTAAAGGGATTTTAATCTGCATCTTAAAAGCTAATTTTCTCCAATTATTCCTAGCTCTGATACAACATTAAAACCAACAGTTTCCATTACAACAAATGCTATCATATCTCTTCAGTATACCCAACAATTTTCAATTTTATTTCTGATTTCCTGCATTTGTCACTCTGGCATTCTAGAGGATGTAAAGAGGTTGAAAGTGATATGGGAAACCTGGGTGAGCGGCAGGAACATGGCAGATGGAATATATATTGTGGAAATTTATGACAACATCCATTTGGTGCAAATAATATATATTAAATGGTGAGCGACTAAACAATGTTGACATTCAAATGGAACTAGATGTGTTTGTACAGAAGCTATAGAAGGCCAGCATATAAGTACAGTAGACAATTAGGAGCAGAAATATGATGTTGGAGATGCAAGAGACTGCACATCCACAGATAGTGGAACCTAGAGTGAAGATAAAGTGCAGGAGGGGCTCAGTGCATGTGGGAGTGGGAGGAGAAATTGTCAAAGTTTCAGGAAAAACCCTGCAAATATTATGTTAGTCTTTCTTATGAGATACTTTGATTTTAGGAGTGGTGAAATCTTATTCCGATCCTGGTGAGACCGTACTTTGAGCATAGTGTACAATATTCTCGTTATCGCAACGAAAAGGATGTACTTACCATTAGTACAGAGAAGATTCAATAGAATGGTTTGCCAAATGGCGGGTTTGCCGTTAGAGGAGATATTGAGTAGACTGGAACTGTATTCTTTACAGTTTCAAATAATGAGAAGTGACCTCATTAAAACCAATTCCCTGGATGCTGGAAGGATGTTTCCCTTAACTGAGGAGTCTAGGATTACACGGGCGAGCTGCTTAAGACTGAGAGAAGAAAATTCTTCACTCAAGAACTAGTGAACTTTTAGATTTCTCAGCCAAGAGGACTGAAGAAGATTAATTGCTGAATACAATTAAGACAAAGATCAATACATTTTTTGGATACTAAATCATTCGAGGGATACTGAGTTATTGCAACTACAAGGATCACTGACTATGAGGAGTTGCAATGGGCTGCAAGGCTATACTTGTTCCTTCTTACATCCTTTCACTCCTACTTATACCTTTATATGAACCATTCTGCAATAGCAGATTATATGCCTCAGGAACCAAGATTTGCAGTGGAATACTGTTTTATTAAGCAAGGCCTTATGCTTGGTTGCAGTTCAGCAAATGCTGTTCAGACCAAATACTTCACAGGCCAAAATAAGTACATAGAATAGTAAAGCACAGGAATAGGCCATTCAACCCACAACGTCAATGCTGATCATGATGCCAATCAAAATTAATCCCATTTACTTGCACATAGTCTATACCCCTTCCTTGTCTGTTTGTTCCTAAATACCACTCAAACATTACTCTCATATCTGCCTGACCGCTTCCCCTTGCAGCACATTCCAGTAACATGCCACTCCCTGTGTTAAAAAAAAACTTACCTCATAAATCTCCTTTAAACTTTCTCACTCTTGGTTTGAAACTATGCCCTCGAGTATTTGGAGCTATTATCATCCATTATTTCATCAATTGGAATGGGCTAATGGCTGTTAGAACAGTCATTTATAGTAATGCTCTCCTATCACAGAACAGTCTTCAGAACTAGAAATCCCTTGATCTTTTAAGCAAAGTTGCTCACCAGGACATATCATTAGGTCAGGGTCAGTGGGACATGGTGAGCAGGAGAGAACAGAAAACGTGGAATTTCTCCCTGGGTGACAGCTGATCAGCAACTTCGGGTGAGTCTTGCATAGGGAACTGTGCATCAATACCAGAGGAACTCAATTTACAGACAGACATGGACAAACAATCCAGTTATTGTCTCCAGCCGTATTCACTTTGGGTAGATGAATTCCAAAAAATGTAATCATCCTCTGAAGCCCTTAACTGAGAATATTTGTCACCCTGTTTGTGAATCTGGTTTACAAACTCAACTGCATTTTAACAGATGTCTCACCTTTGTCACATAACTGTTAATTTGCACTAACAGAAGAAGTTATTCTTATGCCGTATATTTATTGGAATTATTGTAAAAAGTATTTTACACCTAGGTCGTCTTTGAACAATGCATGCAAAATACTTACATGAATTCTTCAGAGATATTTCCTCAGAATGGATTATGATATTAACCACAGCAGACCTTGACTTTTTCCCAGTTATATTTTTATAGAATCAGTATCACATTGGTTTGGTGCAAGAAAGCAGACAATGCTTTAACTTTCACACTGTGTCCTGTTTCACATTGCCATGGAGACATACCCCTGAGATGCAAGGATGATACTAAATCGAATGAGGTGACTGGATCACTGTAGTAATTGAACTCCTAGGACAATCATTTTTCTCAATCAACTCTTAGCAAATCATTGCTGCCTGTTTTTTTTAAGATATATAGATTTCAGAGTATGTGACCAGGTTCACATGATGTAATGCAAAGACTGCAAAGCACCTATTTTTGTTTGTAAGGAGAAAAATCCAGTAAATAAAATTAGGACTTGATTATCGATTATGCTAAATCACTCCATGTTTGGATAGTGTTCTTAATCTCTCAGTAAAATTGTAACTGTGGGCAGTCACAACCTGAGATACTATGCTAAAAAGGAATAGCTGAATTGTGTGTGAGCTTATGAGAAGAACTTAAATATAAGTAACTGCAGTTAACAGTGGCTTACAGATTTCTGAGGAATTCTATGGGATTTTTCCAACTGAAATCAGAAAAAGAGTGTCTGGAAAGACTTCCCTGACAGGATTTAGGAATTATTATATTCTGTAATTTGAAAATTGACTAACAATTAAATGGTACTTACTACAGCGACAGCAGGAGATTGCAGAAGTTCATTGGGAGTCATCACTGCAAAATATGCAACGTTAACCAGGATGTAACAAATTGTGACCAAAGGAATTCCAATCATGATGGAAAGTGGTAAATCTCTGCCAAAAATAATCAGTTTTCATTAGAATTGGTGAGATCTTCAACGAATGAAAATTATTTTCTTATATAAATCAATGGCACCAAGCTTCAGTCAGGTTAATGTTTGCATTTGTTTGCAAATCACCAACTAATAGATTTTAGAAACAATATACTTCCTTTTTGTAGATAACCACTCTGTCATACAATGAAGGTTATTCCCCTCACTCCTAACCATAATCTAAGATAAATTTGACAATTTACATATTTCAGGTTTACAAGAACAGGTAAGGAAATTCTCTGATGACTCAGCAATAGTTGGCTGTATGAAGGGAAGTCAGGAGGATGAATACAGGGCCCTGGTAGAGGACTCTGTCAAATGGTGCAAGCTGAATCATCTGCAGCTCAACATCAGTAAGACAAAGGAGATGGTGATGGACTTTAGGAAGACTAAGCCTGCACTGCTCCATGTCACTATTGATGGTGAGGATGTGAACGTGTTTATGGTGAGGACCTACAAGTTTCTGGGGGCACACCTGGATGACAGACTTGAGTGGAGTACCTACACAGAAGCTGAGTACAAGAAGGGCCAGAGTCATCTCTACTTCCTGATGAGACAGAGGACTTTTGCAATACGCAGGCTTTTCCTTCAAATGTTCTACCAGTCTGATGTTGCCAGTACAATCTTCTATGTGGTGGTGTGCAGGCGCATTGGCATCAACATGGGTGATACCAACAGGCTCAATAAACTGATTGGAAAGGCTGGCTCTGTTGTAGGAGACAAACTGGAGACACTGAAGGCTGTGGTAGAACTGTGGAAAATCCTGGCAATTCTGGACCATGTTTCCCACCCTCTGCCTGCCACTTAGGCTGAACAGAGGAGCACCTTTAGTAATAGACAAAGGCAACTACACTGCTCCAAAGAACGCTATGTGAGGTCATTCTTGCCCTCGGCCATTAGGCTCTATGATGAGTCGACCTCTAGTCGGGGAAGTGATTACCCCCTCCTGTTGGACTGTTTGAGGTAACTTTTTAAAATTCTTTCTTACTTCTAATATTTGTATATCTGTGCACTTGTAATGCTACTGTTGGTACTGGACCCCGAGAATGGAAGTTTGTGGAGTGCCTCCGAGATGAATTCTTAGAGCAGCTTGTACTGGAGCCTACCAGGGAGAAGGCAATTCTGGATCTAGTGTTGTGTAATGAACTGGATTTGATAAGGGAACTCGAGGTAAAGGAGCCATTAGGAGGTAGTGACCATAATATGATAAATTTTAATCTACAATTTGAGAGGGAGAAGGGAAGATCGGAAGTGTCAGTATTACAGTTGAACAAAGGGGACTATGGAGCCATGAGGGAGGAGCTGGCCAAAGTTGACTGGAAAGATACCCTAGCAGGGTGACAGTGGAACAACAATGGCAGGTATTGCTGGGAATATTAACAGAAGATGCAGGATCAGTTCATTCCAAAGAGGAAGAAAGATTCTAAGGGGAGTAAGGGGCAACCATAGCTGACAGGGGAAGTCAAGGACAGTATAAAAATAAAAGAGAAGAAGTATAATGTAGCAAAGATGAGCGGGAAGCCAGAGAATTGGGAAACTTTTAAAGAGCAACAGAAGACAACTAAAAAGGCAATATGGGGAGAAAAGATGAGGTACGAAGGTAAGCTAGCCTAGGATATAAAGGAGGATAGTAAAAGCTTCTTTAGGTATGTGAAGTGGAAAAAATTAGTTAAGACCAAAGTTGGGCCCTTGAAGACAGAAATGGGTGAATTTATTAAGGGGATCAAAGAAATGGCAGGCGAGTTGAACAGGTACTTTGGATCTGTCTTCATTAGGGAAGACACAAACAATCTCCCAGATGTAATAGTGGCCAGAGGACCTAGGTTAATGGAGGAACTGAAAGAAATTCACATTAGGGAGAAAATGGTGTTGGGTAGACTGATGGGACTGAAGGCTGGTAAATCCCCAGGGCCTGATGGTCTGTATCCCAGGGTACTTAAGGAGGTGGCTCTAGAAATCGTGGATGCAAAGGTAATCATTTTCCAATGATCTAGAGATTCAGGATCAGTTGCTGTGGATTGGAGGGTAGCTAATGTTATCCCACTTTTTAAGAAAGGAGGGAGAGAGAAAACAGGGAATTATAGACCAGTTAGCCTGACATCAGTGGTGGGGAAGATGCTGGAGTCAACTATAAAAGATGAAATCGCAGCATATTTGGATATCAGTAACAGGATCGGTCCAAGTCAGCATGGATTTACAAAGGGGAAATCATGCTTGACTAATCTTCTGGAATTTTTTGAGGATGTAACTATGAAAATAGACACGGGAGAGCCAGTGGATGTAGTGTACCTGGACTTTCAGAAAGCCTTTGATAAGGTCCCACATTGGAGATTAGTGGGCAAAATTAGAGCGCATGGTATTGAAGGTAGGGTACTGACATGAATAGAAAATTGGTTGGGAGACAGGAAACAAAGAGTAGGGATTAACAGGTCCCTTTCAGAATGGCAGGCAGTGACTAGTAGGGTACCGCAAGGCTCGGTGCTGGGACCGCAGCTATTTACAATATACATTAATGATTTAGATGAAGGGATTAAAAGTAACATTAGCAAATTTGCAGATGACACAAAGCTGGGTGGCAGCGTGAAATGTGAGGAGGATGCTATGAGAATGCAGGGTGACTTGGACAGGTTGGGTGAGTGGGCAGATGCAGTTTAATGTGCATAAATGTGAGGTTATCCACTTTGGTGGCAAGAACAGGAAGGAGATTACTATCTGAATGGTGTCAAGTTAGGAAAAGGGAAGTACAACGAGATCTAGGTGTCCTTGTTCATCAGTCACTGAAAGTAAGCATGCAGGTACAGCAGGCAGTGAAGAAAGCTAATGGCATGTTGGCCTTCATAACAAGGGGATTTGAGTATAGGAGCAAAGAGGTCCTTCTGCAGTTGTACAGGGCCCTGGTGAGACCACACCTGGAGTATTGTGTGCAGTTTTGGTCTCCAAATTTGAGGAAGGACATTCTAGCTATTGAGGGAGTGCAGCGTAGGTTCACGAGGTTATTTCCCAGGATGGCAGGACTGTCATACGTTGAAAGATTGGAGCGACTGGGCTTGTCTACACTGGATTTTAGAAGGATGAGAGGGGATCTGATTGAAGCCTATAAGATTATGAAGGGATTGGACGCGCTAGAGGCAGAAAACATGTTCCCGATGTTGGGGGAGTCCAGAACCAGAGGCCACAGTTTAAGAATAAGGGGTAGGCCATTTAGAACAGAGTTGAGGAAAAACCTCTTCACCAGAGAGTTGTGGATCTGTGGAATGCTCTGCCTCAGAAGGCAGTGGAGACCAATCCTCTGGATGCTTTCAAGAAAGAGTTAGCTAGAGCTCTTAAAGATAGTGGAGTCAAGGGGTATGGGGAGAAGGCAGGAACGGGGTACTGATTGTGGATGATCAGCCATGATCACAGTGAATGGCGGTGCTGGCTCAAAGGGCCGAATGGCCTACTCCTGCTCCTATTGTTTATTGTCTACTGTGACACTGTAATTTCCTTTGGGATCAATAAAGATGAATAGTATCTATCTATCTAAAGTGTTGCTATCTTGACAGCAAAATTGCCCCATTTTATTTTCCACATATCTCACAAATTTTACAACTGGCTTAAGCAATCTGTTGGGGACAGTGTTGTTGGCCTTTCTTTAAAGTTACCCATGTGTTTTGTGTTCAGAAGTATGGATCTTTACCACTAACCATGATATAAAATGATGTGTAACAGTAGACTTCTGCTTTTTCAAATATTTCTGAAGAATAACAATCCTTTTTTTATGAGAAGATGCAAATAATCACTTTTGAAATAAAGATAATGGTTACTGTTGGTGTATGGACAAATATCGATGGCACGTACACAAATGCCACTTGTAGAACATAAAATAAGCATCCTTTGCTATTAACTTGATCAAAGTTCCTGTTTTGAATGTTCACTTTCTGTCTAACCACCCAATGGAACAGGTAGAATAGCCTTAGTTTGCCAGTGAATTTACATCTCCTGATCTTGCAGCACTCTTCAAAATTGTCAGACTAAATTAGAGTCTCATACCTTATCCTGATTTTGTGCCTTTGATTTTTTCACATAAATCTCTTGTGCCAATACCTGCCAAAAGAACATCTGCAGCCATTCTGACCTCTGCAAGGGACTGGCAGCTGTTGGTGAACCTCGAAGGGCAGCTGAAGTTCCCCAACCATATCGCAGCCACCACCCTGCAACCAGACATTGTCCTAGTGTCTGAGTCTACTAAGCAAGTGGTGCTGCTGGAGCTGACAGTCCCATGGGAAGATAGCTTGGAAGAGGCCTTTGAAAGGAAGCTCTCCAAGTACGCAGGACTGGTCAGCAACTGTCAGCAGGCTGGATGGAGAGCGAGGTGTCTCCCAGTGGAGGTTGGTTGTAGGGGATTCGTAGCCCGTTCTTTAGTTAGAGTCTTCAGCATTTTGGGCATCGAGGGAGAGAGGAAGAGGAGAGCCATCCGCAGTACCACCGATGCGGCAGAGAGGACCTCAAGATGGCTGTGGCTCAAAAGAGGGGAGTCATGGAGTCATAAGTAGCTAACCATCTGGACACACGCTGGGGTCTGATCAGCCCCGGCTGGGTCACCTGGAGGAGGTTGTATGATGTTGAAAGACCCGAAACACCCGATGATTCCAAGAACATCACTGAAGATGTGTCCAGAAGCATTAATAAATGTATGTACACAGCATGCTAGCTCCCAATATTACAGTTAAAGCTGTAAGGTTTTATTTTACCTGTATGGATTCTTGAGTTCTTCAGTGATAAAATTGAGTTGATTCCTAGATGTAAGCATAATATAAATAATTTAATTTTAATCCAAATTAGTTGTCGATTTCATTTTTGTAAGATATTTTGAAGTGCTTCTATTAATTAAAAACTGATGCATCTTGTATTGACAGCAGTGTTTATTGATTTAAATTTGTGTTTTAGTTTGTTATATTAAGAGTTTAGACTTTGTTTTTTAAGCTGGAATATGCCTGTATTAGAGGCAGATCTGAGGAGGTTCAGTAAGTTAGTTCCAAGGATAATGGGGTATATTATAGGAAATGCTTGAATGCATTGGACCTATGGTCATTGTAGTTTAGAAAAATAAAAAGTATTGGTCTCGAGACATGCACGATTCTGATGTGCATAAAACAAGGTATTTATGGAGAGGCTTTCCACTTCAATGAGGAATCTAGAAATAGAAGGAGTTCATGGTGAAAAAGGGAGTGCCAATTTAAAATGATAAGGAAAGAGGAATTTATTTCCTGAATGGATCAAGATTTTTTGAAATTTTCTATCACGGTGATCGGTGGGAACTGCATATCTGAATTTATTCAAGACTGGCAAATCAGGCAGTGAAAGCTAATAGTGAATGGGAAAGAAATTGATTTGAGACTAGGATCAGTTCAGTCAACGATCACAAAGCAAGCTTTAAGGTCTAATATGTGTTATGCTCACCACTATTTCTAATGTTATCTACCTAATTATATATTGAATTATGTAATGAAATAGAAAAGTATTAAAATGGAAGCCTCCTACCATCCATCATAAGCCCAGAGTCCATTATAAAATGCCAAACCAACAGAACCGAAAGAGGTCTGAGCTCCATCAAAGGAATTTTTAAAGTTGTGTGTATTTCCTGAAAAGATGAATAGTGCATAGCATTACTAAATTTATGCAGTAATGGATTTTTCAAACTTTGTAATGTACAGAATCACTATTAAATATGCATTGAACTATAATTTCATAAAATTACCATAGATTACCATAAACACAAACCCACCATTAGGGATGGGCAATGGGCTCAACTTTGCTTGGACCACCTTCATTCTAATGACACAAGGATGTGTTATTTGTTTATTTTAAGTGGAAAATAAAAATGTTGTACCTCCACTTGAAACAGAACAAAGACTTTTATATCTAAGCCAACACTTACCCTCACAGATTACAACCAATAAAGGCTTGAGATTATTTATCTCACAGTTATGGCACAATAACTGGTCTTAATTTAATTTAATAATTGAAATATTTAATAATTTTAAATTTATTTTTATTCAATTGAATAGTGTATACACATCAACTATTAGCTACTTTAACCACAGACTAAATTAATATATTTTACTAGATCTTCTTAACTAGCAATAGAAGCTGTGAAAATTAATAAAAAATGCAAAAAGCCAAACTTTGCAGCAGCTTTACATGCAAAGATAACAAAATGCATGATAAAATAGGCCACAGTCAGCATGGTTTCTCAAGGAAAATTCCTGCCTGACAAACCTGTTGGAGTTCTTTGCAAAACTAACAGGCAGGATAGACAAATGAGGATCAGCTGATGTTGTGTATGTGGATTTTCAGAAGGCCTTTGACAAGGTACCATAAATGAGACTGCTTAACAAGTTAACAGCCCATGGAATTACGGGCAGGATGCTAGAATGGATAAAACAGCGGCTGATTGGCAGGAAGCAAAGAGAGGAAATAAAGGGAGTCTTTTCTGGTTGTCTGCTGTTGACTACTGGTGTTCCACAGGGGTCTGTGTTGCGGCCACTTCCTTTTGCATTATAAGTCAATTACTTGGATGATGGCATTGATGGCTTTGTTGCAAAGTTTGCAGACTATATGAACATAAGTGGAGAGACAGGTAGTTTGAGGAATTAGAGAGGCTTCAGAAGGACTTAGACAAATGTGGAGTATGGGCAAAGATGGAATACAGTGTCGGAAAGTGTATGGTCATGCATTTCAGTAGAAGAAATGAAAAGGTAGATTATTTTCTAAATGGAGATAAGATTCAAAAATGTGACGTGCAAAGGGGCTTGGGAGTCCTTGTGTTGGATTCTCTAAAGATTAACTTTCAGGTTGAGTCTGTGGTGAGAAAGGCAAATGTGATGTTAGCATTCATTTCAAGAGGACTAGAATATAAAAGCAAGGATATAATGTTGAGGCTTCACTTGGAGTATTGTGAGCAATTTTGGTCCTCTTATCTTAGAAAGGATGTGCTGAAACTGGATAGGGTTCAAATAAGGGTCACAAAGATAATTCTAGGATTGAATGTCTTGTCATATAAGGAACATTGAATAGCTCTGGGCCTGTATCAACTAGAATTCAGAAGACTGAGGGGTGACCTAATTGAAACCTATTGGTGAAATGCCTTAATAGGGTGGATGTGGAGAGGATGCTTCCTACAGTGAGAGAGTCTAGGGCTGGAAGACACAGCCTCAGAATAGAGGTACGTAGGTGTGTCCTTTTAGAATGGAGATGAGGAGGAATTTCTTTAGCCAGAGAGTGATGAATCTGTGGAAGTCGTTGCCACAGGCACTGTGGAGGCCAAATCTTTACATATACTTAAGGCAGAGGTTAATAGATTCTCCATTAGTCAGGCCATAAAGGGATACGGGGAGAAGGCAGGAGACTGGGGCTGAGAGGGCAAATGGATCAGCCATGATGAAATGGTGGAGCAGACTCAATGGGTCAAATGGCCGAATTCTGCTCCTGTACCTTATGGTCTTAAAACAATTTTGGATCAATTTTTCTAATAATATGACATAAAACTACACAGCCTCAGTGTTTTTTAACTTTACACATTTTAGATAAGGAACTGCTAAAATCAAATTTATGTAATTTCTCCAAGGATCTCCACAACCTTAATTCTTTTATTTTAGAATGTCAGAGACACTACATGATCCCTATGGAAAGTGACAAATGTAGCTCTATTTTTAAAGATAGGAAAACTTAGGTAGGTATCAGGACGTCAGTAGTATGGAAAAACGAGATAACAGTGCACTGTAAAAGCATAACATATTTGGGCAAAGTCAACAAGCTTCAATGAACATTTGATTTTAAGGAGTATTTAGCAGAATAGATAAGACAAAGAACTGAATGAGTATATTTTGTTTTTTTTTTTGAAGGAACCACAAAGGACATAGTTATACAAAGTTGGGACTAATGGCATAGGTGGTTAATTAGGTGAGATTTTGATAATGGATACAAAGTAAAAATATATAGTTCATTTTCAGTTTGGAAGGATGTAGAAGGGGAGTATCACTTAGATCATTTCAAGAGTCTTAGCAGTTTAGAACTTGTAACAAGAAGCTGGTCGTGGAGACCAAGGTTGAATTGCATCCAGTTTTACTAATTATACAGAGCCAGCTGGGAAAGAAAGTTCTGAAAGTCTATAAATGATACAGGCTGGTCAAGAAATTGGACAAGATGATGGAAGAGGAAATGAAACATTGAGAGGTATGAAATTGTTCTCTTTGATAGGAAGAAATTTCTCCTTCAGGTAATTTTTCCCCTCTCCCTTCCCTCTTCCTCTATTACTCATTCCTCTTCTCCTCGTCTGCCTACCTCCTCCTCCTCCTTCCCTTTTTCCCAAGTGTTCTTTCCTTTCCTATCAGATTCCTTCTTCATCAGTCCTTTGCCTTTTTCAATTATCACCTTCCAGTTTCTGACTTCACCCCCCTCTCCACCACCCGTCTAGCTTCACCCCTCACCTTCTTATTCTTCCTCCTTCCTTTCCAGTCCTGATGAAGGGTCTCAGCCTGAAACAGTGACTGTTGATTCATTTCTGACCGGCTGAGTTCCTCCACTATTTTGTGTGCGTTACATGACTAATCATTGAGCAAAGAGAAACAGTTTTCCCAACCAAATGGATTAAAATAAATTACATTTGCATTGGGTTCAATGAATGAACAGACAACATTTTTACTTCAAATGACATTAATTAGATAAATAATAGCTTGTTTTAACACCTATTGCGTATTGAATTATTTTACTCAGAAAATAAAATCTAATTACTTTGTTATCATTGAGACTGTAACCAAAATTTTGCAAGAAGTTTAAAAAATTTCTATATCTCAGACAATTGATTTATGAAAGGAATAATGAGTAACTCCTGGGTTATGGGTAGATTTCCTTTGGAATTTCAGAAAAGCAGTTATTTAACCAATCATGAACTGACATTTCCCTATAACATCAACTCTGGATAAATCAGGTCAGCACTAATTAGCGGATGCCACTGTATATGATTTAAGATAAAAGGATAACTAAAACCTATCTGTTCTGCAGAAGAAAATGATTTTCTAGTTTATTATTATCGGCGGGAGGAGAGAGAGCCGTGCGCCGCACATGTGCAGCCCTCCGGTGAAAATGATATCGTATCCGTTAAATAGGGGCCGTGGACAATTCTGATTTGTTGGAGAGGGACGTGAAAGCACAGAGGAACATCTGGAAAAATTTCTGAAATGCTCGTTCGCTGCTGTCGTTACTGCGCGGTCGGGAATCTTTTGGAGGGAAGGCCTCAAAATCCCCAGCTTTGCCTGCTGTTGGCGACCAAGAAGGAGGTCGAATCGTTGGGACAGAGATGGCACTCAGTACTCGGTGTCGGGGAGCTGATCAGAGCTTGGAGTTTTCGGGTGACTCAGAGTCGGACCGTGGTTGGGTATGGCAGGGAGAGTTTTTCTTCCTTCTCCCGTCTGCGTGAGATGTGGGACATTTGAGAGACTTTGAACTTTTACTGTGCTCATGGACTTCTTCATCAAGTTATGGTATTGTTGCATTGTTGTAACTATATGTTATAATTATGTGGTTTTGTTAGTTTTTTCAGTCTTGGTCTGTCCTGTGTTTTGTGATATCACACCGGAGGAAATATTGTATCATTTCTTAATGCATGCATTACTAAATGACAGTAAAAGAGGACTGCGTGTCTTCATAATCTAAATTATTTATTACTGCAGTTCTCCAACTTCCCCACCTTGTGCAATTAGAACAATTCCAGCCACTATGATGACAGCAACAATCAGCAGCTTAGCAGCAGTTAAAAAGTTTTGAAGGTAGTAAGCGAGCTTGACACTCAGGGAGTTCACCAATGTGATTAATACTGAAAAAGTAAAAATAAAAATATGTTACAATATCAAGAAAGGGGTCAAATTCCTACTTATCAAACCTAAATTATCAATGACAATATGACATTTTTAACTGCAAAATACATGAGGCCAGAAATTCTTTCTCCCATTAAAGTGTTAAAATAGCATCACATGGAGAATCTGCACTGACCCTGGCTCACTGAGAGAGCTGCAGCGTTGTTAAAAATGTGGACGCTGATCTCTCTTTAAGAGTTCACTACTCATCATTTTCTCAACTTGCCTCGATCTGAACAAATAGCTTCCAAGGTTCAGATCGAGGGAAGAGAGCAGGGACAGAGGCTCAGAAAGGGTTCCTGAAGGAAGGGGCACAGAAGCACAAAAAAGTGACTTATACTAAGAATGGTTAAAACAGGAATGTGAGCAAATAGAAAGAATCCCTATTACTGATCCAAAAATGTTACATCAACAAATCAAGAATGTAACCGGGTGACCGTTGGATCTGTAATGTGCTGTACTATTCTATGTTCTATGTATTACGCACGCGCGGGATAGTGGGGAGACCATTTTGCTTTCTGCTAAAGATGTGGTAAGGCGTTGGAATTGGGTTCCTCCCGAGGCTGAGCGTGGTGAGGAAAGATTTTCTCGAGTAAGTGACTCAACGCTGGATTGCGTGGCTTGGGCAAAGTTCCTCACCAGCCAAGTGGAATTGCCACTACCATATTGGTACCGTATTAGTTCTGGTTTTTATTTATACTGCATTTGCAATTCTGTCCATACACCAGGGGGCGGATCGAAAGTTAAACTGAGATTGTAACGGCAAGATCGGGTTGTAAATTCGTTTGTTTTGTTTCGCGACCCTCTTCTGGCACTTAAATATCGAAAACCGATAAAGGAATTAAAACCCGAAAAAGTCTTTGTTGTCCTGAGTGTGTACTTTTCCCCAGGCTACAAGAATATCATAGGTAAAAAACTCCTCTGTTCTTCAGGTGTATGTTTGAAAGCAAAGGACGGTACCATTATCATGGAAAAAGATGAGATAATGAACAGATGGACTGAGTATATTCAGGAATTGTTTGAAGACGATCGAGGCGAAAAACTAGAAATTAAGAAAAACATTGAAGGTCCAAGTATTTTAAAATCTGAAGTTCCTAATGCAATAAATAAGATGAAGAAAGGAAAGGCAGCAGGTCCTGATGAATTAGTAATAGAACAAATTATTGCCCTTCAAGATATGGAATTGAAAAACTTACTGATTTAATCAATGACATTTATGAGACTGGAATAATATCAGAAGAGATGGAAAAAATCAGTATTTATCACTCTTCCTAAGAAACCTGGAGCAATAGAATGTGAATTACATAGGACCATAAGTTCAATGAGTCATATCACCAAGATACTTCTAAGAATTCTGATGACAAGAGCTAAAAGTAAGATACAAGCTGAAATAGGTAAAGAACAATGTGGTTTTGTGAAAGACAAAGGTACAAGAAATGCAATATTGATGTTTAGGATACTATCAGAACGAGCTATTCAAGTGCAAAAAGATTTGTTTGTTTTATCGACTACATGAAAGCATTTGATAAAGTGAAGCACAATAGGTTATTTGAAATATCACAGAAAACTCTAGATCTAGATTCAAAAGACCCCTGCCTAATCAGAAATCTGTACTGGGAACAAACTGCTGCTGTAAGAATAGATGGAGAAGTGAGTCAGTTTACGAAAATCAAGAGAAGCATTAGACAAGGGTGTGTTTTCTCCCCTGATCTATTTAATGTGTACAGTGAAACAATATTACAAAGAATAAGAGACATCTTGGGAATCAAAGTTGGCGGTGAAAACATCAATAATTTCAGATATGCAGATAACACTGTGTTAATTGCATGTACGGAGGGAGAACTACAAAACTTAATTGATATAGTTGTTGAAGAAAGTGCAAAAATGGGTCTATCTATCAATTGCAAAAAGACAATGTATGGTGATACCCAAAAAGAAGGAGAATCCTATCTGCAGGCTGAGAATAAACGGGGAAGACATAAAACAAGTACAAAACTTTTGCTACTTAGGAAGCTGGGTGAGATCAGATGGCAGGTGCGACATGGACGTCAAAAGAAGAATAGGGATGACAAAAGACACTTTTACGAAAATGAAGAGCATACTGACCAATACTAAACTAGGCATGACAACCCACCTCAGAGTACTGAAATGTTACGTTTATCCAGTTATGTTATATGGCTCAGAATGTTGGACAATATCTAGTAACATGAGGAAACGAATTGTAGCAGCAGAGATGTGGTTTTTGAGAAGGATGCAAAGAATATCATGGATGAAATGAATATTTAAAGAGGATGTCATGAACAGAGCAAACACAAAAAGAGAAACAAAAAGAGCTCATGAAAAGGCAACGTAACTTATTGGACATGTGATTAGGAAAGAGGAGTTACAACGCACAGTAATTATGGGAAAGATTGAAGGGAAGAGAGCAAAAGGAAGATAAAGACAAATGATGATGGAGGCAGCAGCCGGAGAACTGGAAATGAATACCAATGAATTGATCCACTTGACCCGAAACAGGAGTGTGTGGGCAATGGCAGTCAAAGCTCAAACTGGGCACAGCACCTGATGATGATGATGATACTAGGATGCTATGAGGTCCATCAGCATCACCAGGATAAAGAAAGTTCTTAAACCTTATCCCCTGAGATGAATCATCAATGGGAAGAGGTTGCAAGATAGAGTTAGAACCAATAACGTTCATTCATCAGCTTAACACTTGTTGAATCACCCATATAAATGATATGAATAAACCAGCACTGATACATTCATAGACCCCAGAACTCCAGCACACACACTTCATGACAAATGCTATTTCACCACAATAACAATTTAGGCAATCGTAACTACACACATTTATCTTCTTTCTCTTTTATAAAAGCATGTAGATGATAAACTGAAGATGAAAATCCAATAGTGGTTAGTTAACAGTGATCTTTGTTATGTATTTTGATTTACTTTACATTATGAATTTTTGGAATATTGTGAAGACTAATTTGCATGTCTTTATTGTTTTTGTGACGTGCTTGATGGGACATTGAGATTTCAACTCACCATGAAATCTCAACACGGGAAGAGAATCAACATTTAGTTTCATCTTGTGTGTTGTACATTACCGTAGAGGGCAGAACAGAGAACCAGAGATGGATTTGGTTGTGTAGTCAAGGGTTTTGTTGACTTCAATATCTGTGACTTGGTATCCCAGATATCAACTTATTTGATAAAGATATGGATAATTGACGATAGAGAGTAATATAATCATTGATAGTTTTTATCTGTTTCAAAAGAACCAATGACTCAATGTCACGGATATTATCCCCAGATCTTAACAGACCTGCAAAATAGTTGCAAATTGGGGAATGAAGGAGTTATCATGTGAAGCTTGTGTGACTTCCATTTTAGGTCAATAAATATTGCCAGATACTGGTGCATTGCCATGTTATCTCAGAAATGGAAGTTCAAAAGCAATCTAACGTCAAGATCTAGTGTCACTGGCCAAGCAAATGCTCTCTGCATAAGGGCAAAGTAAGTTGAGTTGTGTGCAAAAGAGAAGAGATGGACAAAGAAGCATGCCATGACAGTACATAAGTGCAGTCCATCATTCCCTGGATGTTGACAGGCTTACAATCTGTTGGCCTCTATCTACGGAGAGATGTCCTTTCTGGATCAGAGTGCATAGGCACATCCCTAATAGTGTGCTGTGCTGCTTTCTGGAAAATATGCTTTGGATCAAGTAGTACTTGTGGAATGTTTTAATGTTTAACAAAATTCAGGCTGAGATTGCGTTTCACATCTACAAGCAGAACAATGCAGGGTACAAATATTTTTGCAATTCTGTTGGTAGAAGATGATAGATATATGACCCTACTGGACACTCATCGCCCTGAGAGCTGGAGGAAGGGGCACAGCTCACTCCACCGGTCTTGACCAGCTTTTGAGAACCTTCTCTTACTTCCTGATCATGGTGCAGATATAGCTAAGGCTTGACTGAAGCACCCGAGGCAAAATAGGAGCTAAACTTTCGCACAATGTTTATCAAGACCTGACAGCTCTTTTATCTGCAGTTGCCTTCCTAATGAAGCAACCAGTAGATAATAACTCCATCAAATAACTAAGATTCTCCTCATGATATCAATATTAATCCTAATTACTTATGATGATCTGATCTGCTTTCTAATCGGAAATATGGGTTTGAATCTTAATAAAAAGGAAATATGTGAGTTTGGCACAGTGGCATTATTACACATGTTCTATGTATGATTTCAAAGCACAATTAATGCTGCACACTATAAACATATTCTTTACATATGTCAATTTCTTTAAAATAGGCAACTACCACTGATAGGATTTCTACACAATTATTCATGATGCTTCTGTTCCAAGTACAAATATTACATTACACCTAATTTCATTTGGGGAAAATATAATGCGCTTAAAGCTGATGTTCTATGCAAATTACTAAACTCCGCAAATTATTGGAAAGTCATAATTTCAGATGCTTTTTTAACTATGATATTCAATTTAAGTCCAAGCCTAATTTAAATGAGAAGTTAGTTTAGCTGTTCTGCGTTTGGAACTTTTTCTTCATGAAAAACTATCACTTTCAGAAGACTGATTCATATTCATGCCGATACTTTTCAGATTTGATAAATAACCAATGGATATGTTTGCTTAAAAGATTCATTTGTGTGAACTTACTTATAGCAACAGCAGCAAGGCATTTGGTGGCAATCTGTGGGGGATCACAGCCTGAATAGAAGGGTGCTGCTGCATATCGAGCAAAACTCAAGCAAATGATAGCAAATGAAGAGGGCTTTACAACAGTTATAGTCATCCAGGAGTACAGGAATGCAGGAATTGGGCCAAAAGCTTCCAGAAGATATGAATATTCTCCTCCTGATTGAGGGATCATTGTTCCCAGATCTGCATAGCATAGAGCACCTAGAAAATAGAAAAGGCATACCATTATATTCTGCACTTCATGATATTACATCTACAAGAAGTGCCCTCTCATATGATGTATTCCAGGAAAATTCAATTTTAAGTTGACTAACATAAGTATATATATATACCCAGATATAAATTAGGTTTTTTCCAACAGCAGTACATTACAAACGTATCAATGTAAGTTACAATAGAATATATTAACATAAATTATATATATATATTCATTCTGTAAACCATCTGAAATCTGCCTACTACCCTGGACCCCTATCTCACCAACAGGTCAACAGAGGACGTCACTTCCATGGCACTTCATTCTGTCCTGACCCACCTGGACAGCCCCAACTCTTACATCAGAATGCTGTTCATTGACTTTAGTTCGGCATTCAATACTGTGATCCCCTCCAAGCTGATCGCCAAACTTCACCAGCTTGGTATCAGCTCATCCCTCTGCAATTGGACCTTGGACTTTCTGACTAACAGACCCCAATCAGTTAAGTTAAACAACCTCTGCCCCTCTACTCTCACCCTGAACACCGGCGTGCCTCAAGGCTGTGTGCTGAGCCCTCTTCTGTACTCCCTTTTCACCTATGACTGCATTCCTGTACACGGTTCTAACTCCATAATTAGATTAGATTAGATTCAACTTTATTGTCATTGTGCCGAGTACAGATACAAAGCCAATGAAATGCATTTAGCATCTGACCAGAAATGCAAAGAATAGTGTTATCTACAAAATAACTGCGAATAAGAAAGTGCTACAGCACACAAATATAAAAGTACTGAGACAGTATAATATGGATGCAATTCTGCTTAGCACTGTGATGTGAGGTTCACCAGTGTCACAGCCTCAGGGAAGAAGCTCTTCCTGTGTCTGCTGATGCAGGAGCGGAGGCTCCTGTAGCGCCTACCGGTTGGGAGGAGAGTAAAAAGTCCATGGTTAGGGTGAGATGCATCCCTGATAATGCTTTTCGCCCTGCCCAGGCAGCGTTTATGGTAGATGTTCTCAATGGTGGGCAATTGGGTGCCGATAATCCGCTGGGCAGTTTTCACAAAGTTTGCAGATGACACCACGGTGGTTGGCCTGATCAGAGGGGATGACGAGATGGCCTACAGGGACGAGGTCCAGCACCTGTCCGCATGGTGTGCCGACAACAACCTGGCCCTTAGCACCCAGAAGACCAAGGAGATCATTGTGGACTTCAGGCATGCTAGGAGCCACACTCACATCCCCATCTACATCAACGGAGCTGTAGTAGAGCATGTAACAAGCTTCAAATTCCTTGGTGTCCACATTTCCAAGGATCTCACCTGGTCCCTGAACTCCTCCATCCTGATCAAAAAGGCGCAACAGCGCCTTTATTTCCTGCGGAGCATCAAGAAAGCTCACCTCTGTCCCAGGATACTGATGGACTTTTACCGCTGTACCATTGAGAGCATACTCACCAACTGCATCTCAGTGTGGTATGGCAGTTGTCCCGTATCGGACCGCAAAGCACTCCAGCGGGTGGAGAAAACTGCATAGTGGATTATCGGCACCCAATTGCCCACCATTGAGAACATCTACCATAAATGCTGCCTGGGCGGGGTGAAAAGCATTATCAAGGATGCATCTCACCCTAACCATGGACTTTTTACTCTCCTCCCATCCGGTAGGTGCTACAGGAGCCTCCGCTCCTGCACCAGCAGGCACAGGAAGAGCTTCTTCCCTGAAACTGTGACCCTGCTGAACCTCACATCACAGCACTAAGCAGTATTGCACCAATATTATACTGTCTCAGTACTTTTATATTTGTGTGTTGCAGCATTTACTTTCTTATTCGCAGTTATTTTGTAAGTAACACTATTCTTTGCATTTCTGGTCAGAAGCTAACTGCAAGCAACACACATCAAAGTTGCTGGTGAACGCAGCAGGCCAGGCAGCATCTCTAGGAAGAGGTACAGTCGACGTTTCAGGCCGAGACCCTTCGTCAGGACTAACTGAAGGAAGAGTGAGTAAGAGATTTGAAAGTTGGAGGGGGAGGGGGAGATCCAAAATGATAGGAGAAGACAGGAGGGGGTGGGATGGAGCCAAGAGCTAGACAGGTGATTGGCAAAAGGGATACGAGAGGATCATGAGACAGGAGGCCCAGGGAGAAAGACAAGGGGCGGAGGGACCCAGAGGATGGGCAAGGGATATATTCAGAGGGACAGAGGGAGAAAAAGGAGAGTGAGATAAAGAATGTGTGTATAAAAATAAGTAACAGATGGGGTACGAGGGGGAGGTGGGGCCTTAGCGGAAGTTAGAGAAGTCGATATTCATGCCATCAGGTTGGAGGCTACCCAGACGGAATATAAGGTGTTGTTCCTCCAACCTGAGTGTGGCTTCATCTTTACAAAAGAGGAGGCCGTGGATAGACATATCAGAATGGGAATGGGATGTGAAATTAAAATGTGTGGCCACTGGGAGATCCTGCTTTCTCTGGCAGACAGAACGTAGGTGTTCAGCAAAGCGGTCTCCCAGTCTGCGTCGGGTCTCGCCAATATATAAAAGGCCACATCGGGAGCACCGGACGCAGTATATCACCCCAGCCGACTCACAGGTGAAGTGTCGCCTCACCTGGAAGGACTGTTTGGGGCCCTGAATGGTGGTAAGGGAGGAAGTGTAAGGGCATGTGGAGCACTTGTTCTGCTTACATGGATAAGTGCCAGGAGGGAGATCAGTGGGGAAGGATGGGGGGGACGAATGGACAAGGGAGTTGCGTAGGGAGCGATCCCTGCGGAAAGCAGAGGGGGGGGGAGGGAAAGATGTGCTTAGTGGTGGGATCCCGTTGGAGGTGGCAGAAGTTACGGAGAATAATATGTTGGACCCGGAGGCTGGTGGGGTGGTAGGTGAGGACCAGGGGAACCCTATTCCTAGTGGGGTGGTGGGAGGATGGAGTGAGAGCAGATGTACGTAAAATGGGAGAGATGTGTTTAAGAGCAGAGTTGATAGTGGAGGAAGGGAAGCCTCTTTCTTTAAAAAAGGAAGGCATCTCCCTCGTCCTAGAATGAAAAGCCTCATCCTGAGAGCAGATGCTGCGGAGATGGAGGAATTGCGAGAAGGGGATGGCGTTTTTGCAAGAAACAGGGTGAGAAGAGGAATAGTCCAGATAGCTGTGAGAGTCAGTAGGCTTATAGTAGACATCAGTGGATAAGCTGTCTCCAGAGACAGAGACAGAAAGATCTAGAAAGGGGAGGGAGGTGTCGGAAATGGACCAAGTAAACTTGAGGGCAGGGTGAAAGTTGGAGGCAAAGTTAATAAAGTCAACGAGTTCTGCATGCATGCAGGAAGCAGCGCCAATGCAGTGATCGATGTAGCGAAGGAAAAGTGGGGGACAGATACCAGAATAGGCACGGAACATAGATTGTTCCACAAAGCCAACAAAAAAGCAGGCATAACTAGGACCCATACGGGTGCCCATAGCTACACCTTTAGTTTGGAGGAAGTGGGAGGAGCCAAAGGAGAAATTATTAAGAGTAAGGACTAATTCCGCTAGATGGAGCAGAGTGGTGGTGGAGGGGAACTGATTAGGTCTGGAATCCAAAAAGAAGCGTAGAGCTTTGAGACCTTCCTGATGGGGGAATGGAAGTATATAGGGACTGGACACCCATGGTGAAAATAAATCGGTGGGGGCCAGGGAACTTAAAATCATCGAAAAGTTTAAGAGCGTGAGAAGTGTCACGAACATAGGTAGGAAGGGATTGAAAAAGGGGGATCAAACCGTGCCCCACCGAACTCGTTTCTGCATACCTCGACACGGTTTTAGCCCACCTTTATCGCTAAAAACAAATTGTAGAAGAAATCGGCGCGCTCATGCAGGCAGAAATTGCGCATGCGCACAGGTGCCCGGGCAAGGCTTCATGGTCCTCGTAGTCTTTCGGGGTAAACACAAGCAACACACATCAAAGTTGCTGGTGAACGCAGCAGGCCAGGCAGCATCTCAAGGCAGAGGTGCAGTCGACGTTTCAGGCCGAGAACCTTCGTCAGGACTAACTGAAGCTACTGCTGCTCTTGTTCGTTGGCAACCTTACCCTACCCCCCGCCCCCTGTCGGCCGGTCCGCAAGAATATTGTCAATATGAAACCGGTCCGCAGTGCAAATAAAGTTGGGGACCCCCGATCTATATCAATGATCTGGATGATAATGTGGTAAATTGGATCAGCAAATTTGCTGATGATACAAAGATTGGAGGTGTAGTAGACAGTGAGGAAGGTTTTCAGAGCCTGCAAAGGGATTTGGACCAGCTGGAAAAATGGGCAGAAAAATGGCAGATGGAGTTTAATACAGACAAGTGTGAGGTATTGCACGTTGGAAGGACAAACCAAGGTGGAACGTACAGGGTTAATGGTAAGGCACTGAGGAGTGCAGTAGAACAGAGGGATCTGGGAATACAGATACAAAATTCCCTAAAAGTGGCATCACAGGTAGATAGGGTCGTAAAGAGAGCTTTTGGCACATTGGCCTTTATTAATCAAAGTATTGAGTACAAGAGCTGGAATGTTAAGATGAGATTGTATAAGGCATTGGTGAGGCCGAATGCGGAGTATTGTGTTCAGTTTTGGTCACCAAATTACAGGAAGGATATAAATAAGGTTGAAAGAGTTCAGAGAAGGTTTACAAGGATGTTGCCGGGACTTGAGAAACTCAGTTACAGAGAAAGGTTGAATAGGTTAGGACTTTATTCCCTGGAGCGTAGAAGAATGAGGGGAGATTTGATAGAGGTATATAAAATTATGATGTGTATAGATAGAGTGAATGCAAGCAGGCTTTTTCCACTGAGGCAAGGGGAGGAAAAAACCAGAAGACATGGGTTAAGGGTGAGGGGGGAAAAGTTTAAAGGGAACATTGGGGGGGGCTTCTTCACACAGCGAGTGGAATGAGCTGCCAGACGAGGTGGTAAATGTGGTTTCTTTTTTAACATTTAAGAATAAATTGGATGGATATATGGATGGGAGGTGTATGGAGGGATATGGTCCGTGTGCAGGTCTGTGGGACTAGGCAGAGAATGGTTCGGCACAGCCAAGAAGGACCAAAAGGCCTGTTTCTGTGCTGTAGTTTTTCTATAGTTTCTATGGTGTGCAAGGTTTCTTGTGAAATCATGCCATTGCTCTCGGGTTGTAAAAAAATCATCGCTGCTTCATTTGGCTCTAAAGATAACCATTATGTGCCTTTTTATTATGGGTGGGGTCTAAAGAACCAAGGGGCAGCACTGCATACTAAGTACCAACAAAACTTTTATGTGCATCATCCTGAGAACACATGTCATAGGTTCAGCACCCCTAATGTAGTTTAATGCAGCTACCCATTTTCCAATTATATAATCTCTAACATCAATAATGAAAAGAGCATTATGATGTTAATACAACTATCTATACAGAACTTCCTATTACAACACCAGCCAGACATGGAATATAGCTCTGCATATCTAGATGGCAATCACATGAGAATTTTCCCTAAAACTAGAATTTATTTATCAAATTCATGTTCCTTGCAATGTTATATGAAAATATGGGTTCATGGGTCAAAAAAAGAAAGAGGAAATCGCGCACAGAAAAAAATGAAGTCCATTTAAAATACCCTTACAATACTTCCAGGTTATTGGTAGCTTTGAAAAAGATTGAATTATTACCAGGATATAAATGGTTTAAATTGCTTAATTATTAACTGAACCTATTGAAGTTTTTATATTGCCAAACTATAATTCACTTGATTAATTACATTGGATAACAAAGATTTTGCTTCCTAAAAGCTTTGAGAAGTTTTGGGTATATCTTTTACTTTTACTTTATACTTTATTGTCGCCAAACAATTGGTACTAGAATGTACAATCATCACAGCGATATTTGATTCTGCGCTTCACACTCCCTGGATTACAAATATTAAATATTAAAAATATTAAAAATAGTTAAAATTAGTAAATATTAAATATTTAAATTATAAATCATAACTAGAAAATAGATGAAAAACATCATGGAATTTCCCTATCACATACCATTTTTAAAAAATATAGCCTATATTTGTTATTTCAATTTATAATTCAAATCAATTAAAATGTTGCCCGCAATGTAAGATGAAACATTTTCTGTCTTGTCCAGGCATGTGTGGGCACGCTTAGGCAGGACAGATGCTGCATGGCAGGACAGGTTTCAGAAAAGCTATAAATTTCTGTGAAGGATTTTAATATTTGGTAAAGATGTTTCCCAGAATAACTGTTGCCAAGATTAAGGAAGGTATTTTTGCAGGTCCATAAATCAAACAGGCAATTCAAAGAACTTCTAGTGGGACTGGAGAAAATCGCACGGAAGGCATTCAAGGATGCTGTTGAAATTTTTCTGGGCAACTACAGAGCGCCAAACTACATGCAGCTGTTTGGCAACATGCTTCAAGCACACAAAACCAAAAAGTGCAATGTGTCACAGAAGATTCATTTACTGCATCTTACGACTCAGAGACGAGCATGGTGAAAATTTTCACCGTGACATTGCAGTCATGGAGAAATGGTATCAGGGCAACTAGAATCCATCAGTTCTGGTTGATTATTGTTGGGCATTTAAGCAAGAAACCTCAAGACACTAAGTACAAACAAAAATCATCAACAAGTCATTTTCAGCTTAGTTGATCTATTGCAAAGCATCAGCCTTATATTCAATAAAAGTTAATTTCTTGTTTCTCCAAATTCGTATGTGGGGGTGGAGCTAAGGTGGTGCCAAATTGTTGCTTCTTTGAGCTTATCTGAGGAAGCAGTTTAAATTCTTTTCTTTAGTGTCTCTTTTTTTTCCTTTTCAAGGTGGCTGTGGTACTAACAAAGTCCACGATCTGCCACAGTACTCAAACTGAAGTTTTTCATCACAGATGGGTTCCCAGTCTTGAAGCTCACTGACCGGCTGTTTTTCCAATATTCTTCAGGTGCAGCTTTGAAGATGGCGCCTCTGAGGTTCAGCCCTGTGGCCCGGGAGAAGAAACACCAGGGTTTCACAGAGGTGTATGCAGTGGATGGAGGTCTCTGTAGTTGAGGGATCGCTCTCTCTCTTTCTCTTCCTCTCGATGGTGGGGAGAGTTTGCTGCTGATTCTCAAATCAGAGAACCTTGGAATAAAAAGTGATGTGGCAGATTGTAAGATTGCAACAGCGACTGTATGTCTCCCCTTCCGCTGTGAATTGGGTGACATCTCTTTGTCCCTTGTTAGTAAGAGAGAAGGCCTGTGGCATGTCGAACTATCAGGTAAACAATAGCTTTATGTTGACTGCAGATCATGGTCTCTCTTTGGAGGCTTTGCTATTGCTTGGTGGGTGGTGGACACTGACACTTTCTGCCAAAATGGGTGGGGTGGAGGTTGGAATTTGTATGGGGGAGAGCGAAAAGGGAACTTTGGGGTTCTTATTTTATTGTGGATGTCTACGAAGAGTAAGAATTTCAGGTTGTATATAGTATACCTTCTCTGATAATAAATGAACCATTTGATATAGTAGTCTGGCATTATATTTGTGTTCAGCTTCAAGCGTTCTATCATAAACAAAGAAAATTCTGAGGAAGCAACACTTTCAAAATAATTTGTTGTCCAGTGTTATATTTTTATTCAATTCTAAGAATACTGCATTAGGTTAGTATTCATAAGTAAGTTTTTCTGTTATTTAGATTCCCTCAATGCTAGACAAATGGGTTTAAGAACCACAACAGCAAAAGCAATGGTTAATTGGAATTTCTGAGCTAATTAGAAGACAATATCATTTAAGCTCTTTAAATTTTTATACAATTCATTTATGATTGAAAGCAAGAAACTGGTCATGGAAGTTTCAAAATTTAGTGTGAGAGTTACCTTAGAATTGTTTTTAAAAAATGCCTTTAGCCAGAGGGTGGTGAATTTGTGGAATTTGTTACCACAGGCAGCTGTGGAGGACAGGTCGTTGGGTGTATTTAAGGCGGAGATTGATAGGTTCTTGATTGGACATGGCATCAAAGGTTATGGGGAGAAGGCCAAGAAATGGGGTCGAAGAGGAGAAAAAAAAAGGATCAGCCATGATTGAATAGTGGAGCAGACGCGATGGGCCAGATGGCCTAATTCTGCTCCTATGTCTTATGGTCTTATGGAAAGTATTCATTCTTAGTTAATGGGTATTTTTTCAGATAGTTTGTTTTGTGCATTACTTTATCTCTGAGGAAGGTATAAAATCATGCAGGTTGTCAATGCTTTCCATGCCATTTATAATTTTCTTCAGCTGTTTGAGCTAGGTTGATTGATTTTTAGTAGTACTAGTATGCGGAAGAAGATGTGTTTTTTTTCATCCAAAGGGTAATGGAGCCTAGAACTCAGTTCCTGAACAAAAGCCATCAAGGCAATTTTTAAATGTAGCTGATGTATCAGTCAAAGGCTTGTAGGCCATATGAGTAGGGAGGAGAACTGGGAAATGTAATCAACCAAAACAGCTTTTTGAATAGCATAAGCATGATGTGCAAAGTAGTCTTCTTTCCAATGCTGCAATTTTCTATTAGAGATTATTTTTCAAAAATAAATTTTAATAAAATGTTACCAGTTACTTACCTATTGTTGCCAGGACTCCACAAGCTGCCCAGATAATCAAACAAGGGCCCACCGCTCCAGTATTCTCTAAGACAGATGTAGGTGATATAAAAATTCCTGAGCCAATCATAGTCCCCACAATGAGACTGATACCACTAATCAAGCCAACCTTTACATGAACAAAGTAAAGAGAAAAATTTTTAAATAGGAAATATGGAAGAAAAAAAAAGGCATTTAGCTTACTTTGTCAATAGCTCATACATTGAGGTTACTCTGATTAAATAGGAAATATTTTAAATGGTCATTGTGCATTGCACGATTAATATGTATACTGAATGATTACCAAAAAATTAATATTTTTGCCATTGCAATTAAAAGACCAATAATCATCTATAAAGATTAAAATGTTATATACTACTGATTTTAATTTCAAGTCTTTTTATTATTTTGCCGTTTATGATGTATATCTAGATTAAATTGTATTTTTTCAGTTCATGAATGCCTGGGGTACCTTACAAACCCATTCACAATTTAGCAATAATCTGGAATTTTTTAAAATTATTCTCTCTCAACTGAGGTCAAATCATTTATCAAAAATGAAAAGAAACAGGGTTTGTGGCAGGATTGTTGTCAGCTTAGAGGAACGGGGATCTTGGGGTTCACAGCCATAGGTCCTTTAAGGTTTCTGCACAAGATGTTAGGGTGGTTAAGAAGTTATATGGTATGTTGGCCTTCATTAATCAAGAGTTCAACAGCCTCAGGATAAGGTTGTAGCACTACAAAACTCTGGTTAGACTACATTTTGGAGTATTGTATTGAGTTCTTTTCATCTCACTACAGGAAGGATTTGGAAGCTTTGGAGAGCGTGCAGGTTTCTTCCAGCCATTCTACTAGATCCTACTTCTCTAATAGAAGGTATCAGATACATACTACTTTCTAATCAAGTACTTGAAAGGAAGAAAGCCTTCCAGTGGCCTGCTTCTGGCAAACATCATGTGTATTCCTTACTTGTAATAAGATTGATAAATGGGCTAGCAATGGATGATTTGTATAAAGTGATGTGTAGCAATGGGTTGTGTGTGTTATCTATTTGCAATTTGAGCTCTGTGTGCTTCAGCAGACCACACCCACATATGCCACTCACTTCTCTTCTGAATACACATATAAGCTGACCTTGGACATACCACTAAAGATCACTGGTTGTTATAACCTTTGGAAGAAAAGCAACCTAGCTCAATTTGTTGACATCTACATATCACGGATCCAGAATGATTTTATGCGTGCACTTAGGTGTACTTCTACTTTATTTGGATGATAGGTTATCGCTCAAACACCAATTTAGAAACTTAATTCAGATAAGGCCAATGTGCAGACCATATTAGGAACAGGAGTATTAGGAGTGTAATGGTACGGAATTGGAAAAAACTGCTAGGGATCTTGAAAAGGAGGTAAATAAAATCTGTAAGAGCTTAAAATGTGCCAAGCATAAGTTATATTAATTAGTGAACTTTGGAAGAATAGATTATTTTTTATAGATATACATTATACCATTAATGATAATGGTTTAAAAATAACTAATAAAATTGAATGGAATCTAAGATCCTATAGCAGATTTTTTACTTAATATCAATGTGGAGTGACAATAAAGGAAGTGTTGAGCTACACTGGAAAATTAATTTTAAAATATTAAAATGTACTGGACAGTTCTCATTTTGGGCTTATCTTTATTTTTGGTTTCCAAGGCAACATAGGTATTGCCATTCAAGTCAAGATGGCCTGCAGAAAGTTCTGTAAGACTGATATGGGTGGATTCAAGAATTAACTTTATTAAAGCAATTGAAATAGATCTCATTTGGATGATGAAATTTTGAAACTCATCACAGAAAATTGAGTAAAACTGGTAAAAGTATGAAGATTCAAAATATTTTTCAGAAATAGTGTTATCAAAACCCAAGTGGTCTTCTGGACTTACTTGAGTAAGAGGAAAAGAAAACTTTAGATGGTGTAACATTTTCCTGCATTGATAGTTAGCCAATTTAAAAATTATACCTTCCTTATCTATGCTGAAAACATGAGTTGGAAATTGATCGATATATAGAAAGTAACAATTTTGAATAAGGTGGCAACATCATTTTGATCATATTTAAAATTTTTCAAAGAATCAACATTACCATAATATTATCGCTTGAATAAAATAAGCTGATTAGCTAAGAAGAATTAATTATGCATCAGTTGCACAAGGTTCTAAATAAAATCAGAGCACTTCCATGAATATGTTTGGAAAGTATACTTGCCTCTTTCTGTAAAGCTACATTTGTTGGTTTATTCTGTTTGAATTCCAACTCTGTTTCAATGGTTTCTAGGCTCCTATTGTTCCCTGAGTCAATCTTCCTTTTTGTCACATTCGTCTCATCCATTGTCAGCTCCAAACAATTGCTTGAGTACCTGTTGGTTACAAGTCAGCCAGTTATTAAGAGACAACCAACATATAAGTATTATAGTCATTGCTTTTGAAAGCACTGAAGTGGGTTTGTATTACATAATAATGATTTATTGATGAAAATCAATTGGTACAATTACATCTTAGGAATAGATTGAGGTGACAGATAAATGTGTGGCTGAAGAATTGGGGCAGGGGGCAGGGATTCAAATTTCTGGATAATTGGGACCTCTTCTGGGTCCAAAAGGGATGGGTTGCATTTGAATCTGAGGGGGACCGATATACTTGCGGGCAGGTTTACTTGAGCTGTTGAGAGTGGTTTAAACTAATATGGCAGGGGGATGGGAACCAGTATGATAGAGCCGAGGATGAGCCAGCAGGTTTACAAGTAGATGATGGATGTATCATGAATGTAAGAAAGGAGAACCCAAAGATTGGGTACAAATACAGACAGAACAAAGAATTAATTTTTAGATTTTTTTAGATTAGATTATGAGGACACTCAGTCCTCGTTTATTGTCATTTAGAAATGCATGCATTAAGAAATGATACAATCTTTGTCCAGAGTGATATCACAAAAAAACAGGAGAAACCAAAGACTAACACTGACAAGACCACATAAGTAAAACATATAGTTATAGCAGTGCAAAGCAATACCATAATTTGATAAGAGCAGACCATGGGCACGGTAAAAAAAAAGTCTCAAAGAAGCAAAATTCAAAAGGGTGAAGAATGCAGGACCGAAGTGCTACTGTATATTTAAATGCACGTAGCATTTGGAATAAGATGGACAAACTCGTGGCACAATTAGAGATTAGTGGGTATGACATTGTGGGCATCACTGAGTCCTGGCTGAAAGAAGGCCATAGGTGGGAGTTTAACATCAAAGGATATACTTTGTATCGAAAGGACAAGCAGGAAGGCATAGGTGGTGGTGTGGGTTCATTGGTAAGAGATGGAATTACATCTTTAGAAAGAGGTGACATAGGGTCAGAGAATGCTAAATCTTTGTGGGTGGAGTTAAGTAACTGCAAGGGTAAAAAAAAACATTGTAGGAATCATAAATAGGCCTCCAAATAGTAACCACGGTGTGGGGCTGAGTTTGCAAAGGGAGCTGGAAAAGTCATGTAATAAGAGTAATTTTACAATTATAATGGGGGGCTTCAATATGCAAGGGGATTGGGAAGGGAGGGAATTTGTTCAATATCTACGAGATGGCTTTTTAGAGTAGCTTGTGTTTGAGCCTACTAGGGGAAAGGCTAACTTTGATTGGATATTGTGTAATAGCCCAGATCTTACTGGGGAGCTGAATGTAAAGGAACCTTTAGGAGGCAGTAATCATAATAAGATTGAATTCATACTGCAATTTGAGAGTGAGAAGCATAAATCACATGTATCAGTATTTCAATGGAATAAAGGGAATTACAGAGGCATGAGAGAGGAGCCTGTCCAGGTGGATTGCAGGAGGATACTGACAGGGTTGATGGCAGAACAGAGGTGATTGAAGTTTCTGGGAATAGTTCACAAGGCACAAGATAGATATGCCCGTCCCACAGAAGTTGTTTTCAAGTAGCATGGCTAGGCAACCGTGGCTGACAAAGGAAGTTAAGGACTGCATAAAATCCAAGGAAAAAACATATAAGGAAGGAAAAGTGTGTGGGAAGTTACATGATTGGGAAACTTCTAAAATCCAACAACAGTCAACTAAAAAAGCTACAAGGGAAAAGATGAAATATGAGGGCAAACTAGCCAATAACATAAAGCAGGATTCCAAAAGTTTTTTCAGTTATATAAAGAATAAAAGGGAGATGAGAGTTGATAATGGAGCACTGGAAAATGATGCTGGTGAGATGGTGGTGGGGACAAAGAAATGGCAGATAAGCTTAATGGGTACTTTGCATCAGGCTTCTCCGTGGAAGCCACTGGCAGTGTGCCAGAGGTCCATGAGTCAGGGAGCAGGTGTGAGTGCCATTGCTATCATAAGGGGAAAAGTGCTAGGGAAACTGAAAGGTCTTAAGGTGGATAAGTCACCTGGACCAAATGGACGTCCTAGAGTTCTGAGGGAGG
The DNA here is from genome assembly GCF_030028105.1 of Mobula birostris. NCBI lineage: Eukaryota > Metazoa > Chordata > Chondrichthyes > Myliobatiformes > Myliobatidae > Mobula > Mobula birostris. Next base: position 46,254,190 of record NC_092384.1, read on the forward strand.
TCGCTGAAGAGATAACAGATGCATTGGTCATGATCTTTCAAGGGTCACTTGAGTCTGGCATAGTCCTGGAGGACTGGAAAATTGCAAATATCACTCCACTCTTTAAGGAAGGAAGGAAGGCAAAAGAAAAGAAATTATAGGCCAGTTAGTCTAACCTCACTGGCTGGAAAAGTGCTGGAGTCTACTACTAAGGATGAGGTTTTGGGGTACTTGGAGACTAATGATAAAATAAGTTAAAGTCAGTACAGTTTCTGTAAAGGGAAATCTTGCCTGACAAATCTGTTAAGAGTTCATTGAGGAAGTAACAAGCAGGGTGGACAAAGGAGACGCAGTGGGTGTCATTTACTTGGATTTTCGGAAGGTGTTTGATAAAGTGCCACACATGAGGCTGCTTAACAAGATAAAATCCTATGGCGTTACAGGAAAGATACTGGCATGGATAGAGGAATGGCTGACAGGCAGGAGGCAGCAGGTGGGAATAAAGGGGGCCTTTTCTGGTTGGCTGCCAGTGACTAGTGGTGTTCCTCATGGGTCAGTATTGGGACAGCTACTCTTCACATTGTTTGTCAATGATTTGGACAGTGGAATTGGTGGCTTTGTGGCAAAGTTTGTGAAAGGTATGAAGGTAGGTGGAGGGGCAGGGAGTGCTGAGGAAGCAACGTGATTGAAGCAGGATTAGACATATTGGAAAAATGGGAAAAAAGTTGCAGGTGGAATACAGTGTTGGGAAACGTATGATAACGTAATTTGCTAAAAGGAACAATAGTACAGACTATTATATAATTGTGGAAAAGGCTGAAACATCAGAGGAACAGTGGAACTTAGGAGTCCTCATGCAAGATTCCCAAAAGGTTAATTTACAGCTCGAGTCTGTGGTAAAGAAGGCAATGTTGGCATTTATTTCAAAGGGAATTGAAATAAACACAAGGAGATAATGTTGAGCCATTATAAAACACTAGTTAGGCTGCACTGGAGTACTGTCAACAGTTTTAGGCCCCATATCTCAGAAAGGATGTGTTGTCATTGGACAGTCCAGAGGAGGATCACGAGGAAGGTTCCAGGAATGAAGGGGTTAACATATGAGGAGCGTTTGGCAGCTTTAGGCCTGTACTCACTGGAATTTAGAAGAATGCGGGGGGATCTCATTGAAATCTACCGAACGTTGAAAGGACTAGATAAGGTGGATGTGGAGAGGATGTTTCCTGTGGAGGGGATATCCAAAACTAGAGGGCACAGCCTCAAAACTGAGCAGCAACCTTTTAGAATGGAGGTAAGGAGGATTTTTTTCAGCCAGAGAGTAGTAAATCTGTGCAATGCTCTGCCACGGACTGCGGTGGAGGCCAGTTCCGTGGGTATATTTAAGGCAGAAGTTGATCGTTTCCTGATCTGTCAGGGCATCAAAGCTTATGGCGAGAAGGCAGCTGTATGGGGTTGAGTGGGATCCGGGGTCATCCGTGATGGAATGGCAGAGCAGACTCAATGGACTGAATGGCCTAATTCTGCTCCTATGTCTTATGGCCCTATTTTGGAGTTTATTTCTCATTCTCGGACTATAAAACCAGTGCTTTGGTTTTTGCATTGGAGGAACATAAAACTTCACTAAATCAATCGGTATTTTCTGTAAACCTGAACCTTCTACTCCGCGTGCTCAGTTGGGGTTCTTCAAAGACTGTAGCTGCTAATAAAAGTGGCAAAAAGACAATAGAAGATCAGAAATAGAACAGTGCAGCACAGCTACAGGCCTGTCAACTCACAATATCTATGCCAAACATTATACAAAATTCAGCTAGCATCTTCTACCAGACCATGATCCATATCCTTCCATTCCCTGCATATTCATGTCCCTATCTAAAAGCCTCAAACTTCATCATCATATCGCTTTCACCTCCATCCCTGGCAGAGTGCTCCTGGCACCTACCACTTCCTGTGCACAAAACTTGTCTGTCTCACCTTGAACCTTTGACATTTCCACTTTAATATAAAGATTCCGATTGCCTACCTGATCTGTGCCTTTTATAAGTTTATAAACTTATATGAGGTCTTCACTCAGCCTCAAAAGTGGAAATTTACCAAGATTCTAAAGACTGAATCTTTTCCCCCAATTTACATTGGCAGTGAATTCACATTTCAGTAAACTACACTCCACACCAGAATTATTTGCTTTAATAGTGACACATGGGTTAAGCAGAAGAAAGGGGAGATATGATGGAAGGGATGAATATTTTATTTTAACAACAGACTTGGGAGTGGGCAAGTAACAAAAATTAAGTACTAGAATACCATATCATGATAAATAACCAGATAGTTTACTTCATCAATGTGAAGTATGCACTGTCTAGAACAACAGGGAGAACTTCTCAGGCACTTTTTTAAAAGTAGTGCTGTGGGATTTTGTGCATTCAACTGACAGAGTCTAATACATCTTCTAATGGACTTTACCTTCAGCCTTAAAGCCTCAGAAATAAATATAAACCCATAACTTTCGACCACGAAGTCTCTGAATTGGGAATTGTACCTTTAAAATAAACAGGACCAAATTCAAAATTTTGTTTGTAGATATACCACAGTTACCCTAATTTGAGCACTGTTATTTGAAACAACAGGATCACAAATGTCATTATCATTAGCAAAGACTCATGGTTGAGTATGATTCTCCTCCTCATGGTCGATCTTGAGATGACTGAAGAGGCCAATCTGTGATCCACAAGTCCTATTGGAGTTTTGGCAGGTGTAGGTCGTTGAAGTGGTGGATGCAGCTGGTTGGGCCTTTCCCATTCTCTCCTTACACTGAAGCCGCTTAGTCTCAGCGGCACGGTGGACGTATTCTTCGAGCTGTGCAGTCCCCCCACAGACAGTCCTTCTACAGCTTTTCCCATCCTGTGCTAATTTCTCCCATCCATTCAGGTTGATGCAGCACTTCCTCAGGTGGGTCATGATATTGTCCCTGAACTGCTTTTTCTGCCCTCTAGGAGTGCGCTTTGCATCCTTGAGCTGGCTGAACAGAAGTTATTTAGGGAGATGGGAATCAGGCATACAGATGATGTGGCCAACCTGATGCGATTGGTGTTGAGTTACGATTGTGGCTATGGAGTTAACGTTCGCTTCCTCCAGGATGCTGGAGTTAGTACGCCTGATCTTCCAGCTATCTCTCAGAATCTTTCAGAGGCATCTTTGATGGTAAGTTTCTGGGGATCTTATGTGCCTGCTGTTTGCTGTCCATGACTAGGCTCCACATAGCAAGGAGGGGAGGACTATGGCTTTATAAACCAGAAGCTTAGTGTTCATCTTGATATCCTGAAATTCAAAAACCCTCCTTCTCAGCCTGGCAAAAGCTCCACTCACACAGCCTCTTCTGTGATTTATTTCAAGGTCAATGTTGGTTCTTGAAGAAGGAAGGCTGCCAAGATGGTGGGAAATGACCAGTGCTCTCCAGAGGGTTGTTACTAACTTGATGATTGGAGGCTTAGGAACTTGATCTGGATCAGGTTGGTGCAGGACCTGGGCTTTCTTGATGTTTAGGTCAAGTCTCAGGAGTTTGTCTGCTCTGGCAAAAGCATCCACTGCAGATCCTCCTCGGAGTGAGCTACCATAGCATTGTCATTTGCATATTGAAGCTCCATGACGCCTTCCTTGTTGTCTTGAACTTGTTATGGTTAAAGAGCCTCTATTCTTTCCTATAGAGAATCTGGACCCCTTGTGGGAGGTCTTGGCCTGTGAAATGAGGTATGGTTACAATGAAAATGGCAAACAGAGTTGGGGCAATGATGCACCCATTTGACCCCGGTCTCAACCTTAAAAGGTGCCGTTTCAGAGCAGCTGTTGCTGATGACTGTTGCACTCATATCATTGTGTTCCTGGGCTTTCTCCTGCAATTGACATGCTGTAAAAATCATGTCAGATGTCTCTCTGGCTGGACAGAAGCCACACTAACACTCAGGCAGGAGATCTTCTGCCAGAGGTGAAAGCTGGTCATAAAATTCGATTGAGTACCTTTCCTGTTGTAGAGAAGAGGGAGATGCCTCTATAGTTTCCAAGTTAGCTTTGTCACCCTTTTTGAAGAGTGTGACAATGAGTTCAGCTGGAATCTTTTGTTGGTCCCAGATCTTGACAAGCAGGTCACAAATATGATTTAAAAGTTTTGTGCCACATTCCTTGAGGATTTCTGCTGGAATTCCCTCAGGCCCGGTGGCCTTGTTGTTCCTCAATTTCTTGCAAGCCTTCACTGCTACTTGGAACAACAGGATCACAAATGTACAACATGATCCAAACAAGGAAATATTGCAATTTTGGAAACTGAAAGATTGGCAAAACAAATAGAAACTAGTAATTGATTTCTTTACATTACCTCTGTTCTTACTTTCCTATTTCCATGAATTTATGAAATATGATCCTCTTGGAGCAGACAGTATTTTAGTTTATTCAGCTCATTTGATATTAAGTGTTTCCAAACCACATTTATCACACACACACACACACACACACACACACACACACAGAAAATGACAACAGACAGAATAGGTAAGGAGATGCGAATTCCAAGATTTTGCCAAATCAATTACTTTGATTAAGGAGCACATTATCTTTTATTTAACTCCACCAGTGGGTTTTGCATGCTTAGCCAGAATTTAATTGCCCTTGAACAGGTGGCAGTGAGCTGCCGCCTTAACCCACTGCAGTCCTTGAGGTGTGGCTATTCCCCAGTGCTGTGAGGAAAGGTAATTCCAGGATTTCAACCCATTGAAATTGAAGGTATGGCAATTGCCGGTCAGGATGGTGTGTGGCTTCAGGTGTTGATATCCTCATGCATGTGCTGCCCTTTTCCTTCAGGTTGGTAGAGATTATAGGTTTGGAAGGTGCTAAGGGAGTCCTGGTGAGTTGCTGCAGTGTATTCTGCAGATGGCACAAACTGCTGCTACCATGCATTGGTGCTAAAGTGAGTGAGTGGCAGTGGATGGTCTGCCTATCAAGTGAGCTACCATGTCCTGTATGACATCATGCTTCCTGTGTATTGCTCTAGCTCCACCCATCCAGGCAAGTGCAGAGTTTCCCATCACAATCCTAACTTGAGTCTTGCAGATGGTGGACGGGCTTTGGGAGTTCGGCGAGTTACTCACTGTAGAGTTCTCAGCTTCTGATCTGCTCGAGTAACTCGTGTATATGGCTACTCCATTTCAGCTCCTGGCTAGTGGTGACCTGCAGGATATGGATGATGGGCAATTCAGTGATGGTATTGCCAATGAGCGATAAAGGGTGATTGCTGGACTTTCTCTTGTCATTACCTGACAATTGCGTAGCTCAGGTGCTACTTGCCACTTATCAGCCCAGGCCTGGATATCATCCAGCTCTTACTGCATTTAGAAGTGGACTGCTTCATTATGTGAGGAGTTGCAAATGGTGCTGAACATTGAACAGTCATCAGTAAACACCCCTATTTCTGTCCTTCTGACTGAGGGAAGGTTATTGATGAAGTAGCTAAAGATGGTTGAACCAAGGACATTACGTCATGGAACTCCTGCAGAGATGTCTTGTAGCTGAGATGACTGAATTCTAACCATCCTACTTTACGCCAGGCGTGATTCCAATCAGTACGACGTTTCCACTGATTCCCATTGACTCTAGTTTAAACAAGCTTTCAGTGCCATTCTTGATCAAATGTTCCCTTCATGTCATGGGCAGTCACTTTCACTTGACCTCTTCTTACCAGACATCCCACCTCTCCCAGAAGTTCCGGGAGTCTCCCGCATCATAATAGTGGCTCCCTGATGCCCGCAAATTATATACAGTGTCCCGGAAATTGATTTTTTTGAGAGTGAGCGTGAGAGAACGCGCGAGAAGGAGCGAGAGAGCGAGAGCGAGAGCAAGAGCAGGAAAGCAAGTGCGAGAGAGCGAGGGCGAGTGAGAACAACCACGAGAGAGAGAGAGAGAGCGCGCAAGAGTGAGCGAGGGAGCGAGAGCAAGAAAGCAAGCACGAGAGAGCGACCACGAGCAAGAGAGCGCACACACAAGAGAGAGAGAGCAAGAGCAAGAGCGAGAGTGTTCCAAAAAAAGAAAATATGAAACGTATGTCACCCCAGACTACCCTAAAGTGTACCCCTGCCTAATAGGGGTCAAAAATAGTGACAGTGTTGCTCGCTGCACTGTTTGCAACAGTGACTTTTCTATTGCCCATGGTGGGTTAAGACTGTAAAAGATGTGTTGAGGTGAGTTTAACAGGTGTCATTCGTTCATTAGTATAGCTAACATTATTTAAAACTAGCTGGCTGGCTGCTAAGGAGCTACTCTATTGCAGACTTCCCACCTCTCCTGGAAGTCTCCCGCAAATTGATGGTGCTACGTCCCTGAAATGAGTTTTTGCAGGGTGGGATGTCTGCCTTACCTAATCCTTACGTGGTTAACCCAGTATCATCTAATTACAAAATGACCAATAGACCATAAGATATAGGAGCAGAAGTAGGCAATTCGGTCTATCGAGTCTGCTCCGCCATTTCATCATGGCTGATTCAATTCTTCCAGTCATCCCCGCTCCCCTGCCTTCTCCTCATACCCTTTGATGCCCTGGCTAATAAGGACCTATCTATCTCTGCCTTAAATACACCCAATGACCTGGCCTCCACAGCCACTCATGGCAACAAATTCCACAGATTTACCACCCTCTGACTAAAGTAATTTCTCTGCATCTCTGTTCTAAATGGACGTCCTTCAATCCTGAAGTCATGTCCTCTTGTCCTAGAATTCCCTACCATGGGAAATAGCTTTGCCATATCAGGCCTTTTGACATTCAGAATGTTTCTATGAGATCCCCCCTCATCCTCCCGAACTCCAGGGTATACAGCCCAAGAGCTTCCAGACATTCCTCATATGGTAAGCCTTTCATTCCTGGAATCATTCTCATGAATCTTCTCTGAACCCTCTCCAGTGTCAGTGTATCCTTTCTAAAATAAGCAGCCCGAAACTGCACATAATACTCCAAGTGTGGTCTCACAAGTCCCTTATAGAGCTTCAACATCACATCCCTGCTCTTATATTCTATACCTCCAGAAATGAATGCCAACATCACATTCACCTTCTTCACAACCGACTCAACCTGGAGGTTAACCTTTAGGGTATCTTGCACATGGACTCCCAAGTCCCTTTGCACCTCTGCATTTTGAATTCTCTCCCCATCTAAATAATAGTCTGCCCATTTATTTCTTCCACCAAAGTTCATGACCATATGCTTTCCAACATTGTATTTCATTTGTCACTTCTTTGCCCGTTCCCTTAAACTATGTAAGTCTCTCTGCAGGCTCTCTGTTTCCTCAACACTACCTGTTCCTCCACCTATCTTTGTATCATCAGCAAATTTAGCCACAAATCCATTAATGCCGTAGTCCAAATCATTGACAGACATCATAAAAAGCAGCAGTCCCAACACCGACCCCTGTAGAACTCCACTGGTAACCAGCAGCCAGCCAGAATAGTATCCCCTTTATTCCCACTCTCTGTGTTCTGCTGATCAACCAATGCTCCACCCATTAGTAACTTCCCTGTAATTCCATGGGCTCTTATCTTGCTAAGCTGCCTCATATGCAGCACCTTGTCAAAGGCCTTCTGAAAATCTAATGTGAGCGGATCCAGGAATGCCCCTATTAACTGAAGAGAGACAGAGAGAGACATCTATCATTGATGGTTTGTTTGGAAAGGAGAGAAAGACCAAGATTGACGGTTGGACTGCCACGGGAGTTAACTCTGGAGTTTTACTTTGGAGATAAAAACTGAGCAGCTTGAAGGTTGCTATGGTGACCAACAGGACATTATTGATGTTACTTTCAAGGACTTGTTGCCTGCTTGCATTTCTTTGCAAACAAAGGAAGGAGGGACTCTTTGAATGACAGGTGATGCTCAGCCTGGTGAGATAAATAGGAGGTCAGATGATACAGACCTCAGACACATGATCGGGACACTGAATGAGCATTGTTGTGCCCGCAGAGAAAGTGGGTTTTGGAGGATCGATCAGGCGGATCGATCCAAATTGCTATTCCACCGCTGAAGAAGGGTGGGGAGTTGTCTATGCATCCACCACAGAAGACCGGTCCCCCTGGTTAAAGTCACAGTCAGTGACTTGTGAAGGATTTCGGAGGACAACGAGAAGATCGATGGCAACAGCTCACCTGAAGACTCAACTCTCTCTCTCTCTCTCTCTCTCTATCTCTCCCCATCGCTATTCAACTAAATACCATGAACTGAACTGAACTGAACTTTACTCAACATTGTAAGACTGTATCTTTTTACCCCTAGACTTAAAGAAGCTTGGTTTTCATACATATATTTCCACACTGACTGATTTACGTACTCATATATATATTCGTTGCTAACCTGTGTGATTTATTTACATTGATATTTACTGTATTGCGTAGTTATTAATAAATATTAATAATTTATTAATGGTTTCTATTTCTGCTGGTTTCTTTATCCCCGTCACGGGGGTACATGACACCAAGTACACCACTTCTACTGCATCTCCTTTGTCTACCCTGCTTGTAATTTCTTCAAAGAATTGCAGTAGGCTTGTCAGGCAGGATTTTCCTTTCAGGAAACCATGCTGGCTTTGGCCTATCTTGTCATGTGCATCCAGGTACTCCGTAATCTCATCCCTAACAATCAATTCCAACAACTTCCCAACCACTGAAGTCAGGCTAACAGGTCTATAGTTTCCTTTCTGCTGCCTCCCACCCTTCTTAAATAGCGTAGTGACATTTGCAATTTTCCAGTCATCCGGTATAATGCCAGAATCTATCGATTCTTGAAAGATCATTGTTAAGGCCTCTGCAATCTCTCCAGCTACTTCCTTCAGAACCTGAGGGTGCATTCCATCAGGTCCAGGAGACTTATCCACCCTCTGACCATTAAGCTTCCTGAGCACCTTCTCAGTCGTAATTTTAACTGCACAAACTTCACTTCCCTGACACTCTTTAATGTCCAGTATACAGCAGACGTCTTCCACTGTGAAGACTGATGCAAAATACTCATTCAGTTTCTCTGCCATCTCTGCGTCTTTCATTGCAGTATCTCCAGCATCATTTCAGAGATGGCCACAACGTCATACTTGCCAATATGTAGGTGAATTTCAGGATCATCCATTTTATTTCTTATGCTGCGTACATTCAAATACAACACTTTCAGTCCAGTATTTGTTGCTTTCTCTTTTAACTGCACCATGCCTCTATTGCCCTGTAACTCATGCCATTGGCTGTGGTTAAGCTTCATCTCCTGCCTGTTCTTTCTATAATCTCTGTTGCACGCTACATTTGATTTATTTCTGTTTTCCCATTCCTCAACCCTATCACTCCGGTTCCCATCCCCCTGCCAAATTAGTTTAAACCCTCCCTAACAGCCCTATTAAATGTGCCCGCTAGGATACTGGACCCCTTTGGGTTCAGGTGTAACCCATTTATTTTGTACAGGGCATACCTCTCCCAGAAGAGGCCCCAAAGATCCATGAATCTGAAGCCCTGTCCCCTACACCAGTCTCTCAGCCACGCATTAATATGCCTGATCATGCTATTCTTGCGCGTGTTAGCACGTGGCACAGGCAGCAATCCTGAGATTACTACCCTAGAGGTCCTGCTCTTCAGCTTCCTACCTAACTCCCTGAATTCTCTCTTCAGGACCTCCTCCTTTTTTCGACCTATGTCATTAGTACCAACGTTTACCAAGACTTCTGGCTGTTCAACCCCTTCCTTCAGAATACTCTGCACCCGATCCAAGACATCGCATATTCTGGCACCTGGGAGACAACACAGCATGCTGGTATCTCTATCAGGCTGACAGAACCTCCTGTCTGTTCCCCTCACTATGGAATCCCCTATGATTACCACATTCCTCATCTTCTTCTTTCCTTTCTGCACCACAGAATCAGGTTCAGAGCCAGAGACCCAATTGCCATGGCCTTCCTCTGTCAGCTCATCCCCCTCAACCACATCCAAAATGAGATAACGATTACTGAGGAGGATGGCCACAGGGGTGCTCTCTACAATCTGAGCTCTTCCCTTCACTTCCCTGACCGTCACCCACTTATCTAACTCCTGCAGCCTTGGAGTGACTAACTCCCTCTAGCTCCTCTCTATCTCCTGTTCACTCTCCCTGATAAGCTGTAGGCCATCGAGCCGCAGCTCCAGATTCCTAACGCAGTGTCTCAGGAGCTGCATCTCGGTGCACCTGATGCTGATGTGGCCATCTGGGAGACTGGAAGATTCCCAGGATTCCCACATCCGACACCCAGAGCAAAATATTAACCCTACCGAATGCTCTCTATTCCTCAAAAAAATGCTAAGAAAAACCAAAAACGAAGTCCACTAACCACTTACCTCGCCAAAACCTGAATGAGCCAAAGGCTGTTGCTTCTACTCTCGCCACTGGCCTACTCCCAACAATGGCCGCTCCGCTTATCCCTTCTGTATTTTGATTTAGACTTATCTATGGGTTGTTGCTGTTACTAGCTTGTCAGCTGGTAACAGTTCTGGCAAGGACCTGCTTGCTAATTACAGACAAGAGGGTTTGTCTGGAATCTCACCACTCCCACTTGGAGAAAGGTAACTAAGGAACAGAGAAACAATTCTTTCTCTGCCACTTTTCCAAGCCATTCCGGAAGTTCAGTTAACTCAGTAAAACACAGGAAGTAACACATCAGACCCGAGGACTGTAAAAAGATGGTCAGCTTCAAACACGAACTGTTTCTCTTTCCATAGATGCTGCCTTACCTGCTGTGTGTTACCAACATTTTCTGTTTTTATTTCACATTTTTGCCATTTGTAGTTTTTGGAATTTTGGATACAAAAGACAATTTACCACCGCTCCCCTCCCCATCTTTTGCGCAGATTCACCCTAAAACATGAAGTAACTCTTTACAAATAAACTTTCCCAGTGGATCTTGAGCTCCACCATGGATGGCCCCAAGCCTGGTTGTACATGGGGCTAGCAACCCCATCCTGTAAAAACTCAGATCTACAGAAGCATGAACGGAAGCTCCGAAGACCTCATTCCTGAGAGAGGAGGGATCTTCAAAGATGGGCTACACCTGGGGACAACTTGAAAGACTGGCCCAGGACAAAAGATTCCGGTGAGCTGCTGCCCCAGCAGGCGTGACGGGCTAACAACAATGAATATTCATAAACACTGATACTTGCAAATCTTTAGCTCTCCCGTGTCACTTGCTTAACAGTTCTCAGTTGCCAGCCTATCCGTGACTTAAGCCCCTGTGGGGAAAAGATTGCCACACGTTATTCAAAAGCTGTAAACTACCAACTGGGGATTGTTCCATGGAAACAACACACAGTGAATAGACACACATGAGTTTTATTGAGGGTAATAAATCTAAATCTTTCCAATTAGTGGGTGGATGAAATTCCTTAACGAGGTGATAAAGTCAAATATAAAATAAGAGAATGATGATTCACCAGTTGTGAACTAGAATTGCGTAACCACAATCCCATCTCAGGAGGGCCATGAACTCCTCCTAGATATTCTCTTGCCTTCGCCAGTGATCCGCTACTTCCTGATCAAGGTGACTAGTCACAATTAACGCTGCTGTTGCTGAAGATGCCCGAAACGCATCACACCATAAACACAAGAAATTCTGCTGATGCTGGAAATCCAAAGCAATACCCACAGAATGCTGGAGGAACTCAGCAGGTCAAGCGGCAGCTATAGAAGTTAATAAACAGGCGACGTTTCAGGCTGAGACCTTTCCTTTCTTCAGGACTGGAAAGGAAGGAGGAAGACACCCTTCCCCTACATCAGATCAGTCATTCTGCTGATTCGTGGGAGCAGAGATTCAGGTCCAACGGAACAGGAATGACTGATTGTGATTTGCATATTATTACCAGCTATCAAAAAGGTAATGTAAGCTAGAACTCTGATCTTAGCACTCAGGGTACCACATAAAATAGCTTTCCATTTCCGTTTCATTACTTTTACTCTGAAGGAGATGATGTTTGCTTATTCTTAGGTTGTACTGTCTGGAGAACCAAGGTGCAGAGAAAAATGGCTAGTAAAGATACACAGATCTTGCTAGGGGCCCGGCACTTTCTTTACTTACTCCCCAGAGCATTCTTGGATACACTTGGTGGGGGCCCAGAGATGTATACACCTCCCTATGAACAGCAGCTTCTATTTTAGAATCAGAATCAAAATCAGGTTTGTTATCACCAGCATGTGATGTGAAATTTGTTAACTTAGCAGCAGCAGTTCAATGCAATACATAATATAGAAGAGAGAGAGAAAATAATAATAATAAATAAAATAAAACATTATAATAAATAAACAAGTAAATCAATTACGTATATTGAATAGATTATTAAAAAATGTGCAAAAACAGAAATACTGTATATTAAAAAAGTGAGGTAGTGTCCAAAGCTTCAATGTCCATTCAGGAATCCGATGGCAGAGAGGAAGAAGCTGTTCCTGAATCGCTGAGTGTGTGCCTTCAGGCTTCTGTATCTCCTACCTGATGGTAACAGTGAGAAAAGGTCATGCCCTGGGTGCTGGAGGTCTTTAATAATGGACACAGCCTTTCTGAGACACCGCTCCCTAAAGATATCCTGGGTACTTTGTAGGCTAGTGCCCAAGATGGAGCTGATTAGATTTACAACCTTCTGCAGCTTCTTTCGGTCCTGTGCAGTAGCCCCTCCATATCAGACAGTGATGCAGCCTGTCAGAATGCTCTCCACGGTAAAACTATAGAAGTTTTTGAGTGTATTTGTTGACATGCCAAATCGCTTCAAGCTCCTAATATAGTATAGCTGCTGTCTTGCCTCCTTTATGACTACATCAATGTGTTGGGACCAGGTTAGATCTCCAGAGATCTTGACACCCAGGAACTTGAAGCTGCTCACTCTCTCCACTTCTGATCCCTCTATGAGGAGTGGTATGTGTTCCTTCATCTTACCCTTCCTGAAGTCTACAATCAGTCCACAATCAGCTCACGTTGAGTGCCAGGTTGTTGCTGTGGCACTATTCCACTAGTTGGCATATCTCACTCCTGTACAGCCTCTTGTCGCCACCTGAGATTCTACCAACAATGGTTGTATCATCAGCAAATTTGTAGATGGTACTTGAGCTACGCCTAGCCACACAGTCATGTGTATACAGAGAGTAGAGCAGTGGGCTAAGCACACACCCGAGGTGTGCCAGAGTTGGTCGTCAGTGAGGACAATATGTTATCACCAATCCGTATAGACTGTGGTCTTCTGGTTAGGACGTCAAGGATCCAATAACAGAGGAAGGTACAGTGGCCCAGGTTCTGCAATTTCTCAATCAGGATTGTGGGAATGATGTACATGTAATATGTATATGTTTCAGGACATCATTGTTCCCAGAATCAGAATCAGGTTTATTATTACCAACATATGCCATGAAATCTGTTGTTTTGTGGCAAAACTACAGTGGAGGACATAAAATTTAATGTAAGTCACAAAAATAAGATGCAAATGAGGAATGGTGAGATGGTGTCCGTGGACAGTTCGGAAATCTGATGGTGGAGGGGAAGAAGCTGTTCCTAAAACCTTGAGTATGGGTCTGCAGGCTCCTGTACCTCCTCCCCGATGGTAGTAACGAGAAGAGAGCTTGTCCTGAGTGGCAAGGGTCCCTAATGGTGGATGGCACCTTGAGGCACCGCCTTTTGAAGATGTCCTTGATGGTGGGGAGGATTGTGCCTGTGATGGAGCTGGTTGAGTTACAACCATCTTGTGGCCTCTTACGATCCTGATAATTGGAGTCTTCTAACCAGGTGGTGATGTACCAGTCCAAATGCTCTCCATGGTACATTTGCAGAAATTTGCAAGAGTCTAGGTCACATATGAAACCTCCTTAACTCCTAATAAAGTATAGCCACTGCTGGCTTTCTTCATGGTTATATCAATGTGTTGGGCCCAAGAGAGGTCCTCTAAGATGTTGATGCCCATGCTCTCTGCTCACCATTTCCTCTGCTGACCCCCTCAATGATGACTCCTGATATTCATCTCCTGGATGCTGGAATTAATGACTTTGTAGCCAAGTATGTGGATGGTACAAAGATAGAACATCGAACAGTACAGCATTGTGTGGCTCCCTCAGCAAACAATATTGTGCTAAACTTTCTACCTATTCTAAGATCAACCTAACCTCTCCCTTCCAAGTAACTCTCCACTTCTCTATCATCCATGTGCCTATCTAAGAGTCACTAAAATGTCCCAAATGTACCTGCCTCTGCCAATACCCCAGCAGTACATTCCATGCGTCCAACCCTCTGTGTAAAAAAAATCCTATCTCTGACATCCTCTGCAAGAGAAAATCTGCAGATGCCGGAAATCCAAGCAACACATACAAAATGCTGGAGGAACTCAGCAGGCCAAGGTGCACCTATGGGAAAGAATAGTCAACATTTCAGGTCAAGACCCTTCAGTAGGACTGGAGAAAACAAGATGAGGAGTTAGAATAGGAGGGTGGGGGAGTGGAGGGAGAAACACAAGGTGAGGTGTGAAATAAAGAGTTGGGAAGTTGATTAGTGAAAGAGATACAGGGCTGGAGAAGTGGGTATCTAATAGGAGAGGACAGAAGGCAATGGAAGAAAGTTAAATGGGCGACAAGCACCAGAGGGGGGGTGATGGGCAGGCCACAAGATAAGGTGAAAGAGGAAAAGGAGATGGGAAATAGAGAAGGGGTGGGGGGCATTACCAGAAGTTCAGGAAATCAATGTTCATGCCATCAGGTTGAAGGCTACCCAGACAGAATATAAGGTGCTGCTGCTCGAACTTGAGTTTAGCCTCATTGCAACAGTAGAGGAGGTCACGAATGGGCGTGTTTCCTTTAATCACATTAAAATTATGCTCTCTCATATTAGCCATTTCCACCTTAGGAGAAGGTGCTGACTGCACACTCGATCTATGCCTCTTATTATCTTATACACCTGTGTCATGTCACCTCCTGTTCTCCTTCGCTCCAAAGAGAAAAACCCTAGCTTGATCAACCCATCCTTGTAAGACACAAAACAGGCAGCCTGCCGGTAAATCTTTGCACCCTCTCTAAAACTTCCACATTCTTCCTTTAGTGAGGCAACCAGAACTGAACACAATATTCCAGGTGTATTCTAACCAGGTTTTTATAGAGCTGCAACTTAACCTTGCGGCCCCTGAACTAAATCACCCTCAAATAAAGGCCAACACCCTATATGCTTTCTTATCAACTTGCATCGCAACTGTGAGGGTTCTATGGATATTGATCCCAAGATGCCTCTGTTTCTCCAATCTGCTAAGAATCCTGTCATTAACCCTGCATTCTGCCTTCAAATTCAACCTTCCAAAGTGAATCACTTCATACTTTTCCAGTTTGAACTCTACCTGTCACTTCTCAGCCCAAATCTACATCCTATCAATGTCCCATTGTAACCCTTAACAACCTTCTACACTATCCACAACACCACCAACCTTCATGTCATCTGCAAACTTACTAACACACCCTTTCACTTGCTCAACTAAATCATTTATAAAAATCACAAAGACAGGGATCCCAGAACAGAACCCTACAGTACACCACTGGTCACCGACATCCAGGCAGAATACACTCTCATCTGCGACCATCCTTTACTATCCATGGGTTAGTTCATTCTTAATCCACACAGCCAAGTTTCCCAGTATCCCATGCCTCTTGTCTTTCTGAATGAGACTACCATGGAGAAAATTTTATCAAATTCCTTACTAAAATCCACATACCTTCATCAACGTGCTTTGTCATATCCACAAAGAATTCAATCAGGCTCATGAGGCACGACCTACCCTCCTAAAGCCATGCTGACTATCCCTAATCTGACTAGACTTTTCCAAATGCTCATAAATCTTGTCTCTGAGAATTCTCAGTGGTGTGCAAAGAATCATTTGTGGTGCACCTGTGCTGTTGGAGATTATGGAGGAGATGTTGTTGCCAATCCGAACTGACTGGGGTCTGCAAGTGAGGAAATTGAGGATCTAATTACACAAGGAGGTATTACGGCCAAAGTCTTGAAGCTTATTGACGAGTTTTGATGGGATGGCAATAAGACCATAAGACCATAAAACAGAAGCAGAATTAGACCATTTGGCCCATCGAGTCTGCTCTGCCATTTCATCATTTTGATCCATTTCTCGTCTCAGCCTCAATCTTCTGCTTTCCCAGCCCCATCTCCTACTTTCCCACTTTCCCAGCCAATCTCTTCTGCCCCCCCCCACACCCCCTGGATCCCTTCATGCCCTGACCAATCAAGAATCTATCAACCTTTGCCTTAAATATACATAAAGACTTGGCCTCAACATCTAGCTGTGGCATAGATTTCCACAGTTTCACCATTCTCTAGCTAAAGAAATTCTTTTTCATCTCCATTCTAAACAGACACTCCTCTATTCTGAGGCTGTGTCCTCTGGTCTTAGACCCTCCCACCATAAGAAACATCCTCTCCACATCCACCCTATCAAGGCCTTTCACCATTCAATAAGTTTCAATGAGGTCACCCCTCATTCTTCCGAATTCTAGTGAATACAAGCCCAGACCCATCAAATACTTTTCACATGACAAGATGTTCAATTATGGAATCATTTTTGTGAACCTCCTTTGAAACTTTTCCAGTTTCAGCACATCCTTTCTAAGATAGAGGACCCGAAACTGCTCACAATTCTCCAAGTGAGGCTTCTTTACAAAGTTCTCAATATTACATCCTTGCTTCTATATTCTAGTCCTCTTTAAATGAATGCTAACATCACATTTGCCTTCCTCACCACAGACTCAACCTGCAAATTAACCTTCAGGTTAATCCTGCACAAGGACTCCCAATTCCCTTTGCACCTCAGTTTTTTGTATTTTCTCTCCATTTAGAAAATAGTTAACTTTTTCATTTCTTCTACCAAAGTGCATGACCATACACTTGATAACACTGTATTTAATCTGCCACTTCTTGCCCATTCTCCTAATATGTCTAAGTCCTTCTGTAGCCTCTCTACTTCCACAAAACTACCTGCCCCTCCACCTATATTGTCTGCAAACTTTGCAACAAAATAATCTATTCTATCATCCACATCATTAACACACAACGCAAAAAGAATCACTCCCACCATGGACCCCTATAGAACACCACTAGTCCCTGGCAGCCAACTAGAAAAGGCTCTCTTTATTCCCACTCTTTGCCTCCTGCCAATCAGCCACTGATTTATCCATGCTAGAATCTTTCCTATGATACCATGGGCTTGTAGCTTGTTAAGCAGCTTCATATGTGGCACCTTGTCAAAGGCCTTCTGAAAATCCAAGTACACAACATCAACCAATTCTCCTTTGTCTATCCTGCTTATTATTTTTTCAAAGAATTCCAACAAATTGGCAGGTAAGATTTTACCTTGAGGGGACCATGCTGACTATGGCCTATTTTATCACATGCCTCTAAGTACCCCAAAACCCCATCCTTAATAATAGACTCCAACATCTTTCCAACCACTGAGCTCTGACTAATTGGCCTATAATTTCCTTCCTGCTGCTCTCTCCCTCCTTGAGGAAACCATGCTAGCTACAGCCTATCTTTCATGTACTTCCAAGTATCCTGAGACCTTATCCTTAATTATCGACTCCAACATCTTCTCAAGCACTGAGGTCAGATCAACTGGCCTACAGTTTCCTTTCTTCTGTCTCTCTCCCTTTTTGATGAGTGGAATGACATTTGCAGTTTTCCAGTCTTCTGGAACCATTCCAGAATCTCATGATTCTTAAAAGATCATTGCTAATGATCCACGGTCTCTTCAGTACCCTGGAGTGTACACCATCTGGTCCAGATGACCTGTCTACCTTTAGACCTTTCAGTGTCCCAAGAACCTTCTCCTTAGGAGTGAGAACTTCACACACTTTATGACTCCTGACACCCGAAACTTCTACCATTCTGCTAGTGTCTTCCACAATAAAGCCTGATGCAAAATACTTACTCAGTTCATCTGCCATTTCCTTGTCTCCCATTACTACCTCTCCAGCATTGTTTTTCTGCGGTTCGATTTCCACTCTCACCTCTCTTTTACACTTTATGTACCTGAAGAAACTTTTGGTATCCTCTTTAATATTATTGGCTAGCTTACTTTTGTATTCCATCTTCACCTTCTTAATAATCTTTTTCATTGCCTTCTGTTGGTTTTTAAAAGCTTCCCAATCCTCTAACTTCCCACTCATTTTTGTTCTATTATATACCCTCTCTCTTTGGCTTTTACATTGGTTTTGACAGCTCTTGTTAGCTATGGCTGTGTCATCTTTCCTTTAGAATACCTCTTCCTTTTTGGGATGTATGTATCCTGTGCCATCCAAATTGCTTTTAGAAATTCCAGCCATGGCTGCTCTCATCCCTGCCGGTGTTCTTTTCCAATCAATTCTGGCCAACTCCTTTCTCATGCCTCTGTAATTACCTTTACTCCACTGTAATACTGATACATCTGACTTTAGCTTCTCCGTCTCAAATTTCAGGGTGAATTCGATTATATTATGATCACTTGCCCCTAAAGATTTTTTTAGACCTAAGTTTCCTAACCAATTGCGATTCATTGCTCAACATCCAATCCAGAATAGCTGACTCCCTAGTGGGCTCAACCATGAACTTCTCTAAAAGGCCATCTCATAGACATTCTAGAAACTCCCCTCTTGGGATCCCGCACCAACCTGATTCTACCAATCTACCTTCATATTGACATTTCCTGTGACTATTGTAACCTTGCCCTTTTGGCATCAATTTTCGATCTCCCATTGTAATTTGTAGATCACATCTTTACTACTCTTTGAGGGTCTGTATATATAGTATTTCCCAATAGGGTCGTTTCGCCCTTGCAGTTTCTCAGCTCTATCCACAACAATTCAACACCTTCCAAGTTTATGTCACCTCTTTCTAACGATTTGATTTCACATTTTACCAACAGAGCAATGCCACGCCGTCTGTCTTTCTGCTTGGCCTTTCAATACAATGTGGATCCTTGGACATTAAGCTCCCACCTATAATCTCCTTTCATCACGATTCAGTGATGCCTACAACATCATACATGTCAATCTGTAACCGTGCTACAAGTTCATCGACCTTATTCCATAGACTGTGTGCATTTAAATATAACACCTTTAGTTCTGTATTCACTCTTTTCGATTTTGTCCGCCTTTTACATTTCAACTCATCCTGTTGACTGCAATTTTGCCCGATCATCAGCCTCTCCTTTCTGGGAGTCCCACGACACACTGCCTCTGTTTGTAAACCAACTACTTCATCCTCAGTTCCCATCTCCCTGCCAAATTAGATTAAGCCTACCCAATCAACTCTAGCCAACCTGCCTGCAAAGATATTGGTCCCCTTTGGGTTCAGCTGTAACCTGTCCCTTTTGTTTAGGTCATACCTTGCCCCGAAGAGATCCCAATGATCCATAAATCTGAACCTCTGCCCCATGTACCAGTTCCTCAGCCACGCATTCACCTGCCAAATTATCCTATTCTTACCCTCACTGGCACATGGCACAGGCAGCAATCCAGAGATTACTACCCTGGAGGTCCTGTTCCTCAGCTTTCTACCTAGTTCCCTAAAATCTCTTTTCAGGACCTCCTCACCTTGTCTACCTATGTCATTGGTGCCAAGACATCTGGCTGCTCACCCTCACCCTTGAGAATGCCCTGGACCCAATCCAAGTCCTCCCTGATCCTATCACTGGTGAGGTAACACAGCGGTCCCCAACCACCGGGCTGTGGACCGGTACAGGGCTGCAAAGCATGTGCTACCGGGCCGCGAGGAAACGATATGAGTCAGTTGCACCTTTCCTCATTCCCTGTCACGCACTGTTGAACTTGAACATAGGGTTGCCACTGTCCCGTATTTGCTGGGACATTCCGTATATTGGGCTAAATTGGTGTGTCCCATACGGGACTGCCCTTGTCCCATATTTCCCCCGCTAAGGTAGAGCGTTCCTATGAAACCTTTTGTGCCGAAATGGCGTGAAGCGAAGAAGCAATTACCATTACTTTATATGGAAAAAATTTTTGAGTGTTCCCAGACCTAAAAAATAACCTACCAAATAACACATAAAACCAAAAATAACACTAACGTATAGTAAAAGCAGGAATGATATGATAAATACACAGCCTATATAAAGTAGAAATAATGTATGTACAGTGTAGTCAGGAAGATTAAGCCAAAACCGATTTGTGGGGAAAAAAAATCGTAACGCATGCGCACACAGGTGCCTGTGCAAGGCTTCATGGTCATGGTTGTTTTTCCTGGGGTAAACATGTGTCCCAGGATTTGACTGTTACTTTTGTCCCTTATTTGGGAGTGAGAAAGTTGGCAACCCTAACTGTAAAAGACATGTTGAGGTGAGTTTAACCTTACTTGAACACCCCTGGCCCCGGTTGGCCGGTCTACAAGAATATTGTCAATATTAAACAGGTCCGCGGTGCAAAAAAGGTTGGGGACCCCTGAGGTAACATACCATTTGGGTGTCTCTGTTCAACTTCTATCAATTAATTTAAATATTTCCAAATAACTCTGAAGTTTCAACTGACTTGTCTTCTCTCCCAACATCCTACAATTAAGAAAATCTCAAGTACCCCTGGATACTTCTTTCTCAGAAAGGCTTTCATTCTATTTAACCAAACAGGATTATTTTGTGATTAGGCAAATCACTGGGAGTCCTAAACAGTAGTCTATACCGATGTCATTTTCCCAAATTGGAAGAGTAGATTTTGTTGCAGCCACCAGCATGTTCCAAGCAGGCATTTAAAAAAAGTTGGTACAGGTTAAAGCAGATTTTCCTTAGAAATTCATAAACACAAGAGATTCTGCATATGCCAGAAATTCAAAGCAACACACACACTGGCATCTCTCCCCTTTCTCGGTCTTTCTGCCTCCACCTCTGGAGACAAACTGTCTACCACTACTTTTCTAAACCTACCTATTCCATGGCTATCTTAACTTTACCTTTTCATACCATGACGCCTGTGAAAATTTCTCCGTTCCTTCATCTGTTCCCAGGATGAGGCAATCCCTTCCAGGACATCAGAGATGTCCTCCTTCTTCAAAGAACAGAGTCCCCCCCCCACCATTGATGCTGCCCTCACACACATCTCCTCCATTTCCCGGACATCCACGCTCACCCCATCCTTCCGCTGTCTTAACATGATAGAGATCCACTTGTCCTCACCTATCTTTCCACGAGCCTTTGCACCCAACACATCATTCTCCATAACTTCTGCCATCTTCAACAGGTCCCTACCACCAAACACATACTTATCTCCCCCCACTCTCCGTTTTCCACTGGGATTACTCCCTCCATAATTCCCTTGTCTATTCATCCCTCCCCACTAATCTCCTTTCTGGCATGTATCCCTGCAAGTGACATGTCCATTCACCTCCTCCCTTACCCCATTCAGAGTCCCAAACAGTCCTTCCAGGTGAGACCACACTTCATCTATGAATCTGTTGGGGTGGTCTACTGCATCCAGTGCTCCCAATGCGACCTCCTCTACATTGCTGAGTCTCAACGTAAATTGGGGGACCAGTTTGTCGCACACTTCTGCTCCATCCACCAATAAGTGGAATTTCCCAGTAACCAACCATTTTAATTCCTATCCCCACTCTTGTTCCACCATGACCTCCTCTTTTGCCACTATGAGGCCACTCTCAGGTTGGAGGGGCAACACCTCATGTCCTTTCTAGGTAGCCTCCAACCTGATGGCATGAACATCGATTTCTCCCTTTGGTAATTTTTTTCACCTCCCCCTTCTCTCTTCTTCTATTCCTCAGTCTGGCTTCTTATCTCTTATCCCCACTTGGTTATCACCTCCCCTTGGAGTCCCTCCTCCTTCCCTTTCTCCCACCGTCCAACCTCCTCTCCTATCAGATTCCTTTTTCCCCCAGCCCTTTGCCTTTTCCAATTTTCACTTGACCTTCCCCTACCCACTTGCTTTCATCTGTCATCTTCCAGCTTGTCCTCCTTCTCCTCCCCCCACCTTCTTACTCTGGCATCTTCCCCCTTCCTCTTCAGTCCTGAGGAAGGGTCTTGGCCCAAAATGTCAGCCGTTTATTCCTCTTCATTGATGCTGCCTGACCTGCTGAGCTCCTCCAGCATTTTGTATGTGTTTCTTCCTAAGGAATTTCTGGGATTAAACCCAGACACAAGTTGATAACCTACCTATGTCATTTAAATAACTTCTACATTTAAAAGTACTCAAAATCACAGATCTTACCTTAGTAGCGGTATTGAACAGTCTCTTGAAAGGCAAAAAGAATGTACTTGGAAATCTGTGATCCTATGCTTGTCGTAGAATTGTAAAAGCTGGAACTCCTGTTTCCCAACTAAGTTATCAATGAGGGGTGTTCTGAAACGTTCTGCAGTGGTTCATTCTTGCTGACTTGGTTTTCCGAATGTACTTTGCTAGTGCTGAATTACACATAAAGTAATGATTAATGAAAATGGTGTACTGTATTAACGTCATTAAGATTTGTTTTGTTAAGATAAAACTTAAGGGTTGAAGCATAAAACTTTCTTTAATGGCTGATAATTTACTCGCTTGTAGTTTCACGGTGGGTCTTTCATTTCGTTTGTTAATGCTGTTACAGTGTGAGGCTAATACTGAGTTGTATTAAGACAAATATCAAGAGGGAAACTTGTATCTATATTCACTCCAGATTCTTTACAGTAGGAAAATGAGTTGAGAAAGAATAAACACAAGCGATTCTGTCCATCTTGAGCAACACACATAAAATGCTGGAGGTAGTCAGCAAATCTGGCAGCATCAATGGATGGGGAACACATGCTGACATTTTGGGCTGAAACCCTTGATCAAGACTGGAAAGGAAGGGGTCAGAAGCCAGAATAAGAAGGGGCTAGGGAAGGAGTACAAGATGGCAGATGATAGGTGAGATCAGATGATGAGGAAAGTGTCTGGGTGTGTGGGGGGGGGGCATTGAAGAAAGAAGCTGGGAGGGATAGGTGGAAGTGATAAACGGCTGCAGAAGAAGGGCTCTAATAGGAGAGGACAGCGGACCATGGAAGAAAGGAAAGGAGGAAGGGAACCAGAGGGAGAGGAGCTGGAGAGGAGAAAAGAGAAAGGGTCAAAGGGTAACCAGAATGGGGAATGGAAAAAGGTGGGGGGGGGGGGGAGGAGAAATTACTGGAAGTAGAAATCAGTGTTCATGCATCAGATTGAAGGTTTCAGATAAAATATGAGGTGTCCCTCCATCCTGAGTTTGGCCTCATCATGGCAGCAGAGGAGACCATGGACAGGCTTCTCAGAATGGGAATGGGAAACGGAATTGAATTGGGTTAACCCAAAGTAGATTGAGGGACTGCTTTGTCAAGCACCGCTCTGTCCACGCAAAAGGCAGGATCTCCCAGTGGTTGTGCATTTCTATCGACACAAAATGAAGGTAGATTTTGGCAAGTCAGGCAGCATCTATGGAGGGAAATGGACAGTCAGTATTGCAAGTTGAGACCTACCTTCAGGACTGGAAAGAGAGAGGGAAGATGGCCAGTAGAAAAGGGGGGAAGGAGGGTGTGGTGAGAGAGCTGGCAGGCGATGCACTGAAAAACCATAAATTTCTAAATGGAGGAAGTGTAGAGGTTCTGAATGCTCACCTTATCTTATTGCCGAAATAACTAAGCAAAGATTTGCAGCAGTGTACATAATATACAAGCAATTCAAATCAAACTTCTCAGTGAACTAAGTTTCTCAAGTATTCGAAAATGGTGAAAGAATTAACCACAATTAATACATTTTATATAATGTTCTCAAATCTCCATATCATTTTATTATGGGAGAAATCCTGATTTTATATTGCAAACAAACCTTTCCACTCAATCAGCTTAATCAAATAACAAGTGTAATTTGCTGACTTGGGGTAAATTAAAACAAATATTGATAAGTTTATTGAACATTGCAAAAAATACTGTGTAATCATGTTTATTACTTTACAAATGTATAAACAACCCACTGCAGAGTTCCCAAATGAGTTTCTCAGTCAGTTTCAATACTCCCACTGTGATATCAGAGCTGGGAGATGGAGAAAATATAAAATTTAGCTAATTAGTTATGGGGTACTTATATATAAAGTGCAAGCTACAAAGGAATAGAACACAAGACATTGTCATGTGAATATACTGTATATGTAAATTTACACCCCTTTTGTTGCGGGGGTGGGGGTGGTGACATTGCTGTTCTCTCATTAGAAGTTGCAAAGAAGGAATCTGTATAATGTGACAAATGCACATTATTCACTGTAGTATCAGGCAGCTGGTTGCTATTTTGTGTATTGTTGTACACGCAGCAGAAGTTTGTTCCTTTGTTAAAAATTGAAGATGAAAGATGCCAAATAGTTCAATTATTCAACTTCAGTGAGGAAGACAATCAGTCTCAAGACTTGCTCCTATGATCCAGTTATATTATCTGAAAAGACATTTGTTTTGGATTGAAAATAAGTTGTACCCGCGTTGATCAAAGCAAGAGATAAACCTGAAGGTACTGAAGCTGCCACATGTTTAACAAAGTCGATGACTGTCACAAAATAAACACTCAGTGGCCACTTTATTAGGTACGGCCTGTGTCTGATAAGGTTGTCTCTAAGCATATGCTTGTCACTTTCTCATGCTGCAGCCCACCCACTTTCAAGCTTGACACGCTCTTTGTTCAGATACGCTCTCCTGCACACTGTTGTAATGTGTGGTTATTTTGAGTTACTGTCGCCTTCCTGTCAGCTGGAACCAGTGTGGTCATTCTCCCCTGACCTCTCTCATTAACAAGGAGTTTACACCCACACAACTGCAGCTCACTGGATGTTTTTATTTTGTCTGTTTTTCACACCGTTCTCTGTTAACTCTAGAGACATGTGCGTGGAGGATCGGCAGTTTTTGAGATACTCATACCATCTGGCCTGGCACCAACAATCATTCCATGGTGAAAGGAGTTAGATTACATTTTCCCCCATTCTGAAGCTTGGTCTGGATAACAACTAAACCTCTTGATCATGTCTGCATGCTTTTATTCATTGAATTGTTGCCACGTGATTAGCTAATTAGATATTTACATTAACAAGCACGTGTACCTAATAACTGAGTATAAGTTAGTCAGGCCAACAGGCTGCACATTCTCTTCCTCAAGGAACTAATACACCCGAGGCCAGTACACAAAAGAAGCTGAATTGACTGAAGACACCAATCAGCAGTCGAAATGTTTAATGATCAGGTGTCCCTGTAAAGAGTATTCATACACCTGTCTTAGAGAGGAGAAGGAGGATGAATTTTTATGTATTGTATACAATGCCTTGAAAAAGTATTCAACCCCCAAACCTTTGTTAACATAAATGAGTAGTACAACTAGGGATTTTGATCCATTTAACTGAGAAATTTTATTTGTGAATCATATGTTCCTTTATTTACAGCAGAGCCCAATAAACATGTAAAATTGTAAAACATGAAAATCTAAAAATTCAAAAACTGAAATGTCAGCAGTTGAAAACTATTCATCCCCCTTTGCCCAGTATTTAGTTGAACTACCTCTCATAGATATTACAGCCAGTGGTATTTTTGGATAAATCTCTTAGCTTTGCACGACACGACAGAGCAAAATTTACCCGTTCCTCTTTGCAAAATTGCTCCAGCTGTGCCACGTTAGTTGGGGAGCAGCGGTGGACAGCAATTTTGAAGTCTTGCCAGAGATGTTCGATTGGGTTACAGTCAGGACTCTGACTGGGACAGTCAAGGACATCAATTTTCTTCAGTTGAACTGCTCTAAGGTTGCTCCAGCAGTGTACTTTGGGTCATTATCCTACTGAAAGACAAACTTCCTCCCCAATCCAAGGGACAGTGTTACCTGCCTGATGCACAACGTTAGATTTACATCACACATACCACTTAGTGTTGAGGCCTATAAGTTCCACTTTAGTCTCATCCAATAGCACTACCTTATTCTGCACCTTTACAGTATCATCTAAGTGACGCTTTGAAGTGTCTTGATGGGCAAGGTTTTGCTTTCTTTTAGCCAGAGCTTCTTCCTTGCTATTTTTCCATAACTACCATTTTAGTCCAAGGCCTTAGAATGGAACCATGAACTTCATCTCCAGTTGCAGCCCCTGATTCTGTAGGACACTCAGAGTGACAGCTGGTGCCACAGCAGCCTCGCTTACCAGTGCCATTCTTTCCCAGCAGCTCAGTTTAGAGGGGTGGCTTGACTTAGACAGTGTGGCTGTGGTTTCATATTTTTCCACTTTTCACAGTGGACTGGACTGAGCTCCGGGGTATGTTCAGTGCCTTTCAGATGATCTTATACCCTTTGACAGTTTTGCGCTTCTCTATTATCATTTCTCTGACTTGCCTTAAGTGCTCTTGGTTTGGTTCATTGAAAATCTACCAGACTGTTGGACCTTACAGGGAGAGAGGGTATTTATTTACTCAGGTGATCCTGCAAGTTTCTGCATCGACAGATTTGGTGAGTTGGTCGGATAATATATAGTATTGCCCCTGAGGAAAGTTAGCAAAGTAATTACAAAGGAGATGAAAAGTTTTTTGCCTCACAATTTTGGTTTTTAAGATTTAGCAAATTGTTGACAGGTTTTGGTATTTTTCTTTTGATTTGACATGATGGAAAATGTTTTGTAGATTAGC
Organism: Mobula birostris; assembly: GCF_030028105.1. Lineage (NCBI taxonomy): Eukaryota > Metazoa > Chordata > Chondrichthyes > Myliobatiformes > Myliobatidae > Mobula > Mobula birostris. The sequence goes on from NC_092384.1 coordinate 46,280,823, forward strand.
TCAAAAAACCCTACTTCAATATATTTTACATTTAGAAAAGGAGACAGTAAAATGTGGAAGGAGTTGTGGGTGCTGAATATTTTTTCCAGGCACTGTATAAATACTAGACACTAGACACTAGAATACCACAGCACAGTACAGGCCCTTCGGCCCTCGATGTTGTGCCGACCCATATACAGTAAGATATCAAGTGAATGTATTGACACATGCTGTAAACAATAAAGTACAGTCTTGTTTGAAGTTTCTGGTGTTCTGTGCCTATTACTGGCAAGAGCTGGCTGGCTTTTCAGTATAGTCCCTGACTCACCCCAAAATACATTAACTATGCTAAGAGCTTGTAAAATGTGTGCTATAATTATCCTTGTAAAAGGGTAAGGAAGCTTGAGCGATGTATTAGCTTTGCTTTGCAACCCAAATTTCAATTAAACACTTTAAGAGGGGAGTGTTCCTTTTTAATCAATTTAAGCATCCATTATGAACTAAATTACTGTATTTTTTCAATTCCCTATGAACATGGAGTGACATCATACAATATCTGACAGAATGGTAAGTCATATCTGTTCAATAAAGTGAAGTGCCACATTTGCAGCAAGAATGCTTTTGTGAAACTGAATTTAGGCATATTGTGTCCAGGTTTAAAGGCTAATACAGGTTGAGTACTCATCTGAAATGCTTGGGGCTGAAAATGTTTCAGGTTTTGGGTTTTTTTCCCCAGATTTTGGAACATATCGTGAGATAGCTTGGGATCACCATCATTTCCGACTCTGAACTTACATTCTACCTGTCTTTGTCTTACACTTGCTTATCACACAAATGTACGGAGCAGTAAAAATAATTATATTTTCGTTATATTAATTGTATGTAAGGTGTGCAGGGGTGTCAAAAGCAGCACAGCGGCTTTGGGAGAATATCTAAAGCAGTTGTAGAACAATGAAAGACCATGGCAGCTTTCACAGTCTTATGTTCAAAGTTCAAAGTAAATCCAATAACAAGAACAGAATAAAGGGAAAGCCACACCCAAAAGGACAGGTAACATGTGTGCAGAAGACAGCAAACTACAAATTTTTTTTTAAAAAGGAAATAATAACAAACACACAAATAAATAAATAAATATAACGGACATGAGATGAAGAATCCTTGAAAATAAGTCTACGGTTTGTGGGAACAGTTCAGTGATTGGACAAGTGCAGTTATTCCCTCTCGTATCTTTAATAACCTGAATAAGAACACCAGCAGGCGAGCATTTCAAATTGTGAAGGGCCTCACTAAACAGAGACAGTCACCATCCAGGACAAAGAACAATATCTCACAGCAGATGAAGACATTCTCAACAGATGGACTGAGTATTGTTCAGACCTTTACAACTAGCAGCCCCAGGAGACCCCAGCCAGGACTTGTCAAACGACAATGACTTTCCAATTGTGCAGGAAAAAGTAGAAGCAGCTGCGGGATCGCTGAAGAATGGGAAAGCTGCTGGAGTAGACAACGTCCCGGCTGAGCTGATAAAACATGGAGGAAAGACAGTGATAGACATCGTCACCAATATCCGCAACAAAATCTGGCAGACCAGGGAATGGCCAACACCCTGACAAAATCACTCCTCGTCACTCTCCCCAAGAAAGGAAACGTACAGAGGTGCCAGAATTATAGAATCATAAGTCTGATCAGCCATGCAAGCAAAGCGATGTTGAAAGTCATCTTGAAGAGACTGAAACCACAGGGAGAAGAAATAATCACTGAAGAGCAGGCTGGATTCAGAAGTGGAAGAAGTATTCAACCTCCGAGTACCGTGCTAGAAATGCAGGACGCCTTCCTCATGCTCATAGGCTTCACGAAGCCATTCGATAGGGTGTGGCATGATGCACTATGGGCCACAGTGAAGAGATACAGCATGGGTCACGTGGTGTCTTTGTCTTTTAGTACCTATCAACTAAATAAAAGCACGCACGCGGGAGAGGGCTTTAACTGGTGTATTCACATTGCAATGAGAGAGAGAGAGAGAGATTAATGCACATGTACAGCCAACAGAGAATGACGCGCATGATGCGTATATAACAGATCAATACACACGAGCAGATGAAGATCAATGAGCATGCGTAGATAACAGTCCATAGGTAGTGCTAAGCAGAGTCATTGCTCTGAAAGAGTTAAAAATACACGTGGACTGAGATGTTAACTGTCCTGTGCTATCACCAGTGGGATCATCCGTTGATCTGCCACCTGTCTTCAGGAGTTTTGGCCCGCTCGAGGTGGTGGGTCAGCAGTGCTAAAGCACCACCTCCCACTGGTGAGCTTAAAAACTTGGCATCTGCTTCTATCATTCACTTCCATCCAACAGATAGTCTGCTCTTCAGGTGTCTATGCAACTACTGAAGGGTTTGCAAGATATGTATACACTGTCTGACTATCTGCCCCTCTGGTCATACTTGGTCCACACCCATGCTGATCCTTTCTCTGCTGCCTCAGCTACAGCCCTGCTGGTTGACTTGATCTCTCTTCTAGTGAAGCCAAGGTCACACAGCCACTTCTGGAAAGTGAATACAATAAACCCATGGCAACCTACTTCAAATAGATAGCATGAGACCTTCCACCCTCTGTCTCTGCACTCTGATCTTAATTCTGCATACTTGGTTAACTTGCGCTCATGGGCTTCATCGATGTTGTCTTCCCAGGGGACTGTGAGTTCACCAATAACCGCTTCTCTACTGGTGTCAGACCATACGATTATATCTGGACGCAATGTGGTGAAAGCTATTTGCTCCGGGAAACTGCCTTTCCCGTCCAGGTCAGCCTTGACACACCAATCATTGGCTGAAGAAAGTATGCTTGATCGTGAGCCGGCGCTGTACACCCTTGACTTGGAGCCTCCTTTCACAAATGATATGCGATGTTCTGTGCAGCATGGGGCATGAGATAAGTTGTGCTGCAGTACCCTCTGCTCAACTGCTTCTGTCACAACTTTGAGAACGTTGTTATGTCTCCAAGTCTACATGCCGCTGGAAAGATTGACTCTGCGTGCACTCAAAATATGTTGAAGTGTTCCCTTCTCGCCACAAGCAGCACACCTGTCTGTCTTATCTTCATACCAGGTGCCGAGGTTGGCAGGTGTTGGGAGCAGATCGTACACTGCTCTGCATAGAAAAGAAATGCGGAGCGGTTCCATCTGCCACAGAACATTCCAAGATAGGTGTTATTGTTCAACACTTTCCCACCAGGTCCAAGCCCTTTGTTTGGCCAGGCCAGCTGTTTTAGCTAACCTCTTCTCCTCTTCTACCTCTCGTATTTCTTGTGTTACAAGCTCACGGCGCTCCTTACCTGTAGAAGATGACCACCACTTGTGGGTTGTCCATCCAAGTCCCTGGTGGCCTAGCTGGATAGCCCCAACCGTCTCCTTGTGCTTCAATCTAGACTCTGCCTCATCAACTGCTACACAGGCTGACCACTTCCTGCCTGATCTCACATCCGGCTGGGTGTTCTTGATGACAGGGTCTTTTGAGTCTTGAAGCATCAAGAATGATCTTAACTTGGCTACCTTGACCTCTTCAACAAGGGATTGCACTGGGATGGTAAGCTTTGTCTGGCTACTGTGGATTGCAACATTGGTGAGGCTGCTCGGTATTCCAAGCCACTTCTTCACATACTTGTTGATCTTCCATTCCATTGCCTCAACATGGGACATTGCCACTTCATAGACAGTTAGTGGCCACATTATCCGTGGCATCAGTCCGTACTGCAAGCACCACAACTTCAACTTGCCAGGCAAGCCACACTTGTCAACAGACATCAGACCTCTGCTGATCTGTTCTCCTGTCTCTTGAACCCTCTTGGTGTCTCTCAGCTCCTCTGTGTACCATCGCCCGAGGCTCTTAACTGGTTGGTCCTGAATGGATTGAATCTCCTCTCCACAAAGGGTGAAATGAAAATCAACCAGCTTTCCTCTCCTAAGAACAAGGCTCCTTGACTTCTTGGTCTTGAACTTCTTTCTTCCCCAATCCATTAGCTCCTCGAGTCTAGATAGTACATTTTCTACTGCCTCCGTGCTGGGACCCAAAAGGGTAAGATCGTCCATGTACGCTCGTATTGGCGGTAACTCCCCTCCACCATCAAGTGCGACACCTGGTCCCACTGATTCTGCAGCCCTCACAATAACCTCCATGGCTAACACAAAAAGGATGAGTGAAATCGCACATCCCATTGGGATTCCAACATCCAAACTCTGCCATCTAGTTGTAAACTGCTGAGTGGAAAACCTCATCCGGAAATCGTTGTAGTACTGCATAACAAAGTTCCTCACCTTAGCAAGAATCCATAGGAATTCCATCGCACTCAATCAGGACATGGGGAACAGAACCATATGCATTTGCCAGATCAAGCCAAACTACAGCCAGATTTCTTCTCAAACTTTTTGACTCCTGAATGGTATGCCATATCATACTAGAATGTTCAAGGCAGCCTGGGGAGCCTGGTATTCCTTCCTTCTGCACAGATGTATTTACTAATCCATTTTCAATCACAAATGAAGATATCCTTTCTGCCAGAATGCCCAACATAATCTTCCCCTCTACATTCAGAAGTGAAATTGGTCGGAACTGATTCAATGTAGAAGAATTCTCTTCCTTCAGGATGTATACTCCTTCAGCCTTACTCCATGACAGAGGAACAACATCATGTCTCCACACCACCTTTAACAATCTCCACAACTATTTCCTCAACAACTCTTCACACTTCTTGGACACCTTATACGGCACTCCATTAGGTCCTGGCCTGAGCCTGACCTTGCCTTTCTGATGATCTGTTCGACTTCTGCCAGTTTGGGTTCTGACAAATCAAACTTCACTCCTGGCTTGGTAGGCTTCACAAGCCCTGAAATGTCAGGCAAAGGAGCCTCCCGCTATTCGTTAGCATAAATGCTTGCCAGGTGATCCTCAAGTTCTTGTTGAGAGATGTTAAGCTGCCCGCTCTTACTTTGTTCAAGCAGTTTCTTTGTGAACTCGTGAGGATTATCAAGGAATGACTTTCTTGCCTTCTCTCTCTTCTTTCTCTTTTTACATTGTGACTCTGCACGATGGAGTGATGCTAACTTTATTCGAAAATGCTCTCAGAGATCAGCAAGCCCTGACTTGTCACCCTCACTTGCTACATTCCACCTCTGTCTCAACAATCTAAGCTCGCTCCTCATACTAATCTCCTTCTGGCGCCTGCTTGGTTGCTGTGTGGGCTTTGCTTTCTTCAACTCAACCAAACCAAACCTGTACTTTCCAACATCGTAAATCATATCACCCATCACTTCTAACTTTCTCTTTGATGTTCCCTTGAGAGTGTTCTCCAACATCATACTGATATCCTCATCAAATACACGCCAAGCCTTCTCATCTGCCATTGCTGGCCACTTGACCTCACTCTTCTTCTCTACCTCCTCACTACCGCTATCATGCGAAGGATCTACCTGGGTACTGTGGTCTGAAACCTGACCTGGGTTATCTCTCGTCTGACCTGGAGTATGATGACTCTCTCCAGAGCGAATCGCTGTGGCTTGTGAGTCAGTGGTTGAAAAGACCACATCATCTGTGCTTGGTGAAGAAATCTCATCTTCGTCCACTGGGATGGAATAGCACCTCAACTTTGCTTGGTGGACTCGTAAACCTTTAATGCTGGAAAACACTCTCCCACACCAACACACTGGACACTCAGAGCCTCTTATCCTAGCTCTTGGTCGTAGTCGTTCTCTGTAATTAACTGTATCCGTCCGATTGGGTCCATCATTCTCCCTCCCTCTTGGATGACCCCGAGGGTATGTTTCTCCGTATAAACTAGAAGCTTCAAGAGGTGGGTGCTCTTCTGAGCTGGTGCCTGGACTGCCAATCCTGACACTCCCAGTGCCAGTCTTTCCTGGCTGTCCACTATCTCTCCACGCTGTCACCGGACTACTCCCGGTTGCCAACCAGACTATTTCTGGTAGTCACTGGTGTCCAGAACAAAAGAGTTAAAAATACACTTGGACTAAGATGTTAACTGTCCTGTGCTATCACCAGTGGGATCATCCGTTGATCTGCCACCTGTCTTCAGGAGTTTTGGCCCGCTCGAGGTGGTGGGTCAGCAGTGCTAAAGCACCACCTCCCACTGGTGAGCTTAAAAACTTGGCATCTGCCTCTATCAGTCACTTCCATCCAACAGATAGTCTACTCTTCAGGTGCCTATGCAACTACTGAAGGGTTTGCAAGATATGTATACACTGTCTGACTATCTGCCCCTCTGGTCATACTTGGTCCACACCCATGCTGATCCTTTCTCTGCTGCCTCAGCTACAGCCCTGCTGGTTGACTTGATCTCTCTTCTAGTGAAGCCAAGCTCACACAGCCACTTCTGGAAAGTGAACACGATAAACCCACGGCAGCCTACTTCAAATGGATAGCATGAGACCTTCCACCCTCTGTCCCTGCACTCTGATCTTAATTCTGGTTAACTTGCGCTCATGGGCTTCATCGATGTTGTCTTCCCAAGGGACTGTGAGTTCACCAATAACCACTTCTCTACTGGTGTCAGACCATACGTTCTCAGATGCTGGTGTCACTTTGCTGTCGGTGATTGTCACAGAGAGGTAAATCCGGTGGCTGTAATGTGTCCATCTTGTTGGATGCAGTCGACTCGTGTGTTCCTTGGCTGCGTATCCAGTATCTGGTCCACATGACGTCTCCAACATCCACTGTGTACATCAGTGGTCCAGTTCTTGTAGCTATCCTACCGGGTGTCCAGTTATCTTCTCAGTAATCAAAGTCCACTTGTCTTCTCAGTATGTTTCAAAAAGAACAGAGAAGGAGGCAAAAGAGGTGGGGGCATGGCATTGCTAATTAGGGATAGTGTCATGGCTGCAGAAAAAGACTCTACTGAGTCAGTGTGAGTGGAAGCCAGAAACAGGAAAGAAGCAATAACTCCTCTGGGTGTTTTTGTGGACCCCCAATAGTAACAGGGATATCAAGGAGCAGATAGGGAGGCAGATTCTGGAACAGTGCAATAATAATAGGGTTGTTGTGATGGGAGATTTTAACTTTCCTAATATTGATTGGCATCTCTTTAGTGCAAGGGGTTTACATGGGGTGGAATTTGTTAGGTGTGTTCAGGAATGTCTTCTGCCACAATATGTAGATAAGCCAACTAGAGGAGAGATTGTACTTGCTCTCATATTGAGAAACGCACCTGGTCAGGTATCAGATCTCTCAGTGGGAGAGCATTTTGGAGGTAGTGACTACAACTCCTTTACCAGTCCTTTACCATAGCACTGGAGAGGGATAGCAGCAGACAATTTGGGAAAATATTTAATTGGGGTAGGGGGAAATTTGATGCTATTCGGCAGGAACTTGGGAGCAGATGTCCTCAGGGAAGTGCACAGCAGAAATGTGACAAATGTTCAGGGACCATTTGCATGGAGTTCTGCATAGGTATGTTCCATTGAGGCAGGGAAAGAATGGTAGGGTTAAAGAACCATGGTGTACAAAGGATGTAGAAAATCTAGTTAAGAAGGAAAGAAAAGCTTACGAAAGGTTCAAGAAACTGGGTACTATTAGAGCTCTAGAAGATTACAAGGTTGCTAGAAAGGAGCTTAAGAATGGAATTAGGGGAGTCAGAAGAGGCCATGAGAAGGCCTTAGTGAGCAGGATTAAGGAAAACCCCAAGGCATTCTACAACACACATCAAAGTTGCTGGTGAACGCAGCAGGCCAGGCAGCATCTCTAGGAAGAGGTACAGTCGACGTTTCAGGCCAAGACCCTTCGTCAGGACTAACGCATTCTACAAGTATGTTTAGAGCAAGAGGATAAGACATGAAAGGATAGGACCAATCAGGTGCGACAGTGGAAATGTGTGCATGGAGTTGGAGGAGGTAGTGGAGGTACTTTGCTTCAGTATTCACCAGGGAAAAAGAACTTCTTCGTAATTGTGGGGATAACTTACAGCGGACTGAAATGCTTGAGCATATAGACATTAAGAAAGAGGATGTCCTGGAGCTTTTGAAAAGCATTAAGTTAGAAAAATCACTGGGGCCAGATGGGAAATACCCCAGGCTACTGTGGGAAGCAAGGGAGGAGATGGCTGAGCTTCTTGCAATGATCTTTGCATCATCAATAGGGACAGGAGAAGCACCGGAGGATTGGAGGGTTACAAAAGTTGTCCCCTTGTTTAAGAAAGGGAGTAGAGATAACCCAGTAAATTATAGACTGGTAAGTCTGACTTCAGTGGTGGGCAAGTTGTTGGAGAAGATCCTGAGAGGCAGGATTTATGAGCATTTGGAGAGACATAATCTGATTAGGGATAGTCAGCATGGCTTTGTCAAGGGCAGGTCCTCTGATGCTGACTGTGCCGAGATGGTCTTCTGGGGCATCTGTCTTTATTAGTTCCAGGAAAATGTTGAACAGCGTGCGTGAAAGGAGACCGCCTTGTCAGACTCCAGCTGATACACTCTCCAGCTGTGGCTTGAACAAGAACCACACTGCTAGCTTTGGTGTAGAGCTGCTTGGTGGCGTGGATCAGCTTCTGGCTTGTAATACATGGATCTATTTATGACCTCTCTTAGTACAATGTGTGGACTGTTGTCTACGTATGCGTTTTGATCGGTGTTTACACATGCGGATTGATCATTGTCTACACGTGCGTATTGATCTGTTGTCTACACACGTGCATTATTCTCTCTTTCACTGCAATGTGAATATACCAGTTAAAGCTGTCTCTCATGTGCGTGCTTTAATTTAATTGATATGTATTTACAAAGTTACAACAAATTGGCAATGAGTATGAACTGAATGTCAGAGAATATTACCATCTGCACCGATAGTTACAGGATGAATCAGTGAGAGTTAAAGATTGTCAGAAACAGTGAGGAGTCAATTACGACAAAATTCACAGTCAGTGGACAAGAACTAGAGACTGTCAATCAGTTCAGGTATCTTGGCGTCATCATCAGCCAAGAAGGAACAAAGCCTGAAGTCCTTGCAAGGACAACTCAAAGAACAGCAGTGTTGGATAAACTAAAACCAATCTGGAGAGTCAATAACGTCACTCTCAGATCCAAGTTCAAACTCCTGCATGCACTTGTGCTCTCCATCTTCCTGTATGCATGTGAATCACAGACTTTGATAGCAGAACTCTAAAAGGAGATCCAGGCAGTAGAAATGAGATGCTTCAGAAGGTGCCTCAGCATTTCCTATACAGGCCACGTCTTAAACAATGAAGTGAAGAACCATCACCCAGCACATGAGACACAACAAAGATCTACTGGCCATAGTAAAGAAGGGGAGACTGAGATCAAGTAGACTCTCAAAGATCATTCTTCAGGGAATGGTTTAGGGGAAAAGAAAAAGGGTCAGACAGAGGAAGAAATGGACAGACAACATTGCAGAGTGGACCAGAGAGAGCTTTGCGACAACCCAGGCACTAGTCCACAACCGTGAGAGATGGCGGGAACTGGTGCAACGCTGGCTCATCTGTACAGCGGCCTTATGACCCAGGCGGATTGCAGGATCTGTAACCGTAACTGTAACTGTAACCGTATCCCCTCTGGTTTAAGAGGCTGATGGTTGAGGGGTAATAACTGTTCCTGAACCTGGTAGTGTGAGTCCTGAGGCTCCTGTACCTTTTTCCTGATGGCAGCAGTGAGAAGAGCGCATAACCTGGATGGTTGGGGTCTCTGACAATGTAATATCTTTGGCATACGACGTGAAATTTGTTGACTTTGCAGCAATTAAATACATAATAATATAAAAAAACACAAATATAAAATAGTTAAGTTAAATGTTGTGCAAAAATGAAACAAAAAAGTAATGAGGTAGTGTTCATGAGTTCAATGTCCATTCAGAAATCACTTGGCAGAGGGGAAGAAGCAGTTCCTGAATCGCTGTGTGTGCCTTCACACTTCTGTGCTTCCTTCCTGACGGTAGCAACGAGAGCAAGGCATAACCTGGGTGAGGTGGGTCTTAATGATGGACGCCACTTTCTGAGGCACCGCTCCTTGAAGATGTCCTGAGTACTGCAGAGGCTAGTGCCGATGATGGAGCTGACTAAACTTACAACTCTCTGCAGCTTACTTTGATCCTGAGCAGTACCATTAAGTGGCGTATGTTCACACCGATGCTGATGAATCCACTCTTTCAATGCACATTCGAGATCTTCATTTTTCACTCTACGCAGCATCTTTCTACTTTCGATTAACTTCCGTTCATTATGTTCGTGTGGTTACTTCTCAGAAGTGTCTGTGATGTGCTTTGCTCTGCCTGGGAACCTTCTCAACACCTTGTGGAATTTTCCATTTGTGACATCATTTCAGTGCTCAAAAAATTTCGGATTTCTGAGGTTTTCGGATTTTGCTGTTTCACATGAGAGGTACTCAAACTCTATGTTTTATTCTCCTCTGCAGTGGCATTGCCTTATCTTAACACTGTATACTACTACTTGGAAGTAAATGTAAGCAGTAATGGTTAAATGGGCATTGGCAAGAGAATACACTGAAATCATTCTAGTACTTATATAAGGTTGTTATTTCTTTCCTTCTTCAGGAACAAAGTATCTGTAAGTATACACAGCCTTCAGGTGCCATTGATATTGGCTAACCTACTCCAGGAAAAAACAGACACAATGTTGAATGAACTTTGCAAGTCAGATTCAGATTCATTTATTTATCATATGTACATCAAAACATACAGTGAAATACGTCATTTATGTTAACAACCAACACAACCGAAGGATTGATCGGGACTACCACAAGTGTCACCACACACTCTGTGACAAGCAAATAGTACAAATTGACATTTGGGGTCAAGCCCTCCAGGGTGACCTTAGGGATGCTGATTGACCCTGAATTCTTCTAACATTCTCTTTTATTCTAGATTCCAGCATCTGCAGTCTCTCTAGGCTCCCTGTCACCAGCCTGCTTTGCGTATATCACAAGCCATGCAGAGAATAAACCACATATTTGAAAGATGTTGCACTAAACTGCACAATCACTGCATTCTGCTGTAGGTACAGTGAGATATTTTGTAGGAAATGTCACTGGCGTAGGTTAACATTGCCTTGAATATTCTGCAAACATATTGCTAAAATGCTGCCAGACAGCCACATATTCATTGTCCATTATTTCAGCTGCACAAACAAGCAAGATAAGCTGCAGAGATAAGAGACAATGAACATACTTTGGAAATATCTCCAGCTGACACCCAAGGCCTTTATGCATATATTAGTGCTGGCTGTTGCCATAGTAACAAATTTAACTGGAAGCGACCTAGATATGACACTACCAGACTTAAAGGGGGAAGAATAGGTTTCCAGCATGGGATCTGCTCTGAAAGACAGTGAGGGGAAGTAGTAATCTACAAATATGCAGATGATACTGTTGTAGTGGTTGTATCTCAAATAACAATGAGTGAGAGTACAGGAAGAAGCTGACAACGAGATTTTCCTCAATGTCAGCAGAACAAAAGATCTGGTCATTGACTTCAGGAATTTGGGTGGGAGAGTGGTGCACGTGCTGCTGTGTACATTTATTTTATTTAGAGATACAGCGTACAATACATCAAAGGTGCTGACATCACCAATAGCCAGTCCTGGTCCAACCACATTGAAACCGTGCCCAAGAAAGCACACTGGCACCTCTACTTCCTTGGAAGGTTGAAGAAATGTGCATGTCCCTTTGGACCCTCACTGATTTTTACCTGAGGCATCTATCCAGGCGCATCACAGCGTGCTATGGCAACTGCTCTGCCTGAGAGCAGAAGACACAACTTGGCACACAGAAACCAACACCACCCCCCCCCCACCCTCCATAGACTCTGTCTACACTTCACGCTGCCTCAGTAAAGCAGCCAGCATTTTCAAAGGACCCACCCAGCCCAAACATTCCCTCTTCTCCCCCCATTGAGCAGAAGATACAAAACCTTGAAAGTATGTACCACTAGGCCCAAGGACATCTATCTTGTGTTATAAGACTATTAAGCTGTTCCCTGACTCATTCAGATGGGCTCTTGACCTGACGATCCACCTTGTAACCCTGCACCTTATCATCTACCTACAGTGCACTCTCTTTCTATCTGTAACACTTCATTCTGTTATTGTTGCACCCTGTACTACCTCAAACAACTGCGTAATGAATTGAGCTTTACAGATGGTACAAGTTTTTCACTGCCTACCGGTACATGTGATAATAAATTAATCAAGTGTTAGCTTCAGTATGGATTGATTTAAGGGTTATGGCTTGGTACATTGCATTGTCCCTTTCACAAGTCAGTATAAAAAGTAGTATTAGAGGGAGTGGACTCACTGAAGGATAGGTTGTGGGTTCTGGGACATCTCTACATTGCAAGTTGTGCTATTTGATCAATAAAGACTTTTCTCTTGCATAGTGAAGCACTGCGTCATAATTGGTTTTTGAATTTCCCACATCAAGGGGAAGCACAATACGTACACCAGCACTCAAAGTGCATAACCTAACGGACAGCTTGATGTACCTCAGAGTGTGCTGAGTTAATGGAGGTGTTGCCTTTGGAGGGGACATTTAAAGGCCTTCAATTCAAAACCTTTATATTTTGCAGATTTTTGGCCCTAAAGTTCAAAAGATCAAAGAAAATTTATTATCAATGTACACATATGTCACCTTATACAACCCCGGGGTTCATTTTCTTGTGGGCATACTCAATAAACCCAATAATCATAATAGAGTTAATGAAAGACCACACCCAACAGGGCGGACAACCAGCGTGCAAAAGACAACAAACTAACCAACTGTGCAAATGCAAAAGGAAAACAAAAAATAATAAACAAATAAGCAATAAATATCAAGAACAGGAGATGAAGAGCCCTTGAAAGTGAGTCCATAGGTTGTGGAAACAATTCAGTGATGGGGCAAGTAGAGTTGAGTTATCTCCTCCGATTCAAGAGTCTGATGGGTGAGGGGTAACAACCGTTCCTTAACCTGATGGTGTGAGTCCTGAGGCTCCTGTACCTGCTTCCTGATGGCAGTAGCCAGAAGAGAGTATGGCCTGGGTGGTAGGGGTTCCTGATGATAGATGCTGCTTCCTCCGACAATGTTCCATGTAGATGTGCTCAACGGTGGGGAGGGTTTTACCCGTGATAAACTGGGCTGTATCCATTACTTTTTGTCAGGTTTTCCATTCAAGGAAATTGGTGTTCCCATACGAGGCTGTGATGCCGCCAGTTAACGCACTGTCCACTGCACATCTATAGCAGTTTGTCAGAATCTTAGATGTCATGTTTTAAATTACAACAAGCATTTGCTGTGGTGCTCATATGGAAGGTGGATTATCACAGTGCAGAAAATACATTCTGGATTGAATCATGGAATTATCTCTGCCAACAACTCTCCATTATGTAAGTAGTTGTGTGGAAATAAGGTCACTCAGAAGTAGCTAAGCATATATGTTCTCATCAGATAGCACTGTATTTTTGTAAAAAGTAATACTGGCTCTCAACTTCTTCAAACACAGATCATGAACTCAAATGAATAAATTTTAGCCTCCACTCTGAAAGAATATTAATCTGGGTAGTACCTGCAACGTATACAAGGAGTAAGATGCCTTTGGTGTTATATACATTTGTAAAACCTGTTCATTATCATGAATTTCTGCACAGAAGTGGTAGTAATTACAACATTGATGGGTTGGACATGCCAACAAGAGATAAAAAAAAGATTAGCTTTGTACATCAAAACACCGAAACATACAATGAAATGCATTATTTTGCATCAATAAGCAAGACAGTACAAAGATTGTGCTGGGGGCAGCCTGCAAGTATCACCACACTTCCAGCGCCAACATAACATGCTCACAACTTACTGACACTAACCGTACATCTCTGGAATGTGGGAGGAAACTGGAGCATCAGGAGGAAGCCTATGTGGTCACAGGGAGAACATACAAACTCCTGACAGCAGTAGGAATCAAAGCCCAGTTGGAGATCTCACAAATACTTCCCCAGTCAACTCCTACCACATACTGGACTGCTCTTCATTGCACACTGTCTTTTGCAAGGATTCCATCTGGTTCTCCCAGTTCCTTTGCCTCAATTGTATTTGTTCCAGTGATTAGATTTTCAGTACTGGTGCCTCTGAAATTTCTTCCTTTTTCCTGAGCTACAACTTCTTATCTATCATTGTTAATAAGATCTGCAGACCGAATGTCATTCATTTCCTATGCCTCCAATCACATCCCTTCTCCTCCTGGAGATAAATATATAAAAATTCCCCTAGTCATGACCTTCTACCCATCACCCTCCACATTAAACAAATTATTCTCTGCAATTTCTGCTACCATCAGAGATTCCACCATTGAGTATGTTTTCTTTCTTCTCCCTTTTTATCATTCCCTTTGCAAATTCTTGTTTCCACTCTTCTTATCTAACAACCATCTCCCCCTGCCTTCATTACAACACTTTGTAACAGCAGGCAATGCAACATTTGTCCTTTGACCACCTCCCTTCCCACCATCCAGAGACCAGAATGGTTTTTCCAGGTGAAGCAGTGACCCTTACAATCTGGTGAACCTCATCAGAGAAACTACATGCAGACTGCTGAATGCTTTGTAGAGCACCTACTTTCAGTCTGCGATGTTGACCCTGTTGCCTGCGACTTTAATTGTCCATCCAACACCAGCCCATCGGTCTGCACCATTACAATGAGGCTGAACGCAAGCTTGAACAGCATTTCACCTTCCACCTAGGCATGTTGCTGCTTTCTTGGCTTGATCAAAGTTACAAGGAAGTAGTCATCCCGAAGCTGCAGGAGGCGAGTGGCTAGGTGACTAGGTGACTGCTAGGAGAAACGGAAATACAGTAGGCAGTTAGAGCAGAGCACACCTGTGGTCATTCCCCTCAAAAATAAATATACTGCTTTGGATACTTTTGTAGAGTATGACCTCCCAGGAGAATGCCACGGCAACCGGGTTACTGGCACTGAGCATGGGTCCGTGGTGCAGAAGGGTAAGAGAGAGAAGAAGGGAGCGGTAGTGATAAGGGACTCAATAGGAGGGGAACAGACAGGAGAATCTGTGGATGAGAATGGGACTCCCGGGTGGTATGTTGCCTCCCAAGTGCCAGGGTCAGGGACATCTCAGATCGCGTCCACGACATTTTGGAGAGGGAGGGAGAACAGCCAGATGTCTTGGTACAAATTGGTACCAATGACACAGGAAGGAAAAGCAATGAGGTCCTGGAAAGATAATTTAGAAAGCTGAGCAGGAGGACCTCCCAGGTAGTAATTTCTGGATTGCTACCTGTGCCATGTGCCAGTGAGGGTAGAAACGGTATGATTTGGCAGATAAATGCGTGGCTGAGAAGCTGGTGCAGGGAGCAGGGCTTCAGGTCTTTGGATCATTGGGATCTCTTCTGGGAGATGTATGACCTGTTCAAAAGTGATGGGTTGCACCTGAACCCGAGGGGGACCAATTTTCTCGTAGGCAGGTTTGTGTTGGGGAGGGTTTAAGCTAATCTGGCAGGAGGGCGGGATCCTGAGTGAAGGGACTCAGGACAGGATGGATGGTAAAAAAGTAAAGATAGTGTGCAGTCAGACTGTCAGGGAGGGCAGGCAGTTGATGAGACTTAGTTGCAGCCAACAGGCTGAGTATCAAAACATTAGGGATGCAGAATCAAAGGATAGCAAGTACGGTACTCAATGTGTTGTATCTAAATGCGTGTAGTATAAGAAATAAGGTGGATGATCTTGTTGCACTATTACAGATTGCCAGATATAATGTCATGGCCATCACTGAATCGTAGCTAAAGAATGGTTGTAGTTGGGAGCTGAATGGTTACATGTTACATCAGAGCGATAGGAAGGTAGGCAGAGGGGGTCGTGTGGCTCTACAGGCAAAGAATGGCATCAAATCAGCAGAAAGATGTGACGTAGGATTGGAAGATGTGGCTTGGATTAAGAAACTGCAAGGAAAAAAGGACGTTGATGGCAGTTACATACAGGCCTCTCAACAGTGGCTGGGAGGTGGACCACAGATAACAACAGGAAATAGAAAAGGCGTGTCAAAAGGGCAATGTTATGGTAGTCATGGGAGATTTTAACATGCAGGTCGATTGGGAAAATCAGGTTGGTAATGGATCTCAAGAGATTGAGTTTGTTGAATGCCTAAGAGATGGCTTTTTAGAGCAGTTTGTCATTGAGCCAACTCAGGGATCAGCTATACTGGATTGAGTGTTCTGTAATGAACCAGAGGCAATATGGGAGCTTAAGGTAAAAGAACCGTTGGGAACCAGTGATCACAATATGATTGAGTTCAACTTGAAATTTGATAGGGAAAAACTAAAGTCTGATGCAGCAGTATTTTAATGGAGTAAGGGAAATTACAGTGTTATGAGAAAGGAGTTGGCCAAAGTAAATTGGAAGGAGCTGCTGGCAGGAATGTCAGCAGAACAGCAATAGCCTGTGTTTCTGGGAAAAGTGAGGAAGATGCAGGGCATATGTATTCCAAAAATGAAGAAATACTCAAATGGTAAAATAATACAACCATGGCTGACAAAGAAAGTCAAAGCTATTTGTAAAACAAAAAGCAAAAATTAGTGAGAAGATAAAGAATTGGGAAGTTTTTAAAAACCTACAGAGAGCAACTAAAAAAAAATCATTAGAAGGAAAAAGATGAAATATGAAAGCAAGCTAGCAAATAATATCAAAGAGGATAGTAAAATTTTTTTCAAGTATGATTAAAAATAAGAGAGAGATAAGAGTGGATGTAGGTCTGCTAGAAAATGAAGCAGGAGAAATAATAATGAGGAACACGGAGATGGCTGACAAACTAAATGAGTATTTTGCATCAGTCCTTACCGTGGAAGACACTAGCAGTATGCCTAATGTTGTAGTGTGTGAAGGAAGAGAAGTGGGTGCAGTTACTATTACAAGAGAGAAAGTGTTCAAAAAGCTGAAAGACCTAAAGGTACACAAGTCACCCGGGCCAGATGGACTGCACCCTAGGATTCTGAAACAGGTAGTGTTAGAGATTATAGTGGCATTAGAAATAATCATTCAAAAATCTTTGGACTCTGGCATGATGCCAGAGGACTGGAAAATTGAAAATGTCACTCCACTCTTTAAGAAAGGAGGAAGGCAACAGAAAGGAAATTATAGACCAGTTACCCTGAACTCAGTGGTTGGGAAGATGTTAGAGTCAATTGTTAAGGATGAGGTGAGGGAGTACTCGGTGACACAGGATAAGATAGTACAAAATCAGCATGGTTCCCTTCAGGGAAAATCCTGCCTGATGAACCTGTTGGAATTCTTTAAGGAGATTACAAGTAAAATAGATAAAGGGGAAGCAGTGGATGGTGTATATTTGGACTTTCAGAAGGCCTTTGACAAGGTGCCACACATGAGGCTGCTTACTAAGTTAAGCCCGTGATATTACAGGAAAGTTACTAATGTGGTTAGAGCACTGGCTGATTGGTAGGAAGAAGCAAGTGGGAATAAAAGGATCCTTTTCTGGTCGGCTGCCGGTGACTAGCGGTGTTCGCAGGGGTTAGTGTTCGGACCACTTCTTTTTATGCTGTATATAAATGATGTAGATGATGGAATAGATGGATTTGTTGTCAAGTTTGCAGATAATACGAAGATTGGTGGAGGGGCAGGTAGTGTTGAAGAAACAGGTAGGATGAAAAAGGACTTAGACAGATTAGGAGATGGGCAAGAAGGTAGGAAATGAAATATAATGTTGGAATTGCACTTTGATAGTAGAAATAAATGTGCGGACTATTTTCTAAACGGGAAGAAAATCCGAAAAGGGACTTGGGAGTCTTTGTGCAGAATACCCTAAAGGTTAACTTGCAGGTTGAGTTGGTAGTGAGGAAGGCAAATGGCATGTTAGCATTCATTTCAAGAGGTCTAGAATACAAGAGCAGAGATGTGATGCTGAGGCTTTACAAGGCACTAGTGAGGCCTTACCTTGAGTATTGTGAACAGCTTTGGGCCCTTCATCTTAGAAAAGATGTGCGAGCATTGGAGAGGGTCCAGAGGAGGTTCATAAGGATGATTCCAGGAATAAAGGGGTTATCACACGAGGAACGTTTGATGGCTCTGGGTCTGTACTCACTGGAATTGAGAAGGATGAGGGAGGGATCTCACTGAAACCTTTTAAACATTGAAAGGCCTAGACAGAGTAGATGTGGAAAGGATGCTTCCCATGATGGGAGAGTCTAGCACAAGAGGCCACAGCCTCAGGTTAGAGGAGTACCCTTTCAAAAGAGAGATGCAGAGAAATTTCTTTAGCCAAAGGGTGGTGAATTTGTGGAATTTATTGCCAGGCCATTGTGTGTATTTAAGGCAGAGATTGATAGGTTCTTGATTGGACATGGCATCAAAGGTTATGGGGAGAAGGCTGGGAACTGTGCTTGAGGAGGAGAAAAAAAAGAGGATCAGCCATGATTGATTGGCAGAGCAGACTCGCTGGGCCAAATGACCTAATTCTGCTCCTATGTCTTATGGTCTTGTTGATTTCAACAACTTCAGGTAACTTGATTTCATTGTTTCATTTCGCATCTGTATTTGCTCAGCTTCTTTGTTCCCCGCCCCCAAATAAGGAATATCTAGATTATTCATTGTTTCACACTTCAATTAAATTCACCCTAGTCTCCTCTATCTCAAAGTAAGTAAAACAGTGGATTGCAGTTAATAGGGAAACACTAGGACCAGTTTATTTGGGCCAATTAAGCAGCTGCCCCAATTAGCCAAAGTTTCATGGAAACAGTTAAAAGGGTATAAAAAAAAGACAAGCTACAATTTAAATGAGTAACAAATTATTTCTTTAAGTTAAATACAGAACATATTAGAACAGTATCAATACTACAGCCTAAACCAGTTAAGAGTAGCCAGCAGGCCTCATTCCACTGAAATAGGCACACCTGGCCATATCTGACATCTCCAAGCCTAACTGCTTGAAACCACAGTGAGCAAAACAATTCTAAAATTGCCTTGCTTATTTCACACCATCTGTCAGTGACAAAAATCACTGCTTTTTGAACACAAACACATGCAACTGACACTATTTAAAAACTGTTCACTCTAAGCTTGGAGTAATGTCTAACAGCCACAGAAGTTCACACGACTGACACTAGTTAGAAACTGTTTGGCAACAGTGCCTACCCCAATTAAGCTGCACCGTGTCCCAAATAAATGAAGGAAATCCTAGCTATTTTCTCGATTTTTGTTCTTTAAAAGAGTTGTAACAAATAAGTGGCTTCCTTGATTAATCGATGGACCAATTAACCAGAATCCACTATACTACCATCTTCCCTCAGAGATACAATTTTCTAGTCTTGGCAACACTAATGTACTTTGTATTATGTCCAGCATAATCATGCCTTTCCTGTAACATGGTGACCAGGACTGCACACAATACTCATACTGTGCCTTAACTTTTGCTATACAGTATACAGCTCTAGCCCAGCCTCCCTGTTCTAGTATGCTGTACCTTGAATATTTTTTGTCACTAAATGACCTGCTTGTAGTTTTCAACCATTTGCGAACAAAGCCCTTCTGTTCTTCCAAACCACACAGCTCCTTCTGAATTACTGTCTGTTCCTTTGCATTTCTGCAATCCTCAAATGCATTACCACATCCTTGGGTTAAATTCAAATTGACATTCCACTACAAACCCTCCTAGCTTTCTTCCTCACTGTCACTGATATGTCTCACTTGGTTCTTTACAAATGTAATTATTCCTAACCTATTTATTCACCATGCGATAACATTCCTTATAGCTACCTCCCCACAAGATGGTGGCAGCAAGACCCTGCCTTGTACTGCTGCAATTCTTCTGGTGAATGTACGTCTAGAGTGCTCTGAGGTACAATTTTCCAGGATTTAGCTCCAATAAAGAAATAAAGATCTACTTCCAAGACATGATGTCATGTGACTGGGACGAACCCACACATGCCGGAGTTTCCAGCCCCGCTGTCTTTATCTTTCCTGGTGGTGAGCTTGCAGATTCGGAACTGCAATCAGAACAGCACAGGAGAGGAGCTGTGCTGGGCTGGTATTGCAGAAGCTGTGGCCCATAGTTGGTGGAATGACTGAATATTTAGGCTCTGACTGGGATGTTACCAAACTGGATGGTGCTGTGTTTCTTACTTGCGTCCCACATACACAGGCAAATATATTCCTTTCATTCTGATTTATGCTTTAGGCTCTGAGTACAATAATACCTAGGCTCTGACCTGCTCTTGTAAGCACAATATGGCCAGACCAGTTAAGTGTCTGGACAGAGGTGACACCCAAAAAGTAGGTGGTAGATTTGAAAATGAGACTATGAATGAATGCGAACAGTAGGTGGATAAACTCTTTCTTAGCTCTGGTCAGTGCACAGCAATTGAGTGCTACTGATAGAACTTGCCACTTAATCAACCTGTGACACATCTAAATAACATCCAGTCATGCTGCGTGCGTTCAGTTGTTTCCCTAACCTTCAGATTCTACTGACTCTCAACTCTCCATGAACAACTCCTGGGAAGATCAACTGATCTACTGAAAATTTCACAAATTTTTATTTCCTGGCATATATTCTCATATTACACATTCATTGTAAACTACCTGTGTAAACTGCACAAACTGTAAAATTCATCCTTCCCTCTTTTATATAAACAGTTGCAACTGGAATTGCGGAAACGGTGAACTTAAGCCCAAAAAAAAAGACACAATACTTGGTTTGGAGATATCAACTGAATTAACCCTATGGATCTAATTCGAGTTTGTTGTCCATCTTGTTCTTCACATAGAAACATAGAAATCTACAGCACATTACAGGCCCTTCGGCCCACAATGTTGTGCTGACCCTGTAACCTACTCTAGAAACTGCCTAGAATTTCCCTACCATGGAGCCTTCTATTTTTCTTAGCTCCATGTACAAACATTTGTACCTATTTAATTGGCTCTTAAAAGACCCTATTGTATCCACCTCTACCACCATTGCTGGCAGTGCATTCCATGCACTCACCACTCTGTGTGTGAAAAGCTTACTTCTGACATGCCCCTTGTAACTACTTCCAAGCACCTTAAAACTACGCTCCTTCATGTTAGCCATTTCAGCCCTGGGAAAAAGCCTCTTATCCACACAATCAATGCCCCTCATCATCTTAAACACCTCTATCAAGTCACCTCTCATCCTCCATCGCTCCAAGGAGAAAAGGCCAAGTTCACTCAACCCATTCTCATAAGACATTCTCTCCAATCCAGGTAACAGTCTGTAAATCTTCTCTGCACTCTCTCTATAGTATCCACATCATTCCTGTAGTGAGGTGACCAGAACTGAACACAGTACTCCAAGTGGGGTCTAACTAAGGTCTTATATAGCTGTAACATTACCTTGTGGCTCTTGGACTCAATCCCACAGTTGATAAAGGCCAAAACACCATACCCCTTCCTAACAACACTGTCCTTTGAGTGTCCTACGGACATGGACCCCAAGATCTCGCTGATCCTCTATGCTGCCAAGAGTCTTACCATTAATATTATACTCTCTCTTCAAACTGGACCTACCAAAATGGACCACTTCACACTTATCTGGGTTGAACTCCATCTACCACTTCTCATCCTAATTCTGCACCCTATGGATGTCCTGCTATAACCTCTGATAACCCTCCAGACTACTCACAACACCCCCAACCTTTGTGTCATCAGCAAATTTACTAACCCATTCTTCTACTTCTTCATCCAGGTTATTTATAAAAATCACAAAGAGGAGGGGTCCCAGAATAGATCCTTGGGGAACAGCAATGGTCACCAACCTCCATGCAGAATACGAACCATCTACAACCACCCTTTGGCTTCTCTAGGCAAGCTAATTCTGGATCCACAAAGCAAAGTCTCCTTGGATCCGTGGCTCAATACTTTCTGAATGAGCCTCACATGGGGAACCTTATCAAATGCCTTATTGAAATCCACATACACTGCTCTACCTTCATCAATGTGTTTTGTTACATCCTCAAGGAATTCAATCAGGTTCGTAAGGCATGACCTGCTCTTGGTAAAGCCATACTGACTATCCCTAATCAGATTACGTCTCTCCAAATACTCATAAATCCTGCCTCTCAGGATCTTCTCCACAACTTGGCCACCACTGAAGTAAGACTCACTGGTCTATAATTTCCTAGGTTATCTCTACTCCCTTTCTTGAACAAGGGAACAACGCTTGCAACCTTCCAATCCTCTGGTACTTCTCCCATCCCTGTTGATGTTGCAAAGATCATCACCAGAGGCTTGGCAATCTCCTCCCTTGCCTCTCACAGTAGCCTGGGGTATATCTATCCCAGTCCCAGCAACTTATCTCACTTAATATCGTTCAAAAGCTCCGTCACATCCTCTTTCTTCATGTCTATGCACTCAAGCATTTTAATCCACTGTAAGGCATCCACACAATTACCAAGGTCCTTTTCACTGTTGAATACTGAAGCAAAGTACTCATTAAGTACCTCCGCTAACTCCTCCAACTCCACGCGGATGTTTCAACTATCACACCTGATTAGTCATATTTTCACATGGCTCGTCTTCTTGCTCTTCACATACTTGTAGAATGTCTTGAGGTTTTCCTTAATCCTGCTCACCAAGGCCTTCTAGCTCTCCTAATTTCATTCTTGAGCTCCTTCCAGGCACCCTGTTGCTGAGCGGAGTGGCCACTGGGGGACCCTGCACTGACTTCCTTCCCCTTTACACCTCTTGGTGTTCACCCATATGCTCCCCAAATTCTGCACTCTGGGTGTAACCACCTGCTCAAAAATTGTATCTATCAACTGCTCTGCCTCCCAGGTGATCCTAAGTTCCCCCAACTCCAGCTTCAGGTCCTTAAAAAGCAGTGTTTCATGAGCTGGAGTAGACTGTACTTCCCACAGATGTCACCATCAGCAAGACCATCAGGTTCCATGAATTCCCACATCCTTCAGGAGGAGCATTCCACTGCTATGTCTGCCATCCTGTCTGCACTGTACAATGGGCAACCAGGACTAAATCTTCTAACCTGTTTCTTTGGCCTCAGCCTTTTCTTGTTGAAGCCTCCAGTCAAAGTCTGATGCTTCTACTCTCACCACTGACCTACTTCCAACAATGTCCGCCCCGCTTGCCCGTTCTGTGCTTTTATTTACTTTGCGCGCTCTGCTCCCGATGCTGATTGGACCTCTGCAATGTCCGAACACCCACGAAGCTCTCCTTTTATCCTCGCTTCGCTGACCTGTGAGTAACCTCTCCAAAGTGTTCTGCTCCCAATGTGGATTGGACCTCTGGAATGGACATCTTTATCTGAGAATTACATGCTCACGTTTAACTAGTACCGAAATCTTTTTCACTGTATTTGTGATAAGCATGAAGTAAGAGCAATTAAAATATTATTTATTATTAAATTTGTAATAATTATTCTACTTAAATGAAAACTAGTTTCAGTTGATCTCAAAAAAATCAAATATACAGTGGATTCTGTTTAGTTGGTTCATTGGTTAATCAGAACAGCTACTTATTTGGGACAAATTTTAAAGAACAAATCTAATCAAGAAAATAGCCAGGATTCTCTTCATTTATTTGAGACACTGTACCACTTAAATGGGACAGGTGGCTGTTGCTGAACAATTTCTAACTAGTGCCAGTTGTGTGCACTAGTCATGGCTGTTAGACACTACATCCTACCTAGAGTGAATAGTTCAGAAATAGCATCAGTTGCATGTGTTTGTGCTTAAAAAGCAGTGAATTTTGTCACTGATAGTTGGTGAGAAACAAGAGCTAACGCAGTTCAGAACTGTTTTGCTCACTGTGGTTTCAAGCATTCAGGCTTGGAGATGCCAGAAACAGAATGTGTAAAAATGAAACAATTTCATGACTTCAACAAGTTAGAAACTAAGTTTTAAGGTATCAACAATCATCTTGAATATTGCAATGAAGTTGAAGATTTGGAGGATGCAATCATTGAAAGCATAGTATGAAGGCAGTCCATTACCTGTACTGATTTTGTTCATTGACAGTTAATCAAAAGAACACGACATTGTACACTGGATGAACTCCTCGGTCGTTAACTATTAGGAACTAATATACAGTTTAAAGTATTGCAATAGTATTGGTAGTGTTCTAATCTGTTCTCTATTTCATTTAAATACATAATTTGTTACTCAGTTAAGTGGTAGTTTGTCTTTTTAGTACCTTTTTAACTATTTCCATGAAACTCTGGCTAATTGAGGCAGCTGCTTAATTGGGCCAAAATGTAATGGTCACAGTGCATCCCAATTTACTGTAATACACTGTATCAGCAAATTCTGTGCAATTTATTTTCCTCAAGATCTTTGGGAGGATGGGTATATAACCTTAAAATCTAAATAATTAATAATGATATCTTAAGATCAAATAATTAACTGAATCTCAATTTAGGAGTACTTCAAATTAATTTCCTTTGCATTGGCACCACCTCCAAGTTTCCCAAAAATATATTGCTGTTTCAATATCACTAGATCCAAATTTATTTTAGTTACTGAGATACAGTGCGGAATAGCTTAATCACAGAATATTTACAATGACCAATTAACCTACCAACCGGTATGTCTTTGGGCTGTGGGAGCAAACCCACACGATCATGGGAACAATGTACAACTCCTTATAGACAGTGGTGGGAACTGAACCCAGGTCACCTGTACTGCAAAGCTCTCTGCCCAAGCATACTATGGACTACAGCATTTAAAACTCTCATCAATATTTTCTCACCACAAAAAAATCACAAATTTAGTTTTAAAGGCCATTACTTATTTCCTGTTCTTAATTGTCCTTAATTTGTGATTTTTTTTGTGGTGAGAAGCTTACTTTACAAGGATTTGAAAAACATTTTATAAAATGGATCTAAGATGCATTCAGATTCTCAAAGGGATAGACAGACAGTATAGAGATATGCATAAACCAATTTTAAAAAAAGATGAACATATTCAATTGACAATATTATTTGTGCCATTCTTAATGTGTGTTAGAAATCAATTTGTGTATTGGTAGAAAAAATAAAAATATATAAAATAAATAATTTCAGGGAACCCCAAACTGGTTCTTTTTAAGTTAGCTACTTTTGGAACATGAAATAGATTACACCGTGTGCAGCTTTGCCAAATAAAAACAACATAGAAACAGAATAGACTTGCTTCTGACATTTTACTCAGAAATGTTATACTTACAGAGAAATTACCAATCTTCACATTCAGATTTTATGCTTTTGAAATTCTAGCGTGCTTCCTAATGCTCCTCCAGGCTGTTGGTCTGATTTTATCTGTGGTTCTGACCTTGATAAGTCAGAACAATAACTTCAATAGGCATAAGTACATTATTGCAATAACTGTCTCTGTTGGTTGCTTCAGGTTTTTATCTGGTTGACCTGATTTCATTTATTCGTTTATTTAGCAATACAGCATGGTCAAGAGTGTATTGGTCAGTGTTGTCACCAGGTTCCGATATGACCTAAGTATGGAGTGAGAGACACTGAAGGAGGTCGATATTTCACAGACTTTAATGTGTTCAGTGTTAAATGGAAACGAAAGCAATAAACACTAGGCCAAATAGGACTTGTGGAGTCACTAGCTTTGCAAGAATCACTTTCAACCCATTCTGCCCAACTCTCAAATGGTGAAAGAAGTCTACACCGTGGCTGAAAAGAACAACTAAGAATGAAATGAATACCGTTAGTCTTCAGAGTCAGTTGACCCGACTGTCCAATTTCTCAGACAAGGCAGAATGCAAGCAGGCAGCAAAACATTGCTGTGTCCAAGTTTCGACAAATACTACAACGGAATGAATGCCGTTAAATACTATCACAATGAAATAATTAGCTGACACATGTATATTCATGAGGGCAATTGCCGTATCTGCTGTGGCGCCAAATCCGTGGTTGTGACAGTTGTAATTAGTCCCGTGATTAGACTAATTAGACTATGTTGCACAGTATCCCAATATAGTGCGACCCACTCTGCCCAACCACCACACCCCAAATTAAGCCAAACCTAATCACAAGACAACTTACAAAGACCAAATGATCTACCCAGTACATCTTTGGACTGTGGGAGGTAACCGGAGGACCCGGAGAACACCCAGGCATTCCACAGGGAGGACGTACAGAGACTGCTCACAGAACAACGCCGACTGTACACCCTGAGCTGTAATAGCTTTGTGCTAATGGCTATGCTAACCATGGTGCCTTATCTCAGACTGGAGTCACAAGAGAAAAAGGACCTAGTGCTTGCAAAGCTTGTGGAGTCACTAGCTTTGTAAGAATCACTTTTGATCTCAATACAAAATATTTTCCTAACGTCACTATGTCTCTCAAAGGTTTTGTACATTAAAGATGCGGAAAAACAATTTGCATTAAATACTGTTAACATTGCAAATATCATAAGAAATTTTGCAGAGAAATGAAGGAGAAAATAAGGTGAAGGTAAAAGGGTGGAAAATGTGCCATGGTGCAAGAACTGAAAGAGTATCAAAGGACTTTGAAACATGTTTTTAATATACAGGAGAAACAGCGGAGAGAGAATAGGAAATGAAAGCATAGAAATAGATTACAAAGATCAATTTTGTTCAACTATTATACCATTAGTGGCTTGTCAGATTTTACATATCATAGCAATTACTATAATCATTTAGTCTACAATCAACAGCAAAGATATTCAGAAACCATCGATTCAAAAGCACCTGTACTTCCAAGGGACTTCTCAATCTCTACAATAAAGGGAAAGTGAAAAGGAAACTTAACCTACCATTTCTTCAACTGAAACTTTTCACCACTCTTCCAGTTACGCAGAATTAGAGTCATTGAAACTTAGATAAAAAATTAATTTACACTGATCAAAGCTTGACGTTATGGGATACTACATACACCTTAAAACATGGGAACCAATGTGCTTTTGTCCAAATGGGAGTTCATTGGAGATGCTGTACAGTGCCTATAAAAAGTATTCACCCTCCCCTCCCCTTGGAAGTTTTCATGTTATATTGTTTTACAACATTGGATCACAGTGGATTTAATTTGGCTGATCAACAGAAAACTCTTTCATATTAAAGTGAAAGCAAATCTAAGTACAAAGTGATCTAAATTAATTACGAATAAAAAACAAAATAATTGTTACGTAAGTATTCACCACCTTCAAGTCACTATTTAGTGGATGCATCTTTGGCAGAAAATACAGCCTTGAGTGTGTGTGGATTGGTCTCTTTCAGCTTTGCACATCTGGACACCTCAATTTTTCCCATTTTTCTTTACAAAACTGCTCAAGCTCTGTCACATTGCACAGGGATTGTGAGCGAACAACCCTTTTCAAGTCCAGCCACAAATTCTCAATTAGATTGCGGTCTGGACCCTGACTTGGCCACTCCAGGATATTAACTTTGTTTTTAAACCATTCCTGTGTAGCTTTGGCTTTTTGCTTGAGGTTATTGTCTTGCTGGAAAACAAATCTTCTAAGTTGCAGTTCTCTTGCAGACTGCATCAGGTTTTCCTCCAGATTTCCCTGTATTTTGCCACTTTCATTTTTCCCTGTACCTTCACAAGTCTTCCTGGGCCTGCTGCAATGAAGCATCCCACAGCATGATGCAGCCACCACCATGCTTCACGGAAGGGATGGTTTTTTTGATGATGTGTGGTGTTCGGCTTACACCAGACATAGCATTTAGTGTAATGGCCAAAAAGCTCAATTTTGGTTTCATCAGACCAGAGGACCTTCTTCCAACTGACTTCAGAGATTCCCACGTGCCTTCTGGCAAACTCTAGCCAAGATTTAAAGTGACTTTTTTTCAACAGTTACTTTCTCTTTGCGACCCTCCCATGAAGCTACAATGGATGAAGCACCCAGGCAACAGTTCTATGCAAACACGAGGAAATCTGCAGATGCTGGAATTTCAAGCAACACACATAAACGTTGCTGGTGAACGCAGCAGGCCAGGCAGCATCTATAGGAAGAGGTACAGTCGACGTTTCGGGCCAAGACTCTTCGTCAGGACTAACTCCTGATGAAGGGTCTCGTTGTTGTATGTTGTATGTGCAGTCTTTCCCACCTCGGCCACTGAAGCTTGTAACTCCTCCAGAGTTGTCATAGGTTTCTTGGTGGCCTCCCTCACTAGTCCCCTTCTTGCACGGTCATTCAGTTTTTGAGAATGGCCTGCTCTGGGCAGATTTACAGCTGTGTCATATTCTTTCCATTTCTTGATGATTGACTTAACTGTACTCTAATGGATATTCAGTGACTTGTAAATTTTCTTGTATTCATCTCCTGACTTGTGCTTTTCAATAACATTTTCACGGAGTTGCTTGGAGCGTTCTTTTGTCTTCATGGTGCAGTTTTTGCCAGGATATTGATTCACCAGCAGTTGGACATTCCAGATACAGGTGTATTTTTACTACAATCAATTAAAATACTTTGACTGCTCATGGTAATCTCTAGTTAACTAATTATGTGACTTCTAAAGCCAATTGACTGCACCAGTGATGATTTGGTGTGCCATATGAAGCCGGGGGGGGAGGGGGGGGGTGGGAAGAGTGCATACCGATGCAATAAATTATTTTGTGTTTTATATTTGTAATTAATTTAGATCATTTTGTAGAGATGTTTCCACTTTGACACAAACGAGATTTTCTGTTGATCAATATCAGAAAAAGTCAAATTAAATCTACAGTGATTCAATGTTATAAAGCATGAAAATTTCTAAGGGAGGGTGAATACTTTTTATAGGCACTGTATATCCATGCATTTTGAAGAAACTGGAATACTTGGTTACCATGAGCTTTCAAAATGAGAAATACACCAAAAAATTTCTATCCCAATGTGACCAAAGTACACTGCTTTGCCCAATGCCAAGTAGCACAATTTCCCCAATTTAACTGGACTTCAGCAAGGCCTTTGACTTGCTCCTTTGAGGTAGGCTGGCCTGCAAGGTTAAAACACAATTAGAAAATGGCACAAAATGAGCTTAGTGATAGTGCAAGTTTGTAATTCAGATTTAAGGCCACAGGGATGGTGTTGGGTTCCCTACTGTTTATCGTAACATATAATGATTTGGATTAGAATGTGGGTGATCATAATTAACAATTTTTGCAGATGACACCAAAATATTTAACAAGTGCCCATTTCCCATGATAGTGGTGTCTAAACCCAAAGAGCATAGATTTAAGGTGAGAGAGAAGAGGTATAAAGGTAAATGTTTCAAACTAAATGTAATTAGTGTCTGGATGTAGGAGCAATAACAATATTTAAGAGGCATTTTGACAGATAATTGAATATCAAGTATGAAGGGATATAGAATTAATACAGGCAAGTAAGCAAGATTGCTAGCATTGATATAGGGCATCTTCAATGCCGAACAACTCTATGACTCCATATTTAAACCTCGTTATGCCTTTAAGCTTTACTGCTTTGAAAACATAGTGAAATAAAAATCAGTGATCAAGGGAAACCAACTCTTGGTTTTAACTACAATATGAAAAGGGCTTCACATTAAATTTTTGAGATTGCCTAAATTCTAACATATTTTCCCAATCCGAACAACTGCTGGTTTAAAAAGAATTTGTAATATTTCAATTCTTGATTATTGATTTACATTTTTTTTACCTGGTCAGATAGCAAGCTCCCTAAAAAGTATTGTTAATTGAAGAAAGTCAAACTGTCTAAAAAAAATTCAGACAACTGAACTCAAACCAAAAATGCAGAAATTGAATAAGTTGGCGAGAACTTCAGAATTTTGCAAGATCTCTAGTTTATTCAGTTATACAAAGGTATTTCATTTAATGGCATACCCTAAAGATGCTGCAAGATGATTATTCATTTGAAATCAATTTATATACGAATCAAAATCAATAAGCACAAGATAAAAAAAAATTGGAAATAGAAACACCTGTCACAAAAATACCCAGAAACGATGTAAATGCATGGGGTTATAGAAATAATACAATATATATTAAACTTATCAGAACATTGAGCACAGATTTCAAAACTGCTTTGTAAACTTGAGGAGTATTTTTTTTACCAGAAAATAATGCTTGATAGTTTTCCTTTTCTCTTGGGTTTTCATTACAAATATGCCATTAGTTTGATGGTCCATTTAAATAAAATATTAGTATTTTAGCAAATTCCATGTCGATTGTTAATAATTTACCCAAAAGTAACAAATATCAACATATTCTTTTTGTTATGAACTCGTGCATATATAAATACACATTTTCCTTTTGGATCGGTACTGAAAGGCATTAGACATGTTAAAAATTCTGCATTTCACTGACAGTTCCATCAGACTCATGTCACTAGCCTGCAGAAAATAATATTGCTTCATACAATGTAAAATACTCCCACTTTATAATATAACAAGCCCAATGGTATAAATTCCTGTTCCACTGTTATTCCCCAAAAGAAGCCTCAATATCAGAATAATCTCTATTACATCACTAAAATGAATATAACTTAAATCAATATACAAATAGTTAGAACAAGATTCATCAAACTAACATACAATTACCATGTATTACATGGTAATATCTAGATTGTATATTTTAATATGGTTGTGCAACTAGAAGATAAGAATGCAAATTTGGTTCATTCAAATGTCTGATGGGAAACGGGCATTGAATAAACTAAATGAATATTTGGATCACTAATCCTAGAGGTGCTAATACATATTGAATAATGGATACTGTTATAATGCAAATAGTTTAAATATAAACTTTAAAAGACAAGTATAAAAACACCTTTATATGAATCAATCAGTAAAACAGCTCATGATTCATAAAATATTTTTATTAAAGTTGATAAGAAGAAATGATAATTATGGAAGTGTTGATTATAATCACATTAAGAATAGAAATCATGCTCATTTTTGTCACTTTCATCAGAAGAGGTAACTCGTTGATGATCAGAATCAGAGTCAAACATTGGACTCTTTATATTTTCTTCCCTGGGCTTTTGCTTTTTTTGTTGAGTGACTGCACAATCTCCACTTTCAGGCAAATGAGCAGACAGTTTTTTGTTATTATTCGGCTGCAAGTTGTCCTCATGTGCCGTTCTATCTTCCACCCTTCTGGCAGAGGAGACTATTACATCACAGTAGCTGGATGCTCTTAAGTCTGACTGTCTGCCTAAATACCTGCAAGGGATTTCCTCTATATCAAGTTGATCGAAGTTGACTGTATCCCAGAGATTACTACTTCGTAAAGTGCTACATAAAAGATCTTT
The DNA here is from genome assembly GCF_030028105.1 of Mobula birostris. Classification (NCBI taxonomy): domain Eukaryota; kingdom Metazoa; phylum Chordata; class Chondrichthyes; order Myliobatiformes; family Myliobatidae; genus Mobula; species Mobula birostris. Next base: position 46,312,020 of record NC_092384.1, read on the forward strand.
CATCCGCTGATTCTCTCTCATAGTTGATTCCCAGACTGTCTCAAGCTCAGATTCTACTTGCCTAAATGAAAGAACAAAATAAATCTTTTAGCATTATTGAACACTTATCTGTGAGCTTGGGTTGAGGTTATTTATTGACTCATTAAGCACGGGATTTACATATCCCTCGGTTAAAGAATATGTCAGACTGCTTTTATGCAACAGGTTTAGTTGCCTACTCAGAAACAAATAAGAAATTAAGGCAAACAAATGCTACAAAATAACCTTTGAAAATTATTTCAATAAGTCTATGTAGAAATATGCTCCTCTGTGTTTGAATGTAAAAAGGGAATATTGCATGTCTTGTCTGCTGCATATTATCAGATTATTTTAATAACACATTTAAAATAAAATAAAAAGCCAGTCTAAAGAAACCATAAACAAAAATTATTCACTGACAAAGACCACTGCTATGAAAATTATTCACATATTCCGACAAAGGCAACACATTCTGCAATTTGATGGTATTTTCTGTCAGATGTTTTCTGCAATTATTTTACTATATTTAATTTTATATATTTAAAAAGAGAAAGATATATAATTATGAATAAATTAGTGGCATCTAAAATGCTACAATAGTTATTGAGCACCAAAGAGATAAAATTTTGAATTGCTCCTGAGATTTTCTTTAAATATTAAAGTTAAATAATGAAATCAATCCTTGGGGTGCTTTTGTTTTAAAGTTTGGAAAAAAATGCTTATCAAATAACTTTTTCAGGACCACCTTGACAAGTGAAATCCTAATGCCAGTTGTTGGTAGGCTAGTACCTGACAGTATTGCACAATAAAAATATTACCAGCCCACCAAAATTCACCATTTTGACTACACTTGGAGAAAATAATTGCTACCACACGTGAACCATAAATATCCATGGAAAGTGATATTATAGCTAGAACAAATTTTGAAACATTAGAGATACCAAGAGAGGAACAAGCAGACCTAAGCATACAGGAGAGCAATGAGTGAAAATCATTCAACGTTCCAGGTCAAAACTCTGCATTTGGACTAAAATGATGCTCAACCTGTTGATTTCCTCCAGCAGATTTTTGCACATAAGAAAGTTAGATTATTTTTTTGCCACAATCCTAATGTATTCAATTGGCGATTATAATTAAAGCTATCTTGTGACTCTAGCAGAGGCAGAAACTTGAAAAGAGAAACAGAAACAAAAACAACTAATTCCAAGCAAAGTGCCACAAATTTGACAGTCAGTTATTTCATTAAAATCTCTGGAGAAGACAGTGATATTGGAGATAGAAAATTGTTTACACGGATAAAAATGCCAAGGGCTCGTTTTTTTCCCCAACCGAGGAGAAGGATGAAGTTTCATGGACAGGGCTACCATACCCAAGACAAAGTAGCTAACAAATCACATTAGGGTCTGGAAGAGAAGCTGGATGGTCAGTGAATACCAGAATTGTGTTGAGGGAGGACAAGGTAGATATCATTGAACAAGATGAGCTTGTAACATGAGGAGGTGAGGAGAATAGAAAAGCCCTGAAGTTATAGACAAGTTTGGGAAAAGAAGCTGCAAAGAAATTAAGGATAGAAAACCCATGGTGCTAAGCTTGGCAATGAGTGGCTAAACCTTTTGTCTGTCATGCCCCTTCAAGTTAAGGCAAGAGAAACAAGATGTGTATATGAGGATATTGGTTTTGAAGAGACCAGGTGACCAAAGATTGACAAGGGTAAGGTTGAGCATATGAGTTGTTGCATTCAATACTGTCACCTCCTCAGAACTTTTCAATGAGCTTCAAAACTTTGGCCTCAATACCTCCTAGTGCAATTGGATCCTTGAATTCCTCACTTGGAGACCCCAGCCAGTTTGGATTGGAAATGCCATCTCCTCCATGATCTCCATCAGCACAAGGGCACCACAAGGCTATCTGCTTCGCTCCTGCTCTACTCACTTTACACTTATGATGTGTGGCTAAGCGCAGGTCCAATGTCATATTTAAGTTTGCTGATGACGCCACTGTCGTAGGCTGAATCAAAGGTGGTTACAAATCAGCATATAGGAGGGAGATTGAAAGTCTGGCTGAGTGGTGCCTCAACAACCACCTCTTACTCAATGTCAGCAAGACCAAGGAGCTGACTATTGACTTCAGGAGGAGATAACCAGAGGTCCATGAGCTAGGACTCACTGGGAGATCAGAAGTGGAGCAGGTCAGCAACTCTAAATTCCTCATTTCAGAGGACTTATTCTGGGTTTAGCATGCAAGTACAATTATGAAGAAAGCAGGGCAGTGTCTCTACTTTCTTAGACGTTTGCAAAGATTCAGCATGACAACTAAAACTTTGACAAACTTCTATAGATGTGTGCTGCATCACTGCGTGGTATGGAGACACAAATATCCCTGAACGGAAAAGCCTACAAAAAGTAGTGGATCCCATCCAGTCCATCAAGGGTCCCTCTCCACCACTGAGCACATCTACACGGAACGCTATTGCAGGAAAGCAGCATTCATCAACAGGGACTCTCACCATCCAGGTCATGCTTTCTTCCCCCTGCTTCTATCAGGAAGTTGGTACAGGAACCTCAGGACTCACACCACCAAGTTAAGGAACAGTTTAAACCAGAGGGGATAACTTCACTCAACTTCACTTGCTCCATCACTGAACTGTTCCCACAAACTATGGACTCACTTTCAAGGATCCTTCATCTCATATTCTCAATATTGCCTGTTGGCATGGTCTTCTATTACAGTTATTGGATTTATTGAGTATGCCTGCAAGAAAATGAATCTCTGGGTTGTATATAGTGACATATATGGACTTTGATAATAAATTTGCTTTGAACTTTGAAGTTAGGTTGTGTATTTCCCTAATGTACTTTGAAAGAGTAAATAAGGAGAAACTGTTTTCACTTGTAGGTGACTTGGGCAATTCCCAAAAGAACCGGAAAAGATTCTTTGCATGATGAGTCATGTTGACCTTGATGCATAGCTTGAAAAGACAGAGGAAGCGGATTCAATAATGATTATTGATACAGAATTAGATAGATATTTAGAAAAGAAAAAAAAAGAGAAAGCAGGAGATGATCCTGCTACTAACTTCATAGCTTTATTTTAAAGGAGCTGTTGCAAATACAATGAGCCAAAGAACATCCCAGTATGCAAAATTCTATTATTCATCTGGTCTCTCAAACTCAGGGAATTATTGTCATCACTACTTAGCAGCTGAAAATTCTATATTCAAACTACATTTTACTATTTAAATACAGAGCAAAAATATAATGCAGTGTACTGTTCCAAGCACCTATATGCATACTCCACCCTGTGCATTTCTAAATACAGCATTATTGTTTAATATTTATATGTCAATTTTCTAAAATCCATGTTGCTATGTTTATACAGATTAATATGACCTAAATGAAGATTAAAATAGTCTATCTCTCTCAGCAGAGTGTTGAATGTAAGAAATAATATAGCTAATATTTATTGTGCGTGATATTATCTATTCATTTAATCCTTGCAAACTGTTTTGAAGGCAGTGGCTGTTGCTTTAACTACTATATGGTTCAGTAACTACAGCAACCTAGCACCTTGGATTCAGCTCTGGAAATATTTTAATCTATTATCTCAGAAAATCTATAATCAGCTGTAAATAAAAATGGTGAATAGAACTATGTCAACCCCTCTCTCCCACCCTGTGAACATGATGGGATTTTACTGCACAGCTGTCAATAGGATGCAGATCGCTGCTGACAAGTATCACTTGAAATAAGATTGCATTCTTCTCACAATCATAACCTCTGTTACGCAAGGACAATTTCAGCTTTTGGTCTCAGATTTCCCTTCTGCATCCAAGCAACTGTCCAGATTAATTGTATTAATGACGTTTGGTATTTGACTCTGCCCTCCACACCCTACCAAGCAAGGCAGATTTAACTGAATATCTTCATTGCATACTGCTTCAATCAACAATGCAGACCTCACAACTTTAACAAAACCAATACTTTAACTGAAGCAAGAGATTCTGAAATGAAAGGAAAATTCAGCGTTTTATCCAGAAGTATAAAACTGGAGCTTGTTTGCTGGATGTTTTTTTACTCCTACGTGACAATCAGATTTCCAACGATCAATTTATTTGGCAACAACAGGAAGGAAAAAGAAACCAGCAGCAATAAATCTTTAAATAGGATCAGCAGTGGTTTCTGACATCAAGATAAAGGAACATTACATTCAGAATAATAGAGTTTTGACTTCTGCCATTTGTTCCTGCACATTTACAACAAATTTTATGTGCATTAGCTAAACAAACCAACAAAGCAACAGATGGAAATAATACAATGAAGGAACCTGGAGGCACATATTTTCCCATTTATCGATACGTTATATTTGGCTTGCTATACCAATGACAGCTTTACCTTTTCTGTTCAAGCAGTCCATCAAGGTTTTCCTGCTTGTCCTTCACTAGCTGCTGAAGATGTCGTATTTCCCGCTGGTACTGAGCAGATCTTCTGGCAAAATTCTCTTCCTGTTCCTTCATACGGTTGTTGATGTCTCCTAGCTTCACTGCAGCTTTTGTTTTATATGCCTTTATGAAATAATTGAATGGCACTGTCATTGTAGTTACTCTGCTGTGCAAAAGATGTTTACCGGTATCGCAATAAACTGCTGGGTTGTGGATTACCCGAGGAAAAACATTCTTCTAGTCTGAACAAGCAAGGCATAATAAGGTATTTTTTTTTTTAATATTTGCATACAAGTTTTATTTTATATGAGATATTCACTTGGGAATATGTGACCAACAAGCAAAGTTTTCACAGTGGAACTAAATCTAAAATTTTCCTTTAAGTGTATTTTCTTTTGACATTTACAGATTTAAATACTTTTATTTAAAATGAACATATATACAGGAACATTTCAGGTCTAAATAATGCTAGTAATGATTTTTCTACATTGGTTCCTAAGAATCTTATTTTTAATTATTCTTGATTTACTCTTTTCTTTTTAATTAAGCACTGAAATGCTTGTCTTTTAGGCAAATTAAAAATCACTGATGAAGATTGAAAGAATTACTGGGACCCTAGATTTAAAATGAAAATATGAATTTCATAATTAAGATGCAATTAGGTTATTATAGAATTGGTATTTCTACTGCATAGAAAATATGAATTTCAGAATATTATTTAATATTTTTATAAAAAATTTACTACTTACCCATACCATATCCTTACAACAACTGTGTCAGATCACAGCAACCATTTGAAATCTTTCATTAAGACTACTTTCAGAGATATGGGCCCAGTCCTACATAATTTGCATCTAGAGAGCTCCAGCCATCAAGCATCATCACAAACTATAAACAACTATAAATGCTCTCTGGCTGCAATATATCAAGAATAATTTTTTCCAGAAGTTTCCCTCTTTTTTCTGCACTTGACCCCAATACTTATTAGTATCATGCTTGTTACCATAATAATCAGATTTTTAATTTTGTTGATTCATTATATTTGTTGATTGCTAAATTTGTTGATTCATTATATTTGTTGATTGCTTTTAGAATCTTCAATTACTAACTCATCATATTCTCTTCTAATATAAGTAAATTCAACTGTAGTAGGAGCTATTTACACTCTGGCGGCAGATAGTTGACACTTTGCTGCACTTGATAAACATCCTGTTAAAAGAAGATCTACAATACATACAGTAGATTAGACAGAGATAGAACAATGTCTCAGGTAGCCTCAGACAACATTTGCAAATTTTGATCCTGTCAAAATTTTGATCCTCCTCACTTTATTGACTTCTAAAACAGAATGCACAGACGGTTTCAAACATACATTAAACACATCAGTATCCTTTTCCTGTGTTGCATCGATTTGAGGAACAGTACTAAATTAACAATTCCACAAATTTATTTTTCCCATCATCATTTAGCAGTTGCCAGTGCTAAGATTCATGCCATTTCTCAGCCAACAGCCTATTCTGATCCTTCAGCAAGAAAATAGTCCATGCTTAACTGTTGCAAGCCAATTTGCCATCTCCAATAATAAAATCTCCAATTCTAAATCATTACCATGCAACACACATATGAGCATTCCCAAAATATTGATCTTTGCAGTTCCTAGCTATTAACATCCTGATGAAACACAATGCAAACAACAGTTTGTGCTTTTTATAAAATCAGCTTATAAATCAGCCACTACCCTATGCTTTTCAGCCTCGAGGACCAACTTCATATATTGCATAGAGAGACAAAAGTGAAAGAAATTAATTGGGGGAGATAAGATGGAGTTATTTGCAATCAGAGACAGAATGAATTCTTCCACTCATATGATTTGTAAATAGAAAAGACATCATTAATGAAGTGCTTACAGCTTTGCAGCTGAGAATCTTATCAACTGTTCATAAACCAGTGGGTCTATTTTGCCCAATAAATCTCTAATTAAAGTTGGAAAAGTGAAATATGCAATAAGCTAATTGAAGCAAAGACATTCATGTTCATCTCAGAGCCAAATTTAATGTGCAATTAAAGTTCAAAGTAAATTTATTATCGAAGTACATATATTAACAAGCACAAAAAGAGAAATAATGTATGAGATCATGAAAAGGCAATGTAACTTCATTGGACATGTGATTAGGAAAGAGTTAGAATGCACGGTAATTATAAGAAAGATTGAAGGGAAGAAAGCAAGAGGAAGACAAAGACAAATGATGATGGAGACAGCAGTCAGAGAACTGGAAATGAATACCAATGAATTGATCCACTTGACCCGAAACAGGAGTGTGTGGGCCATGGTAGTCAAAGTTCAAACTGAGCACGGCACCTGATGATGATGATTATGACATATATTAAACCTTATACAACCCTGGGATTCATTTTAATGCAGGGATCACAATATATCCGAGAAACAGGAAAATACCACTTTAGAATCAGGCTAGTAATTCCACTAGGACTTTGGGTGCACTGAAAACAGGTGAAATTTAGATCCTGAAGGGTCTGAACTTTGTCTATACATCAGCATTTTTATTCATGGTTAAGTAATATGTGGCAACCCCAAATTAAACCTATGCAAAGGGCCTGCACAAGATAATCACTGCTCCAGTAACATATAAATCTCATGTAACAAAAAAAGATTGCTTCTATTTGATCTGATCATTAAAACATTCAAAACATAATTATTCCTCCTAAATTTAGGCAAATGCTTAATTGAGTTGGCCAACAGAGACTAATTCCAATAATTTTCCATGTATGAAGAACGTAAGTGTCTTCCAAATAAGAAACAAAACTAAGAATTTTTAAACATCTAGTACTAAACAACATAAACTCTTTTTACTGGTCAGTGGAATTAATTGCATGTTTTATATGCTGGCACCAACTACAAATACTCATCAGCATAAGAAATAAGTCAGAGAAAATCATTGAGAACATAATTGTAGTGAAGCATACCCATCTACTTTTAATAACAAATAAATGTGGCCTTTTTTTTTCCAAATGTCAGATTTTTGGATCATGCCTTCCATATATGATTAGTTTGAAAGCTTTGCTCTTTAAAAAGATTGGATTAGTATTTGAGAACAGAAAAAGTAAACCAATTAGCCTCAATTTAAGAAACTGCGAGTGCCATGTGCTTTGAGAATCAGTAGGAGATGAGTTATTAACTTCAAACTTTCTGCATAATCACTCAAAGAGTTGACCTGAATGTGCATGTAACGAGAGCTGTATAACTCATGTCCTTCTACCTTAGGCCACAAACTTATCAATCACCCATCTGTGGACACTTTCTGGAGGTCCAAGATCCATATGTTCCACGACCACTGGACTAAGTGTGTAAATGTAGGAGGGGACTATGTTGAAGAATAAATGTGCTAGGTTTTCTAAAATTGACTCCTTCTAGCTTAGGCCACAAACTTATCAATCACCTCTCCTATTTACATGTTGACTGCAATTGATTTCTGAACTCCCAGTCTCCAGAGCAGCAAATCAATAGCTCTTTGGGGACAGATAACCTTGATACTTCCCAGGTGAAATGAGTACATCTTGCAAATATGCTGAAGCTTCATAATATTGTAAGATATGGCCTGCATCATTTTATGAGAAATTGCCAATGTAACTAAACATAATTCTCAGTTCTGACCTTACAATGGAAGAAAGGTTATTGATAAAACAGCTGAAGCTGGTTGGGCTTTAGGCTTAGTCCTAAAGCACTTCTAAGGAAAGTCCCTGGGCTGGAATGTTTGATCCACAACAACCATAAACACAAGAAATTCTGCAGATGCTGGAAGTCCAAAGCAACACACACAAAATGTTGGAGAAACTCAGCAGGTCAGGCAGCATCTATGGAAATGAAGAAACAGTCAATGTTTCAGGCTGAAACCCTTCGTCAGGATACATAACCCATTTTCCCTCGTCTCTGAACGGTGAAGCTCAGAATGCAGTCACTTACGCACTGAAGAAAAGTGGGAGGGGCCTGAATAAGAGTGAACAGAAAATGCTCCATATATTCTTTTACAAAACTCAGGCTGCTGTTATTTCCTTTAGTTAGACAACTCATCGAGACAAGGTGACTGGAATTAAGGGAGAAGTTGTGAGATTTGAGATCAGGTTCAGCTTGGCGAATCGGAGTGCTGGTGGCAGGGAGGTGGGTGGGAGGGTCATGTGCGGTGGTAAGAAAAGACTGGTTGGGCCTCTTCTGAGGAAAGAAGTGACGGGCCTCAGATCCTCCTAATGTGGGATGGAGGTACAAAGTGATTGTATGTTCATAAAAAAGATGAATTTATTGAAATCAGAGACTTAGAAACTATTGAACTATTAGGGTGCATCAGAATTGTAATGGATGCAAGAGGTGAGAAATTAGATGGCGAAGAAAGAATGGAGTCAAATTGGGAATAAATAATTTCAATTGGGCAAGGGCAGGTTGAAACAGTGGAATGGCCAGGTCACCTTACTTATATATCCAGGGCGGAAAATAGAAGTTAGCTGTGCAGGGATGAGAAACCATAAGGCTGGAAACTGTGGAAGGAAGATGTCCAGAGAAATTGAAATCCAATTGCTTGTTGATGTCAGATAATTGACTCCCAACCTCAGACCTTATTTCCTTATGTCCTTCCTGAAAAATCTAGCTTTTTTTAAAATACTATCCCTGGTAGGAATAAAGAGTCTTTCATGCTGTAGTCTTTGTTACGTGCAACCCTTTTCGTCAGGTGTAGACTCACATTTTTGCTACCTCCATCCATATCTTATGTACAGGTATGCGTTGCTTAACATCCACGATACGTTTTGTGATATCGGACGTTATGTGATTTGGATGTTGTGCGAACACCATATTATATACTTAGCAAACCTATCTGGAGTACTGTAGTGTACCTGTATTGACTAAATAGCCAAGAACTTACACTAAAACTGTATACTGTACACTATAATACATACACTATCATTTTTTAATTTCATTTTAACCTTTTTAATTTTTTTCACTTTTTAAACTTTTATGTAAACACTTTCTTAGCCTATATCACACACAATTTATCAAAGATGATCAGGATCATCCACATCAGTGTTCTCAACTTCCTTATAGTGTTCCACTGGAAGAGTTTCAGGTCAAATAATCTGTGTTTAGAAGCCATGATGCACTTTACGGTAATATTTTCGAAAGAAAATTAAACAGAGATAACGCTACTACACTCAAGAGACGCGCGATACACGAGTTCGGTTACGTCCGCTACGTCACATTCTCCAATCAGGACTATGGTCGTATATACGATTGGACGTTGTCCGAATGGATGTTAAGCGGCGCACACCTGTATAGCAATTCAGATCTAAGCAATGACATTAAGGATTAGATTATAAAACCAAGGATTAGATTATGAAATCAAGGAAGCTTTATAAAGTGTTGGTCAAACTACATCTGGAGGACTGTGAACAGTTTTGAGCTCCATATCTAAGGAAGGATATGCTAGCAATGGAGAGCGCCCACAGGAGGTTTACGAGAATAATCCTGAGGTTGAAAGGGTCTACACATGAGTAGCATTTGATGACTCTGGACCTGTACTTGCTGGAGGATGAGGGGGTAATCACATTGAAAGCTACCAAATATTGAAAGTCCTTGATATCGTGGAATTGGAGAGTATGTTTCCAGTAGTGAGAGAGCCTATAATAGCACACTTTAAAACAAAAGGCCGTCCCTTTAGAAGAGATAAGGAGGCACTTCTTTATCCAGAGGTTGGTCAATCTATGGAATTCATTGCCACAAATGGTGTGAAGGCCAAGTTACTGAGTATATTCAAAGACAGGTTGATAGGTCTGTGAATAGTAAGGGTGTCACGGTTGCAGGTAGAAGGCAGGAGAATGAAGTTGAGTGGGGAAAAATAAACCAAATAGTGGAGAAAACCTGACAGCCAAATTCGGTTCCTATCTCTCATGGTCTAAGCGACAGATGTGGTGCTTCTCATCTGGCAAAGTACTGCTGCAGGTGAATACTGAAAAGAGAGACAAGAGAGCAGATGTTGGAATCTGGAGCAAGAGGCTGAAGAGCCTATACAAGTTAGGATGCAGTACTTCTTGAAAGTTGATCTGGTAGAGCCATAGCAAATGTCTCTCATTCAAGTTATCCTGCAGCCTCTAAGACAGGTAATTTCAGAAGCTAGTTAACTTCAAGGTAGTTTCTGGTCTGTCCCTTACAGATGGAAATTACAGTTTGACTGCTGAGAAGGTTATTTGCTTCTTGGCAGAGGAGGTATGCTACATTTGAAGAGGGAGGATGGCTGCAGTAAGATAGCAAGAAATAAGGAGTATTGCTAAATGCAAGGGGTTGGGGTAGGAGGAGCTGAAGAACCCTGTTTACCATGGGTTTTCAGAAAATATTTCCCTTCTAGCTACTTCACTAAAGATACAAGATGAACTTTATTAATCAGCTTTAAAGGAGAAGCTGGACAAACTTGGAGCATTTTCTCTGGACCACCTGAGGCTGAGGAGAGACCTGAATGAAGTTTTTAAAACTATGAGAGGCATAGGCAGAATAGATAGTTCCACCTGCCCCGAGTGAAAATGGAACTGCTGGTTACGTGGGTGTTGTCCATTTGAGTAGTCTTGACAGCATAGAAAAATTTGCTAATAAGACTAGGCTGGATGAAACTAAGCTATTGAGTATTCAATCTTTAATTTCTTCTGCCGAATTAAAAATAAAATCATGAAAATCTGAAGAAATCAGAAGAGAGATCCCTCTTGATCCTTTCAAGTCATGTTGATACATAGTTTACATTCTGGGAAAATCTGCAAACTACAAATACTCAAAACATATAGATTTGGTTGAAAGACCCAAGTTACCACTGCAAGGTAAAGAATATTTATAAATAATATTTACAATTAAAAGCTCATTGATAAGTATTTGATTATGTATATGATTTTCATATCAAAGTTGACATGAAACACTGTTTTGGCTTATGTTTTGTTCTACCCTTAACATTGCTTCTTCCAGGCAGGATTGCAGAAATTGATATGTCATAATTTTTGCATCATAATGCAAGCATTATAAATAATTAAATGAAAAACAACAAACTGATTCACAAAATTCAGGGACTACACTTTCTGTGACTTGCAAATCCAATCATTCCTCAAATATCCAATCAGTTTTCCCAGCAACAGTAAAAGATGTAACATGAATCCCTACATCTCCTCCCTCCCCACCATCCAGGGACCTAAACTCTAGGTGAAGCTAAGATTTACATACATCTCCTCCAATCTGTTCGTTAGTGCACATTATGTAGCATCCTCTATATCGATAGGACCAAGTGCAGACTAAGAAACTTTTTGCTGAGCACCTGTGCTCTGTCTGCCACAGTCATCTGGACCTTCCGGTAAGCCATTTTAATTCCTTCCCTCATTCCCACATCAACCTTGACCTCTTTCACTAACAAAGTAAAACTAGAAGAATACAACCCAACAGCATGAACACTAAATTATCAAATTTCAGGTAACCTGCTTCACCTCTGTCCCTTTTCCTCTCCTTCTGATTTACACCCCCCCCACACACACACATACACTTACTTTTCCAACACCCTCTCCCATTGCAGCAACCCATTTCCCAGTTTTATTTCCCCCAACTACTTCACCTACCCATAACCCACATACGGGTCTGTCTACTCACCACATCTCTCTTACTTGATTCTTCTTCACCTTCCTTTCTTGTCAGGTTTCATAATTTGCAGGCCTTTGTTGCCTCGCAGCCTCTTATTGCCATCCCCACCCTTCCCCCCCTTACTTTACTCCATCTGCCTGTTATTGCTCCAGCTCTTTCATTATCTTTTATTCCTAGCCATCTACTCTTTACTCTCAGTTCAGATGGTCTCAACTCGAAACATTGACTATTTTCTTCTTTAGATGCTACTGATCTGCTAAGTCCCTTCAGCAACTCATTTTCTGCTCTGAAATCTACAGCTTTTATTTTGCTAACACAAAAACAAAATTCATATGGTGAAACAATGACCTTTCTTTTCTAAATCCAGTATGATGTCTGAACATGAGAGATTATCAACCCAATTCCTTCTTTAAACGTTCAGAAAATGGCATTTTCCCTTCTTGAGCCCTAAGTATTTATTTTAAATGTCCATGGATTTTTATGGTCATGGCTGTACGTTAGTATACAAGGCTCACTTTCCTAAAACTAGTCCAAGTATGCAATGGAAGCAAATGAGAATAACATTTTTCAGGTTGGGAATGAAAGTCCATTTGAACTTTGAAATCCCTGACTTTGAATTTTTGTGCTGGGTATCACAAAACAGTCTCTTTGCTTATTAATTTACTTTACGCATTACGTACACTTTTACATTAAATTATTTATATATTTTAACTGTTAATCAGTAGATGTTCTCAAAGTGGAAATGTACAAAAGATCAAAATGGCAGTAGTGTATCTGTATATGAGTTGACCATGGACTACAAATTTTGCTTATATATCTCACTTAAATTTAAGTTGACGGTGCTACTTGCCATAATCTCAAGTCTAACATTTGATCATTGGAAGCATCTACTCATGCACATTGTCACTTGCAACTGCAAAAAGATAGGGGTTGAATAATCTCACAGATCAGCTACTAATCACAATTTGGTTTGAGCATTCTTAGAAATGCATACATTTATCCAAGCAGAATATATTCCAGCATATTCTTGATTTGTGTCCTCTGGGTTGGTGAATCGGGAGGCAAACTAAGCCGCTGTTCCTAGTCACTCTTCTTATCAGTGTACTTTCCCATGCCACTTATCTTTTTACTTCTTCCCTTCCCACTATCAAGGCAACAAAACAGACCTTCCAAATGAGCAGCAATTCACTTGTACTTTTTCCAACTCATGTGTCATGCATCCAATGCTCATGATTTGCTTTTTCAACAGTAGAAAAAACATACAGAGTGAGCTGCTTTGCAAAACTCTTGCACTAACTCCACAAGAATGACCCGGAACTTGCCATCTGTCACTTTAATTTTCAGTCTCACTCTCATTTTGACTTCCTACATTGCTCCAACAAAGTCCAAACTAAATTTGAGGAATAATAATTCATCTTCTGACTAATCAGGTAAGCTCCTCGCACTCCACAACCCCATCTCAACACCAGATATAGTTATACCTTCTTGTTCCAATTTATGTGTCAAATTGTTCTTATTTAAATCATATTGTTCCAGCTTTCAGTTTTCAAGCAATTGTTACCTTGACAGCTTTGGTCTGCTTTCATTTTTATCTTTTCTCTACACCTTACCATCTTCACAACTTAACTCATTTGACTTTGCCAGTTCCGATGAAGGGACCTTCACTAAAAATATTAACTCTGTTTCTCTCCTCACTGATGCTGTTTGATCTGTTGAGCACTTCTAGTAATCTCTGGACAGAGCACCTCCATCACACTAGCACCCAAACTGTTCTTCTAGGCATACCTACGAATATCTTCAAACAATTTACAAGCATTCATATACTGTAGGTAGCAGAGGAAGGAGGGCTGGTATGAAGAGAACAAGGAAAATGGAACGGAGATCAAAGTTGTCAAGGCAACCATTACTTTAAAAATTGGCAGTTCAGATTGCCAAAAATAAAAGAAGGAATTAAAGAAATCTCTGGTGATGAAATCCTGCTGAAAATGATAGAAATTATGGAAAATAGATGTGCTTTTAGTTTGTTGATCTTCAGCCTATCTGCTTTGATACTCAGTGTGTTAAAGATGCTTCTCTACTTCTTTAACCACACGTTACCTCTCACTGGGTTCTCAACCACACCTCTTCTTTTTCTCCATAGTTTTGTGCCCTCTTGCCCCAGCTAGAACAAAGCAAGAGTACCCCACAGCCTCCAGGATAAACAGTTCAACTTCCATAATGTCACAATGGAACTCTATCACCAGATACATCTTCCCCTCTCCTCAGCATTCTAAAGAGACCAGTCCCTCCACATCTCTCTAACCCACACCTCCACCCCCGAAAACCACTCTTCTCCTCACAACACTTTCCCACACTATCACAGGAGATGCAATAACTGTCTTTTAGCTTCCTTTCTTTCCATCATCCTGAGACCCAAAAAGTTCTTCCAGCCATTTCTATGAATATCTATAAACCATGTACAAGCATCCATTTAAATTGTGCCCCAGCATTAACATACCACTTTAATGGGGATTTTTCTACAGAAATTGAAAATTTATTTCTTTGGTCAGTTAAAGCTCAAGCTCATCAGTTCCATCTTAGAATAGGTGCAGGATTTCTTAATATTTAAGTTGACTAACAATGAATATAAAATAATGTATTTGCCTACAGATGTAATTACAGGTTTGTGTTATTCTTCTTTCCTTTGTGTCTGAATTAAAGATGAGCTGCACTTACACTGAAGATGATGAAAGCACTGAACTGGAATGTAAAATCTGTTACCAAAAGTACAATGGCCATAACCGAAAGCCGAAGATACTCGACTGTTTACACAGAATATGTGCAAGATGTCTACACAAAATCCAAGATGCCAATGATAGTTCCCACTGCATTACCTGCCCTTTTTGTCGCCAAGAGACAGAGATCCACGATGCTGATATTGAAAATCTTCCTAATGACACAAATATTATGTGCAAACTTACTGCAAGAGACAAAGCACAGAATTCAGATTGCAGAGAGATAGTTTTAACACCAAAGAGCTTGACTTCATCCAATTCAACCCTCAATTCTTCTAACTGCTTAGTGATTAACTTAAGGGAGGTCCAAAGGAATTCTCCAAGAGGGCATATCACGACTTATAACCACAGAGTTCACAGTCTTGACACCACATCCATTACATCTCAAAGCAGAATTGATCAAGATGTGTTCTCCAAAATTTGCAACCGTGTGCCAAGGATACTAGTGTGGCTGCTAGGTTTATTCTATTTCAGTTCACTGCCACTTGGAATTTATCTTTTGGTAATCCAAAAAGTGACCCTCGGTATTGTTTGTGTCAGTCTTGTTCCTTCCAGTTTGACGGTTTGTTTGGTTTATGGTTTTTGTCAGTGCCTCTGTCAAGGTATATGTGATTGCTCATCAAGAAACTAATAGCCACTAAAACAAAATATCGATTTATTCAGTAGCCTTATTAAATGTGTTTGAAATGTTGGCTTGTCTTGGGACCATGCATCCATAGGGAGTGGGAAAATAATTCCAAATGCCTCTCAGGTTGTGGGTTTTCACTCCCAAGTGCCCTGGCTCCAATTCTAAAAAACACTTTAATATAGCACTTTTCACAATCTCAGGAATCCTAAAGTGCTTTACAATTAACTAATACATTTAACGTGTAATCACTGTTGTAATGTAAAAAGCATGGTAACTAACTTAAGACACAACAGACTCCCATACGGTCCTTAATGAGAATTCTCAAATAGAAGATATTCCTTTTTGCCCATTACTACTTTCAGCACTTCGATTAATTTACTCCTCAATCTTTCAATCACAGTTAACAAAAATCTTAAATTATATAACTTGTCCTTATAAATGAACCTTTCATTTCCAATCAAGCTGGTGAACGGGTACCAAAACCTGAATGCAATGCCCTAAATGGATTCTGCAGAAGCATCAGTTCCTCATTTTGCAATTCAACCTCTTGAGGTAAAAAAAACATAACTTAGCCCCTTAAAAAGCTCTTACTTTGCAATTTATTTATACACATGGTCAGCTCAGCCCCTTTGTTTCTGCACAGTTCTCACTATTAAAAACAACCTAATGTGACATTCTCAGGTCCAAATGAACAAATTGGATGATATCACACATCCCACGATTCATTGCATCTGCCAAACTTTTGCCTATTCAATTTGTGTGTTGTGGCCAGTTGTAAATTCATGTGCCTTCAAACTCTGTCACAAGTAAACTTTAAATTTTGCAAATACTATTCTTTCATCCCCTCATACATTAACATACATGATGAACAAATCTAGTTCTAGTACAATTCCTTGGGGAACACCACCACTTGCATTCAAAACATCTTGCACACCTTGCAATCAAAAAATAGTTTTCTTATTCTTGATCTCCCAAGGTTTACAATTTTCCAAAAAGGTTATTGACCAGTATCACAAGGTTAACTTTATTTTCATTTTCACTAATATTACTTGCCTAGAACTTTAGCAAATGCCTTCTGAATGACCATATAAACAACACCAAAAAGGCATTTTCAGCTACTATGTGAATGCTCCCTCCTATTATTTAAGTAGGATTAATCAAATTGCAATAAAAACAGCAGAAACACTGGAAACATGCAACTGGTCAGACAGCATCCAAGAAAAGAGAAAAAGTTAATGTTTCAGTTCAGAGATCCTGTACCAAAATTTCTGACAAATGGTCCCACCACTGAAACTTTTAAGTGTTTCTCCTTCCATAGATTCTGCCTGCCCTGTTGAGTATTTCCAGCATTTTCTGTGTTTTATCTCAGGTTTCCAATATCTGCAGTCATTTTACTTCCATTAATGCCCCCCATCCATTCCCCATCCCCTTTTCCCTCTCTCACCTATCTCCCGGCCTGCCCATTGTCTCCCTCTGGTGCTCCTCCCCCCTTTTCCTTCTTCCATGCCTTCTATCCTCACCTATCAGACTCCCCCTTCTCCAGCTCTGTATTCCTTTCACCAGTCAACTTCCCAGCTATTTACTTCATCCCTCCCCCTCCCGGTTTCACCTATCACCTTGTGTTTCTCTCTCCCCTCCCCCACCTTTTAGATCTACTCATCTTTATTTCTCCAGTCCTGCAGAAGGGTCTTGGCCTGAAACATCAACTGTACTTTTTTCCATTGATACTGCCTGGTCTGCTGAGTTCCTCCAGCATTTTATGTGCATTGCTTGGATTTCCAGCATCTGCAGATTTTCTCGTGTTTGTCAAGTAATTTCTTTGATGCTTTACATTATACAAATACTTTGCTTGTTTCTTCATTATTCTTCATTATTCCAAAGGGTAGACAAATATTTTTAATACTTAGCTTAGGTAAAGAACCATTTATCACATTGCATTTAATTTTTGGCAGTGAGACAAATAATCAAATCTGGAACATTATATTTTCCTTCATGAATGATGAAGATAGATTGATTTATGAGTGAAGTATTTTCAGTAGTTGGGTGGGGGATGGGGGGGTGATATACTATAGTTACCAACACTTAAGTCTATTTATATCATTAGAACTTGTGTACACATATACAACCTGCAAGAATAAGTAACTTCAGCACATGCATGCAACGTTTGTATCTTTCTTAATCAAATGATTAAACTTTATGTTATCCTACAATTCCAGATCAGATTTATTTTTCAGTAATTGAGTATTTGATTTTTCCTTTATAGTCTTTATAGAGTCCATAACATGAGTTAACCATAGTCCTCGAGTCCACAAAGATACTGATAGCAAGTTAATCTTAACCTTTTTTTTAATATATATTTCTTATTGCAATTGTTTTTTTTATTATTATGCATTGCAATGCAGTGTTGCCTAGATTCAAGTTCTCTTCCTAGCTTTGCCAGCTGAACTTAAATGATGAAATGACACTGAGCAGGTGGTGGGATCATCAGTGAGGAAAACAATACGGAATGAGTTAAGGTTGCTCCTCTAGTTAGGGTCCTAAATTTAAGAGCGGAGTGGGAAGGAGGAGCAAGTTGGCAGCTACTTTTTCAAAAAAGTAAGTATTTTGGATCACCATGTTCCGATGAGTATGAAAGACAGAGATGGGATGATTAGGGAACCTCAGAAGACAAAGGATACTGAAGATTTAAATCAAGAAAAAAATGACTTAGAAAGGAATTAGAAGAGCCAAGGAAGCCAGAGATAATTTTATTAATTTATATATGTAGTAATACAGCGCAGAACAGGCCCTACCAGCTCAATGAGCTGTGCCATCCAGCAACCCATCTATTTAACCTTAACCAAATTACAGGACAATTTACAATGGCCAATTACCTTCCTAACTGGTACACTTTTGGAACATGAGAGGAATCCGGAGCAACTGTAGGAAAGTCACACGCTCACAGGAAGGACATACAGACGATGTCAGAATTGAACTCTGAACTCTGATGTTCTGAGCTGCAATAGCATCACACTACCATGGCACCCCATTCTTATTCCTGGCAAGTAAGATTAAGGAGAATCCCAAAATATCCTATAATAACAGAAGCAAAAACATAGCCACAGTAGGTTTAAAGAACAAATGGGTAAACTGTGCATGGAACCAGGAGACGGGAGTAAGGAGAAAGACATGGAAGATGATGAACTCAATGAGGTATATAATAATAGTCTTGAAATATTAGTGTAAAGAAAGGAGAGATGTTAGATATCTTGGAACGTGTAAGTATCAATAAATTCCCAAGACTGGATGAGATTTATCCCAAGAAGATATTGGAAGCAAAGGAGGAAAAAGCAGAGGGCTCTTAAGGAAATTGTTGCATTTTTGTGAGCCACAGTTGACAAATTGCAAGAGTGGAGGATGGGATAAGCCAGGTGATGAAAGGCAAAGTAAGCGTTATGTCAGTGGTAGGAAAATTATTAGAAAACACTTTAAAGGGATAGGATTGCATACATCTGGAAAGACAGCCTCTGATCAGGGATGGTCAACATGGCTTTGTGCTTGGAAAACCCTACTTTACTAATTTGGTGTGGTGAAGATGATACATGGTATGCTTGTCCTCATCAGCCAAAGAACTGTATACAAGAATTGGATGGGTGGAGTGGTGGGGGGGTGGGGACACGGTCACACCAGTTATACAAGTCATTGGTTAGGCTGCAAATAGAGTATTTTATGCAGTTCTAGTTGCCAGTCTATAGGATCGAGTGATTAAGCGAAAGTTACAGAAAAGACATATAATTATATATTCTCTACTCCCTTTACACCCACGACTGTACTGCCATACACAGCTCCAATCTGCTGATTAAATTCGCAGATGCCATGACTTTGATCAGCCTTACTTCTAGCAGTGATGAGACAGCCTACAGAGCAGAGGTTGACATCCTGATACAGTGGTGTCACGATAACAACCTCTCCCTCAATGTCCATAAAACAAAAGAGCTAATTGTGGATTACGGAGACAGACTCACCCTGATCAACACCAATGGGTCTGCAGTTGAGTGAGTGAGTAGTTTCAAGTTCCTCGGTATACACATCACCGATGATCTCACCTGAACTGTACACATCGGCTTTCTGGCAAAAAAAGCACAACAGCGTCTCTTCCATCTCAGGTGACTGAAGAAGTTCGGCATAGGCCCCCAAATCCTCAAGACTTTCTACAGGGGCACCATTGAGAGCACACTGACTGGCTGTATCACCGCCTGGTACTGGAAGTGCACCAACCTTGATCGCTGGGCATTGCAGAGAGTGGTACGGACAGCCCAGAGCATCTGTGGCTGTGAACTTCCCTCCGTTGAGGACATTTATAGCAGCAGGTGTGTAAAGAAAGCCTCATCGGAGACACCAGTTACCCTGACCATAAACTGCTTCAGCTGCTTCCATCTGGCAAATGGTACTGCAGCATTAAAGCCAGGTCCAACAGGCTACGGGACAGCTTCTTTCTACAAGCCATTAGATCTTTAATTCACATGTCTGTACATTGCAACAGAGTCATAACACAAAGATTTTTACTCCCTCATGTTGTGGGATGGATGTAAGATTTGAATAAATTCTAATTCTAATGAGGAGAAACATATAGAGCATACTGTCAATTTTAATCTCCTCTATCCAATCCTAGGATAGTATGGTCTAAAGCTGAAGGACATAGGTTTAAGGCGAGAGGGGGAAAATTTAAAAGGGAATGTGTTTTTGTTGGGGGAGAGGCAAGTAATGGCAGGAACAATTATAACGTTTAAAAATCATTTGGACAAGGTTAGAGAGGTATGGACCAAACAAAGGCAAATGATATTAATTCGGACAGGCATCTTTGTTGGCATGGATGAGATGGGCTGAAGGGCCCATTTCTGTGCTGTATTTCTCAATAACTTGATTAAATTTTTGAGGAAATTTCTAAGTAGATTGAAGGTAGGACAGTAGACAATGTTTATATGAAGTCTAGAAAGGCATTTTTCAAAGTTCCACATGGTAAACAGGTCCAGAAGGTTAAGGCACACAAGATCCAAAGTGAGCTGTATACTTAGGTTCAAAATTAGCTTGGTGAAAAGTGGAAGAAGCTGGTAATGAAAGGTTGCTTTTTGGTTGTTAATTGGAAACCTCTGACCTGTAATGTACCTCAGGGATCACTCCCCGGACCCTTGTTTGTTAAATAGATGATTATAGGTGGGCTGATTAAGAATGCAGATGACATAAAAATTGGTGGTGGTGTAGACAGTGAGGAAGGTTCTGCGAGATTACACAAGATACAGACCAGATGAAAAGTTAGGCAAAGTTCTGGCAAATGGAAGTTAGTCTCAACAAGTGATGTGATAAATTCTGGGTAATCAAATAGGGATAAAACGTACACAGTAAATGGTAGGGTGCTAAGGAGGGTTGAAAAATAGAGACATCTTGGAGTTTAAGTCCATAGTTCTGTAAAATTTGCCACACAAATAGATAGGATGGTGAAGTAGGAATATAGCATGCTTGCCTTTGTAGATTGGGGCACAGAATATAAAAGTTGCAAACTTTACAAAACACTGGCACATGGAGTTGTGTGGGCAGATCTGGTTGGGCCACTATAGGAAGGATGAGGTTCCCTGGAGAGAGTGCAGATGAGATTCACCAAGGTGGTGCCTAGATTACAGGACTTTAGTTACAGGAGCAGGCTTGTTATACTAGGCTTGTTTTCCCTGGACTAAAGGAGGATAGAGGGTCAACATAGAGGTAAGTAAAATTGTAAGAGGCATAGGTAAGGTAGATATTCAAAAACATTTTTCCATGGCAAGAGTATCAAAAACATAATGGCATGGATTTAAGATAAGACAAAGATTTTTAAAGGGGATTTGAGGAGAAAGTTTTCTTTTGTTTTTGCAGAGAGCATGGCTGAAACGTGGAATTCATCACCAAAGCACACCATCATTACATTTAAGAGCCATTTAGTCAAGAACTTGAACAGGAAAGTACAGGGGATACAGATTTAGAGCAGGCAAATTAGTATAAATGGACAAAAAGATTAGCATAGATATGATGGGTAAAGAGAAACTCTAATCAATCAAGAAACTCAACTCCATCTCGAATAAAACAGCCAATTGATTTTATCCCATCATCAGCCAAAATTCCATTCCCTTCATCACCAGCATACAATGAGCTGGTAATTCATGGATGGGACAGCACTTCAAAAGCATCAGGGAAATGAGCAACTGTTGCATGCAAATGTATGTTTCCCATTGAGTTGCACAAATTCCTGATTTGGAAATTCCTTCATCACTGATGCAAATCCTAGAACTCTATCAGTACTGAGCAACAGGATTACAACAGAAGGTGATAACTCAAAGCCACTTGCTCAAGCACAACTGGGGTAACCATCACCCAGAGAATCAGTTTTTGCTTAACAAATTTTAGAAAAATTGACACTCCTACAGACTGTTTCACGGGTTAACTGATTCTTGAGAAAAAGATAATTTTAGAGACCACATAGCTCTTATCATTTACAACTTGAAGTACCATAATCATCTCTAGCCAAGAGAGGCAAACCTATGGCATGTGTACAGAAGGCATGTGCAAACTCGATGGCCGTGAGAACATGCTGTACTGTTCTATGTTCTAACACATGACATTTTGAAATCCTCAGGGATGTAAGGTACAGGTTGGGCAAGTTGACACTGGCTTCACTCTGCTTATATTTCTTCTTCTGTTGTTTGGAAGTGAACACTGAATACATAAATACAGGATAACTGGGGCACATGGAGACCAGTACAGTTTGGCTGAATTAAGTGGCTGACCCAATTAGCCAAAATTTCATGGAAATAGTTAAAAAGGTATAAAAATGACAAACTGAGTAACAAATCATGTATTTAAATAATATACAGAACAAATTCAAACACTACCAATATTACTACAGCACTATAAAACTGTGTATTAGTTCCTAATGGTTATCAACAAAGGAGTTCATCCAGTGTATGCAATGAACAAAATCAGCATAGACACCTAATGCAGATAATGAAATGCCTTCATACAATGCTATCAACACTTGCATCATCCAAATATTCAGTTTCATTGTAACAATCAAGATGATTGTCGATACCTTAAAATTCTTAGTACAGGTGTCCCCCGCTTTTCGAACGTTCGCTTTACGAAACCTCACTGTTACGAAAGACCTACATTAGTACCCTGTTTTTGCTTTCAGAAGGTGTTTTCACTGTTACGAAGAAAGGCAGTGCGCACCCCGAGCAGCCGCTCTCCCTCGGATTCAGAACGGCATTGCTCAAACACGAGCCTGTGAGCAGCCGTTTGCAAGATGAGTTCTAAGATGTCAGAAAAGCCTGAAAGAGCTCATAAGGGTGTTACACTTAGCATAAAACTAGACATAATTAAGCATTTTGATCGTGGTGAACGAAGCAAGGACAAAGTGAGTTTGGCTTGTGGAAGCTGACGAAGATGATATTGAAGAGGTTTTGGCATCCCATGACCAAGGACCGATAGATGAAGAGCTGATGCAATTGGAAGAGGAAAGGATAACAATCGAAACCGAATGCAGTAGCAAAAGTGAAGTCATCCAGGAACTGAACATGAAGCAACTGCGTGAGATTTTCACTTCAATGATAAAGTACGACTTTCATTTTGAAAGGGTACGTAGGTTTAGGGGATATTTGGAGGATGTTTTGAGTCCTTACAAAGAACTGTGTGATAGAAAAATGCTCGAGGCTCAGCAGTCAAGCAAGCCTTCCGCATCAGCCACAACAGACGACGAACCTCGACCTTCGACATCAAGGCAGGCAGTCATAGGAGAAGATGAGCTGCCTGCCCTGATCGACGATGAGATAACACCCCCGTGTCCCACCACCTCAACTCCCAGGCCCCGGACAGACACTGTACTGAATCGCGAAGAATGCAGCGGTAGCCGGGAAGCACACAGCACATCTTTAAGATAAAAGCTGAAATAAACATGCTAATTAATTAGGTGCGGCCTAGCAGGCCTCTGATCTGTGCCGACATTTATGTGCCAGGCAGCTCCTAATTAACTAGCATGTTTATTTCAGCTTTTTTCTTAAAGGTGTGCTGTGTGCCTCCCGGCTACCCCCGCATGCTTCGTGGCAATGTATCAGTCAGTGGCCTGGAGGGTGGGGGCCACTGCACCACCCCAACCTACGACAACTCAGTCTAACACACCATCATCAGTGTGCTCGATGTCTTCCGAATTCCCATAAGTGATACTACACGGTACATACATTATTTCTACTTTATATAGGCTGTGTATTTTTACGTGTTATTTGGTAGATTTGGCAGCTTCATAGTTTAAAGGTTACTGGAGAGCGCGTTTATGCCAACAGCGCTTGCATGAGATTTTCGCTACGGCGACCTGTACAGGCAATCGTTGTAGAGAAGTATTTCTACTTTATATAGGCTGTGTATTTATCATATCATTCCTGCTTTTACTATATGTTACTATTATTTTAGGTTTTATGTGTTATTTGGCATGATTTGTTTGGTAGGTTATTTTTGGGTCTGCGAATGCTCACAAAATTTTCCCATATAAATAAATGGTAATTGCTTCTTCGCTTTACGATATTTCAGCTTACGAACCGTTTCATTCGGTTGGCAGGGGAAACCTGTAGTTCCTAACTCGTTGACATACAGGTGTCCTCTGCTTTTCGAACGTTCGCTTTATGAAACCTCACTGTTACAAAAGACCTACATTAGTACACCCTGTTTTCGCTAACAGGAGTTTTCACTGTTACAAAAAAATCAGCGCACGCTCCGAACAGTCGCTCTCCCCCCGATTCGGAGCAGGATTCTCGCCGGCATTGCTTAAATACATGCCTGTGAGCAGCCGTTTGCAAGATGAGTTCTAAGGTATTGGAAAAGCCTGAAAGAGCTCGTAAGGGTGTTACACTTAGCGTAAAACTAGACATAATTAAGCGTTTCGATCGTGGTGAACAAAGGAAGGACTAAGTGAGTTTGGCTTGTGGAAGCTGACGAAGATGATGTTGAAGAGGTTTTGGCATCCCATTACCAAGAACTAATAGATGAAGAGCTGATGCAATTGGAAGAGGAAAGGATAACAATCGAAACCGAGTGAGTAATAATAAAGTACGACTTTAATTTTGAAAGGGTACGTCAGTTTAGGGGATATTTGCAGGATGGTTTGAGTGCTTACAAAGAACTGTATGATAGAAAAATGCGCGAGGCTAAGCAGTCAAGCAAGCCTTCCACATCAGCCACAGCAGACGACGAACCTCGACCTTCAACATCGAGGCAGGCAGTCATAGGAGAAGATGACCTGCCTGCTCTAATGGAAACAGACGATGAGATGACACACCAGTGTCCCACCACCCCAACACCCAGGCTGCGGCCAGATACCAATTCATGGAGAATACAGCAGTAACCGGGAGGCACACAGCACATCTTTAAGAAAAAAGCCAAAATAAACATGCTAATTAATCAGGTGTCGCCTGGCACGTAATTGTCGGCACAGATCAGAGGCTATGCAATCGGCACTGATCTGGGCTGACAGTTACATACCGGGCGGCACCTGATTAATTAGCATGTTTACTTTGACTTTTTTCTTAAAGATGTGCTGTGTGCCTCCTGGTTACCGCTGCATGCTTCGCGGGTCGGTATCGGGTCGCTGCCTGGAGGGTGGGGGGCCACTGCACCACCCAAACTCCGACAACTCAGCCTAACACACCACCATCAGTGTGCTCCGTGTTTTCCCAATTCAGGTAACTGATACTACACAGTACATACATTATTTCTACTTTACATCAGCTGTGTATTTTTACGTGTTATTTGGTATGATTTGGCAGCTTCATAGCTTAAAGCTTACTGGAGAGCGCTTGCACCGTGTTTTTGCCGACGGCGCTTGCGTGAGATTTTCGAAACGGAGAACAGTTCAGGCTATGATTGTGGAAAAGTATTTCTACTTTATATAAACTGGTGTATTTATCATATCATTCCTGCTTTTACTACATGTTACAGTTATTTTAGGTTTTATGTGTTATTTGGCATGATTTGGTAGGTTAATTTTGGGTCTGCGAACGCTCACAAAATTTTCCCATATAAATAAATGGTAATTGCTTCTTCACTTTACGACATTCCGGCTTACGAACCGTTTCATGGGAAAGTTCTACCTTCGGATGGCGGGGGAAAGCTGTAGTGAAATTGTTTCGTTTTCACTCCCAGCCGCATCTGGCATCTTCAAGCCTGAACACTTGAAACCTCAGTAAGCAAAACAGTTTGGAATTGTCTTGCTGCTTATTTCTCACCAACTATCAGAAGCATGAGAGAGGAGCTAGCTAAAGTTGATTGGAAGGAGACACAAGCAGGGGATGACAGTAGAACAGCAATGGCTTGAGTTTCTGGGAGAAACTCAGAAGGCACAAGATAGATGAATCCCAAAGAAGAAGTAATATTCTGAAAGCAGGATGACATAACCGTGGCTGATAAGGGAAATCAAAGCCAACACAAAAGCTAAGTAGAGGGGATATAATAGAGCAAAAATTAGTGGGAAGATAGAGGATCGGAAGGCTTTTAAAAACTAACAGAAGGCAACTGAAAAAAAGCCATAAGGGGGAAAATGATGAATTATGAAGGTAAGCTAGCTAATAACATCAAAGAGGATACCAAGCTTTTTTTTCAACTATATAAAAAGTAATCGAGAGATGGGAGTAGATATTGGACCACTGGAAAATAACATTGGAGAGGCAGTAATGGGGGACAAGGAAATGGTGGATGAACTGAATCAGTCTTCACTGTGGAAGACACTAGCAGTATGCTGGAGGTTTGAGAGTGTCAGGGGGCAGAAGTGAGTGCAGTTGCTATTACTAGGGAGAAGGTGTTTTGGAAGCTGAAAGATCTGAAGATAATTAAGTCACCTGGACCAGATGGACTACACCCCAGGGTTCTGAAAGTGGTAGCCGAAGAGATTCTGGAGAACTTAGTAATGATCATTCAAGAATCACTAGATTCTGCCATGGTTCCAGAGGACTGGAAAATTGCAAATGTCACTCCACTGTTCAAGAAGGGAGGGAGGCAGAACAGAGGTAATTACAGGCCAGATAGCATAACAATGGTTGGGAAGATGGAGTCGATGGTTAAGGATGAGGGTTTGGGGACTTGGAGGCAGATGGTAGAATAGGCCAAAGAAAGCATGGTCTCCTTAAGGCAAAATCTTGCCTGACAAATCTGTGGAATTCTTTGAAGAAATAACAAAAAGGTAGAGAAAAGAGCGTAGCTGGGTGTTGTGTACTTGAATTTCTAGAAGTCCTTTGACAAGGTCCACACGAGACTGCTTAGCAAGATAAGAGCCCATGGTATTACAGGAAAGATATTAACATGGATAGAGAATTGGCTGATTGGCAGAAGGCAAAGAGTGGGAATAAAGGAAGCCTTTTCTGATTGGTTGCTGGTGACCAGTGATGTTCCGTTGGTGGGGGGGGGGGGGGGTGTTGGTGTTGATACAGCTTCTTCTTATGTTGTATATCAATGATTTAGATGACAGAATTGATAGCTTTATGACCAGGTTTGCGAACAATACGTAGATAAGTGGAGGGGCAGGTAGTGTTGAGGAAGCAGAGAGGCTGCAGAAGACTTAAGACAGATTAGGAGAATGGGCAAATAAGTGGCAGATGGAATCCAGTGCTTGGAAGTGTTTGGTCATGCACTTTGGTAGAAGGAATAAGAGGTAGTCTATTTTCTACATGGGGAGAAAATTAAAAAATCTGAGGTCCAAAGGGTCTTGGGAGTCCTTGTGCAGGATCTGCTAAAGGTTAATTTGCAGGTTGAGTTAGTGTTGAAGAAGGCAAATGCAATGTTAGCATTCGTTTCAAGACTAAAATATAAAAGCAAGGATGTAATGCTGAGACTTCATAAAGCACTGGTGAGGCCTCACTTGGGAGTACTGTGAGCAGTTTTGGGCCCCTTATTTAAGAAAGGATTTGCTGACTTTGGAAAGGGTTAGGGAAGGTTTATATGAATGATTCCAGGAGTCATTCCAGGCTTATCGTATGAGGAGTGATTGATGGCATTGGGCCTTTACACGCTAGAATTTAGAAGAATGAGGAAGGATCTCATTGAAACCTACTGAATGTTAAAAGGTCTAGTTAGCGTGGATGTGGAGAGGATATTTCCTATGGTGGAGGAGTCTAGGAACAGAGGGCATAGCTTCAGAATAGAGGAAGGTCCATTTAGAACTGAGATGAAGAAGAATTTATTTAGCCAGAGAGTGGTGAATCTATGGAATTTGTTGCCATGGTCACCTGTGTAGGCCAGGTCATTGGTGTATTTAAGGCAGAGGTTGATAGGTTCATGATTAGTGAGGGCATGAAAGGTTACAGGGAGAAGACAGAAGAACAGGATTGAGAGGGAAATAGATCAGCCATAATGAAATGGCAGAGCAAACCCGATGGGCCAAATGGCCTAATTCTGCTTGCATGTCTCATGACAAAAATCATTGGTTTTTGAACACAAACACATGCAACTGACACTATTCAAAGACTGTTCGCCCTAAATTCGATGTAGTGTCCAAAGACCACACAAGTGCACGCGATTGATGCTAGTTAAGATCTGTTCATCAGCAGTCTGTTTCCCCAGTTAAGCAGCATAACGTCCTAAATAAATGAAAGGATCTAACAGCTTTTTCACTTCATTTTGGTTCGTTAAGAGTTGCCCCAAATAAGCAGCTACCCATATTAACCGATGACCTAATTAAGTGGAATCCACTGTACTCAATGGTAATAATAGTAAACACTGTATGCAGTTTAGAATATTCATGTGATTCATTGTTTTCAGTGATGAACTTTGACATGTCTAAATATAGGAGTAGACTTACGGATAAAACTAAGGTATGTGCATAGCTTTCAAAACAAGCAATGGAACAAGCAAACAGATATGAAATATTTGTCATCGTTTGTGCAGCAACAGAAGTCTCACTGAGAGTAAAGTGTGCTTGTTTTGCTTTCCTTGTTCATTCATGAATATGCACCAAAGATTATAATTACACATTCATATTTCTTTTGCTACTTACGAGGCATCATAAAAATAACATTTAGAAATATAATTTTTCAATTGCCTTTTTAAAAGATTAATCATTTTTGAACAGTTTTTCTAAAAGGCTTCATTTATTTCAAACTTATACTTTTATTCATAGTAAATCAATGAATACACGTAAGTAAACAACAGGACTCAACATTTTCCCTTGAAAAAGTCTATAATTATTGTTACTAATTCATTAATCAACAATAACATCTGTAAAAAATTACTATGGCAGCTGTCAAAAAGGTTTTCCATCACTGCTGTAGTCTGTTTGTTTGAAGTTTGCTGTACAAATATGGGTCCTCAGGGCAAGCTGATGGAGGCACAAAATCTTGTATGCCTCAATTGATTCACCCATAAATTGATTTTTCCAAGTTTTCTAGGACAACAAAAGTGTCTTGTGCTGGGAACTAACTTTGTTACCTTTGACTTCCCAAATATTACCCACCATGTAAGCAAACAAAACACTGGACCTGCTGTTTCAAGACTAAACAATATCCCTGTCCATAAATAAAAAGCACGCACCACCCTCCTCATTGCATCCCATCACTTTATTCATTCTGGCTGTCATTTCACAGTATTGTTCAAAAACCTTTAGAGATTTTAAATGAAGATGTAACGTATAATGCAGCAGGAACAAATGAGTTCAATCTGGGGATACAGGAAGTGAGATTGGGTTCAAGGGGCTGTGCAATAAACCAAACTAATATTTCTCATAATCATTAACTTCAAAAACCTCCTGAAGCAAATCAGAAAATGATACACATTCAATGAAAAGGCAATTCCTTGTGGGAGGGTGAAGTGGGAACTTAGCTGCTGTTGTCTTCATAAGAACAAATTGACAGGCAGAACTGGAAATAGAATTTTGCTTACATTTTGGGGAAGCTAGGATTGAATGCAGGACAGCATGGATAATAACACCAGTGGCAAGTTGAGTTTGGTGAGTTATATATTGGATTTAATTCATTAAACAACAGTCCTTGAAATAGGAAATGGGAAGAATATTCCATTTAAGTGCGCTCCAATTAAACCATATGCCCAGGCAATCACTGACATCCCCCCTAATCCTTCCTCTAATCTCCTTAAAATCATGCCCTCTCTTTATTGGCTATTTCTGCCCTGGGAAAAAGCCTCTGACTATCCACTCGATCTATGCCTCTTATAATCTTGTACACCTCTGTCAGGTCACCTCTCTTCCTCCTTCACTCCAAAGAGAAAAGCCTTTGCTCACTCACCCTCTCCTCACGTATGCCATGCTCTCCAATCCAGACAACATCCTGGTAAATCTTCACTGCACCCTCTCTAAAGTTTCCACATCCCTCCTACAATGAGGTGACCAGAACTGAATGCAATATCCCAGGTGTGGTCTAACCAGGATTTTATAGAGCTGCAGCATTACTTTGTGACTCTTATAATCAGTACCTCAACAAATGAAAACCAACACTTAACCACCCGATCAACTTGCTTGGCCACTTTCAGCGACCTAGGGGCTTGGAACCTAAGATCTCTGTTCCTCCACACTGCCAAGAATTCTGCCATTAACCCTGCATTCTGTCTTAAAATTGGACCTTCCAAAATGTTTGCTTGAAAGAGAAAAGCCCTAGCTCGCTCAACCTATCCTCATAGCACATGCTCTAATCCAGGCAGCAGCCTGGTAAATCTCAACTGCACCCTCTCCAAAGCTTCCACATTCTTCCTATAATGTGGCGTCCAGACTGAACACAATACTCCAAGTGTGGATCTAACCAGGATTTTATAGAGTCATAGGAAAGCACAGCACAGAAATTGGCCCTTTGCCCCATCTAGTCCATGCTGAACCATTTAAACCGCCTACTCCCATCAACATGCACCAGGACCATAGCCCTTCATATCCCTACCATCCATGTACCTATCCAAACTTCTCTTAAACATTGAAATCAAAATTGCATCCACCACTTGCGCTAGCAGCTCATTCCACACTCTCACTGCCCTCTGAGTGAAGAGTTTCCCTTCTTGTTCCCCATAAACATTTTAACTTTCACCCTTAACCCATGACCTCTAGTTGTAGTACAGTTCTGATCACCCTACTGTAGGAAGGATGTTGAGGCTTTGGAGAGGGTGCAGAAGAGGATGAACTTGGGTTGTTTTCTCTGGAGCAGCGGAGGCTGAGGGGAGATCGGATAAGAGGTTTATAAGATTATGACAGCCATAGATAGAATAGACAGGGGGTATCTGTTTCCCAGTGTTGAAATGTCTAATACAAGAGGGTATGAATTGAAGGTGAGAGAGGGATGTGAGGGGTAAATTTTTTACTCAGAGAGCAGTGGATGCCTGGAATGCTCTGCCTGGTATGGTGGTAGAGGCAAATACATTCGAAGCTTTTAAGAGATGTTTGGATAGGCACATGGAAGTGAGAAAGATGGAGGGATGGTGTAGGTAGGAGGGATTAGTGTTTGGGTGTTTTTGATTTGCTTTTTAGATGGTTCGGCACAACACTGTGGGCTGAATAGCCTCTTACTGTGCTGTACTCTTCAATATTCTAAATCAGAAAATTTGCTCAGTTTGTTTTGTTTGCTCCAGAGTACAGTATCTACAGTTCCTTATGCTCCAGAAAAAGTTAATTTAATAAACTGTCTGGTGTTTAGCTCAAATGAGTGCAAATTTTAAATTCATGGCTACATTACAATGCCACAATTTTGGTAATAGGCAGGCTGCCTGAAATTCAGTGTAATATTTAGACACGCTTTGAGATCAATTACTTCCTTTATCCTTTCTGCAAATGGGGCCTGTCTCTTGCAGAATTTTTAATTTATGGAGTCTTTATCGTGATAGAGAAATGCACAGTTGTGGGACCTTCCAAGATTTGTGCATACATGACTCTAGCTCCCTGCTCCTTCTCCCACTTTAAAACTCCATCCTTTATATAATAATACCTTTTTATGTTCTTTTTACCAAATGTAGCACTTTGTACCTCCAAGTCAATTCTTGTCTGCTATGTCTGTGCATTCCAGAAGTTTTATTATGTCCATTTGGAGTCTATTACTTAGTGTTTATCAGACTTCCAAGTTCTTGCGTCAACTAAAAATTTTGAAAGTGTGCCTTTTATTAAAACTCCAAGTTCAGAGTTCCAAGGGAATATAATCTGACTTCAGTGTAAAAACAAAAGACCACTTTCTCTGCTACCTGTCTGTCACTCAACTTACCAACATGCCCTTTTTTTATTTATCTTACTAAAGGGCAAAAGAAAAAGAGTAGCTGGTCTTTACCCTGGCATGCATGCTTTGAATTACAAATTTGGATGCAAAGTTCATTTCATTTTGGCTTTTACTATGCTGCTTAGCAAATGCTCAAAAAAGCAAAAGAGGAAAGGAAAAATGTGAATGAAGAACTACATTTACTATATCACTACTGGAAAAATTGCTCTATATCAGGGAATAAAAAGTCATTCAGGTTTCCTGCTACATTGTTTATCCTCTATCTTCTTCTCGCCATAGGACCAGTAACAAGGGTAACGCCCTTGTAACTAGTCTGGTTGTGAAGCACACAACATATCATAAAAAAAACCTTGGTAACGTCTGCCAAGTACTGCCTGTTCCTCCAGAACACTCCAGGCAGCAAAAGCTTTGTTTCAATACAATGGTCTGTTCAATCTCATTTCATGCAGCAATATGGGATTAATTAAACCGTTAAGAGATGTATGACCTCACCTATTAAATATTGCTGTTTATTTGCACTGCTCTTGAATAGCAATGCTCTGTGAAAAGATCAAACAGAAGTCTGAAAATGCCACAGCTCTTTAGGTTAAGGGGAGGACCAACAGGCTCCAGGGCAACCTCTTTCACCAGGCCATCAGATTTATCAATGCACATTGATTTGATTGCATATCTGACTGTACATTGTACCTGACTGTAGAAAACAATTACGTATAGGCAATATCCTCCCACATTCCCCTTCCTTATTGCTTGTACGTAGCGACTGAGACACAACATGAAGATTTTTATTCCCTCATGTTGGAGATGGATGTAAGAAATAGAATTCTAATTCTAATGGAGATTACACAGTACTATGTTCCTAAAAATTACCACACAAGTTGAACCAGTGCAACTAAAGCCACCAATTATTTTGGAAATGGCGGAAAAGGAACTTGTAACCAAGACTTGACAACCATATTTCATAATAAAAGGATATTTAGACAACATAACACTTAACAGCTTTGGTCAGTAAGTTCATCCTTGGGCTGAGGTGAACTTTACAGTAAGTAAAGGAAAATTGTCAGCAGTTTCCATCACATTCTATAGGGAGTGATGAGGAAGAAGGATGATTCTGGAGGTCTGTCAGGTCATAGACCACCCACTGACAATCCCCGGCAGTGTCCATATTCATCGTGTGGACCAGGATGCAGCCCTAAACCCCACATTATCAGCACTTTCACTCCTTTCAAATGGTATGATTGTAACCTGGAATAGATACATGGCAGCAAGAAATGAATAAAAAATAGTACAGGCCCTTTGTCCCCCCATATCCAATGCTCCCACTTGTCCAGATTAAACTCTTCCTGCCATTTTCCCAAACCAAATTTCCAACTGCTCAAAATACAAAGCACACATACTGTATGTCATCACATACTACCCTGAAATTCATTTTCTTGCAGACATTCACATTAAATACAATGAAAAACAATAGAATCAATGAAAACCCGCACACAAGATGGACAAAGAACCAATATGCAAAAGACAACAAACTGTGCAAATATAAAGAAAAAACAAACAAAATAATAATAAATATTAATGGCAGCAGTGAGAAGAGAGCATGGCCTGGAAGGTGCACATCACTACATCACTGATGATGGATGCTGCTTTTCTGCAACAGTACTCCTTGTAAATTAGTTCAGTGGTGGGAAGGGCTTTTCCATGATGGTCTGGGCTATATCCACTACTTTCTGTAGGCTTTTCCATTCAATGGCATGGATAACTCCTCATTTTCCACAGCTTCACTAATACTTGTGCTATCTTCAAACCTACTAATCAGACACTAACATTTTCATCCAGATAATTTTTATATATCACTATCTGAGGTCACAGCACCGATCCTTGCAGCATACCACTGATCATCAACACATGTGCACCTCAAGACTGCATGTTCTACTCTATAAACACAGAATTCTGTGGTTATGGACTGCTCCCATGTAATCTCAGATTTGCCAATGACACAACTGTTGTTGGGCGTATTACGGGTTTGCAATGAATCAATTTACCGCAGCGAGGTAGGACAGCTAGTAGAGTGGTGGTACCACAACCACTTGCTCAAAGTCGCCATCAGTAAAACTAAAGAGTTGATTGCTCCAGTATACATCGGGGTGGGAGAAAATCAATGATGGAGAGAGTGAACAGCTTTCAATTCCTGGGCATAAACATATTGGATATCCTGTCCTGGGCCCAGCACATAGATGCAATCATAAGGAAAACGCGCCAGCACATTTACTTTCTTCAGAGGTTAAAGAGGTTCGACTTGTCACTGAATACTCTTAACAGATGTACTGTTGAAAGTATCCTGACTGGTTCCATCATGATCTGGTACGACAACTTGAACGCTCATGAATGCAACAAGCTGCAGGCAGTGGTAGATTCTGCCCAATATATCAGAGGCACAACTCCACCCTCCTCCCCACCACTGGTGATATCTACGTGAGCAGTTGCCTCATGAAGGCAACATGCACCAAAGATCCCCTCCATCCAGGCCAAGCCATCAAGAAAGGAACATGCACCAAAGATCCCCTCCGTCCAGGCCAAGCTATCTTTTGGCAGTTACCACTGGGCAGGAGGTACAGAAGCCTGAATGTTCCACAGATTCAAGAACAACTGTTTTCCTTCAAACATTCAACTCTTCCATAGTCATAGTCATACTTTATTAATCCCGGGGGAAATTGGATTTTCGTTACAGTTGCTCCATAAATAATAAATAGTAATAAAACCATAAATAGTTAAATAGTAATATGTAAATTATGCCAGGAAGTAAGTCCAGGACCAGCCTATTGGCTCAGGGTGTCTGACCCTCCAAGGGAGGAGTTGTAAAGTTTGATGGCCACAAGCAGGAATGACTTCCTAAGATGCTCTGTATTGCATCTCTGTGGAATGAGAAACTCTTCAATTAACCAGCAAAACTCCAATCACTGTAGTTTAACAACACTATGACCACTTTGATCAATTCACACTAAAATGAACCTTGTTTTTATTTGTTTTGTGTTCTTTCTTGTAAAAACAATATAATTTTTAATTTGTTTTTCTTACAAATGCTGCTTACACAGTATGATACACCTGTATGCTGCTGCAAGCAAATTTGACATTACACCTATGTATATAAGTACTTGTGTGCATGGCAATTAACTTGACTATGACTTCAACCCCTCCATCACGATCCTCTGTCTTGTATCCAACTTACCATGGATCCCATGTGACTTAATCTTTTGGACCAACCTAACATGGGAGATGTGTCAAATATTTAACTGAAGTCCAATTATTCAGCATCCACTACCCTATCCTAATCAATCTACTTTGACATCTCCTCGAAAATTCAATATAATTTATGAGACAAGAACTCCCTCACATAAAGACATGGTGACTTTCCCCTAACAAGTCCAGGTTTTTCCAAATGTAAGTAAATCCTATTCCTATGAGCCTTCTCCCAAAATTTCCACGCAAGGTACATCAGCCTATAATTTCCTGGTATGTCCCTGTTATCCTTCTTAAAAACTAGCTTTTCTCCAATTTCTTGGTATCTCACTGATGGCTAAAAGAGGATACAAAGGTATCTGTCAAGGCTCCAGGATATTTCTTCTCTTGCCTCCCTCAATATCTGAAGATAGATTCCACCAGGTCTTGGGGACCTTTCTGCTTTATATTTCTCAATAGCACAACTCTTACTCCTAAATATCAATATGCACTAGAACATCAACAATTACCCCTCACCCCCATCCTTGTCCTTCATCTCAGTGAGTACTGATACAGTATTCATTAAGAACAACAGCCACTTCCTGGAGCTGTATATATAAATTCCTTCCATTGTCATAGAGTGGACCTACTCTTTCTTTAGCTGCCCTCTTGCACTTAACGTATGTTATATCAATCTGCTTATATCAAGGAACTCTCGACTTATTTTAGTGAATGTACCGAAGTCTCTTGTATTTTACAGTCATTCAGTTTAATGGTTTCAGAAAGTTATTCAAACAAACCTTTGAAATGCATTATAATCGTAGCGGTTACTTTAAAAACAAGCCAAAATCGCTGAGAGACTAAGCCAGGAGATTGACACTGTATGACACACATTAAAATGACAAACTTCCAAATCGAGAAAGGTACTTTCAATGTCTTATAACAAAACCAGCAGAGACAAACAATCTTATAGTGATAAAAAAAACTAATGAAACTAACCTTAGCGTTCAAATCAGCATAACTAGGTGCTCTAATTAGCGATATCAGAATTAGCGTTATGTGTACTTAAGTGATCTAATAACATTCCAATTAATGTCCCAATTTGCTGTCACCAAAAAAATATAATTCTGTAGCCTCAACGCCTCTCTGCTAGACTAAACAACTAACTACCCACAAGTGTGAATACGCAACTACACATTTGCTTCTACCATGCCGCAAGTGATAGATTACCATAACAAACATGCAACAAAATACGATACAGACAGGGTGTAGATGCATGGTTCCAACAGACAGAAAATAGATACATGGCTCCTACATCCCAGCCCCTTAATTATTACACAATAACAATTACAACTACATACTACTAAAATAGGAGACACAAAATCTTCAAGGGCAAACATCTTAACATTTATACAACTGTCCTCTTTCTTCTTAGTCATCTAGGTCAGAGGTTACCAGCACTTAGCCCAGTACAGAATAATCTTTACTAACTTGACAGAAAGTGGTGGTAAGTCAAGTCAAAGTCATGAAGCTACTAGAGCTGTAGCTCCTCAAACCTCTGCCTCCTGTAGACACAGATCTTGGTTATAGGTCTATCCAGAAAGCTGGTCTTGGTCTCGATGTGCACCTGCCACACAAATCCTCTTCTGCCTGGAAAGGCTCTTCCCACAATCCATGAATTTCAAAGCACTGTGTTGTCAATTATAACAACAATGTCTCCTGGGACGAAATTGCATTTTATACTTGACCATTTCTGAGGTTCCTGTAACTGTGATATACATTCCTTGACCCACAGTTTCCAAAACAATTTTGACATGTATTGGACCTGTTTCCATCTGCAATGAGCGTAAATGTCTTCCTTCTGGAACTCCCCTGGTGGTAAGGATGGTGAGGTCATCAGAAGCAACAGATGGCTGATGTTAGTGCTTCCAAATCATTGGACTCGGATGCTTTAGTAATGCGACAAACACCGACAATAGGCTCTACTTCACAAAAGACTAAGGAATCCCTTTGTTAAGACTCTATACTTTCACAGTAGAAAGGAGTACCTTTCGCACAGACCTGATCAATCTTTCCCACATTCCTCCATGATGTGAATCAGGTAGGGTTTTAAAATGCCCTTAATTTCTTTTTGAAGGACATCACTGATCTGTGAATAATTCCACTTCTCAATGGCTTCTTACAACTCACAATCAGACCACTCGTACACCCGTAAACGGAGATTCATCTGGAGAGACTGCCACACCTACCCACACATGACCTCCATCACCTCCATTCAGGGCCCCAAATAGCACTTTCAGATGAGGCAACACTTCACCTGCAAATAAGCTGGAATCGTCTATTGTGTCTGGTAATCCCGACGCAGCCTCCTCTACATTGGTGAGACCTATTATAAATTGGGGGACCGCTTCATAGAACACCTCCGCACCATCCGCCACAAATGCTGGCCAACCATTTTAATACCGACCCCCATTCACATTCCAACATGTTGGTCCATGGCCTCCTCTTGTGGCAAGATGAGGCCACCTTCAGGGTAGAACAGCAAACTCCTTATATTCCATCTGGGTACCCTCCAACCTGATGGCATGAATATCAATTTCTCCTTCTGGTAAACAAATTTCTTCCTTCCCCTCTACTCCCCACACTGACCTTTTACTTCTTCTCACCTGCCTATTACTTCCCTCTAGATCCCCTCCTCCTTCCCTTTCTCCTGTGGTCCACTCTCCTCTCCTATCAGATTCTTTCTTCTCCAGCCCTTGACCGTTCCCATCCACCTGGCTTTACCTATCACCTTCCAGCTAACCTCCTTCCTCTCCCCCCTTCTGACTAAGGAAAAAGAGCAGATTCCAGGCCACTGTTTTCCTCAAACAGGTCCAACATGAGAAGTGATGGATAATACATGTTACCACATCCACTTCCTCTTCAATCTTTATGGCATTCATTGTAACACTCCTCTTGACTTCTAGACCATCTAGCAGAAGTTCTCCAGAACAACTGGGATTCACAGGCCATTTAGTCTGAAGAAGATACTGAGGTCCTGACAGTCATGTCTCATTCTTCAGGAATGCTTCCACCTTCATCTGTTCATCCATATGTCAGCTTGCATACTTCCATTGAGATACTTGTAAGACCTTTAAGAATTTCTGAAACTCTGCTAGCAACAAGGGTTCAGAACCTGGAAGTTTCATTCTTGATATACTTCAGCACAGAACTACTATCAGTCCAAATTATTGGGTCCTGAAGCTGCATATGCAACTCCTTCCTCCACAATGTGTCCATAACGGCTTGCCATCGTAGCAGCAATGACTTCAACTAAGCTGCCCTAAATTTTCTCATGATAGAAGCACTGTGTACCTGAGAACACCGCTGTGCACCAATAGGTAGGTAGGTCACTGCTGCATAGCTATCTTCACTTGCATCTGTAAAGCAGTGTAACTGTGCAGCAGTAACTTCTCCAAAATCCAAGGGTTTCAAACATCTAACAATCTTGAAGTCTTCCAGCTGGCAGAGTTCTTTCAGTCAGCTTGTCCACTCATGAGCAACTGATGTTGGTACAAGGTCATCGCAGACAAGCCCTTCGTTATATAGATCTTGTAGTACCTTCTTAGTAGATAGCACCACTGGACTCAAAATTCCTAAAGGATCGCAGATAGAACTAACTGCAGAGAGGATCCCCTTGTGGTGAGTGGTCT
Source organism: Mobula birostris (assembly GCF_030028105.1). Taxonomy (NCBI): domain Eukaryota; kingdom Metazoa; phylum Chordata; class Chondrichthyes; order Myliobatiformes; family Myliobatidae; genus Mobula; species Mobula birostris. The sequence goes on from NC_092384.1 coordinate 46,350,687, forward strand.
ATCTTGGATCTTAAACATGAGAGTATCAGACTGAATGTACAGGTACAGGTTTCCCCCGCCATCCAAAGGTAGAGCGTTCCTATGAAACGGTTCGTAAGCCAGAAGGTCGTAAAGCGAAGAAGCAATTACCATTTATTTATATGGGAAAAATTTGTGAGTGTTCACAGACCCAAAAATAACCTACCAAATCATGCCAAATAACACGTAAAATCTAAAATAACAGTAACATATAGTAAAAGCAGGAATGATATGATAAATACACAGCCTATATAAAGTAGAAATACTCTTCCACAATCATTACTGCACAGTTCTCCGTAGCGAAAATCTCACACAAGCGCCATCGGCAGAAAATCTCACGCAAGCGCTGTTGGCAAAAACACGGCGCAAGCGCTCTCCAGTAACCTTTAAGCTATGAAGCTGCCAAATCATACCAAATAACACGTAAAAATACACAGCCTATATAAAGTAGAAATAATGTATGTACAATATAGTATCACTTACCGGAATCGGGACAGCGCCAAGCACACTGATGATGGTGTGTTAGACTGAGTCGTCGCAGGTTGGGGTGGTGCAGTGGCCCCCCCCTCCAGGCCACCGACCAATACATTGCCACGAAGCATGCAGGGGTACAGCGGTAGCCGGGAGGCACACGGCAAATCTTTAAGAAAGAAACCCAAATAAACATGCTAATTAATTAGGTGCCGCCCAGCACGTAATTGTCGGCCCAGATCAGTGCCGATTCCCGATTGCGTCGTCTCTGATCTGGGCCGACATTTACGTGTCCAGCAGCACCTAATTAATTAGCTTGTTTATTTTGGCTTTTTTCTTAAAGATGTGCTCTGTGCCTCCCGGCTACTGCTGCATTCTCCGCGAATCATGGGGTGGTGGGACACTGGGGTGTCATCTCGTCGTCTGTTTCCATTAGAGCAGGCAGCTCATCTTCTCCTATGACTGCCTGACTCGATGTTGAAGGTCGAAGTTCGTCATCTGCTGTGGCTGATGCGGAAGGCTTGCTTGACTGCTGAGCCTCGCGCATTTTTCTATCATACAGTTCTTTGTAAGGACTCAAACCATCCTGCAAATACAGGTGTCCCCCGCTTTTCGAATATTCGCTTTACGAAACCTCACTGTTACGAAAGACCTACATTAGTACCCTGTTTTCGCTTTCAGAAGGTGTTTTCACTGTTACGAAGAAAAGCAGCGCACGAAAAAATCAGTGCGCAATAAAAGTCAGCGCGCGCCCCGAGCAGCCGCTCTCCCCCAGATTCGGAACGGCATTGCTTAAACACGTGCCTGTGAACAGTCATTAGCAAGATGAGTTCTAAGGTATTGGAAAAGCCTAAAAAAGCTCGTAACAGTGTTACACTTAGTGTAAAACTAGACATAATTAAGCATTTTGATCGTGGTGAACGAAGCAAGGACAAAGTGAGTTTGACTTGTGGAAGCTGCCGAAGATGATGTTGAAGAGGTTTTGGCATCCCATGCCCAAGAACTGGTAGATGAAGAGCTGATGCAATTGGAAGAGGAAAGGATAACAACCGAAACCAAATGCAGTAGCGAACTGAACGTGAAGCAACTACGTGAGATTTCCGCTGCAATGATAAAGTACGACTTTCATTTTGAAAAGGTACGTAGGTTTAGGGGATATTTGCAGGATGGCTTGAGTGCTTACAAACAACTGTATGATAGTAAAATGTGCGAGGCTCAGCTCTCAAGCAAGCCTTCCACATCAGCCACAACAGACGAAGAACCTCGATCTTCGACATCAAGGCGGACAGTCATAGGAGAAGATGATCGACGATGAGATGACACCCCCGTGTCCCACCACCCCAACCCCCGGGCCCCGGACAGATACTGTACCGATTCGCGGAGAATGCAACGGTAGCTGGGAGGCACACAGCACATCTTTAAAAAAAAAGCCGAAATAAACAAGCTAATTAATTAGGTGGCGCCGACACGTAATTAATTAGCTTGTTTATTTCGGCTTTTTTCTTAAAGGTGTGCTGTGTGCCTCCCGGCTACTACTGCGTTCTTCGCAGCAATGTATCGGGTCAGCGGCCTGGAGGGTGGGGACCACTGCACCACCCAACCTGCGACGACTCAGTCTAACACACCATCATCAGTGTGCCCGGCAAGCGGTCTTCCCGATTCCGATAACTGATACTACACTGTACATACATTATTTCTACTTTATATAGGCTGTGTATTTTTACGTGTTATTTGGTAGATTTGGCAGCCTCATAGTTTAAAGGTTACTGGAGAGCGCGTTTATGCCAACAGCGCTTGCGTAAGATTTTCGCTACTGAGATCTGTGCAGGCAATCGTTGTAGAGAAGTATTTCTACTTTATATAGGATGTGTATTTATCATATCATTCCTGCTTTTACTATATGTTACTGTTATTTTAGGTTTTATGTGTTATTTGTCATGATTTGGTAGGTTATTTTTGGGTCTGCGGACGCTCACAAAATTTTCCCATATAAATAAGTGGTAATTGCTTCTTCGCTTTACGACATTTCGGCTTACGAACCATTTCATAGGAACGCTCTACTTTCCGATGGCGGGGGAAACCTGTATCCCCTAAACCTAAGTATCCTTTCAAAATTAAAGTTGTACTTTATCATTGCAGCAAAAATCTCACGCAGTTGCTTTACGTTCAGTTCCTGGATGACTTCACTTTCCATCCGTTCGCTACTGCATTCAGTTTCAATTGTTATCCTTTCCTCTTCCAATTGCACCAGCTTTTCATTTATCAGTTCTTGGTCATGGGATGCCAAAACCTCTTCAACATCATGTTTGTCAGCTTCCACAAGCTAAACTCACTTAGTCCTTACTTCGTTCACCACGATTGAAATGCTTAATTATGTCTAGTTTTACGCTAAGTGTAACACCCTTACGAGCTCTTTTAGGCTTTTCCAATACCTTAGAACTCATCTTGCAAACGGCTGCTCACAGGCATGTGTTTAAGCAATGCCGGCGAGAATGCAGTTCCGAATCCGGGGGAGAGCGGCTGCTCGGAGCGCGCGCTGATTTTTCTTCGTAACAGTGAAAACACCTTCTGAAAGCGAAAACAGGGTACTAATGTAGGTCTTTTGTAACAGTGAGGTTTCGTAAAGCGAACGTTCGAAAAGCGGGGAACACCTGTACCATTGCACACCCAGTACTTTCTCCACTAAAGGTGCATCTTGATCCAATTCCATATCCTTCATGTCTTTCGCGCTTTACTCTTCTGGTCTCACAGACAGAACAGAATCCACTTTGTGAGCCAAAAGCCATCTTTACTACAAGTGGATACAAGGTCATGATAGAAACACCACTTCTTTCTCAGAGGACACTGACACAAGGTAGTCATCAACATAGAAGTAATGCAAAACCTTACCCACATTCTCAGAGCTGAACTGTTCTTATTTGTCTTCTATGTATTCCCTAAGGAAGTACAGCAGTGTTCTACACAGTGAGCCTCATGAACAAGCTCAACCCCACAGGAAAATGACATGCATTCTCTTATACACCATGGGATAAGAGAAGGTCATGAGTAGCAAAATTGTTTCAGGATAGGAAAGCATAAGTAACACCTGTCTTACCTTCTTAGACTTCACTGGTACTGGAACTATGGGAAGTTTACAATCAGGATCACCAGCCCATGTAAGGCCATTGGATAACAGAACACTACTCACTAATGTGTCTGATGGCGTGTTTTGATTCTGCACCCTTTTCAGTAGAGTTAATATGAAGTATACTGGGATGCTTGCCACTCCATACCTTGCATGAGCAACCTTTCTCCAATCCTTGCTCATGTGTCCTGTACACAAATAGCCAAAGCAGACACCATTTTCCAATTTTCTCACTATGATCCCTTTTCTCCAGCTGAGCGCATGAATCCAATCTGTGCTCACCCTCGCAGAAAATAACCCCTTATGGCTGACAAAACCATTACCCTTCCATTAGTTTTAGCTTTACTTCCCACTGTGCCCACAGTAGTGACAACACTGCTTCCTTTAGACACAGAATGAAATTGTGACTTAGCTTTGCTTACATTTCGCCTTTTGCAGGTGATGTAGCATCCTGTATATTCAAAAACACTAGTAGATAGTAATCTTTATTTGCCTTTCTATAAAATGAACAATATAAGTTAAAGTAATCTGAAGGTTGTACCTTTCTTGCAGTTTAAGACCATCTTTCTCCATTTCTCCCTAAGCATACAGGGACATTTCCTTACAACAAAAGACACATTGGCAGGCATGTCCAGCTCTCGCAGGTACTGCACTTCTTCCATGGAATTGCAACAGACTCTATGAAAAACACTGTTGTTACATGCTCAAGGAGATGTGTTTTTTTTTTGGTGAGAATGATGTAATGGTCTTTTGGAGGTCACCTGATGTGACTTTCCCGCCGATGTGAGGTCATGTGACGACGTGCGCCATGACTATATAAGGGTCGACCCAGGTGACGCAGTTGGTTTTTGAGTTTGTAAATTTCCATGTAGAACGTGCTGTATCTCCATTTGTGTTGCGTGTTTGTTTTTGGTGACGCAGTTTCATTTTTAAAACGGTTGTGCGTTCTGTTGCAAAATACCTTATTATTTGGACTGGAAATTTGTGGCTGGATGTGCCAATTTACTCAATTCCAACAGTTGAAGGGAGAGTGAAGAATTTATCGAAGGATCGAGAGAAGTCGGCATCGTTTGGCAGTTTAATAAAGAACCGACTTTATTGAGTCTTCGTTGGAGGAGTACCTGCATCGAGATAACTCTTGCCTGAAAGAGCAAGGAGTTCATGCAAAAAGGTGCTCTCTCTCTCTCTCTCTCTCTCTCTAAAGGAATTTAAGGTCAGTCGATTTAAACTGTTTATTTTCGACATTGTGAATCCTGCAGACAGAACCAGCAGTAAAGGTGTGTCTGTGAAGAAATCCTTCTCCAGAGAAGTCTCTCCCAAATGAATGTGTAAAACTGTTGGACTTTTGAAGTTATCGCTTTAAGAACTATATCTGACTGTATCGCTTTAAGAACGGTTTTCACATTTAATGCTTTAAGAACCAGAGCCGAGTGGCGAGTTGGTGAACGGCTGCATATCTGTTAACTTCCGGTTAAAGTTTTCCTTTGTTTTTTTTTTACCCTTATCGTTTATACGTGTTTAATAAATGTTTGTTTTTTTTTATATAACCTGTCTCGATTGATATTCACTGTTGCCGTTTACGTAACATAATTTGTGGGGGCTCGGCCAGGATATGTTCCGATTTTGAGTTTAAGTGCTGGTAATTGCCATTTTGATTTGGAAAAGGGAAATACCTGATTTTTTTTGGTTTGATTGGTGTGTGTGTTGTGTTCGGCAACAATGGATATTGACGGGTTTTTGAAGACACCTGACTTGGGATTTTTAGAGACTGCGAGAAAACCTGTGGTATTGGAGATTGCTAGGAAGTTGGATATTAAAGGAATTACGAGAAATTCTACCAAGGCTTTCATACAAAGAAAAATTGCTGAACATTATATTAATTTGGAATATTTTGATGAGGAAGTGTTAGAGAAGTTTCCAATGAGTAATCTGGAAATGCAGTTGCATCTTGAACAGTTAAAGTTTGAAAGATTTAAAGTGGAAATGGCTGAAAGCGAGGCTAATAAAAAAGGGGAATTTGAAGAAAGAGAAGCTGATAACCAGAGGAAATTCGAGCTGGAGATGCAGAAATTAAAGTTCGGGAGTCAGTCTTCTGGTTCTACAAAACAGTTTATTGTTAGTCGTGAGGTTATTTTGGCTCCTCCATTTAATGAAGCTGATGTGGACACATATTTCCAACATTTCGAAACAGTTGCTCTGAGTTTAAAGTGGCCGAAGGACCAATGGCCAGTGATGTTACAAAATGTAATTAAAGTCAAGGCACAACAAGTTTATACAGCTTTAAATGCTGAGCAAGCACTGGATTATGATATTGTTAAGCAGAAAAAATTAAAGGCATACGAGATGGTTCCAGAAGCGTAGAGAGAAAGATTTAGAAGTTTGAAGAAATCGGTGGAAGAAACTTATGTGGAATTTGCCTATGAGAAATCTGTGTGTTTTGAGAGATGGGTTTCCTCTAAAAATGTGAATGGGGAGTATAATAAATTAAAATAGTTGATTTTGCAGGAGGAATTTAAAAGAAGCATTCCTGCTGAAGTGAGAACATACTTAAACGAACAGGAAACTGCTACATTGCAGGAGATTGCTAAGTTGGCTGATGAATATGTTTTAATTCACAAGAATAAATTTTCTCCAGGTAAAATTTTTAAAAGGAAAACTAGCACAGAGAGTCAAGGTAAATCAGACATTAAATCTGAAGTTAGTGAGAAAAGTAAGGATGAAGGGAGACCTATGAAGGAAAGACATTTTGGTATTATTTGTAATTATTGTAAGAAACCTGGACATGTAGTAGCTAATTGCTTCGGATTGAAAAGGAAAGAGAAAGAAGTGACCCCAGACGCTTGTGTGCAGCATATTGAAAAACCTGTAAAACCACAGGGTTTAGAAAATATTAATGAAGATGTGTCAGAGTCTGACCAAGTTAAGAAGGGATATGAAGCTTTTATAACAGAACGATTTGTATCCTTGAAAGAATAATCCAATGCAGTACCAATGAGGATACTTAGAGATACTGGAGCTACGCAATCACTAATGTTAGACAGTGTGCTAAGGTTAAGTGATGAGTCTGACATTGATGAGGTAAATTATATAAGGGGGTAGGGAGTGCCCTTATGCCAGTACATTTACATAGACTAAATTTAAGGTCAGGGTTAGTTACAGGGGTTGTTAAAGTAGGACTACAATCCAATTTACCTGTGAATGATGTTTCTCTTTTGTTAGGGAATGATTTAGCAGGTGGACAAGTTTTTCCTGAAGTGCATTCAACAATAAATTCAAATTCTGAGGAATCACAGAGGGCTTCTAACACAGATTCTTCCTGTATTGTAACAAGAGCTATGGCTAAAAAGACTGATGTAAAGGATGAGGTTGTTACCCATGACAATTCAAATCAAGATTCGAATTTTGAGGATGTATCAGAAACTTTCTTACCTACCTTATTTGATCAGGATTTTGATGGTAAGTCTGATCAGGAAGATTTGTCTTTATCTCGGAAGGAGATGATAGCAGAGCAGGGTAGAGATCCTGAGACAGTTAAATTAAAAGAACAAGCTCTTCCGGATAGTGAAATTGAAAAAATACCAGTTGGATATTATTTTGAAAAGGGGGTATTAATGAGAAAGTGGAGACCGCCTACAATTCCTGCTAGCGAGGAATGGGAAGTTAATCATCAGGTAGTTCCTAAAATTTACCGAAATGAGATTTTGACTATGGCTCATAGTATTCCTTTGGGTGGTCATTTAGCAGTTAAGAAAACTATGAACAAAGTTTCTAAACATTTTTATTGGCCTAGTTTAAGACAAGATGTGGTGACATTTTGTAGAACGTGTCATACATGTCAAGTTGTTGGTAAACCTTATCAGGTTACTCCAGTGGCCCCACTGCAACCAATTCCTGTATTTGGTGAGCCGTTCTCAAAAATCATTGTAGACTGTGTAGGTCCTTTGCCAAAAACTAAAACTGGACATCAATATTTATTAACTATTATGTGCACAGCATCTAGGTTTCCAGAGGCAGTATCTCTTATGAATATAACAGCTAAAACTGTGACAAAGGCTCTTATAAAATTCTTTACTTATTTTGGGTTGCCTAAGGAAATACAATCAGATCAAGGTAGCAATTTTATGTCTGGGTTGTTTCAGCAGATAGTTTATAAACTGGGAGCAAAACAGATTATTTCCTCAGCCTATCATCCAGAATCACAAGGCGCCTTGGAGAGATTTCATTCTACACTAAAAACTATGGTTAGGACATATTGTGTGGAAAATGAAAAGAACTGGGATGAAGGTATACATTTACTACTTTTTGCAGTAAGGGAGGCAGTACAGGAATCATTAGGTTTTAGTCCTTTTGAACTTGTGTTTGGACATAGAACTCGAGGACCTTTGACTTTGTTGAAGGAACAGTGGATTAATAAAGTAGTACACACTAGTTTGCGAGATTATGTTTTGAAATTTAAAGACAGATTGTACAAAGCTTGTAGCTTGGCCAAGGAAAATTTAAAGTTAGCTCAAGAGAAGATGAAGACGTGGTACGATAAGGAAGCTAGGATGAGGTCATTTAAGCCTGGAGGTAAGGTGTTGGTTCTCTTCCCAGTGCAAATGAACCCACTGCAAGCCAAATTCCATGGTCCTTATCAGATTAAATCAAAAGTAAATGATGTGGATTATGTGGTAAAAACCTCAGATTGGAGAAAGACAACACAGCTGTGTCATATAAATATGATAAAACGGTATTATGAGAGAGAAGTTGCTACTATGACTGTTGTGATCGATAATGAATCTGATTTTGATGAAAACTCACTGGAGGATTCATCCAAAATTCATTTTAAACCCAACATTATTTCAGCCAGGTTACCAAATTCGAAAATTCTGCAAAATATTGATGAAAAATTAGCTCATTTACAGCCAGAGCAGTGAGAGCAGATGAAATAGTTAATTTTTAAGTTTAGAGATTTATCTCCAGACGTCCCTAGAAGAACCACCATAGCTACACATGATGTAGATGTGGGAGATGCAAAACCCATAAAACAACATCCGTATCGAATGAACAGGGAAAAATGTGAACTTGCTGAACAAGAAATTAAGTATATGTTACATGATATTATTAGACATTCCAATTCGAATTGGAGTTCACCGTGTGTTATGGTGCCTAAACCAGACAATAGTATTAGGTTCTGTACGGTTATAGAAAGGTGAATGCTGTGACAAAAACTGATGCATATCCAATCCCTAGAGTAGATGATCGTGTGGATAAAGTTGGACAGGCCAAATTCCTTACAAAAATTGATTTGTTAAAAGGTTATTAGTGTGTTCCATTGATGGATAGAGGTAGAGAGATTTCAGCATTTGTAACTGTATCTGGGTTATATGAATACAATGTTCTTCCATTTGGGATGAAGAATGCACCAAGTACCTTTCAGAGGATGATGAATGGTGTGATTTAGGGATTAAAAGGTACACATGCCTATATTGATGATTTGGTTACAGGGAATAGTACGTGGAAAGCACATGTTACGGTGGTGGAGAAATTATTTGAGAGACTTTCAAAAGCTAACAACTATTAACTTAGCTAAAAGTCAATTTGGTCATGCCACTGTGACCATTAGGGAAAAGGGTTAAGGAAATTAGACTCCAACTTAATAACACAGTTTAATGTTACAGGAGTACAATATTTTGATCACTCATATTAAGGGTAAAGACAATGTGATCGCTGATTGTTTGTCTAGATGTTAAATGTACAATGAAAATTTGTTTTTTTGGAGTGATATTTTATCATTTGTAACACTCCTACTGTACATTAGTTTGTAAAGGGCTGAAAGATAAGATTGTATGTATTGTGTATTTTGTAAATTTTATACATTTGTTTTTTTTTGTATAAATTGTTAAAATTTTGTTCTTCAAGAGACCAACATTTTTTTTGGAGGGAGGTGTTACGTACTCAAGGAGATCTGGTTTTTTTGGTGAGAATGATGTAATGGTCTTTTGGAGGTCACCTGACATGATTTCCCCGCCGATGTGAGGTCACGTGATGACATGTGCGCCGTGACTATATAAGGGTCAACCCAGGTGACGCAGTTGGTTTTTGAGTTTGTAAGTTTCCAGGAAGAACATGCTGTATCTCCATTTCTGTTGCGTGTTTGTTTTTGGTGACGCAGTTTCATTTTTAAAACGGTTGTGCGTTCTGTTGCAAAATACCTTATTATTTGGACTGGAAATTTGTGGCTGGATGTGCCAATTTACTCAATTCCAACAGTTGAAGGGAGAGTGAAGAATTTATCGAAGGATCGAGAGAAGTCGGCATCATTTGGCAGTTTAATAAAGAATCGACCTTATTGAGTCTTCGTTGGGGGAGTACCTGCATCAAGATAACTCTTGCCAGAAAGAGCAAGCAAAAAGATGCTCTCTCTCTCTCTAAAGGAATTCAAGGTCAGTCGATTTAAACTGTTTATTTTCGGCATCGTGAATCCTGCGGACAGAACCAGCAGTAAAGGTGTGTCTGTGAAGAAATCCTTCTCCAGAGAAGTCTCCCCCAATTGAATGCGTAAAACTGTTGGACTTTTGAAGTTATCGCTTTAAGAACTGTTTTCGCATTTAACATTTTAAGAACCAGAGCCGAGTGGCAAGTTGGTGAACGGCTGCATATCTGTTAACTTTCAGTTAAATTTTTCCTTTGTTTTTTTTTCCCTTATCATTTATACGTGTTTAATAAATGTTCGGTTGTTTTTATACAACCTGTCTCGATTAATATTCATTGTTGCCATTTACATAACACTGTAGTCTCCAAGAGCTTTCACATCTTCAGATTTGATAGCACTTGCCATACTTGAAGCCCTTAACACATTAACTTTGGCCACCTGTGCAGCAATTTGTCCCTCCAATTCAAACTGTACCTTCCTTATCTGTAGCTGTTCCAGCGCATGTTTGTCCTTCAATAATTGTTGATGTGTGATTAATGCAGCCAAATCAGCCCCTGATTTAGTGCATGCAGAGAAGGTATTAGATAAAGGTGTTCTGCCTGCAGCAAAACTTGGAGCACTGACATCTGACATGTCTTGTGGGTCCTCTGCTATATGCACAGTGAAAATGTGCCTTGGAATTTGAGAAACATAGTCTGATGGAAGGTGGGGCATGTAAACACTGTTGCAGCAACATCAATATAAACTAAGGATTCCTGCCGAAGGATTTCAGCCCGAAACATCAACTGTACTTTTTTCCATAGAAGCTGCCTGGCCTGCTGAGTTTCTCTAGCATTTTGTGTCTGATGTTGTACCTCTACTTAAGAAGGGAACAAGGGAAAGTCGTGGGAACTATACACTGGCAAGTCTCACGTCATTTGTAGGCATATTGCTGGAGAAAATTCTTCGGGATAGGATATATGAACATTTGGAAACCCATGCTCTAATAGGGGAGAACTAGCATGACTTTGTGCATAGCAGGTCCTGCCTTACCAACCTGATTGAGTTTTTTGACAAGGTGACAAGAGAGATTGATGAGGGTAAGGCAGTGGGTGTTGTCTACAAAGATTTTAGTAAGGCACTTGATAAAATCCCTCATGGGAGGCTAATCCAGAAGATTAAGATGCATGGGCTCCACAGCGAAATGGCAATTTGGATTTAGAACTAGCTTGCGCATAGAAGACAGGTGGTAGTGGTCGAAGGGAATTATTCGAGCTGCAGGTCTGTAATCAGTGGAGTTCCACAGGGATCTGTGCTGGGACCTCTGTAGTTTGTGATGTATACAAATGACCTGGATGAAAATGTGGATGGGTGGGTTAGTAGATTTGCAGATGATACCAAGATTGGTCGTGTTGTGGCTAGTGTAGAAGACTGGCAAAGAATAATGCACAATATAGATCAGTTGCAGATGAGGGCTAAGAAATGGCAGGTGAAGCTTAACCCTGATAAATGTGAAGTGTTGCACTTTGGGAGGACAAATGCAAGGAGGAAATACGCTGTTGATCCAAGTTCATAGTTCCTTGAAAGTGGTTACAGAGATTGAAAAGGTGGCGCAGTTCAATTCATTTCAAGTGTGTCATGTAACCCATACATGAATACAGCCAAACTAGACAATGTTACTACAGGATCAAGGTGCAAAGACACATTACCAACAGTCACACACACTAAACACACACAAGATCACAATTATGTAATAAGTGTCCTGGCGCCATGGGTTGACGCCCAGACCTCGCACATAAGTCAACAAACCCAAATAGACTACCAGTAAAAATACAATGACACAGAATGTGCACATAAATAGTCCAGGCCCCCCACCGCATCGATATTATCTGTTGACTGGCCCCCAAAGCCCGCTAGGTGGCAAAACGTTTTTGAGGCCTAGTCCTCACATATTATAATAATAATAATAATAATATTATTGTACTTTATTGATTCCTAATGGGAAATGCTTTCATTACAAAATCAACATTTAAAAACACACTTAGCAGTATGCAGATAATAAAGTGCAAAATAATAATATACACAATAATAATGTACCAATTTATAATAATAATGTACGAAATAATAAAGCACAGGCTTTTGTACTATGATGTGTGTTCTCCTGTTGCACAGAGGTGAACTGTTGTATATGCTTATTGTATTTAGTAAGAAAGATTTTCTGTAAGGATCTTTGTGACAGTGGAGCTGAATGAGTGTGTTCGAAAGGGTGCTCTGCTGCTTATTCAGTAGGTCATGGAGAGGGTGTGCCTGATTGTCCATAATGGATAACAGTTTGTTTAGTGACCTCCTCTCCATCACTAACTCGGGTTGTAGCCAAGGGCAGATCCAATCTTTTTGATGAGATTATTTAGTATTTTTACATCACCTGCACTGATGTTGCTCCCCCAACATAAATATGCAAAAAAGACTGAACTCACTATAACAGACTGGTAAAAGATCTCCAACACCCAGCTGCACACATTGAAAGATCTCAGCTTCCTTAGAAAATAGAGTCTGCTCATCCTCTTCTTGTAAACAGCCATGTGTATATATAAGAACATATGGACTATTAGTAAAAACACAACCACAAAATATATATGTATATAGTCCAGACCCCTCAGTCACCACAAATGCAATATACCCCCCACCCCCCCACCCCCCGATAGTGTATGCCTCTTTCTCCGGCAGCAGAAAAGCAAACAACCCTGCAGTTTGAGGCCCCGAGTCCATTGAGTGCAGCCACAATTGGAGTACTGCATACAGTTCTGGTCACCCCACTATAGGAAGGATGCTGAGGCTTTGGAGAGGGTACAGAAGAGGTTTATCAGGATGCTGCTAGTTTAGAGGGAATGAACTATCAGGAGAGGCTGGATAAACTTGCATTATTTTCTCTGGAGTGTCTGGAGGTTTAGAAGATTATGAGAGGAGTAGATAAGTAGACAAAGAGTATCTGTTTCCCAGGGTTAAATTGTCTCATACCAGAGGGCATACATTGAAGGTGAGAGGGGATAGGTTCAAGGGGGATGTGAGGGGTAAGTTTATACTCAGAGAGTTGTGGATGCCTGGAATGTGCTGCCTGGTATGGTGGCAGAGGCTTTTAGGAGATGTTTGGATAGGCACATGGTTATGGGGAAAGTGGAGGGATATGGACATGGATTTGGTTGAATAGATTAGTGTTTAGGTGTTTTTCACTTGCTTTATAGCTGGTTTGGCACAACTTTGTGAGCTGAATGGACTGTTCCTGCTCTGTACTATAAAAAAAAACAAATCAAAACCGCTGACAGACTAAGCCAGGAGATCGACACTGTATGACATGCGTCCAAATCATAAAGGGTACATCCGATCTTTTATTACGAAACAAGCAAAGACGAACAATCTTATAGCAATAAAAAACTAATTAAACTAAATTAGTGATACAGTGATCCTATATTTCAAATCAGCGTAACTAAGTGTTCTAATTAGTGATATCAGAATTAGCTTTCTATACATATTTAAGCAGTCTAATACATTCCACGTATGCCCAGAGGGGCAGACAGTCAGACAGTGTATACATCTTTTGCAAACCTTTCAGTAGCTGCATAGACACCTGAAGAGCAGACTATCTGTTGGATGGAAGCAACCAACAACTCTGATAGAAGCAGATGCCAAGTTTTTAAGCTCACCAGTGGGAGGTGGTGCTTTAGCACTACTGGCCCACCACCTTGAGGGAGTCTTGATCATAAGTAGGCCGAAACTCCTGAAGACAGGTGGCAGATCAACTGATGATCCCACTGGTGATAGCACAGGACAGTTAACATCTTAGTCCACGTGTATTTTGTAACTCTAACTCATTCCAATTAATGCCCCAAGTAGCAGTCAACAAAAATATATAATTCTCTGAGGCTCAACTCTTCTCCACTAGACTAAACAACTAGCCACAAGTGTGAATTTGTGACTATACTTATTTGCTTCTACCATGCCCCAATCCATGTGACAGATTACCATAATAAACACACCAGAAAATATGACACAGACAGAAAATAGATACATGGCTCCAACTAGTTAGCAAGATGGAATTACATTGGAACAATGGAATCAGAGAAAATTACATGTGTCAAGTAGCAACACTTCTTACTGCAATGGAGTGAAAATGTAAGAAGTTTATTTCATTGAGATACACTGAGCTGTACAGGGGAATAACTTCAAGATAAGTAATGTTCACGCTTTCTTACCATTGTTGGAAAGCTTTCTCTTCAAGGAGTACATGCTTAACCAGAGAAGGCAAGATTTTGTTGAAACATGATCAATGCAGATCAATACAACTTACCATGTATGCTATTATATTAGATGAAATACTCAGCAACTGACTTGTGTTCACAACTGCAGATTGCAAGATAACAACTTGACTTTAAAACATGTGCGATTTTTCATGCAAGAAGCACAGAAGTTCAATTTAATGTTATTACCAAGGCAACAGGACAAAAGGCAAGTTCAGTACAAAAATCAAAGGGAACTTCCCAAGATGACAATCTAACCTGCACAGATAAGTCAAGACACCATACTGACAGTTGTAGCTGTCCTCTAATCAGGTCCACCATAAGCTGTAATGACAGATTTAATTTTGCAATAAAAGAAGCAGAATAACATTACATTGATCTTCTGAATCTTTTTAAAGCCCCATGTAGTTGGCTGACTCAAAATTTACTCCTGATGGGAGTTTAGCAATTTTGATTTAATATGTGAGCAGATAAAAACTGATCACCGTGCCAACAGCTGTTGGTAGAGATGCTCGTTAGGAACAGACCAAATCATGCATCTGCAGCCGCAACCTCGAGTTGTTATTCAAAGGAGAACTCAGATGTGGCTGAAGTCTCTGTATCTGAAGGACAGTTTGTGGCACGAGCTGTGCTGTGTGAAGAGCTGTTATCAGTTGCTGTGTCACATCCTTTGCAGAGAAAATTCTATTTACAAGAGTTTGAGATCATCCCCATGACCAGGAATGACATCCACACTTAAATAATAGATTTCAAAACATAGCATTTGTTTGGATCGTCAGTTTGCCAAATTAACAATCATAAATGGACTAGCAGAGACAACGTTTGTGCTGAACTTTGCAATTTACAGTATTCACATACTCTCCTTGTTGTGCATGATCACCAGTCATTTCACTGAAAAGGTCAAATTATTCAGTTACGACCAGCAATGCTTTGAAATTTGTAATAACAATGGCTAAATTTGGAATGTCAACTTCCTTGTAACTGATAATGGAATGCAATTCACATTCTTAGATTTACAGCATTTGCTGAGGTATTGAGCTTTAACACCATTGTATCCACAAATAAATAGTAAAGCTGAGAATGTTTTCACAGCTCTTAAGAGACTTTTTATAAAATATAAGGATTCTATGAAATTTGAAATTTTGCCTTTGTTCAGGGTTGCACAATACACTAACTGATGAAAGAGGAACTGGAGACCAGCTGAGGACAAATGTATTTTAAGAATAACTTCATCATTATTACTTCAATATTCAACTTCGAAAGAGACTTGCCCATTGATTGCAATGAAATGATCACTAGATATTAAGGACAATTCTGAAACACAGATCCCTAGCAGTTGGAAAGAAATATAGACAATGAAAGTAGTAGTAATAGGCTAGAACTCTTCTTGCCCTCACCTACCAGCCCACGAGCCTCTGCATCCAACACATCATTCTCCTCAGCCTCCGCCATCTTCAAAGGGATCCGACCACCAAACACATCTATACCTTCCCACCCTTGCTTTCCGTAGGGATGACTCCCTCCATGATTCCCCATCGTCCCTCTTCACTAATCTCCCACCTGGCACTTAACCCTGCAAGCAGCTACACCTACCCATTCACCTCCTCCCTCATCTCCATTCAGGGCCCCAAACAGTCCTTCCAAGTGAGGTAACACCAGCTGCGAATCTGCTGAGGTTTTCTATTGTGTCTGGTACTCCCATTGAGGCCTCTTCTACATTGAATGACCCGTTGTAAATCCTCTCACCTGCCTATCACCTCCTCCGGGACCCTTCCTCCTTCTCTTTCTCCCATGGTCCACTCTCCTCACTTATCAGATTCCTTCCTCTCCAGCCCTTTACCTATCCTTCCCACCTGGTTTCATCTATCACCTTCTAGTTAAACTCCTTCCCTTCCCCCCAGCTTTTTATCCTGGCATCTTACAACTTCCTTTCCAGTCCTGAAGAAGTGTCTCAGCCCAAAACATCAACTGTTTATTCATTTCCATATTTCCTGCCTGACCTGCTGAGCTCCCCCAGAATTTTGTGTGTGTTGCTTTAGATTTCCAGCATCTGCAAAATTTCTTGTGTTGAAGACTCAATTCTTATCACTATGAAAGCCAACGTATCATTGGTCTTTCTTTCCACTTACTGCATCTGAATGTTTGATTTCAGTGACATGTGTACAAAGACAACAAGATATCATTCCACTTCTCTCTTTTACCATGTATAATCATTCAGGTAATCATCTTCTACCAACATGGATAACTTGACACTAATAAACATTATAATTTATAAAGTATAAAGCATAATTTTATGCTATGCCTTTGCCTGCTCACCAAACCTTTCTTAATCACACTTGAGTCTTTCTGCATACTCCTCATAACTCACTCCAAATACACCAGATCAACGGTTCTTCCTGTCAGCTCTATAGTTACATTCTCAAAAAAAAACAGTAAATTTGTCAAGCATGTTGTCTCTTTTCTAAATCCACACTTATCCTGACCATTCCCATCAATATTTTCGAAATGGTCTGCTATTACATCTTTAATAATAGGCTTTTTCTTCTACTACCAATGTTAGGCAAACATGTTTATAATTCCCTATTTTCTCTTCATCTCCTTTATTATTTTTAAAGATTATTTTGTGCTGAAGTTTTATAGATAGTATCAGTTTTTAAAATAATTGTATTAATTAAATTGATACATTTTCTGATTGAACATCATGAAATGATAACTCTGGCCTCTACACTGATGCTATCTGATCTGCTAAATATTTCCAATTTTTAGTTCAGGCTGCCAACATCGACAATACTTTGGACTGGTGATATATTAATAACTATTTCAATGTTATTTTAAAGAATATTACTACCAAAAATTGTTAGAAACTGCAAAAATTAATAACCTCCTATTTTCAGTTCTTACCAATTCCAAGATATCGCAATTAAAATAACCCATTTTAATTATTTCAATTTCTTGTAAATGGTCATAATTTTTACCGGTTGTCAAGTTTACTAATAATTTATTTAAAAAATGTGCAGTGATGAATACAGTTAGATTATTATAATAGAAAAAGGCACTAGATTACTAAAAATATCATTTACTGAGCTAGTAGAAATTTATGGCATTATTTCTACCAACTGAGACATCACACTGTTATTCCTAAATTAATTCAGAAAGTAGAATTGAAACAGAAGGCAATCAAACCTTTACTTCCTCCTCCAACTTGCCCAAACGCACAGTATCTGCCAGCATCCTGTTTAAAACTCCATTCTTCTCATTTGTTAAGCTCTTGGTCTGTTACAAAATGAAAATCAAGGTAAAATGAGCACTGAACACAAAAACACAGGATTAAGGCAAGAAAAACAACAAAGAAAAAGCCATTTAAATTAAGATTTCCAGGTTTTAAAATCATGCTCAAAAAAGATATTTTAACCTCAGAGCCTGTTTCAGAGTGTCAAGAGAATTGCTCCAATTTACAATCCATCTACACTTCTAACTGCATTGAAAGAGATAGCTGATTTCCAAGTTCAACAGTCTATTAAAATTTACAAATTAAGGTTTGGGCATGAGTGATAATGGAGTTGAACAGCTACTCCATAAAAAAACAATTTCTTTGAAAAGGGTGATAATGAAAAGTAACAAGAATAATTAATTTTAATGACAAAATAATGGAGAACAAGTAGACATTTTCCAAAACATTAAATCTCTTGCCTCATAAGAGGCTAGGATTTCTTCCATATATAATAATACAAGCTGTTTTATTGAGTCCTTGTAGGAACCATTGTGGTAACATAATAAGATAATGTTAAATCAATACGTCTAGGATTAGATTTTAAGGTTAGGATAACAGACATTTAAATGGAAGCTAACTAAATATAGAAGATGAAATTACGGGGTCAGTAGAACATCAAGGTATGCGAGGAAGATTAATGGCAGGAGGTCACTTGAATGACAATGAAGCTGATTGACATCTTGCCACCAGCTAGCCTACCTGCCCAAGCATCACTAGCAGAATGAAGTCATGAACAGGAAAAATTCCTGCCAATTATTTTGGAGACAAAGCAAGAGGCGCAATATCCAGAATACAAATGCAGCACCATTATTGGAATAAGCAAGATATGATGACAGAAATAATGGTGTCATCATCACACTGGGATTAAGGTTTGAAACAAACCTGCACCTCTAAGTAATTTACATTTATCAAAAAGGAATCTGTCAACTGTCTTGGTTCCAGGGGTGAAAGCAGCAACTTAAAATTCTCACTGCTACTACTGCATAAACAACATAGCCATCTAACCCATATACCCACTATTGTGGGTACAAACAGGTACAGTGTACCAGCAACAGCCAGCTAACTTGCATCTCTGTTTAAGCCCACATTGATGTCCTGCCAAATGTTCTCCTGACGTGCAGTTAAATCTAAATTATGAAGTGGGTAATTTACAATTTAAACATCAGGAATGATATAGGCTGTTTGACTTGATATTCTGTAACTGCCAACATCATATCTCCATCACAGCTCACCTAATCCTCAGTTTCCCTATCCTCTCCCACCTTTTGCAATGGGGAGGGCTAATAGAGCTTGGAAAGAGTAGGTTCCAATTTTGCTCTTTTAAAAAATTGCTTACCTTATGTACAAGCTGATCACGTTCCTGAGCTGCTTTTTCAGCAAGGCTGATCAAGTTTGCCAAATATTGGTGAGCTGCCACCTCTTTCTGCACAGCTTCTTCCAACTGCTGTTTCAGAAGAGCAATCTTCTTCTGTGCTAGCCTGGGAATCATATTGATATTTGGAATAGTTCACAAAATTAATTGATGATATTGCTCAATGGTAATTTCTGTTTTAAACATTTTATGTGGTATATTAACTGACAGATACAATGGGTAGTTATATTTGAAGAGTACAGTTAGTAATCTGAAGTTTAATTAGATAATTACATCAATCTACTAATAACTTGGACAAGTGATAGACAACAGAATTTTTCTTCCACTATTTTAATTATTCTAAAAAAAAATGTGAAACTTAAATAGTTACAAGAGTATGTGTACATAGCAAGATGATTTTTAAGTTTGTTTGTCAGTCTTCGGTTTAGAATTTTCTTCAATGGACAGTTGAGGCTTTGTGAGCAATAGTTTGGCAGATTTTTAATCACAAAAAGATGCTAATGGATACAAAGAAGTACAAAATAAAGATGTGTTTATGAAAGTCTACAAGTTAGACAAGATCTCATTGAATGGCAAAACATATTTGAAATGGCCCAAATCCTATTTTTGAAACAAACCTTTCAATCTGATACTATATGGCAAAATAAGATAATGCCCTGAAAAGTCAATTGAGTTGCACAAATAGTAGGTGCTCATGAAGTGAACAGGACCTTAGACAACCATGATGGTCTGCTGCTCAATTATGTGAAAAATGACCACATGGCAAACATCATAAAGCTGCCTGTAGCATTGAAACATAAGCCAAATGGAGACAGCCACTTCAGGATAGCAGTGGGCAACACAAGGAAATATGAAATTGCTTGAAAAGCTGGAATAACTTCAATAGGCAAATAGCCTATTTCCATGTGCAATTAATACAAAATACGGAAAATAGAAACAAAAGAATAATTAAAATTAGATACAACAGAACTAAAATATTTTCTTTCAAAATAGTCTCCCAGCCTCCCGGACGGCCATATCTGCACCCGGTGTGTCGAGCTGCAGCTCCTAATGGACAGCGTTAGGGAACTGGAGTTGCAGCTCGATGACCTTCGTCTGGCCAGGGAGAGCAAGGAGGTGATGGAAAGGACTTATAGGTAGGTGGTCACACCAGGGCCACGGGAGACAGACAAGTGAATCACAGTCAGGAGAGGGAAGGGGAAGAGTCAGAGTCAGGTTGTAGAGAGTACCCCTGTGGCTGTCCCCCTGAACAATAAGTACTCCTGTTTGAGTACTGTTCGGGGTGGGGGGGGGGGGCGGGAAACGACAGCTTACCTGGGGTAAGCAACAGTGGCCATGCCTCTGGCACAGAGTCCGGCCCTGTGGCTCAGAAGGGTAGTGAAAGGAAGGGGAAGGCAGTAGTGATAGGGGACTCTATAGTTAGGGGGTCAGACAGGCGATTCTGTGAACGCAGGAAAGAAATTCGGATGGTAGTTTGCCTCCCAGGTGCCAGGGTCCAGGATGTTTCAGATCACGTCCAAGATATCCTGCAGTGGGAGGGAGAAAAGCCAGAGGTCGTGGTACATATTGGTACCAATGACACAGGTAGGAAAAGGGAAGAGGTCCTAAAAAAAGACTACAGGGAGTTAGGAAGGAAGTTGAGAAGCAGGATTGCAAAGGTAGTAATCTTGGGATTACTTTCTGTGCCATGCGACAGTGAGTATTGGAATAGAATGAGGTGAAGGATAAATGCATGGCTGAGGGATTGGAGCAGGGGGCAAGGATTCAGATTTCTGGAACATTGGGACCTCTTTTGGGGCAGGAGTAACCTGTACAAAAAGGACGGGTTGCACTTGAATCCCAGGGGGACCAATATCCTGACAGGGAGGTTTGCTAAGGCTACTGGGGAGATTTTAAACTAGAATTGTTGGAAGGTGGGAACTGAACTGAAGAGACTGGGGAAGAGGCGGTTGACTCACAAATACAGAAAGCTTGGAGACAGTGTGTGAGGGAGGATAGGCAGGTGATAGACAAGGGACGCACTCAGACTGACAGTTTGAAATGTGTCTATTTTAATGCAAGGAGTATTGTGAACAAAGTAGATGAGCTTAGCGCATGGATCAGTACTTGGAGCTATGATGTGGTGGCCATGACAGAGACTTAGATGGCTCAGGGACAGGAATGGTTACTTCAAGTACCGGGTTTTACATGCTTCAGAAAGGACAGGGAGGGAGGCAAAAGAGGTGGGGGCATGGCACTGCTGATCAGAGATAGTGTCACGGCTGCAGAAAAGGTGGACGTCACGGAGGGATTGTCTGCGGAGTCTCTGTGGGTGGAGTTTAGGAACAAGAAGGGGTCAATAACTTTACTGGGTGCTTTTTATAGGTTGCCCAATATTAACAGGGATATCGAGGAGCAGATAGGGAAACAGATCCTGGAAAGGTGTAATAATAATAGAGTGGTCATGATGGGAGACTTTAATTTCCCAAATATCGATTGGCATCTCCCTAGAGCAAGGGGTTTAGATGGGGTGGAGTTTGTTAGGTGTGTTCAGGAAGGTTTCTTGACACAATATATAGATAAGCCTACAAGAATAGAGACTGTACTTGATTTGGTATTGGGAAATGAACCTGGTCAGGTGTCAGATCTCTCAGCCAGAGAGCATTTTAGAGATAGTGATCATAATTCTATCTCCTTTACAATAGCATTGGAGAGTGATAGAAACAGATAAGTTAGAAAAGCATTTAATTGGAGTAAGGGGAATTATGAGGCTATCAGGCAGGAAATTGGACGCTTAAATTGGGAACATATGTTCTCAGGGAAAAGTACAGAAGAAATGTAGTAAATGTTCAGGGGATATTCATGTGGAGTTCTGCACAGGTATGTACCAATGAGACAGGGAAGTTATGGTTGGGTACAAGAACCGTGGTATACAAAGGCTGTAATAAATCTAGTCAAGAAGAAAAGAAAAGCTTCCAAAAGATTCAAAGAGATAGGTAATGTTAGAGATCTAGATTATAAGGCTAACAAGAAGGAGCTTAAAAAGGAAATTAGGAGAGCCAGAAGGGGCCATGAGAAGGCCTTGGTGGGCAGGATTAAGGAAAACCCCAAGGCCTTCTACAAGTATGTGAAATGCAAGAGGATAAGACATGAAAGAATAGGACCTATCAGGTGTGACAGTGGGAAAGTGTGTATGGAACCGGAGGAAACAGCAGTGGTACTTAATGAATACTTTACTTCAGTATTCACTATGGAAAAGGATCTCAGTGATTGTAGTGAAAACTTGCTGCAGACTGAAAAGCTTGAGCATGTAGATACAGGTGTCCCCGCTCTTCGATCGTTCGCTTTACGAAACCTCACTGTTATGAAAGACCTACATTAGTTCCCTGTTTTCGCTAACAGAAGGTATTTTCACTGTTATGAAAAAAGGCAGCGTGCGGGAAAAGCAGTGCGCAATTTAAAAAAATCAGCACACAAAAAAAAAAAGCAGCGCGTGCCCCGAGCAGCCGCTCTCCCCCGGATTCGGAATGGCACTCTCGCTGGCGTTGTTTAAACACTTGCCTGTGAGCAGCCGTTTGCAAGATGAGTTCTAAGGTATCAGAAAAGCCTAAAAGAGCTCGTAAGGGTGTTACACTTAGAGTAAAACTAGACATAATTAAGTGTTTCGATCATGGTGAACGAAGTAAGGACAAAGTGAGTTTGGCTTGTGGAAGCTGCCGAAGATGATGTTGAAGAGGTTTTGGCATCCCATGACCAAGAACTGATAGATGAAGAGCCGATGCAATTAGAAGAGGAAAGAATAACAATCCAAACCGAATGAGTAATGATAAAGTCTGACTTTAATTTTAAAAGGGTACGTTGGTTTAGGGCATATTTGCAGATGGTTTGAGTGCTTACAAAGAACTGTATGATCTAAAAATGCGCGAGGCTCAACAGTCAAGCAAGCCTTCCACATCAGCCACAGCAGACGACGAACCTCGACCTTCGACATCGAGGCAGGCAGACATAGAAGAAGACGAACTGCCTGCCCTAATGGAAACAGACGACGATGAGATGACACCTCAGTGTCCCACCACCCCTACCCCCAGGCCGTGGACGTATACCAATTCGCAGAGAATGCAGCGGTAGCCGGGAGGCACACAGCACATCTTTAAGAAAAAAGCCGAAATAAACATGCTAATTAATTAGGTGCCGCCTGGCACGTAATTGTCGGTTCAGATCAGAGGCGACACAATCGGCAACATTTACGTGCCGGGCCGCACCTAATTAATTAAGAAAGAGGATGTGCTGGAGCTTTTGGAAAGCATCGAGTTGGATAAGTCGCCAGGACCGGATAAGACGTACCCCAGGCTACTGTGGGACGTGAAGGAGGAGATTGCTGAGCGTCTGGCGATGATCTTTGAATCATCAATGGGGACGGGAGAGGTTCCGGAAGATTGGAGGGTTGCGGATGTTGTTCCCTTATTCAAGAAAGGGAGTAGAGATAGCCCAGGAAATTATAGACCAGTGAGTCTTACCTCCGTGGTTGGTAAGTTAATGGAGAAGATCCTGAGAGGCAGGATTTATAAACATTTGGAGAGGGATAATATGATTAGAAATAGTGAGCTTGGCTTTGTCAAGGGCAGGTCGTGCCTTACAAGCCTGACTGAATTTTTTTGAGGATGTGACTAAACACATTGTTGAAGGAAGAGCAGTAGGTATTGTGTATATGGATTTCAGCACGGCATTTGATAAGGTACCCTATGCAAGGCTTATGAGAAAGTAAGGAGGCATGGGATCCAAGGGGACATTCCTTTGTGGATCCAGAACTGGCTTGCCCACAGAAGGCAAAGAGTGGTTGTAGATGGGTCATTATCTGCATGGAGGTCGGTGACCAGTGGTGTGCCTCAGGGATCTGTTCTGGGACCTTTACTCTTTGTGATTTTTATAAATGACCTGGATGAGGAAATGGAGAGATGGGTTTGTAAGTTTGCTGATGACACAAAGGTTGGAGGTGTTGTAGATAGTGTGGAGAACTGTCAGAGGTTACAGCGGGACATTGATAGGCTGCAAAACTAGACTGAGAAGTGGCAGGTGGAGTTTAACCCAGATAAGTGTGAAGTGGTTCATTTTGGTAGGTGAAATATGATGGCAGAATATAGTATTAATGGTAAGACTCTTGGCAGTATGGAGGATCAGGGGGATCTTGGGATCCGAGTCCATAGGACACTCAAAGCAGTTGCGCAGGTTGACTCTGTGGTTAAGAAGGCATACAGTGTGTTGGCCTTCATCAATCGTGGAATTGAATTTAGGAGCCGAGAGGTAATGTTGCAGCTATATAGGGCCCTGGTCAGACCCCACTTGGAGTACTGTGCTCAGTTCTGGTCGCCTCACTACAGGAAGGATGTGGAAGCCATAGGAAGGGTGCAGAGGAGATTTACAAGGATGCTGCCTGGATTGAGGAGCATGCCTTATGAAAACATGTTGAGTGAACTCAGCCTTTTCTCCTTGGAGTGACAGAAGATGAGAGGTGACCTGATAGAGGTGTATAAGATGATGAGAGGCATTGATCGTGTGGATAGTCAGAGGCTTTTTCCCAGGGCTGAAATGGTTGCCACAAGAGGACACAGGTTTCAGGTGCTGGGGAGTAGGTACAGAGGAGATGTCAGGGATAAGTTTTTTTTTTTTACGCAGAGAGCAGTGAGTGCGTGGAATGAGTTGCCTGCAACGGTGGTGGAGGCAGATATGATAGGGTCTTTTAAGAGACTTTTGGATAGGTACATGGAGCTCAGAAAAACAGAGGGCAATGGGTAAGCCTAGTAATTTCTAAGGTAGGGACATGTTCCGCACAACTTTGTGGGCCAAAGGGCCTGTATTGTGCTGTAGGTTTTCTATGTTTCTAAAATATTTACTTAATGTGAAATAAGACTTATATTCAGAAACTGAATTACTGTAATAAATTTAGAAGTCAGTACAAATTTATCTAATATACCTGTTAGACTTCAGTGCTGCGTGTAGTTCTGCTTCTAAAGTTTTATTGTCAGCAATTAATTCTGTCCTTTCAACAAGCAGGCCCTTTTTCTCAGCTTTTAGAGATGCAATCTTTCCCATCAATTCCTCCACTTCAACATGGTGCTTCTCTTGCTCCAGCAGCAGTTTTCTACACAGAATGAACAAAAAAAAAGCACACCAAAAGTTGCTCAGAAACTGAAATCATGGACCAGATTTTGCAGTGCAGTGAAAAGATGCTGCTAAGCACTTAACTCAAAGAAAGCTTCCCAGCAAAATCCAGCAATCTACTGTACATACTGTGGTTTTCTCCTTTCTCAACATCAGTACTTACAAGCATTAGCTCCAGGCGATTCTGTTTGTCCAGCAACACTAATGTACAATGTACCAAGAAGTGAAAGGCCCAATTTTTAGCTAACTCCTTGAATAGTTTACATAGCACAAAATAAAATTTGGAAAATACTTCTAAATTACAGCAATTTTAGCTCAACACAAGTTTACATTTTTATTTATCCAATTTTCACTAATCTTGCTCATTTTTCACCATCCCCTATATAGTGTGCTTCACAATTCACTCCTGCAGTTCCCATAACATTTACTGCTTTGAGCTGATTCATTTATTAATTTTTGTCTTCCTCAACATTAGTTTAATCCCTTCTGTGAAAAAGCAGAAGCTTAAGTAATGTTAACAGCTCGCAAAATCTTGGGTTAAAGCAGGATATTTACTGAACATTTCTATGGAATTCTGCAGGAGTGTCATTCTGCAAGAGGTGCCTTTTTCCATCTGGTTAGATAATTCTTTTTAATTAACTATCAAGATATAAAGATAGCATTGCTAATCAAATATCCAAAAAGAAAATACCTAACTTTCATTTCCAATGAAATAACAGGATAATTAATTCAGCCAATTTTACACTTCCACTTGGAAATATTAGGATTCAAGTTTCCATGTGCAATCTCATTGGAATTAATTTAGAAAACAAATGTGCACACCTTTGGAGATCATTCAAGGCTGCTTTATGTTCATCCACCCCTATTTTCTCACGAAGACTTGCTTTAACTTGATCATACTTTGAAGAAAGGTCGTTTAAATGTTGATGAGCCTCTTGTAACTCCTTGTGTTGGCTTTGCTTCTCTGCTTCCAGCAGTATTAATTGTTTAGTCAATTTTGACACTGCCATCAGAAGAAAAAAAAGGATTAAGCTATTTAAACGAGGTGAGGTAGGTTTACCTGTGTTAACTGCAGAACGGAAGTATGTGTGTAAGTCCGGTTTTCTGTGCTCGGTGTCAGATGTGGGAGGTCCTGGAGTCACCCAGCCTCCCGGACGGCCATATCTGCACCCAGTGTGTCGAGCTGCAGCTCCTAAGGGACCGCGTTAGGGGACTGGAGATGCAGCTTGATGACCTTCGTCTGGTCAGGGAGAGCGAGGAGGTGACAGAAAGGAGTTAAAGGCAGGTGGTCACACCAGAGCCACAGGAGACAGACAAATGGGTCACAGTCAGGAGAGGGAAGGGGAAGAGTCAGGTACTAGAGAGTACCCCTGTGGCTGTACCGCTTGACAATAGGTACTCCTGTTTGAGTACTGTTGCAGGGGACAGCCTACCTGGGGGAAGCAACAGTGGCCATGCCTCTGGCACAGAGTCTGGCCCTGTGGCTCAGAAGGGTAGGGAAAGGAAGAGAAAGGCAGTAGTGATAGGGGACTCTATAGTTAGGGGGTCAGACAGGTGGTTCTGTGGACGCAGGAAAGAAACTCGAATGGTACTTTGCCGCCCAGGTGCCAAGGTCCAGGATGTTTCAGATCATGTCCAAGATATCCTGGATAGTCAGATGCCTTTTCCCAGGGCTGAAATGGTTGCCACAAGAGGACACAGGTTTAAGGTGCTGGGGAGTAGGTACAGAGGAGATGTCAGGGATAAGGTTTTTACACAGAGTGGTGAGTGCGTGGAATAGGCTGCCGGCAACGGTGGTGGAGGTGGATACGATGGGGTCTTCAAAGAGACTTTTGGATAGGTACATGGAGCTTAGAAAAATAGAGGGCTATGGGCAATGTTCCCTCTAATTTTTACTAGTCAGGGTGTGAAAAATCTTATGCTGTGCAAATTTTTTTCCTGTGGCAAAAGTATGTGCGCACTGAATGCACACATGGCACAGTTTATGTAGGTTTACAAAATATTTGACATAAAACTGCACAGAATAACAACAAAATAACATACATATTTAAGTCACAGTTATTTTTTCTCTCTCCTGTCTTTGGCATTTACCCATTCTTTGTAAACTCTATCTAGACAACAGAATTTCCCTCCAATTGACAGCTTTTGATTCTCATTAATGTATCCAAATGACATTCACCTAAACGGTTTCTCAGCTTGTTTTTGAGTTGATTGATTAGGCTAAAACTGCACTCAGTCCACAGTAGATGCAAGAAAGGTTCCCCCAATGTCCATCAACTGTGCAAGGTCACAAAACTGTTCATTTTGAAGTACAAATGCCACCATTTGAGCAAAGTTTGAAATGAGTTTGGATTTAATTCTTTCTTGCGCGGAGAATTTGAAATAATTAAACTGTTACAGTATTTTCAGCTAGAAAATCATGATATTTTAGACATAAGGCATTAACTTGTTCTCGCCAAATGTGAAGTCACAATCTGCAATTGCAGAGAAATCAAAAGCTGACCATTCTTGTACCTCATAGAAACCATAGAAAACCACCGAAAAACTACAGCACAGAAACAGGCCTTTTGGCCCTTCTTGGCTGTGCCGAACCATTCTCTGCCTAGTCCCACAGACCTGCACACAGACCATATCCCTCCATACACCTCCCATCCATGTATCTGTCCAATTTATTCTTAAATGTTAAAAAAGAACCGGCATTTACCACCTCATCTGGCAGCTCATTCCATACTCCCACCACTCTCTGTGTGAAGAAGCCCCCACTAATGTTCCCTTTAAACTTTTCCCCCCTCACCCTTAACCCATGTCCTCTGGTCTTTTTCTCCCCTTGCCTCAGTAGAAAAAGCCTGCGTGCATTCACTCTATCTATACCCATCATAATTTTATATACCTCTATCAAATCTCCCCTCATTCTTCTACGCTCCAGGAAATAAAGTCCTAACCTACTCAACCTTTCTCTGTAACTGAGTTTCTCAAATCCCAGCAACATCCTTGTAAACCTTCTCTGCACTCTTTCAACCTTATTAATATCCTTCCTGTAATTTGGTGACCAAAACTGAACACAATACTCCAGATTCGGCCTCACCAAAGCCTTATACAACCTCATCATAACATTCCAGCTCCCATACTCAATATTTTGATTAATAAAGGCCAATGTATCAAAAGCTCTCTTTACGAACCTATCTACCTGTGACGCCACTTTTAGGGAATTTTGTATCTGTATTCCCAGATCCCTCTGTTCTACTGCACTCCTCAGTGCCTTACCATTTGCCCTGTATGTTCTACCTTGGTTTGTCCTTCCAACGTGCAATACCTCACACTTGTCTGCATTAAACTCCATCTGCCATTTTTCAGCCCATTTTTCCAGATGGTCCAAGTCCCTCTGCAGGCTTTGAAAACCTTCCTCACTGTCCACTGCACCTCCAATCTTTGTATCATCAGCAAATTTGCTGATCCAATTTACCACATTATCATCCAGATCATTGATACAGATGACAAATAACAATGGACCCAGCACTGATCCCTGTGGCACACCACTAGTCACAGGCCTCCAATTTGAGAAGCAATTCTCTACTACCACTCTTTGGCTTCCTCCATTGAGCCAATGTCTAATCCAATTTACCACCTCTCCATGTATACCTAGCGACTGAATTTTCCTAACTAACCTCCCATGCGGGACCTTGTCAAAGGCCTTACTGAAGTCCATGTAGACAACATCCACTGCCTTCCCTTCATCCACTTTCCTGGTAACCTCCTCGAAAAACTCCAATAGATTGGTCAAACATGACCTACAAAGCCATGCTGACTCTCCCTAATAAGTCCGTCTATCCAAATGCTTGTAGATTCTGTCTCTTAGTACTCCCTCCAATAACTTACCCACTACCGACGTCAAACTTACCGGCCTATAATTTCCCAGATTACTTTTCGATCCTTTTTTAAACAACGGAACAACATGAGCCATTCTCCAATCCTCCGGCACCTCACCTGTAGACACTGACATTTTAAATATATCTGCCAGGGCCCCTGCAATTTCAACACTAGTCTCCTAAAAGGTCCGAGGGAATACCCTGTCAGGTCCTGGGGACTTATCCACTTTAATTTGACTCAAGGTAGCAAGCACCTACTCCTTTTCAATCTGTACAGTTTCCATGATCTCACTACTTGTTTCCCTTAATTCCACAGACTTCATGCCAGTTTCTTTAGTAAATACAGATGCAAAAAACCGATTTAAGATCTCCCCCATTTCTTCTGGTTCCGCACATAGCCAACCACACTAATCTTCAAGAGGACCAATCTTATCCCTTACAATCTTTTTACTCTTAATATACCTGTAAAAGCTCTTTGGATTATCCTTCATTTGACTGTCAAAGCAACCTCATGTCAGCTTTTAGCCCCCCCTGATTTCCTTCTTAAGTATTTTCTTGCACTTTTTATATTCCTCAAGCCCCTTATTTACTCCCTGTTTCCTATACATGTCATACAACTCTCTCTTCTTCTTTATCAGAGTTGCAATATCCCTTGAGAACCAAGGTTCCTTATTCCTATTCACTTTGCCTTTAATCCTGACAGGAACATACAAGCTCTGCACTCTCAAAATTTCTCCTTTGAAGGCTCCCACTTACCAATCACATCCTTGCCAGAGAACAACCTGTCCCAATCCACGCTTTTTAGATCCTTTCTCATTTCTTCAAATTTGGCCTTCTTCCAGTTCAGAACCTCAAACCTAGGACCAGATCTATCCTTGTCCATGATCAAGTTGAAACTAATGGTGTTATGATCACTGGAACCAAAGTGCTCTCCTACACGGACTTCCGTCACTTGTCCTAACTTGTTTCCTAACAGGAGAGCCAATACTGCATCCCTTCCAGTTGGTACCTCTATATATTGATTAAGAAAACTTTCCTGAACACATTTTACAAACTCTAAACCATCTAGACCCCTAACAGTATGGGAGTCCCAATCAATATGTGGAAAATTAAAATCCCCTACCACCACAACTTTACGTTTCCTGCAGTTGCCTGCTATCTCTCTGCAGATTTGTTCCTCCAATTCTCACCGACTATTGGGTGGTCTATAATACAACCCCACTAACGTGGCCATACCTTTCCTGTTTCTCAGCTCCACCCATAAGGACTCAGTAGACAAGCCCTCTCATCTGTCCTGCCTGAGCACTGCTGTAACATTTTCCCTGACAAGCAATGCTACTCCCCCACCTTTCATTCCTCTGCCTCGATCACATCTGAAACATTGGAACCCTGGAATATTAAGCTGCCAGTCCTGCCCCTCCTGTTGCCAAGTTTCACTAATTGCTATAACATCATAATTCCACGTGTCAATCCACGCCCTCAACTCATCCGCCTTCCCCACAATACTCCTAGCATTGAAATATATACACTTCAAAAGATTTTTACCACCACTCACAACCTTTCTATTTGCGGCTTTGCTTGAACTTTTAACATCATTTATTTTCACCCCAGCCAGACTGTCAGCTCTGGCACTCTGGTTCCCATCCCCCTGCAAATCTAGTTTAAAGCCTCCCCAATAGCACTAACAAACCTCCCTGAAAGGATATTGGTCCCCCTGTGGTTCAAGTGTAACCCATCTCTCTTGTACAGGTCCCACCTGCCCCAGAAGAGGTCCCGATGATCCTGAAATCTGAAACCCTGCCCCCTACACCAGTTCCTCAGCCACTTGTTCCTCCTCCAGAGCATCCTATTCTTACCCTCACTGGCACGTAGCACAGGTAGCAATCCTGAGATCATCACCCTCGAGGTCCTGCTTTTCAACTTCCTACCAAGCTCTCTATACTCACTCTCCAGGACCTCCTCACTCTTCCTTGCTATGTCATTGGTACCGATGTGCACCACGACATCTGGCTGATCACCCTCCCACTTCAGAATGTCATGCAAGCGATCAGAGACATCCTTGACCCTGGCACCCAGGAGGCAACAAACCATCCTGGATTCTCTGTCAAGACCACAGAACCTCCTATCTGCACCTCTAAATATCGAGTCCCCTATCACTACCGCTCTCCTCTTTTTCCACCCTCCCTTCTGCACTGCAGAACCAGACTCAGTGCCAGAGATCTGGCTGCTGCAGCTTGTCCCAGGTAAGTCATCCCCCCCAACAGCATCCAATGCGGTATACTTGTTGTTGAGGGGAATGGCCACAGGGGAACCCTGCTCTGCCTGCCCTTTCCTCTTCCCTCGCCTGAAAGTGACCCAATTTCCTGTGCTCTGCTCCTTTGGCGTAACTACCTCCCTGTAGCTACTAACTATAATCTTCCGGAAACCTTTTTTCTAAATGAACACAAAGACTATTTATAAAAGTCAACAGCGAACTTGTATCTACTGTGACATTTTTTTCACGTTGTTGGCTTAGCAAAACTTTAATTTTGTCACTCCATGAAACATTGTCTCCCAGACACTGCTTTCTTATCTTGTTAATTTTGCCTCGCGCAAAATGAAGTGAATCAATCGGTGTCAGGCCACTCTTTTGCAGAACCTTGCACAGTGCAGCCAGTTCATCAAAGACAACACTTAAAACCTGTAAAGCTATTTTGTATGTGATGTTTGTCAATTTCTTGTGACAGTATTTAGCCACAGGGTCATTTGTGAGCCTATGGGTGGGCCTAGTAATTTCTAAGGTAGGGACATGTTCGGCACAACTTTGTGGTCGAGGGGCCTGTATTGTGCTGTAGGTTTTCTATGTTTCTATTTTTAAAAGCCATTTGTGCTTAATGAAGCCGAAAAAGTTGTAACTATTGGCAACAAAAGTACAGAACATGAACAACCCAACTACAACCAAAAGAAATGAGAGTAAATGATCTTGGTGAGATTACACTGTAAAGAGGTTTAAGTTTCTTAAAACCAAAACACTCTAATCTGCATTGTAACTACATTTCCAAGTTCTAATGGATAACCAAGTTAGGGAGGCCAGGTAATCATAGAATTATAGAAAACTACAGCGCATTACAGGCCCTTCAGCCCACAATGTTGTGCCTACCATGTAGCCCGCTCTAGAAGCTGCCTAGAATTTCCCTAGGGCATAGTCCTCTATTTTTCTAAACTCCTTGTACTCTAAGAACCTCTTAAAAGGCCCTATTGTATCCGCCTCTACCACTGTTGCTGGCAGTACATTCCACACACCCACCACTCTCCATGTAAAAAAAACACTTATCTGACATCCCCCTTGTACCTACTTCCAAGCACCTTAAAACTATTCCCTCTCGTGTTAGCCATAATATTGTAATAACATTAAGGGATTCAATAAAATTATGTAAATGAACACCAAAAAGCAGCAGCTACAAAAACATTGGACAAATTGTGGATGATAAAAATTCAACAAATTGGTATCAAAGCTATTTGGCCTTACAAAATCAAAATCCGTCTTCTAATCCGATATTTTAATCAACAATCTTCTGAAGGAATTCAATAGGCTGAGCAGCATCTGTGAGAGGAAAATAACTGTTGACGCTTCTGATTGAAACCCTACAGCAGGACTGAGAGTAGCAAGGCAAGATGGCCAACATAGGTAAGGAGAGTGGCAAGAAAAAATTCTGAGGTAATTGAGGAAGGATTGTAAGATGACGGGCAGGTAGATAAATAGATATATAGATATATGATACATTATTAATCCCAAAGGAAATTACAGTGTCACAGTAGCAATACAAGTGCACAGATATACAAATATTAGAACAGAAGTAAGATAACTGAAAATGTGGTACTTTATCCTTAAGTAAGATAACTAAAAATGTGGTAGTCAAACATACTTTGAGGATTTGGATACAATTTAGAAAACACTTTGGTTTATTAAGATTCTCCCTTTCTAGTCCAATTTTTAAAAATTATCTTTTTAAGCCTTCTATGACTGATGTAGTTTTTAAACAATGGGAAAGATTTGGCATTACACGTTTCCGGGATCTGTTTGTTGGAGGAAGTCTTTCTTCGTTGGAACAATTGTCAACTAAATATAGTTTACCAGAAACCCACTTTTTCCACTACTTACAAATTAGAGAGTTTCTGCGATCTCAATTATATATATTTCCTAATAGTCCTGATAAGAACGTATTAGATGAAATTCTTAACATGAAATCATTTTATAATGGTTCAATATCCAATATTTATGATATGTTGTTGGGAATGAGAAATGATTCTTTAGACAAAATCAAAAATCTTTGGAAACGATTTACAGACTTCAATTTCTGAAGAAACTTGGAATGAAATTTTTTAATTGGTTAGTACTTCATCGTTATGTGCCCTCCTACAATTTAAAGTGGTTCATAGGACTTATATGACCAAGGGTAAGTTATCTCATTTTTATATGGATGTATCTCCCTACTGTGATAAGCATAACAATGGAGAAGCTTCATTTATTCATATGTTTTGGATGTGCCCAAGTCTTGGAAAATATTGGAAGGAAGTAGTCCAAACTTTTCTGTACTCTTTAAAGTAAATTTTAAGCCTAATCCTTTGCCTGCCCTATTTGGTATTGTTGGAAGGAAAGATATCATCTTGAAGATATCTGATTTGCATATTCTGGCTTTTATCTCTCTTATGGCTAGGAGGGCACTTTTGTTTAAAATGTAAGGATGCTGTTCCGCCTAATCATGTTCAGTAGTTATGGGATGTTATGTCATGCCTAAATTTAGAAAAGATTCGTTGTTCAATTTCTGAATCTAACCAAGATTTTCAAAATTTGTGGGGGCCGTTTTAAAATTATTTTCATAAATTTTGACCTCTCGTTAAAATATAGAAGTTGGTTAATAGCATATTTTATTAACCGTAAAGTTTTTTTTTTCTTTTTCCCCCAGATAGCTTCGACTTTGGTAGTGGGTATAGATTTTTTATATAAAATTGTTTATATTCTAATATATGAATTAATCTAATCTATATGAATATAAAGTAAGGAGTTTGTTAATGTGATTCAATATACTGTATCCAGTATTATATTTTTTCTTTTGTTTTATAATATGTATTCTCTTGGACTCTGTCTTCTATATAGAAATCAACAGAAATATTGAAAAACAAAGAAAGAATAAAAAATAAGTTACCTCAAATAGTCTAAATCTAAATCACAGGGGGGTGTCATCATTTCCCCAGTTATAGGTTGACTCATTATAGAGCCTAATGGCCGACGGTAAGAATGACCTCATATAGCGCCCTTTGGAGCAGTGCAGTTGCCTTAATCTATATACTGCTAAAACTCTCATGCTCTGTCTGTCTGTTTGTGACCTTCAATTAGTGCAAATGGTGCATTACAGCGGCACTTTTTTCAGCTAAATCAAATTAAAATGCACTAACTTGCAGAATGCAGGCAAAGTTGAGAGTTATATATCCGTATAAAATTGCTCATTCAGTAAAAATCAACAGGCTGCCTTTCACCCGAGACCCAATCGGCCATCATGGAAGTCAGGACGCCACAGCCCAACGCATGTGCACGGCCAGCCTCAGCTGCGCCTCACAATGCTCACAGAGCCGTTTCCACCTTCCATGGAGACCGCGATGCCACACCGCAACGCATGTGCACAGCCAGCCTCAGCAGCACATCACGATGCTCACAGAGCCGTTTCCACCTTCCATGGAGACCGCACAACTCCAGGATCAAAGAGTCAGAACAAAAAAGATGAGAGAAGACGAGGCAGAGGAGGACAGGAATGCACGTCTCCAAAATGACAACAATAGGCACAGACAGAGCAGGGAACAAGAATCCAATCAGGCCAGGGCCGCACGACTTCAGGATCAGAAGGAAAAAACAAATGGTAGAAGTGATGAAGAGATGAAGGATGAAAGGGCTGCGTGTCTCCAGAATGACAAAAACAGGCAGAGGAGGAGGAGAAAGGAAGAGACAGAGGAGAAAGGGAAAGATCAACTCGAGAATATGCGGCACAGCGTAATTATTGAGAGAGATGTGGTCAGAAAAAGTGTCCTTCGTTAAACCAGAAATGTGGTCATAAGAAGCGTCCTTCGTTAAACGAAGAGGAGCAATATTTGTCTTGCTACACGTCTTTCTTCTTTAATACACTGAGTTCTTCTTCTTTAAGTTCCAAAGCACATCACATCATACTGCACTACCTTTCTCTCAAAAGGTGCCCCAACGGGTCACCTGGTTGTCCAGTCTATTACTAAAAGTGCCCCTCTGTTCAGCCAAGATGACATGCAGTGGGTGAGAAACATAGTCCAGAATTGCCAGGATTTTCCATAGGGTCTTTTGTTCTACCACAGTCCCCAGTGTGCCCAGTTTGACTCCTATAACAGAGCCAGCCTTTCTAATCAGTTTATTGAGCCTGCTGGGATCACCCATGTTGATGCCATTGGGCCAGTACACCACTGCATAAAAGATTGTACTGGCGACAACAGACTGGTAGAACATGTGAAGGAGTGACCTGCATACTCCAAAGCACCTCAGTCTGCTCAGGATGTAGAGGCGACTTTGGCCCTTCTTGTACACAGCCTCCGACAGACTCAAGTCTGTCATCCAGGTGCGCCCCCAAGTACTTGTAAGTCCTCACTGTTATGTTATACTTATACGTGCACTCATGAGCAGACGATTAAAGTTGGTGTGCATGCACCATTGTTTTTATCTGAAATATCTGTCTTGAAACATGGTAGCAGCAGTGGGGCTCAGAAAATTGCTTTTTTCAACCACAGTGCCCGATTTTTTCAACTTGCAGTTGGCAGCATAATAATAGCGTAACTCTGAAATATTGGAGGGTGAGTGTAAGAGTAGAAAAATGTCGACCGAGCCGAGCAACCAGCCACAAATAGAGACGGGTGCAGTAGCAATGCCTGGAGGTGAGACAGCAGAATCTCAGCGGCACCCAGCACCCGCGGATGACCCCGTGCCGGGGAACCATGGTCAGGGCAGAAGTCCTCCCCCAGTCAGCGGCATCCGCCCGCCACCGGCCGTGACGGTCAACCGTGGAGTGATAGACGGATGGAAGACATGGCAGCAGATGTGGACTAACTACAGCGTCGTAGCACAACTGCACAAACAGGTTCCAGCATACCAGATGGCATTACTTTTACATACAATTGGACCGTCAGGACTTGAGGTCTACAAACAGTTTTGTGTTCACAGATGAGGCTGAAAGCCAAGACCTCACAAAGATTTTAGCTGCATTTGACAGATATGGTACCGGTGAGAAAAATGAGACATATGAACGGTACTTGTTCAACAAGCGGCAACAAGAACAAGGTGAGACGTTTGAATTGTTTCTTGCCAGCCTCAGATCTCTTGCAAAGACATGTAATTTTTGCTCGTGTACGTCAGATAGTCTGCTGAGAGACAAGATCGTACAACTCCCAAACCAGAAAATGTCTGTTACAAGAGAGAAAGCTACTGCTCAACGACTGCATTGACATCTGTAAAAGCACAGAAATGGCTGAATCACACCTACAAGCATTCAGTACAGCTGCAGATAGCAGTTCCGCTACCGTCCATGGGATTAAACCTCGCACTAACAAGAAAGGTTCAAAGCATCCTGGACAGAAGGCTAGTGCTAGTGGTGGAGCCAGAGCAAAAGGCACCTTGAACAGCCACAGAAGCAAAGTGAACCCTTGCAAGTTCTGTGGCACGGAACATGCAAGAGACAAGCAACAGTGCCCAGCACACGGACAGGTGTGCAAGCCGTGTGTTATTCAAAACCACTTTGCAAAGGTGTGCAAGCAGAAGCCCGTGCACGGGGTGGAAGCACAAAGCGATGACCAAACCAACAGTGACAACAGCACAGAGTTTATCGACAGTGTCACACTGGTGGTCAACAGTTTGAAGACAAGGATGACATAGTCACACCGATGCTCATCACTGGAAATTCAATAGACTTCCAAGTCGACAGCGGGGCGAGCATTAACATTTTACCCTGCAAGTACTTGGAGGGAGTAGACCACACACTAAGACAATGCACAAAAAAGCTGATGATGTGGAACAAGACCACCATGGATGCAGAAGGGATGTGCAGAGTGAAATTGCATAACCCCATGACGAACCGCAAGTATTCTGTCGAATTTGTCGTGGTCACTGACGACTTTACACCATTGCTGGGAAGCAGGACCAGCCAGCAAATGAACCTGATTACAGTCAACGATGACAACTTTCGCACGGTGCATGCATCTACACTTAAAGAGAAACAATGCACACCAGAAGAACACTATGCAGAGGTATTCGATGATGTGCTCGGGAAGCTTCCGGATGCAGCCCACCTGCAGATTGATGAGGAAGTTCAACCCACAGTGTTACCCCCACAATATCTTCCTCACGCTATGAAGCGGAAAGTGAAAGCTGAGCTTGATCAACTGGTAGACCGCAAAGTGAGCAAAAGCAAATGAAGGAAAGAATTCATTCGTCACACTTGGGCGTAAAGGATGCCTCAGATGCGCACGCGAATGTCTTTTTTGGCCAGGCATGAGTAGCGACATCAAGCATATATTGCTACATGTGATGTTTGTCGCACATACGAGATGAGTCAGCAGAAAGAATCGCTTATGAGTCATGAGGTACCTGCTCGGCCATGGGAAAAAATAGGTACCGACCTGTTTATATTCAAAGGAAAAGAGTACCTCGTCACCGTTGATTACTACAGCAATTTCTTCGAGGTAGATCTTCCTTGCGATACGACCAGCGCAGTCGTTATTCGCAAATTGAAGGCTCATTTTGTAAGATATGGTAGCTCAACATAAGTGGTTAATGATAATGGGCCACAATACACATCAGCGGAGTTTCACAGATTTGCACGAGAATGGGATTTTGAGCACTTGTGTAGCAGCCCTGGAAATAGCAAAGTGAATGGAAAGGCTGAATCAGCAGTTAAAACAGCTAAGTGGATACTCACAGAGAGAACCAAATCATGAGCAGATCCATACCTCGCACTTCTAGACCAGCACAAAACACCTTCGCAAGGGCTCAGCACGAGTCCTGCCCAGCATTTGATGAATCGCCGCACACACATGCTCCTCCCTACAACAGCGAGTTTACTGGAACCTAGGGTTGTATGCGAACACAAGCGTATAAAACAATGCGTCCAGCAGCAGGCCGACAATTACAACAAATCAGCCAAAGATCTTACCCCACTCGATGAAGGGGGTACCATGCGCATGCAACCCCTGGTGCAAGGTAAAAAGAATTGGGAGAAAGCAATTGTGTGTCGGCGCCTTGATGAGCATTCATATGTAGTTCAAAGCCCTTCGGGGATCTACCAACGTAATCACACGCATCTATGAGAGACGGCTGAGGAACCGCCTGAAAAGCTAACCACACATGAACAGGCAAAACCAGGTCAAACAACCGAGATCAATGACCACAGTGTGCCTACCGCATCAAATGCACACAGCCAAACACAGCAGAGGCTAATGACACAACACAAACACTAACACAAACGTTGAAACATGCAAATAACAAACAGGACTCGGACAAAACAGTAAAAACTCATTCTGGCCACACAGTGAAAAGGCCACAATATCTAGAAGACTTTGTCCCACATTGAATAATTGCATGAACAATAAGTCTGTAACACTATCTGGCATTTTAATGTCATGTTTATACGCAAAGAAGGACAATGTCCTATTTGAGGTTGTGTAGTTTGTAGTTTGAAGTTAAAGTCGAATTTTAGTATGTTTTATATTTTGTATATATGCTCACACAAATGGAAATAATGAGTGGTATGTATTTGTGACGGGCATAACAGACATAAGGCATGATTAATGAATGCTTTGAAAGTTAATTCCATGAAAATACACTGGAAAGCAGACTTCAGAGAAATTGAGTTTA
This sequence comes from Mobula birostris, assembly GCF_030028105.1. Lineage (NCBI taxonomy): Eukaryota > Metazoa > Chordata > Chondrichthyes > Myliobatiformes > Myliobatidae > Mobula > Mobula birostris. The sequence continues at coordinate 46,389,534 of NC_092384.1, forward strand.
ATTGTTAACACAATTGTTCCTTTTCTTTGTTTTGACAAAAAGGGGGATGTTATGATATACTTGTACATGCACTCGTGAGCAGATGATTAAAGTTGGTGTCATGCGCCAATGTTTTTATCTGAAATATCTGTCTCGAAACACTCACTACATGCACGTCCTCACCATCAACAGTAATAGGGAGAAGTGCAGGCTTAGTCTTCCTAAAGTCCATCACCATCTCCTTTGTCTGACTGATGTTGAGCTGCAGATAATTCAGCTTAAATCATTTGACAAAGTCCTCCACCTGGGCCCTGTATTCATCCTTCCTTTATACACCGACCTATTACTGAGTCATCAGAGAATTTCTGCAGATGACATGACTCAATGTTGTATCTAAACTCTGAGGTATACAGGCTAAACAGGAAGGAAATCATTACAGTCCCCTGCGGAGCACCAGTGCTGCTTATAGTCATGTCTGACACACAGCTTTGAAGCCGCACAAACTGTGGTCTGTCAGTCAGGTAGTTTATTATCCAGGATACAATGTAAGTGCCATCTTGCATCGAACGAAGCTTCCCCTCCCGACCCCCAGCAATGAGGGTTGTATGGTATTGAAAGCACTTAAGAAATCAAAAAACATGATCCTCACAGTGCTGCCCTGCTTATCCAAATGGGAGTAGGCTCTGTTCAGCAGGTAGATGACAGCATCACTGACTCCAATGTGCTCCTGATAGGCAAATGGCTGATCTGACCAGGGGTCAGAGGTGAGGCAGGACCAGCCTCTCTAGGGTTTTCATGATGCGTGTGGTCAGAGCCACTGGACGGTAGTCATTCTTGGGTACTGGGATGATACATGATGTTTTCCACCCTGTTGGGACACTTTCCAGGCTGAGATTCAGATTGAAAATGCTCTGGAGTACTCCACACAGCTGCTCAGCACACTCCTTCAGAACCTTGAGGTTCACACCATCTGGTCCCAATGCTTTGCAAAGTCTGAGTTTCCCCGAAGCCCTTCTCACCTGCTCAGTCATGAGGTAGTGCCGGGTAGGGGTGCAGTTGGAAGACAGTGGCAGGTGAATGGTAAATGGAGGCAGACAAAGTGAGAAAGAAAAAAAGACAAATGATGGAGCAAGGTGGGGCAAGATGGGAGTGTGAAGACTGGAGGCAGCTGCCGGAGGGAAATAAGCAGAAACACACAGTATTACCAGAGCAGGACTGGATAAGTAAAGGTGGTGAGAATGAGAATCATTAGAGAGAAGAGAGAGGTGAATGACCATTTGAATCAGAAGAGGAAATGGGGGGGGGGGGAGATCTTGTGTGCAAAGAGGGTGTATAGAGCCAGAAGGGGAAAAGAGACAAGGATGGGTGAAGGGGGACTGGGAATGGGGAAAAAAATTGGAAAACCAGATGACTGGGGGTGAGTGAGAGGGGTAGAAAGAAAAAGGTGGGTGCTGACTTAGAATTAGAAAACTCAATATTTACAGCACTGGTCTGTAGACAGCATCTGCAGACCCTCGTGTCTGCCACCTTTTAATGCTATGGATAATGGCAAGGCCAGCAATTATTGCCCGTCTCATACTGCCAGTGAGAATGGGGGTGCAGTGTGGGGGCTGGCAAGCTAACTCTTTGAACTATTGTCATCATTCTGGCAAAGGCACCGCTACAGCCTTGTAGTTAATGTCTTTTCAGGATTTAGTCAAGGCAACAATGAAGGAATGAGGATACATTTCCAAATTAGGATTTGTCATATCCAACAGAACAGAGTCTAATCCTATAATTTCTCAGCAGAAATTAAAATGGATTGTTCTTACGAGTGCAAGTCAGAGGCTAAATGCCTTGCAGCATCTGACTTGCCTCTTGACAACACATACTCTTTCCATCGCTACAAGACACACGGCAGAGGTATGATGGAATACACTCCACTTGTCTAAATAAGTGCAACTCAAGACAATCATCCAGGGCAAGGCAATCTACCCTAAATGTTTATCTCCTCCACCACCATCCAACACAGGCAACCTCAAGATCTCCTAAATATGGTACAACTACTTCTAAGTGGCATGAATATTGCTTACCACTTAACAGCCCATATGACAATGCTTCAACCATGTTGCATGCGGGTATGGTTTCCTTTGCAGAGGATTGTGGCAATTATCAACAAACCTCTCCATTTCTAATGTTATGATTTGAAGAAAAGCACTGAGTCAGAATCATTGACGTGTCATGAAATTTGTTGTATTATGGCAACAGTAAGTTTTGCATGTGTCAGTACAAGACATAAAATATAACTCCAAGTTACAAATAAATAATAGTTCAAAAACAGAATAGTACAAACACAGAGTTGAACTTCAATTGGAACATAGCTTATTATTAACATCCTCGATCGAAAATCAATTAATGAGAACTAGAAGTGATTTTTATATTCATAGCGATAAATCGGGTAAATTACTGGCTAACCAATTGAAATTTGATTTGGTTAAACGTCAAATTACTTAGATTCGCAAACAGGATGATACTTTCACAGTTGATCATGCTGGGATAAACCAAACCTTTCAAGAATTTTATACCTCTTTATATCACTCTGATTTTCCTCATGATTCTAATTTCATGCATGATTTTTTAAGTAAGTTGAATTTTCCGAAACTATCACCTGAAGATTGCTTATCATTAGAAACTTCCATTTCAGAGGAAGAAATAATAACTGCAATTTCATCATTGAACTCCGGTAAAGCACCCGGTCCAGACGGGTTTACAGTGGAATTTAAAAAATTTTTTTCTTCCATTCTTTCTTCAAAGTTGTCTAGAATATTCAAGGAAGCAATCAGTTTAGGTAAATTACAATCGTTCTATGAAGCCTCTATTTCCTTAATTCTTAAAAAGAATAAAGATCCTACTGATTGTGCATCATACAGACCGATATCTCTTCTGAATGTAGACTCAAAAATTTTTTCAAAAATTCTAGCAACTAGGTTAGAGAAGGTGTTACCTCAAATTATATCCATGGATCAAACCGGATTTATTAAAAATCGCTATTCATCCTTTAATATTAGGAGGTTAATGAATATTGTTTTTTATCCCTTCACTTACTACCCCGGAATGTATTATCTCATTAGATGCTGAGAAAGCCTTTGACAGAGTTGAATGGCCTTATTTGTTTAATGTTCTTGAGAAATTTAATTTTAATTTGACATTTATATCTTGGATTAAATTGTTATATTACTCCCCGGTAGCCTCGGTTTGTACAAATAATTATAGATCTTTTTTTCATCTTTTTCGTGGTACTAGGCAAGGGTGCCCTCTTAGTCTTTTATTATTCAATATTGCTCTTGAACCTTTAGCAATTGCTATTCGTGACTCGCCAAATATTTTTGGTATTACCCGTGGAAACGAAATACATAAATTATAATTATATGCAGATGATTTGTTGTCATACATCTCTAACCCGGAGAAGTCAATTCCTGCTATTCTAGGTCTGTTGGCTCAATTTAGTAACTTCTCTGGTTACAAATTGAATCTTAATAAGAGTGAATTATTCCCTTTAAATAAGCAAGTAACTATTTATGGACATTTACCATTTAAATTGGTTACTGATTCATTTATATATTTAGGGATAACAATTACGAAAAAATATAAAGATTTAATTAAAGCTAATTTTTTACCTTTAATTGATCAGATTAAGCTTTTATTTGCTAAATGGTCACCAACCTCTTTGTCTTTGATTGGTCGGATTAATGCTATTAAGATGATCATTTTGCCCAAATTTTTGTATATATTTCAATCGATTCCAATTTTTATCCCAAAATCTTTTTTCGATAACATAGATTCAAAAATTTCCTCATATATTTGGCAGAACAAAAATCCTAGGTTAGGTAAAAGGTATCTACAGAAATCTAAAAAGGAGGGGGAGGCTTGCCCTCCCAAATTTTAGATTCTATTATTGGGCAATTAATATTCGATATTTAAAATTTTGGTTACGAGGTTTGGATGTATCTTTAAACCCTCATTGGGTAAATCTTGAATCTAATTCATTACAAGGGTTTTCCTTGGGTTCGGTTTTAGGAACTTCACTTCCTTTTACTTCTTTTAAATCGTATAAACAAATGAACAACCCAATAGTTAAGCATACTTTACGTATACGGTTTCAATTCCGAAGATTTTTTGGGTTTAATCAATTTATTCTAGCAAGTCCCATTATATCAAATTTTCTTTTTCAACCTTCCACTATGGGTCAAGCTTTCTCTGATTGGAAAACCAAAGGTATAATATCTTTTCGCGATTTATTTTTGGATAATTGTTTTATGTCTTTTGATCAACTTTCTAATAAATATAACTTACCCAGATCTCACTTTTTAATTACTGTCTCCCCTAATTTTCCACACCCATATCCAATGGACACTTTGGAAAAAATTTTAGATTTAAATCTCTCTCAGAAAAGTGTAGTAGCAATTATATATAATATAATTATGAATTTATGTCCTGATGCTTCTAATAAAATTAAAGCTGACTGGGAAAGAGAACTTGAGATTAATATACCGACTGAAAAATGGGAAAAAATTCTTCAGTTGGTGAATTCATCCTCTGTATGTGCTAAACATATGCTGATACAGTTTAAAGTAGTGCACAGGGCTCATATGTCGAAAGATAAACTATCTCGTTATTACTCTTATATTAATCCAATATGTGACAGATGTCATTTCGAGATAGCTTCTTTAACCCACATGTTTTGGTCATGTCCTTTGTTGGAGAAATATTGGAAAGATATTTTTGATATTATTTCAATGGTCCTAAATATAAACTTACAACCTCATCTAATTACTGCTATCTTTGGATTACCAATGATAGATTTAAATAATTTAGCCTCTTCATCACGTAGGATGATTGCATTTCTTACTTTAATGGCTAGAAGATCCATTTTGTTGAATTGGAAAGAGATTAACCCTCCTACTGTATTTCATTGGTTTTCACAAACTACGGTGTGTTTGAATTTGGAGAAAATTAGAAGTGCGGTTTATGACCCCTCCATTAAGTTTGAAAAAAACTTGGAGGTCATTCATTCAGCATTTTCATTTGATGTAATTTGATCATTTCCAAACTTGTTTGATCTCTCTGTACTGTTGTTGGAGAGGAATGGAGTCGTCGACGCTGAGGTTTTCTTCTTTTCCATTTTTAAGTTGTTAGTTTTGCCCAAGTCTTTTAGTTTAGTTGATTAATTCTGTTTTTCTTTGGGGATGGGGTTTTTTTTTTGTTTCGTTTTTTTTTCTTTTTCATGGTTTTTTTCCCAGTTTTTTTTTTGCTTTGTATTATCCGTTGTTAGTTCTACATGATTGGGAGTTTTGTTAACTTACACTATTTGGTTTTGCAGTTACTTTTTTAAGTGTAACAATATATCTCCTACTATTTGTATTATTGCTATGTTTTGTTTCTATATTTTGAAACTAATAAAAAGATTGAAAAAGAAAGAAAGAAAAACAGAATAGTGAGGTAGTGAAGCACTACATGAAGGAAGGCCATGGGCAAATGTCCTGGGGCTGGGATGGTTGGTTTCCAACAACCATAATAATTTTCCTTTTGCAATATATACTTTCCACTAATGGAGTGTTTTTCCATTGATGACTATCAACTTTAGTTTTAGGTGGATGCCTTGATGCCACATTCAGTCTATACAACCATACTGTCAAGGGCAATTACAAAGGTTCTGAAACACAATCTGATGGGCAGTAAAGCCAATGTGAAGACAAGACACTTTTCTCCATAAGGACTGTGAAATAGTTTCAACTCCGGCAGTTATGTCCTTCAGGACTTGGCCAACTCCATCAGTGGTGATGCTGATGATGCCACCATAATTTTGGTTATAGACAATGATGTCCTTACCCAGAGTACATGCTGCTACTTTCAGTAACTCTACGATATGCTATTCAACAGCGAGGAACACTAATTCATCACCTACAGGAAGACAGTGATTGGAAATATCAGGAGGCTTCCCATGACATGTGCCATAAAACTTCATGGAGCCCAGAGTCAATGCTGAGGATTTCTAGTGCTCAACCCTCTGAGCTGTAAATTACTCAAATGCCACATGATGGATCAGTCTTTGCCAATAGTAGGTTTAAGATGGTGCTACCGAAGACAGACAACAGCTTACTGACAGTTCATGAACTACTTTATTAATTACACTACCACCACAAACAATGAAGAGGCCAGCAAAGAGGAGGTTGACACGAGGGTCGAGGTGTGCAATGCAAAGTTGGAGAGAGGTTGGAGCATGTTCAAGGAGAAGTGATTAGACCAAGGTCGAGACAGAGTCAGGGCATGCAAAGTAGAGAAAAGTTGTAGCGGAGGAGTTTTGGAGCCCGTTCACCTAAACCAAAACCTAAGCACTGAGTACAGGCCACATGTGGTGGAGGGGTCTAGGCCCAGAGCATATCAATGCGACAGGGCCTGGTCCTAGTGTGACGGATGACCCAATGTTTAGGCCATTTAAATGCCAGGCTGGATGGATTGAAAAAACAGGGTGTCAGGACTGGACGCAAGGTCGGTCAGTTCTGCTCACTGCTCCACTCTCTGCAACACTGAGGCCAAAGCTACGGCCTGCTCTGGCTGCTCAGGGCTTCGTGTCTGCGAGCTCGATTTTACTCCACTGTGTGCTGAACTGAGGCCGAGGCTACGGCCTGCTCTGGTTGCTCAGGGCTTTTGGTCTATGGACTCACTTTAGTTCTGAATGCTGTTACTTGCTTTTACTGTTTGCATGATCTGTGTTTATTTTCTCTCTCTGTGCATTGGGTGTTTGTTATTCTTTTTTTAAAATGGGTTCTTTCAGAGTTCTTGTTTTGTGGCTATCTGTAAGGAAACAAATCTTAAGGTTGTATAATATATTCATACTTTGATCATAAATGTACTTTGATCTGTAAGCTTCCATTCAGTCAGACAACCTCCCAAATTTAGTCTCCCATCCACAAATATCTTCAAGGGCAGCTGGAAAAGATTAACTTTGCTTGTGCAAATTCAACGGTTCTGTGCATTGGATGCTCTCCACCATACATCGATAAAAATGTGCATGTATCTTTGGTTCCATACCCAAGCTCGTCAAACTTATAACAAAGTAGAACCACTAACTGCATCAATGTGTTGGGCCGAGGACAAATCCTACAAGATATTGACACCCTGGAACTTTCCAATGTCAATCCCTCAATAAGGGATGTTCTTCTGACTTCCGCTTTCTGAGGTTCACTATCAATTCCTTGACCTTCTTGATACTGAGTGCAAGGTTGTTGTTATGACACCACTCTACCAGCCGCTCTATGTCAGTCCTGTATGCATCCTCATTGCCATTTGAAATTATACCAATAATAATGGTTTTCTCTGTTAATTTATAAAAACATTTGAGCTGTGCTTAGTCACACAAACGCAGGTGTAGAGAGAGAGTAGAGGAACGGCTAAGCATGATTCCTTGAGGTGCATCTGTTTTGATTGTCAGCTAAGAGATACGTTCTGACTGTTGCCTTCTGATGACGAAACTGAGGAACCAGTTGCAGAGGGAAATACAAGGCTCAGGTTTAGAAGTTGGGTGATTAATACTGCAGGAATGAAGTACTGAATGCTGAGCTGTACTTGATTTATCAGCAGCCTCATGTATACTTTGCTCTTGGTTAGGTAATCCAAAGCAGAATGGAAAGCCAGTGAGATTGCATCTGGTGTAGACCTGTTGTGACAGTAGGTGAATCACAACAGCTCCAAGTCCTTGCTCAGGCAGGAGTTAATACTAGCCATGACCAACTTCATTACAGTAGATGCGAGTGCAACCAATTGATGTATTAAGGCAGATCACCCTGCTCTACTTGTGCATCAATATATTTGCTAGCATTTTGAAGCAGATGGAAACCTCAGACCACAGCAGTGAGAAAATGAAGATGTCCTTGAACATTCCAGCCAATTATTTAGCACAGATTTTCAGTACCCGGTCAGGTATAGTCAGCAACTGATATCTCGCGAGAGATTTCCCTCTTGAAGGACATTCTAACATCAGCCTCTGAGGCAGATCACATGGTAACCGGATGCTGTAGGAATTCACATAGGTGCAGTATCATTCCCTCTTTCAAAGCATGCATAAAATGAGTCTAACGGGGAGTGAACCACCACTGCTATTTTGCTGTTATCATTTGCTTTACAGAAAGTAATGGCACGTAAACACCGCCACAGATGTTGTGCGTCCAATTGGATCTTAAACTTCACACAAAATTGCCTTTTCACTCTTACAATGGCTTTTCATAGGTCAAACCTGGACTTCTCAAATTCTGGATCGATAGTCTTGAACACCACAGATCTAACCCTCAGCAGACTGCGGATCTCCTGGTTCATCAAAGGCAAATACTCATCCAGGCAGGTCTTGATGAAACTGATAACAACAGTGGGCATATTCATTCATAATGAATCTGTGAAGATGGTCCAGTCCACCTTTTCAAAGCAGTCCTGTGAATGCACCTCCATCTCCCTTGACCACACCTTCATGGTCCTCATCAATGATGCTGCAGTCTTCAGTCTCTGCCTTTATTGCCCTCTGAAGATTATTAGTGAACCAGACAGGCTTTTAAAGATGATGTATAAGCTTGATTTATCACAAGTACATCAAAACATACAGTGAAATGTGATGTTTGCATCAATGACCAACAGTCCAAAGATGTGCTGGGAGCAGTCTGCAAATATTGCCATGCTTCCAACACAAACATAGTGTGCCCGGAACTTACTAACCCTAACCCATCTGTCCTTAGAAAGTGGGAAGAAACCCACACAGTCAAAGGGAGAACACAGAAACTCCTTACAGGCTGTGGCAGTCATTGAATCCCAATCACAGGCACTGTAAATCGATCCTTTAACCGCTATGCCACTGTGACGACCGACACTTCAATGAAGGCTTTTAACGACAATCTAAAGCCTTGTAGTTGTGGTTACCTATATTTTCCTCCCAAATTCATTGAAATTTTTCAACTTTTAATTAATCTGAATTTAAATTTCACATTTTGTGTGGTGAAATTTGTACTCATATCCACGGATTGTTAGTCCAGGGCAATGGTTATCACTCCATATCATCTTTTAATTTTTGTTTCCTTTAATCTTAATCACAATTGTTAACTTATTAACCACAACCCTTTGGATAAATTAATTCCAGAATTTACTCCCCTTGAGTGAATAAATTTGAATGACTTGACCTTTTCATCTGGGATTGTGTACCTTAATTCATAACTCCCTCACTAGTGGAAACATCTTCATATCCTTCGTAATTTTATGTGATTCAATGAGGTCACCTCTCATTCTTCTAAACTGTATCTACTGAATACTTTTATTGCAAATTCACCAATCACTTGAGACTTGTAGATCAGACTTCCTTACTGTGATTCTTCAATCTTATTGAAATGAAGAATAACATACACTTTGCATTCCTAATCTTCATCTGAACCTACATGCTGACACGATTCCTGTACTGACCACTTTAAGTCCCTCTGAATAACAATGTATCCCACTTTCTCATTTAAAAACTAATCTTGTTTTTATTTCCTTACAGTGGAATAATATCAAAATTTTCCACGTTCCTGTATATCCTTTTAAACTGTATCCTTTTGCATCTCAATTTTCTTACTTGCTACTTTTGGACCAATAAACTATATTACTTTTGGCAATCTCATTAAATTACTGACATATTTTTAAAGACAAACAGTTGAAGGCCTTGTACTGGTCTTTATGGTATTTGGCCAGTTAAGGTCTGTAACCCAAACAAAGATATAACTTCCAATGTTTTCTTCCTTTAACCATCCTCAATTCATGCCATGTATGAAGTATTGTTGGTGCTGCAGCCCTTTAGATATGGGGATGTTTGCCAATAACTGCATAATGTTCCATTCTATTCGCAACTTCTCAGCAAGTAAAGTGAGTATCTGCATGCAGCAAGTCCTAGACAACATGCAGACATAGAATGAGAAGTGGAAAACATTTCTTTCACAAAAGTGTCAGACAGTGACCATCTCCCACAAGGCTTCTGTCCACTTTTGATATTCATGATACTGCCATAGATAAATTCCCCAACCACCACGGCTATCTTCCTTTCTGCAATGTTATGACTCTGACCAGTCAAGTGTTTTCTCCTTGATGTTCACTGACTTCAGTTTCATCAGCATTCCTTAATGGCATAGTCAGTCAAATGTTGCTGTCAAGGGCAATCACTCTCATTTCATTGTCAGAATCCACTTTGGTCCTTGCTCATTTATCTTTGATTTCTCACTAAGAATACTAATATCACTAGTAAAATTCTAAACTTCTCTCTATATTTTTTTGAAATATCTCTTTTAGATCACAATTACATTTTTCTGTGTTATATTTTTAAAAGAATACTATTTCAATTAAGTTCCTTCAAATTATTGCTACTATCTATCACATTTTTAATCTACCATAATTTCTGAATGAATTATCTAGAAATCTCACTCATCTTTTTACTTTCAGTTCTCTTCAAGACCCTAGCTTCAGACTTAACATTTTTTTTTAAAAACTCCCTCAATGACAATTATTCTTCACAAAGTAAGAAGCAGTAAATGAAACCAAAACACATGATCTGGAGCGCAGACTTAAAAAGTTTGCAGTGTACATTTGGGTCATGCTTCAAAATAAGAATTATTTATAAAGTCAGAAACCTTCCTGTACGTGTCTGTTGTGACTGCCTTTTCCTTTTTCTTGCTGTAATTCCAGCTGTTCCATTAAGATTTGGTTTTCCTCCAAAACCAACTTTGCCTGATTCTGCAGTTGTTGCCTGGGAGAATAAAAGATAACTGACATTAAATGAGGTGCTTTCAATACAAAACACATTCATTCAAACTAAATTCTCACTAATAGGTTTGGTCACAACCATACACAATATGGTTCAAATAATTCCATGGCATGACACTAAACTATCATTAATTATGCAAAAAAATAAGATTAAAATTCAAGTATATTCTCTTGTTTAACTCCAATTAAAATGGTTTGCAAGAGACCCTTCATATCTCAAAATAACAATTTGTAGAAATCTCAAATGTCATCATAGAAATCTGGTGCTTTTACATAGAAACTGAGCTACAGAATCATCAACTATAAACGTAATAGATCTAACCCCATAAATGTTGATAGGACAGCCTTTGTAAATCTGGAAGGTGCAGGAGCCAAATCACAGGGGCAAAATAGCACCACTGATCCTGTGAAATTATCCTCTGAACTTCCTCTAAGTACCTCTTTAGAGTCAAAGAACTATACAGAGATACAACATGAAATCAGATCCTTTGGCCCATCAAGTCCATGCTAACCATCAAGTGTTTTTATCCTAAACCTACCCTATCCTATTTTTTTCTCTCCACATTCTCATCAACCCATCACTAGATACAGCTCTTCATCTCTAAATGCTTTCTGCATTTAACTTACAGTGGTCAATTAATTCCAACTTGCATGTCTTCAGGATGTGGAAGAAACCCACATGGCTACAAGGAGAACACGTAAACCACATAGTATGCATTGGAAGTCAGCATTGAACTAGAGATGACAGAGCTCTGAGGCAGCAGATCTACTGTCCTATCATTTGCTAATTTGTAAAACACTGGTAATTATCTGGCTTTCTAAAAAAGAAAAAAGGTTTCATGGACTGCAACTCAATATTTGTGAAGTATTTTATTTCTCCTACCACTCTGTGTTGCTGACAATGCCATTTCTCGCACATTGTTGATGAAGCTGTTTATTCTCCTTCACCACATCTTCAACTCTGGCTCTGAAATCCTTCATCTCCTTCTGTGAATAATTAAGGATGTACAATGAGTAAATGACACCATTAGAACAAGTGAAGAAAACATTTTCCTTTAAATAATTATCCACAACAATTACAGAGTCAAAGGAGTAGAATCTCGGTTATGTATATCTCTTGTTAAAATTGTATTGAGTTTTAGGGATTTCTTGTTCAAGGTCAAACTAATTTATACAAACAAGTATCATAGCTACAACTTTAAAAGGAATCAATCATTGATTACAGTCACTACTGCAAGTTATTGTGTAGAGTGAGGTATGTATTTAGATAGATAGTGGTGTTGACTGACCATTTCACAGACATTTATTTTATATCCCAAGTGAAATAGGTGAAAATCCAAGAAAGAGGTTCTGCGTGCTCAGAGGCTGATGAATTACTCCAAAAGATGTAATTCGTTATTTCCTATCCTTGAAGCTCCCACCATGAAGAAACGGATAGCTTTCTTTAGAAATGCACTTATAGCAGGAAGTGGGAAATAATTTTTGATGTACTCTAACAACCTCTCATGTGGAGAATTACTCTGACAAACTTGGTATGCCTTGTAAGTGGTAAGAAGCGTTTTCCAGATTAAGAGTTGAATTTCTCATTTGAACAAGTGCAACCATAACATGCTCTTGCAACTAGAATAATTAAATGACTAGCTCAAGGCAGTTGATTAATGGTAAACATTAGGATGCTGCAGGTGGGGAAACGACAATAGTGACATAATATGAAAATACTCTGTCAGGTATTGATATGACACAAGGATAAGGTACCACTTGGGGGATTATGGGTCAAACATGGACAACTGGGATGAGACAGAAGAACGCGGTTGTCTGCATGGACCGATTGGATCCAAGGACCTGTTTCCATGCTGTATGACTCTAGAATTAGAAGTTTTTGCCAATATTTTTGTTGATTTATGAAAACACACGTGAAAAAAATTGTTTTAGTATATTAAATACTCATTTAATATATTCCACAGAAGCAGAACAACACCAAGAGAAATTCAGAAGAATTGCAGAGGAGTGAATAAGTAGCTTTGAGAAGTATTCTGATGTGGGAATAGAGGATACCAAATTAATATTCAAAGTACTTTTTTATATAAATAATACAACCTTGAGATTTGTTTGCTTAGAGGTAGCCACAAAGCAAGATATTAGGATTAGCTCTAGAACAATTCATTAAAAAGATAAAAGGCTCCATACTTGTTGATAAAAACAAGTTTCTCTGCACTGATGCTGCTTGACCTGATGACTTCTTGCACATGCTCTGTTTATGTTTCCGAATATGTCTGATAAGAAAATCAGCATGCAAAGAAGACATCCAGAGTAGGAAAAAAACAAAGTATAAATCACCATGACTTGTTGGCAGGTCACCTAACTGAAGACACATGCAGGGCACTTGCCAGGCATATAGAAGAAATAAGCAGCATAATTACCTAAGAGAAAAGGCAAAAATGAAAACTTTAAGGCTTTATTAATTATCTTGTACATATCAGCGGCATACCTCATGTGCTTCCAATATAGCATCCTTTTTCCGTAGTCGGTCTTCATAAGCCAACATAAGGGGTGATAAATACTTCATATCCACCTACAAGACATTGCATTTCATTATAAATTTTATACATCACAAAAGGCTCAGAACATATAGGCTATGCATTATTTCGTACTGCACATACAGAGATCATTGCAATTTAGTACATCTTTAGTAGCCTGTCTTGGGCCAGTCATTGAGATATCATGGCCAAGAAAGCTCACCAATGTCTCTACTTCCTCAGGAGGCCAAAGAAATTTGGCATGTAATTGCCAACCCTTAACAATTTTTATCAGTGCACCACAGAAAGCATCCTAACTGGATGCATCCATCATAGCTTAGTGTGGCAACTGCTATGCATGTGACCACAATAAACTAGAGTTGTGGAGACAGCTCAGCACATCACAAAAACCTTTGCATGGACTCTTGTCTCTTTTTCTTACTGCCTCAGCCAGCACAATCAAAGACCCCACCTAGCCCAGTTATTCACTTTTCTCCTCTCTCCCATCAGAGCATACAAAAGCTTGGAAGCACACACCATTCAGCTCCAAGACAGCTTCCACCCTACTTTCATAAGACTATTGAATGGTTCCCTGGTCCAAGAGGGACTCTTAAGCTCAAAATCTGGCTTCTTATAATCTTGCACCTTATTGTCTAACTGCACTGCATTTTCTCTGGAGCTTTTCTATTCAGCATTCTGTTGTGTTATTATCTTGTACTACTTCAGTGCACTGTATAATGAATTGATTTGTTTGAACAGTATGCAAGACAAGCATTTCACTGTATTTTGGTATGTGACAATACGAAACCAACTTCAATTTTTACAAATGGCTTTGAGGGTGGTATGAGGGAGGAGGAATGCTGCAGTGAAGTATAAAATGTTTTCAGAATTTGATAATATAGTGGTCTCTCCCAGGCGACCATTCTGTACCTTCGTATTTCATGTATTTGCAAAAAAAAACAAAAACATTAAAAGATAAAAAACTGAAATAGAAGTCTGTTCAGCTTTTTATGCCTGATCCACTCTATAAGACGATTTAATTATGACAGTTCACTGAGGTAGTCCAAGTGAAAACAAGAGCAGAATACAGAATAAAGTGCTACTCTAACAGAGCAAGTGCAGTGCAGGCAGACAACACGGTGTAAGTGGCATGCAAGTTTTGACACTGTGGAATAAACTAGGCTAGATTTAATTCTTGCAAATAGTCAGTTTACAGCATTCTTACATTGTCCTTTTTCTTAAGAAATGACGGAACAAATATTAACTAACAGAGATAGATGAAGGTGGAGGAAGGCTTGAATTTACCAATACACCAAAAAATACACTAAATGCCAAATATGTTGAAAAGGTATATTTATATACACTTACACTTGTTTAATGTTAATATTACACTACTTTTGCTGCTGATGCTCTATAACTTTGTGCCTAAAAAGTTGCAGAGTTCTATAAGCTACAAAACCTTGCATGATATAAAGTTACTCAGATGTACACAATGAAGGGAAAAGGATATCCAACCCAAATTTTAAAAGTTGCCACATAGATTTAAGCCGGTTCATAGTGATGCGTCAACATTACAAGACATATTCCCTCCTCATAGCTCAGGGAAAATGCAACTATAATTTAGATTTATGAATTGTCTATCATATATAAAATAAATAAACTTATAAAATAATTAAATGTTAGTTTACTTACAAGCCAAGATGGAGGTGTCCCTGATGGTGGAAGGCCAGTGTGATGTGACCCCTGAAATAAATACAAGTTTACCTCATTATATTCACTTACATATGGCCAAATTTCAAACATGTTGAACAGTCCAGAGTACTTCACAGGATGTTTTTATTTATAAAAGTGTTGTGGAAGCAAGGGACCAAGGAGTACAAGTACATAGTTCCCTGAAGTCCGCATCAGAGGTGGACAGGGTAGTGAAGGCTGCATTTCGCATGCTGGCCTTCATCAGTCAGGGCATTGAGTATAGGCATTGGGATAATATGTTTTAGTTGTGTAAAGTGTTTATGAGACTATACTGTGTACAGTTCTGGTCATCCTGTAACAGAAAAGACATCTTATTTCAGCAAAGAGTGCCAAGATTTAAATGACTGCTGCCAGGACATGAGGGCCTGAGTTATAGAGAGAGATTGGGCAGGCTAGGACTTTATTCTTTGGAGCATAGAATATTGAGAGGTGACCTTACAGGTGTATAAAATCATGAGGAACATAAAAAGGATGCACACACAGTTGTGTTCCCAGGGAAGGGGGACTAAAAACTAGAAGGCATAGGCTTAGGGTGAGAGGCAAAAGATTTAAATGGGGCCTGAAGGGCAACTTCTTGCAAAGGGTGCTGTGTATATGGCATGAACTGCCACAGAAAGTTTTTGAGGCAGATTAGGTAACAATATTCTGAAGACTTTTGGATAAGTGCATCGATAGGTGGTTTTCGAGGGAGGGATATGGGCCGAAGTGGGAAAATTGGTCTAGCTTCGTGGGCACCAGGGTCAGCATGGACAAGTTGGGCCGAAGGGCCTGTTTCCATGTGATACTACTCTACAACTATGAGTTGAACTGCAATACTGGTTACCAGTGGTATGGCAATGTGGATTCTGGAAATAGTTTATTAAGTTTCTATAGGCAGGAGTAATTAAATGATTTAAGGAAATTAGTTTTAACAAAGGAATGCAAATCAGGTTTTTGCATTGGGCAATAATTTCAGTGTAGCTGTGAAGGCAGGCAAATAGCGTAACTGATGTCATATTAATTGTCATTAATATGAAGGAAGTGATTATTAAATTTATGAAGTCTGAACAATAATAATAAAATTGAAATTAGGAATTGAGAAAAAAAAATGGCAGACATCAGATCCGTGAAAGTTATTCCCATCCTTCAGGCCCCAGCCTAATGTGAGGACAAAGATAAGGCAAATGATTGCAAAATTAATTTAAAGTGTGATGTGAAATGGATACTTTCAATTAGCAGGGTAACTAGTTTACCATCTCCCTAACAGAATTTGACTATTCAGTGAAGTTTTTAAGAAATTTGTTTCATTAAAGTATAAAATCCATGAACAAGTACGGTAAAGAATATTTATGAAATTTGCCTACATCATCAGTTTGGATTTACCAAAGTATTTCTTGCATTTAAACAGAATTATGCTAAAGAAAAAGTTAATAAGTTCAAGTCTCCAAACACACATTAAGGAAAAAGACTCTGGAGGTATGGAGAAGAAACTTCAAGGTTTACAATATTGTTCCTCTAAAATAACAGCTGTTAGACATCAATAATTATTAAAAATAGAAATAATAACAATAGAAAGTAAGTACCTAAACAAGGGGCATCACGTTAATATAATACAAATGTGTAGATGTTAAGAATATCCTGCAGAGCACATAGAACATAAAACAGTACAGGTTCTTGGGTCCACGATGTTGTGCCACCCTATACAAGCTGACTCCATGGTCATTCTAACCCTTCCCTCCTATACAGCCCATAACCCTCCATTTTCCTTACATCGATGTGCCTATCTAAGAGTCTCTTAAACATCCACATTGTAGCTATTTCTACCACCATCCCAGAGAGTGTGTTCTAGGCACCTGCTGCTGTGTGTAAAAGAAACACAGCCTCCGACTCTCCCCTTCTCCCCACTCGCTTTAAATACACGCATTCTGCCACCCTGGGCGAAAGACACTGTTTGCCCACTCTGTGCCTCTCATGATTTTATACAATTCCATTAGGTCTCCTCTCATCTTTTGTTACCGCAAAGAAAAATACCCTAGCTCACACAAACTTTCCTCATAAGGCGTGCTCTCTAACCCAGACAGCAGACTAGCAAATCTCTGCACCCTCTCTAAACAAATAGAAAAATTTGTGTAGACAAATCCACTACCTCCTGGATTACTGACGATCTGACAGATAGACCCCAGTTTGTATGACTGGGTAGTTCTCTGTCTGAGATGGCAGAGAGTGGCACTGGAGCATCACAACAGACTGTCCCATCTCTGTTTCTGTTCACACCACACACTTCAGACTTTCAGTACAAATCTGAGTCGTCACTTGCAGAAGTTCTCTGGCGACACTGAGGTGGTTGGGTATATCAAAGATGGGCAGGAGTTGGAGTACAGAGGACTGGTGGACAAGTTTGTGGAGTGATGCCAGAGGAACTACCTGCTTCTGAATGTGGCCAAAATCAGGGAGATGGTGATTGATTTTAGAAGGAAGAGGATTGTGATGAGTCCAGTATACATTCTGGGGGAAGAAGTTGTGGTGGTGGAGGAGTACAAATACTTGGGTGCTCACCTCGACAACAGACTTGACTAGAAAACCAACATCAAGGCTATTTACAACAAGGGGATGAGCAGATTCTATTTTCTAAGGAAGCTGAGATCCTTCTATGTGTGCAGCAGGATGTTAGAGGTCTTTTACCAGTCTGTTGTAGTGGATGCAGTCTTCTTTGCAGCATTCATGTTGATGATGTAAAAAGATTAAATAAACTCATCAAAAGGGCTGGATCTGTTCTTGGCTACAGCCCGGACTCTTTTGAGTTAGTGGCTGTAGCCAAGGATGGGAGCCAAACAAACGTTATCCATGATGTTTGCTGTTGTGTGCTGGGGCAGCAGGCTGATGGTAGTAGACACCAACAGAATCAACAAACTCATTCGTAAGGCCAGTGATGTTGTGGGGATGGAACTGGACTCTCTGACGGTGGTGTCTGAAAAGAGGATGCTGTCCAAGTTGCATGCCATCTTGGACAATGCCTCCCATCCACTACATAATGTACTGGTTGGGCACAGGAGTACATTCAGCCAGAGACTCATTCCACCGAGATGCAACACAGAGCGTCATAGGAAGTCATTCCTGCCTGTGGCCATCAAACATTACAACTCCTCCCTTGGAGGGTCAGACACCCTGAGCCAATAGGCTGGTCCTGGACTTATTTCCTGGCATAATTTACATATTACTATTTAATTATTTATGGTTTTATCACTATTTAATTATTTATAGTGCAACTGTAACGAAAACCAATTTCCCCTAGGATCAATAATGACTATGAACAATTAGGCACACCCTCTCCATGACCTACTAAATAAGCAGCAGAGCACCCTTTTGAACACACCCATTCAGCTCTGCTGTCACAAGGATCGTTACAGAAAATCTTTCCTATCAAATGCAATAAACATATACAACAGCTCATCTCTGTGCGACAGGAGAACACACATCATAGTACAAAAGTCTGTTTTATTATTTCATACATTATTATTGCACAGTATTGCACAGTGGTAATTATTGTATATTATTATGTAATTATTAGTTAATATTATTATTAAATTTATTATTTATTAATGCTAAGTGTGTTTTTAAATGTTGCTGCTGTAATGAAATAATTTCCACTCAGGATCAATAAAGTACTTATTATTATTATTAAACCATATTGTTCCTAAAACGATGTGACCAGAAATAAACAATACTCCAAGTGTGGTCTGAGTTTTATAGAGCTGCAACATAATACCACAGCACTTGAAATCAGTCCCCTGACTAATGAACACCAGAGCACCATAATCCTTCTGAACCATCCTATTAACATGCACAGCATCTTCGAGGGATCTACGGATCTGGCCCCCTAGTCCCCTCTGTTCTTCCACACTGCTAAGGATCCTGCCATTACCCTTGTATTCTGCCTTCACGTTTGATTTTCCAAAGTGTACTACTTTACACTTTTCTAGATTGAACTCCATCTGCCATATTTCTCCAACCAACTTGTCATCCTGTCTATATCCCATTGTAACCCATGACAAACTTCTACACTATTCACAGCACTTACATCTCTTGTGTCATCTATAAACTTACTAGCCCACCCCCCAACCACTTCCTCATTCAAGTCATTTATAAAAATCACAAGGAGCAGGGGGTCCAAAAAAAATATCGCTGCAGAATACTAGTCACTGACCACTACATAGAATACATTCTATCTACTATCACACTCACTGTTCTATGGGCAAGCCAATTCCAAATCCAGGCAATCATGTTTCCATGGATGTCATGTCTCATGACTTTCCAGGTGAGCTTGTTATGAGAAACCTTGTCAAACAACTTACTAAAATCCATATATACCATATCCAACATCTACCTTCATTAATTTGTATTGTCATTTCCTCAAAGGTAAAACTCAGTTAGGCTCACAAGGCACCCACAAAGCCTATCAATATATTGATGCAATCACAAAGAAGTTATGCCAAAGAAGTTAGTAGCTTACACACATCAAAGTTGCTGGTGAACGCAGCAGGCCAGGCAGCATCTCTGGGAAGAGGTACAGTCGACATTTCAGGCCGAGACCCTTGAAACGTTGACTGTACCTCTTCCTAGAGATGTTGCCTGGCCTGCTGCGTTCACCAGCAACTTTGATGTGTGTTGCTTGAATTTCCAGCACCTGCAGAATTCCTCGTGTTTGCGAAGTTAGTAGCTTAGTCTGTCATTGTTAAGGAGTGTTCTGGAGTTATGTAAACATAGCAGATATTAATTCAAACAAGAAGGCAGCACAATAGCATAGTAGTTAGCACAATGCTTTACAGTACCAGCGATCTGGGTTCAATTCCTGCCACTGCCCATAAGGAGTCTGTATGTCCTCACTGTGGAATGCATGGGTTTCCTTAAGGTGCTCCGGTTTCCTCCCACGGTCCAAGGACATACCGGTTGGAAGGTTAATTGGTCATTGTAAATTGTCCCGTGATTAGGTTAGGATTAAGTCAGGGTATTGCTGGGCAGTGTGGCTCAAACCGCCCGAAGGGCCTGTACCGGGTTGTATCGCAATAAAAATAATTTTTAAAATAAACTAGGCTTCAGTTCTTATTGTAAATGTAAATAAGTTTAGGAAGCTTGCAATTAATCTTCAGATTATAAATAGCAAGTAGCAAAATTAACTGTCTGGCTCTCTGACTTCTGAAGGCTTTAGAGCATTTGTCTCAATTATTTCGTGACAAAGGTGTCTGAACATTCAGAGGAGTCTCCCACTGTAAATGTATAATTCAAAGGAAGCATTGTCAACACAAAATATTGAAATAAACAATGTCATTGTAAATATTGAAACTTATTGAATCATTTGCTGTTACCTTTGATCTTAAGGGTATAACAACATGATGTACTTTTGGGTCTGTGAACCTCTATAGAGAGTGTGTTCAGAATCATGCCTGCTGGTTCTGATGAATAAGGACTTCTATATCACCATCTTCAGTGTCTCTCTGGTGATTGAGATCAGTCACAACATTTGGGGGCGCATCCAGGATACATTCGTGACCACTGTGAGGCCAGCAGCTTAGGCAGTCTAAAGGGGTGAATATTTTTAAGAGTAGCACCCCACACTTAGATCTGATCACGTCAATAATGATGGGATCATGAAGTATCAAAAGAAGAATGGGGAGCTGAACTGGTAAATATTTTTAATCTCTCCCTCTCCCAGTGTAAGATGTTCTCTGCTTTAAACATCCACCATTGGCCCTGTACCTAAAAAGACCAAGGTAACATGTCTTAGTGACTGTCGCAGTCGCACTCACCTCAATAATAAGCAAATGCCATGAGAAGCTGGTCAAGGGCTACATCTGCAGCATGCTACCACCCACATTGGACCCCCCTACAATTTGCCTACCAACACAACCGATCGACAGACAACACAATAGCCACAGCTCTACGCACCATCCTTACACATCTGGAGATGCTTATGTGAGAATGTTGTTCTTGGACTACAATTCAGATTCAACACCATAATTCCCTCCAGGCTCGACAAGAAGCTCAGAGACCTTGGCCTTCACTCTGCCTTGTGTAGCTGGATCCTGGACTTCCAGTCAGATCGCCGGCAGGTGGTAAGAGTGGGCTCCCTCACCTCTGCCCCTCTGACCCTCAACACAGGTGCCCTTCGGGGCTGTGCACTAAGCCTCCTCCTTTACTCTCTGTATACCAATGACTGTGTCACCAGCCACAGCTTCAATTTGCTAATTAAATTTGCTGATGACACTACACTGATTGGCCTAAATCTCAAATAATAAGGCAGCCCACAGAGAGGAAGTCATCACCCTGACACAGTGGTGTCAAGAGAACAACCTCTCCCTCAACTCGCTAAAACAAAGGAGCTGGTTGTGGACTACAGGAGGAGTGGAGACAGGCTAACCCCTATAGACATCAATGGATCTGGGGTTGAGAGGGTGAGCAGCTTCAAGTTCCTCGGCATAAACATCACTGAGGACCTCACGTGGTCTGTATGGCAAAAAAAGGTTACCAGCGCCTCTTTCACTTCAGATGGTTGAAGAAGTTTGATATGGGCCCCCAAATTCTTTCTGCAGGGGCATGATTGAGAGCATCCTGACTGGCTGCGTCACTGCCTGGTATGGGAACTGTACTTCCTGCAATCGCAGGACTCTGCAGAGAGTGGTGCGGACAGCCCAGTGCATCTGTACATATGAACTTCCCATTATTCAGGACACTTATAAAGACAGATGTGTAAAATGAGCCTGAAGGATCAATGGGGACTCGAGTCACCCCAATCACAAACTGTTCCAGCTGCTACCATCCAAGAAACGGTACCGCAACATAAAAGCCAGGACTAACAGGCTCCAGGACAGCTTCTTCCACCAGGCCAGGTCAGCTGACGCTACTGTATTTCTGTTATATTGACTATCCTGCTGTACATTATATTGATTATAAATTACTATAATTGCACATTGCACATTTGAATGGAGGTGTAACGTAAAGATTTTCACTCATGCATTCGAAGGGTGTAAGTAATAAAGTCAATTTGATATAAAAGCATGTTTGTGTATGAGTGTGTGAGCGAGCGTGTGAGCAAGTGTGTGAGCAAGTGAGTATGTGAATGAGTGAGTGTGAGCGAGTGAGAGAGTAGCCAGACATTTTTGGGTGGTTTGGTGAGACGGACACCTGAAGCAAAAGGTGGTTGTTGACTGTTCGTGGCATCAGAGGGGGAGCATATACACTCCTTCAAGATACTGCTTAGTAATATACTTGCTTGTGAATGTACTTGTGTGTTTTAAAAATACGTTTCAAACTTGGGGTAACAGACTTTTACACGGAAAGGATTAGAACAGGCATCATGAGTTTAACAGCACAGTGGAGGACTGCAGAGTACTTACTCCATGATTTTAAGTACGTATTGTGTAATTTTAATCCATTTCTTATATTTTTCTTAACATGGGAATTAGTTTGGAGATATTTGAGGGAGATGTTATAAGCAGGTATATCTACTGGGATGGCCCTATGGAGTTCAAACCACAGCTGGTCGAGAATTCTAATGACCCCAACCAGCCCTCGACCCTGATTACTAATATTCACAAGCTTTTCACCCCCACAGAGAAGCAGCACATTTTGTAGGAGCTGTCCTGACTTAAAGTTGCTTATGGGAATTCAGAGTTCCAACACAAGCTCAAGTAAATGATTGAAATTCACCAGGTGCACCCAAAAGATATACACATGTTGGTAAAAACGAAATGCCTGAGGCATATGTGGAACAGTATGGCACAGAGATTGCAAGGTGGTACATGGGCAACACCGGGAATGAGGAGAGATATTGCAGCCTTAAAGGGTAAGTGAAGTACTTACTAGGGGAGATGAGCCTAACTGGGTAATGATAATGTCAGTGGCTCAGAAAGCTGATGAGCCTGCCATGAATTAAGCAGAGCATAAATCTCGAGCATACGAGGAATACTCAGGGTTGGACAATCCAGGAAGGCACGATCCAGTCTTCCTGAAAATGCTGAAGGAAGGCCTGAGCTCAGCCCACCAAGACATTTTAGATTTGAGGACAGCGGTGGGTATGACCTACCCAACAATAGTATCATGGGTTGGGAAGACAGACCGGAAGAGAGGGATGAGAAGTCGTAAGGTGCCTGCAGTGGATGTAGCTGCTGTGAATGTACAGAGGACTTGCTTTGTGAAGGAGATGATTTGTTACAGCTATGGGCTCTCATGACATAGTTGAAGGCAATGTCCTGAAAGGACAGAAAAGTGCAAGAGACGCCCACAAAACAGGCAGAAATGACAGCAGTGTCCTTTCTGTCTGATTTGACTCCCATCTGGATTACAGAGCTCGTGAGGACAGCATTCAGATTAGTCAAGCAGCTGGCAGCCTCTATTTCCAGTGGTGGTCACCCTCAGATGTATACAAAAGGTTTTTTAGGAGGACAACAATGCAATATGTTGGTGGTCACAGAGTCTTCAGTATCGATAACTGATCTACCCTTGCTCTCGATTGGAGAGGTGATATACATTACCAGTGCAGGATACAGTGAGGGCAGAGATAAGCAAGCCTCAGGTACGTGAGGTGGAGGGAGTGCAGCTTCCTATAGTCTATTGAGTGTGCCCAAACAATGGAAGTATTGTCCTGGGGATAGACACTCTATGTAAAGCAGGTGTTATCATGGACTCAGGAAAGGGAGAAATAACATGGACAAGACTGGGACAGTAAACAAGTAAGATCCACAAAAAAGACAAAATGGCTCACAGAGAGACAGCAACCCCAAGCAGAGACAAGAGACAAGACAATGAGTGAGAATCATATTAGTAAGTCCCATAGACAAGAACTGTTAGAAGCAGTGCACATGCCTGTAGAAGCAACACCAAGTAAAGGCTCACCAGAAAGGGGAGAGCAAACAGCAGAAAGGGAATGAGTGTGCAGATCATGTGGCAAAGACTGCAGCAGAAGTAAATGGATGAAAGAAACTGCATCAAAGTTGCCGGTGAACGCAGCAGGCCAGGCAGCATCTCTAGGAAGAGGTACAGCCGACGTTTCGGGCCGAAGACGAGGGTTCTGACGAAGGGTCTTGGCCCGAAACGTCGACTGTACCTCTTCCTAGAGATGCTGCCTGGCCTGCTGCGTTCACCAGCAACTTTGATGTGTGTTGCTTGAATTTCTAGCATCTGCAGAATTCCTAGTGTTTGCGAAAGAAACTGCAAGTGTGGAGGAAGAAATTACTGGAGCCAATTCAGCAAGACTATATGGGGATGGGAAGGACCACTGTGACCAGGTTAAAATGTTGAGGGATCTAGTAAAACAGCAGCAGAATAGTGATGATAAGAGAGAGAGCCTGAGGAAGAGAAGATAGTCCTGCCACAGCTAAGTGACCAAGTTATAGTGGGGAGCTGACCGACAGGGCAGGGTATGTTCCCAGGTGGATAGGACCACACAGTGCTCCAGACAAAGAACACCCAGCGAGGCAGCCAGTGCAAACACTGGACTCAGGTTAAATTAATTTCGCTCTCACAGACGTAACAAGGGACCAAGTCTACCTAGTAATAGAGTCATTCCAGAGAATTTAAGTGAGGAACACCAACCTGATACTTCACATCTGACCACAGCTGATGGAAGTAGATCTGCAGATGAAAGAGAATGGAAATGCAAATGCAAATGCAAAAGACAGAGACAGTGTGTTAGCAAACCATGAATAAACTGTTAACATATAATGGCACTTTGCAATGAAAACCGGTTCTGGAAGGTAAATGATTAGTTACTGTAGGTCGAACAGAACAGAAAGATATTAGGAAAATAGGTGGGAGGGTTCCGAGTTATACCAGAGATATCGGTTCCACCCCTCGTTCCTTCCACGATCTCAATGGCAAAGCAGACTGAGAAAAAGAAGGAATTGCCCACACGCGTCAGAACGCAGCCACCCCAGCATGACTGGGGAGAGAACACAAATGAGCTGAGCCCTTTCAGCACTGGGTCGGGCCACCTATCAAATCGGCGGGAGGAGAAGACGGCGGCACGACACAGTGCGCGCAGCTCTCCGGTGAAATGATATCGTATCTGTTAAATAAGGGCCATGGACAATTCTGATTTGATGGAGACAGACATGAGAAGCACAGACGAACATCTGAAGAAATTTCTGAAATGCCGGTTCACTGCCGCTGCTACTGTGCGACTGAGAATCTCCGGAGGGAAGGCCCAAAATCCCTGGCTTTGCCTGCTGTTGGCTACCGAGGCTGGGGTCGAAGCGTTCAGCGGTGCTCGGGGGTACTCGGCGTCGGAGGGCTGATCAGAGCTCAAAGTTTTCGGACGACTCAAGAATCGGACTGTGGTCGGGCATGGCAGGGACAGTTTTCTTCTTTCTGCTGTCTGCGTGAGATGTGGGACTTTCGAGAGACTTTGAACTTTTTTGCTGTGCCATGGCCTGTTCTTCACCAAATTATGGTATTGTTGCACTGTTGTAACTATATGTTATAATTATGTGGTTTTTGTCAGTTTTTCAGTCTTGGTCTGTCCTGTGTTTCTGTGATATCACACCGGAGGAATATTGTATCATTTCTTAATGCATGCATTACTAAATGACAATAAAAGAGGACTGCGTGTCCTCATAATCTAATCTAATCTAAATGGGCAGTCCAGGAGGTGGTGCCAGTGGGGTGAGGCCCCTGCAGCTATTCAAACAGAGAACAAACACTCCTGTAGATTGATCAGAGACTGAGAGACACAGCAGACTATTCTGATTAATCTTCTGTCATGGTATGGTATGTGAGCTGTTGACTGCAAAATACCTGTTGCTGCCTCCTGCCCACACAGTAACTACTGACAGCCATGTCTGACAGTTTCAGTTATCAGAAATTGAAGAGGCAAAGATGTGATTAAAATGCAATTTACCAGTAGGGAAAGAGGCAACAAGCACACAAATGACAAAACTGAATTTAAAAGACTGATTGAAATCGAGAAGACAAATGTGTCCAAGAAGGGGATGTGATCAAATTTCTGAAACGGTTTATTGCGATCTCCATTTAGTTTTGTACATAGCCAATTAGGGATGACAGAGAGTATAGATGTAGATGCATAAAGACATTATTGGTATTAACTGGGGAAGGGATCCAAAGCCACAAACATTTTCACTGCTGTACTTAATTAGATCCATGAGATATTTGCATATGCATGAATCATACACTAAGCAATGGGGTTGTGTTAATTGGCTTGCATTACACCTGGCAACATGAACTGAGTCATTTGCACCATTGTGACTTGGGTTCCATATGGCAGGCTAGCCTGATGTTGACACTTAAACATGGTCATAGGTGTAGGCAATCAATAGCTTCTTGTGTACTCAGGATATCCCTGTGCTCAGAAAGCAATAATTTTGGGTGACTGGCTCTCTGTCTTCTGAAGACTTTAGACTATTTGCGCCAATTATTTTGTGACAAAGATGTTTAAACATTGAGCTGACTCCCACTATAGATATGTAATTCAAAGGAAGCATAGTCAACCTAAAATATTGAAGTGAACAATATCATTGTAAGTAATTAAACTGCAATGAATCACCTACTGTTACCTTTAATCTTATGGATATAAAAATATGATGAACATTTGGTTTGAGAGCCTCTCTTGAGAGTATCTCCAGAATTATGCCTGCTTGTATTGAAAAATAAAGGCATCTATATCATCAGCTTCAATGTCTCGCTGGTGACTTTAATCACAATCACAACGTCATTACTCTGGTCAATTTTACAAATACCCTGTAGACAGCATTCTAACTGATTGGATCAGCACTTGGTATGGAGACTTACATGCACAGGATCATGTAAGTCATAGTCACAGACATACTTTATTGATCCTGGGGGAAATTGGTTTTCGTTACAGTTGCACCATAAATAATTAAATAGTAATAAAACCATAAATAGTTAAATAGTAATATGTAAATTATGCCAGGAAATAAGTTCAGGACCAGCCTTTTGGCTCAGGGTCTCTGACCCTCGAAGGGAGGAGATGTAAAGTTTGATGGCCACAGGCAAGAATGACTTCCTATGACGCTCTGTGTTGCATCTCGGTAGAATGAGTCTCTGGCTGAATGTACTCCTGTGCCCAACCAGTACATTATGTAGTGGGTGGGAGACATTGTCCAAGATGGCATACAATTTGGACAGCATCCTCTTTTCAGACACCACCGTCAGAGAGTCCAGTTCCATCCCCACAACATCACTGGCCTTACGAATGAGTTTGTTGATTCTGTTGGTGTCTGCTACCCTCAGCCTGCTCCCCCAGCACACAACAGCAAACATGATTGCAGTGGCCACCACAGACTCGTAGAACATCCTCAGCATCGTCCGGCAAATGTCAAAGGACCTCAGTCTCCTCAGGAAATAGAGACGGCTCTGACCCTTCTTGTAGACAGCCTCAGTGTTCTTTGACCAGTCCAGTTTATTGTCAATTCGTATCCCCAGGTATCTGTAATCCTCCACCATGTCCACACACTGACCCCCGGATGGAAAGAGGGATCGCCAGTACCTTAGCTCTCCTCAGGTCTACGACCAGCTCCTTAGTCTTTTTCACATTAAGCTGCAGATAATTCTGCTCACACCATGTGACAAAGTTTCCTACCGTAGCCCTGTACTCAGCCTCATCTCCCTTGCTGATGCATCCAGCTATGGCAGAGTCATCAGAAAACTTCTGAAGATGACAAGACTCTGTGCAGTAGTTGAAGTCCAAGGTGTAAATGGTGAAGAAAAAGGGAGACAAGACAGTCCCCTGTGGAGCCCCAGTGCTGCTGATCACTCTGTCAGACACACAGTGTTGCAAGCTCACATACTGTGGTCTGCCAGTCAGGTAATCAAGAATCCATGGTGGTTGTAGATGCAGCCAACCCCATAATGGTAATAGTCTCCCCACCATCAGAGGTACCTTCAAAAGGCAGTGTCTCAAGAAAATGGCATCCATCATTAAGGACCCTCACCATCCAGGACCTGCCCTCCTCTTATTACTACTAACAGGAACAGGAGCAGGGGCCTGAAGGCACCCACTTAGTGGTTAAGGAACAGATTCTTCCCCTCCATCACATTAATTTTTGAACAGGCAATGACACCTAAACACTACCTCAATAGTTTGCTATTTTGCACTTTATTTATTTATTGTTATCTTTCTTATTGCAACCCAGAATAACTTTTACATATAGTCGGCCCTCCTTATCCACGAGGGATTTGTTCCGGGACCCCCCACGGATACCAAAAAATGCAGATGCTCAAGTCCCTTATATAAAATGGCGTAGTATTTGCATATAACCTACGCACATCCTCCTGTATACTTTAAATCATCTCTAGATTACTTATAATACCTAATACAATGTAAATGCTATGTAAATAGTTGTTATACTGTAATGTTCAGGGAATATTGACAAGAAGAAAAACTGTACATGTTCCTCTCATTCACAACACAAGCAACGAACGAACGAGACGCGAGGCGAACAATGATCAAACAATGAGTAAAACTTGTAATACCTGTACAGTAGTTGTTATGCTGTCTTGTTTAGGAAATAAGGACACTTTGGAGGAGGCATTTTTTTACAGGAACAAAGTAGCGAACGAGCGAGACGCGAGGCGAATAATGCTCGAACAACAAGTGCTGGAAGAGCATTTCCGGGTTTTCTCGATTCGCGGTTGGTTGAATTCGCGCATGCAGAACTCGCGGATAAGGAGGGCCGACTGTATTGCACTAAATTGCTGCCACAAAACAAATTTCACGACATTTATCAGTGGTAATAAATCTGATCCTGATTCCAATAAGGTTGTGATTCTCCAAAAGGTCATAGATCGTATTCCTACCAATACTCTCCAATAAATCTATTCCTCAGCTTTTTTTCTCCAGTCCTGCCGAAGGGTTTCGGGCCGAAACGTCAACTATTCTATTTTCCATAGATGCTGCCACGCTTGCTGAGTTCCTCCAGCATTCTGTGTGTGTTGCTCCAATTTTCAGCACCTGCAGACTTCTCTTGTTTGCACTCCAATAGTCTGCCCATTACTGACGCAAGGCTCACTGGTCCCCAGGATTATTCCTTACCAACTTGTATACCAATTGCTTTGTCCTTAGCACTATCACTCTGGTTTCCCAAACCACTACCACATTAGTTTAAACCTTCCACATAGCTCCAGTAAACCTGTCTGCAAGGATATTGGTCCCCCTCGGGTTCAGGTGTAACCTGTCCTTTTTGTACAGGTCATACCTTCCCCAGAAGAGAACCCATGATCCAAAAATCTGAAACCCTGCCCCTGCAACACTTCCTCAGCCACTCATTCATCTGTACGATCATTCTAGTCCTGGCCAAACAGCACCTGACTTGCTTCAGTCTGCACACGCATGAAGAGTTTTTCCAATCCAGATCCATGTTATCTGCAGCCCACCATTTTGGTAAGCTCAAAGATGACAAGGAATCAAACATAAAAATCAACAGAAAGGGGTTGAAAAAGGTAAAGTAACATTTTTTCATCACTATCTGTCAAAGTCTGGCAGTTCCCCATTGTTAAGTCCATGCTGTGTATTTTATGTTTTCTAACTATATATGATTAGACAATTAGTCTTTATCGATTAATTAATAAGGTCAGGGTCCAAACACCCTGACCTTATTAATTAATTAAAATGTTGATTTTGAAAAGTATTGCTACTCAGTAATGCCATTCCTTCACTACTACCAAGTCTAAGTCCTGGACCAAAAAGTACTGTGGGAGAGTCAATTTGTTCCAGGTGATTATTTACCATTAACTTCTTAAGAGTGTCAATACAAATCAAAAAAGTAGAAGTATACTCAAAATAATATTGTTACTTGCTTCTGTTATGAGGAGACAAACAAACAATGGTACTTGACCACTGAGGTACCAACATTAGCCTGTTTAAGGCAAGGTATTAAATCTAATGTTCTGCAATTAACTGCACCAATATAATAATTTTTGGAGAAACTGAATACTGACAGAAGTCTATTTGATGAGCAAACTTTAGTGGAATGTTGAACTTCAATGACACATAAATGATAAGAAAGAATAAATTTCAAGTTTTGTTTTACCTCTTTATCCACAGATCTGCATTTACTTTGATAATGGCTTAGCTCTATACTTAAACGATGTACTGTCATTTTCAAAGCATCATTTTCATCCACCAATTCCTGAGCCTGTTGCCTGAGTGAAACCAGTTCTTGGTTTTTATCTGCAAAAGGATATTTCACCATAAAAATCATTAACACTTGTTCAAATTCCACAAACCATTGAAAAATCTTTCCCAATGATGAAAATTGGTTTCTATTATATTTAAGGTATTAATCAGCATTTGGTGAATTAAAACACCTAATACTTCATAATTACATGCTTATCAATAAATATTTCACTCCTGAGGTTAAATTTAACATCAATTAGTAGATAAAATACTATTGAAGGAGGGTTGAGATTTACAACCTTTGCTTGGTTGGCTATTCTCAGTTTCCCATTGCTTTTGATTTTCTTTTTCCAGATGCTCCAATTTAAGCTGCACCATCCGCAGCTTTTGCATCAGGCTATGAGCCTGTTAGGAAATAATCTGATTTTCAGAAACCAATACCTGGTTTCTTTCTTTCAGCTATTCAAATGGCTTCTTTTGGACATCCATAAGCTCTCCACTAGTCTCAGCCATTACATCTACAGTGCAGCATATAACACAGCATTTCACAACAGAACAAAACAATCACATTATAATCCAATAATTATACAAAGTCATAGAATAATGCAATTAAAATTTGGAGTAAAACTAAATTATTTCAGTTTTTATACTTATTATGATTTTACTGTGAATTTGTGGCCTTTTGTTAAAATACACCAAAACATCTGTGCTCATTTTGTAAAGAGATGTGTTTTAATTCGTATTCTTAACAAAGATCTTCCTTTTCTAAATAATTTCTTATAATGAAAATGCCACTTTCAGAGAACTGAAAAGACTGTCTTACTAAAGAAGTTAATGTTAATTTACTTCAGCAAAAAATGTATTAATAAGATTATACTTCGTTTATTTTCCATTAAGTCTTATTAGGAAATTCATTAGTTTTTCAGGTCATGCTCTTATTAATGTGCAGAAGGGGAAAACATGATAAATGAATTTATTAATGCTTTAATTTGAGTTATTATACTTTGATCATTCAAATAAAAAGGTTATATATTATTTAAAAATTACTACTTCAACATAAAGACCTTGATTCAATTGAATAGCTTACTTGCCAATGCAACTCCACCAACACTTTCCAAATGAGAAGTGGCAAGAAAGCCACCACTTCTAGCTTCTCCTCCAAGCCAGCCATTATCCTGACATAGAAATATATCTCACTTCTTTAATCATTGTTGACCCCAAATCCTACAGAACCTCCTATCCAACAGGAAGTTGAAGAGTACCTATATGAGAAGGACTGTAATATTTATATAATGCAATTCATCATCTCCTATTTAACAGCAAATAGAAAGAGACAATAAATGCTAATCTTGCCAGTGTATCTCTGATATTCCGTAAATGAACAATGAAAAAAGTCCCGTGAGGACAGAGGAACAAATAGGCCTCAGAATACGATGCAAGTTATGAGGTTATAACATAAGCAAGCTAAGCTAATTAATTTATTTCTAAAAGGATAAAAACTGAAGAGAGTTCTTTTAAGCCTGAACCAATCAAAGATTGAACTGTTCAATTCCTTTTTTATAACTTGGTCACCAAATTATAGAAAGTTAAAGAACCACTGGGAAGAGGGTGGAAGGACCCAATTTTTCATGGGCTTTTTAAAAAAAAAAATAGCTAATGAAAAGCACCAAAGCATATTGTATTTGAAAAACATTACAATGAATTACAGATCCAGATTGGTAGCTAATAATCTCTTACTATCACACTTTTCCCTCAATGTAAGCACAGCAAAACAGTGGGTCATTGACCTCAGGAAGAGGGAAAGTGCATGTGCTCCTACTTTCACCAATAGTGCAGAGGTTGAGAAGATTGAGATCTTCTATTTCACAGGAGCGAACATCACCAATAGCCTGTACTGGTCTAACTAATTAGACACAATGGTCAAGAAAGCTGATTGATGCCTCTACTTCATGATAACGCTAAAAAAAAATGGCATGCCCTGTTACCTTTACCAACGCACCCTATCTGGATGCATCACGACTTGGTATGGCAACTACTCTGTCTTTGACCACAAGAAACTAGAGTTGTGCATGCAGTTCAAAACATCACAGAAACCAGCCTCCGCTCCAAGGACTCAGTCTATACCTCTCACTGCCTCAGTTAAGTAGCCAGCATTATCAAAGATCCCACCCACTCAGGACATTCTTTCTCTCCTCTCCAGTTAGCACAAGATACAAAAGTCATCAGGTTCAAGAACAGATTCTACTCCCCTCCTTATAAGGCTATTCAATGGTTCTCTTGTAATGATAAGACTTCACAGTCTCTACCTCGTTATGTCTACTGACACTGCACTCATAATTGTTGCACTATATTCTGTGTCTGATTATTGTTTTACCTTATATTATCTTGATGCACTGTGTAATGAATTGACAATTATGAACTTTCCACTGTGCCTCAGTACATGTGACAATAGACCAATTCATTTGTAAAATCAATTAATTCAAGAGGTCAACAGTTATCATTGTCAGCGTGGGAGAATTATGTGTTGGACACGGAGGCTGGTGAGGTGGTAGGTGAGGCAGTAGTGATAGGGGACTCTATAGTTAGGGGGTCAGACAGGCGATTCTGTGGACACAAGAAAGAAACTCGGATGGTAGTTTGCCTCCCAGGTGCCAGGGTCCCAGATGTTTCGGATCATGTCCAAGATATCCTGCAGTGGGAGGGAGAACAGCCAAAGGCCATGGTACATATTGGTACCAATGACATAGGTAGGAAAAGGGAAGAGGTCCTGAAAACAGACTACAGGGAGTTAGGAAGGAAGTTGAGAAGCAGGACCACAAAGGTAGTAATCTCTGCATTACTGCCTGTGCCACGTGACAGTGAGTATAGGAATAGGATGAGGTGGAGGATAAATGCATGGCTGAGGGATTGGAGCAGGGGGCAGGGATTCAGATTTCTGGAATATTGGGATCTCTTTTGGGGCAGGTGTGACTTGTACAAAAAGGACGGGTTGCACTTGAACCCCAGGGGGACCAATATCCTGGCGGGGAGGTCTGCTAAGGCTACTGGGGAGAGTTTAAACTAGAATTGTTGGGGGGTGGGAACCCAACTGAAGAGACTGAGGAAGAGCAGGTTGGCTTACAAATAGAGAAAGCTTGTAGGCAGTGCAAGAGGGAGGATAGGCAGGTGATAGAGAAGGGACGCGCTCAGACCGAAGGTTTAGGATGTGTCTATTTTAACGCATGGAGTGTTGTGAACAAAGCGGATGAGCTTAGAGCATGGATCAGTATTTGGAGATATGATGTGGTGGCCAATACAGACACTTGGATGGCTCAGGGACAGGAATGGTTACTTCAAGTACCAGGTTTTAGATGTTTCAGAAAGGACAGGGAGGGAGGCAAAAGAGGTGGGGGCGTGGCACTGTTGATCAGAGATCGTGTCACGGCTGCAGAAAAGGTGGACGTCATGGAGGGATTGTCTACGGAGGCTCTGTGGGTGGAAGTTAGGAACAGGAATGGGTCAATAACTTTACTGAGTTTTTTTTTTATAGGCCGTCCAATAGTAACAGGGATATCGAGGAGCAGATAGGGAAACAGATCCTGGAAAGGTATAATAATAACAAAGTTGTCGTGCTGGGCGAATTTAATTTCCCAAATATCGATTGGCATCTCTCTAGAGTGAGGGGTTTAGATGGGGTGGAGTTTGTAAGGTGTGTTCAGGAAGGTTTCTTGACACAATATGTAGATAAGCCTACAAGAGGAGAGGCTGTACTTGATTTGATATTGGAAAATGAACCTGCTCAGGTGTCAGATCTCTCAGTGGGAGAGCATTTTGGAGATAGTGATCATAATTCTGTTTCCTTTACAATAGCACTGGAGAGAGATAGGAACAGACAAGTTAGAAAAGCAATTAATTGGAGTAAGGGGAATTATGAGGCTATCAGGCAAGAAATTGGAAGCTTAAATTGGAAACAGATGTTCTCAGAGAAATGTACGGAAGAAATGTGGCAAATATTCAGGGGATATTAGTGTGGAGTTCTGTATAAGTACGTTCCAATGAGACGGGGAAGTTATGATAGGGTACAGGAACCGTGGTGTACAAAGGCTGTAATAAATCTAGTCAAAAAGAAAAGAAAAGCTTACAAAAGGTTCAGAGAGCTAGGTAATGTTAGAGATCTAGAGGATTATAAGGCTAATAGGAAGGAGCTTAAGATGGAAATTAAGAGAGCCAGAAGGGGCCATGAGAAGGCCTTGGCAAGCAGAATTAAGGAAAACCCCAAGGCATTGTACAATTATGTGAAGGGCAAGAGGATAAGACATGAAAGAATAGGACCTATCAAGTGTGACAGTGGGAAAGTGTGTATGGAACCAGAGGAAATAGCAGAGGTACTTAATGAATACTTTACTTCAGTATTCACTATAGAAAAGGATCTTGGTGATAGTAGTGATGACTTTCAGCAGACTGAAAAGATTGAGCATGTAGATATTAAGAAAGAGGATGTGCTAGAGCTTTTGGAAAGCATCAAGTTGGATAAGTCGCTGGGACTGGATGAGATGTATCCCAGGCTACTGTGGAAGGCGAGGGAAGAGATTGCTGAGCCTCTGGCGATGATTTTTTCATCAATGGGGACAGGAGAGGTTCCGGAGGACTGGAGGGTTGCGAATGTTGTTCCTTTATTCAAGAAAGGGAGTAGAGATTGTGGTAACTTCTACTTTGAAAAAGGCACACTTGACAACTTCATGCCCAAAAGAAACAACTTTATCTCGAACATCAAAACCGTTATGTATATACAGAGGCTTTCACAACCCGTACGGCATGGCAGGAACACTATATACAAAGCACACCGGAAGTAAAAGGAACGGAAGTAAAACCGCACCCCCCCATCATCCTAATTAGTATAAACTTACTTTTAATAATGCTCACATGACAACACTTGCTCACATTACAACAGAGGTAGCCCAGCAAATTATAGATCAGTGAGTCTTGCCTCAGTGGTTGTTAAGTTGATGAAGAAGATCCTGAGAGGCAGGATTTATGAGCATTTGGAGACGCATAATATGATTAGGAGTAGTCAGCATGGCGTTGTCAAAGGCAGGTCATGCCTTATGAGCCTGATTGAATTTCTTGAGGATGTGACTAAACACTTTGAAGGAAGAGCAGCAGATGTAGTGTATATGGATTTCAGCAAGGCATTTGATAAAGTACCCCATGCAAGGCTTATTGAGGAAGTAAGGAGGCATGAGGAATGGAGACAATGTCGATCCAGAACTGGCTTGCCCACAGAAGACAAAGAGTGGTTGTAGACGAATCATATTCTGCATGGAGGTTGGTCACCAGTGGGGTGCCTCAGGGATCTGTTCTGAGACCCTTACGCTTTGTGATTTTTATAAATGACCTGGATGAGGAAGTGGAGGGATGGGTTAGTAAGTTTGTTGATGACACAAAGGTTGGAGGTGTTGTGGATAGTGTGGAGGGCTGTCAGAGGTTACAGCAGGACATTGATAGGATGCAAAAATGGGCTGAGAAGTGGCAGATGGAGTTCAACCCAGATAAGTGTGAAGTGGTTCATTTTGGTAGGTGAAATATGGTGGTAGAATATAGTATTAATGGTAAGACTCTTGGCAGTGTGGAGGATCAGAGGGATCGTGGGGTCCGAGTCCATAGGACGCTCAAAGCAGCTGCGCAGGTTGACTCTGTGGTTAAGAATGCGTATGGTGTATTGGCCTTCATCAATCTGGAATTGAATTTAGGAGCCGAGAGGTAATGTTGCAGCTCTATAGGACCCTGGTCAGACCCCATTTGGAGTACAGTGCTCAGTTCTGGTCACCTCGCTACAGGAAGGATGTGGAAGCCATAGAAAGGGTGCAGAGGAGATTTTCAAGGACGTTGCCTGGATTGGGGAGCATGCCTTATGAGAATAGGTTGAGTGAACTCGGCCTTTTCTCGTTGGAGAGACAGAGGATGACAGGTGACCTGATAGAGGTGTATAAGATGATGAGAGGCATTGATCTTGTGAATAGTTAGAGGCTTTTTCCCAGGGCTGAAATGGTTGCCACAAGAGGACACAGGTTTAAGGTGCTAGGGAGTGGGTACAGAGGAGATGTCAGGGGTTAGTTTTTTAGTCAGAGAGTGGTGAGTGTGTGGAATGGGCTGTCAGCAACGGTGGTGGAGGCGAATACGATAGGGTCTTTTAGGAGACTTTTAGATAGGTACATGGAGCTTAGTAAAATAGAGGGCTATAGGTAAGCCTAGTAATTTCTAAGGTAGGGACATGTCCGGCACAACTTTGTGCGCCAAAGGGCCTGTATTGTGCTGTAGTTTTCTGTGTTCTATGTTTCTATGTTCTATGACAAGAGGAACCCTATCCTCTGGTAGGGTGACAGGAGGATGGAGTAAGAGTAGATGTGCATGAAATGGAAGAGATGTGGTTGAGGACAGCGTTGATGGTGGAGGAAGGGAAGCCCCTTTCTTTGAAAAAGGAGGACATCTTCACTCTGGAATGAAAAGCCTCACCCTGAGAGCAGAATTCTCCAAAACCTCTGCCACCTCCAATGGGATCTCACCACCAAGCACATCTTTCCTTCTCCTTCACTTTCTGTGTTCCACAGGGATTGCTCCCTATGTGACTCCCTCGTCCATTCATCA
The DNA here is from genome assembly GCF_030028105.1 of Mobula birostris. Taxonomy (NCBI): domain Eukaryota; kingdom Metazoa; phylum Chordata; class Chondrichthyes; order Myliobatiformes; family Myliobatidae; genus Mobula; species Mobula birostris. Next base: position 46,426,335 of record NC_092384.1, read on the forward strand.
CTCCCAACTAGCCTCCCTCCTGGCACTTATCCTTGCAAGTGGAACAAGTGCTACACCTGCCACTACACCTCTTCCCTCACAACCATCCAGGGCCCTAAACAGTCCTTCCAGGTGAGGCTACACTTCACCCGTGAGTCTAATGGGTTCATTTACAGTGTTCCATGCTCCCGGTGTGGCCTCCTATACATCAATGAGGCCTGATGTAGACCGGCAGACTACTTTGCTAAGCTTCTACGCTCCATCTGCCAGAACAAGTGGGATCTCCCAGCGGCCACCCATCTTAATTTCACTTCCCATTCCGATATGTCCATCCATGGCCTCCTCCACTGTCGTGAAGAGGCCACACTCAGGTTCGAGGAACAACACCTTATATTCCAGTTGGGTAGCCTCCAACCTGATGGCATGAACATTGATTTCTCACACTTCCAGTAATGCCCCCCCCCAAACCCCCCTCCCCACTTCTCCATTTCCCATCCCCTTTTCCCTCTCTCACCTCATCTCACCAATCAACTTCCCAGCATTTATTTTATCCTTCTCCCTCCAGGTTTCTTTCACCTATTACCTGTTGGTTCTCTCTCCCCTCCTCCCCCCCCCCCCATTATTTAAATCTACTCCTCAGCTTTCTTTCCCCAGTTCTGCCAGAGGGTTTAGACTCAAAATGTCGACTGTACTTTTGTCCCATAGATGCTGCCTGGCTTGTTGAGTTCCTCCAGCATTTTGTGTGTGTTGATCTAACAATTTCGTGTTTTATTATGTCAATTATTGTCCCACCTGATTTGGTGACATTTGAAACTTTCTTTATCTTCGTTTTTTTCTTATTTTGAGATGGCGTTCTGGGATTTTCAACACTGATGCTGCTTTTTGAACCTGAAGAATAGAGTAAAATTATAAATACAGTTGCAGTATCTCTGAAATTCATACTCACAATACCACTTTTAACATAATAACTTTGCTTGGACCAGAGTGAACAAAAACAATTTATGACCACAGCAAGTAGCTATCCCATGAGCTTCTGAGAGTTCTGCTAAAATGGTGACATCTAAGGTGAATCACAAGAACACAGTGAGGGAAGGGCAAGAACAAATATGTTAGCTTTCAGCATGAGCTGCTTCAACCTTCTGAACAATTAAACCAGTACTTCTTTGAGCCCCATTGTCATTGCATCACTGTGTGATGATGCAGCATAGCAAATTCATTATTGTTTTTTCCTGCAGAATTGGACTTGTTACAGTGATACAAACTTGTACACTTGGATCTTCATCTCCAATCATTCACCCACATCTTAAGCCTTCTTCAAAAGCTTCTTCAAATAACTTCTATTTTCTATCAAAATTCTCTTCCCTCTTATTATAATTAAATTTTATTTTCTGATTTCTTCTGCATCATCTCTTTCTCTCTCCCTCTCCCTGTCTCTCTTCCAACTCATTTCTATTCTTTTTTTGAAAAGTTTATCTTACTCCCTCAGAAATTTCAGTCAGCTCATCTCGAGGGTTTCAAGCCTGAAATTTTGTTGATCAAATTCAGCTTTTTTTGGGACCTACAGCACGTTAATCAACAGCCTTGTCTGTAATCACCTTCTTTCCTTTGAGGTGTATACAACAGAACCAGCACTTATCCTCGTAATATAAAATATCAACTGGTATCTCAAGCTTTATAGCAATTTATATTTGTTCGATAGGCAAAATAATTTGATTCTAAAGAAATCTGTACAATCAAGATGTGAGATTACCCGTAACTAGGCTGAACTCTGGAACCACGTGTTGCTTTTCAGTTTGTTGTTGTTGCTCCTGGAAATAAATTAATATTATCGTTAAAACTTTTCATAAACTCGCTTCTGTACATTTTAATCATGACAAGTTTTATTTTTGCTTGTTTCCTTCTGCAATACATCTCACAGGGTACCATAACAGTAAATTAAGGGACAGGATATATAAGTATATCTTACAGTGCCTCACTAGGATTGTATGGCACATCATGACTAACCTATTTTATGGAGTTTTTTGAGGAGGTTGCCAAGAAGACTTATGAAGGAAAGGTGGTGAAAGTTGTCTACATAGACTTTAGCAAGGCCTTTGACAAAGTCACACATGGGAGGCTGGTAGGTAGGTTAAGTCACTTGGCATTCAGGCTACTTCCCCTAAGTCACACCGGTCTAGCGGGAGAAGGCAGAGAGTTGTAGTAGATGGTTATTTCTCTGACTGAAGGCCTGTGACTAGTGGTGTGCAGCAGGGATCTGTGCTCAATCATTATTGTTTTTCAATTTATGTTAATATGATAAACTGGATAATTAAATTTGAAGATAGCACCAAGATTGGGTGTAGTAGGTGATTATAGCTTGCAGTGTGATCAAGACCAGCTGGGGAAGGGGGAAAGATTACCTGAAAAATGGCAGATGGAATTTAATGTAGTCAAGTATGAGGTGTTGCACTTTGGACGGACAAACCAGGGAAAGAATTACATAGTGAATGATAGGGTTATGAAGTGTACGGTAGAACCAAGGGACCTGGGACATCAGATACATAATTCCTTGCAAGTAGCATCACAGATATGAATCATAAAGAATGTTTTTGGCACATTGACCTTCATAAATCAAGATACCGAGTAGAAGAGTTGGGATGTAATGACATTGGTGAGGCTGGATTTAGATAAATGTGTTCAGTTCTGGTCACCTACCTACAGGAAATATATCAATAAGTTTATAAAGTGCAGAGGAAATTTACAAGGATGGTGTCAGGAATTGAGGACCCGAGTTATAGGGAAAGGTTGAATAGATTAAGACTTAACAACACACGCAAAATGCTTGATAAACTCAGCAAATCAAGCAGCATCTATGGAGGGGAATAAATTTCCTGGGATGCAGGAGAATAAGGGGAGATCTTATAGAGGTATATAAAATCATGAGACATATAGATAGGGCAAATGCATGCAAGCTTTTCCCCTCAGGATGTGTGAGACTAGAACTAAAGGTCATTGGTTTATGGTGAAAGGTAAAATGTTTAAGGGAAACCCAAAGAGAAATTTTTCCAGAGTGTGATGCAACTGTGGAACAAGCTGTTAGTGGAAGTGATAGATGCTGGTTCAATTGTAACATTTAAGCAAATTTTGGATAGATACATGTGTAGGACAAATTTGGTGGGATATGGTCAGATGCAGGTAGGTGGAACTAGGCAGATCAAGTCAGCATGGACTAGATGGGCCGAACAGCCTGCCTTCTATACTGTATTATTCTATAACTCTGAACCTATAACAACATTACCATATGAAATGCTTAAATCTTTCATATCAAATATGTTTGCAATTAAAATATCAGTTTTGAAATAATAAAACTAGCAGTAATTGAATCAACTAAAATGGCAATTGAAAATGGAGAGATTTTATTGCTTCCTTACCAATGCTTCCTTCTCAGAAAATGAATACGAACAATGTTCTTCTTCCTTTGTCCTTTTTTTATTCTTATGTGCATGAACTGGTGAATGTTCTGGAAGTAAATGAAAAGTACGAATTACAGAGCAAAACTTGTTGCTTGTATAAGACAATGGAGTTTTGAAAATGTTCATAAATGCAACCTACAGCGCTAAAAACACTTAATAAGGACTTTCCCACCCTGATCCCAGTGGATCCTTATGCAGTTTCTCAATCAGGACCAACTCACAAGGAATCAGGATGTATCCTTCTTCTATTGAATCACTCCAAATGGCAGAAATTTGTTGAGAAGCAGACTGTACAACTTGACTAAATTTCACAAAATAGTTAACTAAATTGTCTGGCATAATGTGTATATAAACCTGCCTGAGATTGAGGGCTCCCAGCAAAGACACAGGATGTTTTGTTACAATCTCAAACAGAATTATTTAGTTTTCTTGTTTGGGGTTGCTCTGACGTTACACAAGATCATAGGAAGAACTGTACACCATGGTAGACCACCTTCATAATACTTAACCGTTGTCTGACAGTTCCATTCATTCATTCAACTTGCCCCGATGACTCGGAGTGATGTGGCCAGTGAAAAGACTATTCAATGTTCATCTATTGACATCATTCCTGACAAACACTCCCAGTGAAATGTGTTCCTTGGTCGGAGTTGATGAGACACGGCAATCCCCACTTAGGAATGTAGTCTTGGATCAGAGTTTTTGCCGCATGTGTGACAGTAGCTTTCCTTGCTGAAATACCTTCCACCCATCCTGAAAACCTTTCCTCTATTACCAGTACACCTGAGTGTCCTTGACACTTTGGTAAAGAAATGTAGTTTGTTTGTAAATGTAAAACTGGACCAGGTGGGGCAGGAGCTTTTCCATTGCTTTAGGATTAATTTCCTGGCATGTCATGCATCTTTCAAACATTTGTCGAGCACGTACCCTGATCTTTGGATTCCACCACCATTGTGCTGATCATCTTTTGCACTCCAATAGGCCCTAGGGAGTGTATCTGCAGGCCAGATAAGGAAGCAACGCAATTGGAGCTGCTTGTCTATGACTAGTGCTGTTTCTCCACACTTAATCACTGCTTAACCATCATTCTCCATCCAGATCCACTTCTTCTGGTTACAGTATCAAGCTTGCATTTGTGGAATACTTTGTATGTTTGTCTGTGATACAGATTTCAACTTTGTTTGCACAATTTCAGTTGTTGGGTTCGCTGTACATGTTTTTCTTTTACTTTTTCCTGTGCTACCGCTTTTGCATTTTCATCCATGAATACATTTCCAGTGTGTCACTGTCGTTGACATATAGGGTGGACTTGTAGTCCATGATGCTCTCAATGCCCTGCCACATGCACCTCATGTCTCTGGTCTCACAGAAATGGCTGCATATTCTCTGTGAATAATACCATTTTGCCTTCCTGATGGAGCTCTTGCTGACCCGAGTGCTGTCTTATCCCCCGATCTGAAGGCAGCATCCCAATCTCTCAGCCATGCCCAGACCTCAGCTGTCAGCCATGGCTTCTGAGTTGTCCTCACATGGATGTGCTTAATACAGTGATATCGTCAATGCACATCTATGTAGCCTGCCACAGATCTCACATATTCATTAATGTTAATATGATGGTCAGAGGTAGCTGCCTCCCTGAACATCCCCCAGTCCGTGTTTTCAAAACAGGCCCATAATGCTGAAGTTGATCCTTCCGGTCAGGACCTTATCTCCCTTTGAACTGGATTGACACATTTAAACAGTGGTCGGTATGCAGGAATTATCGTAACAGAAAAGTGATCAGAGAATCAGACTTGGGGAAGGGGTACAGCTTTGCATGCACGAGGGATGTTGATATAAACCAGGTACCAGGTCGAATGCCTTCTCACCTCTGGTAGGAAAGTCAACATGCTGACAAAATGTAGGCAGGACTGTTTTTAAGTTGGCATGGTTGAAGTAACCACCAACAATAAAGAAACCATTGGGGTGTGTGGTTTGCAAGTTAATGATGGCACCACAGAGCTCACGTTGCACTTCCCCAGCATTGGCACAGTGTGGGGGAGGGGATGTATATAGCCACAATCACAATAGCAATGAACTCCCGTGGCAAAGGTTCAAAGATTCATTTTATTATCAAAGTATGTACGGGGTGGTAGAGTTTCCTTTGCTTTTTGCTTGTTTACTACACATACATTCATTTGACTTTCATTATGTTGTTATAAGAAAAAAAGAAAAAAGAAGCATTGTACTTTAGGACATTGTCGGTTGTGGTTAAGCTGATGTTGCTTCACAATAAAAACATTTGAAAACAGTATCAAAATATGTACACAGAATACAACTCTGAGATCTGTCTTCTCCAGCTAGCCATGAAATACAGAAAAACCATGAACATTGTTGAAAGAAAAGGCATCAACTCCCATTTCCCAGATGAAAAAGAAAAAACTCATAAGCCCCCAAATACACCAAACTCTCCCTCACACAAAAACTAACAGATCATCTACTCAGTCACAGCAGCTAAAACATCAAACTCTTAACTCCCAAGCCCCTCCCATGCAAAAACTTCTGTCAGCCCAATAAGAGAAGAAACTCTCCAGCTGGATGACTGCTTCAAGGATGGTATCCTGGAGCTACATTTCTGTCAGAATGAGCGTGTATCTCATGCTGATTCAGCATCAAGTGAAGGTAGTCTAGTTTACTTTCTAGTGATGGAACAATCAAAAGCAGAATTGACAGGAGAGCAGACCTGAAGGGTTTCACCTTTAGTCTTCCACGAATACCAGCAAGCTTTCCTCGTTTGCGTTTCCATGTGCACCACTTCAAAGGGCATCTTCCCTGGACAGCTGTAGCAGGCCACCCACAGTACACAATTAGCCCATGTGACTGAGGTCACGTGATGTCCAACAATTCACTAGTAAGGTAGACTTGGTGTTCTTACCAACAGTGTCTTGCAATCATGAGAAAGAGAAAGAGAAAGGGCGTACAATTACGCCATTAGTTGGAGCTGCAGTGACCACTGCAACTGAACACGTCACCATCTTGAAGAGTAATTATGACAAAAATGGTCATTTACAGTTCAACACCTCCACTTCCTTGAAAGTTACAATGCATGTATATTTTCATTCGTCCTGATGAAAGATCTCAGCCTGAAATGTTGACTCTTTATTCCTTTCCACAAATGCTGCCTGACCTACTGAGTTCCTCTAGCATTTTGTGCAAGATACTCTGGATCTCTAGCACCTACAGAATCTCCTGTGTTTATTTTTCTTCATTTGAAAGGATTTCTTTTTTATCTGTTTCTATAAAATGTTATGTTTTGATGAGGCAGAAATAATTTCAAGTGTTTATGAATACAAAGATAGTCATAAATGTTCAATGTCAGTGATAGCTTTGCAAGACAAGCCGTTGGCTTCAATGAATGTCAAGTACAGTTGGCTGCTTGAAAATTCAAAGTAAATTTATTATTGAAGTATGTACCATTTAGTACCTTGAGATTCATGTTCTTACAGGCATTTATACAAAATAAAATACAATAGAATTTATTTTTAAAAAACTACATAAACAAAGACTGACAAACAATGTGCAAAAGACAAACTGTGCAAATAAAATAATACTAAGATCATGAGTTGTAAAGAATCCTTGAAAGAGAGTCTATAGGTCATAGAATCAGTGCCTAAGTGTCTGTCAATTCTTTAAAAAATAAGAAGTTAGTGCAATAAGCATAGGAAATGACTGAAGTAGTGATCAGCTAAGATTTCAATGTTTCCATGTCCATGACTAACCCTTTTCTAAAGTCCAATCACAAAGAACTTAAATGCAGGTCACATTAATGACTTGCCTCTTAGACAGGGATTATATAACAGACATAAACTAAACAGAGGCCAAGCCAAGAACAGAGGTCGTAGAATAAAGTCATTAAGGGTGGCAGAGTTGTGTGCTGGTTCGCTCAATGCTATTACAGTGTCTGTGACCCAGGTTCAATTCCCGTCACCATCTGTAAGGAGTCTGTGCATTCTCCCCACGACCAGCATGGGTTTCCTCCACAGGTTAATAGGTTAATTAGTCACATGGGTGTAATTGGACAACGTGGGAGAGATGGGCCAAAAGGGTCTGTTACTGTGCTGTATCATTAAACAAAAAAAAACAAATATGAAGGACCCATTCGTCTTCACTATTTTACATGTCACAATTAAGTTCTCTCTGCCTTCACTGTTCCAAAATAACCAGCTTATCCAATGTTTCCTCATGGCTACAATCTTCTAGCAGGGGTTCCTAAGCTTTTTTTATTCCATGGACCTGTATCATTAACTGAGGGGTCTGTGGACCCTGTTCTAGAGAAATTTTCTAAAACCTGCCCAGTCTGGGGTCCACGGACTTTTCAGTTAACGGTATTGGTCCACGGCATTAAAAAAGTTTGGGAACTCCCTTTCCTGATCAGTGTCAGAGAAATTAATGATCTAGAAAATCTCATCTTCCTTTCTACCCATTCTGTTCCAAATCTTCCTCTCCTGGACCTATAAATTTGAAATTAATGACTTTGCATATATCAACTTTGCTTTACTAAATATCAAGCTCTCTTAGAGTTGAAAATTAAGAATTCCAACCTTACATAAAGGTCTGAATATACCATCACATTGCAGCAGTATTTGTTCAAGATCAATTCATAATCATTCAACCCTACATATGTATACCATCAAACGAAATAATGTTGCTCCAGACCAAGGTGAACAACACAGTACATATAACTCACACACATAACACATAAAGTAATACTATCACAAGCAAATTAACAAATAGTAAGATGCATTTACAAAACAAGTTAAAAAGTAAACAGCATAACATTACTTGCACTTCATGCGTGATGAGACCTGGGTGGTGGCAGGTTCAGAAGTCTTACAGCCAGGAAGAAGAAATTGTTTCCTATCTTAATGGTTCTTGTCCTAATGCTATGGTATCTCCTACCTAATGGCAGGAGGTCAAAGAGATTGTTGGACGGATGAGAGGGATCATTAGAGGGTTCTATTTATCAATTGCAACTTTAAACAGTATTTTTCCCAGAATCAACTCTTACAGTGTGCAATGTTATACCTGTAGAAGTCAAGTCACTTTTTTTATTGTCATTTTGACCATAACTGCTGGTACAGTACACAGTAAAAACGAGACAACGTTTTTCAGGACCATGGTGCTACATGAACAATACAAAAACTACACTGAACTATGTAAAAAACACAAAACTACACTAGACTACAGACCTACCCAGGACTGCATAAAGTGCACAAAACAGTGCAGGCATTACAGTAAGTAATAAACAAGACAATATGCACAGTAGAGGGCAGTAGGTTGATGTCAGTCCACGCTCTGGGTGTTGAGGAGTCTGATGACTTGGGGGAAGAAATTGTTACATAGTCTGGTCGTGAAAGCCCGAATACTTCGGTGCCTTTTGCCAGATGGCAGGAGGGAGAAGAGTTTGTATGAGGGGTGCGTGGGGTCCTTCATAATGCTGCTTGCTTTGCAGATGCAGCGTGTGGTGTAAATGTCTGTAATGGTGGGAAGAGAGACCCCGATGATCCTCTCAGCTGACCTCACTATCCGCTGTAGGGTCTTGCGATCCGAGATGGTGCAATTTCTGAACCAGGCAGTGATGCAGCTGCTCAGGATGCTCTCAATACAACCTAGAACCATAGAACCATAGAAACTACAGCACAGAAACAGGCCTTTTGGTCCTTTTTGGCTGTGCCGAACTATTTTCTGCCTAGTCCCACTGACCTGCACACAGACCATATCCCTCCATACACCTCCCATCCATGTATCTGTCCAATTTATTCTTAAATGTTAAAAAAGAACCCGCATTTACCACCTTGTCTGGCAGCTCATTCCATACTCCCACCACTCTCTGTGTGAAGAAGCCTCTCCTAATGTTCCCTTTAAACTTTTCCCCCCTCACCCTTAACCCATGTCCTCTGGTCTTTTTCTCCCCTTGCCTCAGTGGAAAAAGCCTGCTTGCATTCACTCTATCTATACCCATCATAATTTTATATACCTCTATCAAATCTCCCCTCATTCTTCTACGCTCCAGGGAATAAAGTCCTAACCTATTCAACCTTTCTCTGTAACTAAGTTTCTCAAGTCCCGGCAACATCCTTGTAAACCTTCTCTGCACTCTTTCAACCTTATTTATATCCTTCCTGTAATTTGGTGACCAAAACTGAACACAATACTCCAGATTTGGCCTCACCAATGCCTTATACAACCTCATCATAGCATTCCAGCTCTTATACTCAATACTTCGATTAATAAAGGCCAATGTACCAAAAGCTCTCTTTACGACCCTATCTACCTGTGACGACACTCTTAGGGAATTTTGTATCTGTATTCCCAGATCCCTCTGTTCCACTGCGCTCCTCAGTGCCTTACCATTAACCCTGTATGTTCTACGTTGGTTTGTCCTTCCAACGTGCAATACCTCACACTTGTCAGTATTAAACTCCAGCTGCCATTTTTCAGCCCATTTTTCCAGATGGTCCAAGTCCCTCTGCAGGCTCTGAAAACCTTCCCCACTGTCTACTACACCTCTAATCTTTGTATCATCAGCAAACTTGCTGATGCAATTTACCACATTATCATCCAGATCATTGATATAGATGACAAATAACAATGGACCCAGCACTGATCCCTGTGGCACACCACTAGTCACAGGCCTCCACTCAGAGAAGCAATTCTCTACCACCACTCTCTGGCTTCTTCCATCGAGCCAATGTCTAATCTAATTTACCACCTCTCCATGTATACCTAGCAACTGAATTTTCCTAACTAACCTCCCATGCGGGACCTTATCAAAGGCCTTACTGAAGTCCATGTAGACAATATCCACTGCCTTCCCTTCATCCACTTTCCTGGTAACCTCCTCGAAAAACTCCAACAGATTGGTCAAACATGACCTACCACGCACAAAGCCATGTTGACTCTCCCTAATAAGCCCCTGTCTATCCAAATGCTTGTAGATTCTGTCTCTTAGTACTCCCTCCAATAACTTACCTACTACTGACGTTAAACTCACCGGCCTATAATTTCCCGGATTACTTTTCGATCCTTTTTTAAACAACAGAACAACATAAGCCACTCTCCAATCCTCCGGCACTTCACCCGTAGACAGCGACATTTTAAATATTTCTGCCAGGGCCCCCGCTATTTCAACACTAGTCTCCTTCAAGGTCCGAGAGAACACTCTGTCAGGTCCCGGGGATTTATCCACTTTAATTTTCCTCAAGAGAGCAAGCACCTCCTCCTTTTCAATCTGTACAGTTTCCATGGTCTCACTACTTGATTCCCTCAATTCCATAGATTTCATGCCAGCTTCCTTAGTAAATACAGACGCAAAAAACCTATTTAAGATCTCCCCCATTTCTTTTGGTTCCGCACAAAGCCGACCACTCTGATCTTCAAGAGGACCAATTTTATCCCTTACACTCCTTTTGCTCTTAGTATACTTGTAAAAGCTCTTTGGATTATCCTTCACTTTGACTGCCAAGGCAACCTCATGTCTTCTTTTAGCCCTCCTGATTTCTTTCTTAAGTATTTTCTTGCACTTCTTATACTCCTCAAGCACCTGATTTACCCCCTGTTTCCTATACATTTCATACAACTCCCTCTTCTTCTTTATCAGAGTTGCAATATCCCTTCGGAACCAAGGTTCCTTATTCCTATTCAATTTGCCTTTAATCCTGACAGGAACATACAAACTCTGCACTCTCAAAATTTCCCCTTTGAAGGTTTCCCACCTACCAATCACATCTTTGTCAGAGAACAACCTATCCCAATCCATGCTTTTTAGATCCTTTCTCATTTCTTCAAATTTGGCCTTCTTCCAGTTCAGAACCTCAACCCTAGGACCAGATCTATCCTTGTCCATGATCAAATTGAAACTAATGGTGTTATGATCACTGGAACCAAAATGCTCCCCTACACAGACTTCTGTCACTTGCCCTAATTCGTTACCTAACAGGAGATCCAATATTGCATCCCTTCTAGTTGGTCCCTCTATATATTGATTTAGAAAACTTTCCTGAACACATTTTACAAACTCTAAACCATCTACAGCCCTAACAGTATGGGAGTCCCAATCAATGTATGGAAAATTAAAATCCCCTACCACCACAACTTTATGTTTCCTGCAGTTGCCTGCTATCTCTCTGCAGATTTGCTCTTCCAAGTCTCGTTGACTATTGGGTGGTCTGTAATACAATCCCACTAATGTGGCCATACCTTTCCCGTTTCTCAGCTCCACCCATAAGGACTCAGTAGACAAGCCCTCTAATCTGTCCTGCCTGAGCACTGCTGTAATATTTTCCCTAACAAGCAATGCTACTCTCCCACCTTTCATTCCTCTGCCTCGATCACATCTGAAACATCGGAACCCTGGAATATTAAGCTGCCAGTCCTGCCCCTCCTGTAGCCAAGTTTCACTAGTTGCTGCAACATCATAATTCCACGTGTCAATCCACGCCCTCAACTCATCCGCCTTCCCCGCAATACTCCTAGCATTGAAATATATACACCTCAGAAGATTTTTACCACCACTCACAACCTTTCTATCAGTGGATTTGCTTAAACTTTCAACATCATTTATTTTCACCCCAGCCAGACTGTCAGCTCTGGCACTCTGGTTCCCATCTCCCTGCAAATCTAGTTTAAAGCCTCCCCAATAGCACTAACAAACCTCCCTGAAAGGATATTGGTCCCCCTGTGGTTCAAGTGTAACCCATCTCTCTTGTACAGGTCCCACCTGCCCCAGAAGAGGTCCCAATGATCCTGAAATCTGAAACCCTGCCCCCTACACCAGTTCCTCAGCCACTTGTTCCTCCTCCAGAGCATCCTATTCCTACCCTCACTGGCACCTAGCACAGGTAGCAATCCTGAGATTACCACCCTTGAGGTCCTGCTTTTCAACTTCCTACCAAGCTCTCTATACTCACTGTCCAGGACCTCTTCACTCTTCCTTGCTATGTCATTGGTACCGATGTGCACCACGACATCTGGCTGGTCACCCTCCCACTTCAGAATGTCATGCAATCGATCAGAGACATCCTTGACCCTGGCACCTGGGAGGCAACAAACCATCCTGGATTCTCTGTCACAACCACAGAACTTTCTATCTGCACCTCTAACTATCGAGTCCCCTATCACTACCGCTCTCCTCTTTCTCCCCCCTCCCTTCTGCACTGCAGAGCCAGACTCAGTGCCAGAGATCCAGCTACTGCAGCTTGTCCCAGGTAAGTCATCCCCCCAACAGTATCCAATGCAGTATACTTGTTGTTGAGGCGAATGGCCACAGGGGAACCCTGCTCTGCCTGCCCTTTCCTCTTCCCTCGCCTGACAGTGACCCAATTTCCTGTCCTCTGCTTCTTTGGCATAACTACCTCCCTGTAGCTACTATCTATAATCTCCTCATTCTCCCGAATGATCCGCAGGTCATCCAGCTCCTGCTCCAGTTCCCTAATGCGGTTTGTCAGGAGCTGCAGCTGGATGCACTTCTTGCAGGTGTCGTTGTCAGGGACACCGGAGGGCTCTCTGACTTCCCACATCCTGCAAGAGGAGCATTCCAACATCCTGCCTGGCATTCTCACTGCACTAAACAATCTGAACAAAAAACTTACCGGAACCTACCCTGGCCTCTGCCTGTTCTTGCCGAAGCCTGCTTGAGCCAAAGCCGTCCCACTCTGACTCAGTCCACTCCGACAATGGCTGCTACAACGATGGCCGCTGTATATGGTGGTCTGCTTTTTAAAACCTTGGCGCGCTATGTCACGCGCCTGCGCAGTGCAGACCCTTCTCCCCGAGCAGTGTTTAAAAAAAATGACTTTTTCTACCCGATTCCTTCACTCCTTCTCAGCTGCTTGCTTCGACTGAAACAAGAACCGTTGAAAATTTCTCTTTTTAAACCTTGGTGCGCTACGTCACGCGCCTGCGCAGTGCAGACCCTTCTCCCTGAGCAGTGTTTAAAAAAAAAACAACTTTTTCTACCCAATTTCTTCACTCCTTCTCAGCTGCTTGCTTCGACCTCTGTAGAAACTCACCGTGAATTTAGGAAACTGGCTAATATTTCCCTCAAATGACATTACCAAAAATAAAATTTGCATACATGTTACATTTATGGAACCTTTGCTATGTTTCCCCATACACTGAAGACTAACTTATCAGCCATGAAGCACATTATCCAAGTGTTCATTCAACAGAAAGTGCAACATAAAAAACTAGCTTTTGTTTTACATGCACTTCTTCCCTCACTGTCCTCTTATAATAGCTCCTGAACATTTTCCTTCTCTGGGTAATATCTTCCTACATCTACAAAACTGGCATCTCCTAACAATCCCTTCAAAGTTTCTTACTTTCTCCTACTGCTCTGTACAGCCTGGGTGTTGCCTTCAAGCACTAGGCATATCATGTTTTCCAACCCATACAATTCAGTCTTAATAAAGCATAACAACCAAAGGGACCATATAATACATTCTCTTGCATAATTCAAATAGTTAGAGCAGTATTTCAGAATCATTTCAACGAATCCCTATGTGAAACACTGCGATTATTTCTATTGAATATGATATAATCATTAGACCGTCATAGGCAGAATACCATACACTTACAATTTCTGGAAAATCAAAAGGGTTACCACTTCTAAACATGAGGGGTACAATGTACTTTTAGTAATTTATTATTTACCTTGTCCAGATTTTGCTTCATGTATCCGAGTAATGGATGTCACATCATCGGAAGAAACATCAGTCATTTCACTGCTTATTGATATTGGGATTTCATCCTTCATAGATAAAAATAAAAATAAAACAACCAGGTTCAATTATTCATTTCTCAGAAATGAAAAGGTTCAAAATACAGGGACAGATGGAGTATGTTGTGGTGTATTAAGTTTTGTGAAATATTAGATGGATGTCGGAACAGCCCCAAGTGACACTTTAACTCTTTGCGAACTCGCAGCATGGAAGGTGTTAAAGTGTCTGTGCAAGTTTAATACTGCAGTTTTGTTAATGTCTAGTGTTTGCTGGATCCTTTCCTCGGCTCAGGATGCCTGTTCATGAACATGAGTTGTTTGAATGAAAGAAACCATACCCAGTTGTTGGCATGTGAACAAGAGAACAAAGAATTAGGCTGTCACTGCACGTCTAGCTATGCTTATGGAACTCCTATTTAGTGGGGTACCTTTTGCATGATTCTTGGAAATTCACCTAGACCAAAGAATCGCGATCGATCAGTGCCTAGCATCCAGACCTAGGGTGGTTTCACAAGTTGGAATTCAGTGTTCCCATGACAACAGCGACAACTAGGTAGAGGATAAGAATCATGAGTCGTAAAATCTTTGTGGAAATCTTTGTAACTTACTACATAGTATTTAGAGTGGTTTACATGTGCTTTCTAGTTTATGATAATAAATTAGGCTCAAGTTACTTCGTTGTGTTTGTATACTCATTACCACATCTCCTGGACACTTGAATTGTTTGGGTCTTTTGGGTCAGATCAACAGTCCGGCATAGCAGTAAAGTGCAGTAAAGGAAATTACAGTGGTATGAGAGGAGTTGGTCAATAAATTGGAAGGAGATGCTGGCAGAGATGACAGCAGAGCAGCAAATGCTTGAGTTTCAGGGAAAAATGAGGAAGGTGCAGGATAGATGTATTCCAAAAAACAAAGAATACTCAAATGGCAAAATAGTACAACAGTGGCTGACAAGGGAAATCAAAGCTAATGTAAAAGCAAAAGACAAGGCTCACAACAAAGCAAAAATTAGTGGGAAGATGGAGGATTGAGAAGCTTTTAAAAGCCTGCAGGAAGCAACTAAAAGAATTACTAGGAGGGAAAAGATGAAATAGGAAAGCAAGTTAGCAAACAATATCAAGGTGGATAGAAAAAGCTTTTTCAAGTATATAAAAAATAAAAGAGAGATAAGAGTGTATATAGGACCACTAGAAAATGAGGCCGGAGAAATAATTACATGGTATTAGGAGATGGCAGATGAACTAAGTAAGTATTTTGCATCATTCTTCACTGTGGAAGACACCAGCAGTGTGCCAGATGTTGAATGGTGTAGAAACATAGAAAATAGGTGCAGAAGTAGGCCATTCGGCCCTTTGAGCCTGCACCGCCATTCAGTATGATCATGGCTGATCATCCAACTCAGAACCCTGTACCTGCATTCTCTCCATATACCCTGATCCATTTAGCCACAAGGGCCATATCTAACTCCCTCTTAAATATAGCCAATGAACTGGCCTCAACTGTTTCCTGTGGCAGAGAATTCCACAGATTCACCACTCTCTGTGTGAAGAAGTTTTTCCTCATCTCGATCCTAAAAGGCTTCCCCTTTATCCTTAAACTGTGACCCCTCGTTCTGGACTTCCCCAACATCGGGAATAATCTCCCTGCATCTAGCCTGTCCATTCCTTTTAGGATTTTATATGTTTCAATAAGATTTCCCCTCAATCTTCTAAATTCCAGCGAGTATAAGCCTAGTTGATCCAGTCTTTCATCATATGAAAGTCCTGCCACCCCAGGAATCAATCTGGTGAACCTTCTTTGTACTCTCTCTATGGCAAGAGTGCTTTTCCTCAGATTAGGGGACCAAAACTGCACACAATATTCCTGGTGTGGTCTCACCAAGGCCTTGTACAACTGCAGTAGTACCTCTCTGCTCCTGTACTCAAATCCTCTTGCTTTGAATGCCAGCATACCATTTGCCTTTTTCACCGCCTGCTGTACCTGCATGCCCACTTTCAATGACTGGTGTATAATGACACCCAGGTCTCATTGCACCTCCCCTTTTCCTAATCGGCCACCATTCAGATAATAACAAGCAACACACATCAAAGTTGCTGGTGAACGCAGCAGGCCAGACAGCATCTCTAGGAAGAGGTACAGTCGACGTTTCGTCAGGACTAACTGAAGGAAGAGCTAGTAAGAGATTTGAAAGTGGGAGGGGGAGGGGGAGATCCAAAATGATAGGAGAAGACAAGAGGGGGAGGGATGGAGCCAAGAGCTGGACAGTTGATTGGCAAAAGGGATATGAAAGGATCATGGGACAAGAGGCCCAGGGAGAAGGAAAAGGGGGAGGGGGGGAGAACCCAGAGGATGGGCAAGCGGTATAGTCAGAGGGACAGAGGGAGAAGAAGGAGAGAGAGAGAAAGAACGTGTGTATATAAATAAATAATGAATGGGGTACGAGGGGGAGGTGGGGAAACCCACTGATAAGGGGGGTGTTGTTGTAGTCTGGACATTCCTCCCCCTCCTGTCTTCTCCTATCATTTTGCATCTCCCCCTCCCACTTTCAAATCTCTTACTATCTCTTCCTTCAGTTAGTCCTGACGAAGGGTCTCGGCCCGAAACGTCGACTGTACCTCTCCCTAGAGATGCTGCCTGGCCTGCTGCATTCACCAGCAACTCTGATGTGTGTTGCTTGAATTTCCAGCATCTGCAGAATTCCTCGTGTTTGCGTATTCAGATAATAACCTGCTTTCCTGTTCTTGCCACCAAAGTGGATAACCTCACATTTATCCACATTAAATTGCATCTGCCATGAAATTGCCCACTCACTTAACCTATCCAAGTCACCCTGCATCCTCCTCACAGCTAGCACTGCCGCCCAGCTTCATGTCATCTGTAAACTTGGAGATGCTGCATTTAATTCCCTCTTCTAAGTCATTAATATATATTGTAAACAACTGGGGTCCCAACACTGAGCCTTGCGGTACCCCACTAGTCACTGCCTGCCATTCTGAAAAGGTCCCGTCTATTCCCACTCTTTGCCTCCTGTCTGCCAAGCAACTCTCTATCCACATCAATACCGTGTGCTTTAGTTTGCACACTAATCTCCTGTCAAAGCCTTTTGAAAATCCAAGTATACCACGTCCACTGGTTCTCCCCTATCCACTCTACTAGTTACATCCTCAAAAAATTCTATGAAATTCGTCAGGCATGATTTTCCTTTCACAAATCCATGCTGACTTTGTCCGATGATTTCACCGCTTTCCAAATGTGCTGTTATCACATCTTTGATAACTGACTCTAGCATTTTCCCCACCATCGATGTTAGACTAACCAGTCTATAATTCCCCGGCTTCTCTCTCCCTCCTTTTTTAAAAAGCGGGGTTACATTAGCCACCCTCTAATCCATAGAAAACCATAGAAACTACAGCACAGAAACAGGCCTTTTGGTCCTTCTTGGCTGTGCCGAACCATTTTCTGCCTAGTCCCACAGACCTGCACATGGACCATATCCCTCCATACACCTCCCATCCATGTATCTGTCCAATTTATTCTTAAATGTTAAAAAAGAACCCGCATTTACCACCTTGTCTGGCAGCTCATTCCATACTCCCACCACTCTTTGTGTGAAGAAGCCCCCCCTAATGTTCCCTTTAAACTTTTCCCCCCTCACCCTTAATCCATGTCCTCTGGTCTTTTTCTCCCCTTGCCTCAGTGGAAAAAGCCTGCTTGCATTCACTCTATTATACCCATCATAATTTCATATACCTCTATCAAATCTCCCCTCATTCTTCTACGCTCCAGGGAATAAAGTCCTAACCTATTCAACCTTTCTCTGTAACTGAGTTTCTCAAGTCCCGGCAACATCCTTGTAAACCTTCTCTGCACTCTTTCAACCTTATTTATATCCTTCCTGTAATTTGGTGACCAAAACTGAACACAATACTCCAGATTCGGCCTCACCAATGCCTTATACAACCTCATCATAACATTCCAGCTCTTATACTCAATACTTTGATTATTAAAGGCCAATGTACCAAAAGCAATGTACCAATCCTCAGGAACTAGTCCAGAATCTAATGAGTTTTGAAAAATTATCACTAATGCATCCACTATTTCTTGGGCTACTTCCTTAAGCACTCTGGGATACAGACCAGCTGGCCCTGGGGATTTATCTGCCTTTAATCCCTTCAATTTACCTAACACCACTTCCCTGCTAACATGTATTTCCCTCGGTTCCTCCATCTCACTGGACCCTCTGTCCCCTACTATTTCCGGAAGATTATTTATGTCCTCCTTAGTGAAGACAGAACCAAAGTAGTTATTCAATTGGTCTGCCATGTCCTTGTTCCCCATGATCAATTCACCTGTTTCTGACTGTAAGGGACCTACATTTGTCTTAACCAATCTTTTACTTTTCACATATCTATAAAAGCTTTTACAGTCAGTTTTTATGTTCCCTGCCAGTTTTCTCTCATAATCTTTTTTCCCCTTCCTAATTAAGCCCTTTGTCCTCCTCTGCTGGACTCCGAATTTCTCCCAGTCCTCAGGTGTGCCGCTTTTTCTAGCTAATTTGTATGTTTCTTCTTTGGAATTGATACTATCCCTAATTTCCCTTGTCAACCACGGGTGCACTACCTTCCCTGGTTTATTCTTTTGCCAAACTGGGATGAACAATTATTCTAGTTCATCCATGCGATCATTAAATGCTTGCCATTGCATATCCACCATCAACCCTTTAAGTATCATTGGCCAGTCTATCTTAGCTAATTCACGTCTCATACCTTCAAAGTGACCCTTCTTTAAGTTCAGAACCTTTGTTTCTGAATTAACTATGTCACTCTCCATCTTAATGAAGAATTCCACCATATTATGGTCACTCTTACCCAAGGGGCCTCTCACGACGAGATTGCTAATTAACCCTTCCTCATTGCTCAATACCCAGTCTTGAATGGCCTGCTCTCTGGTTGGTTCCTCAACATGTTGGTTCAGAAAACCATCCCGCATACATTCCAAGAAATCCTCTTCCTCAGCACCCTTACCAATTTGGTTCACCCAATCTATATGTAGATTGAAGTCACCCATTATAACTGCTGTTCCTTTATTGCATGCATTTCTAATTTCCTGTTTAATGCCATCCCCAACCTCACTACTACTGTTAGGTGGCCTGTACACAACTCCCACCGGCGTTTTCTGCTCCTTAGTGTTACGCAGCTCTACCCATATCGATTCCACATCCTGTCGGCTAATGTCCTTCCTTTCGATTGTGTTAATCTCCTCTCTAACCAGCAATGCCACCCCACCTCCTTTTCTTTCATGTCTACCCCTCCTGAATATTGAATATCCCTGAATATTAAGCTCCCATCCTTGGTCACCCTGGAGCCATGTCTCTGTGATCCCAACTATATCATATCCATTAATAACAATCTGCACTTGTAATTCATCCACCTTGTTACGAATGCTCCTTGCATTGACACACAAAGCCTTCAGGCTTGCTTTTACAACACTCTTAGTCCTTATACAATTATGTTGGAAAGTGGCCCTTTTTGATTTTTGCCCTGGATTTGCCAGCCTGCCACTTTTACTTTTCACCTTACTACTTTTTGCTTCTACCCTCATTTTACACCCCTCTGTCTCTCCACACTCGTTCCCATCCCCCTGCCACATTAGTTTAAATCCTCCTGAACAACAGTAGCAAACGCTCCCCCGAGGCCATTGGTTCCAGCCCAGCCCAGGTGTAAACCGTCCTGTTTGTATCGGTCCCACCTCCTCCAGAACTGGTTCCAATGCCCCAGAAATTTGAATCCCTCCCCCTTGCACCATTTTTCAAGCCATGTATTCATCTGATATATCCTCCTCTTTCTACTCTGACTAGCACGTGACACTGGTAGTAATCCAGAGATTATTACCTTCGTGGTCTTACTTTTTAGTTTATCTCCTAACTCCCTAAATTCACCTTGTGGGACCTCATCCCGCTTTTTTCCTATATCGTTGGTACCTACGTGCACCACGACCACTGGCTGTTCACCCTCCCACTCCAGAATGTCCTGCAGCCACTCAGAGACATCCTTGACCCTTGCACCAGGGAGGCAACATACCCTCCTGGAGTCTCGTTTGCAGCCGCAAAAACGCCTATCTATTCCCCTTACAATCGAATCCCCTATCACTATAGCTCTCCCACTCCTTTTCCTTCCCTCCTGTGCCACAGAGCCACCCATGGTGCCATGAACTCGGCTGCTGTTGCCTTCCCCTGATGAGACATCTCCCCCAACAGTATCCAAAACAGTATATCTGCTTAGGAGGGAGAGAAGTGAGTGCAGTTACTATTTCACGGAAGAGGGTGCTCAAAATACTAAAAGACCTCAAGGTACATAAGTCACTCTGAGCAGGTGAACTGCACCCTAGAGTTCTGAAAGAGATTGTGGATGCATTAGTAATGATCTTCCAAGAATCATTGGACTCTTCCATGGTTCCAGAGGACTGGAAAATTACAAATGTCACTCCACTTTTTAAGAAAGGAAGGAAGGAGGCAGTAGAAAGGAAATAATAGGCCAGTTAGCCTGATCTCAGCGGTTGCAAAGATGTTGGAGTTAATTGTAAAGGATGTGATTTTGGGGTACTTGATGACACAGGACAAGATAGGATAAAGTCAACATGGTTTCCTTAAGGAATCTTTTGGAACCTTTTCCTGACGAACCTTTTGGAATTTTTTGAAGAGATTACAAATAGGATAGATAAAGGGGATGTCGTGGATGTTGTATATTTGGATTTTCAGAAGACCTCTGATAAGGTGCCACACATGAGGCTGCTTACCAAGTTAAGAACCCACAGTATTACACGAAAGTTACTAGCATGGTTAGAGCAATGGCTGAATAGTAGGAGGCAGTGATTGGGAATACAGGTGTCCCCCGCTTTTCGAACGTTCGCTTTACAAAACCTCACTGTTACGAAAGACCGACAATAGTTCCCTGTTTTCGCTAACAGGTGTTTTCACTAATACGAAAAAAGCAGCACGTGCCCCGAGCAGCCACTCCTCCCCCGGATTCGGAACGGCATTCTCGCCAGCATTGCTTAAACATGTGCCCGTAAGCAGCCGTTAGCAAGATGAGTTCTAAGGTATTGGAAAAGCCTAAAAGAACTCATAAGGGTGTTGCACTTAGCGTAAAACTAGACATAATTAAGCGTTTTGATCATGGTGAACGAAGTAAGGACAAAGTGAGTTTGCCTTGTGGAAGTTGACAAAGATGATGTTGAAGAGGTTTTGGCATCCCATGACCAAGAACTGATAGATGAAGAACTGACGCAATTGGAAGAAGAAAGGATAACAATCGAAACCGAATTCAGTAGCGAAAGTGAAGTCGTCCAGGAACTGAACGTGAAGCAACTGCGTGAGATTTTCGCTGCAATGATAAAGTACGACTTTCATTTTGAAAGGGTACGACAGTTTAGGGCATATTTGCAAGATGGCTTGAGTGCTTACAATGAACTGTATGATAGAAAAATGCGCGAGGCTAAGCAGTCAAGCAAGCCTTCCACATCAGCCACAGCAGACAACGAACCTCAACCTTCGACCTCGAGGCAGGTAGACATAGAAGATGACCTGCCTCCCTGATGGACACAGATGACACCTCAGTGTCCCACCATCCCAACCCCAAGGCCATGGACAGATACCGATTCACGGAGAGTGCGGCGGTAGCTGGGAGGCACCCAGCACATCTTTAAGAAAAGAAGCCGAGATAAACAAGCTCATTAATTAGGTGCCGCCCGGCAAGTAAATGTCGGCCCAGATCAGAGGCGATTGCTGATTGCGTCGACTCAGCCAAACACACCATCATCAGTGTGCTTGGTGCTGACTTCCCAATTCCAGTAAGTGATACTACACTGTACATACACTATTTCTACTTTATATAGACTGTGTATTTTTATGTGTTATTTGGTATGATTTGGCAGCTTCATAGCTTAAAGGTTACTGGAGAGAGTGTTTCTGCCGAGAGCGCTTGCGTGAGATTTTCGCTACGGAGAACAGTGCAGGGAATAATTGTAGAGAAGTATTTCTACTTTATATAGGCTGTGTATTTATCTATCATTCCTGCTTTTACTATATGTTACTGTTATTTTAGGTTTTATGTGTTATTATATGTGATTTGGTAGGTTATTTTTTGGTCTGCCAATGCTCACAAATTTTTTCCATATAAATAAATGGTAATTTCTTCTTCACTTTACGACCTTCCAGCTTACAAACCATTTCATAAGAATGCTCTACCTTTGGATGGCGGGGAAACCTGTAAAAGGATCCTTTTCTGGTTGGCTGCCAGAGACTAGCGGTGTTCTGAAGGGGTTCGTGTTGGGACCGCTTCTTTTTATGCTGTAGATCAATGACTTAGATAATGGAATAGATGGCTTTGTTCCCAATTTGCAGATGATATGAAGATTGGTGGAGGGGCAGGTAGTGCTGGGGAAACAGGAAGGCTGAAAACTGACAGACAGATTAGAGAATGGACAAGAAAGTGGTAAATGAAATACAATGTTGGAAAATGCATGGTCATGCACTGTTTTTTTTGCAGAACACCCTAAAGGCTAACTTGCAGGTTGAGTCAGTGGTGAGGAAAGCCAATACAATGTGACCATTCATTACAAGAGGTCTTGAATACAAGAGCAGAGATGTGATGCTGAGGCTTTACAAGGCACTGGTGAGGCCTCACCTTGAGTATTGTGAACAGTTTTGGGCTCCTTATCTAAGAAAAGATGTGCTAGCATTGGAGAGGTTTCAAGGGAGGTTCACAAGGATGATTCTGGGAATGAAAGGGTTATCGTACGAGGAATGTTTGATGGCTCTGGGGCTGTACGCACTGGAATTTAGGAGGATGGGGGGGGGGTGAATCTCATTGAAACCTTTTGAATGTTGAAAGGCCTAGACAGAGTAGATGTGGAAAGGACGTTTCCCATGGTGAGGAGTCTCGGACTAGAGGGCACAGGCTCAGGATAGAGGGGCGTCCATTTAAAACAGATGCAGAAAGATTCCTTTAGCCAGAGGGTGGTGCATTTGTGGGATTTGTTACCACAGGCAGCTGTAAAGCTAGATCATTGGGTGTAGTTAAGGCAGAGATTGATAGGTTCTTGATTAGCATCAAAGGTTATGGGGAGAAGGCCAGGGAGTGGGGTAGAGGAGGAGAAAAAAAAGGATGAGCCTATGATTGAATGGCAAAGCAGACTCGATGGGCCAAATGACCTAATTCTGCTCTTATGGTCGGATACTGAGAAAGGTAGTGCTGATGCTGTAAGTGCAGAAGCATGGAAACCTACAAAACTGGGGATCATGCATTCAGAATAGGTTGAGTGAACTCGGCCTTTTCTCATTGGAGCGACGGAGGATGACAGGTGACTGATAGAGGTGTATAAGATGATGAGAGGCACTGATCGTGTGGATAGTCAGTGGCTTTTTCCCAGGGCTGAAATGGCTAGCATGAGAGAGCACAGTTTTAAGCTGCTTGGAAGCAGGTACAGAGCAGATGTCAGGGGTAAGTTTTTTCACGCAGAGAGTGGTGAGTATGTGGTGGATGTGGAAATGATAGGGTCGTTTAAGCGACTCCCAGGTACATGGAGCTCAGAAAAATAGAGGGTTATGGGTAACCCCAGGTAATTTCTCAGGCAAGGACATATTCGGCACAGCTTTGCAGGCCGAAGGGCCTGTATTGTGCTCTAGGTTTTCTATGTTTCTATGTTTCTAAAACTCTCCGACTTGTTTCAAAAATTTTGTGTAAATGCCATTGCCGATGAAACAGACCTTTTTTTTTTATCATGCCACGCTGGATAGTTCCCCTTGATACAAACACACAACTCTATGAGGTCTATAGAAAGAATGGATCGCATAACTGTGTTGTGAGCTTCAAATATTTCAGGAACTGATAAAGAGAAATTGTTGCTATTGGAAAAGGTGTTAAACCCTCGATATTTTAAGGGACTGAGAACGGATAGTCTACCAATCAAGAATCATGCTAATTAAGAATGCATGGATGGCTTCAGAAATTTTTAACAAATGGTTGATGAGCTGGGACATGGAGCTACAGCGGAAATCAAGCTTGCTGACAATTGTGCAGCATAGCCTAATGTAGAATGCTTGAGAAACATCCAGATGGAATTTCTGCCCACCAATACAACATGCTTGGTGCAGCCAATGGATATGGGAATCATTAAAAATTTAAAGACTTTGTATCACAAAAAGTTGGTGAACCACATTTCCGAAGCAATTGAAAAAAAATCTGCTGTCATCTTCTTCAACATCCAAGAAGTGCAAGAAGTGTCAGTGATAGTTCACGAGAAATAAGCAGCAAGGTTGTTTTACTCACTACGGTTTTAAGCATTCAGGCTTGCAGATGCCGGAAACAGCCAGGAGTGAAAATGAAATGATTTCACCACTTCAACAAGTTAGGAACTACGCAGAATTTGAAGGCATCGACAATAATCTTGAATATTACAATGAAAATTAAATTTGGGGATGCAATCATCAAAAGCATTATATCAAAACACCAAGGAAGAGAATATGAAGACAAAGTAATGAGGATGACAAATGAACCTGAGCTAGTGACTACACAGCGTGCCAGGAAATGTATTGTTGGATTACGACATTACTTCATGCAAGAAGGCAATAAAGACAGTCCATTATTTGCATTAGGTGTCAGTGCTGCTTTTGTTCATTTACAGTCAATCAACAGTACACATCAATGTACAGTTAATGAATTCTTCCCTCAGTAACCATGAAGAACTCATACACAGTTTTATAGTACTGTAATAATACTAGTAGTGTTCTAATTTGTTCTGTATTTCATTTAAATATATAATTTGTTGGTCAGTTAAACGGTACTTTGTCTTTGCACCTTTTGAACCATTTCCAAAAAACTTCAGCTAATTGGGGCAACTGCTTAATTGGACCAAAACATACTTGTCCCAAAATGTCCCAATTAACTGGAATCCACTGTGCATAGATAGTTTGCATGACTTTTATTTAAAGTGTGACAACAGACCAAGTTATCAGAAGATTGATGCCAATAAGAGAGATGAGAGAGAGACAAATGGGGGAAACATTCAAAATGCTAATAAGAAAGAGACGAGAGAGATTAACGAAAAGAGACACAGTTCCGAGTATTGTTTAGACCGGTTGCTTTGAACCTGAACTGTTTGAAGTTTTATAAAAGGAGGATAAAAGGAACGGGCTCGCTAAGGCAAGACACACCACGACATGACGAAGTAACAAGACCCTGGAAGTGCGGTGCCCCCCACAAGTTGGTGGGAGTTTTGGAGGTCTGGTCGCGGGACCGACAATAGACGCACAGGGTGAAAAGGCACGATCGGCGGGAACCTGGTGTGTGTGTCCTCCCTTGCCTGGGTGCCGGGTTCACCGCAGAAGAACGATCGTATCCGGAACGGAGGGGTCACAGTCAGTGACCTCAGAAGACATACAAAGGGCTCGCCCGAAAGCTAACTGCGAGGAATATCAAAGGTCTGTTGAATCCGATTTGAATATCATCATTCGCTCTCTCTCTCTCTCCCCCCAATGGCACAACAGCGATTACTGCGAACTGAACTAAACTGAACTGTGTCACTTGAGACTGATCATTTTACTCCTAGACTGCGATAGAGCTTGATTGATTCCTATTATCTTAGTTTTGTGTACACGTGTGTTTTATCATTGCTAACCCGTTGCATTTATATCCTTACGCTTAGAGTACTGCGTTACTTATTTCTTTAATAAAACTTTCTTAGTTCCAGTAATCCAGACTCCAATAAGTGGTCCATTTCTGCTGGTTTGGCAACCCAGTTACTGGGTACGTAACATAAGTGGGGTTCTCGTCAGCGATTTTGAACGCTAAATTTGGGACGGGGTAAATTGATTGGGTTAAAATTTCCAAAAGAAAGAAAAGGCAAACAGCAGAAATGGAGATTGAGGAATTTCTAAAGGCGCCGACCTTGGAGGTATTAGAGGATGCGAGGAAAGTAGAATTGACAGTTGTGGCCAAACGGTTGAATCTTTTTAAGGGGAAGTCGACAATGAGGAGAGAGGAGATGCACAGAGCTATCATAGAGCATTATGTGTCTAAAGGTGTGTTTCCCCAAGGGGACCTGGAGGCGATACCTATTGGAAAACCTGGTGGAGACACAGCACAGGTGCAGATTGAAAAATTGAGACTCGAGCATGAGTTCCGGGTAAGGCAGCTAGAACACGAAGAGAAACAGAACGACAACGAGAAGAGAGAGAGAGGCAGTTGGAGTGAGAAGAGAGGCAGTTAAAACGCGAGGAGAGAATAAAACAGTTGGAGCGAGAAGAGAGGCAGTTGGAGAAACAGAGGGAAAGGGAATTTGAGCTGGAGAGGTTAAAGATGACGGCAGCGCAGGGGCCCAAGCCAAACCAAGGTGGAGGGTTCGGGAGGTTAGGCTGGTTCCCCCATTTGACGAGACCGATGTTGATCGGTACTTTCTCCATTTTGAAAAAGTTGTTGCAAGTCAGGACTAGCCGAGGGATAAGTGGGCTGTTTTGCTTCAGAGTGTACTTAAAGGAAAAGCCCAACAAGCTTACTGGGCTTTGTCCGCAGAAGATGCCCAGAGGTATGAGGTGGTGAAAGAGGCCATATTCAGGATTTATGAGTTGGTCCCGGAGGCATACCGGCAGAGGTTCCGGAATGCGAGGAAGCAGTGGGGCCGCACGTATTTAGAGTTTGCCCGTGAGCTGCAGACATATTGTGAGCGTTGGTGCACCTCGAAAGGGGTCAATGGGGATTATGACAGACTGCTACAGCTCATCCTGATTGAGCAGTTTAAAGGTTGTGTCCTTAAAGGTATGAGACCCTACCTAGATGAGAAAGAGGCAGACACTTTAGCTGCAACTGCTAAGTTAGCGGATGAGTACGCATCGACACATAAAACGAAGTTTACCCCGAGTAAAGGCTACCAGAAGGGTAGTCAGGACGGCGGGGAGAGTCCGCTAGAAAAGTCAGAAAGTAAGCCGGGGACTAGTGAGAAGGATAAGGTAGACCGGGAGCAGTTTGGTAGGAAGTCTCCTGGGGTCATATGCTATAATTGTGGGAAAGTTGGACACTTTGTGTCCAGGTGCTTTGCCCCAAAGAAGGAGACGGGAAAAGGAAAAACAGCAGTTCCGACTGGCTGTATTGAGCTGGTAAGCAAACCGCTAGGAGAGAAGAGGTCTGATAAAGTTCAGGAAGGGAGCGAGAAGTTTATCTCAGCCAGATTGGTGTCAGTGAAGGAGGGGTTAAACCCAGTTCCAGTATGGATCTGGAGAGACACTGGAGCTTGTCAGTCATTGATATTAAAGAGTGTGTTAGACTTTAGTTCAGAGACCGACACTGGGGAGGTCAGGGTGATAAAAGGCATTGGGAAGGGGACTGAAGCAGTACCTTTGCACCAGATACACCTAAAAAGCAACTTGGTCTCTGGACCGGTCACAATCGGGGTGAGGCCCGAACTACCGACGAAAGACGTGGAGGTCTTACTCGGTAATGACCTCGCCGGCGGAGAGGTGTACCCAGCAGTAAGATTGACAAGCCAGCCTGCCAGCATTGAGGCCTCGCCCATGGAATCACAGGTTTATCCCATTTGCGCAGTGACTCGACGTATGTCTAGAAAGGCTGCCGAAGTAAATATAGCTTTGGCTGAGACGTTTTTACCAGCCTTGTATCAGAAAGGGTTAGAAAGTGAGGAGCAGCGTAGTGAAACAGAAATTAAGGTAGATTTATCATTAGCAAGGAAGGAATTTGTACAGGCACAGGAGCGAGACAAGGAGCTGATAGTTTTGACGGAGACAGCTCTCTCCGAAGCAGAATTAAAAAGGGAGCCAGTGGGCTATTGTGTGGAGGAGGGAGTACTAAGGAACAAATGGAGACCAAGTACCGTTCCCGCAGATGAGGAATGGGGGGTGGTGCCAAAAATTTATGGGGATGAGATTCTTAACCTGGTCCACAAGATACCCCTCAGTGGACATTTTGGGGGGAGGAAAACAGTCAGCAGAATCATGAAAGAGTTCTACTGGCCACACAGGAGGAAGGATGTTATTGACTATTGTAGACGTGAGTTAACACAGTTAGAGGCTTTTGATATGCTAACAGCTTGCCACGATAGGCGAACAAACCTAGTCGGTGTTATCACGAAAATTAATGAGGCTAGTGTGCCACCTGATAAGGGGAAAACCCATTTCGAAAAGATAAGTATGGTGCCGACCAGATGGGAGAAGTCTATTGTTTTGGCCAGCTTTGCTGATAAGGTCTCTCCCTTAATCCCCGAACAAAGCGACCCGCTAAGAGAGCTAATCAAACGGCACGCACACCTATGTCCGAATGTCCCGAGGCGATGCAAAGAGCCGGGACATGGAGTTGTTGTCACATCAGGTCAGCCTAGTGAGCAACACCCCTATAGGATGATTAATTCAGTGACAAAAGGGCTAACGAACGCAGAAGCGTATATTGGCGATGTAGTGGTCTGGAGTGACACATGGGAGGAGCACAGTGTGGCACTGTTTAAACGGCTGTTTGAAGCCAGCCTGACAGTGAACCTCGCAAAAAGTGAATTCGGCCACGCGAAGGTCACTTATATGGGATTTGTGGTAGGACAGGGGTAGCTGGCTCAGATGCAAGCTAAGGTGCGGGCTATCTCTGAAGTCCCCAACCCAACAGACAAGAGAGCCCTGAGAAGGTTCTTGGAGATGGTGGGGTACTATCAGAAGTTTTGCAAAAAAAAAACTTTGCGGATATTACCCACCCTCTTACTAAGTCCTTGCCAAAGAATGCTAAGCTGGTGTGGGACGACCCTTGTTATCTGTGTCTGGGACAAAAACCACTGAGAAGTTACACTGATCACCACTTATTAGTGTTTTTGGCCACTATGAAGTTTGCTAAGTTGGAGCCTGGTCTTAGAGGATTATTAAAATAACACATAAAAAAGGAACGGAAAATGTGATTGCTGACTGTCTGTCAAGATGTTGACAACTTAAAGTTCTCTGTATTAGCCAAATAGCTGATGAGCATGTATATTTGTGTGTATCTAATAGTGTATTCATGCCTATAATTTTTATCCCGGTAAAAATCCTTTGAAGGGTAGGGGTGTGACAACAGACCAAGTTATCAGAAGATTGATGCCGATAAGAGAGATGAGAGAGAGACAAATGGGGGAAACATTCAAAATGCTAATAAGAGACGAGAGAGATTAACGAAAAGAGACACAGTTCCGAGTATTGTTTAGACCGGTTGCTTTGAACCTGAACTGTTTGAAGTTTTATAAAAGGAGGATAAAAGGAACGGGCTCGCTAAGGCAAGACACACCACGACATGACGAAGTAACAAGACCCTGGAAGTGCGGTGCCCCCCACAAGTTGGTGGGAGTTTTGGAGGTCTGGTCGCGGGACCGACAATAGACGCACAGGGTGAAAAGGCACGATCGGCGGGAACCTGGTGTGTGTGTCCTCCCTTGCCTGGGTGCCGGGTTCACCGCAGAAGAACGATCGTATCCGGAACGGAGGGGTCACAGTCAGTGACCTCAGAAGACATTACAAAGGGCTCGCCCGAAAGCTAACTGCGAGGAATATCAAAGGTCTGTTGAATCCGATTTGAATATCATCATTCGCTCTCTCTCTCTCCCCCCAACGGCACAACAGCGATTACTGCGAATTGAACTAAACTGAACTCTGTGTCACTTGAGACTGATCATTTAACCCCTAGACTGCGATAGAGCTTGACTGATTCCTATTATCCTAGTTTTGCGTACACGTGTGTTTTATCATTGCTAACCCGTTGCATTTATATCCTTACGCTTAGAGTACTGTGTTACTTATTTTTTTTAAATAAAACTTTCTTAGTTCCAGTAATCCAGACTCCAACTAAGTGGTCCATTTCTGCTGCTTTGGCAACCCAGTTACGGGGTACGTAACAAAAGCAAAAGAGGAAGCCATATTGGGTGAAAGTAATTTAAATTTCTACCAGTATAGTAAAATGACAAATAGTCCTTTGGCCACTTTCTGACTGTAGAGTATTCTAGCCAATACTGGCTTATCTTCAGTTCTAGGGCAGCAATGAAACTCAATAAACTTGAATCTCAATTTCAGTAATTCAAGTATATATTTGACTCCAGGGGTTACTCCATTCTTACATTAAATCTGTAATACAATGCTTAACAGCATACTATGATTCAAAATAATTTCTTTTTCAGCTTATTTATATCCAACAATATATCAAACATATACAGTTACCTGTTGTTTCTCTTTGCATGGAACAGCATATATCAGGTCCTTTTTCTGTATCTCATCTTCTTTTTCTAGAATGTAGTAATGTGGTTCATCTGATTTATTTGACAGGTGATCCAAATCCAGACCATCTTCTTCTTCCTCCTCTTCATCATGATACTCTTCATCATGATGTTCCTCATCAGAATTGGACGGCAATGGTAATGGAGGTCTTCCCCTTACAGGGCTTTGCCATTCATTCCTTTTCAAAAAGAACATAAATCCTTAATGGAAACTAATAAATGATTTCCATAATAGTCTAAAATTTGCATAGTAAGGAAAATAACATTACTGAAAATAAATTTATTTCCAGATATGCACACATACAGCAAATGCCAACCCAGTTAAAATGGCAAAATCATCTTGAACTAACTATAATTTTAGTCAAACATAATAGAATATTGGCCAATACGTTCCATTCACTAACCTTATCTAACCAAATCCCACACCAAATACTTACTCTGAATCCAGCAATGTATTGCCAGGGCTTGCCAAAAGTACAATCATACAATACTTAATCCACAATAACTTCCTTGCTAATGTTTAATTATGATCTGCCAGAAGCATTCAGATCCAAATCTCATTGCAGTCCTGCTCCAAACATAAGCAAAGGCTAAATTCCACTAAGGAAGTGGACATTGGAAATCAGGTGAAAAACAGTCACTGGCAAGAATCACACTAAGCACATGGGAAGGGAGTTAGAATCATAAAGAAGTATTTCACCCCAGGAAATCCATGCTGGAGTTACTAAGACTGAAGTAATAGGCCCAATCATCTTAAATGATTTATTAACATCTTCCTGTCATCATGAGGCTGGAAGTAAGAACCTTTGCCAGTAGTTTTGTTTACAATTTCTCTGATAAAGCAGTTCACCAAGCACTGAGAACTAAATAACACCCAGCTCGTACAATTCAATAATGGCTATCCCTGACAGAGACTTAAAAAGTCCCTTTCTATGACATGTCATTGTCTTGTCTTGTCCATACTGCACCAACTTCTGCCGCTGGGCTATAAATGTGCAGGAGCAATGTGTGGGGGTAAGTGCCTTAATCAAGGACACAACACGCTACCTCAGCTGAGGGTCAAACTTGCGACCTTCAGATCACTAGTCCAACACCTTACCCACTTGGCCATGCGCCAACACAATTGATATTACTATCAATTTCTGCATCAGTAACATCACTAAGCAATGTCATAAATACTCTGCCTACAAGAATTAAGAAACTGAGTACTTTGCAACCTCAACCTTCTCACTGATCACCTATCACAGTGGTCCCCAACCACCGGGCCGCAAAGCATGTGCTACTGGGCCGTGAGGAAACGATATGATTTGGCAATATGAAACGATATGAGTCAGCTGCATCTTTCCTCATTCTGTCACGCACTGTTGAACTTGAACACCACCCCCCCACCCCCCCGTCAGCTGGTCTGCAAGAATATTGTCAATATTAAACCGGTCCGCGGTGCAAAGAAGGTTGGGGATCCCTGATCTATCACACACAAATTAGAAGTGTGATGGAATACTCCCAGCACGTCTTGTTGAGTGCAGCTCATTTATATAAATGGAAATTTATGCAAAACAGTCAACTTAATTAGCAGCTCATCTAATAACAAAAACTTGTACTCTTTTGACCTTCACAAAATAGGGTCAACATGTTCTTGTTACAGTGAAGTACAGGGCTGGCAGGATTAGGGAACACTGGTTGATAAAGGATATATAGACTCTGGTCAGGAAAAACAAGGCATGCCAGGTTCAGGTAGCTGGGGGTCAGATGAGTAGTGTAAGGAATGTTTGAGTACATTTAAGAAAGAAATCAGGAGGACAAAAAGGGAACCCCAAGAGATTCAATAAATAAATTAAGAGTAAAGGGTTAACTAGGAAGAGAATAGCTCCCCTTAAAGATCATTGTGGTCTATCTGTGGTGCCTCAGGAGACAGGCAAGGTCGTAAATGAATACTTCTCATCTGTATATATTCTGGAGAAGGTCATGGAATCTAGGGAATTTAAGAAAGAGGGCTGAAACATATCAACATTATGAAGGAGGTGCTGGTACTACTGAGGCAAATAGAAGTCACTAAGTCTGTGAGGCCTGACCAAGTGTGTCATAGTACCTTTGGAAAGCGAGGGAAGAAATTACAAAGGTCCTTGCAAAGATTTTTGTATCTTCCTTAGCCACAAGCAAGGTGTTGCAAGACTGAGGTTAGCTAATGCTGGGCATTTATTTAAAAAGGGCTGCCAGGAGCTAGTAGATAAGTTAAATATATTTTTAAGTTTTTACTTATTTTGAGAAACGGTGCAGAACAGGCCTCTCCAGCCCAATGAGTCCAGCCACCCAGCAACCCACCTGATTAACCCCAGTCTAATCACAGCAACCCACCTGATTAACCCGTCTAATCACAGCAACCCACCTGATTAACCCCAGCCACCCAGCAACACACCCGATTAACTCCAGCCTAATCACAGCAACCCACCTGATTAACCCCAGCCTAATCACAACAACCCACCTGATTAACCCCAGCCATCCAGCAACCCACCTGATTAACCCCAGCCTAATCACAGCAACCCACCTGACTAACCCCAGCCTAATCACAGCAACCCACCTGATTAACTCCAGCCTAATCACAGCAACCCACCTGATTAACTCCAGTCTAATCACAGCAACCCACCTGATTAACCCTAGTCTAATCACAGCAACCCACCTGATTAACCCCAGCCTAATCACAGGAACCCACCTGATTAACTCCAGCCTAATCACAGCAACCCACCTGATTAACCCCAGCCAATTCACAGCATCCCACCCGATTAACCCCAGCCTAATCACAGCAACCCACCTGATTAACCCCAGCCTAATCACAGCAACCCACCTGATTAACCCCAGCCACCCAGCAACACACCTGATTAACCCCAGCCTAATCACAGCAACCCACCTGATTAACCCCAGCCAATTCACAGCATCCCACCTGATTAACCCCAGCCTAATCAAAGTAACCCACCTGATTAACCCCAGCCTAATCAAAGTAACCCACCTGATTAACCCCAGCCTAATCACAGCAACCCACCTGATGAACCCCAGTCTAATCACAGGAACCCACCCGATTAACCCCAGCCACCCAGCAACCCACCTGATTAACCCCAGCCACCCAGCAACACACCTGATTAACCCCAGCCTAATCACAGCAACCCACCTGATTAACCCCAGCCAATTCACAGCATCCCACCTGATTAACCCCAGCCTAATCAAAGTAACCCACCTGATTAACCCCAGCCTAATCAAAGTAACCCACCTGATTAACCCCAGCCTAATCACAGCAACCCACCTGATGAACCCCAGTCTAATCACAGGAACCCACCCGATTAACCCCAGCCACCCAGCAACCCACCTGATTAACTCCAGCCTAATCACAGTAACCCACCTGATTAACCCCAGCCAATTTGCAGCATCCCACCTGATTAACCCCAGCCACCCAGCAACCCACCTGATTAACCCCAGCCTAATCACAGTAACCCACCTGATTAACCCCAGCCTAATCACAGTAACCCACCTGATTAACCCCAGCCAATTCGCAGCATCCCACCTGATTAACCCCAGCCACCCAGCAACCCACCTGATTAACCCCAGCCTAATCACAGCAACCCACCTGATTAACCCCAGCCACCCAGCAACCCACCTGATTAACCCCAGCCTAATCACAGCATCTCAGCTGATTAACCCCAGCCTAATCACAGCAACCCACCTGATTAACCCCAGTCTAATCACAGGACACTTTACAATGACCAACTACCATACTAAGCAGTACATCTTTGGACCGTGGGAGGAAAACAGAATACCCGGAAGAAACGCATGCGGTCATGGGGAGAATGTACAAATTCCTTACAGATGCTGCCGGAACTGAACATCAAACTCCAAAGCCCTATGCGGTAAGAGCATTGCACTAACAACTACATTATCATGGTGATTCTGAGAGGGAGGATCTGTCTGCAATTGGAAAGGCAAGAATTGATTAGGGATAGTCAGCATAGCTTTGTGTTTAGGTTTAAAGAAAGAGGGGAAGGATTGGAACTGCCAGAGAAAGTGGTGGAGGCTACTACAATTACAACAATTAAAAAAACATTGGATGGGTAGATGCAAAGGAGAGGTTTAGAGGGATACGAGACAACTGGGGCTAGCTTGGATGACACCTCAGTTGACATGGATAAATTGGGCTGAAGGGCCTGATTCCAGACTATATAATTCTACAGACTGCAGCAATTCATTCTGAAACATCTTTTATCCACACCCATCAGGGTTAAGGAAACACCACCATTAAGTTCGCAAACAAGAGGAATTCTGCAGATGCTGGAAATTCAAGCAACACACATCAAGGTTGCTGGTGAACGCAGCAGGCCAGGCAGCATCTCTAGGAATAGATGCCTAGAGATGCTGCCTGGCCTGCTGCATTCACCAGCAACTTTGATGTGTGTTACCACCATTAAGTTTCCCTTCAAGTCACACACCACCCTGATTTAGACGTACATTTTGGATCTTGAAAAACTAGCATTCCTACATCCCAATTAAACAGTCAGTATAAAAATTCAACAGATATCTTAAGCATGCAACTTTCAATGCTTTGCTGATGGGCACCTGGTTTGGAACAAAACACTTCCACTTATCCAGGAACTGACACAGCTGAGAAAAACACTAACTTTGTAATTACCTACATAAAAATATTGAGAAATATAAATTATTGTGAGCATTTTACAGACAGAGGTTGTGTATTTCTTTGAGAGATAGACTGGAACACAAATCATTGTTATCAAACAAATTCAATTACTGTATAATCCAGAAAGATAGAGTTTATGAAATACGGAACTCAAGAGATTGCACAGATGCTAGAAATCCAGAGCAACCCCCACCAAATACTGAAGGAACTCAACAGGTCAGGCAGCATCTAGAGGAATAAACAGTCAACATGAAAGGCCAAGACCCTTCATCAGTCCTGATCTACAGCTCAGCGAGTCTTAGATTTGCTCATGTTTAGCCAAAAGATCAGAGATGAGGAGGAGCTCAAACATCAGTGCTTAACCTCTCACTCCACTACCTGATGAGCTGGATGTTCTGGACAAAGGAGATAAATTTAATTTTAAATGCCTCTGCCTAACCTCAGCGTATTTTGGTGGCCAGTGCAAGCTGAAACCAAGTCAAGTGGAACCCATTCCTCTTCACGGGATTCTATCAAAAGCATAGCATTGGTTTGTTCGGCCCTCTGCACTTGAAAACAGTAATTATGAAAAAATGGTAGCCAGTCTCAGCAACAGATCAACTCTACTGTATTTCAACTAAAAAAACAAAAACATCTGGAAACACTCAGCATACAAGGCCACACATGTGGGAAGAGAAACAATTAACCTTTCTGGTTGAAGGTCCTTCAACAGAACAAAGAACTGAGTTCTGACAAAATCTCTTCAATGCATATCATTAAATCTGTTTCTCTTCCAAAAAATGTAGCCTGACTTTCTGTGCATGTCCAGCATTTTATTTCAGATTTTCAATGCCTGTGGTTTTGTTGATTTATAACACAATGCACTCATTTAGAAAAGAATCACAGACCAACATTTAGAACTGTACTAAACAGACTAAACAAATTAAATCACATAAATACCTAAATCCAAGGTCATTTATACTGGCATAAGGTTCAACAAAACTTCTATGTTCTGAACGTGTGCCATCACTTTCAGAATAGGATCTCTGACGGGGCAATGCCAAATGTGGTTGAGGAACAGCAACAGTACGACCAGTCAAACATGAAGTTAGTATCACTGCTGCAAGTGCTGACCTGAAATAATAAAAATTTTAAAAATTGAGCACTGTGCTTCCAAAAGGGTAAGTTTAAGATAATTTATACACCACAATTACTTTTCTTTGCATAAATAACATTTTAAAAGGTGAAATATTTTCTTCTCAGATTTCCACCATTTAAGGAGTGTTTCCAATCACTTAATTGAATAGTAAATGGTTGCAGCTTCTTTCCCACACACCCACCTCTATCTCAATCAAGACAAGATTTCAGTACAGTTAATTGAGTACTTGCATGTGAGCAACTA
Source organism: Mobula birostris (assembly GCF_030028105.1). Classification (NCBI taxonomy): domain Eukaryota; kingdom Metazoa; phylum Chordata; class Chondrichthyes; order Myliobatiformes; family Myliobatidae; genus Mobula; species Mobula birostris. Next base: position 46,462,868 of record NC_092384.1, read on the forward strand.
GGATAGAAAGACCCAATATACTACTTTATGAAAGCTAGCACTTTATACAAACAACCTAAAAGAGCAATTTAAAAGTTTTGGTTGTGGAAATGAGTAGATAATCACACAGCATGGAAACAGGTAATTCAATCTATCACTTTGACTTTCACCAGTGGACACCCATCCATATTAACCCAACACTTCAGCATTTGATCAATAGAAATGTGCGCTTCGGTGATTCCAGTGGTCAGCTAGACACTTCTTAAATCCTATCAGTACTCTTGTTCCCACCACTCTCTCAGGCAGTGTATGCCATCTACTCATCATTCTCTGGGTAAAAAAGGTTCCCCTCAGATCTTCCTTCATCTCTTAACCCTTAACTCAAGGCAATACTCTCCAGTTTTATTTGCTTCTGATATAGGGAAGCTTCCTGCGGTTTACCCTATCTATATCCTTTATAAATTTTTATATATCTCAGTTATGCCTCCTCTTAACCTTCAGGTAAAACAGACCTAGCCTCTCTAGTGATCTCTTTGCAAAGATCTCACATATTTCATAATTAAACTCTTTTATAAACCAAAATCAGTTTGGATTTATGTTTCTGAGACATGCGTAAAAAGTACAATGAAAATAACATGCCTTGGTCTCTCCGGAGAAGGATTGGGGCTACGAGGTGGTGGTGTGCGGGGAACAGCAGCTCTTGGAGCAATAGTGGCTGCAGGAACCAAGCCATGAGCTATGTGTTTCTAGGCAAATGGTCACAAATATGGTAATTAGAAACAAGAATAATGCAAGGAAATTGAAAACAATTCAGATACATTTCAATTAACATACTAATGCTTTCTTCTTTAAAGGAACAAAAATTCCAAAGCAAATTATCAATTCAAGATTACGTAATTTCACAAAACTTATTTTCACATTCGATTAGCCTCTACTGAAATTAATATCAATAGTCTATCATATTCATGCGCATGTATTAAAATGCTTTTGTTGTAGCTGTGTTATGACCATGCTTTTACCTATTTCAATCTGCAATTCAAACTTCTATATTAATATAAACATTAGTTACATATATCATTAAAATATGTTTGCCTTTTATGATACGCAATAATTTTGAATTGCAAGTTATCACATTAATCAGAAAAAGTCATCTATTCTTTACATCAAGTGTTTTGTTTAGACCTCCAAATGACAGACCTCAGCACTCACATTTTGTGTGCCCAGAACAGACATGCTTCTTTTAGCTCTTCCACTGCAAGATTTAGCTATGTGGTCTCTGAAACACTGCGAGGACATTCCCATTCGAACCAATCTGTGCAATACTTGTCCCGTGACTCCACAAAATGGTGAAACAGTAGTTAGGTTACCATTGAGAATCTCAAGTCTCTTCATCAGAAGCACATGCAAGTACAATGCAAATGGCAGAATGGGCATACCACCTCCCAAACTAGCCAGGTGCTCACTTTTTCTGGCACCTTTGTCTCACCTACTAGAAGAACCTCCATATTAACCTCACACCTACCTCAGAACCCACAGAAGGAATTGAAGAGTTGAAGCAATTCTAAGAGATGGCCCCACTATGAGAAAAGGTAATAATATGGAAATAGAAGAAATAGGAACAATAGAAAATGGTTATTATGATTTCAATAATCTTTGTAAGTATACTTTTCATTTCCTTCACTGTTATCAGCTCACTTTGAAAAATCTACATTACTAAGGAATCATACATTCAGCAAGGTGGATGACCAAGAAGCCTAATAGTAGGCAGAGGCAGGTGACATTTGGTTGGACCTTGCTCCAACAGATGCAATACTTTGTATAACATTGGGGTAATTAGATTCTGTGACTGCAAATGAGACTCCAGAATAGAATGTCACCTGCTTGCTGCAAGGATCAAGGATGTCTTAGAGCAGCTCTGAATGGGGCGGGTGAACAACCATTAGTCATCTTGTCAAATTCTTGTCTACCAATAACATTGTAGAAAAAGGAATCAAGTCTTGCAATACTTAGTTAAGCAGTTAGGGACCAAATTGAAAAGCAGGTTTTCAAATGTTGTAATCTCAGGATTACTTTATGTACTACACACTAATGAATGTAGAAACAAAAGAGTATAATCAATAAATGTGTTGTTGGATAAATGAAAGAAGAGGCTGGATATAGTTAGGAAGAATGCTGATGTGGAAAACCTGTATGGTTTAAAATAAGAAAACCAAGGGATAGACTCCTAAATGGCATTAAACAGGAGAAGTGAATTACAAAAATAAATGAATAGTGCAAAAGAGGTAGTGTTGTTCATGGTGGCAGTTTTGGATCAATGATTAGAGAAGCCAATTAGAGGAAAGGCTATCTTACACTGGGTACAATGCAAAGAGAAAACAATAATTAAAATCTTGTGTGGGAATCCTTGCAGAGGAGCAAACATGACAGAATCCTTCTTGGAGATGAGAACAAATGATTAGATTCCATGTCTAGAGACCTGAACCTAAATATACTGAACAAAAAAGGCACGAGCTGGCTAGATTAGACAGGTGAATTCACTTAATGGTTTGACAATGGGGAGCACACAAAGTCAAAGTCCATTTTATTATCATATGCACACATGCAATGAAATACTTACTTGCAGCAGCATCACAGTCTCATAGCATCATACAAGCAACATTCACAAACTTAAAAACAAATTATACATAGTTTTTACAAGACAGAACACAACTAGAACAAAAAGAACTTCATTGTAGTACATTGTTGTACAAGGACCACATGGATGAACAGAATGGTTCATTCCTACCTGGCAAAAAAAACTGGAAAAGTGGGTCAACTGCAGCTTACAAGAGAAATTAGTGATAGCATTAGAACAAGAAGAAAAACAAAAAAGCAAGAGAAAACAGCACTCTTCATCTTCCTTTCTTATCACATTTCATTATCTGTAACCCTTGGTTTTATTAATTTATCATCTTCCAACCTTTGTCACTATCTCCACCCTTCCCTTCCTCAACTGACTCCATTTCTCCTCTGCACCTGGATCAAGTTATCACTCACCAGCAACTGCTTCACACCTTTATACTCTGATCTCCCACTTATACTCAGTCCTGATGCAGGGTCTCAACCCAGAACACCTTTGCATCCAGACATGCTGCCTGACCTGCTGAGCTACTCCTCAGGTGGTTTTGCTATTAAAACACATATACTTTGATACTGTCTTTACAATAGAGGAACAAGTAAACTCCCAGAAATGTTGCCGAGCATGGGGTGTAGTGAAAGAGAAAAAAACTCAAGCAAGTAAGAATTAGCAAGGTAAATTTAAGTTCCTGGGAATTACTATTTCAGAGAACCTGTCCTGGACCCAGCATGTAAGTGCAATTGCGCAGAAAGCACAGCAGCACCTCAACTTCCTTAAAAGTCTGCGGAGATTCAGCATGACATCTAAAACTTTGACAAACTTCCATAAATGTGTAATGGAGGATGTATTGACTGGTTGCATCACAGCCTGGTATGGAAACACCAATGCCTTTGAATGGAAAATCCTCAAACGGTAGTGGATTCGACCCAGTAGATCACAGTTAAAGCCCTCCAAGCCATTAAGCACATCTACATGAAACACTATAGTAGGAAAGCAGCATCCGTCATCAGAGATCTCTACAACCCAGGTCATGCTCTCTTCTCACTACTGCCATCAGGTAGAAGTTACAAGAGCTTCAAGACTTGCACCATCAGTTTCAAGAACAGTTACGACCCCACAACCATCAGGCTCTTGCATAAAAGGGGATAACAACACTCACTTGCCCATCATTGAAATACTCCCACAACTAATGATCTCGTTTTAAGGACTCTTTATCTTATGTTCTCATTATTTATTGCTACTTACTTATATTTGCATTTGCACAGTTAGTTGTCTTCTGCATGCTAGGTGATTATTCATTGATCCTGTTACAGTTACAATAGGCCCACAGAAAAATGAATCTCAGGGCTGTATATGGTGACATATATGTACTTTGATAGTAATATTTACTTTGAACTTTTGAACTTTGAATTTCATTAGGGCAAGACTGAGAGCCAACAAGTCCTAGGACCTGATAATCAACTTCCCAAAGTACTTAAAGAATTGATATTAGAGATAATAATGCATTGTTGGTCATTTTCCAAAATTCTATCAACTCTGGAACAATTCTAATGGTAGGAGAGGAAGAAATATAATCCAACTATTAAAAGAAAAATTGACCTCTGAAGCAAACTCATGATGAAACTCTGAACCCTGGGAGTCAATGCCTCCCTCTGCAACTGGAACCTTGACTTCCTGAAGAAAGACCACATTCAGTAACAATAGGTAGTAACAACTTTGTCACCATGGACCTGGTTTGCCATCTCAGCCCTTTACTCCACTCCCAGTACATTCATGACTGTGTGGCCAGTTTCTGCTCTATTGCAGATGATACCACTGCAGTGGGCTGCATGTCAAATAATGATGAATCGGAGTACAGGAAGAAGTCAGAGAGATTAGTTACCGTGCATGGTGTTCTGACAACCTTTCCATTAATGTCAACAAAAGAGGTGGTCACTGACAACAGAAAGGGGGGGTTGGTGTACAGGCTCCTGTCTACATCAATCGTGTTGAGGTTGATAAGGTGGAGAGCTTCAAGTTCCTAGCTGTAAACCAATAGCCTGCCCTGGTCTAACCACGTTGACTTCATGGCCAGAGGAAGGTCAACAACAACTCCACTTCTTCCAGAGGCTAAAGGAATTAGGCATGTCACCATCAACACTTACCAATTTGTAATCAAGGCACCACAGAATACATTCTATCTGGAATCATAATGACTTGGTATGGTAACTGTTCTGCACAAGGGCAAGAAACTGCAGGTAGTGGCGGATACAGTCAGCACATCACGGGGACCAGCTTGTTAATTAAGACGATAAGACACAGAAGCAGAACCAGGCTGATAGGGCATATTCTGGGGTTATGGAATATCGCACCATTAATTTCAACAGAAACCAGTCCACGGATCTGAATGTGGATTGTAGATTGAATTTCAAATGCAGCTTAGAACAATGGTCTTCCAAGAGCTGCAGACTGGAGTTCAATGCAGACCAGGAAAAGCCCATTGTCCTGAGGTGTCTGCATATTCATGATGACAGCTCAGAGAAAACAGTGATTACATCATTTTGGGTGTGTTGAAATGAAGATCTAGGTGTCTAAAAATTATATGTAACTCAAAGGAAGCATTATGAATGCATAACAACAATAGAAATAGTCTTGCTGTTACTTTGATCTTTAACAGATAAAAATGTGATAACAGTGGATTAGGGAGCCTCTCTCCATAGTGACTCCAAATACTGCCATCTTGTGTGTACCGAATAAAGATTTTTATCCTACCAGCAGAGTGCCTCTCTGGTGGCTTTCACTGACAGTCACAACAAGGCCACTCGGCCCATCAACATCCACTCTCCCATTTCATCAAGGCTGATTTATTATCCCTCTCACCCTATTCTCCTGCCTCCTCCATATAACCAATGACGCCCTGACTGATCAAGCACCTATCAACCTCCGCTTTAAATATACTCAATAACTTGGCCTCCAGAGCTACTCGGGTTAAAGAAATTCCTTCTCATCTCTGTTCTAAATGGACATCCTGCTATTCTGAAGCTGTGCCCTCTGGTCCTGGACTCACCCATTTATAGGAAACATCCTTTCCACATCCACTCTATCTAGGTCTTTTAATATTCAATAGGTTTCATTGAGATCCCCCTTCATTTTTCTAAACACCAGTAAGTACAGGCCCAGAGTCAGCAAACATTGCTGATATGTTAGCTTCTTTCATTCCCAGAATCATTCTGCTGAAGGGGCCCGAAACTATTCACAATACTCCACATGCGGTCTGACCGATGCCTAATAAGACCTCAACATCACATCCTCGCTCTTAAAGTACCATAAGACATAGGAGCAGAATTGGGCCATTTGCCCTATTGAGCCTGCTCTGCCATTTCATCATGGCTGATCCATTTTCCCTCTCAGACCCAATCTCCTGCCTTCTCCCCATATCCCTTCTTGCCCTGACCAATCAAGAATCTACCAACCTCTGCCTCAAATATACATATAGACTTGGCCTCCACAGTTGCCTATGGCAATGAATTCCACAGATTCACCACTATCTGGCTAAAGAAATTCCTCTTCTATTCTGAGGCTGTGTCCTCTGGTCTTACACTCTCCCAGTATAGGAAACATGCTCTCCATATCCAATCAATCAAGGCTTTTTAGTATTTGATACGTTTCAATGAGGTCACCCCTTATTCTTCTGAATTCTATGAATACAGGCCCAGAGCCATCAAATATTCTTCATGTGACTAGCCGTTCATACCTGGAATTATTTTCATGAACCTCCTTAAAACCCTCTCCACTTTCAGCACATCCTTTCGAAGATAATGGACCCAAAACTGCTCACAATACTCCAAGTAAGGCTTCACCAGTGCTTTATAAAGTCTCATCATTACATCCTTGCTTTTATATTCTAGTCCTCTTGAAATGGATGCTAACTTCACATTTGCCTTCCGCATCACAGACTCAATCTGCAAATTAGCCTTTCTGGAATCCTGCTCAAGGACTCCCAATTCCCTTTGTACCTCAGTGTTTTGTATTTTCTCTCCATTTAGAAAAAAGTTAACCCTTTCATTTTTTTTCTACCAAAGTGCATGACCATACACCTCCCAACACTATTCCATCTGCCACTACTTTGCCCATTCTCCTAATCTAAGCCTCTCTACTATCTCAAAACTACCTACCCCTCCACCTATCTTCATATCATCTGCAAACTTTGCAACAAAGCCATCAATTCCATCATCAACATAGAACATAAAAAGAATTGGTCCTAACACAGACCCCTGTGGAACAGCACTAGTCACCGGCAGGAAACCAGAAAAGGCTCCCTTTTTTCCCCACACTTTGCCTCCTGCCAGTCCGCCACTGCTTTATCCATGCTAGAATCTTCCTTGTAATATCAACGGCTTGTAGCTTGTTAAACAGCCTCGTGTGACCCCTTGTCAAATGTCTTCAGAAAGTCCAAATGCACATTAACCTATTCTCCTTTATCTATCTTGCTTGTAATTTCTTCAAGAATTCCAATAGATTTATTGGACAAGATTTTCCCTTGAGAAAACCATGCTGACTACTGCCTATTTTATCAAGTGCCTCCAAGTACCTCAAAGTACCCCAAAACCACATCCTTAACAATCGACTCCAACACCTTCCCAACCACTGGGGTCAGACTAAGTGGCCTATAATTTCCTTTCTTCTGCCTCTCCAGACCTCTCAAAATGAATGCTAACTTTGCAGGTGCATTTCTTACCACCAACTCAACCTGCAAATTAACCACAAGGGACTCCTGCATGAGTACTCCCAAGCCCCTTGGCACCTCTGATTTTTGAATTTTCTCCCCACTTAGGAAAATAGTCTACGCCTTTATTCCTTCTAATAAAGTGCATGACCATACACTTCCTGGCACTGTATTCCATCTGCCACCTCTTTGCGCATTCTCCTAATCTGTCAAGTCCTTCTAGAGCTTCTCTGCTTCCTCAATACTACCTGCCCCTCCACCTACCCTTGTATCATCTGCAAATTTGGCCTCTGAGCTATCAATTCCGTCATCCAAATCACTGGCATATAACATGAAAAGAAGCGGTCCTAATACTGATCTCGCCAAACACCACTAGTCACCTGCTGCCAACCAGAATAGCCTCCTTTATTCCCACACTTTGCCTGCTGGCTGTCAGTCTAACTTCTATCAATCCTAGTATCTTTCCTGTAATACCATGGGTTCTTATCAAGCAGCCTCATGTGCAGAAGCTTTTCAAATGGGCTTCTGAAAAACCAAACAAAAACAACACTCACGAACTCTTCTTTGTCTCTATCCTGCCTGTTATTTCCTCAAAGAATTCCAACAGCTTTGTTAGGTAAGACTTCCCCTTAAGGAAACCATGATGACTTTGCCCTACTTAATCATCCCCTCCAAGTACCCCAAAACCTCATCTTTAATAATGGACTCCAACAGCTTCCCAATCACTGAAGTCAGGCTAAGTGGCCTATAATTTCCCTCCTGCCTCCTTCCCTTCTTAAAAAGTGGAGACACATTTGCAATTTTCCACTCCTCTGAAACCATTAAAGAATCAAGTGATTCTTGAACGATCAGTATTAATGCCTCCACAACCTCTTCCGCTACCTCTCAGAACCCTGGGATGTAGTCCATCTGGTACAGGTGACTTGCTCACCTTTCAGCTTCTCCTTAGTAATAGGAACTACACTCCATGCTGCTCTCTGACACCCTTGAATTTCTGGCATACGTCTCCTGTCTACCACAGTGAAGAATGACACAAAATACATATTAAGTTTTTCCACAATTTCTTTGTCCCCATTACTCCAGCATCATTATCCAGCAGTCTGATATCCATTCTCACCTTTCTTTTACTCTTTATATATTTGAAAAAAACCCTTGGTATCCCCTTTGATATTATTGGCTTGCTTACCTTCATATCTCATCATTTCCATCCTTAAGGTAATTTCAGTTGCCTTCTGTTGGTTTTTACAAGCTTCCCAATTCTCTAACTCAGCACTAATTTTTCCTATATTCTATACCCACTCTTTCGCTTTTATGCTGTTTTTGACTTTTCATCAGCCACAGTTGCCTCATCCTCCCTTTAGAATACTTCTTCATCTCTGGGGTGCATCTATCTGCACGTTACAAACTGCCCCCAGAAATTGCAGCCATTGCTGCTTTGCTGTCATCCCCGCTGGTGTCCCCTTCAAATAACTTTCTCCAGCTCCCCCCTCATTCTTTTGTAATTCTCTTTACTCAAGTCATACATCTGACTTTATCTTCTCCCTTTCAAACTGCAGCGTGAATTCTATCCTCAAATGATCACTGCCCCCTCCCAAGGGTTCCTTTACCTTAAGCCCCCTCATCAAATCTGTTTCATTACACAACACCCAATCCAGAATTGCCTTTCCCCCAGTGGGTACCACAAGCTGCTCTAAAAAAGCCATCTCACAGGCATTCTACAAACTCCCTCTCTTGGGATCCAGCTCCAACCTGATGTTCCCAATTTACTTGTATACTGAAATCCCCTACGACTATCAAAACACTGCCTTTATTATGTGCCTTTTCTATTGCCCATTGAAATTTATATCCCTCATCTTGAGTACTGTTTGGGGGGCCTTGATATAATTATCAGGGTGGCTTTACACTTGTAGTTTCTTAACGACTCACAAGGATTCTACATCTTCCAATCCTATATTACCTTTTTCTAAGGATTTGATTTCATTTCTTACCAACAGAGCCAACCCTCCCCTTCTACCTACATAACTGTCCTTTTGATAGTACGTATCCTTGAATCATGCACTCCCAACTGTGATCCTGCAGCCACGACTGAGCTAAAAACATCATACCTGCAAATCTTTAACTGTGCTACAAGATCACCTACCTTATTCCGTATACTGTGTGCATTCAAATATAACACCTTCAGTTCTGTATTCATCACCAATTTTGATTTTGCCCCATGTTACATTTCAATTCATCCCACTGACTGCAATTTTGTACTACGATCTGTTTGTCCTTCCTCAGATTCCCACTACGCACAGCATCCACCTGTAAACCAACTGCCCCAACATCAGCCCTATCACTCCGGCTCCCATACTCTGCCAACTCAGCTTAAAACCTCTCCAACAGTTTTATCAAATCTGCCTGCAACGATATTGGTCCCCTCAGGTTCAGGTGTAACCCATCATTTTTGTCCAGGTCATTCCTTCCCCCAGAAGAGATTCCAAAAATCAAGAACTCTGAAACCCTGCCCCCTGCACCACTTCCTCTGCCAATCCTTCATCCTATTCCTGCTCTGACTGGCATATGGCACTGGGAAAAAATCAGAGATTACTACATTGGAGGTCTTGCTCTTCAGCCTCTTCCTTAACTCTTTAAACTCACTGCATGGAACGTCTTCCCCCTTTCTACTTATGTAATTGGTGCCAATGTGCATCATTACTCTCACCCTCCCTCTTGAGTATCTTCTGCAGCCATTCTGTGACCCTAACACCTGGGAGGTAACACACATCCTAGTGTCTTTTTTTTTCCGCAGCCCCAGAAACTGTTGCCTGTCTTCTATCACTACCACTCAGCATAACTTTACCCTTCCCTGCCGAGCCTCAGGGCTGGCCAGAATCCCATTGGCCTAGCTGTTACTGCTTTGCCCAGATAGGTCAGCCCCCCCAACAGTAAACAAAGGGATACATTTGTTGCTGAGGGGAATAGCCACAGGGGAACCCTGGACTGACCACTTACTTCGTTTATTTCTCCTGGCGGTCACCCATCTACTATCTGAAGCCTGTGCTCTGGTTGTAACCACATCAGTAAAAGTTTCATCTATGAAGTTTTCAGCCTCCTGGATGCCCGAGTGCATCCAGCTCCAGCCCTTTGACCTTGACAGTCAGGAGCTGAAGATGGGTTCACTTCCTGCAGATGTAGTCATCGGGGATAATGTTAAGTACCCTGAAATCCCACATTTCAACAAGGAGCATGCAACTATCTGAACTACCACCCAGCCTGCACTTGTCTACCCTTTTTATCTCTCTACCTTCTCAAACTTAAGTTCTAGCCTGTTCAACCGAAGCCTGACCACTCTAACACTGTCCACTCCAACAATGGCTGCTCCACTTAAACCCCACTCCATTTTATTGGGCCTTGCTAAGTTACTATTATTGTTAAGGCTGTTATAGCCAGGGGTGGTAATGGGGACAAGCTCCCTCTACCTATTAAATGATCCCAATAGTGTGCACCTCAAATAGCCTCTGACAACCAAGTCCAGCTCCTGGCCTTCATGTGTGGCTTAGCTACTAAGCCTTGTGGAACTGTTTCTACTGACAGGAGAAGGGGCAAAGGCAAGTTACTGGCACCTTAAAACCAGTCGCTTCGGGCAGAGGGGACTCATCAGCTGTGGTTGGCAGCTCACCTAAGAGAAGAAAATCTTTGATTTCAAACCCCGCTGCCTTGCAGCTGTACACACTCGAGGGGAGGGCTTTGGGAGTAAGCCCCAAGGGAAAGATCTGGAGATGGAGTCCCTAAAGCAGTCCTACATTGAGTTCAATGCTGACTGACAACTCGTGCGATGCTGCTGGTACCAAACTGTATTGGTCTCTGCCATTCCTTTGGTTTTATCAGATGTGTGGAGAGGAGGACCTTGCTACATGGGCAACAGTTCACTTTCCATATTGTCCTACCCAGCCTTGCATATCTAGACAGCTAGGATGCAATATTCATAGTCAATTCTGACCAACAGAGGCCTCAGCAGCAGCTAAGTTACAACTAAGATCCACAAGGAACTATCTCCAAGCAACTCCACAATTAAATGACTAACAACAGATGTTCCGGAACTCAGTGTTCAGAAAACAATCAAGGACTAACAAAAAGAAAAAAAATTGGCCAAATTACCAGTAGGTAGTCATAGTCACAGTCATACTTTATTGATCCCAGAGGAAATTGGTTTTCGTTACCGTAAGACCATAAGACAAAGGAGCAGAAGTCGGCCACCCAGCCCATCGAGTCCACTCTGCCACCTTACCATGAGCTGATCCATTCTCCCATTTAGTCCCACTCCCCCGCCTTCTCACTATAACCTTTGATGCCCTGGTTACTCAGATACCTATCAATCTCTGCCTTAAATACACGCAACGACTTGGCCTCCACTACTGCCCGTGGCAACAAATTCCATAGATTTACCACCCTCTGGCTAAAAAAATTTCTTCGCATTTCTGTTCTGAATGGGCACCCTTCAATCCTTAAGTCGTGCCCTCTCATACTAGACTCCCCGCATCATGGGAAACAACTTTGCCACATCCACTCTGTCCATGCCTTTCAACATTCGAAATGTTTCTATAAGGTCTCCCCTCATTCTTCGAAACTCCAAGGAATACAGTCCAAGAGCGGACAAACGTTCCTCATATGTTAACCCGCTCATTCCCAGAATCATTCTAGTGAATCTTCTCTGTACCCTCTCCAACGTCAACACATCCTTTCTTAAATAAGGAGACCAAAACTGCCTACAGTACTCCAAGTGAGGTCTCACCAGCGCCTTATAGAGCCTCAACATCACATCCCTGCTCCTATACTCTATTCCTCTAGAAATTAATGCCAACATTGCATTCACCTTCTTCACTACCAACTCAACTTGGAGGTTAACCTTAAGGGTATCCTGTACAAACACTCCCAAGTCCTGTTGCATCTCAGAACTTTGAATTCTTTCCCCATTTAAATAACAGTCTGCCCATTTATTACTTCTGCCAAAGTGCATAACCATACACTTTCCAACATTGTACTTCATTTGCCACTTCTCTGCCCATTCTTCCAATCTATCCAAGTCTCTCTGCAGACTCTCCGTTTCCTCAGCACTACCGGCCCCTCCACCTACCTTCGTATCGTCAGCAAACTTAGCCACAAAGCCATCTATTCCATAATCCAAATCGTTGATGCACAATGTAAAAAGAAGCGGTCCCAACATGGACCCCTGTGGAACACCACTAGTAACCGGCAGCCAACCAGAATAGGATCCCTTTATTCCCACTCTCTGTTTCCTGCCAATCAGCCAACACTCTATTCACGTATGTAACTTTCCTGTAATTCCATGGGCTCTTATCTTGTTAAGTAGCCTCATGTGTGGCACCTTGTCAAAGGCCTTCTGAAAATCCAAATATACAACATCCACTGCATCTCCCTTGTCTAGCCTACTGGTAATTTCCTCAAAAAACTGTAATAGGTTTGTCAGGCAGAATTTTCCTTTAAGGAATTCATGCTGAGTTCTGCCTCTCTTGTCATATGCCTCCAGGTACTCTGTAACCTCATCCTTGACAATCGACTCCAACAACTTCCCAACCACCGATGTCAAGCTAACAGGTCTATAATTTCCTTTTTGCTTCTTTGCCCCCTTCTTAAATAGCGGAGTGACATTTGCAATCTTCCAGTCCTCCTGAACCATGCCAGAATCTATCGACTTCTGAGAGATCATCGCTAATGCCTCCACAATCTCCACAGCTACTTCCTTCAGAACACGCGGGTGCATTCCATCTGGTCCAGGAGATTTATCGACCTTTAGACTATTCAGCTTCCTGAGTACCTTCTCTGTCGTAATTGTGACTGCGCACACTTCTCTTCCCTGCCACCCATGAGTGTCCGGTATACTGCTGATGTCTTCCTCAGTGAAGACTGATGCAAAATACTCGTTCAGTTCCTCCGCCATCTCCTTATCTCCCATTACAATTTCTCCAGCATCATTTTCTATCGGTCCTATATCTACTCTCACCTGTCTTTTACTCGTTATATACTTGAAAAAGCTTTTAGTATCCTCTTTGATATTATTTGCTAGCTTCCTTTCATAGTTAATCTTTTCCCTCTTAATGACCTTCTTAGTTTCCTTTTGTAAGGTTCTACAAAACTTCCCAATCCTCTGCCTTCCCACTAATTTTTGCTTCCTTGTATGCCTTCTCCTTTGCTTTAACTTTGGCTTTGACTTCTCTTGTCAACCACGGTTGCATCCTTTTTCCAATCGAAAATTTCTTCTTTTTTGGAATATACCTGTCTTGCACCTTCCTCATTTCTCGCATAAACTCCAGCCACTGCTGCTCTGCCGTCTTTCCCGCCAGTGTCCCTTTCCAGTCAACTTTGGCCAGTTCCTCTCTCATGCCACTGTAATTTCCTTTACTCCACTGAAATACCGACACATCAGATTTCAGCTTCTGTTTTTCAAATTTCACAGTGAACTCAATCATGTTATGATCACTGCCTCCTAAGGGTTCCTTCACCTCAATCTCTCTAATCACCTCCGGTTCATTACACAATACCCAATCCAGTACAGCCGATCCCCTAGTGGGCTCAACAACAAGCTGTTCTAAAAAGCCATCTCACAGACATTCTACAAATTCTCTCTCTTGAGATCCAGTGCCGAGCTGATTTTCCCAATCCACTTGCATGTTAAAATTCCCCACAATTATCATAACACTGCCCTTCTGACAAGCCTTTTCTATTTCCTGTTGTAATTTGTAGTCCACATCCCTGCAGCTGTTTGGAGGCCTATAAATAACTGTCATCAGGGTCCTTTCACCCCTGCAATTTCTTAGCTCAACCCATAAAGATTCTGCACCTTCCGATCCTATATCACCACTCTCTAATGATTTAATATCATTTCTTACCAATAAAGGCACGCCTCCCCCCGCCTACCTTCCTATCCTTCCGATACACCGTGTATCCTTGGACGTTCAGCTCCCAGAGACATGCATCCTTTAACCATTTCTCAGTGATGGCCATAATATCATACCTGCCAATCTGTAGTTGTACGACAAGATCATCCACCTGATTCCTTACAGTTGCACCATACAGATAAATGGGCGTGCAGCAATTTTATCAAAAATTTTCCATTAACTTTCCTCATACGTCCAAGAAAAAAATCATAATGGCAATGAATTCCAGCTGAATTTATAGTTTAATACAAAAAATTTCTCCATTTCTTTCTTAGGCAATTTGAAATGTCAAGTATGCTAGAAATCAGAAGCAAAAGAACATTTTGAAGCCACTCTGCAAAAGGCAGAGATTGTTAAGAAGTAAAACAAGCGTATACATAAATTATTTCAGAACTGTGAAATGGCAACCCTCTTGTAGAAAACGAAAATAGCAGACAGCCAGATAGAGACAAAAAAGCTCACAGCTATACTTCCTTTCAGGGGGATGGAGCTGCCCACTGAAGAAGGCAAGGGGCTGCCACACGCCTCCAACTCTTCAAGCACAGCACCCACGGCAAAGTCCAAAGCGTCGGTAGTAACAGCTATGGGTGCATTGGGGAGCAGGTGAACTGGTAAGGTCACATTGGAAAGAACCTATTTGGTGTCATCAAATGCTCTGGTCATGTTAGCTGACCAGTCAAGCATGCATTTAGGGCCATTGGCTTTAAGGGCACTATACAAAGGAAGCATTAAGTTCTGCATCTTGTAAAATGAAGCAGTGATAGAAATTCATCTTACCAATAAACTCCTGTAGTTTTTTAGTGGTGCGGAGTGGTGGGAAATACATAACAGCGGCTTCATTTGATAGGGTTTCACGCCTCTGTTGAGGTGTGATGGCCAAGAAAGTCAATGGTTGACAACCCAAACTGGCATTTAGCAGGTTTAGTAATTATCTCATGTTGACTAAGTGCTTGAAAACTGTGTAGAGATGTGATATGTGCTTGGATTTGGATGCATTGGCAATAGGTATGTCATACAGATAAACAAAAAGAAAATCTAGGTCTTTTAATACAGAGTTTTATCAAACATCAGGAAGTCTGTGCTGCATTTTTCAGCCCAGCAGAAATTCAAAAAGGTCAAACAAGGAGATCACAGCCTTTTGAGAATTACCCCGAAACACACAGGCACTTTAGAAAAAATTAACTTTCTAGCTGAATATGCTGAAGAGTCTTGGATGTGTAGGACTGGGTACCAATCAGGGATGGTAACATTGTTAAGGCATCAGCAGTCGCACACGGGCAGCAACCACATGGAGGGGGCGAAGCCCAGGGGCTATTCAACCTGCATACAATGGGGAACTTACTGGAGAGTAGAGTAATGGCGCAAAGTCCTTGATCTCCACAAGCTAGCTAAAAGTCCTTGGGCACAATGGAAATCTACACTGAGCAAAGGTCCAGCCACTTTAGCCACTGAAGCAGACCATCACCGGTCATGTCCTGTAAGTCTCGATCCCGTTGCCACAGGCAGCCTCCAACGAGGTTTCATCACTTTGTCTTACAATCAGCGCACTCGCTTGAGCACCCATGTCACACAAGAGCGTCATAATAAACAGTAGATGACCTTGGCAGCTGGAAGCAGCAGTGTTCACAGACCTCTGACGTCCCAATGCGCTGGCACCATCGAAGCTGCAAGGTAGTCAGCACTTCCTAGCGTGTTGGAGGTCCTGCTGACTAAGGTCATTGAGGCAGGAACAGGAGAGGGAATTATACTATCAGTCATTTCAGCAAGCTCCCTATTGTCATTCATAGGTGTTTTAGTGAGGGCTATGTGAACTTCACCAGACATTTGCTGCATGAAGAGTTCTTTAAAAATAAAACAAGGATGGTGATTTATCACCCATTGCATTACCCTACACGAACAGGAGAGTGACCAGTAACAATATTCACTTGATAATAATGAAAACAATGATAGAACCATTGCAGTTTCAGGATGATTTGTAGCTGGACAGGCTTGGTCAGAATTTGCAAAGCATCTCAAACTGTTCATTAGTCATAGAGAAGTACAGTACAAAAACAGGTCCTTTGGTCCATTTATTCCATGCTGAAATCATTTAAACTGCCTACTCCCATCAACCTGCATAGCCCTCCATATCTCTGCTATCCACGTCTCAATCCAAACTTCTCTTGAACATTGAAATTGAGCTTGCATGCACCACTTGTGCTGGCAGCTCATTCCACATTCTCACCACCCTCGGAGTGAAGAAGATTCCCCTCATGTTCTCCTTACACTTCTCACCTTTCAATCCTAACCCATGATCTCTGGTTGTAGTCCCACTCAACCTCAGTGGAAAAAGCCTGCTTGCATTTACCTTATCTATACCTCTCATGATTTTGTATACTCCTATCAAAACTTCTCTCAGTCTTCCAAGTTCTAAAGAAGACAGTCCTAACCTATTGTACAGTACTATCTATCCCTCTCCACAGTCACTGCAATTTCGAGTTAACTGGGGTCTTCTCTTCAACTGGTTCTGAAAGTCAGGTGTGTTGTTCCATTGGAAATGCCAACCGACATTTTATACACTTACATGTTAATCTTCTAAACCACAATTGCCCACGTTGTTGATGTCCTGAGTGCCAGTTTATTTATGATTTCGTCGTTCTCATATTCCCTAATTTAATGCTGAAGTTAACGCCTGCCAAATTCTGAAACATCGACTCTTCAATATTAAGCTAACTTCAAACAGCGATTAGTTAACGATTTTAATTTCAACTTAAAATGAAACAGCCTTAAATCTTCAAAAGCCGGACTCCAGCAACAACCATGGACACCTTCACAGCGATTGCGCAACCACCAACTGCAACTCCAGCCTTGAACTCCAGGCCGGCTCTTTATGTGCTGCTGTTGTGACTCCCGTCTCCCCTTCCCCCACCACCACTCCGCAGCCCCGTCTTCCTCAGATCCCACCGTCAACTCCTGGGCCCTCAGAGGCTCCATCTTCCTCTCACCCCAACCCTCCCCTCTCCACTGACACCCCCAACCTCCCACCTCTGATCCCAGCTCTCAAGATTCCAGCCTTGAACTCCAGGCCGGGTCTTTATGTGCTGCTATTGTGACTCCCGTCTCCCCTTCCCCCACCACCACTCCGCAGCCCCGTCTTCCTCAGATCCCACCGTCAACTCCTGGACCCTCAGAGGCTCCATCTTCCTCTCACCCCAACCCTCCCCTCTCCATTGACACCCCCAGCCTCCCCCCTCCCCCCTCTGATCCCAGCTCTCATCCGTGCCAGGTCTTTACCATCCCCTCCGATCTTCAACTGTCGGAGGCAGAACGCTCTGTTCTCAGTAAGGGCCTCACGTTTGTCCCCCTTCGCCCACACCTCAGCGAGTTCCGTGTTCGCCATGATGCGGAACTTTTCTTCCGTCGTCTCCGTCTCCGAGCCTACTTCTTCGGCAAGGACTCTTCCACCCCCACCGATGACCCCTTCTCCCGTCTTCAACCCTCCTCTTCTTCATGGACACCCCGCTCTGGATCTCTTTATCGCTAATTGCCGATGGGACATCAACCGTCTCGACTTCAGCGCACCTTGTTCCCATTCCAACCTCACTCCTTCGGAACGCTCTGCTCTCCACTCCCTCCGCACTAATCCTAACCTTATTATTAAACCTGCCGATAAGGGGGGTGCTGTTGTAGTCTGGCGTACTGACCTCTACCTTGCCGAGGCACAGCGACAACTCGCAGATACCTCCTCTTATTTACCCCTCGATCGTGACCCCACTAAGGAGCACCAGGCCATTGTCTCCCACACCATCACCGATTTTATCCGCTCAGGGGATCTCCCATCCACTGCTACCAACCTTATAGTTCCCACACCCCGCACCTCCCGTTTTTACCTCCTACCCAAGATCCACAAACCTGCCTGTCCTGGCCAACCTATTGTCTCAGCTTGCTCCTGCCCCACCGAACTCGTTTCTGCATACCTCGACACGGTTTTATCCCCCCCTTGTTCAATCCCTTCCGACCTATGTTCGTGACACTTCTCACACTCTTAAACTTTTCGATGATTTTAAGTTCCCTGGCCCCCACCGCTTTATTTTCACCATAGATGTCCAGTCCTTATATACTTCCATCCCCCATCAGGATGGTCTCAAAGCTCTACGCTTCTTTTTGGATTCCAGACCTAATCAGTTCTCCTCTACCACCACTCTGCTCCATCTAGCGGAATTAGTCCTTACTCTTAATAATTTCTCCTTTGGCTCCTCCCACTTCCTCCAAACTAAAGGTGTAGCTATGGGCACCCGTATGGGTCCCAGCTATGCCTGCCTTTTTGTTGGCTTTGTGGAACAATCTATGTTCTGTGCCTATTCTGGTATCTGTCCCCCACTTTTCCTTCGCTACATCGACGACTGCATTGGCGCTGCTTCCTGCATGCATGCAGAACTCGTTGACTTTATTAACTTTGCCTCCAACTTTCACTCTGCCCTCAAGTTTACCTGGTCCATTTCTGACACCTCCCTCCCCTTTCTAGATCTTTCTGTCTCTGTTTCTGGAGACAGCTTATCCACTGATGTCTACTATAGGCCTACTGACTCTCACAGCTATCTGGACTATTCCACTTCTTACCCTGCCTCTTGCAAAAACGCCATCCCCTTCTCGCAATTCCTCCAACTCCGCCGCATCTGCTCTCAGGATGAGCTTTTCATTCTAGGACGAGGGAGATGTCTTCCTTTTTTAAAGAAAGGGGAAGGGGCTTCCTTTCCTCCACTATCAACTCTGCTCTTAAACGCATCTCCCCCATTTCACGTACATCTGCTCTCACTCCATCCTCCCACCACCCCACTAGGAATAGGGTTCCCCTGGTCCTCACCTACCACCCCATCAGCCTCCGGGTCCAACATATTATTCTCCGTAACTTCCGCCACCTCCAACGGGATCCCACCACTAAGCACATCTTTCCCTCCCCACCTCTCTCTGCATTCTGCAGGGATCGCTCCCTACACAACTCCCTTGTCCATTCGTCCCCCCCCCATCCCTCCCCACTGATCTCCCTCCTGGCACTTATCCGTGTAAACAGAACAAGTGCTACACATGCCCTTACACTTCCTCCCTTACCACCATTCAAGGCCCCAAACAGTCCTTCCAGGTGAGGCAACTGTGAGTCGACTGGGGTGATATACTGCGTCCGGTGCTCCCGATGTGGCCTTTTATATATTGGCGAGACCCGACGCAGACTGGGAGACCGCTTTGCTGAACATCTATGCTCTGTCCGCCAGAGAAAGCAGGATCTCCCAGTGGCCACACATTTTAATTCCACATCCCATTCCCATTCTGACATGTCTATCCACAGCCTCCTCTACTGTAAAGATGAAGCCACACTCAGGTTGGAGGAACAACACCTTATATTCCGTCTGGGTAGCCTCCAACCTGATGGCATGAACATCGACTTCTCTAACTTCCGCTAGGCCCCACCTCCCCCTCGTACCCCATCTGTTACTTATTTTTATGCACACATTCTTTCTCTCACTCTCCTTTTTCTCTCTCTGTCCCTCTGAATATACCTCTCGCCCATCCTCTGGTTCCCCCCCCCCTTGTCTTTCTTCCCGGACCTCCTGTCCCATGATCCTCTCGTATCCCCTTTTGCCTATCACCTGTCCAGCTCTTGGCTCTATCCCTCCCCCTCCTGTCTTTTCCTATCATTTTGGATCTCCCCCTCCCCCTCCAACTTTCAAATCCCTTACTCACTCTTCCTTCAGTTAGTCCTGACGAAGGGTCTCGGCCTGAAACGTTGACTGCACCTCTTCCTACAGATGCTGCCTGGCCTGCTGCGTTCACCAGCAACTTAGATGTGTGTTGCTTAAAACTTCAGCCATACGCTTTAAATTGTTCAAAATCAACCACTGGGACCTGAATTTGCTTTAGTATCAGAAACAAACCACTGCAGAAACTTTGCAGGTCGAGCAGCACAGGGCGGTGGGTGCATCAACACTCATGCCGAGTCCGACCCGAGGCGCCAACAATTCCTCTCATCCCAACCCTTCAAATGCTGCTCGACCCACTTGAGTTCCTTTGCTGCAGATTCCATTATCTGCAAGCTTTCAATTCTCTCTCTGGTCGCCTGAACTGTAAATGCTCGAATATAATCTTTAAGAATCATGCGTGCTACTCATACCACGTCGAGGATTACTTTAAACAATTACAATAGTACTGTCATTATTGCCTGATTGTTCAGGTTGTCCCAAATCTCATGTTCTTGATTCCTAAAAAGGAGAACCTTAGAATTTAAAGAATAAACCCTCGAACGTCCAATCACATACAGCTGCGCTTGAGTTTGAAATTTTTTTTAAAAAATCTGATCTCACTTACAAATGGCATGTTATTCTGTCTTCTAAATGTAAATGGCATTTCGATTGCAGTTGAAAAATCTGACTATTCCAGCGACACGTTTAACCAAAAAATAACTTCCACAGGAAATAGCAACGTCTTCCCAGTAACGCTTTACAATCATGCCACTTGTAAATAAAGCCTCCTTCCATTGGGTAGCGAGGAAAACTCGCCCAATCCCAGACCGTGCTGATCATCTTAGCAACAGGCGCTAGCGAAATTCCAACTCTGTTCCGCCTCTGCTTTCAGATAAACGGCTCGTCTCCCTCTTCCTGGGGATGGGTCATGTGGGAAGGCCTTCTTTTGTTCGTGAATCAATTAATAAATTTGGTCTGTTCTCCGCTGTTACTCTGGAGTTTAAGCGTCCCGTTAGTGCGATGCCATTCTCGAAACAAATGATTTTTGCAGGACTACCATATTAACAATTACAGCACGGAAACAGGCAATCTCGGCCCTTCTAGTCCGTGCCGAACCCTTACTCTCACCTAGTCCCACCGACCTGCACTCAGCCCATAACCCTCCATTCCTTTCCTGTCCATATAGCCATCCAATTTAACTTTAAATGACAACATCGAACCTGCCTCAACCACTTCTGCCGAAAGCTCGTTCCACACAGCTACCACTCTCTGAGTAAAGAAGTTCCCCCTCATGTTACCCCTAAACTTTTGCCCTTTAACTCTCAACTCATGTCCTCTCGTTTGAATCTCCCCCACTCTCAATGGAAAAAGCCTATCCATGTCAACTCTCATCTATCCCCCTCATAATTTTAAATACCTCTATCAAGTCACCCCTCAACCTTCTACACTCCGAAGACTAAAGACCCAACTTGTTCAACCTTTCTCGATAACTTAGGAGATGAAACCCAAGTAACATTCTAGTAAATCTTCTCTGTACTCTCTCAATTTTGTTGACATCTTTCCTTTAATTCGGTGACCAGAACTGTACACAATACTGTACTCCAAATTTGGCCTAATGCCTTGTACAATTTTCTGGTGGGGGAACATGTCGCGTCCTTTTCAGAGCGGTTAGTCCACCTTTGGTCCCCACCTGGCACTCAGCTCTCACCTGTGGCTCCCCATAGCTGTTTGCATGCAACAGAGGCCACACCCCGGGCAACGGCTTCGACAAGCTGGCTAAACCAGGTGAGGGTAGCTGACGGGTCTCAAACCCTCGGTGAGATAGGGAGTTGTCTATCCCAGCATGTGAAGACAGACTCCGGCGGATTGAGCGGACGAGACCAATGGAAGGTCCAACGGTCAAGAAGGCGGTCTCTGCAAGCGTCGTGGAACGTGTAGAGCAGGACAAGACACAGAAGACGTCCTGGTCATCCACTGCGCCTAGTCCCATCTCCAGCCGTCTAGACTCTGTCTTGCCACTGGATCCAGATGGGAATTGGGAAGAGAGAGTGAGGCTGACGCTGCGCAACTCTCCCTCACTTAAATCCAAATCATGCGCTAGTCTCGACACAATCATAATGGTGTCGAGGTCCTCTGATGGACGAACAACAATTTCAACATTATATCCCAACTCCTATACTCAATGCTCTGATTTATAAAGGCCAGCATACCAAAAGTTTTCCTCACCACCCTATCCACATGAGATTCCATCTTCAGGGAACTATGCACCATTATTCCTAGATCTACATTTTCTAAAATTCTCTTCCCTTCCATTTATAACTCTGGAACCAATACACCCAAAATGAGTGATAGTCACCACTGTCTCTGACTGCATTCATGCGTATGCAGACATCTCAGGTCAATAGGATGTTTCCTGGTCTGCAGTCAACTCCTGTTTGCAGCTCCAGGAAGACCATTGTTCTGAGCTGCACTTTTATTCAATCTAGAAACTACATTCAGAACTGAAGACTGATTGCTGTTGAAATTAATATTTGCCATATTCCATAACCCCAGAATATACCCGAACATTCCTTCCTCTTAGCCCTCCTGGACAAAAATAAATTTGATCCAGGATAGGCCAAACTTTGAGGATCTAATCAAATGGGTCCGCAAAATTGCCCTGAACTTCAGATCTCCTTCCACAATTACCTATCATATCCCTGTGTGCATCTATACCTACGCTATGACTCTAAGCAAAGATTGTTCCAGAAATTTGATCAGCAGTCTTTAAAATGCAGCTTTGTCATTCATATGCCTGTTGTATGGGAATCATGTCCGGAGGTCCCAAGGGGAAAAGCCAAGCACAGTCAAGAGCTGTTAGAAGTAGTGCAGCTGCCTGAGGAGGTAGCAGTGATTAAAGTAAAGGCTCACCAGAAAGCGGATGGTAAGGAGCAGAAAAGGAACAAGTGAGCAGACATCAGTGTGAGACGGGTAGTGGAAGAAAAAGAAATTACAAGTTCACAGAACTGCCAATTTAGCAAGATTACATGGAGATGTGAAGGACCACTGTAACCAGAGAAACACATTGGGTGAGGGACTGTAGAGAGTATCCTGGAGTTAGGTTATACAGCAAAATATTACCTTCAGCAACCAATCTTTAGACCTGAACTGTGAATTACTTTGTAAAATGCAACTCTGGGCAACAGCTGTGAAATGCAGTTAATAGAAAAACTAAACAATGTTGATTATAACTCATTTTGGGTGCTTGGAGCGTAGGGGCAAAGAAAGTGTGAAAGTTTTACGTAATTCAAAAGAAGCATTGTACATACATTGTAAATATAGAATTGTCCTTTGATCTTTAGCATATGGAATGTCGAACAGGCCTCTTCCTCTGAAAAGGTCTCAATATGACGCCTGCTGTCTCATTTCGTCAAATAGAAGACTACTTCATATCTACCTGTGGCATCTGTTTTTGACTTTGTTTGTATTACAAAAACTCTGCAATGAAGGCTGGTTCTAGAAGGTAGAAGGTAGATGATCAGCATGGAAAGATATTGGGGACAATAGGTGGGAAGAGATCCAAGTTACAGCAGAAACATCAGGTTCCACAACTTCAAAGTCATGAAGCCTGAGGAAGAGAAGAAATTACACACAGCATCTGAAGGGAGTCACCCAGCCTGAATGGGGAGTGGTTGGCCACCAATCAAATGACCAGGTCTGGGAGAGAGTGCCACCAGGATGAGCTCCTCACAGCCATTCAAATAGAAACCACCCCAACCCGTCCTGCACATCAACGAAAGGGTCCGAGAGACCAGTTATCAGATTCTGACAATCTTTTGTCATGGCATGGAGTGTGAACTGTTGCCTGTGACTCTGGTACACTTACCTTGCTGGTGCCTCTGACAGAGAGTAACCACCGATAGCCACTGCTGAGTTTTAGCTGTCACAGAATGAAGGGGTGAAAATAAGAATGTGATCAAACTGCAATCAGCCAGTAAGGAAGGAGGCAACAGGCATATGAATGACAAAGCTGCATTTTAAAGACTGCTGATCAAATTTCTGGAACAATCTTTGCTTAGAGACATAGCGTAGATGTAGATGCACACAGGGATATGATACGTAATTGTGGAAGGAGATCTGAAGTTCAGGGCATTTTCAGGGACCCATTTGATTAGATCCTCCTGAAAGTTTGGCCTATCCTGGATCAAATTTAGTTTTGTCCAGGAGAGCTAAGAGGAGGGAATGTTCGGGTATATTCTGGGGTTATGGAATATAGCAAGTATTAATTTCAACAGCAATCAGTCTTCAGATCTGAATGTGGATTGTAGATTGAATAAAAGTGCAGCTCAGAACAATGGTCTTCCTGGAGCTGCAAACAGGATTTGACTGCAGACCAGGAAACATCCTATTGACCTGAGATGTCTACATATGCATGAATGCTGTTCAGAGACGGTGGTGTACTGGTGTGAAGATCTAGTTGTTTGAAAATTACATGTAGGTAAATCAAAGGAAGCATTATGAATGCATTGTAACAATAGAACCTGTCCTGCTGTTACCTTTGATGTAATGTTGGGTCAGAGAGATTCTCTCCAGAGTGACTCTAAATATTGCCACCTGTGTGTACCGAATAAAGATTTTTATACTACCAGCAGTGTGACTTTCTGGTGGCTTTCATTGGCAGTCACAACAAGGCCACTCAGCCCATCGAGACTTGGCCTCCACAGCTGACTGTGGCAATGAATTCCACAGATCATCACACTCTGGCTAAAGAAATTCCTTCCCATCCATTCTACATGGATGACCCTTTATTCTGAGGTTTTGCTCTCTGGTCCTAGACTTACCCACTACAGGAAACATCTCCACATCTACTCTATCTAGGCCTTTCAATTTTCAATAGGTTTCAATGAGATCCCCTTCCTCATTCTTCTAAAACACTAGTGAGTTCAGGCCAAGAGCCATCAAATACTGCTCAAACATTAACTCTTTCATTCCCAGAATCATTCTGATGAGGGGGCCCAAAACTGTTCACAATACTCCATATGCGGTCTGACCAATGTCTTATAAAACCTCAGCATCACATCCTTGCTCTTACAGTCTAGAGCTCTCAAAATAAGTTCCTACATTGCATTTGCCTTCCTTACTGCAGATTCAACCTGCAGGTTAACCTTTAGAGAATCCTGCACAAGTACTCCCAAATCCCCTTGCACCTCGGATTTTTGAATTTTCTCCCCATTTAGAAAATAGTCTGTGCCTTTATTCATTCTACCAAAGTGCATGACCATACACTTCCCAACATTGTACTCCATCTGCCACCCCTTTGTCCATTCTCCTAATCTGTCTATAACCTTCTGCCGTCTCTCTGCTTCCTCAACACTACCTGCTCCTCCACCTACTGTATCTTCAAATTGTCTGCAAACTTGGCCACCAAGCTATCAATTCCATCATCGAAATTGTTGGCATATGAAGTCAAAAGAAGTGGTCCCAATACAGACCCCTGTAAGACATCACTAGTCATCCGCAGCCAATCAGAATAGGCTCCCTTTACATAACTCCCATTTGCATCTTTTTACATTTGTAGTTTCTTAACTCTACAGACAAGGGTTCTACATTTTCCAATCCTACATCACCTTTCTCTAAGGATTTGATTTCATTTCTTACCAACAGAGCATCCAACCCCTACTGCCTACCTGCTTGTCCTTTTAATACAATATGCATCCTTGGATCTTAAACTTCAACTATGATCTTCTTTCAGCCACAACTCAGCTCATAACATCTTACCTGCCAATCTATAATTGGATCATCTAACTTATTCCGTATACTGTGTGCATTCAAACATAACACCTTCAGTTCTGTATTTATCACCTTTTTGATTTTGCCCCCAGGTTTCTCCAACTCATCCCGCTGACTGCAATTTTGCTCCATCATCTGCTTGTTCTTGCTCACATTCTCCCTACATACAGCATCGATCTGTAAACCAACTGCCCCATTCTTAGCCCGATCACTCCGGTTCCCATCCCCTTGCCATCCTTCTCCAACACCTCCAGCAAACCTGCCCGCAAGATATTGGTCCCCTCAGGTTCAGGAGTAACACGTCCTTTTTGTACAGCTCATACCTCTCCCAGAAGAGATCCCAGTAATCCAGAAATCTGAAACCCTACCCCTGTACCACTCCCTCCACCACTCATACATCTATTACTATAATCACATTCCTGTCCTGACTAGCACATAGCTATTGGGAATAATCCAGAGATGACTGCTACGGAGGTCCTGCTCTTCAGCCTTTTCCCCAACTCCCTATACTCACTGCACAGGACCTCTTCCCTCTTTCTACCTATGTAATTAGTGCCAATGTGTATCATGACCTCTCGATTCTCACCCTCCCTCCTGAGAAACTTCTGCAACTGTTCTGAGACATTCTTGACCCTTGCACCAGGGAGGCAACACACCATCTTGGTGTCTTTTTCGCAGCCACAGAATCTCCTGTCAGTGCCCCTAACGGTCGAGTTCCCCTAATTGGGGTATATGGGGTGTCAGGGAGGGGTAGCGCCTCTGGTGGGGAAACATGTCACGTCCTTTTCAAGGCGGTTAGTCCACCTTTGGTCCCCACCTGGAACTCAGCTCTCACCTGTGGCTCCCTGTAGCTGTTTGCATGCGACAGCGGCCACACCCTGGGCAATGGCTTCGACAAGCTGGCTAAACCAGGTGAGGTTAGCTGACGGGTCTCAAACCCTCGGTGAGATAGGGAGTTGTCTATTCCTGCACGTGAAGCCAGACTCCGGCGGATTAAGCGGACGTAACCAATGGAAGGTCCAACGGTCAAGAAGGCGGTGTCTGCAAGCGTCGTGGAATGTGTAGAGCAGGACAAGACACAGAAGACATCCTGGTCATCCACTGCGCCTAGTCCCAACTCCAGCTGTCTCGACTCTGTCTTGCCTCTGGATCCAGATGTGGTCACAGGCCTCCAATGTTCGCACCAAAGCGAGCGTGGTAAAAGCACAGAACCGGCGTTGTCTCGTAAACACAAAATAATCTGCAGATGCTGGGACCAAAGCAACACTCACAACACGCTGGAGGAGCTCAGCAGCTCTCTCCGTGGAAACGATGAGTCGATGTTTCGGGCCGGAACCCTTCATCAGGACTGAAGAGGGAAGGGGCAGAGGCCCTATAAAGAAGGTGGGGGAGGGTTGGAAGGAGAAGGCTGGTAGGTTCCGTTGAAAAACCAGTAAGAAGAAAGATAAAGGGGCAGGGGAGGGGATAGGCAGGAAAACAATGGGTAGTAGGAGGAGGCAGAACCATGAGGGAGGAGGTAGGCAGCTGGGGGAGGGGGCAGAGTGAAATAGGGATAGAGGAAGGGAGAGGGAGAGAACTACCGGAAGTTGGAGAATTCTATGTTCATACCAAGGGGCTGGAGACTACCTAGACAGTATATGAGGTGTTGCTCCTCCAACCTGAGTTTAGCCTCATCATGGCAGTAGAGGAGGCCATGTATGGACATATCTGAATGGGAATGGGAAGCAGAGTTGGTGGGTGGCTACTGGGAGATCCTGTCTGTTGTGCCGGATGGAGTGAAGGTGCTCGACGAAGCAGTCCCCCAATCTGCGTCGAGTTTCACCGATGTAGAGGAGGCCGCACCGGGAGCACCGGATGCAATAGATGACCCCAACAGACCCACAAGTGAAGTGTTGCCTCACCTGGAAGGACTGTTTGGGGCCCTGAATGGTGGCAAGAGAGGAGGTGTAGAGACAGGTGTAGAACTTACGCTTACAGGGATAAGTGCCGGGTGGGAGATCCGTGGGGAGGGACGTGTGGATAAGGGAGTCGTGGAGGGTCTGTTTCACAGCCAGAGGTGGGGGGGGTGTGTGTGTGTGTGTGTCTGTGTGTGTGTGTGTGTGTGTGTGTGTGTGTGTGTGTGTGTGTGTTGGAGGAGCTGCTGACCGGGCTTATTGAGACAGGGAAAGAAGGAGGAATTATGCGCCTGTGTCTGGCTTAGTGTGCACTATCGGCTATTTTAGCAAGCTCCTTATAGTCGTCCACAGGTGTAACCGCGAGAGCTATAAGAACTTCATCAGGCATTTGCTGCATTAAGAGTTCTTTAAAAATAAAACAAGGATGGTGATTTCCCAGGAGAGACAGCATGTGATCCATTAGCTCTGAAGGCCTAGCATCCCCCAGGCCGGGCAAGCAGAGTGACTATCTGGCGCGCTCAGACTCCAACAGTTTCGAAAGGACTACATTGGACGATATGCTGAATAACTCCGGATTCGCACTAGAGCATCGGGGTCGCCAATGTAGGCTATCATCAATAAAACGCAGAGGCACTTTAAGTTTAAGAGAAACCGTAGCAACTCGCTTTATTGTCAAGCAAACACAGAACATAAAGCTCGGTGAAAACCTTCACGTAAGACACAGCCTGTTAGAGTGAACCCCAACTCAATGTCGGTGGTTGTGAATAATGCATATGTTACCATCCATTATATTACCATACACCAGTAACAAGGTTTACTTGAGAATTCAGCAGGTCGAGCAGCTTTGGGCGGTGGGGTTTAATATGTCTGATTCAGGTCGGAAACCCTGCATCAACACTCCTGCCGGGTTCCGACCTCAGACGTCAACAATTCCTCTCATCTCAACCCTTCAAATGCTGCTCATCCCACGGAGTCCCTCCAGCAGTTTGATTTCTTTTGCTGCAGATTCCATCACCTGCAGTCTTTCTATTCTCTCTCTCTGGTCGCCTGAACTGTAAATGCTCGAATATAATCTTTATGAATCAGGCGTACTTGTTACACAACGTCGCAGATTATTTGAAACAATTACAATAGTACTGTCATTATTGTCTGATTGTTCAGGTTGTCCCAAGTCTCATGATCTTGATTCCCAAAAAGGAGAACCTTATAACTGAAAGAACAAACCCTCGAACGCCCAACCACATGCAGCTGCACTTGAGTTTGAAATATTTTTAAAAATCTAATCTCACTTATAAATGACATGTTATTCTGTCTTCTAAATGTAAATGGCATTTCGATTGCAGTTGAAAAATCTGACTATCCTAACGACAGGTTTAGCCAAAAAAACACTTCCACAGGGAATACCACATTATCCTAACAGGAACGCTTTACAATCGTGCCACTTGTAAATAAAACCTCCTTTCATTGGGTAGTGAGGCAGACTCGCCCAATCCCAGACCCTGGTGATTATCTTTTATTATTATTAGTCTATTATTATTATTTATTTTAAATTTTTTTTTATTATTAGTCCTGACGAAGGGTCTCGGCCTGAAACGTCGACTGTACCTCTTCCTACAGATGCTGCCTGGCCTGCTGCGTTCACCAGCAACTTTGATGTGTGATTATCTTAGCAACGGGCGCTGTCGAAATCCGAACGAGGGGGCAGAGGAACGATCACCCTGATGAAAGTGTGTGGGTTGACTTGAAAACATCACAAGAAGAGCGTTTTTAGTTTTGGGTGGCAGGAATATGGGTTTGCTGGATTATGCAATATGTCCCATTGTAGCTTTTTTCAGTAACCCCACCATGGTTTTTTCCGATGACCTTAGTTAATTTTAGGTAGCATGATTTTGTGATGTCTAAGGATCCTGATATGCATGAGAGCCTGCTAGTTCATCAATATGTTAAAAAATGTGATATGTTATCCACTTTTACTGATGATTAACCAGGAATTTAACCAGGAATGTTGGTGTAGTTATTTTTGTGCCTGAATTACAGGGAACAATAAAGAAACATCTTACTAACCATTTATCAGTATACCTATACAGCAGAATTGGTTGCCATCATTTTGGGCTTACAGTGGGTGGAGGAAATTTGTCCTTGCAAAATTGTAATTTGTTCAGATCCCTTTTCGGTCTTGACTAGTATTAGAATAGGTCATTTTAGCAGTAGGTCAGATTTACTGCTGGAAGCACTTCAAACTTTATTTCATATTCAAAGTATTAGTTTATATGTCTTTCTCTTATGGGTCCCTGCACATAGAGGTGTTGAGGGGAATGAGCAGATTGATTATTTGGCCAAAAAAAAGCTGTTAAAATTTCATCTGTGGATAAACCTTCCACTTAGCAAATCAGAAGCCAAAGGGTTGATGGGGCTAAGAATTAGGGGATTATAAAACCATAAGACAGAGGAGCAGAATTAGGCCATTCAGCTCAGAGTCCACTCCACCATTGCCTCATGGCTGATCCCAGATCCCATTCAACACCATACACCTGGTCCTGTCACCATATTCCTTGATGCCCTGACCAATCAGGAAACCATCAACTGCTTTGAACGTACCCACAGACTTGGCTACCACCGAGCATTCCACAGATTCACCACTCTTTGACTAAAAAAAATTCCTCCTTGCTTCTGTTCTAAAGGGTCATCCCTCAATTATTGAGGCTGTGCCCTCTAGTTCTGGATACCCCCACCAGAGGAAGCATCCTCTCCACATCCATCTTTTCTAGTCCTTTCAACATGCGGTACGTTTCAATGAGATCCCCACGCATCTACATTCTCCTAAATTCCAGTGAGTACAGGCCCAAAAATGACAATACATCCTTTCTGAGATATGGGGCCCAAAACTTGACAATGCTCCAAGTGCGGCCTGACTAGTGTCTAGTGTCTTATAAAGCTTCAGCATTATCTCCTTATTTTTATATTCTGTTCCTCTTGAAATAAATGCCAAACTTGCATTTGCCTTCTTTACCACAGACTCAATCTGTGAATTAACCATCTTGGAGTCTTGCATGAGGACTCTTAAGTTCCTCTGCATCTCTGATGTTTGAATTTTTGTCCCCATTTAGATAATAGTCTGCACTATTGTTCCTTTTACCAAAATGCATTATCATGCATTTTCCATCTACACTATATTCCATTGGCCACTATTTTGCCCATTCTTCCAATTTGTCTAAGCCCTGCTACAATCGCATTGCTTCCTCAGCATTACATACCCCCCCCACCTATCTTTGTATCATCCGCAAACTTTGCCACAAAGCCATCAATTCCACTATCTAAATCATCGACAAACAATGTGAAAAGTAGCATCCCAATACTGACCCCTGAGGAACACCACTAGTCACTGGCAGCCAACCAGGAAAAGGCCCCTTTTATTCCCACTCGCTGCCTCCTGGCTGTCAGCCATTCCTCTATCTATGCTTGTATTTTTCTTGTAACACCATGGGATTTTATCTTGTTAAACAGCCTCATGTGTGGCACCTTATCAAATGTCTTCTGAAAATCCAAGCAAATGATATCCGCTGCCTCTCTTTTGTTTGCCCCACTTGTTACTTTCTCAAAGAACTCTAACAGATTTGTCAGGCAAGATTTCCCTTCACAGAAACCATGCTGACTTTGACTTATTTTATCATTAGTCTCCAAGTACTGTACCTCGAAACCTCATCCTTACTCCAACACTTTTCCAACCACTGAACTTAGGCTAATTGGCCTATAACTTCCTCTCTTTTCTCTTCCTTCCCTCTTAAAAAGTAAAGTGACATTTGCAATTTTCCAGTCCTCCGAGACCATGCCAGAATCAAGTGATTCTTGAAAGATCATGACCAATATATCCATTATTTCTTCAGCAACCTCTCTCAGGACAGTGGGATCTAGTCCATCTGGTCCAGGTGACTTATCCACCTTAAGATCTTTCAGCTTGTCTAGCACTTCTTCCTTTGTATTGGCAATGGCACTCACTCCTGCTCCCTGACACTCACGGATCTCTGGCAAACAGCTAGTGTATTCCACAGAAAAGACTGATGCAAAGTACTCAATAAGTTCATTTGCCATTTCTTTGTCCCCCATTACTACCTCACCAGCATCACTTTCCAGTGGTCCAATATCAACTCACCTCCTTTTTATTCTTCATATACTGTAACTGAAAAAAACTTTTCGAATCCTGTTTTATACTGGGTAGTTTGCCATCATATTTCATCTTTTCCCTCCTTATTGCTCTTATAGTTGCCTTTTGTTGGATTTTACAAGCTTCCCAATCATCCAACTTCCCACTCACTTTTGCTGCCTTATAAGCCCTTTCCTTGGTTTTTATGCCATCCTTAACTTCCCTTGTCAGCCACGGTTGCCTAGCCTTGCCATTTGAGAACAACTTCTTCTGCAGGACATATCTATCTATCATGGCGAGACCCATGGGATAACGGCCATAACGGAAGACCCCTTCACAGAATACTGTATATAAAACTTGGATTGATGGCAGAAGGGCTAAAACAAGAAGGAAGTAATTATATTGACTTGACTTAGAATTGGGCATACTATGCTTAATTATTCCTTATATTTTGTTGGAAAACATCACTCTGGGGTGTGTAGGTTTTGTTATCATTATGAAACAGTTGAACACGTTATTTTACAATTTGAAGCATATAAGGTTGAAAGAAAGCAAATGCAGGTTGCACTATTAGCTTTGGGGGTTGATAGCTTTCATTTAAAAACTTTACTAAGTTATGGAAGTGACTTTCATTTAATTCACAATATTGTCTTTCATTATTTACAATCTATAGGGCTCTTGGGGTAATTTAGCTTTCATTTAATAAAGAACTAGTTGGTGTTCCCAGTTCTCTACACCACACTCCAGTCCAGTTGGTGGCGCTAATGCATAAATTCATTATCAAAGTGCACATATGTCACCAGATACACCATATACACCATATATTAATTTTCTTGCAGGCATTCACACTACATATCAAGAAACAATAGCAAATCCTCACACAACAGAGACAGACGAACAACCCAATATGCAAAAGACAACAAATGTGTAAATACAAGAAGAAAATAATAAATAAATACACAAACACGAGGAAATCTGCAGATGCTGGAGTTTCAAGCAACACACAAAAAAGTTGCTGGTGAACGCAGCAGGCCAGGCAGCATCTCTAGAAAGAGGTACAGTCGACATTTCGGACCGAGACCCTTCATCAGGACTAACTGAAAGAAGAGCTAGTAAGAGATTTGAAAGTGGGAGGATGAGGGGGAGATCCAAGATGATAGGAGAAGACAGGAGGGGGAGGGATGGAGCCAAGAGCTGGACAGTTGATTGGCAAAAGGGATATGAGAGGATCATGGGACAGGAGGCCTAGGGAGAAAGAAAAGAGGGAGGGGGGGAAAGCCCAGAGGATGGGCAAGGGGTATAGTCAGAGGGACAGAGGGAGAAAAAGGAGAGAGAGAAAAAGAATGTGTGTATATAAATAAATAGCAGATGGGGTACGAGGGGGAGGTGGGGCATTAGCGGAAGTTTGAGAAGTCAATGTTCATGCCATCAGGTTGGAGACTACCCAGACGGAATACAAGGTGTTGTTCCTCCAACCTGAGTATGGCTTCATCTTTACAGTAGAGGAGGCCATGGACAGACATATCAAAATGGGAATGGGACGTGGAATTAAAATGTGTGGCCACTGGGAGATCCTGCTTTCTCTGGCGGACAGAACGAAGGTGTTCAGCGAAATGATCTCCCAGTCTGCGTCGGGTCTCGCCAATATATAAAAGGCCACATCGAGAGCACCGGGCGCAGTATATCACCCCAGCCGACTCACAGGTGAAGTAGATAGATAGATAAACAAACAAGCAAGTGATAAATATCAAGAACACAAGGGATGATTGAAGTTATCCCCTCTGGTTCAAGACGCTGATGGTTGAAAGGTAGTAACTGTTCCTGAACCTGTTGGTGTGATACTTGAGGCTCCTGTACTTTCTTCCTGACGGCAGCACTGAGAAGAGGGCACGGCCTGGATGGTGGGAGTTCTTGACAATGGATACTGCTTTCCTGGTAAATGTGCTCAATGGTGGGGACTGGGCTGTATCCACTGCTACTGTACTTTTTCCCATTTAGGAGCATTGGTGTTTCCATACCAGGCCGTGATGCAACCAGTCAGTAAATTCACCATCACACATGTATAGAAGTTTGTCAAAGTTCTAGATGACATGCCCAATCTGCGCCAACTTCTAACAATGTAGAAGCATTGCTATGCCTTCTCTGTAATGGCGATTACATGCTGGATCAAGGATAGATCCTCAGAAATGTTAATACCGAAAAACTTAAAGTTGCTGACCCTCCAGTTTTGATCCTCTGATGAGGACTGGCTCAGGGACCTCAGGTTTCCTCCTCCTGTAGTCAATAATCAGCTCCTTAGTTTTGCTGAGATCGAGTGAGAGTTTGTTGTTGTGGCATCATTGAACCAGATACTAAATATCCCTCCCACCTACTGATTCGTCACCATTTGATTTGGCCCACAACAGTAAACGGCAATGGAACCAAGACTCTCATGGGAAAAAGGAAAAAAAATGCCGATATAGAAATTAATGAGTCTGAAAAATCAATAAATTTCAAGGACCTGATGATCTACAGTACATCAGAATTTTGAAATAGGGAACTCTCGAGATTGTTATAGCATATGTTCTGGTTACCACTTTCCAAAATTCTATATATTCTCAAATGGTTCCTCCAGTTTGGAAAGCAACAAATATAATCATACCACTTAAAGGGGAATACAGGAGAGAACTGGAGAACATGCTTGGGCAGAGTAGCATATGGGAGGTGAGGAGAGGCATGAAGAACATCACTGGCTTCAATCAGCCTGGCTGTAGATATTTGGAATGGAGCTGTGAATGGCCTAATGAGTTAAACTAATTCTTCAATAAGTTTGACAGTCGCCCTCCTGTTCACACCCCTCCTCATCACACCAGTCCAGGTACTGAGGGATACAATGCTCCCTCAGCACCTCCCCTGTTTACATCCCCTCCTTCCTGTGCACCTACCATCCACACCTCCACATACCAAATCCCATTGTCCTGATGTTCACCTCCTTCAGCCCCCACCTTCCACCAACTCCCCAGTTATCATGGACTTACCTTCACTGCCGAGCGGAAGAGAAGGGCTCAGGGTAAAATCAGACATGGCAAAGCATCAAGACTGGATGGTGTGAACCCCAAGGGTAGGAAGCAGTGTGCTCAGCAGCTGTGTGGAATTCTGCAGCACACTTTCAATCTGAGTCTCGACTGTGTGGAAAACATCATGTGTGGTGCCAGTACCCAAGAAGGGCAGATTAAAAGTCTTCGATGATTACCAACCCCTTTCACACATCACACATCGTGAAGGCTCCTGGATCACCTCCGACCCCTGGTCAGATGAGGCCCCAATCCCCGGCAGTTTGCCTACCAGGAGCACACTGGAGTCGACAATGCTGTCATCCACCTGCTGAACAGAGCCTACTCCCATTTGGATAAGCAGGACAACACTGTGAGGATCATGTTTTTGATTCCTCAAGTGCCTTCGATACCATACAACCCTCATTACCAGTTTTCGAATGAAGAAATTTTTCCTTACCTCATTTGTAAATGGCATATCAATCATTCTGAAAATACCCCCCTTTACCTAGAGCTCTCAATAAAGGGAAACAACTTCCTTGTATCCAACCTGTCTGTTCCTTACAGAATTTTTAAAGTTTCAATGAGATCTCCTAATTACTTGCTATATCTTTTGTGAATCATGCACCAAGCTCTCTGATCTTTCTGCAAAGTGGAGCTCCGCAA
Organism: Mobula birostris; assembly: GCF_030028105.1. NCBI lineage: Eukaryota > Metazoa > Chordata > Chondrichthyes > Myliobatiformes > Myliobatidae > Mobula > Mobula birostris. The sequence goes on from NC_092384.1 coordinate 46,498,324, forward strand.
ATATTTTTCCTGCCAAAATAGACAACTTACATTTTTCTGCATTATACTCCATTTTCTAGATCTTTCCGTTCTCTAGCTGAGGTAGCGTGTGTGTCCTCGAGCTAGGCACTTAACCACACATTGCTCTGCGACGACACCGGTGCCAAGCTGTATGGGTCCTAATGCCTTTCCCTTGGACAACATTGGTGTCGTGGAGAGGGGAGACTTGCAGCATGGGCAACTGCTGGTCTTCCATACCACCTTGCCCAGGCCTGCGCCCCGGAAACCTTCCAAGGCGCAAATCCATGGTCTCACGAGACTAACAGATGCCTATAAACTAATCTTTGTGTTACCAGTAAATTTAATTAAGTGCTGCAACAAAGGCTGAAACCTTCAACATCATCATCCAAGTCATATATAAATATATATATAAATAAATTGTAAACTGTAAAGGCAGCAACCCTGGCAGCGCACCACTGATTATTTTGTGCCAACCAGAAAAAATACCCACTTACACTAAAATCCTGTTAGCCAGCCGATCTATTTACGTTAATATGTTGACTCCTATGCCAGGTGCTTTTATTTTCCAAATTGGCCTTTGATGCAGAGCCTTATTAAATGCCTTCTGAAACCCTCAGTGCAGTGCAATTGCTGATTTACTGTTCTATAATACAAGTCACTACCTCTTCAAACAACTCCAAAAATTGACCAATTATGCTTTCCCTTCAAAAATCCATGTTCACTGATTACTTTGAAGTTTTCCAAACATCCTTCTATAACAGGATCTACTTATTTCCCCTAACAGCGATGACAATGTCAGTCTACAAGATGTAAAAGAGAAAAGAAAGGAGATTTACCTGTTGACCAGCAAGGCCAGTGTGGGAATGCACAGTTCTGTTGTTCTTCTGAATGCAGCAGCAACAAATGTCTGAATAAGCCTTTTGAAAACAATAGACAAAGAGGGGAATTTCAGGTAATTTTAAGGGGGACATGGACCTGATGCACAACGGGAATGGAGGAAAATAGAGAAGGACTAAAGGTTTGGAACAAGGTTTTGGGTGGGTAGGCAAGAAGGGAGAAACACACGTATGTACAACAGCAGGAGAGAGGCATCAAGGGCGAGTTACAATATAGAAAACATTTGTTTGACAACCACATGAATTAACACAGTCCACAACTACATAACTTAAATCATTCAGGTGTGGAAGCATAGCCTTGTGAAAAGCTAATAATAAATGAGATATGGAGAAGGCATAAGAAGGGATAAACATCAGAGGTAGAGTAGAGTCATCTTTGAAGAAAGGAGGGAGAGAGAAAGCAGGGAATTAGACCAGTTAGCCTGACATCAGTGGTGGGGAAGATGCTGGAGTCAATTATAAAAGATGAAATAGCGGCACATTTGGATAGCAGTAACAGGATCGGTCCGAGTCAGCATGGATTTACAAAGGGGAAATCGTGCTTGACTAATCTTCTGGAATTTTTTGAGGATGTAACTATGAAAATTGACAAGGGAGAGCCAGTGGATGTAGTGTACCTGGACTTTCAGAAAGCCTTTGATAAGGTCCTACATTGGAGGTTAGTGGGCAAAATTGGAGCACATGGTATTGGGGGTAGGGTACTGACATGGATAGAAAATTGGTTGGCAGACAGGAAACAAAGGGTAGGGATTAATGGGTCCCTTTCAGAATGGCAGGCAGTGACTAGTGGGGTACCGTAAGGCTCAGCGCTGGGACTGCAGCTATTTACAATATACATTAATGATTTAGATGAAGGGATTAAAAGTAACATTAGCAAATTTTCAGATGACGCAAAGCTGGGTGGCAGTGTGAAATGTGAGGAGGAGTTATGAGAATGCAGGGTGACTTGGACAGGTTGGGTGAGTGGGCAGATGCAGTTTAATGTGGATAAATGTGAGGTTATCCACTTTGGTGGCAAGAACAGGAAGGCAGATTACTATCTGAATGGCGTCAAGTTAGGAAAAGGGGAAGTACAACGAGATCTAGGTGTCCTTGTTCATCAGTCACTGAAAGTAAGCATGCAGGTACTGCAGACAGTGAAGAAAGCTAATGGTATCACACATCAAGGTTGCTGGTGAACGCAGCAGGCCAGGCAGCATCTCTAGGAAGAGGTACAGTCGACGTTTCAGGCCGAGACCCTTCGTCAGGACTAACTGAAGGAAGAGTGAGTAAGGGATTTGAAAGTTGGAGGGGGAGGGGAGATCCAAAATGATAGGAGAAGACAGGAGGGGGAGGGATGGAGCCAAGAGCTGGACAGGTGATTGGTAAAAGGATATGAAAGGATCATGGGACAGGAGGCCCAGGGAGAAGGAAAAGAGCGGGGGGGAACCCAGAGGATGGGCAACGGGTATAGTCAGAGGGACAGAGGAGAAAAAGGAGAGTGAGAGAAAGAATGTGTGTATATATAAATAACAGATGGGGTACGAGGGGAAGTGGGGCATTAGTGGAAGTTTGAGAAGTCGATGTTCATGCCATCAGGTTGGAGGCTACCCAGACGGAATACAAGGTGTTGCTCCTCCAACCTGAGTGTGGCTTCATCTTTACAGTAGAGGAGGCCGTGGATAGACATATCAGAATGGGAATGGGATGTGGAATTAAAATGTGTGGCCACTGGGAGATCCTGCTTTCTCTGGTGGACAGAGCGTAGGTGTTCAGCAAAACGATCTCCCAGTCTGCGTCGGGTCTCGCCAATATATAGAAGGCCACATCGGGAGCACCGGACGCAGTATATCACCCCAGCCGACTCACAGGTGAAGTGTCGCCTCACCTGGAAGGACTGTCTGGGGCCCTGAATGGTGGTAAGGGAGGAAGTGTAAGGGCATGTGTAGCACTTGTTCCGCTTACAAGGATAAGTGCCAGGAGGGAGATCAGTGGGGAGGGATGGCGGGGTGGGGGGGGGACGAATGGACAAGGGAGTCACGTAGGGAGCCATCCTTGTGGAAAGCAGAGAGAGGGGGGAGGGAAAGATGTGCTTAGTGGTGGAATCCCATTGGAGGTGGCAGAAGTTACAGAGAATAATATGTTGGACCCGGAGGCTGGTGGGGTGGTCGTGAGGACCAGGGGAACCCTATTCCTAGTAGCTAATGGTATGTTGGCCTTCATAACAAGGGGAGTTGAGTATAGAAGCAAAGAGGTCCTTCTGCAGTTGTACAGGGCCCTGGTGAGACCACACCTGGAGTATTGTGTGCAGTTTTGGTCTTCAAATTTGAGGAAGGACATTCTTGCTATTGAGGGAGTGCAGCGTAGGTTCACGAGGTTAATTCCCGGGATCTAACATATAGAGAGGCTTTGAGGAAAGAGAAGCAGAATAAACGGTGTAAAGACAGTAAGGTAGAAGGGCTGAAGTGTGTGTACGTCAATGCAAGAAGCATCAGGAACAAAGGAGATGAACTGAGAGCTTGGATACATACATGGAATTATGATGTACTGGACATTACAGAGACTTGGCTGGCACCAGGGCAGGAATGGATTCTCAATATTCCTGGATTTCAGTGCTTTAAAAGGGATAGAGAGGGTGGAAAAAGGGGAGGAGGGGCGGCATTACTGGTCAAGGATACTGTTACAGCTACAGAAAGGGTGGGTAATGTAGCAGGATCCTCTTTTGAGTCAGTATGGGTGGAAGTCAGGAACAGGAAGGGAGCAGTTACTCTATTGGAGGTATTCTATAGGCCCCCTGGTAGCAGCAGAGATACAGAGGAGCAGATTGGGAGGCAGATTTTGGAAAAGTGCAAAAATAACAGGGTTGTTATCATGGGTGACTTTAACTTCCCTAATATTGATTGGCACTTGATTAGTTCCAAGAGCTTAGATGGGGCAGCGTTTGTTAAATGTGTCCGGGATGGATTCCTGTCACAGTATGTGGACAGGCCGACTAGGGGGAATGCCATACTAGATCTAGTACTAGGTAATGAACCGGGTCAGGTCACAGATCTCTCAGTGAGTGAGCATCTGGGGGATAGTGACCACCGCTCCCTGGCCTTTAGCATTATCATGGAAAAGGATAGAATCAGAGAGGACAGGAATATTTTTAATTGGGGAAGGGCAAATTATGAGGCTATAAGCTAGAACTTGCGGGTGTGAATTGGGATGATGTTTTTGCAGGGAAATGTACTATGGACATGTGGTCGATGTTTAGAGATCTCTTGCAGGATGTTAGGGATAAATTTGTCCCGGTGAGGAAGATAATGAATGGTAGGGTGAAGGAACCATGGGTGACAAGTGAGGTGGAAAATCTAGTCGGGTGGAAGAAGGCAGCATACATGAGGTTTAGGAAGCAAGGATCAGATGGGTCTATTGAGGAATATAAGGAAGCAAGAAAGGAGCTTAAGAAGGGGCTGAGAAGAGCAAGAAGGGGGCATGAGAAGGCCTTGGCGAGTAGGGTAAAGGAAAACCCCAAGGCATCCTTCAATTATGTGAAGAAAAAAAGGATGACAGGAGTGAAGGTAGGACTGATTATAGATAAAGGTGGGAAGATGTGCCTGGAGGCTGTGGAAGTGAGCGAGGTCCTCAATGAATACTTCTTCTCGGTATTCACCAATGAGAGGGAACTTGATGGTGAGGACAATATGAGTGAAGTTGATGTTCTGAAGCATGTTGATATTAAGGGAGAGGAGGTGTTGGAGTTGTTAAAATACATTAGGACGGATAAGTCCCCGGGGCCTTTCGGAATATTCCCCAGGCTGCTCCACGAGGCGAGGGAAGAGATTGCTGAGCCTCTGGCTAGCATCTTTATGTCCTCGTTGTCCACAGGAATGGTACTGGAGGATTGGAGGGAGGCAAATGTTGTCCCCTTGTTCAAAAACAGTAGTAGGGATAGTCCGGGTAATTATAGACCAGCGAGCCTTACGTCTGTGGTGGGAAAGCTGTTGGAAAAGATTCTTAGAGATAGGATATATGGGCATTTAGGGAATCATGGTCTGATCAGGGACAGTCAGCATGGCTTTGTGAAGGGCAGATCATGTCTAACAAGCCTGATAGAGTTCTTTGAGGAGGTGACCAGGCATATAGATGAGGGTCGTGCAGTGGATGCGATCTATATGGATTTTAGCAAGGCATTTGACAAGGTTCCACACAGTAGGCTTATTCAGAAAGTCAGAAGGCATGGGATCCAGGGAAGTTTGGCCAGGTGGATTCAGAATTGGCTTGCCTACAGAAGGCAGAGGGTCATGGAGGGAGTACATTCAGATTGGAGGATTGTGACTAGTGGTGTCCCACAAGGATCTGTTTTGGGACCTCTACTTTTCGTGATTTTTATTAACGGCCTGGATGTGGGGGTAGAAGGGTGGGTTGGCAAGTTTGCAGACAACACAAAGGTTGGTCGTGTTGTAGATAGTGTAGAGGATTGTCAAAGATTGCAGAGAGACATTGATAGGATGCAGGAGTGGGCTGAGAAGTGGCAGATGGAGTTCAACCCGGAGAAGTGTGAGGTGGTACACTTTGGAAGGACAAACTCCAAGGCAGAGTACAAAGTAAATGGCAGGATACTTGGTAGTGTGGAGGAGCAGAGGAATCTGGGGGTACATGTCCACAGATCCCTGAAGGCTGCCTCACAAGTGGATAGGGTAGTTAAGAAAGCTTATGGGGTGTTAGCTTTCATAAGTTGAGGGATAGAGTTTAAGAGTCGCGATGTAATGATGCAGCTCTATAAAACTCTGGTTAGGCCACACTTGGAGTACTGTGTCCAGTTCTGGTCGCCTCACTGTAGTAAGGATGTGGAAGCATTGGAAAGGGTACAGAGGAGATCTACCAGGATGCTTGCTGGTTTAGAGAGTATGCATTATGATCAGAGATTAAGGGAGCTAGGGCTTTACTCTTTGGAGAGAAGGAGTATGAGAGGAGACATGATAGAGGTGTACAAGATAATAAGAGGAATAGATAGAGTGGATAGCCAGAGTCTCTTCCCCAGGGCACCACTGCTCAATACAAGAGGACATGGCTTTAAGTTAAGGGGTGGGAAGTTCAAGGGGGATAATAGAGGAAGGTTTTTTACTCAGAGAGTGGTTGGTGCGTGGAATGCACTGCCTGAGTCAGTGGTGGAGGCAGATACACTAGTGAAGTTTAAGAAACTACTAGACAGGTATATGGAGGATATTAAGGTGGGGGCTTATATGGGAGGCAGGGTTTGAGGGTCGGCACAACATTGTGGGCTGAAGAGCCTGTACTGTGGTGTACTATTCTATGTTCTATGGTGGGATTGTTGAAAGATTGGAGTGAATGGGCTTGTATACACTGGAATTTAGAAGGATGAGAGGGGATCTGATTGAAACATATAAGACTATTAAGGGATTGGGCATGCTAGAGGCAGGAAACATGTTCCTGATGTTGGGGGAGTCCAGAACAGAGGTCACAGTTTAAGAATAAGGGGTAGGCCATTTAGAACTGAGTTGAGGAAAAACTTTTTCACCCAGAGAGTTGTGGATCTGTGGAATGCTCTGCCTCAGAAGGCAGTGGAGGCCAATCCTCTGGATGCTTTCAAGAAAGAGTTAGATAGAGCTCTTAAAGATAGTGGAGTCAAGGGATATGGGGAGAAGGCAGGAATGGGGTACTGATTGTGGATGATCAGCCATGATCACAGTGAATGGTGGTGCTGGCTCAAAGGGCTGAATGACCTACTCCTGCACCTATTGTCTATTGATTAATAGACTGATATCCAGCTATTGAAATAGGTGCAGAAGTAAACTGAATGTAGAAGCTATTGGAAGGTAGAGGTGGGAAAGGGTATTGATGGTAGCATTTCCACAGAAAATAGTGAGGAGGTTTCCAGAAATGTCTGTTGGATAGAAAAATTGTACCAAATTTGGAAATCTTCAGTCTCTTCCTGCTGCCATTGGAGGTTTCCGCCTTCTTCAAAAGAGCAACAATCATACCTGTACACCAGAAGAGCAGGGAGAGCTGCCTCAATGATTATCGTCCAGTGGCACTCACATCTACTGTGATGAAGGGCTTTGAGAGGTTAGTCATGGCCAGAATCAACTCCTGTCTAAGCAAGGACTTGGACCCGCTGCAATTTGCCTATCACCACAATAGGTCTGCAGTGGATGTAGCCTCACTAGCTCTCCACTCAGCCTTGGATTGCCTGTAATACCTAGAGCAGGCTGCTGTGTATTGATTACAGCTCAGCGTTCAACATAACCATTCCCTCAGTTCAAATCAATAAGCTCCAAAACCTGAGCCTCTGTACTTCCCTCTGCAACAGGATCCCCGACTTCCTCATTTGGGAGACCACAATCTATGTGGATTGGAGATAACATCGCCTCCTTGCTTTAACTCAGCACTGGTGCACCATAAGGATGCGTGCTTAGCCCATTGCTCTACTCTCTCCATAGCCGTGACTGTGTGGCTAGGCACAGCTCAAATGCCATCGATAAATTTGCCAATGACACAACTATTGTTGGCAGAATTTCAGATGATGACAAGGAGCGAGACAGATCCGCAGGTTGAGTGGAGTCACACCAACCTTGCACTCAACATCAGTAAGAGCAAGGATTTGACTGCGGACTTCAGGAAGGGGAAATCGAGGGAACACACACCAGTCCTCATCGAGGGATCAGCAGTGGAAAATGTGAGCAGTTTCAAATTCCTGGGTGTCAACATCTCTGAAGATCTATCTTGGGCCCAGCGTATTGATGGAATTACAAAGCGGGCATGACAGTGCCTTTTAGGAGTTTGAGGAAACTTGGTATGTCACCAAAGATTCTCTCAAATGTTTGCAGATGTACTGTGGAGAGCATTCTAAGTGGTTGCATCAGTATCAGGTTTGGAAGGGCCACTGCTCAGGATTGGATAAACCTGCAGAGGGCTAAAAACGCAGCCAGCTCCATCGTGGGCACCCGCCTCCCCAGCATCCAGGACACCTTCAAAAGGCGATACCTCAGAAGGCAGCATCCATCGCTAAGGGCCCCCAGAACATGCTCTTTTCTCATCACTACCATCAGGGAGGAGGTACAGGAGCCTGACGCCACACACTCAACGTTTCAGGAACAGCCTCTTACCCTCCGCCATCAGATTTCTGAATGGACAATGAATCTATGATCACTTCCTCATCATTTTCCCCTCCCTTTTTGCACCAATTATTTAATTTCTTTATACATGTATACACCTTGTTGTAATTTATAGTTTTTTATTGTCTATTGCAGTGTACTGCTGCCGCAAAACAATAAATTTGATGACTTATACCAATTATATTGAAGCCGATTCAGAGATAATGGAGAAATGGACCAGATAGCATGAGAGTGACTTTTCAGCCAGAAACAACACTCTAGTAAAATCTGAAAGACCAGCAGAAAAGTGAAATGCTCAGCAAAAAAAGCAATGAGGGGGGAGGGGCATTTGTAGGCAAGATAGCCTTACCTTAAATTTAACAACTAGTTGGTAGATTAGAAATGCAGAAGCTTAATCTTAATATTTAGTCTGGTGGAGAAACACAAATCACTACAGAAAATTTCATGGTTTTGAAGATCAAAAATGACTAAAGATCTAGCACTTAATGAAAACTGGGGCATAGTTGGGTGATAGGCAGTGAGCTTAAGAAACTGTGAACATGAGCATCTCAGTGGAAATTGAAATCTCGAGATATTACATTATTCCTAACTTACTTATGCCTCAATAGACATTTAGATCATCGAGATTGGATTGACCTTTGACCTATCTTAATTCATAGATCACTAACTATAAATTAATAATTTTTAATTGCCACTCTGACCTCTCTAAATAAATAATAAATAAGTAGATAAATCAATTTAGCCTTTCTTTAAGTGAATGGCTATATATACCATGCACTAATCACTCATTATTTGAAGACTACCCTAATGTCAAAGCTGAAGTTCCATTCTGTTAATTTTGTTTTGGTTACTCCAAATATAATATTCTAAATTAATTTTCTACAGATATTTTTAATGAACTTCAAATTGTCCATAAGCCAAATGAACTTTCCAAAGTAAAAGCTCATTTTGCTTCAATCTGTATTGCTGGTTGCTTAGTTTAAGCTGAAATAGATTGCTTTGGTATTAGCATGAATATATTGCAAGTTGCAGGTGCGGTTTTGGGCTGAATTTATTCAGGGAGTGCAGGATGTGACGCCCCCGGACCATACCATCAGCCACTCTGCCATCCAAATTGTAAAAGCTACATTTGTTCTAATACGTACATGGAGCCTGAGCCTTATTCGGGACTGGTCTAGAATGGTCTAGAATCCCCACACCCAAGAGATCTAAAACCCTGCTTTCATTGTGATTTATATCCGAGACACGAAGCTGAGGTTGAAAGGACATGTGTTACTTCTCTCTACGCCAGATACAGAGCTTGGCTTTCTAGGTTTCCCTGCCGAACCAAGGCACTCGCCAGTCTGAATACAGCCGATTTAAATCCTGCTCTTACGGTCATTCCTATTGGTTGCATTAATTGTTTTCTTTTGATAGTTTGGTAAACTAACAAATACTACAAATACATACGGGTGGGGAAAGAGACCAAATAACGCCCGGTCTTCAGCCAAGTGTGCTTTCAGGAAATGGATGTTCATGTCATCATCTAAAGAAGACAACTCCTATTTCCCCCTGAATTTCACGTAGGCAACACCTCATCTGAATGAACCTTACGGGAGAGGGAGGGGCTTGGCTTCTGGCAGTGGGAAGGAGTACAGAAAGACGAGCTGTCGCTACCATAGAAACTCTGAAACTTGGGCGCAACAGTTTGAGTAGTTTAAAGAAGATTTTAGCTGATAACGCTACTATTTTCATCTTAAAACAAAAATCAAGCGCGGGATAAATTGGTGCTTTCTAATCTTTAGCCTGCACTGATCGTTTGTATTGTGTGATTCCAGGTGTACCTTTATGGTTCAGCAGACTAAGTAAGTACTTTCCCAACAAGATTTCTCGCGGGAGTAGCCGTCGTAAGTGTTACCTTGACGGGGACTCATTATAATTTAGGCACGTTTTGGTTCGCAGTCGAGTTTCACCAGAGCTAGTTTCGATCAGGTGCCGTGGTGTCGGATTTCCAAATATTTGGTGTGGTTCATATTATTTTTTTCTGAGACGATCAGCACAACTTCGGATCCTCAAAAAAAAACAATAGACTGTTAGGGGTAAACACCAGTAATTCTGCAGATGCTGGAAATTCAAGCAACACACATCAAAGTTGCTGGTGAACGCAGCAGGCCAGGCAGCATCTGTAGGAAGAGGTACAGTCGACGTTTCCGGCCAAGACCCTTCGTCAGGTCTAACTGAAAGAAGAGATAGTAAGAGATTTGAAAGTGGGGGGGGGATAGATCCGAAATGATAGGAGAAGATAGGAGGGGGAGGGATGGAGCTAAGAACTGGAAAGTTGGTTGGCAAAAGGGATACGAGGCTGGAGAAGGGAGCCCTTTTCTTTCTCCCTGGGCCTCCTGTCCCACGATCGTCTCATATCCCTTTTGCCAATCAACTGTCCAGCTCTTGACTCCATCCCTCCCCCTCCTGTCTTCTATCATTTTGGATCTCCCCCTCCCCCTCCCACTTTAAAATCTCTTACTAGCTCTTCCTTCAGTCAGTCCTGACGAAGGGTCTCGGCCCGAAACGTCGACTGTACCTCTTCCTAGAGATGCTGCCTGGCCTGCTGCGTTCACCAGCAACTTTTACGTGTGTTGCTTGAATTTCCAGCATCTGCAGAATCCCTCGTGTTCGCGTTTTAAAACTGAGAATAGCAGAATGTGGAAATACCACACTGGCAGGTTTAAGAGAAGTGTGGGGACAGGGTCTCGATGAGTTTAAACAGACCATGCCAATGGGGTCTGGATAAAGTTAAATGGAACAGGAGAATGTAGCCCCGTGAGTTTAAAATGAATATGGGGAACATCACCCAGTAACTCACGGTTCTTGTACTTCTGAGGCTTTATTCTACCATACCTTAAATATTCTTTCTCCCCCCAGCTATTTCAACAGAAGATGGCCAACCCAGCAAATTACCCTGAAAACAGAGCTGCAAAAAATTTAAGTGAACGAGGTGGTCATAAAAGGGAGCACTTCCATAATGATCGACATCATAAGAGTCATTCCCGTCCTCGCAAAAATCAGGACGATGGCAGCAGAAACTCCAGAGGAAGGGACTACTCAGAACGAAACAGGGACCCAGAGAGAGATGTGAGGAGGGAAATGCATGAAGGGAAGAGATCTCGAGTTAGAGATCCCCACCACCATGGACATCATGTGAGGGATGATGAGAACAGAATGGAAAGGGAATATCGTAAAGGGGAGAATCGAGACTATCACTACAAACGTGAGAGAGAACATTCACAAACGTATGAAAACTCATCACATAGCAAACACCAGCCAAATTACAGATATGAAAAAGAAACTCCACTACCAGATGATGGTCAAGTTTACAGACATAAAAAGTAAGAAGCATGTGTAAGTTATGGAGAAGAGTAGTAGCTAGTCAAAATATTGTTCAATTAGTGTTTAATGAAATGGGCACTTCATAATGGAAGACACCAGAAGTCAAAGTGATTATCTTCGCTTGGCACCTGCATGCCAAATCAGTAAAACCTAAGAATCAAAATTTGATCTTTTCTGAAATGGATAAATTTTACGACCTTGTCTCTGATCGTGAATCTGTAGAAAAATAGTGGAAAGAAAATCTATGATTGATAAAAATTGCAAGCTGGGCAGTAGGGTAAAATACTTTAGGTACTTATAAGAGTCTAAAAGCAGAATAATCAGAATAAGAATCAGGTTTATTATCACCGGCATGTGACGTGAAATTTGTTAACTTAGCAGCAGCAGTTCAATGCAATACATAATCTAGCAGAGAGAGAGAGAAAAAATAAAACATAATAATGAACAAGTGAATCAATTACCTATATTGAATGGATTATTAAAAATGTGCAAAAACAGAAATACTGTATAGTAAAAAAAAGTGAGGTAGTGTCCAAAGCTTCAATGTTGACATCAGTTTGAAGTTAATTAAAACAACACATCCACATGTAGGTTGGCATTAATGTAGTGTTTCTTCTTAAACTATGTCAGTTGTAAACAGAAATGTCATATCGGCAGTGGGTTATTTTGGACTACAAATTGGGAAAAATAAGGTAAAATAAAAGTAATGATCTAAGGATACCTGTTTAAAAAGATTCAAAACATTAAATAGTCAATTCAGGTAACTAATTTTAACAATTTTCTATCAATTCCACTAGCTGAGTTGGAGCAGTTACCATGACTTCACATAGACAAAACGCAATTTCAGATATTTTTAAACCAGTGCATATATTATAGATAATCCATGTCTTATGGCTAATGTTTTTGGAATAGTTTCACTACATAACTTAGTTGTTCTGTAACTTTTCTGGCCACAACAGAACAAACATTGTATTCTTCTTCTTAATAGCCATACTGAAACTGTATCACCTGAATATATCATAACTGAAGACAAAAGACCTGAGATGCATTACTTCAATCATGATGATTCAGAAGAAATTCTAAATTGTTACAAGTGTCGTTACCTCTGCACAAATCGAGGTAAGATCGTACAAGTAGATTAAGTATGGTAAACACTAAAGTTTTGCACAGAACAAGAAATAGAATTTCTATATTGCATTTAACATTAGCAAAATGGTGCTCCATAGAGCTATTGTGAAACAAATGTAAAGATGTTTGGACAGAAGGTCAAAAGTCTATTCAAACACATGGATATAAGGAGGTTAGAGGGAAAAAGAAAGTAGTTGGGGAGAGAATTATTTCAAAAAGCATTTTCACTTAAGTCTTGGTGATGCTAGTGATTGGAAATTTAAATTCAGAAATGAATGAGTCATTGTACAGGAGTAGTATGGACAATTCAGATGATTGCAGGGTTAGGAAATGGAGAGACTCAAAATTAAGTATGAGAATTTTAATTTAGATAAGTGGCATAACAGGATCCAGTTATATGCTGGCAGGAAGTGATAAGTGAACAAATTAAACTCAGCATCAGATTTTAATTCCTGTATTTTTTGCATTTGTTTCCTTGAAAGTAAATAAAACTGCTTCTAATTTATTTAATTTATATGACAAATAAACCTTGAAGTTGTTTTCAACTATTTACATACTTTACATGGTCTGTACAGAACATAAAATTCCTTCTAAAATTAATGTTTTGTTTTTGAGAATTAATATTTCTTGGTTAGTATGAATAATCTTCTCAATCTGTTTACTGCGATACAGCATTAGATACTTACTCACGAAAAAAAATGTACTTTATATGACAGAAACACGCAAGCTATAAGATTAATCCTAAACTATTCCCAAGGACAGCTGTTTTCTGCTGAGAGGAATAGCTCTAAAATGCTGAGAATATTTGTTTTGTCATGGCTATATAGCTCAATTGAGTAGTTCATTCCTGGCCCTACATTATTTCACATTTTGGGTCCCAAGTTTGAATAGCACATGAGCCAGCAATTGAAGTATTTGTTAATCACAATCTTGGTCTGGAAGTTGCTAGTATTTGTGTGGCAGCAGTTTAACAGTTCAAATAACCAGGTTGGAAAGATTCATTCGATGATCTAACACATGCTTGTTAGGGTAAAATGATCGGAATCACCTTTTTCTTCTTCCTGATTTGAAATAGTTCTTTTGAAATTTGTTTTGAACTGAAAACATTTCAAAATTGTTTTTGCATAGAGTCACGTAGAGAACAGAAAGAATGGAACATTTCTAGTTCAACTGGTTGTGTGCACCAGTTATTTAACCATCTTTCATTACAACATAAACACTTACTCTTTTGTTTAATTTCAGTTTTATGAAATCCAGAGCCATGGAGTTATACAGGAGGGAATCAGACCTTTGGTCTAGCTCATCCATGCCAGCTAAGGGGTCAGACCAAGGGGTTATACAGGACGGAATCAGACCTTTGGTCTAACTCATCCATGCCAACCAAGGGGTCTTCTTCAGCTCAGTTCAATTAGCCTGCATATGACCCATATCCCTAAAACTTTCTTATCCATCTACCTGTCCAAATGTCCTTTAAAACTGGCAGCTTATTCCATATATGCATTAACCTCCATGTTGTGGTGAATGTGCCGCTCAGGTTCTCTTTAATTCTTCTCCCACCCTTACTTTAAAACTGAAGCTCTCTAGTTTTAGACTCCCCTACCCCATGAAAAAGACTGTGACAATCCATCTTATCAGTGCCTGTCACGACTTGACAAATCTCATTAAGATCACCCCTTAGCTTCCTTCACTTCAGGGAAACTAGTCCCAGCTTGCCCAGAATGTCCTTTTCACTCAAGCGCTCCAGTTCTGACAACATCCCTGTGAATCTTTTCTGTAGTCTGTCTGGGTTTATTGCATTTTTCTGATGTGATGGCAATGAGAACTGCTCAAAACATTCTAACTGTAGTCTCACTAATGTTTTGTACAGCAGTAACATGCCATCCCAACCCTGGCGCTCATTATCCCAGGCAATGAAGGTTTTAACCACCTTGTTTATCTGTCCAGGCTCCTATATGGTAATAGAATGAATATAATAAAGGTTCTACCAGGAGGAGTAATCAGCACAGCCAGATTCTTAATAAAGGCAGTGAATACATTTTCCACATTTTTGTTTTGATGTTGTGTACCATTCCTGGGGATAACAAAGAATGTATGCATATATTATTGATAATTTGCAATGGATATTGGTGACAATGTGATTGCACTATTTAAGCACACAAGTTGTGTTGTCTTGCCCTATTGAGGGTATAACATTGTCCCTTTCTTCTATGTGGTGGGAGTATATTAAGAGAAATTTCAAGGCACATTGTCACAACATTCAAAATTAACTGTGGCTAAAAATGCAATGGACTAGTGAGGCTTCTGAATAATCAGTTAGGAGCAAAAATAAATAATAAGCACCATTAAGATTGGAAATCTAAAGCAAAAATATAAAATATTTCTCAGCAGGTCATGCAGCATCTGTGGAAGGAGAAACAATCAATATTTTAGGTTTGTGACCCATCGTCAGAACTGGGAAGGAGGAAACAAGTTAGTCAATAGTGCAGAGAAGGTGGGGAGGACAATGGATGAAAGAAATTAATCTCTGTGATAGTGTAAAACTGGAGACTGAATGCAGCAGTTACAGGGGTAATTGAAAATTAGATGACGATCACATCAGACAAAGGAACTGACAAAGAATGATCCAAATGAAGGGTCTCATCTGAAATGTTGAGTGTCTGTTTCCCTTCATAATTGTTGCCTGACCTGCTGAGTTCCTCCAGGATTTTGTGTGCTGCTAAAGATCCCAGTATCTGCAATCTCTTAGAACATAGTACAGCAGGAGCCCTTTGGTCCATGATGTTGTGCTGACCTATATATCCATAATCAATCTAACCCTTTTCTCCTACACAGCCCATAACATTCCATCTTTCTAACATCCATGTTCCTATACAAGAGTCTCTTAAATTTCCCTATTGTATCAGCCTCTACTACCACCCCCAGCAGTGGATTCCACGCACCCACCACTCTTGGACTGTAAAAGAGCATATAACATCTCCCCTAAACTTTCTTCCACTCACCTTAAACAGATGTTCTCCCGCATTGGCCTTTGTTGCCCTCAGAAGGATCTGGTTGTCCACTCTATCTATGCCTCTCATAATCTTATACACCTCCATCAAACCACCTCTCATTCTCCATTGCTGTAAAGAGAAAAGCCCTAGATTGCTCAACCGATCCTCTGTTCCCCTACACTGCCAAGTTTTGTGTCTCCTCTTTAATCTGATTTTAACTGCCACATTTAGTATCTAATTTCAGTATGAGAAGCCCCCTGTGTTTTCCCCATCTACCTCCCCCAACTTCTCACTT
Organism: Mobula birostris; assembly: GCF_030028105.1. Taxonomy (NCBI): domain Eukaryota; kingdom Metazoa; phylum Chordata; class Chondrichthyes; order Myliobatiformes; family Myliobatidae; genus Mobula; species Mobula birostris. The sequence goes on from NC_092384.1 coordinate 46,514,099, forward strand.
CTTCAGCTACCTTGATTTGCTCTTTTCCTGCTCAGATAAAGGCCCCGCATGACTCATTAACTATATTGCTTTTCACAGACGCTGCCTGAATGCTGAGCTTTCTGTACACTTTCTCTTTTTGAATCAAGTTAGTCGTGATTTCCCTTCCCACACCGAACCATGATATTCCCCAACCCATTTTCTCTAAACAAGCCTTCCTTTCTTCATTTGATAAACCAGCATCTGCATTATATGTCTGGTGAGCTAAAGGAACCTGTGAAAAAATTGGAAAAACAAATACATTTTGAAAGGAGCATAAACAAACCGCTAGAGAAATTCAGTGGGTCAGGCAGTGTCTGTGGATGCAAAGGGATGGTTAATGTTTCAGGTCAAAACTCTACATCAGGGTAGAGTGTAGATGGGAGATAGTCTGTATAAAGAGACAAGAAGATGAGGCAGGGACTGGCAGCTCAGCTGACAGGTGGAACCACATGAGGAGGGGGATGATGGGCAGGTGGACCAACGAGGGGGAAAGGAAGGAGGTTACAATTGACAGTGGATGGTAGGTGATAGATAAAGGAGAGAGCGAGAAAAAGAACAGTAGATGGAGCCAATGGGGAGAAGGGGACGGCGGAGGTAGTGACAGAGGCCGATGCCGAAGGTGGAGACACAAGACGCGGGAATGTGATAAGAAAGGAAAGTGTTAAGTGGGATCAGGTGAGTGAGTGATGCTGAGCAAATGGTTGCTGTGGAGGGGAGCAGAAGTAGCAGACCCAGTAGGTTACAAGTCCTAGTGAGAGGCAGATGGAACAAATCTGGATGATAGGAGCTCAGGTGGTAGTGGAGAAAGCTAGTGCAAGCACCTGGATAGATCAGAAGAAAAGAGAAAGGAGGCTAGGAGGTGCAGGTTACCAAATTTGGAAAATTCAATGTTCATATCATTGGATTATTGACCACCCAGAAGAAATACAAGGTATTATTTTTATAGTTTGTGTTTGGCTTCACTCTGGCATTGGCGACCTTCTGCGTTCCTCCACAATTTTGTGTGTGTGCGTGTGTATGTGATCTGTATTTCCTGTATCTAGAGAACCTCTTGTGTTCCATGAATACCCCAGTAGGTACAAATTCATTTCAATCGTTGCTGGTTCTTTTGTGCTTTCATTTCTGATTTTTTCCTGTGAACAAATAACTGTAACGCTCAGTTATATTGGCTCGTATATGTCTAGAGGAAATCCCACCCAGCACCTGCTTCAACACTCCCCACAGGGTCAGTTGCCGCCTGAATCAATCCCAAACATCAATCATCAGCCAGCACACCCAGAAAATTTTAACAAGTACACTTATATAGATATTACTAATTCTATGACATTAATATAAATTCAATGCAGAAAGGGAAGTAATGAAAAAAAAAGCGCCAACACTTATCAAAGTCCAAGTTCTTCGCACGCAACCGTTGGAGCTCAGTAAATTCCTGACAACCGCCCGGATCCTGTCGACTCACGGCTCAGGACCACCCGGAGTGATCGACCGGAGCCTTTCGCACGTCCGCCGTCCTTCCCGTCTCTCCTCCGATTCCCCGCCAAAAACCCCGTCCGCCGTCCTCCCCGTCTCTCCTCCGACTCCCCCCCAAAACCCTGTCCACCGTCCTCCGTCTCTCCTACTCCCCGCCAAAAACCCCGTCCACCATCCTCCTCATCTCTCCTCCGTCTCCCCGCCAAAAACTCCGCCCACCGTCCTCCTCGTCTCTCCTCCGACTCCCCGCCAAAAACCCCATCCGCCGTCCTCCCCATCTCTCCTCCGACTCCCCCCAAAAACCCCGTCCACCGTCCTCCCCGTCTCTCCTCCGACTCCCCACCAAAAACCCGTCCACAGTCATATGATACAGCATGGTATCCGAAAACAAAACGATACATGACCATTGGTTAATAGCACCCTGCTATCTCTAAAAACCCAAGCAACTGTCTAGTTAGAGACTTTCTAGCATTCCCCAGTATAACAAAGAAGCCATTTTAAATTTCACAAAAAAAGAAAGACCCTGTATGTAACTATTAAAGCATTCAAAAGTCAGAAACAGTTGCTTCCATGTGGCCCTTGATAAAGTGCATGAAATGGTAACATTATTTTGTTCTAATAGTGTGGAATGACCATAAGTGAAAATTTTAGGAAACTGCATATACTGGAAATCTAAACTAAAAACTGAAAATGCCAGAAATACTTTGGTTGCATCTGTGGGGCGAGAACCAGGGTTAACAAAGTTGACCCAAACATTAACTCTGCTCCTCTTTACACAAGTGGATGGTTGTATTCCTATATTTAAAAAAAGCACATTTGCACTTGAAACAAATTAGGAAAAAAAATCACAACAGATTATTTTTCATTCACCCCAGTCTTCAAGTGAAAGAGTTAAAAGTTCACATCCTGGCATTTAGATAATAGCTGGTTGTGTTTTGGTTGTTTTGCTGCAGGTCTCTGTCAGTTGGTGGAGGTGTTGCTGAATCTGTTAATTCTGGTGTGTGGGGCAATCTCCTACAGTGGCACTGGGGGCTACACAGATCTCTCCAGCCTAGGAAGCCTCTACTACTACACATTTGGATCAGCCTATAGTGGATTTCAAGGAGCAGAGGCTGAAAAAGTAAAAGAACTGGATGTTGCATTTTATCAGCTAAAGCTGCCTACAGTCGTTGCCACCATGGCATACAGTGGGGCTTTGATGTCTTTGGCATGCCTTTTGTTAGTTTTAGGCCTAGCTCGGATACCTTGGAAATTTCCTTTCTTAATGATTATTGAATGTGCATTAGATACAGCAATAGCAGTTGGTTATATACCCGCAGTTTATTTTTATTTCCAACACCTGATTGAGAGCTACAATTCACAAGTGTGTAAAGAGAGGGAGGCCATGTACAAAAGTAAGGGGTATGAAGGGTTTAACTGCAGTCTGCATGGTGCGGATATTGTCGGTGGTCTTTGTGGCTGCCTGGCTATCATAGTCTATCTGCTTAATGCAGTTGCAGCAATCTTGGCATTTAGAAAAGTTAGAAGATTAAAGGGGTCCAGAGAAAGTGATTATGTGGAAGGGATTAATGTATAAAGGTTCAGATCATGTCTGCATGTACACAGGATTTTTACACATCAATAAGGAAGTCACTGTTAGTGAGACAGAGCGAGAAGCTGAACGGAAGCACATTTTGTCTTACTGCAGTTAATTGGCTTGTCCTGCCAAACAGGACTGTATTCCTCTTCTTTATCTCAACAGATAGTTTTGGTGGACATTAATATAGAAAAAATATTAATCCCACCATCCCAACTTTGCACAGATAAATGTTCAACATCTGATTAGACTTCAAATATTGTATTGAAAATTTAAATTTAAAGGGAGATATAAATGAACGCAATATTAGATTGTTCCTAAAATTAATTTCCTTTTGATAAGTGCTATACACAGTTAGATGAGTTATAGATATGGAACAATTTAAAATCTCATATTAGATCTGCTTATCTGCTCCGTATTTTTGCCTAACAAGTCCAAAAAGCAAGGTGGTACTTTTCTTTCTAAATAAGAGGAAATGCTGTGATGCCTTCATAGGTTTTGTGCATTTTCAGTTCATCTCCAGAGTTTGAAGAATGTATTCCTAAACAGTAGGATCAAAGTCTCTAGATAATTGTAAGGACAATAGTGATTTAAATGATATTGAACATTGAGTACAAGTGTTTATAATTTGGCATTAAACCATTAAAAGATGGGTGGTGGTAAGAAATGGAACTGTTTTCTAATCTGAAATTGAACTTAAAGATATTGTGGGAAGAGAATCAGAATTCCTGAAGCTTATCCAAGTACATAGTGCTGGGTCCCACAAAAATGAGAAGTGTGTTCCATCCTGCAGTCCTTGGTCTCTTCACTCACAAGAGTATAAATATCCCAAATTCAGGATATTAATCACAATTTACAATTCTAAACAAATACAGAATGGAATCAAGACTTCATTGGAATTATTTTATGTAATCTGGTTACTGAACTTTATCTCGTGATTATTTACGTTGTGCATTTAGTTTTAATATGTTTTGTTTTTTAAAGATTCCTTTGTACATAATGGATAGAAAATTGTGAATTTATAAGTTTTCTCTCTATAACTTAACCATGTATTTCTGAAAAGTATTTTATTCATATTAATCTGGGTGACTGAATATATTGTTTTTAATATTATTAAAGTACATACTAATGTCCTCTTTTGTCTCTGCTTTTGTTCAGTCAAGTAAAAACATCTCAGAATGAAACCAAATTGCATAGAATTGATTTTTAAAACAAAGTGAAATCAACTGTTATTGATGAAAGTTAATGCATTTATTCAGAGCCTCAGTTTTAGTAGTTCCCCCAAATCTCAAATGTTCACATTCCTTGCAAAAAGTTCTTTGGTGTTAGGGTAAGCATTTTGAACATAGGAATTTAATAATCTTATTAAACAGCAGATTTAACCTGGAATGAACAACTTGAATAGAGTTATTTACCTTCCCCGCCATTTTTGGAGAAGCGATTGGAATCCAATTTGCTGTCTCCTCTAGCCTTAAACTGCTTCATTTTCTAAGTATCGAAGCTGATTTATTTCAACTCTTAATTCTGTGGATTCTGAGATGCCAAATGGGGGGCCCACAGATTCTGTCACAGATGAGGCAGGACGTTATTGACAAGGTTAATGATTGGAAGTACCTCTTACTCCCATGGAAGTATCTTGATGTTCCTAGTGTCATCTTGTATTTGAGTGTTTATAAGTCAGTTTTCCTGTATTTTCAAGGGGGCATTCAGGGTCACCTTTAATTATTTCTCTACCTCCCTGTAATCTCTTACCACAATGGAACCTGGAATAGAGTTTAACAGGTTTAGTGTAGGGCATTTGAATAACATCACCTGCCCAATGAGTGATATTAGATCTTCATTTCTGGGGAAGTTGGTCTGCAGGAAGATGCTGACAGTCTGCTTTGTGAATATAGCATTAGTAATATCACTGCATTGATTTGAGATAGGCCTATAAAGGAAGCCTGGGATCACTGCTGGCCAGTCAACTATGAGCTTTGTGCCAGATTTGAGGTCTTGTTATTGAAACATTCTTTTTCCTCAGATAAAGACATTGAACGCAACAGTGAATTTCTTCACAGATGTCTGCCTTTGCTGAAAAGTGGCTCTGGGCTCTTCTCCCCCCCCTCCCCCTTTTCTTTCTCCCTGGGCCTCCTGTCCCATGATCCTCTCATATCCCTTTTACCAATCACCTGTCCAGCTCTTGGCTCCATCCCTCCCCCTCCTGTCTTCTCCTATCATTTCAGATTTCCCCCTCCCCCTTTCAGATCTCTTACTGTCTCTTCTTTTAGTTAGTCCTGACGAAGGGTCTCGGCCCGAAACATCAACTGTACCTCTTCCTAGAGATGCTGCCTGACCTGCTGCGTTCACCAGCAACTTTTATGTGTGTTGGTTGAACGTTGTCTTTGTTGGGTTATGGATCTTTAAGGTCTTTAATGGATGTTTAGGTGATATGCAGTGAGGACACACTGGAAAATACCCTCTGATTGAATGTAAAGCAGGATGAAAAAAGGGCTGCAAGTTCCTCCAGTCTCAAGATGAACTATTGGAGCCCAGGGTAATCAAGGCCAGACACAGACGTGCTTCTGAAACAGAGCTGTTTTTAGTTGCTTTTTCAATGGAGAATGATTTTCAAAACTCAGAGGCAGTTGTTCTGGTGTTCCAAAACTTTTAAAACTAAAAACAAAGCTAGTTTTCTTGGTGAACTCGTCCTGTATTCAATTTTGCTCACAGAAGAATCTGTTCATCTTCCAATTTAATCTCAGTTCTCAATTTCCTTGATGTTTCCTCCTGGAATCGGAACATATTATTTAAAATATTTATAATGAATCTCTTAATTCTCTTGATTTTGATAGAATTTGAATTTCCTGTCACTCAATTTACCAATCTATGTAGTCTTAATTGAGTCTCTATTCACATTTTTTGGGTTGGGTTGGGTTGGGTTGGGTTGGGTGGGCGGGCAGCTTAGAATGCATGTGTTGACGCAGCACAAAGATATGCGAAGAATTAGTCTGGAACTATGTAATTAGGTTTCACACCAACAGCAGGTTGATGTTATCATGGTTCATCTTTTGGATAAAACCACATTCATCAAGTTAATGTTGAGCTGTTTCAAATAGTAAGTCACTTGACTAGATATGCTAGCATTTTATCGTTAACACTGATTGTTACTGTAATTTTTTAACCTTACATACATAATTTCACATTGCACAAACAACCTGATGTACATAGTGAGTTTTGTTGGAACTTGAGAACCACGAATCTCAAATTATAATCTCTGGTGGCAACAACGCGAGATAAATCATTCACTTCATTTTATGGCAAAGATGATATTCAAATATAATTGCCTGTTAAATACAACTGATTAGGGTCTCGGCCTGAAACGTCGACTGCATCTCTTCCTACAGATGCTGCTTGGCCTGCTGCGTTCACCAGCAACTTTGATGTGTGTTGATTAGTTTTAACTTGGTTTCTTAGTTGTAATTTTCTTTTTTTTTGTAATATAGTCCGAGTTTACTCATCCATGTTTACTTTGTTGCCAGTGAGCTGTCCCTTCTGCCTGTGTAAGGCCCGTATAGCCCTCTGAACCTCTCCTAGCAATGTACAAATCTAGATGCCTTTTAAATGTTGTTAATATGCCTGCCTCAGCCACTACTTCTGGCAGCTCATTCTATATACACCACTCCTTGCTTGAAGCTATCCCTGATATCCTTTTAAAATTGTGTACCATATATACATAAAGTGCCCTAGTGGCACTTTATACAATCAATTTATGTACATACAATATAAGTGATCTTATGTTTAATTGCTTTTTTATTAAGTGTTCTTTACCTTATGGAGCTTTTTATGTGCCGCATCAGATCAAGAGTAACAATTATTTCATTCTCCTGTACAGGAAATGACATTAAACAATCTTGAAACTTAAACCTGTGCCCTCTTCTTAGCACCTCCTACCTGGAAAACAGATTATGCATTTTCACCCTGTCTATGACCCTCCATCTTGTACACCTCTTTCAGGTCACCCCTCGGTTTCCTCTGCTCCACTATCTTGAAGTTGAGAGCAGTCTGCATTACTTCACAGCAACGTTTGCTCACGTTAAAGAAGCCAGGTGGGATAAGTACACTAAGTCTGAGGTCAGGGAAAATAGAGAGGGAAATTGTACGTTTCTAAAAGTCTGTTAAAAGAAGAATATTCATTTGTAGCTTGACAAAAATATACACTGGTGTCAAGAATCTAGCCTTTGCATTCCACAAAATTATTGTGCATATGATGAATCATTAGCATCACACAATTAAAAACATATGAGAAAGATTGTGTTACAATGGGGGAGATGGATATGTGTATTTTCTGTTGAAGCCACTCACTCACATGTTGTTCTTGAAGTGTATGGTTTCAATTTAATTTGAATGCCACATCCTGCTGAGACACTGTAACTAATCTATTTCAAATAACTAGTCTTCAGTCACAAGGCCATTAAGATAAAAGCATATAAAAGAGACATTTGTTCTCTGTCTCAATGATCTCCCATAATATGAATAGGATGAAGGAAGGTAGGACTTGAAAAGTTGCAATATACTTAATGTCATCACTCACCCATTATTCCTTTTTTGTCAGGTATAGTTCAGATGTTGGAGGCCACATTAAATATGCTGGTGTTGGTGTGTGTGGTGGCATCATACATTATTCTCTCAGGATACAGCAGTAATGGTGGATTGGCAACAAGCTTCTTCAGCATCAACAGCGATTATTCTCCACTTGAAGGGGAACAACTGAAGGAAGTGCAGAAACTTGATCGAGAGTTTATTGTAATGAGAGCACCTGAACTCTACACAGGCATTGGTGTTTCCATTGCTCTGTTTGCCATCACCCTGGGTATTATGATTAAGGGTGCTCAGGTTTTACATAACATGTCCCTGAAGTGGTTGATACTTGAACTAATATTCAATATACTGGCATCTCTAGGTTATGCAGCAGCAGTTGGCGCTTACTTGTATTTTGTCCTCCAGATTAATGCTACTGATGTTTGCAAGAGGAGGGAGCTTCTTTATGCCAGGTATGGTCTGAACTGGATGAATTGTGATTTAGCTGGATCGGATGCTGCAGCAGCCTGCTTTGGCATACTTCTTGCTATATTTTATTGTGTTAGTGCAATACTGGTTGTACAATTTTACCGAAAGGTGAAGAAACAAAACAAAGATACTTCACATTCTTAATATATGTATTAATTCCACAGAAACTTCATAGTTGGTATAGCTGGAAAGGGCGCAGAATAATATGCAGCAGCATATAGAATACAGAGATGTGATACAAAGCCAATGTGAAATAATCATCTGGGAAGGGGCACCTTAGCTGACCTAACAGAAAGGGGAAACTTGAACCAGGCTTCATCTTTATTCAGTAAATCTTACTGCACACAATGGAAATCTAAAATAGAATTGGAATGCTGCATTTGGCAAAGTCACCTGGCAAAGTTCAATGTAGAAGTTTAATTATTCAAAACGTCAAGTTGGACACAGCTATGCCTCAACTCGAATCACTGCATTTTAGAGGTGGTGATAATTTGGAAGCTGATGGGGGAACAACTAAAAAATTACAAGTCTAACTTTTAAGGGGGTAGTAATCATTACCTTTAAAAAGTCTAGATATATTGGGTTGTGGGCAACGTATAATCAGAATCAGGTTTATTATCACTCGCATGTAATGTTATGCTAAATAGAAAAACAACAGTCAGGGCCAGGTACTACAGTCTCTTGAAACTGCTATTAAAACTGTGGATGATCTGATTGTTGGCCTCCTGACTATACCTCCCTGCCTGATCCTCATGACCTTTAATTTCTCCTTTAGTCCAATAATCAATCTAGGCTGAAATAGATTTTTAAAAAAACGGCAGTCAATATCCCTTCCACAAGAGGTTCTTCCTCATTTCATTCTTAAGTAGCTCATCACTTATCTAGTATACACCTCTGCTCTAGATAATAAAATCTCTTTCTGAAATTATTGAATTTGAGATAGAAACAGGTAATTTAACCTAACGTCCATACTGGCCAGTGGGTACCATTCTGTATTAATCTCAGTGAAGATTGCCCTCTCTGCCAAAATGATTCAGGGTTCATCTAGGCACTTAAATGCTGTCAGCAACCCAGCTTCAATGAGACTCTTAGTCAGTGTAGTCTACATACTTGCCACTCTCTGGGGGATTAAGTTCCCCTCACTGTCTCTAGAACTTGTCCCCATTACGCTCAATCAATGTTCTCTAGTTGTCCACCCTAGTATAAGGAAATGTTTCTTGCAGTCTACTTTATATATAAAAAAAAAGCCTTAATATGTTATTTTCCTCAAACATGTTCCCTTTTAAGTGCCTGTGCTCCAATCCCCACTCCCCCTATAATGAAGTACTCCACTCCAGGCAACAGTGTAATGAATGTCCCCTGCACCCTCTCCAGTGCTATCACATTCTTCCTAACCAAAACTGCATGCTGTACTCCAATTGTGATCTGACCAAGGTTTTAGCATAACCTTATGCACTCAGTGTCCCACTAATGAAGGTCAATGTTCCACATACCTTCCCAACCATGCCATCTATCTGCATTGCTACCTTCATATTTCTATTGACGTACTCCCAAGTTCCCTCTGTTCCTCAATGTTCCTAAGGACCCTACCAGTACTAATAGTTATTAGTATTGCCAAAATGCATCATCTCAAATTGGTTATTTTAACCCCACCCTAGCAATACATATCTCGCTGCAGTGCAAGACTACCTCCCGCACTACCAGTATGTCTGAGGATCTTTGTTTCATCAGAAAACGTACAATCTTGGCTCTCACATCCACATAATTATAAAAAGCAGGGGTCCCAGTACAGTACCAATCCTTGTGGGACACCACTTGTCATAGGCATCCAATCACAGAACTAATCCTCTACTGCTGCCTTCTGAACCCTGTTACCAGGATAATTTTGGATCCAGTTTGCCAGTTTGTTCTGGAACAATTTCCAAGATGCTATAACTTAAGGAGAATGACCAAAGGTCATTACTGCACAACTTGTATGCCCTGACTGCCCTCCCTGTCCTGTTAAGGCTATCCTGTCTAGGACCTTATCAAAGGCATTATTGAAGTCCAGATAAATCACTTTATACCCCTTCACAGAATTTAATTGAGTGGCCAGACAGAAATTGCCCTTGACAAAGCTATGTTCTCTATTTCTGATTCGTCTCTGCCTTTCCAAGTGATCATTTTTCCAATATTTTCCCTACCACTGATATTAGGCTCACAGATCTATAGTTACCAAGCTTTTTCCTCATGCTTTTCTTGAAAAGGAAGATCACATTTGTCCTCCTCCAGTCATCTGGTACATTACCTGTGGCCAACAAAGATATAAAAATCTCAGCCATGTGTCCAGCAATCTACCCTTGCCTCCTATCCAGACCTGGAGATTTATCCATTCAATGTCTAACAGGGTACTGAATATCCTTCAAAGGGAAATGTGCATTTACTAGCTTGTTCTGCCTCCTGGACTTGCTACTTCTCCTCTCGGGGATTGTACCTTTTCATCTCAATAACTACTGAGCCCCCATCCTCTGCCATCTCATTTTAAACCTTCACCAACAGCACGAGCAAGCCTCTCATCAAGGACGTTGGTCCCACTCTGGTTAAGGTGAAACCTATCCAACTTCGAAAGGTCCACCTTCCCCAGAAATGGTACAAATCCAGGAACTTAAAATACCATTGTCCTGCACCATTCCTTCAGCTACATATTCAGCTGTTGCTCTACTCAATAACTTTGGCACCAGAAGCATTCTAGAGACTAAACCTTGAGATTCTGCTCTTTAAACAGCTACCAAGCTCCCTAAATTCATGTTGCAGGACCATCTACCTAGGTCTTTGGTACCTCTGCCTCTTCACCTTCCCCTTTCAGAAGGACACACTTACCCCTCATCCCCAATAGTTTCCAAGATGGCATAACTTAAGGAGGAGAATGACCAAAGGTGATTCATGTGCAACTTGTATGCTCTGATTCTCTTCCTGGTGATCACCCATCTTCTCTCTCTCTCTCTGCACCTATGGAGTGACCAACTCACTAAATGTTTTGACTACATCATTCTTCCCCTTCCCAGAAACTCTACAGCAAATCTTAACTGCAGCTCCAACTGCTCCACGTGATCTGTCAGGAACTGCAGCTATTCACACTTACTGCAAGTGCAGTCATCAGGGACACTGGGTTTGTCCCTGAATCTCTGCACCCAGTAAGAGGAGCATACTACCATTGCTCTAGTCTCCAGAACATTTATGATTATTCTCTTTGACTAAGACAGGGAGAAAAGAAAGAGTCCCAGGACTGCAACTTGCCTAAACAAAAGATGAGGTATGTTCTTCAAGCTTATATTGGGCTTTATTAGAACAGTAAAGAAGGTCAAAGTCAAAAAGATCGGAGTGGGAATGGGACAGAATTAAATCGACAGGTGACTGAAACCTTGGAGTCACTCCTCTGCACTGAACAGAAGTTTCAATGTTTTCACCTTATTCTTTTTTGCTAGCTCAAAGCTTTTGAATTATCATCAAGCCAACTTCTATTCATAATGCTCCCTTTAATAAAATAATGTTAACAATATTAAGAATAAGTTTTTCTCTCCAAAACCTGCAAAGATAATTTAAGAGTCTTTTGCTTCTGATTCGTGCTTACTTTTCTCATTATTTTACAAGTGTCAAAGTTTTCAGCAATATCTACTGACCTGATCCATTCATCTAGCCCCCTTTCTGCAATTTTCAGAATCTGGCTGTTTACCAGATCTTCCTTAGCTCCTAATTTTCCCACTACTGATGAATCCTGACATTTGCTATTGAGCATAACATTTGGCTTCATACTCTAAACTGTTACACTTCAGAAAGTTCTTCAACTTTATACTGTTGAGACTTTCTGTGGTCATGAAAAATGCTACAGAAATACAAATCCTCCTTTAGCATAATAGCCAGTTTGACTCATTAATATTTCTCTATACTTCATCTCAAGTGCAAAAATTGCTCACATTTGCCATGAAGGTCAAGGCAAACACATAGCCTCAGTGGAGCACCATTTCAATATTATCCATTCTTAACACACAATAGAACAAAAGAAGGAATACTGTAAAAATGGTAATTAGAAAACATTGTACTACTAAGACATTTTCATTAATAGTAGATATACTCATTTTAATAAAGAAAATAACATCACATTATAGTTTTATAAGAAATATTATCAATATTTATCAGTCTAAATTCTTGTATTGCATTGTTTTTGGCTATATGGGTGACAGTGATTGCTAGTACCAATAAATGAAATATAGTGACAAAACTAGCTTGGGGATGTTGTGAAAGTGACTTGTAATAAAATGGTTATAATAAACTTGGTTACTTTGAACATTTCATTATAAGTCACTGCATGATCTTTGTTAAATTGTTGTAATTCCCAAGATATACAAATAGGGGAAAAAAAATAACTTGCAACTTTGAGAGAGGACCTACATTACTTTTACCATTAACAAATATTGCTAAATTTAAATTTGGAAGCTTTGTACTTTAGGAATTCAAAAGGCATTGCTAAAATGTGTACTTTATAAAGCACATTGATCAGACATTAACTCACAAAAATTCAACCAAAGCATCATAAAATAGACTCTTCCATGTGAGTATCACAAATAAAGACAGCCAATTTTAACAGAAAAATCTCTGATGCAAGTCTTTGGAAGGTGGAGTGAATGTTTAGAACATAAGAAACAGAAGGTAATCAGCCCCTCGTCTGTCTCGCACTGATCGTGACTGACCTTACCCTGGTGCCACCTCATTTTCAGGTGTATCTGGAGTTGTTAATGCTATATTTAGGATTCATCCATTGGTTTCACAGTACAAGTGGAAAGTATGCCAGACCTTTAGATAATGGATTGTGATGGTATCAATTTCTGCTCCGGCTCCAGAGTGCTTCATACACACTCAGTTTGAGCTATCCAAACTGGTGAAGCTGAATCAGAGTTCTGACGCATACTATTAGGCAAAGCAATGTCATCGACTTGACACTTCAAAGTGAATGTTTCAGAGTTTAGCCTTCACGTGCAGGACTAGCTCTTTAACCACCATCCATTACTTGTAGGAGGTGGAGCCCTGCACGTGAAGGCTAACCTCTGAAACATTCACTTCCAAGTGTCAAGCAGATGACTCACACCAGCTTTCTCATTCATCACTGTGGAAGCCAGTCTTTAGCCGAATCAATTCACTCCATGTGATATTAATAATTGGCCGAGGGTTCTGGATACAACAAAAATTATGGACCATTCTGCATATCAGCACTTAGGCGGTTGTTCTGAACAGCTTTAACACACAGTAGCTTTAATCCTCTGAGACAAACGCAATACTGACATCTACCTGGCCATGTGGAAAATTGCCTAGATATATCCTATTCACAAAAACACAACAAATCTCATCTGGGTTATTGTGGCCCAATCAGTGACGAAAGATGCCATTGACAGTGGGGATGCTCCTGGAGCTTCCCCCTTTCAGTAACAATGTACTAATTACAGGATTGATCAGTGCTGTAGAAAGCATCATTTCATGTTTCGCCCCACGATGCAACTTTATACTTCACTATCAGGATGCAACTTATTTTTCCTCTGCACGGATCCTGCTTAATTTGTTAAACTTCGCCAGTATTATCCTTCATTTCAGAATTCCAGTAACTGCTGTGTGCTGATTTGTTTTTCTGTGTTGTGTTGGTTCTCACACTGTCTGGCACCCATGTCATTCATGACTCAAGCAAAATCATGAACAACTATGTTGTGATACTACCAAGTTATATTTTCTGGTAGTTATTGACATTCCCCAATCCAGATTATATTTTGTGATCTGTAACTAGAAGCAGCCTTTTTTTTGTTGATTTTAGTATTTTGACCAGAGAATGAAAAAAAAAATTAGGATTCAATTTCAGATGACCCCTATGGGACAATCTGTAAACTCTTGCCATGTATTATAAATTTAGCTGTGAATAAAATTTCATAGTCATATATTTTATGCAGTATAAATCTTTATTGCTACTTTGGCTGAACAAGTAATCAAAAATACAGATGGATCCTCCAGAATCTATAGCAGCATCTTTAAGAAACATCTTCTGGTATCTAAGGGAACCAATGAACCACATAAATCCTATCTTCAGTTCTCCAAAGTGCTTCAGATCTGTACAATGATGTGCACAGAGAAACAAATACACTAATAACAGAACAGGATTTCATTATTACATTTTATGCACAACTCTGCATGCTAAAATACATATACATTAAAATATTTTATATATTTCAGTCCTGATTGAACCATGTGCAAAATGACCACTGCATGAATTAAAATTACATAAATTACAATCACAGTAGCATTAATTGCATGCCCCACTTGTGTAAATTTCCAGGATAATAGCCACATGAAGGCAAAGTGTACTGAGAACAAAGAATATATTTTTAAAGAAATTTCCCATGAAATCAAAAATCAAAAATTATCTTATACACTGAGCAGTATACAAATAAATAAAAGCAATGTGGTAAATAACTTTACCTGTACTGTAAAAAATGAATAACTGATATATTCATGTGTTTATATATAAAAGTCTGAGTATTTGAATTGTTCCAAAACTGAGGGTAAGAGGAGGTGGTGGTCAACAAGTTCTGCTCAGTGCAGGACAGCAAAAAGCATTTGCCTGAAGCAGCATCAATGACGTTTAATTCTATTAAGTATATATTACATTATTTAGCTGACCACATTAGAAAGCAAGAACTTCACAACTTAAAAGTAGAAACTTAACCTATAGAACTGAAGGATTTTATCTATTCTGTACCGATTTTAATGATAAAAACTAAATTGTGTAATATATACTTAAATGTTACAGAAATATCTTGCTTCCTGCATTATGTATAGATGGCGATTTTACATTTTCTGCAGTTTAGTCATTGTTTTCTCTTAAGCAAACACAAGTAGTACAACTTCAAAAAATGTACCATGAACATTTCCACAGCTGTCGATTAATTTGTTTAATCGCTTCTCCTTTCTGTTGAGTTTAACATTTATCAGAAAATAAAAGGCAAGTTCCCTCTCCTGGTAGCAACTTATTCCTTAAACTGTTATCCTGCTTTCTTCACTGTCACCTTCACCACACAAGAATCTCAGATTTTTTTGACAACTCTGACTGAAACCAAAACTGTATTGAACTACCTCAGCCTGAATCAAGCCTAAAATCCTCATCAGCCTTCAGCTCTTTCCAATCTCTCAAGATCTTTTCACAATCATTTTGTCCGCTAGCATCTCCAGTACCTTTGTCCCCCCCAGTAGAAAATTAAAATTCTCTATGTCACCCTAACATTCATGCTATATTCTTCCTCTCAACTAAATTTGAACTTCACTACCACAACACTAAAATGACCCTAATCCAGGTATAAATGGCATCCTATGAATGTGATCATGGTGTATTTTATCCCCTTTCCTCCCTGAAGTCTATAATTCCCCACTTCTGGCCTGTGTAACTCCCTTTACCTGATTTACCCAATTAAAACCGTAACTTTAATCATCTAAACTTCACACACACTGTGAATGACCTGTCTAAACCTTATCTCCTCCATTTAATCCTCCTGAAAATTCATCTACATGGCCAAGTTTTTATTCACTCCTAATAAATTCTATCTTCTTGTCCAATTATATTTTTATAAAACAACAGATTTTTCTATTTTTAAAGCATTATACAAATGCCAGTAAAAATTTGAATTCAGTGATGTTTTTTTAAAAAAAATCACCATTACCTACCAACTAATAAAACAAACCTTTTACTATAATGTCTACAGCAGCTGTGTGTAAGGCACATTAGTGATAAAAGTAGGTATCTTTAAACTGAGAAAAAGTAAACAAATTGGCACAGTCCCAATATCAAATTATCTGCACAAAATATTACGATTCATGGATGTTGTGTATTTGCTGGATATTTTAAATGAAAGTCAAATTCTGGAGGAATTTTTATATTAATATTCATATTCTTTAATAATTTAAGAACAAATTTGTCTGCAATGGATTAGATAGCAGAGAATTCTCCGATCCAATTGTTTTTCCAACTGAAGTGGGTTTATATACATGGAATCAGGAACAGAAAGCAATACACACAGAATATGGCACTATCAAAATGATGCATTTTAAAATATTACAACAGAAAATTGGCAAGTTGGTATAAATTGTAATCAAAACATTTCTTGCACATTAGCAGGTCATTTTAAAAGTTGATTGAGAAACATGCTTTATTATTTTATTGACAAAGAAAGGAGGACTTGGAAAGTCATTTTACACATCTCTGTTCCAGCAAAAAGTGAAATCTGTGTTCAGAAGTGTCAAAATAATCTATAGCTCCAAGCAATCCAACGTTGCCATAAATCTGTGAATTTTGAGGTTAACCTCTTCATAGTGCAAACCACTTACAAGAAACACTACATGTCAGAACATCCTTCCAAGTACAGTTAATGTATTGTACACATGTTTGTATTGTTCTATAAAGAAATTATCTTATTTTAATGTAAGTTAGCCTTATTATACATAATATCACTGACAGAATCCAAAGGCACTCAGGCCAGATAAATTGAACTGGCAGCTCAAAGGTTCGCAACAGACTTATGACCACCAAAGTGAAATGATAGTGTGATAATTTGTGTTTAATGGACATTAATTATGACTTTTTCCATCACAATTGCCTGCATTTATAAAAACCTTTAACAGTGAAAAACACCAATTGATATAACTTCTCTCTTACATCATACACACAAGTGCAGCAAAATCAGGAGGGTGGACTGGAGGCATGAGATAAAGTGAAATAATTACAAAAAAAATTAACATCTGGTTACTGTTATCTCAGCATCACCAATATAACTGCAAAAAAAAAACATTGCAAAATTTGCTTCATGCCATTTGGTCATCCAAAGTGGTCAAATGTAAGCAGCCTGAAGTTTCTCACCCACAGGGATGCCTTCCCTGAACATTTGTTTAAAGGCTTAATTTTTAAAATTGAGTTCAATCTGCATTGAAATCAAGTGCTAAAGTTTCAGAAGAGAAAGAGTTTTTGAAGAATTAATGTAATTTAAATTGTCAGTTTTTTTAGCTCCTTCAAATACTCGTTTTCTGCATTACTGAGAAAAATTACTAGAAATGATAATTGTGGGCTTCTGTTTAATTTTAGTAAATATGTACTGTTGCAACAGCTTGATATGTGTGCATTTAACCTTGAGTAAACATATTGATCACTTATTAAACTACTGAATAATTTATAGGAATTATTTTAAACCAAGAAGTTATGAAATCAGTACAGAATACTAATTGAGTGGATGGTTGATGTGCTACATCATGGAATTGTCCCCTCATCAACCACTGGTTTACATAACTCTGCACTAGCTATTAGTGGCACAATTATCTAAACCTCCAAAATGCAGCATCTCGCATGTTCACTTTGGAACCAGAAACCCTTCTATCCTTTCATTTGTATCATAACACTACTTCCACTTAACTGGATGCAGTCAGTAAACTTCATCCATACATTTAAAAAATTCATTAAAATTTCAGGTTACTAAGAATACCATTTGTAGGTAATTACTTAAGTATTTCAGTTTGGGATATTTGTACAAAACATTGTCTAAAGAGCAACGTAATTTCTATAGAAATAATTTCAAGAAATCTCCCTAGTAAATGGCAAATTAATTCTTACCCGATCTGATTGTCTCAACTGGAAACATTGTCTGAAGTACTGCTAATTTTCAAAATTAACAATGTACAAATAAACAAAAAGCACTTTTAAAAACGAAAAAGATTTTAACACTTGTTTGGACTGAGCAAAGTGCTGCCTTATTCACAGTAAAATGCTTTTGAATTGGCTACATTCTCTCAGAGAAGATTAGTAAATTTGTGTGACTAAGTCACAATAAATTTAATCACTCCTAGGAGTTATGTTTTTCCTTTCATAGTTTGTACAAAAAATGATTAAGCAGAATGGTTTAAATGTTAATTGTTATTACACACGAAGAAATTAAGGGCCGAACAAAAGCTGTTTTCAATCTTCGATTCTTTCCTGTGAAGCCAAACTTTACATTTTGCATATTTCATTCAATTTGCACATGCATAATATCCTGAAGCATTTTCAGTTCAGTGTCCAGGGAAGAATGAAAGTAAAAATCTGATTAATAAGAGAAACATACTTTAAATTTCACATGATCTGGATAGGAGAAACATCTAGCAGGTTCTGACAGTAAAAGAAAAGGAACAAAGGTCAAAAATAATTGCCTTTGGAGCCAATACTACAAACTTAAACAATACTGAACAAAGCTTCAAAATTGATGAGACTTTCTTCAGACCTAAGAGCTGTTTGGACAAATTAACACATTTTAAAATTAGTACTTAAATTCCAGTGCTTTGTACCATTCTGCAATTCAGTACAAGGACTAAACGTCTACTTCAAAATTGTGAATGACAAACTTAATACATATCATCTTCCTGCTTTGGTTAGCAGAAAGTTTGCTTGAATTAAATACTATTAAATACTGTACCTTATAAATCAATACTCAATATATAATTTATATGGGCATATTCAGTATCATCTGAATATGCTACAATATGTACAAATTAGTTTTAGATACAATAAGATTTGCTGCATAAAAAATTAGAAATTTCATTACATTTTGTGTACTTTGTATTTACAATGAGTTTTGGAATATGCTGTTGCATTACACTTTAATAAAATTGACCATCATTCAATTTGTTTTATAACCCAGTGCTAAACATTTTGTTTCATCGGCAGATTATAATGGGAAAGCTTTTGATTCCTTGATGCTATCAATGTCTATGGTAATGTAAAACACTTCAGACTATAGACTCTCAGTTGTCAAAATAACCTCTCTCTGTGTATACACTTAAGACCCATTGAATAAACTAAGTTTAATGCAATGTATAAGTGAAAATGTTTGTAGGTGCACAGATCTAACCCAGCATATATAATTCCTATGAGGATAGGTAATACAGAGGGTTATAAAGCTACAAATTGGAGTTCATTTGAACCATTAATGTCTTTCCCCCTGCAGAACGTCAAATTATGTGCACTTTAAATAATGGCTATTTTATCCATCAATTAAATTCTTCCTCATCCCAGATCCAAATTTGCCAGATCATCCTACCCTGCACAAGCCATGGTTCCTGCTAGATGCAACATTCAGTGCTGGCAGTCACATATACAGTATAATACCTATGTAAGAAAAAATCTCAGTGCTCAGAACGATTAACAAAAATGAACAAAAGCTTAATTGTCATGAAAAATTTAGATTAAAAATCAAGTAGGTGGGATTTACAAGATCTTGGATTAATACCTATGTTTCAGCCTGCAAATATCACATTAATACAAGACAATATTCATTTCTTAATAATATTGTGCTGCTCTATTTTGTAAGGCAGGCTCTTCAATTTTTTTTCAAGAAGGCAATTGCATCCATTTGATTTGGTCCAACTACCTTTTATATGCCATAGATAGACTCATGGAATTAGACACATTGTGCAAATTTAAACCTCAATGGAAACTTATAAAGGTACCACAACTATAAGTTTCATTAGCATTCACTCTGATTTATTTTATCCTAAATTGTTTCCATAATTTTTCTACTGTAGATGACAAAATGCGATGTCATACCCTATTTATCTGTAGTCTGTTAATTCTTTGATCTTCAGATACAAGTTTGTATATTTTGAATCTGAGGCAGAAGTAAGGTGTCACCAAACTATATCTTCTTACCAGGGGAACTGGTTGAATAGTTATCAAAAGTTGGAAATCAAGGATTTTTTTTCTTCTTAGTTTAGAATAGAGAGACCAATTGTATTTGATTCAGTAAGTACCTGGAACCAAATATTGTCAAATTTTTTTAGGAGGTACATCCATGCAGTTATGCAAGGACTTCATGTAAAGCAGAAGGGGAATGGGACTATGAAATTCTTCTGGTAGGAGCTAACATAGTCCTTATGAGGCAAATAGCCCCCTTCTTTGTTGTCACGAGGAAATTTTACCCTTCAACCAGCTGACTACCCATCTTCCCACATATCTTGGAACTGATGATCATCCTTTTTGGTACTTCCCCTCCTCACTATTGAAATTGTTATCTCAAATGAAAACACTCTTAATGCCTTCATTTAAAACTGAGGTACAAAGAAACTTCTCTGAGGGCAGTGGAAAAAATTCTCTGCCCTGAGGGGTTGCAGAACAGGTGTGTATTTACATATAGTTAAGACTGCAAGCAGCCTCTTTAGGGCATCATATAAAAACCAAATTAATTCCTGCACAGATACTGACAACAGCCCTGGTGCTACCTCACCACCCATTCCCTGAATCCACTCAAAAATTTGTAGAACAAATCATATTAAATGAGCAAAAATTCATAGTAATTAAGGATTAGAAGTTTAAAACAATTCTAGTCTCTCTCTGAGGCCAATTGTTCATAACCATGAATTCTGTTGCACCTTGGTTCAGATTCTGATCATCACGAGGATCTGTTCCTCTGTATGTAAAAGGTCTGTCTTTACATAGTTCAGTTCACCTGCTGCTGAAATCCTTTAAATCTCTCCTGCCCTACCAGTTACCTTTTGGTGAAAAAAAATCAAAAAAATTTAATTTGTGAGAAATTGACAGGAGTTCATGTTCAGAGGACATTGTTTCTGTACACATCAATATGCTGGAATTTGGATACAAATTTATACATTTCATATAGAGGCAGGTTAGACCTGATGATGTGTTATGTAATACAGCTGAACAACTCCTTAAATGTTGGTCTGCATTCCTCAAATCCATTGTGACTGCATGTGTTTCCTTTGGATACGCCAGTTTCCTCCTACATCCCCAAGATATGCTGGTAGGTTAACCGGTTGTTATAAATGACCCTTTAGTATAGGTTAATAGAAATAAATTCAAAGGGGATTTGATGGGCACGTGAGAGAGAACAAATTGCAAATCATGCATGAATTAAAGATTCCCCTGCGACATGAATTTGATATTCACACTCTTGCACCTTGATTTAAGAGGCTTGCATTTTTTTGCAGGTAAGCAGCGCTAATCATAGCATCTGTGTACTTGACTGCTTTATCAATCTACAGTGTGGAGTATGTGGGGGGGGGAGGAATACTCAGCACTGTGCTCCTCTAACTCTAATGACCTTGATTCCCCCCCCTTCCTATTTTCCCTCATCATTTCTTCACAGCTGTGAGCTCAAGGACAAAATCTGGTGCTGCTGCTGCCTAACTGCACCAAAAATGGGTGGAATACTTTTTCAAGGTTTAACTTCTGGCCACTGTCATTTTATTAACATTATAAACTGCAGACAATTCTCAATTTTCTAGATTAAATAATCCTATCAGACTTATTACAGAAGCAAATTAATACCAGAAACAGAAATTAGTTTTGCTCCGTCATTGCTAAGCACCCGGCACATTGTGACAGTAAGTGTCAATTGTTTCTCATTGGTTGGGCATTCAGAGCAAGCAGATCAAAAGGAAGGTCACGTGGGTAGTTTGGCTCTTGCTGGTCTCTTACATATAGGCTAACTATGAACTCCTAATTGCCTGTTCAATGAATTTTCCACTGCACAGCTACTCTGCAGCTGGTTGTCTTTAGTCTCCTACACTGTTCCAATGAAGTACATCTCATCTTCTGGCTGGGCAGATTACAGCTCTCAAGACTCAGTATCAAATCCAGCTAATCAGTTTTTGCAAATTTGTATCTCACTTTACCAGCTGACTTTTCCCTCTTGTAATTTCAGATTTGAGAAGGTTCCTCCAATGTAGACCTCACCACAGATCTTTTGTTACTCCACAGTCTTACCTTGCTCTTTCAGCCAGGATCATCACCACTTCTATCACTTAATCTTCATTTGATCTCTCTTCCCACCCAATTTTCTCTCCAACTTAAACTTTGTTATATTCATGTTTCCTCAGTTCTGATAAAAGGTTATAGACCCAAAATAAAAACAGTACTTCCTGATGTTATTTCACAATCTCATGCACAGTTGGTGTTAAGGATCTCAGCTTTTCCCTGCACGCAAACAAAAACAGCCATTGTATCAATCAGCCCATAAAAGCAAAATTTTACCTTGCTAAAGCAAATTCTCCTGATGTGGAAAACAGAAATAAAATCTGAAAATGCTAAAAGCTTTCACAGCTAAGCTAAAGCTTTCACATGGGCAGTAAAATAAAGTTAACTTTGCTTAAATAACTCTTTGATGATATTGCACAAAAACATCAGATGATGTTGTCACCTACATTAGAAATAAAGTGTTGTCTGAACAAAGTTTAAGTCTTGCTTGCCTAGTTTGAACGTGTAGAAAATAAGATTTAAGTACAATTAAATATAGTAAAGACTATAGTCAAAATGTCTTTGCTCCTCTACCTCAGCATGTTTTAAATAGATTTGTTTAAAATGATTTTAACTGACAAAACCTCTGTGACTCAAGAACATTTCTTACCCTCTGATAAATATATTACAAACTACATGATATGTGCCACCAATTAAATTATGCTTAATTATACAAAGCACATGTGTCTAATCCTCTGAGCAGACCTACAGACTTCCTGACAAATAACGATGAGTAAGAACAATTGCAGTTTCTCTAACATGTAAATTATAGCCAAGTTTTCCTTACCAGCTATAATCAGAGGACAGATTTTTCCAGGAAAATTGTGAGCCAAATTGCACTGATTGGTTGCAATATGAAATAATAAAAACAAAGCATATTCTAAAGCCAATTTGTACACAGATGCTTCTCTGCTCCTGGAAGATGTTTGTATTTTAAATTCAAAGCTGCAGTATTAATGTGCTTCAACTTAGATTTAAGTTTACAAACATTAAGCCCATCTTTCCTAAACCAGGAGGAATGAAAAGGTTGCTCAGTTCTTTGGAGAGCTTAGCAGCAAAAATTATAAGTAGGGCAGAGAGAGCCATGCAACCTTGACAGACATTGCAACCAAACATCTCAAAAGATCTAAGACAGGTTACGGTCATTTTGCATTATTGATTTTAAAATCTGCAGATTTCAAGCTGTTTATTTTGGTTAAAGGTAAACTGCCTACCCGAGATGAAAGGATGCAAGTCTTCTCACCAAAGTGCAAAAAAAACTTAAACCACTGAAAATGTCACTACCTACTTAGGGAAGCTGCTACTCTTTTTTAATTTAACAAAATGGACTTCGATGCAGTTCATTTATAACTCAAGGAAACTTTGTAAACATTTTACACAGGCAACCACAACTATAATTGGATGCCATCTTTTTTAGAAAACTATTTTTAAATACTTGTTCATATTATGAGAAGGATAATGCAGCTTTAATTGAAAATGAAAACCTAAAACCATCACAAGATAACAATCTCAATAGGTCAAAGCCAACACCACACAATAGATTTTGTTTTTTGACGAATGCTGAAGCATCTTGTAATCTATTTTATGTACAATTTAAATAATATTTAGTGATGATGTGATTATATTTTGCACAAATATCTAATATAGTACTATCCTAACCCTCATTTTGACATCAGTGTAATTCCATTGAAAGAATACTGTGTTACAGTGCTGTGTCATAGACCTCCTGTTGAGTAAATCTAGGGTCTCTTTCCGATTCAGCTTCTGAAATAGGATCTTGATGCTGCTTCATTTGCTCTTTCACCTCCTCTTCCAGGTCTGGCGGCACAATTAATTGGTCCTCTGGGTCTGGCTGTGCAGGTGCAGCAAAATATCCAAATTTTTTCTTTGGTGCCTCTGTAGCCACCTCAATAATGTTGTGGCTTTTTTCAAGAGGGACCACAGATCCATTTGAAAATTTCTTACCCTGTAGGTTTGATGCAGATGAAGACTTCTTCATATCACTTCCTTCCTTGTTACTCACTAACAACGACCCACTGTTTATATCATTTTGTTTTTGTACTTTTACATATGACTGCGGACTGTCATCCCCAGAAAGGTTGACAAATAATCCCTCATCATGACCTTGTGAAACGTTGGAGTTTCCTGGAACTTGGAAATGGACACAATGGATATCCACCTCTACTTCCAGCTTACTGCCATTAGAGAATACTCCCTCTACTGGTTGGTCATCATCACTATCAAGGCCATTATCTGAGTGGTTGCTGGAGAATGTTGCACTAGATAGCTGTCGCTGGAAAACACTGGTGGAAGAACTCGGATGGAGGCTGCAGCGACGTTCGGCACGAGGGATTGTAGAAGCTTCCAGGCTTGTGGCTGGCTGCTCATCTGATGCTGTAGACCCCACTTCACTGCTCACTTCAGAAGCAGACATCTCACTGTTGAATTCAGATGCTATCCCACTGCTGGATGATGGGGTGCCAGAAAAATGTGTACCATCTTTTACTGACATGTTAATAGGAGCAAATACAGTTGGACTAGCTAATGGAACTCCTTGAACTTCACATGTACAGTTATCATCCCCAACATTCAAGTACACTACCACAGCACCAACATTATCATGGCAGCCATAGCTCTCAGCGAGGGTGCAAAGTTTTTTGGCTGCAGCTAAAGGATCAGGCACAGTCCTAACAGCTTCTATTGCCTCAGCATAGGACAAATTTTCCCAGAGTGTCTTGTTACCCAAGATAAGGAATTCATCCTGAGCGGTAAGTGATATGGTGCGGACGTGAGGTCTGGGAAGGACCCATGGGAAGAGGTAGGTGCAGCCCAAAAGACGGGTACAAGAAGTAACACCATTCACTTTATTGTCCTAAGGGGAAAATGCATAAATATGTCACTGTAAATGTTTTACTGCTAATAAAACAATTCAACTTCATCAGCTTTCATTTGCTTAGCATCTTCAAAAAAGCAACACATCTTCAAATCCTATACAGAAATATTTCCAAACTAAAATTGACACTGAACCACACTATAAGCTATCAAAGAGATATGTTTTACAGAGCACTTCAAAGAAAGAAGGGAAGATAGAAGGCAGAGAGATTGAAGGATAGCATTCCAGAAGTT
The DNA here is from genome assembly GCF_030028105.1 of Mobula birostris. Taxonomy (NCBI): domain Eukaryota; kingdom Metazoa; phylum Chordata; class Chondrichthyes; order Myliobatiformes; family Myliobatidae; genus Mobula; species Mobula birostris. The sequence continues at coordinate 46,539,178 of NC_092384.1, forward strand.
AGAGTGCAGGCAGCTAAAGACAAAATAGCAATTGTGTTGCAAGTAAGTTCTGGAATTCTCAAGTCAGAATTCAAAGAGCCAAAAAACTCGAAGTATAAGGCAGAAGGGAAGCTTTGAAAACAAGGATAATAATTTTAAAATTGAGACTGTTTAAAATGTTGCTAGTGTAAGCCAATGATCAAAGGTGTGATGGGCAAACGAGATTTGATGCAAACAACAACAGGAATTCTGCAGATGCTGGAAATTCAAGCAACACACATCAAAGTTGCTGGTGAACGCAGTAGACCAGGCAGCATCTCTAGGAAGAGGTACAGTCGGCGTTTCAGGCCGAGACCCTTCGTCAGGACTAACTGAAGGAAGAGTTCAAATCTCTTACTAACTCTTCCTTCAGTTAGTCCTGACGAAGGGTCTCGGCCTGAAACGTCGACTGCACCTCTTCCTAGAGATGCTGCCTGGCCTGCTGCGTTCACCAGCAACTAAGATTTGATGCAAGATAGTTACACGAGTAGCAGCTATCATTAACCTCAAATTTATGTAGAGCAGAAAGAGACAGGCTAGTCAAGAGTGCAAAGGATGTGGCCAAAAGCAATGACAAGATTTTCAGCTCCAGCTGAGTTGACAGAAAGACGACTAGAGACTATTTAGCACAATTTAAAGGGATATCAGAACCTGTATCAAACAGCATTACATAATACAATGTTTTAGATGTAAATGAAATGCAACACAAATACTGGAATTACTTTCTCTCTCATTTTGATACAGCATCTCCAGCCTGCAACATCAGCTGTTTCTCTTTCTACTGATGTTGCCTAACTGATTAATGCTTCCAGTTTTTCTTTTCTATTTTAGATATTAATGTTAATACAGTACATTATACATATTCCAACATTAGCAAAAGGAAGGCTGCATTAAAAATGTAGCTGTGTCAGGTTAAAAATATTGGAAATATTGAAACTAACCTCAGTTATAATGGCTTTTTGTTGCTTCACTCTTCCAAGTTCCTCAGCACACTGTCCAAGACTGAACAACTTTGAAAGTGGCAGTGGCTGCCCATCTCTGCATAACACTACTTGGCTATTGCCCACATTAGCCACAGTAAGAGTGAAGTAGCTACTGTGGTCACTGGGATCACGACGAATGTGACACAACACAGACGAAGAACTCAACTTCTGTCCCACCATCCCTAGTTTTCTTAAAAATAAAATAAAGCATTACAAGGGGAACTGTAGTAATGTTTGTACAAGATCTCCGATATTAAACAGAAAACGAAATGTAGCTTTGGATTCAGTGGTATATTAGTTATTTAGCTTTGGGATACAATATTGCCCATAATAGGTAGAAACATAAGAGAAAAGAGTCAAAATAAAATCAGTAATAGAAATGATGTGATATAATCTCTAAAAGATTGATTAAATTAACAATGTTTCATCTCCTTACTTAAAGAAATTAAAAGTTAATGTCACACCCTGGAACACCAATTAATGGCACAATGTAATTGAAAAAAATCATTCAGTTCCCAGTTATACTGTAGGTTTAGACTCTGGCTAAGAAACTCAGTAACTCAATTGGTAGCAGCTGGTTTTTAAACACACAACTACATGAAAAGAAAGTAGTTGATACTGTGTTGATTTATATCTGATAAATACATTCTACACTATGGTCTCCCATCATATTTCATAACATGAACTGCTTTGTCTACTACACTGCCACTGTTCAATAGCAAATTCCAGAATTATTCACAGCATCCAACTCATATCTTCAGCACTTTACAGACAGAATGTATCAAATTTATTTCTAAAGGTCAGGAATGAAAAGTATTTTACAATTAAAAGGTTCTCTATTTAAGATACTGTAAATGGAATAGATGGATCTTGATATCAGATGGTGCAAATGCATATTTCTCACCTGTGTGAGACGAGGAATGTGTGAGTCATGTAAACAGTGTCCACGCAGGACTGCTGCAATTCTTCGGCTAATACATCTCCCACAGTGCACTGCAATAAACGAGGAATTTCCATGTTCTTGTCTCCATCAAACAGTCCGTATAATGCTTCTGGGTTATCCCCAAAACTATCCAGGGCAAGAACTGAAAGACAGAGTCTGGAAATACCAAAGTACATGTTTAATAAAAATATTAGTTACTAATCAATAGAGTAGAATAAAATCTTAACACTTCCCAAATACTGATAGAATAAAACTTCCATTACCTGCACCTTTGTTATATTGGTAATTCTGGACAAAACTTTCCAGACTACTGGATGTTTGTGCCATTGAATGTTAGTCGGATTGGTATCCGAACAGATTATTTCATATTAGTGAATTATAAGCATTCCAGATCCCAACTCTACTGAAAAACCATTCATATTACTGATAGTCTGTGTTCCAGATCCCAATCCTAACTGCACTTGGGATTCCTGGCTCACATTACAGACTAATGAGTGAACCAAACCATCAGGATTTATGAACAGTCTGATGTCAAACTGTCAGACTTCTAATATATTTTGGAATATTAATACTAGGTTTTGACACAATTTGATTTCCCATTTCACTGAAAGATTATTCAAAGTTTGATTTATTTGTTTTACTTAAGTTTAATGCCATTAAAGTAACAAAATATATGTACTGTAGAGAAACTAACTGTTCATGCAACTTGAACATGCTGTGTAGTGAGCAACTTATTTGTGACTATAAATTATGAATAAAAATTGTAGTTTCAATTCTTTTGTATCACTGCTTTAAAGTTCCTTCTGATCTTTTGTACTTCACAAGTTTCTGCATATATTATTCGCCTGAACATAAATTCAAAGCATAACCGACCAGCTGAAAGCAAGTAGTGGCTCTTTATGATAGCATTAGACATATAACCTCTGACTATAATGTGTTTTACTCATGCTGCTCTCAATTTTGAGGATGATGTTTTGTAACACACCCCTAATGTATAAGAATATGTTTCTGTTTAACTTCCATATTTTGTCTCAATCTGTTTTATTACTTCATCTGTCCTGACAGAGGCCAGTAATACTTTCCATATATATTGGTACTGAAGGCTGCCTGAACAAATGGACAATGTATCCGAAGACTTGCCTTTGCCGTGAGCATACAGACTAGTTATCAGCTTAGAATGAATAGAACGCATAAAACGTTATCATTTCAACTTTGATTGAAAACCTTTGTACATATTATGCAGGATAAAAATGTTAAAATTTATTAATTTACTTCATTCTTATAAACAAAAATAGTTTTAAAATACAAAGTCACCAAATAAAAAAGTGGGTACACCTGTTAGAATGACAGAAATTGCTCAGGATTACAGAGTCTCTCTTGCCAGAAGACCCACTGGCAGAAGAAATGACTTGTATCTACTCACATTGAGAAAATCCCTCGAAGCTCTGAAGATCTGCTCTAAACTTCTCTGCCAGTGGGTCTTCTGGCAAGAGAGACTCTGTAATCCTGATTAAAAACAATCTGAGCTCCAATCTCTTCATGTATCTGAAAGTTCTGCCTTTATTGGTATCATTCTACAAAAATTTCTTGTTTTCTCTCTCCAAAGCTTCGAGATGCTTACAAATCTGGTGCTCAGTATTATAAACAATAGTCTAAGATAATTTTGAACATGGTTTCCTTGTTTCTAAATTAAATGCTCCTATAAGGCCAAATGTATCATAAATGTTAACAATTTGATCTGCAAATTTTCCAGGATTAGTGAACGAGTACCTTCAGTTCCCTGTTCTCGCTCACCCATTGAAAGCATGCCATTTAAATTAGCTGTCCCTATGCTGTCTTACTGAAATGCATCCATTATCTTATGATATTAAACTGAATATGTAGACAGTAGGTAGATATTGACCTTGAAGAGACTAGGAAGAATAAGGAAATGAAAACTGCAACTTGGGAGGTTTCAGCAGAAGTTTGCAATAGAAAATTGAAAAATGAGGGGGAAAAGAATGTCCCATAGGGCAATGGCAAACAAACCAGCAGTACTGAAAGAGCAAACCGTAACCAAGCTTATTGCTGATGTACTTACTTATTTCGGTGCCCTGCCATTTCAGAATACCCATGATTCCAGAGAGTCGAAAGTCCAACTGAATCATTACATGCAGGAGGCTTCTGATCAATTTTCAGGGTGGTGATATGACTGCAATATCAAAATGTACACTTTTATATCAATTTTTCATTACCATACTTTTCTATACAGCATTCAATACACAATGTTCTTTTGCAGAACATTTCAACAGAAGTCATACATCTGCAAGTTATTGCAGTCAAGGACAAAGTGCAGGTAATTCTAAGTTACCAAAAATACCTGGAGGCCAAACACAAATTTAATAATCCATTCATCTGGTAAACATATCTCTGATTCATTACATTCAAACGTATTGAGTATTTGCTTATTTCAAACATGGAGAAAAAGGAAAAAAAATCTCCACAGTGTTACAATTTTAATTCCAAAATTACTGTAACATTTCTGATTTATTCCAAACACAAATTGGACTAAGCCAAATTTTTAAAACAAATAGATTTAAGGAAAGTAACTCTCCCAAGTGTATCAAACTTGGTTGAAGACAACAAAGGTGTTATCACAGCAACTGAATTACAGATGTGTTAATAAGAGTTGGGGTTTCTTTAATTTCCATCAAATGGTGACTCTGTACAGTATAATAATGGAAAGATTCATCAGGGCTATTCTGAGTGGAATTCAAGTTTGAATTCAAGAAGATTTAAGTTTATACTTATTGAGTCAATCTCTTGGTACTTGGTATATGGTCCGTACCACGATTTTTATGAGTTAAGTATGAGTTCCACACAACGTATGTCCTTTCATTCTCCCCCCTCAGCTAATATATTGTAAACATTTATATATCCTTGAACCTGTTTTATTTCTATAGATGTTACTTAGGTTATGTAATCAATCCCATCCTTTTGCAAATAACAGACTCTCACTTTTTCTGTTTTATGTCTACGCTTTGTTTTGTTTCAAATAACTTTATAGATTTTTTAAAATTCTAATGCTTTTTGGTACTACTGAAAATTCATGAAGATGAAATGTCACCTGCAACCAACTCACTGAATGTTTCCAGACTATATTTTTATTTTTGCTTGAACCTATACTTGGGAATGAAAATTATTACACTTACCTGAATATTTCTAAGGTCTTGTGGTCAAGAACAAGATTTGGGTTGCCAGCCAAGTCCAGTTCCTGCAATGTGGCTGGAAGGGTCTCAGGTATCATTATCTCTGTAAGATCATTGCAACTGAGGTCAACCAACTAAAATGGGATGAAGGAAATTGGATTAAGCAGATTAGTCAGGACGTTTGTACCAGATTTGAGCAAATAATAATGTTTGCTTAACCAACTAGTCACAGAGCAGCAAGAGAATGAATGACCAACAGACAAGCTTGGCACCTATTTAATACAAGTTCAGACATCCCACCTCTCCCGGAACTTCCGGGAGTCTCCCGCATATTAATAGTGGCTCCCTGATGCCCGCAAATTATATACAATATCACGGAAATCAATTTTTTTGAGAGCGAGAGAAAAGCAAGAGAGAGCGCGAGAGTGACCACAAGAGAGAGCACATGAGAGAGCGAGAGAGAAAGCAAGTGAGAGTGCGCAAGAGCGAAGGTGAGCGAGAGAGAAAGCAAGCGAGAGCGTGCGAGTGAGAGAGGGAGAGAGAGAGAGCAAGCAAGAAAGCGAGAGCGCTTGAGAGCGCGCCAGTGACAAGAGAGCGAGGGAGAGCACGCGCACACGCCATGGCAGAGTGTTCCAAAAAAATATAAAACGTACGTCACCCCAGACTACACTAAAGTGTACCCCTGCCTAATAGGGGTCAAAATAATGACAGTGTTGCTCGCTATGCTGTTTGCAACAATGACTTTTCTATTGCCCATGGTGGGTTAAGACTGTAAAAGACATGTTGAGGTGAGTTTAACAGGTGTCATTCGTTCATTAGCACAGCTAACGTTATTTAAACTAGCTGGCCAGCTGCTAAGGAGCGACTCTATTGCAGACATCCCACCTCTCCCGGGAGTCTCCTGCAAATTGATGGTGCTACCTCCCTGAAATGAGTTTTTGCAGAGTGGGATGTCTGCAAGTTATTACAAATAAGTAACTTAAAAGGAAAACAAAATAGAATACTTGAGGAATATTGACTTGAAGTGCATATTATTGTAGGCTGTCATGATTATAGTTTTGCTGCCATTTTACCATTTAAATCTTCTGCAGAGAGAGGTGCTTTTAGTTTTCACTTGCATCAGACTGGATAATAATGCAAATGCAAATTATATAAGAATATTATGTCTTTCAGAAAGCCATCATGCACAGTCCTCAACTGTGATGAAAGATTGAAACAGGCAGTAACAATCACCAAGCAGATAATTAGAAACTAGAAGGGATCCAATATTGTGAAGTGTAAGGGAATGCTTTTACCTTTGTGTGTCCAGCTAGCAAACTAAACAATTAGCTTATAATACATGTCTCTTCAATAGAGATAGACTTTGTTAATGGTCAAATGTCATGGTATACAGTACTATGCAAAAGACTTATGCACCCTAGATTTTATTCAATATAAATTTTGTTTCATGTTTATTTTTGCCTTCTGCATTAGCACGTCAGGAGAAAAGAGCAAATTTTACATTTCAAGACATTAATTTTCCAAAAAAATTAAATGTTAAGAGAATTTTTTTGCATTTCAATAAAGAAAGTAACATCTTAAGTAATAGGCCACTTCTCAAATAAAAACTTGACTACTTTGTAGGTATATGGCCCTGTGAAGGTGTGTTTAGACATTTTTAGTCTCTCCCTCTCCCAGTGTAGAGTGCCGTCCTGCTTCAAAACATCCACCATAGTCCCTGTACCTAAAAAGACCAAGGTAACATGTCTGAATGACCAGCATCCTGTCACACTCACCTCAATAATAAGCAAATGCTTTGAGAGGATGATCAAGGACTACATCTGCAGCATGCTACCACCCACACTGGACCCCCTACAATTTGCCTACTGCCACAACCGATCGACAGATGACACACAAGCCACAGCTCAACACACCATCCTTACACATCTGGAGAAGAAGGATGCTTATGTGAAAATGCTGTTCTTGGACTACAGTTCAGCATTCAACACCATAGTTCCCTCCAGGCTCGACAAGAAGCTCCGAGACCTTGGCCTTCACCATGCCTTGTGCAGCTGGATCATGGATTCCTGTCAGATCGCTGGCAGGTGGTAAGAGTGGGCTCTCACCTCCAACCCTCTGACCCTCAACACAGATGCTCCACAGAGCTGTGTCCCAAGCCCCCTCCTTTACTCTCTGTATACCCATAACTGTGTCGCCACCTACAGCTCCAATCTGCTAATTAAGTTTGCTGATGATACATTGATCGGCCTAATCTCAAATAATAACGAGGCGGCTACAGCGAAGAAGTCATCACCCTGACACAGTGGTGTTAAAGGAAACAGCCTCCCCCTCAATGTTGCAAAAACAGAGGAACTGGTTGTGGACTACAGGAGGAATGGAGACAGACTAACTCCTATAGACATCAATGGATCTGGGGTTGAGAGGATGAACAGCTTTAAGTTCCTCGGCGTACACGTCACCGAGGATCTCCCGTGGTCTGTACATACTGGTTTTGTGGTGAAGCATAACAGCACTTCTTTCACCTCAGATGGTTTGAAGAAGTTTGGAATAGGCACCCAAATCCTAAGAACTTTCTACAGGGGCACAATTGAGAGCATCCTGACTGGCTGCATCACTGCCTGGTATGGGAACTGTATCTCCCTTAATCGCAGGAGAGTGGTGCGGACAGCCCAGCACATCTGTGGATCTGAACTTCCCACTATTCAGGACATTTATACACACAGGTGTGTAAAAAGAGCCCGAAGGATCACTGGGGACCTGAGTCACCCCAACCACAAACCATTCCAGCTGCTACCATTCTGGAAATGGTACCTCAGCATAAAAGCCAGGACCAACAGGCTCCAGGACAGCTTCTTCCACCAGGCCATCAGACTGATTAATTCACACTGATACAATTATATTTCTATGTTATATTATCCTGTGGTATATACTATTTATTACAAATGACTAAAAACTGCACATTGCATACTTAGACAGAGATGTAGCTTAAAGATTTTTACTCCTCGTATGTGAAGTATGTAAGTAATAAAGTCAATTTAATTCAATATTGAATGACACGAGTTGAATGAATTAAACTGATTAACTGAAACAGAAACGGGTGTAGGAGGAATCAAACCGGGCAAAGGACTGCTGCAGAAGTAACAGCTTAACTTTCAAATCATCTATTCTTACACCATGACAATAGTGAGCATAGCACCAAGACAAAGTGGTTATTCTGCATCAGCAAGGTCTCTCCAAAACAGAAATTTCAAAGCAGACAGGAGTTTCAAGATGTGCTGTTCAAGCTCTTCTGAAAAAGCACAAAGAAACACGCAGGGTTGAGAATCTGAAATGTGGCAGTCAGCCATGGAAACTGAGCACAACAGACAGATACACCAAACTGATGTCCCTTGTAAATCTGAAGTCCAGCACCGCTATTAGTTCTGTGGCAGGTGGAATGCAGTATTGGGAAATGTATGATAATGCATTTGGTAAAAGGAACAAAAGCACAGACTATTATCTAAATGGGGAGAAGATTCAAACATCAGAGGTGCAAAGGGACTTAGGAGTCCTCGTGCAATACTCCCAGAAAGTTAATTCACAGGTTGATTCTGTGGTAAAGGAGGCAAATGCAATGTTGGCATTTATTTCAAGGGGAATAGAATGTAGAAAAACAAGGAGATAATGCTGAAGCTTTATAAGACACTAGTCAGGACACACGTGGAATATTGTCAAGAGTTTTGGGCCCTTTATCTCAAAGGATGTATTGTCATTGGGAAGAGTCCAGAGGAGGTTCACGAGGATGATTCCAGGAATGAGGGGATTAAAATATGTGGAGAGTTTGGCAGCTTTGGGCCTGTACTCACTGGAATTTAGAAGAATACAGGGGGATCTCATTGAAACCTACCGAATGTTGAAAGGACTGGATAAGGTGGATATGGAGAGGATGTTTCCTCTTTTGGGGGCATCCAGAACTAGAGGGCACAGCCTCAAAATTGATGGGCACATGTAAGGAGGAATTTTTTTTTTTAGCCAAAGAGTGGTGAATCTGTGGGATGCTCTACCACAGAATGTGGTGGAGGCCATGTCCATGAGTATATTTAAAGTGAAAGTTGTAGTTTCCTGATTGGTCATGGCATCAGGGGATATGGTGAGAGGGCAGGTGTATGGGGTTGAATGGGATCTGGGATCAGCCATGATGAAATGGCAGAATGGACTCGATGGGCTGAATGGCCTAATTTTCCTCCTATGTCTTATGGTTTTATAAGGAACTACAATATCTTCAGTGAACAGCTTGTATGGCCTCCACAGAGACCTGATCTCAACAGCATTCAGACCTTCTCAGATTAGCTGGAGAGAAAGCAAGCAAGCAAGACAGCCACAGTCTGCAGCAGAAATGTGGCAAGTACCCCAAGATGCTTGGAACAACGTTCCAGCCAATTTTTCTTTATATATAAAACTGCACTAGGCATACCTAAGGGAATTGATGCAGCTTTAAAGGCAAAGGGCGGTCTCACCAAATACTGATTTGATTTAGTTTTTTTTTTAATTGTTTACTGTTCTTTACAGATTTTTTGATATTTAGAAACTTTGTTACTTTTGAAAGCATCTTCACTCTACAGAATTCTTTTACGTTCCTAAGTCTTTTGCACAGTACTGTATATCTACAAATACTGTATAGCTATTAAAAATTCCAGTTTCCAACTTATAAATGCATCTCTGCAATTATATTTAATACATGTTAATATGCCATTATGCATTATAGGCCATTTTTTAACCAAACTTTGGATCCATGATTAGAAAACAACAATGACTATAAAAGAACGTTAAATGATATCTGTGTAAAATTATACCAAGCTCTGGGTAAACAAATAGCCATGGTGGGTTGAATACGGTATCATTAAACACTTGTCAGAACAATTCAAAACATATTTTGCACCTTGATCTCAGGTAATTGTAAGATCTCTGGAAAGACTGCAATGTTATTGGAGTGAACAATGAGTGTGTGCAATCGCTTGCAGTTGGTTATGGTGGTAGGAATAGCCTTCAGTTTGTTCCCACTTAGATTCAGTTCTTCTAGTAACTCTAACTTTGACAGTTTACTATAAGAAAAAAATAGAAGTAGTTAATAGATTTGAATACCACTTTTTTAAAATCATTAAATCATTACCAGCTATTAATGATTTGTAAAGCATAAACTCAAGAGATTTTGCAGATGCTAGAAATCCAGAGTGATACACACAAAATGCTGGAGGAACTTAGCAGGTCAGGCAGCGTCTATGGAGGGAAGTGTCCACACTTTATTTCTCTCCATAGATGCTGCCTGACTTGCTAAGTTCCTCCAGCATTTTGTGTGTGATTAGTAAGTGGTTGCTTTACATTTGAAACTTTACATTGAATTCACCCCAAACAACAAATGAACTTCGTGGTGATTTGTCTCAACTTATTATACCACTAAATATTCTATTTATTATCCACAGAGCTCCTAGCAATAGCAAAGGTGAATACATCCAAGACTGTTGGCAACAAGATTAAGACATCATAACATACAACAGTCAAACCGTTAATGGATATAACAAATTCTTTACAAGCTGCAGTGGCATGTTTCACTACTTGTCAGGAAACACTATATCAAATGCAACACATATCACGGCAAAGAGGATTTAATGAAGACCACGTGTTCGGACATGATATATCTCACCATTCCTAGTGATACACAGCTGACCTTGCGAATACACATTTCTACAGACAAGTCAGGAGATATTGAGGACTTGGTGTATTTTTATATTTATCTTATGCAGGTCTTCAAGCAGCAACTTGATTCATTAAACCAATTTCCATCTTATCAATTAGGCCTGGTCTTCTGGCTGGTAATGGATTAAAGGGATGTATTTAGGAATCTGAGGGAAGTATTGGAGGATATCACAGGAATACTGACGGTAGTCATTCAATGTTCTTTGAATAAAGCAGGGGTGTCAGATGACCAGAGAGTGGCAAATGTTACTCTCTTTTTCCAAAAATAGAGGAAGGATGACCCAGCTTAACTTTACTGGTGGGAAACCTTTAAGAAACATTGATTCTGGACAGGATTATTCACCATAGTGAAGAAAATAGATTAATTAAGGGAAGCTGATATTTATTAAACAACTCATATCATGTTTAACCAATTTGATACAACTTTTTTTTTGATGAGGTAACAGAGTGGATGAGGATAATGCAGGTGTACAAAAATTGCTAGAATACTTTTGGTAAGGTGCTGTTTAGCAGGCTTTTCAGTTAAGTTGAAGTACATGGCATAAACATTGCATGGATGCAGATAAAAGTTGCTTTGAGAAAAACTGAGAGTAACGATGAATAACTGTTTTCCAGACTGGAGAAAGGTGAAAAGAGGTATTTCTCAGGAATGCAAGCCATAAGTTCCAAATTTGCAGATGCCACAAAACCAGGCAGTCGTGTTAGTAACAGAGGACAGCAATAGATTGTAGCAGAATACAGACAGGTTCATCATACGAGCAGATGTGTGAGAGTTGAAGTTTCATGCAGATAAATCTGAAGTGAGGTATTTTGGTGAGAAAATGAGAAGTAATATAGAATAATGGATACATTCCAAAAGATGTGCATGATCAAAAGGAACTTGGGACATTTGGTGCAAATCATTGGAAGTGGCAGGGAGATCAAGAAAGTGGAAAAGCTAGCATAATTCTGGGCTTAATCAACCGATACAAAGAATACAAAAGAGAGAAATGATACCGAATCTTTATTAAGTACTAGTCAGATCTCAGCCTAGTCATTCTCAATTCTAGTCACTTCATTATTGGAGATGTTGGAGAGGATCCAGGGGAAATTTAAGAGAATGTTTCTGGGATGAGAGACTATGATTATAATGACAGATTGGAGAGGCTGGGATTATTTTCTTTGGAAAAGGCAGAGGGGTAATGCGATAGGGTTAAGATGTTATGTTACAACTATACAAGACATTGGTGAGACCACATTTGGAGCATTCGGTGCAGTTCTGGTTGCAAAGCTTCAAGATGAACAATGACAGAACTTCCTTGGGCAGTTCTACACTGTGGGTCACTATCTGCCACTGTGCAACAAACCTGCCCTGTCGCCACTTCCAGGGTATAGCTCAATCTACTTAGCAAGAGGTATTCCAGGATGTAATATAATTGAGAGCAGTATAATGGGACTTCAGCTGCATGAATCATCAAGAGTCATCTCTGGCTTGGTAACGTAGACTGATGTCCAGAATCTATTGGCCCAATAACATACAAGGTCCTGGAATGTTTTCTGCTAAATAAACTCAGCTATGCTCTGGAAACAATTCTATTATCTGTTCAGCTTTATTTGGCATGCTGAAGCTGGGCATATAATTCACTGTCCCCAGCTCACTTCACTGCTCCTTCTCCATCACTCCCTATGATAATTACTATGACAATTTCAATCTCTAACATGTTAATTGTTACATAATCTACACCAGTATAGTCTACCAGTTATTCAGACATGGAAGCTATCAAAACACTGTTATTCAATATTACACAAAATTACATTGAATTTACAGTAATAGTGCTTTAACCCAAATTGTCTATATCAATGTTTATCTTTCAAACAATCAACAGCCACTGTTAATTTGAACCTTACAGCGTGTCATTCTGTTCTTTATTTGTCCCCTCATGTGCATATCATATTATATGAACATTTTTGCTTTGAAGTTACTGATCAGCTACCTATATTCAATAATTTAATTTAATTTCTTTCAGTTAGCTTCCCATAGCCAGGCAGAAAACAACTGGGCTTGAACTAAAGGATTATTGACTAATGACATCCGTATTTGGGAACAGCCTATCCACTCCTTCAAATTGACGCATGTTATTTACTTTATGTTTGGATGAGTTTCAAACCTAAGACTGAGGATTCTGTCAATATTGGTTAAACAGCCACTGAGTGCTGGATGTATGAAGAGAAATAGTGCTTTACCTGGCTGGGAATGACTGAAGTTGGTTGTAAGCCAAATGGAGTACTCGAAGGCGTGGATGTCCAGTCAGTGTTGATACATACTTATCAGTCAAGTTGTTTCCAGTTAAGTAAAGTTCTTGCAGCATACTGAGACTCTCTTCAGTATCACTGCTAACAGGCAGCGATTCCAGATTGTTTGCAGACACGTTGAGACATCGTAAGCTAAAAGAAATAAAATATATATTTTTCAATGGAGTATTAAAGGATGCAGTTAAGTTTATTTTTTATATTATATTATTCTTGGATGTGAACATCCAAGCCTATGAAAAGTGATGATGTGCTGACTTTTGGTACTGCTACATTCCATGTGAAAAAGGTATCCCCATAACTCTGATCGTTAGGGAGTTCTTGGAATTTCCAAGGTAACAATAAAAGAATGATTATTTAAATTCAAGTCAGCTCGTGTTCATTTGGAAGAAAGCATAAAAGTGACAGGGTTCTCGTACAGCTTTTGCCCTTGACCTTTAGTTGGGAAGATAGAAGTTTAGGGAGTACAGAGGAAAAAATCCAAATATTCTGTGGAGCATCTTGCAAACAGGACACAGAGCAACTCTAGTATGTCAGTGGCAGAGAGGGTGGGCATTCAGGTTAGTAATGAAGCAAAAGTAAAATCAACTGTATTTACACTAGATAACATCATTCCTTCTCATGTGAGGTGCCAGTAGACTGGAGGGTACTGAATATTGTGTCTTTATTTAAGAAGGATGGAAAGGGCTATAGGGCTATTAAAACAAAAACTTCACGCCATCTTAAACTTCTTCCCCTGGGCGGTTAATCTGACAAACAATTCTAGTCAGTGCCCTCAAACCCCACTCTAATACTTCAGTTACTGCACCATAAACACTTTAACCCACTTCTTATAATGTTGTTTACATTGTAAATACATGCTGCTATTCATGTATTTATGCACATTTTATTCCATATCTGTATTTTAACCTTAATTTTTAATGTATTTCTTTGTTCTGTATAATTGTTGAATGTTGTTTTTTGTTGTGTATTGTGCCAACACATCACAACAAATTCCTAATACATTAAATGTACATGGCACATAAAGTTGATCCTTCATCCTTGATCCAAAGAAAAACCTGGGAACTATAGATGAGTAGGAACATGGAACAAACATTACAGCACAGTACAGGTGATTCAGCTATGATGTTGTACCAACATTTTAACCTATTCTAAGATCAGTCACAATCCTTTCCCTCTCACAGAGCCCACCATTTTTCCATCATCCATGTGCCTTCCTAAATGTCTTTTAAATGTCCTAATGCATCTGCCTCTACCACCACTGCAAGCAGTGCATTCCACACACCCACCACGCTGTGTGTAAAAAAAATCTACCTCTGAAAACCCCCTTTATTTTCCTCCAATTACCTTAGAATTATGCCCCCTCGTATGAGCCATTTCCTCTCTGGGATAAAGTCTCTGGCCATCCACTTGACCTATGCCTCTTATTATCTTGTGCACCTCTATCAAATCACCTCTCATCCTCCTTTGCTCCAATTAGCTCCAGCTCATTTAGCCTGTCCTCATAGTCAGGCTCTCCATTCCAGGTAGCTTCCTGATAAATCTCCTCTGCACCACATTCTTCCTATAAGGAGGCGACCAAAACTGAACACAACATTCCAAGTGTGATATAACCAGGATTTTAGAGCTGCAACATTATCTTGCAGCTCTTGAACTAAATCCCCCAACTAATGAATGCCAATATCACCATACACCTCAACAACCTTATCAACTTTGAGGAAGCTATGGACACAGACCCCAAGATCCCTCTGTTCCTCCACAATGTCAATAATCCTCCCATTAACCCTGCATTCGGTTTTTAAATTCCATCTTCCAAACTGAATCACTTCACATTTTTCAAGGTTGAACTCATGTGATAGATGGATATAAAGGAAAGACCCCTGGAAAGATAGGTAGTCAGCATGGCTTTGTACATGGGAGGGTTGTCCGATGAACTTGATTGAGATTTTTGATGATGTGACCAAGATCATGAGAGCACGGCAGTGGATGCGATTTATATGGGCTTCAGTAATGCCTTTGATAAGGTTCTATATGGGAAGCGTCTCTGGAAGGTTAAATCATATGGAGCAGAGATGAGTTGGCTAACTGGATACACAACTCGCTTCATGGTAAAACACAGAGGGTGATTCTTGGATTGAAAGTGCATGAGTGTGTGCCTCTGGAGCTGAGGTTAGGCTCATGGTAATTGGCCTTCTGTGGAGAGGATGTTTCCTAAGGGGAGAGTCTAGGACCAGAGGACACAGCCTCAGAACAGAGGGACATCCTTTTAGAATGGAGATGAGGAGGAATTTCTTTAGCCAGAAAGTGGTGAACCTGTGGAATTCTTTGCCATAGGCAGCTGTGGAGGCCAAGTCTTTATGTATATTTAAGGCAGAGGTTGATAGATTCTTGATTCTTCAGGGCATGGTGGGATATGGCAGGAGATTGGGCGCCGAGAGGAAAATTAGATCAACCATGATGAAGTTGTGTAGCAGACTCGATGGGCTAAATGGTCTAATTCTGCTCCTCTATCTTATGGTCTTATATCAATGATTTAGGTAGGAATGTACAGAGCATGGTCAGCAAGTTTGCAAATTACAGTAAAGTAGGCAGTACAGTGGACAATGAAGGTGGTTATCAAAACTACGTGGGAATCTTGATCAGCTGAGTAGGTGAGCCGAGGAATGGCAAATGGAGTTTAATTCATGTAATATGTGGTGTTGCATTTTGAAAAGTCAAACTCAGGTGGAAAAAGTCAATTTCCACAGTGAACAGCAGGATCCTGGGAAGTGTTGTAGCACAGAGGGAACTTGGAGTACAAGTACAAAGCTCCCTCAAAGTGGAGTCACAGGTAGACAGTGTGGTGGAGGTAGTTTTTGGCATACTGGACTTCATAAGTCAGGTAGTAAATAGAAAAGCTAAGAGGTTATGCTGCAGTTGCACAGGATGCTAGTGGACTCATGCATTTGGAGTTTTGTGTTCAGATTTTTTGAAATTTTGATTCAGAAATATGTCTTTGCACTGTGGGAGAAAACCAGCACCCGTGTATTTCCAGGGAGAACGCACAATTCCTTGCAGAGGATGACAGAATTGAACTCCAAAATCTTGACACCCCAAACTGTAATAAACTTCACGCTCACTGCTACGCTTTGGTTGTCCTGTTATAGAAGGGATGTTATGGGTGTAGACAGAGTAGAGCAGTGGGCTAAGCACACATCCTTGAGGTGCACCAGTATTGATTCTCAGCAAAGAGACGTTATTTCCGATCCGCACAGACTGTGGTCTTCTGGTGAGGAAGTCAAGGATCCAGTTGCAGAGGAAGGTACAAAGGCCTGGTTTTTGGAGATTTTCAATCAGAACTGTAGGAATGATTGCATTCCAGTGACTTGGCCTCCACAGGCATCTGCAGCAATGACTTCCATAGGTTCACCACCCTCTGGTCCTCTGCTCTTCCACCATTAGAAAATCCTCACCACATTAACCCTATCTAGGCCTTTCAAAATTTGGTAGGTTTTGAGGCCCCCTTATGCTTCTAAACTTGAGCGTACAGGCCTAAAGCCATCAAACGCTCCGTATACGTAAATCCTTTCATTCCCAGCATTATTCTCATAAATCCCCTCTAGATTTTCTACAATGCCAGCACATCCTTTCTTAGATAAGACACCCAAACAGCTCACAGTACTCCAAGCACGGTCTGACCAATGCCTTATAAAGGCCTCACCATTACATCCTTGCCCTTATATTCTAATTCTCTCGAAATGAATGCTAACATCGCAATTGCTTCCCTTACCACTGACTCAGCGTGCAAGTTAACCTTTAACCTGTACCAGTATTCCCAAGTCCCTTTACACCTCCAATTTCTGAATTTGTTCCCTGTTAAGCAAATAATCTACACATTTATTTCTTCTACAAAGTGTATGACTATACACTTCTCTACACCGTTTTACATCTGCCACTTTTTTGTCTAATTCTCCTAATTTGTCCAATTCTCTCCACAGAGCCCCTGCTTCCTCAACTCTGCTTGGTCCTCCACCTACATTTGCATCACCTGCAAATCTGGCCACAAAGCCATCAATTCCATCATCCAGATCATTAATATATGATGTGAAAACCAACTTTGAGGCTTGCCACCAGCAGCCAATCAGAAAGAATTCACTTTACTTCCACTCTGTCTTCTGCCAGTCAGCTACTAGTATCTTTCCTGTAATACCCACAGGCTCTTTTGTTGTTTAGCAGCCTCATGTGTGGACACCTTGTCAAAGGTCTTCTGAAAATCTGAGTAAACGATATCCAATGAATAAAAATAAGTTACCCTAAAAACAAGATGTACAAGATTTACAAGTTAAAGATTACAAGATCACTTCCCTGGCTATAGGCTGATCACTATAGTGCCTGATAGCCGAGGGTAAGAACGACATGGCTAAACAGTCTGCTTCCGTATTGTAGAACTCTATGAGTGATGAAATTCTACAATACCAATGCAGAAATTAGATTATCCACACTAGGATGATTTTAGACTAGGATGCTTAATTCAGTTTTCAAATTGGGATTGTTTAAATCATAAATAACTACTGTTGGACTGTCACTCTGGAAGCAAGTTATTTTTAAAAACAATTCCGTGCAAATGAATTTCTAGACCTACATACTGTAGAAATGCTAAATAATTCACGACAGACAGTGAGCAAATCTATTACAGATGGGAGCCTGTATTCATATCTGTTTACTTCATTGATCTGAGGAATTTGTAGAGAACTAGCCTTTAAAAAAAAACAGCTGTAGCATTTAGCCAGTTGAACAGCTAGATGCTGGAGTTATGCCCCAGATCTAAAACTATCATGTAGCGAAGTCACATACCAACAAACTGACTCAATTTGGCACTTCATATTTACAAGCATGAAAAATATTCATTTTAATAAGCAAGACAATCTCATTTTCATTATTTATGCTGTTGGTACATATTTTAGAAGGAAAAAATATGAAGAAATGTCTCATGGGAACACATGTTAAAAGTCCAGAAAAGGAAATTAAATTTTAATTACTTTTATTAGAATTAATATTTTACTTACGCACTTACAAAGGCAAGAAATGATACCAGTCATGCAGTCCATTGAAGTTTACTACATTACACTACAGAACAACAGGTCACAGGCTCATTGTGGGGATCCTTCAGATAATAAGGATTTATGACTTTAGCCAAGCCACACTCGCTCTTGTAAGACTTCTTGAAAAGAGGTACTGATGAGCTGTGCTGTGACCCGTGGAACTAAATTGCCAATAAATTTCTTCAGGAAAGATCATGTTGGAGGGTGAAAAGAAACTTCTGGTTCTTTCAGGAACAGTAATTTTATAGACTTTTTTTTAAAAAAGGAAACTGCTGAAGAGGATGCATTATGCTATGCAGCAGTTTTCTTGTCATTTAGAACAGTCCATTTATTTCCAACCTATTCTTAATTATTTTTAAAGTATTCCCATGCTTTGAGTTTTTTCCAAAGCAAAAATATCCAAAATGAACAATTATTGTTCATATTACTCTATCCCAACCAACCAAAAGTTTCTAATAGCCAATGAGCTATGCATTTTACAGTGAATGTTATTAGTCTTATTAAAATTTTCTAGATTTGAGAAACCAACTCAGTGGAATAAGCAGATGTTTTCTTATTATTCTATTAAGAAGAATCATAATTGCACTATCAGGATACACAAGTTAAAATTTCCACCTTCAGTACTGGGGGAAAAAATAGCAACCCAGACTGAAACATTTAAACTTCGTAGAAATGGGCCAGGCTGGAAAAGAAAACGTCATAGAACTCAGAACCTACTCTGCAATTATTCTAACCCTTTCCTCCTACACAGTCTATAACTCTCCATTTTTCTTACATACATGTGCCTATTTAAAAGTCCCTTAAATGTCCCTATTGTATCAGTCTCTATGACCATCCCTGGTAGTGTGTTCCAGGTACATATCATACCCTGTGCAAAAAAGAAAACTAGCTCTGACATCTCCCCACTCATTTTAAATGGATGTCCCCTGGTATTGGCCATTGCCACCTTAGGAAAAAGATGCTGGCTGTCCACTCTATCTATGCCTTGCAATCTTATACACCTCTATCAAGTTGTCTCTCATCTTCCATCACTCCGAGGAGAAAAACCCGAGATCGCTCAATCTTTCCTCATAGGATGTGTTCTCTAATCCAGGCAGCATCCTGGTAAATGTACTCTGCACCTCTCTAGAGTTTCCACGACCTTCCAATAAATGAAGTGAGCAGAACTAAACACAATACTCTAAATGTGGTTTAACCAAAATTTTATAGAGCTGCAACATTACCTCATGGCTCTTGAACTCAATGATGGCCAATCTCATTTACCTTCTTAATCACTCTATTAACCTGTGTAACAATTTTGAGGGATCTATGGATTTGACCTCAAAATACATGCAAGAACTTTAAAAAAAGCTCCACAGTTCTGTTTGCCTCTCCTTTTTTCATATCCTTAACATTGTTAAAGTTTTCAATCAGTATTAAATAAACAATTTACAGTGTGTTCACCTAGAGCACATAACCTACAATTACTCAAACATTTTTCAGCAAAAAACAAACCACCGGAGCAATTCATCATCTGTGGAGGCAAAGGGATAGTTAAGTCTACGTGTTGGGTTGAAGTCCCTACATATGGTACTGATGCAGGATCTCAATCTGAAATGTCAACTAACTTTTGCTTCCACACATGCTGCCTGACCCACTGAATTCCTACAGTAGTTTGTCCATATTCCAGCATCTGGAGTCTCTTGAGTTTCCATCCAAATATACTTACTTTAAAGCCTTAAGGAAAAGGCATTCTGGAAGCTCATTGAGCTGATTGTGTTGTACGTCAAAAACCTCCAGAGGTATGTGCTCCAACTGATTTGGCAGACTGTGAAGATGATTATGTCCAACGAACAGTTTCTGTAGGCTCAAGCTGCACAATAATCTGTGATACACAATGGAGAAAAATAAAATTATTTTTAATTTGTTGCACAGAAGATGCAAACGGCTATGTTGTTCCTGAGCTGATCACATCCAATTTTTAGCTTTAAGATATTGGATTCATGTGTCAATACAGTTTTATGGTCTGTGTTGCCCTATGACTTGCAAGATAACATATGCATAAGGGCAAGTCCAGTGAGTAATAACCAATACTAAAATATATCATAGTACTCTGCAATAGGTAGTGTAAGAAGCCAAAGTCTGCTTTGCCTTCTGGCTTCACACTTTAGCTGCTATGTATGCATGAAACATCTTTTTTTTGTTCGGATTTTAAGATGATCCCAGGGAACAGGGGTAGCAAGCCATAAGGCCCATGGAATTTACACCACCTTTCAGTGAGATCATGCTGAATTTTAAGTCAATTTGGCTTTCTCACTGAGTTTAAACAAATCTGACAGGAGGGTGGGACCCAAAGCAGTAGTGACCACAAGTACACTAGAAGGACAGATAGGAACAGGACAGACAGCAAGGAAGGTTTGATACACTAAACCACATTTATTTTAAAGTAAAAAAAAACCTGACAAGTAAGGCAGATTAAGTCAGTCTCCCCAATAGTCAGCAGGAATTAGAGGAGCAAAAATGTAGGGAGTCTGCAGATAGCTATATGAATAATAAGGCTGTAAGAGTAAGTGATTTTAACTATCCTAATACTGACTGACACTGCCATGATGCTAAGGCTTGGAAGGGGCAGAATTTGTTTACTATGTCCAGGAACAGTTTCTCAGCAATATGCAGATGGTCCTACCGGAGAAAAGGCAACACTGGACCTCAAATTGGGAAATAAGCCAGGGCAAGTGACTGAAGCTTCACTGGGGGAGCACTTCAGAACCAGTGACTATCATTATAATTCTTTTTAAATAGTTCTGGAAAAAGATAGAACAGGGGGAGGAATTGAAAGGGAAGTTGTTAAGGGGGGAGTACAAGTATGCCAAACAGATGAGAGTATTAATGTGGGGGAAACCGGTTGGATCTTTGTCTCAAAAAAACTCAGAGACTTTGCACTTTGTCCTCTTATTGGTCACTGCTACAAATCTCAAAACAGCTTAAACTGGAACACTGAAATATTCAGTACTACATTAATTACAGCCTGCCAATTGAAAATGGTTCATTTATTGCCACTTTTATTTTCTGTTCGCTAGCTAATGTTCAAGCTATGCTAATCTTTTAAATCTTAATTTGTGTAATCCATGAGGCACTACATCAAATGCTTTTATGAAAATCCAAACATGTGACATCTGATCCTGTTATTTTATCCAATGTCATTGGCCTGCAAAATTTGCAACATACTTGTAAGTTCATGCTTCATTTGAAAGACATCACATACAAAATGCTCTTTCCCATTAAAGGATAGCTAGATTATGACTTCATGTTCTATACCTGTCTGAAATTGCAGTAGGTTTCATGTGCAAAATGAATGAAAAATTCTAAGAAGGCAGTATTGGCAAAGCTAGTTAGAACTTAGCTTTCAAGGTCAAAACACTGTTCACAAAACTAATTGCAGAATCTTAACAAGGGGAAAAAATGTGGTTCATCACCTCAGAACTGAAAATTTGTCAATCCCACAAACTATGCATCAGCAATAAGATCTCAAATCTACTAATCTTCCCCACCTCATAGGTAATTCTGTAATCTGGTTATGACTGACATCCAGAAATTCGAGTTTCTTGGCATCACAGACCCAATCAGGTACAGCTTCCAATTTGTTTCTATTAAAGTAAAACAATATGATTATAATAAAATAAAAAATTACTTGAATAAAATGTTTTGTGAAATAATTTAATAATAAGTAACCCAGTTTTCTGTGATATTTTACCTTTATGGGTATAGTATACAGTACATATTGTGACTGTTTTTAGTTTTACAAGCACAGTATATGAATTAGAATTAGAAGTTCATTTCTTACATTCATCTCACAATGTGAAAGAGTAAAAATATTTATGTTGCATCTCCGTCGCTATGTGCAAGCAATAAGGAAGGGAAATGTGGGAGTATCTATTATTGTTTTTCTGTCCAGGTACATATAATTAGATACCTGCCTACCTTGAGAGATCAATGTGAACCAGTTGTCCAGGAAGTGGATATATGCTCAATGTTGTCAACTCTAAACAAACACCCAAAATAAATTATTAGGACATGGCATCTTTAAGAAGAAATCCTGATCGATCTCAGGGATAAGTATGAATTTAAATATACAGCTATTATTTTCAATCATACTGATCCAATAAAAATGATGTACAACAGCACATAGCCTGTCCTTTACCACTCATCTTTCTTTCTGATATCTGAATTTTCACTGATTCAATTAACATTTTTAAACACTTGATTCACTAACTTTCTTGTTAAAATTAGATAATTTATTTTCAAAATAATTATTTAAGGAAGAAATATATACATTTCCCCATTTTCTCTTGGTAGGTTGACCTGCACAGTAGGGTGGAGTTACAATAGTGCTCGAAAGCAAATCCAAGTTCATCAGCAGAAACAACTTAATGTCTCTCTTTTGTTTTTTCAGGGAGAATGGATTCTGTTGAAGAAACTAACCTGGGGTTACACTCAGACTTCTGTTCTTTGTGGTGGTGGGACCTGAGACAGGAGTGGGGGCGCGAGACAGGGGAGAGGGAGAGTGCGGTATGTCGAATTGTAGAAAGAATGATTTGTTTTTGTTGTACTGCAGATCATGGTCTCTCTTGGGGCCTTTGCTATTGCTTGCTTGGTGGGTGGAGAATGCCGACACTTTTTGCTGAAGTAGGTGGGGAAGGGTTGTTGCTTTGCTGCTGTTTATGTATGGGAGGGATGAGTAAGGGGGGCTTTGAGGTTTTTATTATCACTCACTCTTCTGTTTTCATGGATGTCTGCGAAGAACAAGAATTTCAGGATGCACATTGCAAACATTTCTGATATTAAATGTAATTATTGAAACAATGCTTCTCTGTACTTCAGATATGGCCGTTTTACTACCAATCTTGCCCCCTAGAGATGTCATGTTTTATTTCATCCTTCATGTCTCAGGTACAATTTCTCAAAGACAACAGTCATTCCAGATGCCAGTGTATCCTTTGCAAAACATAAATTGAATGGCTTTTTTCCCTAAATTACCTCAGTTTGGTAAGCACTAAATTGCAATATAATTGCATACTATTCACATCATAACCATCAATTTAGGCTATAGAAGGAAATGTCAATTTACAGGAAGTGACCAAAAACCTGTTTACTTACGGTTGGAGCCAACATATAATGTCCTCAGAGAAAAGCCACTTAAAGTAAGGGAGGACAGATTGTTACGTTCACAATGCAGATGTTCAATACTTGCAAACACACTCAAGTCAAGTTCAGTCAGGAGATTGTCACGCAGATCCAGATAAGTTACATGGTTAATAGCTTCCAGGTTGCCCATCATCACTGACTCAATTGAATTCAACCTAATAAAGAAACAAACATAGATTAGAGCCCAATTGAACAAATGCACAGTTATTAGTACACCAACTAGTAAAACTTGAAACACAAAGTGAAAACTCTTTGCCTGCATATAACAATTACTAAAGAGAAATAAATGTCTAAATTACAAATAATAAATTGCACTAATTGACAAAAAAATTAGTTTATGAAGACATTAGCATGGCAATAAAATATCCACTATTTCTTTAAAAAAATCAAAATTCTGTAAGTTCTGCGTGATTAAAACAAACAGCGGAATACGAGAATAAGAAAGAATCTGAAGAAATTTAAAATTGGCAATACAATTTCAGTAGAGAAAGAGTTACGTGGAATTCTTTTACTAATCAGTACTTAATTTTACACTTTCCATTTTGCTAATACCTTAGATAGGGAGGGAAAACACATAAATCCTTTCCAACTTCTTAAGGTTGATAGATAGACAATTTGAAACCATTGATATTCAACTGGAAAGTAGTAAAATTATTTAAACTTTCTCATTAACCTTTGCTGAGCTCACTTGTAGTTCAGATATTTTCTATAACGATGAATAATTTAGTAGAATATTGGCATTAAAAAGACTTACATCAGATATACTGCCAGATAATATCTTCACAAACAGCATATTATCTTTGAAATGTAATGATTGTAGGCAGGTGATTTGTAGAATGTAAAGTTATCCAAGGCAGCTAACGAACAAGCTGTCAGTTTGTTTTTGATAATGAACAATTAAGAGGACACCAGAGAGACGACTCTAATGGAAATAGCTATCCTCTGCTTACCGGCTTGGGCTGGTTGCCAGAATTTAGAAGATCGCAGGTTCAATTTCATACCTTATTTGAAAAACACCCTTAGAAACACATCCTTAAATATCCTCACAAAGTCTTTTGTGAACAGCTATAGGCCTGGTGATGGCATTCACAGTCTCGTATCAGGGAAGTAGTTTCAGGATTTTGACGCATCAATGATCAAGGAAGAGCTTTACATGCCCAAATGAAGATAGTGTAAAACTTGGAGGGGTACATGTAAGTGTCAAAATTTCCTTTTGCCTGCTAAACCTGTCCTATTTAGTGGTAGAGACTGTCAATTTTGGAGGTGCTGTTAAGTTTCCTTGGAAAGCAACTGAAGATCTGTAAAAGATAATGAAATCAAGTGGCACACACAAAATGCTGGTGAATCACAGCAGGCCAGGCAGCATCTATAGGAAGAAGCACAGTCGACGTTTAGGGTCGAGACCATTCGTCAGGACTAATGGAAAAAAGAGATAGTAAGAGATTAGAAAGTGGGAAGGGGAGGGCGAGACCCAAAATGATAGGAGAAGACAGGAGGGGGAGGGATGAAGCTAAGAGCTGGGAAGTTGATTGGCACAAGGGATACAAGGCTGGAGAAGAGGGAGTATCATAGGAGGAAATCAAGTGGGCTGTTTTGTCCTGGATGGAATTGTATTAAAGAGCGGTACAGCACAAGAATAGACCCTTCGGCCTATCCAGCCCATGCCCAACTGTTATTTTACCCAATGACCTGAACCAGGACCACACATGGCCTCAATACTCCTCCCATCAACGTACTTATCCAAACTTCTCTTAAATGTTGCAACTGAACACACATCCATAACATCTGCTGGCAGCTCCTTCCACATTCTCACCGTGCTTGTGAAAAAGGTTCCTGCCAGAGTCTCCTTAAATATTTCACCTTTCACTCTTAACCTGTGACCTTTACTTCTAGTCTCACTCCACTTCAATAAAAAAACCCTGCTTGCATTTACCCTTTCTACACCCCACATAATTTTGTATCATCCTTCTATTATGACAGAGATGATCATAGTCTTTCCATGACCATGATTGTTCTTGGCAAATTTTCTACAGAAGTGGTTTGCCATTGCCTTCTTCTGGGCAGTGTCTTTACAAGGCAGGTGACCCGAGCCATTATCAATACTCTTTTAGAGATTATCTGCCTGGCATCAATGGTCGCAAAGCCAGGACTTGTGATATGCACCAGCTGCTCATACGACTGCCCTTCACCTGCTCCCATGGCTCCACGTGAACCTGATCGGGGGTGGGGAAGGTGTGCTAAGCAGGTGCTACACCTTGTCCAAGGTTGACATGCAGAGGAAAGAAGTGCCTTGCACCTCCTTTGGTAAACTTTGATACTTATCTCCACCTCATCACCCACATTTTGTATATCTCTATCAAATCTCCCCTCATTCTCCTACACCTCAGGGAATAAAGTCTTGATCTTTTCAACCTTTTCCTATAACTCAGATACTCAAATCCCAGCAGCATCCTTGTTAATCTTCTCTGTACTCTTTCAATCTTATTAATAATCTTTCCTACAGGAGAAATATTTCCTTTATTGATGGTACTGCCCACATCCAAACAAGTTGCAAGTATTTCTCCAGGTCCTGACCTATCCCTTTAAGAGATGGATAGTAAAATGAGTGACTTGCTGCATGGCACCCACTGTCTGACTTGCTCTTGTAGCCATAGTATTTATGTGACTGGTCCCAATGCATTTCTGGTTAACAGTGACCCTCAGGTATTGATGGTCTTGAACTTCAAGAGGGGAAAGAAGTTAGGAAGACTTGGACAAAGAACATGGGAAGTATTCTACAATGCCAAAATGGTTATTTTGATAATCACTTACAAATTAGACAAAGTAGTGCTACTTACTTCAGAACTGTGCAACTGAAAATACACTTTTCGTGAAGTGGAATGTGTTAACGACTATATCTAGATCACCATGCTTCATTTAGAAATTTATCTACTCTTTCTGGCATTATCCAAGCTTGCACAGTTGATGGAATTTTTTCATCAGATGTGCATTAAATATCCATTTTCTAAGCCATATTGACTTAGATTGCAGTATTAGGTTTAGACTCAATTAATGGAAGTCTCAAAGTCAAAGTTGAGTTTATTATCATACACAAGTACAAGCATGCACAGGTGCAATGAAAAACTTACTAGCAGCAACACCACAGGCATAAGGACTGAGTCTTCAGGCTCCCACCATTGACATCCCCTCTGAGCCGAACTGTGCGTGACACCCAGAACCACTATCTTAACCTCCTAGAATCAACATCTTACCTCCTGATCAGCTCTACAATTCCTGACGTAACAATCTCTTGTAGGTCACACTGTTCACCCACTCCACAGCCACAACCACATTACTCCTGACCTAATCCCACAACCCTCATCAGGATCACCAGCACTGAAACCCATCACAGCCTGCTACTTATCTCACCGAGACGCGAGGAACACAATGTTCAGTGATTACAATCGCGGCCTGAATTAAATCTTAGGCAGACAAGTGGTTGAGGCAGGGGAGAAGGTGAGCATCATTAACTCCAGCAAGAGATGAAAAGTCATGTTCCTCATCAAGTGATGAGGCAGAATTATAAGTGCATGAGGAAGGTAGAATAATCAGAGTCAGAAGAGAACAGTGGTTGTAATGTATTAGAACCTGAGCCAGATAGAGGGGAGTTCAGTGCTCCCCAATCCCCCCTCTCCTGACCCCCATGGAGTGGGAGATCCAGTAGATTAAAGCATGTCATGGACCTTGCACTACCTGAGGTCTAGTCTACTGCTAAATTTTGAAAGCCCAGTCTCTCCTGGAATGCCCAATGATGACCTCTCAGGGTCCTGGAATGACCACAGCACAAGAGGAGAAGGTTTGTAAATGTGTTTGCAGTAGCAGGATTGAAACCATAATGTTTATATTATGCATAATCATCAGAGCATACTAGAATTTCTAAGCCTGTTGGATAGTTGGGGAGTGGAGTGGGGTCAGAGGTAAAAGGGGGTGAAAAGAGAGGAAAATGTGCATTTGTATTACTTGACACAAACAGTTTGAAAATGATGAAAAATATTTCATTGGATATACATACACCCTGACAACTGGATATCATTTTGGATTAACTTATTTCTCCCACAAAAATATTCAACCCTAAAGATGCTCCTCCAAGACCACACTGTTACTTGCTGAGGGTCTTACTGCCATCTTTTGGTGACCTGTGGTATCATAATACATTTCCCATCATGCTGGAAATCAATTCTTTCGTGCATCTGAAATAGAAACAGAAAATGCTGGAAGTTCTCACTAGATTTGCCAGAATTTACACAGAGAGCAAAACAATTATTGCTTCGGGTTAATGACCTTCCATTAATATTAACTACTCTGCCTTTCTGTCTTAGGCATTCTGCCTGACCTGCTGAGTGTGTCCAGCATTTTCTATTTCCATTTCAGAATTCCAGCATCTGCCATTTTTTGCTTTTCATCTGTACACCTACTGCATTCAACAGTCACCAGACTTTGAAGCATTCCACAGCAACAAACTACATTCATGCAGAAAGTATAATGTACCAAAATACCCTGTTGAAGTGCTATCTACAGAATTTAACACTACCACAAAATGAGATTTTTAAACAGTTGAATTTTATGGTACTTTAAGGGCATGTGGGGGAGAAACTTGTACAATGATTTTAAATGGCAGAGTTCAACAGACACAACACCAATGTGGTAAGTTCAAGAACGTACAGGAAGCACAAATTATGAGTGCAGCGATCTCAAAGGTCATTGTGCTGGAGGAAGTTTCAGAGCACTGGCTAACAGCAAGGCCATGGAGGAGATTAAAAAGATTGATGCAATCTACAAATAATGGCAATTGCTAGCAACATTCAAAATCCAAACAATCTACAGTACAGTGAATCAGATCTGGCATGGGGAAGTGGGAGGGGGGAGGGGCAAACAAGGACAGATTAAAAGAGAAACCAATGGCCAAGTTTTTCTGCACAGAAGATAGTGGATGTATGGATTTGTTCTTTCCAGAGGAAGTGGTAGAGGAAAATACAAATACATAGTTTAAAATACGTCTGCAAACAACAGAAAATCTGCAGATACTGGAAATCCACGCAACACACACAAAATGCTGGAGGAACTTAGGGCCAGGAAAAAAAAAAGACAAGTAGATTTAAAAGGTGAGGTGAGGGGAGAGAGAAACACAAGGTGATAGGTGAAACTGGAAGGGGAGAGAAAGTGAAGAGCTGGGAAGTTGATTGGTGAAAGAGATACAGGGCTGGAGAAGGGGGAGTCTCATAGGAGAGGACAGAAGGCCATGGAAGAAAGAAAAGGGGGGAGGAGCACCAGCAGGAGGTGATGGGTGGGCAAGGAGATAAGGTGAGAGAGTGGTGGGGGGTCGGTGGGCATTACCGGAAGTTCTGGAAATTGACGTTCATGCCATCAGGTTGGAGGCTACTCAGACTGAATACTGTATGAGGTGTTGTTCTTCCAACACGAGTGTGGCCTCATCGCGACAGTAGGGGAGGCTGTGGGTTGACATATCGGAACATGAATGGGAAGTGGAATTATAATGGGTTGGGGGGGGGAGAAGAGGAAGAGGTGTGTTTGGTGGTGGGATCCCGTTACAGAGAATTACATATATTGTGATGGGTTTGAGTACTGGTGATTCTGATGAGGATTGTGGGATGAGGTCAGGAGTCAATAATGTGATTGTGGCCGTGGAGTGGGTGAACAAGAGATTGTAATGTCAGGAGCTGCAGACCTGATCAGGAAGTAGGATGGTGATTCTGGGAGGTGAGAAGGCCGTTCTGGGATGCTAGGCACAGGTCCACTCAGAGGAGACGTCAATGGTGGGAGCCTGCACTTAATTCTGAGATTAAGTGCTTACGCCTGTGCAGTTGCTGCTCATAAGAGAAACCCTTATAAAGGAATAAAACAAAAGCTGCTTAAACTGATGAGAAGCCAGCAATGTTGTCAAGTATCTGATATGCCACAAACACATCACTGAAATCAAAACGACACATCATTCCTCAGGTCAAAGTGCCTCATCGACCTCTCTGATGATCCAGCAAAAAAAAAAATTGGAAAAGTACAGTATGCCCAGTACCATGATGTCCCAACTCTTGTACTTAACATCCAATGCTGCTGCTGCCTGGAGCACTCCTAGGACCAAAGAGCTGAGAACTACCTTAACCTCCACAGAGGTTATCCAAGTATGCAGTGGCATGCAAAAGTTTGGGCACCCCTGGTCAAAATTTCTGCTACTGTGTATAGCTAAGCGAGTAAAAGATCAACTGATTTCCAAAAGGCAAATGGACTACCTCAAGAGGCGCAAGCTGAAGGTTTTGCCATGGCCCTCACAGTCCCCTGACCTAAACATCATCGAGAATCTGTGGATAGCCCTCAAAAGAGCAGTACATGAAAAACAGCCCAAAGATCTCACAGAACTAGAAGCCTTTTCAAGGAAGAATGGGCGAAAATCCCCCAAACAAGAATTAAAAGACACTTAGCTAGCTACAAAAAGCGTTTACAAGCTGTGATACTTGCCAAAGGGGGCGTTACTAAGTACTGACCATGCAGGGTGCCCAAACTTTTGCTTCGGGCCCTTTTCCTTTTCTGTTATTTTGAAACCGTAAAAGATGGAAATAAGTAAGTTTTCTTGCTTAAAATATTAAAGAAATGTGTCATCATTAACTTTATGCCTTTTGGAAATCAGTTTATCTTTTACTTGCTTACCTATTCACAGTAACAGAAATTTTGACCGGGGTGCCCAAACTTTTGCATGCCACTGTAAGCACATAGCCAAAGGTTGCCCTTTGTTCTCACTGACATCTTCCAACATCTCCCTGACCAGCACCATCGTCCCTACGTGCTTCAAGGCTGCCACCATCGTCCCCGTACCAAAGAAGTCTTCAGTGTCCTGCCTCAATGACTACCGCCCGTTGCTATCACATCCATCATCATGAAATGTTTCAAAAGGCTCATTATGAGGCACATCAAGACCCTGCTGACCCCTCACTGGACCCCCTGCAGTTCACGTATCGTCCCAACCGCTCAACAGATGACGCCATTACCATCACCCTCCACCTGGCCAAAAAAGACATACAAGTTCGAGTGCTGTTCATAGACTTCAGTTCAGCATTCAACACAATCATTCCTCGGCACCTGATTGTAAAGCTGAAACTGCTGGGCCTGAACAACCTCCCTCTGCAACTAACTGGGAGACCTCAGTCAGTCTGGATCGGGAGCAACATCTCCAACACCATCACACTGAGCACGGGGGCCCCCCAGGGCTGTGTGCTCAGCCCACTGCTGTTCACTCTGCTGACCCACGACGGTGCTGCAACACACAGCTCGAACCACATCATTAAGTTCGCTGATGCCACAACCGTGGTGGGTCTCATCAGCAAGAACGACGAGTCAGCGTACAGAGAGGAGGTGCAGTGGCTAACAGACTGGTGCAGAGCCATCAACCTGTCTCTGAATGTGAACAAAACAAAAGAGATGGTTGTTGACTTCAGGAGGACACGGAACGACCACTCTCCGCTGAACATTGACGGCTCCTCCATTGAGATCGTTAAGAGCACCAAATTTCTTGGTGTTCACCTGGCAGAGAATCTCACCCGGTCCCTCAACACCAGCTCCATAGCAAAGAAAGCACAGCAGCGTCTCTACTTTCTGCAAAGGCTGAGAAAAATCCATCTCCCACCCCCCATCCTCATCACATTCTGTAGAAGATGTATCGAGAGCATCCTGAGCAGCTGCATCACTGCCTGGTTCGAAAATTGCACTGTCTCGGATCGCAAGACCCTGCAGCGGATAGTGAGGTCAGCTGAGAAGATCATCAGGGTCTCTCTTCCTGCCATTACAGACATTTACACCACACGTTGCATCCGTAAAGCCAACAGCATTGTGAAGGATCCCACGCACCCCTCATATAAACTCTCCTCAGTCCTGCCATCTGGCAAAAGGTACCGAAGCATTCGGGCTCTCATGACCAGACTGTGCAACAGTTTCTCCCCCAAGCCATCAGATTCCTTAATACCCAGGTTCCAGACTGACATCTACATCATTTATTATATTGTAATTTGTCCTCTACTGTGCCTATTGTCTTGTTTATTAATTATTGTGCTGCCCTGCACTGTTTTGTGCAATTTATGTAGTCCTGTGCAGGTCTGTAGTCTAATGCAGTTTTTCTGTTGTTTTACATCGTCTAGTGTAGCCTTATGCTGTCTCACATAGTCTAGTGTAGTTTTGTGTTGTTTCATGTAGCATCAGGGTCCTGCAGGAACGTTGTTCCATTTTTACTGTATACTGTACCAGCAGCTTATGGTCAAAATGACAATAAACTTGACTTGAACTTGAACGAAATTAATATTTTAAAAGATTGCTCCTGAAGTGTTCTCTCTACAGAGGCTACCTGTTCAGTTAAACATTAAACAGTCTCGACATGTATGTACATGCATCTATCTCCAAACTTCTGCAGATATGTCATCTTAGTTTTGACCAACTATTAAATATTTCTGTAAATTTCATAACAAATCCTACCAAAAATATTTAAGATACTACTTCCGAAGTGACCACAAGAATCAGAAATACAGCAGCAATATTACATTTCTTAATTTCAACAGCACATATTTACAGAAAAACACCATACATGTGCAATCAGGCACGTTCATTTCCATTCTCATCAAATAAATCAAAGATAGCGTGCAACAGAGATGATAGAAAGGACAGCAGGAGATGAGGCATACTCTCAGCCAGTGGGATGAGTTACAGGGCAATAGAGGCATGGTTCAGTTAAAACAGAAAGCAACAAATACCGGACTGTAAGTGTTATATTTGAATGTATGCAGTATAAGAAATAAAGTGGACGATCTTGAAATTCAGCTACAGATTGGCAAGTATGACATTGTGGCCATCTCTGAAACTTGGCTAAGGGATGGCTATCATTGGGAGCTGAACGTCCAAGGATATACGGTGTATCAGAAAGACTGGTTAGTAGACAGAGGGGGTGGTGGGGTCCTTTCTATCAGAAATAATATTAAATCATTAGAAAGGGATGACATAGGATCGGAAGATGTAGAGTCTCTATGGGTTGAGTTAAGAAATGGCAAGGGTAAAAGGACTCTAATGCCAGTTGTATATAGGCCTCCAAACAGCAGCCCGGATGTGGATTACAAATTACAGCAGGAGATAGAAAAGGCGTGTCAGAAGGGCAATGTCATGATAATCATTGGGGATTTTAACATGAAAGTGGAAAACAAGGTCAGTACTGGACCTCAAGAGAGAGAATTTGTAGAATGTCTAAGAAATGGCTTTTTAGAACAGCTTGCTGTTGAGCCCACTAGGGGATCGGCTGTGCTTTATTGGGTGTTCAGCAGTGACCTGGAGGTGATAAGAGAGCTTAATGTTAAGGAACCCTGAGGGAACAGTGATCACAATATGATTGAGTTCGCTTTCAAATTTGAGGAGGAGAAGCTAAATTCCAACGTGTCAGTATTTCAGTGGAATAAAAGAAATTACAATGGCATGAAAGGAGAACTAGCCAAAGTTGACTGGAAAGGGACACTAGCAGGAAGGACAGTAGAGCAGCAACGGCTGGAGTTTCTGCAAAAAATGAGGGAAGTGCAAGACGGATATATTACAAATAAGAAGAAATTTTTGAATGGAAGGAGGACACTACCACAGCTGGCTGATAAGTGAAGTCAGAGCCAAAGTAAAAGCAAAGAGAGAGCATACAAGGAAGCCAAAGCTAGTTTAAGATAAGATAAGCTTTTAAAAACTTGTGAAAGAAAACTAAGAAGGTAATTAGGAAGGAAAAGATGAATTATGCAAGGAAGCTGGTGACCAATATTAAAGAAGATACCTAAAGCTTTTTGAAGTATATAGAGGGTAAAAGACAGTTGAGGGTAAATATAGGACCAATAGAAAATGACGCTGGAGATATTGTAATGAGAGGCGCAGAGATGGCAGAGGAACTGAATGTGCATTTTTCATCAGTCTTCACAGTGGAAGATGTCTGCAGTATACTGGACATTCAAGAGTATCAGGGAAGTGAAATATGAGCAGTAAAAATTACAACTGAGAAGGTGCTCAGGAAGTTTAATGGTCTGAGGATGGATAAATCTCCTGGACCTGATGAAATGCACCCTCGGGTTCTGAAGGCAGTAGCTGCAGAGATTGCAGAGGCATGAACAATGATCTCTCAAGAGGGATAGATTCTGGGATTGCACCAGATGGCTGGAAAATTGCAAATGTTACTCCGCTATTTAAGAAGGGTGGGAGGCAGCAGAAGAGAAACTATAGACCTGTGATAGCCTGACATCAGTGGTTGGGAAGTTGTTGGAATTGATTATTAGGGATGAGATTACAGAATACCTGGAGGCACATGACAAGATAGGCCAAAGCCAGCATGGTTTCTTGAAAGGAAAATCCTGCCTGACTAAACTACTGCAATTTTTTGAGGAAATTACAAGCAGGGTAGACAATGGAGATGCAGTGTACTTGGATTTTTCAGAAGGCCTTTGACAAGGTGCTACACATGAGGCTGCTTGGCAAGATAAGAGCTCATGGAATTACAGGGAAGTTACTAGCATGGGTGGAGCATTGGCTGATCAGCAAAAAACAGAGTGGGAATAAAGGGATCTGGCTGGTTGCCGGTTACCAGTGGAGTTCCACAAGGGTCGGTGTTGGGACTGCTGCTTTTTAAATGTATGTCAATGATTTGGACTGTGGGATTAATGGATTTGTGGCCAAATTTGCTGATGATACAAAGATAGGTGGAAGAGTGGGTAGTGTTGAGGAAACAGAGAGCCTGCAGAGAGACTTAGATAGTTGAGGGGAATGGGCAAAGTAGTAGCAAATGAAATACAATTTGGAAAGTGTATGGTCATGCACTTTGGTGGAAGAAATAAACAGGCAGACTATTATTTAGATGGGGAGAGAATTCAAAATGCAGAGGTGCAAAGGGACTTGGGAATCTTTGTGCAAGATACCCTACAGGTTAACCTGCAGGTTGAGTCAGTTGTGAAGGCGGCGAATGCAATGTTGGCATTCATTTCTAGAGGTATAGAATATAGAAACATAGAAAATAGGTGCAGGAGTAGGCCATTCGGCCCTTCGAGCCTGCACCGCCATTTATTATGATCATGGCTGATCATCCAACTCAGAACCCCACCCCAGCCTTCCCTCCATACCCCCTAACCCCCGTAGCCACAAGGGCCATATCTAACTCCCCCTTAAATATAGCCAATGAACTGGCCTCAACTGTTTCCTGTGGCAGAGAATTCCACAGATTCACCACTCTCTGTGTGAAGAAGTTTTTCCTAATCTCGGTCCTAAAAGGCTTCCCCTCTATCCTCAAACTGTGACCCCTCGTTCTGGACTTCCCCAACATCGGGAACAATCTTCCTGCATCTAGCCTGTCCAATCCCTTTAGGATCTTATACGTTTCAATTAGATCCCCCCTCAATCTTCTAAATTCCAACGAGTACAAGCCCAGTTCATCCAGTCTTTCTTCATATGAAAGTCCTGCCATCCCAGGAATCAATCTGGTGAACCTTCTCTGTACTCCCTCTATGGCAAGGATGTCTTTCCTCAGATTAGGGGACCAAAACTGCACACAATACTCCAGGTGTGGTCTCACCAAGGCCTTGTACAACTGCAGTAGTACCTCCCTGCTCCTGTACTCGAATCCTCTTGCTATAAATGCCAGCATACCATTCGCCTTTTTCACCGCCTGCTGTACCTGCATGCCCACTTTCAATGACTGGTGTATAATGACACCCAGGTCTCGATGCATCTCCCCTTTTCCTAATCGGCCGCCATTCAGATAATAATCTGTTTTCCTATTTTTGCCACCAAAGTGGATAACTTCACATTTATCCACATTAAATTGCATCTGCCATGAATTTGCCCACTCACCCAACCTATCCAAGTCACCCTGCATCCTCTTAGCATCCTCCTCACAGCTAACACTGCCGCCCAGCTTCGTGTCATCCGCAAACTTGGAGATGCTGCATTTAATTCCCTCATCTAAGTCATTAATATATATTGTAAACAACTGGGGTCCCAGCACTGAGCCTTGCGGTACCCCACTAGTCACCGCCTGCCATTCTGAAAAGGTCCCGTTTATTCCCACTCTTTGCTTCCTGTCTGCTAACCAACTCTCCACCCACACCAATACCTTACTCCCAATACTGTGTGCTTTAAGTTTGCACACTAATCTCCTGTGTGGGACCTTGTCAAAAGCCTTCTGAAAATCCAAATATACCACATCCACTGGTTCTCCCCTATCCACTCTACTAGTTACATCCTCAAAAAATTCTATGAGATTCGTCAGACATGATTTTCCTTTCACAAATCCATGCTGACTTTGTCCGATCATTTCACCGCTTTCCAAATGTGCTGTTATCAGATCCTTGATAACTGACTCCAGCAGTTTCCCCACCACCGACGTTAGGCTAACCGGTCTATAATTCCCCTGTTTCTCTCTCCCTCCTTTTTTAAAAAGTGGAGTTACATTAGCCACCCTCCAATCCTCAGGAACTAGTCCAGAATCTAATGAGTTTTGAAAAATTATCACTAATGCATCCACTATTTCTTGGGCTACTTCCTTAAGCACCCTGGGATGCAGACCATCTGGCCCTGGGGATTTATCTGCCTTCAATCCCTTCAATTTACCTAACACCACTTCCCTACTAACATGTATTTCGCTCAGTTCCTCCATCTCACTGGACCCTGTGTCCCCTACTATTTCTGGAAGATTATTTATGTCCTCCTTAGTGAAGACAGAACCAAAGTAATTATTCAATTGGTCTGCCATGTCCTTGCTCCCCATAATCAATTCACCTGTTTCTGTCTGCAGGGGACCTACATTTGTTTTTACCAGTCTTTTCCTTTTTACATATCTATAAAAGCTTTTAAAGTCCGTTTTAATGTTGCCTGCCAGTTTCCTCTCATAATCTTTTTTCCCCTTCCTAATTAAGCCCTTTGTCCTCCTCTGCTGAACTCTGAATTTCTCCCAGTCCTCAGGTGAGCCACTTTCTCTGGCTAATTTGTATACTTCTTCTTTGGAATTGATACTATCCCTAATTTCTCTTGTCAGCCACGGGTGCACTACCTTCCTTGATTTATTCTTTTGCCAAACTGGGATGAACATTTGTTGCAGTTCATCCATGCAACCTTTAAATGCTTGCCATTGCGTATCCACCGTCAATCCTTTAAGTGTCATTTGCCAGTCTATCTTAGCTAATTCACGTCTCATACCTTCAAAGTTACCCCTCTTTAAGTTCAGAACCTTTGTTTCTGAATTAACTATGTCACTCTCCATCTTAATGAAGAATTCCACCATATTATGGTCACTCTTACCCAAGGGGCCTCTCACGACAAGATTGCTAATTAACCCTTCCTCATTGCTCAAAACCCAGTCCGGAATAGCCTGCTCTCTAGTCGGTTCCTCGACATGTTGGTTCAAAAAACCATCCCGCATACATTCCAAGAAATCCTCTTCCTCAGCACCTTTACCAATTTGGTTCACCCAATCTACATGTAGATTGAAGTCACCCATTATAACTGCTGTTCCTTTATTGCACACATTTCTAATTTCCTGTTTAATACCATCTCCGACCTCACTACTACTGTTAGGTGGCCTGTACGCAACTCCCACCAGCGTCTTCTGCCCCTTAGTGTTACGCAGCTCTACCCATATCGATTATAAGAGCAGGAATGTGATGTTGAGGCTCTATAAGGCACTCGTGAGACCACACTTGGAGTATTGTGTGCAGTTTTGGGCTCCCTATTTTAGAAAGGATATACTGACATTGGAGAGGGTTCAGAAAAGATACACAAGAATGATTCCAGGAATGAAAGGTTTACTGTATGAGGAATGCCCGGCAGCTCTTGGACTGTATTCCCTGGAGTTCAGGAGAATGGGGCGGATCTCATAGAAACATTCCGAATGTTAAAAGGTCTGAACAGATTAGATATGACAAAGTTATTTCCCATGGTAGGGGAGTCTAGGACAAGAGAACACAACTTCAGGATTTAAGTACATCCTTTTAAAAGAGATGCAGAGAAATTACTTTAGTCAAAGGGTAGTAAATCTGTGGAATTTGTTGCCACAAGTGGCTGTGGACGTCAAGTCATTGGTGTATTTCAGACAGAGATAGATGGGTTCTCAATTAGTCAGGGCATCAAAGGGAATGGGGAAAAGGCAGGGGAGTGGGGATGACTGGAAGAACTGGATCAGAATGGTGGGCAGACTCGATGAACTGAATGGCCTACTGCTGCTCCTTTACCTTATGGTCTAACATCTAAAAACACAATTCATTATGCAACTTCCACAGAGGATGCAAAACTGTTATAAATGTAATCTAGTGGATCTGCAAGATTCATCCAGTGGTCACATGGAAGAAATTGCACAAGTGTGCAAAACCATAGTTATTTGCCGTGGATAGGCAGATAAATACATAGCTTTTCAGTGGATGATAATAGGGTATTTTAGGCATTACAATACAAAACATACGCTGATTTATATAAACATACATGGGGATTTCAGTAAATCTGGAATTAATTACATACTTAACTAAGTTCCTAAACTTGTGACTTCAACATCACATTCAGTCTGCACAAACAGTCCATTCCTTCGAAAATAATAGAAAAAGGCATGCCCTAAGATCGACAAGTCCGGTTTTCAGAAACTTGAGAAAATTATCTTTAATTCAAAGCATAATGATATGTAATTTAGTTATTAGTAGATTAAATTACTGCAAATTCATTTGAGTATAAACTGAACCCTTTTTGATTATATTTGGTTATAGATTAGTTCTCAGTGATCTTAATACACTGAGTATTTGTTTGTTTGATGATGTGCCAAACCAAATTGCAGAGACTGTGTCAGTTAAGTGAATTCACAGAGCCCCAGGCTTCGACTTTAATAAATCCTTACCTAAGATCCAGGTGCTTAATATGAGTCATCTGTCCCAGTGTTTCCAATGTTAAAGTCTGCAAATGGTTTCCAGCCATGCTAAGTTTATCTATAGCTGTCAAAATCATACACACTGCTGGGATCACTTTGAAGTCATTGAAGGACAGGCCAAGATGAATTAGCTGTTGCACAGTTCCCAATTCTGAGGGCAAACTCTGAAGACAATTCCCATCCAGAATAAAAGTCTGTAGACTGGGAAAGAAAAGAAATTATACATTTTCTCTATAAATTTACATTAAATAACACCCTAACTTGTTGAAAAGCACAAATGCTGATACAGTTCAGAAAACACCGGCGTGAGGGGTGGGGTGGGGGGAGGGGAAGAAGAAACACCTGAAGCGCTGGTTTAAAAAAAATTAGTAACGGGTTCCTTTTAATCAAGAACAGTTTCAAAACTGAGTGAAAATAGATAAAGGTATTGGTAACATTTTAAATTAAAATAAACAGAAGGCAAGACAATAAAGATCTATATGAAATACTTCCACTTTTGAGGGTATCTAAAAGTACAAGCTGGATCATGCTCAGCATTACCCATGAGATCCCTACGGACGTGGTGTGGCCCTGAGATAGTATTAAAAAATTGAAATAGATTTCTAAAAAAATAAATGAAAATCAAAAAATTGTTAATTCAAAACATGTACAAAAATTTAATTCAAAACATTGATATGAGTTTAAACTACAAAAAAAGAAACCACCTATTTTTCACATCTAGGTCAAACGAATGGAAGTGTGTTGAGTAAGCCAGTTAAAGGGCCACAAAAGACAGGCCCATCTCGAAATTCAGTGCTGCAACCAGCAGCACTGCAGGATCACAATTTGTTCAATAACTCCATGGTGCAATGTGTAATGCTGTTTTCCAGAGGTTCCCTCCAGAACCACTGGCTGAAGCAGTGCATATCCTGGCCAATACAAAATATTCAACAAGTCATTACTATATGTGGATGACACAAATATAAGTGCTGTTGCAAGTAGTGTATAAGATTATAAAAAATTACATTGGGATCTTGATCAGCTGGGTATATGGGCTGAGGATGGACAAATGGCTTTTAATCCAGATATATGTCCAGATATATATTAATCCGGTTACCAGTGGTGTTCCACAGGGGTCCGTGTTGGGACCGCTTCTTTTTACATTGTACATCAATGATTTGGATTATGGAATAGATGGCTTTGTGGCTAAGTTTGCTGATGATACGAAGATAGGTGGAGGGGCCGGTAGTGCTGAGGAAACGGAGAGTCTGCAGAGAGACTTGGATAGATTGGAAGAATGAGCAAAGAAGTGGCAAATGAAATACAATGTTGGAAAGTGTATGGTTATGCACTTTGGCAGAAGAAATAAACGGGCAGACTATTATTTAAATGGGGAGAGAATTCAAAGTTCTGAGATGCAACAGGACTTGAGAGTCCTCGTGCAGGATACCCTTAAGGTTAACCTCCAGGTTGAGTCGGTGTTGAAGAAGGTGAATGCAATGTTGGCATTCATTTCTAGAGGAATAGAGTATAGGAGCAGGGATGTGATGTTGAGGCTCTATAAGGCGCTGGTGAGACCTCACTTGGAGTACTGTGGGCAGTTTTGGTCTCC
Organism: Mobula birostris; assembly: GCF_030028105.1. Taxonomy (NCBI): domain Eukaryota; kingdom Metazoa; phylum Chordata; class Chondrichthyes; order Myliobatiformes; family Myliobatidae; genus Mobula; species Mobula birostris. Next base: position 46,579,132 of record NC_092384.1, read on the forward strand.
TTATTTAAGAAAGGATGTGCTGACGTTGGAGAGAGTACAGAGAAAATTCACTAGAATGATTCCAGGAATGAGAGGGTTAACATATGAGGAACGTTTGTCCACCCTTGGACTGTATTCCTTGGAGTTTAGAAGAATGAGGGGAGACCTCATAGAAACATTTCGAATGTTGAAAGGCATAGACAGAGTGGATGTGGCAAAGTTGTTTCCCATGATGGGGGAGTCTAGTACGAGAGGGCATGACTTAAAGGATTGAAGGGCACCCATTCAGAACAGAAATGCGAAGAAATTTTTTTTAAGTCAGAGGGTGGTAAATCTATGGAATTTGCTGCCATGGGCGGCAGTGGAGACCAAGTCATTGGGTGTATTTAAGGCAGAGATTGACAGGTATCTGAGTAGCCAGGGCATCAAAGGTTATGGTGAGAAGGCAGGGGAGTGGGACTAAATGGGAGAATGGATTAGTTCATGATAAAATGGCGAAGCAGACTCGATGGGCCGAATGGCTAACTTCTGCTCCTTTGTCTTATGGTCTTATGTGAGGTATTGCTTTTAGATCAAACCAGGGGAGTACTTATAAAAAACAAGAGATTCTGCAGATGCTGGAAATCCAGAGCAACACACACAAAATGCAGGGCGAACTTACCAGGTCAGGCAGCATCTATTGAAATAAATAAGCAATGTTTCAGGCTAAGACTATACCTCTTCCCACCCTGTCTCCTGTAAAACTGCCATTTCCTCGTCACTGTCACATCTGTTCCCAGACTGAGGTATCCTTTTCAGGACACTGCAGATATCATCCTCCTCCTTCAAAGAACAGGGTTTCCCTTCACTCACCACTGATGTTGCCCTTGCCTACATCTCCTCCATTTCCCAGACATCGAGCTCACCCCATCGTCCGCTGCCTTAACAGGGATAGAGTTCCTCCTGTCCTCAGTTACCATTCCATGAACCTCTGCATCCAATACATCATTCTCCACAACTTCCGCCATCTTCAACAGACCCTAACTGCAAACACACCTTTACCTCCCTCCAACTCTTCATTTTCCTCAGGGATCGTTCCCTATGTGATCCCTTTGTCCATGTGTCCCTCCTCAATAATCGCCCTCTTGGCACTTATTCTTGCAATGACAGAAGTACTATATCTGCCTATTCACCTCCTCCCTCACCTCCACTCAGGGCCACAAGTAGTCTGGGGAGGGGGGAGGGGGGCTCTTTGTCAAGCACCTCTGCTCTATCTGCAAAAACTGAATTTCCCAAAGGCCAACCATTTTAATTCTTATCACCATTCCTGTTCTGACATGTTGGTTCATGGCTGCCTCTTCAGCCATGATAAAGCCACTCTTAGGTTGCAGGAGCAACCTTTACATTCCATCTAGGTAGCCTCCAACCTAATGGCATGAAGATTTCTAATGGTTGAAGATTTCTCCAACTTCTGGTAATTTTTTTTTATCTCCGTTCCCTTCTTTTTTCTTCAACTTCCTACTCTGGCTTCTTACCTCTTCTCCTCACCTGCCTACCACCGTCCCATGGAGCCTCTCCTCCTTTCTTTTCTCTCGTGGTCCACTCTCCTCTATCAGATTCCTTCTTCTCTAGCTCTTTGCCTATCCACCTCTCACCTCCCAACTTCATACTTCACTACCCCCCCCCCACCCATCTGACTTTACCTATCAACTTTCTAGCCTGTCCTCCTCCTCCCCACCACCACCACCACCTTCTTATTCTGGTATCCTCCCACTTCCTTTCCAGTCCTGATGAAAGGTCCTGGTCCAAAATGTCAACTATTTATTCACTTCCATAGATGCTGTCTGACCCGTCGAGTTGCTACAGCATTTTGTGTGTATTGCTCAAGGTAGTACTTATGCAGTGAATGATAGGATCCTGGGGAGCTATGGAACAGATGGACCTAGGAGTCACGGGTACGTAGAGAGGGTGGTGAAGGTGGCAGGCCGGTCTTCTTCATTTGGAGCTCTGACAATAGGAGTTGGGAAATTATGAGCTATACAAGATGTTGTCAGGGCTGCATCTAGAGTATTGCGTACAGTTATGGTAACTTGTTATAGGAAAAATGCAGAAAGTATTTACCAGGATGTTGCCTGGATTTGGGGCCTTGAGTTGCCAGAAGAGGTCTAGGACTTTATTCCCTTGAATGTAGGGGCATAGGGTGAAAGCACAGTCCTTTTCCCAAGGGGATGTGCTAAAAACAAGAGGGCATAGGTTTAAGATCAGCAGTAATGAATTTATAAGGGATATCAGTGCAGCTTTTTCACATAAAGGGTGGTATCTATTTGGAAATGAGCCGCTAGTAGTGTTTGAAGCAAGTACATCAACAACATTTAAAAGCTACATGGATGGAGAGGTTCAGAGGGCTATGGTCAAATGAGAGCAGATGGGACATTGGGCAACACTGGGCTAGAACATTTCTTTCCATGCAATACAATTTGATGACTCTTAGTAAATCCAATAGCAAATTAAGCAGCTTTCCTAATAGGTGGTCCACTGCAGAATGTGCCATCACAAAATAGTTGAGGGAATCAAAAGAAGGGAGGCTAATAAATACATAAAATCAACTTAAAGATCCATTGAGAGTGGTGGTTAAAAAAAGAGATTATGTGAAATCTATATTTAAATTGTGCATTTATTTATTTAGAACTACAGAGCTGAATGGGCCCTTGCGACCCAACAATGCCTAGCAGCCCACCTAAACACTAGCCTAAAAACAGGACAATTTACAATGACCAATTTAACCTACTAACTGGTACCAGAGCATCTGGAGCAGGGGTGGCCAACATTTTACATTCCGTGCGTCAATTTTTTCACACACAAATTCAGATGTGATTTTTTCACGCACCAGTTCTATATTAACATATTTTTAGATTGAATGGGGGTACAAGGGTTGTATGGCGCATCTGAACTCGTGAGTGAAAAAATTGACACATGGAGTGTAAAAGGTTGGCTATCCCTGATCTGGAGGAAACCTATGTGGTCATGGGGAGAATGTACAAACTCCTTACAGATGGAGCTGTAATTGAACTCCAAAACTGCTACCCTATCACGGCACCAAGAATGATAGAATGGCCTTTTTCTGTCATAATCGTATAATTCTTAAAAAAATAAAAATAAATATCAGTAACTCAGTATCAATTACAGAAAAAAGCTGAACAATAGACATAAAACTGGTAGATTCTGTTTCTTGTTTTGGGCTCAATAAATTTAAGATATTACAAAGATAAAAGAAGAGAAATTGATGTTTGAACATGTATGTGGTTATGCACTACTGGATGACTTATGCAAACATTTCATAGGCTTTGAAAATTTAGATAACCATAAATTGAGGAATAAAAAATACAGTGGCTTGAAAAAAGTATTCCGCCCCCACAACTACTTACACATTTTACTGTCTCATTTTCTAAATTTAAAATACATTGAAGTAGGGTTTTTTGCGCTAATCTACAAAACATTGTGCATTATGTAGAATCAAGAGAAAAATTCCAATTTAGTAAATGTCAACAATTTACTAAAAATTAAAAACCAAAATTGAGGCGCTGAAAAAATATTCATCCTCTTTGTAATTACTATATTTACTTTCCTCAGGTGCAATACTGTATATTACCTTACAAAACTCACACAATATGTTGATGTAGAAAATTGGAGGAACATCTGAATAAGTACCCCCTTTCTCTGTAAGGTCCAATAGTATGGTAGATTTTCAACAGATCAAACCAAAATGAAGACAAAAGAGCATTCAAGACAACTCAGGGAAATGATAATAGAGGAACACAAATCTGGGGAAGAGTACAAGGCCATCAGAAAGGCACTGAACATACCTCAGAGTTTGGTGCAGTACCTCATGAAAAAGTGAAAAAAACATGAAACCACGGCCACATAGCCCAGGTCAGACCGTCACTCTACACTTAGAGGGAATGTTAGCACCACAGTAGCCTCTCCTACTATTGCCATTGTTCTCCACAAACTGACTGAGCTGCACAAGTCAGTGGCCGCATCTGGAGATAAGTTTTGTGGCTCCACAATCTCCAAGGCCATGCACAAAAAGGATATTTATGGAACGTTTTGGCATCAACACTAAGCAGTATGTGTGACACAAATCTAACAACATACATCAGCCAACTAACACCATTCCTGGCAGCATCATGATATGGGGACGCTTTTCAGCAGCAGGGACTGGAAATCTGCTCAGGTTTGAAGGGAAGATGAATGCTGCGAGATCCTGGATAAAAACTGAGAAAGTTTTCTACCCAAGTGGCTTCAAACAAAGAAAATTTATGTCCTTGAGTAGCTTTGTCACAGTCCTGACCTCAACCCAATCCAACATCTGGCAAGACCTCAAGATTTCTGTTGACTGTCGCTCCCCAAATAAGTTGGCACAGCTTAAGCAATTTTGTAGGGAGGAATCTTGCTCCATCATGCTGTGCAAAGCTAATAGACTTACAGTACCAAAAAAGACTACTGTGTGTAATAGCAGCAAGAGGTGGTTCAACTAAGTACTGAGCAAAGAGGGATGCATACTTTTGAAGTGACATTTCAGCTTTTGAATTTTTAGTTTCTCATACTTTACAATTTTCCCTGTTTTTTGGGTTCTACAGTGAAAACAAGAGCATGTGATTCAAAAATAAAAGCTCTCAGTTAAATTAATCAAAATTCCTGATTGTAATATCCACTTATGTGAACAAAGGGCTGAATACTTTTAGAAGGCACTGTAACTGTTTTCATCAGAAGTTAAACCAAGATGTGAATTAGCATATAAAACAAATTATCTAACTTCTATATGTGAATTATTTTACAATACTTACTTCTTTAAGTTTCCAATCTCTTCGGGAATGTCATGTATCCTGTTACAGGAGAGGTTGACTTCGGTAAGAGTTGCAATTTCACATAAGGATGCTGGAAATTTTGTCAGTTTATTATTCGACAGATTCAGGCTTTTCAGTTGAGTGAATCTACATTAAAAAAAAATTGAAGGACTTAGACCCTAGAATATTCCAACAGTCCACACTTACTTCTTGCTACTCTATCATTTTAATCACATACTTTTAATTGCTCTATGACATGGCTCCAAAACTCAAATCAATATGGAGGGTTGTGCCATACATGAAAGTAGTGTACTGACAGTTAAGATCTCCTAAAGCCTGATTTATTGTGTAGGGAGTCAACGTGGAATTTCCCAAATATTTGAATAAACTGGCTCTACAATTTCCCCTTTGGCTATTTGTTTCACATTGAAGTATGATTGGATAATGGCTAAATGGTAAGGGTGTCATTCTCATCTGTATGGAAGAAATCTTCTTCCGCCTTTTAACTTTAGTATGTTAAGATACATCACACATTCTGTTGGAGATCAAGACAATACAGTCAAAATAGTAGCACACTGTTCAGTCGTTATGTGCTGTGTTATATAATGTGGGAGATCATGGTCTTGCCATGACCATGATTGTTCTTGGCAAATTTTTCTACACAAGTGATTTGCCATTGCCTTCTTCTGGGCAGTGTGTTTATAAGATGGGCAACCCCAGCCATTATCAATACTCTTCAAAGATTGTATGACTGGCGTCAGTGGTCGTATACAGTACTTGTGATATGCACAGCTGCTCATACGACTATTGATCACCTGCTCCCATGGCTTCACGTGACCTTGATCGAAGGGCGAAGCAGGTGCTACACCTTGTCCAAGGGTGACCTGCAGTCTAGCAGAGGAAAGAAGTGCTTCGCACCTCCTTTGGTAAAGACTTAACTCCACCCTGCCACCCAAACGGTAGTATTACAAAGGCATTTAATTTTAATACTACCTTTATAGTATATCTGAAATCACATGAATTAATCAGCCAGTTTGAGCCCTTTGCAAAATGCCAGAGGATCCCTTAACAGCAGTCACTGCAAAAGCAGAGGATCTCACCACAGTAATCATTATCAAGGACCATGGGAAACATCATTACTTCACTTCTGACTGCAAACACTGGGCCTCAGTTCAATTCAGAATCGAACAACGGGACTCATTATTTTTCACTGCACCTGTACCTTATGTGTACACGTACAAAAAACATTAAATTCAGCTTGAATTGTTTTTATGATCAGGGCATGTTCAATTTTCAAATACAGTACATAGTTTTCCTCAGAGTAGCTGTACAAAATTATATTTTGAATAAATATTATACCCTAATAATACATGATGGCTCTCATCATTATACATACTTTAATCAGATTACACCATCCCCCACTCACCAATGCTCCAGAGAAAACAAAACAAGTTTGCTGAGCCTCTCCTTAAGACTAATACTCTCTTAATCCAAGCAATATCCTGGTGAGCCTCATCTGCATTCTCTTCAGAGCTTCCACATCAGTCTTGATGCCAGAATTGCATACAATACCCCAACTGCAACCGAACCAAAGTTTATACAACTGCAATGTGACTTCCCAACTTTTGTACTCAACACCTCAATCAATGAAGACAAGTCTGCTGAACACCTTCTTTACCAATATCTGCTTGTGTTGCCATTTTTAGAGATCTTGCACCCCAAGATCCCTCTGCACATTAACGATCCTTAGTGTCTTAAATTTACTGTATAGCTTCCTCTTACATTTGATCTGCCAAAGTGAAACACATCACATTTGCTCTGATTAAACTCTCTCTGCCATTTCTGTCTACACTTCCAACTGGTGAACATCCTGCTGAATCCTCGGACGTGCATTTGAAGTATCTACAACTGGCTCACCACACTAAAGGAAGGACAGGATTACACTGAAGACAATGCAGAGGAAATTTGTAAGGATGAAGCTTTTCAGTTAGGAGAGATGTTGGCTTTGTTTTCGTTAGAGTGGAGAAGGCTGAAGGTGAATTAATAGGGAAATACAAATTTATGAGGACAAAGACTGGATAGATGGTTGGAAACTTTTTCCCACAGCAGACTGTTAAAAACTAGAAGACGTAGGTTCAGGGCAAAGACTGACAAATTTGAAGGGGATGTGAGGAAGAACTTTTTCACCCAGTTGATGGTCAAAATATGGAATGCACTGCCTGAATAGATGCTAGAGGCAGGTCCAACATCTAACAAGCATCTAGATAGGTATTTGAATCACTAAAGAATAGAAGGCTCCAGACCATGTGCTGGTAAACTGGGTTAATATAGATAAATACCTGATGGCTGGGCTCAATATCTTGTTTCATGCAATGTTGTAAGTTCTGCTTCATGATAAACTCAGAACAATTCTGATCAATTGTCAATTAGATCAGATCCTGTACCTTCAAACGCTGTTAAGACCAGAAAATTAGGCTGATATGAGGTTTGTTTCAGAAGAAGGTAGCACCATCAAGATCTGAAATGTACACCACTTTGAAAAATAAAATACATGCCAACGTATTGCGGAAGAACGCAGATCCAGCAATCTACCTCTTATGCAGTGATACTGTCGTGAGGTCCTAAAAACTGAAGAAAATCCAGTGGGGATTCAAATGGAAAATATGCTCCCAATATACCACGAACTTGATTGATCATTCTTCATTCCCAATGCTGTCACTCAAAAATGTAGTTTAAAGCTTAAAGTCGCTCTTTTAATCAGGTTTAGAAAATAAAAATTATTTGATTCATTATATCCAGGATTGTGCCACGTTAAAATGATCCAAACTTCTTTCACTACTGTTCATCTCCTTACCCCTTTATTTATAGCATTGTTGGTGGGGAGTTTTCAGGTTTAAGTCCAGTAACAATAAAAGGATGGTGATATATATTTAGCATGCACTCTGGAAGGAAACCTGCAGGTGGCAGCATTCCCTGGTGCCTGTTGTTGACAAAGATTGCTGGTTCGGTTGGTATTGCTGAGGAATACAAAAAGCATTCTGCGATTTCACACTGCAGCCTGATTTCCTGGAGGGAATAATGATCATGGTGGTAAACAGAATGTCAAGGCCATTTTCCCTGAATGATGTTCACCTCCTTGGGATGGTTAGAGCTGCACTCATCAAGGTAAATGAAGGGTAGCATGGTAGTTAGCACGTCGTTTTACAGCCACAGCTGTAAGATAGGGATCCGATACCCGCCACTGTCTGCAAGAGGTTGGTATGCTCTCCCCGTGACCATCCGTGTTTCTTCCCACATTCCAAAGATGAATGGTGAGGATTAGTGAGTTTATAGGCATGCTATGATGATGCTGGAATCGTAGTGACATTTGCAGACTGCCCAGCACAATCCTTAATGATTTGATTCAAACAATTCATTTCATTGTATGCTTCGATGTACGTGTGACTTTAAAAAGCTGATCCTTCTTGCTTTTAATGTTTTCATTCATTTAATCACTGCCGTCTTCTGGTTTGTAGACGGTGGAATGAGTACATGGAATCATGCAGTGAATCACTCACAGCTGCTTCTGACCAGTTGTTACAGCCAGAACAGTTATATCATCAATGTTGATGTTGAAGGGAGTGGTAGGTGATGAACTCAGTGTTGCTAATAAATGTGTCGACTAGTTTGACAGATGCATTCTGCTTGGAGATAGTTACTGCCTAGTATTTGCATGATGCAAAGATTACTTGCTGTGTAGGTTTTGCTACCTGGAGGAATCAGTTGCTTCATTTTCTGAGGAGTTACAAATAAAACCGAACATTTTGCGGTGAATAATGAACAGCACCACTTATATTAGGTCACTGATGATGAAAATGGCACAGCTGAAAATGGCACATCCCTAGGACTCCACTCCAAAGTGTTTCTATAATAATGGCAGTAATTAGCCAGATTTGATTTGTCCTGTCTTATGTGAACACAACACATATTTGCAATGTTTGACTTTGTAATGCAGATGTGTCAGAGTTGTAGCTATAATGAAACAGTTTAAATGGTGCATATCTTCATGCACTAAAATTGGAACATTGTCAAATCCCATTACCATCACTACATCCAGCCTATTCTAGAGTTTCTTAAATAACACACAGACTGGAAATTAGCTTCTATGATGATGAGGACCTCCTCAGAAAAAAGTTAGGGGAAGAGGCTGCAAGTGCTTTAATCTTTCATTGGCTCTCTTGTGCCGACTTCCAACATAGTTAAGCAAAGGAATGGTCTTAGGGACCTTTCTTCCAATTAACTGTTTAATTGTTCGCTATTTATGACTTTGTTGAACTCTTATCCAATCTGATCAATCACTTACCCACAGCTTACCACACATGCAGTCTTGTGTTGTAGCTTTGCCAAGTTGATATCTAATTCTTAGGTTTACCTTTCTATACTCATTGATCCAAGGTTGGCTTGATGGCAAGGGGAGCGCAAGGGATGTGCCTGAACTAGCAATTTGTAGCGGAAGACTGTCCTACTCTTCCACTTCCTTTCCAGTCCTGATAAAGGGTCTTGGCCTGAAACATTGACTCTTTATTCATTTCCATAGACGCCACCAGACCTGCCAAGGTCATCCAGCATTTGCAGAATCTCTGAAACTGAAACTATGCAATCTAGCTCAACAGGCTAGAAGGCGTCCAATATATGGAGATAAGACTTTGTCTCTAAAACAACAGGTGCAGTGTTCACATTTCTGAGATTTTCAACGTTGGCTGATGAGAAGATCAAGTAAAATTACCTTCATTGTGGTTCACACAGCAGTTCCAATCTGGAAGCTATACCCTTCGATATTCACCCACCTCAATGTGACATTGTTTTTCCTCTGTGCCTTGCGGTGGGTGCATCAGGCGACAACCTTGCCATTTGTTTGTTCTTTAACATGGCTGGGTTGTTAACTCTATGCTTAATCCAGCACGGATGGAAAGCGTTCAACGAGCCAGCTGGATTTGAACCTGGGACCACTCAGCTCGAAGCCCAGTAATGCCACTGAACCACCGGCCGGAAATAAGTGATATTGGTACAAAATTAATCAATTGAAAGTCTCCATCCAGAATACATTCTGTATGCTTGCCACTCTCAGTGATTCTTCGAATGCTATTCAACATGCACCAACTAGTATGAACAGATAAAATGAGACAAATGCCATCTTCCCCGAGCTAGGAAAACTCCTGTTGATGAATACTTGCCATTTCTTGCGATGTATGACCTGCTGTTATGGGATCCCAAGTCAAAGATGTTGACTGCCAGTGTAACTCCTTCCTGATTATGCAATACTATGCCTGGTGATTCTGAACAGTCACTCGAACAGGAGATGTTCAGGTTTACAATGGAGGAATCTGCCATGTTGACTGAGGGTTAATCATCTTTCAGTATAACTTTACTGAGCTGTTTCTGTGGGACAGCTCTCCAAATTTAAACACCAGCCCTGAGAAATTTGTGAGGAGAAAATTGGTCTAAGATGTAGGGAACTTTAGAGTGGAACTGATTTTGGTGCATCTCCATTCAGCAGAAAAACAGATTTTGGAATACAAAGTAAATAGCAAAATTCTGTCATTAACAAAATTAAGTTTAGTGGTACATGCATAACATATGGTAGAAAGCCAGAAGTATTGCTCATGCAATGGACATTGAAGATACACTCCAGTTAAACAAGATTCGTAATCAGCAAATCTAAGTGGGTTTTTGTTCTATACCTTGAAAAAAAAGGAAACCATTTAAACTATCGAGTCCAGGTTGACTGCCAACAAGGCAATCCCATCAATCCTACTCCCTGCCTCCTGAATTCACGGCAACATTGCAATTTATTCTTAGTCACATGTAGACTTATTAGCTTTGAATCTTTTTGCTACTCACTAAAGGATAATTTAAAATTACTCAATTTACATGTCTTTCGAAATGTGGGAAGAAACAGTAGCACATAACAGAAAATCATGCAAACTTCAGACAGCATCCAAAGTGAGGATTAAACTGAAGCTCTGGGTGAACATCACTAACCAATGCATCACTATGACTGTCACTGACCAAAATAAAACTTTAAAATTCCATTATTTTCCTAAATGTTTGCATATTTTATATAAAATTTGTTCAGAACCACCTTCAATAATTAATGACCAAACAATAAATTTACATCATTTTTAGAAGTTTTTTCCCCAATGGATAATTTCTTTGCATACTGGAAAATTGATATTAAGATAAAACAAATAGTATAAAATTGTTCTCTTAAGACATTATTACAAAATTGAAGAGCTGTAGTATCTACAGTTTGAGATTTTAAAAAATGAAAATCAATTTAAGATCTTTCCTTATAATGAGAAATATTCTGTGTTTTTTCTTCACTCAGTGGTTAAGTAAAGTAACATTTTTCCCAACTACAAGAAAATCACCTTTGATAAATTTGCTAGAGCTGTTCCATAATGTAACAAGCAGACATCCAGAGTACATTTGATAAGGTGCCAAATAAAAGGATCTTTCTCCAGCTGGAACGATGCAGCCAGAGGACTACCGCAAGGATTGGGTCAAGACCCACACTAATGGCTTGGAGGAGCAGAAAGAGTGTAAGTTGCTCAAAAATGTGACAACATGAAAACAGACGAGAAAGTATACAGTGATGAGGATAAGTGGACTCTGCAACAGGGGACAGAATGGCTGAGTGAGCTGCTAGAACTTGGCAAATGTAATTTAACTTTGCAGAAGTGTGAGGTCTTGCACTCCAGTGGGAGGAATAGGAAAGCAGATTATTTTCTGAAGAAGAGAATTGCAAATGAGTGGAATACAGATGGATCCAAATGTTCTTATTAATGTGTCAGTGCAGCAAGTGGTTGGAAAGACAAATAGCACATTGGTGTTCATTATAAGGTGGCTAAAGTTCAACACTAGAGAAGGATTATTCCAATCATAAAGGTTATTTGTGAGGTCACACCTGGAGTAGGTACTAGTACTGTGTACAGTTCTGGCTCGCTGATTTAAGAAAGAATATATTAGCGTGGAGGTTACCCAGAAAATACTCAAGGATAACTCCTGTGTTGTCCTACCACAAGCAGCTAAAAAAATATGTAGGGAGGGTATGGCAGGGCAGATTCCAGATGTTTCAACTAGTGAGAGGGGCCTGAATGAGGGGACATTAAAAAAAAAGATAAGGGATTGGTCATTTAAAATTGATATGTACAGAATTTTCATCTTAAGGACAGTAGCAAAACTCTGAAATGCTCTATCCCAGAGAATTATGGAGGGTGAACACTGGTAGTACTTAAAGAGGAGGTAGATAAGTTTCAGCAAATCGTCGACTAAATGGATCTGACACAGAAGGGGAGTTGAGGTTTGAGTAAGGTCAGTTGTGATAATACAGAAGAGTGATGCAGTATTATTAGACGATAGACCATATGATACAGGAGCAGAATTAGGCCATCTGGCACATTGAGTCTGCTCCACCATTCAATCGCGGCTGATCCTTTTGTTTCTCCTCCTCACCCCAGTTCCTGCCCTTCTCCCCATAACCTTTGATGCCATGTCCAATCAAGAACCTATCAATAGCTACCATAAATATGCCCAATGACCTGGCTTCCACAGCTGCATGTGGCAACAAATTCCACAAATTCACCACCCTTTGGCTAGAGAAATTTCTCCACATCTGTTTTGAAAGGACACCCCTCTATGCTGAGGCTGTGCCCCCTTGTCCTAGACTCTCCCTCCATGGGAAACATCCTTTCCATATCTACTCTGCCTAGGCCTTTCAACATTCGAAAGGTTTCAATGAGATCCCCCCTCATCTTTCTGAATTCCAGCGAGTACAGATCCAGAGCCATCAAACGTTCCTCGTATGATAACCCTTTTATTCCTGGAATCATCCTTGTGAATCTCCTCTGGATCCTCTCCAATACCAGAACATCTTTTCTAAGATGAGGGGCCCAAAACAGTTCAAAATACTCAAGGTGAGGCCTCACCAGTGCATTATAAAGCCCCAGCATCACAAACTTGCTCATGTATTCTACACCTCTTGAAATGAATGCTAACATGGCATTTGCGTTCCTCACCATGGACTCGACCTGCAAGTTAACCTTCAGAGTGTTCTGCACAAGGACTCCCAAGTCCCTTTGCATCTCAGATTTTTGGATTTTCTCCCCTTTTAGAAAATAGTCCACACGTTTATTTCTACTACCACAGTGCATGACCATGCATTTTCCAACATTGTATTTCATTTGCCACTTTCTTGCCCATTCTCCTAACCTAAGTCTTTCTGCAGCCTACCTGTTTCTTCAACACTATCTGCCCCTCCACCAATCTTTGTATCATCTGCAAACTTGGCAACAAAACCATCTATTCCATCATCTAAATCATTTATATACAGCATAAAAAGAAGTGGTCCCAACACTGACCCCTGTGGAACACTACTAGTCACCGACAGCCAATCAGAAAAGGATACTTTTATTCCCACTCACTGCCTCCTACCAATCAGCCAATGCTCTAACCATGTTAGTAACTTGCCTGTAATACCATGGGCTCTTAACTTAGTAAGCAGCCTTGTGTGTGGCACCTTGTCAAAGGCCTTATGAAAGTCCAAATATACAACATCCACTGCATCCCCGTTATCTATCCTACTTGTAATCTCCTCAAAGAAATCTAATAGGTTCGTCAGGCAGGATTTTCCCTGAAGGAAAACATGCTGACTTTGTCCTATCTTGGCCTGTGTCACCAAGTACTCCATCACCTCATCCTTAACAATTGACTCTAACATCTCCCCAACACTGAGCTCAGGCTAATTGGTCTATAATAGTCATACTTTATTGATCCCAGGGGAAATTGGTTTTTGTTACAGTTGCACCGTAAATAATAAATAGTAATAAAACCATAAATAGTTTAATAGTAATATGTAAATTATGCCAGGAAATAAGTCCAGGACCAGTCTATTGGCTCAGGGTGTCTGACCCTCCAGGGAGGAGTTGTAGAGTTTGATGGCCACAGGCAGGAATGACTTCCTATGACGCTCTGCGTTGCATCTCGGTGGAATGAGTCTCTGGCTGAATGTACTCGTGTGCCCAACCAGTACATTATGTAGTGGATGGGAGACAGTGTCCAAGATGGCATGCAACTTGGACAGCATCCTCTTTTCAGACACCACCGTCAGAGAGTCCAGTTCCATCCCCACAACATCACTGGCCTTACGAATGAGTTTGTTGATTCTGTTGGTGTCTGCTACCCTCAGCCTGCTGCCCCAGCACACAACAGCAAACATGATAGCACTGGCCACCACAGACTCGTAGAACATCCTCAGCATCGTCCAGCAGATGTTAAAGGACCCCAGTCTCCTCAGGAAATAGAGACGGCTCTGACCCTTCTTGTAGACAGCCTCAGTGATCTTTGACCAGTCCAGTTTATTATCAATTCGTATCCCCAGGCATTTGTAATCGTCCACCATGTCCACACTGACCCCCTGGATGGAAACAGGGGTCACCGGTACCTTAGCTCTCCTCAGGTCTACCACCAGCTCCTTAGTCTTTTTCACATTAAGCTGCAGATAATTCTGCTCACACCATGTGACAAAGTTTCCTACCGTAGCCCTGTACTCAGCCTCATCTCCCTTGCTGATGCATCCAACTATGACAGAGTCATCAGAAAACTTCTGAAGATGACAAGACTCTGTGCAGTAGTTGAAGTCCGAGGTGTAAATGGTGAAGAGAAAGGGAGACAAGACAGTCCATTGTGGAGCCCCAGTGCTGCTGATCACTCTGTCGGACGCACAGTGAACAAGCACATGTACTGTGGTCTGCCAGTCAGGTAATCAAGAATCCATGACACCAGGAAAGCATCCACCTGCATCACTGTCAGCTTCTCCCCCAGCAGAACAGGGCGGTTGGTGTTGAATGCACTGGAGAAGTCAAAAAACATGACCCTCACAGTGCTCGCTGGCTTGTCCAGGTGGGCATAGACACGGTTCAGCAGGTAGACGATGGCATCCTCAACTCCTAGTCGGGGTTGGTAGGTGAACTGGAGGGGATCTAAGTGTGGCCTGGACATAAGCCGGAGCAGCTCCAGAACAAGTCTCTCCAGGGTCTTCATGATGTGGGAAGTCAATGCCACCGGTCTGTAGTCATTGAGGCCGCTGGGGTGCAGCATCTTCGGCATAGGGACAAGGCACAGGAACCCTCCGGAGCCTCAGGACTTCCTTTCTGCTGTCTTCCTCCTTTCTTAAAGACTGGAGTGACATTTGCAATTTTCCAGTCCTCTGGCACCATGCCAGAGTCCAATAATTTTTGAAAGGTCATTTCTAATGCCACCACAACCTCTAATGCTACCTCTTTCAGAACCGAAGGGTGCAGTTCATTTGGTCCGGGTGACTTGTGTACCTTAAGGTCTTTCAGCTTTTTGAGCATCTCCTCTCTTGTAATAGTAATTGCACCCACTTCTCTTCCTTCACACACATCAGACATACTGTTAGTATCTTCCATAGTGAAGACTGATGCAAAATACTTATGTAGTTCATCAGTCATCTCCTTGTCCCTCGTTATTTCTCCTGCCTCATTTTCTAGCAGTCCTATATCCACTCTCATTTCTCTTACTTTTAACATACTTGAAAAATTTTTACTGTCCACTTTGATATTATTTGCTAGCTTGCTTTCATATTTCATCTTTTCCTTTCTAATGATTTTTTTTTAGTTGCTCTCTGTAGGTTTTCAAAAACTTCCCAATCTTCTATCTTCCCACTAAATTTTGCTTTGTTGTATGCCCTTTCTTTTGCTTTTACAATAGCTTTGACTTCCCTTGTGAGCCATGGTTGTACTATTTTACCATTTGAGTATTTCTTCATTTTTGGAATACATATGTCCTGCACCTTCCTCATTTTTCCCAGAAATGCACGCCATTGCTGCCCTGCCAGCAGCTCCTTCCAATTTACTTTGGCCAACTCCTGTCTCATACCATTGCAATTTCCGTTACTCCACTGAAATACTGCTACATCAAACTTTACTTTTTCCCCTATCAAATTTCAAATTATTAAGCCTACTTATTCTTCAGTTTTTTATGCTAATGCTTCAATGGCCTCATGTTTCAGGTGAAATTTGCGCCAAAGTCCAAAAATATAAAGGCATTTAAGACGCCAATAATTTATCAAACATTTGCAGGAATATATGGCATTTTAAAAATAAGGCCTAAAATGCTCATTATTCCATTAAATTTACATTTTGCTAAAACATTTTCAGAACTTGTTTACTTAAATTTGAAAAGAATTATTCAACAAAGTATAATCATACAAATTAGAGTGTAGAATACTACTCAAATTGGCAGAAGTGCACAGCAGGTTACAGACATGTCTTTTTCTGATTACTCGTATTGATTATGATAACCAGTCAGTCATAAAAGTTAATTAGCTGAACTTCAAGAAGGTGGGGTGGGGACACCTGACATATTTGATGTTCGTACTTTTCAAATGTAATGCAAATCCTCACGAGTTTAATACGTTTACTTCTCCTTGTAGTCCTTGTATGTCCTACAATGGTGTACCAACCTTTTAACTTACTCCAAGATCAATCTAACCCTTCTTTCCAACATAACCCTTCATTTTTCTTTCAACCATATGCCTAACCAAGCAGCTTTTAAACGTCTGTAATGTACCTGCCATTACCACCACACTGGCACAAACTTACCCTTATTTTTGGGGGAAAACTACCTGTTACATCCCCCTTATACTTTCCTCCAAACAGCTTAAAATTATTCCCTCTTGTATTCGCCATTGCTGCCCTGGGGAAAAGGTTTTGGCTGTCCACTTTGTCTATGCATCTTATACACCTTTATCAAGTCACCCCTCATCCCCCTTCACTCCAAAGAGAGAAAGTCCCAGCTCACTGAACCTCCCCTCATAAAGCATGATCTCTGATCCTGGCAGCATCCTGATATCTCCTCTGCATCCTCTTTAAAGCTTCCACATCCATCTTGGTCCATGCTTGAACCAAGGCCATGATGAAGTCTGTTTTAACACATGAATTAATGAATCACTTAAGAACATAGGATCTGGTATCTTTGCACTAACTACAGGACTTATTTTGTTGATTTTGTGCTTTCCTTTTATTTTCAGCTAAATACAGAGTTTTCATTTGCATTAAATGTATAACTTAATATTAATTTAGATGTTACGAGTCCAAACTGATTCTTGCTTCAAATCACTACAAAGCCACATTAAAATTTCTATTTATTTTTTACAAACAGAAAATGCTGCCCAATTATTTTTAGTATTTTTATTTACAAACTAATTAGCTGTCTTCCAACCATCCAATAATTAATTTTGGAACCTCCCAAAAGCAAAGAAAGTGCACCCAAAGAATCTTCATTTTTGTTTTGAAGAAGAAAGTCACTTGCAGGCCTTATCAGTAATGAAGTTCACCAGACTAGTAATTCATAACCACCTTTTTATTACACCAACATACATCCTGATTTATCTGTTGTTTATGCATGTGGGTTCAACTTTTTGGTTAAATACAGAAAATGTTAACCATTCTATTTGCCACTTCATAAAAGAGCTGGATTTTTTTTTTAAAAAGGCAGATAATTAAAAAGTAAACCACTTTATAATGTCTTTCTAAATTCTCAAACAGAAAACAAAAATTTTGACCAGCTCTTATTGTAATCTCTAAGCACAAATTGGGACAGCACAGTGAAGTAATTCACACTTAACAGTTGACTTAGCCAGCAGTTCCTTACCACATCTTGCCAAAAGGTGCAAAATATTAAGATTGGCAAAGAAATGCTGATTGGAATATCATAATGGGATAACTTAAAAAAAACCCACTGAAATGTTTAGATACCTGTTAAGGTTGCAGAGACCAGTGTCAGCATGCATAAAATTATGCCGTAGATTAAGATGTGTGATATCTTGACTGAAGTAGAGATATTCAGGAAGCTCCTCAAGGCTGTAACATGACAGATCAACTGTACCAATTCGCTGTGAGACCACCTGCAAGTAAACCAACTGTTACTGAGCTGGTACAAATTGGAATGGCAGCTAATACAAGAAATTGGACAAACAGTTCAACAGAGGAATGCAAGTCTAATAGGAATCCTTATTTCTAATTGGACAAGGCTGTGTGCTTTGACCCCTGCTCTACTCATTTTGTACTTATAACTGAGAGGCTAAGCACATCTCCAGTTCTTCATCAGCAGATTCAAAGGTGGTGACGAATCAGCATATAGGAGGGAGATTGAGAATCCGTCTGAGTGATGCCACAACAACAATCTCCCACTCAATGTCAGCAAGACCAAGGAGCTGATTATTGACTTCAGCAGGAAAGTGGAGGTCCATAAACTGTCCTCATTGGAATCAGAGGTGAAGTGGGTCAGCAACTTTAAATTCCTCAGGGTTATAATTTCAGAGGATACGTCTTGGACCCAGCACGCAAGTGCAATTATGAAGAAAGCATGGAAGTGCATCTACTTCCTTAGAAGGTTGCGAAGATTCAGCATGACAGCTAAAACTCTGACAAACTTCCATTGACGTGTGGTGGAGAGTGTACTGACTGTTGCATCACGGCCTGGTAAGGAAACACCAATGCCCTTGAATGAAACATCCTACAAAAAGTGGTGGATACAAACCAGTCCTTCACAGCTAAAGCCTGCCCCATTATTGAGCACATCTACATGAAGCACTATCACAGGAAAGCAGCACTTATTGTCAAGGACCACCAACACCCAGACCATGCTCTCTTCAAGAAGGAGATAAAGGAGCCTCAGAACTTACACCACCAGTTTGAAAGACAGTCATTACCCCCCCAACCATCAGGCTCTTGAACAAGAGGGACACTCCACTCGCCGCATCACTGACCTGTTCCCACAACCTACTGACTGACTTTTAAGGACGTTTCATCTCATGTTCTCTTACGTAAGTGTCCAGTTTGTTACCCTTTGCATATTGATTGTTTGTCCGTCTGGCTGGGTGGTTTTTTCATTGATTTTATTGTGTTACTTGGATTTACTGTGTATGACCGCAAGAAATCAAATCTCAGGGTTGTATATGGTAACATAAATCTACTTTGTTAATAAATTTACTTTGAACAAGTAACAAAGACACATCAAATGAAGTGGACAAAAGAGCAAAAAGGAATACAAATGGTAAAGCTAGCCATATCCAATCCTGCAGAAAAAGCTAACAAGTCAAATGTTGTTGCATGACTCCTTGTGCTGTGTGACTTTCATTGTTGTGATGGGGTAGCAAACTCTTGATAGGTAGGATTGGAAACACAAACAGTGTCTGCATTCAAGCTTCCAAAATATTGATCAGATGAAGACACTGAATACGGTGTGAATATTGATATTCTTCACGTTTATGTATATAATAAAAACTGAAAATGTTGCAGGGCTCATGATGTGATTCAATTAATTGTGGGGAGAAACAAATTTAATAAAGTTGTTAGGTTTCATTGGACTTGCCATAAGCTTTTGAAAAGTCAGTGATCTAAAAATTTTTAACTCCTTCCCTCCTTACAGATGATGTCAGACGAGCTGAATATTCAGTACAGCACAGCACAGGCCCTTTGGCATAATTCCATAATTTTCTGCATTTATTTCAGAATTTCAGCACCCTCACAACTGTACATTTACAACTATAACTATTTGACTAGTTAAGTGGCTTCAGATTGGTGCCTTTCTAATCGCAGAGCACCATGCCAATAACTCTTTCAATTGCAGACCCACAGCATTTGAGCTGACTTAATAGGCATTGCAATCGTTGCAAATTCAAACATGCTGTGCTGGTGCAAAACCAAGTCCAGCTGAGATTAAAGCAGAGAGGTAGGGGAAAAAAGCCAGTAGTCAAAGGCTCCATAAAGCCACAGAAATAGTGGGAGAGTGGTTATATTTTAGGGTCAAATCAGCATTCAGTTAAGAGGAAGAAATCAGAAATTACTGGTAACACTTGAAAGGTCAAGCAGCATCTATGGAAAGAGACCTTTCATCAGAACTAAAATTAATAATCCAGTATGTTTATGTTGCAGAGTAAGTGGGAAGGTAGAAAGAACGAAGTGAATGTCTGTGAAAGGGTGGAGATCAAGAGGGATGCAAAAAAATGGTGGTGCTGGCTTGTTAATTGCAGAGATGAGATGCGAAATAGAAGAATACGAATGAGAATAATGAAGGAAAAAAATGGGGTAGTGGGAGTGGAGGAACGGTGTGCTGGAACTGTGAGATACAAAATAAATATTGCAGCTCCCGCAAGTATGAACTAAAATGAATGCTGAAATACTAAGACAAATAAGACTAAGCTAATATTACCAGCTCTGACAAAGGGTCCTTGACCCAAAACATCGACTCACTTTCTCTTTTCACGATTTTGTTTACTGTTTTAGACTTCAGCATTTGCAGTTTTTATTTTCATTTAATGTTACGCTCTACAGATTCACTCAACTTTCTTCCAAATTAATGCTCTTCCCTTGTTGAGTATTTGTTGGGATTGAGATGACTTGGTCCTACTCCAGTTGAGTTCTGACGTGAATAACGTGGAAACTACAGGCCCTTCTGCAAATGGGAAAGTGCTCAACAAAGCAGGCTGGTACAGCTCAACTTGTTCACTCCTTTCACCATCTATGCAAGATTTCTGTGTACTTAAAGCACATTGACTTAAGGTTCTTAATTCCATCTCAAATGTTCATTCTGCACTTTGATTATAGACTAACATCTCCCAGAAGATATTAGAATATAGCTTTCAACACATCACTGAATCTTATCCTCTGACAAATACCAGATATTAATGTGATTAAGGAATGGTCTTGTATGCTGCTCTCTGCACTTCTCTTGGAGTTGTAGTGCATTGAAGATTATGTCCATCATGCCCCTTTATAGATGGTATCCAACTTTGAGAAGGAAAAGCAGCCCTTCAGTGGGAGAAGCCAGTGAAGACAATCTTTGACTTTCCCTGCAGCAGACATCATATGGACCCCTCAGTAACACACAAAATGCTGGAGGAACTCAGCAAGTCAGGCAGCATCTCTGGAAGGTAATAAACAATTGACCTTTCAAGTCAAGACTATTCATCAGGACCAGAAAGGAAAAGGGATGAAGCCAGAATAAATTGTGGGGAGGGGAACTTAATCCAGAACACTTAAATTCATGGTTAATTAGCTTTTTGATCTCCTGATCATTCTCATCATGGCACCTTCCTGGCAGGCAGCCATGTCTGTCCCAGATTCCAATTATGCTGGACTTCAGGGCACACTTTACCTGTCTATACTTTATGACCCTTGTTAGCTGGGAATGAAAAGGTTTCCTGTGAGGCACTGTCTGAGAAGAGTCACCTTTATGCATCCTTGAATATTTCAACATTTCAAAGCTGAAAGTTCAAAGTAAATTTCTCATCAAAATACATGTCACCATCTACAACCCTGAGATTTGTTTTCTTGCAAGCATGCTCAGTAAATCCAAGAACCATAATAGAACCAATGAAAGTCTGCACCCAACCAGATGGACAAACAACCAATGTACAAAAGACAAACTGTGGAAATACACAGGAAAAAAAAGCAATATTACTAACATGAAATGAAGAGTACTTGAAAGTGAACAGCCATATTTCTGTGGATGGAGAAAATAGGGGTGACTAGGTGGTCAGTCCAGCAGTCAACAGTACAGCCATGGCACAGGTGATGAAGTACCTTTACTGTCACTTGTTTGATAAAACAGCCAGGGCTTTGCGCTTGACCACTAGACACAAGACCATGCTCCAAACATTTTACTGCATTAGGAGGAAGACTCTGTTGGAGTTGCCATTCTTCACACCTTCCAAGCCAACTGCATCTTTTCCAACCTTAGTAGTGAAGATTCCAGAGAACAATTTGTCTCCCAATGAGATGCTATGACTCATGAAAGCATCCTAAATTGGGGCATACACTCTGAAGACCCAAAATGTGCTGGTTCCTTGTTAGAGACCCTAATTCTGGAGGGGTGTTGCTGAGAACAATAACTAGCTATTTCATGTCAAAGGCTACCCTGTGAAGAGAACATTACTCCTTTGGTTTGCTACTCAGAGAATGTGTACCCACTGCCTTGCCTTTAAATTGCCCTCTCTTGCCTATCATGTCTCACTCAGAGAAACTTTGGCAACAATGTACCATGAGCAATTGCAACAGTACCACATTCAGATCTGTTATTACTGTTATTATGCATGAGCAACCTGACAACAATAGTCTCAAATTTTATGTTGTAAGGAGAACGATACTTTTGCATGCTTCTTTTAAGGTGTGGACTTGACAGAGTGAAATAATGGTATAACGGGGAAGGGAAACCAAGATGACTAGAGTTCAGGCTCTGCTGCAAGGTTGTGAACAATAACACAAAGGCAAGCACATACTTGGCTGCCCTTTCTTCTCATAACTTTCATCCACAATCTCAGCTATACTTCTGTCTGCATCTCTCCTTCTTACTTTTTTTTTTTTCTTTTTTCCCCCCAAAAATACTTTATTCAGAAATATTACAAAACAAAGTTATTCTCTCCTCCTTGGTCTCTCACCAATGGTATCATGGGGGTGCGGGGAGGAGGAGTGCAAGGCGACCAGAAGGAAAATGAGGTAGACATAGAACTTACCATTGTGTGGCTTTCAGTACGTTCTATCTTGCAAAGACCTAGTTGCCTTGGAAATGCTTAGCAACAGTCATCACCAAGACAATGGGGATGACTTTCCCCAATGAATTACATAATTTTATAACATAGTACAGCACTAGAGAGGTCATTTAGCCCATGATGTTGTGCTGTACCTGAAATGGAAATTGTGATAGATGTGCAAGGGTAAATCACATTGAGATACTCAAATGAGTTTCCAGTTGAAGAAAAACAACCTAGAAGTTATTCTCCTGTTTCACTGTGACATATGTTTTAAATCTGGTATTGCTGAAATAACAGTAATTTTTATCCTAAATGGTACAAGACAAAGATTACTTTAATCACTTTGCATGCAAGATATGTAGATTGATTTTGTTGCATTAATACAGCAAAGTAACATTGTACCTACACTACCAAATTGACTTGGCAATATAAGGCAAACAGCTGCAAATCCTTCTGAAAGATACAGTCTTCTACAAATAAAAAGTGTGTTTCAGTAAACTGGCACCTTTCTCCTATATGCCTAATACTCTGTACTTAATCTCTTCCTTTCAAATAAACAGCTGTTTTGCAGATACGAACACTTATGGAATGGGAATCACCAAAATTAAACTCTCCTCGTTTCCTCAAACATCTCTCATAGCATCTAATAATGCCTTGAATAATGTTCATGTTTTAGTTCAACAACATAGCTTAGATTTCTATCCCCAAACACCTATCACTGTATTTTCACTCGTTTTCATGAGATTCTTCTGGTCTTACAATGCTGAACTATTTTAAAGCAATAATTTCTGTCATTTTATCGTTTTACACAGTTGCAAGAAAAAGTTGTGAACCTGATTTTCTGAATTACTCAAAATGTAGTCTGATCTTCATCTAAGTCACAAGTATAGACAAACATAAATCTGCCTTAAACTAATAACACACAAACATTTGTACTACGTTCCGTCAATACTTAGTACATCATTTAAACAATTACAGTCTAGGTTCAAAAAAGTATGTGAACCTCTGGGGTAATGCCTTCAACAAAAGCTATTTGAAGTCAGATGTTCCAACCAATGAGATGAGATTGGAGGTGTAGGTTGCAAAGATGCCCTGCCCTATAAAAAAGACACACAAAGTCAGGTTACTGACAGAGCCTGCTCTTCTCAAGAAAGGTCTGTTTATGAGCACCATGCCTCAACCAAATCAACTTCCAGAGGACCCTATACAAAGAATTGTAGAGATACATGAACCTGAAAAAGGCCATAAAAGAATTTCTAAAGACTTAAGTATTCATCAGTCCACATTAAGAGAAGTTGTCTACAAATGGAGGAAATTTAGTACTGTTAATACTCTTCCTCAATGTTGGCATTCTGCAAAGATCAAACCAAGAACACAATGTGCAATGCTGAAGGAGGTGAAAAAGAGCCCAAGGGGAACAAAAGACCTGCACAAATCTCTGAAACTTGCTAAAGTCTCTGTAAATGTGTCCACTGTAAGCAAACCACTGAAGAAGAAAGGTGTTCATCGAAGAACACCACAGAGGAAGCCACTCCTCTCCAAAAAAAAATTGCTACATGTCTCAAGTTTGCAAAAGAGCACCTGGATGTTCCACAGACCTTCTGGGACAATGTTCTGTGGACAGATGAGACAAACGTTGAACTTTTTGGCAGAAATGCACACCATGTTTGGAGAAAAAAGGGCACTGCACACAACACCAAAACTTCATCCCAACAGTGAAACATGGTGGAAGCAGCATCATGGTTTGGGGTGCTTTGCTGCCTCGAGGCCTGGACAGCTTGCAATCATTGAGGGAACAATTAATTTTAAATTGCATTAAGACATTTTACAGGTGAATGTCAGGGTAGTGGTCTGTCACTTGAAGCTTAATAGAAGTTGGATGATGCAATAAGACAATGATCCAAAACACAAGAATAAATCAAAAACAGAATGGTTTAAAAAGAAGAAAATTTGTGTTTTGAAATGACCAAATCAGAGTCTAGACCTTAACCCAATTGAGATGCTGTGGCATGACCTGAAGAGGGCTGTTCATGCAAGGTATCCCAGAAATATTGATGAACTGAAACAGTTTTGCATGGAAGAATGATCTAACATTCCTCCTCATCGATGTACAAGTCTGATCAGCAGCTGCAGGAAATGTTTGGTGGAGGTTACTGCTGCTAAAGGAAGTTCTACCAGTTACTAAATACAAGGGTTCTCATACCTTTTCCAGCCTGGACTGTGAATGATTAATCAACATGTTCAATAAAGGCATGGAACGTACAATTGTTTATGTGTTATTAGTTTAGGCAGATTGTATTTGTCTATTATTGTGACTTTGATGAAGATCAGATCACATTTTTGAGTACTTAATGCAGAAAACCAGGTATTGGAAAGGGTTAAAAAACTTTTTCTTGCAATTGTATATTTCAATTACATTGCTTCTAAACTACCAGAAGCCTCAATTGCAAACCCAATGTTTCCCCAATTGCTCCTCACTAGGATTTTCTTTAGCATTTCCTTGGAACAATATTTCTTGCATCCTCCTGCACTCTTTCTTGGGGCAAAAAGCACATACTGTGAGGGCAAAATAGTGTGGTCTTGCCAGTGCCACTTATTTAAGGCTATATGTTAATGCATCTGAAGCATTTAAGGAAAAAATTCACTAATATCTAACATGGCTAACTATCATAAACAGAAAGACTGGAAGAGATGAACCTTGAGAGATCTTGACAGGGGGAATGTGGAGAGGATGCTTCAACTTGTGGGATAATCTAAAACTAGGAGTCACTGTTTCAAGATAACTGGATAGGAGACATTCATTTAAGACAGAGATTCTCTCACAGTAGTGCCTCTATTGTTTATGATGCATATAAATAATGTGGATGAAAAACTAAATGGGTGGGTTAGTAATTTTGGAGACAATACAAAAATTGGTGGAGTTGTTGACAATGTGGTGGGCTGTCAAAGCATATAAAAGTTAAAGATATGGGTTGAGAAATGGCAGATGGAATTTAATCCAAGCAAGTCAGAGTTGTATACTTTGGCAGGTCAAATCTAAGGGGAAGCTATACAGTTAATAGCAGGACCCTTAAGAGCATTGACATACGGAAGGATATTGGGGTCAATAAATAGCTCACCAAAAATGGTCAAAAATAGATAATTAGATAGGGTGGTTGACAAACAAAGAGTATTGTATGCTTGCCTATGCTTGCAGGGACTGAATACAAGAATGGAGAAGTCATATTACAGCTATATAATACTTTGGCTAGGCCATAGTTTGAGGACTGTGCACATTTCTAGTTGTCCTATTATAGGAAGGATGTGGATGATTGGAAAAAGTGTAGAAGAGTATTCACCCCACACAGGAATACAAAATAATGAGGGATATAAAGAGGGCAAGATATACAAAATCACGAGAGGTATAGATAGGGTAAATGCAAGTAGGCTTTTTTGGCTGAGCTTGGGGGAGGCTAGAACTAGAGGTCATAAATTAAGGGTGAAAGATGAAATATTTGAGGGGAGCCTTAAGGTGGCGTGAGTGTGGAATGAACTATCAGTGAAGGTAGTGAATTCAAGTTTGACTGCAACCTTTAAGAGAAGTTTGGATAAGTGTATGGATGTAAGGGGTATAGCATGCTATAGTCCAGGTGTGGGTTGATGGACCCAGGCAAAATAACAGTTTGTCATGGACTAGATGGACTAAAGCACTTGTTTCTGTGCTGAAGTGCTATAATGATTAACAGATTTGCTACAATGCTGCGTAGATTAGAGGGTATGTGCTATAGTGAGAGGTTGGGCAAACTTGGGATGCTTTCTCTGAAGCGTCAGAGGCTGAAAGGAGACCTGATTGAAGTCCATAAAGTGATGAGAGAAATAGATGGGGTAGACAGTCAGAATCCTTTCTCCCTCTAGGGTAAAACTATCAAGTATTAGAGAACATATATTTAAGATACACATTGTCATAATACAACACAATTCACCTTGGATGCCTGTCTGAACCACCGTAAACATTCTGGATATGAATCAAAGGTCACATAGTATGTTTGTCCTTGCTGCCCAGCAGAACTGAACATGAGGCAGTATTGTCTTCTTTTTACTTCTTCCACCTACACAGGATATTAGAAAAGAAAATAATTTCATTTCTTCAATGAAAAAAATTACTATATCATTTTCAGTTTAGATGACATTGTTCAACTCTGAAGACACTGGTGATGCCCATTGCACTGGGAAAATTAATCTTTGCACACTGGTATTTTAATTCCAACCACTATCATTGCCCACACCACAGCACTAGAGGTACAACTTATCTTATTTTAGTGCATATATTTATTGACAGAAGCTAAATGAGATTCATGTGTTACCAGCAAATCCAATTACATAGCAGGGACCAAAACTGATATCAAAGTTAGCAGATTTCTTGAGAGAACAGAGTGAAAGATGGAAAAAGAGTGGAAAGCCTGATACAGCACTGAGCATTTTGACAGACGTTCAGATGCACTATCTATTCACTTAACCCCGACTCAGAAGAACATTCAATGCACAGGATCTGCATTGTCGAGAAATATATCATCTCCATTCTACTAAATATTTATCAGAAAAATAAGTATGCACTGAATGTGTGGGGATGGGGGCAGGAATGTGATGATATTAGGCTATGTTGCAATCTCAACAAAAAATGTAATATGATCTCTAAGAAATCATTAGGTTTATTGAACGCCATCAAGTTGGAATCCAGCCTCTAATAAATTATACTCATACACTATTCTGAATTTGGGATCGGTGGTTTGAGATTTCGCTGTGATACAGTATAAACCCATTTCAACATCCTACAGTATCCTTACAGTAGAATTTCAAACAAAAGCAAATCCTGTGTCCATCAAACATTGTTTTTGCTGAAATACCATATACAATCAATCTTGTACCCTTGAATAATCCATATTTCATGTACATTTGAATAACCCTACACCTTGCATAATTTAACTAATTTGTTCACATTATGACAGACTAAACTGGCCTTAAGTAGTAGAGACTTCAGAAGACCAGCTTCTTCAGAATAGACAATTTCTTACCTTGCCTCCAGTGAGAGGAAGTACATGCATTTTTCCCATCTGGCACTCCTTTACTGAAGACACAATTAGGCAGGTACCACAGAGAATGACTTGGCGTTCTGACCACTTGTGCAACTGCGTTTTCCCTTTCCGTACACTGAACACACCAGAGAGAAGGATCTGATCCAGTTGCTCTATGCTACTTGGCTTTCCTTAAGTGATACAGAGAAAAAAATGTTTTTATTATCTTACAAAATTATGAAGGGAATAAATGGTATAGAATATGCAGCTTATTGCCAAAAGACTGATAAAAACAAACATTAAACCTTAATAGATTTCACAGACATATACCAAGATCAGATTGTTGTTAGCTTTCATTAAAAAAAAATCAGGATCCAAATGTTTCGTGAACTGCAGCATGGTTATTAAGTTCATTAAAAACCTGACAATCATAGAAATCTCAAATTAATTAACAGCCTCAGATGAAAAGCTTTGACCTAGATTATTAACATTTCATCTTTACACATGGAAACTTTTGTGGTGAACTAATAACATCCCCTGGTGAGTCACGATCTCATGTACTCAAACCTAAACTGGCACTTCAATGTAGTTAAAAAAAAATCTCACTCCACATCCACTGGCCTGTTTCCGTACTGTAATTGTTATATGGTTATATTGGGCTAAGTGCAGGTTGGTGGGACTAGGTGAGATTAAGAGTTCGGCACGGACTAGAAGGGCCAAGATGGCCTGTTTCTGTGCTGTTATTGTTATATGGTTACATTATACAAAAATCTCTCTTTAAAATTAGTGATGCAGTACTAATCTACTTTGACAATATTTAAAATTTGCACAGCAGCTTAGTAAAACATAATTCCTGTGCCAGATTTCAAGTCTCTTAACTTTTATTTAAGCTGGGCCTAGTGACCAACTATATTAACTAGTGCATTTTCATTGTAATACTATGATTCCAGAGTTCACAATTTCTTTTTCATTTAAAAGATACATAATCCCTGGGAAAGCCAACATCTATTGCCTGTCCCTCACTGCCTTTGTACCACTGTAATCCTTCAACTGTATGTATTACCATAGCCACACTGGGTGGGAAGTTTTAGGATTTAGGTCCAATGGAAAAAATATTGTAATTTGTATTCAGGTGCTGGGGATCACTTTCCACGTTCTTCTTTATAGTATAAGATATAGGCTTGTTGTGTCACTACAGTATATTTTACAGTGGTAATATTTTAGCCATAATGCTAGAGGTAGTATGACTGAATATTTATGGCTCCTAGTCCAATACTAATCAAGTGGGCTGCTTCGTCCTGAAAGGCTCCTGGGTAATCTGAAGGTGCACTCTCCAAGCAAGGAGAGTGTGTACTACAGTAGTACACACCGGACATACGCCTTGTAAAGGCTTTAAAGTCAGAGGCAACACTCAACCTCACATCTGCTCTGAAAAAAGCTCTACTATGTTTGTGGTACAGTTCAATTTCTGGTTAATAGTGACAACCAGCCCACTCCCAATTGCCAGGATGACAATGCAAGAAATTCACTAATAGGAATTCTGTTAAATGTCAACAAATGATCAGACTCCCTCCTGTTTGAACTAACATTGCCTGGCATTCGTGTGATGTAAATACTATTTGTCACTTAGCAGCTGAGGACTGAATACTGCCTATGTGCATGTCTTCTTGCATGCTGGCATTGGCTGCTTCATTTTCTGAAGAGTTTTCAATAGAGTTGGGGAGAGGTGGGATGGAAGAAGAGAGGGAGGTGGTGGGGGAAGAGGGGAGAGAACATTGAACTGTACTGCACAATGCAGGCTCTTTGGCCCATTATATTGTGCAACCTTTTATCCTACATCAAGGTGAATCTAATGCTTCTCTCTCACATAGCTCTTTTTCCTTTCATCCACGCGTCTAAGAGTCTCGAATCTCCTGAATGTATCCCCGTCTCTCACCATCCCTGGCAGTGCATTCCATGCACTTACCATTCTCTGCTTACAAAAACCTACCTCTTGACATCACCCTACACTTTCCTCTGGTCACTTTAAATTACACCCTCTCACATTAGCCATTTCTGCCTTGAGAAGAAAGCACTGGCTATCCACTCCATCTAAGAACCTCTATAAAGTCGTCTCTCATTCTCCTCCTCTCCAAAAAGAAAGCCTCAGCTTGCTCAACCTCTCCTCATTAGATGATCTCTAATCCGGGTAGCACCCTGGTATATCTCCTCTGCACCCTCTTGAAACCTTCCACACCTTTCCTATAATGAGGTGACCAGAACGGAACACAATACTCCAAATGTAGTCTAACCAGTCTTACAGAGCTGCAACATTATGTTGTGGTTCTTGAACTCAAGCCCTTGACAAATGAAGGTCAACACATTACACACCCTCTTAACCACCCTATCAATTGAGCAGCAACTTTGAGGGATCTGTGGAGGTGCACCCCAAGATCCCACTGTTCCGCCACACTGCCAAGAATCCGGCCATTAATCTTGTACTCTGCCTTCAAGATAAACCTTATCACTTTATACTTATCCTGACTGAACTCCATCTGCCACTTTTCAGCCCAGCTCTGCATCCTGTCACCGCCCTGTTGTAACCTACAACCTTCTATACCTTCTATACTATCCAGAACACCACCAATCTTCGTGTCATCTACAAACTTATGAAGCTTCTACTTCCTTATCCAAGTCATTTATATAAAAAAAAATCACAAAAAGCAGAGGTTCCACAACAGATTACTGTGGGACATCACTGGTTACTGCTAAGCAGAATACACTCCATCTACTCCCAACCACAGTGCTCTGTGAGCAAGCCAAAAGAGAGATCTTAGGAGTGATCTAGTTTCCTTTCATATAATGAACAGCAGCTGTCATGGACACTACTTTTGGAACTCCACAGGTGCTGCCTAAATACACTCTCAATATGCAGTTTGATTTGTTTTCATTTGATACACACAGACACCATAATATCCACATTTGATATTTATGGTTTGATATGTTTGATCTTAATCATGGTGCAGGCAACAGACATGCAATTCACTATCTAATTAAAGGAGATAATACATGTTTTTAGTATTTTGGGTCTCTGACTAGATTAATTTCCAAGTTACTTGAAACATTATCTATTCAATTTCATTTCATAAATTTTAGTTAAATCCACATACTTTAAAAACATATACTTTGTAAAATATAATAGGATTTCATAGTTTTTAAAAAATAAGGAACCTGTTTGATTTCATAACATCTGTTAAAAATACTGTAAACAATGACCCTGACAGTACAAATCTTAGCCACCATAAATATGTAATTTAACAGGCCTCCATTAAAAGCCTCTCAAGTCTAAATAAAAGCTTGAGGTGCTTAGTTTTACTAAGTCTTATTCTCCAACAGTGAAAGGAGTTTACCTGAACTAATATTTATCGAGTAGAGCATGTTCCAAACAATTAACACACAAAATGTTGCCTCCATTTGTTAGTGAAAATGGGTACACCCTCCATTTCTTTTAAACCCCATTCTCACTAATTGCCAGCATTTTCCACATATTTTACAACTCATAATAGAGGTTCTTATGAGATGTTTGGGTCAAACTTGCACCCATGATGCTATGTGCCAGTTGTCAAGTCACATTCCCATGGATTTCTTTATTTCAAAATTTGCAAAAAGGTCTGCACCTGTACTGTTGCAAAAGAATCACAAAAGGGATCATGACTATGTGCGTTGCTGTTTAACATGTGGAAATGTGAAGTTATCCAATCAAATATGAGGAGAGACAAAAAAACACTGCTGTATAGCATCTGGACAACTATAGATTGTATTACCCTATGAGCTAACTGTTAATGAAATCAATTACATAGAATCAATTAAGAAAACATAAGATTGTGGGGTACAATAGATTAGCAACTTACCCTTTTAGAATGTCACTTCTTCATAGATTAACAAATCTGGCATCAAATTGGTTTAGTAAATTTTATTTTTGATTTGGATCACAAGTCAAATTGCAAATAACAGCAATATCTGAAGACCACAGATGCATTCATCAAAATGTGAAATGTCCCAGATGCTAACTGAAATGCATTCTTATGCAAATTTGTTACAGACACTTTAACACAGAACCACTGATGCCAAAAATACAGAAAAAGTGATTATCAATAAACTATTGAACTCTGAAGGAACGATGCCATACTTAACTTGAAAGGACATATCATCATCATCAGGTGCTGTGCCCAGTTTGAGCTTTGACTGCCATGGCCCACACACTCCTGTTTCGGGTCAAGTGGATCAATTCATTGGTATTCATTTCCAGTTCTCTGACTGCTGTCTCTATCATTTGTCTTTGCTTTCCTCTTGCTTTCTTCCCTTCAATCTTTCCCATAATTACCGTGTATTCTAACTCCTCTTTCTTTATCACATGTCCAATGAAGTCACGTTGCCTTTTCATGATCTCATACATTATTTCTCTTTTTGTGTTTGCTCTGTTCATGACATCCTCATTAGATATTCGTTTCATCCATGATATTCTTTGCATCCTCCTCAAAAACCACATCTCTGCTGCTTCAATTCATTTCCTCATGTTACTAGATATTGCCCAACATTCTGAACCATATAACATAACTGGATAAATATAACATTTCAGAGCTCTGAGTTGGGTTGTCATACCTAGCTTAGTGTTGGTCAGTATACTCTTCATTCTCGTAAAGGTGTCTTTTGCCATCCCTATTCTTCTTTTGATGTCCATGTCGCACCTGCCATCTGATGTCACCCAGCTTCCTAAGTAGCAAAAGTTCTGTACTTGTTTTATGTCTTCCCCGTTTATTCTCAGCCTGCAGATAGGATTCTCCTTCTTTTTGGATATCACCATACATTGTCTTTTTGCAATTGATAGTGCAAAAATGGGTCTATCTTTCTTCAACAACTATATCAATTCAGTTTTGTAGTTCTTCCTCTGTACTTGCAATTAACAGTGCATCCGCATATCTAAAATTATTGATATTTTCACCACCAACTTTGATTCCCAAGATGTCTCTTATTTTTTGTAATATTGTTTCACCGTACACATTAAATAAATTAGGGGAGAAAACACAACCTTGTCTAACGAATCTCTTGATTTTCGTAAACTGACTCACTTCTCCATCTATTCTTATAGTGGCAGTTTGTTCCCAGTACAGATTTCTGATTCGGCGGAGGTCTTTCGAATCTATATCTAGAGTTTCCTGTAATATTTTGAATAACTTATTGTGCTTCACTTTATCAAATGCTTTTGTGCAGTCGATAAAACAAACAAATCTTCTTCCACTTGAATAGCTCGTTCTGATAGTATCCTTAACATCAATATCGCGTTTCCTGTACCTTTGTCTTTCACAAAACTACATTGTTCTTTACCTATTTCAGCTTCCATCTTACTTTTAGCTCTTGTCATCAAAATTCTTAGAAGTACCTTAGTGATAAGACTCATTAAGCTTATGATCCTATGTAATTCACATTCTATTGCTCCAGGTTTCTTAGGAAGAGTGATAAATAATGATTTTTTTCATCTCTTCTGGTATTGTTCCAGTCTCATAAATGTCATTGATTAAAAGGCACATAGGTAACAATTTTGGCTGATTTTCCTCATTTGCATTACAAGAGTGGTGCAGAGCAGGTGCTTATTCACAGAAACAGGACATCTTTGTACTCAGTGATCAACCTGGGATTCAGTTAAATAGCTGAGAAACATTCTTAGGTGGTTCTGAATGTTACTATGTTTAATGTAAGTTTATTCTTTCTTGATTGTTTTCTTTACATCACATGCTCCATTAACCGAGTTCTGAAAATCGGACAAAAATATCTGAAAGCTATTACTTGACCAGATGATTTTTGGAGCAACAATCTACTAGAGGAATATATTAATCCTGATGCATGGTTTCAAAGTGAAACATTGACAGTTCCTTTCCCCCATAGATACTGCTCAACCCTCTGAGCTCCAATAGCAGACTGTTTGTTGATCCAGATCCAGCATCTGCAGCCTCGTGTCTCCTGATTATTTTCAGAGTTTTCTATTTTTATTTCTGATTTTCATCTTCTGGGGTACCTAAGCTGTTATTTTATTTCAAGGTATCTAAAACTAAGAAACTAGCATAAACTGGGAGTGTACAGATTAATCAACCATCAATGTTATTCCTCAATCTGATGACAAGGTCAACCAGGAAGAAGCTAAACTTAATCCCCTCTCCTAGAGCATACTATTATGCATAGCACAGCAGTAAGATTATAGGAGTGGAATGTAGAGGTCTGTTCCTGTGATTCAGAGCACAAGTTTGAATCCTATCACAGTAGCTCAAGAGCAATCATTGGATTGTGATATACAAAAACATCTTGTTCACTAACATCCTGCTAGCAAAGAAATCTGCCATCCTTATTCAATCTGCCCTACAAATGACTCGACCCTTACAATAGTGTGTGTTTCTTTTTAACAGTCCCCTGAAATGATTTAATACGTTCCAAAGGCAATTTAGGATGAGCAGTAAATAGTGGTCTCACCAGCATTGCCCGCATCCCAAACAACAAATTAAGGACTCTACAGTGGTAACATCTTTTTCTAAAAGATGTTTCAGTGAACCAACAAAGAAATAACTCATCTACAATAGGCAAACAATCTCTACAGACCAACACTTAGCAATTAAACTCCAAGCATGTTGTTAAAGATTATGTGTTCTACTACTGAATCAAGTTACAGGAATACTTGTACACAATCAACCACTGACTGGTCTACTTTGTATTTTTTTTAAAACAGCAAAAATGAGCCCACGCATTTTGCTCTTTAGAAAATTAAATCTTACCATGAAAATATCTGATCATGCAGCTCAAATCAGCAATAGCAGCTTCCTCTTGTATTCGAAGCGGGTCCTGAAAACCTAATCCAGATAGATAATCATAAAGGATTTGCAGAGGCCTCTCATCTGGATTCAGTCTCCTGTAACAGATGAAGTGCTCAATATCAGAATCAAGAATATTTATAATTTAATGACAGGCAAAAACAAAGTTTAGAAAGGAACCACTATACAGATCCAAGAAAATCTTAAATGCAATTTCTTGGGAGAAAGAAATTCATTTCCAGTAATCGCAGATGAGGCACTTGTTCTTTTCAAAGACTGTATAAATTGCATGTGCATAAAAGTTGCTCTATTACAAAAGAATTCAATTTCTGGAAAATGATTTTTTTTTAAAATCCCTATTACATAAACACTTCTAAAGAATTTTCCAATGGTAGAAAAAGTGGGAAAACTTGTCCAGACTGCAAGCTTGCTTACAACGGAAAGAATGATGCTTGTGTCCTTAACAGAGTACCCACAAATAAAGCAACTAGAGAGGAGAGGCAGGTCCAACATCTAGGCAACAGTGCAAACCCAATGTGCCCAAGCGGATTTAGAAAACAGTAGGTTGGGAAGACACAGCATTATAAATATTAGCATATGTGCAAGTTACTCCTTGTGTGGATGCTTCTCCCTTCCAACAATATCCTTATGATTTTGTGCTACAATAGTGACAGTGTTTGAACTACCGTACTAGTAATCCAGATACCAGAGGTCAAATCCCACAATGGCAGCTGTTAATTTTAAACTTAATTAATAATTTGAAATTTAAAGAAACAAATTAGTCAGTAATAAATTACCATCAAACTAGCAAATTGACATTAAAAAATTATTTGATTCACTAATGAACTTCAGGTGAAGCAATTTATCAACTCCTACTTGAGGAGCAATTTGGAACTGCTCCAGTTTACCAACTGCGACAACAGGTCACAGCTGATGCCATTTCACTGGCTCTTCACTCAAGCCTTGAACATTCATAGTCATACTTTATTGATCCCAGGGAAAATTGGTTTTCGTTACAGCTGCACCATAAATAATTAAATAGTAATAAAACCATAAATAGTTAAATAGTAATATGTAAATTATGCCAGGAAATAAGTCCAGGACCAGCTTATTGGTGCAGGGTATCTGACCCTCCAAGGGAGGAGTTGTAAAGTTTGATGGCCACAGGCAGGAATGACTTCCTATGACGCTCTATGTTGCATCTCGGTGGAATGAGTCTCTGGCTGAATGTACTCCTGTGCCCAACCAGTACATTACGTAGTGGATAGGAGACATTGACCAAGATGGCATGCAACTTGGACAGCAACCTCTTTTCAGACACCACCGTCAGAGAGTCCAGTTCCATCCCCACAACATCACTGGCCTTACGAACGAGTTTGTCGATACTGTTGGTGTCTGCTACCCTCAGCCTGCTGCCCCAGCACACAACAGCAAACATGATAGCACTAGCCACCACAGACTCGTAGAACATCCTCAGCATCGTCCAGCAGATGTTAAGGGACCTCAGTCTCCTCAGGAAATAGAGACGGCTCTGACCCTTCTTGTAGACAGCCTCAGTGTTCTTTGACCAGTCCAGTTTATTCTCAATTCGTATCCCCAGGTATCTGTAATCCTCCACCATGTCCACACAGACTCCCTGGATGGAAACAGGGGTCACCGGTACCTTAGCTCTCCTCAGGTCTACCACCAGCTCCTTAGTCTTTTTCACATTATGCTGCAGATAATTCTGCTCACACCATGTGACAAAGTTTCCTACCATAGACCTGTACTCAGCCTCAACTCCCTTGCTGATGCATCTAACTATGGTAGAGTCATCAGAAAACTTCTGAAGATGACAAGACTCTGTGCAGTAGTTGAAGTCCGAGGTGTAAATGGTGAAGAGAAAGGGAGACAAGACAGTCCCCTGTGGAGCCCCAGTGCTGCTGATCACTCTGTCGGACACACAGTGTTGCAAGCACACGTACTGTGGTCTGCCAATCAGGTAATAAGAATCCATGACACCAGGAAAGCATCCACCAGCATCGCTGTCAGCTTCTCCCCCAGCAGAGCAGGGAAAGGAACAGTGAAGATGCTTTTCATTGACTACAGCTCTGCATTCAATACCATCGTCCCCTAAAAACTGATAAGCACTAAGACCTAGGCCTCAATATCTCCTTGTGCAAATAGATCCTTGATTTCCTAACCTGCAGATTCCAGTCCATTCAGGTTGAGCAGCCGCCAATCGGAGATTGGAAGCATGAGAAGATGTAACCCACATAGGTTCTCCAACTGAGTAGAAAAGGGATCAACTTGCGACAGTTTGGTGTTTTGAGCAGAGACCAATCAGTGCTCTGGATTGATTTGCAAGAACAAATTAAAATAAGACAAGGGCAAGCAGAGTGGCCATTGTTGGATTGGACAGAGTTAGAGTGGGTTTTTAAAAAAATTTTAAACTCTTTCAGGCTGCAGCAAGGAGAGGGATGATTGAAAGAAAGCAAAAAGTTGGAAGGAGATTTTATTCCCCAGTGTTTGTTTATTGTTCTTCCTTTATATTTGGTCAGTTACAACAGTAGGGATGCCAAGCAAGATTGTTGAATGCTCCTTTTATGGGATGAGGGAAGGCAGGAAGACCACCAATGTCCCTGACGACTATACCTGTGAGAATTGCATCCAGCTGTTAAAGGAGTTGGAGCTGGAGCTGGATGAACTCTGGATCATTCAGGAGGCTGACGGGGTGATAGATGGGACATTCAGAGAGGAAGATATACTCAAGGCGGAAGACACAGAAAACTGGGTGACAGGAAGGGGAAAGGGGTTAAATAGCCATTGCAGTGTACCCTTGAGGCCATCCCCCTCAACAGCAGGTATACCACTTTAGATACTGTTTTTTGGGGGGGGGGGTGAAGAAAGGGAGGCATGACTTAGCAAAAGAATATCAGCGATCAGGATTGGCACTGGGTCTGGCTCTGTGACTTGGAAGGGAAGGGAGAGAGAGGCATACTGTGATGATAGGAGATTTGTTAGTTAGGGGAACAGAAAGGAGGTTCTGCAGGTGAGAATGAGATTCCTAGATGGTATGTCGTCTCCTTGGTGCCAGGGTTCGGGACATCTCGGATTGAGTCCTTAGCATTCTTAAGTGGGAGGGTGAGCAGCCAGACCGTGGTCCATTTAGGTACCAACAACATAGGTAGGAAGAGTGACAAGGTTCTGCAAAGTGAAATCAAGGAGTTAGGTGCTAAGTTAAAGGGTAGGACCTCTAGGATTGCCACCCATGTCACATTCTACTGAGGCCAGAAAGTGGAAAATTATACAGTTTAACATCTGGCTAAGGAATTGGTGTAGGAGGGAAGGCATAAGATTTTTGGATCATTTGGCTCTCTTCTAGGGAAGGTAGAAGATTTTTGGATGATTGGGCTCTCTTCTAGATGGGAATCAGAGTACCAGAGGTTGTGGAGACAGATGTTGTTCAGACCTCAAAGTCAGGAATCAAAAGGTTTAGCTTGGTATGACTAATGCCCTGAGCTGCATATATAGCAAGTAGTATTGTAGGAAAGGCAGATGAGCTCAGGGCATGGATCAACACATGGAATGATGATATTATAGTCATTACTGAGACTTGGTTGCAGGAGAAGCAGGATTGGCAGCTCAGTATTCCAGGGTTCTATTGTTTTAGAGCAACAGAGCAGGAGGGATTAAAGGAGGAGGGGTGGCATTACTAGTCAGGAAAAATGTCAGTGTTCAGTCAGAACAGACCGGAGAACTCATCTAGTGAGGCATTATGGGTACAACTGAGAAATAAGAAAGGGATGATCACATTAATGGGGCTACATCCAACAATCCGAGGGATTTAGAGGAACAAATCTGTAGAGAGATTGTAGACTGTCGCAAGAGACATAAGGTTGTTGTAATAGATGACTTTAACTTTCCACGTGTTGACTGGGACTTCCATAATGTAAAAGAACTAAATGGGATGGAGTTTGTCAAATATGTTCAGAAAAGTTTTCTTAACCAGTATGTACAATTCACAACAAGTGTGAGATACTCGATCTGCAATTAGAGAATGAGGTAGGGCAGGTGACAGAAGTTTGTGTACAGAACACTTTGCATCTAGTGATCATAATGATTATGATTATGAGGACACATAATTATAACATACAGTTACAACAGTGTAAAGCAATACCATAATTTGATAAGAACAGACCATGGCACAGTAAAAGTCTCAAAGTCTCTCGGAAGTCCCATCATCTCACACAGATGGTAAACCTCCAGCGCCGCCAACTTGTCAATGCAGCATCCTGGAAGCATCCGACCGCAGTCCGACTCCAAGTCTGCCCAAAAACTCCGAGTCTCCGATCACCTCTTCGACACCGAGCACCATCTCTGCCAAGTGCTTCGACCCCGGCAACAGGCGATAGGCAAAGCCGAGGATTTGGGACCTTCGTCTCCGGAGATTCTCGATCACACAGTAGCAGCGGCAGCGAAGCAGGCATTTTCACAAGTTACTCCAGATGTTCCTCTGCCCTTCTCACGGCTGACTCCATCAAATCCAGATTGTGCATGGCCCCTAGTTACACATAATCGATATTCATTCGGAACGGCAGTGCACGATGTGTCACATCGCCATCGTAATGCTACTCGTTTCAAAGTAAATATGGAAAAACATAAATCTGATCCACGGGTTGAGGTTCTGAATTGGAGAAAGGCCAATTTTGATGGTGACAGAAAGGGTCTGGCAAGTGTGGACTGCGACAGGCTGTTTCCTGGCAAGGATTTATTTGGCAAGTGGGAGGCCTTCAAAATTGAAGCTTTGAGAGTACAAGGCTTGAACGTGCCTGTCAGAATAAAAGGTAAAGATAACAAGTTTAGGGAACCTTTGTTTTCAAGAGATACTGAGGAACTAGTTAAAAAAAAGGCAGTGCACAGCAGGCACGAACAAATGAAATGCTTATGGTGTATAAGAAATGCAAGACAACACTTAAGAAATCAGTAGGGCTAAAAGAAGGCATGAGGTTGCTCTAGTAGACATGAAGGAAATTGCAACGGATTCTACAGATATGTTAAGATCAAAAGGATTCCGAGGGACAAAGCTGGTAATCCATGTGTGGAAACAAAAAAGATGGGGGAGATGATTCGTTTTCATTTGCACGTAATGCCCTGATTAAGTTATTTACTGCTAGATTTTTATTTTAGTAGTTTTCTGCAAAAGCAGTGTGCCCTGCTAGTAAGTGTATTGGCTTTGGTTAAAGATAAGAAGCCATGTTGTCCAACTTAGGAATGTTGTGTCAGTCAACCAGGATTGTCGTAGTACATGTTGTAACTTCCTTTAGTTTTCTCAGGAAGTAAAGGCGCTGGTGGGCCTTCTTGGCAGTGAACTGTGCTTGGTTGGACCAAGTCAGGTCATTTGTGATATTGACCCCAAGGAACTTAAAGCTTTTGAGCTGTTCCACTTGCGCACCACCGATGTAAATTGGGTCGTGCAGTCCGCTACTCCTTCTGAAGTCAACAACCAATTCCTTCATCTTGCTGACGTTGAGGGATAGGTTATTGTCTTCGCACCATGCCACCGGGTTCTTAATTTCCTCTCTGTACTCAAACTCATCATTACCCGAGATACGGCCTACAATTGTTGTATCATCAGCAAACTTATATATTGAGTTTGATGGAAACTTGGCTACACAATCATGGGTGTACACTGAGTACAGCAGGGGGCTGAGTACACAGCCTTGTAGGGCACCGGTGCTCAGAGTGATAGTAGAGGAGAGCTTGTCCCCTATTTTTACAGCCTGGATCCTGTCTGTGAGGAAGTTGAAGATCCAGCTGCAGATCTGAGTGCTAAGGCCCAGCTTCCGGAGCTTAGAAATCAGTTTATTTGGAATGATGGTATTAAAGGCAGAGCTGTAGTCAATGAAAAGGAGCCTTATGTATACGACTTTATTCTCTAGGTGTTCTAAGGAGAAATGTAGGGCCAGAGAGATGGCATCTGCCGTTGACCTGTTGCTCCGGTAGGCGAATTGCAAAGCGTCCAGGTTGACCGGTAGGCTGTAGTTGATGTGTGCCATAACCAATCGCT
The DNA here is from genome assembly GCF_030028105.1 of Mobula birostris. NCBI lineage: Eukaryota > Metazoa > Chordata > Chondrichthyes > Myliobatiformes > Myliobatidae > Mobula > Mobula birostris. The sequence continues at coordinate 46,619,469 of NC_092384.1, forward strand.
CGAAGCACTTCATAGCAATTGATGTCAGAGCCACGGGTCGATAGTCATTCAGGCACGCCACCTTGCTCTTCTTCGGCACTGGGATTATCGTTGCCTTCTTAAAACACAAGGGGGTTTAAGGGGAACATGAGGGGAAACTTCTTTACTCAGAAGATCGTGAGAGTGTTAAATGAGCTGCCAGTGCAAGTGGTACATGCAAGCTTGATTTCGATGTTTAAGAGTAGTTTGGATGGATGGTAGGAGTATGGAGGCCTATGGTCCTGGTGCAGGTTAATGGGAGTAGGCAGTTTAAATGGTTCAGCAGGACTAGATGGGCAGAATGGCTGTTTTTGTGTTGTATTTTTCTATGACTACCTCCTCCACAATCACCATCACCACAAGTGCACCACAATGCTGTGTTTAACCCCCGCTCAACTTGCTTTACACTTATGTAATACTATGTTATACTAAGCACAGCCACCTCCAATGCCATATTTATGCTGGCTGATGACACCACTGTTGTTGGCAGAATCAAGGATAGTGATGAATCAGCATGTAGAAGGGAGACTGAAAACCTAAGTAGTGCCACAACAACAACCTCTCACTCAATGTCAGCAAGAGGCAGTCCTCTGCTTTCTTCGATGTGTGCAAAGATTCGGCGTGTCATCTAAAACTTAGACAAACCTTCAAAAGATGTGCAGTGGAGAGTGTACTGACTGGTTGCATCACGGCTGGTATGGAAACACCAATCTGCTTGAATGGAAAAGCCAAAAAAAGTAGTGGTTACAGCCTAGTCCATCATGGGCAAAACCCTCCACACTATTGAGCACATCTGCAAGGTGCAATTTTGCAAGAAAGCAGTATCCATCATCAAGGACCCCACCATGCTCTTTTCTCAAGTGCTGCCATCTGGAAGGAGGTACAGGAGCCTCAGGACCAGCACCACCAGGTTCACAATTATTACCCCTCAACCTATCAGGCTCTTGAACCAGAAGGGTAATTTCACCCAACTACATGCACCCCAACACTAAACTGTTCCCGCAACCTTTGGACCCACTTTCAATGACTCTTAATCTCATGTTCTTGAGATTTATTGCTTATTTATTATTTTTTTCTTTTTGTTTTTGCACAGCTTGTCGTCTTTTGTACATTGGTTACTTGTTCCTCTTGTATGTGGCTTTTCATTGATTCTATTGTGTTTCTTTTTGTATTTACTGGGAATGACTGCCAGAAAATGAATCCCAGAGTTGCATATGGTGACATGTGCACTTTGATAGTAAATTCTGGTTAATTGGTACAATAGGGATAATTGGGATCAGTACATTTTGGCCCAATTAAGTGGCTACCACGATTAGCTGAAGTTTCATGGAAATAGTTAAAAAGATATAAAATAGACAACTACCATTTAACTGAGGAACAAATTATGTATTTAAATACAGAATGAATTAGAACACTACTAATACTACTACAGTACATAATATAAAACTGTGTACGAGTTCCTATTAGTTATCGGAGGAATTTATCCAGTGTATGCTGCCATATTCGTTTGATTGGCTGTAAATGAATAAAATCAGCACAGACACCTGGTGCACACAATAGACTGCCCTTATACAATGACAGCTGCATACTGCAAATCACAAACAAGAGAAAATCTGCAGATGCTGGAAATCCTGCCGAAGGGAATCGGCCCAAACTGTTGACTGTGCTTTTTTCCATACCTGCTGCCTGGCTTGCTGAGTTCCTCCAGCATTTTGTGCGTATTGCATCCTGCAAATCTTCATTTGCATTGTAACGTTCAAGATGATTGCCAATACCCTCAAATTCTTTGTAGTTCCTAACTAGTTGAATTAGTGAAATTATTTCATTTTCACCCCTGGCTGTTTCTGGCATCTCCAAGCCTGAATGCTGGAGCAAAACAGTTCTGAATCACTGCTTAAATGCTTACTGCTTATTTGTCACCAACTATTAGTGACAAAAATCACCACTTTTTGAAGACACACAACTGACACCATTTAAAAACTGTTATCCCTAAAGCAGGGTGTAGTGTCTAACGGCCACGTAAGCGCAAGCGCCTGATGCTAGTTAGAAACTGTTTGACAACAGTCACCTGTTCTAATTAAGCAGCATAATGTCCCAAACAAACCAAGAGAATGCTGGCTATTTTCTTGAGTAGCTTTTGTTCTTTACCAGTTGTCCCACATAAGTAGCTGCCCTAATTATCCAAAATCAACTGCATACACATCTTATTGTAATTCATAATTTGTTTTTATGTAGTACTGTAGTGACAGATCAACAAATTTCACGACATATGTCAGTGATATTAAAACTGATTCTAATCCTATCATGCAGGTTTCATTGAGGGCTGATTAACAGGAGCATTCATTTACTATTTTACTCTGCATTGTTACAATGGTAGAGAATGAGAATTTCCACACCTGATAATTGGTCTCAATGGTCTTGAAACACTTTGAATTATCCAGCTGCTCCTATTCCATAATTCTGATGTCCCAAATAATCGGCAACACTATGCCGTATAGCAGTACAACCATGCCGAATAGAATGTACTTAGAACAAATCTGTCAGTTTTAAACTGAGCACCATACATCACCAGCTTAGTGGAAGCATATATCATTACAATCTGCAACCTCACAGAGTGCCACTTCCCTCATTTTACTATTATTAGCTTGGTTCAATGATGAATGCAATAAAGCACACTGGAGTAGAACCAGCCTGACCTAAAAATGAAGGACAACACAAGACTACATGCATGCTAAAATGCAAAAATAGCATGTCAACAGACAGAATTATGCAATTTTGCAATCAATACACAGATTAAAGTTGTACAGTTCTCAGAGCTTGCATTAAGTTGTGAATGATGGTGGTCAATTAAAAAGCTAAAGGAAGAGGAAGAACATCCCCATTCTCAAAGGTAGAATCACAAAATGGGAGAACTGAAGCCAAAGCTGACATACACTCAGCCACTTTATGAGGTACACCTGCTCATTCATGCAGATATCTACACAGCCAATCATGAGGCAGCAACTCAATGCATAAAAGCATACAGACATGGTCAAAAGTTCAAACCAAACTTGGGATTTTCGCATAAGAGTCTCTAATGCTTACAGAACGGTGCAATAAACTAAAAAAAAATCCAATGTGCGGCAGATCCATGGGCAAAACGTCTTGTTTATATAAGAGGTCAGAGGAGAACGGTCAGACTGATTCAAGCTGACAGGAAGGTGACAGTAACTCAAATAACCATGTATTACAACAACAGTATGCAGAACAGCATCTCTGAACACACAACACATTGCACCTTGAAGTGGATGAGCAACACCAGAAGACTACACTCCTGTACCTAATAAAGTGGTCACTGAATGTCCATCATTCCTACACTGTCTCTAGGTCAAAACCCTAAAACTCTCTTCCTAAGAGCTTCTCCCCAAACTCAAAGACTACAATGGTTCAAGAACGCAGCTGACCATCACTTTTTCAAGGGCAATTAAGGATGGGCAATTAAAGCCTGTGAAGCCCACGTTCCTTGAATGAATAGAACAGCAGTTGGATTCATACCATGCACAATGGAAGTTGGCCATGGTTTTTGAAAGTCAATCATCCCAGTCCCGGGAATAAAGCTCCACAAAGCAATGCCTTGATACTAACCACAACTCTCTTTCCATCATAAGGTTATTGCACAATGTTTAATCTCATGCATAACTTCTCAGCAAATGAAGGAGGCTACACATGCATGCAGCAAGATTTCAATAACTTTCAGGCATGGAATCGTAAGAGATGAGCAACAGAACTTCAGACACAGGAATACCAACAGCTGCATATTCCCCACCAAATTTCACACTATTTACTAATACGTACTACACCTTCAGTAGATGCAAATCCTCAACTTCCTACCCAACAGTATTGTGGAGTACCTTCAAAGGATAGTAGCAATTCAATACAGCACCTCACAACTTCATGGCCAATTCAGATTAATTTATCACATGTACATATCACTTTACATATCAAATAGGAATCAGCAAAAAGTGCTGGCCATGCAGTGATAATGTAGTCCTTTGAAACAAATTTGGGCAAGTAGTAAGACTAAGTGGAGACTTTGGGGGAACAATGAAGTTCATGTTCAAAGTAAATTTGTACGAGATTCATTTTCTTGCGGCCATTCACAGTAAATACAAGAAACACAATAGAATCAATAAAAATCCCACCCAACAAGATAAACAAAGTGCAAAAGACATTAAACTGCAAATTCAATACAGAAAAAATAATAAATAAGCAATAAATATGAAGAACATGCGATGGAAACTCCTTGAAAGTGAATCTATAGGTAGTGGTAACAGTTCAGTGACTGGGCAAGTGAAGTTATCCCCCTCTGGATCAAGAACCTGATGGTTGAGGGGTAATAATAGCCCCTGAACCTGGTTGTGCGGTCCCAAGGCTCCTTTACCTCCTTCCTGATGACAGCAGCAAGAGGAGTTCATGGTCTGGGTGGTGAGGGACCTCGATGGATTCTGCTTTTGCTGTGGAAGCACTCCATGTAGGTGTGCTCAATGGTGTGGGAGGCTTTACCCATGATGGACTAGGATGCATCCACTACTTTTCTGTAGGCTTTTCCACTCAAGTGCATTGGTATTTCTATACCAGGCCATGATGCAACCGGTCAATATATTCTTCACCGCACATCTATAAAGTTTTAAGTTTCAGATGACATACCGAACCTTTGTAAGCTTCTAAGAAATTAGAAGTGCTGCCATGCTTTCTTCATAATGGCACTAACTGGTGCCAGCTGCCAACTTGTGAAGCTGGTTAACACACAAATATTCTAAATCCATCTGATAAATTCTGAATTCTCTAATCCAAGCTAGGCTATCATCCAGGGCAGTCAATTTGATCTCTACAGACCATTGACTTCTGCATATCTGAAGGAAGGGGAAAACAGACAAGGTATTAATACCCAACTGTCAACGAGTGATCTTTGCTATAGGTGCAATTAGCCTTTTTTTGTTATTAATAGGTTTCATTATTTTTAGATATGTAACATTTTCATTGTGATGCTATAATGATGCTAGAATTTTACTAACATGTTCAATTACTGTTTGAATCAGAATGTGTACAGCTCAGGTTTTGATTACTTAATTAACATCCAGTAGTTTATTTGACTTCCTGTAGTTTATTGAAGGAATGGTGCATCACCCATAAACAACTATACTGATGGGAAGTCAAGAGAAACTCTCTCAGTTTTTACTTGGACCAGGAGTTGGATCAGCAATAAACCACCCTGACAATTTTAACTGCAAAGCCTCACTTGACTGATCCAAACTAGCAGGAAGTTGTAACCAGAAAGCACATGGGGATGCAATGTCTGGCTGCAGAAGTCCGTCACCATGGATCAAATAGGAAGAGCTGGCAGAGCTAAGCCTTGGCAAGGATGTTTCAAGGGAACTGCACAGCTCAGGTTATCAGCAGTCTAATGTGGTACAGAACAGCTCTTAAGGTATTATTACAGAATGACAATTTTCCCATGAAAACAAACAAAAGAGGTGGAATGCAATCTAGAATTTACAAGACTATCAACTCCTTTAAGCGAAGTAGATGGTGACATTACCACCCTGTTCAACACAAATGTCTAAGAGGAATGTTGTAAACCTTTTGTCTGGGTAGTCTTCAACCTAATGCACGAATATCGATTTCTCCTTCCTGGAGAAAAAAAAATACTCCCATTCTCTTCTATTCTCCACTCTGGCCTCTTATTTCTCAACTGCCTCTAACCCCTCCCACTCTCCTATGATCCACTCAATCTGATTCCACTCCCCCCGCTCTTTACTTTTCCTACCCACCTGGCTTCACCTATCACCTTCTAGCTATCCCCCTTCCCTCCTGCCACCCTTTTATTCTGGCACCTTCCCCCTTCCTCCACAGTCCTGAAGAAGGGGCTCGGCCCAAAATATTGTCTGTTTATTCATTTCCATAAATAATGCCTGACCTGCTGAGTTCTTCCAGTATTTTGAGAGTGTTGGTTTGAATTTCCAGCATCTGCAGAATTTCTTGTGCTCAGAAAATGATTCTTTTGAGTTGACAACTCTGCCACTTCCTCCACCCAGTTTTTACTCTCAGTGGAGGCAGGAATTTTAAGGGGTTCTCAGATGAAAATGATGCTACAAATATTAGTTGATGGCACACATGGAAAAAAGTGCCAAATTTCCTAACTTAGAAGAATGGGAAACGCTTGCTTTAGAGCAAAGTGTGAACAAATAGTCTAGTCTAAATAAAGACAATTGCTCTTATGTGTGAATGAATGTACTAATGCCCACCTTGAAGAAAGTCATATTTTCAAATTGTGGTCAAATTTCAGGATTCTGTATTAAACTTTCTTTTCACTGTTTCATTAAAAAAATGTCATACAATGTCTGTAGTTACAGACATCTTGGTCCACTGCGCTTGCATTACTCCTGGGACCTTGTTATACAGTGCCAACCACAACATACCCCACCTAGAAGTGTCCCTATTGCTTGAACACAATATTGTCAAACCCACTAATAACTTTTTACCTAGAATTTCCTTATGGCAGACTCAGAGGAATACTACTACTATACAGGGTTTTTTTTTTAAGAAACAGGGTTAAGATTATGTTTTTCTGTATTCTCTTCTTGGCCCTGTATCTGTTTCCTGCCACACGAGCCCGGAGGAAAAGTCACATTGCTTTGCAAGTCTGAACCAATATCAAAATAACAATTAAGAGCACAATGCATCCACCCATTCCTTTGTACCCTTTGTGAAGCAATGAAAACTTGACAGCTTTTAGAATATGGGCATCTTCACTACGGCATATACAACACATACCAAGCCAAAATAATCTCCTAAATACTTGAACCACCGATAAACTATGTATAAAACATTCCTTATTTGAAAATAAAATTGACAAAATTTGTTTCAGCTTCCATGAAACAATCTAACATCTTAAAATGCAATAATAATCAAGTATGAACATGACTGGTAGCCTAATGGTTTTTGCTACATTGTATTGCAGTTAAAGATTTTATTATCACCAAGAAACACTCAAACAACTGTGCTCAGACTACCTAAAAATTACAAACATATTTCTGATAACACAGTATATATTGTTGCAATACTTGATTTTTTAATTTGAAAAAGGTCTAGCTGCACCAATCATATGAAAAAGCTTTCGCTGACTGCTTTTTGGAATAATCATAAATCCATTAAGTATACAAAAAATCATTACACTGTGCAATAAAGAAATGCTATTTCATTTCAGATAATGATGAATGCATAAGATTCCAATTGCTACGCGTAAATTATCAAATTTGTGTTCTTTTTTCTCTAGAAAGTGCTATTCTATAAGGTTATAATTCAATGCCTGCACTCAGATAACTTATTCAAATAAACATTCTCAATATGCTGAAACAAAACAGTAAATGATACTTATTTGATATCATTACCCACTCTAATCCTGTGTTTGGACAATATTTACACAGACCATTTACACTACATCTTGATTAATAATTTTCCTTTCATCATCCAGCATTCTAAGACCAGTTATCTTGATCCCACAGACACCCAATTCTACTCAGCATAAAAAGGAATAGCTCAAACATCTTCTTGGTCGTAATACATCAAAAGAAATTCCATTATTAAGTCAGTGAAGGACAAAATTTTAGCCACTAAAATTTTGAAAGGTAAATTGAAAGTAAACTCAGCATCTTATTAAACTCAAACAGCATTGTCCATACCATGCATAGCAATTACCAGCAAAGCAGAGAATGTCAAGCATTATACCTAGAATATAAATAATCAAAATTATGCAGTTTTTTTTTCAAACCATTCCATAATATACACTTTGTGGTTCCTCTCGCTAAGGATACATTCAAATGCTGAATAGCTACAAGGTTAATTCTTCCGCATAACATCAGAAGAACACAACCTATTCTTGCAAGGACAAAAGTAATTACTTCTGAGGAACACCCACACCTCATTTATCAAGCCAGGCACTGATACTTTGAACAGGTGGCAGCATGTCTGATAGAAATATTTGCTTGAAAACTTCTTGGCAATTTCAGTTTTTGATTCTACCAGCATTTGATATGTCATTTTACAAATTAAACAGCCCTTTGCAATTTATACCTACGGAACTGGCATTATTTACTCTTATTATTTTAATTATTCCAATTTTCTCTCCAAATTATATTCAGTGACTTGCATCTAATTTTATTTTTATCCACTTCTTCATACATGACAGGACTAAATGAATTTCAGTAAAATACATTCCATGCATATCTGATTTCAAACTGGATGTATTTTTCTAATCCCTGTGGAATTTTTAAACCAACAGATTAAATGCCACTTTTTACCACTGTTTCTGTCAAAACTTGTCTAAAATTTAAGTGTTGTATTTGAGGAGGTCAAATGTAAGTTTTTCTAGCAGCCCAACTGAATTGGGAGCGAGAGAAGGCAGTTCATAGGTCCATGAGTGAGATTTTAAAAAGCAGCACTCGGAGGCTTTCGGCATTTTTCTGGTGGCCCAATCAAATTGGGAGTGTGAGAGAAGGCAACACACAGGTCTGTGAGAGATTTTTAAAAAGCAGCGTTCATGAGCTTTCAGCATTTTCTGGAGGCCCAATCAACTAACAATTTTAGCAAGGGTAAATAAACATAAGGAAGGGACAAGCGGAACAGCTATTGTGCGAGTGGACGAGTGTCAGAGTGAAGAGGCTTCGGCAAGAACAGGCTTGGACAAGGTGTGCATCTAGGACATTTCTTCTTCATTCTTAATTTTATGTCTGTTAATCCATAGTTAGAGCAGTGGAGATGGCTACGGGGCTGTGTTCTGTTCTTGGTATGAGATGAGGGAACTCTGGGAGATCTTCACACTCCAGATAGCCACATCTGCACTGAGCTGCGGCTCCTCAGAGAATGTGGTAAGAACTGGAGTTGCAGCTTGATGAACTTCGGCTCATACAGGAAATTGAAGAAGTGATAGATGGGAATTACAGGTAGGTATTCACCCGTAAGTTACAGGAGGCAAGTACCTAGGTGACTGCCAAGGGAAGGGAAGGAAATGTTTCGCAAGTGCAGAGTACCTTGTGGCCTTTTCCTTTAATAATGTATGCCACTTTAGATACTGTGGGGGGGGGGGGGGTGAAACAAACTACCAGGGAGAAGCTGCAGCAACAGTTTCTCTGGCACTGAGTCTGGCATTGTGGCTCAGAAGAGAAGTTGAGGGGGGAAGAAGAGGACTGCAGAAGTGGTATGGGATTCCATAGTTAGAGCAATAGACACAAGATCCTGTGGATAGAGACACCCAGATAGTGCGTTGCCTCTTTGATGCCAAGGTCCATGGCATTCCAAGGGGGACGGTGAGCAACCAGAAGTCTTGGTATATACTGGCACCAATGACATAGGTAGGAAAAGGGAGGAGGTCCTGAAGAGAGATTTTAGGGAGCCAGGTGAAATCTGAAAAGCAGGACCTCCAGGGCAGTAATCTCTGGATTGCTGCCCATGCCACTTGCCAGTGAGGGCAAGAATAGGACGATTTGGCAGATGAATGTGTAGCTAAGGAACTGGTGCAGGGAGCAGGGTTTCAGATTTCTGGATCATTGGGATCTCTTTTTGGGGAAGGTATGACCCATACAAAAGGAACACACATCAAAGTTCCTGGTGAACGCAGCAGGCCAGGCAGCATCTCTAGGAAGATCTCCCCCTCCCACTTTCAAATCTCTTACTAGCTCTTCCTTCAGTTAGTCCTGACGAAGGGTCTCGGCCCGAAACGTCAACTGTACCTCTTCCTAGAGATGCTGCCTGGCCTGCTGCGTTCACCAGCAACTTTGATGTGTGTTGCTTGAAATTCCAGCATCTGCAGATTTCCTCGTGTTTGCACCTGTACAAAAGGGATGGGTTACACCTGAACCCGAGGACGAAGAAAATCCTTGCGGACAGGTTTCCTAGAACGGTTTGGGAGGATTTAAACTAAGTTTGCAGAAGGATGGGAAGCTGAGGATGGGGCAGTTGGTATACAGGCAGAGGCACTCTGTGGTGAAACTGTCAAGTTGTTCAGGCAGATAATAGGGCAAGATTTCAGACACTGGGATGAGCTACAGTGCAAGCGAGGGACAAAATCAAAAAGGATGACAAATACAGCACTGAAGGTGCTATATTTGAATGCATGCAGTATACAGAATAAGGGAGATGATTTTGTAGTGCAGTTAGAGCTTGGCAGGTATGACGTTGTGGGCATCACTGAGTCATGGCTGAAAGAAGATTATAGTTGGGAGCTTAACATCCAAGGATACACATTGTATTGAAAGGACAGGCAGGTAGGCCGAGGGGGTGGGGTGGCTCTGTTGGTAAAGAATTAAATTAAATCATTAGAAGGAGGTGACGTAGGATCAGAAGATGTAGAATCCTTATGGGTAAGGTTAAGAAACTGCAAAGATAAAAAGACTCTGATGGGAGTTATATACAGGCCTCTGAACAGTAGCCAGGATGTGGGCTACAAATTCCCATGGGAGACAGGAAATGATGTCAAAAGGACAATGTTACAATAGTCATGGGAGATTTCAATAAGCAGATAGATTGGGAAAATCAGGTGCTGATTTTGAATTCTAAGACAGAGAACTTGTAGAATGCCTATGAGATGGCGTTTTAGAGCCACTGGTGGTTGAACCCACTAGGGGATCAGCTATTCTGTAAGAATAATGAACCAGATTATGAATATAACCCTACAATTTGAGGAGCTAAAGTCAAATGTATCAGTATTACAGTGGAATAAGGAGGCATGAGAGGGGAGCTGACCAAAGCGAAGATGAACAAGCAGGGATGGCAGCAGAGCAATGGCTGGAGTTTCTGGAAGCAATTGGGAAGGCGCAGGATAGATGCATCCCAAAATAGTAGTATTCTAAAGGCATAATGACACAACCTTGGCTGACAAGGGAAGTCAAAGCCAACATATGAAGGAGGACATTTAATATGAGAAAAATTAGTGGGAAGTTAGAGGGTTGGGAAGCTTTTAAAAACCAAAAGGCAACTAAATATCTATAAAGAGGGAAAAGATGAAATATGAAGACAAGCTAAATAAAGCCAAAAGATTTTTTCCAGATATATAAAGAGTAAAAGAGAAGCAAGAGTAGATATCACAACTAGAAAATGATGCTGGAGAGGTAGCGGGGGTGGGGGGGGGGGAGAGACAAGGAAATGGTGGACGAACTGAATAAGTATTTTGCTCCAGTTAAGGATGAGGTTTCTAGGTACTTGGAGGCATATGGTAAAATAGGTCAAAATCAGCATGGTTTCCTTCAGGGGAAATCTTGTCTGACAAATCTGTTGGAGTTCTTTGAAGAAATAACAAGCAGGATAGACAGAGGAGAATCGGTAGATGTTGTGTACTTTCATTTTCAGAAAGTCCTTGACAAGGTGCCACAAATGAGGCTGCTTAGCAATTTAAGACCCTATAGTATTGAAGAAAATATACTAGCATTGGCTGATTTACAGGAGGCAAAAATGAAGCCTTTTCTGATTGGCTATCAGTAACGAGTGGTGTTCCGCAGGGGTTGGTGTTGGGGCTGCTTCTTTTCAAATTGTTAGCCAATGTATTGACATTGGAGAGGTTTCAAAGGAGGCTCACGAAAATAATTTTGGGAATGAAAGACTTATCAAATGAGGAGTGTTTGGACACACTGGGTCTTTACTTGCTGAAATTTTGAAGAATGGTGGGAGGGGATCTCATTGAAATCCATCAAATGTTCAAATGTTGAAAGGCCTAAATAAAGCAGATGTGAAAAGAATGTTTCCTATCGAGGGGTTGTATAGGACCAGAGGGCACAACCTCAAAATAAAGAGAAGTCGCTTTAGAACAGAGATGGAGGAATTTCTTTATCCAGAGGATGGTGAATCTGTGGAATTCGTTGCCCTAGGCGGCTGTGGAGGCCAGTTCATTGGGTGTATTTGAGGCAGAGGTTGGTAGATTCTTGATAAATCAGGGCATGAAAGGTTACAGGGAGAAGGCAGGGCAATGGGGTTGAGGGGGAAATGGACCAGCCATGATTAAATGGTGGAACAGACTCAACAGGCCAAATAGCCTAATTCTGCTCCTATGTCTCTTGGTCTTAAGATCTAGTACACAGTAAATATGGAGCATTAGTTATACAGAAGGAACTTAACATACAATTCCATAGCTCCGTCAAAGTGGCAACAAAAATACATAGGGAGGTGGCACTTGCTTTTATTGGTCAGAGCACTGAGTATAAAATATGAGAAGACATGTTGCAGCTTTATAAAACTTCAGTTAGATCACATTTGGAATATTGTGTGCAGTTCTGGATATCATTACAGAAAAGATGCGGACACTTTAGAGAGAGTGCAGAAGAGCTCTACCAGAAAGTTGCCTAGATTAGAGAGTACCAGTTACAAGGCTAGGAAGCAACACTAAAAATGGCACTTAGACAAGCATGTGAACAGGCAGGAGTTGGAGGGATACAGACCATGTAAGGCACGTTTTAATTTGGCGTCATGGTCAGCATGGACTCTGAGGGTTGAAGGGTGTGTTCTATGATGTATTGTTCCATGTACTGCATATTTTTTTTAAAAAATAAGGGATCAGAGCTGAGATAAAACATTCACTTAGAAGTTCACAAATCTTGGGAATTCTCTTCTTCAGAAGGTAATGGAAACAGAGTCTTCACAGCTAAACAGTAACACAGGATAGAGTTTACAATGTGATCAGCCATATTCTTATTAAATGAAGTAGGCTTCTGGGTCTGAGTGGCCCTACTGCCCATCCTAATTTTGGAATAAACCAGAAAAAGCAATAAATACTCATCAAATACATCACATAGATACATACAAGAACAGTGAAAACCATCATCAGATACCCAGAACAAAGGCGCTCTGACACAAGCCACTGAACAAACAAGAATACCAACCCTTTAAGATAAGCCATTTTGGGTTAACTTGATGCAGGGGAACTATAATGGTGTCACCCTGAAAAATAAAGCAGCTACAAATGAGTATGAGAAATGAAAACTCAGGACATCTGAGAGGAATCTCCAGAGCTTTCTCATACTGATAGAGAGCATGTCGTGTCTCTAAAAATGTTTAAAGATCAAAACATAGAACTATAAAGTTATAGAACACAGAAAACCTACAGCACAATACAGACCCTTCGGCCCACAAAGCTGTGCTGAACATGTCCTTACCTTAGAACTACCTAAGCTTACTCATAGCCCTCTATTTTCCTAAGCTCTATGTATCCATCCAGGAGTCTTGGCTGGCATAAGGGCAGAAATAGCTGCTTGATGTTCTAAGTTTAGATATTTTGAAAGGGAAAGGAGGTAAAAAGAGGTTGAGAAGTGACATTGCTATCAAGGATAGTACCACATCTCTAGAAAGGAGGACACTGTGCAGGGATAATTTACCAAGTCAGTGTGGGTGGAAGTCAGAAACAAGAAAGGAGCAATCACTCTACTGGAACTATTCCGTAAGTCCTCTGATAGCAACAGGAAGATTGGGGAGCAGATCAGTAGGCAAATTTTGGAATGGTGCAAAAATAACAGAGTTGATGTCATGGGTGACTTCAACCTCCCCAATATTGATTGGCACCCAAGTCAAAAAGTTGAGATGAGGCAGAATTAGGCAGGTGTGTTCAGGAAGGATTCCTGTCACGGTATATGGACAGGTATGTGAACAAGCCCACAGGAGGAGAGGCCATTCTGGATCTAGTACGAAGCAATGAACATAGTCAGGTGACAGATCTCTTGGTGGGTGATCATTTAGGAGATAGTGATCACAACTGTTACTATGGCCATGGACAAGGATAGGAGCAAACAATAAGGAAAAATATTTAGTTACAGAGCTAATTACAGTGCTATGTAGCAAAAATTTAGAAGTGTAAGTTGGGAATAGAAGTTTTCTGGGAAATGCACAGAAATGTGGAGGTTATTTAGGGATGGAGTTCTGAACAGGTCTGTCCCATTGAGACAGGGAAAGGATGATTGGTTGAACTTGACATGAGAGGTGGAACATTTAGTCAAGAGGAAGGAGGAATCATATTTAAGATGAGGAAACAAAAATCAAAGCCGGCTCTTCAGAGTTTTCAGGTAGCCAGGAAGGAGAGTTGGGAGACATGGGAAGACCTTGACGAGTAGGATTAAGGAAAAGCCCAAGACAATCTACATGTATCTTAAGAACAGGATGATGACTAGAGCAGTGGTAGTATGACTCTGAAATAAAGGAGGAAACGTAATGCCTGGAGTCAGAGATGGTAAGGGACGACCTTAATGAACATTTTGCTTCAATGTTGACCAGCGAGAAGGGCCTTGACAAACGTTACGTCAGCATAGGACAAGTTAACACGCTACAGCCGCCAAGGTTGAGAAAGACGCAGTGTTGAAGCTTTTGAAAAACATTACCATAGACAAGTCTCCAGGGCTGGACAGGATATACCCCTGATTACTACAAGAAGTGAGGGAGGACATTGCTGGGTGTAAACGATGATCTCTGCATCCTTACTGGCCACAGAAGTAGCACCAGAAGATTGGAGGTCGGCAAATGCTGTTCATTTGTTCAAGAAAGGTAATGCGGATATTCCTGGAAATTAAAGACTAGCGAATCTTATGTCAGTGGTGGAAAGGATTGGAAACTAACGGAAAGGATTCTTAGAAAGAACATTTATCATTTGGAGAAGTATTGTCTTATTAGGGACAGTTAGCTTTGCTAGGGGCAGGTCGTGCATCACAAGCTTGGCTCAATTTTTCAAGGAAGAGACAAAACAAATTGGAGGTAGAGCAGCAGATGTGGTGTAAAAGGATTTTTTTTAAGATGTTTGACAAAGTTCCCCATGATAGTCTCGTTCAGAAAGTGATGAGGTAGGCAATCCACGGAAAATTGGCAGAGTATATTGACTTGCTCACAGAATTCAGAGAGTTGTAGTAGACAAAACAATCTGCCTCGAGATCAGTGACTTGTAGTGGTCTGCAGGGATCTCTTCTGGGAGCCCTACTCCTAATTTTTGAAAATTACTTGTTTAAGGAAGTGGAAGGGAAGGTTAGTAATTTTGTATATGACACAAAGGTTGGTAGTGTTGTGAATAGTGTGGAACGTCATAGGTTACAACGGGACATAGGATGCAAAGCTGAGCAGAGAAGGGGCAGATGGAATTCAATCCATGAAAGTGTGAAGTGAGCTACTTTGTAAGGTTGGATTTGAAGGCAGAATACAGGATAATGGAAGGATTCTCAGCAGTGTAGAGAAACAGAAGAATCTTGAGGTTCAAGTTCGTGGATCCATCAAAGCTACTATGCAAGCAGATAGGGTGGTTAAGGAGGTGTGTTGGCCTTCATTAGCCAAGGGACTCAGTTCAAGAACCACAGGATAACGCTGCAGCTCTAAAACCTAGTTAGATCACACTTGGAGTATCGTGTTCAGTTCTGGCCACCTCGTTATAGGAAAGACATGCAAGTTTTAGAGGGTGCAGAGGAGATTTACCAGGATGCTGACTGAACAGAAAACATGTCTTTCAAGGAAAGGCTGAACAAGCTAAAGCTTTTCCCTTTGGAGTGAAGGAGAATGAGAGGTGACTTGATAGAGGTGTACAAGATGATGAGGCATAGAGTGGACAGACAGTACTACCCTCCCCCGGCCCCCCCGGGGCAGCAATGGCTATTACCAGAGGACATCCTTTTAAGTAGATGGGAGGAAAGTTTGCAAAGATGTCAGAGATAGTTTTTTTTAAATATATACAGAATGGTAGGAACATACAAAAGACTCAGGCATATAGATGAAAGAAAAATGGATGGTTATGGACAGTGTAGGAGGGAAGGGTCAGCTTGATCTTGGAGAATGCTAAAAGGCTGGCACAACATTGTGGGCTAGAGCCCTTACTGTGCTATATTGTTCTATAATCTCAGCAAACCACATCAGGACCAGAATGGCTATCCTGGGAGCAAACTACAACGTCAGCAGATTGAGTTGGATGGGTGATAGAAAGTGAAATCCACAAACAAGAAAATCACTATGTGGCAGACAGACTAAAGGCAATTGTTTCAAATGTGGTTAACAAACTCTCTGGCTTGAGGTTGCTGCAATAGAATAGGTAGAGGAATTTAGGAACTGTGGAAAACTGGGGCACACAAATAGAACAGAAAAGGGAGTAAAAATGACTCACTGGACTCTGAGGACGTGGGCATTCTCATACATGATGCAGGGAGTAGAACCTATCAGGAAATGATTTACACAAATAATACTTTAAAAGCCAAATGGCACTAAAATTATTGGTATAGCATACAGGAATCTAAATTTAGTTTGTGTGGGAGTGTCATGTTTGCCAGGGCAATCCTTGTGCAAAAATTCATTTTTAATATCTAATGTTGAAGGAGTAGACAATAATGAATTGAGCGTCCAAAAGCCATAAAGCCTTTGTAGCCTTATCTTTTTCATTGCAATTGTTCATTTCTGAACCAAAAAATTTAATTTATATTTTTATTAATCTGTCATGATAATGGCTTTTAACTGATTTAAATAGAATTATTACAACTCAGGTTCATGACTTCAGGTAATATTCAAATGTTGGCAAGCTTTTGAACTCCTAACTCATTACTTTCTAAATTGTACAATGAGAAGGACTTTTCCTTACTTTTAAGGCAGTAGACACACCCTTGAAAGAAATTTTAAACCAAAGACTAATAATAGTTAGAATTGCAGACATCAGTATCTTTCCTCTTAACCAATGGCTGTCTTGTCCACCAGGGGAAATAAGGCAGTAGACCATGAAGACAAAATTTAAAGTTACAATATCTGATTTAAGTCAATGGAACATTTTTTAAAAAACATTTTAACTTGCTTACAGTTAAGAAAAGACTTGCCCTTCATGCAGGTTAAATTAAAAATAAGTGGTAGAATTAGCACCCGGACAATCAGTACCGGTGTCCCCCAGGGATGTGTGCTCTCCACACTGCTCTTCTCCCTTTACACTAATGACTACACCTCACAGGATCCATCTGTTAAACTCCTGAAGTTTGCAGACGACACAACTGTCACTGGCCTTATCCGAGACGGTGATGAGTCTGCATACAGACGGGTGGTGGAACGGCTAGCCCTCTGGTGTGGTCAGAACAATCTGGAGCTAAATATGCTCAAGACAGTGGAGATGACAGTGGACTTCAGGAGGAGCCCCCCCAATACTCCCCCAAATCACTATACTCAACAGTATTGTGTCTGCTGTGGAGACCTTCAGGTTTCTGGGTGTCACAATCTCCCAGGACCTGAAGTGGACATCCAACGCGGACACTCTTATCAAAAAGGCTCAGCAGAGGTTGTATTTCTTACGTCAACTCAGGAAGTACAACCTGCCTCAGGAGCTGCTAATTCAATTCTATTCAGGAATAATCCAGTCTGTTCTCTGTTCGTCCATCACTGTCTGGTTTGGATCAGCTACCAAACAAGACAAGAACAGACTCCAAAGAACCGTCAGGGCTGCGGAAAGGATTATTGGTGTGAAGCTGCCCTCGATCCAGGACTTACAGGCATCTGGAGTCAGGAAGCCAGCAAGCAGCATCATTGTAGACCCCATCACACCCTGGACATCACCTGTTCCAACTCCTTCCTTCTGGTAGGCACTTTAGATCACTGTATGCCAGGACAAATAGGTATAAGAACAGTTTCTTTCCATATGCCATCATTAGTTTATTATAAACTAAGTCCACCTGTACATACACAGGTATAACTCATTGTATATAGTTCACGATTATTTGCACTATTGTTTTGTTTGCTTTTTGATTCTGTACAGCGAGAGCTCAGGGAAACAGGCATCAAATTCCCTGTATGTGTCCACATACTTGGTGATAATAAAGGATACTGATTCTGATTCAGGTATTAATTCCAAAATATTATTGAAGTGCAATTAAATTCAACTACCACAAGTCTAAGCACTAGATTTGTGATTGACTACTCCCATATGCACAGACAGAGGTTTTGTCAATGAGAAACCATTAACTTGAATAAAAAGGAATTAATTCAAGGTGACAAACATAGAATAAGGAAAAGATTCTGCTCTTTCCCGGTTTTGGTACCATTATCAGTAATTGTTTTTCCCAGGTTTTTTTTCTGCTGATTATTTTTCTCAATGAGCTAAGGAAATCCAAGAGCCCCTGATAAAAAAAAAGACATGCTGTAATTTACTGAATTTGTTCACAAGCTTTCCACATCTCCAGTTCAGTTTTTGGTCTCGTGTTCTGGCTTTATCAATTGAGTAATGATCTGAAAACTGAATGATTAAGGATTTGATTTCCACAATGTACCAACGGAATTTGTTACAATATTGCAAATTATGGTCAATTATGGATATGAAATTACAATATATAAAAATGGCAGCTGCAAATTCTCATTTTGGGGAATCGTTTGGGAACTGAGATGCAATTTCACATATCATCTTTCTTAATAAATATTTTATTTCCTTTGGTTAACAATAAAATTAGTTATGATTTAGAATGCCCTGTTCAATTTTGTATTCTTAAGATAGACTATGTGAGTTTAACAGTCAACAGTATTTGAAATAAACAGCTTATTGCAATTTTTGTTGGATGAAATGCTGCCAGTCTGGACAGGTTTAAAATGAAGTTAACTCTTCCACAAGTGGCTCTTTTGTTCAAGTTCTATCATTTTAAATTGTTATTTTTCTGACATTGTTAAATTACACAGAGCTACAAAGGACTCTGTTCTATCCTTTAAACAATTGACGAGCTGCAATAGATCCAGCTGAAGATCCAGTGCCCGCAACAACTTGAGAACTTTTCTGCAAACCTCAGACACAGCACAAATATATTTTGGACTTCAGGCTGTACTCGTCAGAGGACAACTTTATACAGCATTGGTTACCCACAACTGGAATACGTGTGCAGTTCTGATTTCCATGCTAGAGGAAGGACATGATTCCACCGGAGAGGGAGCAGAAGATATTTGCCAGGATATTACGCGGCAGGCCAGGCAGCATCTATAGGAAGAGGTACAGTCGACGTTTCGGGCCAAGACCCTTCATGACGAAGGGTCCCGGCCCGAAACGTCGACTGTACCTCTTCCTAGATGCTGCCTGGCCTGCTGCATTCACCAGCATTTTTTGTGCGTGTTGTTTAAATTTCCAGCATCTGCAGATTTCCTCGTGTTTGCCAGGATATTGTTAGGTATGTAATGTTTCAGTTAAGAGGAAAGGACAGGCTGGGTTTGTTTTCCTTGAAGCAAAGGAAGCTGGGAGGTGGAGGGGGTGTGGTGGGTGGGGGGGGGGATCTTCATGGAGGTAGACAAACTGGATTTGCATTTAAAAGCCTCACATTAAAAAAAGTTTTTAAAAATGTGGTAAAACATAGTTTAATCAGGATTTTTCTGGGACTTAAATAATCAGTATTAGTAACTTAATATTTTAAATGGTGTACTTAGTATTGATGAAAAGTACAATTGTTTGTGTGTTATTAGTTTAGGCAGATTTTTTTCATCTATTATTGTGACATAGATGAAGATCAGATCACATTTTATGAGTAATTAACGCAGAAAACCAGGTAATTGCAAAGGGTTCACAATCTTTTTCTTGCAATTGTACAACATTGGATGATAGCGTCAAAAAAAACAAATTGGTAATTTTAAAACCACACACACACACACAAAATGCTGGAGACTCTGTAGGTCAGGCAGCATCGATGGAAATGAATTTCCATTTCAGGCCGAGAGCCTTCTTCAGGACTAGAAAGGAAGGGGGAAGATGCCAGAATGAAAAGGCTGGGGGAGGGGAAGGAAGGAAGAAGCCAGGTGGGTAGAAAAGGTAAAGGGCTGGTGAGGAAGGAATCTGATAGGAGAGTGGACCATAGGAAAAAGGGAAAATGACGACACACGGGGAGGTGATAGGCAGATGAGAAGAGGTAAGAGGCAGAATGGGGAATTGAAGAGGGGAAGAGAAGAGAAAAATGTTTTTAACAGAAGGAGAAATCGATAATCATGCCATCAGGTTAGGGGCTACGCAGAAGGAATGTAAGGTGTCGCTCCTCTATTATGAGGCTGCCCTCATCACGGCACAAGAGGATGTCATGGGCCGACAGGTCAGAAAGGGAATGAGAATCAGAATTAAAATGCTTGGCCACTGGAAAATACCACTTTTGGCAGATGGAGTAGAGGTGCTCAACAAAGCGGTCCCCCAATTTATGATGGATCTCACCAATGTAGAGGACACCACATCAGGAGCACCACACACAATAAATGACCCTAGCAGATTTGCAGGTGAAGTTTTGCCTCACCTGAAAGGTCTGCTTGGGGTCCTGAATGGTGGTGAGGGAGGAAGTAAATGGGCTTACAGGGATAAGTGTCAGGAGAGAGATTAGTAGGGACGGATGAACAAACAAGGGAATCACAAAAGGAATGATCCTTGCAGAAAGTGGTGGGGGGGGCAGGGGGAGGAGGTAAAGACATGTTTGGTGGTAGGATCCCATTGGAGGTGACAGAAGTTGTGAAGGATCATTGGGTAGTAGGCATGGACAAGAGGGAAGTGGAGGCTCATGGATAGCAGGTAATTTCAATGATATCCTCAATGACAACATCTTTCACCAAATGGATAACTTTCCCAAATTGTTTTAAATGAGATAAAATTATATTACATTTTGATGTTCCAGATAAGAAAGATGAAGTCAGGTACAGTTAGTTAATGACTTTCTCTTGGAGAAGTTTGTGTCCTTGTCTATGACCATAGATTGTTTATGAGTAATGCAATAAGCCTGCAGAAAAACATGGAAAACTTGCAATGAAGCATAGCTCTCACATGTGCAATAACACACCATTCAGAAATATCCAAACCCCTTGTATTTGCTGCTACCTCAAATTAAATTTGCATGCTTACAAAAACAGTAATGATTTCCAACAAAGGATACATATAACTGCTTCTAAGAGAGGTCAAATGCACCAGCTATAGTGACTAAGCCTACTCTAAGTTGAGTTGGACAGCATTACAATATCTAGAAAAGTAGTAACAAAGCTACAAAAGGTACAGGGAGGTAAAAGTTATTAAGGACCTAACGCTCACAATGTGGGAAAAAAAAATCAAATAATTTCTGGACCATCCTGAAACTGAAAATCCTGCTGGTAACTTGTAATCACTGTTGTCAGATATAGGTTTCCAGGGTCAAACAGGAAAGACTGATGTTAAAACATAAAGTTATTGAAGTTTAGTAATTTTGTCTGGGTTAATATGACTAGTCAAGTGAAAGTTGTTTTGTCTTTGAGATGAGTTCTCAGCATACTTATAAGACAAAGGTGCACAAGACACAAAGACATTGGACAAATAAGAAGAGAGTCTAGCCAGTCTCACCAATTGCTAATACGTAGACTTACTGTAAATTATGTTCCATTGCCTTTGGTATGCTTTCCTCTGCATGTTTGCAGTAATGAATGTGGCTTCAGCTTGCTCTGATTCCGTGTATTATCATCCCACAGCAACTCCCTATAACTAGCCTTTGCAAATTGTCCACATGCACACAAGCTTAAGACGGAACAAATCTAAGCTAGACTGCCACTTTCTCCCGCAAAGTCCATGCACAAATCCCCTATTGTTTAATGTCCTGGCTCATTGGTGAAATTCAGCTGTTTTATGAATAATCAAAATGGCTGTTGATAGTTATTGAATCATATCCTTGAATCAATCAACACCTTAAAAGGAAAAAAGTAATTATAAACTATATTGCATCTCATCTCTTCAAAATATTCTCAATCAGACTTCATTTTGCTAAAATGGTAATTAATCAGTCACAGACTTCTTGAATCATCCAGCAAAAGGCAGGCCTCAAGAGGCTTATAAAGGATAGACGTTTCTGTGTTACCAGTACAAAAAAAAGGTCAATATGCTGATAGCCAATGATAAACCCTGCCTCCTTTCCGCCAGAAATAGTCGTCAGAAAGGTTGGGTCCTTCAAAATGCCCATCAAAAAGATAATTCACACAGTACTTTGCAAAATATTCTATTTAGGATTATTCCAATAGAAACATAGAAAATAGGTGCAGGAGGAGGCCATTTGGCCCTTCGAGCCTACACCACCATTCAGTACGATCATGGCTGATCATCCAACTCAGAACCCTGTACCTGCCTTCTCTCCATACCCCCTGATCCCTTTAACCACAAGGGCCATATCTAACTCCCTCTTAAATATAGCCAATGAACTGGCCTCAACTGTTTCCTGTGGCAGAGAATTCCACAGATTCACCACTCTCTGTGTGAAGACATTTTTCCTCATCTCGGTCCTAAAAGGCTTCCCCTTTATCCTCAAACTGTGACCCCTCGTTCTGGACTTCCCCAACATCGGGAACAATCTTCCTGCATTTAGCCTGTCCAATCCCTTTAGAATTTTATACATTTCAATCAGATCCCCCCCCTCAATCTTCTAAATTCCAGAGAGTATAAGCCTAGTCGATCCAGTCTTTCATCATATGAAAGCCCTGCCATCCCAGGAATCAATCTGGTGACAACAGGAATTCTGCAGATGCTGGAAATTCAAGCAACACACATCAAAGTTGCTGGTGAACGCAGCAGGCCAGGCAGCATCTGTAGGAAGAGGTGCAGTCGACGTTTCAGCCGAGACCCTTCGTCAGGACTAAATAGGACTAAATGAAGGAAGAGTGAGTAAGGGATTTGAAAGTTGGAGGGGGAGATCCAAAGTGATAGGAGAAGACAGGAGGGGGAGAGATAGAGCCAAGAGCTGGACAGGTGATAGGCAAAAGGGGATACGAGAGGACCATGGGACAGGAGGTCCGGGAAGAAAGACGGGGGGGGGGGGGGGGGAAGAACCCAGAGGATGGGCAAGAGGTATATTCAGAGGGACAGAGGGAGAAAAAGGAGAGTGAGAGAAAGAATGTGTGCATAAAAATAAGTAACAGATGGGGTACGAGGGGGAGGTGGGGCCTTAGCGGAAGTTAGAGAAGTCGATGTTCATGCCATCAGGCTGGAGGCTACCCAGATGGAATATAAGGTGTTGTTCCTCCAACCTGAGTGTGGCTTCATCTTTACAGTAGAGGAGGCTGTGGATAGACATGTCAGAATGGGAATGGGACGTGGAATTAAAATGTGCGGCCACTGGGAGATCCTGCTTTCTCTGGCAGACAGAGCGTAGATGTTCAGCAAAGCGGTCTCCCAGTCTGCGTCGGGTCTCGCCAATATATAAAAGGCCACATCGGGAGCACCGGACGCAGTATATCACCCCAGTCGACTCACAGGTGAAGTGTTGCCTCACCTGGAAGGACTGTTTGGGGCCCTGAATGGTGGTAAGGGAGGAAGTGTAAGGGCATGTGTAGCACTTGTTCTGTTTACACGGATAAGTGCCAGGAGGGAGATCAGTGGGGAGGGATGGGGGGGACAAATGGACAAGGGAGTCGCGTAGGGAGAGATCCCTGCGGAATGCAGAGAGAGGTGGGGAGGGAAAGATGTGCTTAGTGGTGGGATCCCGTTGGAGGTGGCGGAAGTTACGGAGAATAATATGTTGGACCTGGAGGCTGGTGGGGTGGTAGGTGAGGACCAGGGGAACCCTATTCCTAGTGGGGTGGCGGGAGGATGGAGTGAGAGCAGATGTACGTGAAATGAGGGAGATGCGTTTAAGAGCAGAGTTGACAGTGGAGGAAGGGAAGCCCCTTTCTTTAAAAAAGGAAGACATCTCCCTCGTCCTAGAATGAAAAGCCTCATCCTGAGAGCAGATGCGGCGGAGACGGAGGAATTGCGAGAAGGGGATGGCGTTTTTGCAAGAGACAGGGTGAGAAGAGGAATAGTCCAGATAACTGTGAGAGTCAGTAGGCTTATAGTAGACATCAGTGGATAAGCTGTCTCCAGAAACAGAGACAGAAAGATCTAGAAAGGGGAGGGAGGTGTCGGAAATGGACCAGTTAAACTTGAGGGCAGGGTGAAAGTTGGAGGCAAAGTTAATAAAGTCAACGAGTTCTGCATGCGTGCAGGAAGCAGCGCCAATGCAGTCGTCGATGTAGCGAAGGAAAAGTGGGGGACAGATACCAGAATAGGCACGGAACATAGATTGTTCCACAAACCCAACAAAAAGGCAGGCATAGCTAGGACCCATACGGGTGCCCATAGCTACACCTTTAGTTTGGAGGAAGTGGGAGGAGCCAAAGGAGAAATTATTAAGAGTAAGGACTAATTCCGCTAGACAGAGCAGAGTGGTGGTAGAGGGGAACTGATTAGGTCTGGAATCCAAAAAGCGTAGAGCTTTGAGACCTTCCTGATGGGGGATGGAAGTATATAAGGACTGGACATCCATGGTGAAAATAAAGCAGTGGGGGCCAGGGAACTTAAAATCATCCAAAAGTTTAAGAGTGTGAGAAGTGTCACGAACATAGGTCGGAAGGGATTGAACAAGGGGTGACAAAACAGTGTCGAGGTATGCAGAAATGAGTTCAATCTGGTGAACCTTCTTTGTACTCCCTCTATGGCAAGAATGTCTTTCCTTGTACAACTGCAGTAGTACCTCCCTGCTCCCGTACTCGAATCCTCTTGCTATGAATGCCAATGTTCCAGTCAGTCAGCTATCTGGTTAGATCTATCAATTAATGATAAATCAACATTTGTAGATCAGAAAGACTCCAAAAATTCGACTCTTATCATAAGATACACTTGTCATAAACAAAGTGCAATGAAGATTTACCAAAATGGTTCCAAGGGTAGTATGTTTCCTCATGTAGAGAAATTGAGAAGACCTTTAACTAAGTATAAAGGAATGTGAGGTGATCTCATTAAATCTTACAGCATATTTTGTAGGGGTCAAAAGGATGGATTCAGGAAGGATAAGTCCCCTCAATGGAGGATCTGGAACAGTGGGGGTGGGAGAAATCATTGAATAAGGAATAAGCTATTTAGAACTGAAATAAAAGAAATTACTTTACTCAGAGGGCGGTAGGCTTTTTAAGAATTCCTTTCAGTCATTGTCCATTCAAAATGAAGAGAATCAAGGGAAACTGCAATGGTGTAGGAAAATGAAGCCAAGGTAGAAGATCAGTTAGCACTTGACTGATGGAAGCTCAATCCTGCTCCTAATTCTTGTGTTGGTATGCTCATTGTTACTAATTACCATCTACACCTTCCCATTTAGCCTGCTGAACTATTACAAATGATTGGCTCTCCTGAACAGTAAAAAGCAATACTGTAAAATTATCCAAGGATATAATACAACTCAAAGATAATGATCACATTATGTTGGAAAAGGGGGAAATACATCCATTGGTAAACATAGGAGCAAGACCAAATGTAAAAAACAAACCTCTATAATTTTCTAAATCCGATTGCATAATAACTTATATGATCTGTATTCAAAATAATGCTTTTCTATCCTGGAGAGTTTGATTTTACACTTCGGTTCATGCTCTTGAAATATCTAGTGTTCTTAACATTCATTTTGTTCTTAGAAATCTAACAATGCTATTTAGGGATAGGATTACTGCGACTTGATGGGGCACTGACACAAAGTGCTGCAGAGGTTCTAATACAATGGTGCACATGTCATGTACAAATACTGCCTAGCAGCTATTATATAGTTTATCCAATTTTAAACAGTATACTGTATTAGCCTTAAAGCTAACAGTGAATTAAAACGGAGTTCAACAATCAATCATTTACACCCTGAGGACCTTTTTCCTCATATGCAAGAACATCAAATGGGACTTTTGAACTCTGAGACAAGAATCCAAAGTGCCATTAAGTAGATGAACTTTGAGCACGGATAGCAGAAGATAAGAGAGAAAAGCAACAATAAACAAGATTTGTAGGATAACCAAGAAAATAAAGAAAACAAAGGTTATAACCAAGGAGACAATTAATGCCTGAATCAGTAAACTTGTCATGGGTAAGGGGACTCTCTGTTGAGCCAAGAATATCAAGGCAGAGGAACCAACTGAAATGGGGAACTTCAGAACAAAGCCATTATTCAGCAATGCAATCTTGTATTATGCTTAGGAAGGCAAAACACTTAAGGTCATCTAAAAAGTTCTTTTTTTTTGAGTTGTAAGGAACATTAAATAAAACGAATAATGGAATTTAAATCAATGATGGCTGGTTCCTAACTCTGAGTCACACCGAAACCTGAACAGACCTATAGATACTAGCCAATAGTTTGGACAACTGTAAACCCTGTTAATTCACTTAGTTTAAACAGTACAATATGCATGTAATCCACAATTTGGAGCAAGAGGACTTTGCACTGTGCTCATGATCAAATTCAATATGTTTCAAAGATGACGGGTAATAAAGATAGCAGGGAGGAAAAATATTCTGTTTTCATATATAATCAATACTCAAGAAACAATTCTGGAGATGTTAGAGAAGAAACACCGTAACACGATTTAAAATATCTTTGCAAGAAACCTTAGTTGGGCCTCACCTAGAATAGAATGACCACTAATTGTGAATGTTTTGTGAAAAAGCACCTTAGCTTATCATGGGCTCAGGGAGCTGGCTCTCATTGGCTCTGCCCTGCTGCAAGCAATTATGGATTGCTTAATTTCCTGAGTTAGGTAAGGAAGTGAATACTGTATAATCTGCAGTTAACACCCTCCGACCCTATAGTGGAAGGAGGTAATTGATGAAACAACTGAAAATGTTTAGTTTGAGGTTTGAATTACAAATACATGTTGATTAACTCTTCTCACCATTCTTACCTTCTCAGTCAAAAATAACTCTGTCCTTCATTAAAATTCATAGCCCCACAAATGATCTGTTGTCAAAATGCTATCACTGATTCCTCCAAACAGCTAGCACGTAAAAAATACACAATGATAAAATTCAGTGGACTATCTGCCAAACCACTGCATTTCCTTAGAGGTTTGTTCCTACCTGATGAAATCACCATGGAGCTGCAGATACAAATCATCACTATCCTGAGTGCACAGCTCTGCTGTCGTTGTTTCAGTGCTGCAGAGTACCAACTGAAGATCTGGGCCAGATGATGAGGAAGTGGATGATAGCGAAGTACCAGACGAAGAGGTGGAGGAAGAAACATTTGCTGATACCATCTCCTTTCCATGAATATATATGCAACCTCTTCTTATATCTCCTTTGAGCCACTCTCTCTCCCGTAAACCCAAATTACTTTTCTTTCCAAGGCAACTCCTACTGGCATTGCGCTTCATGTTCCTCTAAGGAAGGAAAGATGGATAAATTCTATCAGAATACAAGTGAACAATTTTTGAAGACAGAAACACGCAAAGCTCAAATGAACATGGCAAAATCATGTACGTACAGAATGAGAAAAGTTAAATGCATTCAGAGTTTACTAAAGGTATAAAAGTTGAATTGTGAAATATTGAATAGAAGTGGCATAACAGTGTAAACATTTAAGTGAAATATAATTCATATGAGCTGTCAGGTAAAATAACTTATTTTCAGTAATGAAATTTAAGGGGTCAAAGATGAGTAGGGAAAATAAATAGTTTTCAGGATTTTAAAATGCATGAAGCATAAAATGCATATATTCTAGCTATTCAAAAGAAATTTCAGTGCACCTCAAATGTTCTATAATGACATCTTTAAAATGTTAAAATCTACAAATCTTATTCATCCTCGCTATAGAAGCAAAAATGATCTTTACTTCAAGTAAATGTTTACAAAGTTTTAAGTGCTCAAAGTTAAAACAAACATTTTCTCAAAGATTTTTCTTTCATAAAAAATGGTGTCTTTAAAAATAAGATTGTGAAATCTTGGTAGGAATCAATAGAATAATCTGGAACAAAAATTACACCACAGAACCAAGTCTCCAAGAATCTCTAAGAGTTTCCAATCAACAGAAATTTGTTTTAAACCTGAATTGATCATAGTTTATTTTAAAAATGTGAAAGTCATGCAGGCAAAACACCCAGATAGTTCTCTTTACAGCTCACACACTGTGCATTAACACATCAATTGGTCAAATAAACAACTACAACAACAAAACTCTTTTGTCCTTCTGGCAAAACTGAAGTGTTAATTTTGCAGAGCAGTTTAATTTCATTACAGCATAGTATTTAACAAATCCAACAATTCCACATAACTTCAGTTAACAAAATTCTTTAAATACGACAGCATTCCTGCAAGTTAAGAATCATTATGCAGGACACATTGACCTACATTGAAATAAATGTAAAGCACATTCCATTTTACAAGGACATTAAAGGTGCATTTCAGGCTGCTCAGCAACTGCTTTCTGCACTGTGGCTAAATAAATACAAAAGCTCAGGCAAACAAAACATGCTTCATGGTAGATGTCAATACATAAAGTCACTGACCATTCTCTGATCTTTAGATTCAAAGTAATCCTGATCAATTGACAAGTGCAACTTTCTGCTGACACCAAAGGTCAAAGATAGTGTGTCAAGCATATAGTAAACATGGTAGTGCATTTTAGTTTATATAATATCTACCTTCACAAATCCAAAATTCAGTGTGTCAGAATTAAATCAATGGCGAACATGGTTTTACTCATCTAGTGTAACACAAGAGGTCACCATTGGGTCAACTGGCCCCATATCAGCTTCCAGCAGAGCTATCCCAACAGTCCTATCAACAAGCCTCATTCAAAACCTGGGCCTCTGTGTCCTCCTCTGCAACTGGAATAATAAAACTGATTCTGAGATCCTTGACTTTCTTATCAGGAGACCAGTCAGTGCAGTTTAGTAATACCATCTCCTCACCGACAATCAACACAGGCACGCCTCAAGGATATGTGCCAATTATTCTACGCTCAATACACTCATGACTAAGGCCAGGCACAGCTGATACAGCATAATTCACTGATGCTACGGTTGTTGGCAGAATCTCAGATGGTGACAAGGAGACATACAGGAGTGAGATAAATTGGCTGGTTGAGCGGTGTCACGACAACAACAAGCACACACTCTGAGCAAGACCAAGGATTTGATTGTGGGCTTCAGAAAAGGGAAGTCAGGAGAACACACCCGTCGTCATTGAAGGGTCAGTGGTGGAAAGGGTGAACAGCTTCAAGATCCAGGCCATCAACATCTTGGAAGGTCTATCATGGGCCCAACACATTAAAGCAATCATGAAAGTGGAACTCCAGTAGCTATACTTCATTATGAGTTTGTGGAGATTTGGTATGTCACCTAATGCTCCTGTAAATTTCTATAGATGTACGGTGGAGAGCATTATGACTGGTTCTATCACAGCCTGGTATCAGGGCTCCAATATCCAGAATCGATAAAGACTGCAGAGGACTGTAGATTCAGCCAGTTCCATCACAGACAACCTTCCCCACCAATGAGGACATCTTCAGGAGCTGGTACCTCAAGAAAACAGCATCCATCATCAAGGACCCTCATTATCTGGGACATGTCCTCTCCTTCGCATTACCATCAGGAAGAGGAAAGGGGTGGGAAGTTCAAGGGGGATATTAGAGGAAGGTTTTTTACTCAGAGGGTGGTTGGTGCGTGGAATGCACTGCCTGAGTCAGTGGTGGAGGCAGATACACTACTGAAATTTAAGAGACTACTAGACAGGTATATGGAGGAACTTAAGGTGGGGGGGTTATATGGGAGGCAGGGTTTAAGGGTTGGCACAACATTGTGGGCCGAAGGGCCTGTACTGTGCTGCACTATGTTCTATGTTAAGACCCACACTCAATGTTCTAGAAACAGCTTTTATCCCTTCTGCCATTAGATTTCTGACACTATCACTTTATTCTTCTCCCACACTATTTATTAAAAATTTTTAAGTCTTGCACTGTACTGTTTCAGCAAAATAACAAATTTCACAACACACTTCAGTGATAATAAACCTGATTCAAATTCTATTCCTCCTCCCCTTAATCACACAGTAGCCCCACCACTTTTATTCTCTCTCACATGCCAATCAACCCCCCCCTTCCCCCTCCCAACCTCCACACAGAGAGACTCAAGGTCAGGTTCCAATCCAAGTCACTGTAGCTACAAGGCAGCAGCACTACCTACTGTGCCAATGTGCTGAATAAAAGTTATGTCATTCTTTATTATACTGGAAATCCAACTTTCAGCTAGCTTTCAGTGCCGCTAGAACCCTCATCATAATGATGTCATTGTGGGAGACCATACACATTATTTGAAGTTTGTTCAGTCGCAAGGCAACATAAAAAATCACAAGAAAAATGGTGATGAAGAAAAGGAATGAGGGAGCAATGAATACTAGTCCAGCACAAGCTTTCAATCCACAGAATATTCAATAGTGGCAATAGTGCAACTCCTTGAAACATTCCAATAAAACTCGCCAGGCTTTAATGAAATAATCCTAGCACTACATTGCCTGAATCTCTTTGCTACCACACCAATCACAAGAATAACATTTTAGCACACATTTTAAGTCAGAAACAAATCAGAAATATTACACAACATTCCATAGTTCTTAAGGACTCCATGAATAGATGAGCTTTAAATAAACAAAACACTAAGTAAGTAACAGGCCAATATAAATCTGAAATAAAATAGAAAATGCTGGATATTCACTGTGGGCCAAGCACCATCTAAGGAAACAGCTGATGTTTCAGCCCACTGACCCCTAACCAACGCTAACTTTTCAGCTTTCCTGAAGTGGGCCTTAGGAGCTGCCAGAGGAAATGGTTGCGGCAGATACAAATTACATTTAAAAGACATTTGGACAGGTACATGAATGGTAAAGGTTTCGAGGGACATGGTTCAAAAGTAGGCAAATGGAACTAGCTCAGATGGGCTGGGCATCTTGGTCGGCACTAGCAACTTGGGCTAGAGGGCCTATCTCCACGCTGCATGATTCCGTGACTTTATAAATTGTAATCTGTTCGTCACAGATACATCAATACCCCAAATATATATTCCGAAGTGTTTTGTAAGGTACTACATATACAGTTTTTAAAATGACAGATAAACGTTCCTGCGCATCTTGGACATCTGATAACCTAGTCATTGGGTGGTTCCTACAGGTTTCGCTGTTCAGCAAGACATTAGATAACATTAGGAGATTTGTATAAAAGTGTCCAGGCAATAGCATTTACTTTAAAATTATTTTAGTATCAGTATTTGTGCAATAAGTTATATGGAAATAAACCCAATTTGGAAATGATATTCATTTTAGTATTGCAGATCTGTATTTCTAATATTCAAAAGACTATTAACAGTTAAATTAAAGGTAGCGCGATCGCAAATTTTCGCTGCGTTTTCTCTGTTCAAAGACTTGATATCAGCAGCACTGCAAACGCAATATTTTGAAATAGTGCGGCATAATCACTATTTAGGCTAATTATGCCTTAATAACTTTACAGAAATATTTAAAAGCAAAGCACGTTTCTTTTAAAGGCATGAGATCAAAAGGAATTTTTTTAACCAGCTATCAATAAACCCCGGCCATAGTTTAAAAAATACCTTTAAGACGCGCACTCCCCTCCCTGCAACCGCCGAGCCCGAGCTGCATGCGGTGCCGGGCTTTGCTTGAGGGCAGAGCGGCTCCATCACCACTGCGGCGCCGGCAGCCGGAGCGTTTGCGAGCTGGCACTTGGACTCCACATCTCCGACCAGCCCCGCCGAGCAGGGAGCTCGCTTTCCCGCCTCCGTCTCTGCTGCCGGCGACGATACCTCAGCCATTGCGGTTAGAGCCGCATCCAAAATAAGATGAGGAAGAGCCAAGAACGTCAGCGTGAGGAGACGGGCAGTGTGGAGTGATGCAGTTTCCAAGGGCTCCTCAGCTTGCGCCCGTCGCCATGATGACAGCGTTGCGCCGGAGAGAGGCCGTCGCGTCGCCTCAGCGCTAATCTGAATATGCCTCATGCATTATTCATCAGATCGTGCGTTATTTGCATAGTAACCCGTGTTTTTCGCTCCTTGCTTTCACAGTGCGTCATTGAGCGAACACGGGAACACCCCAATCTGAATTAGCTTGAATGTGTAGTGCAATGATACTGTTCTTAACGGAGTTTTGGTCATAGCTGGCTTTCGATATTTGCTATGATCAAGCTTGATCTGTAGGGATGCGAATTTAACAAAAATAGGTTATGGTCTCGTCAACGTTATGGGTAGGCTGATCTCTTCTGCTTGATGGATTCTGGGTGCACCCCGAGATTAATACTGAAAATTCCAGTGACTAAATTGGTGAAGATTTGAAGCCATTTTTCAAATTCAGTTTTTTCTTGTATTAAAGGATGACGTCGAAGCTTTTCTTCATTGTAACTACTCCATCACTCCTATTATTAAAAATAGAATATGCTGGAAAGTCAGTGACTGGTAAGCCAACGTGGGAACCATAGACCTCCACCAATACAAATACAGAAATTGAAACGTGATGCATTTGAAAAGGGCCCTGAGACAGTATCTGGTAGTATCGTGTACGGGTTTAGTTTTATCTCTAAGCAAGGGTATATTTGTGACAGAGGGAGTGAAGCAAAGGTTTGTCAGATTGATGGGCTGTTTGTTATATGAGAACATCAACAGACTAGACCTATGCACTCAAAAACAGCTGCTCAGAATCTATCAATCTCAATCTACTCAGCCACTGAGCATCCAGAGAATTCAAAGAATTCACAATGCTCAGAAGAAAATGCTTGGTGTTGTGAATGGCCCATTCATTAAGCTACAACCAAGCTGACCATTTCCAAATTCTCCAGTCTCAGCATCTAAACCAGTAATTTCCAAAGTAAGCAATATCACCGCCCTGGGGCTAGTGGGAGTGTGTAAGGGAGCGATGAAGTCAAAGGGGTGATG
This sequence comes from Mobula birostris, assembly GCF_030028105.1. Lineage (NCBI taxonomy): Eukaryota > Metazoa > Chordata > Chondrichthyes > Myliobatiformes > Myliobatidae > Mobula > Mobula birostris. The sequence goes on from NC_092384.1 coordinate 46,652,169, forward strand.
AGGGCACTCAGTGGCAAGGGGGCAGCTGAGGGATTACAGGCTTAATTTAAGAAATGATTTATTTGATTCTCAGTGCTTCATAATGATCACGTAATCATCTTTTACTAACTCACTGTTCTTAGACCTTGCTTTTCAGCAACTATAACACACTTGGAGCAATGTGACTCTTCTATATTTGGCATATCAAGAGAAATCTGGATTGAAGAAATCGTGATATTTCTACACATTATCGCTGCTCACTATTGTACTACAGTGTTAGCTAGTTTGATTTCCATACTCTAATCACACAGTGACGCAATTCCTGAGGGCTTAGGGTATGACATTCAATGACGTAAAGTTCAGAATCTAACCTTCTGAATGGTCTTGGCCGCATTTCTCTCACCCACTGCCAAACCAAGATATCGCTGCCTCACTTTATGTAAGTTTGCCGTAGCTATGATGACATGATAACTTTCCACTTTATGGATCTTAAATAGGTGATTGATTATGATCATTAATCCATAATGAAAATGGCAGAAGCAGACCAAATGAAAAAGCATAAAAAGTATAGAGTATGAAATATGGATTTATACCAGTACCAAGTGACCAACAGCAGCCAATGGATCTGTTGTGTGAAAGATCTTTTTCCCCCCCAATGAGGCAACAAAATCGTCCAGGCTCCTTGAACACTTGAAGAGAATACATTGATAAATCAAATAAAAACTTGACTTATTTTCAGATACTTCATGAAGATTTTCAGAAACAGAAAGCATTTTAAGAACATGCTTGCCAGCACTTCACAACAAAACAGTGATGGTTTGCGAGCTTCAGGCAACATTTCATTGCTAAATCTGGAAAGCCCCATACAACTGAAGAACTGATAAAGCCGGTAGTAAGGGAGGATCTGAGTATGGTTTTGCATCAGTCACCAAACCAAATTATGAATGTGATTCCACGCAGCGACAACTCTGTTCAAAGATGAATAGATGAAATGTCTGGGAACGTGGAAGATGCACTGTGTAACATACTTAGGACAACAGAATTTGCTCTGCAGTTAAATGAGTCAACTTTGCCAGGCAACAAATGTTTGCTTCTTGGTTATGTTGGCTTCATGAAAGCATGGTTCAAGAGATGTTATTTGCAAGGGAACAAGAAATAAATGTGAAGGAGTCAATATTTCACATTGTTGAGCAGCTTTTCAAAAAGAAGGACATTCCACTCACCAACATTCTTGCATATGCAACAGTTGGGGCACCGTCAATGACAGGACCCCACATGGAGTTGTTACTTGCTGGGGAAAAAAGCTGTACCTAACGTTTTTACCATTCACTGTGTAATTCACACTGGTAACATCTGCTTGCGAAAAAAGCTAAGGGTTATTGGTTGCACAAAGCACTAAATACTGTAATCACAGTGGTAAATAAAATCAAGTCCCATGCTCTCAATTCTTGACTATTTCAAGAGCTTTGTGTTGAGACTAATGAACACTTCGAATGCTTGCTGTCGTACACAGAGATCAGATGGCTCTCAAAAGGAAATTCCTGAGACACTGCATTTTTTGAAACTGATAAAATTCTTTGGAGATTCAAATGCTTCATTCGATAATCTGCTCAAGAATATTAGGCATGACATTGCTTATTTGCCAGAATTATTTGTAAAGTTTGATGAAATGAATCTTCAATTGCAAGGTATAAATAAATCTTGCTTCCTCTTGTTCTCCAACATCGTTCGAATGTCAGCATTTGCCTTCATAAATTCCTTTAGCCCATGACTCAGCACACTGAGTTCCATCTGAACATTGATAGTTATTTGGTTGTCAGAATTTGAATCTTAGTTCTGCCTAAAGTGAATATCATCTCATTTTCCCCACATTATACCCCACCTGTTGCCTTCCCACCCACTTAGTTAACTTTTCAATGTCCTTCTACAACCATTTCACATGTTCCCCATTGTTCACTTTCCAATCCAGTTTTGTGTTAGAACTATTGATGCATTATAGAGCCTGGGTCCAACTAATTGATACATATTCTGAACAGGCAAGGTACGTAGCAGTGCACATTTGGTTCAAAGATGGCATAATTAAAGAGATACTCATTTCTTGCTGCTCAGATGGGAATCAAATATTCCTGCTCAAGATTACTACAGCTCAAGTCCACAGTCACAGGCATGGGTACTTAACATCGTTTTAAGTAGTTTTTTAAAAAAAATGCACTGATACCCAAAATCAATTGATTCCAGACTGCAGACTCAGGTCGCGAGTCCCTTTAAGGATAAGGAAGGGAAATATGCTGGGCTGCAAGTAAGATTGAAATGCAGAGGCTTTAGACTCCCACTCCCAACTATCCTTCTGGAGAATGTACAGTCTCTGGAAAATAAAATTGAAGACTTCAGAACGAGATTGTTGTACCAGAGGGACATTAGGGACTACTGTGTACTTTTCTTCATGGAAACATGGCTCAAACCCACCATATTGGACATAGCACTGCAGCACAATGGCTTCGCCATTCACCATAAAGATAGGACAACTCAGTCTATTAAAAGCAGAGGGGGTGGAATATGCTTCATAATTAGTTTATCATGGTCCAGCTCACTTGACCTGGAACATCCGGTGGTTAAGTGTCATCCACTTTATATATCAAGGGAATTTTCCATCATCATCCTGGTAGCAGTGCACATTCCATCTCAGGCCAGCGTCAGGCACTGGAGGAGCCAAGTTCTGTAATCAGCAGGCACAAAGCAGCACACCTGATGCCTTCCCTGTCATTGTGGGGAGGATTTAAACCAGGCCAGACTGAAGAAATCTCTCAACAACTACCACCATATTATCTGTGGAACCAGAGGAGCCAACACATTGACCACTGTTATACCACCATCAACAACGCTGACTGTCCCACTCTATGTCTACACTTCAGAAAGTTCGATCACCTGGCTGTAATTCTACTCCCAGTGTACAGGCAGAGACTAAGGACTACAGCACCAGTGGTGAGGACAAAGGAGGTATGGTCAAGTGAGGTTGAGCAGCATTTTCAGGACAGTTTTGAGTTGCTGGAATGGACAATATTTAGGGATTCATCAAGTCTGAATGGATACACCAGTTATTGCCAACTTCATCAAAACCTGTGTGGATGAGTGTGTGCCTTCAAGAACATAACAGGCATGCCCAAAGAACCATGGGTGAACCAGGAGATTCATAGTTTGCTGGTCGCCTATCCAGAACTATACAAGTAGTCCAGTTACGAGCTACGGAAGGCTACCTTAAGAGCAACTAAACAATTCAAATTGACGTGAGAGATGGAATTGGAGGCACGTCAGCTCTGGCAGGGTTTGCAGGCCATTACTTCCTATAAAGCGAAATCTAACATCATGAATGACAGTGATGCTTCACTCCTATATAAGCTCAATGCCTTTTATGCACGCTTTGAAAGGGAGAATAAAACTACATCTGTGCGAATCTCTACAGCAGCTGGTGACACTGTGATCTCTGTCTCGGAGGCTGACATAAAAACAACTTTCAAGAGGGCAAAGCATCAGGGCCTGATGATGCACCTGGCAGAGCTCTGCAAACCTGTGCCGACCAACTGGTAGGAGTTTCCGAGAACATCTTCAATCTCTCACTGCTGCAGTTGGAGGTCCCCACCTGCTTCAAAAGGGAGAAATCATACCAGTGTCTAAGAGCAGGGTGATCTGCCTTAACGGTTACCACCCAGTGGCACTCACGTCCACTGTGATGAAATGTTTTGAGAGGTTGATCATGGTTAGACCTAAGTCCTGCTTAACCAAGGACTTAGATCCACTGCAATTTGCCTATTGCCACAATAGGTCTTCAGCCTGTGCAATGAGTTGTTAATAGTGGGATTTTCCCTAGCAGGCTGGTCTTTGGTGAAAAATCTAATTATTATGAAGGATATACAGTGTAGGTACTATACCCAGAACACATCACAAACTCCTGGAGTTTAACCAGTTTTGTTTAAGCTGCAAGTAAAAAGAAACCTTTTTTTTTTTGGTACTACTATCCAAATGTCCGCAATCCATTAGTCTTTGATCATTTCTGGAATTCCAAAGCCTGATAAGACTTGCTTGCTTTGAAATTTACCAATTGAACGAGTTTAATAAGGATGACTTCTCATTTGCCTTTATTAAGATCCAGTTACCACAGATTTGCCTCATCCCTCAATATTTTAAACTTTACAAGTCTAATTCTTCCATTCAACCTTTATTTAATCCATGAATAAATGCATATATAGCTTTACATAATTGTTTATAATACCTGAATCAGCATTATCGATGTTTCACAACAAAACTGTATCCGATGCTTACATTGTCCATGCTTGTCAAAACTTCACCTTCTGTGTTCAAAACTTTGAGATGGAAGCTATCCAGTGCCAAAAATGTTGACACTTTTGTGCCATTATTTTGCTTATATTAATTTTGGCAACACCTCAATCTTATTTTAATCCACCTAATCAAAACTTACCTTTCGCTGGCAGATCATTCAGCATCAAATCCAGCAGCAACGTACTTGTGTGCTGAGAGCAGGTGCCCAGTACACTTCACAATCTTGTCTTTTCAGCTCCTTGCCATGATTTGCTGCTGCAAGTATTGCAACTCTTCATTTGAGTGTCATAATTGATCTGTGGGCGAAAAAAAAATCAAGGCAGTTGTGTGTCAAAGGCTGTTGAAATTTTCGCAGGAAAATCTCAACAATGTACTGCCTGTGGCTTATTTGCCTTTCTGAGCCCACTATGTACCCTTGTTCCTGAAATAGCCAAGTGAGCATGTTACTAGCGACCTACCTGCTACTGATGATCCAGCCCACTATCAATTTTCTTGGTGCATCTTGGATTTTGTCCTCTATTTTTTCCACTGTAAATACTGATGTTAGAGTTATTTAACACGATGAAGGAGCTCCACACTTCTCCGATCACTGTTTCTCAAAATGTATTCATCTTGACATCCATTATTTCTTTTTTACTTTGCATCTCATTGTTACCAGGTTCTGTGCTACTTTTTTTTGCCTGTTTGTGCGCTGACTTTATTTTACTTTATCCCTTTAGGAGCCAATTCCAAACTCCCAGCTCTCTGGCCACTGGTCCACAGGTCACAGCTTTAAGTAAACATCCAAGTGTTAGTTAAATGCATTGAGGGGTTCTTCATCTAATTTTCGATCAGGCAGAATTCCAGACCCCAACACTTGCTGGTATAAAGACCACAAGACATAAGAGCAGAATTAGGCCATTTGGCCCATCGGGTCTTCTCTGCCATTTCATCATGGCTGGTCCAATTTTCCTCTCAGCCCCAATCTCCTGCTTTCTCCCTGTATACCTTCATGCCCTGACTAATCAAGAATCTATGAACCTCTGCCTTAAATACTCATACAGTCTTGGCCTCCATAGCTGCCTGTGGCAATGAATTCCACAGGTTCACCTCTCGCTGGCTAAAAAGATTCCTCATCATTTCTGTTCTAAAAGGAAGCCCCTCTATTCTGAGGCTGTGTTCTCTGGTCTTGGACTCTTTTGCCATAGGAAACATCTTCTCCACATCCACTCTATTAAAGGGGAATAATATGGTGTAAAGATGACTGAAATATGTAACATATTAATAGCCAAGAACACACTTCTGTTTTGCTTTTCATTTAGAAATATACATGATATCAATACATCAGAGAAAAATTCAGTCGTTGATGAAATGTGTCCATCTCCCCCCAAGTATTTTTGTCCTTTCCTATTAATCTTTCCTCTTGACATCTAGTATTTAAGGCATTAGAAAATGAAATAGGACTGATGCCTAGTTTTCCAATAAAACATTTGAAATTTCTGTTGATAACACTATGCCAGCTACAAGCCCAACTTCACCATTCCACAGTGCCCCACCAAACTGTGTTCATCACTGTCACTACACATGGTCTCACAAGTCTTAAATTCTCTCATCAAAGGTCATGACAACTGTCTCCCTCACCAGATTGTACATTATCCAATCATCCTATTAGCAACATTACTCAATGACCTGGTTATATCCACACAATCTCGCCATGCCTGTTTGTATTCTAGTTTACAAATTATTCAAAAGTAATATTTTAGAGGAAGCCAAAAAATGCAAATAGCAATGTATAGCATGCATTTAATGTAAATAATGTAAAAAATAGTACATGGAAATAATTATTACTTTCAAACATTAAATACAAAATATCAGCCATTCAGCCAGAGACTCATTCCACTGAGATGCAACACAGAGCGTCATAGGAAGTCATTCCTGCCTGTGGCCATCAAACTTTACAACTCCTCCCTTGGGGGGTCAGACACCCTGAGCCAATAGGCTGGTCCTGGACTTATTTCCTGGCATAATTTACATATTACTATTTAATTATTTATGGTTTTATCACTATTTAATTATTTAAGGTGCAACTGTAATGAAAACCAATTTCCCTCGGGATCAATAAAGTATGACTATGATTAAATAAGTAGTGTATGGGAATGGCTATTAGATTTTAAAACCATTATGTACAGAAACAAAAACAATCCATTCAACATTTTGTAACTCACTGAATGTTGTTTTATAAAGATTAGAACAACTTGCTTTGAACAATGTCATGGAAGATTTGCTAGTTTCTATAAACACAAATAAATAATCATATGAGATCACTGTACCTTAGAAATAGTAGCAACTGTAGCAGAAAATGGTCAGAGCACCAATGTGAGCAGAGCAGTCAGGATCTCAAAATGCAGCATTCTCCCTCTTGCTTTCCACCCAATCCAAATAATATACTGCAAGCAAGGAACAAGTTTACCATTCCAGAATGCCCTACCAAATTGTATACATGTTCTTTTACCATATCTGGGCTAATACATGTCCTAAACTCTTAAAGACTCCACAGGTCATGGCATCAGTTTCTTCACCAGAATCCTTTATCCAATCTGTCTTCCCAGTTGCAGCTCTCTAATGACCTGGTCCCTAACTTCAGTACCAGACCCACACAGTATGATCTTTTACAAATTTCTCAAATGATAACATTTTAGAGCTGAAAGAGAACTGCTTCATCAAAATAAATTTCACTGAAAGTAACTCACCCGAACCCCAAGTACTTCCATATTTAATGTTCAATTGGTGTTCCAGCCCAGATATCGCACTATTTACATCTTAAATCTCAGTCCAGTGAGATACATTTCACAGATATTTTCCTCACAAAAGTTTATAATAAAACTTAATATTGTGAATATTAAACAGTATTTAAAATGCAGATACAAATTTAACTGTAGAACAGAAAAGATCCCAGTGGACACTTGTCACTCTCAACTAAAATCAGTGCAAAGTATAATAGGTTGGCATTAATGGAAACACAATGTAATAGCATTTTATAAGTGGAAAGTAAGATGGCTTAGCAATAAGATTAAAAATAAGCTTTCCTATGGTTCAAACAGAATGTTGCCGAATTGCATTGTAGGAGCTGTGGAATTAAATGGGAATACAATGATATAACTTCCTTGATACGCTTCCCTTCATCTGGTTCAATTTTAAACGTGGAGTACAAGAGGTGAAGCACACGCAAGCCTGTTTGCTGCTCTCCACATGAATCTGCAGCTTGCCTACACATCTTGTGGCTCTTCAACCAGGTTTCAAAATTGGCAACCACAAGCTTTCTGATGATCTTTTTTAAATCATTGCTTTGGTTTTCTGTCATGTTTCCATTTCAACTTTGAAATGTTACTGGAGTAATCTATAAATAAGATCATAAAAGATTACACAGAGGCCATGTGAATGTTGCATTAAAGCAGTAACAAGGTCATTGCAGAGCTGTGTCATTAGCAATTGGAAGAGGGGGATTATGTGCAGCATGATTTCCTTTAAATAGTTTACTGAAAGTATATTTAATGATAATAACATTTTGAAAAGGAAAGTTATTATCTATGTAGCCCCCTTCATGCCTTCTGAATATCCAAAAATGTTACAATAATAAATGCAGAAAGTACCAAAAATATCTCAACATATTAGGCAGTTTCTGTGGAGAACAGAATATTTTCAGCCAACGGCCTTTAATTCAAACACAGTACATCAGAAGTTGTTTTATTACAGATTCCCAGCATCTTTTTATTTTCAATTGCAATCATTAAATCTCAGTGAGTATTTAAGTTTTTCTAAGGATCATACAGAAAATATATTTATAGTACAGTACTATGCTTTGATGACAAAAGACATTCAAATGACATTTAAAGACAAAACATATAGTCACTGCTCCGAAACCACAAAATTATACAAATTCACTTTTTTCTCCCAAAAGAATTCTGCAGTTTCTCCAAGGCTACAATATTATGTATATGCAAATCACAAGAGCAAAATATTGCAACTGGATATCTCAAAGAAAAAGATTGAAAGCAGGGCCGGCAGTACCTACGGAGAGAGTGGACATTACAAATTGATAACTTTTAATCAGAATCATTAGGATGTAAACAAAAGGTAGAAGCAATTCACACTGACACAAACAAGTGCAGAGTTTTTGTTAAACTATCACCAAAAGAAAATGAAAGTAGCATTGTACCATGAGAAGATGAGATGAGGATTGTAGGTGAGAAAATTAGCTTATTTTAACCTCAGTTTAACACTGGTGAGAAGAAGAACTCATGTAGCAATAGCAAACCAATTAAGTTGATTTCCAGTGACAGTTTGTGAATGACTGAATGGACAGCTGAGGGTGGTTATGACTATTTTTAGATTAATATTAAAGTTTTGCCACCATCATGTGTCTTCCTGTAAATCCAGAAAATCTATGTAAGGCATTTCCAGAATTACAAACCCCACAAACTCAAATCTGGAAAGATAAGTTGAGGTATTTTCCCCCAAGTTCAAATTTCAAATTCATTTCAAAACAGAAGAAAAAATTCTAGGATTGCATTAAAATGAAACTTTTGCTCTAATGACCTGAATTTAGAGGCTTGGTTGTTACTATATAATATAGGACAATGTTAACAAAAGGAACATTAATCTTCAGTTATTCTCTCACTGATTCCTTTTTAATGGAATAGTGAATGCCTCCTGCTCAATACTTAGAACAGGTTAAAAACTGAGGTAATAATTTATATTTTGCTATAAATAGAGATGGTATTTTAGGTTTCCTATGACCAAGAACACATACGAGTAGATAAAAATTAGTCTAAGATGAAAGATGGTAAAGATTTTGACTGATTTCCAAATTAAATACTTGTTTGATTTGCTGTTAAAAAATCCTTATGATCTGCTTTCTGAGATCATTCTACACTTTACTAAAATGTAGATGTACTTCCCATCCTGCAGTCTTCAATGGATTCAGTTCTAAGATTTATGATCTTGAATATGTTATTAGAATCCAATTATCTCTTTTGAAATCTTGGAGAATGTGGTACCTATTCATAACATACATCAATGTAGATCTTAATATGTTTGAATAATATTCAATTATTTTTGCTTTACATTTTTAACACTTAATGTTGCAGCTATTGGGCACTCCATTGGTTGGGGTCACCCATGGATTTTACGTCCCAGCTGTTTACATGATATGTAAGCCAGGGCAGTATGATATGGAAAGCAGGCTGTTGCCCATGTAGCAAGTTCCCCCTCTCCACGTAGCTGATGAATCCAAAGGAATGGCAGAGACCAATATAGCTTGGCACCAACGGCGCCACTGGAGTTGCCAGTCAGCATTGACCTCAATGTAGGACTGCCCAAGTGAATCAAGCTCGAGTCTTTTCCTTGTGGTTTGCTCCTGAAGCCTTCCCCAGGTAGCTGAGGTTTGAGATCAGTTTTTTTTCCTCCTAGATGATCTGTCAACCATGGCTGATGAGCTCCATCTGCCCAAAGTAACTGGTTTTAAGGCGCCGTTAATCCCCCCTTTCTCCTGTCAGTAAAAACTGTTCCGCTGGGCTTAGTAGCTAAGCCACACATGAAAGCCAGGAGCTGGATTTGGTTGTCAGAGGCCATTTGAGACGTATGCCATTGATAGCATTTAATAGATAATGGGAGCTTATCCCCAGAACCACCCCCGGCTAGAACAAAATTAAGGAACTGCAACATTTGGAAAGCAGCAAAAATTGCACAATACGTACTCACAGTACTTTAAACATTCTATTCAATTCAATCTTATGTATTTAAATTATTCTTAGCTTTCAACAGGTTTTTTTAAATTATAGTCACAAGGAAAACAACAGTGATAACACCAACTATTCAACACACTTGTTACTAGTACAATTGTAGTGGCAGCATCTCATTGAAAGTTAATTCTCCTGGACCCTTCTGTTTTTTTTAAAACCTAACTTGCATCTTCAGTACAGCAATCTACTTTAGCATGAGTTTAAACATGATTGATGAGATTCGACAGTGAAAGCATTACTGATCTACTCTTTCAACCCCAAGATGGAACAGAAAATTAAAACTTAATATTTTTGATTTTTTTTATATAAGTAGCTAAATGATTCTGAACCATTGAAATGTATTGAGAGTTTACTGAACTCAGAACTCTGGATATTTACTCTTAATTTGAAGACATAGCTGAAATACCAAATGGAGAACATGTTTATGTGGACTATTTGGACTTCCAGAACATTCAATGAAGTTGGAGCTCATGGAATTAAGATAACTTATTGATCGATTTAGGAAATTGGGCGAGCAGCAGAAAACAAAGTCAGGATAATGGACAAAGTTCTCCAAAAGCCAGATGTTCATTGTGGCATCTCAAAAGGATCCATTTTACACCCTCAGCTTCTAAATTAATTTAATAACATAGGCAATATTTTATCCACATTTGCCCACAACAAAGGCGGCAATAATAATCAGTGAAAGTGAATGCAAAAAGTTAAAGATAGTAACAGAACGTTCAAAACAGGTAAGCAAGCACAACCCGGTGGCAAGAACATTGATTTCTCCAACTTCTGGTACTCCCTCCACCCTTTACCTCTTCTCCTCACGTCTTTCACCTCCCCTTGATGTCTCACTCCTTCCCTTTCTTCCAATATCCACTCTGTTCCATTAAATTCCTCCTTCTCCTGCCCTTTCCCTTTTCTACTACTTACCTCCCAGCTTATTTCATTCCTCCTCCCCAACCATCTGACTTGTCACCTTCTAGCTTCCTCTCCCCCCACTTTGTTATTCTAGGATCTTCCTCCTTCCTTTGCAGTCCTGATGAAGGGTGTCGGCCCAAGATATTGACTGTTTATTCATTTCCATAGATGCAGCTGAGCTACTGAGCTCCGGGGAAGGGGGAGGGGGTAGGAGGAGTTCCATATCAACCTTTGATTCAAAAATAAAAGATCTTCTTTCTGCACCTAAATTCAAAGATGATCTTGTTTGCTGTATTTGTTATTGTGATTAATAGTATGAGAATTGGAATTAAACAGATGCCCTTCCCAGATTGCCCTGATATATATACACATGCATGATGTCACTTTAGCAGCTCTGGCAATGCTGTTCAACCTGTAGAGGCCAGGGTCTTTGATCTGGTGCTCCTACTAAATGCCACACTTTGCACTAAAAGGTTATGCATTTACTTATTTATTGTGATACAGTGCAGAATAGGCCCTTCTAGCCCCTTGTGCTGCACCACCCAGCAACCCCCAATTTACAATGAACACTTAGCCTAGCAACAGATATGTCTTTGGACTGTAGGAAGAAACCAGAGCACCCAGAGGAAACCCACACTGCCATGGGGAGAACGTACAAACTCTTAATCGGCAGCTGCAGGAATTGAATCTGGGTTGCCAGTACTGTAAAGCGTAGTCTTAACCACCACGCTACTATGCCGCACCAGTATTTTGAAATATTACACAGAAATCATATTTTAAGAAATCCATTTTCATTCAATATTGTTAAAGAAATTAGGTCATTCATTGAATAATACATCTTGCAATGCACTCAGAAACATCATCATTGATGTAACCCAGGGTCACAAGGTGTTTCGGGTCTTTCAACATCAGACACCCTTGCCTGGGCGAGGGTGCAATTCATGAAGGCAGTGTACAATATTTCAACTGCATTTTAATTTCATTAGGCAACTAGTTCTTCGGCACATCCCTCAGCCAATCCCTCAGTCATTTATGTAAATAAATGAATTCTTTTAAACAGGTCAAGGATGGCCTGTAGAATAATACATATAATCCAAGTTTAGATATGACATAGGAGTTTGCAGCTTCGTCAGAGTCATAACCATTTGATAACACTCCCTAAATCTCATATCATCGAGAGGCAATGTGGATTCGGTGTAATTAACTGGCATACTTGAATTCAACCTCATAATACATCTAAGATGGCCTAAACAGGTATTTTAAGACTGTATAGATGGAGGAGAAGTTTCCACCCCATTAAATAAATTTAGATTTGTATATATAATTTAGATTTGGATATAGACTCTAGAGAGCTTCAAATGCTAAATTTATTTAATACATGTTACTGGGCAAAAGATTATTACATAAATAATAGTGCCTTTACTGGTTTAAATATTTCTTCACAATTTGTGCAACGGAATCTTTTATTAACATTCCTGTTAGGAATTGCCATTGTGTTAGTAAATGATAAGCTCAGTCAAATTTAAGCGAGATGTTCAAAGGTGATTTTTTTTTAAAAACACATTTACCTGCTGAGCAAGTTTCATTTAACAACTGATAAGCCAACTCATAGCTTAAAATAACCCACTTCTATTAAGTGCTTCAATTTAACAATCTTTATTCTATACATAAGCTCTGACAAAGTCCACACACTATATTTCTGAAGTATCATTAGCCTGAAATGTTAACTTCTTTTTCCAGTTGTTGACTGATGTGCTGAATACTTCCAGCATTTTTTTTAAAACTTCAAATAACTGCATTTTTATTTTCAGCTTCACAATTACATTTAGTTGTCAAGAGTGGACATCAGTAACAAATTTTCACGCATAACTTTGGCAACTTTTTTCACAAAAGGGTATTAATTAATACTTCTTAAGATCATGGATTGACAGGAATATTTGTGATGGTAGAAATGAGGCACCAGAATTAGTGTTGGAATTCCATAGGACTTCATGGATGTTACATTTGGAACTACCACTAGTTTTTCCCCCTTTACATATAGCCAATGAAATTTGACATTGTCAAAATGAGCCATGCAAAATAATTGGAGGACTTGAATCACTCAAACAAGTTAGCTGTTATCTGATTTTTGGATGTTTTGTGGGTGAATCTTCCAAGCAGGAGAAAATAAAGTAGATAGGAGAGTAAGAGAGTGAGATTAGGAACAAAGGTGTGAGTGTGATGAATGTGAGTGATAGAAATCATGGATAAGTACCAACCTCAGGAATGGAGAGACACCCAGGGTTGCAGCTGCATGTATATAATAAGACCCTAAGACATAGGAGCAGAATTAGGCCATTTGACCCATTGAGTCTGCCTCACCATTTCATCATGGCTGGTCCATTTTCCCCTCTCAGTCCCAATCTCCTGTCTTCACTCTGTATACCTTCATGCCCTGACCGAACAAGAATCTATCAACCTCTGCCTTAAATATACATAAAGACTTGGCCTCCGCAGCTGCCTGTGGCAAAGAATTCCAGATTCACCACTCTCTGGCTAAAGAAATTCCTCCTCATTTTCATTCTAAAGGGACACCCTTCTAAATTGAGGCTGTGTCCTCTGGTCTTAGACTCTCCCACCATAGGAAATATCCTCTCCACATCCACTCTATCAAGGCCTTTCACCATACCATTCAATAGGTTTCAATTAGGTCACCCCCATTCTTCTGAATTCCAGTAAATACAGGCCCAGAGCCATCAAACACTCTTCATACATTTTTCATGAACCTCCTTTGAACTTTCTCCAATTTCAGAACATCCTTTCGAAGATAAGGGGTTCAAAACTACTCACAATACTCCAAGTGAGGCCTCACCAGTGCTTTTTAAAGTCTTAACATTACATCCTTGCTTTTATATTCTAGTCTTCTTGAGATAAATGCTAACATCGCATATGCCTTCCTTACCAGACTCCACATGCAAATTAACCTTTAGGTTAATCCTGCACAAGGACTCCCAAGACCATTTACACCTCAGTTTCTTTGTATTTTCTCTCCATTTTGGAAAATAGTCAACCCTTTCATTTCTACCAAAGTGCATGACCGTACATTTGCTGACACTGTATTCCACCTACCACTTCACTGCCCTTTCTCCTGATCTGTCTAGGTCTCTCTGCTTCCTCAAAGCAACCTGACCCTCCATCTCCGTGCCATCTGCAAACTTTGTAAACATCAATTCCATCATCCAAATCATTAACATAGAATGAGAAAAAATCTGTCTCAGTACAGACCCCTAGACACCAGAAATCAACCAGAAAAGGCTCCCTTTATTTCCATTATTTGCCTTCTGCCAGCCAGCCATTGTTTAATCCACGCTAGAATCTTCCTGTAATACCATGGACTCTTAACTTGTTAAGCAGCCTCATGCGTGGTACCTTGTTAAAGGCCTTCTGAAAATCCAAATACGTACACACATCAACCAATTCTCCTTTGTCTATTCTGCTTGTTATTTCTTCAAAGAATTCCAACAGATTTGTCAGGCATGATTTTCCCTTGAGGAAACCATGCTGACTACACCTATTTTTTCATGTGCTTCCAAGTACCCCAAGACCTCATCCTTAAGATTCCACTCTTAAGAAAGGAGGAAGGCAGCAGAAAGGAAAGAAAGAACAGTTAGCCTGACCTCAGTGGTTGGGAAAATGTTAGAGTCAATTATTAAGGATGAGATGATGGAGTACTTGGTGACTCAGGACAAGATAGTAACAAAGTCAGCATGGTTTCCTTCAGGGGAAATCCTGCCTGATGAACCTGTTGGAATTCTTTCTGGAGATTACAAGTAGGATAGATAATGGGGATGTAGTGGATGTTGTATATTTGGACTTTCAGAAGACCTTTGACAAGGTGCCACACCCAAGGCTGCTTACCAGGTTAAGAGCCCATGGCATTACTAACATGGTTAGAGCATTAGCTGATTGGTAGGAGGCAGCGAGTGGGAATAAAAGGATCCTTTTCTGGTTGGCTGCCAGTGACTAGTGGTGCTCCATAGCAGTCGGTGTTGGGCCCACTTCTTTTTTCGGCTGTATATAAATTATTTAATGATGTAATAGATGGCCTTGTTGCCAAGTTTGCAGGTGATACAAAGATTGGTGAAGGGGCAGGTAGTGTTGAGAAAACAGGAAGGATGCAGAAGGACTTAAACAGATTAGGAGAATGGGCAAGAAAGTAGCAAATGGAATATAATGTTGGAAAATGCACGGTCATGCACTTTGGTAGTAGAAATAAATGTGTGGACTATTTTCTAAAAGGGGAGAAAATCCAAAAATCTGAGATGCAAAGATCTTGGGAGTCCTTGTGCAGAACACCCTGAAGGTTAACTTGCAGGTCGAGTCAGTGATGAGGAAGGCAAATGCAATGTTAGCATTCATTTCAGGAGGTCTAGAATACAAGAACAAGGATGTGATGCTGAGGCTGTATAAGGCACTGGTGACACCTCACCCTGAGTATTGTGAACAGTTTTGGGCCCCTCATCTTAGAAAAGATCTTTTGGCACTGGAGAGGGTCCAGAGGAGGTTCACAAGGATGATTCCAGAAATGAAAGGGTTATCATACGAGGAACATTTGATGGCTCTGGGACTGATGTTAACAACTTAACATTTGTCATTTGACTTTTTATCTTGCTGGATCTTATTCTCAATCATTTTGATCATCCAGGGACCAGACATTTTTAATGTCCCTTCATTGCTACCATGAACGGATACACTCAGACCTCATCTGAAAGCTCTCCATCTTCAAAGACTTGCAATTGACAGTTTTATTTGGCAAGTTCAATTCCTACTTTCCTGTACCTGTCTTGTTCTCAATATGTTGTATATCAGTGATTTAGATGATGGAATAGATGGCATTGTGGCCAAGTTTGCAGATGATATGAAGATCGGTGAAGGGGCAGGTAGTGTTGAGGAAACAGATAGGATGAAGGACATAGACGGATTTGGAGAATGGGCAAGAAAGTAGCAAGTGAAATACAACATTTTAAAATGCATGGTGATGCACTTTGGTAGTTAAAAAAAATGTGCTATTTTCTAACTGGGCAGAAAATCCAAAAATCTGAGCTATAAAGGGACTCGCGTGTCCTCCTAAAAGTTGACTTGCAGCTTGAGTTGATGGTGAGGAAGGTAAATGCAATGTTAGCTTTCATTTCAAGAGATCTTGAATACAAGAGCAGGGATGTGATGCTGAGGCTTTATAAGGCACTGGAAAGGCCTCACCTTGAGTATTGTGTACAGTTTTGAACTCATCGAAGAAAAGATGTGCTGGCATTGGAGAGGGTCCAGAGGCTATGCACAAGGATGATTCCGGCAATGAAAGAGTTATCATACAAGGAACATTTGATGGCTCTGGGTTTGTACTCACAGGAATTTAGAAGGATGGGGGGGGGGGGATATCACTGAAACCTTTCAAATGTTGAAAGGCCTAGACAGAGTAGATGTGGAAAGGATGTTTCCCATGTTGGGAAGTCTAGCACAAGAGGGCACAGCCTCAGAACAGAGCCCTTTCAAAACAGATGCAGATTAATTTCTTTAGCCAAAGGGTAGTGAATTTGTGAAATTTATTGCCATATGCAGCTGTGGAGGCCAGGTCATTGTGAGTATTTGAGGCAGAGATTGACAGGTTCTTCATTAAAATGGCATCAAAGGCTACAGGGAGGCTGTGAATTGCAGTTGAGGGGGGAAAAAAGCATCAGCTATGATTGAATGTCAGAGCAGACTCGATGGGCCAGATAGCCCAATTCTGCTCCTACATCTTATGGTCTTAATAATCAACTCCAACGTCTTCCCAACCACTGAGGTCAGATTAGCCTATAGTTTCCTTTCTTTTGCCTCTCTCCCTCTTGAAGAGTGGAATGATGTTTGCAATTTTCCAGTCTTCCAGAACCACTCCAGAATCTAGTGATTCTTGAAAGATTATTACTAATGCCTCAAAAATCTCTACAGCCACCACTTTCAGAACCCTGGGGTGTACTCTATTTGGTCCAGGTGGCCTTTC
This sequence comes from Mobula birostris, assembly GCF_030028105.1. Taxonomy (NCBI): domain Eukaryota; kingdom Metazoa; phylum Chordata; class Chondrichthyes; order Myliobatiformes; family Myliobatidae; genus Mobula; species Mobula birostris. The sequence continues at coordinate 46,669,185 of NC_092384.1, forward strand.
TACCCTCAGACAGAACTTCTCCCTAGTAAAGGTAACTTCACGTGAAACTTCCAATATACTGCTAGTGCGTTCCTCAGTGAAGACTGATGCAAAATACTTAATCAGTTTCTCTACCATTTCCTCTGCCCCCATTACTACCTCTCCAGCATCAGTCTCCAGTGGTCCGATATCCACTCTCGCCTCTTTTACACTTTATACATCTGAAGAATTTTTGGTATCCTTTTGGTAATAGAAGGAACCAGCAGATGAAATGGATCTAGCCAGGAAGCCAAGAATTTCCTACATGAAGTAATTTTCACAAATTACTGATCAATAATTTTCACAAAAAAATGAAGAAAGCAGATAAGCATTTCAATTTATCCAAATTCTGCAATGTTTTTTGAGACAAATATGAGATTATCATTAAAAATTGAAATGGGATTAAATGTATTGAGTATTATACATTTAGGAATATTGAAGTATTTGGGCAGAATTACATCACACTTGCCTGTCTGAAAATTTGCTTTCACTATTTTGTTCTACTATTTAAACGTGCAACACAAGAATACTTTGGTAGACAATATTTACTGTAAAACCCATCTTATGATACACTTCATTACATACCTCCTGCAAGTGCAGATAAAATTCATACACATTATTCTAACTCCACTTCTCATATCTATAAAATTAAGTTAGATTTGTTAAGCACAGAGACAAGAATTTCCTACAGAGTTCAGGAGCAGACCCAATAAGGACCCCCATCAGATACCAACTGCCCTGTTTATATCTATACCGTACCAAGGAGGGAAGAGTCACATTTCCTGAGCATCTTTCATAAAAATATTTACACAATCAAAACTTTTTTTTATCAGAATGCCCAGATTCCCGATGATATAAAAGTGCTCCCCACTACTGGTTTTCCCCTAGGTGAATCACATCTTCAATTTCTTTACTTACTCATCTTCTCTCTAGTAGCCTACTGCTTGGAATAACTTACATGATTGCTGCTCACCCAAACAAAGAAAAGATCCACAACCACAGGAGATCCAACTTTCCGATAAGAGGTATAGATAGGATAAATGCAAGCAGGCCTTTTCCTCACTGAGGTTGAGTGAGAGTACAACTGGAGGTCACGGGTTAAGGGGAACCTGGAGAAAAGCTTCTTCACTCAAAGGGTCATGAGTGTGTGCAAAGTGCGTGTGAATTGATGTCAACATTTAAGTTTGGATAGGGACATGGATGGCAGGGAGTATGCCAGGCTATGGTCTGGGTGCAGGTCAAGGGACTAGCCAGTTTAAATGGTTCGGCACAGACTAAATGGGCTAAAGGGTCTGTTTCTCTCCTGTACCTTTCTGTGACTCTACAAAGTAGTACTATTTTCAAAAGGCTTATGACCATATTTGCTCAATTCCTATAATAGAGCTGGTCAACTTCAATTTGCCATTCCCAGCTGCACACTACAGTAATGGCAGACTTTTTTTTCATCATTTATCATCACTATTTATACAATTGTGTTTGTGATTTCTGAAGTTAATAACTTCCAAGATTTCAGAAAATTTCGTTAATCATTGTAAAGGACTAGAAATTACAGACTTTTTTATTGCATTCTTCTAATACTCAGAATTCTTGCAGAATAATTTAAGCCCATTTCATGCTTTGTGACAATTTTGTTCAAGACTTGCTTTGAATTTTTTTTAATGCTGTGATCATCTGATAAGGTCATTAACAGAATATAATCCTTTGAAATTAACCATCTTCCAAAAAGGATCAGCTAACCACATATATGTGACAATTAAAGTTCTCATCAATTTCCTGGTTATCCCACTAACTATTCAAACAACTACAGTAAGTATAGGAGCAATTTCAAGAGTTGCTCTAAGTGACTTTCTAACTTGAAGACTTCAGGACTACGATGGGAAAAAAATTCTTGACCGAGAGTGATTCCAGCAACTCAAGATAATCCAATACAAAAATGTTTATTAGACTTGCACTTCACCTAAAATGTTATACCCTCTCATAATTGAATAAAGCAGTTCCAGGGTTGTTCCTTAAAAATGCAAATTTATCAGAACACATCACACTCATTCCATGTATCCTGAATAGTAGCAGAGGTTAAAAGGTTGTGTTCATTAGTAATACATCAATAACCTATGGCCATCAGATTTCCAAAGCAAGTGCAATGGCTGTCTGTAAACAGCTTTACGTTGTACTTGTTTTAAAATTCATCAATGCATTAAGTATACAAAAGTGCATGCTTCTCAGAAGACAGACAATAAATATTCCAGGCATTTGATTATTTCCAAATATAAAAAATGTCTCAGATAAATACACCAGCTTAGTTCATAATATTTTTGATAGCGATGAAATGGTTTACAATCTGAATTTTAGGGTAGAGTGTTATGGCTACAAAATTGGCAATTGTATTTCAAGAGACTTGAGCTAAAAGTGTCACCAACTTACAACTAACCTTTTGGTTTAAGTTCTGCAAACAATTTATGTTTTTGCAGTATTCAAATTTAATAATTTTACATTGTTTTGCTAATACATACATTTAAAATAAAACAGTTTTCTCAAATCACAGGCAGAAGGCCACATTAATACTGAAGGGTGATGCCCAATTCTTGAATGTTTTCAGTAAACACCACTTTTTATAAAAACAAAAAATTAAGACATTAAAGCCAGTGGGAAAATTAATATCAATGCTTTAATAAATATATACATTAGTGCTTTTGAGAGGAAGCTGAAGGTGAAACTCAGGCAGTTGAGAAGAGATAAGGTTTCACATGAATGCATCAGCCTTTCATCTTAATTCAGGTGTTTATCACCAACCTTTACTCAAGGGTGAAGTACAGCTCAGAATAACTTGCATCAGCTTGTTTGGATCTTTACACTATCAACTTATGATAAGAAACAACCCAAGCTATTAAAAAACAAAGTAACTTAATTACCTAGCAGTTACAGAGCAACAGTCACAAAATCAAAGTTAATACTTAAATGTCTTGTAAATAATTAAATATGGCTTATTTATAGAATAACGTGCCTCAGAGACAGTTTAGCGTTATTACAGTAAAAATGCATCAGTTGTCTCCCCATGATAATATGAAATCAGTTTGGTCTAGATTGGATGATCTAGGACTTGTTTATACAGCAACAAATTACTGCTATTTGATGACTGGTACAGAGAATAGGTCAAAGTCTTAATCGATCAAAGTCTATCAGCTTGTAGTTTTTACATAATAATGAGCTGCTTAGGATTAACGGCAGTCCTCTTGGATACTGTGTCATGGTGGTACTCGTTCTGCCCTAACAGTCAAACTTCAGTCCTCAATTTCACAGAAGTGTACATATTTGTTCCTTTATCATATTGGTATAGAAACACTTTTCATTAACTTCTCCATGTTAGCAATCTTACCTTTAAGATTTGATTAACATTTCTAATGATCAAGGACTTCTATGTACAGATAGGTTGCATAAATGGTTAAACTACATTGACCAAATTAAGGACAATGGAAATCAATAAACAGATGCCGTTTTTACTAGAAATTAGTACTAGTTTCACACACACATATACACAAGATCATGGAAATCTCTCCTAAAATCAATGAAAATTTGGGACAGACTATCAGACAAGCATATCAAGGAATACAAGAAAGGCCAAGTAAATGAATTCCAGGTACAGATTATAAATTGTTTGTTTTAGATGCATTTCACCTTTCAAACTAGGTCAGTTTTGAGTGGTGAAATACAGGTTGACCTTCACTAATCCGACCACCTGCAATCTGGTTCCTTCGATAATTCGGCACTGATTATGTTTAATGTGATCCTTCTGTAATTCGGCTTTTTCACTAATTCCGCACTCCTCAGGTCCCAATGGTGCCAGATTAGTGAAGGTCAACCTGTACATTCCAAAATAAACTCCGTACTGGATGGCCTTTGAATATTTTGACTCAATTTTGAAAACAACTCCTTTCTACAAATCTATTCAGGATGTGTGCACATAATCTAGGTAGATTATCATAATTCTGTATTAAGGAAATACAGCATTTAATTGCAGCAAAGCCTGAACCAATTGTTAGCTATACTATCCAGTGGGTATGTGAATTTCACTGTAGTATTCAAGAGACAGGATCAGTACGTTCTACTTCACTGTCCAAGACCTCATTTCACATTATGGAATGGGAAAGCAGCTGGCACAATTGCTTACATATGAAGACGTATTTACCATTTTCTTTGGATAGAAATCCTCCTCCATCAAATTTTATCTGAAGTCAAGCCTTCCTGTTTGACTGAGACAATTACAATGTGATGAGTATTACACAAATACATGAAATTATTTTATTCAACCTAAATGAATGAGAAATGCCTGTTTAAGGTTGCTTTGTATCAAGCTTACCTTTAGTAACTTTCTTCTTGGTCGTCTGCAGTTGGTAACTGGTTTCTTCCTGGCCAGCTGCAGACTGCTACTCAGTTCAGCTCATGGTTGAATATGGAAGCCTGAAGCATGTCAATAGTCAGAAGCCAGCACAGTGACTTGCTAAGGGGTCAGGTGCACTTGACATCAACCTGAACAATTGAACAGCTAGATTGTTTGGAAAAGAATTATGACACCAGTCATTTGTATAATGTCACTCATTCTCTGGGAAAAGATAAAATGGATGCATGTACTTTATTTATGTTGGTTAACATTAACCTAGCACTTTAAAGTTTAACTGATTTTTTAAAATAGATTAATTAAATGCTTTTCTAAGACTTAAAATGTTTCAATATCCCTTGATCTATTTTAAAGTTGTTAAAATGTTCTGGTTGAGGGCCTCAAGACCTCGTGCCAGCAGAAGTGTAGATCAGGGTACAAGTTTCTGAGTGACTATCTTGTCTGCCTTCCATCTGCAACAGACAGGGTGCAGAATGATCTTGCCCTATTTTCTGTAGTACTCAGCCAAGTACTGCTTCCTCTGCATTCTATCAGTTAGTAATGTGCACACTAATTAAGATCCTGTCATAAATAAGTCTAGTATAGCACTTCTGAAGCCGAAGAAAATTTGTCCTTACTTTTGTAATGTGAACAATATCCCAAAGCCCTTCAAAAGTAAATGTTAGGTATAGCATTTGAAGATCAGGGCCAAAATACATTCTCAAAGTTAAGGGATATTGAAGCAATAAAGAAAGTAAAAACCACGAGTAGGAAAGTTAGTGTTGAGTATTAAGGGAATCCCAAGCTATCAATGTCCCGCTGTAACCTCTGACAGCCCTCCACATTATCCACACCTCCTCCAACCTTTGTGTGTCATCAGCAAATTTACTATCCCATCCCTCCACTTCCTCATCCAGGTCATTTATAAAAATCACAAAGAGTTAGGGTCCCAGAACAGATCTGCAGATTACGCAGAGAAAAAAAGCTGTACTAACCTCAATACATGAATAACACAGAGAGTAAGTCATTTTAATCCAACAAAATATCTGTTTCAAGTAGCTTTGAACAGGCAAGTTTTAATGATTGTTGGAAGACAATGTAATAAAAAAACAGGAATATGTTTCAATAGTGATGACAGATTTTAAAATCAGAAAGGAGTTATCAGAAGGATTTAGTTTTTTTTAAAAAAAGCTGATGATAGTTGTCATGAGTGAAGAACAAAAAAAGTCGTCCAACAAATTTAGGCCCTTAAGAGCCAGCAAGCTGTATGAGCATCAAGGGAAGGTAACTCTGGAATGACTGCAGTTTGGCAAAGAGCCAGAAGATGATACCACTAAACTTTCTGGGAAATCTCTTATAGATATTACTTTACCTTTCAATTTCACTTTGTAATTGTTTTAAAATCCAATTGTCAGATGAGAAAAATGAACAAACACCTGCTGTTTTAGCTCATCTCTAACCACTATCCAGGTACCAGAACTGCCATTCCAGGTAAAACAAATTTGTACTTCCAATTCAGTCTACTGCATTCAGTGTTCATGATGTGGTCTTCACCTGTCCATAACAGTTTTGGAAGAAAACAGAAAAATCGTTCTATTCACCTTCTTGCAACTTAAAACTTTCCCAATAATGATCAAAGGCCCTTAATTTAAGACATTGCGGCGACCCATTTTCTAGCACCCACGAACCAGCTCACGAAACAGCACGCGCAGGCAGAGGGCCAGCCCCAAAAAGGGCGTCAGGCCATCTTCACCAGCAGGGGGAAAAACCCGCGCGTGGAAAGGGTCTGGGAATATGCATTCCCCACAGCAGTCCCGCCGACTTGTTAAGTGCTTATCATATTGTTTTTCCAAATGGCCATCACAGCAGATTTACTCCCATATATGAAACATCCAATAAATAGAAATGCAAAGACCTGAAATTAACCCTTAGTATTTTTCAACTCAAGCGTTAAGACTATAAAATACATAATGGGAAAGACCATGAATTAAAGGCAACTGAGGAAATCACAGTGCAAAGTTCTAAACTTTAACGTAAAACCAACAAATGAAATACTGAAGAATTGTAACAATGCTCTCTAATCATCAACATCCTAGTAATAAAACACTGGAAAAATTAACTATGGACTTTTCCATTTATTTTATTAGTCAATGATCAATTTTTGCAACCCAAAAGACAAAACATACAAATCTAAAATGACCGTTACTTTTATGTCCCATTCACTTCAAGATCAATGGACATCATTTTGTACAATATCTCAAAAATAAGCTTGTAGTAATTGTTTATTTTCCCAATGATAGACGTATTTCATAAAACTTACAATATAGTTAAGGATAAAGAATCACAGGCGAGGCACATCTTATGAAATGGAAAATGTGAAAAAATTTGATGCACTTGAAGACCTAGTTCCCCGTCTCCGTATCATATGGTACAGTAACAAAGCAATCTTAAAGAATGGAATGCCAGCTTTCAAAACTGCAGGCTCAGTTTCACCAGTAAAATTTGCAGTAATGCATCAGGTAATTGAAATCAAATATAAGGCTATTTACACATTAATTCATGCATCCTGACAGTTTAAGAGGTATGGATTAGATTGTAATAGTTCAAACAATTCCCAAACTTAGACAACTCTTACCTGTATTTTATACATTGTTTCAGATCAAGTCAACTTTTATCCCCAAACATAGCTTCCCTAAACATTTACCCCTCAGTATTTATAATGCTACTGAAAATTTTCTCCAGGAAAGAATAGCAGGCCAATGGAGCACACTCCTCCATAAACCTGACAACCATATTTTCTTTATTTAGAAAGAAAAGATACACCCACTAGAAGGAATACCAATTTGCACAATTCTCAGATTTGGGTATGTTACACATCAAAACAAAACTCCTTCCCAAGCCAAATATGTAGCACGTTAGCAAAGTCTATTGCATGAAATTGTCTCCAATGAGGAATCATCTTTGTGAAAGAAATTTTCTGCACTGATTTAGCCTTTTTAATCAACTTAAGGAGATGAACTACTGGCAGTAATTAAGGTGCTGGCAGATAATGTAAGACTCTAAGAACTATTAATTTGTGTATATTAACTAATACTTAACCCAATTCACAATTCTTGAATGCAACCATAGAATTTAATAAAGCAGTCCCACAATAGAAGTGAACATTTACACCTATGAATACAAGCCATGATTTTAAAAAATCTCTTCAGTCCTCAAAACACTTTTGTCCATGATCCAGCAACAAAAGGAAAGCTGAACGAATAGTGCTTTGAAATTAATGTGATAAAGCAAATCTCTGGGTTCAAAAATGAAGGCTGTACAGCATCAGAAAGGTGCAAGTGCAGAAACAGCAATCTTTTGCTCTCAGCACAAAGATTCAAAGCAATAAAAACAGATGTTAGTAGATCAACATAAAACCATAAAACTTGCTGACCCACATTTTTACTTTATTGCACAGTGTACGAAGTGAATTTAATCAGTAGTCAAAATGTCTGCTTTCTCACTCTTATCCACCTGTTTCATTTTTAAAAATTCACCAGCAGACTTCAATAATACAAATATTTAATTAAATTGCCCCCCAAATATTATTAGACACTATGCATTTCTAGAATACATTCATATGAAAGTCTCTATACAACAGCATGGGAGTGCTCACATCTCCTTTCCACTCATTTGAATATTTACACCTGCCAGTGCTTGGAGCCTCAAACCACCATGATTTTTAAAAACATTTGCTATGATGAATTTGAATAATAGCATAATAATTTGAAAAAGATTAACAGTTAGTGGCTTTGCTTTGTAGGAATGTATTGATTTTTTTTAATGTACATGTTTCTTGTTGGTTTACCTACAATTCAAAACACATTAAAATCATATCCAGACAGTATTATTTTAAACAATTTGGATAAAATGTCATGTTTTCTTTTAAAGGATAACTAATAACTTTGTTAATGATATAAAAATGGTTGGAGTGGACATGTTCAATTTCTGATTCACTTTCAGTTGACCAATCAGGTAGGAGTAAAACAAAATGATTAAAAGCACACAAATTCATGAACAAACTCAGTTATTTAACTATTTCTGACAGATGCTCATTAACTTATGACAGTGAAGGTTCCAGCATATACCAAATGATGAAGAAAGATATATATGCTGCACTGAGTAATACAAAAATACCTGGACTATCTAAACTATACAAAAATAAAAGATTTGAAAACATGACATTAATATCCTTGGTGTGGACCAAAAGTATTTGAATCCCTGCCAAACAGAAAACAATTAAATGATAGTATAACCAAACATTTTTTTCAGATCAATGACCTCAATCAGGAGTTATGACAGATCACAGCTCTAAAATTTCCCATCTCCTGCTCAATCAGCTGAATATTTCCCATATTTTCTATTTAATTTCCAGCTAAAGCAAATTTTTAGTTTGACTTTAAGCTTTATTTTAATAGATACTCTGCTCTACAATACACTAGAAAATAATTACTAAAAAGTGCTGAAGTATTTGTAATCAATATTTAACATAACTGCCAGCATGCTGTAAATATCTATAATAAGGTCATCGTTGATATCTTAATGGAAAATCCTTCAACCATAGCTAGACTTCTAAGAGCCCAAAACAAAAATTAATCAACGAACTTGGGGAGAGGGAAGTGAATTTATTGTTAATACGTATTTCTTTGCTTAATTATTTTTCTTGCACAGTAGCAATTATTTAATGGCAAATCAATCACTACCATTTCCATTAGATCAATTGAAATCAATGGACAATGGATAGTTTACCATATTAATTACATAAACTATTTCCATCTAACTGGGAAACTATTTCATGTATTTTTAAAAATGCAAATTTACAGTGCCCCATTGGTTATTAAATATTATGAATTTACTAATGGCCTGTTAAATTATTGATTTATTCCTTTTTATAGAAAGTTATACATATTTTTAAAATGCAGATGGCACAGGCACACCTATTAAATTATGGTACTGAACTAATGAAATCAGCTCAAACTGTTAATTAACATGGAAATGAAATATGGAGATAGTAACAATCCATAATTACAAACCGGTAAGCAATATCCTGTAATCAATACTCTGGCACAAATATCTAAACACAATTGCGTTAAATAAGGCATCCCCAGAAATTTACACATTTTCTTTACTTTTGATCAAAATGAACAAGTGGAAAACATTATGATTTCAAGTACTCAACTAGATTAACAGCAGAGAAACCACTCCAATTCTGTTAATTACTGGGTTTTATATGAAGAATGTAGACTGTAGTGATAATGCTTCATTTACCAGAGTAACCAGTTTCCTGAATGATCATTTCATATTGTGCTTACAAAAACATACTGTAGCTTGTATACACTATGTGCTAAACAGTTTCATATTAATCCTCTGACAACCAAGAGCAACTTTCATCTTTTATGGCAAGCTAAATTTAAAAACTTTAAACCATCCTTGCTTGAACATTTACTGAAATAGTTACACTTTATGGATGCAGGCATCAAGGATAAGAGCATCAAGTAGATATACCATCAACTGCTCAAATACATTCAGGATTTGCCAAAATCTATCCAATGTTTCTATCTGATATAAAATAAATAACCTTTTTTTGTCTACCAAACCCCACCCTACCAAACAAAAGATCAAATAAAATGGCAGGCAGAAGTAACATTTTCAGAGCAGGTGACCTGTTCTGTTTGGTTAATTAAACCTTTATTAAACTAATGTTAAGCCACTTTAAATTTCACACCAAAAGCAAGGTCATGATTTTTGTTTATTAAGCATTTTGCTTTAATACTTGTTATCTTTTGGGGTAAAGACTTGAAATTGCAATAACTCATTTAGAGAGCCATTACAAAATATTCTAAATATATTACTTAAACCCAGTTGTTTTATTATTTAGTCAATGCATCTATTTGCAAATATATCAAAAACCATTCTGCAAGTCCATAAAATTGAAAACCCAATCGAATTCATTTTCAAAGGATTTGGGGATTAGAATTTGTGGGATACCAATTAATAAATAACAATTAAAATATCCAAAAGAAATTGTTTTTGCCATTATTGAAGTCAATTACTCCAAAATAATTGTTACATAATACCAACACAATGGCATTTCATGATACACATAAAGCTGTCCAAGAAACACAAAACTTTGTCATTTGAATTTAAATGGATCAGACTTTGAGGTTGAAATGTTGGCTAAGGTGTATTTGTTGACAAAAATAATCAACTTCCAACAAAAGAGAAATATCAATCAAATTCCAGTTCAAAAAGGTGAAAAAAATTTACCATCTCTGTGCAAACCAAATTATCTACTTTATGCAGACTACTTTTAGCTATTAAAACAGGTTTTTGAAAAAAGTACTGTTTTTCATATCAGGAGAATAATAATTCACTTCAGATTCATTGTTTACCACTAACTGGAATATCACAGACATTTAAAGCTCATTATAAAAAATAAAGAAAATGAATCAAGTTACTGAGCATTAGCGATCCTCCCACTACTGATTCTACCTAGACTATAAACAGCCCATACATAAGAATGAGTGCTTAGGAGACTGACAGTACAGATTTGCTGGTTGCTGTGGGATTGCAGGCGTCTTCTGTTGCCTGGGAACTCAGCTGGTGGCTGCAATGGCGATTTCAGAACTGTTCAGGTTACGAACAATTCACAGGAAAAAAACTACCATAACCTGGGGACGACTTGTACAAATGCATTTTTGGTTGAGTGTCATCATCCAATTTTTACTGTTCAACTAGTAAATGCTAAAAGGGCAAAAATGCATTGAACATTTTATGAAAGAACCATTCCAAAATGGATTGCAAATCATTACCGTATAGGACCTACAATCAATTTATAATGCTGTTTAATGCAGTTCCCAAAGTATTAATGACAAAAAATAAACAAAAAGGTTTCTTGATATCTTGACTCTGAAATCTTGTAAAGTTGCAGAACTCTTACTGACTCTAGGGTAGCACTGACTGGATCACAACTCCTGTGTAATTGTTCCAAGTTCTACAAAGATCAGTAGGGTAAAGCAGAAACAATGTGTAGTGCATACCACGAGCTGATACTCCATTGATGAGCACGATGTTGATAGAGACTAACATGGACATGTTTTGAAAAAGGAATAGCAATTGTAGGCAGATGTTCTTCATAATTGGTCATTATTTTTGCATCCCACATTCCAAACATTAAGCTGTGGATGTAGGCACACGCAGGATACAATCTTCCCAATGATTTACTAAAATCCACTGGTTGAAAAGAGGGGTGTTGCCTCCCAAAAACAAAAAAAATTAAGAATCACTGCCATGATTGAGGAGGGAAGTTATTTACTTCTGCTAAATCTTGCACTGGTGATCCATTGAGGCTGTACGTAATCTTGATTCTCATACGGAGTTGTTGCTATAAAAGACAAAATTGACCAGGATTACCAGACAGTTGTGAACTAAGTAGTAGTGACAGGCACTTCATCCGCAACCCAGAGGGTGATTAATTACCAAAAGGACCAAGTGCAAAATTGAACAATGAGGATTGGTAACCTTTAGACAAGAATAATAAATTACCACAGGCACCCTGGTTATCTGTAACAAAGGAGACTGAGACTGCAGATGCTGGAAGTTGGAGCAAAAATAATCTGCTGGAAGAGCTCAACAGGTCAGACAACATCCGTGGAGGGAAATAGACTGCTGATTTTTGGATCAAGACATGAAGGATCTCAGCCTAAAACATCAACAACTGCCCATTTACCTCCACAGATGCCGCAAGACCTGTTTCGTTCCTCCAACAGCTTTTTAAAAAATCTATTAACAAATACTGATTGGGAACTTCCAATGGCTACCTATTGTGATTGAGACATTATTAACCCTGCTATAAATACTTGGATTCTTCAAGTAGCTTTGCAACTAGAAACGGGTGATAACTGCAACGTGCCAGTGCTGTCCACAGCACAGTAGTAGAAAAAGATCCACAAATTTGACAGACAATTGTGAAAAATAGATCCTTAATCAGGGTTCATAAATTTAAGATCTTGCTTCAAGAAAAGTCATATTTAAAAAAAAATCAGAGGGAATTAGGACTTAAATAGGAAAGAGAAATTCAAAATAAGATTTGTATTTTTATGCATAGAATTCTTGGAAAAATCATTTGGAGGTTTTAAAATGAAATCTTCCAAATCAGTGAAGTACATCTACATTGTGGCATGTCAGAATTGTTCAACATTGTTAGAATGCCTCAGCAAAATATTGCAGCTTGGAACTTATGAGCTACGCAAGAGCACCACCATCTGAGCCAAAGCCAACACTGATTCCTCAGGATGTTTTTAAAACACAGGAGGGCAGTATTTGCACCACTCTCTGTAGCTAAAATTACAGTTATATTTTTCATATTATATTGAATGCTGCAGTAAACCCAAACTTGATCATTTCTGGGAAACAATCAAATTCTGTCGATGTGATATACAACATTCCTATCTCCTAGCCCATTGGCTGTTTTATTTTCAATTCAACCATCAATGCTTACTCTCAATTACATTTACCAGTCAAAATGCATTAAAAATATTTTGTCAATTGTGTCATCTTGAGGGAAAGACAATTCCTCTCGGTACAGTGATGGAAGTCCATGCAGTCATCATTTTAGAAGGCTGCAATTTGGCCCAGTGGGTCCCGGGGAGAAATTTATTCTCATATATCCATCAATGGCCTTCAATTTATCTGCCATTAACTTACAGCACATGATAAAAAGCCGATTAACATCAGAGGGTCTTTGAGATATGGGTGGAAACCTGAGTACCTAGACATTTACAAGGCCATAGAAAGAAAATGTTAAGTATGTCGAGACCCTGGAGCTGCAGAGTACCAGCACTTATTGCTGCACTTGTAACCCTGGCTGGATTACTGGTAAGTACTACAAGAATATCAGTCAAGAGATTACGTTCTAAATGACGTTCCCCTATACGGAGGTTGTGCACTCTTGGCCGAGATTCACCCACTATAGGAAACATCCTCTCCGCATCCACTATCAATATAAGCCTTTCAATATGTGATAGGTTTCAGTGAGGTCCCCTTTTCTTCTGAACTCCCGCAAGTACAGACCTGGAGACATCAGTCTTCGTATGTTAACCCTTTCATTTTTGGAATAATTTGTGAACCTCCTCTGGACCCTCTTCAATGCCAGCACATCTTTTCTTAGATAAGGAGCCCAAACTACTCACAATGCTCCAAGTGCAACCTTATAAAGCCCCAACATTACATCCTTGCTCTTTTATTCTAGTCCTCTCGAAACGAATGCTAATATCATATTTGCCGTCCATACCACTGACTCATTGAAGGCCAGTGGCGTAGTGGTGTTCACACTGGACTTCGAGGCAAGTGGTCCCAGGCTTGAATGTGGTTGGCTCCTTGCACACACTCCATCTGTGCAGGGTTGAGCATCAAGCTCGTAACCCAGCCTCATAAAACACAGACAGAAGAACAGCAAGGTTGTTGACTGATGCACCACAAGGTGTGGAGAGGAGCAACAACCACTGACACAATCCCTGCCCCCCCCCCTTTTTTTTAACCAACTCCATTTTCACATCAACTCTCCTACAGCAGAAGCAATTTACAAGGCAAAGTAACCTACCCAAGGACATGCAGGTTGCATGTAGAGAAAACACATGGTTAAAATGTACAAATACCACACAGACAACACTTAAAGTCAGGAATGAATTTGGGCCTCTGGCACTATGAGGCAGTAGCTCTACTAATTGTAGTGTCCCTTCCATCTTGCCATAACATGTAAATTCTGGTACAAGACCAGGAAATTTTGGGGGTGTCTGACCAATTGGGCAGCATCCATGGGAAAACTGAATGGATTTGCATTTTGGGTTACTGACTTTTTATAGAGTTTGTGGACTGAGGAATCTTCAAATCATGATGCTGGCCCTCTTTCTCATGTCATGTCTGTTTGCTTGGCCCATTAAGAGTACCTCTTGTATTTTTTCCATTTTTGTTTCAGATCTCTGCAGTATTTTACTTCTCAATCCTTGCCTGGTCAGTTCTGAAACAGGTGCCCGTCCTGGCTTTCCCAATATTTTCTTTCATGTCAGATTAACAGAAACTGATACATTCGGTATTCATACTTAATTTTTATATTTTTTCCCCTCTGCTCTCTTTCAAACAGATCAACAGACAAAAAGCAAGGCTTCGCCACCTTCTCAGTCAGCACCAATCTGTTGTTAATCTTCACTTGGTTTCTGCCCTAAAATAGACACCCCCTTTGTTCTTGCCATCCATTTTCACTGTTCTCACAAAGGGACGTTAAACTGAAATGCTGACTAGTTCTTTCTCCATATATATATATATATATATATCTAACATTTGCAGATGTTTGCTGAATCGTGTCAGCTCAGGTTACACTTGGAAGGCAGCAAAAATTTGTTAAAACACTTAAGAACTTGTGTACCTTCTGCGGATTGAGCACTTTAATGACCTGTGTGACAGCTCCTGCATTTCGTGCTGGAATTATGTTATTACTTGGAGAAAGAAGCTGCAGTTGAAACGTCTGCAAAAATAAAGCAAACAAGAAGTTGATAAGTATTCTGACCTGATATGAGATATGGCCTTAATACTACAATAAGCAGTATTTATTCTCTTGAAATGAATACACTCTTCATCCATCATAAAAATCAATCAAAGCTTACATGCAGTAATCAGAAATTCTGATAGCATGTCTTAAACAAATCTACTATTGATTCCAAGTGCTATTTGATGGAAACACACACAATCCTCACTTGAAAATATATTGTTACTTTAACATTCCCACTGGATCAAAACCCTCAACTTGCTTTGAGGTTGCAGATTGCACACTCTTTAAGTGCAGCAATCAAAAATTTGTTAAACATGGATGGTTGGTGAAATGACCAAGTGGCATTATTGGTGTTCTGTTTTAAAGCAAAAGGATCCACAAGAAAATGGGCAAAATGAGCAGCTTATAGTGGCAGTCTTCTCTTTATGCATAGCATGAACTCTCATAACATCTTTGAAGAATCAAATAGCACAAGCAAATGCACTTGCATGGAACTCCATTGCTTTGTCCAATAATGCTGAGGACCCCCAAGCAGATAAGGCCTAGAATCAATATCCACATTCAAATGAATGAGAGTTCTTGAGATGATCATTAGGAAAAAAAAATCAAGCTGAGTTATTAATTTTTTAGAAAACTTATTTTTACTCTACAATTACAAATAGTTTAAATAATGTTTTATAGTTGAGATGTTTAATTATCAAAGCATGGATATACAAGGATACATCTTCTAGGAGGTAGTAACTTAACAGCTGAAACTAATGCAGTCTGAGAAGGGATGGGCAATGTATGAATAAAATGGAGTTTCCATCTCATCATTCTTCTTGAAGGGGTATTGAATAATTTCACTGAGAGGGCTTAAACCAGTTGGTTAACAAGGTGACAGATGTGTTTAAAAATAAAAGCCAGAAAATCATGTGGCAGGATTCATCAACCCTTCCAGGCAGCATCAGGCAACTGTGACCCACTGACATGAGACAGATTTGGTTGAATGATATTCTTGTAGGAGACTCAGGGTTGTCTGGACCAGGCCACAGACTTCAGGTAGTTGCAGATGGAGGTAATGAATAAAGGTGGACCATCATGACACAGCAAGAGAATGGCCTGATGGTAGCTGTGAACCAGAGATAGGTGTAGGCAAGGGATGTAGAAACGAAGGGGTGAGACAAGGTAAGGGTAGAGACAGATGGATGTTTAGAACAGGGATATTGAGGGTGATTATTAAATGGAAGGGGTGGCATAGGGAATGAGTGAATCTGGAGAAAGGTGAGACATGGAATAAAGAATACATGTTTCAGTCTATCTACATAAATTGCCTGGTGGCTTTAAATGTGCACACGCTTATGCAAGGTCAGGCCCATTTGTGCTGCGTAAAAATAGGTGTGTTTACGTGTTTATTATTTATTGAGTGTCACAGCGTGGAGTAGGGCCTTCCAACCCTTTGAGCCAAACTGCCCCAAGCAACCTCTGACAAGCCCAATTAACCGTAACCTAATCACAGAACAATTTACATATCCATACATATAAGAAAACCAAAATATCTCTGATACTTCAATTAAGTCTTTCATAGCACCTATGCATACATTTACTTGTCCATATACCAAAGTCAACTGAAAATTGTATGAATCACCACTGTTCACATCTGCTTACACTTGCAATTCTGGTCACTACACCATGGGAAAGATGTGATAGTAGCATAAAACATGCAAAGAATATTTACAAAGTTGTTTCTTTGGACAATGATTGACATGTAATGTTATCCACAGGAAAGACCCACTTTGGATGATGACTAAAGGCTGATTTATACTTCTGCGTCAACTTGATGCTGTAAGTACGGCGTTGCCGCGAACCTTAAGCAGATCCCTACCTCTCGCAAAATGTAACTACGCATCGCGGCAACGCAGGCCAAACAACTGTGATTGGTTCGCTTGGTAGCATCGCATTTCTTCCTATGCTGCAATAGCTTCCCATTGGGCAACTGAAGGGCAGGGAAGGAACTTTGGCTGCAATGCTTTCCATAAAGCTTTACAGACCTCCGAAATTATGGAGGGGACATTTCACTTTTACGAAAAAAGATGCTTGCTTTAAACTTGTTTACCCCGGGAAAGACTACCATGACCATGAAGCCTTGCGCGGGCAGGTGTGTACACATGCACGACAAGCCCGAATTGCAGAGCGATGCAGAGACATGAACGCACAAGTATAAATGCTCACAACGCGCGTAGGCCACTTGCGTAGGTTACGGCGTCGAGTTGACGCACAAGTATAAATCAGCCTTAAGAGCCAGAGATAGGATAGAATTTGAGGGATTAGAGGAGTTTACACACTTCTCACAATGAGTAAAGAAGGTCTGGAACTTAATGCCTGGGAAAGGGATAGTTTAAAAAAAACCTTTTCTTTTGAGGAAACCCAAACTTTAAGCTATGGGCCAAGAACTGGGAGAGATTAATCTGAAGTCCACTTGTACCACCATGCACCTGGATAAAATAGTCCCCGTGTGATGTAAATTTTTAACATCACTATCAGCAGAACAGCAGACATTTCAGTAAGTAGACTTGTAGCAGTTCTAAGTGGCCAAACACAATCTTAAAATCCCATTTATAATGGGATTGGCTGCATAACCAATACTCCACATATATTTACAATATTTTCTTGAAAATACTTCAAAACACTGTAAAGTGTTTTTTTTTGGCCAAATTGTGACTTTCTGAAATCACAGTTCCAATTGATCATCCTCTACTGTTACCATAAAACTCTTAAGTTGCAGCAATGTGACGAAGATATCAAACATCCATGACCTTAGTCTAGTAGTCTAAAACTGACAAATACCTTTGGTACCGCAGCTTGAAATACAAAGTCCGTCATATCTACTTCTGTGGAGTTAGTAGCGTTTATTGTAACAACAGTTACATTAGGATTCGTATTGGAACGTTCAAAATTAAAATCAATTTTTAAACCACCTTTGCTGTATGCTGTAACTGAAGGAATTCCTGTGGGGAAAAACAGTAGATTTAATGACTGTAGTTTTCACAATTTAACAATTTCCAGCTCTATGACATTAAATCTTTTATTATGGACATCGAATGTATGAACACTCATAGTATTGAATAATGCAATTTTAAATCATCCTTAAGCGCACAAATCCCTAGAGGCTAGAGACAGATTCAGCCTTCAACTTTAATCTTGCCCAGTTCCTCAGGTTGTGTTTTTCCACATCTCAAGATCTGTACATCTACAATTAGCTTTGACCAATTATTGACAACTACATGAGCTACAGTCAAAAATAGTGGATTCTGGTTAATTGGGTCATTGGTTAATCAGGGCAGCAGCTTATTTGGGACAACTCTTAAAGAGCAAAAACTGAGAAAATAGCCCAGATTATGTTTATTTGGGATACTATGTCTCTTATTTGGGACAAGAGACTGTTGCCAAACAGTTTCTAAATAGTGTCAGTCTTGTGCACTTTTGTGGTTGTTAAACAGTACACCATGCTTAGAGGGAGCAGTTTTAAATAGACTGTGTTCAAGAAAAGTGTGATTTTTTTCACTGATAGTCAGCGAAAAAGCAGATAGACAATTTGGAACTGTTCTGCTCACAGCGATTTCAAGCATTCAGGCTTGGAGATGCCAGAAATGGACGAGATTGAAAACAAAACGATTTCACTACTTCAACAAGTTAGAAACTATGAAAAATTTGAAAGTATTGACCATCAAAAATGTAGCAATGAAAATGAAGATTTGGAGGATGAAATCATTGAAAAAATTGTATAAAAGCAATCCATTATCTACATTAGGCATAGGCTGATTTTGTTCACTGACAGTCAAAAGAACAATACAGCGTACACTGCATTGATACCCACTGCATTGATACTGCATTGATACAAGACACAGAGGATGTCCTGGTCATCCTCTGCGCCCAGTCCCATCTCCAGCCGTCTCGACTCTGTCTTGCCACTGGATCCAGATGGGAATTGGGAAGAGAGTGTGAGGCTGACACTGCGCAACTCTCCCTCACTTAAATCCAAATCACGCACTAGTCTCGACACCATCATTATGGTGTCGAGGTCCTCATTGACGTCAACGATGGACGAACAACATTCCCATTAGGGACCAATGCAGTTTTACAGTAGTAGTATTGACATTGTTCTAATTTGTTCTGTTTTTCATTTAAATAATTTGTTACCTAATTAAACTGCAGTTTGTCTTTTTCTAATAACTTTTTAACTATTTCCATGGCCTAATTGGGGCAGCCACTTAATTGGTCCGAAATATATTGATCCCAATGTGCCTCAATTAACCAGACTCCAATGTACTTGGTTACAACAACTGACAGGAATGCCAGACAATTTCACTTGACATTCCAAAACAAGAGACCAACATAGTCTGGGCAACGCTTTTGACAGAAAACCGTGAGTTATCCTTGAGTAACACACATCAAAGTTGCTGGTGAACACAGCAGGCCAAGCAGCATCTGTAGGAAGAGGTGCAGTCGACATATTATTCTCCGTAACTTCCGCCACCTCCAACGGGATCCCACCACTAAGCACATCTTTCCCTCCCCCCCCCCCTGCATTCCGCAGGGATCACTCCCTACACAACTCCCTTGTCCATTCGTCCCCCCCATCCCTCCCCACTGATCTCCCTCCTGGCACTTATCCGTGTAAGCGGAACAAGTGCTACACATGCCCTTACACTTCCTCCCTTACCACCATTCAGGGCCCCAAACAGTCCTTCCAGGTGAGGCAACACTTCACCTGTGAGTCGACTGGGGTGATGTACTGCGTCCGGTGCTCCCGATATGGCCTTTTATATATTGGTGAGACCCGACGCAGACTGGGAGACCGCTTTGCTGAACATCTACGCTCTGCCCGCCAGAGAAAGCAGGATCTCCCAGTGGCCACACATTTTAATTCCACATCCCATTCCCATTCTGACATGTCTATCCACAGCCTCCTCTACTGTAAAGATGAAGCCACACTCAGGTTGGAGGAATAACACCTTATATTCCATCTGGGTAGCCTCCAACCTGATGGCATGAACATCAACTTCTCTAACTTCCGCTAAGGCCCCACCTCCCCCTCGTACCCCATCTGTTACTTATTTTTATGCACACATTCTTTCTCTCACTCTCCTTTTTCTCCCTCTGTCCCTCTGAATATACCTCTTGTCCATCCTCGGGTCCCCCCCCCCCCCACCCCTTGTCTTTCTTCCCGGACCTCCTGTCCCATGATCCTCTCGTATCCCCTTTTGCCTATCACCTGTCCAGCTCTTGGCTCTATCCCTCCCCCTCCTGTCTTCTTCTATCATTTTGGATCTCCCCCTCCCTCTCCAACTTTCAAATCCCTTACTCACTCTTCCTTCATTTAGTCCTATTTAGTCCTGACGAAGGGTCTTGGCCTGAAACGTCGACTGCACCTCTTCCTACAGATGCTGCTTGGACTGCTGCGTTCACCAGCAACTTTGATGTGTGTTGCTTGAATTTCCAGCATCTGCAGAATTCCTGTTGTTTGAGTTATCCTTGAGTAATGTGCATGTCACTCAAGAATATTTATTCTGATTTTTCAGTGAACAATTTGCTGTAGTGAAGTTCCAGAGAGGATTAGATGACAACTGTAAAAAAAAAATCCTGTCTGCAACTTCCAATTTACTCAAATCTACTGTTTAATAACTAAAGGAAACTAAGTATTTGCCTTTTGAAGAATTTAACATTTCACGCATTAGAAATGAAAGTCAGATGTAACATCTGGTTGGTCATCCTCAATACCCTTCCTCATTTGTTGAATAGAAAAGTCATATCAATTACAAAAGACCTCAGCACAATGCACATATTGTGGACAAACTGCAGCTCTTATTGTTGAAAATGATAGCTTTTCTCAGGTAATGTCTCCAAGAAAGCCCAGCTTTGTGGGGTTCATAAAGGGCTTCAACATAAATTTCTTTTGTAGCAATCTTACTGATGATATTGATCTTTTGGAGTCAGTTTGAAAGAAATAATTGAGGTCAGGCAACTGTCAGTTATCTGTCATTACACACCTGATTGGATATCTCTGCGTAGCCTTGTTTGGATGATATAATGCAAATGACGTTAGTACTCCACTAAGGTACTTATGCCGTCATATTGTCCAGGCCTCTGAAGTCTTGTGTTTGTCTGCTTGTGAGAGCAGGTGTTGATTATGTTACCAAATCTACTGCAGATATCACTACTGTTTAACATTTTTGCTCACAATTCAACACAGAGTAACTTAAGAGGGGTTAAAAACATAAGCATGGGCAATGGTCAATCCACTCCATCCAACAGAGGGGAAAACTATAATTTTTTTTTACTGCTATAAAAGGTTGATTAATTGCATTATATAAAGAAAAAAAACCTTTGACATTTTGCCAGGGTACATGGTGCAGAAAGAAAACACGCAATGCACACACTTGCAATGTCACTCACTGCAAGCCCAAGGTCCAGACCCCACTTACTTCTTATTTTTCATATTACAATCTTAATATGGAGATGAACAATTTTAGATCTTAACTATCACTGCCATTTATCCTTTCACATCAGATACTGGTAATAAAAAAGGAAACTGATTGGAAAACATTTTTTTCAGGTAATCCCTAACATCTGAGGTTCTTTGCTAGATCAGAACCTCTCACCATTCCCAACTACCCCTAAACTGAGTAGGATAGTGAAATAGTAACAAATAAAACTTGACCGTCTTTTTGAAATCTAAAAATGTCTTACCCGAACTTAAATCATTGAAGACTGGCTGAGACGCTAAACCATCCAACAGGAGTGGTGTCTGTGAAAATTGTGGAGCTTGGGCATTTAATGGCATGGTACCACCTGCAAGTAAAAACAATTCAGCTGACCTAGAGACAAATTAGATTTGTTGGTAACAACAATATAATGACAAGAAAATTAGGGAGAGCTGATGGACATGTAAGAACATGTTATTGAAAAACAAGTGGGGAAAATGGGACTGATGGCAATGCTCAGAAAACCAGTATGTGATCTGAATGATTTCCCATAGCTTGAAAAATACTAGATTAATGATATAAAGTACATGTTTTAAGATACACAGTAATAACCCCTTCCAAGCTAACGAGCCTTGCTGACCAATTACATCCATGTGACCAATTAACCTATTAACCCATATGGCTTTAGAACGTAGCAGGAGATTGGGAGCAACTGCAAGAAACATAAACAGTCACGGGGAGAATGTACAAACCCATTACAGGCAGCAGTGGAATTGAACCCAGGTTACAGGCACTTTAATGGCGTTATGCTAACCACTATGCTACCAGCCCACCCCGAAATGAAACAGTTGCCCATACCTTTTGTGGAGTATCACCACGGCCTTCAACTTCGCTGAAGTCTCTGACTCCACCAATTTGAAGGGGAATTAGACACATTCAGATATGGCTTACAGAAATTTACCTACATTTGTTTCACAATAGCTGCCTTAATGCTGCTGCAAATGAGGTTTTTCATAGCATCTGTGTATACATGTACTTCAGCATATGACAATAAAACTTGATACTAAGTCTCTTCTAGAACCAATTTCAATGAAGACAGCTTTCAAACAAGGTTGCATCATTGTCACTTTTCCCAATCTTCCTCACTGCAAATTTACACCACACTTACAAACTACCTATAGGAATGGTGCTAATTTTCTGAATTTGTGGGGAACTGTTCAAACTAAGGCAATAACATCCTAGAGCTGAAGTCAGTTGACCTATAGTCTGCAGGAAAGTTAAATTCATCTGTGTAGACTTACAGGTCAAGAGAAGCTGAGAAGATGGGCCTTGCACATGAGACCCACAAGACCAAATCTACTGCCAACCTGCCTCTGCTGTGCCACACTGCTCCAACAAATAAGGTTCCTGGTGAGACATGATCAAACTTCTTATCGTGGGGTTTAGCATCTCAGCCAGTCCTCAAAGTATAAGCACAACTGAGGAAACTGGTGAGGGCCAAGGTATGGTTAAGGAAGATGAAGAGCACTTATAGGACTGCTTTGAATCAGTGAACTGGACAATATTCAGTGATTCATCTTTGAATCTGAACAAATATGCCACAGTTGTCACCGACTTCATCCAGGCCTGTTTGGATGAGTGTATGCCTTCAAGAACATACCAGATATAGCCAAACCAATACCATGAGTAAACCAGGAGAGGTTAATCTGAGGGCTAATTCTGTGGCATTCAACACCAGTGATCCAGAACTATACAAGTAGTCCAGGTATGATCTACAGAAGGCTATTTTAAGAGAGAAAAAACAATGAGACACAGAATCAGGTGCATGTTAGCTCTTGCAGGGTTTGCAGGCCATTATACCCTAGAAGGTGAAACTTAACATCATGAACGGCTTTGATACTTCACTCTCAGATGAGCTCAGCACATTTTATACACGCTTTGAAAGGGAGAATAAAACTACACCTCTGTGAATCCCTGCAACATCTGGTTACCCTGTTATTTCTGTCTCTTGGTTCCAATGTCAGAACATCTTTCATGAGGGTGAACCCTCACAAGACGTCAGGCCCTAATGGTGTACCTGGTAGGGCACTGAAAACCCGGTGGGAGTGTCAAGGACATCTTCAATTTCTCACTGCCATCTGTCTCAAAAAGGGTACAAGAGCAGGGTGAGCTGCCTCAACAACTATCGCCCAGTTGCACTCACATCTACTGTGAAGTGCTTAGAGAGGTTGGTTATGGCCAGAATCAATTCCTGTCCAAGGACCAGTGCAATTTGCCTTTCGCCACAATAGGTCTACAGCAAAAGCAATCTCACTGGCTCTCCACTTGGCTTTGGATCACTGGACAATAGCAATACCTATGTGAGGCTGCTATTTATTGATTACAGCTGAGCATTCAACACAATTATGCCCTCAGTAGTAATCAACAAGCTCTAAATCCTGGGCCTCTGCAACTGGATCGTTGACTTCCCCAAGGGGAGACTACAGTCTGTGCACATCTAAAGTAACATTTCCTCACTGACAATCAACATAGATGCACAAGGATGTATTCAGCCCATTGCTCTACTCTCTCTCTCTACCCACAACTGTGCAGCAGGACACAGTTCAAACCCCAACTGTAAATTTGCCGATGACACAACTATCATTGACAGCATTTCAGATGGTGACGCGGAGGCGTACAGGAGTGAGATAGATCAACTGGTTGAGTGGTGTTCCAACAATAACCTGGCACTCAATGCTAGTAAGACCAGGGAACTGATAGTGGACTTTAGGAAGATAAGTCGAGAGAACACACACCATTCCCCACATAAGGATCAGCAGTGGAAAGCATGATAAGTTTCAAATTCCTGGTGTAAGTATCTCTATCCTGGGCCCAACATACTGATCCAATTACGAAGGCAGCACAACAGCAGCTATATTTCACTAAGAGTTTGAGGAGAGTAGGTAAAAGACTTGTACTGGAGCCTACCAGAGAGAACACAATTCTAGATTTAGTGTTGTGCAATGAACCGGATTTGATCAGGGACCTCAAGGTAAAGGAGCCATTAGGAGGTAGTGACCATAATATAATAAGTTTTAATCTACAATTTGAGAGGGAGAAGGGAAACTCGGAAGTGTCAGTATTACAGTTGAACAAATGGAACTATGGTGCTATGAGGGAGGAGCTGGCCGAAGTTCAATGGAACAATACCCCAGCAGGGATGACAGTGGAACACAGTTTAAGAACTAGGGGTAGGCCACTTAGAATGGAGTTGAGGAAAAACTTTTTCACCCAGAGAGTGGTGGATATATGGAATGCTCTGCCCCAGAAGGATGTGGAGGCCAAGTCTCTGGATGCTTTCAAAAAAAAGAGATGGAGAGAGCTCTTAAAGATAGTGGAATCAAAGGTTATGGGGATAAGGCAGGAACTGGATACTGACAGTGGATGATCAGCCATGATCACAGTGAATGACGGTGCTGGCTCGAAGGGCCGAATGGCCTACTCCTGCACCTATTGTCTATTGTAAGTCATAAGACCTGCAAATTGCTATAGAGGTACTGCATTCTTACTGGTTGCATCACCATCTGGTATGGAGAGACCAGTGCACAGGATTGGAAAAGACTGCAGAAAGTTGCAACTTCATCCAGCTCTATTATGGACACTAGCCTCACTGGCATACAGGACACTTTCAAAACAGGATACCTCAAAAAGGCGGCATCTATCATCAAGGACCCTCTCCCCCATCACCCAGGACATACCCTCTTTTCATTGCTCATCAAGGTGGTGATACAAGAGTATGAAGACACATACTTGATGCTTTATGAACAGCTTCTTCCCCTCTAAATAAAGATTTCTGAATGGACAATGAACCTATGTATACCACTGCACTTTCCCCCTCTTTTTGCACTTATTATATACATTTCTTACTGTAATTTACAGCTTTTATGTATTGCAATGTACTGCTACTGCAAAACAAATTTCACAACATATGCCAGTGATATTAAAGATGGCATTTGAAGATACAGATCAAGCCTGACAGCCTAATGTTTCTAACTACCTTGAGAAGGAATCTTAAGGAGTCTCCTAGCAAAATACCACAAAGGCTTCACAAAAACCTCCAAATTGAATGGAAGATAATGAATACAATGTCAATCCTCTTCCTGCCATTAAGAACCTGGTTACTCTCTGGGCAAGCATCTTCCTTCATATGCCAGACACGAGGCACCTGAAACACACAACTACCTTGAGAGTTGTCATGGAAGGAGATCATCCAGTGTATGGATGAGCTCAAAGCTTCCATGAAGTGCAGTGTCACAGAAGAACAATGGGAATTTCTAGTTTGTATGCAGTAGGATCCAATAATCAGGATTTTCCTCAATAATCTGAATAAAACTATGCATCTTCTCTCCAATTTTCTGCACACTTTACTCATGATTTAAAATAGGGCACTTCTCTTGGAAAACGTTACAAGTTCCCCATTATGTTCGTGTTTTCTCCTGCCATATTCACTTTCAACTGAAACATACAATTGTATTCAAAATGTTAATTCATTCTGATGAGGATCTTTCGGTCACTTGTTTATTTCCTCTATCTAACTTCACACTTTGCACATCATCTCCCACTACATTCAGCTCATCTATAAGCCTCAGTTTCTTTATCTTTAGCTTAAAAGTAGTACAATTCAAATGATCTATTTAT
This sequence comes from Mobula birostris, assembly GCF_030028105.1. Lineage (NCBI taxonomy): Eukaryota > Metazoa > Chordata > Chondrichthyes > Myliobatiformes > Myliobatidae > Mobula > Mobula birostris. Next base: position 46,695,301 of record NC_092384.1, read on the forward strand.
TTCTGCATTATCTAAGATGATTAAATTATTTGTAGTAACTTTTTAAACCTGTTCACGCAAAATGTCAAAGTTCTTTGGGTCTTACACTTGGCTAGAAAAAATTCGCATGAGGCTAACCTGATAAATCCAGCCCTCCTAGCAGATCTAGAAGTTCTCCACCAGCTGAGTTTGGTTTACTGGGTGGGAGAGTCTGAATCACTGGTGTCACATCACTTCCCCCAAGCAAATCCAATAAGTCATTAGCCTGAAAAAGAAATCATATTGAACACATCTTCATGTTCAGAATTAGGTAATTAATTTGATTGTAATGCTTCCAAACTGCAGAATAGTGGTCCACTGAGATGATGAATATGGGTATCAAATTCCTTCAACACCCAGATCACAGTCCATTTCAAGGTTTAATATATTTGTGCCTCTGCTAGTTCAAAGCGTTACTTTTAATTAACTGCAGAACTCACACCATGAGACAGTCGAGTCGTCGACATCACTGGTCAATTACAAAGATCACGATGCAAACTTAAACATGTCTTAAAATTAATACTGCAAAATGCCAAAGGGTTCAAGTTCTTAGTCAGAATAGTACATTTGAAAAGCTTTCGCAACCAAAAGGAACTACAAATTCTGTTTGACTTTACTTTTTAAGAGTCATATGGCACTACAGTACAGAAAGATGGCCCTATGGCCCATTCAGTCCATGCTAGCCTGGCCCGCCTAGTTCCACCAGCCTACACTCGAACAACAGCACTTTCATCACGTACCTATTCAAACTCCTCTTAAATGTTGTAATTCAGTCCACATCTGCTACTTCTGTAGGTAGCTTGGTCCAACTCGCACCACCCTCTGAGTGTTGCTCCCTCTTAGATTCCCCTTAAATAGATGTTACCAGTTAAGAGTGAAAGTTGAAATATTTTAGTCTCACTAAACCTGAGGGGAAAAAGCCTGCATGCATTCATCCCATCTACACCACTCAATTTTGTAAATGATATCCCCTCATTCTCCTGTTCTCCAGGGTACAAAATCCTAACCTCCCTATAACGCAAGTCCCAGCAACATCATTGTAAGCTTAATCTATACTCTTTCAAGCTTATCAATATTGTTCCCGTAGGTAGGTGACCAGAACTGCGTGCACACTTGAAATTCAGCCTCAACATCTCATATAACTTCAATTTGTGTACTCAGTGGCCTGATTTTTAAAGGCCAATGTGTCAAAGCCCTCATTACCACACTATCCATCTGTGATGCCACTTTCAAAGACCGATGGATCTGTATTCTCAGAACCTTTTGTTTAGAACTTTACTATTCACTGCACAAATCTTATTCTGGTTTTCCCTTCCAAAGTGCCACTCCTCACACTTATTTGCATTAAATTTCACCTACCATTTTTCAGCCCATTTTTCCATCTGGCCCGGATCACACTGAAAGCTTTAATAGCCTTCCTCACTGTTCGCTACACCCCCAATCTTGGTCTCATTTGCAAATTTGTTAATGCAGTTTACCACGTTATCTAAATCATTAATATAGACAATAAACAATGGACCCAAAAACGACCCCTGTGGGACACCACTAGTCACAGAAACAGTCCCTGGATTTTCCTACGAAGCCAATGTTGAATTCAACTGACTATTTCATCCTGGATGCCAAGCAACTTAACCTTCTGGACCATCCTCTAATGTGGAACTTTGTCAAAGGGCTTGGAAAAGTCCATGTGGACAACGTCCACCAACTTTTCTTCTTCAACCTTCTTCACAACCTGCTCAAAAAGCTACAATATTAATTAGACGTGACCTTCCACACATAAAGTCAGATTGACTATGCACAATCAGGACACATTTATCCAAATACATGATATCTTGTGTCCTTTAGATTGCCTTCCATAATTTACTCAAACAGCAAGTTACATTTTACAATACTTCAAGTGAACCTGTACTCACCCAAAATGGAGAAAGCTATAACTTCTCTAAAGTTAGCTAATGTTTCATTAAATTTCAAAATGAACTTTATGGTACTAATAATGTAGTTTTCATTAAAGATAAAAATTCACATAACTAAGTTTGTTGCAAATCAGAAAAACAAAAAAAATTCCCTATATAATTTAATCAAGTTCAAGTTCAGTTGTTATTCAACCATACATGAATACCCATGAATACAGCCAAATAAAACAGTATTATTCTGGGGCCAAGGTGCAAAACCCAGCACAAACAATCATACACAGCACAAGACACACATAGTCGTCTGCCCCTATCATTCACCCCAAAATCAGTGGATCAAATTTGCAGCATTCTACATTAAGAAAGTCCCAACAGGATCTTGCAATCACAAGTGACTAGGACAATTACTCGCTGCTAGACTGTACACCTCCTTCGCGTACCGACTCCTGAACACAGACAGCAACATAATCCACACCTAATCCAGCTCCTTCAATTTCTCCGTCAATAAGCAATTTGCTGATGGGGTAGACCTGTAGCAGTTTGAAGTTCTTGATGTCCAGCAGGGACTTGTGATCGTAAAAAATAAGTTTAAGACAACACCACCTTTGGTTGGCCCCACAGAACTTGCTGCATGAGCATGCAGCCATCTTACTGGAAGTCAAGTTAAGATCATAGAAGCCAAGTGTTCACATCCAATGCCCACCCCAATCCTGAAATGTAGAGTTACACTCGCTAATAAAAAGTGAGGTTACATTAAAGTTTGGGTAGTAATTATCAGATCACTGTAAACACAAATACTTGGGAGTGCACATCTCACATAACCTCAGAACACATCCTATACAATCAAGAAAGCTCACTAACAACTCTACTTTGAGGCAGTAGAGAGCTAGACTAGGCATATCAATACTCATGACCTTCTACAGACGCACAGTAGAACATCCTGAGAAGCTGTATCACTGCTCGGTATGGAAACTGCACTACGGCAGACAGAAAGGATCTGTAATGGGTAGTCAAAACTGCCCAACGTAACACTGGCATCAACCTACCCACCATCAAGGACATATCTAAGGAAAGGTAGCAGGAAAAGGCCAGCACAATATCATGAATCACCCACCCTGCTGATGGACTGTTTGTCCCACTCCCATCAGGGAGGAAGCTACATAATATCAATGCCAGGATCAGATTCAAAAACAGTTACTTTCCCCATGCAATAAGGCTGACGAACACTTCCATTCACTAACCCACCCACCACCACTACTTTAACATTTCCTGTCAGTCACCTGACATAGACACTCCTGTAGTGAGCATCACTTTATGTACAATCAATCTAGGTATACAAACTGTCTTGTGTATTTCAATCTATTACTTTTTATTCTTGTGGTCTTATGTTTCTTGTGCTGAATCAGATCCAGAGTAACAATTATTTTGTTTTCCTTTACACTTGTGTACAACATTAAACAATCTTAAATCCTGATATCCCCTCATGCCCAACCGTGCTGCAGCCACTTCCAAATAGCTCATCTGAACTTTGTAAAACAGACTTTTATATGTTGAATCTTACCCTTGTGCCAAGGATCATTCATCTCACTACAAGAATCCATCTCAAGATGGAAATTAATAAAATAGGAAAACCTGACTCTCTTGAGCATTGCATTGCTCTGACCATAAATAACATGAAAAACATCTCAGATGTTAAATCTTAAAAGTGTCTGATGTACAAGAAAAAATTTAGCTTGTTTTTCTCTGGTTATGTGTTGAAATCAACCTTCACCTTCTGAACCGCCACTTAAATTCATCACCTTAAATAGATCAAATTATGTCAAATGTAGTTTTATACCTACAGAAAAATATACAATATGACATGCTATACTTTAAAAAGTGCATTTAAAGTAAGTCAAAATATTACATTTTGTTGCTGCCACTTTGATGCCATGCAGAGCATTTCAATGTTTAGAAATACTGACATGAAAGGCATTATCAAAATACAAATAGATTCCACAAGTACAACTATAAGAACAAAATATAAACGCACACACTCAAGCTTTTGTTGTACCTGGCTAGAAGGCTGAGTGGTGCTAGGTGCCAATTTAGTATCCACTATTATTGGTTCAGCCTCTCCATTAGTTTGTGCAATTTCTGTAGGCCCGTTAGTTGTTATCTTCTCCATTATAGGCATGCGCTCCAGCAGTGCAGATCTGTTGTGCACAAATTTTTAGAATTTCAAGTTAATTACACAGCATTGCACAATTCCTCACAATTATCATCAACTATGTACTATGTATGACTACATGAAGTATACATACTATATACAGTATGGTAACAGAAAATTTGCCCTAAAATGAAAAATTAAGATTGTACTATAATTTACCAATATGCAGTTAGTCTCAATAAGTCATTACTTTCTGATCAAATATCTACATTATATATAGTCTAAGGATCAAATTTAGAAAGGTATTTGATGCAATAGCACATTCATTACAATATGCAACCAACTTGGCAATATAACTTTTCTGATGTGGGGATGATGTTCTGAATTTAGAACAACTTGGAAGAAACATAACTAATTTAATGGATAACAAAGACTGCGCACTAAGTTTTAAGAATGTTACAGAATGGCATTAAAGATATATCCCGAAAATATACATTACATAAAAGAAAGAAAAATATCTATAGAGCCGAGGAAAGAACAGTATCAACTCAATTGCTTAACAAGGCCTTCTTGCTGTATTGCATCAAGTCGAAATAAAGTCGGTGTAGAAATCCAGTGACTTTAGTTTCTCCGTAAAATTTCTTGAAACTCTTCCTTACACTAAGACTAAAGTCATATGAAATTATGCCTTGTGCACAAGATGCTCACAAATATAGTTTTGACTGATGACTAATTCATCCACATTTTAGTTTTGGTTCCATTCATGTATAGGCTACATCTGTGATCAACCACCTTGGCCAGAAAGTAGCTCTGTGTTTTTTTTCCCCATCTTCCCAGGGCTTAATAAGATGTAGATCAACTTGCACTGAGTAAACATTCAGATATATTTGGTTCTGCATATTTGTAAAAATGAATGCCAGTTGAGTTTTTAATGTACTTCACCATTTCTTCTCAATTAAGCCACTTTTATGACTTTCATCAGCTCCTGACACTAGGGTCAATTATATTACCAGATTTGACATGTCTTTGGGATGTGGGAGGAAATCAAAGCAGCTGTGGGAACCCATGGACAGACAAGAAGAGAGAACAAAGGTCTCTAAAGATATAACACAAGAGTGATTACCACTATTCATACACTTTACATACTGTTATCCTGTAACCAAGGTGGCAGTACAGATAAATGATGAAGATAAACAAAATACAGAAGGGTTTTTACAAAAACAAAAGCAGAGACTGTTCTCCTTGGTGGTTTTAAGAACTACACAAAATGAAAATAAAAGCTAATATGAGGATTTCTTTTTAAAAATAGTGAGTGGTTAAAGTCAGGAATGCATAGCCAGGAGGAGGAGTAGTGAAAGCAGAATGAAGCATTCAAAGGGGAGTTGGATAACCAACTGAAAAGAAATAAACTGCAGGATTATGGAACGAGCTAGACTGTTTTTTTTTATATATAGTTTTGCTTTGTTAATTATTTGAAACTTAACTAGTTACCCAAGTAGATTTGGACATTAATTGTATGTGGTTTAGGGCCAGAAGGACCTATTCCATGCTGCATCTCAATAAGTAAATAAACAAACTGTTGGATCAACATAGACACTAGTGGGAATGTTGTTATTCATTCTGAACTTTAACAGTTTTTTTGCCTCAGTAAGCAATTTACTTGCTACAAAAAATTGAATATGATGTTCAAACTATATCAACTAAGCATTCCAACTCATCCAATTACTTGCAGACTTACACATACCTCATATGATCAAATTTTTTGAAAAGTGCATTATATTCAACAGCTCTTTGCTGAAGTTCCACATCTATGCTGCTTCCATAGATAGATATTATCTTCTTGATTCGACTGGAAAATATGATTTGCTATATTAGACCTATATACACAGCTTGCAAACAAAGCTGGATCATTTAAATACTTATAAATACTAATTTTCCTCACCATTTGTATACTTTTACCAGTAAGTTACTTACTTCACATTTACAGTAAATCTTGTGCTTAGTTTCATAATTGCAGTGAGAGCATAGCCCCTTGTTACAGACGTTGACATGTTAGACTGTAGTACATTTTCTAAAACATCCATAACTTCATCTTCTGTCACCTGTTGGGGGAAAATTCACTGAGAGATTCACTCTAAACAAACTCTAACACAAGTTGGAATAGTGCATTAATGTGTATTGCTATTCTTTCCCCCAATCAAAATTAATCTAATAAACAAAACTATGCTATATCTAAGTGAAAGAACAAAGATAACAGGAGTAAGAGTCCAAATTGGATTAAGAACAATTTTACAGGATTAAATTCATTTGACAAATTCAGAACCAAATGAACGAAATGACGCATAGAAGATGAGATAGAGCAAACAAATCTTACGTCAGATGCTTTCACATATTGGAAAGCAGGGAAGACATGGACAACAGGTGGGAAATGAAGAGGATATTAGAAAAACAGAGAAAGGTTATTAAAAAAAAACTAAGTTGAATTAAGTCAAAGTAACACTCTCAATGCTGGATGAACACAGCAGGTCAGGCAGTATCTGTGGAAGGAAATGTATTGCTGAAGTTTTGGGCTGACACTTTCATAAGGAAATATGAAACGTTGACTGTTCATTTTCCTCATAGGTGCTGCGTGACCTGCTGAGGTCCTCCAGCATTTTGTAGGCGTTACTTTAGATTTTCAGCATCTGCAGAGTCTCGCATATACAAGTGAACTGGAACAAAGCTATTTTTGAACATATGCGAAACTTCAATGAGGTGAACACAGAAAATGTGACGAATTAAGGAGTCCATCATCTTTTAAAATAAACACCTTGGAATAGACAAAATGCATCCCTGGCAGGCTGATAAGGAAAGAGGGGAAACAGGACTGACTCCAATTTTTCAATTCTTTCTGGCTAGAGATGACAGCAAAGATTGCTAATGTTGCACAATTGTTTAAGAGAGAAGGAATAATAGGCAAGTTTAAGTTGGGTAATGGATAAACTACTAGAAGCCATTTTAGAAAAACAGAATTTTGTCCGCAGTAAGACAGATCAATCAAGAACTCACATTTGTTAAAGACAATACTTGAGTAAATTGTTCACCTTTTGAGCAGGTAACAAGGAGAGCACTGCATTTGGTTTAGTAGATTTTTGTCATACCATTTTATAAATTACTATATGGCTGGCTGGTAACCAAAATGGAAATCTATAGAATCCAAAAGAATGACAACCTGGATCCAAAGCTAGTTCAATGGAATGAGGCAAAAGCTAAAAAGGGCACATTTGTGGCTGGAAGGCTATCAGTAAAGCTCAATAGATAGTCCTCAGCTTTGACTCCTAGCCATTAACAATTTAGATCTAAACAAAAGACTCAATTTAAAAAAAAATCAGATGATATAAGAATCTTCAGACTGCAAAAATATTGGACAAAACAGCAACAAGAATTTGCTCTAGAAAAGCATGAAGCAATGCATTTGGGAAACTGCAGTGTTAAGTGAATATAGAACTAATGGGAAGCTAGTGAATGGACTAGAGTGAAAGTGACCATGAGTGTATATCTACAAAACATTCGTGTCATTCACCACCTCAAAGGATTGCAGAGACATATTCATCACATTTAACAAGTATTAGAATGTGCACTTGAAGTGCTATAACATAAAGGACTGAGCCCCTGTTGGAAGGTGTGTTTAGGTTGAATAAGTCTTTTGGTCAAATTGCCCAGGTCATACATTTTTTGTTATTCAAGTATCTACAGGGTCTATGAAAAAATTAAGAACATTTAAAATTTAGTTTATGCAATCTGGAAGCTAGTTTACCACCTCGTTCAAAGTTTTTTAGATTTTTGCTGCAGGGATTCCAATATGAAATCACAAAAATGACTGAACAGTCACCATTTCTACTACCAAATAGGACAAGGCTCTCGTAATGTACTTCAGAAACACACCAGGAATTCAATTTGCTGTGCATTTCTAACTTATAATCTTGCTTCCATTTTTAATTAGGCCACGTGGCTGCTACTCGGCATTTCAGAATGCTCTTATGTTACTTCCAAGCTCAATGATTCATATGAAATTTATTTGAATAGCTGCTTTGAAATAGTGTTACCTGAATAGGTTCCTCTTCTTCACATTGGCCAGATATTAAAAGGTCACCATACTCTCCCATGCACCAAGCACCCACTTGTACAAGAGGTTGCTGTTGTAAAATAATGTTAATAAAACTTGAATATACTTAAAAATTGAAACTAAAACCATTTCTAGTCACAATGTTAATTTATTAAATGCCAAATTAAGATCAATCAACTTCAGCACCTTTTCAGATACAATAAACTATGCATCAAATCTAAAGAGCATACAGTAACATAGAATACCTACAAATATAAAGTAAATATTGAACAAGAATTGGTCACAATATTCATAACCAGGTGAACAGGAATACATGATGAAAGCAACCTCACCTAAAGTTACATCAGAATAGCTGCCCTCTTCTCATTACTACCATCAGGGTGGAGAATCAGGAACCTGAAGACCCACTTCAATATTTTAGGAGAATTTTTTTCTGCTCGCCATCAGACTTCCGAATGGTTCATGAGCCCTACCACACTATTCCTCTTTACACCTTTTTTTAAATCTTAGAGTAACTTTTATGCTTTGCTGTATTGTTGCCACAAAATAATTTCATGACATAAACCTGATTCTGAGAAAAGATTCCAATACCAAATATTTTAAAATAAGTCACAAGATTCAACTGCACTACAATACAAATGATGCAATAATCCCATGCTATGATTTTTAACAGTAAAGTAACTTCTAATAGTTTGAATTATACATATCCATGAAACACATTAAGCAAAGCAAATTTAATAGTCATTTATTAACCTCCAAGACCACCACAACTTTGTCATGGTTTGGAGGCCTGTGTGGCTCAATGACCCAGAGAGCAATGCTGGCTGGAGTCAAGGTTTTATGGTTTGGTCCTTGGCAGGGTCACCCATGCCAAACAGGTCAAACATTAGGGGCCATACAGAGTGGTCCATCAGACTTCCAGTTCGGGGGTTCAGCTCAGTGCTAACAACCCTGATTGGTGAAACAAAATTGTTACGGAAACTGCAAAGAAGAATCCTTTTCTATCTGAGTGGAATGGTATTCCTGAGTCTGCACCCAGGACTTGCATGACTGACAGTACTTAAAACTGAGAGGAAGCTACTGAAATGATGAAGGAAACCCTGAACACCACCAGATATGGAGCACCTTCATTGCTGTCCTAACCATTAACACATAATGGGCAGTAAGTATTAAACTAGAATCTCTGCAAAATTTAGTCACCGTTTACTTAGATCAACATTTCAAATTTAAAGCTGACTGAAACTAACTGAATGATAAATCGAATTCAATTCTCGTTACTAGTCACAGGCTCCTTCACCTAACAACTTAAGCAGACTGAAATTTCTACTTGACAACAACCATTATACCAGGGAGAAAAGCATTCCAATTTTTATAGAAATCTTGACAACATATAGATAATTTAGGCTTTCAAAACGCCTTGGCAAGCCTCCATTTGCAAGCATGGAGCTAAAGATAAACAAAATGTGATCTACATGAAAAACCAATGGGAAAATAGGAAGCAGAATATTTGCAAGGAATCACCAAGTGATTATGAAGTGAAAACACAAGTAAAGATCTTCATGTACACCATTAACCAGCCTGCCAAAGCTTACTGGAATGAAGTGAAATATTCTGATGATAGAAATAAAATCAGCAATGTACAGGGAATGTAGTCAATACCTGTAGAAAAGATTTAATAGATAAAAGCAGAATTTATGAAAAATGTCTCAACCAAAGTAGTTCTGAAATTCAGCGGCTTAACAATTTCAGTAATTTGGCTTCCAACGGCCAAATGGTTATGCCTAGTAATTCAATTCAGAGCATTATAGAAATATGAAGGCGTTACAAAACTTCCATCCTAGCACTGAAGTATACCATTTTAGAGTTTTATTAATCAGTCTATACACAAAAATCAGAGTGGTTATCTGCACATTAATAACTAGCATAGAGTTAGATGGGAGGAGTAGGGAAGAGAAAAATTATCAATTGTTGGAAGATTACAAGAAAAAAATGAACAATGATAAGCTATGATGAATAATTAGGTAGTTGGAAATTAGTAGTTAGTAATTAAGATACTAGTGAGTAGTGAAAATGCAACTCAAGCACATTAATACAAGCATATTAAATTGCAGCAAAGCTTGCTCAACCAGCACTTAAGATAGAACATTTCTACTGAACCCTGGAGCACAGAAAAAAGGCCACACTCTTTGACTCACTACTGTCAGGAAGGAGGTACAGGAACATCAGGACTAGGACTGTCAGACTGGGTAACAGCTTCTTCCCTCAGGCTGTGAGACTAATGAATACAACCAAGGTCACTAGGACAGCAAGCTGTTTCCTATACTGATAACCTGTATTGCACATTGCATGCACTTTGAATATTTTATTAATGTGTTTGTAGTAATATTTTGTGTTATGTGCTGTGTGTGACATATGCTTTGTAGGTGCACCATGGTCTGGTGGAATATAGTTTCATTTGATTGTATAGATGACAATAAACTTGAACGTGAATATCAGGTTAGCCAGCACGTATGATTAACCGATACCGGTGCATCCCAGATAAGAGCTATTACCGTACATTTTCAAAACTGAAATCCCACAATCTAAATAGAAATTTAAGACTAATTTAATTAAGTTAATCATAAATGTTGACAAAATAGCAGAGAGTTAAAGTGGATTGATACATTTTTAGATATTGGGGAAAATAAGCATTGTATTAAAAACAGGAAAGTGACCCTGAGGTCAAGCTAAAAGGCAAACCATGTGCGAGGGAGGGGAGAATCTAAAGTCAGGGGTTCCTAGCCTGAGGCCCATCGACCCCTTGCTTAATGGTATTGGTCCATGGCATAAACAGGTTGGGAATCCCTGACCTAAACCTACTTTATTTTTCTCAATGTTCCTTTTTTAATATAACTGAGTGCTACGAAGGAAGAATTCAGTTGAAACCTACTGGGCAAAGCTATTTGAATCTCATTCTGTTGCATGATAGAATTTAAAATTTGAAGACAAAGCAGCCAAAGCTTTACTATTAGAGTGCCTAAATGTCAAACTTTAGCTCTCTGTAGCAATTTAACCTATCATAATGGGGTAAAGTATAGAAATGAGAGACAGAATAACTACAAGATTTAAAAAAAAACTATTTCCCCTTGCAAAAATAAAACACCCAAGTTTGCTTCAATCAGTAACGCAAGTTAGTTTTTACATTGTACCTGAGAGATATCTTCCAAGACGGCTTTGTAAAGTTTCTGTACTGTATATGCATGCATTTCAACACTGTTGGTTATCAACTGGATCAAGTTAGGCACCGCATCATCTCTTACATAACTTCCAGCCTAAAATCAAAGAAAGAATACCAAAGCATTTTACAGTTCTGGTAGCACATTCTTCATACAAGCTGTACTTCAAACTTAAAACGTTGAGAGAAAAAAAAACATTATACACAAAATAAAAGTTACAGATATAGAAGCATTATTCTGTCCTGAATGAAACCACAGTCATGTACATACTTACCTTAAAATTCATGGTAATTTATTTCAATTTAAAACTTTCACTGACACACTGAATGCATGATATTTTTAACCACCTCAAGCCTAAGAACAGGTGTACTTCCAGCACTGATAGTGTGTTTGTCCAACTCTCAACAAGATCATAACTTTGGGAATTCTTTCCCTACGCTTCTCTAGCTTGTTCTTTAATACGCTCTTCTCATTCATTCTACAGTTAACTTATGAAAGGAAAGAGTTTCATGTCACTTAAACTCTCCTTCCTACTCTGACTTCTATTTTTGGCCTCTTACAAACAAACCTCAATGCAAGCTCAAGGAACAGAACAACATCTTCCATCTAGGCACCTTGTGGCCCCTGGGGGCCCAATCTTGCATTTAATGATTTCATTTTGTGTCAGATCTGGACAGTCATCTATCTTAACTCAGTTTTTCTCTGTACAGTTGCTTAATAAGCAATTCCTTTACTTGAAATCTTCTACCTTTTAATGATTTGAAGTACCTGACATCAGCAAGATTTGCATGATCTGTGGTGGCATAGCAGGTAGTGAAATTGCTGTGTGACACCATTCCAATTCTGGTACTCTATCAGTCTTTAGTGTGCTATGTAGATAATCATTAGATAAGTATGACTGTGGAACTTCAGGGTTTAAGCATTGACAAAAAAGTGGGATCATTTAAATAAAATTTCCTTCTAGATGCAGTTGAGCTCTTCACACATGACATAAGCCGATAGTTGAACCTAAATCAGAAACGTGTCCCCTCTCCCCCACACCCTCTGCTGAAGTGGGGAAATAATATCAACTAACCATTTCCTTTTTTTTCCAGGATGTCACAAGCAAGGAATTGTCCTTTTTCAAATTTTGTAACATACATTATTTTCTTGCAAATTAGTAGATCACTTAGCCCATCATGTTATGCCATCTGAGCTTTTCCCATCAGTCTCAGTTATGTAATCTCTTCACATCCCTCAATTTCCCTCCCACTCATTTACACTAAGAGGTTTTTAAAGCTGTCAGCTATATCAGCATGTCTTTGGAAATGGGAGAAAACCTGAGCATCCAGTGAACACACACGATCATAGGGAGGACGAGCAAACTCCATAGACAGCATCCTAGATCAGGATTTAATCTAAACTGCAGGAGTCATACAACAATATCACCTACTGGTCAACATAGATATGAAAACTTCACAGAGACAGGACCTGAGATCAAGACTATACCCAGGTCACTAAAGCTACAATCCATTACATCACATTCCAGAACTTGAAAAGCAAACTGTTATCAAATGTAAATCTTGTAATCTATTCATTCATCACTAAACATGTTACTAAAAATCTTTTTATTCTACCCTTACTTGGTTTGCTGTCATTGTTAGTTTACATAAATACTAGGCATATTATGAACTTCATATCACTTTCTTCAAATGCTGAAAATTCAATTTACCCAACTTTAGCAGTTTCGGCATTTATGTTGTAGCAATAAAAAAAATTGTGGGCAGCTTGGACAAACTAAGCATTAGAATTTGAGAATGATAACTGTGAATCTTCGCAAACAAATGTGGAAAACTAGCCAAGCTTACAGTGACATCCATGTTACAGACTCTCAGGTCATGGAAGTTCACCCCCTTTCAGATTCACAGATCACTACCCATTAATTTGAAATATGGAATAAATTCGCTCTTTGGGAATTTGTCTGTACAATAAATATGTTTTTAAATGTTTTCATGTTTTTGACACATGCGCAGATGGTGTGGCTTTATATTAACGTAAAACAAAACAGACGTTTCTAGGAACATATCCTCCCTTTCCCTGGTTTAAGCCAAGATCACACTTACCGTTGTTAAGACTTTCATTATTGTGTCTATGTGCCATCTCTTTGATGGTGCATACCTAATTGAGAAAAGTAATATGAATTTTCCTTGCCAACAGAATCAACAGTTATTTGAATTGCTAATCAATATTCCAAATATGCTTGCCTATTTAAAATAAAGACGAATTACCTCACCTATAATGGGTAGTCACTAAACCCCAAGTTGCTGTTCAAAAAGCAACAGTTAAGAGACCTGGAGAAACAAGAGAATGCAGATGCTGGAATCCAGAGCAAAAATAAATCAATGGAAGAACAGCAGGTCAAGCAGCTCTGAGAAGGCAAAAAGGAATAGGCAATGTTTTGGGTCAAGATCCTACATCAGAACTGATGAGGAAGGAAAGAGGATCAATGTTAAAAGTGCAGGGGGAGGGGAGCTGGTAGTGTAGGGAAAAAGTTAGGTGACTGAAGGAGAGTTTCAGAGTTGGAGCCACATGCACACTTTGCAGATGGTGAAAGACTTGGGCTGCATCACCTGTTGATGAATGCGAATGAGCATTCTGTGCATCACCAGCACACCCCACCCGTGACATGATAAAAGGAAGACCACTGAAGCAACTAATGTCAGGAGCGTGGACAATACTAAGGAACTTCTATAATCAGGTTTTGAGTTCCACAATCACCCATTTTTGTGCATGGTATGACTCAACTGCTCAACTGGTTTCTCTTGCATCCATTAACTTGAATTTGCCATATTTAGTCAAATACTATCCTGACACAAAAGACAGTAACTCTCACTTTACCTTGGAATTCAGCTTTTATAGAACAGTACATCACAGTACAGGTCTTTCAACCCATGATGTTGTGTAGACCTTTTAATGAACTCCAAGATCAATCTAACTCTTCCCTTCCAAGTAACCCTCTATGTGCCCATCTCAGTCTCTTAAATGTCCCTAATGTATCTGCCTGTACTGCCAACCCTAGTAGTGTGTTCCATGAGTTACCACTATGTAAAAGAATTAAAAAGGCATCTCCCCATACTTTCCTCCAATCACCTTAAAATTATGTCTTTTTGTATTAGTCACTGTACTCTGGGTAAAATGTGCTGTCCGTCCACTCTAAGCACCTATCTTATGCACCTATCTTATACACCTTTATCAAGTCAACTCTCATCCTGCACAGAGAAAAGCAGTAGCTCGCTCAATCTTTTTTAATAAGACGCTCTCTCTAATCCAGGCAGATTCCTGATAAATCTCCTCTACACCCTCTCTAAAGCTGCCACATTCATTTTGGTCCATGTTTGGACCCAGGTTATGAGGAGGTCTGGAGAAACAGGTAGCAAGTGCTCCTTGAGAGCATTGTTGATGATAGTTCCCATAGTATGCTGAAGCTTGGATCATTTTTATGAGCAAAACCTTAGCAATTATACATATTACTGGACAGACACCAGTGTTGGATCTGTACTGGAACAGCTTAGTTAGAGACGTGGCTAGCTCTTGGACACAAGGCTGTTGTTGTGTTCCCGGTGCTCCATTTCTTGACACCATGCAATGCAAATCAAAGGAGGTTAAGACCATCATCTGTGATCTCAGTAGGATGTCAAGATGGATCATCTATTCGGTACAAATATCTTAGAAGGAAGGAAATCTGACATCCTATTCAGTTTGGTATTTTTGTAATTCCAGACTTTACCAAAGTGGTTGAGTCTTAACTGCCTTTTGAATTGGCCAGGCTGGATTGCTATTGCTACCTTCAAACAGAATAAAACTAGATGGATCACCGAGAAACAATCTGGGCTCTGAATTGGAATTAAACTATCCTCCAACCTCAGTTGATCGTACAGAGTCCTCAAAAACATTTGGGGATTTGTGTCTAAGTTGGAAGAGCTTTCCCAGAGATAAGTCAAATAGCAGCTAAATGACCATACTCCTCCATCAAAATCCCCAAATGCATCCTGTCTCATCAAAGTTGCAGGGGTACAGGCAGAAGGGAATAGCTCTTGACTTTTTTGACACTGACTTGATGCTAGGAGACAATGGGATCTTAAATTGGGCAAGGAAATTACTGGATTTCATTAAGTTCCGAGGCTCACTTGACAATACAATTTTATCTTGTACAACATTATTACTAAGATTGGTTGCTCCTTTTTTCCCCTCCCACATTTCAGAATAGTAACTGAACTTAAATTCCAGTTGCCCTGATGGAATGTAAACTTACATCTCCGGATTGTAACCTGGCCCCAAAATTAATAGCTTGGTAACTTAACCTTTGTGCCATCAGTGCAACTCAAGTGGGCAAGAATCACAAGATCCAGTTCACCATCTCCCATTTTGGGCTGCACATTTTAGGAACAAGGTGAAGGTCCCCAAGATATTCGAGAAGAGAATTATTATAATTGTTCCAGGTTTGGTTACGCAGAAATGCATGTATTATTCTCCTTTCAGCTTAGCAGATCAATAGATTATATATGTTTTGAACACATGAACAATAAGAAACTATATCCAATTGACTGAACCATTGATAACAAGAATGTAGAGAAGTCGGACAAATGGCAAAGAACCAGATGGAATATGAAGAAACAATGATCATGGTGAGAGGTTAGGATCTGGAATGCATTGACTTCTACTCATTGAATAGTGTTCAAAATAGGGTTGGATGATTACTTCAAGGCATTTGTTAAAAAAAAAAAATCAGATGAGGCTAATCAGTTTATACTTCAGAGAGCTGGCATAGAATCAACACTCAAATTTCCTTAAGTGACTTTTTTTAAAATAAGAATTGCTTTCATATTTTAATGACAATTAGTTTAGGTACAGACAAGATGTCAAGCGTAAATTTTTTTTTAAAACGCAGAGAGTGGTGAGTGCGTGGAATGGGCTGCCAGCAACGGTGGTGGAGACGGATACCATAGAATCTTTTAAGAAACTCCTGGATAGGTACATGGAGCTTAGAAAAATAGAGGGCCATGGGTAACCCTTGGTAATTTCTAAAGTAAGTACATGTTCAGCACAGCTTTGTGGGCTGAAGGGCCTGTATTGTGCTGTAGGTTTTCTATGCTTCTATGTTTCTAATTAATAATGGGGGACAAGGAGGTGACAGGTGAACTAAACTAGTATTTTGCATCAGTCTTCCCTGTGGAAAACACTAGTAGTGTACAAGATGTTGAAGGATGTGAGGGAAGAGAAATGAGTGCAGTTAGAAGTTACAAGGGAGAAGGTGCTCAAAAAGCTGAAAGACCCAAGGGTACGGAAATCACTTGAGCCAGATGAAGTACATCCTAAGGTTCTGAAAGAGCTAGTGGTAGAGATAGTGGAGGCATTAGTAATGATTTTTTAAAAAATCATTGGACTCTGCCATGGTTCCAGAAGACTGGAAAATGGCAAATGTCACTCCACTCTTGAAGGAGAGAGGCAGTAGAACGGAAATTATCGACAGCCTGACCTCAGTGGTTGGGAAGATGTTGGAATCAATCATTAAGGATGAGGTTATTAAGTACTTGGTGACACAGGACAAGATAGAACAAAATTAGCGTGGTTTCCTCAAAGGAAAATCTTGCCTGACGAATTTGTTGGAATTCTTTGAGAGTACAAGTAGGATAGATAAAGGGGATGCAGTAAATGTTGTATATTTGGATTTTCAGAAGGTCTTTGACAAGGTGCCACGCAAGAGGCTGCTTACCATGGTATTACAGGAAAGTTATCAACATGGTTAGAGCATTGGCTGATTGGTAGGAGGCAGCAAGTCAGAATAAAAGGATCCTTTTCCAGCTGGCTTCCAGAGACTAGTGGTGTTCTGCAGGGGTCAGTGTTG
Organism: Mobula birostris; assembly: GCF_030028105.1. Lineage (NCBI taxonomy): Eukaryota > Metazoa > Chordata > Chondrichthyes > Myliobatiformes > Myliobatidae > Mobula > Mobula birostris. The sequence continues at coordinate 46,712,582 of NC_092384.1, forward strand.
GGACAGCTACTTTTTTATGCTATATATTAATGACTTAGATGATGGAATAGACAGCTTTGTTGCCAAGTTTGCAGATAATATGAAGATTGGTGGAGGGGCAGGTAGTGTTGAGGAAATAGGAAAGCAGAAGGACTTAGACAGGTGGGGAGAATGGGCAAGAAAGAGACAAATGAAATACAATGTTGGAAAATGCAAGGTCATGCACTTTGGCAGAAGAAATAAATATGCTGATATTTTTTTAAAAACAGGGAGAAGATCCAAAAAATGATGCTAAGGGACTTGGGAGTGCAGAACACCTTACAAGTCAACTTGCAGGTTGAGTCAGAGGTGAAGGCGGCAAATGCAATGTTAACATTCATTTCAAGAGGTCTAGAATACAAGAACAGAGAAGCAATACTGAGGCTTTATGAGGCACCAGTGTGGCCTCACCTTGAGTATTGTGAACAGTTTTGGGTTCCTTATCTAAAAGATATGCTGGCATTGGAAAGGATTCAAAGGAGGTTCACAGGGATTATTCTGGGAATGAAAGGGTTATTATAAGGAACATTTGATGGTTCTGGGCCTGTACTTGCTGGAAGTCAGAAGGATGTGGGGGGTGGGGGTGGAATCTCATTGAAATCTTTTGGATGTTGAAAGGCCTAAACAAAGTAGATGTGGAAAAGATGGCTCCCATGGTGGGGGAGCCTAGGACAAGAATGCCCTGCTGCAGGATAGAGGGGCATCCATTTAAAACAAAGTTGCGGAGAAATTTCTTAAGCTCGAGGTGGTGAATTTCTGGAATTTGTTACCACAGGCAGCTGGAGGCCAAGTCATTGAGTATACTTAAGGTGGAGATTGATAGGTTTTTGATTGGCCACAGCATCAACAATTAGAAACACAGAAAACCAACAGCACCCTTCGGCCCACAAAACTGTGCTGAACATGTCTCTACCTCAGAAATTACCTAGAGGGTTACCCATAGCCCTTTATTTTTCTAAGCTCCATATACCTGTCCAGGAGTCTCTTAAAAGACCCCATCCGCATCCACCACCATCGCCAGCAGCCCATTCCATGCATACACCACTCTCTCTAAAAAAACATACCCCTGATATCTCCTCTGCACCTACTTCCAAGCACCTTAAAACTGTGCCCTCTCGTGCTGGCCATTTCAGCCCTGGGAAAAAGCCTCCAACTATCCACACGATCAATGCCTCTCATCATCTTATACATCTCTATTAGGTCACCTCTCATCCTCCATCGCTCCAAGGAAAACAGGCCGAGCTCATTCAACTTATTCTCATAAGGCATGCTCCCCAATCCAGGCAACATCCTTGTAAATCTCCTCTGCACTCTTTCTATGGTTTCCACATCCTTCCTATAGTGAGGCGACCAGAACTGAGCACAGTACTCCAAGTAGGGTCTGACCAGGGTCCTATAGAACTGCAGCATTACCTCTTGACTTCTAAACTCAATGCCACGATTGATGAAGGCCAGTGCACCGTATGCTTTCTTAACCACACAGTCAATCTGCGCAGCAGCCTTGAGTGTCCTATGGACTTGGACTCCAAGATCCCTCTGATCCTCCACACTGCCAAGAGTCTTACCATTAATGCTATATTCTGTCATCAAATTTGACCTTCCAAAATGAACCACCTCACACTTATCTGGGTTGAACTCCATCTGCCACTTCTCAGCCTAGTTTTGCATCCTATCAATATCCTGCTGTAACCTCTGACAGCCCTCCACACTATCCACAACACCTCCAATCTTTGTATCATCAGCAAATTTACTAACCCATCCCTCCACCTCCTCATCCAGTTCATTTATAAAAATCACGAAGAGTAGAGGTCTCAGAACAGGTCCCTGAGGCACACCATTGGTCACCGACCTCCATGCAGAATATGACCCGTCTACAACCACTGTTTGCCTTCTGTGGGCAAGCCAATTCTGGATCCCATGCCTCCTTAATTTCTCAATAAGCCTTGCATGGGGTACCTTGTCAAATGCCTTGCTGAAATCCACATACACTACATCTACTGCTCTACCACCAATGTGTTTAGTCACATCCTCAAAAAATTCAATCAGGAGAAGGCCGGGGAGTGTGGCTGAGGAAGGGAGAAAAGGATCAGCTATGACTGAATGGCAGAGCGGACTCGATGGGCCAAGTGGGCTAATTCTGCTCCCATGTCATATTGTCATAACATGGCTTACACGCCAGTCTGCAATCTTACATTATCCTTGAAGACAGAAAATTTTTTTTAAATCACTAAATTACACTTGTATGCTATAAGTTTATACTTCTTAAAGCAACACAAGTACTCAACTTGCTGCTTCAAAATAAACTTATGGATGCCTAATATTTGTACTTAATCCATTATAAACTAAGAGTGCATTTGTATAGCACACAGAATTTCAAGCCTTACTTTTCTGCTGCAAGAAAGATGCCGGATGCACAATCCGCTTTGAATTCGGGATCACATAAATCCAGGAAATAGAGCAATTCCTTCATCATTCCTCTAATGTTATTTCCATTTACAAGAGCAAAGCTCAGCTCCATTGCACGCCTAAACAAGTGAGTGAATAAAAAACACCAAGGTTTATCTTTGTTTATTGAAGCAGAATATCAAGTTTCTCACAATGGAACTGTTTAAATTATAACCTGATAGCTAGTCCCACTCACAAGCCATATCTTTAGAAATAGGATTCTAAAGTTATTATAAAAAATAAATTAAAATTTAGGTATAGTTATTGATGAAACTACAGATGGTGAAATGCTAGCAACAGCAAAATGCTAAACTTAGTTATTCTCGCTATACAGTGTGCAAGTCCAGAATATTAAAATCTCTAGCATACAGTCATTTTACTCAATAAACCATATTTTGAAAAGTGATACCATAAGAACTGCATAAGTTAATTCTGCAAATTTTCTTGATATTGTTTTCATTACCATAGCCAAGTCACTTAAAGCTAATAATATTGAATTGTAGTTGTTCTACAAATGTAGGAAAGTTGAAGGATACAATTTGCAACTGCCCAATATAGTTATGATTACCTTTTAATTGATACATCCAAGTCCTTCAAACAATCCACTATTGTACTTCTATGCCTTTGGACTGCATTATGATCTGTTTGGACAGTTTTGAGCAGCGATGTTAGTGCCACATACCTTATGATGGTGGAAAAGAAAAATTACAGAAGTTTAAAACATCCAGTAATAACCATACACTTCAAGAGGTCAGACAATGATGCAAACACCAACACAATTCAAAATGAACATATAACGGTTGCAGAAAGAATATAGTTCAGGACGTTGAGTGAATAAAAATGCAATAACCATGATTAACACATTTAATAACAATCAAAGATCTAACTGCAGAAATAATAATTGCCCATCAAGTTTTTGTGAAACTGAAAAAAATGTCTTCAGTTAAGACAACACTCAGGTTGGAGGAACAACACCTTATATTCCGTCTGGGTAGCCTCCAACCTGATGGCATGAACATCGACTTCTCTAACTTCCGCTAATGCCCCACCTCCCCCTCGTACCCCATCCGTTATTTATTTTTATACACACATTCTTTCTCTCACTCTCCTTTTTCTCCCTCTGACTATACCCCTGTTGTCGATCCTCTGGGGTTCCCCCCCCCCTTCTCCCTAGGCCTCCTGTCCCTTGATCCTCTCATATCCCTTTTGCCAATCACCTGTCCAGCTCTTGGCTCCATCCCACCCCCTCCTGTCTTCTCCTATCATTTTGGATCCCCCCCCCCCACTTTCAAATTTCTTACTAACTCTTCCTTCAGTTAGTCCTGATGAAGGGTCTCGGCCTGAAACGTCGACTGTACCGCTTCCTAGAGATGCTGCCTGGCCTGCTGCGTTCACCAGCAACTTTGATGTGTGTTGCTTCAATTAAGACAATATGGTTTGCCTTAACCTTCAATATCACTTCAAATTATAATGTTCGAATCCTCTAAGCACATTCCAATATTTGTATGCTTCACTCTCATATCTCTCAAATTCACATTCCTCCAATTTCTATTTTGCTTCTCTGTTTTTTCTCTTCCTACCACCTTGAACAATAAAGGGAAAAGCAGAAGGGATTCTGTACACTTCATTTCTATATACAAACTGCATATACAAAGTGCTAACTTTGCTAAGTATTCCAAGGTGTTACGTAAGTGTGTCTTTAAGCGACGTCTCATTCAGAATCATTCAAGATTTGGAGAGGTTATCAAACTATAGGAGGTAGGATTTAAGTAACATTTCAAGGCAGAGAAAAAGACAGATTTAAAGACTATTTCCAATTATTACTGTTTAGGCAATTGAAGACATGTTCACCATCTAGTCAGAAATGGAGAAGTTCAATTCTAGGAAGACAGAATCCATAACAAACATTATAGTAATGGAAAAGGAAAAGATTGTAGGGGGCGGGAGGTATTATTTTAATATACAAGCAGACTTTGAAGAAATGATGGGAAACTAAACAATGCAAATTTTATAAAGGCAGGAAACTATTAGACCATTTACTCTGTGTTGTTACAACTTGTTTAAGTTTATCGAGAATGAAAGATTGGGGGGAGGTGGTGGGGAGCTAAGCAGAAGGCCAATGGAACATTCAAGTCAGGAGAGAACAAAGACACAGATGAGGCTTACAGAAGCAGATGAGCCAAGGCAGGTCTGAAAGGTGGTATTTGAGGTGCAAGTAGCCAGTGCTGACGATGGAACAGATATGGCTTTGGAAGGTCACCAGTGGAACTGAAAGGATACTAAAAATAATGACGACCCTTTTAGTTTCAGGTAACTACTAGGGAGAGAGATGCACGGGTGGCCTAGAATTAATATTAACTCCAATCCTTTTGGTGCAAGTAATCGGTGTTCATTCAGTTTTGGATGTATGTGGTAGTGAAGAACTCAAATGTACATACCACTATAGCGTATTCAAGCCTTCAGGACATACAACAGCATTTTTTAAAAAAAATTATACACCTCTTGGAGAGGAACTTCATTTGCAAATTGCACATTAAATGTTTACTTTAAAAAACATTGATTGCATTTTAGTCAAGCTAAACTTGGTATATTTAATTTACTTAAGCAAAAAAAAAGTTTGGTAAAAAATGTTTAATTTATCTTTATCCACATCACAGTTAACTTCAAATCTATGAATTCAACCTTTAAGAATAAAACTTAGAAAAACAGTGTTTACAAAGAGGCACTCAAGTCTGTCTTTGAGCAGTGATAATACTAATGCATGAATTCCTCAGTATTACTCGATCTCAAGTGAAAATATTCCACAATCAATAAATGATGCAATCAGTACTTCACCTGAATGGTAACCATGGATTTAATTGTGGTTTTTTAAGATTAAAAACATTGAAAGCATGTTATCAAGAATATTTTAAAAACTTGTTTTAATTATGGATTGGAAATAGTGAAGAAATCTAATTAAGCCTTCAAGTACACAGTGAAATACACCATGATATCAGGATGCAGTTACTTTATACATAAAATTATACATGAAAGTGAACTTCTCCTACTTCATATTACTTTTGTATTCTAAATTCAAGTTAAAAAGAGCAAGTTATCCCACTGAAAATAACTCTAAAGAGTTATAATACCTGAATAAATGCCATAATTTGTGCCGAAGAATCCTGATCACAAGGCAGCTGATCTGGATTCCTACCCACAGCTTTTTATCATAATATGGGATAGTGTCACAGAGCTTATGGAAATGGTCGGCACAATGAGCAGTCTACATGTAAGGCAAGGTGGCCGATTGAATGCAGCCCACAGATTTTGACACCTTCAGCTAATGCTGTGACCCCATATATTCATTAGCTTCAACCTAGGCCCCACAGACTCTTGGCTTAATGGTACTGGTCCATGGCAGAAGGCTGGGAACCCCTGGAATAAAGGATCAACTTCTATCCCACCTGTCTATACCCAAGGCAACCTATTTTATATACAAACCGTAGTTTTGCTTCCCCACTCGTTAACATATTTTGCTTTTGACAATATATGAGTTTAATAAAACTATTTAAGCTTACAAACATACCGAATATTTTTGTCATTGTTTAGCAAGAATCGCCCCAAGATATTGATGGCTAAAACCTGTAATGAATCAAATAGCATGACATTTATATTGAGTTGATCAACTTAAAATAATATATACAGAGTCAACTCACTGCATTATTAAAAGTCTCCACAGTTGTGACATTTACACTTTTTTTGCCAATGCCAACTAAGTGATCACTCTTCACTTTCTTTGGGAGAAGAATTATCTCTGTACAAGTGTATTATATCTTATCAATTTATTTTAATACCAAATAATCACAAGTTTGCAATTATAAGCATAGCATAGATATTTTGATCGAACAATACAATATTTCCATAGAATCCTCATATATGCTTCTTTCCAATCACAACCAAGTTAGTTAACAAATGAAATGAATAGACCATAATGCCCTTTCAGCATGCTGTAGTAAACATCATAACTAATCTTGTGCGAAATACACTTTACAGTCTATACAATGCGTCTTCTGCTGATAATTTTAGTTGATTATATTCAACTGAGCATCCAGAGGCTCAATGTGAAAAGTCTGTAACCTGCATACAGAAACATCTCCTCACACCACAATCCATTACCTGAGACTAGGCCCTATATCACAACACTTACCAGCAAGATGAAACTGCCTGGTATCATCCCTGCTATTAAATATCCTCATTCACTCCCCTGGAGCAATTTCTTTGTTCCAGGATTCAGTCTAATGATTCTACAAAATGATGTTAACAGTGTAAGAAATAAGAATAAGCTATGTAGTTTCTCTAACTATTGAGAACTGATTTTTGGTTCAATTATATTTTCTTACCTGATGGTAAGATGGTAATGGTTAATTGTCTTATAATTCAAAATCTCACACTGGATTTTACTTAAATCAACATCCTTATCTCTCAAGGTAGTGAATTCCAAAAACTTACAACCCTCCAAGAAATTTCTCATCTTAATCATGTAGTCTGAACTATTACCCTAAATAATATCATCCAGCTCGCTTCCAGGGATGTGAAGTCACCTTAGAATACGCTCAATGTTCCAAAGAATAAAGCCTTTATCTGCTCAATCTTCCTTCTGACATATTTCTTCTTAGCTTCTCATTGTGATTTCCCCCACTAAAAGACTAACTTCCTATTTACCCATTATACCATCTGTTTGCCTGCTTAACCATAATCCGCTAGCACACTTCGCTTCCTCCTGACTTCCCAACCTTCTAAGACATGCCATGACCAGGTGAACTTTACCATTCTATTCCCATTTAACACCACAGACACCAAGACAATGGGAAAAGTTTCTTAACAACGTCTCTTAATTATGCTCTCTCTGAACACCAAGGCCTGCCTCAGCTTCCTCCCTCTAAAGAAACAAATAGTGAATCCAGTCTCACCTCAACTGAAAAGTTTCACTTTAGTCTTACATTCTGGTAATTCCCCTCTACTCTATGACCTTCCGAGAGTACGACAACTAAAAAATGAACACAGTACTCCATGTTTAACGAACATTTTACTAGGTTGCATCATGGCCTCAGTGCACTTAGGTGCACTGCTTAAAGGTCAAAGTTCAAGTAAAAAATTATCAGAGCACATGCATCACCATGTCTGTGGACATACTTAGCAAATCTATAGAACATGAAGGAAAATGCCCTATATGTTTTCACCAGACATAGAAGATTATAGAGATGCTGGAAATTTTGAGCAATATATACAAAATGAAACGATATTTAGCCATTAGTGAGACTTGGTTGCAGGAGGGGAAGTACCAGTAAGCTCAAAGTCCTGAGATTTATTGTTTTAGACAAAATAAGAGCTGGAGGGATTACAGTGAAGGGGTGGGATTACTAGTCAGGAAAAATATCACGGCAGTGCCTAGATAGGACAAACTGGAGAGCTTGTCTACTGAGGCTATATAGATAGAACTCAGGAATTAGAAAGGGATAACAACGTTAATGGGTTATCAAGACCACCAACTGTCAGCAGGAGTTAGAGGAGCAAATTTGTAGAACGATTACAGATTGTTACAAGTAACACAAGATCATGAGGTACTTGAGTATAAGAAATCCAAGAGAACATTTAAGGAAAAATTTAGAAGGACTACGAGAAGGTTTGAGATTGCACTAGCAGTCAAGGTGAAGGAGAATCCCAAAGGCTTCCACAGATATGTTAAGAGCAAAAGGAAAGCAAGGGACAAAATTGAATGAATGGAGCTGAAAGTGTTGAGAAAGATCTTAAATGGATCTTTTGCATCTGCATTTACTCAAGAAACAGGTTCTATAGAAGTGAGGCAAAACAGCAGTGAGATCATGAACCATATACAGATTACACATCCCAGTGAGACAGACATTGGTAGTAGATAAATTATTGCAAGGTATTTAAAGGGACAAGCTAAGTATTTGGATAGATAGGGACTGATTAGGGATGGTCAACATAGTTTTGTGTGTGGTAGATAGGGGTCTAACCAATCTTAGTCTTTTGAGGAAGTTACCAGGAAAGTTAATGGAGTTGTAGATGTTGTCAGCATGAAGTTTAGCAAGGTCTTTGACAATGTCTCACATGGAAGGTTGGTCAAGCTTCAGTCACTTGGCATTCAGGATGAGATATTAAATGGGATTTGACATTCGCTTCGCAGGAGAAGCCACAGAGAGTGGTAGTTGATGGATGCCTCTCTAATTGGAGACTTGTGACTAATGGTGTGTTGCAGGAATTGGCACTGGGTTTGTTGTTGATACATCTACAGTTGCAAGTTGTGAATCCTTTGCAATTACCTTGTTTTCTGCATTAATTACTCATAAAATGTGGTCTGACCTTCATCTAAGTCACAGTAATAGACAAACACAATTTGCCTAAACCGATAGCACACAATAAACTATTTACCATGTCTTTATTGAACACATTCTTTAATCATTTACAATCCAGGCTGGAAAAAGTATGTGTACCCTTGTATTTAATAACTGGTAGAACCTTCTTTAGCAGCAATAACCTCCACCAAATGTTTTCTGGAGCTGCTGATCAGACTTGTGCAACGTCGAGGTGGAACTTTAGATCATTCCTCCATACAAAACCGTTTCCGTTCATCAATATTTCTGGGATATCTTGCATGAACAGCCCTCTCCAGGTCATGCCACAGCATTTCAATTGGGTTAAGGTCTGGACTCCGACTTGGCCATTCCAAAATACAAATTTTCATTTTTTTGAACTATTCTGTTGTTGATTTCCTCTTGTGTTTCAGATCATTGTTTTGTTGCATCATTCAACTTCTGTAAAGCTTCAGGTGATGGATCATTACCCTGACATTCTTCTGTAAAATGTCTTAAAATTTATTTTAAATTCATAGTTCCCTCAATGATTGCAAGCTGTCCAAGCCCTGAGGCAGCAAAGCAGCTCCAAACCATGATACTCCTTTCACCAGATGTGCTGTTGAACATCCAGGTGTGTTTTCTTACTGCAGACTTGTGACAAGCAGCAATGTTTTGTTTTGAGAACAGTGGTTTCCTCCACGGTGTCCTTCTATGAACACCATTCTCGATCAGTATTTGTCTTATAGTGGACACATGAGCAGAGACTTTAGCAAGTTCCAGAGATTTCTGCAGGTCTTTTGCTGTTACCCTTGGGTTCTTTTTCACCTCCTTCGGCATTGCACGTTGTGCTCTTGGTGGGATCTTTGCAGGATGCCCACTCCTAGGGAGAGTAGCGACAGTAACAATATTTCCTCTATTTCTCTTACTGTGGACTGACGAACACTCAGGTCTTTAAAAATGCTTTTGTATCCTTTTCCAGCTTCATGCACCTCTACAATTCTTCCAAGGTCCTCTGAAAAGATGTTTTGATCAAGGCATGGTGCACATAAACAGATCTTTCTTGAGGAGAGCAGGCTTTGTCAGTAACTTGACTTTGTATGTCTTTTTTTTTCTTTATATAGAGCAAGGCACCTCTACAACCCACACCTCCAATCTTATCTCACTGACTAGAACACCTGACTCCAAATAGCTTCTGTAGAAGGCATTACCCTAGAGATACACATACACTTTTGAAATTAGACTGGGATTATTTAAATGGTGTACTCAGTATTGACGAGAAGTAGTACAATAGTTTGTGTTATTTGTTTAGGTAGATTATGTTTTCTCTATTATTGTGACTTCAACGAATATCAGACCACATTTTATGAGTTATTAATGCAGAAAGCCAGATAATTGCAAAAGGTTCACACACTTTTTCTTGCAACTGTCAATCAATTATCTGGATGATGTAGGAAACTGGACCAGCAAATTTGCGAACTGGGGTCATAGTACACAGCAAGGAAGGTCATCAAATCTTGCAGCTGCATCTGGACCAGCTGGAAAAATGGCAGACGGAATTTATTGCAGACAAGTGTGAGACATTACTCTTTGGGAGGTCACACTGGGCAGGACTTACACAGCTCGTGGTCGGGAGTGCAGGAGAACAGAGGGATCTGGGGATATGGATTCACAAGTCCTTGAAGTGGCTTTACAAGTCATTAAGAGTCGGAAAGAGAGCTTTTGGCACACTGACCTTCATAAATCAGTGTATTGAATATAGTAGTTGGGATGTTACATTGAAGTTGTCTAAGACATTGTTGAGACCTAATTTGGAGTACTATGTCTAGTTCTGGTCACCTACCTACAGGAAAGATATCAATAAGAGTGAAGGAGTACAGAGTAAATTTACAAGGATGTTGCCAGGACTTGAGGACCTGAGTAATACAGAAAGGTTGAATAGTTTAGGACTGCATTCCTTGGAGCATAGGACAATGAGGGGAGATTTGATTCAGGTACACAAATTATGAGGGGTAGATAAGGTAAATGCAAGCAGGCTTTTTCATTGAGGTTGGGTGAAACTAGAACTAAAAGTCATGGGTTAAGGGTGAAAGGTGAAATGATTAAGGCAAACTTCACTCAGGTGGTGGTGAGAGTGTGGAACAAGCTGACAGTAGAAGCGGTGGATTCGTGTTCTATTTCAATATTTAAGAGAAATTTGGGTGGTACATGGATGGGAGGGGTATGATGGGCTATGGTCCAAGAGCAGATCAATGGGACTAGGAAAACTAATAGTTTGGTATGGACAAGATGGGCCAAAGGGCCTGTTTGTGTTGCAGCGTTATCCAACTCTATTGACTCTAGAGTGCTTGAGGAACTCAGGATGGTCAACATCTATGGTGAAATGGGTCTCCATCCAAAAGGTCGACTGTTTGTTTCCGTCCATAGAATCTGCCTGACCTGCTGAGCTCTCCAGCATTGTGCGTGTAATGCCTTCACCACCATTTTCCTGTGCTGCAGCCGTAAGGGATCCTTGGACTTTACAGCAAAGTCCTGCTGTTCCTCAATTCTCTAAGATTCTACCATTCATTAGCCTTATTAACCCTTCCATCATGCATTATTTGGATTAAACTTTAACTGCTACTGCTCAGCCTGTCTTACCAACTATTCAATATCATCTTGTAGACCAAAGTTACTCTTCCCACTATAAACAAATTTGTGAATTTAATCACAACTCTATTCACTTGCAACTATTGTGTACAATGTAAAGACCCAAGCACCAGTCCCTGCGATACACCACTAATCACCATCTTCCAATGTAAAAACAAATCTCCACCATTCTCTCGTTATTTCGGGATCCCATGAGCTCTAAAGTTTTGGACCAGTTTCTCATGTAGCAGTTTGTAAAAGTAACCTTACCCCTCAAAATATTTCCAATTATTTCCCTACTAATGTAGTTAGGCTGACCCACCTGTAAATTACCTGGCTTATTCCTACTGCCTTTCCTGATAAGAACATTACATTCAATGTCTTCCAGTCATCCGGTATCTCACTTGCGGTCTGTCAGGGCTCCAACAATCATCTTTCTTCTCTCAGTAATTTGTGACAAAATTCAATCTATGGTGATTTATCCACTTAAGTGAGCTGACCAATACCTCCTTTCTAAATGGTAATTTAGATTAAATGTGAAAGGCCAAGGGCCCAGTCTTATTCTAATGACAATCAACAGTTGCATCTGCTAACCAGAAAAAAAAATCTAAGTTGCTGGTGAACGCAGCAGGCCAGGCAGCATCTCTAGGAAGAGGTACAGTCGACGTTTCGAGCCGAGACCCTTCATCAGGACTGAAACGTCGACTGTACCTCTGCCTAGAGATGCTGCCTGGCCTGCTGCATTCACCAACAACTTTGATGTGTGTTGCTTGAATTTCCAGCATTTGCAGAATTCCTCGTGTTTGCAAGAAAAAAAATCTACAATTTTTCCCTGTTCTTTAACCAATCTTCTGTGCTATAAAAAGTTACTCCCAACTTCATGTTTATTGTCAATCCTCACAGCCTCCTGAATAAAGTAGTCTGCTGGACCACTTTACTGGACAATTACACAACTGACCTGCTCCATGGGTCAAAAGGGATAGGGATAGCAGACTTCCTTCCCAAAAGACAGGTATCATTTCACAACAATCCAGTTGTTCATAATGAACAATGCTAACTTTTCAAATTCAAGGCTTACTTATCATAAATTCCTTAAATCATGAGGATTGCACATTATGTTCAGATCAAGTATCCAGACCAATGACTAATAGTTAGCTACCCCTCCCAAACCCTGAAAAGAGAAATTCCTGCAATTTCCATATTCTGACAATGTGTCTAAGCTCTGGAAAGAGCAGTATACCCAAAAGGGTTTCAAGCAAGAACAAATGTTGATACTCTAAATTGTTTGTACATTTAATATAATATGGGAATGTTGTATGAAAGAATGCTCATGAATCAGAGCACGAATGTAATGTAAGGTTACTCTGACTGCCCCCGCCCAATAAGTTGCAAATTCAAAGCTGTCAATTCTTCACCCACCATCTGGATAACAATGGACTGGTTAATTAGTTCAACAGTAATAAATCATTTCAAGTTTTGAAATACTATTTTGATACACTTCACAATATTTAGCTACACAATATACAATTAAATATCACATGCTGCAGCAATAAAAGCAAGTTGTTTTGGATGAAATGAATTTCACACATCCAATTGCCCAGTAAAGCTGATGATATTTAAGTAATCATCTACAGCAAACAATACGGCAGTGCAGAATGATGCAAAATACAATTTCTTAGCCACCTTTTTTGAAAAAGGCCTTGTCTGTCCACGCCAACATAACAGCTAGAATAAAATCAGAGGTTACCACAGCTGAAATCACACCATAATTATTCTGATAAGGTCAATTGTGCATTTTATAAACCAGACTATATATATATATATATATATATATATATCTATCTATCGATTTTCATGCACTACTTTAAAGCTTAAAAGGTTTTGGAACCTGTTCCACTTATGTAATGAAAAATGGCAAACTTGTGCACAGTTTCAGAATTTCATGACTGTCAGTTTACTGGTTAGATATTGTCTCAGATAGCTGATGATCAGCACAGTTCCAGAAAACTCTGCCAGTGGATCACTCAATGGTTTCATCATCTGACAACACCAGGAAGAAAACTCAAATAGCTTCCACAAGGAAATTGGACTTGTCGTTTTTCTATCAAAATTGCTAGGGAGTTTAGTGGCACTTTCTCTTTTTCCCTGACAAATTTTGAACTACAGATTTAACTTTGTAATTAAGATGGCTAAAGCAGGTAACATTTATGCTACATACCCTCAGTCCACTCTCTGACTTGATGTCCATAATCGTCAAAACAGTTTCATATAAAATTGCATTACCCACATTTTTGCTTGTTTCTGTGTTTGTTGCAACCTAGGAAATTAAAATACACAGTAAGAATCTCATCGTCCTCAAACTAGCATGCAGTCAGTTGTTCTTTTCAAAATCCAGATTGATCTCATCTTTAAAATTCTTGTTGGATCCATTTCTCAGATCATAATGAATGATCCCTTAAATGTAAATTTTTTGCAGAATTACATCCATTTCTTTTAACATTCAGTACACAGTGCAGATCTATGATACAGACAAAATTTAATTCGTAACACAAGACGGTGTGTTAACTTTAGGGCAGCAAACTTATATTGGCAATACATCCAAAATCCTGAAATAACTATGACAATAATTGTCAGAAGAAAACTGTCCACATTATTTCATGTGTGCACGTAAATACCGGTATATTCAAACAATAAAGCTCAAAGTGACTTCTAGAAAATTGAAAATGACAACCACACTGTAGTTAGCAAGAATCATCTCATTTTCCAACCTTAAAAATTCATGCTATACAGATAACAGAATTGGTCAGAATTAAATTGTATTATCTAGAGAATTTAAAGGCATGTAGAAATACGGTCAGACACCAGACAACTAAAGAGTCTAAAAACAGATCTTCAGTTCTTACATAACTTCACAATATTAGTAATTTGAATGAATGCTCTGTTGTACTCACTTGTGCAAGAATGTCGTTCATAGCTTCACTTGAGTCATCATCATTTCTGCCTAACATTCGTAATAACCGCAATATTCGAACCTAAAATTACAATGTAAAAGCTGCATGAGTGACTTGTTGTGGTTAAAAGAGGGCATGTTAACTGAAATTTTCTGTTATAAAACCTTTTATACTTTCACTGGTGTTGAAAATGCTTCTTTTGTGCTATTTAGCATTATGCTTTCCTTTGCTGTCAACACCACTTTTCAGTTCAGTTTACCAATACACATTACAATTCCACAAATCAGTAACTCCAAGGATTCTATTCCATAATTTTACAGCAGTTACAATTTGTCTCTTTTACAGTTTCAGAATTATTTGCTTATATCCATCCACTGGTCATTTATTCAAAGCCTTTCCAATTTAAAACAAAAAGTTACAAATTTTAGATAATCAGATGAGGTAGCTTCTGTGGACACAAACAGTTGATCTTTCGGCTCAACAACCTCTATTAATGAAGGTCATTAGCCTGAAATTTAAACAAATTTCTTATTTTCCAGAAGCTGCCTGGCTCAAGTATTTTCAACATTTTCTTGTCTCTACTTTGGATTTCCAGCTTTCAGAATATTTGCCTGTTCTCCTTTATCTACTTCTATTTACATATCAAATTCAATCTCAGTCACTGTTGCACATCAAACCCCAACAAGTCACATGCAAAGCAACACAATATCTGTTATTGGTTGTTGACTTAGATAACGCCGTTTTACCAACCAAAGTCTAAATAAACCTAAATATCTTCAGATTTTTTTTGTTTAAGAACTGAGGTTCCTTTCACATCTTATTACACTTTTTTCTACAGAATACCATAAAGAAATTATTTGCTTCTGTTCCATGAGCTAACTATACCACCACTGTATGTCATGTAGCAGACTGAAACTGGAACTTGTTCATTTCCAAAACTCTTCATATTCACCAAGTTATTCCCCGAATCACGTAGCTATAGAAAGCATGGAACAGAGAATTGCAATAACATGGAAATTCCGAAGAATCTCGCCTCATTAGCTTGTTGAAATTTTCACCTTTGTCCAACAATTTCATAACTTGTTCTCCAAATACTGCACTGCAAGTATATTTGAAATGAATACCAATTTCCAACTCAACAGACCACAAGTTCACCTTCTTCACTGTACCCCAATTTCATCTTCCCATTGATACAGGGCACTACTTTGCTTATTAGCCAGCCAAGATTGTCAAGCAATCTAACTCAATTTAAACATTATGCCCCCTGGCTATCCCTACATTTTGAAACAAACTTTTTTTCTTAAAGCAGATTAATTGAGGCCATAATCAATACTCTGAAAACAAAGCAGATATTTCAGTAAACTTTCATTATACAGAATATACTAAATTTCAAGTCGTAAACTCATAAGGACCATGAAATAAAAAGATGCAGAATGTCTGAAATAACAAAATGCTAGAAAATCTCAGGTCAGGTAGCAACTGTGGGAAGAGAAACAAAGTTAACCTTTCAAGTCCTAGATCCTTTGTCAGAACTGGGAAAAGACCTTGGTCGTGAAACATTAATTGCTTCACTTTCCACTTATGCTGCCTGACCTGAGTGTTTTTAGAATTTCTTTTATGCAAATATTACTTAGCTCATTGAGCATAAGACAAAAGCCAATAACTAAAAGGCTTACACTCATTTAAACACCATATTTTTAAACTATAAGGGGTGCATCTTTGCACAGGAATAATTGAGCAAAGCTAAACTATATTCAGCCTTTAGTATCAGATCCATGAACTATAAATAATGACATTTAACTTCCATGGTTAATATAGATAATTCCCAAAATGAAACTTTTAAAAATTCACCAAGGGCATCCTTAAATCCAAGTTTTGTATTTTTAAATTCACCAGCATAATATTGAGACAATTAAAATACAATGCCACAGAATAAAAATGTTCTATCACAATACACAGTTTATTCCTAATGAAGATACAAAATTAATCTTAATGGGTTATTAATCTTGTGTCAAGCTCTTTCATCAGAGAATATATTAATTGTTTCAGGAAGGCCACACTGCATTTATAAATCATGTTGAATTATTCTTCCAAATACAATCAAAGCATACTGTCACCAACAGATAATGGTTTTAATAAACTACCCGGCTGAAGATAAAGACGACATTCAATGACATTGAATTATGTCACTCTCAGTAATATTTAAACAACAAATCTTATTAAATGATTCAAGAAGCACAACAACTGACCTGAAGGAAAGGATCACTAATGCCAGAGACATCATGTTCTGGTGAATAGCCAGACATGATAAGGTTTTTCAGGATCCGAACAAGTTGAGGAACCAACTGAAAAAAATGGATTAAATCTCAGAACTCATTAACAATATAAAATATATTAATGAATATAATACAAAGAAAAACATTAAAATTAAAGCCTTCACAGACAATAGAACCATACTGACATAAACAGGGCCAGGCCAGTGATTTAAAATCTCAGCTAAACGGATAAATGCAATGCAGTTTATGGTTTACATCTTAATTTGTGTAACAAGCAAATCATTCTTCTCTGCATCAGAATACAACTTCTTATAAACATATTTTGATGCATTTATTTGGACATTTTTAACATTTAAGAAAGTGACTTCCATTAATTACACTGGCCTTGAACAAAAAAATCTTTCCAACCATCATGCAGGGTGTAGTTCTCATTTTCAGAATGAAATCTTACCTTTTCATTCTAGAATCATGTAGGATTTGCAACGAGAGGAATAAAAAATTACATACTTGTGAGAATATTGGGAAACATATTGAAAGAAAAAAATCAATTCTAACAAGTAGCAGTCTACGTTTTTTTTCGGAAGATCAAAGTCTACCAAAAAAGCAAAAGCAAACCTATAAGTAACCTTTTCCCAACCATATGAAACAGAATTTCGGACCCCATCTTTAAATATTCAAGAATGCAAGAAATGTGCAGCTAGTTTCATCAATATGACTGATCACAAGAAAATATTAGTGGCAATGGGTTACGATGACCTATCAAGCCTGCCCTGTAATTCAATACAATCATGGCTAAATGTTCCAGGCCTCATCCTCTTCTATATCAGCTTTTGAGCAAATTTTCAGATTTAAAAAAAATTGCTCTCCCTCTTCAATCAGCTCCAATACTGAAGCATCCATGATTCTTAGGGTAGAGAATTCCAGAGATTTGTTAACCTGTGCAAGAAATTTCTATGCATCCCTATTTCAAATGATTCATCTTCTAATGCTGTCCCTTGACTTGGACTCTTTCACAAGTAGCAGCAGCGTTTTATCATCTACTCTATCAAGCCCCTTGGGATCTTGCTCAGAATCAAAGAACCAATTAACTATACAACATAAAAACATGCCCCCTCAGTCCGCCTTGCTCATGCTAACCATGACGCCTTTTTACACTAATTTCACTCGTCCACATTAGACCCTTAGCTCCCTTACAGCTTCCCTACCCAAGTACCTAACCAGGCTTCATAACATTTGAAACATTCAAAATATGTTTCACAAAGAGTTCAGCCCTGTTTCTTCCAAACTCCATAATGAATAGAATCATTCTTGCTAGAGCAAAACTTTCATGCCAAGTCATCCAGGCCACCTAGATTGCCTAACAGAACCAGTTCATTTGCCTGCATGGGGCCCCATCTCTCTCTAAGCTTTTCATATTCCTGTACTTGTCCAGTCGTCTTTCAAATGTTTGAAGTTTAGCTACCTCGATAGCATTCTCTGGCAGCTCATTCCATATACACACCACCCTCTGTGTGAACAACTTGACCCACAAGGCCTCTTTAAATCTTCCCCTACTTGAAACAAACTAATTTGAAAGACAATTCTTGATGGAAATCTGGAAAATATTTTTATGTGAAAGCAATTGACCTCATAGGCTTTTCTCTTCCTAGGTTTCTTTATCTTTTTAATATACAGTGTTAAAACAGGAGTGGTGTGATGTGCTATGTTTTGGAATTGTGTTTGGTGGATTTACTGGACTTTAAAATAATGGGGTTTCACAAGGTATGGGTACAAATGGCAGTGTACAAATGTTCTCTATCAGGGTGTTAGTCACTTACTTCTAAACTTTTCTAAATTTATTAAACATGCTGTTATAATCAGGGAATTTCCATTAGGCACGTTTCATGACAACAATTTCTCCTACAAAACTTCCCAGATAAAATTTAATCTCAAGACAAGGGAACCGAGGGATAAATCAAGAAGCCATATGGAGATAAATCTAAATTCAACAACATGCAAGGGCCAAAGCAAGCAAATATGAGAATGAGAGCGCAATAATGGTGTGCAGATCACTGAAAAAAAATACAGATAAGAATGGACAAAGGAGTGCCAAAATTGATAAATTAGCACTTTTGTTTATGCAGTTAAACAAAAGTACAAAATAACACTCCAATGAACTAAATTGAATCAGGATTGGAGAGGAGGAGTCCCATCCCACTTATTGTCAGATTTTTAAAGCACAATAGTGATGGAGAAAACAACAGTGCAAATCTCCAGTTCTCATTGTTTCTATCTAGGGTATACTCCTAAACAGCAAAGCATTCTAGATTCATGAATCATGTCACTGCACTGGAAAATTTCCACTGTTACTTGGTTATTTAGAGAATACATAAACACCTGCAGATCTTCCACTGTAACATCAGATGTTGGAAAATAAATGGAATGAACCATCAGGAACTGTACACCTCTGTGCACTTTTATGTCAAAGAATCAAAGTACTGCATGAATTTGTGAAGGGTAGGCCATACTAACTAATCTAATTGAAATCTGAGGTCAAAGGTATAATAAGAGAACCCATTGGCTATTATAACACAAATTAGTACGCCAGCAGGCTCCTCAAACCTGCCGTACTATTCATGGCTGATCCATGCTAGCCTCAACTTTGCTGTACTAGTCCTCCATAACCCTCAATCTTTCAAATGTTTACCTATCTCAAACTTGAATATATTTAAGGAAATTGCATCCACCACCCTGGAGAGATGGCAGAAAATACCAGATTAAATACACCATTTGGAAGGCATTTAGAGAAATTCTGCATTATGCATAGAACCAGCAATAATCCCACATCATGGAAAATGGTTGAGCTGATGCAGTATTAGATTTACACTACTTATACCACTTAGTGTTGCGACCAGAAAGTTCCACTTTTGTCTTATCCAACCACAAGAGACCTTCTTTCACATCTTTACAGTATCTTCTAAGTGACACTTCACAAAGTCCTTAGGGGCAAGGGTGTGCTTTTTTTTTGAGCTAGAGCTTTGTCCATGCTTCTCTTCCATAAATAACTTTTTTGTCTAAGGCCTCAAGAGATTGTGCAGCCAGGAGCTTCACTTCCAGTTGCAGCAACTGACTTCTGCAGCTCTCTTTTAAGTACCATTCTCCTCCTGCGACTGAGTTTAGAGGGGTGGACTGACCGAGGCAGTGTGTGTGGTTTCATATTTTTTCCACTTTTTCCATGATGGACTGCACTGAGCTCTGAGGTAGGTTCAGTGCCTTTGAGATAGTCTTGTCTTGAATGCTCTTTTATCTTCATTTTGGTTTGGTCTGTTGAAAATCTAGCATACTGTTGGACCTTATGGGGGGCAGGGGGGGATATTTATTCTTATGATTGAAAGCAGGTGATCTTCTAATTTTCTACATCAACAAGTTGGGTGAGTGGTAAGGTAATACAGTAAATTCAGAAAGTTAGCATAGTAAATTACAAAGAGGAAAATACTTTTTCAGCCTCAATTTTGGTTTTTAATGTTTCGTAAATTGTTGACAAGTGTTAGATTTGACATGATGCACAATGCTTTGTAGACTAGCTCAGAAAATCCTAGTTCAATATAGTAGGTTCAATTCCTGCTGCTGCCTGTTAAGGAGTTTGTCCTTCTCCCTGTGACCGCGTGGGTTGCCTCCAGGTACTCCAATTTCCTCCCACAGTCCAAAGACTGTGGTATGTTAATTGGTAATTATAAATTGTAATTAGGCTAGGACTGAATTGGGGGATTGCTGGGTGGTATAGCTCAAAGACCAAGCAAGCAAGCATTCAATATAAACTTTGCCCAGGTTGAAGTAAGCCTTTGGAGGTGGTGGTAAACCACGCATTTAAACTGCAGAACTTCTTGTTAAGGTGCTCTACGGTGCTTTGGGTAGGAAATTGAAGGATTTGGACCCAGCAACAATGAAACATGGATGAAATACTTTCAAGTCAGGTTGTTATGTATCTTGGGGGAAATATGCAAATAGCAGTGGTTGCAACTTTCTCAGTGAGAAGTCTCTGCTTTGCGAGAGGCTATTGAAATGGCATGGGCAATTACAGGAGTGTATGGCTAGATGGCATGCCAGTGGTGGTGGTGGCAATTAATGTGGTGGATGAGGCGCCAATCAAAGGGACTGATTTGTCCAGAATAGTCTTTCATTGGAAGTGCATCCATCCCAGAAAATGGGAGGCATAATTACACTGATGGATCAGCAACATCCCAAAATAAATAATAAGTAAATGATCTTAAAATAAAAGTATTTGATAACAGTTTGTAGGGAATTGAAATTCCATTAGACTGTAAGACATGGGAGCAGAAATAGGCCATTCAACCCATCATATCTGCTCTGCCATTACACCATGGCTGATTTATTAACCCTCTTAACCTCATTTTTCTGCCTTCTCTCCATAGCCTTTGACACTCTGATTAATCAAGAACCTAGAGACCGCCACGTTAAATATACCCAAGGACTTGGCCTGCACAGCCATTTGTAGCAATGAATTCCACAGGTTCATCACTCTAGCTCAAGAAACTCCTCATCTCTGTTCTAAATACCAATCTATTCTGAGACTGTGCCCTCTGGTCCTCGACTCTGCTACTATAGGAAACATCCTCTCCACATGCACTTTATCTAGGCCTTTTAACATTCAATTGTTTTCAATGAGATCCACCTCCCCCACCTCCCCCCCCCCCATTCATCGAAACTCAAGCACGTACAGGCTTAAAGGCATCAAACACCCTTTCATTCTTGGGATCATTCTTGTGAATTTCCTCTGGACCCTCTCCAATGTCAGCATGTTTTCTTAGGCCCAATTGCTTACAATGCTCTAAATGCAGTCTGACCAATGCCTAATAAAGCCTAAGCATTACATCCTTGCTTTTCTATTCTAGTCCTCTTGAAATGAATGCACACATTGCATTTGCCTTCCTTACCACTGATTAAACATGCAAGTTAACCTTCAGGGAATTCTGCACAAGGATTCTCAAGTCCCTTTGTACCTCCGATTTTTGAATTCTCTCATTTACAATAATCCACTCTTTTTTTCATCCTTCTGCCAAAATGCATGACCATGTACATCATATTTAATCTGCCACCTATTCTCCCAATCGAAGTTCTTCTTGCAGACATCTTGCTTCCTCAGCACTACCTATCCCTCCATCTAGTTTCGTATCATCCTCAAAATTGGAAATAAAACCATCAATTCCTCCATTCAAATCATCGACAAATAATGTGAAAAGTCGTCCCAACACCGACCACTGTAGAAAACCGCTATTCATCGGCAGCTAACCACAAAAGGCTCCTTTATTCTTTGCTTCCTGCCAGTCAGAAAATCTATCCATGCTGGTACCTTTCACTTAATATCATGGCGTCTTATCTTGTTAAGCAGCCTCATGTACAGTACATTGTCAAATGTCTTCTGAAAATCCAGTAAACTACATCCTTTCCTTTGTCTATCCTGTTATTTCCACAAAGAATTCCAACAGATTTGTCAGGCAAGATTTCCCTTTAAGGAAACCATGCTGATTTTAGCCTATTTTGTCATGTGCCTTCGAGTACTGTATCCCCAAACCTCATCCTTACTAATAGACTATAACATCTTTCCAACCAACTGAAGTCACTCTAACTGGCGTATAATTTCCTTTCTTCCGTCTCCCTCCCTCTAAAAGACTGGAGCGCCTTTTGTAATTTTCCAGCTCTCTGTAACTATTCCAGAATCTAGTGATTCTTGAAAGATCCTTCCTAATGCCTCCATAATCTCTTCAGCTACAGTACGTCTTTCAGAAACCTGGGGAAGAGTCCATCTAGTCCAGGGGACTTGGCTACCTTCATATTTGCAGCCTCCCAAGCACCTTCTCCTTAATAATAGCAACAACACTCACTTCTGCCCCAACACACTTGCATTTCTGGCATTCTGTTAGTGTCTTCCATAGTGAAGACTGACACAAAATATTTATTCAGTTTGTCCACTATTTCTTTGTCTCCCATTACTACCTCTACAGCATCATTTTCCAGCAGTCAAGTATCCACTCTCAATACTTTTACTCTATATTTCTGAAAAACCTTTAATATCTGTTTATATTATTGTTCATCTTAACTTCATATTTCACCTTTTCTCTCTTTCTGGCTTTTTTTTTTTAGTTACTTTGTTTGTTTTTAAAAGCTTCCAAATCCTCTACTTTCCCATTAGTTTTTGCTACATAATACACCCTCTCTTTTGCTTTTATGCTGTCTTTGACTTCACTTGTCAGTCAACAGTTGCCTCATCAACAATCCTATAGCGTACTTCATCTTTGGGATGTATCTTTTCTGTGCCTTCCAAATTGCTCCAGAAACTATTGCCATTGCTGTTCTGCTGTCATGCCTGCTAATATCCCCTTCCAATCCACTTTGGCTAGCTCCTCTCACATGCCTCTGTAGTTCCCTTTACTCCACCAATACATTTGACTTTAGCTTCTCCATTTCAAATTGCAGGATGAATTCTATCATATGATCACTGCCTCCTAAAGGTTCCTTTACCTTGAAGTCCCTAATCAAATCTGGTTAATTGCACAACACACAACCCAGAATTACCTTTCCCCTCGTGGGTTTGACCACAGCTGTTCTAAAAAAAAAATTAATAGGCATTGTACAAACTCCGCCTCTTGGGGTTCAGCACAAAACTGATTTTCCCCAATCTACCTGTATATTGAAATTCCCCATGACTATCACAATATTGCTCTTTTTACATGCCTTTTGAATCTCTCATTCTAATTTATAGCCCACATACTCTTCAGAGGCCTGTATCTAATTCAGGGAGTGGTTACTTTTATAGTTTCTTAACTTAACAAAAAGGATTCTACATCTTCCAATCCATATTCAACCCATATTGTAATAATTAAGCATTTTAATTTCACAACCATAAACTATTTGGTAACTTAAAATTTGACCTTGCATGTATACTTCTAGGTGCAATTTATTGGTTTGTACTAAACGATCAATGAATTCAACTTGCAGTGAATGACATTTTAGCCAGAGTGCAAGCTTGTACAGCAGTATAATGCGTAATTATTTGTTAATGCACTGTATAATTAAATCTTCAACCACTTCTGCAAAAGTGTTCAATCATATTAAAAACCAAATTAAAAAGAATGAGGAACACAGAAATATGGTAACTTACTTTCCTGAAGTGTGCCAACATGTCAGGACTTCGTTCACACATTTCAGTGAGAAGTACAACCGATGTGTGAAGGACACCTGGGATAAGGAAGAATAAATATTATAGCACAAAATGAGTTTACAATTAGTAGTTGTGAATGTATTGTGGATTAAATATAACCACATTGCAGAAACGTTCAATTTTTTTAAATATAAAGTTTTGTCCAGTTTCTTTCTTCCTCATGTAGGTCTTTTTTTATTACTTTTCAAATAATGGAGTCATTATTCAAAGGAATACTTTTTTTCTTTCAGGCACCAAATCTGCAAAAGCCTTATGCTGCCCAGTTGGATAGATAACATCTATTTATTTTGCACTACAAATTTACATTATTTTTAATTTCAGCACCACTATAATAGTTGAGTACTACATTACAGGTCCTCTAGGCCCTGAAACGATTCCAATGAGACAATAACATTAAATTGCATTAAAGAGGAGCACAGGTAACCATCACCTCTATGGAATCCCACCTATTAAAATCTACTTTTAAATTCCTTATTAAGAGTCAAATATCCAACATTTCTGTGATTCCTAGGTTGTGTTATGTTTACTTTACTTTCACACAGTACATCAAACAAGAAACAGCTGGATTTATATAAGCAATAGCAATTAGCAATATATCTGGAAAATAAGACATGTACAGGAAACAAAAACATTGTCATTGCCTATAAGGTTTTTAGGTGCAATGCTACTCATGGATTAGAGAAGGTAGAACATAGAACAGTCCCTCTGACCCACAATGTTGTGCCGAACCAATTAAATTAATCAAATGGCTAACTAATCCCTTCTGCCTATATCCTTCATTTCCCTCATTAATATAACTATCTAAACATCTCTTAGAAGTCCTAATATCTCTGCCTCTCCCACAGATATTGTTAAAACAGAAAAATCTTGCATCTCTTTTCCTCTTGCTGCTACTCACATTGCAGGGTAAAGACAATCAGAGCTAATGTTGCAATCTTGGAGAGCAATTGCAATGGATGTCAAGAAGGGAATGTCAAGAAATTAATCAAGAAGTAGTGGTGGAAGGGGAGGGATCAGCATACAGAGAAGAGATCAGAAATTTTCAAGCAAGAGAACAAGCTTTCCTACAGAGGGTGATGGTTATGCAAAATTATCTGTCAGAGGAACTGGTAGAGGAAAGTATAATTACAGTGCTTAAAGCCATTTGGAGATGCGCTTGAATCAGAAAGCAGTAGAATGAAACAGGCCTAATGCAGGAATATAGGACTAGTACAGATAGGCATCACAGTTGACGAGGACAAGTTTGCCGAAAAAAGTGTTTCTGTGCCCCACAACTCAAAACCAACTAAGGAGACATCTCCTAAGCTCTGATATGACATGACTGGTCAAAATGGCCAAAGTTACAAATCTTCTATTTCTTATTAGCATGCAATAAATCAAAATAATATATAGTAGTGCTATAAAGTTTGTGAACTCTGCAGAATTTTTCTATTTCTGCATAAATATGACCTAAAATATGATCAGATCTTCACCCAAATCCTAAAACTAGATAGAGAACCTAATTAAATTTTTAAAAATATATACTTGTTTATTAATTATTGAGAAAAATTATCCACTATTAGATGTATTTGTTGGGAAAAGTATGTGAACCTCTGGGGTAATGCCTTCTACAAAAGCTATTTGGACCCAGGAGTTCCACTCAATGAAATGAGATTGGAGGTGTAGGTTGTAGAGGTGATCTGCCCTATATAAAAAAAGACACAAAATCAGGTTAATGACAGAGCCTGCTCTTCTCAAGAAAGATCCGTTTTTTATGCACGGTACCTCAATCAAAACAATTTTCAGAAGACCTTTAAAAAAAAAAAATTGTAGGGATGCATGCAGCTGGAAAAGGCTACAACAGCATTTCTAAAGACCTGAGTGTTCATCAGTCCACAGTAAGAGAAATTGTCTACAAATGGAGGAAACTCAGTACCGCTGCTACTCTCCCTAGGAGTGGGCATCCTGCAAAGAGCAAGAGCACAACATGCAATGCGAAAGGAGGTGAAAAGGAACCCAAGGGTAATAGAGAAAGACCTGCAGAGATCTCTAGAACTTGCTAAAGTCTTTGTTTATGTGCCCACTACAAGAAAAACACTGAACAAGAATGGTGTTCATGGAAGGAAACCGGAGGAAACCACTGCTCTCTAAAAAAACATTGCTGCACATCACAGGTTTGCAAAAGACCACCAGGATGTTCTTCAAATCTTCTGGCACATTGTTCTGTTGTTGGATGAGACAAAAGTTGAACTTTTTGGCAGAAATACACATTGCTTTGTTTGGAGGAAAAAGGGCACTGCACACCACCAAAACCTCATCCTAACTGTGAAACATGGTGGAAGGAGCATTACGGTTTGGGGCTGCTTTAGGGCCTGGACAGCTTGCAGTAGTTCAGGGAACAGTGAATTCAAAAATTGTATAAAGAAGAATGTCCATCAACTGAAGCTTAATGGAAGTTGAATAACGCAACAGGGCAATGATCCTAAAGACAGAGTAAATTAACAACAGAATGGTTTAAAAAGAAGAAAATTTGTGTTTTGGAATGGCCGAGTCAAAGACCTGATCTTAATCCTACAGAAATGTTGTGAAAAGACCTGAAGCAAGCAGTTCATGCAAAGAAGCCCACCAACATTCCAGAATTGAAGCAGTTTCGTAAGGAGGAATGGCCTAAAACTCCTCCAAGCTGATGTACAGAACTGATCAAGTTACAAAAGTTTGAAGTTATTGCTATACAATGGGGTTAGACCAGCTACTGAGAGCAAAGGCTCACATTCCTTTTCCAACAAATACATGTAATACTGGATTATTTTTCTCAATAAATAAATGAACAAGTTTATTTATTTGTGTTATTTATTTAACAGGGCTCTCTCGCTAGTTTTGTGACGTGTGAAGATCCCAGGATTCCCATAATTCAGGACATTTACAAAGATAGGTATGAAAAGAAAGGCCCGAAGGATCATTGGGGACCCGAGTCACTCCAATCACAATCTATTCCAGCCGCTACCATCCGGGAAACGGCATCACAGCATAAAAGCCAGGACCAACAGGCTCCGGGACAGCTTCTTCCACCAAGCCATCAGACTGATTAACTCACGTTGATTTAAGCGTATTTCTATGTTACAATGACTGCACTATTTATTATAAATTACTGCCTGGGCAGGGTGAAAAGCATTATCAAGAATGCATCTCACCCTAACCATAGACATTTTACTCTCCTCCCATCCGGTAGGAGCTACAGGAGCCTCCGCTTCTTCCTTGAGGCTGTGACCCTGCTGAACCTCACATCACAGCACTAAGCAGTATTGCACCCATACTATACCGTCTCAGTACTTTTATATTTGTGTGCTATAGCACTTACTTTTTATTCACAGTTGTTTTGTAAATAACACTATTCTTTGCATTTCTGGTCAGATGCTAACTACATTTCATTGGCTTTGTATCTGTACTCAGCACAATGACAATAAAGTTGAATCTAATCTAATGATTGCACATTTAGACGGAGACATAAAAAAGATTTTTACTCCATGTATGTGAAGAATGTAAGAAATAAAGTCAATTTAATTCAGAATCTGATCACATTTTAGGTCATATTTATGCAGAAATAGAGAAAATTCTACGAACTTTCTAGCACCACTGTACATGTTAATGTGACTACTCTGAGAGCATACAACAGAGGTAACTTCATTAGCAGCAACTCAGATTTTAATTACATATTTACTAAATCAAATGGCACTATATGACAAGCAAACAACTTTCAACCATTAATATAATTTACTACATAACAACATGTTTAAAGTGGAAAATTTACCATGATTTTTTTCATTCAGCAGATTTTTCGTAGCTGGCAGAAACATTTCCATGAGTTCAGGCACTTTCCTAATTACATGCACTGCACATAATGCTGCCTGAAAAAAGAATGTAAATAATCTAAAACAATGCAAACATTTTAAATATAAACAAACTGGTTCACACACAACTTGCTGTAGATAGTTAAGCAATTATATTGCATTTATTTAATTACTGCAATACACCTTTCAAAAGGTCTCCTATGTCTTATGGTGTTATTAATCAGGGCATCAAAGGTTACGGGGAGAAGGCAGGAGAATGGGGTAAAGGATTTTAAAAAATCAGCCATGATAGAATGGCAGAGTAGACTCAATGGGTCAAATAGATTAATTCTGTCCTATACCATGGTCTGAACGTATCCTTAAAAAAACACATGAATACATAAATCTTAATAAATTGTTTCCTTTCTTGCTGGCTATCTGTACTTTCTTGCTAATGCCATCTTGGACAATGTCTCCCATCCACTACATAATGTACTGGTTGGGCACAGTACATTCAGCCAGAGACTCATTCCACCGAGATGCAACACAGAGCGTCATAGGTCATTCCTGCCTGTGGCCATCAAACTTTACAACTCCTCCCTTGGAGGGTCAGACACCCTGAGCCAATAGGCTGGTCCTGGACTTAATTCCTGGCATAATTTACATATTACTATTTAAATATTTATGGTTTTATTACTATTTAATTATTTATGGTGCAACTGTAATGAAAACCAATTTCCCCTGGGATCAATAAAGTGTGACTATGACTGCTACTTACATTGAAGGGTGGCAGGAATCAGAGCCACAACCTGCAATCTGGAATTCAGCAGAAAAAATAAAGCCGACATCAAGGAGAGAACATGGGTTAATCCTCTTGGAAAACAGGCACAAGCTCGGATGGAAAGCATGCACAGGGCCGACCAGATTCAAACTCGGGGCCACTTGCCTCAAAACCTGGTACGAATGCCACTATACTTTTGAAACAGTAATAATGGGCCAAAATGCTGGCTGTACCAGTTGATAAATCCAGGGAACCAAAATATTCATTATGAAAACTAGGATGGGTAATAAAAAGATTGAAAAAGAAAACTAGGATGGGTTACAGCAAAAGAACAATTAGGCCTGGAGATGGGGGTGCGAAGGCTGCACGGGATGGACACCAAGGGACCAGGAAGGAGGTAAAAGGTAGAAGTAACATTTAGGTGCAGATCAAAATTTAATTAGTTAATAGTTTAGAGAATTTGCACATGTTTCTGGTTTGCATGATGTAACTATGAAATGGCACAGTAATAGGCTTTGAGAACATCAGCTTTTTAACCACATGACATGGATGAACATTGATGGTTTAATTGCTAAATTTGCTTATGATACAAAGATAATAGGAATTGATTATGAAGTGGATATAAAACAATATAGATAGATAAAATGAATGAGCAAGTGATCCTGAAAATGATGTTGGAAAATATGAAGAGATTACAGTGCTTGAGATGCAGAATAATCTGGGTGGGCCAGTGCACACAAAGGCTAGGAAGCAGACAGCACATAATTGTAAGACCGCAAGACACAGGAGGAGAATTAGGCCATTCTGCCCAGTCTGGTCCACCATTCAGTCATGGCTGATTTATTTTCCCCCTCAGCCCTATTCTCCTACCTTTGTTGCCCTTACTAATCAAGAAACAATTTAAACATACCCAATGACTTCACAGCAATAAATTCCACAGATTCACCGCCTTCTGGCTAAAGAAATTCCTCATTTGTTCAAAAGGGACATCCTTCTGTCCCCAGGCTGTGCCCTAAACTCACCCACTATTGGAAATATCGTCTCCATGTCCACTAGGCCTTTCAGTTTTCAGTAGGTTTCAAAGTGAACCACCCTAATACTTTTAAACTCCAGCCATCAAATATACAATAATGCTTTCATTCCTTTGATCATTCTCGTAAACCTCCTCTGGACATTCCCCAATGCCAACACATCTTTCGTTGGACAGAGGCCTGAAACTGCTCATAATATTCTAAATGTCATCTGACCAATGCCTTATAGTGCCTCAGCATTACATCTTTGTTTTTATAATAGTTCTCTCAAAATGAATGTTAACATTGCATTGGCCTTATTAAGATCAACTCAACCTACTAGCCAACTTTTAGAAAATCGTGCACTAGGACTCCGAAGTCCCTTTGCATCACCAGACCTGTATGAATTTGCTCCCAGTTTAGAAAATAGTCTGTTTTTATTCCTTCTGCCAAAGTCTATGATCAAATGCTTTCCAACAATATCCCATTTGCCACTTCTTTGCCTACTTCTCCAAATCTACTATTAAGTAACAATGTAGTGAGGTCATATTCCGCTTAGACTAAATTACCCACACCCGGACCATAGTCCTCCATATCAGACTGAAGGTACAGATCCCATAGCATCAGGTCAGGTACACTTACTACCCTACAACCATCTGGCTCCAGAACTGGCCTGGATCACTTCAATCACACTACTCTGAACTGGTTCGATGGCCAACATTCTTCTTTTTAAGGACTCTTCACAACTCATGTTCTGAGTATTAATTTTTATTTGCACAGTCTGTCTTTCTGCACGAGTTGTTTATCAGCTTGTCTGTTTATGTATAGTTTTTCGTAAAATTTACAGTGTTTCCTTTTCTTGTAAATACCCGCAAAAAAAATCTCAAGGTAGCAAATGATAACATAGGAACTTTGATAATAAATTTACTTTGAACTATGCTCTTAACCTTGCTATTCATGGGCAAAAAAATTGCCAAGCTTCCTCATTGTCCTTTTTACTAATAACTGATATTTTCTGGCATTTGTTACTTCCATCTTTATGCCAATCAAGTAGCTATGTTTGCATTTATATGGGACAACCCACAGATTGATTAAAGAATGTTTGCATAAATTAAGTTTTTTTTTAAAAAGTAATTAAAATCTGTTTCAGAGCTAACACTGCAGTAAGAACCAAAAATTGTTACCTTTTTCCTTAAGTAGGAGTTGGATGTCTTTAGCAGTTTTTCCACTTCTCCTGCAAGATCTCTACACATCTCTGATGATCCCATGCAGCCAAGTGTGCAGAGTGCCAGACCTTGGACATACTGAGTACTATGATTCAAGTCACTGCATAACAAAATTAAAATTAAATGGTTCAATTGTAGAATTATGAGTCAGTTGAACTTAATACTCCGGTTATTCTTTCCTTTCATTTGTATGGAAAATTGCAGCTTTCAAATAGCAAATACACAGACATATACTTAACATTATATACCAAATTTAACTGTATAAAAGTCAGTACTCACTTTTTAATACAATTTGTCATGAGCAAGTGGACATCTTGCCTCTCATCGAGCAGCAACATTGCACCTAGATAACCAATCCGCTTGTCTGTAAATTTCTGTGAGGCTATCAGTTTTAGGCACTCCAACTGCAATAAACAAAATATTGCTCAATACACATCTCAAATAAATTTATCATTAAAAGGAAACTTAACTGTTTAAGCAACACACATCAAAGTTACTGGTGAATGCAGCAGGCCAGGCAGCATCTCTAGGAAGAGGTATAGTCGACGTTTCAGGCCGAGACCCTTCGTCGGGACTAACTGAAGGAAGAGTTAGTAAGAGATTTGGAAGTGGGAGGGGGAGGGGGAGATCCAGAATGATAGGAGAAGACAGGAGGGGGAGGGATGGAGCCAAGAGCTGGACAGGTGACTGTTTAAGTTACTTTACCAAATTCCAGCAAAACTAAAAATTTTAGGCCCCAGACTCTGCAATCCAACAACTGAAATGTTGATTACAAATGAACTTGTTTTTATAAACTGCAGTACACCAGAAAGTCTTTCCCCAGTATTAAGGGCCTGGACAGAGAGGAATATTTGAAATGTAATAATACAAGAAATTGGAGCCAGTAGAGACTGCTCTGCCATTATATAAGATCATGGCTGATATGGCCATGAACTCAGGTTCACCTACCTGCCTTTTCCCAAAACCCTTGTTATAAAAAAATCTTTTGTCTTAAATATATTTAATAAGATAGCCTGTTTCCCTGGACAAAGAACTCCACAGATTCACTATTCTCATCTCAATCCTAAATCTGTTCCCCAACTCTTGAGGCTATGACCCTTGGTTCTGGTCTCACTGGTGGAAAACAACTTTGTCTCTATCTTTCCTATTCCTTTTATAATTTTATATATTTAAGATACCCTCTCATTCTTCTGAATTCCAGGGAGTATTGTCCTACAGGACTATTTCTCCTCAAAAGCTAACCCGCTCATCTTTGGAATCAACCTGGTGAACCTCCTCTGTACTGCCTCCAAAGCCACTATAGCATTCCTCAAGTAAGGAGACGAGAACTGAGTGCAGTACTCCAGGTACAAATGTGTCAGAATCCTGTACAGTTGCAGCATAACCTCCTGCTCTTAAGTTCAAACCTTCCAGCAATGAAGGCCACATTCCATTTGCTTCTTAGTAACCTGTTGCACCTGCAAAAAAAACCTTTTATATTTCGTGAACATGCATTCACAAGTCCCTCTGCATGACAACATGCTGCAATCTTTCACCGTTTAAATAACAATCTGATCTATTGTTTCTCTCCAAAGTGGAATACCTAGCATTTACCAATGTTGTACTCCCATCTGCCAGACCCTTAGTCATTCGCTTATCTACATCTCTCTGCAGACTGTGCATCCACTGCATAATTTGCCAACCAGAAACACACATTTATCCCAACTCTCTGCCTTCTATTGGATAACTAATCCAATGTGCTAATACATTACTCAGCTCCACACATTCTTATCTCATGGGCAAGTCTTATGCTACACCTTATTGAACATTTTCTGGAAATTCACCTGTTCCCTTCTATCTACCGCATGCATTATATCCTCAAAGAACTCCAATAAGTTTGCCAAATGGTACCCGTCCTTCATGAATCCTTACTGTGTCTGCCCGTTATCAAATTTCTCACTATTACTTTAGTTACCCAAATCTGGCTCTTGCCACCTTTACTGTCCTTGTTTTAACTGAAATATACTTTTGTTGAACACTGAAAAAATCTCTTTGAAAGTCTTCCTCAATACGTCCACAATATAGCCTGTGTTCCCAGTAAATGCAAGCCAGTTCCTGTCATTCTGTTGGAATATCCCTCGTTCGGGCATAATACACTGGTTTTAGTTCCAACTATTGCACCATCTATTTGCATGAAAAAAAAACTTTCAGAAAGCAGTAAGCAAAACATTTTTTTAAATAGAAGAGAAACATACTTAAAACTTATGAATGTTTCCCCATGAGATTTCTCCTCTTCACGTTCCAGATTTGCAAGGCTATATTTCACTAGTTAACAGATTAAATGCCATTTTTTTAGCACTAAAACCCATCTATTATCAACATGCAGGTAACCCAAATCCTAAAATGGGTCTCCAAACATGAAACATAAGAAAGGGATAGGAGTTTTTCAATTCCATACCTGAAAATAATCTATACAATTAGTATCAATCCAGTATTTATGCCATGTACATTCCTGCAGCTACCCTGGCCTGTATCTCTCTCTTTTAAAAGAAGTTTTAAACATTTAATTAACAGTGACATTTCATAAATCTAGAAGAGCAATTTAAAGATCAACACAAGTAGAAAACTGTTTACTCAAATGTTCACTGCTTACTAATCAGAACAAAATATTTGATAAACTAATAGAACCACATCCTCTCTTTTTCAAAGTACCCTGGATTACCTGTCCAAAGTGTGCAGGATATCCTAGCATATGCATGTACAATAGTTTTGCCACATTTCGACATCGGTAGGTGTTATCTTCTTCTCTGAATGAAGAACGAATTGAAGCACATTCCTTCTGTATCATTTCTCGTTCCTCAGCCTGAGTCCGGGCTGTCCGGATAGTCCGGATTAGCTCCCTCAACCTGATGGGGGCTGGCATCCTCTGGGGTTTAAAAAAACAGATACAGCATATAATAATTTTTTTTGTTGATTCAAACCACTTAAACCAGATAAGTAAGCTTTTAAAATAGTACACCAAGCTGAATGCCAGATACTTGGGACAATTTAAAACATTCATGGAAGCTCAACAAGGCTTCATTATTAAAGTTGCTTGACAAGAATGCATTCAGTGGCAGTCAAAACTTAATAACATTTGTACACAAATCTACCTGCATCCAAATATCTACAATACAATACAAAAAATTACACCTTTCATTTACTGAAACTGCATAACTCAGGAAAACATCTTTGAAATAATTCTGTAAATACACAGACTTTGCTGTAGAATTTTTTTATACATTTGTGTTCAAAATATCTTGTACATCAAAAGCTTTATGTCTTCAAAGTTCAAAGGATTACTGTAATATTCATAAAACAAAAGGCACATAGAGGTCAGGATCTATGTAAACATTAACACCAGAAACTATTGTCAAGAAAGATCTAAGTAACAGTGTAGAAGCTTTTAAAGATTTCTATACTTCATTCAGAGTTTGAGGAGATTTGGTATGTCAAAGACTCTACAAATGTACATTGGAGAGAATTCTGACTGGGTGCACACCACCTGGAGAGATTCCAATGCACGGGAATGAAAGAAGCTACAGAGGGTCGTAGACTCAGCTGGTCCAATCACAGGCACAAGTCGCCCCACCAGAGAACATCTTCAAAAAGCCGATGCCTAAAGGCGACAGCATCCATCATTAAGGACTCACCACCCAGGACATTCACTCTTGCTACCATCAGGGAGGTGGCACAGGAGCCTGAAGACAAACAGCCAATGTTTAAGGAACAGCTTCTTCCCCTCTACCATCAGATTTCTGAACAGTCCATAGACACTACCCCGCTATTCAACTTTTACCACAAAACAACAAATTTCATGACATGTCAGTTATAATAAACTTGAATCTGATTCTAAAGCAATTAAATGAGGGGGAAAAAAAGTAAATCTTAGTGAGAACTTTCCTTCCACCCCCCCCCCAAAAAAAACTTCTCAAACACAAATAGGATCTAAAGTTTTACTTCAGAAGGGCTGGTAATGGGGCTCAAGGTGATAGCAAATCTGTGCAGCCCTGCTTTTAAGGCTGGGAAACAGATTCAAGTACCATTTTCAAAAAACATACAAGATAAAATTTACAGTGCCACTAAATGACCTCCTCTTTTACATCATTCTATGGACTGCTGTTTGCATCTTTAATTAGGGTAGCATTTTCAGAAATATTTTGAACCCTCCTTCAGCAAGTAGTTTTTAGCACAAATAGGCCCTTCAGCCCACGATGTTGTGCCAACTTTATAACCTAACCTGAGATCAATTTAATCTTTCCCTCCTACATAGTCCTCTATTATTCTGTCACCCATGTGTCCAAGGGCTTCTTAATTGATCCTAATGCATCTGCCTCTGCCACTACTCTTTACAGAGTGTTCCATGCTCCCACCACTGTGTAAAACAACTCACAGCTGACATCCCCTCCCCCATACTTTCTTCCAATGACCTTAAAATTATGCCCCCTCATATAAGACTGCCACCCTGGGAAAGTCTCTGGCTACCCACTCAATCTGTGTCTTTTATCATCTTTTATATCTCCATCAAGTCACCTCTCATCCTCTACTCCAAAAAGAAAAGCTCCAACTTACTCAAGCTATCCTGAAAGCACAAGATTAAGAATTATATTTAGCCAAAGACACACCTGCAAACAAAAATCAAGAGACAGGTGCTAAGGGGAGAGGAAATTTGAATGCAGCAATTATATGTAACGTACAAATCCTCAACCTTTTATAATGGGTATCTGATAAGTAAATTAGATTCATAATGAGAGCTACTATATAGGTGTTCGGAGCAGGAAAGATTAAATCTACACATACACTTTGCAGTGAGATGCAAATCTCCAGTAAGTTCAATGCTTAATTTCAATTTCATTCTAATTACAGGTGTCCCCTGCTTTTCAAAACCTTGCTGTTACAAAAGACCTACATTAGTTACCTGTTTTCACTAACAGGTGTTTTCACTGTTACGGAAAAAGGCAGCACGCGCCCCGAGCAACCAAGCTCCTCCCCCGGAACTGTATTAGACAACAGACAATAGGTGCAGGAGTAGGCCATTCGGCCCTTCCAGCCAGCATCACCATTCACTGCGATCATGGCTGATCATCCACAATCAGTATCCAGTTCCTGCCTTATCCCCATGACCTTTGATTCCACTATCTTTAAGAGCTCTATCCATCTCCTTCTTGAAAGCATCCAGAGACTTGGTCTCCACAGCCTTCTGGGGCAGAGCATTCCATATATCCACCACTCTCTGGGTGAAAAGGTTTTTCCTCAACTCCATTCTAAATGGCCTACCCCTTATTCTTAAACTGTGGCCTCTGGCTCTGGACTCACCCATCAGCAGGAACATGCTTCCTGCCTCCAGCGTGTCCAATCCCTTAATAATCTTATATGTTTCAACAAGATCTCCTCTCAGCCTTCTAAATTCCAGAGTATACAAGCCCAGTTGCTCCAATCTTTCAACATATGACAATCCCACCATCCCGGGAACTAACCTTGTGAACCTACGCTGCACCCCCTCAATAGCAAGAATGTCCTTCCCCAAATTTGGAGACCAAAACTGCACACGGTACTCCAGGTGTGGTCTCACCAGGGCCCTGCACAGCTGCAGAAGGACCGCTTTGATCTTATACTCAATTCCCCTTGTTATGAAGGCCAGCATGCCATTAGTTTTCTTCACTGCCTGCTGCACTTGCATGCTTGCTTTCAGTGACTGATGTACAAGAACACCTAGATCTCATTCTGCTTCCTCTTTTCCTAACTTGACTCCATTTAGATAATAATCTGCTTTCCCGTTCTTACCACCAAAGTGGATAACCTCACATTTATCCACATTAAACTGCATCTGCCATACGTTTGCCCACTCACCCAGCCTGTCCAAGTCACCCTGCATTCTCATAACATCCTCCTCACATTTCACACTGCCACCTAGCTTTGTGTCATCGGCAAATTTGCTAATGTTACTTTTAGTTCCCTCATCTAAATCATTAATATATATATTGTAAACAGCTGCGGTCCCAGCACTGAACCCTGCGGTACCCCACTGGTCACTGCCTGCCATTCCGAAAGGGATCCGTTAATCGTTACTCTTTGTTTTCTGTCAGCCAGCCAATTTTCAATCCATGTCAGTATTCTGCCCCCAATACCATGTGCCCTAATTTTGCCCACTAATCTCCTATGTGGGACTTTATCAAAGGCTTTCTGAAAGTCCAGGTACACTACGTCCACTGGCTCTCCCTTGTCCATTTTCATAGTTACATCCTCAAAAAATTCCAGAAGATTAGTCAAGCACGATTTCCTCTTCATAAATCCATGCTGACTCGGACCACTCCTGTTACTACTATCCAGATGTGTCATAATTTCATCTTTTATAATTGACTCCAGCATCTTTCCCACCACCGACGTCAGGCTAACCTGTTTTCTCTCTTCCTCCCTTCTTGAAGAGAGGGACAACATTAGCCACCCTCCAATCCACAGGAACCGATCCTGAATCTATAGAACATTGGAAAATGATTACCAATGCGTCCACGATTTCTAAATCCACCTCCTTAAGTACCCTGGGATGCAGACCATCAGGTCCCAGGGACTTATCAGCCTTCAGACCCAACAGCCTATCCAACACCATTTCCTGCCTAATATAAATTTCCTTCAGTTCATCCATTACCCTAGGTCCTTTGGCCACTATTACATCTGGGAGATTGTTTGTGTCTTCCCTAGTGAAGACAGATCCAAAGTACCTGTTCAACTCGTCTGCCATTTCCTTGTTCCCCATAATAAATTCACCCACTTCTGTCTTCAAGGGCCCAATTTTGGTCTTAACTATTTTTTTTTCTCTTTTCACATACCTAAAGAAGCTTTTACTATTCTCTTTTATATTCTTGGCTAGTTTACCTTTGTACCTCATTTTTTCTCCGCGTATTGCCTTTTTAAGTTACCTTCTGTTACTCTTTAAAAGTTTCCCAATCCTCCAGCTTTCCACTCGCCTTTGCTATGTTATACCTCTTCTCTTTTATTT
Source organism: Mobula birostris (assembly GCF_030028105.1). NCBI lineage: Eukaryota > Metazoa > Chordata > Chondrichthyes > Myliobatiformes > Myliobatidae > Mobula > Mobula birostris. Next base: position 46,750,310 of record NC_092384.1, read on the forward strand.
TTATACTGTCCATTACTTCCCTTGTCAGCCACAGCCTCCCCTTACACCCCTTAGGATCCTTCTTCCTCTTTGGAATGAACTGATCCTGCACCTTCCGCATTATTCCCAGAAACACCTGCCATTGCTGTTCCACTGTCATCCCTGCTAGGGTATTGTTCCATTGACCTTTGGCCAGCTCCTCCCTCATAGCCCCATAGTTCCCTTTGTTCAACTGTAATACTGACACTTCCGTGTTTCCCTTCTCCCTTTCAAATTGTAGATTAAAACTTATCATATTATGGTCACTACCTCCTAATGGCTCCTTTACCTCGAGGTCCCTGATCAAATCCGGTTCATTGCACAACACTAAATCTAGAATTGTGTTCTCTCTGGTAGGCTCCAGTACAAGCTGTTCTAAGAATCCATCTCGGAGGGACTCCACAAACTCCCTTTCTTGGGGTCCAGCACCAACCTGATTCCTCCAGTCTACCTGCATGTTGAAATCCCCCATAGCAACTGTAGCATTACCTTTGCGACATGCTAATTTTAACTCTTGATTCAACTTACACCCTACATCCAGACTACTGTTTGGGGACCTGTAGATAACTCCCATTAGGGTCTTTCTACCCTTACAATTTCTCAGTTCTATCCATACTGACTCTACGTCTCCTGATTCTATGTCCCCCCTCGCAAGGGACTGAATATCATTCCTCACCAACAGAGCCACCCCACCCCCTCTGCCCATCAGTCTGTCCTTTCAATAGGACGTATATCCTTGAATATTCATTTCCCAGGCCCTGTCCACTTGAAGCCATGTCTCTGTTATTCCCAGAACATCATACTTACCAATTTCCAACTGTGCCTCAAGCTCATCTACTTTATTTCTTATACTCCGTGCATTCATATACAATACTTTTAATTCATTACTCCCCTCACCTCCCATATCAATTCCTATTTCACTTGGCCATACTGTATAATCCCTTCTTGAGCTTTCTGCTCTGTTGATTCTGCTGTCTTTCTTAACTTTTCTTATTCTCACTTTCCCTTTATCTCCATCCTTATGTTTCCAGTTCGTCCCCTCCCTCCCTCCCCACTTAGTTTGAACACACCCGTGTTGCAGAGGCAAACCTGCCTGCCAGAATGCTGGTGCCCCGCTTATTAAGGTGCAATCCATCCCTATTCTAGCCAGCATTGGTTAAATACATGCCTGTGGGCAGCCGTTAGCAAGATGAGTTCTAAGGTATTGGAAAAGTCTAAAAGAGCTCGAAAGGATGTTACACTTAGCATAAAACTAGACATAATTAAGCGTTTCGATCGTGGTGAACGAAGTAAGGACAAAGTGAGTTTGGCTTGTGGAAGTTGACGAAGATGATGTTGAAGAGGTTTTGGCATCCCATGACCAAGAACTGATAGGTGAAAAGCTGATGCAATTGGAAGAGGAAAGGATAACAATCGAAACCGAATACAGTAGCGAACAGACTGAAAGTGACGTCGTCCAGGAACTGAACGTGAAGCAACTGCATGAGATTTTCGCTGCAATTATTGCAGAAAAGTACGACTTTAATTTTGAATGGGTACGAAGCTTCAGGGAATATTTGCAAGATGGTTTGAGTGCTTACAAAGAACTGTATGATAGAAAATTGCGCGAGGCTAAGCAGTCAAGCATACTGTTGTTTTTCAAGCCTTCCACATCAGCCGACGAACCTCGACCTTCAACATTGAGGCAGGCCAACATAGAAGATGACTTGCGTGCCCTGATGGAAACAGACAACGATGAGATGACACCCCAGTGTCCCACCACCCCAATCCCCGGGCCATGCCTCTGATCTGGGCCGACATTTACGTGCCGGGTGGCACCTAATTAATTAGCTTGTTTATTTCGGCTTTTTTCTTAAAGATGTGCTGGGTGCACCCCGGCTACCGTTGCATTCTTCGCGGATCAGTATCGGTTCGCTGCCTGGAGGTTGGGGACCACTGCACCACCCCAACCTCCAACGACTCAGCCTAACACACCATCATCAGTGTGCTCAGCGCTGACTTCTTGATTCCGGTAAGGGATACTACACTGTACATACATTATTTCTACTTTATATAGGCTATGTATTTTTATGTGTTATTTGGTATGGTTTGGCAGCTTCATAGCTTAAAGCTTACTGAAGAGAGTGCTTCTACCGAGAGCGCTTGCGCTGTGTTTCTGCCAAGAGCGCCTGCATGAGATTTTCGCTACGGAGAACAGTGTGGCAATGATTGTAGGAAAGTATTTCTACTTTATATAGGCTGTGTATTTATCATATCATTGCTTTTACTATATGTTACTGTTATTTTAGGTTTTATGTGTTATTTGGCATGATTTGGTAGGTTATTTTTTGGGTCTGCAAACGTTCACAAATTTTTCCCATATAAATAAATGGTAATTGCTTCTTCACTTTATGTCATTCCAGCTTACGAACCGTTTCATAGGAACGCTCTACCTTCGGATGGCGGGGGAAACCTGTACTTTTTTTTAATCCTCCAAATATCCTTGACAGAACTGAATTGGAGAAGCAGAGTAGGCATAACTTGCAATATGAAGGCTGGGTACAATTCTCTTCCACTTGCATAAAATAGATCCCAAAAAAAGCACTAAAAAATACACGTATTACCAATGTTCAAAGACCTTACATAAACTAAAAAGCTCAATTAACCCAGTGATACCAATAACAATAGATTTTTTTTAAGCTGTCTTGACCTAGTGGGGGTGTGACTTGTGGGATGGGGAGAAGGGCAAGAACAGGATGACATTCAAGGTTCAAATGTTAATTTATTATTAAAGCATGTATCCACACATGAAATTTGTCTTCTCCAAATAGTCACAAAACAAAGAAAGAGAAACATCAAACCCACCCCACTACCTGCACAAAAAAGAATGGCATCCTGATCACCAACTCCCAAAACCCCCTCTCGCCACACAAAACCAAACATGGACAGCCAAAAAAACTAAGAACACAACAGAACCTCAACCCCTAAACACCCTCTCCTCGCGTAACAAAACGGAAAAGGAACAAGCGATAAAAAGCACAATATAAAAACCATAAATCTGAAAAAATCCACAGTCCATAAGCGCAACAGTCTAATCCATAAACACAGAACCATGATACCATCTTACAATATCACTATCATTTATCAAAAAGAGAATTTAATATAAAATCAGAGAGGAGCATCCATGCCAGGACCACCAAAGTTACTTTCCCCAGGCAGCAAGCCTGATCAACACTTACACCCACGAGGTCCACCACTACTTTGCTATCTCTCAGCAACCACCCTACCGAAACTTTATGGAAATAATCAATGTATATAAGCTGCCTTAAGTATTTATATTTGTGTTTTTGTTATTAGTGTTATCTTTTGTGATAAATTTTGTGCTGCATTGGATCCAGAGTAACAATTATTTCATTCTCCTTTACACTTGTGTACAAGAAATGGCATTAAACAACCTTGAATAATGATTTCTCTCAATTCCTCATGACAACTTTGTGACTTTGATTCATAGTTTTCAGTTTGTTGTACGGTGTATCTAATTCAAGTTTGTCATTCAACTGTACACGTGTATTTCACCAAATGAGACAACATTCCTTCAAACCAAAGTGCACAATACGATACATAATTCAGACATAACACAAAGTAATATTACGACATATAAATTAACAATAAGGTACACATATGATAAAAGCTGAAAAGTTAATACACGATGAGAGCTGGGTAGTGGCAGGGAGTCCAATAATTTTAAGGACGGGGAAGAATCTGGTTCTCATCCTAAAAGTTCATGTCCTATTGACAAAGTTATTGTCATTAGGATCAAAGAGATGGTTGGACGGATGGGAAGGATCTTTGAAGAATTCTGATCTCTTCTGGGACAGAGATGACCAGTACAAGAGGACAGATTATACCTGAATCGGAGGGAACCATTATCATGGGCAGCAAATTTGCCAGTATAACTAGAGAGAGTTTGAAGTAGACATGCAGGAGCTGAGATCCCAAGCATCAGGAAGGAGTATGGGAGGCTGGAAAGTTATGCAGGAACCAGTGACAGCAAGCTGAATGAGTGTGACAGGCAGGAAAATGGCAAGGAGCAAGGAAAGTCAATTAGATTAAATTGCAGTTATTTCAGTGCAAGAGAACTGACAGATAAGTCAAATGGACTTGGGGGGCGGGGGGAGGAGAGTGGATAGTTGCATAGGACTGAGATGAGATGTTATAGCCATTACAGAAACATGGCTAAGTAAAGGACACGACAGGGATGCAGATGCTTTGGGTGGAACAGAGGCAGAGAAAAGAAGTGGACGTTGAATTTTTGTTTAAGGGGAATGTCACAGCAGTAGTCAGAGGGTTCATCCAGTGAAGCTTTATGGGCGGAGCTGAGAAATAAGAGGATGATCAAGAAGTTGGAAATGCATTATAGGCTCCCAAATAAATTAACTGGAATTAGAAGAACAAATACACAGGAAGATTGTGGAGAGTTGAAAGAATAATAGATTGTTATTGAAGGGACGTTCCTGACAGACTAACAGACTTACTGTTAAGACCAAGATGGGTAGAATTCAATTGTATTCAGGAAAGTTTCTTTGGGCAATACAGAAAGGAGCTCTATTAGGAAGAGGTCAAAACTCGATCTACTCTTGGGTAATAGGGCAGGGCAGATGACATTGGGGTAGCACTTCTGAGACCTCTGCCAATAGTTCCATTTGTTTTATAATAAATATGGAAAGGGACAGAACCCCCCCCGCCCCCACAAGTTCAAGCTCTAAATCAGAAGCAAGGCAAACTCTGATGGTATGAGACAGGAACTTCCAAAAATTAATTATTCCAGCGAAGAGGAAAGCTGGTAGGAGTAGAGAACCCTCAAAAATGAAGGATATTCAGGCAAAAAGAGGCAGCATACATAGGCCAGGAATAGGCAGCTGGGATCAAGTGAATCCTTGGAAGAACAATGATGCAGGACGCATTCAACGAGGAAATCAGTAGGACAAAGACAGCACGAGATACCTTTGACAAAACAGGTAACCTTCTCAATCAAACACGAGAAAATCTGCAGATGCTGGAAATTCAAGCAACACACACAAAATGCTGGTGGAACGCAGCAGGCCAAGCAGCATCTTCGGAAGAAGTACAGTCAATGTTTTGGGTCGAGACCTTTTGTCAGGACTAACGGGAAAAAGAGATAGTAAGAGATTTGAAAGTGGGAGGGGGAGACTAGAAATGATAGGAGAAGACAGGAGAGGGAGGGATGAAGCCAAGAGCTGGGAAGTTGATTGGCAAAAGGGATACAAGGCTGAAGAAGGGGGAGTATCATGGGACGGAAGGCCTTGGAAGAAAGAAAGGGGCAGGGGAGCACCAGAGGAAGATGGAGAACAGGCAAGGAGTTATTGAGAGAGGGAAAGAGAAAATAAATAACTAAGGGATGGGGTAAGAAGGGCAGGAGGGGTGTTAACGGAAGTTAGAGAAATCAATGTTCATGCCTTCTCAATCAACCTTCTAACTGTCACTCACAAACTTCCTGATTATTCCTTGTGTTCATATTCAAATAATTCATATGAATAATGAATAACAAGGGTCGCAAGACTGAACCCTGTAGCACATAACTATTAACTGGCTTCCATTCTGAGAAACAACCTTCAGCCATCATCCTTCATTTCCTAACTCTAAGCCAATTTTGAATCCAGCTAACCAGCTCTTCCAGGATTCTATGGGACCTAATCTTCCAGACCAGCTTACCATGTTTTACCCATACGAATGATGCCCCAAGAAAAAGTTTATGAAGGTAGACAAGGGCCAGGGCTCCAGAGCCCGGGCAGGTATATCCAAATACACTGTGGAAGGTTAGAAAAGCAATAGCAGGATTGCTGGCTGAGGTATTTACATTATCATCAGCCAAGGGTGGGGTGGCAGTAAATTAGAGAGTAGTAATGTTGTAACGTTATTTAAGAAAGTATAACGAAGTAAAACCTAAGAGTTTGATTCAGATTAGAGCAAAGTGTTGAATTTTGTAAAATCAAATCCAGGTAGGACATTCACAGTGAATGGCAGGTCCTGGGGGTGCTGCAGAACAGAGCATGGCTCATTGAAAGTGGAGTCACAGATAGACAGGGTGGTGAAGGTGGCTTTTGGCATGCTAGCTTTCTTAAGCCAGGACATTGAGTATAAAAGTTGGAAGATCATGGAGTGGTTGCACAATACATTGATAAGGTTGCACTTGGGAATATCATGTCAGTTTTGGTCACCTTGCTATAAGCAAGATGTTATTAAACTGGAAAAAATGCAAAAAGATTTGCAAGAATTTTGCCAGGACTTGAAGTATTAAGTAATGGGGAGAGGGTGGACAGGCTAAGCCTTTTCTCCTTAGTGCACAGAAGGAAAGGTGATCTTACAAAGATGTGTAAAAGCATGAAAGGCATATACAGGGCAAATGCACTCAGCCTGCAGGATGAAGGATCGAGAACTAGGGGACGTGCATAGAAAGAGAAGATTTAAGAGGAACTTGAGAGGCTTTTTTTAAAAAAAACATAGTATTTTCTGGAATGAGTTGCAAGAGGAAGTGGTTGTGCAAGTGCAATAACTGGCGCATGAACTGGGAAGGTTTAGAAAGTTATGGGTCAAACATTGAATGGGAAATGGGAAAAGCTTGGATCGGGCACCTTGGCCAGCGTGGAGCAGTTGAGTGGAAGGACCCATTTCCATGCTGTGTAACTAATGCACGCTACCTCATGAAAAGCTTGAACACTGACGTTTCTTAAGCACAAAGCTTCATAATGACTGAGGTAATTTGACATACATGGCAAAGAATGAAGAACCATAAATACTGGAGAATTGCTCATAAAACAAACTAAATATACACCACCTCAGCATAGATTAGTTTAAAAAATGCAAATTATTGAGCATTTCCCCTGGATTAAAAAGTGAAATTTATTCATTTATTGAGATACAGTACGGAATAGGCCCTTCAAGCCGCACTGCCCAGGAACCCGACTTAATCCTAACCTAATTATGGGACAATTTACAACGTCCAATTCACCTAACAACCAATATGCCTCTGGACTGTGGGAGCACCCAGAGGAAACCCACATTGTCATGGGGAGAAGTAGAAATGGGATTGAACCCGTGTCGTTGGTACTGTAAAGCGATGTGCCAACCACTACACAATCACACCACTATGACCCACCAACGACTGCTGTGGGGATTGGTTAATTAGCAAGCGGAACCATTTACAATTTTACCCACCCTGTCAACACATTTTAAAACTCAAAGATCAAAAGAGGTAAAGGGTTCCAGTTTGAGGATCTAATATTAAATTTGAAGTGGACCAAATTAGTCAGTGCCACAGCCAGTGATTTGTACAATCCTGGTGTCTTGGTCTATTGCATCTCCACAAGCTTGGGTGGCAGATTTAGAGTTCCCATTTCCAAACCAACCCAACAGCTTTAGTATTGTTTTTTTTAAAAAGTCAACGTTCAAAATTACTTAAAAATAAAAGTTAAAAGATTTAAATAGCATTTAACAAAATAAAAATCACATCCTTTCAATCCAGGATGACAACCTGCAAATGTATGGCGCTGGTGTTAACAAGGCAAACAGTGTAAATTTGAGGCGACAGGAAGCATTTTGATCTTTATACTTTGCCTCTGTACTCCATGCAGTGCAGTAAGTGGTGAAATGCATTACCACCTCACCTCAGTTCAAGTTGCACGATACAGTAGTGAACTGACCCACAAGACAACTGGTTGAAAGTTCTGTAGGCGATCGCATCTCCAGCCAGCGTCTTAAAGTAAATGCAACTGAACTTTAACCTCATATCAAGAAATATTCCCTACTTTCAATATAAACAGAAAAAAGAACTGCAACTTGAACCAAATACTACAGGTCATCAAAGAAACCAATATTGAAACAAAGTGAAATTTAACTTTCAGCGTATATTTTCCTTAATTGTGCTTTATATTCCTTGGCATCATGGGCAAATTAATTCTGGTTTAGTACCAATGCTAAACAGAGCATGTAAATTTGGAGTGCAAACCTGACTGCACTTCAGAAGCAATAGAAGTGTAATAAGATTTGATGGGTAATCTAGCCAGGTCATTTCCATTAAATTCAACGTGCTTTCAAATCTGACATTTAAGAAAAAATTAAATAAGGGCCTTTCTCTTGAATTGCAATTTCCAACCATTTGTGGAGACCTCACTAGTTCCTCCAAGTCACATTAATATCAAACAGCAATTCAAAAATAATTGCTGACTTGCAAATTTTTCCCCTCTCCATTGTACTCCAAAAAAATAAAAACTTAATTAGAACAAGATGTGCACTTTTAATTAAAAATGGTCACAAGGTAATCTTCTCAGGTTTAGGCACCTTACATGAACAGACATATCAAATTGAGGATAACACAAGAATAATTTCTCTGCTGTTACAACTACAAACAAGCATTACTTCAGCAATATGGTATTATTCCCCAATTTTCCAAATCACTCACCTTGTAGCCAAAACCAAAGTATAAATACTTAGTATCAAGAAGCAGGGAACTGCACCAAGCCTGTCAGAATTTCGATTCCATTAGACTATACTGGATCTGAATCCAGGTATTAGGAGAGACACCAAATTGTCACTGGCAATATTCATCAAATATAACAATTTTCTTACTCTTTCCATTTTGCCACAAAAATTACTGTTCTATATAACTCATAATATATACAATAACTTCACTGACTTGTCAATACTGTCATTGCCAAATTAATGCCTCAGTTGGGACCTGAAGCTTCAAGTTTTGGGACACAAGGCAGTGAAACTGAGCTAATAAATACACAAGCAACACACATCAAAGTTGCTGGTGAACGCAGCAGGCCAGGCAGCATCTCTAGGAAGAGGTGCAGTCGACGTTTCAGGCCCAGACCCTTCGTCAGGACTAACTGAAGGAAGAGTGAGTAAGGGATTTGAAAGTTGGAGGGGGAGGGGGAGATCCAAAAATATACAATTAGTGCTGAAAGTAAAAGATGTCATTACGTAGAAACTAATCAAGGATATTGTAACAATGTACAAAAGCAGCAAGTGAAAAAAAAGATGCACTTAAAAAAAAACAATTTTGACCCAATATTGAGAATCTTCTGAATTTATAAACTGCAGACACATTGAATGCTAAAGATACAGGAGAGAGTAAACAGAATGGTAGTTTGGGGCAGGGGTGGGAGGGGCACATGATATATGTATATAAACATAGCTATACAAATTTCCACAATTAAAACCAGAGAGCACAGTTTAAGATGAAGAGTAACAGGAATAGAGGGGATCGAGGATTTACTCGTCCCCCTCCCAAGAAGGAAGTGGTTGCCATCTGGAATACTGTACACTGCTGGCGACAATATAGGTATTCTCACAACATTTTTAAAATGGTCAAGAGCTTGAATTGTCAAGGTAGAGGAGGATACAGACCAAATGCTGTTAAACCGGATCAGTAAGATTGGAGAGTTGACGGTTAATGTAAATATAGTGAGCTGAAGGGCCCGCTTCTATGCTGTATCCTTGATAACTCAAACAGCAAGCAACATTCATGCAACACAATGCCAACCAATAATCATTTCCAGCAAGAGAAGGTCCAACAACCTCTCAATAATAATCAGTACTTGCAATGATGAATGCAATTCCAGTATTCAAAAAGCTCAACAGTATACAAGACATGACCATAGTGGTTGGCTCCATATTCATCATCCTTAAACATTCAATCCTTCCACCATCATTGCGGTTAAATACCTAACCTACATTGATGATACAACTCAAAACCTCAATTTTTAACATTAAGGACAAGAAGGCAGTCAGCTAGTAGGGCTGCTGCATCATAACTGAGGAAAATCAGGTTCAAAGTAAATTTATTATCAAAGTACATATATGTCACCATATACAACTCTGAGATACATTTTTGTGCAGGTAATGAAATCAGTGAAAGACCATGACCAACAGGAAAGAGAAACAACCAATGTGCAAAGACAACAAACTGCAAATACAAAAGAAATAATAAATAAGCAATATTGAGAGCATAAAATGAAGAGTCCTTGAAAGTGAGTTCATAGGCTGACAGAACAGTTCAGTGATGGGGCACGGGAAGTAATCCCCACTGATTCAACAGCCTGGTGGTTGAGGCATAACTGTTCCTGAAGCTGGCGGTGAGAGTCCTGAAGCTCCTGTACTTCTTCCTGATGGTAGTAGCAAAGAGAGCATGACCTGGGTGGTGGGGATCCCTGATCATGGATGCTGCTTTCCTCTGATAGCACACCCTGTTGAATCCTGACCTCATGTCTGCATAGTTTGCATGTTTCCCTGGAGGCTCCAGTCTGCTCTCACAGCCAAAGATAAACCTATGGTATATACGCATCAATGAATGCTGTTTTAACACCTTGAAGACTCACTACAACTCGCATCATTGCACTTTGGTTTGAATGTACTGAATCCTAAAAATGTATTTCAGGAGTTCCAAATTTTTCTTTCACTATATTCAAAATAAAATTTAAAAATGGGGATGGAGAAGGTGAATGGGTACACAGGAATTTCACAATTTTAAAGCTCTCCTCCATATCGTCTTTTATCACTGCGTGATGATACTACTCTTCCAAAAAGTACGGGTGGGAAATTATCTTCACCACATTGTCACCTGCACAAGGATAATTGGGCATGGCAATAAAATGTTAGGTTCCTTGGTTTTAACCAGATCCCATAAAATGATTAAAGCCACATAACCAGAGGAGGCACAGGATGCAAAATTCATAACAGACTGCTTCTGCAAATTGGTTAAGTAAATAATTAATATTCTGTCATGGATCAATGACCTTTTATTAGAATGGGGAACAAACTGAGGAGGACTTGTAGATCACAACTGATCTCTCTGAGGATGCTGAGTGAGGGCAACAGAGAGAAAACAGTGTAACTGCGAGATGCAAAAGGATGTGATAATATGGAGGGTGTGTAGAGGACATTCACCAGGATGTTACCTGGTAGGGAACATTTCACATGAGGTTCTGAATACACATGCCTGAGGTATATAAAGCAAACTAAAGGAAACTTTCACCTTAAGAGGCAAAGAAGCCTAGAGGATATAAATTTAGGGCAAGGGGTAAGAGATTTCAAGAGCATCTGAGGGATCCATTTCCCCACCCAGAGAGTGGCAATTACCTGGAATACACTGTCTGAGAGTGCACCAGAAGAGTCGCTGTTAGTACCTTAGTGTCTGAATGAGCACTCAAATAATCTAGCATTGAAAGGGTCAAACCAGGTGGTGGAAGAAACAAATATGTATGCGATCCCACTGCCCTGCCTAGACATGGTGGGCCAAATGGCCTGTTTCCATGATACACTATATGACACAAAAATCATGGAGCAATTGAGTATGGAAACAAGTTCTTTGGCCTAACTCTTCCATGCCAACTAAAATGCCCACAAGCTAGTCACTTTGGCCACATTTGACCTATGGAGATGGAAAGATACTATTAACTTAGTATAACTAAAATTTCTTACCAGAATTTGAGCTATAATGGCCATATATAAACTTGTTTGTTGACGCCCAAGATCTTGTAACTTGGATCTATGGCTCCCAAATCTCTTCATCAGTGGAGCTTTTCATAAGTGAAAGGAATTTCAGACTCACCCTGAGTTGTTTGAAAGAAGTACCTATAGTGGCTTAGTATCCCATCATTCTTGGTAAACCCATAGTTTTTCTATACCTACCCGGATAAATTCTTTAAACACAGTGCACACTAATCTTTCATACTTCAAAAGAAATGCAAGCAGTGTACACAACCAGGAACAATTTGAGAACGTTAGAAGTGAACTACCGACCACAGTATTTATATTTCCAGCTGGTAATTTTTTTAAAAATTCTTTAGAAATCTTGAGACCCAACTTTTTCCAAATTCAATACACCAACAAGCTGCACAAAGGAGAAATAAACATCAGATCAAAACTGTCACCTGTCCAGGACAACAGAAATAAGATCAGAAAATGCTGATGACCTCTTTAAAAAAAAATTATCATGAAAGGTTATTGACCTAAATGGTCATTGTTTTTTCAATCTGCAAATTTCTTCAAAAAGTATTAACTATAAGCTGCATTGTATGAAGATATCACACTTCCTATTTGAAATGTAACAATCAAGTTCTACAATATTTTGTAACAAACTAAATTCTTGATAACTGCAGCAGACGGGGAGGGTGGTTGGTGACAAACAGGTTCATATGGGTGTTAAAGCCCCAGAAGGCAATAAGAATAACAGTAGCAATTTAAAAGCACTCTTGCAGGTGACTTAACCAGCCAATACTACATAGTCAAAGTTTAGGTCTTAAAATTAGGTTTACTATATATATTTTACAAGAATCAAAATCTGTCCTGTTAAGCCAAATTGAATTACCGCACATAATGTGGCTGACATTTGTTTCATCAAACATTACAAATATTATTTTTAGCTATTCTGACCTTCTAGTTAAGATTCATCAACATCAAAATGAAAAGACTGATTATAGGCTGCAACTGTATGAAGTACAGAGAGATCTAGATGTTCTAGTGCATAAATCACAAAAAAGTTAGCAGGCAGGTCTGACAAGCAGGCAGCAAACAGCATTTTGACCTTCAATGCAAGGGGGGTTTGGTTTTAAAAACAGGGAAGCTTTGCTGCAATTCCAGTGTTGGCGAGGTCTCACCTTGAATCTGCATAAGCTTTGGTCCCCTCACCCAAAGGGTATGGTAACTTATGAAAGCAAGACAAAGGAACTTCACCAGCCTAGGCTGAGAGGGGTTTGAATTAAATACTTTGGGCTTGTATTCATTGAAATTTAGAAGGATGAGGGGCAACCTTATTCAAATATACAAGACCTGAAGAGGGCTCAACAGGATAGATGCAGGAATGGTTTCACTAGTGGGAGAGTTCTGAACAAAGGATTAAGCTGAGGTGTGTAGAAATCTCTTCTTGCAGACCATGACGATTCGCTGCCACAGCATGTGATAGAAGTTGCACAATTAGAAGTATTTAAAATAGAAATGCATAAATATTTGAAAGATCAGGGATATAGATCAGCCGTAATCATAATAAACAGCAGTAAAGGTTTGAGGGACCCAAAGTTCCTACTCCTACTTTCCAGGATTTTCTTATATTCTTTGTACTTTGGGATTTACAGCTTTTTGATACTGGGATTAATAGCTTGTCTTCATATAACATTTTTATATCTTTAGAACCAATTAATTGTCTTGCATATTGTGTTTGTTGGCAATAGCCCGAGAAATCAACTGAATGGGAGTTAATAATCCACAGTAAAATGCAAACAATTCTGTATGTAACCTATGAATAAGCAATCTCCAAAGAAAGGAGGCTTGATTTTGGATCTTCTGACTTTAAAGGGTCTTTTCTTTACAATTAATTCAATGTTTAAAAGACTCTACAAACATATCCATTTAATCAAACACACAAAATGCTGGAGGAACTCAGAGGCCAGTCGCACTGAAGAATCTCGGCTCAAAACATCAACTGTACTTTTTCCCCACAGATGCTGCCTGGCCTGCTGAGTTCCTCCAGCATCTTGCGTGTGTTGGTTGGATTTCCAACATCTGCAGATTTTCTCGTTTGTGATTTCCATTTGATCAATCACATTAGTTCACACAAGTGAGCTGTCTAGTTTTTTAAAAAATTATTAAAAAGGTCATTTCTTCTAACCTTAATTTGTTTTTTGCAACCATTCACTAATCCCAGTTTTTGCAATTCACCCAATGGACTATCCCTATCAATAGTAAAATAATTCCAAAGGATAAAATCACATGTGCCTACAAGTAAGATATTATCTCAATTAGCATACATGGTGTTAGCTTAAAAATTGTGACTAACTTCGTGTCATACACTAAAACTTAGAAAAATTCATAAGGGCAGGAATAATAAGCCAGCTCAACTCAAAATAATTAAATACAAAAGTACACAGATGCACAACACAAAGAAACAATGTTAGGTTTAAAATGTGCACTTTCATAAATTGCATATTCACACTCTCAAACCTGTAAACAACTGAAGTATATTAAGGAGCTAGCTTACAACTAACCTGACCCAATAACCTCTAAATTAAATCTTTTAAATAATTTGTTGCATTGTTAAATACAACTTTTCTAATAGCAATGGTTTACATGCACTTGTAAAATTATATTTAGTTTAGTAGCACCAAAAATCCATAGCCTTAAACTATTTCTTGGTCTAGAATGTAGAGCCAAAGATCTTGTCTTTAGAATAACCATTATTAATATTCTAAATAACAATCAGTAGACTATGACAGCCTACTAAAATGTTTGGTTTAACTATCTCAATGAAAGTCACTGCTCCTCTTGTGACAACTGACATTACTATATTTTATAATCTTTTATCATAAATATCCAAATAAAAATTCTCTCCCTGAAACTGTGGACATGAATTACAAATAAAATCTTTCAAAATAATCCGACAGATCACTTGGTAGTATCAGAGTGTACTTCATCACAGCATATCCATAAACTCCTACTCCCGAGATGGTCATGCCATCTGACGAAAAGTGCAATAAAGTGGAACTCGGACAGCATTCAATTTTTCACGTAAAACTACTCCGGAATAATAAATGAAGAAGAAACATCACACCATAAGGAACTTGTTTGATCCAATCTGGAGAACCAGTACTTTGAGAATGCGGGTGACTACAATTGAGAAGGTGGCACGGACAAGAAGAGATGGAGCTGCAGAATGAAACCAATCGAGTCACGGGAATCAGCGAGGCCGCGCTCACCGGCCTCAGTCTCCCAGTTTAAAAAAAAACTTCAACAACAAGGCAGGGGAAAGAGGCGAAGGAAGAGTGTACTGCCGTGGTCGAGAGCAAAGCATTTCAACCGCTGAGAGGAGGCCTGAAGGCCAGGTGATTCCCCGGGGAGGTCCGGTCACCTACCAGCCGAAGCGATCGCACCGACGGCTGCAACTCGTCCGGGCACCGGCAGCTCCAGCTCACATCCAAAATGGCGGCCTTCCAGCCTCATCACTGTCTACCGGATGCGGAGAGTTACACTGACCTTTTTTCCGGAAAAAAATCCTCGCCGCAAATATCTCCTTTATTTTTATTTTAACATTATTAGAGGAGGAATACACGAGTGTCTTTGAACAAAAATACTTTAAATTATATTCTCGTGGTAAATTAATAAGCTCACCTCGGATGGAGGAGTTGTGTATTTTTTTTCAATGTGGATGTAGCTTAGATAGCAAGGGAGTGCTGCGGAAATACTCGTGGCAATCAGTGATGACGTCACAGAGGGCGAGTCGGGGCTGATCACGTGGTGTGAGTTGAAAGTGGTTCGGCTGAAGGTCAAAAGGCTTCTCCGCTTCCTGCTTCTTCCTTGAATTCATTGTAATTAGAAAGCAGAGAATTATTATAACTGGTACTGATTTGTTTTATTGGGCACAGTCAATTAATCAGTCATTATCTTAACAGCCCCGGGATGGTGGATATGAAATTAAAATCTGTAACTTCCGTCTTTTATAACTTCTTAGGAGGCAATAACATGGATAGCCCCGGACAGATTGGGGGCTAAATCTATGCATTTATTATACGTACGTACTTTTACTTAAGCCCATCACCGCTACTGGGGCATAGGCCACCAACAGAGTTAGCCAGAGTCCTCTGTTCTGGGCCAGTCTTACAAGTTGTCCCTAAGTGTAGCCCATTCTCGAAGATCCTTCCTCTCCCAGGGATGAGGTTTATGCAGCTTTTGTTGACGTTTCTGTAGCTCTGGGTCTTTACGGGATAGGGTTGCTAGCCCCATGCTCAAGCCTCCACCTTTCGCAGCCGGGTTTAGGACTATCCTTGGCGGAATTACAGATTTATTATGCTGAAATAAAATTCGTTATATGTCAGATATATTCACAACGAGATTATTTTGAGAGTTGGAATTGTCTGTTGCTGTAATTACAACGAGATTTAGAAAATGCCTCATAAAAGCCGAAATAAAAGTATACGAAAAACAAAGAAATTGCATGATAAATTATTTCAATGGATGCAATGTGTTTATTAGCTTTAACAAAGTAAGATCCCAAAATGTTAAACTTAAAATTATTGCACAAGCTACATACAGTGATATTAACTTAACCAAAATTTCAAGTTTCTATTAAGTGCCTTAAGGGAAGAGAAAGAGGTGAAATTGTTTTGAAGGGAATGCCTAATCTAGCGATCAAATTAGCTGAAGGCAAAAGTGATCATGCTGGGAAAGTGGAAATATAAACCAAAGTCCTGTATTGAAAAATGGCCCGGATCTATGGGAGTTTGTAGATATGGAGGCTATGGCAGAGATTTCAAAATAAAAACAAAATGGCACTTTTCATAATCTCAACAGCATTATTTTAAATTTACATACTTCGTGATAGAAAATGTGGCAACTAATTTGTGCATACTAAGTGTCAATACGGCACTACGATGATAATCAGATAATTTGCTTAATGAAGGCTCAAAAGGCTGCAGATGCTGGTATATGCAATAAAAAGTAAACTGCTGGAAGAACTTAGTGACTCAAGCAGCATCTGTGGAGGCAAAGGAATAGTTGACATTTCACGTCAAGACCCTGCATCAGAATTGAGAGTTCAGAGGGAAGATGCCCATTATATAGAAAAGAGGTGGTGTTATGTGACAGAGATTGGTAGGTGATGAGTGGAAATGGATAAGTGGGGTGGGGGAGTGAAGGGTGTAGTTGGGGAGATTAGGCAGATGGAACCAGGTGGGGTGGGGGGAAGGATAGCAAAGATGGCTCAAGGAAGAAGAAATCCAGATGGATATGTATGTGGATGAGGGCAGATGGAACCAGGTAGGGGTAACAAGTGGGCGAGGAATGGAAAAGGTGAACAAAAAAAGTGAGATTATTGATGGACTAGTAGGAGGGGCAAAGAAATACATGAAAATAAAGAGGAATATGAGCTGTTGTGTTCTTCCAGTTTGTCCTTGGCAATAGAGATGGGAGTGGGAATGGGAAGGGGAGCTGGAGTAATGTACAACCAGAACCTCAATCTGACCATTGTAGAAAGTGTATGTGCCATGCAAAACTGTTGCCAGTCTAGGCTTGGTCCCACCAACATCAATCATCATGAGCACAGAGTGCAATAGTATTATGGGTACTAGCTTCCGTAGTATCCAAGATATCTTCAAGGAGCAGTGGCTCGAAAAGGCAGCATCCTCCAACCAGGACATGCCTTCTTCTCATTGTTACTATCGGGAAGGAGATACAAAACCTGGAAGACACACACTCAGCTTCTTCCCTCTGCCACCTGATTTCTGAATGGACATTGAACCCATGAACACGAACTGACTACTAATTTAACAAATTAGTATAATTATTCATACATAATTACATTTAACAGTTTAAAAAATATATATTATCATGCATGGCATTGAACAGCATATGCCAGTGATATTAAACCTGATTATGGTGCTGACCTCACATTATCAGAGAGATTCTTTTTGTCCTGTCCATATCTCCTCCTCCCTGTTTTGCCACTTCAATCTTATTATGTTGTGAACCTTTGTCTGTAGGAACACTGTTTCATTTGGCTGCACTCATGCATACAGTTGAATAACAGTGAAGATGAATCTGATCTAACTTGTTCTCTCACTTCACAGTTTTGGTGAAGGGTCTTTGACATGAAGTGTTAACTCATCTTCTCTTTCTACAGATGCTGCCTGACCTGCTGAGTTTTCCAGCATTTTCAGTTTTTATTTCAAATTTCCATTAAATGTAGTTTTTGATTTTCCATACTCAAATTGACCTGTCAAGATCTAAAATAGTGGAATATGGTGACAAAATATTACATTGAAACTGGTTTTTATAATATGAAATCATTTCAGTTTCTGAGGATTAGCCAACACCAATTCAGCCCTACACTCAAGGCTTGTATCTACCATGGTTAGATATGCACTCAGTAATCACTTTATTAGGTACACCTACTCATTAGTGCAAATATTTATTCAACCAGTCGTGGGGCAGCAACTCAATGCATTTAAGCATGCAGACAAGTTGTTGTAAAGACCAAACATCAGAATGGTATGAAATGATTGTTGGTGCTAGACAGGGTGGCTTGAGTATCTCAACAGCTGCTGATCTCTTAGGATTTTTATACACAACACTCTAGCTTAGTGTTTACACAGAATGGTGCAACCCCCCCCCCGCAAAAAAAAATCCAGGAAATGGCAGTTTGTGGGTGAAAACGCTTTTTTAATGCAACAGGTTAGAGGAGAATGTCCAAACTGATTTGCGCTGACAGAAAAATAATGCAGAACATATAGAATCCTGAAGTGGATGGGCAAAAACAGCAGAAGACCACACTGGTTCCATTCCTGTACCTAATAAAGTGGCCACTGAGTGTATAACTTAAGTAGATCAGCAGAAAAAGACTGCTTTTCAACAAATGTATGTTAATAAGTGCACTGTAATGAGTTTGAGTTGGTGTGATAATAATATGTATAATTCAATTTGAGTTTTATTATTTAAATAGACATTGCAAACTTGTCATTTGCTAAATTGAGGAGTTGGATTGGATTGATGACCTGGAGATCTGGCCTGAGAAAATCTGATTGACTGCCAACACAAATGGCAGTCCAGAAACTAACATATGAGAATGGGTGCAGTCAGGATAATTTGAGACAAAAATTATACCAGGTACTCCCTAATGGTGGCAATGCTATCTGAGGCTAGATAGAAAAGAACATGAAAATGATGAGCAATTCGCTCACACCCTTTTCTTCATTGCAACTTGGTTTCCCCAATGATTATTATGGCGAGGGTCTCATTAGACAGCCAGTAATAAAACTCACTTTAGGGGTTTTTTTTTGCAATAAATTACAAAAAGATCTTTTGAAAATCTTTATATTAGTTAGTGTGCTGTAATTGCAGTAAACCTATGTACTATTCAAGCCATGCAAGCTACTGTAATTTATTATAATAATAAAGGCATCTTCTAATTAGCACTAATAGACAACAAAGATTTTGCTTCCTGAATACATTTGGGAGTGTACAATGGATTTTGGGCTGCTGATCATGAAAATCACCATGAAATTTTCCGATCACACTTTTTTTGAAATTGTCTACATTTGTTATTTCAATCCATAATTCAAGTCAATTAAAATGTTGCTACAATGTAAGCTGAAAAGTTTTCTATCTTATCCAGGCATTCCTGGGCATGTTTAGGCAAAGTGGATGCTGCCTAAACAGGACAGGTTTTATAAAAGTCATAAATTTCCGTGAAGGATTTTGATATTTGAGACAGATGTTTCCCTCATGCCAAGATTAAGAAAGACATTTTTGTTGGTCCACAAATCAAACAGATCATCAACGACAAGCAATTCGAAGAATTTCTAGTGGGGCTGGAGAAAATTGTACGGAAGGTGATTCAAGCATGTTGTCAAAAATTTCCTTGGCAGCTACAGAGCACCAAACCTCATGTAGCTGGTTGATAACCAGCTTCAAGCATTCAAAACCATGGAGTGCAACATGGCACTAAAGATTCATTTTCTGCATTCCTATTTAGAGGATTTGCAAAGATCCCCTGCAAATCTTTGCACCGTCAGTAACGAGTATGGGGAAAGGTTTTGCTAGGACATTGTGGTCATGGAGAAACAATATCATAAGTGCTCGTTAATTATTGTTGGACACTTAAACAAGAAGCCTCAAACACTGAGTAGAAATATGTCGTAGAATCCACGACAAAATGAAAATCTTCAACAAAACATTTTTAGCTTAGTTAAACTTCTTACAAAGCATCAACACCGTTATGCAATTAAATGCATATATTCAATAAAAAATAATTTGTTTCTCCAAATTCCTATTTGATACAAGTTATCTGAAATTATATTTCTGTTCAGCTTCAAGTGGTCTATCATAAACAAAAAAAAAATTCCCAGGATGGAACACTTTCCAAAAAATCTATTGTCCAGTGTTGTTTATTCCAGCTTAAGTTAATGGTTATAATTATTCACCCTTGATTCTGTCACTCTACTTGAATACAGAAACTATTTTTTCATATTAAGCTCTGTGTATTCAATTTGCTGAAATTGCTCTAGTCAAAAAAAAACTCATCTGTTCTTGGTATATTAGTCATGTCATGGCTGAATGCGACTGGGCTTTGGAAAGTTTCCATTTTACATGCAAATTGGTGCCTGAGGCTCTCTGAAAGCTTGCTAGTAGGCAGGTCTATGCAGTTAGTTCTGACATGTATTCCCATTTTTTTCAATAGATTTGGCCAATAAAAATGAGGGATTCTATAGGAAGGATTGCTTGCAATATCTTTCTGAACCATCCTGTTCAGATTTGCATACATCTCCCAAATTCCTCTCATCTACCTTCTGAAATACAGTATATAGGACATCATTCTAAACTGGTGTCTGCAAAAATAATGTTGAATGACAGTGTTTCTTCTGATATGCTACCTGACCACCTTGTTCAGGTTCTGGATCTGAAAAGAGACAGGTGCTGTACAGGTAAGGCTCAGAAAGATTGATCTTATCTATTTCTATATACTATATGCCATTATTTATATAATTCACTTAATTTATGGTCCACTGTAACTTCTCACTCCAATCTGTATTTTATTACTACAGATTGAGCACCCCTTTTCTGAAATTCTAAAATATGAAAACCAAATTTTTTGAGCGCTGACATGAGATCACAAATGGAAAATCCCAGGTGATGCACAGGTCTCTGCACACCACAGTTTTGACAAGTGACCGCACATATGTTATGAACATTAAGTTAATGAAAAATAGAAGACTGTATAAAGTGAAAAATAAAGATCTCAAGCATGTATTGAAAGAGTGGATTCATCAGTGTTGGAATGGACATATGATGTTTAAAAGTATGCTGATCATGAAACAATCAGATCTCTCATGACAAACCGAAAATTGAAGGTAAGTGTGAATGTTCAGATCGGTTGCAAAAGGTGTGGCATTAAATTTTTAGAGATTTGTGGTGATAAAGTGATCACAAAGCAGCAGAGAAATAATTCATTGAGTTTGCCAAAATTGGCGCTACTGAAAATCTAACTCTGAATGGCTGCAACACACATCAAAGTTGATGGTGAACACAGCATCTCTAGGAAGAGGTACAGCGACGTTTCAGGCCAAGGCCCCTCGTCAGGACTAACTCTGAATGGCTGTATCAGTACATATGTGTAATGAACAAGATTAAGACAAAGATGGGCCTTAACTAATCTCGCCACCAAATTTTCCATTGAACTACTTTTGTACAATCTACAATATAACCATTGATCATTTTTGATAAACTCCCTTTTAATTTTTCAATTTATCAATCTACATTTTTTAATTAAAAAATCAGAACCTTGAAATCTGAAACAAAACAGAAAATGCTGGAAACGTACAGCAGATTGGGCAGTATCTATGGAAAAATAAACAGAGTTAACATTTCAGTTATCTTTTCAACTTCGAATATCCTGTGTTCCATGCAATGCTCTGAAGAATGTTCATTTATCCTAAAGAGTTGTTTCTTAAGTAGTCTCAACCCATACATTTTGTTCTTCTGCTTCTGAAGATTGTCCATCTAAATTGCATTTTGGTTTAGTATCTACTCCCAAAATGTCCGTGATTGAAATGGAGCTGCCTCTTGTTGGAGCCATGGTATATGACAAGCTCAATTTTGAGATTCCCTATTTATTTTGGACAATTTATTTATTTTGGAAGTATATTTATCATCGTTTCTTTAAAAAAAAACAAAATTAAACACTGTCCCATTTATTTCAAGTGTTCACTGTAATTAATTTATTAAATATACATTAGAAACACATTTCAAATGAAAGGTTTTTCTGATGAGCTAGCTCAAGTAACTTCACGTGGGTCCTTGATGTACACAGTAACCTTCTCCTGCTTTCCTATTCCTCTAACTTTCCTGAATTCTAGTTTACTCACAGTTCTTAGCAATTTCAAAGACACCAGGCTGCACAGTAGTGTAGTAGCTAGCACAATGCTTTACAGTACAGGCGATGTGGGTTGAATTCCCACCACTGCCTGCAAGGTGTTTGTGCATTCTCCCTGTGACCTTGTGTGTTTTCTCCGGGTGCTCCAGTTTCCTCCCACAGTCCAAAGACATACCAATTGGTAGGTTAATTGAATACCGTAAATTGTCCCGTGATTAGGCTAGGGTTAAATTAGGGGATTGCTGGGCGGCGTGGCTCAAAGGGCCGGAAGGCCCTGTTCCGCACTGTATCTCTATAAAATAAAAAATATATAATTCCTGGTATCTGTCAATGATTTCCACTATTTAATTTTAAACATTTTAGATTTCTTGAGTATAATTTAATTATAGTAATGGATAGTTTGCTATTACATTGTGGTCCAGCTATAAGTATTTCACTAAAAATTTATAGCTTGCAAAAAACGTGTTAATATAGATGAATAATGTGTACTCTTTCATGGCTCTATTAACTAGAAGATGAACAGTCCATGGGAAAATTTATCCCTTCTATCCCTTTGACAGGAAGATCAATTGTCTATTGATGCTTTAAGATAAAAGAAAAAAAACAAATGCATGATCATATTTTTATTGCTTTTTTGTATTGGCATTTAAAATACAACAGGACTTATAAGATAAAAATGTATTTCTCTACAAATGTACATTGTGTTCCTTTCATTAACAAAGTAATATAAAAACAAAATAGTGTGTGAAAGCTGTGTTGAGTTCAAATCAATTGCATAATAATTTTATTTTATGGAACTGCAATAATTTTCAATATTAATGCTACATGCACAATGGTCAAAACATTAAATATTGAATTGTGCAATGGTTCAAAATGAGCGTTACTATGTTTTCAATTTCAAATATTTTGATATTAAGTTGCATTAATGGGCTAAAAAAATGACTACCAATATAACTGAACTTTCCATAAACTTAGGTAGAATACAAAGAAAGCATAATTTATCTTGCCATTGTAAAATTTGTTACTATACAACAATATTGACTCCCAAGATGGGCCAAAATATTTCTATGGCACTTATAAATTATGGCACTTAACAGTTCTGTCAAATATTGATGCAAGCAGCAACTACTATGATGGCGTAAATAATGTTATCTGGAGTCTCGGCAGTGACTGCTGCATTGTTGTCATACTGACAAAGAATGAAAGGCATTATTATTTAAACCAGTTTAACAAGGCAAAAATATTAATTCACTAAAAAATAACAATAATTTTAAAACATCTCTCAACAATCCAAACAAAAACCTCTCAAGGGTAAAGTCTGAAATTGAGTTGATAAAGAAATATTTTTATATCCCTCCCTTCACTGAATAGCACACATTTCAATTTACTATTTACATTTGTGCAAATTACTTGTGTCAAATAACCTGACAGGGCAATAGCAAATAAAATACTGTTTTAGTTTAATATTCAAAAATGTGTCAGTACAAGCCAGGAAAAGAAAATATCTAATTTATTAGTATTGGTAATGGAAGGCTCATAACATTTGGATTTCTTTACAATTACAGTGAAAAAAATGCTTATTTCCTAAATTTACGTGATCTATGGGGTGTACGTTTTATTGAGAAATGCTAGGCATTGCAGAATGACTAACTTGTTACAGCTCATATTGTTTAGATCTACAAGTTTTGGAGTTTGTAAATTGTAAGAAAACATCTATATGACACCACCCAACTCCCACCACCTTAGAAAAATTGAAGAAGAAAATAAACATTAGTGATGCACATGACACAATATATTCATCGCACTGCAGTGCATCAAAATGTGTTCATTATTCTTGTGACTTGTTCGTGTGCCACGTCAAAGTGTATAGAAAAGAGGAGGTCAATTATCTTGAGTTCTCGCATAAAGGTAGTTTTAGGCCAGTTTTTCTGCTACATTTTTACAGGAGTTGAGTAATGCAAAACTATAAAAGGCAACAGATAAAGAACTAAAGAGCTTTAAAGAAACTAGACAATCTACAAAATGATAAGCATGCTAAAGGCAAAATGTAATGCCAAAATACCACATTATTTCAAATAGAACAGGATTCCACTGAAAATTAAATTGAAGATCTTAAAGAATACTATTATGCCATAACATGGCCATGTAAATTCAGAAAAAGTAGTTTCAATTTACTTTGATATATTAATATTCTTCATGTGTTTCGTTCCACTTCTTTTAATGTTTTAGAAACACTGGAATGCCAAAACATTGCAACAAACAAAGTAGAAAAAAAAGAGCACTGCTAAAAATCACATTTCCAACCTGGGAATGACTGAACAAGTACAGATGTATTAAGAAACCAAGTAAGATTTGATTTAAAATGTATTCTTTATGTTATCAAATCATTGATAACAGATATAACTCATCTTGACCACATTTAAAAAATTAAGTTTTAAAATGTTTTTTCTAAAAGCTAAAACAAGAAAGAGTACACAGCAAATACCGTGTCTTCATTTAAGTAGTATTTAATTACAGTAAATTAGCTCTTAAACTACCAAATAAAATTACAAAAGTCATGCAACAGAAGAAGGCAAACGTGATTTGGTGATCAAAATCAGAGTACTGAATTATAATCTGCACTTTTAGGAATACCTAAAAATGTCATCAAGATTTGACTGTGCAGGTAAGACACTGTTGCACCAGCTGTTGATAATTGAGATGCTGCAACTGATAGACTTTGTAACTAAATTTTGAGATTCTCAATGGAGAAAGTCAGAAAAAAATTGATCATGTATTCAGTTCATTAAAAGAGAGGCAGTTCAAATTTAATGGGAATATTTATTTCACTATGAAAACAGAAATTGTATATCAACACATTGTTGTTCAATGTAAACAGGCATTGACTGGATAAATCACAAGATGTTTTAATCCAATGAAATTTTACTTTTAAAATCAAGTTATTATATGCAGCGATTGGTAAGAAATGGAGGGCAGATTTAATTTACAATATCTGGTATCTTATTACTCAATAAGAAACCAAGAAACAAAAGTAAGGTTTACTTTTGAACTGAATAACATGCAGTGTTGTGCATGCCATTTTTACTGCAAGCAAGCACTTAGAAAAACATATTTTAAAATCATAGTTAAAATGAATGCTTTATCGACAGATTGCAAATATAACAATTTGAACTGAGGACAACATAGAATTTTAAAATGTTTTACATATCATGAGGACTAATACAAGATACATTTTCTGTGAAAATAGAGAAATGTATCTCAAAACTCTAATATTTATACCTGGTGTACAACATAAGAAAATGTTTTGCTCAATTCAAGTAAAGATATTTTATAATTTAACTAGAGGTAGTACTACCCAATCTTAGTTAAATTTCAAAGTTTTCTATGGATATACAGTATAAAAACCACAGATTCCAAATGAGAAACAGATTCTTAAACAATAGGCATTATTTACATGTAAAAGAGGATATATTACCGAGGAGTCAAGAATTCTACCTCAATAAATGTGTACTAAGTAATTTTTCAGTATTAAAAATGAGTCCATCATTCTCCACCATGCAAAATTAAAACTTACATGGTATATTATCCCATGATTATATTTCATTTGAACAGAATATGAGTAAATATGATGCAAAAGTGTTAGAACTCATTTCTTTGTAACATCAAGGATTAATTAGCTGTCAAAATTGCACAAATATATATTAATCTAATGAAATTTCTCCTAATTTTGAGTGTTATAAAATGCCCTTGTAAAATTTAACATCAACTTTCAAGGTGCTTATTAAAATTTTCCTGGACTATTTTCAATCGGAATTTATTTAGTATTTGGTGGACCATAACAATGGGGGGATCAGTATGGAAGTAAAGAGTTGAAGAAAAGGGGAAAAAATAAAAGATCAGCCAACTTATCTTGTTTAAAAATACATATTAAATTATCCTGTTAAACTTATGACAGCAAACATGAAAAAGTTTACTGGGTAACCTCAATAATTCTGATGAGAAGACAGTACATTAGGAAAGGGATTGGGGAGAAAAATCTAGAGCTGGATTATACAAAATCTTCAAACCATGTAACTATCCAGAGTACCTACCAAAAATAGTCTAAAAGTAACTTGACATGAAGACAAATAGTACTGTCTAGTACTATACAAACATACTGTAAATTGGCAGTGATTAAAGAACAAGTAATTTTGTTCTTTCCACCTCCCCTCTTCTCTACGACATAAAGAACCTCTCACTTGTCCCAGGTCTGATGAAATGGCATTATTCTGAAATATTGTGTTTTTCTCTCCAGATTCATGCTGTTCAGTATTTTCATCATTATTTATTTTTATAATGATAAAAGTCTGTTCAGTATCCAGCACATTTCTGATGACAGTTTACCATGGCACTTTACAGATCAAATGGTTCTACAAAAAAAGGTAAATAATTTAAATGCAACATAGTTGTAAACTTGCCAATATATAATTTAGATTGATATGCAAGACCCTCATACCAGGTTAAAGTGATCTTTGGACTCTGAAAATAAATGAACTTCTTTTAAGCCAAATACCCCTTGGCTGTTTCCAAGAATGCTGCAAAGATCAACTTGCATAGAAATCCGTCGCCAGTTGGTAGCACTAAATACACTACATTATAATGGCTGCAAGATCTCTGCATTTAAAATTAAGTTTTATTGGAGTTGACAAAGGTATGAATTTCTAAGCAATGGTATAACCTGGATATTAAAATAATGAAGCTCTCAAAAATAAATTCTTGTGCACACTTTACACCAATTTATCAATGGGAATATTGGTGTTTCACATATGCAAGCATTTGTTCCATTACAAAATTTCTGGGACCCTTTTATTAGGTAGTGTGCCAGCTCTACGTAAGATTCTACAGTGCCCTAACAACAGCTAAATACATGGAGCTTTAAAAATACAACACCCCTGTCAGGCTAATACATTTTTATATTCTTCTTCTAGAATGTCCTTTTACTCATGGGAAAAGAGTTTGAACTTGGCCTGGAGAAATTATAATATGAATGTTATAGGAGGTTCTGTTTGGGTATTCTCAATACAAATTTCATTGGATGTAAGACAAATAGGCATTTGACAATTTCATCCTAGAGGTTAAATTGTTATGATTAGGTTCAAGATGCATACATGATGCTATAATTTCCTTTGACTGTTATGTGTATGCTGCAATATCTTGTGTTAAAGATAAAAATTGTACTAGATCTCACCACTATTACCCCTCAATTAAAGGAGAAAACATTCTAATTAAAAAACAATAGAAAATGGCTATGTTTCTGTAAGGGTAATCTGAACCAAATCAGCAATTTACACATATCACAAACACATAGGTCGAATAGTTACCAAGGAATTAAAACTTTATATAATGTTTTTTTAAAATTCAAAAATGAATTATGAACCAATCATCTGCACAGAATGCATGAAATACAGAAGCCATTGCAGCTTGGTGATTATAAAATGTAATTATATTTTAAATATCATTCTGTATATTATCACTCCCCAAGTCTGCTAAAATTTCAAAAATCAATTTTTATAATAATGACATTATACAGTAGAACTTGAATTCTGCCCATTGTGAAACCGTAATTCAGTTGCAAATAAATTTTGAACTGTTCCTATGAAAAAATTACCTGTTTTACACCCAGGTGTAAAGCTGAAGTTCAATTTTACTGTGTCTAGTATTACAATAATGGAGTAGCAGAGAAACTTTTTAATCCTCATTATGAATTTGTATCTGTATCCTAAACTCTCCACTATTACTATGCAGTAACAATAGAGAGATATTAAGATACAGTGATTTATTTGCCTCCACAAAGAGAGCAAATCAAGGTAGTAGTGAAATCATTGAAGATTCAGGTCACGAAAAGGAAACTACAAGTAGTATTCTAAATTGGCGTCAATTGAAAACCAGTTAATTTTGCAGTGTACTCATCAAATATACTATTTATTTTAAGTTTTATGTCTTCACTAAACCTTCAAAAGGTACGAGGAAACCATGGTAAACAGGATGTTGGAGTGCTTCAACTCAACAGTTCTATATAGAATGCAATATTTAATGATGGAGAAGATAGAATCGCCAGAACAAGTTATTCAGTTTTCAATGCATTATGTTATAGATTTAGTAACAAGATAGCAATTATCACATGATAAACTTAGATGATATCATAATTTCAATACTCATACTATTACACATTAAATGTATGGCATAGTGGTATTAGCTGGTGAAAGTAAACTCAAAGGGAAAAAAGTTACAAAACTCTATAAAAGTTACAGATATGTCAGAATTTTTAGAATATACTAAACATCTAAACATTTCAGGTGACTATCATGAACCATCAATTACCACCTTCAGTAAGAGTGATGATTTCAAACCACTGTCAGGTTTCCGTAAGTCTCCAAATCTCTGTCTGGTATGCATAATATTGTATATAAACTTACTGAATTAAAAAAAAAATTCTTCAAAGAAAACTGTAACATTTAACCAAAAGATGTGCTGCAAAAAATAAAACACAACTTTGAAAAGATGGGGACATAATCAGCAGAGTAAGAGGTCAGATCTGGCAAAGAAAAAAATACAAATATTATACTTATTTTGAAGATTTTTCAAGTACTTCATTGCACTTGGGAATTTTTTAAAAAACTTTTAATACATTTTTCTCAGTTACCTCCTACTTTCTCCCTCTCCTGAAGACACTGAGAGGAAAAATTCAAACTTGTTAAGTAATATTAAACTTGCTACATGGTAGCATCTGCACATTTCATTATTTTTCTGAAATTCTGCTTCATTGGCTTTATCGTAAGGACAAATTTCTGGATGCAATTTCTGCAGAAATGGAGTTAAGAGTTTGCAATAGCTAGCACTTTTGCTCAAGTGATTAATCCTCATAAATTGGAAGCTATAAAGCCATAAATAAAGCATAACACCTTTTTCATTATCTATACAAAGGAAACATTAAATAGCAATCAGAGGTGTAGACTGTACCTAGTGTATCATATTTCCTATCTACCGCTAACACAGCCTGACGTCAATCACTAAAACTGTTCATTCAGCAGGTAATGTGAATGAAGTTAGTTCTCCTCTAACCATTATGGCTTTGATCAATGCAGACTTTTAATTATTAGCCATTGGAGTCTTGGAAGATTTAACTTTTCCTAAGCTGGATTGGAGAGACACAGAAACACCAAGACAGAGGAGACAAATGTGAACAGCAATGACAAAAAAGAAATAATCACTCTCCATTCAGAAAAAAATCCTACTACCCATCACTCTATATTCTATATTGTACTGGTATATGAAATGCAAACGTAAGCTAGAAATATGACTAGTTTGCAACTCATGTTTCTTTCATAATAGAGGTGGCATTTCATGGTATGATGAATGAACCCAGTAGCTGACCTATAACTTTATCACATTTAATATACTGTTTCTTAAAAATGTATTTACAGATCTTGCGGACCAGTTCTTTTGCAACTCTGCCCAGTCGATGGGAGTTTTCAGTATATTTGAACAATACTGATAAGTATTCAATATTTTTTCATTTAAAATGTCTAAAGGTAGCACAAATCTGTTTCTCATCTAGGTTTAGTTATGCAACAATTTCCTTTTTCCTCTAATGCTAATCTGAATGATGACCATATGCCAAAACTTTTCCATTTTGTGTTGCACAATCCTTCAAAAGTGAATAAACATTTTTCTCACATTGGAAATTCCCAAATGGGAAAAAAGTGAAGAAAAAAATAAATTTCTTACACTTCTAAGTTTTCATAAAGTCACATGATAAGGCCAAACATTTCATAATGTTTACAGATTCCTGTATATTATGATCTCAAACATTATTAGTTGTATAAATGGTGGGTATAAACTTTCTAAATTAATGCCTATCATCACTTTATGTGAATATATCAAATTCACATTAACTTAGATTGTCCATTGTTTAAGGCTATTGCCCAACTTGTTTCAGGCGTGCTCTTATTTTAATCTTGAAGGCAGATAATATTCACACATTTTTACGATGGTCTTATAAATTACAAAAAAAACTTCCATGGATGTAGGTATCTTGGTCATTCACTAGTACTATGAATTAATATTTGGTTATCACAAGTGGCCTAATACAGATATACAGCAGATAGTTTTCTCTTTCAACATCATAAATGAGAAGCTGTACCCAGCATCACTGAAGCACAATGTTATGATGTCTTCCAATGGTTTATTTCAATATAAAAGTGAGTGGCACAAAGGATGTTAAATCAACAAGAAGTTTCCAAATATCTGATTTTATGGAGTTATTGGTGCAGTCTACACTTCTAAAATTATTTGGTTTACAGGATGGAATATCCAAAGCCTTTGAGAGACACACAACTTTGGTCCCTAAAATAACTTTTATGGGAGAGCTGGGTTACAGATGGTATTGAAATCAAGCAATTTTTAAAATATCAACTCATACACTGTTAAAACAAAAATTATCTAGTGAAGTTATGTTCTGATTTTCAATATAACATCCAAGATTCCAAAGATCCGTTTTAATTCCCAATTCAACTGAAAAAAATTAGCACTCAGTGTACCATAATCACCCCATATGCAGGTACACACTGCAGAAATTGCATGGGCCTTTTATAAAATAGCTTAAAAAAAAGTTTCCATGCCTTGGAAACACAGAAATGTCAAAAATGAAAACAATGTTTTATATACACTCCAAATTTCAGGCTAATAATGAGTAGGGCTTTTAATTAAAATTTACTGCATAAGATTACAAACAATACCCTACTGTCCCAGTAAAAGTGTAGGCTACACCAACAAGCTTACCTAGAAACATCTGATCAACAACAGTATATTACACAATGGAAACCTATAATAATTTAATCAAATTTACTTGAAAACTAACTCTTGATTTCAGGTTAATTAAGGCAAGTAATAATGTGCATATAATTTACTCCGACGTTACTTCTAAGCTGATTTCTTATGGGTTGGGCAATGTAATGACACATTAGCAACAAATAAAGATTGTTGAATCTCTAAGCTCTTTCTGTACTACAATATTATTTGTTGCATCAAACATTTTAACACACTTTATATCAAAATGTATTGAATCACATGCAGTACTGCGTGTATGTTCAGTTCTGTGGAGAGCTTCCACTTTGCATAGAGACAAGAGGATGAGCCACTGTAAGTAACATCTTGCATTTCCAATTCATACAGATGTGTATTTACAAATCTGGGATGGAGTAGTATAAAACATTTAGATTTCTTTGTGATTGATGCTAAATTCTTCCAACATTTATCTCAATGTATCAAGACATTCTTCTCATGGGTGAAAGCAAAAAGAATCTGCTCTTATATTCCAAATGATGACAAAATAACAGGCTACCTTCTCACACTAAAAGAATTAACAAACTGACTTTGTTGATTTAGTGTGTAATGCAAGTTGATTGAAACTATAAATTGCAAAACCAATTCAATATTCTCATAAATGCTATCATACTGTATGTAAAGTCTCTTCTACAACAGCTGTTGATTGACTTACACGTACGCACACATTCTCTCTCTCTCTCTCACACATGTACGCGCACACACACACACACACACACACACACACACACACACACACACAGATACAAACACTTGTAAACATGACAAATTGATTCAGGAGAACTTGACAGGATATTTCTACAAAACAGAACTAATTTTACAAAAAATATTTTTGTATCATTTTACATGTAAAGGTCTCTATATTAAAAATATACAAGTTGAAGAACCTTACAAAAACAGATACAAGTTTTCCCACCCAATCATATTTATATTCGGTAACTTCTCAGAGGCTTAAAAAGTTCTTCAGTTCTTTCGGCGTTGTTTTTCCAAATATCTTCCCTATCTTGGTGGTCATATGAGAGTACTTCGTAGAATTCTGCTGTGTTCCACCAATGTTGCATTGTAAATTTTACAATGAATTATCTGAAACTGAGTTCCTTGTTCCTCTCTCTGGAGTCAGTTCATTCCTTTCCCTTCCCACTAAACCCAACAATCAACACAATTTTTTTTCCTATTCTTTTAAAGCTGTACAGTATTGGCCATCAAAAGGAAAATGGTTAACTCTGGAAGATTTCTGCTGTTGTGTTTTAGTTCCTAGAAACAGCCATAGTTACGTAAAAGTTCAGGATAAGTTTCATTTTCATTTGTGCCAATGCACAATTTTTGCCAAATACACTGATCCTGGTTTTAGCCATTACATCTTAAAACTCCATCATACTTATATTTACAGCTAGTGCATGCACAGTGTAGTTTATATTCCCGTATAAGATTTTTTAAAAAAGCACCTTTGGATTAAAAAAAAAACAAAATTAATTTAGCAGGACGTGATATCCACTGAACATATTTGTATCTTTCCTTGTACCTGCTATTATACTCAATGGCACACTGTGATTCATATCAATGTGCATTTCCAACTATTAGTCTGCTGAATCCATACTTTCAGATGGAGGTGCATACTTCAGTCTAAAGGTACCTGAAAGATAATTGAACAAACAAATTAAAACACATTATGAATTTTAATGTGCAAATATCTTCCAAAATAAATTTAAAATATTTGGATTTTAATACATCTAAAACAACAGCTTGCAAATCATAATCATCAATGCACAGTTTATTTGATTTTATTTTTATAAACATACATCACCATATTTATTAAGTTCACAAGTCAATTACAAAAATAAATATAACTGGAGGTAAGGAGTCTTTATTCTTTGAGAGGGGAAAAGGGTATCATTCTTCAAATAATTCCATACATTAATCAGTCTTAATCTGTTCTAGAAAATTATAAATTATGTCTCTATCAAAACAACTCCTGTTATATCCCTGCTCACATTCAGAATAATAGCCAAGCAACGGCTTGAATTACAGTAGCCAATATGCATGTCCCCACAAACAGCAATGTAAAAAGAAACAATCATTTTAGTAATGGTGGTTCAAGAATAAATTTGGCCAGACACCAGTAACAAATCAAGCTATGCTACTTTTCACATGAAAGCAATTAGGGCCTCTGTTTAATAACATTTTTTCCATAAGATGGCACCTTGGAGATCTGTGTCCAGTGGTGTACCACAAGGCTTGATGCTGAGCACTTGTATTTTGTGATTAATAAATTAAATGTAAATATAGGATTATGATTAGTATATCACAGATATTATGAAAGCTGGAGGTGCTGTGGGTAGAGAGGAAGGTTGTCTAAGACTACAGCAGGAACAGAAGGAAATTCTGATGTTGCAAGGTGAAAATTTAATTCTGATAAGCATGTAGTGATACATTTTGAGAAATCAAGTAGAATTAGAACATACAGTAAATGTATATTTACTTTGAATATATATTTATATTTTAATATATAGGATTTATTTGTTACTGAAGCAAGATATCAAAAGTTTAATTCTTATGGACTAAGAATTCCTTCCTGTGGGTGAAAGCAAAACACCATCTGTCATATTTCAGAAGATAAAGTGTAAAAGGGAGATGACAGTGGGTATTAGACCGCTGGAAAACAACATTATAAAGGTAGTAATGGGGGACAATGAAATAGCAGATGTATTTTGCATCAGTCTTCACTGTGGAAGACACCAGCAATACGGCAGAAGTTCCAGCTATCAGGAGGCATGGAGTGTGTGAAGTTACCATAACTCGAGAGAAGGTTCTTGAAAAACTGAAAGGTCTGATGGTAGTTAAGTCACCTGGACCAGATGGTGTACACTCCAGAGTTCTGAAAAAGGTGACTGAAGAGATCATGGAGGCATTAGTAATGATCGTTCAAGAATCACTACATTCTGGAATGATTCTGGAAGAATGAAAAATAGCAAGTGTCACTCCACACTTCAAGAAGAGGAAGAGGCAGAAGACAGGAACTTATAGGCCAGTTAGTCTGACATTAGTGGTTGGGAAGATGTCGATTATTAAGGATGAGATCTCAGGGTACTTGGAGGCATATCATAAAATAGGCCAAGGTCAGCATGGTTTCATCAAGGGAAAATCTTGCCTGAACAAATCTGTTGGAATTCTTTGAAGAAATAATAAGCAGAATAGACAAAGGAGAATCGGTTGATGTTGTGTACTTGGATTTTCAGAAAGCCTTTGACGAGGTGCCACACATGAGGCTGCTTAAGCTATAAGCCTATGGTATTACAGGAAAGATTCTAGCATGAATAAAGCAGTAGCTGATAGGCAGGAGGAAAAGAGTGGGAATAAAGGGAGCCTTTTCTGGCTGGCTGCCGGTGACTAGTGGTGTTCCAAAGGGGACTGTGTTGAGACCAATTCTTTTTATGTTATATGTCAATGATTTGAATGATGGAATTGATGGCTTTGTTGCAAAGTTTGCAGACAATATGAAGGTGGGTGGAGGAGCAGTTAGTTTTTAGGAAGTAGAGGGGCTACATAAGGACTTAGATAGGAGAATGGGCAAATGGAATACAGTGTTAGAAAGAGTATGGCCATGCCCTTTGGTAGAAGAAATGAAAGGGTTGAATATTTTCTAGGTGGCGAGTAAATACAAAAAACTGAGGTGCAAAGGGACTTAGGAGTCCTTGTGCAGGATTCCGTAAAGGTTAGTTTTTAGGTTGAGTCTGTAGTGAGGAAGGCAAATGCAATGTTAGCATTCATTTCAAGAGGACTAGAATATAAAAGCAAGGATGTAATGTTGAGACTTTATAAAGCACTGGTGAGGCCTTACTTGGAGTATTGTGAGCAGGTTTGGGCTCCTATCTGAGAAAGGAAGTGTTGAATCTGGACAGGGTTCAAAGGAGGCTCACGAAAATGATTCCAGGATTGAATGGCTTATCTAATGAAGAGCATTTGATGGTTCTGGCCTGTATTCACTAGAATTCAAAGGAATGATGGATGACCTCATTGAAACCTATTGAATAGTGAAAGGCCTTGATAGAGTGGATGTGGAGAGGGTGTGTCCTATGGTGGGAGAGTCTAAGAACAGAGGACACAGCTTCAGAATAGAGGGGCATCGTTTTAAAACGGGAATGAGGAGGAAATTTCTTTAGATAGAGAGTGGTGAATCTATGGAATACTTTGCCACAGGCACCTTTAGAGGCATGGTCTTTATGTATATTTAAGGCAGAGGTTGATAGATTCTTGATTGGTCAGGGCATGAAGGGATATGTGGAGAAGGCAGAAGACTGGGGCTGAGAGGAAGATTGGATCAGCCATGATGAAATAGTGCAGCAGACGCAATGGGTCAAATGGCCTAATTTTGCTCTATATCTTATGGTCTTATAACAGAGTAACAACAGATCTTCTCACACCAAAAGAATTAATTGACTTTGGTGACTTAGCTGCCAAGGAATGTTGATGAACAATGGACTTTGGGGTTCAAGCCCAAAGTTAAAAGTGGCAACACGACTGATAGGATAGAGAAAAATGCACATAACATGTTTACTTTCATAGGTAAGGGCATAGAAAATAACAGTTGAGCAGTTATATTGCAACTTCACAAAACACTGGTTAGAATCCACTTGGATACAGTGTGCAGTTTCGGCCACCATACCATAGTATGTGGTTGTTTGGAGAGAGTGAAGAGGAAATTAAGCAGGATTGGAGGACTTTATGGAGGGATTCTTGTTTTCCCTGGAGCAAAGAATGCTGTTGGTTGATCTGATAGAGATATATAAAATTATAAGCATCCTGTAGATAGGATAGTCAGAATGTTTGTCATGATAAGATATCAAAAAGAGGATATAGGTTAAAGATCAAAGGAAAGGTTCAAAGGCTCATTTTATTATCAATGTGTGCAGATTACAACTCTGAAATTTGTCTTCTCCAGATAGCCACGGAATACAGAAAACCATGAAAGTAGTTGAAAAAAAGACATCAATTCCACCCAACACATGAAAAGAAAAAGAAACAAAAACTTGCAAACCCCAAACACCCCCGACCCCTCCTTCGCACAAAAACTGACAGATAGCCAAACCTCCTTTATGGACATACAATCAAAGAAATATAAGCTATTTTATAAATTCATATTTATTGTGTGTTTTTTATTCTTATTTGATCTTTATCATTTGAATTTTTTTGTGCTGCATCAGATCCGAACAATTATCTTGTTTTCCTTACACTTGAGTACAGAAATGACATTAAACAATCTTTAATGACTGCATGTGATATGCAGTGAAAAGACATAATATAAAATGCAAATAATTTTTTAAAAATCAGAGAAAAGCCTTAAACACAATACATTGAACAATGGAGTTTCATGTTCTAACCACAGTTGAAAGCTTCAAAGATCTAATTTTTAAAAAAACTTACATATGCCGATTAATCCAATTTCTTCAACTTTCTTCCCACTACATTTATATTCACTTCAAAATTAGTTCATTCTGTAGAAAGTTTACCAATTTATTGTGTTTATATAAATCTTAGCATAATTTACCTTGCTGATTGGAATCCATTGCTGGCTGCTTGCAGTCCTGAGCTCGATGCCCATTAGCCCCACAATTGTAGCATGAAATGTGTCCATTCTTTTTATGTCCTAATCCATTTGTGCTTCCTAGTAAATGTTGTGTCTGATATACTGCAGTTGTACCACCCAAGAAATTCTGCATGGGAGGCATGACAAAGTTTGATGGTCCACTTAAGATGGATTCAGGAGTTACTGCACTATTATAGGCAGGGGATGGAACAACCGGATAGGGAAAGGCAGTACTGTTATTATATTGGGTGTTGATGTAACCATTATTACATAGAGGACTGAATGGAAAAATTGGAAAAGTTAACACTGAATGCCCAGAAAATGGGCTTTGGAAGTAATTGGCATAGTTAATAGTCACAGGGTTGGAACCGCAGTTTCCACTGCAGCCACAAGAACTGCACACGTTACACCCAGATTGCTGCTGCTGTTGCACTGGGATATTCATTCCTGAGCCTCCATTACCATTATTGCTGTTAATATAACTGTTTTCAGCCACAGAAGAGATGGTTGGACTGGAACTAGGGATAGGACAATTTGGCATACTTGCAATGTTTGTGAAGGATACTGAAGAGTGGCTACTGGCAGGTGCATTGTTGTTATTCGTGCAGAAAGTGCCAGAGATGGAAGCTACAGGTGAACACTGAATTGTTGAAAAGGCAACTTTGGTGTTTGCTGAATAAGGAACTGTTCTTGAGCTTATTACAGCAGGTGATACACTTTTCATTTGTACAACACTATTATAGGCAGTTTGTCCCACCAGCAATGGTTCTGTAGGAATGGGAGAAGAGACCAGAAGTTTCATAGGGGACTGAGAAATGTTATATGCAGAGTTACATGTTGCATTAGTGGAAGAACTGGTGTCCATTCTCAAAACTGATAATGGAGTAGTTTTGGATGCATTATCAATGGAGGAAGGAGGTCCAACTTTAGTCCTAATTCCAAAGTTTACAACATTAGACGGAATCCCACTATTTTCTGACGCAATTGTAGATATTTGGGAAGCCTGAACAGGAGGGGTTGGCACTACATCTACAACTACAGGTCCAAGAGAGCCAAACTTTTTTTCCACTTTGATGCTATTGCCAGGTCCTTCATGAATTTTGTTTCCAAGGTCAACAGCTGGATTTCCATGGATTGGAGAAGATATGCCTGTTATTGGCTTTATATCAAAGCTGCTTCTTTCTGACTTGCGTACTGAATTCAGCATTCGGCTGGGAGCAATGTTTGAAGAGATCACTGGCATGATCTGCGCTGTGGAAATAGCTGAAGATACATGGCTGGGATGTGCTAATCCAGTCTCGTTTTGTACTGGAGAGACTTGTGCTGTGGGTCTCCATGATCCAGTGTTTAGGTTACTCAGTTGATTTGATAACATTGCTGGTTTCTCCCTTACTTGAATGTCAAAAACAGTTTCTGCATCTGCAGGAGGAGTTACATGAATTAGTAACCAATTAATTCAGTGATGATTAAAATACTTAATCTCTAACCTACATAAAATGGGAGTTGAAAATACTGGCTATTTGCATCAATACTTATTGATTTCAATATTTTAAACACTACAAAGATGAAAAAATAAAACTATGTGACCTCACATATAACAAAATATCTCTCCTATTGTAAATCCAAATTTGAAAATAGCAAATAGATTGCCTGTTATTTGTTGCTACTCACCAACCAGAAATAAGTGCAGTAATCTATGTATGATCACACTGGTGCATCATTATACACCTCAATCACTAGATTCACTCATTGGTATTCAACAATTCCAGATAAGAGACCTGAGCACTTATCACTGCTCCTCAGTATTGCTAGGACAGTTTCTATAATGTTCCAGGCTCCTGCCAACTTCATTTTTAATTTATACATTGCTTTAGCACAGAAGCAACAATAAAATTTTATTGGTTTGAGTCCCACACAAAGAGACACGAACATGTAATCTCAGTTCACCTAGTACTGAAGAGGTGCTGAACTGACATTTTGACTGTCAAGGTACACTAGGACCCAGAATGTCCAGTCAGAGGGTGAAAAGATTTTGCACTTTTAATTGTGAAGAGCAGAAATCTCATGCATCCTGTCAACAATGATCTCTTAATCAACATCAATACAACAGATCATATGCTCCTTTACTTCAATGCTGCTCCAAAGTGCAAGGCAAGAGCTTCACTTCAAACAATATGAGTATTAGAGGAGGCTAATTAGCCTGGCAGGTGCAGACTAAGAGCTGTATGAAAGAACAATCAGCCCATTCTGTTCCCCAACCTCTCACCACAGCAATTTAAAAAAAAATCATATACTTAATACAACTTCCTTTTAACCTCTATAACCCATGAGTATGTATTTTTGACCCTAACCATCTGCTACATAGAAATGTTTCCGTCATGTCATTTTTAAAATCTTTTTGCCAACCACATTCATTCTAAGTACCCTGGTTCTTGAGCCTTGAATCAATGGAAACAGATCCTCTCTATCTACTCTCACAATAACTGTCCTGATCAATAATCAACCCTGTCACCATCTGAGTTTCCTTCCATATGCCGACTTGTGGGTTGGAAAGTTAATCGCTTCTGCAAATTACCTCTAGTGTATAGGTGAGTAGTAGAATCTGGGAAGAGTTGAAGAGCAAGTGGGATCAATAAAAATAGGATTAGTGTTAATGGGTGGTTGATAGTTGGTGAGGACTAAGAGAGCTGAAGGCTCTGTTTTGTCCTGTCTTTCACACTCCAACTCTATCAGATTTCCTCACAACCTCCTCTTAACCAGGAGAGGACCAGCTTTTCAACTCCACCTACTATATGTAATTTAAGTTTCCTAGTCTTGGAATCTTCATATGTAAAGAGCTTTGTGTGTCCTAGAATGAAAGATACTCTTCAATTGCAAGAGCACTAAAATTCTTCAACCAGTGTTAGTTTCATATAGCAGATTAAGTGGAAAAACTTGAGTTGGTTGAGAATCAATGGAAGTTAACAGGGCACTGGAAATTAGGGAAATGAGAGAATGTCATGGTTCCATTCAGGCAAGGCCGTGCTGGTGCAGAGCCAAAGGGAGAACTGCAGCATGAGGCATGTATGTATAGGATAAACGGAACTACTTACAATATATGCTAATATAAGCACTTGACTCCTCGACCTCAGATCATGCAGATTTTCCTTAAATTAATAAGAAGCA
This sequence comes from Mobula birostris, assembly GCF_030028105.1. Taxonomy (NCBI): domain Eukaryota; kingdom Metazoa; phylum Chordata; class Chondrichthyes; order Myliobatiformes; family Myliobatidae; genus Mobula; species Mobula birostris. The sequence continues at coordinate 46,789,879 of NC_092384.1, forward strand.
ATCCACCCATTTCTTGCATACTTTTGCAAGAAAAATGTATGTGGATCAGAGGCTACATAAAGAACTGAATTAATAGAAATATATGTTCTAAATGTGTTGTACATATTTGCATACCTCTGTTCACAAATGGCCACCTGAACTAGAAAATATGAGAGGACTAGCTAACCCAGATTGAGTAATATCAATATTGTCAAAATAACTGGGGTTGTAACAATAAAGTAAATTAGCTTGACATGACTTTAAGCTCCCGATTATTTAAAAATAACATTTCTCCAGCAAATTTGTTGGAAATAGAGGCAAGGGATAACCGTAGTCTGTGCACCTCAATCCTGTGTACAGATATAGTAGATTGTAAGGAACTTTTCTCCATGGCAGAGGTTTTAAGATCAGGATCAATGGTTTAAGATGAGGTTTAGATGGCCTGAGGAAAAATATTTTCACCCCGGATAGTTTCAATTTGGAACACTCTGCTTAAGAAACTGGTGAAGCCAAGATCAGACACTAAAGAAGCATCTGAATGAGCACTTGAATCATTAAGTCATAGTAGGCATTGAACTAAGTGCTGGTAAATGGGATCAACATAAATAGGTATTTGTCCGCTGGCATAGGGACAGTGGGTACAGGACTGCCCCCTGTGCTGTATGACTCCATAATTTTATGACATTATCTACCTGCACTTGCACTTTAGTGCCAACATTTTCCTGCCATCAGCATCAGCAAGAGTGATCAAACTAAATAGGAGCTTAAGAAGTTTATATAAAAGAGCAGCCATTCTCTGGACAGTAAAGAGCACCAATGGACACACTGTAGACTGTTGTTTATTAATTACAGCTCCACCTTCAATACTATAATTCCAAGAAAACTCATCTCCAAATGCCTAGACCTAGCACTCAGCATTTCCCTTTGCAACTGGATCCTCGACTTCCCAACCGACAGTCCACAATAAATAAGATTAGGCAACAATACATCCACCACAGTTATTTTCAACATTGGTGCTCCACAAAACTGTGTTCTTAGCTTCTTACTCTACCCACTATGCACTCACAACTCTGTGGCCAGATTCTGCTCTAAATCCATCTACAAGTTTGTAGATGATACCACCATAGTGGACAATATCTCAATTAATGATGAATTGGACTACAAAGCAGGCAGAGAACTGGGTGACATGGAATCATGACAATAACCTCTCCCTCAATCTCAGCAAATCAAATGAGCTGGTCACTGACTTCACGCTCACGCTCCTGTTAACCATCATTGATGCTGAAATTGAACAAGTTCCTCAGAGAGTACATTGTTAATAGCCTGTCTTGGATGAACCATGTAGACATCACAGCCGAGAAAGTTCACTGGTCCCTCTACTTCCTCAGGAGGCTAAAGAAATTTAGCATGTCCCCATTGACCCTCACCAAATGCTCTACCCATAGCTGCAAGAAAATACACACAGTCATGAACACAATTCAGCACATCATGAAAAGCCACCTCCTCTCCATGGATTCTGTCCACAATTCTTGCTGGTTTGGTAAAGCAGCAATGCTAGACATTTACTTTTCTCTCCCCTCACACTTGGTAGAAAATACAAAAGCCTGAAAGGTTGCGCCACCAGGTTCAAGGGCAACTTCTATCCCACTGTTATAAAACTAATGAATGATCCCCCAGTATGACAAGATGGAATCTTTACCTTACAATCTACCTCTTGAAAGCTTTTCACCTTATTGTCTACCTGCACTGCACTTTCTCTGTAACTGTAACGTTACTCTGCATTTGGTATATTACCTTCTACTACCTCGATGCACTGTTGTCGTGAAATGATCTGTATAGGCGGCATGTAAGTCAAGTTTTTTACTGTACCTTGGTACATATGACTATAATTTACAAATTTAAACTTATGTTTACTTGTCTGTTTACTTTAGCTGCTCCCTCAATAACAACTTTTTTCACTCCACATTTCTACACACCTCATGACTCATAGACTTATAGAGTCCATTAAAATCTATGAATAGTCCCACGAATCAAATACAAATTTGGTATAGATGCAACATATTCAGTGATTTTATCTTCATGTATGGGAGTAACTCTAGAATTTTAGCAGAGATCAGGACTACCAGTGATAGCCAATAAAACCTATCTTTTAGAATAGACAATAGACAACAGACAAGAGGTGCAGAAGTAGGCCATTCGGTCCTTTGAGTCATCACTGCCATTCACTGTGATCATGGCTGATCATCCACAATCAGTATCCAATTCCTGCCTTATCCCCATAACCTTTGATTCCACTATCTTTAAGAGCTCTATCCATCTCTTTCTTGAAAGCATCCAGAGACTTGGCTTCCACTGCCTTCTGGGGCAGAGCATTCCACATATCCACCACTCTCTGGGTGAAAAAGTTTTTCCTCAACTCCGTTCTAAATGGCCTACCCCTTATTCTTAAACTGTGGTCTCTGGTTCTGGACTCACCCATCAGCGGGAACATGCTTCCTGCCTCCAGTGTGTCCAATCCATTAATAATCTTATATGTTTCAATCAGATCTCCTCTCATCCTTCTAAATTCCAGTGTATACAAGCCCAGTCGTTCCAATCTTTCGACATATGACAGTCCCGCCATCCCGGGAATTAACCTTGTGAACCTCCGCTGCACTCCCTCAATAGCAAGAATGTCCTTCCTCAAATTTGGAGACCAAAACTGCACACAATACTCCAGGTGTGGTCTCACCAGGGCCCTGTACAGCTGCAGAAGGACCTCTTTCCTTTTATATTCAATTCCTCTTGTTATGAAGGCCAGTATGCCATTAGTTTTCTTCACTGCCTGCTATACCTGCATGTTTGCTTTCAATGAATGATGTACAAGAACACCTACATCTCATTGTACTTCCCCTTTTCCTAACTTGACTCCATTTAGATAATAATCTGCCTTCCTGTTCTTACCACCAGTGGATAACCTCACAATTATCCACATTAAACTGCATCTGCTATGCATCCGCCCACTCACTCAGCCTGTCCAAGTCACCCTGCATTCTCATAACATCCTCCTCACATTTCACACTGCCACCCAGCTTTGTGTCATCTGCAAATTTGCTAATGTTACTTTTAATCCCTTCATCTAAATCATTAATGTATATTGTAAACAGCTGCGGTCCCAGCACTGAACTCTGTGGTACCCCACTAGTCACCACCTGCCATTCTGAAAGGGACCTGTTAATCGCTGCTCTTTGTTTCCTGTCAGCCAGCCAATTTTCAATCCATGTCAGTACTCTGCCCCTAATACCATGTGCCCTAATTTTGCCCACTAATCTCCTACATGGGACTTTCTGCAAGTCCAGGTACACTACATCCACTGGCTCTCCCTTGTCCATTTTCATAGTTATATCCTCTAATAAAAGAAGTCACAGAGGCTCTTGAAAATATGACAAATGTGCCTCCGAACTTTCATCAGTAGCCAAAGTGGGAACGGCATCAAAAAGTGGTGATTTTTTTTTAGTACCAATGATATAGGTAGGAAAATGGATGAGATCCTGCAGAGAGTATGGGGAAGTAGATAGAAAGCTAAACTGGAGGACCTCAGGCGTAGACATCTCAAGTTTGCCAACTGTACTATGTGCAAATAGGACAATACGGCTGAAGAACTGGTGTGGGGGCATGGTTTCAGATTTGTGGATCATTGGAATCTCTTATGCGGAAGGTATCGTGCCTATAAGAAGTAGTCAACCCCATTGAATGCTTTCATGTTTTATTGTTTTACAAGATTGAATCACAGTGGATTTAATTTGGCTTTTATTGACACTGATCAACCGAAAAGACGATGACTCCAAGCATAAAGCCAAAACCACATTGAAATGGCTTAAAAACAACAAAGTTAATGTCCTGGAGTGGCCAAGTCAGAGTCCAAACTTCAATCCAATTGAGAATTTGTGGCTGGATTTGAAAAGGGCTGTTCACTCACGATCCTTATGCAATCTGACAGAGCTTGAGGAGTTTAGTAAAGAAGAATGGAGAAAAATTGCAGTGTTCAGATGTGCAAAGCTGATAGAGACCTATCCACACAGATTAAATTGCTGCCAAAGGTGCACCTACTAAACTCTGACTTGAAGGGGGTGAATACTTATGCAATTAATTATTTTGTTTTCCATTTGTAATTAATTTAGATAATTTTGTAGCGATCTGTTTTCGTTTTGACACGAAAGAGACTTTTCCTGTTAATCAGCGTCCAAAAAAAGCCAAATTAAATCTGCTGTGATTCAATGTTGTAAAACAATAAAATATGAAAACTTTCAGGGGGTGGGGTAAATACATTTTATAGGCACTGATAACCTGTACAAAAGGGGCAGATTATACCTGAAATTGAGAAGGACCAATAAACAATATCCTTGCAGGCAGATTTGCTAGAGCTTGTGCGGAACGTTTAAGCTGGTTTGTCAGTGGCTGGGAACCAAAATGATAGGTTAGAATTCAGAGCAGTTGGTGTATAGGTGGATGCTGTGCGAGGGGAAACTGAGGAAGGACAGGCACTCATAGGGCATAATTGTATTCAGTGGGATGGATTGCAGCTCAGCGATTTTATTGCGAGAAGTATCAGGAATAAGGGTGATGAACATAGAAAAACTACAAAATCGTGGCTATTAGAAAGACTTGGCTGTCTCAAGGACATGTATGGCAGCTGGATGTTCTGGGGTTTAGATTTTTTAAAAAGGAGAGGGAGGTAAGTAAAATAGGTGAGGGGAGTGGCATTTCTAATCAGGGACAGTACCACTGCTGCAGAAAGAGAGGACATCATGGAGGTGTCATTTACTGAGTCAGTACGGTTGAAAGTAAAAAACAGAAAGGAAACAATAACTCTGTTGGAAGTATTCCATTGACCACCAAATACCAACAAAGACACTAAGGAGCATATCGGGAGGCAAGTTTCAGAGGTGCAAAAATTGGAGGAATATTGTCATGGGTAACTTCAACTTCCCTAATATTGGTTGACACCTCCTTAATGCACAATGTGTAAATGGGGCAGAATTTGTTAGGTGTGTCCAGGAAGGATTCCTGACACAACGTACAGAATGACTGGAGGAAGAGGCCATGTTGGACCTAGCATTAGGTAATGAATCTGGTCAGGTGACGGATCTCCCAGTGGGTGAGCACTTCGGACACAGTGACCACAACTCCTTAATCTGTACCACAGTGCTTGATGGGGTAGGAAAAGAGAAGTATTTAATTTGGGAAGGGTGGTTTATGATGCTATTAGGCAGGACCTTGGGAGCATAAGTTGGGAACAGATGTACTCAAAAATGCACACCAGAAATGTGGAGGTTGTTTAAGGAGCATTGCACTGAGTTCTGGGTAGGTTTGTCCCATTGAGATGGGGAAAGAATGTTAGGGTGAAGGAACGACGGTGGACGAGAGATGTGGAACATCTAGTCAACAGGAAGAAAGCATTCTTAATGCTTAGGAAGCAAAACCTTATGGGGTTGTGAGGGACAGGCAGGTCATGCCTCAGAGACAAAGGTTAGTAGTAAATAAAACTTATTTTGATTGGCGGTTGATGAACAGTGGTATTCCACAGGGATCTGTTCTGGGACCCTTGTTCTTTGTGATTTTTATAATGACTTGAGTGAGGAAATGGAGGGGTGGATCACTAAGCTTGCTCATCAGTAAGATGCCGGGAAGGTTGATGGTGTTATGGATAGTGTAGTAGGATGTAATAGGTTACAATGGGATATTGATAAGATGCGGAGCTGGGCCAAGAAGTGGCAGATGGAGAACAATCCACAAAAGAGGGAAGTGATACATTTTGGATGGTCAACCTTAGGGTTAATGGCAGAATTCTTTACCAGTGTGGAGTAACAGAGAGACCTGAGGTCCACATCTATACACATCCATATCTGCACAAGTTAATATAGTGGATATGAAGGAGCCTAGTGTATTGGACTTCATTAGTCATGGGATTGAGTTCAAGAGCAACAAGGTAATGTTGCAGCTTAATAAAACTCTAGTTAGACCACCCTTGGAATCTCTGTTCAGTTCTGGTCCCCTTATTATAGGAAGCTTTGTAGAAGAACAGAGGAGGCTTACGAGGATGCTGTTTGGATTAGAGAACATGTCTTATGAGGACAGGTTCAGCAAGTTATGTCCTTTCTCTTTATAAATTCCTCAAACATTGCTATCATGTTTCCACTATGCTCCTGACCTAAAATATTAACAGTTTCTCATTCTACAGTGGTTGTCTGACTTGCAAAGTATTCTTTTGATTTTCATTAGAGTGGTGATTCTCCAGCTCTTCAAACAGAAGAATAGCAAACCGTGTCAGTGTACTATAGCTACAGACTTCAAAATTCCTCTCATTACCCATACAATTCTACTAGCTGATGTTACAGACCTCTCCTTTCAACAAGCTGGTGCTACACTAGGGATTCTCAGGAACTGTTGACAAGCCTTTTGCCTGGGCAGGTGGCATATTGAGCAACCTCTATTGGATAGAAGCAGACAACCGCACCTGTAGGCTGGATAGATCCACTGGTTAGTAGTTGAAGACAATTTCAAGCTATTTCAATAACATTAGCTTGATAATTGTGAGATCACAACTCCAACAAAAGTTGTTCACAAATTTGAGGCATGGACAATTAGTGATAACCAAAGCAAAAGTACTAATTTTTCTTGTCCTCACCAATTCAACTATCACCTGTTTATGGATAGGCTCATCTGTCTATGATAGCAATAACAGAGATGTAAGAGCTAGAGAAATTTAGAGTTGACCTTCAACACCATATTCAAGAAATCAACTAAAGATTGAAAAAATGTATTCTCCGTAACTTCCGCCATCTCCAACGGGATCCCACCACTAAGCATATCTTTTCCTCCCCCCCCCTTTCTCCTTTCTCCTTGTCCATTCGCCCCCCCCCCCGCCCCAATCCCTTCCCACCGATCTCCCCCCCGGCACTTAACCTCGTAAGCGGAACAAGTGCTACACATGCCCTTACACTTCCTCCCTCACCACCATTCAGGACCCCAGACAGTCCTTCCAGGTGAGGCGACACCTCACCTGTGAGTTGGCTGATGCTCCCGGTGCAGCCTTCTATATATTGGCGAGACCAGACGCAGGCCGGGAGACCGTTTTGCTGAAAACCTACGCTCTATCCGCCAGAGAAAGCAGAATTTCCCAGTGGCCACACATTTTAATTCCACGTCCCATTCCCATTCTGATATGTCTATCCACGGCCTCCCTTACTGTCAAGATGAAGCCACACTCAGGTTGGAGGAACAACACCTTGTATTCCGTCTGGGTAGCCTCCAACCTGATGGCATGAACATCGACTTCTCTAACTTCCATTAATGCCCCTCCTCCCCTTCGTACCCCACCCCTTATTTATTTATTTATTTATTTATTATTATTTCCCCCTTTTTTTCTCTCTTTTTTCCCCTTTTTTCTCTCTGTCCCTCTCACTATAGCTCCTTGCCTGCTCTCCATCCTCTGGGCTCCCCTCCCCCTTTCTTTCTCCCTAGGCTTCCCGTCCCATGATCCTCTCCCTTCTCCAGCCTTCTTTCCCTTTTGCCAATCAACTTTCCAGCTCTTAGCTCCATCCCTCCCCCTCCTGTCTTCTCCTATCATTTCAGATCTCCCCCTCCCCCTCCCACTTTCAAATCTCTTACTACCTCTTCTTTTAGTTAGACCTGACGAAGGGTCTCGGCCTGAAACGTCAACTGTACCTCTTCCTATAGATGCTGCCTGGCCTGCTGCTTTCACCAGCATTTTTTGTGTGTGTTGATAGAAAAAATGTAACCATTTCACACCCTCCATCCCAACTTAGTGATTGATCCACAACTGTAGATCAGCTAAAAATGCAGATCATCTCATTTACTAGTATCTTTGGTAAGTAAAGCTGATATCCTTACCCAATCTGGCTTCAGACCCACCAATATCATTGAATTGTGACTACCTCCTCAATTCAGGGGCAACTAGAGATAAAAAATAAATAAATGCCAGCACCACTTGTGATGTCCCCGACCCATGGCTGTGAAAGAATTTAAAAAATCATTCAGGCTAACAGTCCTTTGAACATTGCAATAATATTTTTATGGAAATTTGATATTGATAGCCAAAGTACATAACAAAATGAAATCATTAAATTCCACACATGAATTTTTGACAATGAAATACAATGGATTTGAGTTAATTGAGCCATTAGTTATTTGGGGCAGCCAAACTGAGAAAATAGTCTGGATTCCCTTTGTTTATTTGGGACACTATGCCACTTAATTGGGACAGGAGGCTGTTGCTAAACAGTTTCTAACTAGAGTCAGGCACACTCACTTGCATGGCCATTAAGACATTATACCGTGCTTAGAGAGATCAGCGTTCAAAATACAAATAAGCAGTAAGACAATTCAGAACTGTTTTGCTCACCGCCGTTTCAAGCACTCAAGCTTGGAGGTGCCAGAAGCGGCTGGGAGTAAAAATGAAATGATTTGACGACTTCAACAAGTTAAGAATCTTGAATGTTATAATGAAAATAAAAATTTGGAAGATGCAATCATCTAAAACATTGTATGAAGGCAGTCTGTTATTTGCACTAGGCATGCACCAATTTTATTCATTTACAGTTATCAATAACTATTAGGAACTAATACAGTTTTATAATACTGTAGAGTTATTGGTAGTGTTATAATTTGTTCTGTATTTCATTTAAATTCATAAACTGTCACTCAGTTCAACAGCATTTTGTCTTTTTTATACCTTTTATATATATATCCATGAAACTTCAGCTAATTGGGGCAGCCGCTTAATTAGCCAAAATGTACTGGTCCCAATGTGTCCCAATTAACCAGAATCCACTGTGGTTCCTTTTGCTAACAGTCTATTTTGAATTGTAAAAATGTGCTTTCTATTTTCATGAGCTAAAACTAGTGATGGAACTATGGTTCAAGTAGGATCTGTGGAGGTAGACGAATTGTTGATGTCTTGGGTTGTGATCCTGCCTCAGGGAAATAGCCAGTATAGGGAGGTTAGAGGCAGGGGTGTGGTAGGGCCTGGCTGGCACTAAATGGGGGAAGGAAAGTTAGTGATAAAGACAGAGGAAGAAGGTGATAAGCAGAGAGACAACGGACAGATGAAGCATGTGGTGGAGAGGATAGGAGAACAAGAATGTGTAGTATATGGGTGATAGGCAGATGATATCATAGTCATAGTCATAGTCATACTTTATTGATCCTGGGGTAAATTGGTTTTCGTCACAGTTGCACCATAAATAATAAATAGTAATAAAACCATAAATAGTTAAATAGTAATATGTAAATTATGCCAGGAAATAAGTCCAGGACCAGCCTATTGGCTCAGGGTGTCTGACCCTCCAAGGGAGGAGTTGTAAAGTTTGATGGCCACAGGCAGGAATGACTTCCTATGACGCTCTGTGTTGCATCTCGGTGGAATGAGTCTCTGGTTGAATGTACTCCTGTGCCCACCCAGTACATTATGTAGTGGATGGGAGACATTGACCAAGATGGCATGCAACTTAGACAGCATCCTCTTTTCAGACACCACCATGAGAGAGTCCAGTTCCATCCCCACGACATCACTGGCCTTACGAATGAGTTTGTTGATTCTGTTGGTGTCTGCTACCCTCAGCTGGAGGAGGAGAATGAAACTGGGTGATGGGGTCAGGAGAGTTGGGCAGGGACCAGAAAGAAAACGGGAGATATAAAGGAGCACAGAGTTACCTGAAAAATTCACTCAGTTGTAGATTACCCTTCTATTTTCTCTATCCTCTGTATTGATTAACTGGTTTTACTTGGTATGCTACTCTGTAACAACATTAACCAAAAACGCGACCACTGTCAGATCATCCCCTCCCTTAAACCTTTCACTTTTTCTAAATTATGGAACCAATGAATGGAAGTTCCTTCTTAGTCAGAAGACTAAATTAAACCCTGGCATAAACTAATTTTCCTAACCAGTAATTCCAACCTTCTTCCTGCTGACTGTCTAAAGTAAACCAAACTGTTTCAAACTTGACCAATACTATTTTTTACTCCACTCATTCATAGCCACTGAAACTGTCATCCATACATTTTTATTTGTGGATAAGACAAACACAACAAACTACTGCCCTTCTTCACAAACGAGAAAATCTGTAGATGCTGGAAATCCAAGCAACACACACAAAATGCTGGAAGAACTCAGTTGGCAAGGCAGCATCTATGGAAAAGAGTACAGTTGAGACTTCAGGCCAAGACCTTTCAGCAGAACCACCCTCACTCATTTACCTTCCATAAACTTCAAGAACACTGCTGCCCATGTCTTAATTTGCACCATTCCATTCACTTATATGTTGATCCATTACTATCAGGTTATTATTATGCAACACCGAGACATTTTATATTCTTATGCATCACACATTTAGCCTTCCAAATTCTAATCTTACCTAGCTCTGCAACATTATATAACTAGTCCTCCAGTAGTCATCTGATAATTAATTGGAAATCCTATCACCTCACCATAATATTGTCCAAATGCAAGAAAACAAAACTAGCTCTGGTAGACAAGCTGGCCAGCATGGATGAGTTGGGCCAATGCTTCTAATACTGTGCTATATAACTCTATGACCAGTGGCCGGTGTGATTTTGGTTAAGTACACCACAGCTTCTCATATTTCCTCCTTAAATCTCCCATTCCTCTTCAAAACACATTTGTCAGAAGAAGTTCCTGCCTTATGTTTGCTTTTACTTTACTTCACTTTATACTTTATTGTCACCAAACAATTGATACTAGAACATACAATCATCACAGCGATATTTGATTCTGCGCTTCCCGCTCCCTGGATTACAAATCAATAGTAATTATAAAAAATATAAATTTTAAATCATAAATAGAAAATAGAAAAATGGAAAGTAAGGTACCGCAAAAAAACCGAGAGGCAGGTCCGGATATTTGGAGGGTACGGCCCAGATCCGGGTCAGGATCCGTTCAGCAGTCTTATCACAGTTGGAAAGAAGCTGTTCCCAAATCTGGCCGTACGAGTCTTCAAGTTCCTGAGCCTTCTCCCGGAGGGAAGAGGGACGAAAAGCCTGTTGGCTGGGTGGGTAGTGTCCTTGATTATCCTGGCAGCACTGCTCCGACAGCATGCGGTGTAAAGTGAGTCCAAGGACGGAAGATTGGTTTGTGTGATGTGCTGCGCCGCGTTGATGATCTTCTGCAGCTTCTTCCGGTCTTGGACAGGACAACTTCCATACCAGGTTGTGATGCACACTAGAAGGATGCTTTCTACGGTGCATCTATAAAAATTAGTGAGGGTTTTAGGGGACAGGCCAAATTTCTTTAGTTTTCTCAGGAAGTAAAGGCGGTGGTGGGCCTTCTTGGCAGTGAACTCTGCTTGGCTGGACCAAGTCAGGCCATTTGTGATATTGACCCCGAGGAACTTAAAGCTTTTGACCTGTTCCACTTGCGCACCACCGATGTAAATTGGGTCGTGCGGTCCACTACTCCTCCTGAAGTCAACAATTAATTCCTTCGTCTTGCTGATGTTGAGGGATAGGTTATTGTCTTCACACCATGCCACCAGGTTCCTAATTTCCTCTCTGTACTCAAACTCATCATTACCCGAGATACGGCTTACAATTGTTGTGTCATCAGCAAATTTATATATTTAGTTTGATGGAAGCTTGGCTACACAATCATGGGCGTACCGTGAGTACAGCAGGGGGCTGAGTACACAGCCTGGTGGGGCACCGGTGCTCAGAGTGATTGTAGAGGAGAGCTTGTCCCCTATTTTTACAGCCTGGGTCCTGTCTGTGAGGAAGTTGAAGATCCAGCTGCAGATCTGAGTGCTAAGGCCCAGGTTCCGGAGCTTAGGAATCCGTTTATTTGGAATGATGGTATTAAAGGCAGAGCTGTAGTCAATGAAAAGGAGCCTTACGTATGCGTCTTTATTCTCCAGGTGTTCTAAGGAGGAATGTAGGGCCAGAGGGATGGCATCTGCCGTTGACCAGTTGCTCCAGTAGGTGAATTGCAAAGTGTCGAGGTTGACTGGTAGGCTGTGGTTGATGTGTGCCATAACCAATCGCTCGAAGCACTTCATAGCAATTGATGTCAGAGCCACAGGTCAATAGTCATTCAGGCATGCCACCTTGCTCTTCTTTGGCACTGGGATTATCGTTGCCTTCTTAAAACACGAGGGGATCTTAGACTGAAGCAAGGAGCAGTTGAAGATGTCAGCAAACACTCCAGCTAGCTCGCTTGCACAGGCCCAGAGAACCCGTCCCGGGACGCCATCTGGGCCTGTCGCCTTCCTTGGATCTATCTTCAGGAAGGCCCTTCTAACGTCCTCCTCCGTAATGATGAATCTCGATGCCACCAGGTCCATCTAGAGGGAGAGGGACGCTCCTCTTCTGTTCGAATCTTGCGTAGAATACGTTAAGTTCGTCAGGAAGAGAAGTGCCACAGTTATTGATATTCCCAGCCTTTTCTTTGCACCCAGTGATCTCATTTAGACCCTGCCATAGTCTACTGGCATCCCTCTGGTTAGCCTGGGCTTCCAACTTGGCTCGATATTGCCTCTTGGCACCCTTAATGGCTTTCCGGAGTTCATGCCTGCCTGGATTCCGTGTAGCAACTGGTATCCCCGGACCTAAAAGCCGCAGCTCTAGCCTTCAAAAGGGACTTGACCTCATAATTCATCCAAGGTTTCCGACTAGGGAATACCCGGATCGTCTTGCACAGTCCTCTGTGCATTTCCAAGTAAAGTCCGTGACAGATGAGGCATACTCATCGAGGTTAGCTGCCGAGTCCTTGAATACTAACCTTGAATAATAAAGCCTCACTTCTCAATGGCTTTGTCAAAGACAGTTGAGACCTCAGTTACTTTCAGCTTCATAACCTCAGAATTATCCCAGGCTGCTATTGTAAGTTTCTTCCACATATCAGTTTGTTTTTCACTGCTGAAACAGCGAGCTCATCTAAATTGCATCTTTATCTAGTTTCCTTTCAGCCCACAGAAACAGGGAGTGCAAGTACACACAGACTTCATCAAAGAGCAGGTGTGTACTGGTTGCACTTATATCCCTACGGTAAACACCTGCCAGGAGTGCCTGGTTATACTTTTTCAAAGATATTTATGTATCTCTCCTATATGAAGGACATTCCTCCTGCGAGCATTGTTCTTCAACGCATGCGCTTTTATTTTGATATCCTGGCAGCATACTCTCACTCACCTCTCACCATGCACAATGCAGCAACCATTCATTTGCAACATCCTGAGAGTGCTGCTAGTTAGTGATATGTCCCTTTAAGATCTTCCATCAAACATCACTCCAGCTGTATTGTACTTTACCAACAGTGAAAACTTGCAATACTTCAACAGGAATATTGTGCTGAAATCAACAATTATTCAGATCATGCTGTTCTTTGAAACTTGTCACTTAAAGGTTTTGCTTGTTACGTGATTTTCACAGTTACATTAGGGGTAAGGAAGGAAGGCGGCAAGGCTGTAGCGTATTGGGTAGGTCATGACAGCTGAGATCGGCCCCGTGGTTTGTTCAGCCTGTAGTGTGTGGGAAATCAGGGATACTTCCAGTGTCCCTGATGACTATGTGTGCAGGAAATGTGTCCAGCTGCAGCTCCTGGCAAACCACATTGAGTGACTGGATTCATACTGGAGCATCCGCGATGCTGAGAAAGTCGTGAATAGCACATTCAGTGAGTTCGCCACACCGCAGGTAAATGCTACAAAGGCAGAAAGGGAATGGGTGGCCACTAAACAGCGTAGCAGTAGACAGGTAGTGCAGGAGTCCCCTGAGGTCATCTCCCTCCTAAACAGATATACTGTTTTGGATACTGTTCGGGGAGATGTCTCATCAGGGGATGGCAGCAGCAGCCGAGTTCATGGCACCATGGGTGGCTCTGTGGCACAGGAGGGAAGGAAAAGGAGTGGGAGAGCTATAGTGATAGGGGATTCGATTGTAAGGGGAATAGCTGGGGATTTCTGCAGACGCAAACGAGATTCCAGAAGGGTACGTTGCCTCCCTCGTGCAAGGGCCAAGGATGTCTCTGAGTGGCTGCAGGACATTCTGGAGCGGGAGGGTAAACAGCCAGTGGTCGTGGTGCACATAGGTACCAACAATATAGGTAAAAAACGGGATGAGGTCCTACAAGGTGAATTTAGGGAGTTAGGAGATAAACTAAAAACTAGGACCACAGAGGTAATAATCTCTGGATTACTACCAGTGCCACGTGCTAGTCAGAGTAGAAATAGGAGGATATATCAGATGAATACACAGCTTAAAAAATGGTGCAAAGGGGAGGGATTCAAATTTCTGGGGCATTGGAACCAATCCTGGAGGAGGTGGGACCGGTACAAACAAGACGGTCTGCACCTGGGCTGGACTGGAACCCATGTCCTAGGGGGAGTGTTTGCTACTGTTGTTCAGGAGGATTTAAACTAATGTGGCAGGGGGATGGGAACAAGTGCAGAGAGACAGAGGGGTGTAAAATGAGGGTAGAAGCAAAAAGTAGCAAGGTGAAAAGTAAAAGTGGCAGGCAGGCAAATCCAGGACAAAAATCAAAAAGGGCCACTTTTCAGCATAATTGTATAAGGCCTAAGAGTGATGTAAAAGCGAGCCTGAAGGCTTTGTGTGTCAATGCAAGGAGCATTCGTAACAAGGTGGATGAATTGAAAGTGCAGATAGTTATTAATGAATATGATATAGTTAGGATCACAGACACATGGCTCCAGGATGACCAAGGATGGGAGCTCAACATTCAGGGATATTCAATATTCAGGAGGGATAGACATGAAAGAAAAGGAGGTGGGGTAGCATTGCTGGTTAGAGAGGAGATTAACGCAATAGAAAGGAAGGACATTAGCCGACAGGATGTGGAATTGATATGGGTAGAGCTGCATAACACTAAGGGGCAGAAAACGCTGGTGGGAGTTGTGTACAGGCCACCTAACATTTAGTAGTGAGGTTGGGGATGGCATTAAACAGGAAATTAGAATTGCGTGCAATAAAGGAACAGCAGTTATAATGGGTGACTTCAATCTACATATAGATTGGGTGAACCAAATTGGTAAGGGTGCTGAGGAAGAGGATTTCTTGGAGTGTATGAGGGATGGTTTTCTAAATCAATGTGTCGAGGAGCCAACTAGAGAGCAGGCCATTCTAGACTGGGTATTGAGCAATGAGGAAGGGTTAGTTAGCAATCTTGTCGTGAGAGGCCCCTTGGGTAAGAGTGACCATAATATGGTGGAATTCTTCATTAAGATGGTGAGTGACATAGTTAATTCAGAAACAAAGGTTCTGAACTTAAAGAAGGGTAACTTTGAAGGTACGAGATGTGAATTAGCTAAGATAGACTGGCAAATGATACCTAAAGGGTTGACGGTGCATATGCAATGGCAAGCATTTAAAGATCACATGGATGAACTACAATAATTGTTCATCCCAGTTTGGCAAAAGAATAAACCAGGGTAGGTAGTGCACCCATGGCTAACAAGGGAAATTAGGGATAGTATCAATTCCAAAGAAGAAACATACAAATTAGCCAGAAAAAGCGGCACACCTGAGGACTGGGAGAAATTCAGAGTCCAGCAGAGGAGGACAAAGGGCTTAATTTGGAAAGGGAAAAAAGGTTATGAGAGAAAGCTGGCAGAGAACATAAAAACTGACTGTAAAAGCTTTTATAGATATGTGAAAAGAAAAAGATTGGTTAAGACACATGTATGTCTCTTACAGTCAGAAACATGTGAATTGATCATGGGGAACAAGGGCATGGCAGACCAACTGAGTAACTACTTTGATTCTGTCTTCACTAAGGAGGACATAAATAATCTTCAGGAAATAGTAGGGGACCAAGGGTCTAGTGAGATGGAGGAACTGAGGGAAATACATGTTGGTAGGGAAGTGGTGTTAGGTAAATTGAAGGGATTAAATTCAGATAAATCCCCAGGGCCAGATGTTCTGCATCCCAGAATGCTTAAGGAAGTAGCCCAAGAAATAGTGGATGCATTAGTGATAATTTTTCAAAACTCTTTAAATTCTGGACTTGTTCCTGAGGATTGGAGGGTGGCTAATGTAACCCTGCTTTTTAAAAAAGGAGGGAGAGAGAAACCGAGGAATTACAGACTGGTTAGCCTAACATCGGTGGTGGGGAAAATGCTAGAGTCAGTTATCAAAGATGTGATAACAGCACATTTGGAAAGCGGTGAAATCATCAGACAAAGTCAGCATGGACTTGTGAAAGGAAAATTATGTCTGACGAATCTGATAGAATTTTTTGAGGATGTAACTAGTAGAGTGGATAGGAGAGAACCAATGGATGTGGTATATTTGGATTTTCAAAAGGCTTTTGACAAGGTCCCACACAGGAGATTAGCGTGCAAACTTAAAGCACATGGTATTGGGGGGTATGGTATTAATGTGGATAGAGGATTGGTTGGCAGACAGGAAGCAAAGAGTGGGAATAAATGGGACCTTTTCAGAATGGCAGGCAGTGACTAGTGGGGTACCGCAAGGCTCAGTGCTGGGACCCCAGTTGTTTACAAAATATATTAATGAATTAGACGAGGGAATTAAATGCAGCATCTCCAAGCTTGCAGACGACACGAAGCTGGGCGGCAGTGTTAGCTGTGAGGAGGATGCTAAGAGGATGCAGGGTGACTTGGACAGGTTAGGTGAGTGGGCAAATTCATGGCAGATGTAATTTAATGTGGATAAATGTGAGGTTATCCACTTTGGTGGCAAGAACAGGAAAACAGATTATTATCTGAATGGTGGCCGATTAGGAAAAGGGGAGGTGCAAAGAGACCTGGGTGTCATTGTACACCAGTCATTGAAAGTGGGCATGCAGGTACAGCAGGCGGTGAAAAAGGTGAATGTTATGCTGGCATTCATATCAAGAGGATTCGAATACAGGAGCAGCAAGGTACTACTGCAGTTGTACAAGGCCTTGGTAAGACCACACCTGGAGTATTGTGTGCAGTTTTGGTCCCCTAATCTGAGGAAAGACATTCTTGCCATAGAGGGAGTACAAAGAAGGTTCACCAGCTTGATTCCTGGGATGGCAGGACTTTCATACGATGAAAGACTGGATTGACTAGGCTTATACTCGCTGGAATTTAGAAGATTGAGGGGGGATCTTATTGAAACGTATAAAATTCTAGCGGGATTGGATAGGCTAGATGCAGGAAGATTGTTCCCGATGTTGGGGAAGTCCAGAACGAAGGGTCACAGTTTAAGGATAAAAGGGAAGCCTTTTAGGACCGAGATGAGGGAACACCTCTTCACACAGGGAGTGGTGAATCTGTGGAATTCTCTGCCACAGGAAACAGTTGAGGCCAGTTCACTGGCTATATTTAAGAGGGAGTTAGATATGGCCCTTGTGGCTAAAGGGATCGGGGGTATGGAGAGAAGGCAGGTACAGGGTTCTGAGTTGGATGATCAGCCATGATCATACTGAACGGCGGTGCAGGCTCGAAGGGCCGAATGGCCTACTCCTGCACCTATTTTCTATGTTTCTATGTAAATACAAAACAATTTTAATACAAAGAAGATGGTGTGGAGAAATTTGTTTCCTAAGTTTAATTGTTGGTATCAAATGATCTCAGGGGTCCAAACTTTTCACATAGAAACTTTGAGGAGCAACCGTGAATAGCTATTTAATAATGAAATTTCAATTGCCTTGCATTTAATGTACAACAGTTACTAATGAAAAATAATTAAATTTTCTTATTCACTCCCAAATGACATATATTTGCTTTCCAAATAAGTTTACCAAATTAATCATGCATATTTTCCACAGTCATCAATATTTCTTGGCTGTGTTCAAGTTTATATTTTTGTGTCAGGATCCTCACACATTAGTTTTGCTAATTATAGGATTTACTTGTGTTACATCCAATATGACACAGCTGGAGAAAAAAGGGAACTGCTAGATATTAACCATTAATGCCTCGGGAAGTTTTGGACAAAGGGAGGGAATTCTGGGCAGCAGGTTGGATTTGAAGGAATTTTTCAACCAATAATAAATGTAATTATTTTCCCTTTTTAACTTCAATAAACTTACTTCTTTCAGTTTCATCTGCACTATCTGAACTCTCCTCCCTTCCCTGAATTCCTATTGGACTTGACGGTGAACTTGAATATTCAGAGGAAGATCCACTATCTTTTGCTGCTGCACGATTGTGCTGTTCGACCTCCATTCGGAGCTCTGTGAGGAAACAGAAGATAAAAAACACAAGTACGTTTTAAATATTAAAATTAAAGACATCAAAAAGGAAATTACACAAAGCACCTATTTAAAATTGTGGAAATAATCAACTTTGTTGGACATCCGTATTGAATCAAAGTAAAGTTACTTACTAATATACATTTTGATAAGTTAATGGTCGTGAAAAAAAAAATCAGCTTTACGACTTATTTCAAATCAGCAGCTATCAAAATATAAAACTGTATAAGTAACAAAATTGTGCCGTGACACAATTTTGGCTACTATTTTCCCTCCAATTAGCAGAGAAAAGAAAAACTGACATTTGTACCATTTGTTAAGGAATAAATCTGAAGTGCAGTGAAGTTTTCCACAAACATAGGTAGAATAGTTTCCCATGTATTGTGTTTGTGTTTTTTTAAACAAATCATAATTAGTATAAGTACTTAATGGTGCTTGAGGATTCTATGGAATAATTATTAATTAAAATAACTCTGTAAAACAAATAGTTCAACTTAAATGGGATAATAGTTACAAGATGTCCACAATAGTGAATGAGTTAGACAGCAAGGACATATAAAATTGGGTGTAGGCTATCCTGCTGGAATGAAGAAGGAGAAAGCCCTTAACTCCGAGTGGAGTCATCAGGATGCCATCATGATGGCATTTTTTTTTAGTAGGCTTTCTTAGTTTTACGAGGCCGAGTTGCTAGCTTGATGCTCAACCCAGCATGGATGGAAAGCGTGCAAGGGAGCCGGCTAGATTCAAACTCAGGAGCCTTCACTCCGAAGTCCAGCGCTGCTGCCGCTATGCCACCAGCCAGCTAATCTTGCTAGAATACCCATGTATAATAGTGACTACCAAAAAACAGCATTCCCTCACAGTTAGCTTCACAGTTAACATAATGAGGTGACAGTATAAAACACAAGAAAGTCTATCCTAGTATATCGTTGAAGGTTCTTGTTTTATTAATTAAATGCAGATTTTACGATGACTTTTTTGATAATTACCTGTAGCAGGGTTGCAGCGGATGGAATGAATTGGACCAAAATGACTTGTTGGTGTCACCCTTGCAATTCCAGCAGTAGAAACTGCTGACTGACCCACACTGTTAATACTTCTTCTCTCAGACTTCTCTCTGTCAATCACAATAAAGTTAATTTTAGAATGAAAGAACCTGATGACCAGAAAGTTCAAAATTCCTAACTGCAAATTGGCAGTTGCAAAGCTGCTTTATATAGATGAACAAATTATTTTTTATTGAACTATAATCATTGTCTATGCACTGTGAAAAACACAGCCATCAGAAACAGAGGTAGCAAAACTCTAAAACTACTCGAGTCAGGAAGTATGTAAAAATATGAAAAAAAACTGAAATTGGAATTCACCTAGCCCATTTCTAGTTTTATTAAAATACAGGCCAGGGTGGAGAAAGTAGATCTGAGGTTTGACAACCAACTCTACTGCAGACTGTGATACCACATGCCCCAGAAATCTGAACTTAACCCTAATCAGCAACATTTCTCAGGACCTGGGAAAATTATCAATTTCAGGGAAATGTGCACTGCTGAATCCAGGAAATACAGTATGTGTACTACTACATAGCTCCCAATTAGCAATTTCACCTATTTCTCTGTCACACTTCCATTCTCTACCCCTCTTCACTCCCAAGTGTGTGAAGTGCATCCAGCTACATCTCCTTGAAGACTATGTTAATGATCTGGAGCAGCAGCTGAATGTCCTTCAGCTTGGAGAGTGAGCAGATCATCGATCAGAATTATAGCGAAGTAGTCACCCCTAAGTTACAGGAGTTGGGTAGCTGGGTGGCTGTCAGGAGGAGGAATGGGATGGTGAATCGACAGTTACCACAGGGTGCCCCTGTGGCTATTCCCCTTAATATTAAGTATACTGCTGTGGGGGATGACCTCCCGAGGAATGCAATGGAGACCAGGTTACTGGCACTGAGCATGGGTCCATAGCGCAGAGGAAAAGAAGGAGAAGAGGAAAAGGTTAGTGATAGGGGACTCAGTAGTCAGAGGGGCAGACAGGAGACTCTGTGGACTTGAAGGGGACACCCAGACGGTATGTTGCCTCCCAGGTGCCAGGGTCAGGGACATCTCAGATCATGTCCACAGCATTTTGGAGGTGGAGGGAGTGCAGCCAGATGTCTTGGTACATACAGGGAACAATGACACAGGAAGGAAAAGCAAAGAGGTCCTGAAGAGAGAACTTAGAGTTAGGCAAGGGGATGGGAACCAGTGTGAAGGGACTCCGGATAGGACAGATGGTTAAAAAAAAAAGCAAAGATAGCATGCAATCAGAATCTCAGGAAGGGCAAGCAGATGACAGGACAAAATTGCAGCCAGCAGGATGAATATCAGTGCATTAGGGATGCAGAATCAAAAACAGTACTCAAAGTGTTAAATCTCAATGCACGGAGTATAAGAAATAAGGTGGATGATTTTGTTGCAGTTGGGAGCTGAATGTCCAAGGTTACACATTGTATTGGAGTGACAGAAAGGTAGGCAGAGGCAGTGGCGTGGCTCTGCTGGCAAAGTAGTATCAAATCATTAGAAAGATGTGACATAGGATCGGAAGATCCTTGTGGGTTGACTTAAGAAACTGCAAAGGTAAAAGGGCCCTGATGACAGTTACATACAGGCCTCTAACAGTAGTTGGGATGTGGGTTAGTGTTAGGGTTAGGACTACAGATTACAACAAGCAATAGAAAAGGCATGTCAAAAGGTTAATGTTATGATACTCATGGGAGATTTTAACATGGGAAAATCAGGTTGGTAATGGACAGAGTGAATTTGTTGAATGCCAATGAGATGTTTTTTTAGAGCAGCTCATCACTGAGCTACCTAGGGGTTCAGCTACACTGGATTGGGTATTACGTAATGAACTAGAGATGATAAAGGAGCTTAAAGTAAAGGGACCCTTAGGAGATAGTGATCACAATATGATTGAGTTCAACTTGAAATTTGATAGGGAGAAAGTAAAGTCTGACAGAGCAGTATTTCAGTGGAGTAAATGAAATTACAGTGATATGAGAGAGGAGTTGGCCAAAGTAAATTGGAAGGAGATGCTGACAAGGATGACAGCAGAGCACCAACAGCTTGAGCTTCTGGGGAAAATGAGGAAGATGCACGATAGAAACAAAGAAATACTGTATTCAAATCAAAAATAGTACAACTGTGGCTGACAACGGAAATCAAAGCTAATGTAAAAGCAAAAGAGAGGTATACAACAAAGCAAAAATTAGCAGGAATATACTTCATACTTTATAGTCGTCAAACAATTGATACCAGGACGTACAATCATCACAGCGATATTTGATTCTGTGCTTCCCGCTCCCTGGATTACAAATCGATAGTAAATATTAAAAATTTAAATTATAAATCATAAATAGAAAATAGAAAAATGGAAAGTAAGGTAGTGCAAAAAAACTGAGAGGCAGGTCCGGATATTTGGAGGGTACGGCCCAGATCCGGGTCAGGATCCGTTCGGCAGTCTTATACAGTTGGAAAGAAGCTGTTCCCAAATCTGGCTGTACGAGTCTTCAAGCTCCTGAGCCTCCTCCCGGAGGGAAGAGGGACGAAAAGCCTGTTGGCTGGGTGGGTCGTGTCCTTGATTATCCTGGCAGCACTGCTTCGACAGCATGCGGTGTAAAGTGAGTCCAAGGACGGAAGATTGGTTTGTGTGATGTGCTGCGCCGCGTTGATGATCTTCTGCAGCTTCTTCCGGTCTTGGACAGGACAACTTCCATACCAGGTTGTGATGCACCCTAGAAGAACACTTTCTACTGTGCATCTATAAAAGTTAGTGAGGGTTTTAGGGGACAGGCCAAATATCTTCAGTTTTCTCAGGAGGTAAAGGTGCAGGTGGGCCTTCTTGGCAGTGGACTCTGCTTGGTTGGACCAAGTCAGGTCATTTGTGATATTGACCCCGAGGAACTTAAAGGACTGGGAAGCTTTTAAAAGTCTATAGAAAGCAACTAAAAGCATCATTAGTAGGGAAAAGATGAAATATGAAAGTAAGCTAGCAAACAATATCAAGGTGGATGTAAACAATAAAAGAGAGATGAGAGTGGATATAGGATGGCTAGAAAATGAGGCCAGGGAAATAATAACGGGGAACAAGGAAATGACAGGTGAACTAAATGAGTATTTTGCATCAGCCTTCACTATGGAAGACACTAGCGGTGTGCCAGGTGTTGAAGGATGTGAGGGAAGAGAAGTGAGTGCAGTTGGGAAGGTGCTCAAAAAGCTGAAAGACCTAAAGGTGCACAAGTCACCTGGACCAAATGAACTGCACCCTAGGATTCTGAAAGAGGTAGCGGTAGAGATTGTGGAGACATTAGCAATGATCTTTCAAGGATCACTGGACTCTGGCATGGTTCCACAGGACTAGAAAATTACAAATGTCTCTCCACTCTTTAAGAAGGGAGTGAGGCAGCAGAAAGGAAATTATAGGACCTAACGAAGGGTCTCAGCCTGAAACGTTGACTGTTCGTTTCCATAGATGCTGCTCGACCTGCTGAGTTCCTCCAGCGTTTTGTGTGTGTTGCTTTGACCCCAGCATCTGCAGAATATTTTGTGTTTAGATAAAAGGGATGCAGTGGATGTTGTATATTTGGATTTTCAGAAATACTTTGACAAGGTGCACAAGGTGAGACTGCTTACCATGGTATCACAGGAAAGATACTAGCATAGTTAGAGCATTGGTTGATTGGTAGAAGGCAGTAGGTGGGAATAAAAGGATCCTTTTCTGGTTGGCTGCAGTGGTCTGTGTTGGGACCACTTTGTTTTATGTTGTATATCAATGATTTAGATGATGGAATAGATGGTTTTGTTGCCAAGTTTGCAGATGATACAAAGATTGGTGGCAGGGCAGGTAGTGTTGAGGAAAGAGGAAGGCAACATAAGGACTTCAACAAATATGGGGAATGTGCAAGAAAGTGGCAAATGCAATACAATGTTGGCAAATGCATGGTCATGTACTTTGGTAATAGAAATAAATGTGCAGACTATTTTCTAAACGGGGAGAAAATCCAAAAATCTGAGAGGCAAAGGGACTTGGGAGCCGTCATGCAGAACACCATAAAGGTTAACTTGCAGGTTGAGTCAGTGGTGAGGAAGGCAAATGTAATGTTAGCATTCATTTCAAGAGGTAACAAATATAAGAGCAGGGATGTGATGCTGAGTCTTTATAAGGCACTAGTGAAGCCTTACCTGAGTATTGTGAACAGCTTTGGGCTCCTTATTTAAGAAAAGATGTGCTGGCATTAGACAGGGTTCAGAGGAGGTTCACAAGGATGATTCTGGGAATGAAAGGGTTATCATATGAGGAACGTTTGATGGCTCTGGGCCTGTACTCGCTGGAATTTAGAAGGTTGGGGGTGGATCTCATTGAAACCTTTCGAATGTTGAAAGGCCTAGTCAACGTAGATGTGGAAAGGATGTTTCCCATGGTGGGGAAGTCTAGGACAAGAAGGCACAGCCTCAGGATAAAGGGGTATCCATTCAAAGCAGAGATGCGGAGAAACTTCTTTAACCAGAGGGTGATGAATTTGTGTAATTTGTTTACACAGGCAGCCGTGGAGGCCAGGTCATTGGGTGTATTTAAGGCGGAGATTGATAGGTTTTTGATTGGCTACATTATACAAAGGCTATGGGGAGCAGGCCAGGGAGTGGGTCTGAGGAGGGGGAAAAAAGGATTGGTCATGATTGAATGGTGCAGCAATGGGATAAATGGGCAAATTCTGCTCCTATGTCTTATGGATATATGGCCTAAGTACATCAAGACCTGCAATAATCATCAGTATTGACCATATCAATCTTACTCTTTCCTTTCCTATTAGGGCCACCAATCCTCCATTTCATGGCCTACCTGCCTTGGCCAATCTGTCTGATTACAGCTGGGAATAAGATAAAGGGTTTGACACTACAACTGCTGTAAACCTGAAATAAGAGAACATTCCACAAAGCACTCTAACAAGATAATAATAGTTGCCTCCTCATAATAAACTTGGCAAGACCTAAAAATTATTCTTCCTTTAGCATTCTCAAACATACACATACCCTGACCAATCTACCCATATCCAAGCAAATATCAGGGAGATATAAACAAAACCATTACACTAAAAGAGTTGCACATGCATTTAAAAGAGTGCCATCTCAAGAGCTATAGCAACTACTGTATGCAAAAATGCTAAAGCATTTTCCATATCAATATAGCTCGGAGTGAATGAAAATCAAAAAGGTCGTATGTGTTGGAAATCTGAAATAAAAACAGAAAATTATGAAGGAAAAATCAGGTGGTCAAGTGGCATCTATGGATAAAAACAGAATGGAAAGACCATAAACAGGAAAGGGAGAAAACAAGTTCTCTTTTGTTGCAAAGAGATGAGGAGAAAGATATATCCATTGAAAAGGACAGAGCAAGACCTCTGATTGGGAAAGGCCAATATATCAGTGAAAAGCTTTCATTGAAGCTATTTGGGTAATATATGAAAAAAGAGAGAAAGATTGAGAGTGAGAGAATGAGAGAGTGAAAGAGTGAGAGAGTGAGTGAGAGAGAGAGAGAGAGACAGGGGGAGAAGGGGTAAGGGGAGGGAGAAGGGAGAGGGGGTGGGGGTGGGGTAGAGAGGTGAGAAGGGGGAAGAATGTGGGGGAAGATTAAAGTAAAAGGCAACTGTTTCAGGATTGCATGCTCTGCAAAGTAGACACTCAATCTGTACTTGACTTCTCCAATGTACAGGAGAATGCTATATGAGTGCCAACAACAGCGCAATAGATTGGGGAAAATGCAAGTAGTCTGTTGCTTCGCTGGATGGGTAAAACAAAAGTAAGCAGGAAACAGTTCTGTCGACCACAGCAGAGGGGAAGTCATAGTTAAGGAAGAAGAATTTTGAATTTGATTTTGAATTCTGAAGGCTGTAATGTGCCCAGATGGAAGCCAAGTTATAAAACATAGAACACAGAAATCTACAGCTCATTACAGGCCCGTCAGCCCACCATGTAACCTTCATGCTGCCTCAAATTTATGTTGGGCTTTTTCGAATAATGCAGGAGGTCACAGCAAAATTGTTCAAAATGGCAACGGGATGGAGAATTACAGTAACAGGTCCCTGCAGACCATGAGTTAAATCTTATCTTTGGAACAGATATAGTGGAGAGGAACTAGAAGAAATTAAATTAAGTCCTTACAGGAAGAAGGGTTGGAGAAAGTATAGTTAAGATGGTTGTGAAATATATCAGCTTGCAGTGGGTTTTTGTTTCTAATTTATCCTGTAAGACAGGAATATACATGAAGATACAGACGAAGAAAACAAAATTTAGAGGTGGATCATATGAAGATGGGAGCTGAGTGGAAACTGGCAGTTAATTGTCAAGTTCTGAAAGAATTCAGGAAGTAGCACATTAAATTTCACAATATATAAGGTTACGACATCGATAGTATTTTCATGTCATTCTCTGCTGGCTCTCAAAAGTAATTCCATTATTTACATTTTCCAAATTATTTATTCATAAACTACCTTTGACATACCAATTCTACCCCAATTCTTCTACCATTTGTCAGTGTAAACATACAGGGTACGTACAGCAGCCAGTTGAGGGACCAAATAACAAGTCTTTGGACTGCAGGAAACCGGGTCACTGGAAGGAATTCCAAACTCCAACGAAAGTATCAGTGGTGAAAATTGAATATGGGTCACTGAAATTGTGAACCAGTAGTAGTACACACTATGTGACTATGCTAATTTATTGGGGTCGGGAACTGTGAAGTCTATAGGAAGTGAAAGGTATCAGAGGTGTTATGAGAAGAGATTTGGAGTCACTGTCCTCTCTAAACTGCACAGGTGGGCAGCCATGCAGTAACTGAAATGCTCCTGCACACTTAGCTTTTGTTGCCACGCAACTGGAATTTTCTTTTATATAACATTTTATTAAAGTGCCACGCAGTTTTCAGGTTGAATAAAAAAATTTCTGCTCAGAAATGGTTGGTCTGCATATCTGTAAAAAAAAATTAGAGGGAATGTTGCTTGGAGTTAATGTAATTAACATAAATGGCATGATAAAGTGTCATCAACACGAGACATTAATTCTGTTTCTGTACAGTGCAACCGAACCTGCTGAGTATTTGCAAATTTTTTTTTGTTTTTATTTCAGATCTCCAACATCTGCAGTTTGTATGCTTTTGAATTAATATAAACATAAGTATGATTTAAACAGTGACAAACGAAGTTGTGCTTCTTCTTGGGTTCCTAATCAGAATACTTATGACAACCTAATGCAATTTCAATACAACAAGTCACTGTTCTGAAAACAGTGGCTCCGGTGACGTCATTGTTCAGAATGGCAGCTTAAATCAATAGCTCCTCTGGAAAAGCGCATATTTTGCCCCGTTAATCTATCAAATATAAGATCTTTCGAAAATATCTGAATTGATAAGGGGGGGGCAAGAATGGGGAAAAAGAATGGAGATAAAAAAGCACCACTGCAGAGCCTATGGAAGAGAGAGGTACAACGAGCAGCTCTCCTGCATGTGCACATGGCGGCGAGGCTGACGCTGGGCCTCGTTCAGGCGAAGCAGCAAATATGATAAGGATCCTGGAAGAAATAAAGGGAAGTTCAAAAAGATATGAAACAGCAACTAAATGATATAAAGTCAGAGCTCGCCAACGTCAATCAGAAAATAGCGTTGGCAGAGACTCAAATTGAGAAGATGGAAGATCACGTGCAAAACGTGGAACAGATACTAAGTAAGACAATAAAAATATTAAATCAACAGGAAAGTAAATTACTTGACCAGGAGGGAAGATCGCGATGGAAAAATATCAGGATTTATAATGTTCCCAAAGGAGCGGAAGGATTGTCGATGATAGACTTTGTAGAAAAGCTGCTGTGGGAAGTGCTGGAGATTCCCCCAACTATGGAGATTGAAATTGAACGGACACATCGTTCACTCATCCCGAGGCCTCCCAGAGACAGAGAAAGTAAGCCATGCTCAATAATACTTAGGTTCCTTTGATTCAAGAGCAAGGCAGAGATTCTATGAAGGGCCTGGGGTAGGAAGAGGGATTTTTGAAACGGGAAGTTAATATATTTCGATCATGATTACCCCACCCCCCGGGCGTTCCTACAGAAATGGAAGGAATATTCCGAAGCAAAACAAATATCAAAGCAAGAAAAGATTAAATTCCAAACCCCGTACCCTGCTAAACTGAGGGTATTTTACCAAGAAGAGATACGACTATATCAGATGGTGGAAGAGGCAACTACAAATATGAACAACAGAGGACTGCCCATTAGCGTGGTCAAATCAAGGGAAAGTCTGGCTGAGCAGTTATCCCGATCTGTTTGGGAAACTGAGAAAGCAGGGGACGGGAGCAGGACGAGAGAAGGATATTAGGAAGAGACTGTGAGTTCTCCGAGGACAGCCCTCACCTTCTCCAGAACAGCCATAAGGTTTGGCTAACTTTAAAAGTGCTGATAAACTAAATGGAAGCAAAAATAAACGGCGATTTACCTATCTTGAGAAATACATATTATAATGTGGATTTTATATTACTCAATTTTTAAAAATTCATTCATTCGTTCCTTTTTCCCCACCTAAATGAGAATATATACATGGGAGGAATACACAGGGAAATCATTTATGTGCAATGGACATAGACTTTTTTAACTTACTTTTATAGGTACTGCAGCGGGGGCCCTCAACTCACAGATAGGAGGGGTTATCCCCGACGGCTAGACGTTTCTTCTAGCTCAACCCAAGGTCATCTAGAGACCCCAGCCTTGGAATCACACCTTTGTTACCTTTTTTTTATTATTCACGTTTCTTGGCTCTTACTTGTTCAGGGAGTAGATCGATTAAGTTATATTCTAAAAATTTCAATGATATACTAATAGATAAAAACACATGGCTAAGGACAAAGTAAAATTAATTTCTTTTAATGTCAATGGGCTGTTGAATCCAGTCAAGCACAGTAAAATTCTATCAAAAATGAAAAAAGAACAAGCCCATGTAGCATATTTACAGGAAACTCACTTAAGTGATAATGAGCATGAAAAATTAAAAAGGCTTCACTAATTTGTTTTTCGCCTCATATAAATCAGGACATAGAAGAGGAGTTGCTATTCTCATCTCAAGCAAGCTAAATTTTGAAAGAGTATTCGAAATGGGAGATAAGGAGGGCAGATATATTCTGGTAAGGGGGAATATAGATGGAAATCCAGTTACTTTATTGAATATACGCACCCCCAGGAAGTGATATTAGTTTCCTTCAGAAAATTACTAATATTATGATAACGGAAATTAAGGTCTCTTGATATGTCGGGGAGAATTAAATTTACAATTACAACCAAAGTTAAACTCTTCCAATAGAAAAACAAAGTCCTTACATAAGAAAGTTAACACTCTTTTTGAGGATGTTGGTCTAATTGATATATGGAGGGACCTTTCCCCCGACAGAAGGGATTACACTCATTATTCTGCTCCCCCATTCCGTATTTACAAGAATAGACTATTTCATAACATTTGGAAAAGATAGAGACAAAATAATCACTTGTGGAATTGGGACAATAGATGTAAGTGACCATGCACCTATATATTTATCTGTTGATTTTGACCTACAACCAAAGGATACTGTTTGGAAACTAAATTCAAGTCTACTCAATGATCCTTATTTTAAGGAACAAATTAAAAAAGAAATTGGTCTTTACTTAGAATTCAACGATAATGGAGAGGTTCCACCTCCCATTCTATGGGATATTCCGAAGGCTGTCTTAAGAGGGAAAATTATAGCGATATCTTCATATAAGAAAAAAATAAGGAATAAAACATTAGAGGAATTACAAAATAAGCTGAAGGAACTAGAAAAAAAACACAAACTGAGTTTGGGACAGGATACACTAGAGGAAATTTTAAATATTAGGAATGAAATTAATAGTTTGGCTACACAAGAGATTTTTAAAAAATTAATGTTTCTGAAACGGAGACACTATGAAAGTGGATCTAAATCTATGAAAATACTGGCGTGGAAACTGAAAAAAAGGATAGCAGAAAATACAATTCATAGAATTAGGGATCCAAGAACAAAAGTGATAAAAATAAGCTAAGTGAAATTCAAGAAGCTTTTGAAATGTTTTACAAAACTCTATATCCAAAGTTCCAGGGGGAAGCATAACCCAAATTGACACCTTCCTGAATTCTTTAGAGTTACCCACTTTAAGCAAAGAACAAAATAGAACGATGACTGCTGACATAACTGAAGCTGAACTAAAAACTGCAATTAGTAGGCTTAAATTAAGCAAGTCATCAGGATCAGATGGATATACGGCAGAGTGGTATAAAGAGTTTAGAAGTGAGTTAATTCCTGTTTTACTCCCCATGCTGAACAGGGCCCTAAGAAAGGCGCAAATGCCACCCAGCTGGAAGGAGGCGATAATCTCAGCTACACCGAAAGGCAAAGATAAAATGGAATGTGGGTCATTTAGACCAATATCTGTTCTTAACGTGGATTATAGAACATTTATCTCCATCATGGCCAAATGATTAGAAGAGTTTCTACCCACACTGATACATAATGATCAGACAGGTTTTATACAATAACGCCAAACACAAGACAATATACAAAGGACACTTCACATTATGGATTATATTTAAAAAAATGAAATTGAAGCAATAGCGATAAGTGTGGATGCTGAAAAGGCATTTGATTCAGTTAATTGGAATTTTCTTTACAGAGTTTTACATAGATTTGGTCGACATGACACAATTATTAAAACTAAACAGGCACCATACAACAATCCTACTGCCAGGATTAAAATCAGTGGATATTTATCTAATAGTTTTACCCTAGAAAGGGGCATGAGACAGGGTTGTGCATGGTCACCACTACTCTTCGCATTATACTTGGAACCATTAGCTCAATACATCAGTCAAAATGAAGATATCAGGGGAATTACTATTAAAGGGACAGAGCATAAATTGGCCTGTTACACGGATGACGTTTTGATCTATCTAGGGCAACTAACATACTCTTTACCTAAATTGATGCAATCCTTTGAAAAATATGGCCAATTATCAGGATACAAAATCAACATAGATAAAACTGAACTACTTTCATATAACTATATAGCCCACCAAGAGAAATTGAAAGTTGACATCCTTGGACATGGCAAACAAGAGTCTGTCAAATATCTGGGCATCCCTTTCAGAACCTACCAATAGAGATTAACCAAAATCAATTCAATGAATGGAACAAGATGCTATCAAGATATATATGGCAAGGTAAAAGGCCCAGGGTTTGTCTCAAAACTTTGCAATTAGCCAAGGAAAAGGGGGGGATGGGGCCTACCTTCTCTTAGAGATTATTATTTTGCAGCACAGTTGAGAGCTGTGATATGCTGGTGCAACCCATCGTATGACGCTCAATGGAAAAACATTGAGGAGAGGATACTTTCCATCCCCATGCAGGCAATTTTGGCTGATAACAACCTACAAAGTTACATGAATACTATTGATAACCCATGGATGAAATGGACTCTTAAAATATGCTCTTAAAATATTATAAAAGTGTATAAACTAGACAGAGACATTGTAATTCTTAAATAGTGTGCATATGACTCGGATTTTATGCCGAATAAACTGGATGCTAGATTTAAGGACTGGACAGCTAAAGGAATAACAGCTATTTACAATATAATGAAAGTAGGAAAACTGTTCAGGTTTGAACTGCTCAAAGAGAAACACTTATTAGAAGAACAAGAATTAAAAATGTAACCAAGGCAAGTACATGTCTGATGGAGCTAATTAGAAAAGCATATAATTCAGACAACAGTAGTAGAATAATTTCAAGCGTGTATAAGGGTTTGTCAAATCTTAAAACACATTCGAATTCATACATTAAAGCAAAATGGGAGAAGGAAGGAGGGATAATAATATCTGAGGAAGACTGGACAATAATATGGGGGTACCAATGGAAGTGTACCAGTTCACAGAAATGGCAGGAGTTTGGGTGGAAAAACTTGATATTTTATTACACCCTCTCAGAAATCCCATTTTGATTGTAACGCCCCTGTTTGCCGGAGAAATTGTGGAAATCAAAATGCAAACCATTATATTTTCTGGGAATGCCCCGTTATCAAAGACTATTGGAGTGGGACACATAATGCCCTACAAGACATCTTTAAATGTGAAATACCCTTAGCGAGTAAGACCATATATTTTGGGTATATACCTCAAGAATGGTTGAAAAGAGATAAATATTTAATGAATGTACTGCTGGTGGCTGGTAAAAAGACCCCTACCAGGAAATGGTTATCACAGGAGAGCCCAACTTTAAATGTATGGATGGAAATTACAATGGACATTTACAAAATGGAAAAGATAACAGCATCTGTTAATCATATGCTGGAACAATTTGATACATGCTGGAAAAAATGGTTTAACTACATAACACCTCATTGGCCTGATTTTATTCTCACAAGTCAATGAATATGTTGTAAAAAAATCACTCTCTACTCTGTACATAGTTTTCTTTTTTCGATTGTTCTTTCTTTCCTCTCCTTTCTGTAAGTGTATACCTCAGATAAATATTATGTGGAGATTTGTGACAAATATGATTATATGATATATCTGTACAGTATCTGAAATACATCTTATGGAAATGTTTGATGATGAAATTCAATAAAAAATAAATTACAAAAAAAAAGTAAAATAGTCATCTTGAAGCAGTAGTTTATATATTCCACTATATCCTGAGATTAATGGTACTTAAAGTCACCTAAATAATTGTGCAACTCCAGAAGCAATATATGAATAAATATGCCACCATTACAGTAAGGTAGTGTAGAAATAACATTGAAACTGACAAAAGATAAATGTAACAAAAAATTACAACAATGTAATGGTTTTATGTGAAAAACACATAATGTTATTGCACATGCTTGAATTACTACAGATAGCATTTCCAATGCAAATACTCAATGGAAATAATTTTTTTAAATCTCACAAATGCCTCCTTTAAATTTGTAAAAAGCCATTAATGCTTTGGTGATTATTGTTTTTAAGACAAGCAAATTTCATGCAAGTCACACAATAAAATAAGGAACATACTTAAAAATCAAGATAGCTGGTCAAATTGTTTGTTAATGTAGCAAACTAAGGTTATACGAAGAGCAACACATAAAAAGCTGGAGAACTCAGCAGGTCAGGCAGGTTAGGTAGAGACCCTTCATCAAAACTAAAATCAAAGAGGGAACAGAGTCAGTATAAAAGGGTGAGGGGAAGGGTGAGAGTGAATCCAGTTGGTGGTGGAGGGAAGTCACATGCAAGTGAGGGAGGGAGAGAGTGGGAATGTCGCAAGAAACTGGGAGATGATAGGTGGAAGTGACAAATGGCTGAACAAGATGGAATCTGATAGGGGAGGACAGTAGACCATAGAATAAAGGGAAGGAGGTAGGGAGGGTTACAACTGAGAGGAATATGTGGGTGATGAGCAGATCAAGAAGGCAAAGATAGAGAAAGATGAGTGATGGGGACTGGTGGGTAAAGGGGGAAAAAAGGACAGAGAGGAGAGATTACCGAAAATTACAGAAATCAACATTCATTTTGTCAGATTGGAGACTACCAAGGGTATGAGCTGTTGTTCCTCTAATCCAGTTTGCCCACCACTGACTCGTACATGTTACAATACTTATAAAATGTGATATGAAAGGGGTGGTTACTGCAGTGGGATCATCTGCCAGAAACAGCTGAACTGCAGAGAAGCAAGAACTGCATCACTAGCTACAACTTCCATTAAATCCCTGAAACTTATATTTTGAAAGGAAGTTCAATTCCCTCTTCTTGGCGAGTACATGCTCTTTATTGCCAGATAGAATTTGCATACATAATAGCATAGCTTAAAAATAATTACTGAAAAAAAATTTTAAATGGCTAAAATGCTAGTTTATCTTTGCATACATTTTCAGTGCTGATACCTTTTCAGGCAAGATTATACTTATTACAATTCTTTGATGTCTATTTTAGATTTTCAAACATTCGTTTTCTTAAAAAAATTCATGTTACAGAGAAATTTTTGTATTTCATTACAGAAAGTAATATATTAAATAATAAACCACTTTTCAAAGAAAAACTTGATTACTTTGTAGGTATACAGCCCAGTGCATGAGTAAACAAAGGTAACAAACAGGTGCTAATTTATCAGACAAGGGGTTGAATTAAGTAAATTGATTAACTGAAACAGAAGCAGGTGTAGAATGACTCAAACTGGGTGAAAGACAACCAAACTAAAAAAGGTGAGGATGTGGCAGATGTGACAGTTTAATCAATTCTTATACTACGACAAGAGTGAGTATTGTAACAAGACTCAAGGTGGTCATCATGCAACAGCAAGGTCTCTCCAAAGCAGAAATTTTACAGCAGAATGGAGTTTCAAGATGTGCTGTAAAAGGCTCTTCTGAAGAACCACAGAGAAACGGACAAGGTTGAGGACCAGAAACACAGTGGTAGGCTACGGAAATTGCATGCAGCAGATGAGAGATACATCAAACTGATGACCCTCCTAAATCAGAAGTTCAGCACTGCTATCAGCTCTGAACTCCCAGAAACCACTGGAACCTAAGTACATCCCTCTACTGTCCAGAGAAGTCTTATCACAAGTGGTCTTCACGGAAGAGCTGCTGCCAAAAAGGCATTCCTCCAAAATGGAAACAAAGCCAAGAGATTCATCTACACAAGAACTGAGGTCCTGAACATTGCCAGAAAGTGCTCTGGACTGCTGAGCTAAAATTTGAAATTTTTGGCTCAAACAGGAGGAAGTTTGTGCATAGAAGAGCTGGAGAGTGATACACGGATGAGAGTTTGTAGCCAATAGTGAAGCACGGCAGAGGTTCCCTGCAGGTTTGGGGCTGCATTCCTGCAAATGGAGTTGGTGACCTGCTCAGAATTAGTGGAATCTTCAATGCTGAGGAGTACAACCAGACTCTCAATCACCACGCAATACCATCAGGAAGACGTGTGATCGGTCTCAGCTTCATTCTGCAGCAGGACAATGACCCCCCCCAAGCACGGCCAAGGTCATAAAGAACCATCTTCACTGAAAAGAAGAACAAGGAGTTCTGAAACAGATGGTTTTGACCTCCACAGAGCCCTGATCTCAACAGCATCGAGGCTGTCTGGGTTTAGCTGGAGAGACAGAAGCAAGCGAGACAGCTAAGGTTTGCAAAAGACCTGTGGCAAGTTCTCCAAGATGTTTTGAACCACCTACCAGTCGACTTTTCTCCTAAAACAGCATGTCAGTGCACCTAACAGAATTGATGCAGTTTTAAAGGCAAAGGCTGGTCACTCCAAATACTGATTTGATTTAGTTATTTTTACTCTTTACTGCTCTTTATATCAAATTTTTTGATCGCTAGAAACCTTACATTTTATTATTTTTGAAAGCATCTTTGCTTTTTTTTACATGTGCCTAAGACTTTTGCATATACTGTATATATCTGTTTTTGTAATTTCTCATTTTTTAAAATATCAGATTACCCATGGTTGCTGTGGCAAAGAAAAATGTTGGCAATAAATATTCCATTGAGTATCTTGCCCATGGATTTATTCCATCCCCACAGGACAAAAGGATGTTACTGTGTCTACTTTGTATGAAAGCTGCGGAAGCACTGGGACACAGCTTATAAGCACAAGACACTAGATTACTTCAAAAAAAAACTACTTGATAATTTTATGATAGACAAAAGTTTACTTGCATCTTTTGTGATTTCAAACTTAATTACAAAAGGTGGCAAGCCACACAATATAGGTGGATCATTGATTCTGCCTGCATTTTCTGTTGTAATTTCTACTGT
The DNA here is from genome assembly GCF_030028105.1 of Mobula birostris. Lineage (NCBI taxonomy): Eukaryota > Metazoa > Chordata > Chondrichthyes > Myliobatiformes > Myliobatidae > Mobula > Mobula birostris. The sequence continues at coordinate 46,824,919 of NC_092384.1, forward strand.
TATGAATCAGAGCACATATGAAACTATTTAAGGCATCCTCTTGAGCAACTCATCAGTATCAAGGCATATTGATGATATAAAAAAACAAGTTGCACAACTGCAAGTTAAGAAGTTTGCCCTGGAAATTGATGAAAGCACATTAAGTGATAATGAAGCCCTTCTGATGACATATGTTAGGTTTTTGAATGATTATCAGGCCAGTGAGGAAATGCTTTTTGCCCGAAAGCTTAAGACAGATACCAAAGGTCTCAGCCCGACGCGTCGACTGTACTTTTTTCCACAGGCACTGTTTGGCCTGCTGAGTTCCTCCAGCATTTTGTGCATGTTATGAAAGGTGATATATCCTTGAAGAAGTCATGAGCTACTCCTTGGAAAACAATATTCTGCTGGAAAATATAATGGCTCTTGCAACTGATGGTGTTGCTTCAATGGTAGGAACATACAGAGGATTCATTTCTCATTTTAAAAACGCTGTTCCTGATGTTTTTTGCATATACTATGTCATTCCCCTGTCAGCATTTGGTTGCTTAAAAAAATTGGGAGAATGGTTGCACAACACCCTTGCTGCTATAATTAATCAAATGCACTTCAAGATAATCTTTTTCAATAGCTTTGTGAGGAAAACAAAGAAGATATTGAATAGCTAGTAATGCATACAGAGGTCTGATGGTTATGACAAGGCAATTGTCTTTGTTGCTTTGCTGCACTTTGGGATAGTACTGCAGCATTTCTAAGTAAGAAGCAACTTCGAGACCTGCTGGAGATGCATATTCTAGATTCCAGACTGGATGCTGGATCCAACTGAAGTGATTGTGAATGGTGTTAACACCATATTGCAAGAATGTCTTATTGAACTGTAGAGTGACAGTAACAGCGGAAGCAAAATTCTGTGCTTCAAGCAAGATTTCTGGACAACTAGTGATATTCAAAATACAGTTCCACAGCTCTGGAAGAAAGCAAAATTGTTTTTATTTCAATTTCCCACTTCTTATCTAGTTGAATGTGATTTTGGTGAAGCTCCTCACCTGCTGTCAAAAGCTCGTAACGATCTTGATGTTGTGAAAAGAGGTGATCTTAAATTATCTTTAACCAAGTTGCAACCAGATATTCAAAAAACCTGCTAGTTTGCATCAGTCACAAGGATCTCATTAAATACCCAAACTAGCAATATTAAATGCTTTCTCGTTCCTGGCTGGAAGAATATTACAGTATTATGAATAAAATATCCTATTCAGAGCTTTGAAAGAGTTTTATTTTACATATACCTTTACATTATATTTCACATTTAACATATAATACCAGTAATCTATTAAAATAGATATTGACTGTATATTAGAATAATTAGTACAGTTGACCAAAAAAACTTTAGCAACTAATGGAGATTATGGAGGGTGGAGGCAACAGACAAATGAAAATAATAAGTGAGCCATGAGCAGAAAAGGGCTGAGAACCACCACTCTAATTGGCTAACTGAGGACACATCTTCTCCTTCTGGGGTGGAAGTAGCATGATTTTGGATGACATTATAAAGTCTATTCTTAGACAATTTAAATTACAACTTGTTTTAATTTAATTTTTGTACTGTTTAAAAATTAGCAATTTTACTAACAACTGAGGGAATTCTCACCCTTTTCTAAGAATTATTTTTTATAATCATTACAAGGTAGAATTTGTAATAATTCGTCCATTTTAAATGGACTTTACATATTGTATTCATGCCATTCCGATTCAAGATGAGGAAGTTAGATATCTGTTTTTCCATCTAAGTCTCATTTGCTGAAGTTCTTGCAAATATGACCAGATTCTGAATCCTATTTCTCTATCTACTATTGTGGAAACATGTCTAATTGCGAATTACATTCTTCCAGGAAAATATCAGGAATAATAAACTTAATTTGGATTCTTCCTTGCACTCTAACAATTAAATGTTCATTCAGATTATAAAGAAAAAAATCAAATACTCAGGGCTAGTAATGAAAATTAAACTAATACTTTTGTCACAACTAGAACTGCAAATACTACATGGCCTAATGAAATAGAATTGTTCTGTGTACTGCCATATTTGTATTAAAGAGTTGTAAATGTTTTAAATAATCAATGACAATACATTAAATTCAAAATGTTCTTATAAAGCCAATAATTTAAAATAAACCTACTTTTCAAGTTCTAATTGCATCTTCAACTTTTTCTTTGCTCCTAATGTGAGTGTTTCAAATTTGTTCAGATCTTCTTCAGTAAGACTGAGGAACTATATAAAAAAAAGTCATTTATTAAAAATAAACTAGAATTGATTTTAACTAGCTAACATATCAAAGTTATGGTATTATGTTAAATTATAATAACCAAATTACTCATCAGGAAGTTCAAAACACATGTTTCATGCAAATTACATTTTTTTGTATGAACATAGTCTGCTCTCCTGCATAAACAGAGAGATAGCTCAGAGCAGAGTGCTTGCAAACTCATCTCTTTTCTGTAGGATCAGAGACATGTACTCTATCTTCAGTTACATTCACAATGAGTACTCATTCAAAGGAGTGACCAAAACCACATAATGAACAGATATATTTTATTAGCTGCCTCTGTTTTGAGTTTTGGATGTTTAAATCATCATAATGTGGCCTGGATCACAGCAGCTCAGTACACCACTGTCTACATGAGAGGTCACCCTGGGTTAGTAATGTGCCCTTCCTTATCATTACTCAAGTAATAGGTTCATCTGTAACTAGCATCACAGATTGTTCATTCAATTGGCAGAAGGTGATGTATCAAAGTCTAACCAGATTCATAGGGAAACAGCATAGCTTGCCCATAGGGAAGCTGGAACACTGCACTGCAATAAGACAGTTAAAAAATTTTTAAATTGTAATTAATTCCCAGTAATGGTTTGTATAATTTGTTTTTACTGCTAATATAAATAATATTCACCATTTTTCTATGTCCCAAATTATCTTCAGTGTGGAGATTTACTGGGCTTGCAATTGTAGGCACCAGTGTATACCTGGCCATCCCTCACTGAAAAAAGCTGTAAGGGTCTTGCATTTATGTTCAGGTCACAGTGGATGGTTGGTAGCTGTTGGGAGGTATTTTTAAAGTAATGAACATCTTCCTAACAAGCTGCACTTAATTGTGAAATAATTAAGATTGTTCCCATTCCCACCACGTAAGTCTACTGATGAATAAGCCCTTTAATTTCCAATTAATTTCCTATTGAATATTTGTATTGTGATCATCACAAAACAATATTATTAGGTTTCTCGGTGAAATATTGCACTGTCTCTGTTTCAATACTTGATATTCCAATCAGCTACTGCAGGAACGTGCAGCTGTAAAAATACAGCCAGAGTTCTGACCCTGAAAGACAGCTCTCAAAGTGATACATGCACAACATAAGCAGCCATTCTGCAACTACTGGAGAGTGATACCTCTTCAGAAATGGCAGCTGCAATGATAGAAGAGGGGGAAGAGACCTGGACAAACTTGTGAAGAACAACACTGCCAGGTGGGATGTTCTCTGTTCTCCAACATGAACCTTTGGCCATCATGGATCTTCACAAAACCATTAATGCAGCACTGAGTAGCACAATGTGAGACATTGTATAGATCAGCAGCATTCGCTTAGAATGATTCTGAGGCTAAGAAGCTGACAGTAGTATTATCATGACTTTGAATGTGACTATGGTCCAATTGTATGTCTGAGTTTTTAATCATAAAGGAGGCATAGAACTACTGCTCAAAAATGTATATACAAAATCTGGGGTTCCATTGAATTCTGGGTGAAGGATCTTGTATGATACATCTGAAACCTATGGTCTATATTCATGTCATCCAGCAAAACTGTTAGGTTTTGATACTGGAAGCAAGTTTTGATTATAGGAACATGGTAGATCTTAATATTTGGTAGCATCAAGTGTTGGTCCATTAAATAAAGTAGCTTCAGGGAGTACGTAAGAAAATAGTAATTTTTATTTTTCAAATAAGAGAGGATGAAATAATATTAGAGTCAAAAAATGATGTTGGACTACTGCTAATGTCATTGAGGGGAGTTTTTATGCTGGAATTACATTAATAAATTTACTGAAAATCTCAGTGCAAAGAAGAGACTGAATTTTCCACTACATGGTAAGGAAGCTAGAAAAGGGCAAAGTTTTGCTCAGCATTGTTGAACCTATATGCACTGTAACTTTTTACAGTTGAAGTGAATTAAATTTGAGAAAATGAATTTGCCTGTCACTTTAGTTCTCTGTCCTATTCCTCTTCTGTTTCCCTGTCTTCAGCCAACTACATTGTTCCAATAATGCCCAAGCTTAAGGAATAGCATCTCATCTTAGAGCCACATATAGCATGGACACAGGACCAATTAATACATTAATCCTATAATCCAAATAATACATACTGACTGAAAACCTCAGCTAAACTAGTCCTATTTGTCTCCCAAAGTCCTACTTTGGTCCAAATCCCTCTAAAGCAGGGGTTCCCAACATGGGATTCATGGACCCCTTGCTTAATGGTATTGGTCTATGGCACAAGAAAAAAGTTAGGAACCCCTGATCCAAAGCTTTCCTTTCAATGTACATTTCCAAGTATATTTTGAATGTTTTAATATACCTACATCAACTACTTCCTCTGGTAGTTTATTCCATATTCTTACCATCCTCCAGGTGAAAAAGTTACCCCTTAGGTTCCTATTAAATCTCTACCCTCTCACTTCAATCCTATGCCCTCTAATCTAATCTCTAGGTAGGGTGAATGCATGAATTCACTCTATCTATGCCCCTCATGCTTTTATACACCAAATAAGATCACTCCCCCGACCTCATTTCCCTACACACCAATGAAAAAAATCTCAACCTTTCTCCATAACACAGTCCCATGAAGACTGGCAACATTCCTGCAGATCTCCTCTGCACTCTTTGACCAAAACCAGTCACAATATTCCAAATATAGCTTCATCAACATCTTGGACAATTGCAATCTAACACCACAACTTCAATATTCAATTCCCTGACTGATGAAGGCCAGTGTACAGAGTAAGCCTTCTTTACTACCCTGTCTATTCGTGATGCCACTTTCAGGCAACCATATACTTGAATTCCCAGGTTCCTCAATTCCACAAGCCCTCTGTGCTCACTGCAGCCCCAGGGACTTGATACTAAAAATAGCTCAAAGCACGTTTTAAAAACTGACTCAGAATCCATGGCTGAAATCAAAAAGGAAATTGCAGCATATTAATTGTCTGTAAAAGGAAGAAAATGTACAAAATAGTCAAGTAGATTCCTCAAGATTATTGATTTACATAGAAACATAGAAAACCTACAGCACAATACAGGCCCTTCAGCAAGCCTCTGACTATCCACACGATCAATGCCTCTCATCATCTTATACACCTCTATCAGGTCACCTTTCATCTTCCGCCACTCCAAGAAGTAAAGGCCAAGTTCACAAAACCTATTCTTATAAGGCATGCTCCCCAATCCAGGCAACGTCTTTGTAAATCTCCTCTGTACCCTTTCTATAGTGTCCACATCCTTCCTGTAGTGAATTGACCAGAACTGAGCACAGTACTCCAAGTGGGGTCTGACCAGGGTCCTATATAGATGTAACATTACCTCTTGGCTCTTAAACTCAATCCCACGATTGATGAAGGCCAATGCACCGTATGCCTTCTTAACCACAGGGTCAACCTGCACGGCAGCTTTGAGTGTCTTATGGACTCGGACCCCAAGATCCCTCTGATCCTCCACACTGCCAAGAGTCTTACCATTAATACTGTATTCTGTCATCACATTTGACCTACCAAAATGAACCACCTCACACTTATCTGGGTTGAACTCCATCTGCCACTTCTTAGCCCTGTTTTGCATCCTATCAATGTCCCGCTGTAACCTCTCACAAGCCTCCACACTATCCACAACACCCCTAACCTTTGTGTCATCAGCAAATTTACTAACCCATCCCTCCACTTCCTCATCCAGGTCATTTATAAAAATCACGAAGAGTAGGGGTCTCAGAACAGATCCCTGAGGCACACCATTGGTGACCGACCTCCATGCAGAATATGACCCGTCTACAACCACTCTTTGCCTTCTGCAAGCAAGCCAATTCTGGATCCACAAAGCAAGGTCCCGTTGGATCCCATGCCTCCTTACTTTCTCATAAGCCTTGCATGGGGTACCTTATCAAATGCCTTGCTAAAATCCATATATACTACATCTATTGCTCTACCTTCATCAATGTGTTTAGTCACATCCTCAAAAAATTCAGTCAGGCTTGTAAGACACGACCTGCCTTTGACAAAGCCATGTTGACTATTCCTAATCATATTATGCCTCTCCAAATGTTCATAAATCCTGCCTCTCAGGATTTTTTCCATCAACTTACCAACCACTGAAGTAGGACTCGCTGGTCTCTAATTTCCTGGGCTATCCCTACTCCCTTTCTTGAATAAAGGAACTACATCTGCAACCCTCCAATCCTCCAGAACCTCTCCCATCCCCATTGATGATGCAAAGATCATTGCCAGCAATCTCCTCCCTTGCCTCCCACAGTAGCCTGGGTTACATCTCATCTGGTCCCGGAGACTTACCCAACTTGATGCTTTCAAAAATTTCCAGCACATCCTCTTTCTTAATATCTATATGCTCAAGCTTTTCGATCTGGTATAAGTCACCCCTACAATCACCAAGATCCTTTTCCGTAGTGAATACTGAAGCAAAGTACTGATTAAGTACCCCTGCTATCTCCTCCAGTTCCATACACACTTCTCCACTGTCACACTTGATTGGTCCTATTCTCTCATGTCTTCTCCTCTTGCTCTTCACATACTTGTAGAATGTCTTGGGGTTTTCTTTAATCCTGTCCATCAAGGCCTTCTCATGACCCCTTCTGGCTCTCCTAATTTCTTGCTTAAGCTCCTTCCTGCTTGCCTTATAATATTCTAGATCTCTATCATTACCTAGTTTTTTGAACCTTTTGTAAGCTCTCCTTTTCTTCTTGACTAGATTTTCAACAGCCTTTGTACACCACGGTTCCTGTACCCTACCATCCTTTCCGTCTCACTGGAACATACCTATGCAGAACGCCATGCAAATATCTCCTGAATATTTGCCACATTTCTGCCGTACACTTCCCCGAGAACATCTGTTCCTAATTTATGCTTCCAAGTTCCTGCCTGATAGCTTCATATTTCCCCTTACTCCAATTAAATGCTTTCCTAACTTCTCTGTTCCTATCCCTCTCCAGTGCTATGGTAAAGGAGATAGAATTGTGATCACTATCTCCAAAATGCTCTCCTGTTGAGAGACCTGACACCTGACCAGGTTCAGTTCCTAATACCAGATCAAGTACAGCCTCTCCTCTAGTAGGTTTATCTATATATTGCGTCAGGAATCCTTCCTGAGAACACCTAACAAACTCCACCCCATCCAAACCCCTCGCTTTAGGGAGATGCCGATCAATATTTGGGAAATTAAAATCTCCCACCAAGACAACCCTGTTATTATTACACCTTCCCAGAATCTGTCTCTCTACCTGCTCCTCAATGTCCATGTTACTATTGGGTGGTCTATAAAAAACACCCAGTAGAGTTATTGACCCCCTTCCTGTTTCTAGCTTCCACCCACAGAGATTCAGTAGACAATCCCTCCATGACTTCCTCCTTTTCTGCAGCCATGACACTATCTCTGATCAGCAGTGCCACGCCCTCATGTCTTTTGCCTCCTTCCCTGACCTTTCTGAAACATCTAAAGCCTGGCACTCTAAGTAACCATTCCTGCCCCTGAGCCATCCAAGTCTCTGTAATGGCCACAACATTATAGTTCCAAGTACTGATTCACGCTCTAAGCTCATCCACTTTGTTCATGATGCTTTTTGCATTAAAATAGACAGATCTCAAACCATTGGTCTGAGCACATCCCTTCTCTGTCACCTGCCGATCCTCCCTCTCACACTGTCTCCAAGTTTTCTATTATTTGTGAGCCAACAGCCCCTTCCTCCATCTTTTCAGTTCAATTCCCACCCCCTTGAAATTCTAGTTTAAACTCTCCCCAGTAGCTTTAGCAAACCTCCTGATTTCTACAATATGTATTTAGTATTATGATACTGCATTCACAAAACAATAAATTCTTTCCCAATGCACTTTAGTACACTCTTCCCATATACAAAAACAATATTTTTAAAGACTTAATGCAATGAAGTATTTTTCTCTTACATAGAATTCACAATTCAAATTTAGCAAAGAGAAACCTACCTTATCCATTGTGAGTTGTTTAAAAACAGGATAATACTTGTGCAGTCGCAACTTTTTAAGCCAGTCAAGAATTCCAATTTGTTCTGTATTTTGTGGACTCAAGTTCTCAGCATGCGGCCAAGCAACTGGTGCTGAGCTTCCACTGACAGTGTGTGGGCAAGATGAAACAGAAATTGATGGTTGTAGCGTGTTATGGGAACACTGGATGCTGGCTACACCACATATTGGCCTGCAAAAACAAAAATGGATTTTGCACATTTTTCTTTAATAAACCACATCCCTCACACAGTTATAACAGAATCACATGGTAATGTGCCCAAGTAATTCTACAGACAACTCATGTTTAAGGCAGATTGCACTTTTCTATTTTCATCCTCAACATCTTATCAAGAGGATGTAAAACCAAAAAGCACTTGTGCCGTTCAGTAATAAGTGAGAATAAATTAACTCACAAATCAAAGTCTGTTTTCATGATAGCTACCTCTCTGTTAATTCTGAATATAAATAATTTATTTCAGATATCATTAAAAAGAAACCTTTGAGCTGAATTCTGCAGTCAGTTACTGGCAAAGAAATGCTGCTTGCTGCCATTCTGCATATTTTTGGCTGTACACTCTACTCAGGCTTTTGAGTGGCAACAGGCTATCACCCTCTACAGGATATCTGTGGCATCTGCATGAATGACAATACTCTTTGAAAAATCATCACTGAGGCAGGCAAGGACAAACTAAAAAGTATAAACCATTTAAATTCAATTCAACTCATGTATAGAGAGCAATATAATGAGCAAAATAAAAGAAAGGATTTGGAGAAAGAAAGAGACCATAGCTTCAAGATTTCCTCAATGACTAAGCATGAGTGTACTCCAGAAGCTGCAGGTGGATATCTTCCATTATAGTCATACTTGCGCTTAACCTCACCAATAATTTCAATACAAAACATATATTTATGAAATTAATCTTCTTATTTTTAGTCTGAAACCTTTAAAGCGGGCAGAGTTTGTCAGATGCAGTTTAGAGTTTGTAACTGGCAATAAGAACTGTTTAGAGTAATTAACAACGACCAGTAGACTGTTGGGGGAGTTGCTCTGATTGGGGAGACAGATTGCTGGTGGATTGGGGAAGTAGGGTGTGGGCATACATTGGCAGCTAGAAAAAACTGAGTCAGGTAATATTTGGAGTAGGCGTTAAAATCAGAGTCAGTGGGCTTCGAGAGAGATCAAATCATGTAGATCAGACAAAATGGGGAGGACTTAAGATTTAAAGTAAGCACATAATATCCTTTATGCTCTCTCAGTTTAGCTTTGAGGAGTGAAGACATGTTGAGGGGGAGGGAGGAAGGATAGACACTTTATTGATCCCAAAGAAAACCACAGTTTCACAATAGCATTACAAATGCACAGATATACAAAATATTAGAAGCAGAGTAAGACAATATTTTTTAAAAATTAAAAATTGGCACCCCAGGATAACGTGCTCCTGCAAAGTTTCCCTGCAATGTTCCAAAAGGAAAATAATATCATTCTTCTATGCTCTGAGGAATAAAGTCCTAACCTATGACTCAGGTCCTCCAGTCCCAGCAACATCCTTGTACATTTTCTCTGTACTCTTTCAATCTTATTCACATCTTTCCCATACGAAGGTGACTAAAAGTGCACAATACTACACATTAGGCCTCACCACCATTTATACAACTCCAACATAACATCCGAACTCCTGTATTCAGTACTTGAATTTATGAAGGCCAATGTGCCAAAAGCTCTCTACAACCCTATCTACCTGTGACGCCACTTTCAAAGAGTTACGGATCCGTATTCCCAGATCCCTCCATTCTACTGCACACCTCCATGCCCTATTACTCACTGTGCAAGTCCTAGCCTAGTTTGTTCTCCCAAAGTGCAACATCACTTATACACTCTCATTTCTAGTTATATTTTAGGTCAGCATTTTTATAAGAAGGCTTCCTATATAGCCAATCAGTAACTGCTGAAATGTTACTTTTCTAACAAGAATATCACTATTCAATGGGATATAGAATGTAGTGTGAGTCTTTGCTATGGTGAGTTGAATGACAGTAACAACACAGTTTAGGGTGCATTGAACTGCTCATTAAATAATTCAGCTGTTAAATGGAAGAAGAAATCAAGTAAATAGCAATAAATGACTGCAGTCAAAATAATGCAAATTATTTGACACTTTTGTATCATATACCTAGAATTTGAATCATAAGCATAATAAAAGACAGAGATTCTACTCAATGGGTGACAAGAGTTTTCTTATTCTTTCGAGAAGAATGTCTTAGTGTAATAAGTATGTTACACCAGTGGTCCCCAACCACTGGGCCACAAAGCATGTGCCACCGGGCCACGAAGAAACAATATGATTTGGTGGTATGAAACGATATGTGTCAGCTGCACTTTTCCTCATTCCCTGTCACGCCCACTGTTGAACTTGAACGCACATGAGGTCATTACTCACGCAAGGTCATCAGTCAGTCAGTAACCCGCAACTACTCGATGAGTAAAAAACAAACGTCGCTTGAGAGTTTCCTTGGAAGAGATGGTAGGGGACATAAAAGGCCTTACTATGATGATAACGCAGAGACAGCTGAGGCCGAGACTGCAAAAAAAAAGGAAGCTTCCTTCAACAGAAAATACGACGAGTCATACATGAAATATGGCTTTATTGCGACCAGTGACTCGCACGCTCCAAGCCCCCTGTGTGTGACATGTGGAGACAAGCTGTCTAATGAGACAATGAAGCCCTCAAAACTGTTTCGGCACCTTGAGTCCAAGCACCCTGCACTTAAAGACAAACCCGTTGAGTTTTTTGAGTGGAAAAAACATGAGCAAGCAGAACAGAAGAAAGTGCTGAGAGCAACCACCTCCACAAATGCTGCTGCTCTGAGAGCATCGTACTTAGTGGCTATTCGTATTGTTAAGGCTAAGAAGCCTTTCACTGTTGGTGAAGAATTGATTCTGCCTGCTGCCAAGGACATGTGCCGTGAACTGTTGGGAGAAGCTGCAGCTAACAAGATGGCACAGGTTTCTCTTTCAGCTACCACAGTTTCAAGGAGAATCGATGACATAGTGGAGGACATTGAAGCACAGCTGTTGGAACGGCTTAACGAGTCTGGTTTTACTACCCGAGTCAAAGAGGTTGCTCCTGAACGCCAGTCTACACACTGTGTCACACACAGGGAAATGCTGGCTAGCCAAAAAATGTCACCTGATCTTAACAGCGTACTGAGTGCATTGTTGAAGTTATCAATCACATCAAAGCAAAAGCCCTGAACTCACGTCTGTTTGAGCAGCTCTGTGAGGAAATGGATGCAGAGCACAAATGCCTTCTCCTACACACTGAAGTCAGGTGGCTATCAAAAGGAAGAGCCCTGGCCAGGGTTTTTGAGATAAGAGAGCAGCTACAGAGATTTCTTTCAAGAAAAAAGTCACCACTGGCAGCACACTTCAGTGACGAGGAGTGAATAGCAAAACTCGCTTATCTGTGTGACATCTTCAACCTACTCAATTTGTCACTTCAGGGAAGAATGACAACTGTCTTCAAGTTGGCAGGTAAAGTGTCTGCTTTCACAGCCAAACTGGAACTGTGGGGACGGCGAGTGGACAGGGGCATATTTGACATGTTCCCAACATTAGCTGGGATTTTGGGAGAGACTGAGGCTGCACCATCCTTCTCACAGCTGGTGTGCGATCACCTATCTTCACTGTTGACAGAATTCGAGCGTCACTTCCCAACCACAAATGACCCAAGATGTGCAAAGGAATGGGTTTGTGACCCATTTGTGAATGCCCCCGGTGAATCATCCATGTCAGCGTGAGAAGAAGATCAACTCCTCCAGCTTACAAATGATGGTGGGCTGAAAAGTATGTTTGACATAACATCTCTGCCAGCATTCTGGATCAAAGTCAAGGCTGAGTATCGTGAGATAGCCACGAAAGCATCGAAAACATTGCTTCCATTTCACATCATATCTCTGCAAAGCAGAGTTTTCTGCAATGAATGCAACGAAAACTAAATTGCGGAATAGACTGGACATAAGGAAGCCCCTTATAATTGACTTATCACTATATTCATGCGAGGAAAATATGCGCTGTGTGTTTAATATTAAATTCGTTAGATAAACCCTTTTAGAAACAAAATTGAGTGTATTAGCCACTGATAAGTGACTTACAGTTGACTTATCACCTATATTCTGGTTGTGATTAACAGCCCCCACCCCCCAACCCCATCAGCCGGTCCGCAAGAATATTGTCAATATTAAACCGGTCTGCGGTGCAAAAAAGGTTGGGGACCCCGTGTTACACAATATCTCAGGTCAACAATTATCTCCATATTAATAATTCTTTTACACATACTGTAGCTCAAAGTATGCATCAAAATTCTCATCAGCATTTTAATCTGTTCAGCCTTATTTTAGCAATCTGCTGTAAAAGTTTCACAAAGGCAGCAAATTTGAAAGCAAAATAACATTATTAGCTACTTTTGAATAGTTATTAGCATTTCTGCTGTGTTTCTGGAGAAATACAAATTGCCATTTAAATAAATTGTGTTCTTGTACAGTCCACTATTGAGGGGCGATTTGGATCCACTTTAATTTGCCTACTATCACAACAGATCAACAGCAGATGCCATTTCATTGGCTCTTCACTCAGCCTTGAAATATCTGGACAATGAAGATACATACATCCAGATTCTTTTCATTGACTACAGCTCTGCTTTAAACACTATCATCTCCTCAAAACTAATTAATAAGTTCCAAGATCTTGGCATCCTTGTGCAACTAGATCCTCGATTTCCTCACTTGCAGACCGCAGTCAGTGCAGATTAGCAACAAAATCTCCTCCACAATCACCATCAGCACAGGTGCATCACTAGGCTGTGTGCTTAGTCCCCTACTCTACTAACCTTACACGTTTAGCTGTGAGGCCAAGTACAGCTCCAATGCCATATTTAAGTTTGACTGACTATTCTGGGCTGAATCAAAGATGGTGATGAATCAGCATGTAGAAGGAAGAGTGAAAATCTGGCTGAATGGTGCCACAACAACCTCTCACTCAACGTCATCAAAACCAAAGAGCTGATTATTGACTACAGGTGGAGAAAACTGGAAGTCTATGAGTCAGTCCCTATTGGGAGATCAGAGGTGGTGAAGGTCAGCAAGTTAAATTCCTCGACATTGTCATTTCAGAAGATCTGTCCTGGATCCAGAAAATGAGTGCCATTACTCAGAAGGCAGCACAGCGCCTCTACTTTCTTGGAAATTTGCATAGGTTCAGCATATCATCTAAAATTTTAACAAACATCTTTTGATGAACAGTGGAGAGTAAGTATACTGACTGGTATTGAAACACCAACGCCCTTGAACGGTAGTAATGGATACAGCCCAGTCAATCACAGGAAAGGCCTTCCCCAATACCAGTAAGTGCTTGTAGTTTGTAACTCTGAAGCTTTTAATCCTAATACAGTATTTTGTGGCAAACTAACCAAGCTTATTTGAAGTATAAGCCAAAGCCAAACTAATATCAAGCTATGGCAATGAAAAATGAGAATATAATTTTGTATTAATATGTTTTTAAAAAAAAAGCCTTTAGTTTTTTCTACAAACTTTTTTTTTATATTTCTGCATAAAAGTAACTAAACATCCAAATAACTCTATTGGGCAAGTTTACTGTATTCTTGTGGAGTAGAAAGCAAATTCAATGTATTTCAATACAAGAAAAAAATTGATTAGAATGTAAACTGATAAGATGTTTAATAGGCAAAAATAATCAGAGATTTCTCATCTTCAAAATCTAATTTTTGATAAGAAAGGTGATAAAGTTTCAAATATGAGCAATGAGGAAAACAAGTTCTGCACAGAAATACAAAAACATACAAAAAAGACAATTTGATTTGCAGAAGTAACATTAACATTTTAATGAATAAATGTACATAAGACCATAAGATATAGGAGTAGAATTAGGCCATTTGGTATCCTTTAATAAATCAGATTAATTATTAAATTATTAATGACCATTCAGCCAGTTATTTATATTTATTTGCTATAATGCTGCCATGCATAAATCTACACTTACCTTACAGCTGCACCATTGCTTGCGTTAGCTTTGTGTAACATCACTGGTATGGGATTGGTATCTGAATAGAAAAATACATTACAACACATGTTAAAGATGTAGCTTATGTATCTTTACTCTACAGATAGAATTCAAAGCTACACAACCACAATCATCATGAACATATTCTTCATAGTTAAAAATATTTTAAAAATTATATTTAGAGGATTTTTTGTTGTTGGCTCATGCTTTCACATTTGTATAAGGCAAGTTCACCAGGAGAGAACTATTGTTTTTCAAACTCTGGTATGAAATTTGTTGTACCCATGAAATGCAGTTACTCTTTCTTCTTAATATGTGATTTTGAAAAGGCTACTCAGTAATGTTGTTGAAGTCAGGGGGCTAGAAATACATTCACACAACTCCATAAATATTGTACTGTACTGTTAAAAGTTAGCTTAACCATGAGTAGAACAATTTTGCCCACATTTCTGCATATCTTAAAATTAATCAAGAAATTTTGTTTATTTATTCTTTTGCCAAGGTCTTAATTTTCCTTTACACTTTCTTCCCAAAATTAAAAATATATGTCGACGGTAGTGGAACATGCAAATGTCATCTTTGGTGGGATTTTCAACCTCACAGATCTGAAAAAAAATGACTGTTCTTCAGCAGGAGTCCTGCTGAAGGGTTTCGGCCTGAAACATCAGCTGTACTTTTTTCCATAGATGCTGCCTGGCCTGTTGAGTTCCTCCAGCATTTTGTGTACGTTGCTCGGATTTCCAGGATCTACAGATTTTCTCTTGTAAATGACTGTTCTTAGTTATTCACAAAACAACATGATCTTGCTTTTGCTGACATCTCATGATATTTAATGGACCAATGTAAAAACTACATTTTTTATCCTCCATGGGATCTATGAGCTTCTGTGACCTCAAGCAGAAGTCACTTTTCTAGTATGAGTTGACTTCTTAGTCCACGGAGGTCAGGGTCAGGGTCATTCTCAGCATTTCTGCAATTAACGACCACATCTCACAGCTAATTGCTGATTAGGATCACCCAAACTCCATAATTAATGAGAGAATGTCGAAGCATTCTCTGCAAATATCCACAATGAAATTAGTTGATTGTGTGCTGAATGTGCAGGAATCTTCCAATGAGGAAGACTATCCAATCATGTGTGAAGAAGTTGAAGCTGCAATACGATCACTGAAGTGTGGGAAGTCAGCAGGAGTTAACAACATCCTTGCTTAACTGCTGAAGCATGGAGGAGAGGCCATGATAGACATGCTTACCACCATCTGCAATAAGATCTGGCAGACAGATGAATGGCCAACACCTTGGACTTAGTCGTTGATATCTGTGCCTCCCAAGAAAGGCAATCTCCAACACTGCCAGAATTACCATACCATCAGTTTGATCAGCCATGTAAGCAAGGTAATACTCAGAATCATCTTGAACAGACTGAGACCTCAGGCAGAAGACATCATTGCCGAGAAAGAAGCAGGCTTCCATAAGGGCAGAAGCACCACTGAGCAGACTTTCAACCTCTGCACCCCCTGTGAGAAACACCTTCAGCACCAGAGAGAGTTCAGTCACGTCTTCACAGACTTCAAGAAGGCATTTGACAGAGTCTGGCATGATGCCTTATGGACCACCATGAAGAAATTCAACATGGGGCAGAAGCTGATTCATACAATCCATCAGCTTTACACCAAGGCAACCAGTGCAGTACTCGCTCAGGGCACCATCGGGGAGTGGTTCCAATCTGTAGAAGTCCGTCAGGGCTGCCTCCTCTCCCCCACTCTCTTCAACATCTTCCTGGAATGAATCATGAGTGTTGCCCTTGAAGATCATGAGGGCACAGTCAGCATCGGAGGGAAGAACCTCACAAACCTAAGATTTGCTGACGACATTGATGGACTTGCAGGAAAAGAAGACGAACTGGCCAACCTGGTCAGCCATCTTGACAGAGCCTCCACAAAGTTTGGAATGGAAATAAGTGCTGAGAAAACCAAGCTCATGGCAAATGCCAACGGTGCCATCACAACATACATCTCAGTCCATGGTCAAAAACTTGAGACAGTGCAGCAGTTTAAATACCCGTGGGCAATCATCAGTGATAAAGGATCAAAACCAGAAGTCCTGGCAAGAACCGCACAGACAATGACTGCACTATCCAAACTCAAGACAATATGGAGAAACAGCAACACCACCATGAAGTACAAGATCAGACTCCTGCATGCATTGGTATTCTCCATCATCCTGTACGCTTGTGAGACATGGACCCTCACAGCAGAGCTAACGAGGAAGATACAGGCATTGGAAATGAGATGTTACCGCAACATATTGGGTATCTCATACTCGGGCCACATCACAAACGAGCAGGTCCACAAGACCATCCAGCACCACACTGGCCCCCCATGAAGACCTTCTCACAACGGTGAAGAAAAGAAAGCTGAAATGGTACAGCCACGTAACAAGATCCAGTGGCCTTACAAAGACCGTTCTACAAGGAACTGTGGAGGGGAAAAGAAGGAGAGGTAGACAGAGGAAAAGATGGACGGACAATATTAAAGAACAGACAGGGAAAACATCTGTGGGGACCCAGGCTCTGGCACACAACCGCAACAGATGGAACAGACTGGTGCAAAGCTTGTAATGACAGCACCCCGACGACTCCACCGGGAGTTAAGGGCACAAGGCAAGACAAGGCAACTTCATAATTCTTCTAAGTGTGTATTGAACTCTTCATGACTCCAGTGGACAGTGATAGAACTATCTTTGATCCATCTTTAAGCATGGGTTTAAGTAAAACAAAAAGCAAATGATGCTTTCTCTGTAACCTCTCCTTTATTTCAGAAGAGCCTGAAATGGTCTGAAGTGGAATCTTTCATAGCACCATGCCTACAAAACCAATTCCTGGTGAGATTAACTACAGCCAAAATGGCATGTAAAAGCCAGGAAATATTCATAGATCCCAAGATATTTTCTACTTGTTAGAGTATTCAACATGCAGAGTGGATTTTTCTAGAGAATCTTCACACAACAAGCATCTCCAGAGAAAGGCATACTTCATCACTATCTGCCCACATCCTCCTCTTTGCATCTAATTTTACCTGAACTTTTTATCTCCCTCCTGGAAGACTTCTTGCAAAGGTTAGGTAAGATAATGAAGCATGCAGCAGATGATGATACTCAACTCCCTCAGGAAAGTACTGAGGTTAGAGTTACCAGAATTTCATCTCAAGGGTTCCAAAGATGCTGCCCATGGACTCCCAAATCTTTACTAGATGTCATTGTAAGAATGTACTGCTACATTAGTTGAACCATAGAAAGGAATCAGAAACCAAAGGATAATCTCTAAGGTCCAGCCTTTCATGTGGAATGGTGACTACATTTAATAAGTAATGTTTTTAATGTGAACTCCTCAGATCGACAGAGGGCATAAGTGAGTGTAGTTGCTATTACTAAGGAGAAGGTGCTTGAGAAGCTGAAAGATCTGAAAGTAGATAAGTCACCTGGATCAGATGGAACTACATCCCAGAGTTCTGAAAGAGGTAGTTGAGGAGATTTAGGAGGTATTAGTAATGATCTTTCAAGAATCACTAGGTTCTGGAATAGTTCCGGAGGACTGGAAAACAGCAAATGCCACTCCACTTTTTAAGAAAGGAGGAAGGCAGAAGAAAGGGAATTACAAGCAATTAGCCTGACTTTAATGGTTGGGAAGATGTTGGAATGCATTATTAAGGATGAGCTTTGCCTGAGATCTTGAAAGTGAAAAATGCTCTGAAAGAGGAGGAAGAGTGGATAGAGGAGATAAGAATAGAGGAACATTGGCCAATAATGATGACGAGAGAACTTCTCAAGCAGCAGAAAACCCCACTGGCCTTCTTATTGGAAAGGTCTGCTGCAAAATGACATACATGACAGAGATCAGCCATCACTGCTAGAATAATGGCATCTACAAGGTAGGATTCTATCACCACTGACTTAGAAAACATTAAGCTCTGAATAACGCTTGGACATTAAGGTCTATCATAATGTACTTTTTTTTAAAACTTGGGGAACCTGGGCATATTTGTCCTGCCTCCAACCATCATTGTGGAGCTCTAGCTAATGTGTAACTATTGCAGAAACAAACTTACTTGAGAGGGTTTAGATGAGATGCACGCCAATAAAAACTTATTTGCCTTGTATGTTTCTGTGGTCACACAATTTACAAGAAGGTGTTCCAAATGAATTTATTTTTCCCAATTGTAGATTTAGTCTGGGGTCACATAATGACCAATGCAACACTGCATATTGAGGCTGTAATAGTATAATAGTCAGGACGAAGGGTCTCGGCCTGAAACGTCGACTGTACCTCTTCCTAGAGATGCTGCCTGGCCTGCTGCGTTCACCAGCAACTTTGAAGTGGAAAGAGTAACGGTGCAAGGTGATCGTAGGTGATGAAAGAGAACAAATGTTTGAGGAAGTGGCATTTGACAAATAATTATGAGAAATCATCACAGGATTGTGGAGCAAATGCTAGAAATCTCAAACAAAATTGATGGAAATATATTGACTGTAGTTCATTGATAATAATAACTGGTATAGAGAACCCTCTTCATACCGATAAAGTGCAAACATAAAAATAAAAGATAAAAAGATGTTTGTTAAAACCAAGTTTAAATAAATAGATTTTGAGCTGGTGTGCATAAGTACCATCTGAGAATAATTGAATTCCAGAATTTAGGAGCATAATTCAAAGAAGCCAATTATCTTTTGAGAGAGACTGTTTAAATTTAAGTGACCAGCAGAAGAAGACCTGATTGTTTGAGGACGATTATAAAACAAAAGTGGTTCTGTGATGTACTCTGGTCCTAGACCATTAAGAGCTTCAAAACAAATAAGAGAACTTCAAAATCAATTTTAAAAGATACAGGAAGCCAATGCAGAGTAGATAGGATGGGAGTGATACGCTCCCTCATCCTAGTTTTAGTTAAAAGTCTAGCAGCTGTGTTCTGAATGAGTTGAAGTTTGTCAATAATTATGTACAGAAGATGGAAGTACTTGAGCTCAGAACAAAACTGTTTTAAACAAAAAGTGGAGGGATCTGAGTGAAGCAAAAAGATGAAGAATTAATGCATCAGATAGTTGGAAATTCGTGGTCACATTTCAGCTGTTTCAAAAAAAAAATGCAGTCATCCAATCTACTTTTGGCTTTGCTGAGAGCAGAATAGAAACTGACAACCAAGGTGATAAACTCAATACAAGAAGCGGAACTTTCTGTTATCAAAATACCAGCAAAAGAGGTCGGGTATATGTCATACATAAAAAATAAATCTGTTATAAGCTCTATTTTTATGAGAAAAGTAGGTCTTTTAAAGCAGTTATGACATTTATAACCAGTTAATAGCAACTGATCTTAAGTGAAGCTCATATTCCAATCTACTTTTAGGATACAGTCAAATTTTCTACTTTTACATTTGCTCAAAAAGCACAGGAATTTGAATCCCCAGCTTTTGACTTCAAAAGACAGAGGAAGAGGAAACAAAGAAGGACAAGGCTAGAAACTGGTTGGCACCTAAAACAAAATTACACCTTGTTATCTGCTGATTTGCAGTTTCTGGATTTATGTACTCATGAAGTCAGCCCCAGTCCATATCTTTTTTTACAAATAAGTGTACTATAAAAATATGTCCATTGAGGAATCAATGATTATCAACATAAATGCAGTGATCTGTTTGCAGAACACTTGTATTTCAGGGACTCTTAGCTGTACTGGTACAGGTAGGCACACAGGAAGAACCTGAGATTCTGGGGGTATCTCCAGGACGGGAAAAGACGATGGGATGAGATGGGAAAGAACATAGTTTTAATTTCATAAATCCTTCTTTATTCATAGAATTTGCAAAAATTTGCCTATCGCCACAATAGGTCAACGGCAGATACAATCTCAATGGCTCCCCACAAGGCTTTAGACCACCTAGACAACACAAACACCTACGTCAGGATGCTGTTCATTGACTATAGCTCAGCATTTAATACCATCATTCCCACAATCCTGATTAAGAAGTTGCAGAACCTGGGCCTCTGTACCTCCCTCTGCAAATGGATCCTTGACTTCCTAACCGGAAGACCACAGTTTGTGCGGATTGGTGATAACATATCCTCCTCGCTGACGATCAACACTGGCGCGCCTTAGGGGTGTGTGCTTAGCCCACTGCTCTACTCTCTGTATACACATGACTGTGTGGCTAGACATAGCTTAAATACCATCTACAAATTTACTGACGATACAACCATTGTTGGTAGAATCTCAAGAGGGCGTACAGAAGTGAGATATGCCAACTAGTGGAATGGTACCACAGCAACAATCTGGCACTCAACATCAGTAAGATGAAAGAGCTGATTGTAGACTACAGGAAGGATAAGACAAAGGAGCACATACCAATCCTCAAAGTGGAGAGAGTGAGCAGCTTCAAGTTCTTCGGTGTCAAGATCTCTGAGGATCTAACCTGGTCCCAAAATATCCAGGTAGTTATAAAGAAGGCAAGAAGGCAAGACAGTGGTTTGAAGAGATTTGGCATCTCAAAAACCTCTATAGTTGTAACGTGGAGAGCATCCTGACAGGCTGCATCACTGTCTGGTATGGAGAGGCTATTGCACAGGACCGAAAGAAGCTGCAGAAGGTTGTAAATCTAGTCAGCTCCATCTTGGGCACTAGCCTACAAAGTACCCAGGACACCTTTAGGGAGCGATGTCTCAGAAAGGCAGCATCCATTATTAAGGAACTCCAGCACCCAGGGCCTGCCTTTTGCTCACTGTTACCATCACTGAAGACACACACTCAGCGATTCAGGAACAGCTTCTTCCCCTCTGTCATCTGATTCCTAAATGGACATTGATGCTTTGGACACTACCTCACTTTTTTTTTAAATATACAATATTTCTGCTTCTGCACATTTAAAAAAATCTATTCAATATACATAACTGATTTGCTTGTTATTTATTATTATGTTTTATTTTATTTATTATTATTATTTCTCTCTCTGCTAGATTATGTATTGCATTAAACTGCTGCTGCTAAGTTAACAAATTTCACATCACATGCTGGTGATAATAAACCTAATTCTGATTCTGATACAGGACATTCAATTGTCACCACTTTCAGAAAATGCTGCATCATTACATGACATCAGTACGACATAAATATGCCTTTCTATACATTCCTTCAGCAAAGAATCTTGAATCCAAGATCCCAAGGGTTTTCTTTTAATGAACGACAGCCCCTCAGTAAGCAACAGGCCCTTAAATGATACTGTTCTCCCCTTTCTACATTTGCTGTGACTGTACCAAACATCAGTGTGTCCCTCAGAATGACATCCTAGGTTTGTAATGTCCCAGTGATAACAGACTATCACAGACAGCTCTAAGCACTGGAAGACCAGCAAGTTTTGGTCAGATCAGAGGGCATCTTTTACTGATTTGATAATACTCCAGCAATACTTGCCATACGCCTTTACATGCCTAGACAGGAAAATCTCATAAAGCACAGAGTCGGTGTTATATAACCTCTGAAAACAAACCTCAAAGAGCACAGCAACATTTTCCACAAAAACAAAACACATAAAATAGAAAGAACATGTAATAAGGAGTACTTAACTGGAAGGCAATGGTTTCTAGCAAAGAACCATATGAGCTAGTGCACATTTAAACTCATAGTGAATTCCACCTCAACACTCTGTTAAGATCTAGCTAAGTGTGTAAAACAACTTTTCAGAAGAGACATCAAAGTGTGTATTCCCTGCTATTTGATGTCTCTGTGTTTGGATGCCAGTCTCTTCACTTTCTTGCATACTACATTCAGAAAGCCAGGAATAAATTTCTAAAATTTGTGCTACTCGCACAGTAAATGCCTGACTGCTGATTCAGTTTTTTGATGAAATCCTATTGCATTTCATGCAAAAACATAAAACAAAAAAAAACTGTATCAAGTTACTTACTCAGATGCTGGCTGGTCTGATTAACTGTTGTGGTGCTGAAAAATTTCTGTATGTGGTCAGTTTTGATCATATGAGAAGGCAAGGATATCAAATATCTGACAAAATATAAATTCAGTAAAATAAATGTACAGGACAATTAATACTACAATGGTTTCATTTTGAAATGCTGATTACACAATACAATGGTCAATTAAGTTAAAGCATACTAGCTGTTTATAGTACTATCATCTGTAATCAACACTAGAAGAGGAAAAGGGCCTTTACACTTACAAAATTAAGATATTGGGCTTTTCCTCCAATAAGAGCACAACCAATACAAAGGGGAAAATATTTTTTAAGCAGACAGCTTACATTAAAAACCTACAAACATAAAAATATAACTATTAATTTGAAATTAACCCTAAAGAAGTTTAAAAGCTCTTTTCTGGCTTTAAATACCGGTTGAACTGTTGTATACTGTGGTCGGTAGTATACGTTTGTAGCTTAAATTAGGTTTGCATTTAAAGTTCAGAGTAGCACTTAAAACACTCTCCATCTCATTTATAGATTGTTGTTCTTGGGATTATGTCAGTTGGGATTTCATTCTTTTGTCAGCTCTTTCTGTGTAATAACAGCATCGAAAAAAACTGTAGTCAGACACTGAGGTCTGGACAGCTTTTTGATTATGCCCATAAAGTGGTGCTCCAGGCAAATGTTAAGAATATTAAAAATTCTAACACACATGTTGTAATAAGACTGGACATGTTACTTTGTTTATCAGCTGAATCTAAAATGCCTCTGTTTTTCTAAGTGTAAATGAGCACAGACTAAGTAAGGGGTTAGTGCAAGTCCATTTTAAAAGTGTAAAAGGCATCCGTTAGTCTTACGAGACCATGGATCTGTGCCTGAAAAGTCTTCACTCTCCAGGGTGCAGGCCTGGGCAAGGTTGTCGCACAGCAATGTGTGATTAAGTGCCTTGTACAACATTTTGCCTCAGCTGGGGCTCGAACTCACGACCTTCGGGTCGCTAGTCCAATGCCTTAACCACTTGGCCACATGCCCGCTTTAAAAGTGTATTTGTTTAATTTACTTTTAATTTCCCAGTTAATTGGGTAACCAGCTAGAAGCAAGGTGATTCGAATGGGAATATGGGAATATAATTGTTAATATGCCTAACAATGTGGTATGTTTTAGTACATCCTCCAAAGTTGGACTTTGGTGAGTAAGGAACCTCAGAGAGGTTGTAGTGATAGTGATTAAATAAATTAACTTAATTAAATAAAATTTTAAAATGGCCAAATCAGTTGATGCATTGCAGCTGTAGGATATGGAGATGATGGAAAACAATTTGAATCCCTACCAACCATATCAGTGGTAAATGTCTGCATCTTGAGAGGAACAACACATTGGATTTAAAGAGGAGGAGTCTGAGATTTGAATACTGCAATGTATCAAGGGAGAAAATTACTTGGATATATTGTTTAAGGAGCAGTTACACCCCTGAGATTAAGTACTGCCAGGTCAAGAGGTAGAAAAAAAAAACACTTGATCATAAGCAGGGTAGACATGGGTATCCAGAAGGTATTGTTAGGAGTTTCAGCTCTTGCATTTGTCCAATGAGTATGAGTTTCTTCCAGCCTTTGTGCATGAGAGCAAAGACCTCAAAGCAAACAAGCAAAGTAACAACAGCATCGTGGAGTTGCCATTCATGTTGGAGAAAACAAAATATTGTTATTGGGATCACTATAATTTGAGATTTAGGGTGAAAGCCTAAGGTCTGAAGATTGTTTTGCCTTCCTGAGACTAGTGTTGAAGATAGTTCCTTGGGGCTGGAAAAGCACTTGGTGGAAGATCATGATATTGATAGGATAAAGGAAGAGGTTCCCCTGAAGGGATATGAGCAGCAAGAGATCAAATTTAAAAGCAGAAAAACAAAGGCAATAATTTCTGGATTATTAATAAAAACTTCTGCAAATTGGCCAAGGATAAATTATATCAGAAAATCCTGCCTGGCTCATGGATGCTGTAGGAGAAATGGGTTTCAGTTATGAGGCTCTGGCACCAGTACTGAAGAAAGTTGGGTCTGTTACATTGCAACAACAAACAATCAGCTGGAGGAACACAACTGTAGGAGGAAAGGAACTGTTGACACTTCAGGTCAAAACCCTTTATCAGGACTCACTGGGACTGCCCCATGGGAATGGGTTTCATTAGAATGGAGTCAGGCCAGTATCTCAGAAAACTGAAAAATTATGATGATAGATAAAGCTTAAAACAAGATAGTTGGGGGGTGGGTGAGGGGAAATTTATAAACTTAAAAAAAGATGTATAGTGGTATATGGTAGCAAAATGGAAATGATAGCCATAGTCTGTCAGGAAGGGACAGAGGGACAGCGTAAACATTAAAGAATACTTCTAATCAGAGAGTTGGAGTAGGGGATAAATGGCACAGACAAAATTGAAGGTATTTTGTCATTTATATATCACACATATAACAAAATATGTGAATAAGTAGTGTAATGCCCTCATTCAGATTTCTACTGCTTTGCTGTGAGATAGTTTATTCTAGCAGCTTTCTGTAAAATCAGTGTGCCATGCTGGAAGGAGTGTTTTGGCTTCAGTTAATGATGAGGAGCCATGTTGTCCAACTTAGAAATGTGTGTCACCCAATCAGGATTGTGGGATATGACAGAAGGTTCTAGAACTATGGGGAAGAGTTTGCTGAAGGGCAGTAGTCTGGGTTGTGGTCTTTTGGCAGGAGCTGCAGAGTGGGGCCTAAGAGAAAATGCTGCAGAATGCCGTTAGAGAGTCCCCATTGCAAGAAGTGCTTTGTGTAAATGAATAGCTCCAAGGAGGAAGCGCTGATACTCCCAAGGGACAGTCAGTTTGAGATGTCTTCAAGGAAAGTTCGGAATGTGGCGGCTGCTTTCACGTAGACTCTGGGTCTAGAGCGTGAGTAAAGAGATACTCCCATGGATACTCCCATGGCTACTCCAGAATGAGCTCCAACATTTATGTGCACATTGGACTGGTTTAACTGTAATGGCCCCTTTTATTTTTCTTTTCTTTTACTGTAACATCTTTGTTAAAGTTGAAAATTTTGTAAATATATTTTCTTTATAATTTTATGCTGGTGTACCATCTGTCACTTCTGGACTATCAATAATTGTGTATAGGCAGTATTTACACAGCACTCACTCAATCAGAACAACGCAATGTTCTTGTTTGGTTGAACTCCAAATCACAGCAATCAGAGAAGGATATTGTTTATGAAAGGTGGCCTTCTCACTGCTAAGTCATGTGGCTGTTCACAGAGTTAGCTAATGAGCCATTATTCTTTTTTTTGCACTATTTGTTTTGTAATTTATACTAATTTTATGTAATTGCATTGTACCCCTGCCACAAAAAAGCCGAATTTCATATGACATAGGCAATTAAAATAAATTGCTTCTGAATCTGTTTCTGATAATTAAGTCAGATGATAATGGGAATTATTTAAGAAAGAGGTGGCAAATGGAACCAGATGGGGGAATAAATCTGATAGGTGAATTATGTGACTGTGGACTACCTCATATTCTACCTGGATTATCTACAGCCTAACAATAGGAACACTGAACTTTCCATTTTCAGGAAATCCCTATCCTTCTGTTTACTGTGAATAACTGAGATCTCTTTTTCATTTCCTCTATTTCTTGAACTTGTGCTCTCACCTTCCTCTCCCTCTAAAGTGAACAGATAGAATTTCTCTTGTTTCCTGAAAAAAAGACATTTTACAGATATCCTGGAATAGAACCCCCCCCCCCCCAAAAGCAGATCAAAGTTCAAAAAAGTTCGAAGTTCAAAGAACATTTATCACCCTTACAACATACAAGGCAGGAGGAGGTGTAGTTAGTCTCTAGAAACACCTTAGCTATCAGATTCTCCATTAAAGCTTTTTCTTTGCACAATGCTTGATCGAAAATGGACTGTTCCCTTGTTTCTTAAATGTACTGATTGTCAAAGTTAAGAAAGTTTGGATGGAGATGCGTGTTTTTGTTCATTTGTTTTTAGGCCTCCTAACAGTATTGCAGGGGACAGTATGAATCAGGCAGTTAGATGAGCAATGTAACAAGGATAATAGAACAGGAGACTTTATATATAGACTAGGAAACCTAATAAGTAATTGTAGTATGTTGTTTTTATGACGATCAGTGCATTTTATAAGTAAACAAGATTGAGTTAGACATTCTAAGCTGTTTAACTTGTGGGAGAGATGGGCAAACTGAAAGTGGAGCAGATATTAAGGAATGTGATAAAGGCAGCAAAGAAGAAAGATCTTTGTTCATACTACAATTACTTTAGGAGGACTAAAAACAAATGAACAAAAACAAGTATCTCCATCCAAACTTTCTTAACTTTATTTTCTGAACAAAGATCTTTCTTCTCTGCTGCCTTTATCACATCCCTTAATATAACCATTACAGCACAGAAACAGGCCATCTCGGCCCTTCTAGTCTGTGCTGAACTCTTACTCTCACCTAGTCCCACCGACCTGCACTCAGCCCATAACCCTCCATACCTTTCCTGTCTATATAGCTATCCAATTTAATTTTAAATGACAGCATCTAACCTGCCTCAACCACTTTTGCTGGAAGCTCGTTCCACACAGCTACCACTCTCTGAGTAAAGAAGTTCCCCCCTCATGTTACCCCTCAACTTTTGCCCTTTAACTCTCAACTCATGTCCTCTTGTTTGAATCTCCCCCACTCTCAATGGAAAAAGCCTATCCACGTCAACTCTATCGATCCCCCTCCCCCCTCAACCTTCTACGCTCCAAAGAAACCCAACTTGTTCAACCTTTCTCTGTAACTTAGGAGATGAAAGCCAGGTAACATTTTAGTAAGTCTCCTCTCTACTCTCTCTATTTTGTTGACATCTTTCTGCTCCACTTTCATTTTGCCCATCTCTCCCACAAGTTAAACAGCTTAGAATGTTTAACTCAATCTTGTTTACTTATAAAATATTTCTATATAAATGGCTATTCACACTACTTTCATGGAGAGGGAAGATAGCCGGAATAAAGAGGAGCACAGGAGGGTAAGACAGGGGTCAGTTTGATGAGGACCAAGGAGGGGTGAGAAATGATGGCTAGATAGAGCTGGATGGAGGGAGGACATGGTGCATGAAGAGACTGGAGGGTAATAAGTTGGGACACAAAAGCTATGGCTGCTGGGATCTCATAACATTCTATGAACACTTCTTCATTCTGCCTTTTTTCAGGAAACATGGGAAATTCTCTTTGTAGAGGGAGAGGAAGGTGAGAGCACAAGTTCAAGAAATAGAGTAAATGAAAAAGAGGTCTCAATTATTCACAGTAAACAAAAGGATACGGATTTCCTGAAAATGGAAAGTTCAGTGTTCATGTTGTTAGGCTGTAGATAATCCAGGTAGAATATGAGGTAGTCCACAATCACATAATTCACCTATCAGATTTATTCCCCCATCTGGTTCCATTTGCCATCTCTTTCTTAAATAATTTCCATTATCATCTGACTTAATTATCAGAATCAGATTCAGAAGCAATTTATTGTAATTGCCTATATGATGTGAAATTCAGCTTTTTTGTGGGAGAGGTACAATGCAATGACAAAATCAGTATAAGTTGCAAAACAAGTAGTGCAAAAAAAGGAACAATGAAGAAGTGTTCATAGAACGTTATGAGATCCCAGCAGCCATAGCTTTTGTGTCCCAACTTATTACCCTCCAGTCTCTTCATGCACCATGTCCTCCCCTATCCAGCTCTATCTGGCCATCATTCCTCACCCCTCCTTGGTCCACATCATCTACCGACCCCTGTCTTACCCTTCTGTGCTCCTCTTTATTCCGGCTATCTTCCCTCTCCATTCTCAGTTCTGATGCAGGGTCTTGACCTGAAATATTAATAATTTCTTCCCCCGTCACCTACCCCCGTTCCCCACCACAGGAGGTTATTATTTTCTTTCCTCCAGTAGTTTGTTTTCTGCAATAAGAAACATTTTTGGACTGGGGGCCTGTAACTAGTAGGGTACCACATTAAACCATGGTGAAGCCCTAGCTGTTCAAAGATTTGAATTAGGTGACTAAGTACAATATATCCATATTTTCAGCGGCATGTCGCATGGTCAGGTAGTCGGCGACTAAACCGGCTCCACCACTAGGTTTGTCTGGTGAGGAGGGTGGCTAGACTCCCTGCAGGACGAAAAACAAGATCTGTCAAAGGGTGGATGAACCCTCTCGTAGGGTCAACGGCCATCTAGCAAACACGTGCCGTGAAGTGCGGAAAGGGCATCCCTTGCATCGAAGCTTGGTCTAGCCATTCACTGCAACCGAACTTCCCCCAGCCGTCTTGGACCCCACCGTGCCACTGGATCCGGGAGGGGATGTCGAGAGGGTGGGTCTGGACCTGTGCAACCCCCTACTCACCTAAAATCCATTCAAGCACACACTGTTCCTTTCTGAGGAGTGGGGTATCCTCACGCACATATCAAACCCCACTAACTGACTGAAAGGAACCATAATCATCCTATGGGATGGATAGCCACACAGAGAGATCCATATTTTCAGTGGATACAAAGCTGATGATCAATTAAGATCTATAGAACTGAAAGAAGACCTCCTTTCTGCTGTATTGAAATTATTTTGTAATAAAGGCTAACATACCATTTGCCGTATAATCGTTTGAAGCATCTTATATTGACAACTTGTATACAAGCACAGCCAGGTTCTTTTGACACTCAATATTGCACAATTTCTTACCATTCAACAAATAGTCTGTTTTTCTATAAAGTATGCCAAAGTGGATAACATCACATTTTTCCTACTTTGCCCATCTGTCATTCAACTTGTCATTATTTCTTTGATGCATCTTTAAATTGTCTTACATGCTTACATATACTTAGCTTGTGAGCAAATTTGAAAACATAACCTGAGCCAAATCATTGATGCAAAAAGTTGGGGTTAAGCACTGATCTTAAGCATATCAAGATGAGAATGATTTGTTTTATTGCCAATTACCATGTTAAGTGCAGGACCTAATCAATAGCCTCTGAAAATCCAAATACACTCTGTATACTCTTCCCCCAGCTTCATTTTGAAAGAACTCTGCTCAATTCTTTTTTTTTCTCTCAGTGTGCTCTGTTATTACATTCTACATTATATGTTTCAACATCATTTCTTCCACAGGGTGATAAAACAAAAAAGCAAGAAGCTTAAATCTGTAGAAGTCAGAAAATATTTGAAACACTCAACAGGCCTGGTAGGATCAATGGAAAGGGAAGAGAGTTAACACTTTGGTTTGAAGAGTCTTTGTCAGAACTCCACTTCTCTTTCCTTAAGTGCTGTCTAATGAGCTAAGCACTTCCAACATTTATTGCTTTAATTCCAGAATCAAGAGAACTTCAGGATATAATATATTTTATTATTTTAAATACTAACTGATCATGTAATTGAGATTTTTACCTGAGGTAAGGCTCCAGATCCACAAGTTTTCTCTCCTCTGTGCAAAAGTCATGGCTGTTGATTTCTGGAATGGCACTTTCCAAGTTTTCATCTGGGAACATTTGAGGAAGCTGTGAAGTTAAAGTAACTTTTAGTTTACTACGTAGTCTTGTTCAATCATGTTTGGACAGGGTTTTCTAATATTGGTATTCTAAAAAAAGATCGATTCCCAAACAAAGAAGATGAAAGAGGCATAGAAGTCAGCATTGCAGCATAGAAAGGCCTTTTACGTACCTACAGGAATTCAGGGATTCCTAAAACTGGTATATCATAGTGTTGGCAAGTAAACAAGATAGTGGCAACGTTAAAATCAGATTCAAATGCTACTTGTTGCATACCTATTTCAGGCTTAATGGACAGGTGCATGATATTTAAAACATCTTCTGCTGGATCAGTACCTGGGTATATAACCCAAAGAATTTATTTGAGGAGTCGTTTAGAAATATCATGGACCCTGGCACCTGGGAGGCAAACTACCGTCTGTGTTTATTTTTCGTGTCCACAGAATCACCTATCTATCCCCCTAACTATAGAATCTCTTATTATTGCTGTCATCCTCCTCAATTCCCTACGCTTCTGGGCCACAGGGCCAGACTCGGTGTCAGAGGCACGGCTGCTGTTGCTTCCCCCAGGTAGGTTCCCACTACCCACTCCCCACCCTCCCGCCACCAACAGTACTCAAAATAGAATACTTATTGTTGAGGGGGACAGCCACAGAGGTAATCTCCACTATCTGACGTTCTCCCTTCCTTCTCCTGACAGTCATCCATTTATCTGTCTCCTGTAGCCTTGGGGTGACTACCTCCCTGTAGATCCTGTCTATCACCTGTTCAGTTTCCCTAACAAGCTGAAGGGCATCGAGCTGCAGTTCCCTAACACAGTCTCTAAACAGCTGCACCTCGAAGCACCTGGTGCAGATGTGGCCATCGGGGAGGCTGGTAGTCTCCTGGAAATCCCACACCTGACACCCAAAACAGAACACTGGCCATGTTGATACACCCACTGTTCTCTCAAGAGTTAAATAAGAAATAAGGAATGAACTTACTTGAGAAAATCAGGTTGGTGTCGGATCGCAAGAGAGGGAATTTGTTGAATGCCTACGAGATGGCTTCTTAGAGCAACTTGTGCTCGAGCCTACTTGGGGAAAGACCGTCTTAGATTGGGCGTTGTGTAATAAACCAGATGTTATTAGGGAGCTTAACATAATGGAACCCTTAGGAGGCAGTAATCATAATATGATTGAATTCATATTACAATTTGAGAGGGAGAAGCACAAATCACATGGAATAATGGGAATTATAGAGTCATGAGAGAGGAGCTTGCCTGGGTGGATTGGAGTAGGATACTAGCAAGGATGACAGCAGAGCTGAGATGGCTGAAGTTTCTGGGAATAGTTCACAAGGCACAAGATAGATATGCCCCACAGAAGTAGTTGTTCTCAATGGCAGGGGTAGGCAACTATGGCTGACAAGAGAAGCTCAGGTCTGCATAAAAGCCAAGGAAAGGCATATAAGGTAGCAAAAGCAAGTGGGAAGTTGGATGATTGTGAAGCTTTTAAAATCCAACAAAAGGCAATTAAAAAAAGCCTTAAGAAGGGAAGAGATGAAATATGAGGACAAACTAGCCAATAATATAAAGGATACTTTAATTTTTTTCAGTTATACAAAGGTGAGGTGAGAGTTAATATCGGATCATTGGAAAATGATGCTGCTGAGGTAGTAATGGGGGACAAAGAAATGGAAGATGAACTTAATAAGTACTTTGCATCAGTCTTCACTGTGGAAGACGCTAGCAGCGTGCCTGAGGTCGGTGAGTGTCAGGGAGGAGAAGTGAGTGCCATTGCTATTACAAAGGAAAATGTGGTAGGTAAACCCAAAAGGTCTTAAGATGGACGTCACCTTGACCAGGTGGACTACATCCCAGAGTCCTGAGAGAGGTTGCTGAAGAGAGAATGGATGCATGGTCACTATCTTTCAAGAATCACTTGATTTTGGCATGGTCCCACGATTGGAAAATTGCAAATGTCACTCCATTTTTTAAGAAGGGAGGAAATTATAGGCCTCAGTGGTTGGGAAAGTGTTGGAGTCTATTACTAAGGCTAAGGTTTATTTTAATGATAAAATAAGTTAAAAGTCAGCATGGTTTCTGTAAAGGGAAAGCCTTGCCTGACAAATCTGTCAGAGTTATTCAAGGAAGTAACAAGCAGGGTGGACAAAGGAGATTAGATTAGATTAGATTATGAGGACACTCAGTCCTCGTTTATTGTCATTTAGAAATGCATGCATTAAAAAATGCTACAACGTTCCTCCAGAATGATATCACAAGAAAACACAGGACCAACCAAGACTAAAACTGACAAAACCACATAATTATAACATATAGTTACAACAGTGCAAAGCAATATCATAATTTGATAAAGAGCAGACCATGGGCACAGTAAAACAATTCTCAAAGTCTCGATAGACTCATCATCTCATGCAGGCGGCAGAAGGGAGAAACTCTCCCTGCCATGAACCTCCAAGTGCCCCGCCAACTTGCCGATGCAACACCATTGGAAGCACCCGACCGCAGCGGACTCTGAGTCCGTCCGAAAACTTCGAGCCTCCGACCAGCCCCTTCAACACAGCCTCTCTGAGCACCATCCTCTGCCGAGCGCTTCGACCCTACCCCAGCCGCCAAGCAACAAGCAAAGCAAAGGACTTGGGGCCTTCTCCTCTGGAGATTCTGAACCACACAGTAGCAGCAGCAGTGAAGCAGGCATTTCAGAAGTTTCACCAGATGTTGTCTCACGTCTGTCTCCATCAAATCAGGATGGTGCACAGCACCCTACTTGACAAATAACAGACATCATCACCGGAGTGGCCGCTGCGCGCTGCGTCGCGCCGCCATCTTCTCCAGTGCCAGTGGATGTCATTTATTTAGATTTTCAGAAGGCATTTGATAGATGCCACACATGAGGCTGCTTAACAAGATAAAATCCCAAGACATTGCAGGAGAGATACTAGCATGGACAGAGGAATGGCTGGATACTAGCATGGACAGGAGGCAGCGAGTGAGAATAAAAGGAGGCCTTTTCTGGTCGGCTGCCAGTGATACGTGGTGCTCCTCAGGGGTCGGTATTGGGACCACTACTTGTCATATTGTTTGTCAATGCTTTGATGGCTTTGAGGCAAAGTTTGCAGATGATATGAAGACAGGTGGAGGGGTAGGCAGTGCTAAGGAAGCAGTGCGATTGCAGTAGGACTTAAACACATTGAAAGAAAGGGCAAAAAAAGCGGCAGATGGAATACTGTGTTGGGAAATGTATGATAATGCATTTTAGTAAAAGGAACAATAGTACAGACTTATCTAAATGGGGAGAAAATTCAAACATCAGAGGAGCAGAGGGACAGGAGTTGTGAAAATGATAATGAGAGGCATAAATACAGCAGGCAACAGGTATCCTTTCAGCAGGGTCAAAATGTCTAATACTTAAGGCGAGGGGGAAAGTTCAAGGAGCAGTGCAAGGCAAGTTGTTTTCTTAAACACAGAGTGGTGGGTACATGGTATGTAAGCTGGGGTGATAGTGGAAACAAATGTGACAGACTATCTCAGCATAGCAGTAGAAATCTGAATCAGGGCATTACACTACCTACTCACAATTAAGAGGCTTTTAGACAGGCACAGGAATATGCAGAGAAAGCAAGACTATGGACATTGTGCAGGCAAAAGGGATTGGTTTAGTTAGACATTTAATTACTAGTTTAATTAGCTTGGCACAATATCATGAGCCGAAGGGCTTGTTCCTGAGTTGTACCGTTCTATGTTCTATGTTCTCTTTTACCTTTGCAAGAAATTCTTTCAATTCCCGGTAAGACTTGGTTACAAAAGTCACTGAAGCATCTGACCACAGAACCTAGGAATCAGAATAAAATATATACATTTTATAATACAAAACATCTCAAACAGTTTAAGTAACCAATTGCATTTACTTGTGAGAATACTGAAATCATGTTTAGCAGTGACTCTAAATTATAGTTCAAAACATTCACATAAGATCCTATTTCACCAGACTAATGCTACAAAGATGGAAGGCAGCATAACTTAATTTTACTAATATTAATCTTCCACATTGCCACTTCCACAACCTATCAATATGCAATCATTATCCAAAATAAGATTCATAATCGTAATATAGAACTTCAGATCAGATAGACACTTTCATTATCCAAAACACAGAACCGATGAAAACAATCTGGATACTGTTAAATTTCTTTTATTGTGAACGAAGTTTCATTTGTTAAAGATTTTAACATGTTATTCTGATGCGGAGACAAATAATCAGTGATGCAACCTGGGGTCATTTGGTGTTTTGGATCTTTCAACATCAGTCACTTTCGCCCAAGTGACCCAGCCATGGTTGATGAGGCCCTGGCTTGTGCCCCAGCAGCATTGATCTATGGGTCACACTTCTTGATCCACTGCCATCTAGAGGCTCGCTCTAGCAGCCTCTGTGACAGTACTGATGGTCTTTTCTTTGCAGCCCCAGTAATTTCAAGGAGAGAGTAGGTTCTGCACAAAATTAGCACGGTTGAAATGTCTTTAGAACCAGCATGCAAGTCAGTTGCAATTAACTAATTAAAAGAATGGACAGAAAACAGAAAGAGATGTCAGAATTTGAGTCAAGCTTTCAAAAAATATCTGAATTTCATATACAGAATTGAAAGAAAAATTAGGAAAAAATGTCAGATAGAAGAGCCTTTTATTACCATAATGCCCAAATTTTATTTTCTTCCTGTATCTTAGAGCCATCGCTCCATTACCTCTCTTCCTCCAAGCGGGCTTCCAATCATCTGGCTTTGTTGTGTAATTTTTGTTAACTTTCTCCATTTTTAAAACTAAATCTAACTTGCTCTTGCAAATTTTTGATAAATGATGTGTAGTCCGTCCAGAAACCTACTTAGCATGGAAAACAATTATAATCAAGAAAGAAAACATACCAAATTCTCAATAGGTTTGGAGGAGAGAGTTACTTCAGCCTTTTGGGAATTATTTGGCTTATCAGATATCTGATTAGATGTAGAGAGGACATAGACACACAGAACGGAGGAATCTTGAGTCAGTAAATTATGGAAGCTGTTGTTGTGTTATCTGATCTTTTAAAAAGGATTTGTTAAAACCTCCAATCCCAGCAAGTAGCCTGGTGAATCTCTTTTGCAGTGCCTCCATTGTTATAATATCCCTTTTTAAGATACAGGAACCAAAACTGCACACAGTTCACCAAGTGAGGCTGTTCTTTCTTCCAGTCACAAATGAAAATAGTGAACAACTGCAGGCCCAGAACTGATCCCTGTGATATTCCATTAGTTACCTCCTGCCAATCTGAAAATAACCTATTTATTCTAACTCTCTATTTTCTATGAGGTAGCCAGTTTTCAATCCATTCTAACATACTTCCAGATATCGCAGGCTTTTAGTTTATGTATCAGCCTCATGTGCCTTATCAAATGGTTTTTGAAAAGTTAACACACTACATCTACAGGTTCCCCTCCATCAACTTTCCTTGTTACATCCTCAAAGAATTTGAGCAAATTTATTAAACATGATTTAGAATACAGAACATAGAACATTACAGCATTGTATAAACCCTCTAGCCCACTCTGTTGTGCCCACCTTTTAACCAACTAAAATCAGAAGAATCAGAATCAGAATCAGGTTTATTATCACTGGCATGTGTCGTGAAATTTGTTAACTTAGCAGCAGTAGTTTGATGCAATACATAGTATAAAAGAAAAAAATAAATAAATAAATTACAGTATATTGGAGATTAAAAATCGTGCAAAAACAGAAATAATATATATTGAAAAATTGAGGTATGTTCATGGTTTATTGTTCATTTAGGAATCAAGTGGCAGAGGGGAAGAAGCTGTTCTTGAATCACTGAGTGTGTGCCTTCAGACTTCAGTATCTCCTACCTGATGGTAACAATGAAAAAAGGGCATGCCCTGGGTGTTGAGAATCCTCAATAATGGACCCTGCTTTTCTGAGACACTGCTCCTTGAAGATGTCCTAGGTACTTTGCAGGCTAGTATCCAAGATGGAGCCAACTAAATTTATGACCCTCTGCAGCTTCTTTCGGTCCCGTGCAGTAGCCCCCTCCCCACCATACCAGACAGTGATGCAGCCTGTCAGAATGTTCTCCAAGGTACATCTATAGAAGTTTTTGAGTGTTTTGTTGATATAACAAATATCTTCAAACTCTAATGAAGTATAGTCACTGTCTTGCCTTCTTATAGCTGCAACTCCAGCTTAGGTCCTCAGAGATCTTGACACCCAGGAACTTGAAACTGCTCACTCTCTCCACTTCTGATCCCTCTATGAGGATTGGTATGTATTCTTTCATCTTACCCTTCCTGAAGTCCACAATCAGCTCTTTCGTTTTACTGATGTTGAGTGGAAGGTTGTTGCTGCGACACCACTCCACTAGTTGGTATATCTAGTTCCAATTCGCCCTCTTATCTCCATCTGAGATTCTACCAACAATGGTTGTATCATCAGCAAATTTATAGATGGTATTTGAGTTGTGCCTAGCCACACAGTCATGGGTATACAGACAGTAGAGCTAAGCACACACCCCTGAAGTGCACCAGTGTTGATCGTCAGCAAGGAGGAGATATTATCAACAAACTACACAGGTTGTGGTCTTCCGGTTAGGAAGTCAAGGATCCAAATGCAGAGGGAGCTACAGAGTCCCAGGTTCAATAACTCATCAATCAAGATTGGGGGAATGATGGCGTTAAATGTTGTGCTATAGTCGATGACATAGGTGTTTGTATTGTTCAGGTAGTCTAAGGCTGTGTGAAGAGCCATTGGATTGCATCTGCTGTTGACCTATTGTGGTGATAGGCAAATTGCAGTGGGCCCAGGTCCTTGATGAGGCAGGAGTTCAGTCATGACCAACCTCTCAAAGCATTTCATCACTATAGATGTGAGTGCTACTGGGCGACAGTCATTAAGGCAGCTCACATTCTTCTTCTAATCATTCTAACCATTCCCTCCTACATATTCCTCCATTTATTTATCATCCATATGCCCATCTAAGGGTCTGCCAAAATCCATAATGTATCTGCTGCCGTGGCCACAACCACCACTCCTGATAGGGTGTTTGATGTGCCCACCACTCTTTGTGCAAAGAACTTACCTCTGACATCCCTCCTATACCTTCCTCCAATCACCTTAAAGTTATACCTCCCTGCATTAACCATTTCTGTCCTGGGAAAAAGAGCTCTTATCAACTTGTATACCTCAATCAAGTCACCTCACATCCTCTATTGCTCCAAACAGAAAAGCCCAAGCTCACTTAACCTATCATAACAAGACATGCCCTCTAGTCCAGGCTGCATCCTGTTACATCTCCTCCTTACCCTTTCTAAAACTTCCACATCCTTCCTATTGTAAAGGGATTTCGACTTTTATGTTACTGCGGAGGCTAATTAAAATGGCCTCTTTGTTATGTTAATCTGGGGAATGTGGCTTTGTTGTGTTAAACACTGAGAAAGTTTGCGCTAGCAGCTTGTTTTGGTTTAGACTGTGATAAGAAAAATGTTATTAACCAATGGGGATAGTTGTTATGTTTTTGGTGTATTGAAGATACTGTATGTGCGGGGTTTTGGGGGAGAAGGCGGGAGAGCGAGACAGAGGATGGACGAGGTGCTGTGAGGTCCGCTAACGGGGTCGGACCCCGAGAGGGGCATTCGGCGAGGAGCGGAGACGGAGACGGACTCGTGTGGAGCGTCTGGTCGATCACCGTTGTTGGTCCCAGGCGGCCAGTCGAGGTGGTCCGAGGGGTCGCAGGTTGAAGAAGGTGGTCCTTGAGCTCCAACTGTTTTGTGCACGAAATGATTGAACTTTGACAAGTGTGGCACCTTTTTTTTTCCTTTTATATTTTATTCTTTCTTAATTATATAGTTCCAGTAATATCTATAAACTGTAAATCATTTAATTGCATCTGGTGTATTGTCTGTTATTTGGGCGGGGTGGGGTACCTCACACAGCATCCACACAAACTAATTACTCAGTTTGGCGGGGCCAAGGCTGTTTCCCTAGACGACAGCGAGCCGAGCGACCCTGAGGGTGGCCGGGGGGGGGGGGGGCACATTGTGTGGGCTTTGTCCGGGATTGAGTCTGCTGGTATGCTGTGTGGGTGCCCTGTTTAAATCTGTAATGTGTGTCTCTGTGGGTTATTTGCTGGTGATTGCTGTATGCGTGGTGGGTGAGGTCTTTGTTCCAGTTCAGACTAGCATTGATGGGTTGGAGGTGGCACTCGGGGCTGTCCATGCGGTTGGGTGAGAGGGGAAAGAGTGGTCTGATTTGGAGGTAGGGTCTGCGAATGCTCTGGCAGGCTCCGCCTGGCACTTGGGATAGTGTCCACCCCAAGAGAGGCGGAGGCATGTGAGACGTGGGCGGAGCAGATCTTGCAGTTGTTAGATGAGTGGCAGTGCTCGGTTGAGGGAAGAGCAACAGGGATTGGTTGAAAGTTTGAGTAGGCGGGCTGGTGACAGTGTTAGAGCTGTCAGGTTCACCTACACCGTAGTGACAGCTGTTAGTTATTTGAAAGAGGGGGGAAAGTTTTCAGTGTGTCTTCTCTGGCTAGGAGGGCGGCTAAATTGCTTGCAGTGCCAGGGGGATCAGCCCCTCCTTCAGTTGTTCAGCTGAGCAGAGAAGTGTCGGGAAACTTAGTGGAGGTCCAGTGAGGGGAACGGCTTGGGGTCTCTGGGGAAGCTCGTTCCCAGCAACGTACCGATGAACTTCCGAAAGGAAAAGACCCTATTCCTGAAGGCCTAGAGGGGCCACGCCCCAGGGTGTCACTATGGATAGAGGGAAGCGATGCTAAAGCTATCCTCGACCCCGGGGCACAGATCAAGCTGTTGTACAGTTCGTTTTACAACCGGTGTCTGAAGCATTTATCCTTGACAACCACAAGGGCAACGGAGACTTTGGGTATTAGTGGCAGTAGTTATCCAGAAGACGATGATTGGTTAATGACCCTGGAGTTCATGGGGGCATTGTCTGGGCACCCAGTGTGTCGAGTTGCTTCTGAGGACGTGTGTAGCAGCCTTGAGCCAGTACCGAATTTAAACGACACCCGGCGGTGGTACGGCTTGGGGAAAGTAGCTGAGGGTGAGACCCTCTTAGTAGATGCTCCGAACTACCACGAGGGAGGGTAGTTGACCGCTGAAGACACCTCAGTGAGAGAGAGGTCGTGGCAACTGGACCCTAGCGGCGTGGAAGATGAAGGCAGTGTGTGTGTGGATTATGTGATGTGGTTTAATGTGCTGCATCTGAGGAGTGGATGTTGCCAGATCCTGAGGAGTGCGGCTGTTGAGCTGAAGATGGCCGTTACTAGTTCCCCAGGATTCTTCCGATCCGAAAAGATGCCCAAGGGCATATCCGGAGCCCCTGCATCCTTCCCGCGGATCATGAGGAAGACCACGGGGGAAGAGAAGGTGTGTGGAGTTTTGACGTATGTGGATGACCGCCTAGAGCTTGAATTCACCTGGGGGGACTATGAGGCGAGGCGAGTGGTTGAGCCCGGGCGACCGAAGTGAAGTGTCAAATGTGGAGGGGTTTTTGGCCGAAGGAGTTTGGTGCAATGTGAGAAAAATGACCCGACATACCAGTTGAACTTCCTGGTGTTGGGAAGAGACGGTGGCGGACCGGGGGATGGAAACCCAGGTCGTCAATCTAAATGAGACACAGGGAAGTGAGGGGATTTGCACCACACTGCGGTCATGTACTGATGAATTAATCCAGCGAGAAGAAACAATGACCCACCTTCGAAGGGGTCAGCAGAAACTCAAGACGTCCATTCAGAACAGATTGGAAGACTTACAAGTTGGGGAAGATCAAGGAAGTGTTCTGACTAAGGTCAACAGAAAACCGAGAGCCCAGGGAGGGGAGTTTGACTACACTCCCGAGGAGGTGAAGAAATGGAGGACAGATCTCAGAAAAGGGAGGCGGACGCTTGAAAGGAACCTGAAGGTGACTATCGGGAGTTTAAATGGTGGAAAAGCTGAAAGTCGACCTGGAAGACGTCCTCAGGAAGAAACAACCAGAGGCTGAACATTCTTTAACTGCTGCTTTTCAGGTCAGGATGGAAGAAGCTGGTGGGGTAACTGCATCCCAGATTGAGATGGCCAGGAACCCTTAGTCAGAACTGCTGAGGCTGTGGCAAGAGTTGAAGGAGTCCCCAAAGAAACTGACGTCTCAACTGCAGGAGGCTGAAGGGGTAGCCCCGGCTAAATGTTTCAGTTTGGAGAAACTCAAACAGCAGCTACCGATCGAAGGAATGAGAAACGATAGGGACTCGAAGGATGATGTGCTGCACATGTGGTGGTGATTGAGGAAGAGACCTTTGGCCCTTCTCCCACTGAGTCAGGTGTAGTGGGGAGGGCTAGCTGTGGGCAGACTGAGTTACAGCAGGATCAGGAAGGAGGAGAGGCGGGGCCCCGAACACGGAACAGGGGGCTCCGAGCTGTAGTGGTGGCCTGAGTGAGAGAGGAGTTGGCAAGCAGGCCCGAGGTATCCCTAGTAGTGTCTGAGCCTTTTGGGTTTAGGTGAGGGGGTACAGAGGTCTCAGAGGGTTAAGAAGCTCCCAGATAGGTTGGCCTATGTAGTGCCCATGGGACGGGAGTAAGGTCCACTGTTTGGGGAGCACTGTCACCGTGTGTTGTGTGTCTGCAGCACTGGTTGGCTAGTTATTTAGAAGTCATGAGGACATGACTTTATTTGGTGGGGGGGGAAGAGTGTAAGGGGTTTCGACTTTTATGTTACTGCGGAGGCTAATTAAAATGGCCTCTTTGTTATGTTAATCTGGGGAATGCGGCTTTGTTGTGTTAAACGCTGAGAAAGTTTGCGCTAGCAGCTTGTTTTGGTTTAGACTGTGATAAGAAATATGTTATTAACCAATGGGGATAGTTGTTATGTTTTTGGTGTATTTGAAGATACTGTATGCGCGGGGTTTTGAGGGAGAAGGCGGGAGAGCGAAACAGAGGATGGACGAGGTGCTGTGAGGTCCGCTAATGGGGTCGGACCCTGAGAGGGGCATTCGGCGAGGAGAGGAGACGGAGACGGACTCGTGTGGAGCGTCTGGTCGACCACCGTTGTTGGTCCCAGGCGGCCAGTCGAGGTGGTCCGAGGGGTCGCAGGGTGAAGAAGAAGGTCCTTAGGCTCCAACTGTTTTGTGCACGAAGAGATTGAACTTTGATAAGTGTGGCGCCTTTTATTTTCCTTTTATATTTTATTCTCTCTTAATTATATAGTTCCAGTAATATCTATAAACTGTAAATCATTTAATTGCATCTGGTGTATTGTCTGTTATTTGGGCGGGGTGGGCTACCTCACACAGCATCCACTCAAACTAATTACCCAGTTTGGTGGGGCCGAGGCTGTTCCCTAGACGACAGCGAGCTGAGCGACCCTGAGGGTGGCCAGGGGGGCTACACTATAATGAGGTGACCAGAACTGAAGACAATACTCTAAGTGTTGTTTTACCAGGGTTTTATAGAACTGTAACATTACGTTGTGGCTCTTGAACTAAATCCCTTGATTAATGAAGGCCAACATCTTTTTAACCACCCTATCAACTTGCACAGCAACTTTGAGGAATCTTTGGGCATGGACCCCAAGTTCCCTCTGTTCATCATACTGCTAATAATCTAATCATTGACAATGTATTCTGCCTTAAAATTCAACCTTCGAGATTGAAGCACTTTACACTCTTCCAGGTTGAACTGCATCTGCCATTTCCCAGCCTAGCTCTGCATTCTGTCAATGTCCCAGTGCAATCTGCAGAAACCCACCACACTATCCACGATTTCACCAATCTTTATATCACCTGCAAACTTACTAACCCAGCCTGCCACTTCCTCATCCAAGTCATTTATAAAATTCCCTGAGCAGGGGTCTTGGAACAGAAACCCCCAAAACATCACTGATCACCTCCAGACTGAATACTCTCCATTTACTACCACTCTCTGCCTTCTATCCTAATTGCTGGAATAGGGAGATTGTCCTCTCAAGAGAGGGTAAACAACTTGGATTTACATTCAATGGCATTTACAAAAACAAGGGGTGACGCTAATCATAGATATATGGATCAGCATGATAGCAAAGTGGTTAGCATCACACTTTACAGTACCAGCAACCAGGTTTATTTCCCATCGCTGACTGTAAGGAGCTTACACATTCTCCACATGACTGCATGGGTTTCCTCCAGGTGCTCCCACAGTCCAAAGACATACAGTTAGTAAGTGATTGTAAATTGTCTTGTGATTAGGCCAAGGTTAAATCGGGTGTTGCTGGGCGGTGCTGCTCAAAGGGCCTATTACAAACAGAATAAAAATATAAAACCCTAAGAGGACTTGACAGGGTAGATGCTGAGAGGTTCCACAAACAAGAGGATAGCTACAAAATTAATGGTCAGTTATTTAAAACTATGTACAAATTTCTCTGAGAGGGTAGTGAATCTCTGGAATTCTTTGCTCCTGAATGTGGTGGAAGCCAGATCATTCAATATACAAATAATTGAAAAATCGAGGAACTAGGAGTTATGTGGAACTGGG
The DNA here is from genome assembly GCF_030028105.1 of Mobula birostris. Taxonomy (NCBI): domain Eukaryota; kingdom Metazoa; phylum Chordata; class Chondrichthyes; order Myliobatiformes; family Myliobatidae; genus Mobula; species Mobula birostris. Next base: position 46,867,327 of record NC_092384.1, read on the forward strand.
ACAGAGGGGAATTCAGGCTACCATAGATAAGTCATAATCATATTGAATGGTGGGGGAAACACTGAAGGGGCAACTGGCTTACTCCTGTTCAAATTCAGGTTGCGAACAAACTGTTAAAATTTCAAGATTGCGATCTAAGTAATCAAAGTACATGCACATTAAGATTCAACCAAAACAATTACCAAAGCCATAAAGCTTACTAAGAACTCTTACTTGAGTGAAACATCTCAGTTGGATAAAATTAATGAAAAAGTACAAACCAAAATACCAACAAACTTAGGTCTATTAAGAACACAAAGGCATGTATTGAGATCAAGAAAATGCCTGCTACTGATTTCAAGACTGCGTGGTCGGTTTGATTGAACATGTGAATGATTGAAAGAGTTAATGGGATGCACAGTCTTTTTTAATCAAAAGAAACATGAAACTTGTAATAAATTACAAAAACATGATAGAGACAGTAAAAAGTCTAAAGAGTAAATCTCTGTACTAATCAAATGAACAAAAAAAAACAGTAATTCAATCGAAGTTACAGACACAAACTGCTGGAGGAACTTGTGTTTGTGTGTTACTCTGGATTTCCAGTACCTGCAGAATCTCTTGTGTTTTTAATTCAATCGAAGTGCATTGTTCAGGGCTCAGAAACAAACTGAGTCAGTTTCAGGCGACGCAGCCATGACTTCAAGTGGGTAGTCTTCTAATAACACTACTTCCAGACTCCGCTCAGGGGAACATCTACTTCTGAAGCTCCATTCAAGAAATTACAGCTCATATCAAGCAGTCTCCCTGAACAGCGATGCCATCTGAACTTACAAATGAGAACTACAGCCTACATTGGACAGTCCTCTGTGAAAGTGCCACCATCTGAGCTCCAAAGAATTACAGTATGAACATGACATGTACTCTGTGGTGGCCCTGACTCAAGTGAAGGTGATACTGATGAAACAATACGATTGACAGCTATGTCAGTTTGCTGTAATAAAGACCACACAAGTGAAGACACGCAAGACTGAAAATGAAACCACTGCTAATCGATGTACAATGGCAGATCTATCAATCATTTTCAATGCTCTAAGCCTGTCACACAGGTGGTTCACATTCACTGATATGGGCAATGGATTCTGGTCAGTACCATTGGCACCTGAATGCCAATCACAGTTGGCTTTTACAATTGATGATCAACAATATCAGAAGACGAGGCTACCACAAGGACTACACAACATTCCCACTGTCTCTCACATGGTTCTGAGATCTTCCAGACCTTGATTCGACTATCATACAAATGTGAATGATATCCCGATTGCATCCGATGCTGCAGACAGCATGAATATGAGGTGCTTTATTTGCTCAATTATCTGTTCTCTGAGAATCACAAAGCAAATCTAGATAAGGCACAACTACAACAAGAAGAAGTAATTTACTTGGGACAAAAAACTTAATGGCAAAAGCCATTAAGTCAGCAAAACCTCCCACAATAGTTCAGCAACTCCAGTCATTTCTGAGTTTGTGGAATGACAACAGAGCATTCATCCACTCATATGCTGAAATTGCTCAGCCAATCAATTATCTGCATTCAAGACAACCATGTCACTTTTGATGAAGAACAGCTGAAAGCATTTCAAACTTTAAAAGCAGCATTGCATCCTGCATCTGCATTAGGAATCCATAATGCAGGTAAATCATTCACTGTGTATGTCAATGAGGAAAACATGATAGCAGTTTTAACTCAAGGACATGGAGATGAACAGTGTCCTGTTGGCTATCACTCTGCTAAAGGCATGATTCTATATATCGCTGGCTCCTCAATGATTGAAATAGGAATCTGAATGGCTGGATGAGCAGTTGTTTATGAAACTGAAGTGCTGGCAGGAAGCACGGCTACTGGTACCTCTGTGCAGCAGGCAAAACTTAAAGCTTTGATTGAAGCCTGTAAGTTAGCAGAAGGAAGATCAGCTAATATCTACACTGATTCTTGATACCTTTTTTGAATTGTTCATGATTATGCAAACTTATGGGGACAAAGATGATTTCTTACTGCAGTAGGAATCCCAGTCAAGAATGGCCAACTAATACAAGAAGTTATGGATGTCATACAACTGCCATGAGAAGATGCTATATTAAAATGAAAAAGCCACTCCAAAATGACTACAATGGAAAACCGTGGAAATGCATTTGTGGACAAAACTGCAAAAACAGCAGCACAGCAAGAAATAAAGGAAATAAAAGAATTATCAAGAATGTATGTAGTGAATCCAAGAACTGGTATTATGGAAACAAAGTTGAACTCTGTATCACAGATGAACATACTGGATATCTGGGAATTGAAAGCTCAATGCTCCAGACAGAAAAAGTGGTTCTGGATGGAGAATGGTGGTAAGTTAAATAGTGATGGAGTATAGATACTTGTCACGGACTAGTAGCTCCAACTGAGCTGCTTCTTTACTGGGCACAGCAAATACACTCCCAAGGTCATACTGGAGTGCAAAAGATGATTGACAGATTCTCCCCATGGTGATGGAATCCAAAGTTCAGGGCACAAGCTCAACAAATGTTTGAAAGATGCATGACATGCCAGAAAACAAATTCTGGAGTAGTGGAAAAGCTATCACAATTAGGTGCTCCTGCCCCACCTGGTCCATTTGTACATTTACAAGTAAACTACATCCCTTTCACCAAGGTGTCAAAAATACTCAGACATACTGCTAATAGTGGACCAGTATGAGGTGGGTGGAAGCTAATCCAGCAAGGAAAGCCAATACCACACAAAAGGCAAAAACTCTGATCAAGGACTATATTCATAGATGGGACTCTGACCAAGGAACACATTTCACTGGGAGTGTGTGTCAGGAATTATGTCAATTGATGAATATTGAGAGGACTTTTCATTGTCCACATCGCCTAGACCAAGATTCCCAACCTTATTTTATGCCATGAACCAATGCCACTAAGCAAGGGGTCCATGGACACCAGGTTGGGAATCCCTGTTCTAGAGTCATCAGAATAAGTTGAGCGAATGAATGGAATCATGAAGCAATGATTGACAAGTGTCATGAAGAAGGCATACCATGGCCTACAGCTCTTCCTATGCTCTTACGTAACATCAGAGCAAACCCAAACAAGGAAACTAAACTACAGTAAGTCCATTTGACGTGATAACAGGGGACCCTTGATCCCAGAGAGGCTGATGTTTATGGCAGACAGTTTAATTGACTATTGTGTGAAAGTAGCTCAAGCAGTACAGTCTGCTTCTCAACAGATTTCTGCTGCTTGGAGTGATCCAACAGATGAGCGACACACTATTTCCTGCCAAATAGGTCCCAGTTATGAAACTGCAAAGGGACCACTAAAAGCTGGACGGGAAGGTCCTTATCGAGTGCTGTTAATTATCAACTCACAGTGAAAGTAGAAGGTAAGTGGGTACACGCAAGTCACTGGAAGCATACTAAGTGTTACCAGACAAAGACAACAAGTGCAATGGTGCATGTAATAGCAACCTTTCTTAGTCACAGTGTATACTCTTCTTGGGCTACAGTAAGCAAATCACTAAGCAACCGTAAGACTTCAAGCAAGTTAATAGCTAATGGACATTATGATGTTTATTGTGATAGTCGTCGTCGTCGTCTTCTTCTTGTTTTACTATGGCAGTCGGCACCCAACTTAATGGTGCGTTACCGCCACGTATTGTGATATTACTTGCTGTTGTTTTTATCCTAGTTTCCCTATCCATAATGTGCCAGTTGAGATGACTCATGATGTATACTTGCCAATATCACATGAATTTGCTGATGCAGTTAATGACTCCAACTGCTGGGTATGTCAATATATACCACACACTTCAAAATATTCACTAATGCTAGGCACCCCTACAGATTCAGAACATGCACTCTCTTTATTAAGTATTCCAGGAATGGTGATGCAGACATTATGCCTGTGATTTATTATTCTCAAGGGAGACCTAAATATATAATGATCATGCCACCCACATACCATCATAAACTGGATCATTTATGTAAATATAATTTAGGGAATATCATACCTGACCCTATTCATGTTCTATCCTGGGATACATCTTCTAATGTTCATGACAAAGCTATTACGTCCTTTCGTGTGTTTACAGTAAACGCTACCTTATGCCTGAGTGCATAAGGTACCATTCCTGTAGGGTATAGTTTATACAATTACATTATCCTAAATGGGTAATGATTCTGGAATTTTAGTGACAATCAGAAAAATATTACAATCCAACAGAACTCTCATAAAGGCGTAAGAAATGGTCTAAGTTCATGGAACAGTATGTACTTTATGTGTGGAAATGGAGCCTCCACCTCTCTTACACTTAATTGTTTAGGATCTTTTTATTTAGGGTAAGTTTTTCCTGCCGTGAGACATATGCTCACCTTACCTTTACCGAGCCCCCTCACCCACCTCCCAAATTTAAAAGTAAACAAGATAGTTCAGAAGGAGGTAGTTTTGTATCAATTCTGTTCACATTTTATGGTGTTGCAAGAAGTATGAGAGGTAAGCAATGAGAAGCCTTGGGAAAAGTAACAAAAGAAATTGTTGCCATGTGCTAAGATGGTTCCTCAAAATCATATGGCTTTAGATCTTTTCATAGCAGTTAAGGGAGGAGCGTGCTGAAATGTGGCAAGAAATGTTGTACTTACGTACCAGACAAATCTGAAAACATAATTAATTTGGAAAAGATCGGTCGACGTTTCGGGCCGGAACCCTTCATCAGGACTGTGGAGGGAAGGGGCAGAGGCCCTATAAAGAAGGTGGGGGGGAGGGTGGGAAGGAGAAGGCTGGTCAGTTCCAGGTGAAAAACCAGTAAGGGGAAAGATAAAGGGGTGGGGGAGGGGAAGCAGGGAGGTGATAGGCAGGAAAGGTGAAGAAAGAATACGGGAAAACACAATGGGTAGTAGAAGGAGGCGGAACCAAAAGGGAGGTGGTAGGCAGCTGGGGGAGGGGGCAGAGTGACATAGGGATAGGGGAAGGGAGGGGGAGGAGTTGTGCTGTGAGTGTTGCTTTGACAGCATCTGCAGATTATTTTGTGCTTAACATAATTAATTTGGCTGATCATATTTGTAAAGCAGTTAAAATACATCATTTCCCATTGTGTTTTCCCCTATTCCTTCTTTACCTTTCTTGCCTATCACCTCTCTGCTTCCCCTCCCCCACCCCTGTATCTTTCCCCTTACTGGTTTTTCACCTGAAACTTACCAGCCTTCTCCTTCCCACCCTCCCCCCACCTTCTTTATAGGGCCTCTGCCCCTTCCCCTTTCAGTCCTGATGAAGAGTTCCGGCCCAAAGCGTTGACTGATCGTTTCCACGGATGCTGCCCGACCTGCTGAGTTCCTCCAGCGTGTTGTGAGTGTTGCTTTGACCCAGCATCTGCATTGTGTTTACAATCTCATAGAAGGGATTTCTTTGATTGGATTCATTCAAGTGAGGTATTGCACTTTGGAAGGACAAACCAAGGTAGAACATACAAGGTAAATGGTAGGGCACTGAGGAGTGCAGTAGAACAGAGGGTTCTGGGAATAAAGATACAAAGTTTCCTAAAAGTGGCGTCACAGGAAGATAGGGTCATAAACAGAGCTTTTGGTACATTTGGCCTTTATAAATCAAAGTATTGATTTTAAGAGTTGGAATGTTATAGTGAGGTTGTATAAGGCATTGGTGAGGCCGAATTTGGAGTATTGTGTGTAGTTTTGGTCACCAAATTACAGGAAGGATATTAATAAGGTTGAAAGAGTGTAGAGAAGGTTTACAAGGATGTTGCCGGGACTTGAGAAACTGAGTTACAGAGAAAGGTTGAATATGTTAGGACTTTATTCTCTGGAGCATAGAAGAATGAGGGGAGATTTGATAGTATATAAAATTATGATGGGTATAGATAGAGTGAATGCAAGCAGGTTTTTTCCACTGAGGCTAGGGGAGAAAAAGACCAGAGTACATGGGTTAAGGGTGAAGGGGGAAAAGTTTAAAGGGAACATTGGAGTGGGGGGGGCGCTTCTTCACACAGAGTGGTGGGAGTGTGGAATCAGCTGCCAGATGAAGTGGTAAATGCGGGCTCACTTTTAATATTTAAGAAAAACTTGGACAGGTACATGGATGAGAGGTGTATGGAGGGATATGGTCCAGGTGCAGGTCAGTGGGACTAGGCAGAAAAATGGTTCGGCACAGCCAGAAGGCCTGTTGCTGTGCTGTAATGTTCTATGGTTCTAAGTCTTGGAAGCTGGGGTTACTCAATATTCAGAATCATATTATTCATACTAATATGCCTTATCATAATTTATCTTTTTTAACTTGCTTAAAGCCAATCATTAACAGAATAGTTCAAACTCTTGTAAGTGTAGTACCTACAAATCTGCCTAACTATGACGTGATCTTATGAATACTTTGAGGAATATATACATATATACCCTCTGATATTTTGTCACCTAAGTAGTTGTTGATTATTTTACACATTTTACCAAAAGTTTCTCTGCCCCTGGATTTTCAGATGTAATGAATCTAAACATGTGCTTTAGAATCAAAGGGGGGACTTGTTGGATTTGACTATTTAATTACCTGCTTGTATTTTAAGCAGCCTTTACATGCATGGCAGATTAATATGCCCCTGGTGGCTATACAAAGTATAATTCTGGACATTTCTTAGCTTCTCTGTACCCAAAGAGTATTCCTCATTGGCTGATTTTATACCAACATTTTCTAATTGGAATATCCTTGTCTATGAAATTTTCCTATTTTTAGATTTTTAAAAAAGTAGCTGTATTATGTCAGGTGCCATCTCTTTCTTCCAGCTTCCCTTCTTCAAGTAGAAGACTTCCGTCCCTGTTTGTTTCATCTTCCTTTTGTTCTATCAATTCTTAATAAAGCTATCAAGAAGCAACAAGTTTATGCCTTGACCCTGACTTCTAAAACAACCTTGGATTTCAACACCAAAATCCAACACCAGCAACAATAAAGAAAGCATCAGGGTATGCATCAAAGTCTAAATAAATTTATTATCAAAGTACATATACGTCACCATATACTACCTTGAAATCAAAGTAAACTGCATAAAAGAAACATTTGTTTTAAATGCACATAAGAGTTTTGTTTTAGTAAATCAGTACATGGCAAGCCCAGCAAGAGATGGTACTTGACTTAGTTTTAAGTCTGAACAAATGAAAAATGTGCCTGCAAGAGATCATATTATGGACACTATGTAAAGTTTACATAGGTCTTCTTACACTCATGTAGAACTTGAATATTTTATTAACTTTGCTGTTGAATTCTACTTTGCACTCATCTTTGTATTTTCCATCTCTGACTCTTCTCTTTCCTTCATGAGATACTCTATCTCAGCAGATGACATAGCCATAACATCCATGACAGGTGTACAGAATGCCACAGCTAGTTTGAATCTAATTCTTCCTATTCTGCCTCCTGCAAGCACTTCATTCTATTTTCCTAGTTTCTCAGTATCTGTCATAATTGTTCTGATAATGAGATTTCCCACACAGATATACTCTTTCTTCTTATACCATAGTGGACAGAACCCATGACCATATCTCATCTATTTCTTATACCTGCAGTCTCATCCTGTAGAGCTGATCCTGATCTTCTAGCTTAATACTCATCCCTCTTCTGTTCTGGCTTCTCTCTTTGTGACCTCCTCCACTGCTAGTATGAGGACCAAGGTAAACTACAGGAACAGTACCACATCCATCTGTGAAATTTGCAGCTGTCTCTAATAAACACGGAATTTTCCAACATCGGGTAAGTTGCTCATCACTGCTTTCCATTATGCCAAAGTTCCTTTCGCACCTTGTTTCCATAATATTCCTTACAAATGGTTTGTACTCATGCTCCTTACCACTTCATCTGTCTTCACCTTTGTCCATACAGTATTTTTTTACTACACTTCTCTGCTTCCCCCAGCTGTTTTGAAAATGTAAGCCCTTCCCTCTTTTCATTTCTGAGGAAGATCTCTGACCTGAAACTTTAATCTCCTTCTCATTCCACAGATGCTGCTTGACTCTGAGTTCTTCTAGCATTTTCTATTTTGTTTTGAATTCCAGCAACTTCAGTTTTATATTTTCCAAGAAATTATTCATGTTTTCATGTGCTACAAAAACAAATCATAGAGATCTTTACCTCAAAGGAATATTCCGTCATTTTGTCATTCTTCTTGTGTTGTAATCCTTTAAGATCTATTCTCTCAATGCTTACTGAAAAAGAAAAATGGGACAATATTTGAGAAATATTCTTTGTTACAGATCATATAGCAATATTACGTGAATGAAACTTGGGAAAAGTAATGTGTATTCAATAGCTTGTGATACTTGAGGAAACCATAAATTGTTGATATAGTCTATTGTATTGTATTCCAAACACAAGACCATTTGCTGTCTTGTATTTCAACAATTATAAAACCATGTCAACTTAATAAATAGAAAGCTGGTGTTGTTAGTGAGGCAGATAGTCTTGGGTTAGAGAATGAAATTAACTGATAATTTGGGAAGAGCAATAACAGATGAGAGCAAGATGATATTTTTTGATAGGTCTCATAAAAGTAGGTCATAAACCATGAATGTTAGTTGCTGGGGAATATTAAGGACATGGAGCTTGGTATACAAGTACCTATTCTCCAAAGGTGGTGCCACAATTGGCATGGAAGCCTTCATTAGCTAGGGCACAGAATACAAGAACATAGAGATCATAGTTCAAAACTTTGGTTAGACCACAGCTGGAGATTTGTGCAGTTTGACTCGCCACACTATGGCAGCGCAATTTTGCAATGAAGAGGGTGAAAAGATTCACTACGATGTTGCCTGGGATGGAACACTTCAGTTACAAGGACAGACTGGATAGGTCTGTTTTCTTTGGAGCAGAGGCAGCTAAGTGATGCACAAAACTTAAGAGGGGTATGATACAGTGCATAATTTTGAACTTTTTCCCCTTTACCGAGATGTCTAAAACCAGAGGGCACTCATTGAAGGGAAGTGTAAAGCAGTTAGGGTTTAAATAAAATAACATCTCTCATAATAGTATTTTGCTTCCCAATGTAATTTTATGGAAAGCTGTTGTTTTTTGCTATTTTCTCAGAACTCGATGAATAACAACTGCAGAAATTCTAGGCATATCTAAGTGAGAAATTATTAGGTAACATAAATTTCCTTTTCCCAGTTTCTGTGCTGGACTTCTCCATGACTCTAAGATGCTCAAGACTCACAGATATTGCTGTTTCAAAGGCAAATAAAGAGTGGATAGAGATGGACGTCTTTCTACCATGTGTGTTTCAAATCAAAATCCCAATTAATCAGTGCAAGAAGTGATGTAAAAAAAAACAGCTTACAAACAGGAAGGGATATTTGTACAAAATGAACAGTGCCTCTAAAGGCTAAACAACATTATGTAAATTTCCTTTTCCCTCAGGGTCCTTAAACATGTTCATCCCTTATGATGCCTAAATACCAGCTCCAAGTCTTCCAGTGGAAGCATCAGGCATTCATCCTTTGCAAAGAGTTTTTAAATCCTGCAAAAACAGTGGTCTCATTAGTCAACATGTCAATTCAAAACACAAAGATTCAGCACCCTGTCCAACTAAATCATATTCTTTCTATAGCATGGTGACCAGAACCATACTCAACACCCCAAGTTCAATGTAACCAAGGATTTGTATAATTATAATTTGGCATCCCAACTCCTCTACTCAATAATCGGATTCCAATTCCAACCTTCATTGTCCACTATACCATCAATGTTGGTGTCATCTGCAAATTCACTTATCACGTACTTACATTCTCTTACAAATCATTAATATATAACAAACAATAAAGGACCCTGAAATTATCTCTGCAGCATATCGTCAGATTACAGGTCTTCAATTTAAAAGGTAATCCTCCGCTACCACCCTCTGTCTCTTATCACAAAGCCAATGTTATTTCCCATTTGTTATTTCATCCTTGGTCCCATGTATTCTAATCTTCTGGTTAGACATTTCTGGTCTCTTAGCCTTTGCTGTATCCAATTTTCATTGAATCGGCTTAATACTAGGCTCTATTACTGTAGGGTAACACAAGTGGTGGAAATGTACATAATTCACAACTACTGACATTGAGTTGGGGTTTCACTAAGATGCTGGTCTGAAGTGGTGACTTATTTACAAAAATGGTTTTTAGTGTGCTATGTATTCAGCTTTTGGTGTACAATAAATGAGTTGCTATGGCTTTTCTACAACATAAAACATCTCTGCTGTTTTATTTGAAAACCTACATTACAATAAGATGTCAAGGCAAAAATCATGATGTAGCATTAATTTGGCTTCTCTGGCTGAATATGGTTGGAAATGTTTCAGTGAGGTCTTTAGATTTAAGACCATAAGACATAGGAGCAGAGTTAGGCCATATGGCCCATTGCATCTGCTCTGTCATTCAATTATGGCTGATCCTTTGTTCCCTTTCCCAGCTCCACTCTCAGCCTTCTCCCCATAACCTTTGATGCCGTGGCCAATCAAAAACCTATCAATCTTCACCTTAAATACACCCAGCATCCTGGCCTCCAAAGGTGCCTGTGGTAACAAATTCCACAAATTCACCATCCTCTGGCTAAATAAATTTCTCTGCATCTCTATTTAAAATGGACACCCTTCTATCCTGAGGCTGTACCCTCTTGTTCTCAACTCCCCCATCATGGGAAACATTCTTTCTACATCTATACTGTCTAGGCCTTTCAACATCCGAAAGGTTTCAATGTGATCCCCATTCATCCTTCTAAATTCCAGCGAGTACAGGCCCAGAGCCATCAAATATTCCTCATATGATAACCCTTTCATTCCTGTAATCATCCTTGTGAACCTCCTCTGAACCCTCTTCAATGCCAGCACATCTTTGTTTACATAAGGTGCCCAAAACTGTTCACAATACTCATGTTAAGACCTCACCAGTGCCATAAGACCATAAGACAAAGGAGCACAAGTCGGCCATTTGGCCCATCGAGTCTGCTCCGCCATTTTATCATGAGCTGATCCATTCTCCCATTTAGTCCCACTCCCCCGCCTTCTCACCATAATCTTTGATGCCCTGGCTACTCAGATACCTATCAATCTCTGCCTTAAATACACCCAATGACTTGGCCTCCACTGCCGCCTGTGGCAACAAATTCCATAGATTCACCACCCTCTGACTAAAAAAATTTCTTCGCATTTCTCTTCTGAATGGGCGCCCTTCAATCCTTTAAGTCATGCCCTCTCGTACTGGACTCCCCCATCATGGGAAACAACTTTGCCACATCCACTCTGTCCATGCCTTTCAACATTCGAAATGTTTCTATGAGGTCTCCCCTCATTCTTCGAAACTCCAAGGAATACAGTTCAAGAGCAGGCAAACATTCCTCATATGTTAACTCTCTCATTCCCGGAATCATTCTAGTGAATCTTCTCTGTACCCTCTCCAATGTCAGCACATCCTTTCTTAAATAAGGAGACCAAAACTGCCCACAGTACTCCCAAGTGAGGTCTCACCAGCACCTTATAGAGCCTCAACATCACATCCCTGCTCCGATACTCTATTCCTCCAGAAATGAATGCCAACATTGCATTCGCCTTCTTCACCACTAACTCAACCTGGAGGTTAACCTTAAGGGTATCCTGTATGAGGTCTTTCAAGTCCCGTTGCATCTCAGAGCATAACCATACACTTTCCAACATTGTATTTCATTTGCCACTTCTTTGCCCATTCTTCCAATCTATCCAAGTCTCTCTGCAGACTCTCTGTTTCCTCAGCACTACCGGCCCCTCCACCTATCTTCGTATCATCAGCAAATGTAGCCACAAAGCCATCTATTCCATAATCTAAATTGTTGATGTACAATGTAAAAAGAAGTGACCCCAAAATGGACCCCTGTGGAACACCGCTGGTAACTGGCAGCCAACCAGAATAGGATCCCTTTATTCCCACCCTCCGTTTCCTGCCAATCAGCCAACGCTCTATCCACGTATGTAACTTTCCCGTAATTCCATGGGCTCTTATCTTGTTAAGTAGCCTCATGTGTGGCACCTTGTCAAAGGCCTTCTGAAAATCCAAATATACAACATCCACTGCATCTCGCTTGTCTAGCCCGCTCGTAATTTCCTCAAAAAATTGTAATAAGTTTGTCAGGCAGGATTTTCCTTTAAGGAATCCATGCCTATCTTGTCATATGCCTCCAGGTACTCTGTAACCTCATCCTTGACAATTGACTCCAACAACTTCCCAACCACCGATGTCAAGCTAGCAGGTCTATAATTTCCTTTTTGCTTCCTTGCCTCCTTCTTAAATAGCGGAGTGACATTTGCAATCTTCCACTCCTCTGGAACCATACCAGAATCTATCGACTTTTGAAAGATCATCACTAATGCCTCCGCAATCTCCACAGCTACTTCCTTCAGAACACGCGGGTGCATTCCATCTGGTCCGGGAGATTTATCTACCTTTAGACTATTCGGCTTCCTGAGTACTTTCTCTGTCGTAATTGTGACTGCACACACTTCTCTTCCCTGTCACCCTTGAGTGTCTGGTATACTGCTGATGTCTTCCTCAGTGAAGACTAATGCAAAGTACTCGTTCAGTTCCTTCGCCATCTCCGTATCTCCCATTACGATTTCTCCAGCATCATTTTCTATCGGTCCTATATCTGCTCTCACCTGTCTTTTACTGTTTATATACTTGAAAAAGCTTTTAGTATCCTCTTTGATATTATTTGCTAGCTTCCTTTCATAGTTATTCTTTTCCCTCTTAATGACCTTCTTAGTTTCCTTTTGTAAGGTTTTAAAAACTTCCCAATCCTCTGTCTTCCCACTAATTTTTGCTTCCTTGTATGCCCTCTCCTTTGCTTTAACTTTGGCTTTGAACCATACCATAGAAACCATAGAAACTACAGCACAGAAACAGGCCCTTTGGCCCTTCTTGGCTGTGCCGAACCATTTTCAGCCTAGTCCCACTGATCTGCACATGGACCATATCCCTCCATACACCTCCCATCCATGTATCTGTCCAATTTATTCTTAAATGTTAAAAAAGAACCCGCATTTACCACCTCGTCTGGCAGCTCATTCCATACTCCCACCACTCTGTGTGAAGAAGCCCCCCCCTAATATTCCCTTTAAACATTTCCCCCCTCACCCTTAACCCATGTCCTCTGGGTTTTTTTTTCTCCCCTTGCCTCAGTGGAAAAAGCCTGCTTGCATTCACTCTATCTATACCCATCATAATTTTATATACCTCTATCAAATCTCCCCTCATTCTTCTACACTCCAGGGAATAAAGTCCTAACCTATTCAACCTTTCTCTGTAACTAAGTTTCTCAAGTCCCGGCAACATCCTTGTAAACCTTCTCTGCACTCTTTCAACCTTATTTATATCCTTCCTTTAATTTGGTGACCAAAACTGAACACAATACTCCAGATTCGGCCTCACCAATGCCTTATACAACCTCATCATAACATTCCAGCTCTTATACTCAATACTTCGATTAATAAAGGCCAATGTACCAAAAGCTCTCTTTACGACCCTATCTACCTGTGACGACACTTTTAGGGAATTTTGTATCTGTATTCCCAGATCCCTCTGTTCCACTGCACTCCTCAGTGCCTTACCATTAACCCTGTATGTTCTACGTTGGTTTGTCCTTCCAACGTGCAACACCTCACACTTGTCAGTATTAAACTCCATCTGCCATTTTTCAGCCCATTTTTCCAGATGGTCCAAGTCCCTCTGCAGGCTCTGAAAACCTTCCTCACTGTCTACTACACCTCCAATCTTTGTATCATCAGCAAACTTGCTGATCCAATTTACCACATTATCATCCAGATCATTGATATAGATGACAAATAACAATGGACCCAGCACTGATCCCTGTGGCACACTACTAGTCACAGGCCTCCACTCAGAGAAGCAATTCTCTACCACCACTCTCTGGCTTCTTCCATCGAGCCAATGTCTAATCTAATTTACCACCTCTCCATGTATACCTAGCAACTGAATTTTCCTAACTAACCTCCCATGCGGGACCTTGTCAAAGGCCTTACTGAAGTCCATGTAGACAATATCCACTGCCTTCCCTTCATCCACTTTCCTGGTAACCTCCTCGAAAAACTCCAACAGATTGGTCAAACATGACCTACCACGCACAAAGCCATGTTGACTCTCCCTAATAAGCCCCTGTCTATCCAAATGCTTGTAGATTCTGTCTCTTAGTACTCCCTCCAATAACTTACCTACTACTGACGTTAAACTCACCGGCCTATAATTTCCCGGATTACTTTTCGATCCTTTTTTAAACAACAGAACAACATGAGCCACTCTCCAATCCTCCGGCACTTCACCCGTAGACAGCAACATTTTAAATATTTCTGCCAGGGCCCCCGCTATTTCAACACTAGTCTCCTTCAAGGTCCGAGAGAACACTCTGTCAGGTCCCGGGGATTTATCCACTTTAATTTTCCTCAAGAGAGCAAGCACCTCCTCCTTTTCAATCTGTACAGTTTCCATGGTCTCACTACTTGATTCCCTCAACTCCATAGATTTCATGCCAGCTTCCTTAATAAATACAGACGCAAAAAACCTATTTAAGATCTCCCCCATTTCCTTTGGTTCCGCACAAAGCTGACCACTCTGATCTTCAAGAGGACCAATTTTATCCCTTACAATCCTTTTGCTCTTAATATACTTGTAAAAGCTCTTTGGATTATCCTTCACTTTGACTGCCAAGGCAACCTCATGTCTTCTTTTAGTCCTCCTGATTTCTTTCTTAAGTATTTTCTTGCACTTCTTATACTCCTCAAGCACCTGATTTACCTCCTGTTTCCTATACATTTCATACAACTCCCTCTTCTTCTTTATCAGAGTTGCAATATCCCTTGAGAACCAAGGTTCCTTATGCCTATTCAATTTGCCTTTAATCCTGACAGGAACATACAAACTCTGCACTCTCAAAATTTCCCCTTTGAAGGCTTCCCACCTACCAATCACATCTTTGCCAGAACAACCTGTCCCAATCCACGCTTTTTAGATCCTTTCTCATTTCTTCAAATCTGGCCTTCTTCCAGTTCAGAACCTCAACCCTAGGACCAGATCAATCCTTGTCCATGATCAAATAGAAACTAATGGTGTTATGATCACTGGAACCGAAGTGTTCCCCTACACAGATTTCTGTCACTTGCCCTAATTCGTTTCCTAACAGGAGATCCAATATTGCATCCCCTCTAGTTGGTCCCTCTATATATTGATTTAGAAAACTTTCCTGAACACATTTTACAAACTCTAAACCATCTAGACCCCTAACAGTATGGGAGTCCCAATCAATGTATGGAAAATTAAAATCCCCTACCACCACAACTTTATGTTTCCTGCAGTTGCCTGCTATCTCTCTGCAGATTTGCTCTTCCAAGTCTCGTTGACTATTGGGTGGTCTGTAATACAATCCCACTAATGTGGCCATACCTTTCCTGTTTCTTAGCTCCACCCATAAGGACTCAGTGGACAAGCCCTCTAATCTGTCCTGCCTGAGCACTGCTGTAACATTTTCCCTAACAAGCAATGCTACTCCCCCACCTTTCATTCCTCTGCCTCGATCACATCTGAAACATCGGAACCCTGGAATATTAAGCTGCCAGTCCTGCCCCTCCTGTAGCCAAGTTTCACTAATTGCTACAACATCATAATTCCACGTGTCAATCCACGCCTTCAACTCATCTGCCTTCCCCGCAATACTCCTAGCATTGAAATATATACACCTCAGAAGATTTTTACCACCACTCACAACCTTTCTATCAGCGGATTTGCTTAAACTTTCAACATCATTTATTTTCACCCCAGCCACACTGTCAGCTCTGGCACTCTGGTTCCCATCCCCCTGCAAATCTAGTTTAAAGCCTCCCCAACAGCACTAACAAACCTCCCTGAAAGGATATTGGTCCCCCTGTGGTTCAAGTTTAACCCGTCTCTCTTGTACAGGTCCCACCTGCCCCAGAAGAGGTCCCAATGATCTTGAAATCTGAAACCCTGCCCCCTACACCAGTTCCTCAGCCACTTGTTCCTCCTCCAGAGCATCCTATTCCTATCCTCACTGGCACCTAGCACAGGTAGCAATCCTGAGATTACCACCCTTGAGGTCCTGCTTTTCAACTTTCCTACCAAGCTCTCTACACTCACTGTCCAGGACCTCTTCACTCTTCCTTGCTATGTCATTGGTACCGATTTGCACCACGGCATCTGGCTGGTCACCCTCCCACTTCAGAATGTCATGCAATCGATCAGAGACATCCTTGACCCTGGCACTCGGGAGGCAACAAACCATCCTGGATTCTCTGTCACGACCACAGAACCTTCTATCTGCACCTCTAACTATCAAGTCCCCTATCACTACCGCTCTCCTCTTTTTTTCCCCCCTCCCTTCTGCACTGCAGAGCCAGACTCAGTGCCAGAGATCCGGCTACTGCAGCTAGTCCCAGGTAAGTCATTCCCCCCCCCAACAGTATCCAATGCGGTATACTTGTTGTTGAGGGGAATGGCCACAGGGGAACCCTGCTCTGCCTGCCCTTTCCTCTTCCCTTGCCTGACAGTGACCCAATTTCCTGTCCTCTGCTCCTTTGGCGTAACTACCTCCCTGTAGCTACGATCTATAATCTCCTCATTCTCCCGAATGATCTGCAGGTCATCCAGCTCCTGCTGCAGTTCCCTAACGCGGTTTGTCAGGAGCTGCAGCTGGATGCACCTCATGCAGGTGTCGTTGTCAGGGACACCGGAGGGCTCCCTGACTTCCCACATCCTGCAAGAGGAGCATTCCAACATCCTGCCTGGCATTCTCACTGCACTAAACAATCTGAACAAAAAACTTACCGGAACCTACCCTGGCCTCTGCCTGTTCTCGCCGAAGCCTGTGGAGCCAAAGCCGTCCCACTCTGACTCAGTCCACTCCGACGATGGCCATGGTTGACGATGGTTGACTTCTCTTGTCAACCACAGTTGCATCCTTTTTCCATTTGAAAATTTCTTTTTTTTTGGAATATACCTGGCTTGCACCTTCCTCACTTCTCGCATAAACTCCAGCCACTGCTGCTCTGCCGTCTTTCCCGCCAGTGTCCCTTTCCAGTCAACTCTGGCCAGTTCCTCTGTCATGCCAGTGTAATTTCCTTTACTCCACTGAAATACCGACACATCAGATTTCGGCTTCTCTTTTTCAAATTTCACAGTGAACTCAATCATGTTATGATCACTGCCCCTAAGGGTTCCTTCACTCATCTCTCTAATCACCTCCGGTTCATTACACAATACCCAATCCAGTACAGCCGATCCCCTAGTGGGTTCAACAACAAGCTGTTCTTAAAAAGCCACCTCACAGACATTCTACAAATTCTCTGTGAGATCCAGTGCTGACCTGATTTTCCCAATCCACTTGCATGTTAATATCCCCCACAATTATCGTAACACTGCCCTTCTGACAAGCCTTTTCTATTTCCTGTTGTAATTTGTAAATTACATTTACAATTTACAATTACATTTGATGCCTTATAAAGCCTCAGCATCACATCCCTGCTCTTATATTCTAGACCCCTTGAAATGAATGCTATCATTGCATTTGCCTTTCTCACCGACTAACCAGTACTGGTGATGTAGTGAACAGTGAAGTTTGGAATTGGAATCCAATTATTAGGGTGTTCTGAACAAGGACTTCCAAGTCCCTTTGCGTTTCAGTTACTTGGATTTTCTCTGTTTAGAAAATAGTCTACACATTTATTTCTTCTACCAAAATGCATGACTATGCATTTTCCAACATTGTATTTCATTTGTCACTTTCTTGCCCATTCTCCTAATCTGTCCAAGTCCTTTTGCAGCTTTCCTGTTTCCTCAACACTACCTGCCCCTCCACCAATTTTCATATCATCTGCAAACTTGGCAACAAAGCCATCTATTTCATCATCTAAATCATTGATATACAGCAAAAAAAGAGGTTCCAACACCGACCCCTGTGGAACACCACTAGCCACGTGGTAACAGCCTCATATGTGGCACCTTGTCAAAGGTCTTCTGAAAATCCAAATATACAACATACACTGCATCCCCTTTATCTGTCCAACTCAAAGATTTCCAACAGGTTCATCAGGCAAGATTTTTCCTTCAGGAAACCATGCTGGCATTGTCCTATATTGTCCTGTGTCACCAAGTACTCCATAATCTCATCCTTAACAATTGACTCCAGCATCTTCCCAACCACTGAATCAGGCTAACTGGTCTAAAATTTCCATACTGCTGCCTCCCTTCTTTCTTAGAGTGGAGTGACATTTGCAATTTTCCAGCCCTCTGGAACCATGCCAGAGTCCAATGATTCTTGAAAGATCTTACAATGACAGACATCCCACCCTGTAAAAGCTCATTTCAGGGAGGTAGCACCCCCCCGCAAGCCCATATCGCCCCCCCCCCCGTTGACCTCCAAGAGCGCATGTATACGGGACATTTGATTATGAAAGAACAGAACAGTTTATTTGACACATATTGAAACTATTTACTTACACACACACATACACACACACACACACGCACATATTCCTTGTTGAGTATTTTGTTGGCAATCCCAATGCTAATGCAAATAGCTTTTCTATTTCTTTTGCAAACTTTCCTTGTACTGTGATGTGGCTCTGCTGAAAAGAACTGTGAAATACTTGAGCAGCCTTCCCTGCAATTAGCCTCCCTAATATGTTGTGGTCTCTAAAAGAAATAAAAGTATAAGGTGTATCCTTATTATATTATCTTATGTAATACTTTGTTTAGTGATTTTTGTCTAATCTGTAAACCAGTCTGTAATCTGTAAACTGGATATATGCAGAAAATGTGACATTAAAATATGTACATTCATGGAGTTGTTTTTTAATTCTATTACAACTTTAAGCACGTCTACAAGTAGTTTGGCCTCATCACGTAGGACATCAATAGAGTAGCTCCTTAGCAGCCAGCCAGCTAGTTTAAATAACATTAGCTATACTAAAAAACGAATGACACCTGTTAAACTCACCTCAACATGTCTTTTACAGTCCTAACCCACCATGGGCAATAGAAAGCAACCCACATAAAAGTTGCTGGTGAATGCAGCAGCCCAGGCAGCATCTCTAGGAAGAGGTATAGTCGACGTCTCGGGCCGAGATCCTTCGTCAGGACTAACTGAAAGAAGAGCGAGTAAGAGATTTGAAAGTGGGAGGGGAGGGGAGATCCAAAATGATAGGAGAAGACAGGAGGGGGAGGGATGGAGCCAAGAGCTAGACAGTTGATTGGCAAAAGGGATATGAGGATCATGGGACAGGCCAAGGGAGAAAGAAAAGCGGGGGGGGGGAAGCCCAGAGGATGGGCAAGGGGTATGGTGAGAGGGACAGAGGGAGAAAAAGGAGAGCGAGAAAAAGAATGTGTGTATATAAATAAATAATGGATGGGGTACAAGGGGGAGGTGGGGCATTAGCGGAAGTTTGAGAAGTCAATGTTCATGCCATCAGGTTGGAGGCTACCCAGACGGAATATAAGGCGTTCCTCCAACCTGAGTGTGGCTTTATCTTTACGGTAGAGGAGGCCGTGGATAGACATAACCCATTCCCGTTCTGATATGTCTATCCACGGCCTCCTCTACTGTAAAGATGAAGCCACACTCAGGTTGGAGGAACAACACCTTATATTCTGTCTGGGTAGCCCCCAACCTGATGGCATGAACATTGACTTCTCAAACTTCCGCTACTGCCCCACCTCCCCCTTGTACCCCATCTGTTATTTATTTATATATACACATTTTTTCTCCCTCTGTCCCTCTCACTATACCCCTTGCCCATCATCTGGGCTTTCCCCCCCTTTTCTTTCACCCTAGGCCTCCTGTCCTGTCTCCTCTCATATCCCTTTTGCCAATCACCTGTCCAGCTCTTGGCTCCATCCCTCCCCCCATCACCCCCCCCCGTCTTCTCCTATCATTTTGGATCTCCCCCTCCCCCCCCCCACTTTTCTATCTCTTACTAGCTCTTCTTTCAGTTAGTCCTGATGAAGGGTCTCAGCCCGAAACGTTGACTGTACCTCTTCCTAGAGATGCTGCCTGGTCTGCTGTGTTCACCAGCAACTTTTATGTGTGTTGCTTGAAATTCCAGCATCTGCAGATTATCTCATGTATGGGCAATAGAAAAGTCACTGTTGCAAACAGTGCAGTGAGCAACACTGTCATTACTTTTGACCCCTATTAGGCAGGGGTACACTTTAGTGTAGTCTGGGGTGAAATATTTTCTTTTTTTGAAACACTTTCCCATGGCGGTGCAGGATACGAAACTGAACTGACGGAGAGACAGGTTGACTGTAAAGTCCACCCACAGAGAAAACTGATAGGTCTACTTAGCACAAAGAGAGGCCAATCAGGATGCTCAATCTCACTCCCGCTGTTGATCTCGCTCCCGCTTCCGCTCCTGCTCTCGATCTTGCTCCCGCTCTCGCTCTCCCTCTCTCTCTTTTCCGGGATATTGTATATAATTTGCAGGCATCAGGGAGATAATATTAAAATGCGGGAGGCTCCCGGAACTTCCGGGAGAGGTGAGATGTCTGCAATGACTCCACAATCTCTACCAGTACCTCTTTCGGAACACTAGGGTGCAGTTCATCTGGTCTAGATGATTTAGATCTTTCAGCTTTTTAAGCACTTTCTCCCTTGTAATAGTAACTGCACTCACTTCTCTTCCCTCACACCCTTCAACACTTGGCATGCTGCTAGCATCTTCCACAATGAAGACTGAAGCAAAATACTCATTTAGTTCATCTGCTATCTCCTTGTCCCCTTATTATTTTGCTGGCCTCAATTTCTAGTGATCCAATGTCCATCCTCATCTGTCTTTTATTTTTCTATATATTTGAAATGAGCTTTTTCTATCCACCTTGATATTGTTTGCTTTCACATTTCATCTTTTCCCTCCTAATGATTTTAGTTGTTTTCCGTAGATTTTTAAAAGCTTCCCAATCCTCTATCTTCCTTCTAATTTTTGCTTTATCGTAAGCCCTCTCTCTTGCTTTTACATTAGCTTTGACTTCCCTTGTCAGCCATGGTCGCACTCTTTCTATTTGAGTATTTCTTTGTTTTGGAATACATCTATCCTGCACATTCCTCATTTTCCCCAGAAACTCAAGCCATTGCTGTTCTGCTGTCATCTCTGCCAGCATCTCCTTCCAATTTACTTTGGCCAACTCCTCTCTTATACCACTGTAACTTCCTTTACTCCACTGAAATACTGCTATGTCAGACTTTACTTTCTCCCTATCATATTCCCAGTTAAACTCAATCATATTGTGATCACTGCCTCCTAAGCCTACCTTAAGCTCCCTAATCACCTCTGGTTCATTCGATAACACCCAATCCAGTATAGCTGATCCTCTTGTAGGCTCAACGACAAGCTGCTCTAAAAAGCCATCTCGTAGGCATCCAACAAATTCATTCTTGAGATCCATTACCACCCTGATTTTCCTACTCCACCTGCATGTAAAAATCTCCCATGACCATCATGACATTGCCCTTTTGACTTGCCTTTTCTATTTCCCGTTGTAATCTGTAGTCCACATCCCAGCTACTGTTTAGACCATAAGACATAGGAGGAAAATTAGGCCATTCAGCCCATTGAGTCCACTCTACCATTTCATCACGGCTGATCCTGGATTCCATTCAACCCCATACACCAGCCCTCTCACCACATTACTTGACGCCCCGACCAATCGGGAATCTATCATCTTCCACTTTGAATATACCCACGTACTTGGCCTCCACCACAGTCTGTGGCAGAGTATTCCACAGATTAACCACTCTATGGTTAAAAATTCCTCCTTACTTTTGTTCTAAAAGGTCACCCCTCCATTTTGAGGCTGTGCCCTCTAGTTTTGGATACCCCCACCACAGGAAACATCCTATCAACATCTACCTTATCTAGTCTTTTCAACATTTGGTAGGCTTCAATGAGATCCACAACCGCACCCTCCCCCATTCTTTTAAATTCCAGAGAGTAAAGGCCCAGAGTTGCCTAACGCTCCTCATATGTTAACCCCTTCATTCCCAGAATCATCCTCGTGAACCTCCTCCGGACTCTCTCCAATGATAATACAAACTTTCTGAGATTTGGGGCCCCCAAACTATTAACAATACTCCAAGTGCGGTCTGACCAGTGTCTTATAAAGCGTCAGTATTACCTCCTTGTTTTTATATTCCATTCCCCTTGAAAGAAATGCCAATATTGCATTTGTCATCTTTACCACAGACTCAACCTCTGAATTAACTTTCTGGGAGTCTTGCGCAAGGACTCCAAAGTCACTTTGTACCTCCAATGTTTGAATTTTCTCCCCATTTAAGTAACAATCTGCACTATTGTTCCTTTTACTAAAATGCATTCCCAACACTGTATTCCATCTGTCAATTTTTTTGTCTATCCTTCCAATTTGTCTAAGTCATGCTGCAATCCCATTGCTTCCTCAGCACTACCTACCCCTCCACCTATCATCATATTTTCCGCAAACTTTGCCACAAAGCCATCAATTCCATTATCTAAATCATTGACAAACAATGTGAAAAGTAGTGGTCCCAATACTGACCCCTGAGGAACACCACTCGACACTGGCAGCCAACCAGAAAAGGCCTCTCACTTGCTGCCTCCTGCCTGTCAGCCAATCCCCTATCCATGCCAGTATCTTTCCTGTAACACCACAGGATTTTATCTTATTAAGCAGCCTTATGATGTGAGGCACCTTATCAAATGCCTTCTGAAAATCTAAATAAATGACATCCACTGCTTCTCCTTTGTTCCTGCTTGTTACTTCCTTTGAGGAAGGGGCAGTGTAAAACAAGGGAAAACAAGTTTAAGGTGAGAGGGGAAAGATTTATGAATCTAAGGCATTCAATTTATGAATTTAATTCAAAGGAATTCAAAACTATATGGGATGTTTATTTTCTAGCTTGTTTCTCCATAGTCTCCAAGAAGATTTTAAATTATTTTGACTGACCTCAAAAAAAAGGAGTTGGGGACAATAAACAACTAATCTTGAAGAGGCAACCATTACTTTGGTCAGCACCAACCAGTTACAGATGGCATTTATCACTCAACAAACTTGATATATACTACTTCAATAAGCAGAAGGGTTACTGATTGTCAGATGCCAGCTATGATAATAAAGGTAGAAGCACAAATTTAAAATGCATGTCAAATTGGTGCAAATTAATTATGCACTGCAACTCCAACACATTTTCTTGTACTTTGCAATTTCCCTCTACATTTATAACACAAAATAAATTACACAGGTTTAACTGCAAACACACAAAAGTTAACATTTAATTCGCTAGTCTATTGCTCGAATTGTCAGTCCTCTTTGGTTTCCGGATGTTTTCCCCAAAACAGAGTAATTCCTTTGTCCATGCTGCAAGCAACACATTATTCACAGGTTCTGCTCCAAGTAGAATCTCAACAATCATTCTATACCTTCTCAACACAGAATGCAGAGCACAGAAACAATCATTCCTGTGTTCTGCATTCTCTGATTCCAGGTAATTTTAGAGGCTTCCTTGACTCTGTATGATATAATTGTTGTTTTACATTCGTCCATTAAAAAATGTGCTGAAGAACTCTATAGGAGGGAAAGAAATTGTTGATGTGTCATGTTGAAATGCTGCTTCAGGATTGATCAACCCGAAACATCAGCAATTTATTTCCCAAAGAAGCTGAATGACTACCAAATTCTCCATGACGTTGTTTTTGTTCCAGATTGCAGCATCTGTAGCCTCTTCTATATCCACAAAATAAGTTTGCTCTGATCTGTTCTTTGCAAACTTAGGCTTACTTGTTTTTTTTTCCCTCCGAGCTATCATTCATTTAGCTGAAGGGGGCTCTGAGTATAATCTACTCATCGCCAAGTATGATCTATTACAGTTAATTCAAAGTTATCTTTTGCATGAAAAAGATAATCAAACAGTCGATAATATGGGTTTAAAAAAGATGAAATAACACAGCTTATCCAGTGCTAAAACATCTTTAACTTATCTGGCAATTCAAATCAATGAACTTCAAATTCACATGATCATATATAATTTTCCTTGTAATTTTCAGTATAGTGCCTTCTTCTGGCCAAAAATGTTGGGAGTGTGTTGGATTAGGATGTAGAAAGGTTTTTTTCCAGTATTTTCATTGTAGTTTAACTTTTCAATGCTTGCTTATATTTTTTATATAATAACCTATATAGATGTAACTGTTCAGTAAAATTTCTAGTGGTTGTGGTATAGCTAATTCTGTACTTTTTGAAAAGCTTCTCAGTTTTTCTGCAGGTGTCACAACACTTGAATCTGGCTATTCAATATATTGTCACTGGAATATTGTTATATCTAGTCTGAGTATGAGATATCCATGACTGCTTTTTCTTTGTCTTCTTCATATGTTTTTTTCGTTCCTGCAACACTTAATAAAATAGCTATAACCACCAAGTTTATGCCTCATTCTTGACTTCTGAAGAACCTCTGGATCATTATCATCAGATCCAGCAATATCACTGACTCATGATTCATCCCCCCCTGCCCTCCTCAGTGTTATGTCCCATATCATCATCACTATTTATTAAGGTCTCAAGCTTTAAACTTCTGGTTTACAATCCAAAAAAAAATCCAAGTTAATCATAAAAGGAATTCAAGTTAATCATAAAAGGAATTCAAGTTAATCATAAAAGCATTTTACAGTTGTGATATAAGTGAACTATATTACTGTACCCAAATTTAAGTAACTAAGCATGGCCAAGAGGTTAGGGCGTTGGGCTCACGATCTGAAAGTTGTAGGTTCGAGTTTTGGCCAAGGCAGCGTGTTGTGTCTTTGAGCAAGGCTCTTAACTACACACTGCTCCAGTCCACCGAGTGAAAATGGGTACTGGTAAATGCTGGGGCTTAACCTTACAATAGACTGCCATCCTATCTGGGGGGGGGGGGAGTCTCGTACTCTCAGTTGCTTCACGCCACAGAAACCGGCATAAGCACCGGCCTGATGGGCCACAAGGCTTGGGATAGACTTTAACTGTAAATTAGCAATCCAAAGATTAACAGAAAGTGTACATTGATAGAAATGCAACACACACAAAAAATGCTGGTGAACGCAGCAGGCCAGGCAGCATCTATAGGAAGAGGTACAGTTGATGTTTCGGGCCGGGACCCTTCGTCAGGACTAACTGAAAGAAGAGATAGTAAGAGATTTGAAATTGGGAGGGAGAGGGGGAGATCCAAAATGATAGGAGAAGACAGGAGGGGAGGGGTGGATCTAAGAGCTGGAGAAGGGAGAGGATCATGGGATGGGAAGCCTGGGGAGAAAGAGAAGGGAGGGAAGCCCGGAGGGTGGAGAGCAGACAAGGAGTTATAGTGAGAGGGACAGAGGGAGAAAGAGAGAGAGAGAGAGAGAGAGAGAGAAAGAAAGAAGGCGGGGAATAATTTTCAAAAATAAAAATATATTAAATAAATAAATAAGGGATGGGGTGTGACGGGGAGGAGGGGCATTAACAGAAGTGAGAGAAGTCAATATTCATGCCATCAGGTTGGAGGCTACCCAGACGGAATATAAGGTGTTGTTCCTCCAACCTCATGAAATTGCAGGATTATTGTAAAACCTTATGTGGTTCATTAACAGCCTTTCGGGACAGAGTTACCTCATCCATACCATGACTGGTTTGCACATGTAAACTCTTGTTATGTAATTTTGCTCCCAAACAAGAAAACTATGCTTCACGAACTCTATATGTTGAAATTTAAAAGAATATTGGTTTCTTTAACTCTACCTTAAAAGGTTAATAACCAGCTTAACTAATATGGAATTAGTAAACTGTCCAAAGCAGATGTCTGAAAAATAAGACGTCATTCATAGCTTCAGAATGTGGTTAAATATATATTTGGTTAGTCTGCCTTGTTTGATACTTAAAATTTGTTTCTTTACATTTGCTTAGTTCTAGTTGAATATTGAAATGAATGATAGGTTCAGAAGGGAAAGAAAATTGCCAGAAGTATAGACAAGTACAAAATTACCACTAGATACATGCATGTCAGCACTGAGGTTACAACTATATTATTATTCGTGCTAGAAGATTATCAGATATGCATTTTATTTTAGCCAATTCCTGATAGGAATAGAAAAATAGTAGATAGAGAAGAGGGAAAGGCCAATTTTTATTGTTCAATCTTAATTGCCCTTAAAAAGGGTACGAAGAGCTGTGGTGCTCATAAGTATTATTGAGTTGAGTGTTCCAAGATTTAAGCCTTGCATAGCTGAAGAAAAAACAAATTCAGCACGTGTACAACTTAAAAGTGACATTCCCATACATCTGTTGCCCTTGATCTTTTTGGGAAGTATAGTTATGCGTTTGAAAGACATCCAACAAATAGCTACAGTCTCGATGTACCAGTAATTCCCTGCACTGTTATTCTAAACGTAACTAGTAAATGCTAGCATTCTGTATTCCTTTTTTACCAATCTGTCAACCTGTGCCGAAACCTTCAGGGATCCTTCGACCTGTAAATCAAATATTCTTAGGCTGTGAATCAGAATCAGTTTTATTATTAGTGACATCTGCAGCAGGAGTACAGTACAGGACATAAAAATTACTATAAGTTGCATAATTAGTGCAAAAGGGGAATTATGTAATATTCATATTTTCATGAACCATTCAAAAATCTGATGGCAGCAAGGAACAAGTTGTTTCTAAAACATTGAGTGTGGGTCTTCACACTCCTGCACCTCCTCTCCAACAACAGTAAATGAGAAGGTGAGAAGGTCCTTAATAATGGATGCTACCTTCTTGAGGCAGCACCTTTTGAAGATGCCCTCAGTGACGAATAAGGTTGAAGCCATAATGTAACCGGCTAAGCCTACAACTTTCTGTAGCCTCATTTGATCCTGTGCATTGGAGCCTCCATACTAAGTGGTGGTACAACCAGTCAAAATGCTTTCCATGATACACTGTAGAAATTTGCTAAAGTCTTTGGTGACATGCCAAATCTTGTCAAACTCCTAATGAAATAGAGCTACTGGCATGCCTTCTTCATGACTGCATCAACGTGTTGTGTCTAAGATATATCCACCAAAATGTTGACACCCAGGGACTTGAAGCTGCTCATCATTTCCACAGCTGCCCCCTCAATATGGATTGGGTGTGCGTCTCCTGACTTCCCCTTTCTCAAGTCCACAGTCAATGTAACACTACTGTCAATTTCCCTCCATTGATGTTGCCTTCAACTTCACAGCATGTCACTCCAGATTTTCAGAATGTTGAAGGAACCCAGCAGGTTAAGCAGCAACTATGGAAGGGAATAAACAGTCAATATTTTTAGCTGAGACCTTTCATCAGGACTGCAAGATCTTTACCTGAAATGTTGATTTGTCTCCATCATTGCTACCTGATCCACAGTGTTCCCCCAGTATTTTGTATGTTTTGTTGAAGATTTCCAGCATCTATAGAACCTCCTTCTTTATGGAGCCATTTTTAATACACCAAAACAAAAATTGGCATCTACTTCCCATTGTTTTCAGGACTACCTTTTCAAATAAAAACCTAGCATCATCACAAAGTCAATCCCTTCTCTTATTTTTGGCTTGCTTATACCAACCACATTTTATAATCTAGCTCCACAGTAAAACAGAATCAAAGTACTCATTTAACATGCCTGCCACTTCACTGCTATTCATTGGAATTTCACCTGCACCCTCCCCCACTATTTTCTATGTATAGTTAGAATAATACGATTTGCCTCTTACTATTTTCATTGGAAATTTTTTTACTTTAAATAACTTGCTCAGCATACAGGAATTTCAATTTTTATATTGGGCTTGAGCATGACTCACTTTCTTTGAACCACCGGCTTTGTGGTTCCGAGATAGCTAATTAGGCCAATCTGGAAAGCACAGAATCTTCAGCAGATGGGGCAGGTAATCACCATCACATTGGTGGATAAGTAGTTTGTAAGGTGGTCTGCTCCTTTCCCTGCTTTACAGAGATCATGTGTATTCCTGGTGCACAGTACTATCCTAAATGATCCTTCTCTGCTTTAAACAGTCATGGACGTTGGATTCCTATGTAATAGTGAGGATGTTGCATATCTTGAAGACTGAGAATATCCTTGAATACTTTCCACTGCCTGCTTGATAATTCATTCCTATGACAGCTAGAGTATTGGTCACATTAGAGAATCAGAATGTGCCTTATTATTATTATTATTATCATGAAATCTGTTGTATAGTAGCAGCAGTACAGTGCAAGACAAAAATAAACATGAACCATAGAGGGAAAGTGGAATAATGTTCAAGGAGCATTCAGAAATCTATGGCGGCGGGGAAGAAGCTGTTCCTGAGGCACTGAGTATTGTCTTCGGGTTTCCTCCACGTTGGTATTGATGAGAAGTTAGCCTGTCCTGGATGGTGAGAGTCCTTAAGGACACAAGCAGATTAGGAGGTGCAAAAGGACTAGGAAAATTGAATTGAATTGACTTTATTTCTTGCATCCTTCAGATACATGAGGAGTAAAAATCTTTACATTATGTCTCCGTGTAAATGTGTAATCGCAGTAATTTTTAATAATTTAATCAGTCTGATGGTCTGGTGAAAGAAGCTGTCCCAGAGCATGTTGGTCCTGGCTTTTACGCTGCGGTACCATTTCCCGGATGGTAGCAGCTGGAACAGTTTGTGGTTGGGGTGACTCAGGTCTCCAATGATCCTACGGGCCCATTTTACACACCTGTCCTTGTAAACGTCCTGAATCATGCGAAGTTCACAACTACAGATGCGTTGGGCTGTCCGCAGCACTCTTGGCAGAGCTCTGCAATTAAGGGAGATATAGTTCCCAAACCAGGCAGTGGTGCAGCCAGTCAGGATGCTCTCAATTGTGCCCCTGTAGAAAGTTCTTAGGATTTGGGGGCCCATACCAAACTTACTCAACCATCTGAGGTGAAAGAGGCACTGTTGTGCCTGTTTCACCACACAGCTGATGTGTACGTGAGGTCCTCGGTGATATGGATGCTGAGGAACTTAAAGTTGCTTACCCTCTCAACCCCAGATCCATTGATGTCAATAGGAGTTAACCCGTCTCCATTCCTCCTGTAATCCACAACCAGCTCCTTTGTTTCTGTGACATTGAAGGAGAGGTTGTTTTCTTGACACCACTGTGTCAGAGAGATAACTTCTTCCCTGTAGGCCACCTCATTATTGTTTGAGATAAGGCCAATCAATGTAGTATTGTCAGCAAATTTAATTAGCAGATTAGAGCTGTGGGTGGCAATACAGTCATGGGTATACAGGGAGTAAAGGAGGGGACTCGGTGAACAGCCCTGAGGGGCTCCTGTATTGATAATCAGAGGGTTGGAGGTGAGGGAGCCCGCTCTTACAACTCGCTGGCAATCTGACAGGAAGTCCAGGATCCAGCTACACAGTGCAGGGTCAAGGCCGAAGTGTCTGAGCTTCTTGTCGAGCCTGGATGGAATTATGATATTAAATGCTGAACTGTAGTCCAAGAACAGCATTCTCACATAAGCGTCCTTCTTCTCCAGATGTGTAAGGATGCTAAAAGGGGCCAAAAGAGTGGCAGATGGAATAGTGCAGGAAAGTGTATGTTCATGCAGTTTGGTAGAAGGAATAAAGGCATAGACTATTTTCTAAACAGAGTGAAAATTCAGAATTCAGAAGTGCTTAGGGACTTGGAAGCCCTCATGCAGGATTCCCTAAAGGTTAACTTGCAGGTTGAATTAGTGGCAAGGAAGGGATATGCAATGTTAGCATTCATTTCAAGAAGACGAGAATATAAAAGCAAGGAGGTAATACTGAAGCTTTATAAGGCATTGGTCAGATTGCACTTTGAATATTGTGAACACTTTTGGGCCCCTTATTCAAGAAAGAATGTACTGGTATTGGAAAGGGTCCAGAGGAGGAATAAACTCTTTTTGGGCTTCCAGCTGGATACAGGTATCGATTTTAACCAACATTTTGATGACAAACTCAGCCATCTTCATTAGGGATGATACCTTGGCATGTCTAGTTCAGTGAGATATATGCACACACGCCCCCCCCCACCCCACCTCACCCCCATCGATTGTCCCTCCTGATTGGTTAGTCCTCAAACCGTGGAAATACGGGGAAGACAGGCTGTAGTGATGGGTTCCTCCTCGTTGTTAGGTTTCCTGGTTTTTCCATTAGCCCTTTTAAGGGCCTGATTGATTTCCCTCACCCCGTATCCATTCTGTAGGAATATTGTGCATAATCCTCTTATTTCCTTGTGAAGACTCTCTGGGTCCAAAATAGCTTTTGCACAGTTAATCAAGTAGAAATTGCACTTGTCTTCCCTATATTTCCATGGTTTCTGGAAGGATCGTCAAGATCATGAAGAAAGACCAGATTAATACCATCCACAAGCCCATAAGGAAGCTCCTATCACAACTTGTGGGTCAAAGATTATCTGGGGCTCAGGACAACTGGCATCTACAGGGCTCCGTGAATGAAGAGCAGCCAGATGGAACACATGGTGGAAACCGGCATTAAGCAGCGCAGGAGGGTATCAGTTTGGGTTACCCAGAGAAATTGGAGGTAGCAGAACATAGCATTCGCAATGACCATAGGATTGACAAAGACGGCACAAAACTACTGTACCGCACCAATGGCTTTGGGACTATCTGGTGAAGGAAGCCATTGAAATAAAACTAGAGAAAAAGAATTTTGACAAAGACAAAGGTCTTGCTCCAAGTAAGAGCTGGAATTTGATTGTAAACAAGTTGGGACAACAAACCTGATTGGATGAGTACTAAACAAACGAGAGCGACAGACAAGTGTGTATAGACACACACATATACATATACCACCAGACTAAACATGCCTTGGGGTCATCCCTGATGGTTGTCATCAAAACACCACCCTTTTTTGGTCTAGAGGAGGTTCAAAAAAATTATCTCAGGAATGAAAGGTTAACGTATGACAAGAATTTGATGGCTCTGGACTTGCTGGAGTTGAGAAAAATGAGGGGTGATCTCATTGAAATTTAATGAATCATGAAAGGCCTTGACAGAGTTGATGTGGAGAGGATGTTTCATAGTGGGGGGGGGGGGGGAGAGAGCCTAAGACCAGAGGGCACAGCCTCAGAATAGAAGGATGTCCCTTCAGAACAGAGATGAAGAGCAATTTCTTTAACACAAGGAATTCATTAACACAAGGCTGTGAAGTCCAAGTCATTGAGTATATTTAATGCAGAGGGTTGATCGGTTCTTGATTAGTAAGTGTGTCAAAAATTATGAGAAGGCTGGAGAATGGGGTTAAGAGGGATAATAATCAGCCATGATGGAATGACACAGCAGACCCTAATCTCTACTTTTTGGCACTTCTTCCTTGTTTCTAGTGATCGTAAATTTGCACACTCAATCAGGCTCTTGTCCATTAGGGAAAACAAACCAAGCCTTTACAATCCTTCCTCGTAAGTGCTCAGTTCCTGAGAACATTTTCCTCTCAAACTCTCTAGTGCAAATATATACTTCCCTTTTGTCAATTGATGATGGATTATAGGAAGGGCAAATTGGGAGAGGTCACACCAGTCCTCATTGAGGGGTCAGCGGTGGAAAGGATAAGCAGCTTCAAGTTCCTGGATGTCAAAACTTCAGAGAATTTATCTTGGCCCCAACATACTGATACAACCACTAAGGCACACTAGTGGTTATACTTCATTAGTAGTTTGAGAAGATTTAGTATGTCACCAAAGACTATAGCAAATTTCTAGAGATGTACTGCAGAAAGCATAATACAGGTTGCATCACTGCCTGGTGTGAAGGGGAAAGTATAGAGGGGCTCTAAGAAATTTTTCACTAAGAGGGTAGGTGGAATGTGGAATACAGTGTCTGCATAGCTGGTGGAAGCAGGCGCCTTCACAACATTTAAGTAGTATCTGGATGACCACTTGAATTGCCAAGCTGTAGAAGGCTATGTACTAAACTGATGTCCAAGAAACAGAAAATATACATGAAATTTATTAACATATAAGATACAAAGAAAAGTGACATTTTATTCAAAATGGAAGCAAAGGATAAAGGACAATGGGTTAATGGTTGAAAGTCTGTTTGACAGGGGTTCCACAGAATTGTATCTTGTAAGCCACAGAATTGTAAGCCACATTGGTAATTTAAATATGTACAAATCACAATAATGCAAAAGAAAATTACTATGAAAAACACCCTCAAAAGTGTTGTTCAATAGAGGGACTTGAGGGTGCAGATACAGTTCCCAAAAAAATGGAGACACTTTATTTGGTACACTTATACACTCAAGTAAGCCACTTTATTAGGTATGCCTATACATCTGCTCGTTAATGTAAATATCTAATCAGCCAATCATGTGACAGGAACTCAATGCATAAAGGCATGTGAATAAGGTTAAGAGGTTCAGTTGTTGTTCAAACCAAATATCAGAATGGGGAAGAAATATGATCTAAGTGACCTTAACCATGATTGTTGGTGTCAGATGGGACAGTGCTAGCATCGCAGAAACTGCTGATTTCCTAGGATTTTCACGTACAACAGTCTCTAGAGTTAACAGAGAATGTTGCAAAAAACAAAAAATATCCAGCGAGCTACAGTTCTGTGGGAGAAAATGCCTCATTAATGAAAGAGGTTACAGGAGAATGGCCAGACTGACTCAAGCTGGTATAAAGATAACAGTAATTCAAAGTACCACGCGTTACAACAATATGCAAAAGAGCTTCTGTGAATGGACAACGCATCGAACCTTGGGTAGCAGAAGACCATAACATACACTAAGTGGCCACTTTATTAGGAATAGGAGATACCTAATAAAGTGGCCACCAAGTGCAAGTAGACAAGGTGGTGAAGAAGGCACTGGTGTACTTGCATTCATTGGTCAGTGAATTGAGTACAGGTTTCCCCCACTATCCGAAAGTAGAGCATTCCTACGAAACCTTTCGTAAGCCGAAATGGCGTAAAGCGAAGAAGCAATTACCATTAATTTATATGGGAAAATTTTTTGATCGTTCCCAGACCCAAAAAATAACCTACCAAATCATACCAAATAACACATAAAACCTAACATTAACACTAACACATAGTAAAAGCAGGAACCACTTTGCTACTAGAACCAATGGTAACATTGGCAGCTTTCAAGATTATTTCTCTCTGCGTGTAAATAGTACGAATGGTGGACACAGGCAAGTTCAATGCACGCACGATGTTTTTGTTTCGTTCACCACGATCAAAACACTTAATTACGTCCAGTTTTACGCTAAGCGTAACACCCTTACGAGCTCTCTTAGGCTTTTCTGATACCTTAGGACACACCTTGCTAACAGATGCACAAAATAAATTGAGATAAAGCACAGATGCTCACAGGCACAGTTCAAAGCTATGGCAGCTTTGGATGCTGAGAAGCTGAGTGTAGTTCCCAGGGAAGGCGCTTGGCGGCGCCACTCGCTGCTTGGGGTGCGCACTGCCTCTATAGTGGCTCGCTGCAAAACAAACGCTGAATGCTATGTTCGCTTTTCACCTTTCTTTGTAAAAGCGAAAATCCTTTTCAGATTTCTTTCGGTTAGCGAAAACAGGTACTAATGTAGGTCTTTCGTAAAAGCGAAGTGGCATAAAGCGAACTTTTGAAAAGCGGGGGATACCGGTACAAGGGTTGGGACGTTATGCTATAGCTGCACAAGATGTTAGTGAGACTGCACTTGGAATTCTATGTGTAGTTCTGGTCACCTGGGTAGATTTTATTCTCTGGAGTGTGGAGGGCTGAGAGGTGACCTTAGAAGTCTATAAAAATCATCAGGGGCATAGATAAGAAGAATGATAACAGTCTTCCCCCCTCCCCCCAAGAGTCAAGGAGTTTAAAACTAAAGGACATAGGTTTGAGATGTGAGGGAAAGATTTAAAATGTATCTGACAGTCAAACTTTCTTACAGCAAACGTAGTGTATATGGAACAAGCATTCAGAAGGATAAAAGCAGATACAGTCCAATTATTGAAAAGATATTTAGACTGGTACATGAATAGGAAAAGATATTAGCCAACACAAGAAAACAGGCTAGCTCAAGTAATAACTTGGTTGGCAAAGATGAATTGGGTAAAAGTGCACGTTTCCATGCTGTACAATTCTAATTGGGATTTGTGGAACTTTGGTTCCTTGTTTATTTTCTGTTTTCATTTCAATTCTTGTTTTCAAAGCTTTGCATAGCTTTACCTCTTTGTTTCTTTTAAGTGTTCTTCAATTTTGATCTTTTTCCATTTCCAATGTTTCATTACTTCTGCATAGCTAGTTCACTTTCAGGTATCAAAGCATTAAGATCAGGAATTTCTTCCTTGCCCCCCAATGCCTCTTTTGCTTTCTTAATGAAGCTCCTTTAAAATAACAGCTTTGATCAAGTTTTCAGACACATGTGTGGCTTGGTGTCAAATTTTATTTGGATAATGCCCCATGAAGCCACTTGGGATATTTTACAGAATTAAAGAGGTCACATATCTGCTTGTTGTTGCAGTCAGGAGTGATTTTTAGAACCATATGACTTGAAACCAACAAGTGAATAGACCAATAGATTCGTGGTGACTAGGTAACCAGAATTATTAGAATCAGAATCGGGTTTATTATCACTGGCATGTGACATGAAATTTGTCAACTTAGCAGCAGCAATTCAATGCAATACATAATACATAATCTAGCAGAGAGAAAAAAAATAAAATAAAAATAATAATAATAAATAATCAAGTAAATCAATTACATATATTGAAAAGATTTTTTAATGTGCAAAAACAAAAATACAGTATTTTTTTTTAAATGAGGTAGTGTCCAAAGATTCAATGTCCATTTAGGAATCGGATGGCAGAGGGGAAGAAGCTGTTCTTGAATCGCTGAGTGTGTGCCTTCAGGCTTCTATACCTCCTACCTGATGGTAACAGTGAAAAAGGGGCATGCCCTGGGTGCTGGATGCTGGAGGTCCTTAATACTGGACACTGCCTTTCTGAGACACTACCCCCAAAAGGGTACTTTGTAGGCTAGTACCCAAGATGGAGCTGACTAGATTTACAACTTTCTGCAGCTTCTTTTGGTCCTGCGCAGTAGCCCCTCCTTATCAGACAGTGATGCAGCCTGTCTAGAATGCTCTCCACAGTACAACTATAGAAGTTTTTGAGTGTATTTGTTGACATGCCAATTCTCTGCAAACTCCTAAAAAAGTATAACCGCTGTCTTGCCTTCTTTATAACTAAATCGATATGTTGGGACCAGGTTAAATCCTCAGAGAACTTGACACCCAGGAACTTGAAGCAGCTCACTCTCTCCACTTCTGATCCCTCTATGAGGATTGGTATGTGTTACCCTTCCTGAAGTCCACAATCAGCTCTTTCGTCTAACTGACGTTGAGTGGCAGGTTGTTGCTGTGGCACCACTCCACTAGTTGGCATACCTCACTCCCTTACACCCTCTCATCACCACCTGAGATTCTACCAACAATGGTTGTATCGTCAGCAAATTTACAGATGGTATGCCTAGCCACGCAGTCATGTGTATATAAAAGGAAAGCAGTGGGCTAAGCACACACCCCTGAGGTGTGCCAGTGTTGATCGTCAACAAGGAGGATATGTTACTATCAATCCACACAGACTCTGGTCTTCCGGTTAGGAAGTCAAGGATCCAGTTGCAGAGGGAGGTACAGAGGCCCAGGTTCTGCAACTTTCCAATTAGTTAAGAAAGGATATACATTTCAAATACAAACTAAAGACGATTGAATTTGAAAGGTACAAGGAAGATTATTTTAAAAAATTAATATTTATAGAATTTGATGAAATGGGTATTAAAGTAACCATTGGAAAGTGGACTGAATAAACTTGTAAACAATGGGAAGTAATCAGCATGATTTGAAATAGTAAGCCAAATTTACTTCAACAGCTATTACTGACAATTGAGATAAGAGAAAGTGCCAAATTCTCAAACCCAATACACTGCCCAAGAAGGGGAGAGTTATAGTGGAGAAGTTTGATTGACAGGATAATACACAAGAGAAAACAGAGGAATTAACCGGTAAAAATTGTTCATGATAAGAACCTCGACAAGTTCAAGTCAATGTATTTTGACTTCTTTCAATATTTTTCCACAAACATAATACAAAGGCAAGTTCTCATATTTTTGCATACCAAAATGACTGCTTGCCTGCAAAAGAAATTTAACTACTTCCAATTCAGAATACATAGGTGTTCATAATACATAGGTGAGTTCAAAGGAGATTTTTTTATTATACACACACACAAATAAATAAATATATATAAAAACACCTTATAAGTCATGAACTGCAGCAAGAACCAATAATAAGTTCATCAATTTCAGTACCACAGCAGCTTTGTACTAATTCAAAAAGGGTTAAGAAGAAAAAAAATCAACTAAGCTCCTCCATAAGTGTTTCTTTGTTTAGTTTTCAAGTAAACAAAAGATGATGTACTTGGAAGGGAATAGCTTTCTGATCCGTATCATTTTCAGTCTTTATCAGAAGCACATGGTCATCTTACAAATGAGGTGGTGTTTTGCCAGATAGGCTTTATTTTAATATATTGCATACAAAGTCAGAATATCAAGATTCATATTTGTAGCATAGTATTTCACAAACAAGTCCAATTTTCCAGTGGTTACTCATACTAAGCTTAGAATTTTCATAAAGAAACAAATAAACTGGTTGAAATTAATTACTACAGTTGTACTGGTGAAGGTTAAAGCGAAAGTGGGATAAATGTGCTGCAAGATACACTGCGTTCACTGAAGGCAAGTAGTTGAATGACAATAAACTGAACTTGAACTTGAAGATATTTAATGCAAAATAAAACTCTTGCCAGTAATGGAAAAGGAAAGAACATATGAAGTTCATGAGGACAATGGGGGAGAAATGCCATCTCTACCATGAAGTTTTTATGACACCAAACCCATGAAGTGATTTGATTCAAAGTTGCTTGAATTTCCAGCATCTGCAGAATTCCTCGTGTGTAAGTGATTTGATTCTCAGGTTTTATGTTCACTCTGATCCTAATTTACTGGTTCTTTGGATGTGGAAATAAATGAATTGCTCTTGTAGTATTAACTTCACTAAGAACAATGCTAAATTCAACATTTACATCACAATGCACAAAACTGATTAATAAAATGCATTACTTCTTTCATTTCTTAATTTTGTTAACCTGTTCAAATGTTTACATACACAGACACAAGGAAATCTGCAGATGCTAGAAATTCAAGCAACACACACAAAAAATGCTGGTGAACGCAGCAGGCCAGGCAGCATCTATAGGAAGAGGCATAGTTGACGTTTCGAGCCAGGCCCGAAACATTGACTGTACCTCTTCCTATAGATGCTGCCTGGCCTGTTGTGTTCACCAGCCTTTTTTTTTGCCAATGTTTACATAATTGCAATACATTTGAATGAGATTTCTCTAACTAGATTAATCTGGCATTCCAACTCACAGAGTTAAGATTTAGTACATTGCAACTTACATTTTGAGTGCTTGCCTAAAGATCGTTTCTGGGGGGATTCCTCATAGGAATGTGCTGATGTCCGTAATGCATTCTGCAAACAGTGCACACCACTTTCTGGTCTGTGTACTATCTTTAAAAAGAAAAAAAAAATATTATTTTTCCATAAACGTTCAAGAAATATTTAAACCTCATCCACCATAAAAAAACTTGAAATGCAACTTATTCAGATCACATCTTCAACTCTAAATCATAAAATGGTGCTCAGAATATCCAGTTCACCAAAAAAATACAAACAATTAAGATTTTACAAGAATTCAAGAAATGAGAGCGAGTATTGGCCTTCAGGCCCCACATGCCCCCTCTGCCATTTAATATGATCATGGCTAATCTATGCTGCCCTCAGCTCCTCTTCCACGCAATTTCTCCATATCCTGATATTACTTGGTCTATCACATATTTATCTACCTCCATTTTGAACATCTCTAATAACTTAGCATCCACTATCTGCCAGGACAGAGAATTTCAAAGATTCATCTTGGAATTTCTGGAGAAAAGTCCACATAACTCAGTTTCAAAAGACAACTCTCTATCTCCTTGTTCGAGACATCTGAACATCTAGTCTGTAAAGTGGAGACAAAAGGAATGTAGATGCTGGGATCTGGAGCAAACATCAACCTGCTGGAGGTACCCAGTGGAGAACAGAGGGCTGCAGATTATGAAATGTGATGAGGTGGAAGGTGACATGTGGAACCAAATAAGGAAGGGATATTGGACCAAAAAGAACAGTGGGAGAGGTGTGCACACAGGGGACTGCGTTGGTAGAGTGCATGGGTTACAGGCAGACAGGACAAGATGGAACTAGGGATGAAGATTTTCTGCAATTTCTAGCAGCCAGTACACTCGCTTCCTTTTTCCTTCCGCTTGATCCACCCAGGTCCCCTCACACACCCACATCTTTCCAACACACCCCCAGCTCCATGGTTCCCAGTTTCTTTCCCCTCCTCCACCGGGTTCCATCTGCCTATTACTCATATACACTCCACCTATTTGGTCTTCGTACCTCTCCTCTGCTCACTCCCCAACACCATTCCTTTTCACTCATTGAATTCCACTCATCACCTTCCTTTCTCATTGCCCTTTGTAGTCTCCACGAATCAATTGCCAGCCTCTGTTGCTATCTCTCCCCTTTCTCCCCTACTTGGGTCCATCTACCTTTAAACCCCTTTTTATTCAGATCCACCTATCACGTCACCCCATTCCTCCACACCATCTCCCCCCAACCCCATCTTTTACACTGATGCAGGGTTTCGACTTGAAACAACAATCAGAATTAAGAAATGACAGAAGTAGTAAAATGTTTTTATGACACCAAACCCATGAAGTGATTTCATTCTTAAGTTGTGATTTCACTCTGATCCTAATTTGCTGATTCTTTGGTTGACAGGTTTGTTATCTGGATGTGGAAGTAAATATATTGCTCTTGTATTAGCTTCACCAAGAATGATGGTAAAAATCAACATTTACACCACAGTGCACAAAAACAGATTAATAATTCTATTTCTACTTCCTATATGTAATATTTTACATTTACTTACATTAAATTTATTCTGCCATTTATTTGCCCACATCTGGATTTTGTTCAGATCTAATTGTATTGATTTGGCTGCCTGAATGTTATCAGTCCATCCCCCTAATTTGGTGTCATCTGCAAACTTTCTAGTTTATTTGTTATGTACTTATCCAAATCATTAATGTAAATTAAAAACATTTAGCAGCCCCAAAACTGATCTCCACAGAATCCCACTGTTAACATCTTCTAGGTGTGAAAATGATCATCAACATAACTTGCTGTTTTCTGTTTTTCAGCCAATTCTGCACCCATTCGCACACCTTTTTCTGAATCCCTAACTACTGTAAATTTGATTATTAATTCCTTGTGGGGTACCTTGTCAATAGCCTTCTGAAAGTCCAAGAAAAATTATATCAAGTCATCAAATTTATTTATAAAAGCACATTTAAAAACAACCCATGTTGACCAAAGTGCTGTACAAACTGTAACAGGTAGTTAAAATCACAAATACAAGAAACACAGATATAAACAACAAGACACACAGCTTATAGGCACAAAATAAGGGGGCAGATCTGATAGGGAGGTGAATGCTGTTTCACAGTCTAGGGGCTACAACAGCAATGACACAGTCACCCCGGAACTTAAATTTAGATCACGGGACAGGAGCCCCAAGTCAGCCAACCTGAGGGACCTGTAAGTAGAATAAGGGGTCAGGAGGTCTGCGATATAGGAGGGGACCAGCCCATTTAGGGCTTTATAAACAAAAAGGAGAACCTTAAAATCAATTCTAAACCGTACTGGTAGCCAGTGGAGAGAGGCCAGGATAGAAGTAATATGGTCCCTCTTCCGGGCACCTGCCAGGAGCCTGGCTGAGGCATTCTGGACCAATTGAAGGCGGGACAGGGACGACTGACTAATCCCAGTATACAGGAAGTTGGAGTAGTCCAAGCGGAAGGATAAGGGCATGGATTACTTTCTCGAGATCTTTGAAAGAGAGAAATAACTTGATTTTGGCAATAGTACGAAGCTAGAAAAAAAAACTGGCCTTTACTACTGCATTAACTTGCTTGTCAAACTTAAAGACAGAATCAAATATCACACCAAGGTTTTTGACATGGGGTTTGACAAGGGTGGACAGGTGACCAAGACTGTTGGTAATCACTTTGATAGAGTCAGAGGGGCCAAATAGGACAACTTCAGACTTGCCTTCATTCAGCTGTAGGAAATTTTGTGCCATCCAACACTTTATGTCCTCAAGGCAGTTCATGAGGCTAACAAGATTTGACTGGTCGTTTGGTTTCAAGGGGAGATAAAGCTGTGTGTCGTGAGCATAACAATGGAAGGAAATATCTGTTTTTGAATGATTTGACCGAGGGGAAGCATGTATATAGAGAAAAGAATGGAACCTAGGATGGAACCTTGTGGGACCCCGCAGCAGAAACTAGCTGGAGATGAGGAAAATTTGCCGATGTTGACGGAGAAGCTTATATTTTTGAGGTAGGATGTGAACCAGTTCAAAGCAGTGCCATCAACACCAACCCCGTACTGCAGACGGTCTATTAAACTAGCATGATCCACAGTATCGAATGCTGTGCTGAGGTCAAGAAGAATTAGGATGGCAGAGTCACCTGAGTTGGTAGAGAAGAGGATATCATTGTACACTTTCAGCAGGGCAGACTCTGTGCTATGATAAGCTTTAAAACCTGACTGAAATCTTTACAAGATGTTGTTTTGGTGTAGGTAGGACAGCAATTGACTAAGAATAACCTTTGAGAACCTTTGACAGGAATGGAAGTTTAGAAATAGGTCTGTAATTACTAGGTAAGGTAGGATCTAAGTTGGGTTTTTTCAGGAGGAGCTGGACCACGACACGCTTGAAGCAGGTTGGAACGGTACCAGTGGCCAGGGAGCTGTTGATAATAGAAAGGAGGCTGGGACCAACTATGTCAAAGACATCCTTCAGGAGGGCAGTGGGAACAATGTCAAAGGGGCAGGTTGCACGTTTCGTGGTGGAAGCAATCCACCATGGGAGGGTAGCATGATGGGTTGGAAACAGACTAGACCAGTGAGACAGTTAGGTCACGGGTGGGGGGGGGGAGGGGAGGGGCCGAATGTTCATTCTAATGTCTTCAACTTTGCTAATGAAGAATTTAGCAGGGGACACATCTAAACTAATACCGGGGGTGGGACAAATGACAGAGTTTATGGTACTGAATAAGACCTTGGAATTATGAGAGTTGTTAGAAATTAGGCCAGAAAAGTATTTTGCTCTCATAACCTTAACCGCATCCTGATATTTGTGAAGATTGTATCTGAAAATTTCAAAGGAAACTTGAAGCTTATCACATTTCCATTTTCGTTCAGATATTCTGCACTTCCTCCTCAGGGCTCTGGTGGTGTCATTAAGCCAAGATAGACGTTTAGCCTTAGGCTTTTTGAATTTAAGGGGAGCAACAGTATTCAGAATAGAAGAGCAGGTGGTATTAAATAAGGAAGTAAGTTCCTCAGTGCTGAGATGGGGATGAGAAGCCTCAACAGTGCAGATATTAGGAGAAGCTATGAGAGCCTCAGAAAACTTATTGGCAGTCGAAGAGTTAATGTAATGACCACTCTTGTTATTATACATTTTAGTTGCCTCTTCATAGAACTCCAGCATAGTAATAAAACCAGATTCCCCCTTTCAGAATCAGAATCAGGTTTATTTAGTCCATGAGCCAGGACCCCGAATTTGGGCCACCAGTACCATCTTGGGGGAATAATTCTTATAGTGATTTTTGGCAAGGTATACACCTCTAGTGCTAGAAAATATGTGATAGCATTGCAGCGGTGGTAGCTGAAACCATTCAGTGATATGTGTAAGAAGACAGAAGTGAAATCAAATGGGAGGGCAATCATCTTGAAAGCAGACAGGTCTTTGTTTGGACGCCTCATAGTGATGGTACAAGGGCACAGTCTACGTAAGGAGGATATCCTTTCTCATCCCCTTGGACCATTGCCCTGGGTCCTTCTCAGAAGGATTGCTGAGAAAGACAAATAAAGCTACTTTAGCCACAACCTTGCAGAAAAATGTAGCAGTAGAAGAGCAACTCCCAGGAAACACTGCTACAGTGATTGATGGAATGAACTTGGTCCAAAGAGTGAAAGGTGATCAAGTTACTTTCAGAGATGTTGCCACAACAATTCTGGGTATGGCTCTGAGGAAAGGCAGTCAGAGTAGCAGCAGAATAGATGTTGTGTTCGACACGTACAAGGAAAACTCTATCAAGAATAGTGAAAGATCTCTACGGGGTGAAGAGACTGGTCATGAGTTGCAAGGTATCACAGGCACACAGATGGTGAGGCAGTGGAGGAGCTTCCTGACCAAAGTCAGTCACAAAAATAGTCTCATTAGTTTCATAGTCCACGAATGGAGGAAGGCAGAGTACAGAGCAAAGCTACAGGAGAAGATTCTGTATGCAACTGTGAATGACAAATGTTACAAAATCACATCTCAAGACAGTGAGGAGGTGTCAGCTCTTCAGTGTCAACAAGAAGAAGCAGATGGCTGCCTACTTCTCCATGCTGCCCATGCCACAAGAGAGGGATACCAATCTGTAGTGATCTGCTCAGAAGACACAGATGTCTTTATCATGACTTTAGCATTTTGTGACAAGATTGAGGCCCCATTGTTCTAGAAGTATGGCAGTAGAACCCGTACAAGGCTTGCAGACATCAGGAAGGTTGCTGCCACTGTTAGCATAGAGTTTTGTAGGGCTCTCATCAGGTTGCACACATATACAGGATGTGACGCTAAGCGCTTTCGCAGGAAAAGGGAAAACAAGTGCCCTAAGACTTCTGACCAGCAACAGGGAAACTCAGGACACATTCCTTAGAGTTGGGTCAGGAATGGGACCTCTCCCCAGAACTGATGGACAAACTGGAGGCATTTACATTTGTGCCCCAAAAGCATCGACCACCATGGTCAATGAGCTCAGGTATCACCTTTTCTGTGCCAAAAAAGGTGAAATCGAAAGTCATCAACTCCCACCATGCAAGGACTGCTTAACAAGACATGCACAGTGAGCCAACCACCAGGCTGGTATATGGAGAAGATGCTTGGAGAAGGACCCACAAGTGCCAAGCCCTATTGGCAGAGGATGGAAGATGGAGAGAGAAGAGGAAGCTGAACAGTTGGTGGTGTACTGGATGGAAGGCCAGCCAGCACCTGATGCAGTCCTGGATCTACTGGCCTGTAACTGTCCCAAAAAATGTTCACTCCCAAGATGTGTGTGTGTTGCAAATGGCCTCAGGTGTACTGTCATGTACAGACTGGCAGACTGTGAGAACCAGGCATCCACCTCAGAGAGTGTGGAAAGTTCAGATGAAGATGTGGAATATGTGGAAGACTTGGAAAATTATTATGATTAATAATAGTATGATTAATGAAAGTATGGAAAACAAAGTGTGGAAAGCAGTCTGTGATTAAATATATTCATTTTACAACCAAATGGGGCCTAAGTTACGGCCGTGTTGAACCCCACATTTGAATTATTGTATTGTAATTCTATATGCTATCACAAAAGCTTAAGACTGTTTTGATTTGATACAATATGGAAAATATCATGACATTGATAAAACTCCAGAAATCTCTCCAAATGAGGTTTATCACCTTTTGGGGGGGGGGGGGTAACATTTTCTGCTGTACTGATGTTAATATGGAATATATACAAAAAGTGATTACTTATTTGAAGTAATAAAGTTACCACTGGTGCAATGCTATCACATATTTTCTAACTCTAGAGATGTATACCTTGCCAAAAATCACTATGAGCATTATTCTCCTCAGATAGTACTGACCAACTCTACTGGCTCATGGACTAATTATCACCAGCATATGACCTGAAATTTGTTAACTTAGCAGCAGGGCAATGCAATACATAATTAGCAGAGAGAAAAAAATAAAATAATAATAATAAATAAAGTAAATCAATTACATACATTGAATAGA
This sequence comes from Mobula birostris, assembly GCF_030028105.1. Lineage (NCBI taxonomy): Eukaryota > Metazoa > Chordata > Chondrichthyes > Myliobatiformes > Myliobatidae > Mobula > Mobula birostris. The sequence continues at coordinate 46,911,388 of NC_092384.1, forward strand.
TTTTTTAAAAGTGCAAAAACAGAAATACTGTATATTAAAAAAGTGAGGTAGTGTCCAAAGATTCAATGTCCATTTATATCTGCCATTGTTCATCCACTAACCTACAACTCAGCTTGCTTACCCAGTCCACCTTAGTCAACTTCTCCACACTACTGTTGTAATTCCCCTTATATAAACTAAGGCTCTAAAAAGCCATCTCTTAGGCGTTCAACAAACTCACTCTCTTGAGATCCATTACCAACCTGATTTACCCAAAAGATTTAGTAATTCACAAGAGGGAAACCAGGAAGGTAAAAAGAGCACACAAGATAGTTCCGGCAGATAAAGTAACAGATAAAGACTGAGCCAGTAGGGTTGGTCGCTACCATCTGAGGGGAATAATGCTCACGGTGATTTTTGGCAAGGTATACATCTCTAGAGTTAGAAAATATGTGATAGCATTGCACCAGTGGTAGCTTTATTACTTCAAATAAGTAATCACTTTTTGCATATATTCCATATTAACATCAGTACAGCAGAAAATGTTACCCCACCCCCCAAAAGATAAAATTTTTGTTCCTAGATGTCCACATCTCCAAGAATCCATCCTGGGCCCCAACATATTGTGCAATCAGGAAGAATGTACCCAGTGAATCTACCTCATTAGGAATTTGAGAAGACTTGGTACGCCACAAAAGTCTCTTGCAACTTTCTATAAGTGTACACTGGGAAACATTCTGACTGGTTACAGGACAAACTGAAGTACAGTGAGCCTGAAGACCCACACCCAAAGATTCAGAAGATGCTTTTACCCCTCCATCATCAGATTTCTAAATGATCCACAACACCGTGAATAATACACCACTGTTCCTATTTTTGGAATTATTTATTTTGTAATTTATAGTAATTGTATGTCTTTGCACTGTACTGCTGCCATAGAACAAGAAGTTTTATATAAGATAGGATTGTTATCTCTGTTTCTGTTTCTACATGAAGAGCAAAGGGGAAACCAGAGATTGAGTAGATTTCCTTAAGTATCAATTTAGTCGTCATGTGTGGAAATGGGAGAGATCTTCAATGAAGATTTCTCATCTCTATTTACCAGGGAAAAGGTCATGCAAGCTAAGGAATTAAGGGATATCAGTAATGACATCCTGGAACATATCCACATTAAAACCACTGACAGTAATAAATCATATTAAGATGAACAAATTTCTGACTAAGTATATCCTAGGACATTGTGGGAAGTCAGGCAAGAAATCGCAGGAGCCCCAGCAGATACCTTGCTTAGCTATGGGTGAGGTACTGTAAGAATGGAGGGTGGCTAATGTACCTTTATTCAAGAAGACTTGCAAGGCAAGGCCAAGGAACTACAGTGCAGTAAGCCTAACATCAGTGGTGGAAAGGTTGCTGCAGTGGTTTCTGATGAACTTGATTGAGGACAAGGTAACTAAGAGAAGCGACAAATGCAGGGCAGTCCACATGGACGTTTGCAATGTTTATGACAAGATCCTACAAGGTAAGCCAGTCTGGAAAGTTAAATCATGTGGAATCCAAAGACAGCTTGCTAAATGGATACCAAAATGGCGTGATGGAAGGAGGCAGTGGTGGTAGTGGAGGGTGTCTTTTTCCATATTGGAGCCCTGTGACAAGTGGTGCACTGCAGGGATTGGTGCTAGGCCCATTATTGTTTGTTATTTATATTAAAGATTTGGATGACAATGTTAAAAATGTGATTTGCAAATTTGTACACTACACTAAAATTGGTGGTGTCGTAGGCAGTATGGCGGGTTATCCAATTGTATAAGGGGTGTAGAGAAACTTGGAAAGTGGCCACAGAATGGCAAATGGAATTTAACTCTTTTAGATAGAGGTGTTACATTTTAGCAAGTTAAACCAGAACAGGACTTGCAATGTAAATAGTAGGGTTCTGGAAAGTACTGTAGAACAGGGGTTTGCAGGAATACAGATATATAGGTCCCTGAAAGTGAAGACTTGGATAGTTAAGATGAAAAGAAGTGTGCCAAACACCACCTTCATAGGTTCAGCCATGAATACAAGGGTTGGGATGTCATGTTACAGCAGTGCAAGACGTCATTGAGAATCCACTTGGAAAAATGTGTGCATCTCTAGTTGCCTGGGTATAAGGAAGACATCATTAAGCTGGGAAGGTTGCAGAAAAGATTCAATGATATTAACAGGACTGGAGAGCCACAGCCGAGAGAATATACTGCACAGGAGTATATTCCCCTGGAGTGCAGGAAACTGAAGAGCGACTTCATATAAGCTTATAAAATGATGAGAGGCAGATAAGGTGAACAATAACAATCTTTTTACCATGATAGGGGAGTCTAAAACTAAAGGCCATCAGTTTGAGGGGAAGGACTTAAAAGGGATCTGAGTGGCAAATTTTTCCACAATAGGTGGTGGACAATTGGAATGAGCTATAAGAAGAAATGATAGAGATGGCTACAATTACAATATTTAAAAGACATTTAGATAAGTACAAATATAGGAAAAGTTTAGCGGTATATGGACCAAATGGGATTAGTTCAAATAGGCAACTTGGTTGCCATGGATGGGTAGGGCCAAGGGGCTGGTTTCCATGCGATATAATTATAGACAATAGGTGCAGGAGTAGGCCATTTGGCCCTTCAAGCCAGCACCGCCATTCACTGTGATCATGGCTGATCATCCACAATCTGTACCCCGTTCCTGCCTTCTCCCCATATCCCTTGACTCTATCATTAAGAGTTCTATCTAACTCTTTCTTGAAAGCATCCAGAGAATTGGCCTCCACTGCCCTCTGAAGCAGAGCATTCCACAGATCCACAACTCTCTAGGTGAAAAAGTTTTTCCTCAACTCCATTCTAAATGGCCTACCCCTTATTCTCAAATTGTGGCCTCTGGTTCTGGACTCCCCCAACATCGGGAACATGTTTCCTGCCTCTAGCGTGTCCAATCCCTTAATAATCTTATATGTTTCAATCAGATCCCCTCTCATCCTAAATTCCAGTGTATACAAGCCCAGTCGCTCCAATCTTTCAACATATGACAGTCCTGCCATCCCGGGAATTAACCTTGTGAACCTCCGCTGCACTCCCTCAATAGCAAGAATGTCCTTCCTCAAATTTGGAGACCAAAACTGTACATAATACTCCAGGTGTGGTCTCACCAGGGCCCTGTACAACTGCAGAAGGACCTCTTTGCTCCTATACTCAACTCCCCTTGTTATGAAGGCCAACATGCCATTAGCTTTCTTCACTGCCTGCTGTACCTGCAGGCTTACTTTCAGTGATTGATGAACAAGGACACCAAGATCTCGTTGTACTTCTCATTTTCCTAACTTAACACCATTCAAATAGTAATCTGCCTTCCTGTTCTTGCCACCAAAGTGGATAACTTCACATTTATCCACATTAAACTGCATCTGCCATGCATCTGCCCACTCACCCAACCTGTGCAAGTCATCCTGCATTATCTCAACATCCTCCGCACATTTCACACTGCCACCCAGCTTTGTGTCATTTGCAAATTTGCTAATGTTACTTTTAATCCCTTCATCTAAATTATTAATGTATATTGTAAGTAGCTGTGGTCCCAGCACCAAGCCTTGCGGTACCTCACTAGTCACCGCCTGCCATTCTGAACGGGACCCGTTAATCCCTACTCTTTGTTTCCTGTAAGACAACCAATTTACAATCCATGTCAGTATCCTACCCCCAATACCATGTGCTCTAATTTTGCCCACTAATTTCCTATGTGGGACCTTATCAATGGCTTTCTGAAAGTCCAGGTACACTACATCCACTGGCTCTCCCTTGTCCATTTTCATAGATACATCCTCAAAAAATTCCAGAAGATTAGTCAAGCATGATTTCCCCTTCATAAATCCATGCTGACTTGGACCGATCCTGTTACTACTATCCAAATGTGCCGCTATTTCATCCTTTATAATTGACTCCAGCATCTTCCCCACCACTGATGTCAGGCTAACTGGTCTATAATTCCCTGTTTTCTCTCTCCCTCCTTTCTTAAAAAGTGAGATAACATTAGCTACCCTCCAGTCCTCATGAATTGATCCTGAATCTATAGAACATTGGAAAATAATTACCAATGCGCCCACGATTTCTACAGCCACCTCCTTAAGTACCCTGGGTGCAGACCATCAGGCCCTGGGAATTTATCAGCCTTCAGTCCCATCAGTCTATCCAACACCATTTTCTGGGTAATGTGAATCTCCTTCAGTTCCTCCGTTACCCTAGGTCCTCTGGCCAGTACTACATCTGGGAGATTGTTTGTGTCTTCCCTAGTGAAGACAGATCCAAAGTACCTGTTCAACTCTTCTGCCATTTCCTTGTTCCCCATAATAAATTCACCCGTTTCTGTCTTCAAGGGCCCAACTTTGGTCTTAACTGAAGGCATGCGTTAGTCTTGCGAGACCATGGATCTGCGCCTGGAAAGTCTTCACTCTCCAGGGCACAGGCCTGGCCAAGGTTGTATGGAAGACCGGCTGTTGCCCATACTGCAAGTCTCCCCTCTCCACGACACCAATGTTACCAATGTTGTCCAAGGGAAGGGCATTAGGACCCATACAGCTTGGCATCAGTGTCGCCGCAGAGCACTGTGTGATTAAGTGCCTTGCTCAAGGACACAACACACTGCCTCGGCTGGGGCTTGAACTCACGACCTTCAGATCACTAGTCGAATGCCTTAACCACTTGGCCACGTGTCACATTAGTATTAACTAATTTTTTCCTCTTCAAATACCTAAAGAATTCTATGACTTGAAGGGCTACAGTTTGTACTATTCAAAACTTGAGGTCGGATGGGCAATCTAACACCAGTTATTTGGGAAATTGACATGGTGGATAGATACAGCTGAATGCCATCATCACAAATTCAGTGAGTCATACAGCTCATCAAGCCTGCACAAACCGTTAAGCATTCATTTAGACTAATTCCTTTTTATTCTCCCCATGTTCTCAAACAACTCTGCAGAAACTATCAATTCACCTAAACATGAAGAAATTTAAAGTGGCCAATTAACCTACCAACCCATATGTCTTTAGGATGTAGGAGGAAACTGATGCACCCAGAGGAAACGAGGTCACAGAGACAACATGCAAACTCCATACAAACAGTGCCATCAGTCAGGATTAAAAACATGTTGCTGGAACTCTAAAGCAGCAGCTCTACCAGTTGCACCACTGTGAAATCTGATTCATATCTGTGAATAATGTCACTGAAGAGCAACAAGTGGCCAAGAAAGAGGGATGAGCCAAATATAGCTCTGTGGAAAATTACAAAGGCCATTGCTGGTGTATGGTTGCTTATGACACACTCTGTGTGATTATTGGTGAAAAACTCCACAGAGAGTTCAAGGAAGACAAGGAGGGACAATTCACGAAGTATTGCTCCAGTAGCATTACTTAGGGCAGCATCCAAGCAAATTTTAATATACAAATACAACAGATTCTGCAGAAGCTCAAAATCTTGAGCAACACACACACAAACTACTGCAAGAAATCAGCAAGTTAGGTAGCATCTATGGAGCAGTCAATGTTTCAGTCCAAAACCCTTCACGAAGGCATTTTGTCAGAGATGGAGATTCATAGCACATTAAAAGGCACTATGATGAAGAAAAGATTTAAGATGGTGGAGCATTTCAAATTTCAAAGTAAATTTTATATCCAAGTATGAATATTTCATATATTATCCCAAGATTAATTTTCTTGCAGGCATTTACAGTAGAAATATAGAATCAGAATCAGGTTAATTATCACGGGCATGTGTTGTAAAATTTGTTAACCGCAGCAGCAGTTCAATGCAATACCTAATGCAGAAGATTAAAAATTGTGCAAAAAAAAACCCAGAAATAATATATATTAAAAAAAATGAGGTAGTGTTCACAGGTTGAATGCTCATTTAGGAATCGGATGGCAGAGGGGAAGAAGCTGTTCCTGAATAATTGAGTGTGTGCCTTCAGGCTTCTGTACCTCTGTAACAGTGAGAAAAGGGCATGCCTTGGGTGCTACAGGTCCTTAATAATGGACACTGCCTTTCTGAGACACCGCTCCTTGAAGGTATAACCATATAACAATTACAGCACGGAAACAGGCCATCTCGCCCTTCTAGTCCGTGCCGAACTCGTACTCTCACCTAGTCCCACCGACCTGCACTCAGCTCATAACCCTCCATTCCTTTCCTGTCCATATAGCTGTCCAATTTAACTTTAAACGACAACATCGAACCTGCCTCAACCACTTCTGCTGGAAGCTCGTTTCACACAGCTACCACTCTCTGAGTAAAGAAGTTCCCCTTCATGTTACCCCTAAACTTTTGCCCTTTAACTCTCAACTCATGACCTCTTGTTTGAATCTCCCCCACTCCCAATGGAAAAAGCCTATCCACATCAACTCTATCAACCCTCATAATTTTAAATACCTCTATCAAGTCCCCCCTCAACCTTCCACGTTCCAAAGAATAAAGACCCAACTTGTTCAACCTTTCTCTGTAACTTAACTGATGAAACCCAGGTAACATTCTGGTAAATCTTCTCTGTACTCTCTCTATTTTATTGACAGCTTTCCTATAATTCAGTGACCAAAACTGTACGCAATACTCCAAATTTGGCCTCACCAATGCCTTGTACAATTTCAACATTACATCCCAACTCCTATACTCAATGCTCTGATTTATAAAGGCCAGCATACCAAAAGCTTTCTTCACAACCCTATCCACATGAGAATCCACCTTCAGGGAACTATACACCATTATTCCAAGATCCTTCTGTCCTACTGCATTCTTCAATGCCCTACCATTTACTATGTCAGACATCCCACCTCTCTCGGAAGTTCCGGGAGTCTCCCGCATATCGATAGTGGCTCCCTGATGACCAGAAATTATATACAATATCCCGGAAATTATTTTTTTGAGCAGAAGAGGGAGAAGGAGAGGCAGAGCGAGCATCCTGATTGGTCTCTCTTCGTGCTAAGAGCAGGCCACGAGAAAACAATATGCTTTGGCGATATGAAACGTTGAATCAGCTGCATCTTTCCTCATTCCCTGTTACGCACTGTTGAATTTTAACGCACGCGAGGTCATCAGTGACCCAAGACGTGCAAAGGAATGGGTCTGTGACCCATTTGTGAATGTCCCCAGTGAATCATCCATGTCAGCGTGAGAAAAAGATCAACTCCTCGAGCTTGTAAATGATGGTGAGCTGAAAAGTATGTCTGACATAGCATCTCTGCCAGCATTCTGGATCAAAGTCAAGGCTGAATATTCTGAGATAGCCACAAAAGCACTGAAAACGTTGCTTCCATTTCCAACATATTTCTGCAAAGCGGAGTTTTCTGCAATGAATGCAACGAAAATTGCGGAATAGACTGGACATAAGGAACCCCCTTTGAGTATCGCTGTCTCCCATCACCCCTCGATAAGACCATGTTGTTGCAGGAAAACAAGCCCAGGGCTCCCACTGATTCAGCAATATTGGTGTGTTGCAATGGTTTTATATGTTCATGCGAGGAAAATATGCGCTATGTGTTTAATATCCAAACATTACTTAAAATGTTATGATGCTATTGACTTATAAGTGACTTATAATCCAGTGGTCCCCAACCTCCGGGCCGCGAAGAGTACAGAGGTGGCCGGAATGCACCCAGCACATCTTTAAGAAAAAAGCCGAAATAAACTTTGGGTGCCACCCGGCACATAATTGTTGGCCCAGATCAGAGGCGATTGCCAATTGCGTCGCCTCTGATCTGGGCTGACATTTATGTGCCGGGCGGCACCTAATCAATTAGCTTGTTTATTTTGGCTTTTTTCTTAAAGATATGCTGGGTGCGATCTGGCTATCACTGTATTCTTTGCGGCCCGGAGGTTGGGGACCACTGTTATAATTGACTTATTACTACATTCATGCGAGGAAAATATGCACTGCGTGTTTAATATTAAATTCGTTAGATAAACGCCTTTAGAAACGAAATTGAGTGTATTAGCCACTTACAAGTGACTTACAGTTGACTTATACCTATATTCCGGTCCGCAAGAATATTGTTAATATTAAACCGGTCCGCGGTGCAAAAAAGGTTGGGGACCCCTGATTTAAGCTAGCTGGCTAGCTGCCAAGGAGCTACGCTATTGATGTCCTACGTGATGAGGCCAAACTCCCTGTAGACGTGCTTAAAGTTGTAATAGAATAAACATGATAATATAAGTACATATTTTAATGTCACATTTGCTGCATATACCCAACTTGGTTTACAGATTAGACAAAATCACTGAACAAAATATTACATACACCCTTGGAGGTCAACAGTGGGTGGGGGGTGATATGGGGTTGCATGGGGTGGGGGTGCTACCTCCCTGAAATGAGTTTTTGCAGGGTGGGATGTCTGCCATGTATGTCCTATTTTGATTAGTCCTACCAAAACGTAGCACCTCACATTTATCAGCATTAAACTCCATCTGCCATCTCAGATGTCCTGGGTATTTTGTAGGCTAATATCCAAGATGGAGCCAAGTAAATTTACAACCCCCTGCACCTTCTTTCGGTCCTGTGCAGTAGCACCGCCCCCCCATACCAGACAGTGATGTAGCATGTTAGAATGCTCTCCACGCCGGTACATCTATAGCGTGTATTCATTGACATGCCAATTTTGTTCAAACTCCTAATTAAGTATAGCCACTGTCTTGTCTTTATAACTGCATCGATATGTTGGGACCAGGTTAGATCCTCAGAGATCTTGATCCTCAGGAACTTGAAAAGCAGCATCAATGAAAAAGCTACACACAAACCCTGACAATGTGCAAAAGATGACAAGCTGTGCAAATACAAAATACAATAAAAATAATAATAAATAAGGTATTTGGAGAAAACATGATTGCAGAGTTTGAAAAAGAGACAGCAATAATGGTTTTGAAAGGCCTAAGGTTGCTGCCTAAGCAAAGGAAGCCATAAGTAAAGCCAGCAAGCATCAGGAGCAAGAGATGATAATATAGTAGAGAGGTACTGGCTGTAGTTGAGAATAAAAGGGAATTTGAAGAAACCACTGAACTTCATGGAAACATGGAAGAGATCATTCCATTTCCTCTTTCATTGCTCTTTCTTTTTCAAAGTCTGGAGTTAAAGGAGTGGCAGAAGTATGGAGAGCAAACAGTTACATAAGGGTTTTAATGTTAGAGACAAACAAACATCATATGCTCTTCATACTTTATATTAAAAGTGACACAATAAAAAGAAAACAATGACAGTAAATAATCTTGTCAATCCCCATTTAAATGTTGGGCTTAAAAAAATAAATCATCTCTGAATCTTCTAACTCAAGTGTGTACAGGCCCAGTCTTCTTTCATACGTGCTAGGAAGTGTCATCTCCAACAGAAAAGTGAATAACAACTTACTCTTGACATTCAATAGCATTATCATTGCAGAAATAAATCACCCACCATCAATATCCTGGGGGCACTAATGAGCAAATCAGCAGGACCAACCAAATAAATGCTTTGGCTACAAAAGCAAGTCACAGGCTTGATATCCTGCAGCAAGTAACTCACCTAAATCCCCCTAGTTTATCACCATTTACAATGCACAAGAGCTGAGCTACCAGGATTAATACAGCACCAGCAACTTTTAGTATGTTTGACATCCAGGATAATTCATATTCTTGACCGAAACCTTATGTCCACCTAAAACATTTGTGCCCTCCACCAATGGCATACAATTGCTGCACTGTGCACCTTGTACAAAATGTACTATACTTGCCTGCCAAGCTTTACCATAGCTCCTCCCAATCCTGTGGTCATTATCATAATTAGGACAAGGGCAGGAGGTGGTTTGGGTACATCAGCTCTTGCATGGTGCAGTCCAAGTCACATACTTGCCATTCTGACATTGCTGTTCAGTCCAAATCCTGTTACTCTCTACACAATACCAGTGCAGAAGCACCAGCAAGATTGCAGCACTTTGAAGAAAACTCATCACAACCTTTTCAGGGGCAATATGAAATATGCAGATCCCCAAATTAATTTGAAACAAATTCTCTTTCTTCAGCCTATAAGAGACAATAATTATTTTTCAGTAATCTTTTCTTTTCCAATTACTCATTAAAGTTCTTAGAAACTGTTCTGTTGTTTATAATTAGCCTACTTTCATAAGCAAGTTTCCTTAGCAAAACTTTAGTCATTCTTTGCTTCAAAATTACCAATTTCAGCTAAGAATCTACAAGTTCTCAAGAAGCCTCTTTTAAATAACTTGCTCATCACATCAGATTCAACTGTGTCCACATAAAGATATTGTAATTCAGCAACCAGACAGGCAATAAGAAATTTTTAAAAAGCCTGTAAATCTGAAATAAAAATCAAAGTGCTGGAAATACTCTGAAATACTAAGTTCTGGTGCAGGCCTGCTGAGAATTTCCAGTGCTTTGTTTTACTATCAGACAGGTAACACCACCCAAGCAGCACACAAGTTGCAGTGCTTCACTACAATTCTTTCACCTGCCAGGAGAGAATTTTGGTTACATACAAGGAAGAAGTAGCTATTGAGTTATAGAAAATTAAGTGGCAACATTTTCTAGAATATTTTTGAAATAATTTCATACAGTCTTGGTGTTAAGGGGATTCCAATCACTTTTTAAAATTCTTAAAAAACACATTTATCATTTCCCAAAAATTTACCAGGATACTAGTAAGGTCAACATCTGTTGGCCACTTGTAATGGTCTTCAAGAGGTGACAATGAACCAACTTAAATGTCTGCAGCCTTTCTGATGAATGCACTCACACAATGCTGTTGGGTTGAGAATTTCAGGATCTAGCTTGAAAGAAATGACAATGTGCTAAAAGCCATAATGGTGTGTGACTTTTAAGGGAACCTGCAGGTACTGATGTTCCCATTAGCACATTGTCTTTGGTTGTCTTAGTGGTAGAGGATCTGGCTGGAAGAAGCTGCTGGATTAGCCTTGGTGAGCACCAGCAGCACATCTTTGCATCCAGAGATAAAGGGGATGAATATTTTGTGGTGGAATGCAAATCAAGCAGGACAAATTGCTCTAGGTTCCAGATGAGTTGTTATATTGATCGAACTGCACTCAGGGAAGTGGAGAGAATTCTGTCACACTCCTTGTAGATGATAGAAAGGCCCTGGGATGCCAGGAAAGGCCATGCTCTTTTCTCACTACTGCCATCAGGCAGAAGGTACAAGTGGCTCTGGACTTGCACCACCAGGTTCAGAACAGTTACCCCTCAACTATCAGGCTTTTGAACAAAAGGGGATAGCTACACTCATTTAAGGACTACTTTGTCTTGTTATTTCACGTATGTTATTGCTATTTATTTATTATCTGCATTTACACAGTTTACAGCTCCTGATGTTTACAGTATACAGATCCTGTTTACAGTTACTGTTCTATAAATTTGCCAAGTATGCCTGCAGGGAAAAAATCTCAGGGTTGTATGTGGTGACATGTATGTACTCCAATAATAAATTTTACTTTGAACTTTGAAATGGGTGATTCATCACAAAAGGGCAAAGAAAGAGCAAAGGCCAGGAGAAAATAATTACTCCCCATGCACCTTATCAACTTTCTTTCATACTTGGATCATTTTAATGAAATCACCTCTGAATTTGGGGGGGGGGGGGGGATCAAGGGAGATGAAACCAAACATTGAAAGCAAGAGTTCAACAATGGTAATAGCTTTGAATGTCAGCTGTAGGTAGTAAATCTACTTTTTTCATTGCACCTCATACTATTTTTCCATTGTAGTAAAGGTGGCCTTCATTTCCAGATTTATTCTGTATATGAAATAGCTTTGCAATGCACAGACTAATTTTTAGTGTTGAGACAACAGTGTAGACATGACTGCAATTAGAGGAGAAAATTACTAGTTATGACAAATTTAATGAGTTTAGTTGTAAAATTCAGTACATTTATTGCAAAAATCCCACATACTTCCAAGATCTTCTGCATGTTTGCAGAATTTTTTTAAATGTTTCATTGTGCTGCTCCAAACATCTGGGTTTTATGTTGTGCTGAAGGCAACCTAACATTTTTCAAGCATTGGATACATCTCTGGTTTAAAAGAGATAATGAAAATATGTAGTTCAATTTGCTGAGATCCATTTTATAACACTTCAATGATTACTTTCTCTTGATATCTTAAATTTCAATGTAAATATGGTAATACCAGTATTTTTTAATGTTAAAAGAAACTTGGTTAAACTATTAAGTGTTTGTGTTAATGTTTAGTTTTTTGAAATTCAAAATAATCAAGCCAATACTGGTGACTGAGATACATTAAATTTTGATAAAGAACTAAGTTTCTACTTTTAGGCATAATGCATGGATTGCTGATTGCAAATGAAGTTGCAATAATTTTGAAAAATATTTTATGCCCTGTCCCCTAAATTGTACTTAAACTCATTGGAATATCACTAAAAAATGGCTATTAATGGATACAAACTTAACAACTATTCCAACATCTTTCTAAAATATTTTAAGAGTGGTACTATGTTGCAGTTTCATCAAATAACTGAGTCATCCGATAACCATTTTAAATAACTGGACATAACATTCTAAAACTTATGAAGGCATTTACTAGTTATATAGTGCAGAGTAATTAATTTCCAATCATTTATTTTTAAATCATTCAAAAGCTTTACAAATGTGTCTGTTGGTTTCCTTTTACGCATTTTAAAACATTTCCTGAAACAGATGAAAAAATGTGGGGAGGGGAGGTTAATGGACAAGCAAGAAAGAACAAGTTGCAGGGTTACTGGGAAATCAGAAGGGAGCCAAATGCTCTCTTTCTGTGTTACAAGAAACAATTAACAAAAACTCCCTACTTTGATTGCCTGTTAAGTTTTTTTTTAATTACTGTGACAGACACAAGCCCCCACTTCTACTGGATGCAATTTGTGTTCGAAATTCAACATTCATTTTGCTGAGTGAGGGTAAAAATGCACTTCTAAAAAAACCTGGTGGGGGACTCAAGGCCCAATTCAAACTAGATTCTTCAGCATGACAATGTATAGCAATCCTGGCATATTGAATATTTTCTTTTCCCTTTAATCCAATATCTTTTAGTAGAAAGTGAAACATTAATCTCATGTCTTGTGAGGAATGATTACTTAACAGATTAAGGTGATCATTTCTACTGCACTCTGATGTAATAAGGTTGTCATTTACAGTGACAACCTTATTACAAAATCTTAGTTACATAAACAGATATATTTGCAGAACACATGAATTAATTCATTCTTCTATTTGTTCCTTAAATTGAGATGTATTAAAATGTGTACAGTGTTATACAAGTCCTAAGACAGCCAAAATTAAAATTATGCTACAGATATGTAAGACACAATGCACTTTTGGAACTCAATTATAGTACCAACAAAACAAATATTCAAAAACTTTTAGGGGATTTCAATAACAATAATATATCGATATTACAGTAGCCAAGTCCATATACCATACAAAATCTTTATTTTAAATCTGCCAAATGTATGCCAGCTCTGGATTTTAAAATAGTCTTTGAATTAACTTAAAATGCAAATAAAAGCATGTTAAAGATCTTAGTCTTATCATGACATGGTACAACCATTTTGTTCAATGAATAGGCAAAAAAAATCAAGATTCTATTGTACACTCTAATGGCAAAAAAATTCACACCAGAGTGAAATGATCGGCATGATTCTGGAAGAAAGTAAGCATAACCTACAGCTATGTAGTTCCTTTAGCGCTGTGTAAAACATCCCAAAGCTTATCATGGGAATGTAATTACACATAAAACCATTAATAAAACAAAGAAGAACACCTTATATCAAGTAGAATGAAGAATTAAATGATAGTAATTTTCAAAAGCAGGAACAAAAAGAAAATTCAGAACTAGGGCTAAGAATTAAAAGGTATAGTCACCAATCATGGGGGGTAAAGGGGAGAGAACCACAAGTTTGAAGAACACTGTGTTCTTGAGAGTTGTCAAACTGAAAAAAGTCAGAGGTGGAATATGATAATGATTGTTTTAAATGATGCATTAATAAATCAAGAGTCAAATGCAACATGAGGCTTGAATTAGGCGGCAGGCACCAGTGTTTTGGATGATTCAAATTTAAGTAAGCCAGGAAATAAATATTGGAATAGTCAAGTCTGGACATGATTGCCAATGAGTACTCCAAATTCAGATGCCTTCAGATAGATGAAGAAACAGTGATATTATGGGGTTGTTATTGTGGTTGTGAGTATATTAGGTCAGGACCTCAGCTCAGTCAAATTAGGAATAGAAATTGCAAACACTCTGAGACAGTGATCAGGAAACAGGATGGAATTGGTAGTAACTCAACAGATATTGTTGCTGAAATTAAAGTCAATAGTTTTGTCGCTCCAAACTTTAACTTGGGGAAATTTTAGCTTATCCAAGCAAAGACATCAACCAAGAAGTCAAACAATCAGCAACAGTGTAATGGTCAAGAGAAGTGGTGATGAAGTAGAAATAGATATACTAATGGAATATAATGTCTTTGAATTGTCTTTGAAGTAGATGAAAAGCATTAAGAGCATCAAGAAATCTTGGTGCAGCGACTGAATATAAATTTTTTTAAGAACAGTGAAATACTGACAAAGTTATCTCATTGAAGAGGTTAAAAGTCATTACGGAAACTAATAAAAATCAAGTTGCAAACAATATTCTCGAAAATGAAAGACAAGCATGGAGGAAGCGAAATTTTGCCAAACATCCAATTTTCTAATAAAAAAATTTCAAAAGAAAAATTTTAAGCTAACGAAGTCAAGCTATAGAAATTTGCCTTGCATGCAAAAGAACATTAAATGTTACTAAAACTGTTTGTTATGCGATTGAAATAAAAGATCTGTGAAGAAAACAGTCTTTCCACCGCGTAGTTTTGTTAGCGTGTGTATGTGTAGCATCCCACCTTGCAGATTGCTGAACTACTGTTCCAGTTGGCTGCAGTAGTCGATGTGGCCGCGACGGGGACAGTAGCTGTATTGGAAGTACTATCGATAATTCTCTGGATTTCCAGCAGCTCCTGCCTCAGGACCTGCTTCTGATGGAAGGTGAAGGAAGGGTGGTTGGAAGCCATGGTAAATAAGAGCAGGAATTCATCGCCAGTCCTATCGTGAAGCTGAAGGCCATAGTTATTGATGATGGAATCGATGTGGGTAAGGGTGCGGTACAAGACCCCGGACGCCTCCCTGTTGTCGGAGCATAGTAAGGCCAAGGAGACGATGAGTTTACTGCGGACCACTTCGTCTGTCATGTTGGTCAAGCTGGCTAGGTCAGCCACGTTGTTAGCTTTGATCTCGGAATCCCTGAGAGAATGGTAGTCCTTTTTGGCCAAGTCCTCTAGACAGGAGCCCAAAAAGCGTAGCTCCAGGGGGATACAGAGGTCCAGCAACCCACAAATGAAATCCACTCTCTGTGAGGAATTTAACTCGCCGAACCAACGGTAAACCTCATCCCGTTGCAGCTGCTTCTGCATCATCTTCAACCACACAATCGCAGGGCTGATCGACAGCCCCCTTTACGAATATTTAAAACTGGAATACAAGCACAACTTTCAGCTTCGCCGCATTTTGTTTCTTAGGCGATCTTGTTGAAGGAGAATTTCCGTTTTGATTTGGCAAAAGGGGAGAAGAAAAAAAATGTACTTTTCCTTCGGCTGAGCGAAGGGGTGGGGGGGGGGAGAGACAAAACAGCTGTTAACCGGATCGGTTAGCGCCGCACGGTAACGCTGAAGGCCATTCGTGTTCAATCCAAGATTTTCTTCCCGTTGTCTCCCTTCTCTTCCAGGTCTCCTCGCTAAAATGAATCGCTGACGACCTAGTGTGACGCGCACCGCTGCTGACGGCCGAGAGTGTGACGCGCACCGTTTCTGACAGCGATTTGTTGTCTCCTGTATTTGGGCTCGCGCCCACCGCGCGCTCCAGCTGTCGGCTACGCGCACTGGCTGTTGGCGAGCTGCCGGCCGTTTCTTTTAAAATCACGGCCGCCTCGCCCACATGAACCAAACGAACCGCCCCGCCCCCCCAGGGACACCGGCGATTGGACAGTTCCACTGTCAATCTTCAACCCCCTCCGCTCCGCGTCGTTCTCCCCTCATCAATAACAGATCGAACGTCATTCAGCACCCTGCATGCCTCTTTCCCAATTCAGATTTTACTCTCCTATTTAGAAAAGACAAACGAGATCGGTTTTGTTTGGGGTTTTCAGTACCACGCTTCGCATTGAATTCTTCGAAAGGGCTGCGCTCTCCACCAAACCTGGTCGACCAAAGTCCCGCCTTCAGCTTTTCCAGACGGACTGTTCTCCAAAATCTGTTCGTTTTATTGCTGAATATCACTGTCAATTATCTCCGTTGCAAATAGGTTGGGCTGTGATCGGCCTCATGAGAATGTATTTACCAGGCCGAAGTTCTTTAAGTTTATAGGGCTCAATTTACATTCGGGGAGGCTGTGTTACGTAATGTTTTGCAAATAGAGGATAACTCATTGAAGAATGTTGAATAAGCAGGCCAAGACTTCATTAAACTGAAATATGATCTTTAGTGAAAAAACTGAAATATGATCTTTATATAAAAAAGCCGAACACAGTAAACTAATTCGAGTTTTCTTGTAAAAAATATTAATCATTCCAACGGGCGTAATGGCAGAAGTGTAACCTTTGGATGGTTGTTAACATTGAAAGAACGCAAAAGTGTTGTATACTTTAAAGACCGATTCCAGTACCCTGTGTCATATTTACTGACGAATAACAATAAATAGTGCAATTATTTCGCACATGATTTATAATACATGCTTGTTTTGGCTTAACAAAAATACCAACAACTTAATAAATTCTTATTAATATTTTTCCAACAAATATGTCCTTTCATTTAGAGATCATCAGGATCTTTGCGGTTTCTTATGTCACATCCCACTTTCCCAGATGCTGCTGCAGGAAGTGCTTGTTTATTCTCCCAGTAGGCGACGGTAAATGTGCATTTTGTAGATTTTTGCTGAGAAAGAAAAAGATTATTCTTAGTATACAATATTGCAAATGTAATGAAGTTTAAATTTTAGCTTTGGCACATGGTAGCATTTTAAACTTTGCATATGGAGGTGCAGGAGCAAAGAGTTAATGAGCAAGAATTGTACTAGGAGAGATGCTGCCTTTTGGATGAGACATAAAACTCCTCAATTGGCAGTAAAACATTTCACAGAGTTTGGTGTACTGGCCAAGTTTTCTTTTCAAACCAGCAGCAGTAAGTAGCAGGTCATTTATTTCAGTGCTGTGTATGTAAAACCTGGCTGTACGCAAATTACCTGTTCTGTTTCATGCCATGGAATAATGACAGAATTTTAAATATATTTCGACTCCAGCATGTTTTGAACTGTGCAGGCTTCAGGTTTCCAATAACGGAAACACTAATATTAAACAGCTTAGACTGTAACACATTTTGAGATTTCCAGGTTTCATGAAAAATAGTAATAAATGTAAGTTATTGCAAGAGTTCCTGTTATGTTTTGTAATGGGATACCTGTCTACTTCTTCTTCCCCTCCTTTTTATTGAAGTGCTCGCATATGATTTGGTGGCATAATGACGTATGCCATTCATGTACTTTTACATATAATCTATAATGAATTATGTAAACAAAGAAAGCATAATCAAACAATATATATTACTCAAATATTACTGAAATATGAATACACTACAGTTCCTAACTAGTTATAAGCTGTCAGGGACTTCTTGTGGTGGTGAAAGATGCTATATGAAGGCAAGTTTTCCTTAAAGTAATTTGTAGCAGGAGCTTTAATTGGCTTTATTTTAGGGAATATAAACATAGAAAACATACAGCACAATACAGGCCCTTCAGCCCACAATGCTGTGCCGAACATGTCTCTACCTTAGAACCACCTAGGCTTTACCCATAGCACTCTATTTTTCTAAGCTCCATGTAGCCATCTAGGAGTCTCTTAAAAGACCCTATCATTTCCGCCTCCACCACCACCACCGGCAGCCCATTCCACGCACTCTCCACACTCTGTGTAACAAACTTACCCCTGACATCTCCTCTGTACCTACTTCCAAGCACCTTAAAACTATGCCCTCTCATGCTAGCCATTTCAGCCCTGGGGAAAAGCCTCTGACTATCCACACGATCAATGCCTCTTATTACAGGTATCTTATACACCTCTATCAAATCACCTCTCATCCTCCGTTGCTCCAAGGAGAAAAGGTCGAGTTCACTCAAACGATTCTCATAAGACATGCTCCCCAATCCAGGCAACATCATTGTAAATCTCCTCTGCACCCTTTCTATGGTTTCAAACTGCACAGCAGCTTTGAGTGTCCTATGGACTCGGACCCCAAGATCCCTCTGATCCTCTGCACTGCCAAGAGTCTTACCATTAATACTATATTCTACCATCATATTTGACCTACCAAAATGAACCACCTCACACTTATCTGGGTTGAACTCCATCTGCCACTTCTCAGCCCAGTTTTGCATCCTATCAATGTCCCGCTGTGACCTCTGACAGCCCTCCACACTATCCACAACACCTCCAACCTTTGTGTCATCAGCAAATTTACTAACCCATCACTCCACTTTCTCGTCCAGGTCATTTATAAAAATCACAGAGAGTAGGGGTCCCAGAATAGATCCCTGAGGCACACCACTGGTCACTGGCCTCCATGCAGAAAATGACCTGTTTACAACCACTCTTTGCCTTCTGTGGGCAAGCCAGTTCTGGATCCACAAAGCAATGTCCCCTTGGATCCCATGTCTCCTTACTTTCTCAATAAGTCTCGCATGGGGTACCTTATCAAGTGCTTTGCTAAAATCCATATGCACTACATCTATGGCTCTACCTTCAACACTGTGTTTAGTCAGATCCAAAAAAATTCAATCAGGCTCATAAGGCACGACCTGCCTTTGACAAAGTCATGCTGACTATTCCTAATCATATTTTGCCTCTCCAAATGTTCATAAATCCTGCCTCTCAGGATCTTCTCCATCAATTTACCAACCACTGAAGTAAGATTCACTGGCCTATAATTTCCTGGGCTATCCTTACTCCCTTTCTTGAATAAGGGAACAACATCCGCAATCCTCCGGAACCTCTCCCGTCCTCACTGATGATGTAAAGATCATTGCCAGAGGCTCAGCAATTTCCTCCCTCACCTCCCACAGTAGCCTGGGGTACATCTCATACGGTCCTGGTGACTTATCCAACTTGATGCTTTCCAAAAGCTCCAGCACATCCTCTTTCTTAATATTTACATTCTCAAGCTTTTCAGTCCACTGCAAGTCATCCCTACAAGTGCCAAGATCATTTTCCGTAGTAAATACTGAAGCAAAGTATCCTCAAAGTAACCTCTGCTATCTCCTCCGGTTCCATACACACTTTTTCACTGTCACACTTGATTGGTCCTATTCTCTCACGTCTTATCCTCTTGCTCTTCACATACTTGTGGAATGCCTTGGGGTTTTCCTTAATCCTGTCTGCCAAGGCGTTCTCATGGTCCCTTCTGGCTCTCCTAATTTAATTCTTAAGCTCCTTCCTGCTAGCCTTATAATCTTCTAAATTCATGTCATTACCTAGTTTTCTGAACCTTCCTTAAGTTCTTTTCTTCTTGACTAGATTTACAATAGCCTTTGTGCACCATGGATCTTGCACCCTACCATCCTTTCCATGTCTCATTGGAACGTGCCTATTCAGAACCCCACGCAAATATCCCTGAACATTTGCCACATTTCTTTGGTACATTTCCCTGAGAACATCTGTTTCCAGTTTATGCTTCCAAGTTCCTGCCTGATAGCCTCATAGTTCCCCTTACTCCAATTAAACGTTTCCCTAACTTGTCTGTTCCTATCCCCCTCCAATGCTATGATAAAGGAGATAGAATTGTGATCACTATCTCCAAAATGCTCTCCCACTGAGAGACCTGACACCTGACTGGGTTCATTTCCCAATACCAGATAAAGCACAGCCTCTCCTCTTGTAGGCTTATTTACATATTGTGTCAAGAAGCCTTCCTGAACACACCTAACAAACCCCACCCCATCTAAACCCCCCGCTCTAGGGATATGCCAATCAATATTTGGGAAATTAAAATCTCCCACCACAACAACCCTGTTATTATTACTCCTTTCCGGAATCTGTCTCCCTATCCGCTCCTCGATGTCCCAGTTACAATTGAGGATAGAATGAGGATGGGCAAGTGATGGAAGTATTTGTGGAGGATCACTTTGCAAGCAATGCCCACAATTCTGTAACATTTAAGGTAGACATAGAAAAGGTCGGACTTAGAATTAAGGTCTTATCTTGTAGAAGAGTTGTCTTCAAAAGAATAAGGCAGGACATGGCATAAGTAGATTGTGAGCAGTTGCTAGAGGAAAAAATACCACTGATAAATGAGAGGTGTTTAGAAGCAAAATAGTAAGAGTTCAGCCAGCATGTTCCTGTAAAGCAGGGGTTCCCAACCTTTTTTATGCCTTGGACCAATACCATTAATCAAGGGGTCTGTGGACCCCAGATTGGCAGCTCCTGCTGTAAAGCTAAGAAACAATGATAGTAAGATTAAAGGAACTTCATTTATGAAGGAAATTGAGAAATTGATTAGGAAAAAGAAGGAAGCATACATCAAGTTTGGGAAACTTATCTACTGGGTTCATTGAAGTTTATGGAAGGTTACTAGATATGTTAAGAAAGCAATTAGGAAGGCAAGGTGAGGATATGAAATTAAAGAGAGTTTCAAAATCATTTATAGATATATTGGAGCTGATTGTGGACTTCAGAAAGGGTAAGAAGAGGGAGCACGAACCAATCCTTGGGGGGGGGGAATCAGAAGTGGAGAGAGTGAGCAATTTCAAGTTCCTAGGTGTCAATATTTCTGAGGATTTAACCTGGTCCCAACATATTGTATTGTACTGCTGCCACTAAGTCAACAAATTTCACGACATATGCCGGTGATATTAAACCTGATTCTGATCCTTTCCTCTGAACGTGTTGGCATCCTGAACAGTGCATAACAAGCTTCGCTGGGTGATGTGGATCATAATTTGTGAGTTCAGTGTCTGACATCACCATTTTCTTTACCTTTTGGAAAACCACCATTTTGTCCATTGCCATGTCTTCCCAATCTGTCACAATGAGTTCAAGGGGTAGAGCACAGTAACCAGGTTTGGCAGGAACCTATTATAGTGACTTACCAGACCTAAACAGGACCACAACTGTGACTAGTTCTTTGGCCTTGGGGTATCCACCACTGCTTTAATTTTCTCAGCACACTTGTGTAATTCTTGTGCATCAGTGGTGTGACCACAGTAAGTGATGCTTGGGTTACAAAATTCACACGTCATACCGTGCTCTGAGCCCATAATTTTCTAATCTTTGTAACACTGTCTTGAGATCTTGGAGATGTTCCTTATCATCCTTACAGCTAGTGGTGTCACTGAGTGCCTGGACAGCCTTGCAGCACCTGGTCCATAGCTTTCTGCCAGAGTACATGTACAGATGCTGTTCGAAAAATAAGCCTTTATACAGGTAAAGACCTTTGTGAGTGTTTATGGTGAGAAACATTTTGGATGCTTCTTCTATCTCCATCTGTAGGTAGGCTTCAGCTAAGTCTACTTTGCTGAAGTGTTTTCCTCCAGAAAGGTTTGCAAAGATAACCTCTATCCTTGGCAGAGGGTATTGATCTACTTTCAGCAGTGGGTTGATGGTGAACCTTAAAATCACCACAGAATCTGACAGACACATCCTTCTTGGCTATTGGGACCACTGGCATTGCCCATGGGCTTCAGCAAACTTGGAAAGAATTCCTTCAACCTCCATGCAATCCAGCTCACTGGCTACTTTATCACAGATGGTGTAAGAAACCAGACAGGCTTTGTAAAACTTGGCTGTGGCATCTTCATTTAACACTATTTTACTCTTGATAATGTTGAGTTTTATAATGCCATCCTTGAACACTGCTGTGGCATTATTCAGTATCTTTCTTAATTCACTTTCATTTGGCTTCATTGCAAGGCATGTAGCATGCAAACGTTGAATAGATATCCAAATCAGTTGTAGTTGTCTCAGCCAGTCATGACCCCACAATGCAGGCCCTCCTGTTTTTACCACATACAAGCCCAACTTGGCTTGTTGGTTGTTTCACTGTATGGATGTCATTCCCACAGGAGTTATCTTTTCTCCAGTATAAGTTCATAGTTGGATATCTGCAGTCTTCAGTTTAGTATCTTTGAAATGCCATTCAAATTTATTTTGTTGGATGACAAACAATCAAGCTAGAGTCAAATTCCATTTTAATTAATTTGCCATTAATTTCTGGAGTAACACATTTAGCATGCCTCGTGTTAGTTTTCACATGTGAATCTTAAGGCTACTCAGTCCTGTATCAGACTCATCAACAGCATGCAGATTAATGCTCTTTTTGAAACTGCAACTTCACTTTTTACCCTTATCGCTTCCCTGTGCAGTCCACTTATTTTTGTCTGCCCAATATGCTCTTTGCATGGTTGTTTTACTCATTAGAAATCTGTGACTGGGGATGTACCTCGGTAACCAGTGCTGGGTCTTTTGTTGTTTAATGACTTGGATCAGAATGCCTCTGACCTGAAAAGTAAGTTTACTGGTGATGTGAAGATCAGTGGAATTGTAGATGGCAAGGACGTTAGTCCAAGGATGCAGAAGTTCACAGATCAGCTGGATATATGGGCAAAGTGGTAGCAGATGTAATTTAATCAAGACAAATGTGAAATATTGTATTTTGGGTTGTATAATACTAACAGGACATACACAGTTAACAGCAGGGACCTTAAGAACATTGCAGTTCAAAGGACCCCAGGATCCAAGTTCATAGTTTCCTGAAATTGGTGACATCCATGGTAGGGTGGTGAAGAAGGCATTGAGCTTGTTTGCCTTCGTAGACAGTGTTATTGAGAATAAGAGTATTGCCTCTGTACAAGACATTGGTTGAGAATATTGTGTGGAGTTCTGGTTACCACACTACAGAAAGAATGTGGGAGTTCTCGAGAAAGTGCAAAAGAAATTCACCAGGATGTACTGAAATAGAGGGCGTTACTTACAAGGAGATATTGAATAAGCTGTAATTGTTCTCACTGATGTGCAAGAAGCTGTGTGGACATTATAGAGGTTTATAAAATTATGAAGGCCATAATTTGTAGTTATGTAGTTAGTCATAGTGTTTTTCAAGGGGAGGGGAGTCTAAAACTAGTGAACATGGGGTTTAATGTGAGGGGTAAAAATTGAAAGGAAATCTGGGGATCACAAAGAGGGTGGTAGCTATATAGAACATGATAGAGGAAGTTATAATTATGGCATTTAAAAGAAGTATTTGGATAGGTGCATGGATAGAAAAGGAAAAGAAAGATAGGGGATATGAGCCAAATAACATAGGCAGACATATTGGTTGACATGGATGAATTAGGCTGAAAGGCCATTTCCTTGCTGTATGATACAATGAATCTCAAATGAAATCAACTGTTTAAATGTACATATGAGTTCTGTTTCAATGTTAGTTTTAGGTACAGAATTCCACATTCTAACAAGCTATTTTAAAAAAGAGGCTTACAAGTTTACAAAAAGTAATAATCCATATATTTGCAGCATTAAAGGGAAGAGCAATGATTCAGTAAATAGAGTAAAGAGAGAGAAAATACTGTAGATTATGCGTAAACTTGCTGGTAATGTAATAATAATTGTAGGAGTTTCTAAAGCTATGGAAAAAAGAAATGAGTGGCAAAAAATAATATGGGTCCCTTTGAGATGACACTTGGAGACAAATGTGATTAGACATGGAAAAATATGAAGGTGAAAATATAATTGATAGATAGTGTAGGATCTTTTGTGTATACCATTAGAAAGGCAAGTAGGGAGAAAATGTTGGATATAGAAGTATGGCAATATAGTGGTTAAATTACTGGACTAGCAGGCAAAGCCTGAACTATTAATCTAGACACAAGAGTTTCAATCCCAAATTACACTGTGGAATTTAAATTCAAAAAGAGTAACTAAATAAGGTCTGGATTTGAAAAAAAGGGAAATAAAGCTATCTTCAGTTATCGTAACCATTCAAATTACTAGATTTTTTGTTAAAATACTTCTTGTTCACTCAAGGATGCTACCTTCCTAACTGGTCTGGTCAATCCATGGATCCAAATTCAGCAAAATACTTGACTCATAATTGATTCCTCAATTCAGGGGTAGTTAGGGATGGAAATAAATATGTATTACAAGTGGTAACCACATTCTGTAAGTAAATAAAAATTGCAGATCTTTCAAGAGTTAGATATGGCCCTTGTGGCTACGGGGGTCAGGGGGTATGGAGGGAAGGCTGGGGCGGTGTTCTGGGTTGGATGATCAGCCATGATCATAATAAATGGCGGTGCAGGCTCGAAGGGCCGAATGGCCTACTACCGCACCTATTTTCTATGTTTCTATGTAAAAGATGCTTGATAAGGTACAACATACGAGCATATTAAGGTAACATTAATGCAGATATACTGGATTGGATTAAGGACAAAAAAGCAGTATTTTTCAAGTTAACAAACTAATATTAATGAATACCAGTGGGATCAGTATTGGGCCTACCATCTTTCTTAATTTACCTAAATGGCATGTCTGAAAAAGACAGTAAATTTGTTTATGATGGGAACTGAGGTGGGAAAGTGAAGAAGACACAGAATCTGCAAAAGGTCACAGAGAGTACAGAGAGGACAAGAAGGTGACAGAAGGAATACAATACCGGGAGAGGAGGCATTTTGGAAGGAAGAGTTCATAAAGCAAATTGTTTAAAATGAAATGATCCTAGCAAAACCTTGTGTACAAAAAGATTTAAATGTGGTAATCATGAGAGACAAAACAGATATATAAAGCAACATGAAAGATAAATAGTATGTTAGCTTTTATTTCAGTATAAAAGTTATAAAGCTTTTGTTTCTGTACCTGAATAAAGATATACTGGCTTTTGAATCAGCATGGTGTAAGTTTATGAGATGCATTTCTTATATGCATCTAGATTTATATGCATCTAGAGTCAGGTAGCCAGCAAGCAGCATCATTGTAGACCCATCACACCCTGGACATCACCTGTTCCAACTCCTTCCTTCTGGTAGGCGCTTTAGATCACTGTGTGCCAGGACAGATACAAGAACAAGAACAGTTTCTTTCCGTATGCTATCAGTCTTACGAACACTTGAATTTTAGTCTATTATAAACCAAGTTCACCTGTACATACACAGGTATACCTCATTGTATATAGTTCACGATTATTTGCACTATGGTTTTGTTTGCTTTTTGATTCTGTACAGCGAGAGCTCAGGGAAACCGGCATCAAATTCCCTGTATGTGTCCACATACTTGGCGATAATAAAGGATTCTGATTCTGATTCTGATTTCTTGGAATGGGGAATTTGGCCGATGAAAAGTGATTGAGGAGGTTTAGCATACAATCATTGTAAATTAGAAGAGTTCTTTCTGAGGAAGTAAATTTTATTGAAAGTGGTTAACAAGTTAAATGATGAAGCTATTTTCGCACAGTGGAGAATCCAAAACTAGGAGGTGATGTGTCAGGATAAGACATTGCCCTTTTAAGACTGAGTTGAGGAAAAATCTCTTTATATCAATTTACAGATTGTTCGAATTCTCTGCCAATGAACATTAGCTGTTGGCGTTGATAAACACTAAAATTAACAGACTTTTGTCCACAAAGCATATGGTGATCAACTAGGAAAGTGGACAGCCATGAATTTGAATAGCAGAGCAGGATCAACGTGTTAAAGAGCTTACTCCAGCTTCTTTTTTAAGTTATTATCACATTGGTTGCCAGGTGACACTTTGATTGTTGGTAATGTGGTTTGTAAATTCTCATCTCTTTCAATCCTTCCATAGCCTTTTCTATTACCTTCTGTAATGTTTACTAGTTCTGATATTTCTGATATCTTGGCATTTGTCCATTTATGGCCTTATACTTACTTCCTGATTTTTATCACTAACAAGAGAAAATCTGTAGATGCTGGAAATCTGAACGACACATACAAAATGCTGGAAGAATTCAGCAGACCAGGCAGTATCGATAGAAAAGAGTACAGTCGACGTTTTGGGCTGAAACGTTGACTGTATTCTTTTCCACAGATGCTGCCTGGCCGGCTGAGTTCCTCCAGCATTTTGTGTGTCCCTGATTTTTATTTCTGCACTATGTCTGTGCTCCATCCCTAGCCCTACCCCTCTACGCTGCTCTATCACTACTTCTTCCTGTAAAATGCTTCTTGAAACTGCCACTTGTTACTTATCACAATACTTCCTCATGCAAGTCAATATCAAGTTTCAACTGATAATGCTCACATTTAATACATTTTACTGTGTTGAAGCACTGTACTACTGATGTACTACTGATTGTTTAATTTTGCAGTTACTATTTTCACAGACTAATTTAAAGGCATAAAATATGAGAGATTTTCCATTGATGATTTTTAATCTATTTATGTCCTCTTTTTATTAGTTTTGAGTTCTCTCTTGGATTGGTATAAGAATGGAAACCCAGACTTTTTATCCATGCTCCTTTTGCTGAATCACCCAAAAAAATCACCAGAATCTTGCAAATGCCAATCCTGCACTGTTTTTAGGACATTCTGCTTGTTTGTTTCACGGCATAAAGGCGCAAATCATCTCTGGCAGAGCTGAAAATGGAAACCACTTAGAAAGACAATACTCAATCTCTTGGTCGTTGGGATGAATATACAGAGGGTAAATTAAGTATGAATAGAGCAATCTGATCACCAGTGGGGTGTCAATGTACTGACAATGCAGAGTCCAGACAGGGAAAAGAGGTAAGAATAGTTTTCTCTTTTTCAAGTATGGACCTATTATAGGATTGAAGGAAGCAATAGCTGGCTGGTGTTAGTGGAGTAACTAAATTCTGCTACCTGCATGGGACAGGCAGCAACAAGTGAATGCATATGTCATGTTTGTGCATAGTAATTTCTTTCCCACTGATCTTCAAAACTCTTACTTCTTTTCCTGATTCATTACAACTGTCAGGTGTTGGCTTCAGACGTGGAGTAGGTGCAGCCATCATTTATGTTGTGGAATAAGGAATGAGTTATGAATTGCAAATGTTTTCTGCACAGTACAGGTTTCCAGGGGAAAAACTGCACAAAATTCAGAATCAGAATCAGAGACGAGTTTAATAGCATTTGCATATGTCATGAAATTTGTTGCTTTGCAGCAACAGGACATTTGAATACATAGTAATAAAGGCTATAATTTACAATAAGAAATGTATACATATATTTAAATTATATAAATATGTAGTGGAAAAAGAAAGGGAAATTAGTACTGAGGAAGAGGTCCATGGGTTCATTGTCCATTCAGAAATCTGATGACAGAGGGAAAGAAGCTGTTCCTGAAACATTGAGTGTGTGCCTTCATGCTCCTGTACCTCCTCCTTGATGGTACCAATGAGAAGAGGGCACATCCTGGGTGATGGGGGCCCTTAATGATGGAAGTGGCCTTTCTGGGGCATTGCATTGTGAAGGTGTCCTGGATACTGGGGAGTATAGTGCCCATGATGGAGCAAGTTCAAGGTTAAGATTGTTTAATGTCATTTCCCGTACACAAGTGTAAAGAAGAACAAAATAATTGCTACTCCAGATATGACGCAACACAAAAAAATTACATAAAAGGTAAAGAACACAATAATGATTTTAAAAACACAATCAGTATACAGTAAATGCGTAAGATAGCTTATATACATAGATTGATTGTATGTCCATATAAAGTGACACTAGGCTGTTCATAAGGTGACTGACTGGAAATAATAAGAATGTGATGGAGTTGGTGGGTGGAGGTGTTGATCAGCCTTACTGCTTGGAAAAAGTAACTGTTTTTGAGCCTGGTGGTCCTGGCATAGATGCGATGCTATGTAGCCTCCGTCTTGATGAGAATGGGACAGATAGTCCACAAGCAGGGTGGGTGGGATCCATCAAGATGTTCCTGGTCCTTTTCCGGCGCCTTTCTCGTTATACTCTATGTCTTATACATCCTGTATATATGACGTTGAACTATTGAACCATTGATGTCGGGTAGGTTGGTACCAGTAATGCATTGGGCAGTTTTAGCTTCCCGTTGTAGAGCCTTCCTGTCCGCTGGTTTCCTTACCAAGCAGTGATGTAGCTTGTCAGGATGTTCTCTACTGTGCATTTGTAAAATGATATGAGTATGGATGTGTAAGTTCCAGCTCTCTTCATCCTTCTCAGAAATTAGAGTTGTTGTTGAGCTTTCTTGACTGTGTAGGATGTGTTCTGGGATCATGAGAGGTCGTGTGTGATGTGCACTCCCAGGAGTTTGAAACTGCTCGCAATTTCCACTGCTCTGCTGTCAATGTAAAGAGGGGTGAGCATAGTGCGAGTTCTGCTGAAGTTGATAACCATCTCCTATGTCATGTTGACATGAAGGAAGAGGTTACTGGCCTGGCACCAGACCTTGAGCTCTTCCACCTCTTCTCTGTAGGCCATCTCATCGTTGTCGGTGATGAGCCCCACACTGTTGTGTCATCGGCAAACTTGACAATGAGATTACTTGGGTGTTTGGCCCTGCAGTCATGTGTAAGCAGAATGCAGAGTAATGGGCTCAGCATACAGCCTGGGGGGTGGGGTGGAGGGGAGGGAGGGAGGCACATGTCGAGGATGATGGGAAGGGAGAAGCAGTTGAGCATTTTGACTATCAGAAATCTGTTCATTAGGAAGTTCAACACCCAGTTGCACAGTGTTGTATTTTGACCAAGAAGTAGGAGCTTGTTCACCAAGGTCTGTGAGATAATAGTGTTGAAAGTTGAAGTGAAATCCAGAAACAGTTATCTGACATCAGTGTTCTTGTTTTCTGGGTGTGTCAGGGCAAGGTGCATGGAGCCGTTCTGTTGGTAAACAATTTGGTGAACATCCAATGTGAAAGGAACAGAGTTTTGATATGTGACGTTATCAGCTGTCAAATCACTTCATGATGATTGGCATCAGTGCCACTGGGCGGTAGTCATTTAGATCTGAAGGTGTAGAGTTCTTTAGTACAGGGATGATGGTAGCAGATTTGAAACGTGGGGACAGCAGCAGGATGAATGAAGTGTTGAAGATGTCCATGAAGATATCAATGAGCTGCTATGCACACTTCCTGAGAACTCAGCCTGAGACGTTGTCTGGCTCTGCTTCCTTACAGGGGTTAACACTCTGCGGAGTTCTTCTCATGTTTGTTACTGTTACACACAGTGGCTGCTCATCTGGGAAGAAGGTTGCTTTTGTGGCCGGCATGTTGCATGCCTCAAAGTGTGCATAGAAGTTGTTTAGAGCATCACAGAAGGAGGCTTCACTGGTACAGTCAACACTGCCTTTCTTTGCTTAGTCTGTAATGCCCTTGATGCCCAGCCACATACACCAGGGATCATTATCAGACAGGTGTTCCTGAATGTTTTGTGTGTAGGCAGCCCAGGATGAGAAGGAAGTTTTGATGATCATTTTGGGGGCCACAATTTCAGATTTTCCTTGATGGCTTTTTCCACTGGTCACGGATAATAAAGCATGGTCATATTTGATCCGAAGTCAGCTATTCCAATGAGAGTAGCTGTAGAAAAACAATAATGGATACTTTTCTTCTCTTCCTCTGCCATGTTGATGACTGCATTGGTGCTGCTTTATGCACCCATGCTGAGCTCATCAATTTCATCAACTTTATCTCCAACATTCACCCTGCCCTTAACTTCAATCAGTGCATTTCTGATACCTCTCTCCCCTTTTGGAATTGAAAGAAAAATTCTAATTGAAGTTGGAGATGGAATTGGATGCACATCAGCTCTGGCAGGGTTTGCAGGCCATTACTTCCTACAAAGCGAAACCTAACATCATGAATGACAGTGATGCTTCACTTTTATACATGTTTTGAAAGGTAAAATAAAATTACCTCTATGCAAACCTCTGCAGTACCTGATAACCCTGTGATCTGTCTAGGAGACCAATGTCAAAACATCTTTCAAGAGGGTGAACCTTCGCAAGGCATCAGGACCTGATGGTGTACCTGGTAGGGTTCTGAAAATCTGTGCCAACCAACTGGTGGGCGTGTTCAAGGACATCTTCAATTTCTCACTGCTGTAGTCAAAGATTCCTATCCATCCCAAAAAGGTGACAATCATACCAGTGTCCAAGAAGAGCAGGGTGAGCGGCCTCAATGACTATTGCCCAGTTCACTCACATCTACTGTGATCAAGTGTTTTGAGAGGTTGGTCATGGTCAGAATCAACTATGGCCTAAGCATAGACCTAGACCTACTGAAATTTGCCTCTTGCCACAATAGGTCGACAGGAGATGCAATCTCACTGGCTCTTCGCTTGGCCTTGGATAACCAGGACTATAGTAATACTTATGTCAATGTCAGTAAGACCAAGGCACTGATTGTGGACTTCAGGAAGAATGAGTCAAGGCAACACACACCAGTGCTCATTGATGGATCAGTAGTGGAAAGGGTGGGAAGTTTCAAGTTCCTGGGTGTCAACATCTCTGAGGATCTATCCTGGGCCCAACATTTTGATGCAATGACAATAGTGGCTATATTTCATTAGGAGTTTGAGGAGAACTGGTATGACACCAAAGGCACTTGCAAATTTCTACAAATATACTGTGGTGGAGAGCGTTCTCACTGTTTGCATCACCATCTGGTATTGGGGAGGGACCCCTACACAGGATCAGAAAAAGCTGCAGAAAGTTGTAAATTCAGCCAGCTTTATCATGGGTACAAGCCTCCACAGCATCCAGGACACCTTCAAAAGATGATGCCTCAAAAACGCCGCTTCCATCGTTAAGGACCTCCATCACCCAGGACATGCCCTCTTCCATCAAGGAGGAGGTAGAGGAGTCTGAAGACACACACTCAACATTTCAGGAAGAGCTTCTTCCCCTCCACCATCAGATTTCTGAATGGAGAATAAACCCATAAAGATGTCCTCCGTAATTTTCCCTCTCTTTTTACACTGCTTATTTTAATTATTCTTATATACACATTATAATTTATAGTTTTTAATACCATTTGTTGAAACATACTGCTGCTGCAAAGCAACAAATTTCACGACCTATGCCAGTGATATTAAACCTGATTCTGATTCTCATTTCTTCATCTCTCTGTCTCCATCTATGGAGACAAACTGTCTACTGACATCTTTTATAAACCTATTGATTCCCATGGATATCTTGACTATACCTCTTCCCACCCTATCTCTTGTAAAAATGCTATTCTCTTTTGTCTGTTCCTTCATCTCCACTGCATCTGTTCTTAGGGTGAGGCTTTCCTTTCCAGGACATTATGAGATGTCCCTCTTCTTCAAATAAAATGGGGTTTCCCTTCCTCCACTATTGATGCTTCCCTCAACCACTTCTCCTCCATTTTGGGGACATATGTGCTCACCCCATCTTCCCACCACTTTTAACAGGGATAGAGTTCCTCTTGTCTTCACTTAACACCACATGATCCTCCGCATCCAACACATAATTGTCTGCAGCTTCTGCCATCTCCAAAGGGATCCTACCACCAAACACATCTTTGCCTCCTCCCCCGACTCTCTGTTTTCCACTAGTATTGCTCCCTCCATGATTTTCTTGTCTATTTGTCCCTCCCCACTAATCCCCTTCCTGGCACATATCACTGCAAACAACCAAAGTGCCACACCTACCCATTCACCACTTCCCTTTCCTCCTTTCAGGGCTCCAAACAGTCCTTGTAGGTGAGGTAACGCTTCACCTATGAATCTGTTGGGTCGACAATTGTAACCAGTGCTCTCAATGTGGCCTCCTCTACATTGATGAAACCCAAAGTAAATTAGCGGACCACTTCATCGAGCACCCCTGCTCTATCCACCAAAAGCGGAACATCCCAGTGGCCAACCATTTTAATTCTTATCCCTATTCCCATATGGAAATTTTGGTCCATGCCTTCCTTTTTTGCCAGGATGATGGTGGAGGAGCAACACCTCACATTCCGTATAGGTAGCCTCCATTCTGGCCTCTTACCTCTTCTCCTCACCTGCCTATCACCTCTCCCTACTGCCCCTTCTTCTTCCCTTTCTCCTATGGTCCACTTTCTTCTCCTATCAGATTCCTTTAACTCCAGTCCTATCCACCTGGCTTCACCTATCATCTTGGTACTTCTTCCCCACCTGGTTATTTTGTTGACTTCTCCCTTTCTCCTGAAGAAATGTGGACTGTTTATTCATTTCCATGTGTGCAGCCTGACCTGTTGAGTTCCTCCAGCATTTTGTGTGCATTGCAATGGATACCTTGTTGTTCCTGGATTACCATTAAATACTGAACATTGAAGCAGAATGCTCATGCAGATGTGTTGCTACTATCATTTTTTGCTAAACATTTTTTGTTATTTAAATTTAACAATGAATCCTATTATTCCACCATTTTACCCGTATTGTGTCATTGATGACTGTTTAAAGCAGCTTCTAAAGTCCATAAAATCACAACCCATTTATTTGTTCACACACCTTTAGTTCTAAAACATCACATTATTGTTATTTTGTCCCAAATGGATGCAAGAAAATAAAATCTACTGTATATTTAGTTTTCTTTATCTAGTTTTATCTGTCAATGTTTTCAAACCATCACCCCACCCTTTCTGACCTAGTTAATATCCATTGTTCCACTTGATTACTTAATACTGCTATTTTCCCCCAACTCTTCTTCCTTCATTGTCAATGCTGGCCCTCTATTCATTCTGATTTAGTATTTATGCTATGCTCCTCCATTGCAATCAATTTCCTTTTACCTTCTTTTGCCATTCATTTCCCTTTAACCATTTCTATTTCACTGCTACTTATCACTACATTTTGTTATCATTTACACCCCACAGTTTGCTCAAATCTGCTCCTGTGTCTGACTGCATACATGATAGATTTCTTTTGCAGATTTTCTCAGGCTGAGCATAAAGTTGATAGATTCTTGATTGGACATCGCATCAGAGGTTACGGGGAGAAGACCGGGACCTGGGGTTGAGGAGGAGATAGAAAAAAGGATCAGCCATGATTGAGTGGTGGAGCAGACCCAATGGGCCAGATGGCCTAATTCTGCTCTTACGTCTTATGGTCTTATAAATGCCTTGGTTCTAGACATTTTGTGGAAAAGCCTCTGATTATGCACAAGTTGTTGCCCTGTAAGTACACAACTAATATCCAACCAAGTGTCTGAAGCAGCAGAGACGACAGTGAGATCTGGTTTGTAGCAAGAATAAAATAATTATTCATGTCATGGTGTCATATTTATCACATCCTCAGTTTTAAGATTAATACTAAAATCTTGTTTGTATTTATAGCTATTTCTTGTTCCTTACAATAGTTGATGTCAAGAAATATCCTCTAAACCATTACTTTAAATATATGTTGGTTTTACACAAGGTTATGGGACCTCTCCGAAATACAGCAACAAGATAACATTGACGTTTATTAATGGAGGTAGACTGAACAACCTGGGTATGTTCTGACCCATCAAGTGGTGTACATCTCTGTTGACCACTACGTTTGCAGGTCAACCACTTATTTTACTAATGATTTAAATATATTCACATGCCAACCATTTGTTTTAACAAACACTGCTATGCCTGCAAAACTTGTACTAAGCATTGCAAAGATCTTTCAATGTGTGAAACTGATCAAGTCTTCCCTCCCTATTTCAGAATGTTGTGACCGAGGGAGTTTCTGCCAAAAAGACTTACTGTGATATGATGACACCTGTTACATTTCGCAACTTCAGGAACTCCAGGATATTTTGTTTACAAAGTTTTCATTAGATGAAGCCCTCACATATGACATGCTGAGGTATTAACATTTGCCATTCACGTACTTCTTACATTTACCCCATAATGAATGATGTAAACAAACAAACAACATCTTTACAATATTACTCAAATATTATTGAAATATTGAATACAGTACTACATCTGCATGCCAGAATATGCCCCACATTCTTGACTGCGATTTCCATAGCAGAGGATATCCTATATGTCTCCACAAATATTAAGGTCTCAATATCAAACTGGTTCTTCTGTGTTGTCTCATATCAGTTCACACATCAAACCTGTGATCTAAAAATGTCAACTCTCCTCCAGCGTCTTTAACCTGACCATGTAATCATTATCATAACTTCTGGTGCCTAGGTACATGGGCCAAACTTCCCGTTGCCTCGTGCATCTCTGGCCCTACTAATGACAAAATATCACCATTCTCTTGTTCTAAATGGTGGCAGTGTTCTGATTTGCCCTGAGGAACACAAAAATATCGCTTTCTCTCTGGAATATCGCCACTTGTTACCACAACAGGGAAATGGTTGAGAGCATTTTTTTAATATTTAGAGATATAATGTGGAATGCGTCCTCCGAGATGCACAACCTAGCAATGCCCCAATTTAACCCTAACTTACGCACAGGACAATTTATAATGACCAATTAACCTACTAAACGGTATGTCTTTGTATTGTGGGAGGAAACCGAAGCACTCAGCGAAATCTCGCACATTTCACAGGGAGGATGTACAAACTCCTTACAGAGGATGCCAGGATTGAGCTCTGATGCCCCAAGCTGTAATAGCATTGGACTAACCGTGAAGTAACTGTGCCACCCAACATTGACAAAATATCCACTACCCATCAACTTCATTACTCTGTCTGGAGAGTATCACTTCATTGTTAATTACTACCTTTTTTAGTTCCTCAAGGAGATCTCAAATTCATCACCAATAATGTTCACAAGGTTCCCTATATTTTTGTTTGGTAAAGCAAATAAAGATGATAAGGCTTCTAACATTCTAACATTATTATTTCTTGAAGGTGAGATACACTGAGCCAATACCAGTGGCTGCTATAATGATATATCCAAGGTTGTACAACACATTATACAGTATGTTAGGCATAACTGCAAACAAATGGTAACAAAGAGGAGTGTTGCTGAGATATTATTGCCATTAAAACCACCATACACATTCTCAGTTTTCAGCGTTATATTTATTAGTTCCAACATGGAGATAACTTACAACCTTTTTTTAATAATCTGAGTCATTAGTCCCTCTTCGGTGTGCTCTGCTTGCAAAATAAATGTAAAATGTTGCATGGATTGCAAACATTTTCCCATATAGTTCCTATGATTCACCTCCAATCTGTGGTGGGAACTGAAGTGAAGAGGCAGAGGATGGGGCAGTTGGTGCACAAGTAATGACAGCTTGTAGGGAGTTTATGAGGAAGGATAGGCAAATGATAGAGCAAAGAGGCACTCAGCAAGATGGGGTTTGTGATGTGTCTGTTTTAATGCAAGGAGTATCACAAGCAAGGCGGATGAACTTAGAGCGTGAATCAATACATGGACCTATGATGTTGAGGCCATTACAGAGACTTGGATGTCTCAGGGGCAGGATTGTCTACTGAGTCATTGTGGGTGGAAATCAGAAACAGGAAGGAGGCAATAACTCCACTGGTGTTTTTTATAGATTCCCCCCCCCCCCAATAGTAACAGAAATATTGAGGAGTAAATAGGGAGGCAGTTTCCGGAACAGTGCAATAATAATAGGGTTGTTGTGATGGGTAATTTTAACTTTCCTAGTATTGACTGGCATCTCTTTAGAGCAAGGGGTTTAGATGCGGTGGAGCTTATTAGATATGTTCAGGAAGGTTTCCCGACGCAATATGTAGAAAAGTCAACTAGAGGAGAGGCTATATTTGATCTGGTACAGTATTGGGAAATGAACCTGGTTAAGTGTCAGATCTTTCAGTGAGAGAGCATTTTGGAAGTAGTGACCAGAATTCTATCTCCTTTATGGTGGCATTGGAGAAGGATAGGAGTAAACAATTTGGGAAAACATTTAATTGGATTAGGGGGAAATATGATGCTATTAGGCAGGAACTTGGAAACATAAATTGGGAGCGGATGTTCTCAGGAAAATGCACGGCAGAAATATGGCTATTGTTCAGGGAACATTTGCATGGTGTGCTGCATTGGTATGTTCCATTGAGGCACGAAGAGGATGGTAGTGTAAAAGAACCATGGTGTACAAAGGATGTAGAAAATCTAGTTTAGAAGAAAAGCTTACGAAATGTTCAAGAAACTAGGTACTGTTAGAGCTCTAGAAAATTACAAGGGTGCCAGGAAGGAATTCAAGAATGAAATTAGGAGAGCTAGAAGGGGCTATGAGAAGGCCTTGGTGAGCAGATTAAGGAAAACCCCAAGGCATTCTACAAGTATGTGAAAAGCAAGAGGATGAGCCGTGTGAGAATAGGACCAATCAGGAGCAAGAGTGGAAACATGTGCATGGAGTCAGAGGAGATAGTGGAGGTAATGAATGAATACTTTGCTTCAGTATTCACCGGTGAAAAGGACCTTGGCAATTTTGGGGATGACTTACAGCAGATTGAAACGCTGGAGCATATAGACATTAAGAAAGAAGATGTGCTGGAGTTTTTGAAAAGTATTAAGTTAAATAAATTGTAGGGACTGGACGAGATATACCCCAGGCTAATGTGGGAAGTGAGGGAGGAGATTGCTGAGCCTCTGGTGATCTTTGCATCATCAATAGGTATGGGAGGAGTGCCAGAGGATTGGAAGGTTGCAAATGTTGTTCCCTTGTTCAAGAAAGGGAGTAGAGATAACACAAGAAATTATAGACCATTGAGTCTTACTTCAGTGGTGGGCAAGTTGTTGGAGAAGATACTGACAGGCAGGATTTATGAACATTTAGAGAGACATAATCTGATTAGGGATAGTCAGCATGGCTTTGGCAAGGGCAAGTCATGACTTATGAATCTGACTGAATTCTTTGAGGATGTAACAAAACACATTGCTGAAGGTAGAGCAGTGGATGTAGTGTATATGGATTTCAGTGAGACATTTGAAGACAAAATATAATATTAATTGTAAGACTCTTGGCAGTGTGGAGGATTAGTGAGATCTTGGGGTTTGTGTCCATCGGGCACTCAGAGCTGCTATGCAGGTTGACAGTATTGTTAAGAAGGTGTATGTTGAGTTGGCCTTCATCAGCCCTGGGTTTGATTTCAAGAACTGTGAGGTCATGTTACAGCTTTAGAAGACCTTAGTTAGACTCCACTTAGAGTACTGTGTTTAGTTCTGGTAACCTCACTGCAGGAAGGATGTGGATACTATAGAGAGAAAGAGAGCACAGAGGAGATTTACAAGGCTGTTACCTGCATTGGAGAGCATGCCTTATGAGAATAGGTTGAGTAAACAACTTAAGAAGCAGGGATCCTATAACGTTGAATGATGAATGAAGAAGCAGACACACTGAGATAGTTAATGGTACATTAGTGATGAATTCCCACCTGTGGGAACATTCCTGTCCTTGGCTCACCAGGTTCTGGGTGACAATGATGGAAAGCAGAGAACAAATAAGTTATTGTATACTCCAGCAGTTTTCTTTGTATAAATGTAAAAGATTTGTACTTTGTTTACTAAGAATAAATTGTGAATAGGAATATTTTAAGGAAATTTCAAACCTCTTGTATCAATGGCATATTGAAATGGACATAATAGGCAAATGGTCTTTCAAGGCTTTGGAAACAGTGCAGAAGGGGTTTACCAGTATGCTGTCTAGTTTATGCTATCATGAGATACTGGATAAACTTTGGTTGTTTTCACTGGAGCGGCAGAGATCTGATAGAGGTTTACAGGATTATGAGAGACATAGATAGAGTAGACAGGGAGTATCTTTTTCCCAGTTTGAAGTGTCTTGTACCAGAATATAAGAACATAAGAAATAGGAGCAGAAGTAGGCCATCTGGCCTGTCAAGTATGCTCTACCATTCAATATGATCATGGCTGATCTGGCCATGGACTCATCTCCACCTACATGCCTTTTCCCCATAACCCTTAATGTACATTGAGTGGGGGCAGGTTCGAAGGGGATGTGAGGGGTAGGTTTTATTACTCAGAGAATTGTGCCTGGAATTCCCCTCCAGGTGTGTTGGCAGAGGCAAATACATTAGAGGCTTTTAAGAGGCATTTGGATAGGTACTTGGATGTAAGGAAGATGGAGGGATATGGACATGGTGCAGGCAGGAAGGATTAGTGTTTGGGTGTTTTTGATTTGCTTTTCAGCTGGTTTGGCACAACATTGTGGGCTGAAGGGCCTGTCCTGTGCTGTACAGTTCTATGTTCTATGAACTTGACCTTTTCTCCTTGGAGAGATGGAGACTGAGAGGTGACCTGATAGAGGTATATACGACGATGAGCGGCATTGATCGTCCGGATGGTCAGAGGCTTTTTCCCGGGTCTGAAATGGCTAACACAAGAGGGTACTTAAGAGGGTTTTAAGGTGCTTGGAAGTAGGAACAAAGGGTATGTCAGAGGTAAGATTTTCACACAGAGAGTGGTGGGTGCATGGAATGCACTGCTGGGGACAGTAGTAGAGGCGGATACAATAGGGTTTTTTAAGAGACTCTTAGGTACATGGAGCTTAGAAAAATAGAGGGCTATGCAGAAGGGAAATTCTAGGAAGTTTCTAGAGTAGGTTACATGGTCGGCACAACATTGTGGGCCGAAGGGCCTGTAATATGCTGTAGATTTCTGTTTTTATGTTCTATAGATTAAGAGTTGAACCGAAACGGAGCAGTAATTTATATATTTCAGCCTAGGCTCAAGCCAGAAAAGGCAAGTCAAGTGAAGTCGTCTAGTAACCTTGGTTAAAAAAGCTTAACAACTGTGAAATGCATACTCTCGACTATCACCTGCCTGGAGAATATTGTGCCAAGGGGTCACCGGTGTCTACGCATCCGTCAGCAGTAATCTGATCAGGTTCCTTCGGGGATAAAGTCATTGCAAATTCTAATTAGTCAGGCACTCGGAGCTGGTGAGTGAATACATGGAATTTTAAAGAAGACTGCATGAAATACAAGGATTTCTTTTTTAAATCTTCGAAATAGTGTCCATTTTCTTCTGGTAACGCCCACTAAAGATTGACAGCAGGGGACGACGCTTTCAATTTCCAATTAACAACAACCGATTGGCGGCGACGATTAGCATAGCAGACATACTTAACTCTATTGGAGCCAGAAGACATTTGAAGGAA
The DNA here is from genome assembly GCF_030028105.1 of Mobula birostris. NCBI lineage: Eukaryota > Metazoa > Chordata > Chondrichthyes > Myliobatiformes > Myliobatidae > Mobula > Mobula birostris. The sequence continues at coordinate 46,950,497 of NC_092384.1, forward strand.
ATGTGCTTTCAGTTGTAGCACTCAATTTATTAAATAATTTCTTCAGTGTGAAATCTATTTTTACCGGAACAGAGAGAACGTTATACAATATGCCATTGATTTAAATAACCTGGCAGCAGGCAGCGCGATGGGCAAATACGCTTGACGAGGAAAGGACCTAAAGATGGGCAAAGTTCATCTTCTAAATTTACTTCTCATCTTTTTTTCCTCCGGTCCTGCTGTAGGGTTTCGGCTCAAAACATCGACTGTGCTTTTGTTCCGTAGATGCTGCTTGGCCTGCTGAGTTCATCCAGCATTTTGTGTTTGTTGCAAAGTTTTTTTTTGCAAAAAAAGTACGAATAATGAGAGCCTGTCAGCTGAAAGTAGCTGTAATTGGAGCAGGGGCAAGTGGACTCTGTGCCGCTCGTCACCTTCTGGCCAAGCCGCACATCTTCGCCCCTCCGGTGGTATATGAGCACTCTGATTGTGTTGGAGGTACTTGGGTTTACACGGAGAGAACGGGTAATGACGACCATGGTCTGCCTATACATTCCAGCATGTACAGAGACCTAAGGTGCTGTACATCACATGCCTTATCATCAGACTGATAATATAGAACACGATTCTGTAGATCTTACGTGAATGTAAATGATTCAACTTATGTTTTCTATTGCGTAATATTTGCCCGGATTCGAAGGCATTAAAGCTGAAGTAAGATTGCTTTGAGGGGCTGTATTTGTAACAAACGAAAGGATATTTTCGAACTACTATATTTTTTCAATTCGTAAATGCGGCAGAAGTTTGCTCAGTAGTGCAGACTGGGTTGCTGTGATGTACACTATTTAAATTACACTTTTTCTCTGTCCTTTCTTCCAAGATGGACGGCTTCATACTTTACAAAATTAAAGCCTGAATGCCATTTTTCTTATTCACTTAACTTATGTATAATGCTTAGAAGACTGTCGTCTTAACAGTTCGTTTCACACCAATATTTATATCAATGGCAGATCTGGATACAATATACTTGGCCCCTTTAACGAAAACAAACTGCAAATTACTGATATTACTGTTTCCATCTAGTTATGTTTGCCAGAGAGAAAATGGTCCACTTAACCCCGATCCCTCTTGTTTGTCGATTTATGATATAGTTAGAAGAGAAACAGGCCCATCTAGTCAGTACACACTATTATTTTGTCTAGTCCCATTGACCTGCTCCCAGACCGTAAGATCTAGGAGCAGAATTAGGCCATCTGGCCCATCTAGTTTGTTCCACCATTCAATCATGTCTGATCCTTTTTTTAAAATCATCTCCTCAACCCCAGTTCCCGGCCTTCTCCCAGTAACCTTTGATGCCATGTCCATAGCCCCCCATGATAAATAATGAACAATTTGGCCTTGCCCACAAAATTATATTTTGAAATAAAGAAAAGGTGGAGGGGGCATAAACTTTGGGTTTTCAGGTAGGATCAAGACTGCAGTAAAAAAAATAAGGATGTTGATAAGGAAAAGGAAAACCTCCAGCAGTGCAACATCATTTAAAAAAAAGGCTTATAACTATTTGGAAATTTTTTGTGGGAGAACCCAGCAACAAATGCTATATTATGTAAAATAAAAGAAGCCTAAGAAATCCTAGTGAGAACAAATGGCTGAAGTTAAGGGAGAACTTGGGACCCATGGGGAGAGAGGTAGGGAGTTCAGAAGCTTAATGGCCTGAGGGAAGTAGCTGTTTCCCATCCTGACCATTCTTGTCTTTATGCATTGGAGTTTCCTGCCTAATGGTAGAAAATTAAAGAGGATGTCGGGTGGATGGGTGGGATCCTTGATAATACTAAGGGTCCTGCATACGCAGTGCTCCTGATAAAAGTCCCCGATGGATGATGGGGACTATGATCCTCTTGGCCATTCTCACAGTTCTTTATAGGGACTTCCAGTCCGATGCCCTGCTGCTCCCATACCAGATGGAGGTACAGCTTGTCAGGATGCTGTCAAAGGTGTGCCTGTAAAATTCATTTAAGGTGGTGGTGGGGAGCCTCAGTTGCCTCAATCTCCTCAGGAAGTGGAAGAGCTGCTGGCCTTCTTATTCAGGGAGGTGGTATTGAGGGACCCAGCTGTGGTCATCCATGATGTGACCTCCCAGGAACTTGGCCTTCTTATTCAGGGAGGTGATATTGAGGGACCCAGCTGTGGTCATCCATGATGTGACCTCCCAGGAACTTGGTGCACTTAACTCTCACTATGGACGAGCTATGTATGTGCAAAGGGGATTGGTTCATCTGCACTTTCCTGGGGCTCAACACCAAATGTTATCTGACTGATGCCGAGTCCTGTGACATGTAAAGTACTGTTCAGATAGAAAATATTTACGGTATTTTAGGTTTGTCAAAGTTGGCAAGTCACTAACTGATCTTTGATTTTTGCATTTTAGTTGGTCTATAATTTGCACTCACTCTGCCTTTCACCTGAAAAATATAAAGGCAATAAAAATTGAAGGAAACAGATGGCGGTAGAAAAATACATTTTCTGCCCCATTTGCTGGGTTTGGCTACAACAACTACACAATACGACATATGAGGAAAACAAAATAAAATTCCAAAATGGTAAACAGATGACTGCAGTTGGTAAGGAAAAAAAACCGGTGCAGAGAGCCATTGCCGAGAGCTGGCTCTATAGAAAAGGAGGGAGTAAGACACACTGGACTTACTGGGAACTACGGAATGAAAAATAAGATTGGGGTAAGAAGAAAAATATAATTATATTTTCAGCTTCTTTTCTACACGCAATGTAGGATGATACAATTCATAAGTGGGTCATTTGGCTTAAAATGTTAGGCATTTACTCTTTATATCATGCTCTTTGTAGATGTACTTTTTCTTTCAGCTGAAGTATTTAACGACTATGTTTATATGAAGGAGGGTGCTTTTCCATTTCTTTGCATTTTGGAACAACTCACTATCAGATAATTTTTACCTCCTGTACGTTTCTTTACCAATGACTTTTAATCTTTAGCTTAATCAGTATGATCGCTTATCTACCACTGGGATCAGATTGTAATTGTTAATAGTAGAGATTTACTGAGGTTCAATCATCATGATGTTTAATCTTTTTGCTCCTGCTGAGGAATGTAAGCACTGTACACTGTTTATTTTTCTGACATTTAAGTGACTGGAAAATCATATGCAGTATTCATACAAATTATTATCAATAAGCAGTATAAGCAAAAAGCAGTGTCTATACTCATGACTGTGTGGCTAGGTATAGCTCAAATACCATCTATAAATTTGCTGCTGATACAACCATTGTTGGTAGAATCTCAGATGGAGACGAGAGGGTGTACAAGAGTGAGATATTGTCGTGGCTATCCCTTGAGGTCGAGGATGATAGTCTTCGTTTCATACAGAGCGAAGATGCCTGTGCGTGTATTTGTTTAATGTGTACTTGATGTTGCACTCCAAGAAGCACACGGTACTTCACAAATCAACCAACTGATTCCAATGCCATGGATACCACGACGATTGGAGCTGATGGATTTGTTGCAGCCTTCATCCGGCTGTTCCACCGTTGCGGTCTTGGTTGGATTGTTCTTTGTCAGGGACCTCACCCTCGACCTTACTGCCATGGGTGACCCTACCAGGAGCATAGCTCCAGACAGCATTGCTCTCAGGATCACAGGACCACACAAGCTTCTCCACCACAACAAGTTGACAATCCACGGAGAAGAAGAGTGAGATACGCCAACTAGTGGAGTGGTGTCTCAGCAACAACCTTGCACTCAATGTCAGTAAGATGAAAGGTGACTGCGGACTTCAGGAAGGGTAAGACGAAGGAACACATACCAATCATCATAGAGGGATCAGAAGTGGAGAGAGTGAGCAGTTTCAAGTTCCTGGGTGTCAAGATCTCTGAGGACCTAACCTGGTCCCAACATATTGATGCAGTTATAAAGAAGGCAAGACAGCGATTATACTTCATTAGGAGTTTGAAGAGATTTGGTATGTCAAGAAAAACACTCAAAAACTTCTATAGATGTACCGTGGAGAGCATTCTGACAGGCTGCATCACTGTCTAGTTTGCAGGGGGGGGCTACTACACAGGAGCGAAAGAAGCTGCAGAGGGCCGTAAATTTAGTCAGCTCCATCTTGGGTACTAGCCTACAAAGTACTCAGGACACCTTCAAGGAGTGGTGTCTCAAAAAGGCATCATCCATTATTAAGGATCCCCAGCACCCAGGGCATTCCTTTTCTCATTGTTAACATCAGGTAGGAGGTACAGAAGCCTGAAGGCACACACTCAGCGATTCAGGAACAGCTTCTTCGCCTCTACCAGATGATTCCTCAACAGACATTGAACCCATGAACACTACCTCACTTTTTAATATATATTATTTCTGTTGTTGCACGATTGTTAAGCTATTCAATATACATATACTGTAATTGATTTACTTACTTTTTCTTCCATATTATGTATTGCATTGAACTACTGCTGCTAAGTTAACAAATTTCACAACACATGCTGTGATAATAAACCTGATTCTGATTTCTTACTAGCTATAAAAGGTTTGAAATTGACACGCATAATATCAGCTTATAATTTTGACTCCAAATCTCACTTGTTGCCTCAATCTATTTGATTTGGAAAGTTGTATTTTGTTTTTGTTTTCTCTTTTATTTATCCTTTAGGACAAATCTTCCAAAAGAAGTCATGGGATTCCCAGATTTTCCATTTGAAGTTGGCCCCCCTTCTTTCATTCATCACACTGATGTGAGAGCATATCTGGAAAGATATACTAATCGCTTTGAAATTCAGCCGCACATAAAGGTATATGTAAGGTGTAAAAAGAATGAACACTGATCATTTACAGTTCTGAACTTTTCATAAGAATTCCTATTGAGAAGGATGTTTATCTTTTATTTTGATAATATTATTGATAAAGCCACGTTTATTATTTAACAGCAACACACATAAATGTTGCCGGTGAACGCAGCAGGCCAGGCAGCATCTCTAGGAAGAGGTAGAGTTGACGTTTTGGGCCGAGATCCTTCGTCAGGACCTGCTGCCTGGCCTGCTGCGTTCACCAGCAACTTTTACGTGTGTTGCTTGAAATTCCAGCATCTGCAGATTTCCTCGTGTTTATGTTTTTATTATTTAACAGTACTGGGTTTTGCAGAATACTGTAATGATTATGAAACTGTACAAAGTTGAAGTCATTATACTTCAAAAGTTCAACAGCTTTAGGATTTCCATGTATTAACAGACGAATCTGGAAGATGCTATCAATGATTTGTTGCATGGTAGTAAGTTGATCTCTTGTGCTCATTATATTGTTTGATAAGGGAGTCTAAACATAGCCTAATTGACCATCATTGATATTATCAACTTACCAGAAAATAAGATCTGAGAGTTTGGCATTTAAAAAAAATCTTCCAGATGGTTTTTGTGTTAAAAATATTCTTTTCAAATTTTCAAAATACTATATTTATAGTGACTTGCAGATTTGTAGAGTTCCTTATGTTTAAAATTTTTAAGAGTAGTTTGAGCAGTTAAGTTTTTGGCTTTCATTTTTTTACATTTTTGAAAAGGTTCAATTTTTTAAAAATCTTAGCTAGAATGTTTATAAAAGATTTAAGAGTTCGATAAAGTTTTTGCCAGTTTAGAGGCATGGTGTACTCGACCATAAAATGTTTTTCACATTTTGTGGATGGGATCAATTTTGGCTGCCTGTATGATTTTCTTAGACTGTTCTCACAGTTCAAAACAGCTGACCACCAAGAATCATATTGGTATTTTTCTCAGATTCCCACTAGAAGGGAGGTAAACATTCTCCCCTTAGGGTCCAGTGGCAATATTAATTCAACAATGAGGGTAAAAATCATTCTAAAGTAAATAATTTTTAGGTGACTTTTGTTGGACAGGGTTATTATGGATCCTGAAACCTAAGTGGGTAGGTTTTCACATAGTTTTGACCTGTTTTCACATTGACACAAAAGGTTTTTTTTCTGTTGATCAGTGTGAATTAAGGTACCAATCTGCTGTTTTAACTGACTCATGGGACTAGATGGCCTTGTGCTTTTCCCTCCTATTTCCATTGTTTTTCATAGCATTCACTGTGACTAGAAGTAGCAAGTAAATCATTCTAGTTATTTATTCCTGAATCAATTAAGAAAAGGTGACTGTGATTTCTTCTTCCTCTTGAGAATTAAGTATTTGGCAAATTCAGTGCGCCCATGCAGCAAACATGGTACAGAATAACAGTACATTTCCATGGTTCTAGGAGAAAACAAAAGAGCAGTTCTTACTGGGGCTTGATGGGGTAAATGCATAATTGATGTTTCTGCCGACTGGGTCACATTCTCATGTAAGGGACTGGCCAACCAGAACAAAGGTAGTAAGAAGTTTCATCACTCAGGAAGGGTGAATCTTTGGAATTTATCATCCAACAGGGCAGTGAAGCATTTGTTGGTGATTATATGCAAGACCGAGTTCAATAGGTATTCAGATATTAAAAGAATCAAGGAATATTGAGGTAATAATGTAAAGGTAAAGGGCTAGCCATGACTGAGTGTGGGTAGGCAGAGCATAATGGTCCAGTCCTGCTTCTGTTCCTTTACGTTTGAATCCAAAGGATTAGCAGGATAAAATTTACTGGACAGTGATTTAAACAAATAAAATGGTACTTTCATCTACAAAATATGTGTGAATATTTGGTGCATCTTTTCACAGTTTCTCACATATGTTGAACTAGTGAATCCTGTATCTGAACCTACTGGAGCTGCTCAGAGTTCATGGGAAGTAACATCTTTGAATCTGAAGACTCACAGCCGTAGTATTGAGAGATTTGATTCAGTTATTGTCTGTAATGGGTGAGTCTATGACTTTTAATTGTTTTAATTATTGTGATTATAATAATGATGCCTTGTAATAATCCCCAAACATGGCAGATAATGTAGAATTGATGAATTCAGCAGAAGTAAATTTTCGAACAATATCTGACACATAACAATTAATTTTTCAGTCATAGAGTTTAATTCTTTCAGAACTTAATTATCAGAAATTGAAAAATTAAAAACATCGTTTTATCTTAAGGTGCTGCTAGTCCAGGTGGAGGGTGCTATTCTGGAAAGGCTTACTAACTTATTTAAAATGTCACTCAAATCCAAACAAAATCTCAGTTGTAGGCATAGGTAGCAAGTCTCATTTCATTGCTATTAACTACAAATTCCAGACTATGATTCCCTTAATTACAAAATTTGCAATAAGAAAGCAACTCCGAAATCATTTGAACACTGGATTACACCAAAGACATATCTAAAATTTAATTAACAAGATTTTATAAATGAATGTTGAGATCTATCATTAGAAAGTAATAGTTCATAAGTTTTTAGTATGTTTTCATTTTGTATTTTTAGCCACTATTCTGATCCTTGTATCCCACACATTCCTGAAATTGAGAATTTCAAAGGACAGACAATGCACAGTCATGAGTACAGGTCTGCTGAACCTTTTGTAGGGAAGAACTTGGTTCTGCTTGGTGCTGGTCCGTCTGGGATTGACATTGCTATGGAGTTGTGCTCAGTTGCCAAGCAAGTCGTCTTGATACATAAACATTCATTTACGTTCTCACACTTGCCTCCAAATTGCCTGTTAGTCAGAGGTGTGAACAGATTTTCGCGTACTGGTGTGATTTGTAATGATGGAATGGAATATCCTGCAGATGTATTCATGTTTTGCACTGGTTACAACTATTCTTTTCCTTTTCTTGCCACGGATGTGTGCTTAAATATCAAAGATCATAGAGTTACCCCACTTTACAAGCACATTGTACACACCACTTTTCCAGCTCTCCTTTTTATTGGTTTATGTAAAACTGTTTGCCCTTTTCCTTTGTTTCACTATCAGGTCTTATTTGCTTTAGCAACATTAGATGGTACGTACAAATTACCATCTAAATCTGATATGGATGCGGCCACGGAACAGGAATACAAATCCTCTTTGCAAAATGGAATTTCTCACAAACACTTTCATAAATTAGATAGTCTTCAGTGGGATTATAATGACGAGTTGGCCCTTTTAGCCAAATGTGCCCCTTTATTACCTGTTATAAAAGACCTTTATGAGGCAAACAAGAAAATAAGACAACAGGATCTGTGCAATTATAAGAAATATAACTATGAGATAGTAGGCCCTGATACATGGATAAAGGTGAACTCAGAACCATTTTAAAATTGACTGTGTCCTTAACTTACCAAAGTTTGATCCATTCTGCAGAAGCCTTGCTACACACACTTAATTTGTAATAAGGTGGGTGAAGCAAAGATTGAGAAGGGAAGATAAAATTTATAAAGGGGCTCAGTCAAATTACTGTTAACTTCAGTACATTAGAAAATTAGGCATTTCCTCTTACATGTGTATCATCCTTCCTATCCAATATTTCTCTCCACAGTACGATAAAAACTGACTTGTTCAGTTAATCAAATATACAATAGCTTTATAACTGGAAAATGTGTATGCAAATGTAAATTATTGTTGTAACAATGTAGATAAGATCTTTGAATTTCTGCACTAAAAATCATGATTTATAGAATTGCATCAAGTTGTTTCTCTTTTGCTTAAACAAAGCTATTTGCTTGTTATTGTTGTTGGAAAAATTGGAACGTGTTTTTCAACCATCAAGCAGAATTATACTAACATGAAGGAATTATGTTTTGTTAACTAAGGGCACAGATAACAATTCTGAAAGTAGCCAAGCAATCCTATTTTCTTCAGATCATATTATAACAACAGTAATCAGTCTTACGTTAAATTCACTGTCCTATGAAGTAAAAGTAAACAAAGCTTTAAAAATTCCACTGGATTGAAGTGAAAAGAGTCATTCTGTGCTGTGGTTTATATCCTATGTTGTTAGCATCAATCCGTACGCTGATAAATATTTCTGTAAACCAGCACCATCATACTTTAAAACCTTTAATTACTACGTACGTTGGGATCATCTATTTTCTTTTGATTTATGTATTACCTAAAATGTTGCTTTTACAAATTTAGAGGTGCAAATTAAGTTGTACCTTGGTTGAAAGAATGGACCATACTTCTTGCTTTATTTCCTACACTGTAAAGGAACTGGATATTCCACTTCAGATACAAAATCAAGGTATGAAATGTAATGTGTAATGTACACTATTACATTAGTAATCATTTCTCGAAATGATTTGGATGAAGTATTAATAGTTTTATAAACATCAAGAACAAATCTGTAACAATAACATAGATTGATAAACTTGTCATTTTAAAAGAATTTGTGTACTTTTGGTACCACTGAATTTAATGATAAATATGATAAACTGAGGCATTTAGTAGAATGGGTGTTTTAGAATCACTATTATTTATGGTAATCCACCTTCCATGAGTGTAAAAAGGTACCGGAAATTCATGTTATGCAGCTATTTCAAAAATCAATAAAACAGCTTCACACAACAAGAATTACTGGTGTAATAAAATGCCAAATATAAAGTTATTTTTGTTCTATGTCTTACTTATCTATCTTTTCCTTCCTAATTTGTTTCCCAGCACTAGACATTAAGCCATGTTAAGAAGCCAGGAAAATAATGTGTCGAGAGAAGTTAGAGATCTTGCTTGGAATGGCTTGAGTGTGGCAAAGTAATCTGTTCATTAAGTTTTCTCTCAACTCGATGGAAAAATATCTAAAATCTGCTTCTACAAAACTAAAGCTAACATTATTAACAGCTGGTGGTTGCAGTTTATATCAGAATGGTCACTGGTAGTGTGCTGCAGGGGTCAGGGACTCCTGTTATTTGTTGGTTGTATAAATAATTTGGATGCAAATGAACAAAAATTGATCAGTAATCAAATGAATCAACCCATCAGTACTAATCAACAAGCTTTCAAACCTGGTCCTCCATATCTTTCTCCTTGACTTCCTCATCGAGAGATCACAGCCAGTGCAGATCGCAAATAACATCTCCTCCTTGCTGACAGCCAGTAAGGGAACACCTCAAGGAGATGTGTTTCACCCACTGCTCTACTCTGTCTTAACTCATGGCTGTGTGGCTAAGCACAACTCAAACACCATTTATAAATTCACTAATGACACTATATTTCATTAGGAGCTTGAAAAGATTTGGTATGTCACCAAAGACACTAGTAAATTTCTACAGATGTACCATGGAGAGCATCCTAACTGGTTGCATCACCATCTGGTATGGAGGGAGCACTGCACAGGATCAGAAAAAGCTGCGGAGAGTTGTAAACTCAGCCAGCTCCATCTTACGCACGAGTCTTCCCAGCATCAAGGACATTTCAAAAGGTGATGCCTTAAAAAGGTGGCATCTTCCTTTAAGGACTCCTGTCACTCAGGATATGCCCTCTTCTCATTGCTACCATCAAGAAGGAGGTCTGATTTCTCAATCTCACTGTGCATGCACGCTAGTGAATGACAATAAATTCAAACTTGAACTTAAATGAAAAAAAGTACAAGGATGTTCCTGAAGCTGGAGGGCTTGAGTTAAGAGGAGAGACTGGATAAACTAAAGCTTTTTTCCATGGAGAGTAGAAGGCTTAAGGAGTGACCTTATAGAGGTATATAAAAAGTTGCTCCTTAGGTTCCTTGTAAATCTTTTCCCCTCATCCAAAACTTGTGCCCCCTAATTTTGGACTCCCCTACTCTGGAAAAGACTGTTGCCATCTACCTTATCTATACCTCTGGAATTTTAAACATTTCTCTAAGGTTGCTGCTCATTCTCCTATGTTCCAAGGAATAAAGCCCTAGCCAGGCCAATCTCTCCCTATACCTCAGGCCTGGCTGGTGCTTTATTCTTTGGAACATAGGAGAATGAGCAGCAACCTTACAGAAATGCCTAGTCTGGCAACATTTTAATATTTTTTTCTGCATTCTTTCCAGTTTTCCTCCAAAAAAATTACAAAGAACTCCAAAGTGTAGTGTCACCAATGGCTTATATAACTGCAACAAAATGTCCTAACGACAATACTCAGTGCCCTAACAGATCTGTGTCACGGACTGTGATCCGTGTCACTGACTGATGCCTTCTTCATCACCATGTCTACCTGCTACACTGCTTTCAATGAACTCTGTAATTGTACTCTGAGGGCCTGTGTTTCATTACTCCCTAGTGCTCTACCATTCATAGGTCAAATCCGAGACTAGTGTGACTTAAAAGTGCATCATCTGACACTTAACTATATTGAAATCCATTTGCTACTCCATGGCCCATGTTCAAAAGCTTCAGTCTATCCAACTGATCAAGATCCTCCTGTAATCTATAATAACTTTCTTCACCATCAACAACACCTCCCAATTTCATGACATAATGCGAATGAGGTTTATTAACACTTTATGAAATGAGGTTTATGAAATTTGCTTTAGGCAGCAGTACAGTGCAATACATAAAATTACTATAAATTACAATAAGAATATATAAAAAATAAATTAGTGCGAAAAGGGAGCAAAATAGTGAGGTAGTATTCATGGACACTGGAAATCTGATGGCAGAAAGGGAAGCAGCTGTTTTTAAAATGATGAATGTGCATCTTCATGTATTGGATGTGGAGGCTCTTGGGGTGGTAGGTGAAGACAAAAGGAACTCTATCCCTGTTAAGGCAGCAGGAAGATGGGGTGAGTGCAGATGTCTGGGAAATGGAGGAGGTGGAGGAAGGGAAACCCCGTTCTTTTAAGGAGGAGGACATCTTTGAGGTCCTGGAAAGGAAAGCCTTATCCTAGGAACAGATGTGGTGGAGATGAAGGAACAGGAAACAGGGTGGAAAGAGGTATAGTCAACTTATCCATGGGAATTAGTAGATTTATGTTAAAAAATATTGGTAGACAGTAACAAAATAACGTTCCTCTGAACACGTAACTCACACACAACACATGAAGTAATATTACCACAAATAAATTGACAAATAAAATATTTTACAGAAGCTACAGTTGAAGTCAGAAGTTTACATACACCTCAGCCAAATACATTTAAACTCAGTTTTTCACAATTTCTGACATTTAATCCTAGAAAACATTTCCTGTCTTAGGTCAGTTAGGATCACTATTTTAAGAATGTGAAATGCCTGAATAATAGTAGAGAGAATGATTTATTTCAGCTTTTATTTCTTTCATCACTTTCCCAGTGGGTCAGAAGTTTACGTACACTTTGTTAGTATTTGGTAGCATTGCCTTTAAATTGTATAACTTGGGTCAAACGTTTTGGGTAGCTTTCCACAAGCTTCTCACAGTAAGTTGTTGGAATTTTGTTCCATTCCTCCAGCCAGAACTGGTGTAACTGAGTCAGGTTTGTAGGCCTCCTTGCTCGCACACGCTTTTTCAGTTCTGCCCACAGATTTTCTATCGGATTGAGGTCAGAAAATGATGTCAAGTCTGGTTCATCCTTGGGAGCAATTTCCAAATGCCTGAAGGTACCACGTTCATCTGTACAAACAACAGTACGCAAGTATAAACACCATGGGACCATGTAGCCGTCATATCGCTCAGGAAGGAGACGCATTCTGTCTCCTAGAGATGAACGTACTTTGGCGCGAAAAGTGCAAATCAATCCCAGAACAACAGCAAAGGACCTTGTGAAGATGCTGGAGGAAACAGGTAGACAAGTATCTATAGCCACAATGAAATGAGTCCTATATCGATATAACCTGAAAGGCTGCTCAGCAAGGAAGAAGCCACTGCTCCAAAACCGCCATTAAAAAGCCAGACTGCAGTTTGCAAGTGCACATGGGGACAAAGATCTTTTTGGAGAAATGTCCTCTGGTCTGATGAAACAAAAATTGAACTGTATGGCCATAATGACCATCGTTATGTTTGGAGGAAAAAGGGTGAGGCTTGCAAGCTGAAGAACACCATCCCAACCGTGAAGCATGGGGGTGGCAGCATCACGTTGTGGGGGTGCTTTGCTGCAGGGGGGACTGGTGCACTTCACAAAATAGATGGCATCATGAGGAAGGAAAATTATGTGGATATATTGAAGCAACATCTCAAGACATCAGCCATGAAGTTAAAGCTCGGTCGCAAATGGGTCTTCCAAATGGACAATGACCCCAAGCGTACCTCCAAAGTTGTGGAAAAATTGCTTAAGGACAACAAAGTCAAGGTATTGGAGTGGCCATCACAAAGCCCTGACCTCAATCCGATGGAAAATTTTTGGGTGGAACTGAAAAAGCGTGTGCGAGCAAGGAGGCCTACAAACCTGATTCAGTTATACCAGTTCTGTCTGGAAGAATGGAACAAAATTCCAGCAACTTACTGTGAGAAGCTTGTGGAAGGCTACCCAAAATGTTTGACCCAAGTTAAACAATTTAAAGGCAACGCTACCAAATACTAACAAAGTGTATGTAAACTTCTGACCCACTGGGAAAGTGATGAAAGAAATAAAAGCTGAAATAAATCATTCAAATTCACCTTTTTTGGCACAGAAAAGGTGAAACCTGAGCTCATTGACCATGGTGGTCGATGCTTTTGGGGCATACAGGAGACACATCAGTAGAATGCTGACATGTAGTTTCCAGCAGAAGTGGTTGAGGCAGGTTCGATATTGTCATTTAAAAAAAATTGGATAGGTATATGGACAGGAAAGGAATGGAGGGTTATGGGCTGAGTGATGGGACTGGGTGAGAGTAAGCGTTCAGCACGGAGTAGAAGGGCCGAGATGGCCTGTTTTCGTGCTCTAATTGTTATATGGTTATGGTTATATTCTCTCTACTATTATTCTGACATTTCACATTCTTAAAATAAAGTAGTGATCCTAACTGACCTAAGACAGGGAATGTTTTCTAGGATTAAATGTCAGGAATTGTGAAAAACTAAGTTTAAATGTATTTGGCTAAGGTGTATGTAAACTTCTGACTTCAACTGTATATTCCATTTACTATCACTATCAAAGTGCCTAAGCTGGTATTCAATAACATTATCTAAATACTGCATGACTTACCTTTGATTGATCATCAGAATGGAATAGGACTATTGTGTTGGAGGATAATATCCTTAGACTTAGTATTATTTCTTGTGGTGAAAAAGTGAAAATTAGTTTTTCTTATTATTTAATTATAATCTGTGTATGCTGTAATAAGTTACCTCTCGATGGTTGCTTTTGGGCACTGTCAGAAATTCACAAGGCTTCTGACAAATATGCATTTCAACTAGTTGGGTTGGGATTCATCATTATAGCTGTAGGGCCAGCTATGTTCATTTATTCAGTTAATGTTTGTAAGTGGCATTCACCAGCATCTTCTAATAATCATGGACTCTTAATCTTGTATCTGAAACTAGAACTTTATTGCTATTTGATTTCTGCCAACCAGAAGGGACGATTGTTGACTGCAGACAATATGTTCTGTAGTACCTGGAACAAGAATTACATTATTCTCAGGAAGATTTAGATGGTGCAATTTCATTAAAAACAAACTGTAACCTGTTTGTCTGTTAATTCTGCCACTTCTCTGAATCTCATGCACATTAAAGGAATAATTTATTTTGTTAAAATAGAAGTAATTGCTTCACCTTGAATAATTTCTTCAACGCCACTCACTTGCTCAAGGTCAGAGTTGAAGCTGTGGGCGCTCATGTGGGCCAAAACTCTACCTGTCTTTTTGTGATATAGGTGAGGAAACTCTTTTCCTGATGCGTTTACAGTTGCACTGATGTGTCTTCTGAAGTTATGTATTACCCTTCAATTTCATTACTTTTCTTGCCAGTTTCCATTCTGCTCTCTCCCTTCACATGGTTAAGCTATGACTATTCCCCTTTTCTCGATCTCACTGTCTATGTCTCAGGAGAAAGGTGAACTTTCAACATCCATTACAAACTTACTGACTCCTACAGCTGTTTTATATGCTCTTAATACCACCCTGCCTGTAAGGACTGTACAAAAGTCCCATTTCCTCCATCTCCATCATATTTACTCCAATGATTGAACTTCCCATACAAAAATAGTTTTTGTTTCGAACCACAGCTCTCCATTGTTAACAAAGTCCTTGACCACATTTTATCCATTTCTATTCTCAACTCCTTCGCAGCCAGGATAGATTTCCCCTTGTCAACACCTTTCATCCCACTAGCCTTCACATTCAACAGTTCATTCTCTGCACTTTACCATCACCTTTAAAGAGATTCCACCATCAAATATTTTCCTTTTTCCTCCTCAGTATTTTGCACAACCATTCCCTTCTTGACTTCCTGGTTTTCTCTTCCATTCCCATTGGCCACCCCTTTATAAGGCACTTTGCAAATACAGGCAGTACAAATCAAAGTCTTCTCACCTCTTTCCTTTGCACCATCCAGTGACCCAGTCTTTACAGGTGAAGCAGCAATTCACTTGCACTTCTAATTTAGTTTGCTGTATTCGATGTTCACAATGACAGAATGCAGATTGGGCAGTAACTTTGCGGAACACCTGTGTTCCATCTAGAGTAGTGACCTTCAGCTTCTTGTCGTTGCCTGCCACTGTAGTTCTCCATCCCACTTCCACTCTGATCTATTGGTCTGTGGCCTCCTGTCCTGTCAGAGTGAAGCCAATACAATTTTTAGGAATGGCACCTCATCTTCCTTCTGGATGCAGTTTTGAATTGTACAACTTAAAGGTAACTTGAAGTTTCTGTCTGTGTCAATCATCCCTCTATTTGTTTTATTTGAACAGCTTGCTTCTGTTCTCAGAATGAATTGCATGCCTAGCCTGACTCACTGGGTATGTCTTCCTGCTCTACATTTTGCAACTTCCATATCCTTCCATTTTCTCACTTACTGACCAGGTAACCTTGTTTGCAGCTTATTCCTGTAGTCATACCATCCTCCCTGCTGTTTTTGACTCTGGGTTCCGCGGAAGGGTCTCTACCTTAAATACTGAACTCTGTATCTCTTCCCACAGGTGTGGCCTGACTGGCTGGTTATTTCCAACATTTTCTGTTTTTTTTTTGTTTAAAGACTTTTATTGTGTTCTAAAGTTGTTCAAAATTAACCTCCTGTCATTTGTAAAGAAAACGGGTGCCCAGATGGTGTGCCTCCCGTTTTAACTTTACCTCCATCTCTACAAAACAGACTATCAATCAATTTGGATGGTTGCCAACACATCGAATTTGATAAGCTTTTTAAATATACACGCAAGGACAAATTGCACAATATTAATACAAAAAAGGGAAAAAGAGGTTAAATATAGATGACTGTGGGTTAACATTTCTAAGGAAAAGTGGTTATTTTAAGCCAATATGATTTGCTGACAACAGGCCGGAGAGGAGACAGTAGACCTAATTAGACCTGGAGTTTCAGGCGACACACCACGAACACATTTTTTGACTAACGCTAATGTCACCCCCCCCAAAAAAAAACAACACTAAACCAGCATAGCTCCGGACGAAAATTATAATTTACGGGTAATGTAACAGCCAAACAGCCGGCCAACTAGAATAATCTTATTCTGCCTCAAGGCCGTGTTGTCCTTATTGATTAATGCATCATTTAGCAACGTGCAAATCCACACACATACAATGCATTCGGAACTTGTTTATGCAATCGACGTGTATATCAGTCATTAAAAGAACTGAGCGGAAATATTATGGTACTGTATCCACAAATGCAACCTACCGTTCTCAACATCAATTGTATCAGTTGGTGATTGTACCCACAGTGTTTCAATAAATAACATCTTTTCGTTTATTGGACCCTCCCTTCTAATTGATGCGAAGGCAGTGAACGTCCAGCTGTAGAATAACAAAATGTGTATCAATTCGACGACAAAAATACTAAATATTAAATGTAAAGCTAGACTAGCTTATTTCAAAATAACATTTTCACGTTATGTATGAGATTATATATATATATACATAAAAATAAACCATTGATACAAGATTTAAGTATAATACCAAATTTCCGATGTAAATGATCACAAGAGCCCCATTTTCGACATAGCTAGCTGGCGCTGATCATTTTCTGAAGGCTCGGCGTGGCTTTGAAATATCCGAGTGTTGAGAGATTAGCCTGGTCTCTACAGCAGTAACAGATCCGAGCAATGGGATTCTCTAAGAGTGCATGAATGTTACGCAAGTTCCTGCGCCTTCAATTTATCGAGAAGGGTTGCGAGGAGACCTGTTCCCTTTAACGGGTTTTATAAACAGAGCCGTCAGGACTCAGGAGCGGGAGAGAGTGCATCTCCGCAATCCTTGATTCAGCAACATCCACTCCAGACTGCTCAGAAAACACAAGCATCCTCCCTCCAGCATAAGAGCAATGGTGCAAGATTGGAAAAAAACATCAGGTCTGTTGTTTTTCTGTTGAGGTGTAGAGACGCATTGCTGTGCCAAAAGGCGTAATCCTAACCAACTGAATATCGTCGATTCTTTAGAAGATTTCCTCATAAATATGCCAGCATTTCTGAATAATTATCGAAGACGGTTGAATCCCAGATGACTGGATTTTGCTAGTAACCAACCGTTGGTTAATTTTTAGTGGACCCGTCACGTTTGTTGAAGGCGTTGCTTGTCTTTTTTTTCTTTCTTGTTTGTTTTTGTTTTGTCCGATTTAGTAGTCCAAACGCCTTCTTGCTCTGAATTGTGATCCTCATTTCATGCATGTCCAGGGGTGGCAGGTTCGATTTTGATGATGGAGGGTCGTATTGTGGAGGTTGGGAAGATGGCAAGGCTCATGGACACGGCATCTGCACCGGCCCGAAGGGGCAAGGAGAATACGCGGGATCTTGGAGCCATGGTTTCGAGGTGGTGGGTGTATATACCTGGCCAAGTGGTAATACTTACCAGGGGACATGGGCGCAAGGAAAGAGACATGGTATTGGAGTGGAAAGCAAGGGAAAGTGGGTCTACAAAGGAGAATGGTGCCATGGATTCAAAGGACGATATGGGGTCCGGGAGAGCATTGGCAGCGGAGCCAAGTATGAGGGGACCTGGAACAATGGGCTACAAGATGGATACGGAACAGAGACCTATAGAGATGGAGGTAGGAGAAGAAACTTAAAACTGCTTATTCAAACGGTGACTTTTTTTTGCGAACTAAAGAGGTGCGATTGAGATATGTATTAATAGTAAAACAGCCACAAAGTTAATAATTGGAGTTACTTACCGAAGGGAATCCCAGGAGAAACATGTTTCCTATAATTTGTAGTTTAGCAATAAATTACCAATCTGTCAGTCTAAAGCAGAAATTCTAAGATAAGAATGCGGGAGATTTCCTTTATCAGTCGGTATCAATGATTTGTGAAACTGAAGAACTTGTTTCAACGTCCAAACCACAAATGCATAACCATAATGGAAATTAAATTAATACAAGACCAATTAGAAGTGAAGATAAAAAGCAACCAAAGGCAAATATCTAAATTACACTACAGTTAAAAAGTGCAGCCAAGGATACAGGTTTTATCCTTGTTAGTTTGAAAGTCTGTGTCTAAAACAAGCAATTACGACAACTAGAGAAAACTTTCGAGCCTTTTAATAAGATAGACGCCCAAATGAAAGACATACTGCATAAATATATGAAATAAAATATATTATTGTAAACAAACAGTACATGCGATGCAATGCCAGCAACAAGGCATTCTGTAAGGATATGTGAACAAATAATATTTATCTGCACTGGCAGGTGTGAATGAGTGATGGGCTTTCTATGAATCATAAAGTCAATTATTCTAAAGAAAATATGGTTTTAGATGTGCACAAAGCTATAAACATGAATAGGCAAAAAATGTAGATCAATAACGAACATGGCAACCATTCCATAAGACGGAATAAGAAGAGGCCGTGTTATTTAACCGCGAAGGTTTCATGATAGGCTCGTGATGACTAGGCAATGTTTGCAAGTTAATATCCAGGTCTGCTGACTTAGCAGAAATCATGTAATTATTGTATCGAAGCTTTCAGGTTATTCAAATAAACTCGCTTGTCTAATCTTGGCCATCGTACAAAACTTTTCCGCATTGTGGGATAAAATGCGGTTTTCAAACATTGTGAAGCTTGTGTTCAACTGCAACCGAAGAACAGCATGCACCAAATTTGATTGCGAAGCAATCGGGTCTGCTTTAACTCTGCATGGGACTAATTTATGATTTCGGTCCTATGGCGGTGATTACAATAAAGTCACTGAGACCAAATATCTATGTGTAACACGGAAGGGGTAGGGAATGACCAGACGAAAAAAATGGGCTGGAACCCTTTAAGAGAACGATTCTTTACCGACAAATAATATCGATTAACAAAGCACGGAATTGCAGAGATAATGCCACAGATTTAGAGGATCTTTGGGTAGTACGTTGATAATCACGTTGGGGTGATAATAGTAACAGTTTATTCAAATATGATATTATTAATTTATAACGTACCGGAAACAATACTGTATGCTTAGATTGCTCCGATTACATGGCATTACATTTTAAATTACCTAAAGTGGGATGGAAGCGGAAGTTGATATGATAAAAAGCAAATCCGAATTAAACCGAAAGGATGTCGGATGTCCGTTTGCATCTGTAATACATTGGAAAACTAGCATTCTGGCATTTTAAAATGTCACCTTAAATTGAACTACGAAG
The DNA here is from genome assembly GCF_030028105.1 of Mobula birostris. Lineage (NCBI taxonomy): Eukaryota > Metazoa > Chordata > Chondrichthyes > Myliobatiformes > Myliobatidae > Mobula > Mobula birostris. Next base: position 46,970,026 of record NC_092384.1, read on the forward strand.
AAGCTTCTTCAAAATTAAAAAGGCTGTACTTATTTTCATACACTCGCGTTTTTGGCGTTCAGTTCACGGAGCCGGCAGTAAGAATGTCAACAAATTAATGCAGTTATTTTCCGCCATCTCTGGAATACTCACCCACCTGCCACATCATTGTGAACTGGAGAAGTGGAAGACAATTTAAGTTTTATATTCTTACAATGTGACTTGAATTATTCCATTCCGGTTAAAAAGACATTCAGCCCATCAAGTCTGTGCTGGCTCTGAGCATGGCAACTCTTCCCCTTATTTTTCTATAATCTACAGTCCTTCACATAGATGATCAATTCCCACGATTCTCCTGCCTCCACATATACCAGTGGAAATTTACAATAGGCATCTGTCAGACTGCCCAGACCATACTTCAGGGTATGAAAAGAAAGTCGGAGCACACATGGGAACCCCCAGTCACAGGGAGAGCGTGCAAGCCCCACGCAGAGAACTCTTGTGTTTGCTATATCATCACGTTACTCTTATGGATCATACTGCTACCCTTGAAGAGATAAATGACCCTTTTTAAAAGATGAAGATAAGATAATATATATTTACATAAATGTCTTGTGTACCATGTAATAATGATGAAAAGCCTTTAAAATGTGCAATCATATTGTCAGTTTGCACTGATATGAAACCAGACTTAAACAATTTTCAAGTAATGAAACCTGTCACAACCTTGAATCTTGCAATTGATATTAAGGTTTGTGTTATTCCACTTAATAAACCTAGGTTTTAAATTTTAATGATCAGGTGAGTTTATATGAATGGACTGCAGAAGTAGAAAAATATTGTATTTAACGGGCTGTAACAATCCTTTAAATATGAACTGGGGACACTAACTGCACCATTTATAAAGGAACACTGCGGGAAATATGGTAAATAAACGAAAGGAATCAAACCATTGCAGCAAAAATATTAAAATTAATTTGCTATTGATTTTTTTTACACATTTAGTGCTTTCTTCATTTTATTTAAAACAACCCACTGTAATGTTAAGTGCATACAAAATTGTTGAAATATTGAAAGAAATTCCTACAATAAACGTGGGACAAAATGCCTTGCATATAACTGAAAGATCTTGTGAATACCTTGCCATGAAGCAATTTAGCCATTGTACAGAGACAGATGTTTGTAATGTTTTTTCACAAATACTTGGAATATAAATTTTCAACATTGTTTCACTTGAAGATAACCTTATTTTATAGCAATTGTACTGGAATACAACTCCAAAACACGAAGCATAAAATAAAAGCAAAAATAGTTGAAAAGTTTGCAATTAGAAACATTAAATAGCTAGAAAACATAAACATGGAACATGAAATTAAGATGATTATTTGTAACATTTCCTCAAGTTGTGGTTCATTTAAAGGGCTATAATTATGAAAATCATGATACAGGTACCTGGGGAAATCTAATCAAAATATCTAATCTAATAATAATCAGAAAACATTTTTAAAATCCAAAACTACTTAAATATGTATGTCTTCATTCCAAAAATACTTCTGCACAAAAATCTTATTAAATTTAATACTCCTACTTTATTGCACTTTTGAAACAATAATTAACATCTACATTTGAGCAAGTATTTCTGATGATGATGTTAGCTGGTGGTGGCCAAAATGAAGATATGAGGATCTACTTTCATTACGTTAGCCAGCCACTAATTGGACAAAATTATCTAAAGGTAGGATCTTACCAACCATTGAGTAGGCAGCTCAATAATGATCTTGGCCACCTGGCTAGGCAACACCAGACCATATCTCCTCGTGCCCCACACACCCTCCCAAGTAATATGAAAGGTAGGATTTCATAACATAATAGAACTCTGATTGCCATGGTTGGTGAGAATTGGTTGGAGCAGAGCTGACAATACTTGAACCAATTTATTGGGTGATGGAGATCACAAATTCAGCCAAATGTAAGCAAAATATAGGTTCTGAAGAAGCAGGAATTAATCTTGGTGATGGTTGCTGCTGTTCTTGATCCCCATATAACCTACACAATATACCTTCTGGGCAGTTTGATTTTGATGTCTGGATCCAAGGAGTGTCTTGAGTGTGTCTGTCTACACCCCTTGGATGACCTACAAAAATGTCAGCTTGGCAGCTTGACATCCAACACATTTTGAGTTTTCATTCTGATTGAATGTCACCACTGGGCATCACCAAACATGATTATGGCTAGAAAGAAAAAATGATTTATCAGCATGAACAAGTACTTTGTGCCTGGCTTCATGGAAGAAGAGACAAAAATGCTCCGAGAAGTACTGGAGTGCAAGTACTAGTATTAAAAAGGAAATGAAAAGAAATTAGTATTCGTTAAAAAAAACTAGTAGAGATAATGATCCTGAAAACGCTTTAAATACCAAGGAGATGATGATATACATCATAGAGTTTCAAAGGTTGTAGAGATAATGTTACCATCTTCCAAAAATCTGTACTTCTGGAATAATTCCTGCAGATGCGACCCGTCTATTTAAGAAAGAGAATAAAACAGGAACCTAAGTGACAGTGTGAGCCTCAACTACTCACAATCTGTCACAAATATGATGATGTTTGTCTCTGACGTCCTAATGAAGGGTCTCGGCCTGAAACGTCGACTGTTTACTCTTTTCCATAGATGCTGCCTGGCCTGCTGAGTTCCTCAGCATTTTGTGTGTGTTGCTATTCACATTCTATGTCAACATTTGGCCGAGGGAACTTTTCAAAGTTTGCCGGTGGTATGGGACTGTGGGAATGTGAACAAGTTACAAAGCAGTGAATCTTGAAAAAAATCTACCCTGGAGTGTGGCAGATTTCAAAATGGAGACTGATAGTTCTCTGAATATTAGGGCAATCAAATGATGAAGGGAAAGAGCAAAAAATCACATTAAAAGGGAAAACCAACCAAATTCTTGTTGAACGGTATTGAGGGCCAAATGGACTTGGTGTTACTTCTTACGTTCTTTTAATGTTTGCTATATGAATGTTCAGTGAGTATCACAGACAATGTTAATGTATTCTTCAGACCATGGTTGGGATAACTGGATTATTTTGTTTGTTGTAGAAATCAAAGGTACTGGTGTGTGGCAAAATCTGCAGATACAAGAAAATCAAATACAGCTACAGTATTTCAAGTTTTGCTGGCTATATATACATTATTATACAAGATATGATCATTGGACCAAAGAAGGTCAAAGGTGACCTGATAGAGGTATATAGAATTGTATGAGTCATTGATAGGCAGAATCATTTTCTCATGATGTTGGTATCAAATAACAGAGGATTTAAAATAAAAGCAAGGAGCTTTAAAGGGGATCTGAGGGGAAAACATTTATGTTACAGAGAATGATCGATTCTTGTAACTCACTGCCAGAGGAAGTAGTAAAATAGTAAACATTCCATGTTTAAGAGGATTTTGCACAGGTACTTAAATAGGCAAGGCTTAGAGACTGAGAGTAATCTGATAGAGGTAGATAAAATTATATGTCATTGATAAGGATGGATTGATATTTTTTGCATTATATGGATATCAAAAACAAGAAGACATAGGTTTAAGATGAGAGGAAGGAGTTTTAAAGAGAACTTAAGGGGAAAGATTTCTTTTACAAAGAGTGGTACAAAGTAGTAAAGTTAAATACAATCACAATGTTGAAGAAGCATTTAGAAAGGCACTTAAGGATACAGACCTAGTGCAGACAAATGTAATTAGTGTAGATAAGGAAAAAGGTTGCTGAGGATATGGTCAGCTGAAAGATGCATTATAATGTGCACAATTCTATGATTTCATCCAAGATTCTACAACCTTTAGGTGAAGGGTAATCTGACGTGCTGTTGTAGCCCCCCGGTAAGCCTCAGGCTCGCTCAACTCGCTGTCGTCTAGGGGAAGCAGCCTTCGGCCCCGTCAAACTGGGTGTGGATGCTGTGTGATGTACCTCACCCTGCCAAATAACAGACAATACACCACATACCAATAAATGATTACAATTTATAGATATTACTGGAACTATGTAATTCATTGAGATAAAATATAAAAGGAAAGTAAAAGGCACCAAACTTATCAAAGTTCAACCTCTTCATGCACAAACAGTTGGAGCTCTAGTAACGATCCTCTTTTCACCATTCGATCCCCTCTGACCACCTCGACCCGCTGCCTGGTACCAACCAAGGTGGATGACCAGATGCTCCACACAAGTCTGTCTTCGTCTCCTCCCCTCGTCGAAGACCCTGGACCTCGGACTCCGGCTCGGGATCCGCCCCATCGGCCAGCCCGCAGCATCGCGTCCACTCTCTCTCTCTCCATCGCGCCTTCTGCCCAAAAACCCGCGCATCACAATAGCTTACAGACACACAAGAAAGAATAACATCTATCCCAATTGGTTAGCAACTGAATACAACTCCCTCTATAACCCAAACAAGCTGCTAGCAAGAGAACTTTCTCAGCAGTTAACATAACAAAGAAGCCATTTTGATTAGCCTAGGCAGTAACGTAAAAGAAGAAACCCCTTACACTGTAAAGGGACATTTCCAGAATTGTATGAACAAAGGAAATATCAGTGCTAGATTTTTAAGAATATTTGGGAAGTTTTAATGATTGTAGTTCACTGTTTGGAGACACAAAGAAAGATCAAATAGTGATGTACTAAACTTTTAAAAAAAGCCTTATTTTTGAAATAAATCTTGAAAAAATATGGTTTATAACTTTTGCTTATTACTAAATCTATCAATTTACTATCAGAATCCTGATAGCAAGTATTATCATAGAAATATTCCTAATTCTTCAGATATTTTTATTCCAATCAACTAAAACCTCAATACATACCATACATTTTTAATTCCATTCCTGCCTGATAATAAAGAAATGGATTGCAGCATCAAAATCACCAAATCTTAGCACTTAGACTATTTATATAATTGATTAAGGAGATAATACAAAGGAAGAAAACAGCACTGTTTCTATCTACAACTAACAGATGTGATGGAGGAGGATCTTCTGGATATCAACCAATAATACAACAAGCTGTTTATTGCTTCATGTGTTTATTGAAAGGTATACTTTGAAGCTCTAATTTCAAATGGAGGTTATAATTTTCTTATTTTTTTTCCCAAAATCAGCCCTTTAGAGGGGCAATCTGGTTTACCCCATGCTCTATTTTGGTTTTTATAGGGGCAGTAAGTTCCAGCCACATGTGGAAATTTACGATTGTGGGAAGAATTGAGAATGAGTGACCAATTTCACTTTATATATTTTGACAAATTGATTTGCTTCCTTCATTTTATGGTGATGTCTGTTTGTTGTGGTAGGCTTTAAGGATGAATTGTTTGATTTCTGTTGGTCTGGCCAATGGATAATCTACATATTTGAAAGTATATTTGAATTTAAACAGTAGTTTCCAGAGGATATTTGGCATGTGAAGGGCTTTGAATGTGAATTGATTTTTGTCCTTATTGCCTGATTGTTAGGCATCACCCAAAGAGAACACAGACAGAACTAATTTGGGGTATTTGCTATTGCTTCTTCTAGCCTGTCTGATATTTTCCCCAATTAATTTAAGTGGAAGAACAATTAGTTCCATAGTGGCATATGAAGTGTTGAGTCAGAGTTTCCTCTCTGCATTTTGATGAAACAATATTTAATGCTTGCATAGTGAATTCAGAAACCAACTGCTAGAAATCAAGTCTAGGGCCTATTTACATTTTTGTTATTCAGGTTGATATTTTTCCTTATCAGCCCAAAGGAAAGTACTTCAATCAAGATTAAATGTAGTATTCTACACTGAGTCAAGCTTACATATCTCTGAATACGAGTAGCCTCAATACACAGTATGTTGTTTTAACTTTATAATTCAGCACCAACTTTTGTATCATCACATGGCATTCATGCAAATCTTTTGATATCTAACTTGGATTTTTTAAATCATATCATTATTATTGTAGTTGTCCTGAAATGTGGGGGAGGCTTGACCCAAATGCAGAACAACATAGACGATTTAGTGGTGAGTGATAACTTTTATTAACAAATTACTAAATAACAAGCCACAAGTGGCCACAAAACAATTGAGAACAGATACTTAACACCACAAGGCAACAAGGTAAGTAAAGTCTAGGAATAACTGACTGAAGCTGGCTGGTTCGATGAGTGAACAAAGGACTGTGGCTGAGAGCTGAGTTTGAATAGGTTGCAGGTGATTTCTATTAGCCGGGTGGAGACTGGGAGGTGCCTGCTTGTGTGGGGCTGACAGCACCTCCCCTTCTCAAGCTGGCACCCAATGGCCCAGGATGATCCGAGTGGGTCCAGTCGAACTACTTGATGAGCAATGGATCGAAAATGAAACTGAGTGGCACCCAAGACCTTCCTCCAAGCTGAGCCCTTTCCAGTTGACCAGGTACTGCACACCCTCTTCACGACGATGGGAATCCATCAGCCGGCAAACTGTGTGCATTGGACCCTTGGTTCCAGAGGTGCATGCATAGGTGGGGTTGAGTGGTCCATGGGCCATGGGCTGGAGGTAGGACACATAGAGTGATCCTGAGGAACGGTGGCAGCTGGATGCAGTAAGTGACTGGGTTGATGCAATGTGTATTGATAAAGGGACCAACGAACCGGGGTGAGAGCTTGCGGGAAACAATGCAAAGGGACAGTTCTTGGGTGGACAGCCAGACGCAGTTCCCAGACTGGAGTAGTCTGGCTGGGTGCCAATGGCATTCATCCTGGTGGCAGTAGGCACGGTTAGCAGCTAGGATGGTCCCCTGTGCTCCTTTCCAAACATTCTGGCATTGGTGAACCAGTGTCCTGGTGGATGGAACCTCTGCTGCTGGTTCCTCCACGGAGTAGCCGTGAAGCACTTCAAAAGGCAGAGGAGGTGTGTAGATTGCGGGACAGTTTAGTCTAGAGCAGATACGTCTTCCATGCAGGAGGATGAGAGGCAGCGGAGCATTGCAGAAACTTTTCCACTAGCTGATTGGCTCTTTCTGATTGACTGTCAGTCAGAAGACAAACTCACTGTGGTGCGGAGGATGAAGCAGAAGGTTCACTAGAAGTGGGAGAGGAATTATGGCCCTTGGTCCAACACAGTGTCCTGAGGGAAACCATGGAGGTGAACTACAAGTTGGAGAACCAGGTCTGCTGTCTCAGTGGATGACAGAAGTTTGGGGAGGGCAATGAAGTGGGCCACCTTGGAGAACTGATGCTCCACAGTCATGTTCAGCATGGCCCCATCAGAAAGTGGCAAACCCATGAAGAAATCCATGGCGATGTGGGACCATGGGCATCAGGGGACTAGTAGGGGCCGCAAGAGCCCAGAGGGCTGCTGGTTTGAAGAATTGGATGAGGCACATTAAGGGCAGACAGTGACAAATTTAACATACATCTGTGATTATGGTGGGCCACTAGATTCGGTGTCGCAGAAAACCCGAGCCTGTCTTGCACCTGGATGACCAGAATGGGTCCACGAGAGTGCCTTAGAATGCATGGCCTCTGGCATGTACTCGTCAGATGTGTTGGCCAGAGCAGGCTCGTGCCGTAGGGCCTAGCAGATTTGGCTGTCAAGATGCCAGGTGATTGGGACAATGATCTGTGAGGATGGAATGATGGGCTGAGGGTCGATCTTCATGTCGCCTGGTTGAACTGTCCTGACAGGGCGTCTGCCTTAGTGTTCTTGGAGCCAGGTTGGTAGGAGATGAAGTTGAATTGCTTGAAGAAGAGGGCCTGGCACGCCTGACATGGGTTAAGTTGGCAGGTCTGTTGTATGGATATGTGATTCTGGTGAGGGTTCAGATTTTTCCAAGCCAATGTTTCCATACCTCCCAGACCATTTAATGATGAGTAGCTCCCTGACTCCCATGATGGCACTGTGTAGAGTTGAACTTGCATGAGAAGAAAGCACAAGATAGCCCTGGCACTCATGTCATATGCATTCACCTCTATCACAAAAGGTCCAGAAGGCAGGGAATGTGAGCAGTGGTGAAGCACCTTTCGAGCTCCTCAGAAATGTGGTCCCCCCAGCAGACCAGGTTATATGTGAGGTAGGAGATTCGGTGAGGAGGATAGGAGGAGTGGCAATTTGGCTGTAGTTCCTGATGAAACGGCAGTAAAAGTTGGAGAGCCCAAGAAGTGCTGTGACTGTTTGAGGAAACACAGCTGTGGCTATTCAACGATGGCTTGCACTTTACATGGGTCCATGGTTATGAATTGGAGTAAAGGGATGTAACCCAGGAAGGATTGGGCTGAGGAATTAGCATTTTTCTAACGCAGTACAGCTGGTTTTCGAGGAGACACTAAAGGACTGAATAGATATGACACACATGGTCTTGGGGGTCCTTGGAAATGGTGAGGGTATCGCCAATGTAGAAGAACACATACGTGTGTAGCATTTCTGGGTGGATCTTGTTATTGAGGGCTTGGAAAATGCTGGACTGTTGGAAAGTCCAAAAGGTATCACTAAATATTCTTTGTGACAGTGGGTGTTATGAACACCGTCTTCCACTCATCTCCCTGGCGGATGCAGATCAGGTTGTACGCGCTCCATTGATCTGGGCCCTGTGGAGTTTTGCCAATACATTATCCATCAAGGGGACTGGGTAGTGTTTCTTAATTGTAATCTTGCTGAGTCCATAGTAGTCAATGCAGGGACAAAGACCTCCTTACTTTTTCTTTGACAAAGAAGAATCCTGCAGAACTGGGAACTGGGATGGTTGAATGAAGCTGTGCTGTTGTGCTTTGGTGATGCAGTCATTTATGGCTTGGGTCTCAGGATGGGAGGTGAGAACAGATGACCACGGGAGGGCTGGAGCCTGGGACGACATCGATAGCCATGTTGTATGGTTTGTGAGGAAGCAAGGTGCTCACTTCACTTTTACTGAAGGTGATGGCACAGTAATGGTACCCTTGTGGGGGTTTGGTGAGGTCGAGAATTTTCTCATTTGCCATGGATTTACAGGGTGAAGTCAGCTGAGGTCCCAGGCAGGTGGTCTGTTAGGTGGGCACAACTCAGCAGTGAACTAGATGACCAGATAGAGTGAGTGGAGGGCCAAGATGAGAGGAGTGTTGGGTGAATTGATAAGGAGGAATTGGATGAACTTGTGATACAGAGAGTTGTAAACTTAGTCAGTTCCACCACGGGCACTAGCCTCCATCGTGTCCAGGACATCTTCAAGGAGCGATGCTTCAAAAAGGAAGCATCCATCATTAAGGACCACCATCAGCCAGGTCATGCCTTTTTCTCATTACTACCATCAGGGAGGAGGCACAGAAGCCTTGAAGGCACACACTCAATGATTCAGCAACAGCTTCTTCCCCTCTGCCATCCAATTTCTGATTGGACATTGAACCCATGACCATTACTTCACTACTTTTTAATTTCTATTTTTGCACTATTTAGTTAATTTAATGATTTTACATATATACTTACTGTAATTCACACCTTTTCCCTATTATTATGTATTGCATTGTACTGCTGCTGCAAAGACAACAAATTTCATGACTTATGCCAATGATATTAAACCTGATTCTTATTCTCCCTGATGTTCATGTGCATAGACCATCCAAGACACCGAGGAACCTTGGAAAGAAAGTAGATCATAGTCTGATAAAGGGAAAGCTTTCAACAGAAGTTATGTCAAGGCTTAAGAAAATCTGTCAAACAGAGCTCAATAGTAAAAGTATAACAAAGGTAATAAAGACTTTTGCTATACACGTATTAACGTATTCTTTTGGCATAATATCTTGGTCTGAAACTGATCTGTAAAATTTACAAGGAAAAGTAGGAACTAAAATGACAAATTTTAGAGCACACAATGCATACTCAAACACAGATTAACACTGTCTAGGACAGAAGGAAGAAGAGAAGTTAAAAAAATTACACAACACTCGGATAAAATTTCTAAGGATATACAGACGTTGTATTTTTGTCAACAAAAAAGGTTTCAGCACGCATGTGCAATTCTAAGAAGTACACACTACTAAAATTGAATGAACACAAAATGGAAAAATACTAATCACAACCCAGAAAAATAAAGAAATTATCACTACAGAAGAAACAATTAACCAATGGAAGATATCCCCACGATCTGACAAAGAAAGTTTTGAATACCTGGCTGAAGACCTCTTCCAAGAAACAGAAGGGGTTCCTTGTGGCAAGACAGGACCAGGTGGTTAACACAATAAAATATCAAAAATACATGATAAAAGACATGCAAATTCAAGACAATAAATGCAGAAAATGCCAAGACAAACCAGAAACAATCTAACACATTATAGGACCCTGCAGCAGTTTAATTCCATACTTCCACCGGCACAATCAAGTGGCAAATATCAGTCACCAAAATCTTGTTTTAAACTACAAGCTCATAATAGACAACATACCTTACCATAAGTACAAACCTGATCTAGTTTTAGAGTCAGAATCCTACCAATTATATGATGGCTGATCCATTATTACAGATAGGACAATCCATAATAACTGTCTGGATATAATATTAGAGGATAAACAAGAACAACTTACTTAATAGATGTAACATTCCAAACACACACACAACACACAGAAATCAATGTGGAAAAACTCCGGAAATATGCTGAATTATAAGAGGAAGTTGAAAGACTATGGAACATGAACAGGATATACATTGTCTCAAAAGTAATATCTACAACTCACATCACCCCAAAGTTACTAGCCTTAAACAATTAGGCTTACACAGCAATATTTATGTAAATCTCCAGAAAGCCACAATACTAAACACCACTATAATAGTCCGAAAGTTCCTAGCAATTGTGGAATGAGTGTGCTTGGTTATGCCTGTACCTCATGTTTTACCATCTTGAGCTGAAAAATAAATACTAATAATAAGAAGAAATAAATATCGAGAGCATGAAATGAAGAGTCCCTGAAAATGTGTCGTTAGGTTGTGGGAACAATTCAGTGATGGGTGAGTGAAGTTATCCCCTCTGGTTCAAGACCATAGTGGTTGAGACATAACAACTGTTCCTCAACTTGGTGTGAGTCCTGAGGCTCCTGTACCTTCTTCCTGATGGAAGTACTGAGAAGGAGCATAGCCTGAGTGTTGGTGTCCTTGATTATGGATGCTGCTTTCCTGCAATAGTGCTCCGTGTAGATGTACTTAATTGTGGGAGGGCTTTATCTGTGACACCCTGGGCTATATCCACTACTTTCTGTAGGTTTTTCTGTTCAAGGGCTTTAGTGTTTCCACACCAGGCTGTGATGCAAACAGTCAATATACTCTCCGCCGCACATCTTTTGAAGTTTGTCAAAGTTTTGGATGACGTACCAAATCTTTGTAAACTTCTAAGAAAGTAGAAGCAGTGCTGTGCTTTCTTCATAATGGTACTTAAGTGCTGGACCCAGGACAGATCCTTTGAAATGATAATACAGAAATATTAAAAGTTGCTGACCATCTCCACCTCTGATCGCCTGATGAGGACTAGCTCACAGACCAATGGTTCCCTTCTCCTGAAGTCAATATTCAGCTCCTTGGTCCTGCTGTTATTGAGTGAGAGGTCATTGTTGTGGCACCACTCAGCCAGATTTTTAATCTCCTTCCTATATGCTGATTCATCACCACCTTTGATTCAACCAATGACAGTGGTGTCATCAGCAAACCTAAATATGGCATTGGAGTTGTACTTATCCTCATTGCCATCGGTATAAAGTGAGTAGAGCAAGGGGCTAAGCACACAGCCTTATGGTGCACCTGTGCTGATGGATATTATGGAAGAGATGTTGTAGCCTATCTGAACTGACTGGCATCTGCAAATGAAGAAATAGAGGATCCAGTTGCACAATGAGGTATTGAAGCCTAGGTCTTAAACCTTATTGATTAGTTTTGAGGGGATGATAGTATTGAATGCCGAGCAGTAGTCAATGAAATATGCATCTTCACTGTCCAGGTGTTCCAGGGTTGAGTGAAGAGCCAATGAAATGGCATGTGTTGTGATGGAAAGAAAATTGGAGCAAATTCAAGTCTCTTCTCAGACAGGAGTTATTATGTTTCATCACCAGCCTCTCAAAGCACTTTATCACAGTAAGATGTAAGTGCTACTGGATGTTAATCATTGGGAAAGATTACCAAGTTCTACTTTGGTACTGTATAATTAAAACTTGCTTGAAGCAGGTGGGTACTTCAGACTGCCAAAGCAAGAGGTTAAAGATTTCAGCCTCGACCAGGTACCCCATCTGGGCCAGATGCTTTCCATGGGTTCAAGCTTTTGAAGAATGCTCTCAGAGACAAATCACATGACCATTGGGGGCTATTGCTTCCATGTTTTAATGGTCAAAGTGAACATAAAAGTGGGCATTGAGCTTATCTGAGAGTGAAACCTAGACATCACCTGTGTTGCTTGGTTTCACTATGTAGTAGATGATAGCATTCAAGCCCTGTCACAGCAGCTGAACATTCTTCACTGATTCAGGTTTAGTCAGGAACTGCCACTTCGTATGTGAGATGCTTTCCAGAGATTGTACCTGGACCTCTTGCATTTTACTTGGTTGCCAGATCTGAATCCACTGATCTGTCCCTCATCGGACTGTCGATCTCATGGTTCATCGAGGGCCTCTGGTTGTGGAAGACTCTAAGTGATTTTGTGGGGACACACTCATCTATGATGGTTTTTATAAAGTTCGTGACCACTGTGGTGTATTTGTTCAGATCCTCTGGTCAGTCCTTGATCACGGCGAAGTCCGTTGCCTTGAAGCAATGCAGTTGCCACTCCTCTGCCTCCTGCAACCACATTTCTGTTGTCCTTACTTCTGGAGCCTTGCTGTTTAACCTCTGCTTGTATGTAGGTAGGCAGAGGACAGCCAAGTGATCAGATTTCCCAAAGTGTGGTCTAGTCATAAAACAGTAGGCAATTGTAATCGTAGTATAGCAGTGCAAGTGTGTTGGGACCCCTGGTGCTTCAGGTTATATGTTGATGACAATTGGGTAAAGATTTCTTCAAACAAGCCTGATTGATGCCTCAACAATGATTTTAAAGGTGTCGGGGTAGGCTGTTTCATGTTTGCTGATGGCAGTGCTCAGTACTTTGAGTGTCTGCTTAACATTGGCTATTGGTGGTATATAAACTGTGGTCAGGATCACAGAGGAGAACTGTCAGCACTTAATCATTAGATGTTCCAAGTTGGTGGAACGAGAGTGTGAAAAGGCTGCTGCAGTTGAGCACCACAAAGAGTTTATCATGAATTACCAACCCCCACCCTTTCTCTTCTCTGAATCAGCAGTCCAGTCCGTCCTATGTATCGAGAAGCCCTCGGGTCTGATTGCCAAATCTGGCAAGTCCAGAGTAAGCCATCTCTCCGTGAAATACAGAATGTAGCAATTCCTCAGTTCCCTCCGATACAGCCTTAAGTCCTCAGTATTTGTTCTCCAGTGACTGTACATTTGCTAACAAGATACGGTGTAGGGGAAGTTTTATACCCCTTTGAGTAGTCTGGCTTGGAGTCCTATCCTCTTTTCTCTCTTTTGGCCATTTGTCCACTTAAAGGTGCCATACCTGCATGCTTGAGAGTTAAATCCGTTGTACTTCAGCAGATCGTGAAATCACTCATTTGTTAAACAATTCAAAAGTATGTTACATAAAAGGAAATTACAGGCTGCAGATTACAGTGAGAGTACTTTAGAAGCTATGTTCCCTCCAAGCTGTGCACGTGTGCGCGCACACGTTTTTCAACCAGCGCACAAAGGGTTAGTTACCTAAAATAATGTAGTAATTAATAATTATGCTTATTGAAAATAATCTTTTAGCTAAATGTTTCTGTTAACTAGTTAGTTGGCTAAATACTGTCACAAGAAATTGATAAACATCACATACAAAGTAGCTTTACAGGTTTTAATTGATGTCTTTGATGAAGTGGCTGCACTGTGCAAGATTCTGCAAAAGAGTGGCCTGACACCAATTGATTCACTTCATTTTGCGTGAGGCAAAATTAACAAGACAATGTTTCATGGAGTAACAAAGTTAAAGTTTTGCTCATCCAACAACGTGAAGAAAACGTCACAGTAGATACAAGTTCACTGTTGATTTTTATAAATAGTCTTTGTGTTCATTTAGAAGAAAGGTTTCCTGAAGCTGAGGTACAAGAATGGTCAGCTTTTGATTTCTCTGCAATTGCAGATTGTGACTTCACATTTGGCAATGAACAAGTTAATGCCTTATGTCTAAAATATCATGATTTTCTAGCTGAAAATACTGTAATAGCTAGACAGTTAATGATTTCAAATTTTCCGTGGAAGAAAAAAATTAAATCCAAACTGATTTCAAACTTTGCTCAAATGGTGGCATTTGTACTTCAAAATGAACAGTTTTGCGACCTTGCACAGCTGATGGACATTGGGGGAACCTTTCTTGCGTCTAGTGCGGACTGTGAGCGAGGCTTTAGCCTGATGAATCAACTCAAAATCAAGCTCAGAAACCATTTAGGTGAATGTCATTTGGATATGTTAATGAGAATCAAAAGCTGTCAATTGGATGGAAGTTCTAATAGGCTAGATAGAGTTTACAAAGAATGGGTGAATGCCAAAGACAGGAGAGAAAAAAATAACTGAGTGACTTAAATATGTATGTTATTTTGTTGTTATTCTGTGCAGTTTTATGTCAAATATTTTGTAAGCCTACATAAACTGTGCCATGTGTGCTTTCATTGCGCACATACTTTTGTCACAGGAAAAGAATTTGCACAACATAAGATTTTTGCGCACATTGACTACTAAAAATTAGAGGGAACGTTGTTCAGAAGTATATTTAGAAGTTTGTAAACTACCCGGAACACATAGCCGTGTTTCACCTGCACCATCTTGCAGCTTTTATCGTCCCAGTTAGCGGCGACCCAGGTCAGAGCTCACCCAGTCAGGGGAGACATGACGTAGGTAATCTTGGCTCAGTCCAGAATACAGAGCTCAAAGTGTAAGATGCACTGGGACAGGAAGTTGCGGCATTAGGCTGGTGATCCATCAAAGTTTTCGGGCACCAGAATCCAGGGTTCCAAGGGAGGAAGTTGACTGTGTGGGGTTGCTGTATTAAGACACAGAGGTGGTTGAGATTGGTGAGCAGATGGTCAATAGTATTCTGCTGCTTTGGAATTGGACGATGTCCTTTCGGCGAGCATACTCTGCTGGGTCAATCATTGGTTCACCCATCCTGTCTGGAAATGTAGAGGAGGCTTGGCCCAAACACAGAGCAGTGGAGACGATTTAGCAGTGAGCGATAACTTAAATAATAAACTGCAAAATAACAAGCCACGAGGGGCCATGAAACAAGAGAGAACAGATACGTAACTCGACGAAGCAACGAGGTAACTGAAGGCTAGAGGCAACTGGTTGAGGCGGGCTGGTTCAGTGAATGAACAAAGGACTGTGGCCGAGAGCTGGGAAAAATTTTGAACAGATCCTCGAAAGACAGGTTTAAATTTCAACACACGTCATATACATGTGTAAAATTAACAATGTCCAGAAAAATATATATACTGAATTGCTGTGCAGTTTTATTCCTGTAATTTTAGATAGTCCAATTAAATAATTAGAGTGCCACTCGTACTTTCTCCAGACAGCTCAACCAAGTATATCGCAAGTTGTCTTTGAAGTATAAGGTGTTCCAGTTTCCAAGGGGCTTTGTACAACAGATTCTAACAACTAATTATTACCTCTACAACAGATCCATTTATTACTGAAAATTCACCATGCATGTCATTTGACACATTGTCCCATTGTTGGTAATTATTTTCCTCCCACAGATGCGGCTTGACCGCTGGGTCTTCTAGCAGTTTGTTTGTTGCATCAAATTGTATTACTACCAATTAGAGTCTAAACATTTTTCTTAGATTAAAGATTGTCCATATTAAGCAAGCATATTGGTGGGAAGATAGTGCTGGATCAACCAGAATCACCTTGATTAAATGGAGGGGATCAGTCTTCATTCTTATTTTATGTGCTTGCTTGTCATTACAAAAAGTCTATCCTTTTTTTTTACCTTGAATGAACCACCTTTGGAAAAATGGACTTAATTTAGATGTATGAAATTATAAAGGATCCAGACAGTGTACAGGAGGAATCTAATTTTCCTGGTAGAAAAATTGAGAACCAGAAATCAAGGATTTAAGTGAATTAATAGAAGAATTTGAGAGAAATGAAAGAAAGGAGGTTGGAATTCTTCACCTGAAAGGGCGGCGGAGGCAAATACCATCACCCTCTTTAGAAGATGTCTGGATGATTGCTATGGATAGAGCACAAAATACTCTGCAGATGCTGGGGTCAAAGCAACACTCACAACGCGCTGGAGGAACTCAGCAGTCGGGCAGCATCCATGGAAACGAACAGTCAACGTTCCAGCCCCTGGGCATGAACTTTGAATTCTCCAACTTCCAGTAATTCCCTCCCTCTCCTTTCCCCCATCCCAGTTTCACTCTGCCCCCTCCTCCAGCTGCCTATCACTTCCCTCATGGTTCCGCCTCCTTCTACTACCCATTGTGTTTTCCCCTATCCCTCCTTCACCTTTCCTGCCTATCCCCTCCCTGCTTCCCCTCCCCCACCCCTTGATCTTTCCCCTTACTGGTTTTTCACCTGGCACCTACCTGCCTTCTCCTTCCCACCCTCCCCCCACCTTCTTTATAGGGCCTGTGCCCCCCCCTTCAGTCCTGATGAAGGGTCTCAGCCCGAAACGTTGACTGTTCATTTCCACAGATGCTGCCCAACCTGCTGAGTTCCTCCAGCATGTTGTGAGTGTTGCTATGGATAGAAAGCTGGGAAATGGGAGTAACCAAAATAGGTATATTTTGTCCAGCATAGACTGAACGCACCAAGTAGGCTTATCTATGCCACAATTTTATTATTTTGCAATAACAGAGCAGTCAAAGCTGATGGTTAATCAGTTTTCCTGTAAAGCCACGCCCATTTCTTTTTCTGTTCGCGAGATTTTCTCACAAAGACTTCAGGTTTTATATAATTTCAAATTAAATTTTATAAAATTGAACAGAAGTTGAGATTCTCAATTGATAGTCATCTGTTTGAGAAACCTAATAATACTAAAATATGTCTACCCGTATCTGGTAGGTTCCACATGTCAGACTTCTTTTCCAAAGGATTTATCGAGAATAATTAAGCATGTTAATTATATTCACAAAAGTAGTAGTATGTATACCAGCTGAAGACCAAACTTTCTGGTGGACATCTTAGTAAGGTGGTTCTCCGCCACAACCTATGGCTTTTTCCGAAGGATTTCAGCCAATCTTTTCCTTCACAAGCTATTCTAAAAACTTTTGTAACTAGTTTATGTTTGTGGTGTCATGGAATATAGAGCATGGATATAGACCCTTAATCCCACTGTGTCTGTGCCAGATGTCAACTAAATATCCACACTAAATTCATTTTCCAGCATTCAGCCTTTAACCTTCTATGCCATCTCACTTCAAGTGCTTATCCATATAGTCTTTAAATGTTGCAAGAGTACCTTCATCCACCATTCCCACAGGGAGTGAGTTCCAGATTTCATCCTCTCTGGGTGAATAATTCTTCATGTACATTCAGATGGCTGTACAAAGAACCAACCAATCTGTGTTTAGTTTCTCTTAGAGGATATCTTTGCAGTTTCTGCTAGCTCCAACAAGATTCTACCACCAGGCAGCGATTTGAAGAGATCATTCCCTCTGACTAACTGGCCTTCTCTTTCAGCCCCAACAACCACACACGGTTATATGGTGCTTTCCTATATGACTACAGGAGACACAACACCTACCCTTTCACCTCTTTCCAAAAACATAACTCGGTGAAGCAGCTATTCACTTGCATTTCTTCCAATCCAGTGTACTGCATTTAGTGTTCACATTGTGGCCTCCTCTTCATTGTAGAAACCAAATGCAGATAGAGAGATCACTTTACAGCTTTGTGCAATTAGCAGGACTGACTCGGAGCTTTTGTCTGCCTGTCACTTCATTTCCACATCCCACTCCTCCTCTGATGATTCGATCTGTGGCCTCCTACACTGTTACAATGCAAGCATGAGGAACTACTCACCTTCTGTCCGGGAACCATGCAGCCTCCTCGACTCAATATTGAATTCTATACTGTACCTTAAGGTAACTTGCTATTTCTTTCAGTCTGGGCCACTGACTATGTCCCATTGCCCTGCTAAAATCAACACAGTTCAGAGGAAGTGTGTCTTGGACTTGAAATATTAATTCTGTTTCTCATTTCATGGATACTGTCTGATCTGCTGAGGTTCCAAGTATTTTCTGTTTCTCTTTCCACATGTTCAGTTTCTGCCATTTAATATATATTCTAACTCCGTAATGTTTTAAGGGGCATTTAAGTGGGTCCCTCTTGAATAATTTTAAGTGAAATTAGTGCAGGCAGGTGCACACTAATGTAATATTTGGACGTCAAAAGAGTGCCCTGCTTCCAGATTGCATTTCTGAATTTTATTTTGGACCCTGCAAATCCATTCTATTGCTTGTCGTAGTTGATTCTGTTGGGTTCCATTGCATGGAAGAGAAAGTGGAGGAAAAATACTAGTGACCTCAGTTAAACAAAGTAGTTTCAGTAACCGACGGTTGAGCTTTTTGAGCGAAGCCTTTTGTAAGATATTACACCATGCCATAGAACAGGGGTTCGCAGCCTGGGGTGCATGGCCCCATTGCTTAATGGTATTGGTCCATGGCGTAAAAAGAGTTGGGAACCCCTGCCATAGAAACTAAAGCCAACAATCACATAGCTGGATCTATTCGAGGAATGGTGCATCAAGAGGCTGTGCTTTGCCAGGCTAGCTGGAGTAGAATTCCAAAGACTCCTGCAACCTATTGTTTGTTGGATTCCAGGGTCTTTCTACACTAGTGGCTGTAAATTTCCTTTGCTTATTCCATGTTGCATTGCACTGTGTATGGATGAAGGATGCAGTGCACAGCTGCATTAAGCAGGTCACTAATACCCTGTTTGCCAAAGCCAATTAGTGCTTAACTTTCCCCACTGACGTCAAGAGGAGAGACTGCTGGGATTTGCAGCAGTGGCTGACTTCCACTGCATTCGAACCGTGATTGAACACACAAACACACGTTGCCACCAGGGCACCAAAAGCAGCAACCAGCAGCCTGTGTGATTTGGAAATGCTGCAGTCGTCCTCAGCTCAGTTCATCTTTAGCTTATTTCTGTAATGTCTTATTTCATGACATTTTTATCCTGCAACACTTGACACCTGAACACTGAAAGTGCAGCCACAGCTGTAGAGGCATTGATGAGACCACACCTGGAGTATTCTGTGGAGATTTGGTCTCCTTATTTAAGGAGATATATACTTTCACTGGAGGAAGTTCAGAGAAAATTCAGATATGTCAATAGTTGGAATGAAAGTGTTCTGTTATGTGGAAAGGTTAAGTGGATTATATCTGTATCTCTGAGACGTGATTTATTGAAACATGGAAGATTCTGGGAGGAATTTATGAGATAAGTGTGGACAGGGTATTTCCTCAAAGGGGAATCCAGACCCTTACAGAAGAAGGGGCACTCATGTAAGACAGAATTGAGGAAGAATTTCTTCTCTTGGAGGTGTCATGAATCTATTGGATTCTCTAGCTTTGAGAGCTGTAGATGCTGAATCATGAATACATTCAAGCCTGAGTCATGTTTTAGTGCACAGAAGAATCAAGGTTTGTGGGAACAGATGGGAAAAAAGATCAGCTCAGCCACTACATTAATGAATGAAAAAGTAGACTCAAGTGGCCATGTGGCCTGCTCCTGTTCCTGTCTCATACTGCACAATTATGGAATGATTAAGGCACAGTAGGAGTCCATTAGGCCCGACAAACCAATACTAGCTTTCTACCAGTAACATGTTACTTCCAAGCCCTGGCTGTTTTCACTACAGGTTTGTTAATTTCTTTTCACCATATCTTCATCGAATCTCATTTTAAACACCAGAGTGTAATCTGTCTCTGTCACAGTGTAATTTGTCCCCACCGCAGCGTAATCTATCCCCACCGCTGTGTAGTCTGTCTCCACCGTAGTGAAATCCATCTCCACCGTAGTGAAATCCATCTCCACCGCAGTGTAATCCGTCTCTACCACAGTGTAATCTGTCCCCACCACAGTGTAATCTGTCTCTACCACAGTGTAATCTGTCCCCACCACAGTGTAATCTGTCTCTACCACAGTATAATCTGTCCCCACCACAGTGTAATCTGTCCCTACCACAGTGTAATCTGTCCCCACCGCAGTGTAATCTGTCTCTACCACAGTGTAATCTGTCCCCACCGCTGTGTAATCTGTCTCCACCGCAGTATAGTCTGTCTCTACCACAGTGTAATCTGTCCCCACCGCAGTGTAATCTGTCCCCACCGCAGTGTAATCTGTCTCTACCACAGTGTAATCTGTCCCCACTGCAGTGTAATCTGTCCCCACCGCAGTGTAATCTGTCCCCACCACAGTGTAATCTGTCCCTACCACAGTGTAATCTGTCCCCACCGCAGTGTAATCTGTCTCTACCACAGTGTAATCTGTCCCCACTGCAGTGTAATCTGTCCCCACCGCTGTGTAATCTGTCTCCACCGCAGTATAGTCTGTCTCTACCACAGTGTAATCTGTCCCCACCGCAGTGTAATCTGTCTCTACCACAGTGTAATCTGTCCCCACCGCAGTGTAATCTGTCTCCACCACAGTATAATCTGTCCCCACCACAGTGTAATCTGTCTCTACCACAGTATAATCTGTCTCTACCGCAGTGTAATCTGTCCCCACCGCAGTGCAATCTGTCCCCACCGCAGTATAATCTGTCTCCACTGCAGTGTAATCTGTCCCCACCACAGTGTAATCTGTCTCTACCACAGTGTAACCTGTCCCCACTGTGGTGTACCACAGTGTAATCTGTCCCCACCGCAGTGTAATCTGTCTCCACCACAGTACAATCTGTCCCCACCACAGTGTAATCTGTTTCCACCACAGTGTAATCTGTCCCCACCACAGTGTAATCTGTCTCTACCACAGTGTAATCTATCCCCACCACTGTGTAGTCTGTCTCCACCGTAGTGAAATCCATCTCCACCGCAGTGTAATCTGTCCCCACCGCAGTGTAATCTGTCCCCACCGCAGTGTAATCTGTCTGCATCATGTCTCTCTGCAGTGCATCCACATTTTTATACCTCATGGAGTTTTTCCTCATGCCACATTAATTCATTTCCTCTTTATATTTTAATATGACTTCTAATCTTTAACATCTCCAGAAGGAGGAATGGGCTCTCACTACCTAATCTGTTCATACCCTTGTTATTTTACATACAGCACTTCTATCAAATCCCCTTCCTTTTCTCCGAAGAAAGCAGCTCCACCCCTTCTAACCTATCATTGTAATTGTAGTCCCTCATTTCAGAGATCATTCTCATAAATCTTTACTGGGTCCTCTCTAATATTGTCACATCCTTCCTCTAACTTGCTGACCAGACTTGAACATGATATTCCAGCTGAGGCTAGACCAGTACTTTGTAACACACCTGCATGACTTCCCTCTTTTAAGCTTCTTGCTTTTTTGGCTACTGTCCAGTATGTCTTCTTGATCACTTTCACCAAGTGCTCTGTCATCTTCAATGATTTTTGCATAGATACCTCCAGGTCCTTCAGCTCCTGCATGTTTTTTTTGGAACAATATCCTTCATTTTATATGGCATTATATAATTTTTTTCACTGAAATGTGTCACTTCACTTTAAACTTCATCTGCCATGTATCTGCCCATTCCAGCAACCTGTTTTTATCTAATTGCATTCTACCACTATCATTTTTGCAGTTTATGATATAACTGTTTTGCATCATCCACAAATTTAGAAATTATAGCTTGCTCTCTCAAGTCTAGATCATTAAACAAAGACCTTAAGAAGCAATGGCCCCAACACAGATCCTTGGGGAATGTCACTATCCACCTTCTTCTATTGGAGGAACAATCATTCACCATGACCATTTGTTACTTAGGCAACTTTGTGTTAATGCATTCGATGATCTTTTTACTCCATGAGCTTCAATGTTGCTGATAAACCTCATCAAAGGCAAAACACACAAACTTTGGAGGAACTCAGTAGGTCAGGCAAAAGTTGGAGGGAAATAAACAGTCAATGTTTTGGGCTGAAACCCTTCGTCAGGATTCATCAGAAACCTTTTGGAAGTCTATATACTGCATTGACTGCATTATTCTCATCAACTCTATATCTAGTCAAGTTTATTGTTGCTTAATTATATACATGTATACCACCAAATGAAGCAATGTTTCTCTGGACCAGAACTTAAAGCACAGTAGTACACATAACACACGTATAACACAATAACAGGAAAGGAAGAATTAAGTCTACAAATGAATTATGCACAAATAAAGTGCATAAACTAAATATTGTAGGGTACTGTGCAAGTTATCCAGTGACACTTTGAATACAATGTGGCAGGGAGTTCAGAAGCCTAATGGCCTGAGGGAAGTAGCTGCTTCCCTTCCTGATATTCTTGTCTTTATGCACCAGAATCTCTTGCCCGATGGTAGAATGTCAAAGAGGGTGCTGGATGGATGGGTGGGATCCTTAATAATTCAAAGGACCGTGTGGATGCAGGACTCATGATAAAGGTCCCCGATGGATGGAAAGGAGACCCCTGTGATCCTCTTGGCCATTCTCACAGCCCTTTATAGGGACTTCCAGTCCAATGCTCTGCTGCTCCCCTACCAGATGGAGACACAGCTTGTCAGGACACTCTGAATGGTGCTCCGGTAAAATTCAGTTCAGATAGGGAAGGGGAGCCTTGCTTGCCTCAACCTCCTCAGGAAGTGGAGATGCTGCTGTGCCTTCTTATTCCGGGATGTTACCTCATCAAAATATTCTGTCAAATTGGTAAACATGACTCTCCTCTCATAAATCTGCTGTTTTGCTGTAATTAATTATGTTCTTAGTGATGATTGCAGGAGTGTGATTTGTATCCACCAAGTATTTCATAATCCTCTGGAAACCTCATCAAACACAAGTAAAACCAAAGCTGGATAAGTAAGCCCCATCGTTGCCTTGCTATCAGAGGTGCCTGGGTTGAAATAATTGTGAGCATTACCTTGCCCTGGAAGTTACTGTCATTCATCCACCATAGATATACTGACAATGCAGATTTAAAACCTGCTATAAAACTGAACCACAAGTCGTGTAGCACAGACACAGACCCTTCAGCCCAAGTCCATTCTGACAATCAAGTTCCCATCTATACTAGTGATAGTCATAGTCATACTTTATTGATCCTGAGGGAAACTGATTTTCGTTACAGTTGCCCCATCCACTCACCCCATTTTAATTCTCTCCATGTTCTTATGAACTCCCCCAAAATTCCTACACATCCTACTAGGGACAACTTACAGTATTCAAATAACCTACCAACCCACATATCTTTGTAATGTTGCGGGGGGCGGGGGCGGGTGTGTGCAAATAGAGTGCCTGGGTGAGACCTACATAGTCATTGGGAGAATGTGGAAACTCCACTCAGACAGCACCCGTGGTCTGGATTCAGCCCCAGCTGCTGAAGGGGTGAGGTAGCAGCTCTATTAGCTGCATCTCTGTGCTACCCAAGGTGTGAAATGCATTGTAGATGATTAATTTAACAGCAAATCCGACAGCCGCCTTGGAATAAATTTTCACCAAAGAGTAAAATGCAATTCACTTCCTGAAAAGAGAATTCATTAACTCTTCTTTCCCTACAAGGTTCTCCCTCTGGCATCAAAAAAGTTGTTTGGAAAGTTGTAGTTGCTTATTTTTGAATTTTTAAGACGTTTGTGACCAGTGCTCAGCTTTTACAGCTGAGCTGCAAGCTGTTGAAGCTTTCTTGCTTTTGGGTCCATCAGGCCTACCTGGATTCCTGGAACCATGTCATGTTGTAAAGGATCTAAATGCATGGAGTTTCTGAATGGTACTGATCACCCCTGTTGTCTTTTGTAAATGTTCATTTTCCGAACCTGACTTCAAATCCAATGTACTTTCAAAAGAGTCTGGATTTAGAAAAGTATTATCTACGTATAATCAGCATTTGCCAGCAGTTAGATAAAATTTAATGTTCAGCAAAGAACATTAACAGTCAGCACATCAGTTTAAATATCGTCCAGACTAAGTGCAGTGCAATCAATGATAGCTGTCATTCATAGTTCATGGTTAGGAATGTTACCTCTCATAAATGTACGTAAACCACAGAACCAGTCAATCAGCATTTTATTGAAGCTATTAGAGTTCATAAACTTATCAAAATCGATTACCAATAATAATTTTGCTTGTCTGCCTTTTCCCGTTTTTATTCAATCCAAGTAATGCATTGAAAAACAAATTCAATCAAGTCTCTCAAACTATTTATTTCTGATTCTTGTAAGTAGATTCTTTTTCCAAAAACAAAAAGTAAAATGATCTAAGAAAAGTCACTTCGGCTATAATCAGGAAATTGGATGCAAATTGAGTTAGAAGTTAGAAAATAAGATTACAATTTATGTTTTTTGTGCTAAAATCAATCTGAATAATTACAAAAATGCTAACAGATTGAAACAACAATATGTTGGCATAATAAAGTGGATTTGTTTCTTTTAGTCTCTTTGTAATAAACTGTTACAGTTTTCTTAATGCAGTTTTTAATAGGTGTATCACCAAATCTGTATCTTTTTAATATGATTGTCTAGTTCCCCATCTTGATTTAAAAACTCTGAACATGAATAAAAAGTTGTATCAAACCAGTATCGAATGTCCAAATTTGACCCTTCTTAAAGCACCACAAAGGTCAGAATGGATAAAAAACTTACACTGATCATTATTTTAAACAGGGGTCATGAGCAGTTTATGTGTGAAGCTTAGGCCCAAAATGATTCAAGTTATGTTTAAACTAATGTGGAAGATTGAAGAAATTCCAGTTGCACTTGAAGCAATTGATATTTATATTTTCATCACATGTGTATCCTCATAAAGCTGGCAAGTAAATGGAAATTATGCTAAATCAATATAATTGTTTGCTTAAATGCTGAAAATGCCTGGTAGTCCCCTTAGCACATACCTCTCCTTGAGTTACAGATAGCTAAAGGAACATCTGGTGTTTGAGAACAGCAAAGTTAAATATCACAGCAGTTTAAACAAATATAGTTTCTCTACACAGCCTAGAAATTTCCTGTGTCCCACTCTATGGGGAGTTTCCATCCCCCACAAACATGACAATCAACATCAGAAGGGTGGTGGCAAAGAATTTTCAAAGTTGAGAGTTGTATAAATGCAAACAACAGGAATTCTGCAGATGCTGGAAATTCAAGCAACAAACATCAAAGTCGCTGGTGAACGCAGCAGGTCAGGCAGCACCTCTTCCTAGAGATGCTGCCTGGCCTGCTGCGTTCACCAGCAACTTTGATGGTAGTTGTATAAATACCAGGTTTATCTAACTACCTTTAAAGCAGGGGTTCCCAAACTTTATTTATGCCATGGTCCCCTACCATTAATGGAGGGGTCTATCGACCCCAGAATGGGAAACCGTGCTTAAAGGAAAGATGATGACTACAACATAACCAGAGCTCTGAGCTGGTGATGTTTGCAGGCTATGGAGCAACAGACTTGTGTACATTTCAGGCAGCCATCAAGTTATAAGTACCAGAAAAATAGCCACATTGACTAGGTTGTCTCCCAAATATCCTGATTGATTAATCTTAAACTCCTGAAGGGTCAGTGTGGAGGTTTCAATCACCTGGTGGAGTCCAGCTGAGGATTTTTGGAGCACTGATATTTGACAGATTTAGAGAGTTTTTAGCTCTAAGAATTAAGTTGGTCTGTATGTTGACCCTAAAACATGGCACGGGTTAGGATCACAAACAAGAGAAAATCTGCAGACGCTGGAAACCCAAGGCAAAGCACACAAAATGCTGAAGGAACTCAGCAGGTCAGGGGCATCTTTGGAAATGAATAAACAGTCGACGTTTCGGGCTGAAACCCTTCATCAGGACTCCTGGGTGACAGGGGGTCCTTAATGAAAGATGCCACCTTTTTGAGGCGTTGCCTTTTGAAGATGTTCTCGATGCTGGGCAGGCTAGTGCCCATGATGGAGCTGGTTGAGTTTGCAGCTTTGTCTGATCCTGTGCAGTTGCTTCTCCATACCAGACAGTGATGCAACCAGTTAGAGTGCTCTCCACAGTACATCTGTAGAAATTTATGAATGTTTTTGCTGACGTACTAAATATCCTCAAAATCCTAATGAAATATAGCTGTTGTCATGTCTTCTTTATAACTGCATCAATATGTTGGGCAAAGGATAGATCTTCAGAGATGTCGATGCCCAGGAACTTGAAACTGCGTACCCTTTCCACTGCTGATCCCTCAGTGAAGATCGGTCTGTGTTCCCTCGACTTCCCCTTCCTGACATTCACCATCAATTCCTTGGTCTTACTAACGATGAGTGCAAGGTTGTTGTTTTGACACCACCCACCCAGCTGATCTAGCTCACTCCTGTACACTTCTTTGTCGCCATTTGAAATTCTGTCAACAATAGTTCTGTCATTAGCAAATTTATAGAGGGTGTGTGAGCTGTGCTTCGCGAAGTAGTTGTTGTGTAGAGAGAGTAGAGCAGTGGGCCAAGCACACATCCTGGAGGATTGTCAGCAAGGAGGAGATGTTATTTCTGATCGACACTGACTATTGTCTCCTGAGGAGGAAGTCAAGTATCCAATTGCAGAAGGAGGCACAGAGGCCCAGGTTTTGGAGCTTGTTGATTAGGGCTGAGAGTACGATGGTCTTGAACGTCAAGCTGTAATAAATAAACAGCAGCCTGAAGTAGATATGGCTGTCATCCAGGTGATCCAAAGTGGAGTGAGATGATATCCAATGTAAACCTATTGTGGTGATAGGCAAATTACAGCGGGTCCAGGTCCTTGCTTAGGCAGGAGTTGATTCTGGCTTTGATCAACCTCTCAAGCACTTCATCACAGTAGATATGAGTGCCACTGGCTGATAGTCATTGAGACAGTTCACCCTGCTCTTCTTGGGCACTGGCATGATTGTCACCCTTTTGAAACAGATGGAACCTCTGGCTGCAGCAGTGAGAGATTGAAGATGTCCTTGAACACTCTTGCCAGTTGGTTGGCACAGGTTGTCAGTGCCCTACCAGGTGCACCATCATTGCCTGACCCTTTGGCCTCCGAGACAGAGATTACAGGGTCACCAGATGCTGCAGGGATTCACACAGGTGTGGTTTCATTCTCCCCTTCAAAGCACGTATAAGGGACATTTAGCTCATCTGTGAGTGAAGCATGACAGCCAATTATGATGTTAGGGTTTCACTTTGTAGGAAGTAATGGCTTGCAAACCCTTCCAGAGCTGATGTGCATCCGATTCTGTCTCTAACTTCAAATGGAATTGTTTTTTTTGCTCTTAAAATAGCCTTCTGTAGGTCGTACCTGGACTTGTTGTCTGGATCACCAGCCTTGAATGCCACAGACCTAACTCTCAGCGGACTGTGAACCTCCAGGTTCATCCATGGCTTTTGGTTTGGGTATGTCTGGTATGTTCTTGAAGGCACACACTCATCCACACAGGTTTTAATGAAGTTGGTGACAACTGTGGTGTATTTGTTCAGACTTGAAGATGAATCCCTGAATATTGTCCGGTTTACTGACTCGAAGCTATCCTTGTAGGTGCTCCTCCACTTCCCTTGACCATCCTCTTCAGTCGTTAACACTGGTGCCGTGGCCTTTAGTGCCTGTCTATACGTTGGGAATAGTGGCACAGCCAGTTAATGTTCCAGCTCCAAAACCAATTATAGAATTGGGAATGGAAAAGAAATAACAAGTTAGTTTTCAGTTATGGAGAAGTGGAAAACGAATGAGTATAACAAATGGAATATCTCTGACGGGTGAGATCAAATGAGTTAATGTGATATTTAGAAAAGATTATGTTTCTGTGTGTTATGTATTGCTGATTGGAAATGCAATAATTTAATTGGATTATTTTAGCAATATGTAACATGGACAAAGAAACAATCTTTTCTAACTGCCATATTAACTAAATTCATCTCACCCTATCCGAGATACTCCTTTTGTCCTACCAATCCCTCTCCCACCCTCACAGCTACTGAAGACATGTTTTTTTCATTTTTCCCCAATTCTGATGGAGAGTTTGGATTTGAAACGTCAAATCTGTTTCTCTTTCCGCAGCTGCTGCCTGGACGGCTGAATGTTTCCAGTAGTCTCCACATTTCTAGCAATCACAGTATTTAAATGATTTTTAAGTGAGGAAAACTTCATACCACAATAAACTGGAAAATATTATATGGAACTAAGAGGAAAAAAATAAAATAATATAAAGAAAATTGCAAGTATTGAGAATCACTTCTGGTTTAAGATGTTGCTACTGAAGGCATGTCACGCCTTACTGGTAGTTCGAAAGGCAAGAAATTCGACTAAAAGCATTACTAATAACACCTTTTCTGAAGTAAATTGTGGTAAATTATTACTGCAGACAGTTATTACCCTTCAGCTGTCAAGTTCCTAAACCAGCATGGATAACTTCACTCACCTCAACTCTGAACTGACTCCACAACCTACAGACTCACTTTCAAGGACTCTACAATTCATGTTCTCAGTTCTCATGTTCTCAGAAAATGAATCTCAAGGTAGTATATAAGGATGTATATATATTTTGATAATAAATTTACTTTGACATGTTGGGCCAAGGTCCTTCTCAAAAGGTCAACTCTTTATTCCCCTCCATAGATACTGCCTGACTTGCTCAGTTCCTCTAGCATTTTGTGTGCGTGTTGCTCAAGATTTGCAGTGTCTGTCGAATCTGTTGTCCAAACAATAGCCTGGATGGTATTACATTGTTCCAATTGATTAACCAAGTTGTCAAACTTTTAAATTAGTACAAACGACCATGCACCAAAAACTTAACTCTCTCTCCCTACATTAATGTTATTTGACTGGTTGAATATTTCCAACATTTTCTGTTTTACTTTTAGCCTAAACCACATTCCATTTTAAAATCATATTGTAAAGTGAGACATCTGTATATAAACAAAGACAAAATAAGTTTTTGATTTCCCTGGATGACTTGCTATAAGTTTCATATTTCTCTGATACAAGTTTTGATTAAGGTTATCAAACTGAAAAATCAACTCTGTTTTTCCCTGCCGAATGCTACAAGATGTATTCAGTATTTTCAACATTGTTTCTTACTTTACATCTGTTTTGTTTTACATTTCCAGTATTTTCCGTTCACTGTTTTTGTTTGCTTACAAATAATCTGACATCGAAATTAAGAACAAGAGTAGGTTTATCAAGCCTGCTCAGCCATTCAGACTGTAACCTCACTCAGCACTTCCAAAACCCTGGTTAACTTTCACTCCTTTTCTTATCAGAATTTTATTAAACTCTGTCATAAAAATATTCACTGACATTTGAGGAAGAGAATTCCAAAGACTCACAACCCTCCGAGAGAAAGAAAGTCTGTTATCTTTTTGTCTTATATGGATTATTTTTAAGAGTGACACCAAGGATTAGATCATTCCACAAGAGGATTCATCCTTTCCACAATCACCCCTGTCATGAGCCCTTAAGATCATACATTTTTCAATCAATCCTCTGAACAATGGTTAGAAACCTATAGTTTGTTCAATGTTTCGTCATATGACATCAGGTATCCTTGAGCTCTTCCAAGTTCATTTCCATTGTGTAAAGTTTCGACTTATTTGAAAGGAAGAAGCTTTTCCTTTCAAAATTGGGATGGGCAGTATTTATAATATTTTATCAAACTAAAATATTCAGTTTATTTGGATGTATTCCTCTATGAAAGTGAAGTTTATTTGTTTAACATTTACACTATGTCTTCTCTGTTACAGGTACCTACCAAGGTCAATGGGTTGGAGGAATGCGACATGGGTACGGTGTGCGTCAAAGTGTTCCCTATGGGATGGCTGCTGTTATCAGGTCTCCTCTTAGAACTTCTATTAACTCTCTAAGAAGTGAACACAGTAATGGTACAGCAATGCACCCAGACACTCCAGCTGGCAGCCCTGCAGGGTCAAGGGGGGGCTTTGTTCTCACTATGCATAGTGACAATGATCTACTTACAGCCAAAAACAAAAAAAAGGGAATCTTTCGCAGATCCCTTTTGAGTGGGCTGAAACTCCGGAAATCCGAATCCAAAAGTTCCTTGGCCAGCCAAAGAAGCAAGCAGAGCTCATTCCGAAGTGAAGCTGGAATGAGTACAGTCAGCTCCACGGCCAGTGACATCAACTCCACAATTAGTTTTGGTGAAGGGGAAACAGATTTGTCTGTCATTGAAGACGATATAGACGCAACGACAACAGAAGTGTATGTGGGAGAATGGAAGAATGACAAACGCTCCGGCTTTGGGTTAAGCCACCGATCTGATGGCCTGAAATTCGAAGGGGAATGGCTCAGCAACAAGAGACATGGTTATGGATGTACAACCTTTCCAGATGGAACAAAAGAAGAGGGCAAATATAAACAAAATGTATTGGTGAGTGGGAAGAGGAAGAACCTGATTCCTCTACGGACAAGTAAGATTCGAGAGAAAGTGGATAGGGCAGTGGAAGCAGCTGAACGGGCTGCAGCTATTGCCAAACAGAAAGCTGAGATTTCTGCATCCAGGTAGGAAGCTGACTGTTCATTCATTTCAAATAGTGGAATTTGCAATAACCTTTGATAAACATAAGTTCATGTAGACAATATGAACATTGATGGCAAAGAAATGGGCATCTTTAATTGAAGGGATTGTGCACAAAATATATCTATCAAGACTTAGTGTACAATATAAATAGTTGATTAGAAATGATGCTACATGGATTCTAAATTCTGACAGTCATGAAGGTGGAGTAGATGATGGCCAAGCTGGCCCTTGAACCCATAGTTAATGTAAAATTGACCACGTGGTACTAGACCACTTCATTTTCCCTGGATGGGTTCAGACGGGGAAGAAAATGCCAAGGGAGTTAGTCTGAGACTCTGAGATTTGGAATGAAGAATGCAGTTAGTAATATTGGAAAGTAGAGAGAGGCAACAGCAACATTTCAGTATTTCAGGATAACAGGAGAAGGGTTTTGGCAAAAGATAACAAAAAGGAACACAAACTGATAGGAGAGGTAAAGTTCAGAAAAGATTAACACTACCTGTCCTAGGAACATCTGGAGTTTAACTTTTTCTCAACTTCTGAAATAAATTGTGATTTTACATTCAGCTGCTAATGATCCTCTCTGGAATCAGGGAAATAAAATCAAATACATTTGCCCTTTATGCCCTTAACCTCAGCCCCAGCTGAATTCTGAAACTAATATGACCTTAATGGTTTATGTGCATTTGATTATTATTCAGCTTGAAGCTGACTTGTTTTCCTTCCATTGGTTTATGTAAATAACAATCACTTGTATGTCTCATTCACCAATTTTCACCTCAATCACTAATGTTTGCTAAGGGGTTAAACTACTGGTAAAAAGAAGCCAAAACAGTAAGTGATGTTACAGATTAAATCTCAACACAAGTTTCTACTTAGGGACTAGAAATATTAAGTATTTTATCAGGCTCCTAATTAGAACACTTGAAGTCTTACTTCATGTGGACTGGGTCACTGTCTTTACCAATGAAGAAAATATTTCTTGATGCTTTAGCACAGAATAATGCAGATTTAGAACATAGAACAAAGAACAATTCAGCACAGAAACAGGCCTTTGGCCCACAATGTTGTGCTGAACCACATACATTAGTAATCAGCAGCTCTTTGAATGCCGGAGATATCTGTGCTTTCCAATTCCAGGCTCTTGAGTTTGCTTTATTCATCAAAAGCTGCTTTCTCTAACCTAATGATGTCCATAACAATCAAATCTACAGGAAGTACCTGGAGTCCAAAATTCTGATACTGCAATGCACTAAGAAAGATATCTGAATATTTGGTTTCAAGAGGCGATCATACCTCTTAGAATTATTACTGCAGAATTGATCATGCAGAGATTGTGACTATTAGTGAAACTGGAAGGAGTTTTGAACTTGTCCAGCACATACAAAATCCTTACAGCCTGTGAGAATAATAACAGAATGAGTGAATGTACTGACTGTGGTGCAGAGGGCATTCAGTCTGGTAGAGTGAAAAAGAGTAAGGACAATATGATTAGGGAATAGATACTGTCATGTACAACTGTGAGAATGTCCAAAAAGCTGCTTTGTCCACCTGGAGCCAAATTTAAGAACATTCCCTTGGGGCTGGAGAGGAAATTGGATTGGAGAGATCAAGTTGTGGTTGTCTGTGTGAGAGCCAACAACACAGGGAGAATTAACAGGAAGATTCCACTGATGGAGTAAAGCAACTAGCATCTAAGTTAAAAAAGCAGAACCACAAAGCAGAACTCTGGACTAGTGATTTGAATGTATGCTTTAAAGATTGTTATAGGAGCAAAATGTTTTACGTCATGGGCATTGATACTAACACTGGTTCCATTAGAATGGCATTACTTGAACTTTGCTAGAAGCAAAAACCAAAAAACTGAATAAAATAACTAGGCCTCTAGATAAGTTAATGAAATGCAGTGGGTGAGGTTGGGGGATGGCACTGTGAGGGGTTATTGAAAGAATGGGGTTTTAGTGCAGGGTAAAAAAGTCAGGAGGGACAGAGCACACAAACACCAGTCATAGGAGTATAGCTCCAATTATGATCAGAAGAGGGAAAATGATAACAAGACAAAATGGACGTTTATTTAACTGATTGATATTTAGATAGACAAATTAGTGGCAGAGTCGATGGGCTGAAGTGGCCTTCTATGTAGTTATGAATAATCTTGTAGTTAATGACTTTAGAAAGTGAGACCATATTAGGTTGAACAATTTCCTGTTTGTCCTGTAGATTAGCTCCACTCCAGTGGAAAGTTCATTGTGGATAACAATGAGGTGCAAAACTGCAGCTATAAAAAGTTGTGTTGTTGAAGATGCAGCTTTGGTTGACTTCGGCATCTGCACTGTGAATGCATCTGTTGTGAAGCCACAGAAAACAGGGTACAGGTTTCCCCCACTATCCGAAAGTAGAGCATTCCTATGAAACCTTTCGTAAGCCAAAATGGTGTAAGGCGAAGAAGCAATTACCGTTCACTTATATGGGAAAAATTTTTGAGCATTCCCAGACCCGAAAAATAACCTACCAAATCATACCAAATAACCCATAAAACCTAAAATAACAATAACATATAGTAAAAGCAGGAATGATATGATAAATACACAGCCTATATAAAGTAGAAATAATGTATGTACAGAGTAGCTTCACTTACCAGAATCGGGAAAACAGTGAGCACACTGGAAGGTTCACGCATTTTTCTATCATACAGTTCTTTGTAAGCACTCAAAACATCCTGCAAACCTGCCCTAAACCTACGTGCCCTTTCAAAATTAAAGTCATACTTTTCTGTAATCATTGCAGCACTGTCAATAGTAGCGAAACTCTCACTCAGTTCAAAGCTATGGCGGCTTGATGCTGAGTGTAGTTCCTGGGGAAGGAGCTTGGCAGAGCCACTCTCGCTGCTCAGGGTACGCGCTGCCACTATAACGGCTCGCCGCAAAACAAACGTTGAACACTATTTTCACTTTTCGCCTTTTTTTGTAAAAGCGAAAATCCTCCGGATTTCTTTCGGTTAGCGAAAACAAGTACTAATGTAGGTCTTTCATAAAAGTGA
The DNA here is from genome assembly GCF_030028105.1 of Mobula birostris. NCBI lineage: Eukaryota > Metazoa > Chordata > Chondrichthyes > Myliobatiformes > Myliobatidae > Mobula > Mobula birostris. The sequence continues at coordinate 47,003,704 of NC_092384.1, forward strand.
AGTGGGGTAAAGCAAACTTTCGTAAAGCGGGGGATACCTGTATTGGGGAGCAAATGTAAGATGGATATAAATTTGAGCGAGATGCTCTACCATCTTGACTGACAAAATATAAGGTTTTTGCAAGGTCGCTGAAAACTGGCTTTTGAGTTTTCCTGCCATTCTCTTGAAGGTATTGTGCAAGTGAAAGTCATGGCCATTGTGTCTCTAGATGGAACTACGCTATATTTTGGTGATTAGTTCTCAAGTACAGGAAGGAAGTGATTCAGGAAGACATTGGCAATGACTTTCCCTGTGCAGGCAGTAAATAACCATCTTTATAATTGTCTCCATCCATGAGAATGGTAATGAGAGCCTCTGAGGATCATGAGCATGTCCTTCCCAAATGTGGGAGAAGTTACTAATAATTTGTGATTGTCATTCCATTTTTCCAATTTTAGGAACATTAGTTGAGGTACTATCTGAATCCTAAGCCTTGTTGGTTTTCGGTTAGGATGGTGCTGAAATTGGACTGGATTGATTGCTATGGGGTAGAATCAAGGGCACTGGTGTCAAGGACAGAGTTGTGGTGGAGAAGTTCTTTTCAACAGATGCTAATCGTGTCCTTGACATATCCAGCTCTGTCCTTAGCTCTCCTACAGTGGTGCTCCTGATGTGCCCTCCTCTACATTGGTGAGACCCGATATAAATTAGGGGACCGCTTTGTTGACCACCTCCGCTCCATCTGCCAGAAGCAGAATTTCCCAGTGGCCAACCATTTTAATTCCTATCCCCATTCACGGACACGTTGGTCCATAGCCTCCTCTTCTGTCATGATGTCGCTACTCTCAGGGTGGATGAGCACCATGTCTTATTCCATCTAAGTAGCCTCCAACCTGATGGCATGATCATCAATTTTTCCTTCTGCTAATGTTTTCCCTCTTCTGAAGAAGGGTCTCAGCCCAAAATGTCGACAGTGTATCATTTTTCATAGATGCTGCCAGACCTGCTGAGCTCCTCCAGAATTTGTGTGTGTTGCTCCAGATTTCTAGCATCTGCAGAATCTCTTGTGTTTAGGATGGTTCCTTGATACTGAGGCATTGATAGCCTTGGCAGTGATGTCAGATCAAAGCACGTCATGGTTATCTGTGAGTTGCTGGGCCTTTTGCTTTCTTCCTGCTTTGAAATAATCTGAATATATTCTTTAAGTCTGTTGCGCCTCAGTTTTCTGGTGGTTATAACATGTATGAGCATACCTTAAAACATGCTAATGATTCCATTACATACAGTAAGTGCTTTTGGTCTGAATCTAATTAGCTTCTGGTTTACCTAGTAATTGTCAGACTAATCTTGGCATTTTCTGATAAGGCAACCAAGAGCCTTCTCACAGATATCTCTATGCAGTCCAGATGCTGTGGAAGCTTCTCTTGTTTGGGAGTCATCTAGTTATCTGCAAGTTGCTGTTTGAAAAGCATTTTCCTTTGTGGGGTCCTCGAGGTATACAGCATTGATTTTCTTGCAACAAAGTTTCTTTTGAAGCTGTTGTTTTGCAGCCAGGTTGATTGAGATAACAGATTTGGCAGTGGCAAGGCCAAATTTGAACAGTGCCTGTGTGGTCAACCATATATATGTTGTAACTGGGTTAACTGTCTGGACACGCCCCTCTGCTGACTGCCCCTGTGGCTCCTCCCACAGATCCTGAATAAAGGTGATTTCGCCTTGCCCCCCCCCCCCACTCAGTCCGGGGGGCAGACACTCAGCATGGAAATTGTATTGTACAGCGAATAAAAGCCTTTTAGTATTTACCCTACCTCAGTCTTTTAGAGTTATTGAAGGTGCTTCAGCCTGTCATGGGCCTGTTGATGTAGACATGGGCCTGTTGATGTGGACATCTTGAACTCGGATCATTTTGTAATCTAACAGGTGCTAGTGTCTGGAGGCAGGGTATTGTCTTCAGGACCCAGCTGAAACAGTGTGTTATTATGACAGCTTTTTGTCAGGGGCTCTCTTAATCCATGCTGGTAGATTGTGCCTCATACTAGCACAATCATTTTAATAATCTCTAACAAATATGCCAGATCAATTGGTTTACCCTCATTTATTCTGTGGATTATAAGCTGAAAAATATTTAACAGATTTGTCAAATGTGATTTCTCTTTATAAATCTGTGTTGATTCTCGCTAATCTTATTATTATTTACTAGGTGTTCAGTTGTCACTTCCTTTTATCAGCTTTCATGTGTGAAAATTAAAAGACTGCAGAAAGTAGAAATCTGAAATGAAAGCAGTAAATGCTGGCAACACTCAGCAGGTCAGGCAGCGTCTGTGGAAAGAGAAAGAGTAGAATGCCCTTCATCAGTGCTCAATATAAAATTGAGGAACCACATCTCATCACCCTGTAGTCCTCCAGAATCAGCAGATGAATTCAGCAAACCTGCTTTCTTTATCACGTCTGCTGCTAATCTACCATCTTAACCCCTTCCTGACCCTCTTCCTGTCCCTCCTTCTTGTCTAACTTCCCCATTGACCTGATGCTGTCCACAATTTATCCCCATGGCAACCCTGGCCTCGTCCAATCAGGAACATGCTTTTTGTCCAATCCATCCTTCTGCCTACTTCTCAATAAATTTTCTTTCTCTCCCAGTTCTGAGGAAGACATGAACTCTGTGTCCCTTTCTAATGATGCTGCCTGCCCTTTCAATCTTTCCAACATTTTCTTCATTTTATCCTTGAAATGTTTCAGTGCCAGAAAGTAGAGCATAAATAGCACGACGGGCTGGAAGAGAAAGTAAAGCGATTTGATTGACATATTCTTAAAACTCTTTTAACAGCCTTGGTATTCCTCAGGAGTGCTTTATAGCTAACAAAGTTGAACTTAATGAATCACAAATGTAAATACAAATCATGGTGGGTGGTGCACATCTGGATGCAGAAGTGCAGCTTCCTTTGTATGTTCGTCACACTTTGGAGGCATCTTCATTTGTGCTGAATCTTATGTGAAATGGTAATGTTCCAATCTTTTTATAAGGATTCTTTTCTAGAAAACGAGGGATGATCTTAATGAAATATATATGATCTTAAGCGCGCATGACAGGGTGTATGTCAAAGTGTTTCTGCAAATGGGAGAATCTGACATCTGGACACACAGTTACAATTTGCAGACATTTATATCAGTCCTGTGGGGTTGTGGAGGCTAGATTGAGGAAAGCTGACGAGGAAGAAGATAGTTGTTTTGAAAGGTCATGTTGCGCCCTTTCATTGATTCTGTTATGGTTATTATTCTATGGATTTATTGAGTATGCCTGCAAGAAAACGAATCTCAGGGTTGTATATGGTGACATATATGTACTTTGATAATAAATTTACTTTGAACTTTGAACTTTGAATTGACGTCTCTCTGTAATTGGCACAGTAGAGGAGATAAAGACTGGCGATAATCTGCCGTGATCACATTGACTTGTGGAGCAGGTATGAGGCACCAAGTGACCCATTACTGCTCCTATTTCCTTATGTTCTTGTAAGGCAGTGCTACCCAAAACCCCGACTCTTGCAGTGATCCTTCAGTGATACAGCTTAAAACACTGATCCACATTCATCAATTGCTGCTTTGCTTTTTTAAGCAACTGGGTTATCTCTGGATATGTTTGTTAATAATTTTCTGCATTCTGTTAGTTTTGTTTACTGATAAAGTTACATTAGAGCTGTGCTGCTTATGACTGCGGCTAAAGCAGTTTCATTCCGATCATTGACAATCTGGTGGGGCTGTCTCTGGAACGAGAGTATGAGAGGAAAGAGCGAAGAAGTAGGACACAACGGGAGGGGAGGGAGGAGGTTGTCATTGTGCACTCTGGCTGCCATTGTTTGAATTTTCTGAACAGCAATTTCTCAAGTGCATTTGAACAACAGTGTCTCATCAGTTGGTCCAGCTATTTCTTGACTTTCACATCCACACTGCTGAATTTCAGACTATTCCCTGCTGGCCACATTTTCTTCTCCTGTTAAATTGTAAAGTGAAAGATTTTAAGTAAATGGTAGACAAGAAGGAGTGTCAGAAACAGCTCCAGGTAACATTTGTAAAGTAATTAGTCAGAGGACTCTATGAACAATCATGTGACCTGCCACGCACTCACCCACAGAGGATGCCTATTAACTCTCTTGTATTTCCCATTGGGCTACATTTCTTCAGATTTGCAGGACATGGTGAGAGAGTGGGCAGGGAAACTGATGGGAAACAAAAACTGAATCTGATCAACATACCCAAGATCATTTTTTAAACAATTTCCATCAACCACTTTCTCAAAATGCCACTTCACCCCTTTGTTCTGCCCTTAAATATGTCATTACTTTCACCACTCACCCATTTTCCCGGAGCATCCTAGCAAAGCCACCGAGAATAACCTCTGTAAGACGTACTCACTCACCAGAGGTAGGTAGAGCTGTCGAAAGCAACATTCATTATTTATCTTAATTTTCTCTGTACTGAGGAGGCAGTTGTGGATCAGTCATATGGGTGTGTCTGGACCAGACCAGCTAAGGGCAGCAGATTCCCTTTCCTGAAGGACATTAGTGAACCAGATGGGAAGTTTCATGATAATGTAAATATTTCCAGATCTATTTATTTACTTGAATCTATCCAGCTGCCATGGTGGGAGTTGAACTCATACCTTTGGCTCAATAGTCCAAATGGCTGTAATCATTTCTTAACTATTATGGTACCATAACATGACCTTAGTATGTTGTTCTGGTATCGCTTACATCGTCGATTGCATCATTCTTAACTGTAATTTTTCTGTGGTATCTCCACTGGCTCCTGGAGTACAGCATGGTTTTCCATGTGAGGACAGATTAAGCAGACTGGGCCTATACTCCCTTGACCTCAGAAGAATGAAATATGTTGTACAGTATCATAAGATCACAAGTTTTGATGTTTTTCCCAGTGGGAATATCTAGAGCTGGAGTGACAGTTTCAAAACCATTCAGGTAATAGATAATGGACAATAGGTGCAGAAGTAGACCATTCGGCCCTTCGAGCCTGCACCGCCATTCTGAGATCATGGCTGATCATCTCCTATCAATACCCGGTTCCTGCCTTGTCCCCATAACCCTTGATTCCCCTATCCATAAGATACCTATCTAGCTCCTTCTTGAAAGCATCCAGAGAATTGGCCTCCACTGCCTTCTGAGGCAGCACGTTCCACACCTCCACAACTCTCTGGGAGAAGAAGTTCCTCCTCAACTCTGTCCTAAATGACCTACCCCTTATTCTTAAACCATGCCCTCTGGTACTGGACTGTCCCAGCACCTGGAACATATTTCCTGCCTCTATCTTGTCCAATCCCTTAATAATCTTATATGTCTCAATCAGATCCCCCCTCAATCTCCATAATTCCAGCGTGTACAAGCCCAGTCTCTCTAACCTCTCTGCGTAAGACAGTCCGGACATCCCAGGAATTAACCTATTGAACCTACGCTGCACCTCCTCCACAGCCAGGATGTCCTTCCTTAACCCTGGAGACCAAAACTGCACACAATACTCCAGGTGTGGTCTCACCAGGGCCCTGTACAAATGCAAAAGGATTTCCTTGCTCTTGTACTCAATTCCCTTTGTAATAAAGGCCAACATTCCATTAGCCTTCTTCACTGCCTGCTGCACTTGCTCATTCACCTTCAGAGACTGATGAACAAGTACTCCTAGATCTCTTTGTATTTCTCCCTTACCTAACTCCACACCATTCAGATAATAATCTGCCTTCCTGTTCTTGCTCCCAAAGTGAATAACCTCACACTTATTCACATTAAACGCCATCTGCCAAGTTTCTGCCCACTCACCCAGCCTATCCAAGTCACCTTGAATACTCCTAACATCCTCATCACATGTCACGCTGCCACCCAGCTTAGTATCATCAGCAAACTTGCTGATGTTATTCACAATGTCTTCCTCTAAATCATTGATGCAGGTCAGAAATGAGAAGACATTTCTTTACACAGAGGGGATGAATCTTTGGAATTCATTAGCCGACTGGGTTGTCAAACCTCAGGTACCAAAAATATTCAACAGATTTAAATATATTTTTGAAAAATTAAAGGTATCTAAGAATATGTGGTTCGGAACAGGGAGCAAATGCAATATAGGATTAGTATAAGAACAAGTTGCTGAGCCAGAGATCGACCCTGATCTCATTAAGAGATTGAATAGGAATGAGGGACAGAATTCTGACTCCTGCTTCAATTTCTTTTAATTTTATGTTCTGCTTAGTTCCACGGCCTCTAACCTCCACTATTGCATACCTCTCCAAGCAATATCCCTTCCACAATTGTTCTTTCAGTTCCAGGGTGCCCTCATGTTACAGCAGCTTTGAGCTAGGGAGGCCTGTTTAGAGCATGCAAGTCACTAGTTAATGAGGTTCTGCCCTGAAAATGAACTGGATCTGCTGGCTCTGTTGGCTGTCCAATTTTTTAAAAATCTGTTGGCCAGGTTCTCAATGATGAAATGACCTTCATTGTCTGTGGAAGTAACAAGGTAAATAAGGTAGATAATATTCCTTTTCTTTTTAAGCTTTCATTGCTTCTTTCAATGGTCTCCCTGAGGAATATCCTCATTGAGATTTAACAACCTTTATCAATTATTTAGGATTACTAAACAGTGCCTCGGCTGAATAAACATTTGGACCATTATTACACTATAAATACTGTTTAGAGCAAAGCAACTTAAATTAAAAAGTTAGATTTTGAATCTAAAAGAGTCAATGAGTCTTGGAATCTCTTTGATAAGCAAAAACCCAATTGCCTAGAAATGTGGGTGAATGGCATTTCCTTTACCACACAATGGATGTAAAAGTCAGTAATTCCCAGAGTTCATGATTTCTAAATGGATTTATCATTTTCTGAAACCTTACTGGGTACATTTGTTTTCCAAGTTAGATATGTGTCTGAAGACATTATTCCTAGTGTGTTTGGAGCTTTAGTTACATTGATTGGAAAATCAGCAGATTATCGGCACCCAATTACCCACCATTGAGAACATCTACCATAAATGCTGCCTGGGCGGGGCGAAAAGCATTATCAAGGATGCATCTCACCCTAACCATGGACGTTTTACTCTCCTCCCATCCGGTAGGTGCTACAGGAGCCTCCGCTCCCACACCAACAGGCACAGGAAGAGCTTCTTCCCTGAGGCTGTGACCCTGCTGAACCTCTCATCACAACACTGAGCAGTATTGCATCCATATTGTACTGTCTCAGCACTTTTATATTTGTGTGCTGTAGCACTTTCTTTATTTGCAGTTATTTTGTAACTAACACTATTTTTTGCATTTCTGGTCAGATGCTAACTGCATTTCATTGGCTTTGTATCTGTACTCGGCACAATGACAATAAAGTTGAATCTAATCTAATCTAAAAAGTAGTCTGTTGTGTTTTTGGAATGCTGCTTGCTTTGGGGCTATACAATCTAAGAGGTTTGGCTGAGCAGGCTCCAGTTTGGAATTCAGAACCTGATGCAGGTGGAACCCTTTTAATTAACTTTTTTTTTACTTATTACTTTCTGTTTAGAGTTTCCCTCACACTCCCCTCTACTCCACTATCCTCATTTCTATAGTATGAAACTCACCCTGACTACCAATTACAACAATGTGCAAAATGTGATCATTACCAGCGAATTCCAGTTGTCTGCTATCTCCTATCTTATAATCTACAGTCCTTGTCCGCTGCGAACCTCCCTCCTGGGACCCGAATGATTCCCTGGATTTCTCTAGTTTTCTTTGCATTCTGCACTGGTGCAGCACATGAAGGAGAAGCTTTTTCTTATGATGCACAGTTTAGTAGTGTCCAGCTCCTGGGGCTTTGAGCGTAACTGAATTTCCACTGCACAATAAGAATCTGCTGATTCCATTGCTAGCATGGTTCATGACTAATGACATTGATGTATTAGAGTTGAAATTAAAATTTATATGCAAAAAAATAATTATTGTGATTTGGAATGCACAATGTGAAAAGAAAGTGGAAGGAGGCTCAGTATTAATACAACTTGGATATATTGTCAAAAGGAAAATAATGGCAGGTGTACAGAGAAAGTAAGGTGAAAGTAATTGATAGCACTTTCAAATTGCTGGTATGAACATGATTGACTGATTGGGCTCCTGTGTGGTATGATTCCATTTACAAGAAGGGCAATAAGTTTATTCTTTATTCCATGGAGCCTGAGCTAATCTGTTCAGGCAATTTTATGCTTAGTGCTTTTGATGAGAAAAATGTATACTGCCTGTGAATATTCATTGTACTAGACTATGCTTTTTCATAATAAAACAATACTTGGAGATTTTGATCCTTATTCACACAATGCTTAACATCCTGGTGGCTGAGATTACTTACTGCTTTTTCTTAAAAACCAAATAGTGTAAAATACTTTAGACTTTTTCTAAAGGTAACACTTCTAAAGATGTAGACATTTTAATATTTGTTTTCTAAGTGTTCTGCAAATGGATGTTATCAACTAAAACTCTGTAAATATTCACTTACTAAATTGCAGACTACTTTATAGATCTGTGCCGTTAAAGAGGGCTGTCTCCAAACAGTACCATCAATTCCTTCATACCCCACATTTCCTGCAGATCAGTAGCTCTAAAGGAAGACCTTTTTAAATGTCTGCACCTTGTACCAGTAAAGATGGATCTGTGTGTTGTGTTGATCAAGCTGATCTGCAGAAACTGAAATTGGTTTTCTGCTGAATAGATTGCACACAAAATTGAATTTAAAGCTGAATCATTTGATTCTTTGTGGCTTCAGAATGAATTTTAACATCACTTTAGAATAAAGATCAGACCACTGTACTTTTTATGTGTCTGTTATTGTGGGGAATCAAAAAGTATAGCTTCAGTATTAATGCAGCATCCAAAGGGAATCATGTTTGTTTTTGGAGAAATGAAGTGATTTTTTTTTACATTTGACACTTGGAGATAATGCTAGAGAATAAACACAAGAGATGCTGCGAATGTTGAACATCTTGAATAATACTTACAAAATGCTGGAGGAACTCAGCAAGGCAGGCAGCATCTATAGAGTGGAATAAGGCTGAGACCCTTCATCAGAATAATTAACTGTTTATTCCCCTCCATAGATGATGCCTGACTTGCTGAGTTCCTCCAGCATTTTGTGTGTGATACTGAAGAATAAGTTACTTTAATCAACCATGAACAAAAATAACAATTAGTGAAACTAGAAGGAAAAGATGCTAGCCGAAAAGCAGTGGCTAGAAATTCAATGACTACTTTACTCAGCATTATTCAATTGAAAATTGATCCTTCTCATCTCTGTGACATGATAATTATTTCCAGGTTGCTTCACTCTGAAAATTAAATTGGCTGGTTCCTGTTCTGGGTATCCATTCGCAGACCAGACACAGTTCGCACATCAGAAACGATGTCATTACACGTGTACTTCTCCTTTTTGAATACTACAGTGGCCTCAAACCATCTGGCCCTGGACGTGGTCTCTCTCTGGTCATGCCCAGGAAATCATGATCCATCCTTGCTTGCCACCACATCACCCCCTAGTTCTCGATGACGCCTTTACTATAACCACATTCACTAGTCTCGTTTGTGCTGATGACCCAGATCCTAACACCTCCTTTCCAAGGAATTTTTCTCTGTTCACCCATCACTCCACGGTATTGGGTTGAATCTTCTCCCCATGTGCACAGAAAATGTACAACTGCTGGAGTGCTATTAATGCTGATAGTTCCTTACAACACGCTGTCCCATGTTAGCCTCAGGACAAACTTAGCCAAGTTCATCCTGAGGTGGCATTTTTCTGTGTGCAAAAATTGCATTGACCAAGGTGTCAGACTCACGAAATGACTGAATTTTCATACAGTAGAACCAGAATTTCCAGTTTTGGAATTAGGTGTGAATGTAGACAACAGAAACCCGTTCAGCTGCTGTAGCACAATGTCCTAAGACCTCATTTGGAGGAATACTTTATGTCTGAACCCAATAGAGGAGACGTTCCAGTCAATGATTGCAAATAGAAACTGGGTAGAAAGGCACAGTTCATGGGGATTCATCTTTTACTTATTTTTATTTAGAGATACAGCACGGAACAGGCTCTTCTGGCCCACTGAGACGCACTGCCTAACAACGCAGCTAGTTAACACGAGCCTAATCACAGGACGATTTACTATGACCAATTAACCTTCTGACCAGTATGTCTTTGGACTGTGGGAGGAAACCAGAGCACGCAGAGGAAACCCATGCAGTCATGGGGAAAACATACAAAATCCTTACAGATGGTGCCAGAATTGAACTCCGAAATCCAGTACCCCAAGTTGTAATAGCTTTGTGCCAACTGCAATGCCACCGTGGTGGTCCTTGGTAATCATAAAGAATGAAGCTTGCATTTAGAACAATGTGTGGTATCTTGGGATACGTCAGTTGTTAACCTTGTATCTTAACATTGGTCAATTTATAACTTAAATGAGACTAATAAACATTTTAGATTACAAATCTTGAATTCATTTAATATATATTTTTGTGCAATTATAACCCATCATATATGAGTGTCAACATTTCATCAAATTATTCCACATTATTTGGGCAGAGAGAGACTTATTACTTTTAGCTATGTTAAAATTTTGTGCTAGCATTGTTGTATTTTATTAACAGATATTTGCATTTCAAAGCTAACATTTCGCAAGTCACAGAATACAATGCTTTGAAGAAATAAACCCTGCCGCTGCTACTGTAGCAGAGTGGATGACGGAAATTTTTGTAAAGTATGGAAGTGATGCCTGGTTCTTCATTTGTGACGTTTCGAGTGGCTTCTAAGTCATTTTAAACATAAACCTACTCCTGTATTAATATCACCAATAATTTTAACATTATGCATTCCAGGGTAGATTGTTGGGATTTTATAAATAGTTTATAATAAAGATCAGACTACTGTATTGTACAGAATTTCAAATAAGAAGCCAATAATACCACAGCTTAATTATCAAAAATGTCTTTGTTTTGTGTTTGCCATACATTTATTTCAAGTTTAATTATACTTTCAATAAAAAAAATTACATGCTCAAAAGTGAAACTCTTAAATCTTATATACAGTACAATGCATTCTCTCCAAAACAATCTGTGTTCACAGCAACTAGTTTAGAAGACCCCGGTCCCAGGTAAAGTTCCAGCAGTGACAACCTTTTGCATCATTGCATGAAAATTAACTATGTTATTGATTGAAAACCTCTTTCTCTGGTAATACGATTATGCAATGCTGAGATTCCAATTGTAAATCAAGCCCACAAAAGTTTTGAAGTCTCGCACACGAATGAAAAAGGTTAAAATAGTCCTTTTCTTGTGGATGGAGCATATCAGTTCTACATTCTGGGGGAAATTAAAAAGAGAAATATTGGAATTAAAATTTGCAACAGAAGCTTCGACATGTTTTTGTCAAAGGGGTGGGGTGGGGCAGATTTATGATTTAATTTTCTGAACTTTAATGCAAATTTTTGTCACCTGAAAACGTTCATAAATAACAGGCAGCTGATAACTACTATTCCTGCATTCTTCTTCATTCCATTCCATTCTCTCTTATACATAAAGATTCAAGCTAGTGAGGACATCGCCAATTTCTCTTCTACAGTAGGTGGATAAGAATACAAAATCACTAAATTATCATGATGCAGTCAACCTAAATTATAATAGAAGAGTGAAAAACCTCAGAAAAAAAGCACTCCAGGAAACAGTGAAGAGTTAAGGGTTCCCATGCCAGCCTAGATAACTTATGTCAACAGAAACAATATTTATGCTGTTTTACTAGAGATTCTCCCAATATCACCCTGAATTTTGCCTTTAGAAATTTCTCCCTTCGGAATGAACTGAAGGATCACATCAGTGCTATTATGAGAGTGAGCACTGTCAAAGCATGGCTGCACAGACAGCTTTACTCTGATAGTTCTTCGTTAAAAATCATGAAAATTGTTTAGGGTCAAATATTTTTTTCTCTCTGCCTGTTGATGATAACACCATGTGCCTGAATATGCGACAATAATTGAAGGCTTGTCTGTGTATGTAACATTGTCTACTTGGGGAGTAGTGTTATCTGTGTAACGCTAAAATTTATCAATGCCAATTGGTCTCTGACAGAACTAATTTTCATTGCAAGGTATTATTCACATCTCAGGATAAACTATTCGTGACTGCTTGAGTCAGAGGGCATGTAGGAAATCTGGGTTGATACAATTGTCTATAGGACAAAAATCTGCAGAAAGTTTGTCAGTTTCAGTTGACCAGGAAGGGAAACATTATCATTTCATCTTTGCTCCTATCTCAGTGCATCTTTCCATCTTATCTTCCCATGCAAAATCCCAGATCAAGGTTTTCGCTGAACTATTAGGGCATAACCCAAAAATTGTCAGGTTACCTTGACGTTTAAGAATGGAGTGGAATAGTGGCCATATTTGGAGAAAACAAAATGTCTAACATCTTTATAGTAATGATCTTCATATCCTTGTTGGCCATAAAGGGAAATGCAATAAGATCTCTGTCAAATGGAAAAATCTTCATCAAAAAATGTATAGGATTTTTCAACAATGATTTCAATGTCATTTTTCTGAGTTAGATCATTCAATGACATAACATTCTCTATACTTTCCTTCAAGTGTAGAGTGACCCATGTCAAGCCATTCCTCTTTAGTTGCCTTCAATGTCTAGGCCGGAATCTTTCGGTTTTGTTTGGGTGTTATTAATAATACTCGCATGTGACTCTTTGCCCTTGCATATGTCGATGTTCATTTCATCTGCAATGTGGTCAGAGTGAATGAATGGACAGGAACAATCACTTTGTCAGAGGTAAGGGTTCCAGTGTATTAGTTCATATATCACCAAAATGTAAGGGCCATTCAGTGATTTAAATTAAAATCAACATTGCTTGCATATCTCCTTAATCTAATATTCTCTGAGTTATTCAGTTTTCCGGGTGTCCGAGCCAGATGAGACGCTTTCTGTAGTAAAAGCAACTTTGTCCAAGAGAAAGCAAATGGTAAGTAAGGTAGCACTGCATAGTATTATTATATGCACAGATATTAAAACACAGCAAAAAACAACATTTCTTCCTGGAGTTTCAGCCTGTCTCACTCTGAAAACAACAATGCATTCTGGATGTATTATTCCTGAGCAACGTATCTATGAGATCTTCCTCAAGTGAACACAAATTTTGTCATTGCTTTTCAGAGGAGAGGCGTAGGCGTAGGCGATGGTTGGCCTGAGTTAGCAAGCGGGGATTATTTAAGTAGACATTGTACGTTAAGAAAATAAGGTGTAACATTCTTGTGTACTCTCATTTTGCAATTGGCACTCTGTTCAAATAGCCAGGATAAACATAGCACAGTTGCACTTCAGGGATAAGCATTGTCTACCTTGACTCTGGAGTAGATCATTCTTACCAGGACTCCTTAATCTCCTGATTCCTTCACTCCACCACGTTACTCGTTTGTAGGCAGAATGGACCTGTTTGTTCGCACATGGCTTGAAATCCTTGACCACTTCAGCTGACATGCATGCAGGTGGGGCTGTCTGCGTTTGGGTATATGCAGTTTTGGAGTGCTGTGGTGGTTGCGGTCTCACTACAGGAAGTCGTGGACACTAACCGTATAGATCCTCTACAAAGATCAATTATCACAAGTGTTGTGTCTGTACAACTACGTATCAATAAAATAAAAGCACGCACGCGGGAGATGGCTTTAACTGGTGTATTCACATTGCAGCGAGAGAGAGACACAATGTGCATGAGTAGACAAAAGCACATGATCAATGTGTAGTGCTAAGGGGGAGTTATTACTCTAAAAGAAACAGATCCATACATAAGACATAGCAGCAGAATTAGGCCATTTAGTCCAATAAGTCCACTCCCCCATTCAATCATGGCTGATCTTTTTCTCCCCTCCTCAACCCTATTCCCCGGCCTTCTCCTCGAACCTCTGATACCGTGTCCAATCAAGAACCTATCGATCTCTGCCTTAAAATACACACAATGACCTGGCCTCCACAGATTCACCACCCTCTGGCTAAAGGAATTTCTCCGCATCTCTGTTTTAAATGTATGCCCCTTTATCATGAGGCTGTACCCTCTTGTCCTAGACTTCCCAACCATAGGGAACATCCTTTCCACATCTGCTCTGCCTAGGCCTTTCAACATTTGAAAGGTTTCAATGAGATCCCCCCCTCATCCTTCTAAATTCCAGTGAGTACAGACCCAGGGCCATCAAACGTTCTTCGTATGATAACCCTTTCATTCCCAGAATCATCCTCATAAACCGCCTCCAGACTCTCTCCAATACCAGCACATCTTTTCTTGGGTGAGGAGCCCAAAACTGTTCACAGTACTCAAGATGTCTCAGTATCACATCCCTGCTCTTATATTCAAGCCCTCTTGAAATAAACACTAACATTGCATTTGCCTTCTGTACCACCGTTCAACCTGCAAGTTAACCCTCAGGGTGTTCTGCACAAGGACTCCCAAGACCTCTTGCATCTGAGATTTTTGGATAGTCTGCATATTTATTTCTGCTACCAAAGTGCATGACCATGCATTTTCCAACATTATATTTCATTTGCCACTTTCTTGCTCCATCTCCTAATCTGTCTAAGTCCTTCTGCTGCCTACCTGTTTCCTCAACACTACCTGCCCCTCCACCAATCTTTGTATCAAATGCAAACTTGGCAACAAAGCTATCTATTCCATCATCTAAATTGTTGATAAACAGCATAAAAAGAAGCGGTCCCAACATTGACCCCTGTAGAACACCACTGGTCAACAAGAGTATACTTATTATACAGGTTTCTGATAAGGTGGGGTGTCTCAGGATGCTGGAAATGGGTCTATATAATCAATTTCCACATCTGTGTTGGTGCAGTTGGTTTTGCTTGTCTTTTAGGAGGTGGACTTGTGACTGCTCCTTTATTATAGGCTGAACAATCTTTACTATTTGCAACAAATCACTTGCAATAACTCAACATGCAAGGGCACCAATGGCTACTATCACATGAGTGGCATGAGGATCTATGTCCAGATCCTCGGTGGGCTTCTCGAATCAGTGCTTCCTGCTTGCGGCAGGAGGAATTTGTTTCTTATCTTTTTTAGGGCGGCAAATCCAAATCTTACCTTCACCATCAGCTTCATATTTGTCCCATGTGGGAAATCCTTAGGAATTGGGTTTAGTAGTATCTGGGAGCATTCTTGAAACATTATCCTGGCTATTTGTTTTTTTGTTACTTAGTCATCTTTATGTAATAAGGTCCTTCTGACCTAGTTTATTTATTACCTAGTTTATTACCACGGCTGTTTATGAGACCTGCAGTATGTCCCAGGATGTGCAACACCTATACTAATGGTCTAATCACTAATAATTCATAAATATTCTTCCACATGGACAAATTTGAAAGCAGTTTACCTCTGTGTGTTCCCCACCTGGTAGTTAACCAGATGGAAAGATCTTCTACTGCATTCCTGACATAATTAGTCAGTATTTACTTGTGTTAAGCATAATTCTGGGGCTTTAGCCTCTGCAGATTGAGCTATATAATTCCCCAAAGGATGAACTTATAACTCACATGGTTCAAATTTAGTTTCCGATAAAAGTTTTCCTTTTATAACCAGGAGCAGGAATTATAACTGAGTGGATCCATCTTTCAGGATTTTCATTGCTGATTCATCACAGTATCATAGTAGAACAGTGCTCGAAAGGATGTTGTGCTATATTAGATCATAGAGAAGATGGCTCTGCACCTTCCATGACAGCTAAGGATTGTAAGTCATAGCTCTCAGGAACGTATTCCCACTTTGTAAAAGTATTTGCCATTTTCCATATCTAGTTATGGAAGCTCTCTATTCATTTGCTGGTAACTTACTATCATTTTTCCAAGCCGTGAACTCTGCTTATATAATAATTGGCTTGTCTCCTTGCAGTGGCCTTACTGCACTAAGTGTATGGTAGACATAGTAATACTTTGTTCTAAGGCAGTAAGTTTCTGTTCTGAAATTTGAAATTATGAGGCATTGTGTTTGAGGCCTTGTGTTTCTTCTTTGTCATTATACTAGATGGCTACAGTGGTTTTTGGAGAAACGTGAATTTGCAGAACAAGAGATCTTCTTAAGTCTCTTGTTCAGATCAGAGATTTACTGCTTGCTAAACTGCATTCATCAATTTCTCTAATGCTTCATAATCTTCTGGGGTACAAACAAAAAGGCTTTTCATTTCTCCAGTTTACATCTGTCATAAAATGGTTTTGACAATTGAGCATAGACAGGTATGAAAGAACTAGCGTAATTCATTTGGTCTAGGATTAATTGTAAGACTTTTATGGATATCCTACTCAAGCAACTTTTTGTCTAAATCCAGGGGTATTGTCATATCTAGGAAATATACTTCCATGTGATATAATTGAGATTTTATGTTGATTACATAGCCTCATTACATGTCATTTTCAAGAAGTGGGTGTGACCAGAATCCATTAGCCAGATCTATACATATTTATGAGTCAATTCTTGCAGCATTTATTATAATGGCTGTTGCTGTATCAAAACGGCAGGGTCATATAGGAGCTTTGGCACATGGAAATGTGAGACTAGGTATATCTGTATTCTCTTTGACAGATAAAGCATTTTGATTAGAGTTGTTGCTGAACTTCCCCAGTGCAATTTTTGTTACATTAACATTGGCGTTCCCCCCTTTACATTTTGCTTTCCCCGAGCTTCAGGGTGGAGGGGTGGACATTTGGAATGGGCCATGTCACTCTGTATATTTAGAGGGTGAAGGGTCGTGCGGACCTTGTATCGTGTGCACAGTTCATACTCTTCTCCATAGTATTGATGGGGTCTCTGAATGTTCCCTCACTTCTGGAAGGAATATCAGACATCCCACCTCTCCCGGAACTTCCGGGAGTCTCCCACATATTAATAGTGGCTCCCTGATGCCCGCAAATTATATACAATATCACGGAAATAAATTTTTTTGAGAGCGAGTGAGAGAAAAGCAAGAGAGAGCGCGAGAGCGACCGAGAGAGAGAGAGAGAGAGTGAGTGAGAGCACACCATGGCAGAGTGTTCCAAAAATATATAAAACGTACGTCACCCCAGACTACACTAAAGTGTACCCCTGCCGAATAGGGGTCAAAAATAATGACAGCGTTGCTCGCTGCACTGTTTGCAGCAGTGACTTTTCTATTGCCCATGGTGGGTTAAAATGTAAAAGACATGTTGAGGTGAGTTTAACAGGTGTCATTCATTCATTAGCACAGCTAATGTTATTTAAACTAGCTGGCCAGCTGCTAAGGAGCTACGTTATTGCAGACATCCCACCTCTCCTGGAAGTCTCTTGCAAACTGACGGTGCTACCTCCCTGAAATGAGTTTTTGCTGGGTGGGATGTCTGGAATATCTTGTTCTGAGACTTTCTTCTGCTAAAGGTTGTGGCCTATACTGAGTGTTTAGCTATCTAAGTTGTGGGTGGCTATCCCTTCCTGAGGCAGGTGGTCTGCAGAGAGCTTGTTTGGTTTGTTGATGATGTCCTCCCTGCCGATTGGCTGGTGTAGGAGAATTCTGTGAATGCAGTCAACCTGAGGAACAAGATTGGTTTGATGACTATGTTACTGACCTTACATTCCCTTAAGGGGGAGTCCCCTGTGCTGGCATCTCATTGCCCTTGTGTAGGAACAAGCAGTAATCCTGCTACCACCATGTGGATGTGCAGGATCCCTTCAACAACCTGAAATTGTTCATGTATCGGGTATTGATTAAGGGCTATTCTACACATGGTGCAGAGGTTTTCACTAGGAGAAAGGAATTGCATTACAGAATGAACTAGGCCCCAGTAGGCCTTTGACATTTGATCTCTGCTTTTATAAGCCCTGGCTTTCAACTTCTTTACTCAATCCAGTATGAAGTCCTCTGCGTACACCTCCACCCTTATAAATCCACACATATACCTGAAATGGATTCCCACACTCGTGTGGAGGTTGTGCCAAGGCTCTGGGAAATAATATTAATATGAATTGCTTAATATGTTGGGGAGTATGACATAGAAGGCCTGGAACATCCCGGCATTTTGAAGTAGCTCCTTCAGAATCAGCTAGAGGCATTTTGCATATTCCCTGCAAACTCCAGATAGTCAAAGGTCCAGAAACTTGATGGGGAGTTTGTACTGGGGAAGCAGCAGCATCTGTCTGTACAGGAACCTGTAACGGTATTCGTCTTTAACTGGCTATAGTCAATCTTCTTAGTAATTCTGGAGAACACACACATGCACATGTGTGCGCACACACAGAGACACACACACACACACACACACGCACATCAATCAATCAATCAGTCTCATGCATCTGTTCTCCAGGCTCCATTAGTACCCCCAGTGTTTCCTGGTGTGTACGCTAGCTCACGTCACGTGTGCCTGGAAGGAATACGCAATATCCCAATGCAAGTCATTAAGATGCAAGTCACCAAGTTCTATGATCTAAGGCATGTGGTTGCCACTTGGCTGCTTGGTTTCTATCTACGAAGAAGCCAATCTGTTGTCTCCAAGCACAAATTATTGCTACATTATTGGGATCTAGTATAAACTGTGATGTTCGGAGTCCAGCAGGTCTGGGTACATCCCATTCCCATTCTGACATGTCTATCTACGACCTCCTCTACTGTAAAGATGAAGCCACACTCAGGTTGGAGGAACAACACCTTATATTCCGTCTGGGTGGCCTCCAACCTGATGGCATGAACACTGACTTCTCTATCTTCCGCTAATGCCCCACCTCCCCCTCATACCCCATCCGTTATTTATTTTTATACACAGATTCTTTCTCTCACTCTCCTTTTTCTCTCTCTGTCCCTCTGACTCTACCCCTTGCCCATCCTCTGGGATCCTCCCCCCCACTTGTCTTTCTCCCCAGACCTCCTGTC
The DNA here is from genome assembly GCF_030028105.1 of Mobula birostris. Lineage (NCBI taxonomy): Eukaryota > Metazoa > Chordata > Chondrichthyes > Myliobatiformes > Myliobatidae > Mobula > Mobula birostris. The sequence goes on from NC_092384.1 coordinate 47,022,613, forward strand.
CCATGATCCTCTCATATCCCCTTTGCCAATCACCTGTCCAGGTCTTGGCTCCATCCCTCCCCCTCCTGTCTTCTCCTATCATTTTGGATCTCCCCCTCCCCCTCCCACTTTCAAATCTCTTACTAACTCTTCCTTCAGTTAGTACTGACAAAGGGTCTTGGCCTGAAACGTCGACTGTACCTCTTCCTAGAAATACTGCCTGGCCTGCTGTGTTCACCAGCAACTTTGATGTGTGTTGCTTGAATTTCCAGCATCTGCAGAATTCCTGTTGTTTGTGACCAACAAATCATCTGTTTTAGAAGTTGAAACTAGAGGAATGGGTTGTAGTTCACCCTTTGTTTCTTCCATAGCTTCTTGATGTTGCTAACCCCATTCCTAATAAGCCAGAACTGGTCTCTACATTTATACTTTTTTTCCCCCACTTGGGTGACTTCATACCTTTATGATATTTCCTCAGATGCCCTTTTAGCACAGAAGGTCTAAAAGCCTCTTTGGAAGCATAGTCCTCAGCTTAATATTCACAGTTCACAATTAATGCTGTGAAGCTAACTCCTCTGAGTATATAAACCTAATATTAATAGATCAGTTATTGATATGTTAAATGTTTAGTTCCATCTGGTCTGCAAGCTTCTTTGAACTAAGACAACTTAGTAAGCTTGTCTGTTTTGAAACAAGTTAAATTAAATAACCAATTGTCTTTTACTGCACTCTCGAACAGTAATAAACCAAGTGCAGTGAGATCGCGTCTGCTATCCACAGTTAGTATCTAAAAAGCTGCTCCGTAGACAATGCCTTGTTTTAACTTCAAGCTAGCTTGCCATTATTTTTTAAGGACAGAAGAATGGTCCTTGTTTATGACCAGAGGTTTAATAAAGAATATTAATTGGACGTTTACTTTCACCTGTTTGACCTTACAAGTGGCAGCTGATGCCTTCAGAAAGTGAGCTTTGTAAAACATGAGACTACCTGTCCAGGACAGAGAATATCCATCACAATGCGAAGAGGACGTTTTCCCTATTGACATAGGCAGCACAACTTCAGAAATGAAGAGTTGACTCAGCAAGTGACCTGATTTCAGAATTCTTTACTCCAGAGAGCTTTGGGGATGAATAACTGAGTTTATGGAATTTTAAGGTACATTTTTTGGCTATGGGGGAGATACAGGGTATGAAAAAGGAGGGGAGGGGGTGATGGAATGTAAGCAGATCAGCCATGATCTGATTGAATTAATTACTTCTGCTCCTGTTTCTTATACTTTTACAGGAATAAAGAGCATAACTTATCTATCTCCTCAAATCATTCTGCTGTGTAGATCTTGAATGATCTGTACCTCAACTCTGTTTATCAGTTTTGTTTCATATTGAGTCATAGAGTCAAGAACAGCACAGAAACAGACCCTTCAGTCCATATAGTCTGTGCCGAGCCATTTAAACTGCCTACTCCCATCGACCTGCACCGGGATCATAGCCTTCCATGCCCCTACCATTCATGTTCCTATCTGAATTCTCTTAAACATTGAACTTGAGCTGGCACGCACCACTTGAGCTAGCATCTTGTTCCACACTCTCATGATGTGGAGTCTCTTTGTAGAAGAGGAGATTGTGCTCAGGATTTAGTGCTTTCTTTGTCATTCAGAAGCAGTAAAAATGAAATAAACAACATAAGAGGTATATTTTGTTGAAGGTCAATGAAAAAACTTTAAAATAATTAAAACCATTGAAGCAAATATAAATAAGTTAAAAAAGATTAATTTAGTGTATTCTCACCTGCAAAATTGCAAATCTCATTCAACTGAATGGGGATTGCAGTTCCTGACTGGGATTATTTGGGAGAGGAATTGCGAGCATGGGTCTCTGTGGGGAGTCTAACACTGGAACATGAAATGGAAATGTTGTTGAACTTTGACCAATATTATGTATGCATTTGATTCCCAGCATTGTACCTGAGAAATACTGACCTGCTGGTCATAGCAAAAGTCAAGATGTGACACTAGACCTTACATGTATTATTTCTTCAAGCCATCTCCCACTTTCTGGTAAAGGGTAAAAAATTAAAATATAATTTGGTATTTTCTTTCTGATTCTGATGTAAGTGTTTCCTGTCTGCTTCATTTTCTCTATAGTATTTCTAACATTTGACCTTTTAATTGATTCAATTTTCTATTATATTTCTAATATTTGCAATTTTTATTTTACTTTAATTTTATTTCTATTTTCTGTATTCCTATTATTTGATATTTTTATTTTACTCTCTGTAACTCAGTTCCTTTCTAAACACGTAAGAAAAAACTGTTTTATTCTATTCTTGTGCTTTACTTATATTGGCAGGTTCTACATGGGCTTGACATACTGTGCCGTCAAATCGCAGATATTGTAACTTGTGACAAAGGGAAATACTAGGTGATATATAGATGCCTGAGGCCAGCATTATCCCATCCACTGAATTGTACAGAACATTAAAGGTGGCATGTGCATCCTCCAAGTGTTCACAGCAAGAATTTGTCAGCAATGCAGAAAACATGTGATTTTGGCAGTATAAGATTGCTTTATTTTAGTGAAAAGATAATGGAAATTATTTATGCCTAACAGCAAAAAGTGCTGTAAAGGATTACATTTATTAAACTGAAAATTGCACTTTAGGCAAATGATCATCTCTTTGTGAAAGAAATTTTAAAATAAACTATAAAACCAAACAACATATTTTGTGGAGTTACTCTGCAACAGAGATGACAATCTACAGTAACTGGATCAAATAAGACCTGACAATTGTGATTTCCAATTTCTTTTCCTTCTCTTTGCTGATATGCATCTCCACCAACATGAAATGGGATTAATTCAACAGCTTATGTCTGAATCCCTTTACTTCAGTTATGCACAATATGCATTGAATCACTCTTTGAGGCCATTATTGAAAACAGAAGGATAAATTTATTCTCAGTTCATTGTACAGCCCTTCCAGAATTCAGTTCCATTAAACGGAATAGAGTTAAAATTTGAAAGTACGTTCAGCTCAAGTGACTAAAGAGATAGGCAAAGAACCCTGGGTAATCAATAAAACTGATAACGCAATATCAGTACCAGGAATAATGTGAGCTTTCTAGTGGAACGTTGCAAAACGTGGAGGGACCACTTCAGGATTCAGCCATCACCAGCACTTCTACTCTACACAGGGCTAAGTCTTTGTAGGGAGTGTGACCGTAACCCATTGTTGCAATAATCGATATTGATCAGATGATTTGCTCTGGAGGAAACTATTTTTATTCTGGGTAATATTTTTGGTAAATCGGAGGTTAAACCCGCTGCCTTTTGGTGAAACGCTTTCCAAAGATGTACAAGACCAATGCGTCTATATTGTTCCAGGGTTTGTGGCAGCCTGACCTTCCTACTTGATTTTCTAAGAGCCTTTCTTGAAAATGAAAGGATTACTTCCAGCATTAAGGTATTATAAGCACTGCCTCAGTGTAAAGAGTAGTTGGGAAACAATATCTTTAGGAAAAACGTAACTGTCTATATTAGAATGATTTTGAGAGATTTTATTGCTTGGTTCACAATATCTATAAATCAGCTTGTTTTCAGTAGGGAATATTAAATAAATATAAAACAATGCTGAAGGACATAAGGTAAATTTAGCAAAATACAAAATTAGAAAATTTTAACTCATGAGGAAAAACATATTTTGATCTCATCAGAGCAGATTTGTACAATAAATTCTATCAAAGGCAATTGACGTTGGGCTTATTAAATCCTTTTAAAGTATCGACAGATTAATGTGTGATAAACATAGAAAATCATAGGATTTTCAACAAAATGTTGTTCTCATATTTAAGGTACTAACCGAGTTACAAGAATGTTTGTTCTATAAGATTTATAAAGATAAGTTTTAATTTCAACTTTTGTTTAAGGATGCTGCCAGCTGTGCCTTATTTCTGACCAAATGTTTCCCAAGTAGGAATTGTCACTTTTATCTTCCTATTGCCATTGTAGAGATGCATTACAGCTTCTTACTGGCACTGAGTCCGTATTTCACATCGGGAACAGAACAGAGTGAGGATCACATCCATGTTTATCTCTACTCTGACTTTAGACATTAACTTTACTCATCATTTTTACAGCACTGACCTTCTCTAGTTAGCTATTATTAAATTTGAATTTGCTGGTCTTGGAAATCATTTAAAATTTGCTCACACTTTATTGATTGGATAAAATGGGCGATTGGAGACCAATGTAGATTAAATTTAAATGATTGGTAGAGGGAACAGGCTTATGAAATTAATGATTTTGCGGCAACAATCTGATTGGATAGTTAATCAAAAGTAACTAGTGGTTAACTTCCTCACTTCCTGCTGCTCAAACACAAATGTACCGATTAGGGGTAAGCCACTCATGCTGCCTATTTTAATAATGGCTTCCTGAGTTTGTGAAGATCAGTGATGCAAATCTATGCTGGAGACATGATCAGCAAGCTCAGCTTCAAAAGACCCATGGGACAAGAGACTGCAGAGACAGAGCTACACCCAGCTGTCAGAAGTGAAACACGATTAAAGCAAGCTCGAATGCAGAAGCAGATTATTCTAATATATGTAATTCAGTTATAAAGATTGATTGTGTAATATTTCACAATACAAAATAAGTTATTAAGCAATTCTCAGTGACCTTCAGAAACAGCATTTTGTTAATGTTAAACTACTATGTATTTAGCTGTTAGATCATAGCTATATATGCATAGTGCTCTGGAAAATACCAATTACAAATGCACCAGAACAAAGCAATGGAAAATACTGTATTTCTAAGAATGTATTATTAGAAATTGACCTAATGGTGCAAAATGGGTGTTACAGATCACTTCCCATTAACAAATTCTGTGATATCTAATTCCATTGCAGAAGGCAAAATGAAATGTAAAATGTACAGTTAATGAGATGGCATTTATTTTGCACCACCACTCCCTGTATAAATTAGCAATTACTAGTACTAATGTGTGTAGCATCCAGAGAGACGTGCCATAGTGAGAAAATGGAAATTCTGTATCTTAATTTATTTCTATAGTTAGAGGAGCAGACAGGAGATTCTGTGGATGTGAAAAAGACACCCGGATGGTATTTTGCCTCCCAGGTGCCAGAGTCATGGATGTTTCGGATCGGGTCCACAGAATTCTAAAAGAGGCGGGTGTGTAGCTAGAAGCTGAGGAGCAAATTGGTATTGATAATACAAGTAGGAAAAGGAAGGAAGTCCTGAAGGTGAATACAGGGAGTTAAGTTGGAAGATGTAAAGCGGGACTTCCAGGATAGTAGTCTCTGGATATGCTGCCTGTACCACATGCCAGTAAAGGGTGACTTGGCAGATGAATGCATGGCTGAGGAATTGGTGCAGGGGGCAGGGTTTCAGATTTCTAGATCATTGGGATCTCTTCCTTGTCTCGGGTCTGAACTGAGGCTGTGGTCTACAACTAACAGGTTCCTGGATCGGCTGTGACTGGCTTCACAAACTTCTGTTCTGAATGTTATTTGCTTCTTTTCATTGTTTGCTCAATTTGTATTCTTTTTTCTGCACAATGGTTGTTTGATGGTCTTTTTTTAATGGATTCTATTGGGCTTCTTTGTTTTGTGGCTGTCTGTAAAGAGACAGGTTTCAAGGTTGTATATAGTATAAATACTTTTGATAATAAATATACATCTCACCAACAATTTGACAAACTTCAGTAGATACACTTAATGTTAGAGAAAAGTATACAATATACATCCTGAGATTCTTTTTCTTCGCAAACATCCCCGAAAACAGAGCAGTGCCCCGAATAATGAATGACAGTTAAATGTTAGAACCCCAAAGCCCCCTCAGTTCCCCCCTCCCATGCATAAGCAGCAGCAATGACACCCCCCCCCCCACCGAGCACTCAAGCGTGCAGCAAAACATCAATAAAGACACAAACTTGCAGTACTCCATAGACTATTTGTTCACCCGGTAATTCAACATACCACAGGCTCTCTCTCTCCCTGATAAAGGAAAAAGAGGTGTCCCCATTTCACAGCAAGAGGGGAGACATAACAAAACAGCTTGCTGATTTATGGTGTTAAAAGTCTGTTGCATCACTTTTTCCGAGCTCTGTGCCCAAAGAACTCGGGACTCTGGGCACACAGCCAGCAGCCAGCTCGCTGCTTTCGATCTTCCATGTACTCCCACGACACATCAGGTGGCGGCACTGGCCTTGAATCCACCTGCCTCCAGAGCCATGAAAATCCGGCACCCTGAAGGTGCGCTAGTCTCCTAGGCCGCGTCCTTGGCCTATCAAAAAACAGCTGGTCATGAGGCCCTGAGAGCGGTCTCACTTCCGCAAAGAACCAAAGTCAGCGTGCAACTCCAGGTCAGGGCCTTCAAAAGAACCTTGAAACGGAAGAAAAGAGATATCAAAGAAATAGAGCTGTTTCCGAAGATGCAAGCAAAGGAGACGCCATTAGGCACCATTGTCCTCCTGAGTTCCGCCTGTTATTCAATTGATGTACAGTGAAGAGTGCATCATAGCCTGGTATGGAAACACCAAAGCCTAGGACCAGAAAGGTCTATAGAAAGCGATGAACACATTCCAGTTCATCAGAAGTGAAACCCTCCCCACCACTGAGTACATTTACACAGAGTCCTGCATAAGGAAGCAGCATCCATCATTGATGACCTCCGTTATCCAGGCCATGCCATCTTCGGGCTACTATCAAGTATAGAAGCTTTAGATCCCACACCACCAGGTTTAGAAACAGTTATTACCCTACAGTCATCAGGCTGCTGAACCAGCACAGCTAAATCCACTTACGGCTGCTCTGGACCGATTCTACAAACTACAGACTCACTTTCGAGGATTTTTTACAACTCATTTTATTTGCAGTTTGTCTTTTGCACACATTGGTGTTTTGTTGGTCTTTGTTCATGTATAGATTTTTTTTCCAGAAAATTCCATTGTATTTTTGTTCTTGCAAAAACCTGCAAGAAAATGAATCTCAAGGTAGTATATGATAGCATATTTGTATTTTGATAATAAATTTACTTTGAATTTGGAACCTGAAGGGCTGAGTAACTCCCAGAACAGATACTGGTATTGGCTGCAAAATATTAAAAAGAATCCACAGCAAAAGGGCAAGCGTGAACTTTTTAAAAGGTTAGTGTGGGAAAATGCAGTTGGCCTAGAATAGAGAAAGGATGAGTGTAATGGTTGGAATATCAGAGGAGGAGCTATCAAATATGGCAAAGTAGTTACTGCAAAAACAGTGCTAACGGTGACACAAAAATATGACATATTTATGTTGTACCTTTAATCTGGGAAAATATAGAAACATATTCGTATATACACTAATGGATAAAAATTAGGAAGAGTGACTGAAGGATTGGTCAAACAAATATATTTTCATAAGAGAATGGTGGAGAGGTCATCATGACAAATGAAGATGTTAGAACCTAATGACAATAGTATGGCCACCAATAGTGAGATGAAGGGAACAAAAAATGTGTAAGAGGTTACAGGCTCTTAGAATGTTGTTGGACAATGTTACAGTTTCAGAACAAGGTGGCATTTTGTTCAATATCTCATATCAATTCCATGGGCAGATAATGGTGACATATTCTTCCTCATGAAATGTGTAAATTGAGGTTGCTTCTCGGTTATCTAAAACTTCTTGCTCTTCCCCTAAATGTGGGCAAGATCTACTTTGGCAGCAGTGTCATTGTTAAGGTACTTCAGCATACTCATGAATCATGACTAACAGCGGACTGAAAAGCTTGAGCATATAGACATTAAGAAAGAGGATGTGCTGGAGCTTTTGGAAAGCATCAAGTTGGATAAGTCACCGGGACCGGATGAGATGTACCCCAGGCTACTGTGGGAGCTGAGGGAGGAAATTGCTGAGCCTCTGGCGATGATCTTTGCATCACCAATGGGGACGGGAGAGTTTCCAGAGGATTGGAGGGTTGCAGATGTTGCTCCCTTATTCAAGAAAGGGAGTAGGGATAGCCCAGGAAATTATAGACCAGTGAGTCTTAATTCAGTGGTTGGTAAGTTGATGGAAAAGATTGTGAGAGGCAGGATTTATGAACATTTGGATAGACATAATATGATTAGGAATAGTCAGCATGGCCTTGTCAAAGGCAGGTCATGCCTTACGAGTCTGATTGAATTTTTTGAGGATGTGACTAAACACGTTGATGAAGGTAGGGCAGTAGATGTAGTGTATATGGATTTCAGCAAGGCATTTGATAAGGTATCCCATGCAAGGCTTCTTGAGAAAGTAAGGAGGCATGGGATCCAAGGGGACATTGCTTTGTGGATCCAGAACTGGCTTGCCCACAGAAGGCAAAGTGTGGTTACAGATGGGTCATATTCTGCATGGAGGTCGGTGACCAGTGGTGTGCCTCAGGGATCTGTCCTGGGACCCCTACTCTTTGTGATTTTTATAAATGACCTGGATAATGTAGTGAAGGGATGGGTTAGTAAATATGCTGATAGCACAAAGACTGGGGGTGTTCTGGATAGTGTAGAGGGCTGTCAGAGGTTACAGTGGGACATTGATAGGATGTGCTATCAAAACTGGGCTGAGAGATGGTAGATGGAGTCAACCCAGATAAGTGTGAGGTGGTTCATTTTGGTAGGTCAAATATGATGGCAGAATATAGCATTAATGGTAAGACTCTTGGCAGCATAGAGGATCAGAGGGATCTTGGGGTCCGAGTCCATAGGACACTCAAAACTGCTGCACAGATTGACTGTGGTTAAGAAAGCATATGGTGCATTGGCCTTCATCAATCGTGGGATTGAGTTTAGGAGCCGGGAGGTAATGTTGCAGCTGTATAGGACTCTGGTCAGATCCAATTTGGAGTACTGTGTTCAATTCTGGTTGCGTCACTACAGGAAGGATGTGGAAACCATAGAAAGGGTACAGAGGAGATTTACAAGGATGTTTCCTGGATTGGGGGGCATGCCTTATGAGAATAGGTTGAGTGAACTCGGCCTTTTCTCCTTGGACCGATGGAGGATGAAAGGTGACCTGATAGAGGTGTATAAGATGATGAGAGGCATTGATCGTGTGGATAGTCAGAGGCTTTTTCCCAGGGCTGAAATGGGTGCCACAAGAGGACACAGTTTTAAGGTGCTTGGAAGTAGGTACAGAGGAGATGTCTGGGGTAAGTTTTTTTACACAGAGAGAGGTGAGTGCGTGGAATGGGCTGCCGGTGACAGTGGTGGAGTTGGGTGGTGGCATGGAAGTTTAGAGTTGTAATCACGTTCTTTGTCAATATCAATATGCACATGGGTGTTTGTGTCCACGACAATCAGCATAAACTTAAGGAATGATAAAGTTTAAAGCGGCCCAAATCTTTAGACCTTGCTGGATGTATAGTGCTGAGAATATCTGAATCTTCAGCAGGGTCTTTTAAGAGACACCTGGACAGGTACATGGAGCTTAGAAAAATAGAGGGCTATGGGTAACCCTTGGTAATTTCTAGGGTAAGGACATGTTCAGGACAGCATTGTGGGCTGAAGGGCCTATATTGTGCTGTAGGTTTTCTATGTTTCTACGTTTCTAACACTACTAATTGTGAAGCACACCACTACAGCCTCAACTTAACAAATGACACAAGCTGGGCTTGGACTAACCCAATTACCAGAACATTCTTTTGAGTATTCCAATTTACTTAATTCTTATTCCTATTCCGTGAGAGTATCAAGTATTACATCACTCAGCAGCCAATCCTGTCCTGCTGGGACATTGCACTCGCATCACATGATCCCAGGGATCACTGTCGCATTCCGTACATTCTGTGCTCTGGCAAGAAGGGAAATTGTATTCTGACTTGCAGTGCAATGAAGGTCTGCTATGCTTCATAGAAATGAGACTGAACTTGTGGCATGGAAATTTAGATTTGTAATCACATTCTTTGTCAATATCAATATGCACATGGGTGTTTGTCCACTACAATCAGCATAAACCTTAAGGAATGATAAAGTTTAAAGTGGCCCAAGTCTTTAGACCTTGCTGGATGTATAGTGCTCAGAATGTCTGAATCTTCAGCAGTGCTGTGTCAGAGAAATCTGCCCTCATTTATACCCACCCGTGCTCCTCTTCCTCCAGGAATGTAAATCATGTCAAGATCACAAGTGAGAATCCTTTTACAATCCTCAGATTAGTAATTATGTTGAAATAAAATGTCTTACAAGGTTATCGCAAATATTACAGAGGGTTTCTTAAATGAAATGGTTCAGTTATGACAGGTATTCCACAGGTAGTCTCAGCTGAATTGTATAGTTTAAACAACTACATCCATCTTGAAGAGCCTTTTTAAGATAATGAAGCAAAGCAGATGTACAGCATAGATTTGATTTGCTATATTGTTTTGATTTTTAATATTTGTTTGTTATCCCTTCTTCATTATCTCATATTTGTCAGTTTTAATCCGAAGGAAGATAATTTTTAAAATTTCATACAGTATAAATTATCTTCTGTCAAAATTAATAAAAATTTTTTTTTACTCATAGGGTGTATGTGATTGTGCAGAAGAATTATTGATAGTTACAGTTAACAGATGGTAGTTATTTAAATATTGATATTTTACCCACCCAAAAATATGAATGATGAATAGATAAGCAGAGCTATTACTGTGAGATTTTAGCCAGAACTTAATGGAAGATTATTCAGTCGCAGACAGATATTAAGATCTTGCATGAAGCATTCACCATCTCAAAAAGCAGTCTTCCACTTGGTTAATTTACTCAGTTTCTGATTCAGCTCGAACATCTACTCAATGTATCACTGATAATACTTGAGCCTGCTTCTGAAATAGTCCAGCGGAATTACTATTTTGAAAAAAGAAATGATACGTGGTTTTATTTTTAATTAATCATGTCTTTTATTTGCTTAATGCATCTAAAACTTGTGGTATGATAGTGACACGCACGAAGGCAGTTTGTAGTCTAACAGCGAGTGAACATCTTAGTCACTTTCCTTCTGACTACAGGACCTGATTGGACATTGGTGGCGTGGAACGTTGCAAGTCCAATTCACTGGTTTATCGGAGAATGGCAGGGGAGCTGCAAGGCCTCGGCTGTAGTGAGGACTAGACATGTCGCCTGTTTGCAGCCACTCAGGGGAGGCATCCACCAGGAGCTCCACCGGAGTGCCAGAGGCTGGAGTCAGTATTGCACCTCCCCCCCCCCCCCCACCCCCACTCGGCAAAAGACAAGCTGTACTGTGCTTGACTGCAGACTGCCGTAACATTCTTGGACTCAGGGAATTGGACTATATTTTTTTTTAGTATGACTGTATTTTACTGCTATCTTGTGTGTGCTGTATGTGCTTTATGTGCTGTGTGCTGTGTGAGACTTTTGGTACTGTGTTTTGCACCTTGGCCCTGCAGTAACACTGTTTCGTTTGGCTGTATTCATGGGTATTCATGTATGGTTGAATGACAATTAAACTTGATCTTGACCTTAAAAAAGTGACACATTACTTCATTCAATCATATTATGTGATGTTAACCAAGCAACGGCACTTTTAAATTTTTAAACTTTTAATGTTTAAAATAGTAAACTTGTAAACTACACTTAGTGGCTACTTTAATAGGCACACCTGTACTTCTGCTTGTTAATGCAAATATCTAATCAGCCAATCATGTGACAGCAACTCAATGCATAAAAGGATGCAGACATGGTCAAGAGGTCCATTTGTTGTTCAGACCAAACATCACAATGGAGAAGAAATGTGATCTAAATGACTTTGACCGTGGGGTGATTATTGGTGCCATGCATGGTGGTTTGAGTATCTCAGAAACTGCTAATCTAGAATTTTCACACATAATAGTCTCTAGAGTTTGCAGAGAATGGTGCAAAAAAATACAAAACATCCAGTGAGCGGCAGTCCTGAGAGTAAAGATGAGTTGTTAATGAGAGAGGTCAGATGAAAATGGCCAGACTGGTTCAAGCTGACAGGAAGGCAACAGTAACTCAAAGAACCACGCGTTGCAACAGTAGGTGCGGAAGAGCTTCTCTGAATTCACAACATGTTGAACTCTGACATGGATGGCCTACAGCAGCAGAAGACCACAAACGTACCCTCAGTGGCCATGTTCAGGAGATATCTAATAAAGTAGTCATTGAGTGTAGGTGTTAATTCTCTAAAAGGCAAAGGAGAGGAAAAGAAAGTAATCCATTCAGAGAAATCAAAGGTGGCATTTGATCAAATGTTGTCAAAAGTAACAGGAATCTTGAGGATTGGAGAAAGTTCAGAACGCAGCAAAAGATGACGATGGCATTTGAGCATCACTTTAGCACAGCTAATAGCGCCAGTGACCCGTATTCAAACCTGACTTTGGGTGTTGTCTGTGAAGATTTCACATGTTCTCCCTCTGACTACTTGTGTTTCTTCCAGGTTCTCTGGCTCCCTCCCATATCCCAAAAATGCTCAGGTTGCTTGCTTAATTGGCCACTGTAAATTGCCCCTACTGTGTAGATTAGTGGTAGAATTGGAGGGCCGGGTAATGATGGGGGTATGAGGAGAATAATATAGGGTTAGTATTATTTGTAGGATCAGTTTTAAAATGGGTACTTGTTGGTTGGAGCCAACTGAGTGTGCCAGTGGACCTGATTCCATGCTGCATCTCGATATGATCCTACGTAGGTTGTGAGAAGTATGAAAACAGGTTGCAAGAGGATTTGCAGATTATAATGTAATGCCCTGGTTCACATCTTTACTGTTATGCTGCAGGTATTTCATTTAGCAATTCTGTAAGAGTAGTCTGTTCTGCTTTCAGCCTGTTTGGGTTGTTGTCGAAGATAAGGGATGATGAGGAGTGTGTGCCATCCAACTAGGATGACGGAACTTGATGGGGGACACTGAGGTTGGTCTTGGGGCTTTTGTTCGGCGGAAGATGGAGAGAGAAGACGCTGGGGAGAACCGGTCGTAGGAGATCCATTTGTTTGAGATAGATTGTGAGTGACGTTTGGAAGGCGATGTGAGCTTTCATACAGACCAAAGGCCTGGCGCGTGAGTGACCGAGGTTGAAGATGAGCTCCAACTTGTGCACATTTGACTAAAATGGGCCTTTTCTTTTTGTTTTCTTTACTAACCTTTAAGTTAAGATTCATAAATGTAATTCCTTTAATCGTATGAAGTGTACTGTCAGTTATCTTGTGGCACTGATTTGTAACAGGGTGGCAAATTACACAGCATGCACACAAACCAGGGTTTGGGATGGGAGAGCCATTCCAATCTCATGAGTTTGGCGGGACCGGAGAGTGTCTTCCCCAGACTTACGCAGCCAAGGAAACCAGGAGTTTCAATAAAGAGGTAAATATTAATACAGATGGGTCCCTTTCAGAATGAGATGGAATAATTATATTGGGGATAAGGAAATGGTAGAAAAAAAACCTGTCTTCAGAGCTAAGACGCAAAAGCACTGATGGGGAAGGATTACAAGTCCATGGAAAATGAGAAGGTGGAAGTATTTTGGGAAAAGAATGTTGGAGAAATTGGTGGGATTGTAAACCAGAACCTGAAGATGTGTTTCCTAGCATTTTGGTGGCTATGGTGATAGTAAGTGCTTGTGGGTTGTCACCTTCCAAAATTTCTTACATTCCACAACAGTTCCCATAGACTGGAATGTACCACCACTCAAAAAGGAGTGAGAGAGAAAATGGGGAACTGTAGACAAGCAAGCTTTACGTCAGCAGGATGGCAATTATCAAGTATTAATGGGCACTTTGAAAACAACAATAATATTCTGCAGCTTCATCATGGATTAATGAGAGTGAGATCACATTTGACAAATTTGTAACCAGGAAATAGATATAGGCAAAGCAGTTGATGTCATGTGCTAGGACTTTTTAGAAGGCATTTGGTAAGTTCCCATGTAAAAGATTGTTAAACAGAATTAGAATGCGCAGTATTGGGGCTAGTATTTGTGTGGGTGGGTTGAGGATTGTCTCATGGATAGAAAACAGCAAAAATGCCACTTCAGTTTGGGAAGCGTTGACATGTGGGACACTACAAGGATTGTTGCTGGAGTCTTATCTGTTCACAATCTGTGTCAATGAATTGGAGGAGGGGATTAATGTAATACATCCAAATGTACTGATGACTTTCTGTTAGGCTGTAGTATTGTCTGTGAGGGGTATACAGGAGGATAAAGACAAGTTACGTGAATGGGCAAGGAGGCGGCAAAAGGAATATGGAAAAATATCAAAAATAGTGCTCACCCACTTCGATTTAAAAAAGAACAGAATTTTTTTAAGAAGTGAGAGATCTAATGGTGTTGGTTTTCAGGAAGACATGGGTAACCGAATACATCAATCTTTGCCAGTTAATGAGCAGCTTCAGCAATGAATTAGGACAGCAAATAGTCTTGTTGGGTTGTACTGCAAGAGGACTAGGTTTAAGAACAAAGATAACTTGTTCCAATTACATAGAACCCTGGCTGGACTGGGTCTGAAAAGCCTGGTATTTTTATGTAAAGAAGGCTATTTTGACAGTGTAGTAGATGTTCATCATGGCATGTCATATGATGAGAAATTAAATGCACTGGACTTACAGTTTACCATCTAGACTTTAGAAGTAAAAGAGATGATCTTAAAGAAATCTATACAATGCTCATGGGGCTTTAGAGATTTGGTGCAAAGCTGAGGTAACCATTGGCTGTTATATTGAGAAACAAGATTACAGCCTCAAAACATCAAGTCAGTCATTCAAGACAAAGACTGCAAGAAATTTCTTCACACAGGGTGTTGAATCTTTGGAATCTATCACCCACATGGCCATGGAGCTCAGGTGCTGAGTACATGCAGGACAGGTGACTGGTTTTTAGATACGAACAGAATCAAGGGATCATTGGATTAGTGTAAACTATCAGTCCTGATCTAAAAGATCAACCCTAATCTTATTGAATGATGGAGCAGGGATAAGGGCCTGAATGGGCACCTGTTGCTCCTATTTCTTAAATGCTTTCCACGGATGGGTCTTCATGGTTATATATTGATTAGTTGGAACTCTTAGAGAAATTTCACTTGATGAAAATTAGTACCAAAATTTTTGAGTGTAAATGATCAAAAACATACATTAGTATGTTTGGTGGCTATCCACCATCCACAATAAATAATGTTTTTTAGACTAGAAAAGATTTTAAAATGTATTAAACGATTTGGCTCATTGCATTCTGTGGAATGAGAGGCATATTACTAAAGTACTTTTCAATACAAAATAAAGAATCACTTAATTCATACAAAAATCCTTATGTATTTCTGTGTCCCACTTTCACTATTACTTGTGTTTCAGATTGTGGGTAATTAGTGCAGCATCATATAAGTGTTGTTGGGTGAATGAAATCACCAGGGAGAGTTACAGGTAGATAGAAAGCAGCTTCTTTATTTGACAAAACAAGGTACAGCAGGCATCATACAGAGACACTTTCGCTGGAAAGGTCTGCTGGCCCAATGTGGGGCTTGATATTTATTTGCTAGACACAAAGGACAATCCATATTTACAAAGTATCAGACATCCCACCCTGATAAAACTAATTTCAGGGAGGTAGCACCACCACCTCCACCCCCTGCAACCCCATATCACGCGCCCCCCCCCCCCCGTCAACCTCCAAGGGTGTATCTATACAGGACATTTGATTATGAAAGAACACAACAATTTATTTGATCACATATTGAAACTGTTTACACACACATATTCCTTGTTGAGTATTTTGTTAGCAGTATCAATGCCAATGCAAATAGCTTTTCTATTTCTTTTGCAAAATTTCCTTGTACTGTGATGTGGCTTGCTTGGCAGATTTGAGCATTTTGCCGGCGGTCTCAACCTCATAGCAGTCTGTGTCAATGAATTTGTTAATTTTGCAAGCCATCAGGTTCACAAGATTCACAATTATGTTATATTATATTAATTATATTATCATGGAATCATTTTAAAAATTCTATTACAACTTTAAGCAAGTCTACAGCGAGTTTGGCCTAATCACATAGGACATCAATAGAGTAGCTCCTTAGCAGCTAGCCAGCTAGTTTAAATAACGTTAGCTATGCTAATAACGAATGACACCTGTTAAACTCACCTCAACATGTCTTTTACCGTCAATTAACCCACCATGGGCAATAGAAAAGTCACTGTTGCAAACAGCACAGCGAGCAACACTGTCATTATTTTTGACCCCTATTAGGCAGGGGTGCACTTTAGTGTAGTCTGGGGTGAAGTACGTTTTATATTTTCTTTTTTTGGAACACTCTGCCATGGCACTGCAGGACACTAAACTGAACTGATGGACAATGAAAGAGAGACAGAGGTTAACTGTAAAGCCCGCCCACAGAGAAAACTGATAGGTCTATTTAGCACAAAGAGAGACCAATCAGGATGCTCTCTCTGTCACTCGCTTTCTCTGTCTGTCTCTCTCTCCCTCTCACTTGCTCGCTCTCAAAAAAATTGATTTCCGGGATATTGTATATAATTTGTGGGCGTCAGGGAACCGCTATCAATATGTGGGAGACTCCCGGAGCTTCCGGGAGAGGTGGGATGTCTGAAGTATAGACAATGCTCTCTTTTGAAGCTACATACAAACTTCACACCTTCTGATTCGCATCCATCCCACAGATGCCAGCAGGTCTGTGCACTGGGATTCACAGCTTCTAGGAATGCATTGTTCCAAATTAAATCCACAATACATTTTCAAGGAACAGAAGACTGGTAGCCAAAGCCATTTGCTAAATGGAAATGACCTAAACTCAAAAATCACTCTAACAATAAGCATAATAATAAAACTCAATTTAATATTGTGTCGTTTAAAACCAGTTAGTTTTTTAAGATACAACTGTTCAATTGTTCAAATTTCATTAAATTCTCAAAACATTGTTCTATGCATTTTTCTGTGAATTTGTACAATTTTGTGGTCATCTGATTCCGTATTTTTTTTTGCCAAACACACTTTAGTAAAATAATATCGCAGAACTATACTCTAAATGGAAGTAAATTTGGTCATGCATAATACTGTCAGAATTTTGGAGTGGGGATTACAGGATATTACAAACATCAGCTCAGCTGGACAAGGCACTAAAATAAGTTAGTTGTATTCTGGGTTTAAACAAACTGTCTCAAATATAAAAGAAAGGAGTCCAATGAGCTGATATGAAACTTTAATAAGGCTCTGCACTAATGTGAAGGATATTGAAGGATAAAGAGCCGCACAGTTTCATTAGGTGACATTGCATATGAAGAAGTTTGCAGGCCAAGATTTAAAGATTTTAATTGTTTTTTCACTAAAGTAAACCAGAAATGGTGAGGAGATAATAATTCAAAATTATGAAAGAATACGGCTGGAAATATAGAAAACAGCTGTTTCTAGCAGTTTAGAAATTAAGAAGGAATTGAAACAATTAATTGCAAGATAATTAGAAGACAGGCAGGAAAGATTAGTTCACTGAAAAAACAGGCTGTGGAATTAAAGCTGAGGGGGAAAACAATATCAGTTTTCAAGATTTGATTGGAAAGTGGATTTAAGGAAGTGGTAGACAGGGTATGGAAAACTGTTGTAAATTTGATTACTGTATAGCATTTCACTCTTCTGGAAGAAAAAAGGATAAATATTGAATTAGTCTATGCTGTAATATCCCCTTGTTTCAATGTAAGCTTTGCCGTGCTTACAAAACACCAATGGTTAAGTTTGTGTTGTAAAAAGGAACGTTGTTCTTTGGTAGTGTATCATTTCAATATTTAGTTTGGGGATGAAGGCATGACAAAGGGTGACTTTTAAAGCTCGGTCCTAATTGCTTCTGAGATCTCTGCAATGAATTGCCTTCTTGGACTGATTTTGATTTTGCCATGATGAAGGAATATCTCTGTGTGATAGGACTCTGTCCCTCAGAAAGAAACTTAGTGGTTTTAGAAAAGTTACGAGTCCCTTCATCTTGCAGGCATCTGCCTAAAAGAAGTTTGAGAAGAAGTCTTGGTTCACTACAGCAATGCAATTGAAGCCACTCTGTACTGGTAGTGAAGGAGGTGCTTGTTTACAATTGCCTCAATGACTATCATTCGGTAGCACTTATATCCACTGCAATGAAGTGGTTTGAGAGGTTGATCATGAGACACGTCAACAACTGCCTGAGGAGTGACTTGGATCTGCTCCAGTTTGTTTTCAGCAGGCCAACAGCCCGTTCATTGGCTCTTCACTCTGTGGAATAGCTGTACAGTAAAGATGCATGTACCAGAACACACTTCCTTTGACTACAGCTCAGCATTCAATTCTATCACCCCCTCGAAACTAATCAATAAGCTTCAAGACCTAAGCCTCGATGCCTCCTTGTGCAGCTGGGTCCTCGATTTCCTCACTTGCAAACCCTTGTCAGTTTGGATTGACAATAACGTCACCTCCACAGTCACCTTCAGCACAGGTGCACCACAAAGTTGGGTGCTTATCCCCCTGCTGTACTCGCTTTGTACTTACGACTGTGAGGCTAAGCGCAGCTCCATTGCCATCTTTAAATTTGCTGACAACACCACTGTTGTTGGCCAAAACAAAGGTGGTAATGAATCAGCATTTAGGGAGATTGAAAATATAGTCAGCTGCTGCCACAACCACAACCTCTCACTCAGTGTCACCAAAACCAAAGAGCTGATTACAGAAGGAAGAAGCTGGAGATCCTTAAGACAGTACTCGTTCGGGGGTCAGAGATCAAAAGGGTCAATAACTTTAAATTCCTTGGTGTTATCAGTTCAGAGGATCAAGCAGATAAGTGTCATTACAAAGAAGGCACAGCAGCACCTCTACTTTCGTAGAAGTTTGTGAAGATTTGGCATGTCATCTAGAAACCTTGTAGATGCACAATAGAAAGTATTCTGATTGGTGGCATCACTGCCTGGTATGGAAACACCATGCCCAAGAATGGAAAAGCCTACAAAAAGCTGCGGATGCAGCCCAGTCCATCACAGGAAAAGTTCTCCCCGCCATTGAACACATCTACAAGGAACACTGCCATGAAGATGCAGCATCCATCAGTTCAAGTTCCATTGACAATCAACCATACATGAATACTGTCGAATGAAACAACGTTACCCTGGGCCACAGTACCAACAGTCATACACAGCACAGGCACATATGAGTTATCAATAAAACACAGTCACACAAACAATATATAGTCTAAGACCACAAGTCCATAAATCTTGCAGAAATCTGCGGTTGAACACAATATAGTTTGTCTTCTGCCGAGTGAACACTGAGGGACAGCACTGACTCCAGCTTGTACACTGCACACCACCTCCAGTGGAGAGCACTGACTCCGATGTTTCTCTGTAAACAGGTGACACCACGGCTTCAGGCCTGGTCCTCACTACGACCGAGGCTGCGCAGCGCCCCTGCCATCCACCAATAAATCGGTGAATCAGACTTGCAGCATTCCACATGAACAACATCCGACAGGGTCTTGCAATCACACAAAAAGCGACTAGGACGATCACTCGCCGTTTGACTGCATATCACCTTTGTGCACTGACACCTCCGACACCTCTCTGTCGCAGGAGGCAGCACAATCCGCAGCAAGTCCAGCAGCTTCAGTTTCACCACCAATGAGCAACCTGCTGATGGAGGAGACATGCATTACTTAAAGTTCTTAATGTCCAGCAGGTTCTTGCAACTGTAAAAAGTACACTTAAAAAGAACAATAAAACCTTTGGTTGACCAAGTAGAGGCCACTGAGATCGAACATGTACCTGTACCATCATTAAGGACCCACCATCCAGGCCATGATCTCTTCTCTTTCCTGCCATCAGGAAGGAGGTACAAAAGGCTTAGGTCTCCCGGCACCAGGCTCAGGATCAGTCATTGCTGTTCAACCTGCAGGCTCCTGAGTAGATAATTTCACTCACCTCAAAACTGGACAGATTCCACAACCAATGAGTCATTTTCAAGCACTCTACAACTCTTCTCTCAGAATTATGTGTTTGCTTGTTTATTTATTTATTATTATTGACTTTTTTGTATTTACACCATTTGTCTTCTGCACATTAATTGGTTGTCTTTGTGTGTGGTTTTTCATTTAATATGTTGTATTTCTTTGTTCTACTGTGAATATCTGCAAGAAAATGAATCTCAGAGTAGTGTATTTTGATAATAAATTAACTTTTAACTTTGAACTTAAGGATTTAATCAAGAGGAAGCCTTGCTTGGTATATTGCCAAATTACCTCTGATGATAGGAGCTGCATTATCCTGGCAAGTGCAGAGTCTTCCATCACACCTCTGCCTTGTCTTTGGAGAACCAGGAGTTACATTACTCACCGCAGAGTACAATGACAGCATCGGTCTAGTTAAGTTTCTGAATCATCATTAGAAACTTATATTGGGTGATACTGACTAATGTAAATGGGAAGTAGTCAAGTTCACTAGGAAATGGCCGTTATTTGGTACTTGTCAGCCCAAGCTTGAAAGACATTCTGGTTTTGCTGCATGTGATCACAGATTGTTTCATAATTTGAGGCATTTTATAAGAAATTTAATATTATAGGAAATAGAAAGCACATTTAATAAGGATGATGTTACAATAGCCATGGGGGCATTTTAGTATGCAGGTAGTTTGGGAAAATCAGGTTGGTGCTGGATCCCAAGAGAGGGAATTTGTAGAATGCGAACAAGATGGCTTTTTAGAGCAGCTTGTGGTTGAGTCCCTAGGGGGAAGGCAATGCTGGATTTGATGTTGTGTAATGAACCAGATTTGATTAGGGAGCTTAAGGTAAAGGAATTCTTGAGAGGCAGTGATCATAATCAGATAGAATTCACTCTGCGGTCGAGAGTGAGAAGATAAAGTCAGATGTATCAGTATTACAGTGGAGAAAAGTGAATTAAAAAGACATGAGAGAGAAGTTGACCAAAGTTGATTGGAAGGGGACACTGGCAGGGATGATGGTAAAACAGCAATGATTTGAGTTTCTGGGGGCAATTCGGAAAGCCATAAGACCATAAGTTGTAGAAGCAAAATTTGGCCATTTGACCCATCGTCTGCTCTGCCATTTGATTATGGCTGATCAATTTCCCTCTCAACCCCATTCTCCTACCTTCAGCCCATAATCTTTCATGCCCTGACTTATCAAGAATCTATCAACCTTCGCCTTAACTATGCCAAATGACCTGGCCTCCACAGCCACCTGTGGCAATGAATTCCATAGATTCACCACCTTCTGGCTAAAGAAATTTCTCCCCATCTCCATTGTATATGAACGACCCTCTTGTCTGAGATGGTGCCTTCTTGTCATAGAATCCCCCGCTATCGGAAACATCCTCTCTACATCCACTCTATCTAGGCTTTTCAACATTAGATAGGTTTTAATGAGATCCTCCCTCATTCTAAACTCCAGTGTGTACAGGCCCAGAGCTGTCCAACGGTCCTCAAATGATAAGCCTTTCATTCCTGGAATCATTTTCATGTGCCTCTTTTGAATTCTCTCCAATATCAGCACATCTATTCTTAGATAAGGGGCCCAAAATGCTCATGATACTCCAAGTGAGGCCCCACCAGTGTCTTAAGAAGCCTCAGCATTACATCCTTGTTTTTATATTCTAGTCCTCTAGACAAAATGAATGCCAACATTGCATTTGCCTTCCTCATCACTGATTCAACCTGTAAGTTAATCTTTCGGGAATTCTGCATGAGGACTCCCAAGTTTCTATGTGCCTTGGATTTTTAAATTTTCTTCCAGTTTAGAAAACAGTCTCTGCTTTTATTCCTCCTATTAAAGTGCATGACCAAACACTTCCTGACATTATATTCCACCTGCCACTTCTTCGCCATTTCTCCCAATCGGCCAAAGTCCTTCTACAGCCTTCCTGCTTCCTCAACACTACCTGCTCCTCCACCTATCTTTGTATTGTCCACAAACTATGCCACAAAGTCAACAATTCCATCATCCAAATCGTTGACCTACAACGTAAAAAGAAGCAGTGGAACACCGCTACCCACTGGCTGCCAATCAGAAGAGGCTCCCTTTATTCCACCTATTTGCCTCCTGCCAATCAGCCAATTCTCTATCCTTTTGTGTAATATCATGGGGTCTTATCTTGCTAAGCAGCCTCATATGTGGCACCCTTTCAAAGACCTTCTGAAAATCCAAGTACATAATATCTATCAATTCTCCTTTGTCTAAGCTGCTTGTTATTTCCTCAAAGGATTCCAACAGATTTGTCAGTCAAGATTTTCGCTAAAGGAAACCATGCTGACTACGGCCTATTTTATCAAGTGCCTCCAAGTACCCTGAGACCTCATCCTTAATAATTGACTCCAGCATCTTCACAACCACTGAGGTCAGACTAACTGGTCTATAGTTTCCTTTCTTCTGCCTCTCTCCCTTCTTGAAAAGTCGAGTGACATTTGCAATCTTCCAGACTTCCAGAACCATTCCAGAATCTAGTGATTCTCGAAAGATCATGACTACTGCTTCCATGATCTCTTCAGCCACCTCTTTCAGAATCCTGGGGTGTACACCATCTGGTTCAGGTGACTTATCTCCCTCAAGACCTTTCAGTTTCCTAAGAACCTCTCTCCATTTATGGTAACTTCATATACTTCATGACCCCTGACACCTGGGATTTCCACCATACTGCTTGTGTCTTCCACAGTGAAGACTGATGCAAAATACTTATTCAGTCCGTCCGCCATTTTGTTGTCCCCTATTACTACCTCTCCAACATTGTTTTCAGGCTGTCAGTATCCACTCTCACCTCTCTTTTGCACTTTATGTATCTGAAGAAACTTTTGGTATCCTTTTTAGTATTATTGGCTAGCTTACTTTCATATTCCATCTTCACCTTCTTAATTACTTTTTTAGTTGCTTTCTCTTGGTTTTTAAAGGCTTCCCAATAATTTTTGCTCTATATGCCCTCTCTTCGGCTTTTATATTGGGTTTGACTTCTCTGGTATATTATGATCACTGTCTCCTAAGAGTTCCTTTACCATTAAGCTCCCTAATCAAATCTGGTTCATTATATAATACCCAGAATAGCTAGGCTCAACCACAAGCTGCTCTAAAATGCCACCTTATAGGCATTCTACAAATTCTCTCTCCTGAGATCCAAAACCATCACCAACCTAAGTTTCCCAGTCGACCTACGTATTGAAATCCCCTATGACTATCATAACATTGGCCTTTTGACATGCATTTTCTATCTCTCATTGTAATTTGTAGCCCATATCCTGGCTATTGTTTGGAGGGAGGCCTGTATATATCTCCCATCAAGGTCTTTTTACCTTTGTAGTTCTTTAACTCTACCCACAACGATTCTACATCTAATGATCCTATGTCACGTCTTTCTAAGGATTTGATTTCATTTTTTACCAATAGACACATACCACCCATCTATCTCCCTGTGTGTCCTTTTGATACAACTTGTACCCTTGGATGTTAAGCTCCCAAGCATAATCTTCTTTCAGGCACAACTCAGTGATGCCCAAAATGTCATACCTGTCAATCTCTAACTGTGCTACCTTATTTAGTATACTGCCTTTATTCAAATATATCACATTCAGTTCTGTATTTGTCACCTTTTTTGATTTTGTCTCCATTACACTGCAACTGATCACACTGATTGCAACTTTGCCCTATTATCTACCTGTCCTTCCTGATAGTCTCACTACACACTGCCTCTGCTATATACCAACTGCCCCATCCTCAACCGTATCACTCAGTTTCCCATCCTCCTTCCAAATTATTTTAAACCCTTTCCAACAGTTCTAGCAAACCTACTTGCAAAGATATTGGTCCCCCTCCGGTTCAGGTGTAACCTGTCCCTTTTGTACAGGTCATACCTTCTCCAGAAGAGATCTCAATGATCTAGAAATCTGAAACCTTGCTCCCTGCACAAATCATCCTGTTGTTACACTCACTGGCACGTGGCACAGGCAGCAATCTAAAGATGATTAACCTGGAGGTCCTGCTTTTCAGCTTTCTACCTAGTTCCCTAAATTCTCTCTTCAGGACCTCCTCGCTTTTCCTACTGATGTCATCGGTGCCAAGGCTGCTCACCCTCTCCCTTTAGAATGCCATAGACTCGATCTGAGACATCCCTGACCCTGGCAGCTGGGGGGCGGCATACCATCTGGGTGTCTCTATTGTGTCCACAGAATCTCGTATCTACTCCTCTTGCAAAAGAATCTCTTCTCACTCCTGCAGTCCTCATCTCCCTCTTCCCTTCTGAGCCACAGTGCCAGACTCAGTGCCAGAGACCCTGTCACTGTGGCTCTCCCCGGTAGCCCCCCTACCACAACAGTATCCAAAGCAGTATACTTATCACTGAGGGGAACGGCCACAAGGGTAATCTCTACTGGCTGCCCATTTCCTTTCCCTCTCAGGACACTCACCCAAGTGCCTGTCTCCTGTAATTTAGGGGTGGTTCCCTCCCTGTAGTTCCAACTATCACCTCCTCAATTTCCCACATGCGCTGAAGGTTATTAAGCTGCACCTCCAGTTCCTTAACACGTTCTCTGAGAAGCTGCAGCTTGGTGCAGCTCCGGGAAGCTGGAGGTCTGCCAGAGTTCCCACATCTCACACAAAGAACACAACACAACCCCTGGAGCCTGGCGCAGGATAGATACTTCCCCAAGATGAATGAAGGATTATTCTAAAAAAAGGATGAGGCAGCAGTGGCTGACAAGAGAAGTCAAAGATGGCGTGAAAGCCAAAGAGAAGGCATATAATACAGCAAAAATTAGTGAGAAGGTAGAGGAGCGGGAAGTTTTTAAAAACCAACAAAAGGCAACTAAAAAAGCCGTGAGGAGAGAAAAGATGAAAAATGAAGATAAGCAAGCAAGCAAAAATATTGAAGAGGATACCAATTTTTTTTCAGATATATACAGTAAAGAGTAAAAGAAAGGTGAGAGTGGATATTGGACTGCTGGAAAATTAGGCTGGGGAGGTAGTAATGGACAAAGAAATGGCAGATGAACTGAATAAGTATTTTGCACAGTCTTCTCGCGGTGTGCTGGAAGTTCAAAATTAAGAACCTGGTGGCATGGTGCAAAGACAATAACCTATCCCTTAGCAAGACGAAGGAATTGGTTGACTTCAGAAGGAGTAGCGGACCACACGACCCTATCTACATCGGTGGTGCACAAGTGGAACAGGTCAAAAGCTTTAAGTTCCTTGGGGTCAATATCACAAATGACCTGACTTGGTCCAACCAAGCAGAGTCCACTGCCAAGAAGGCCCACCAGTGCCTTTACTTCCTGAGAAAGCTGAAGAAATTTGGCCTGTCCTCTAAAACCCTCACGAATTTTTATAGATGCACCGTAGAAAGCATTCTTCTAGGGTGCATCACAACCTGGTATGGACGTTGTCCTGTCCAAGACCGGAAGAAGCTGCAGAAGATTTTGAATGCAAACAACACAGCCCAGCACATCACACAAACCAATCTTCCATCCTTGGACTCACTTTACACCGCACGCTGTCAGAGCAGTGCTGCCAGGCTAATCAGGGACACAACTCACCCAGCCAACACACTTTTCATCCCTCTTCCCTCTGGGAGAAGACTCAGGAGCTTGAAGAGTCGTACGGCGAGATTTGAGAACAGCTTCTTTCCAACTGCGATAAGACTGCTGAATGGATCCTGACCCAGATCTAGGCTGTACCCTCCAAATATCCGGACCTGCCTCTCGGTTTTTTTTGCACTACCTTAATTTCCCTTTTCTATTTTCTATTTATGATTTATAATTTAAATTTTTATTATATTTACTATTGATTTGTACTCCAGGGAGTGCTAAGTGCAGAATCAAATATCTCTGTTATGATTGTACGCTCTAGTACGAATTGTTTGGCAACAATAAAGTAATAATAATAATAAAAAAGTTTGAGAGTGTCAGGGGTCAAGACGAGAGTACAATTGCTATGACTAAGGAGAAGGTGCTTGGGAAGCTGAAAGGTCTGAAGGCAGATAAGTCACCTGGACCAGATAGACTACACCCCAGGATTCTGAAAGAGGTAGCTGGAGAGATTGTGGAGACGTTAGTAATGATCTTTCAAGAATCACTAGATTCTGGCATGATTCCTGAGGACTGGAAAATTGCGAATGTCACTCCATTCATTATGAAGAGGGAGCCAAAAGAAAGGAAATTATAGACTAGTTAGAATTCAGTGGTTTTGAAGATGTTGGAATCTATTAGTGAGGATGAGGTTTCAGGGTACTTGGAGGCACAAGATATAAAGTAGGCCCAAGTCAGCATGGTTTCCTTAAGGGGGAATCTTGCCTTGCAAACCTGATGGAATTCTTTGAGGAAACAGTAGGCAGAATAGACAAAGGAGGGTCAGTGGATGTTGTGTACTTGCATTTTCAGAAGGCCTTTGACAAGGTACCACAGATGAGGCTGCTTAACAAAGTAAGAGCTCATGGTATTACAAGAAATAAACTAACATGGATAGCAGATCGACTGATTGACAGGAGGCAAGGTGTCGGGATAAAGGGGCCTTTCCTAGTTGGCTGCCGCTGAGAAGTGGTGTTCCACAGGGGTTGATATTGGGATCACTTCACTTCACATTGTGAACAAATTGGATGTCAGAATTGATGGCTTTATGACCAAATTTTCAGATGATACAAAGATAGGTGGAGAGGCAGATAGTGTTGAGGAAACAAGGAGTTGGAAGGACTTGCAGAGATTGAGAGAATGGCCAAAGAAGTGGCAGGCAGAATATGGTGTATAGTCATGCAGTTTGGTAGAAGGAATAAAGGCATAGACTATTTTCTAAATGGGTAGAAAATTTAATAATCAGAGGGAGTCTTTGTACAGGATTCCCTTAACGTTAACTTGCAGGTTGAGTCAGTGGTAAGGAACTCACATGCAATTTTAGCATTCATTTTGAAAGGACTAGAATATAAAAGGAAGGATATGATGTTGAGGCTTCATAAGGTATTGGTCAGACCACACTTGTAGTATTGTGAGCAATTTTGAGCCTTTATCTAAGAAATGTTGAGGATTATTCCAGGAATGAAAGGGTTAATGTATGAGGAGCATTTGATGGCTTTGGGCCTGTACTCACTGGAATTTAGAAGAATGAGGGGGTATCACATTGAAATCTAACAAACATTGAAAGGCCTATTCAGAGCGAATGTGGAGAGGATGTTTTCTATAGTGTGTGAGTCTAGGACCAGAGGGCACAGTGTCAAAAGAGAAGGTTGTCCATTTGAACAGAGATAAGAAGGAAGTTTTTTATCCATTGGGTGGTGAATCTGTGGAATTCATTGCCACAGGTGGCTGTAGAGGCTAGGTTATTGAGTACGTTTAAAGCAGAGATTGATAGGTTCCTGATTAGTCAAAGGTTATGGAGAGAAGGCAGAAATTGGAGTTGAGAGGGATAATAAATCAGCCATGATAGAATGTCGGAGCAGACTCAATGGGCCAAATAGCTTTCTGCTCTTATGTCTTATGGTCTAAACTTCTGTGAACTTATGGAAAGAAATCATTTCTAACATTACCCTATGAAAAAGAGACAATGATAGCTAATGGCTGAGATGACAGACTCCCAACAATAGTAGCAGTCTTCCTTGGTGTGAAATATATCTGCAGCCAATTTCTTTCCATTCCCATTAGCTTCTGTTTAGGCTTCCTGATGCCACATTTGTCCATATTTGATCTCAGCTCCAGAATCCAGTTTAATTTTTGCCAACAACATGATCAGGGTTTTTTTTGAGATCTGGAGCTGAGTGGCCCTAACAAAATCCACATTGAGCGAGATGTTAGTCAGAAAATGGACTCTCAATGACACAAATAATCATTTTATTAATTACCTAAGAGTAGGGGGATGGGCCAGAGTAGTGTGTCTTTTTATGAACAAGATGATTTGGGCTTTTTTTTTACTTTGTTCGATGGATGCCTGTACCAAAGCTTAAGGCACAAAATCATGTGTCTTCAGCAGCCCAGCGAGAATTCTATTTTCTTCCAAAATATGCACATATCAGAAGAATTTAAAGCAGGGTAACATACACAAAATGCTGGAGGAACTCAGCAGGCCAGGCAGCATCCATGGGAAAGAGTTAACAGAGACGTTTTGGGGTTGAGATCCTCCATCAGGACTCTAAGGCTCTAACTTAAAGCGTGATTTATTTTCCCCACCCGTGGCTTCATGTTTAGCCATTATTCCACGAGTGCCAGTATTATCACTACTCATTTTTGTTTTGTAATATTGAGTATTCACACTAGTTGCTGTCAAGCCCATGTAGAATAGCATCATCAATTCTGATGAACCCAGTCAAGCCACATTCCCGCATGGGTTACCAACCAGTAATCAGGAGCAGCAATTCCAATTGATTTCCTCTCAAAGAAATTGATGCAAATTACAGCCTCTTCAGCTGGGGTCAACAACTGGGTACATAAAAGGAGGAATGGTGCTTCGTATTGATTTTGCAGAGTCAGGAGTTGAGTTACTCACTAAAAGATAATTGTCTCTGACCTGCTGTTTGTAGGAACAACATTTATATAGTGGTCCAATCTGGATTCTGGACTATTGTTAGCCTACAAGAAGTGTATTGTTTTCTCCATCTGTTCAGTGTTTGTGATCATAGAATAAGTCTATAAGCTTTTGGTTAATTTTACAATAATCTATGGAGTACTTCAGGAAACATAAATGCAGATTTATTTAATAATATTATTGTATCTTTAGCTAAAGAAAAGTGAGGAATTGTTCTCAAGGGTGAATTGAAGAATACATTTTGAGCTGCCTTGGACTATAATAAGCAGAATCTTTAAGTTCTATGGTATATGAACAGCTAAATGATACTGACTCCTGATAATGAGTCTCAGTCTGAAATGTCAACTCTATTTTTCTACATAAACGCTGCCTGACATGCTGATTTCCTCCAGCATTTTAAGACCATAAGACATAGGAGCAGAATTAGGCTATTTGGCCTGTCGAGTCTGCTCTGCCATTCAATCATGGCTGATCCTTTTTTCCCCTCCTCTGCCCCACTCCCCAGGTTCTTCCTGTAACCTTTGATACAGCGTTCAGTCAAGAACCTATCAATCTCTGCCTTAATTACTTCCAACGACCTGGCCTCCACAGCAGCCTGTGGTAACAAATTCCACAAGTTCACCACCCTCTGGCTAAAGAAATTTCTCTGCATCTCTGTTTTAAATGGAGGCCCCTCTATCCTGAGGCTGTGCGCTCTTGTCCTAAACTCTCCCACCATGGGAAACATACTTTCCACATCTACTCTGTCTAGGTCTTTCAACGTTCGAAAGGTTTCAATGAGATCCCTCCTTATCCTTCTAAATTCCAGTGAGTACAGACCCAGAGCCATTAAATGTTCCTTGTATGATAACCCTTTTATTTTTGTGTGTTTACAGCATCTGCAGCATCTCCTCTGCAACTGATACTTACAGCAGCCATTCAGCCAATACCTTACTTCAGCAAAATTCTCTGTTGTGATCACCTTTCTTTATACAATCACCGATTTTTATTCTGGATTTGCATGTAAGAATGTATTGGAAATCTAGAAATGTGAAGATTTTATTCCTTATGTTTTGGCTCTGACTAGACACTGCACATCCATTTACAGTATAATAACCATTTATTAGCACACATGTAACAGCATTTTATTCCCATCAGTAACTACATACCAAGAATTTTATGTCTTTTCTTTGTTGAAGCTAAGCAGACAAAGCTTGATAATGCATCATATGGAGAGTTGACGTCTTCTTCTTTTGATACTACCTGGACTTCTCCTGAATACCATCAATGCTACAAACATTCTAGGCTTTCACATTAATCGGTAGAGAAATGTTGTAGAACAGAGAGACCTAGAAGAGAAGTACATAGTCCCCTGAAAGTGGTGTCACAGATTGACAGGATGGTAAGAAATGCTTATGGCATGCTGGTCTTCATCAGTCAAGGTAATGAATGCAGAAGCTGGGATGTCATGTTTCAATTGTACAGAACACTGGCAAGACCACATTGGAATTTTGTGTGAAGTTTTGATCACACATCTACAGGAAAAAGATGCCGATAGAAAAAGATGGAGATAGTGCAACAGAGATGTTGTCAGGAGTTGAAGGACTGAATAGACTTTATCTGTGCAGCGCAAGAGAATGAGAAATGAAGGGTGATCTTATATACAGTATGCATAAAATGATGAGGGGCAGAGATAATTAGAGAGCATAGGTTTAGGGTGAGAGGAGAGAGACTTAATTGGAAGCTGAGGGCAATCTTTTCATCCAGCGGGTGGTCAGTATATGAAATGGTCAACATGAACAGCTTGGGCTGAAGGGTGTGCTTCCATGGTATATTGGCTGTATATCACTGGTCATGAAGGAACCTTAGATTCTACAGGACTCATACTGTAACACTCAAGCCTCCTTCACACCCATCAGTTATCATACCAAAGTAAAGATGAATTTTTGCACCAGTACAGTATTTTAACATATTCTCCCAGAAGTCTATTCTGTGACATACAACTTCTCATAATAGAATAATCTGGAGCAGAACGATAGGACCATTTAGACCAGTGATTCCCAAAGTGGGCGACATCTAAGTCTCTAAGTGGGCAATAAAGATAAAGAGGGTCGCGCAGTGTGTGTGTGTTGGGGGAGGTGCAGCTGAGGGATTACTGGCTTAATTTAAGAACTTAATTACTTATTATAAACAGTTGATCCTCAGTGCCTCATAATTGATTACAACGATCACATAATCACCTCTTCTCTTCCTAACCCACCACTCTCTTAGATGTTGCTTGAAACGTATAGTTATTGAAAAGTAATGTGACACTTCTGTATTTGGCATATCGTGAGAAATCTAACTGAAGAAATTGTTATTGCCATTCACTACTGTAATGCAGTGTTAGCCAGTATGATTCCCATACTCTAATCACACAGTGATACAATTCCTGTGAATTAGAGTATGGCATTCAATGGGGTAAAGCTCAGAATATGCCCTTTCAAATGGTCTTGACCACTTTGCCCTAGCTCATGGCCCAACTGAGATATTGCTGCCCCACTTTATGTATCTTCAGGCAGATAGTTAGGTTCTGCCAGAGCTATGATGACTTAACCTTCCCCTCTTTTGATCGCATCACTTGAGGTTGAATAGGTGATTGCCCATGGGCATTAATCCATAACGAAAATAGCATAAGCAGACCAAATAGCATAAGCAGACAGTGTGGAGTGTCTGAAATATAGATTTATATCAGCACCAAGCAACCAACAGCAGTCAATGTATTTGTTGAGTGAAAAAGTTTTTTCAAATGAGGCAATGAAACATCCAGGCTTCTTGAACATTTGAAGAGAATGCATTCTGCAAACACAAATTTGGCTTATTTTCAGTCACTTGGTGCAAATTTTCAGAAATGGAAAACACTTCAATACATATTTGCCAACAATTCACAACAAAACAGTGATGTTTGCATGCTTCATACATTTCATTGCTCATTGCTAAATCTGGAAAGCCCCATACATTCGGAGAAGAACTGATTCTGCCAGCAGTAAGAGAGGTTCTGAGTACAGTTTTGCATAAGTCACCAGACCAAAGAATTAAAGTGATTCTGCTCAGCAATAACTCGGTTCAAAGACGAACGGATGAAATATCTGAGAATGTGGAAGACACATTGTGCAACATATCTTGGATATCAGAATTTGCTCAGCAGTTGGATTTGTCAAATTTGCTAGTCAACAAATCTTTGCTTCTTGGTAGAAGCCATTTCATAAAAGATGAAAGTATGATTCAATAGTTGTTATTTGCAAGGGACTAGAAATGGATATGAAGGGGGGTCAATATTTTGTGTTGCTGAGCAATTTTTCAAAGAGAAGGACATTCCACTCACCACCATTCTTGTTCTGCAACAGATGGTGCGCAACTGTGGGGTTCTAATTTCTTGAAAAAAGCTGTATCTAACATATTTACCATTTACTGTGTAATTCACAAACATCTTATTGCAAAAATCCCGTGATCAACTGCACAAATCATTAGATACTATTATCACAGCAATAAATAAAATCAAGTATCATGCTCTCAATTCTCGACTAGAAAGAGAATGATGAACAATTTGAATGTGTGCGGTTTGTAATTTATGTATTTTGTTATTTAATAATAGATTTGAATATTTTTTGCAATTATTTGTCACTGATTTGAATTTGCAGCTCATATTTACTTTCACTGTGCATTGTAAATCATAATTCTTTATAGTTTTAATGTAATGGCTGGAAAGGGAGAGAAGGACAGTGGGCATGTGGACTGGGAGCCAAGGGGCCAGTAACCCAAAAATGTTTGGGAATCGATAGTCTAAATACAGTATTGCTATATGTTTTTCTTCCTGGGGGCACCTTGTAAGCAACACACAATACTTTAGAACTAAACACGATCAGTAATGTGGATAAAAGCAGAATGCTGTTTTATTCTATCTGATGCTGTTGAAACATTGGAAGCCAAATGGGAACTTCCTGTGCAACTTCATGGACATTGTGTTGACAATGGAGGAACTGACTGGGCACCAGCTCACAGAGCGTATAACTTTTGTTGGAAATGCCCAAAAAGTTAAAATGATGGTGAGCAATGGTACTTTTCAACAGCTCTTTGGTTCTTCGTTCTTTTAATATATTATAATAACTCTACACAAGAGTATCTATGATATTAGCAATTAATTTTGTCCCATGACACGATTCATGGTCATAGAGTCATAGAACACTACAGCACAGAAAGAGGCCATTCAGCCCATCTAGTCCATGCCAAACTATTTATCTGCCTAGTCCCATTGACCTGCACCTGGACCATAACCCTCCATACCTCTCCTACCAATGTACTTAACCAAATTTCTCTTAAATGTTGAAATCAAACCTACATCCAGTATTTCTGCTGGCAGCTTGTTCTACGCTTGCACCGCTTTCTAAGTGAAAAAATTTCCCCCTCATCTTCCCCTTAAACATTTCATCTTTCATCCTTAACCCATGACTTCTAGTTCTAGTATCTCCCAATCGCAGCAGAAAAAGTCTGCTTGTCTATACCCCTCATATGTTAGCATACTTCTATCAAATCTCCCCTCATTCTTCGACACTCTAGGGAATAATGTCCTAATCTATTCTACCTTTCCCCAAAACTTAGGTCATCAAGTCCTGGCAGTGTCCTTGTAAATTTTCTCTTCACTCTTTCAATCTTATTGACCTCTCTCCTGTAGGTAGGTGACCAGAACTGCACACAATACTGTACTCCAAATTAGGCCTCGCCGCCATCTTGTACAACTTCAACATAACATCCCAACTCCTATACTCAATACTTTGATTTATGAAGGTCACTGTGCCAAACAGAAAATTTAGACATAAAAATAGACATGACAAAATTTGACATAATCTGCCCACTACATTTACCAAGTTAATTTGTTTGGGCTCAGTCGCTCTTTTTCATGAATAATGCTTATCAATGGTGAAGCCTCCTTGGCCTTAATAGTTGGCATAATAGTATGTTTACCGTTAGACAGTGTTGTGAACAGCTCATTTCGTTCCTTATTAACCCTTTCCTCTGTCCATGCACGTTATCAGCTAAGCTACTCTAGTGAGAATCATAATGATTTGATATTCTGAAACAAGACCATTCCCTACCACTAGTTTATTTAATGATTAATGAAGAACTGCTGGAATTACTTTGCAGTTAATCTGCTGAAACAATAAAGGCAGATAATTACAGACCAAGATTAAATAGATTCAGAAAACAAAAACCCAAAGAGCATAGAAAGACAAAGAATATTATTTGGATACTAAATTAAGCAAACCTGCAGGAGGTAAGAACCATGTGTTTTTCCTTATTTTAAAGTTTTCAGGCTTAATATTCATAGGAACATTGTTTATGGTCAGAATTAACTAAGTGTATGTGCAAATGGCTATCTGATGAGTGATTATGAGTGAGTATTTTCCACCTGGTAGAAAATTAATTATTAAATCTATCATTAGGAAAGAGACTTTAAAGTCTTAGCTAAAATTCATAGCATCTTTTCCAATGTTTAATATATAATAATAATGCCTAATCATGCACATATCAAATTATATTATACAAATATTTTAATAATAGAGCCTTGTTCTCCCAACTGTTTCCTGAATTGCTTTTGGGATTAAGTATTTTGAAATTAATACTTCAAATCAACCTATATGTTATAAAAATATACCATAAATTATACTGAATTAAGAAAAATATCACATACTTGATTCAAAATTTTCTGCACTTGTTTTGATCATTGATGTGGCACAAATAACATCATTAATGGTAAGCACATGTGGAAAGAGGTGAAGCACAGAATATTCAAGGAAAAAATAGATATGTGATCTCATGCCATATGATCCAAATGGCATTGAAGTGCACAACTGATTAGCTTCAAATGACAGATTATCACCCACAAACAAAAACACTAAAAGTTACCTATGATGGCTAATGCACCCGAAATGATTATGTATATGGTTATAAACTAGAAACTGGTAATAGAATTAGGAGACAAATCCATAACAACTGCATGACGTTTATCAGGTAAAGCCAGAATTGTGACATTATGAATTTGTTTATTAATAGTTAAGTGAGAAATAAAGCTGATTTTGTACATTAATAAACAATAATCTTAATGTGCTTCGGGCTAACTTTACATTCCTGTTTTCCTGTTCCAAATAAACTATTTAAATTTTTAATGATTGCTAATATATCAATAGAGATTGCAGAGCCAAGGAACAATAATTTTCAAACATTAGTTGAGGAATTTAGAAGGATCAACAGAACCGATGAAGTGTCAGTCCTGAATCATTACCTCTGTTTCTCTTCCCATAGATTTGGCCCAATCTGTTGAGTACTTCCAGCGTTTTCTGTTTCTATTTTAGATTTCTAGCATCTGCAGTTTGTTTGTTTCTCATTTGTTGAGTCTGTTTTCTAGGTTAACTGCCAAAAGAACTATGAACTAAATGCAAATTGTCTCTGGATAGTTGGTTTATATTTGTTGCATTAGCAGCCATTAAAGTCTTTGGCTTTCTGACACTTACTGTCATGTGTCTTATTCAAGTTATTTTAATAATACTTGTAAGAGATGAAAGAAATTTAACCAATATTCGGATATCATCGGGTTGCTGGATGTCTGTAAACAATACTACTTTCTGGCCTGCACTGTGTGGCAGCACAGGCCTGCCGGTAAACATGAACTGATAATGATGCAGGGAGCAGAGTAATATGATAGTAGAAATAAAATACCACATGATCCCAGGAGAGATCTCCTCCCCATCTGTTTGTGCCTTTAAAACCCAAGAACCATTTTTTTTACAATTGATTAATGAGGTGGTTATGAAACTGCAGAGCTTGCATGTAATAAGCTTGCTGTGGAAATGTTACTGCAGTGTCCTCGTCAGCAACAGTTGCATTGCAGAAATTTGGAAAACCAGATAATACTGGTTTCCCATTTATCTATGCCAAGTACTTAAAGATTAGATTTATTTGTCACATGTACATCGAAGTATACAGTGCAATGATTTGTTTGTGTCAAATCAGGTCAGCGAGGATTGTGCTGGGCAGCCCGGAAATGTGGCCACGCTTCCAGCATGCCCAAAATTCACTAACCCGAACCGTACACCTTTGACATGAGGGAGGAAATCAGAGAACCTGGAGGAGATCCGTACAGTCACAGGGTAAACGTACAAACTCCCGAGCAGCGGGAATTGAACGCCGACCACTGACTGCTGGTACTGTAAAACAATGTGCTAACTGCGATGCCACCGTGTCTCCCGTTTATTTCCTGGTTTGTGTTCATCCGTCATCGACGACAATGAGGACCTCGACACCATTTGGTGGTGTCGAGACTAGCGCGTGATTTGGATTTAAGTGAGGGAGAGTTGCGCAGCGTCAGCCTCACTCTCTCTTCCCAATTCCCATCTGGATCCAGTAGCAAGACAGAGTCTAGACGGCTGGAGATGGGACAAGGCACAGTGGGTGACCAGGACGTCTTCTGTGTCTTGTCCTGCTCTACACGTTCCACGACGCTTGCAGAGACCGCCTTCTTGACCGTTGGACCTTCCATTGGTCTCGTCCGCTGAATCCGCCAGAGTCTGTCTTCACATGCTGGGATAGGCAACTCCCTATCTCACCGAGGGTTTGAGACCCGTCAGCTAACCTCACCTGGTTTAGCCGGCTTGTCGAAGCTGTTGCCCAGGGTGTGGCTGCTGTCGCATGCAAACAGCTACAGGGAGCCACAGGTGAGAGCTGAGTGCCAGGTGGGGACCAAAGGTGGACTAACCGCCTTGAAAAGGATGCGACATGTTCCCCCACCAGAAGTGCTACCCCTCTCTGACACCCCATACACCCCATTTCCTGGTTTACTGCTTGATCTAAGGACATATTTAAATAACAAAATTAAACTCAATATGAAGCAGCTTAGCTTTGCACTAGCTTGATCGACTAAACAATCTGGTGCTTTTGCAAACTCCCAGAGGGTTCGGCGATCTAGACTCTGGAGAGTGCAGGTACGGCTGGGGCAGCCATTGCTGGGGGTGGACACTGTGTTGAGGAATGAGAGTGGAAGACAAACCGTGGTCAGTTCCATTACTCTGTGTCCGTTGAGGCATTGAGCAAAATTACAATCGCCAAGGACGAGTGGACAATGAACAGGTGTTCAGCGCCGTCTGCCTGCGTTTGACCGTCTCCCTCTCATCCTGCAACTACCATTGGGCAGGAGGTGCAGGAATCGACAGGTTCAGGAGCAGTTATTTTCCTACAGCCATCAGGCTTCAAACTCTGTTACGAAGAATTTCCATTTATATTATATGGTTATATACGTTATATATATGTATATAGTTAAATGACAATAAACTTGACTTGACCAGCACTGAACGGGCTCCACAGCTTTGGACTCACTTTTAAGGACTCTGAAGTTCATGTTCCATGTGCTTTTGTTTACCTTTTTTTAACTATTGCGCAATTTGTTCTCTTTTGCAAATTGGACATGTGGCAGTCTTTTGTGTGAGTGTGTGTGTGTGTGTGTGTGTTTGTTTTAGTGAATTCTATTGAATTTCATTGTTTTGTGAGTGCCTGCAAGATGAATCTCAAGATTTTATATGATATACTTTGAGAATACATTTGAACTTTGAATCCAGTAATAAGCCTGACCTGTGGCAATACAGTAAATGTATTGAACTGCTTTGTGTCTTATAAGTGAAACAAAGGTCAGCCGTGCGCCAATGTTGAACTGTAATTTGAGTGCTCCATAGGTTAGTTTGGTCCTTTGAATGATTTTTCATACTCCAGTGTCAGTTCTGAGAACTTTTGATGTCATCTGACCCTGAGACTCAACAGGAGGCTTTTTAAACTTGGCTCATGAATAGCTTCAACATTGGTTGCAACATTGTGACTCTGAGTGGCAGGCCATTCATCCTGATATCCGTGTAACTTACACAAATTATTGAAGGTATCTAAAGTTGGAAATAACACACCTCAGAGGTCAGTAATAAGTTGGGTCTCGGCCCGAAACGTCGACTGTTTACTTTTTTCTATGGATGCTGCCCAGCCTGCTAGATTCATCCAGCTTTGTGTGTGTGTTGCTTGGATTTTCAGCATCTGCAGATTTTCTTGTCCTATGTCATTATTGTCTTAGCCCATATTTATATTTCAACTCATCTCACTAAAACATCGATTATCTGGCCGGTTATCTCTTTACGGAACCCTACTCTGTGTAGATTGGCTGCTATATTTTTTACATTATGATAGTGACTAACTTTCCAAGTAAACTTGTTTGTGTTGATGAAAACCACAACAAGAAGCTGTGTATTCCTTTCACTTGAACACCAGCCTTTCAGATTGTACAGAAGGATTAATCAAACCTTATTACGGAAACAGTATTTCAGAGCAAAAATATTGATAAGGTAATTAAGAAATAAAATGTATTAGCAAAGTGGGCAGCTTTTAAAACAGGACCTAGATAATGCTGAAACAACACTTTACCCCATGTTTTCACTGTACCTTAGTCGTTGAACCCTTTCTTACCACATAGTGTATAGTTTATATTCAAGCATTAGTCACCCTTCCACGTCGTATGAAATTACTTTTTCCCAGCATTCCTCGGTTCTTACCGTGTCATACTTTACAGAAATGAAATTTAGGTACCTTGTATTCTTCTTAGTGAGATATCAAATAATATACGGGCACACTGCCAGGAGCATATTCAAAAGCTACAAGCATGATTCTTTTGCAAGCCTGCTCTCTGCATCCTGAGAACC
Source organism: Mobula birostris (assembly GCF_030028105.1). Classification (NCBI taxonomy): domain Eukaryota; kingdom Metazoa; phylum Chordata; class Chondrichthyes; order Myliobatiformes; family Myliobatidae; genus Mobula; species Mobula birostris. Next base: position 47,060,805 of record NC_092384.1, read on the forward strand.
AAACGGTAGGCACATTAGCTTGTAATCCAGCACTTAAAGACAAAAGGCGACTCATGAAAGTAGCCAATGGTGCTTTAGCCCTTTATTCTGGGGTTTTAACCGGCTCTGTAATCATGTGAGATTACGTGGAACTGTAGGCACAAGGAGCAGTGTGTTGTGTCGATTTAGAAGCACGCTGTTTTAAGATAAAGTGGTTCACATCAGCTCTGGTGGGGTGCAGTGGATGGGGGATGGGGAGCAGTGAAGAGGTGGCTGGGTGCAGGCTTTTCGAGCTGAAACGTGGCACAGAGTTCATTCTGTGTCCCTTGGAGACTATGCTTCAAATCTCGATTATTCTCAAGTGTAGCTATTGTTCTGAAATCTCTTACGGCTCAATGCTTAATAGATTGGGAGTACAATCATTTATTGTAATTGAGAAGAATTCCCTGGTGGATAATGGAAAATGACCAATAATTAACATTGCATTGCAGCTAACAGCATACTGACAGGCATTTAAAGGAGGAATATAAAGTCGAATATCGGAGTTGTATTGTACATGCATACTTTGACAATAAAATGAACCTTTGAAGCTCTGAAAGGACATAGAAATCCTGTTAAGTCCTTAAAAGCATTGATGAGGGCTCACTTAGAGTATTGTGAGCAGGTTTTTTTTTAGATTAGATTATGGGGACAATCAGTCCTCGTTTATTGTCATTTAGAAATGCATGCATTAAGAAATGATACAATGTTCCTCCAGTATGATATCACAGAAACACAGGACAGACCAAGACTAAACTGACAGAAACCACATAATTATAACATATAGTTACAACAGTGCGAAGCAATACCATAATTTGATGAAGAGCAGACCATGGGCAAAGTTCTGATAGCCCAACGTCTCACACAGACGGTAGAAGGGAGAAACTCTCTCTGCCATGAGCCTCCAGCGCCGCAAACTTGCCGATGCAGCATCCTGTAAGCACCCGACCGCAGCGGACTCTGAATCCGTCCGAAAACCTCGAGCCTCTGACCAGCCCCTCCGACACCGAGCACCGAGCACTGAGCACCATCTCTGCCGAGCGCTTCGACCCCAGCCCCGGCTGCCGAGCAACAAGCAAAGCTGAGGACTCGGGGCCTTCCCCTCCGGAGATTTCGGATCACACAGTAGCAGCGGCAGCGAAACAGGCATTTCAGAAGTTTCACCAGATGTTCCTCCGTGCTCTCATGTCTGCCTCCATCAAATCAGAATTGTGCGCGGCACCTTACTTGACAGATAACAGATATCATTCACTGGAGTGGTTGCGCGCTGCGTCGTGCCACCATCTTCTCCTCTCCTAAGATAAGGTTTGGGCCCCTTATCTTAGAAAGCATGTGCTGAAAATGGAGAGGGTTCAAAGGAGGTTCACAAAAACTATTCCAGGATCAAATGGCTTGTCATATGAAGAGCATTTGATGGCTCTGGGCCATCACTAGAAGTCAGAAGAATGAGGGGTGACCTCATTGAAACCTATCAAATGGTGAAAGGCCTTGGTAGAGTGGATGTAGAAAGGATGTTTCTTATGGTGGGAGAGTCTCAGACCAGGGGATGCTGCCTCAGAATAGAGGAGTGTCCTTTTAGAACGGAGTTGAGGAGGAGTTCCTTTATCCACAGTGTGGTGAATCTGTGGAATTCTTTGTCACAGACAGCTGTGGAGGCCAAGACGTTATGTATACCTAAGGAGAGGTCGATAGATTCTTGATTGGTCAGGGCATGAAGGGATACTGGGTGAAGCAGAAGATTGGGGCTGAGAGGAAAATTGGGTCAGCCACAGTGAAATGGCGGAGAAGACTCGATGGGCCAAATAGCCTAATTCTGCTCCTATATCTTATGGTCTTTTCGTGAAATTCTGCAAACACTGTTTTATTATTATCAAACTGTCAACAACATTTGCTATCATGGAGTTTAATATTTTTTTCAAACTTTCTTTCTTGCAGTTTCTCTGGGCTGCTGTCTGTGTTGCACATTCATTAATATATGAAGAGTTAAGATTTTTCCTGGTTTTTCTCTCTCTCTCCATCTATAGCATTAATTCTGATACTGTTGCATCTTCCCATCCTTTATGCAGTTTCATGTGGATTTGGTTCATCTGCACTGATATGTTGATTACTGATGGTGTACGTGTGAAGCCATTGTTTCAGTTCTGGCATCCAGATAATTGCACAATGCTTCAAGGCTAAACAATCTGTACTGATGCCTGAGTCACGATGATCTGGAAGAAATGACTGATTGGTGCAGAAGCCAGCTGTGACAGTTACTTCATCATACTTTTAAGCATGTAACTTGTTTACACACAAAACCTGAAACGTGTCTGAATGACATTGGAATAGCAGACTTGAATGTTATGAAAAGGCACATCTGGGTTGACCTGTACAGAGGTGTTGGCTTGGAGAGCAAATCCAGAATGAAGCCTTGTTCACAAAAGATGGTCACTAACAAATCAAGTGAAAGAATTAAGAGATATTTCTTTATTGAGAGAGAACTTCTCAGATGGTACAGGTGAAAAAGATTTGAGGAGAAGTTTTGTAAGTAGATAAGGGAGAAGGAATCAAATAGTACAAGGACAGGGAATTTCACTAATTACTGAAATGAGGCTTCTGTATAAATGCTGCTATTGACCGTTTGAACCAAAATTCTGGTCATATACAGTAAATTCTATATACATTCCACTAATCCTGTCTTTCCTAAACATTCAACAAAATGCTTTACTGTTTTATAACTCCATTTGGGTAGATCAATGAATGAGAATGTAACAGTTAACCTCTCATCCCAATTTTAACAGTTGGGTATATGTGCTTAAGATTTTGACTGTTTGTTATTTCTACCTTCCTTGTGTCTACCCAGATGAAGGTGCACCTGAATAGGATATCCACGTGCAGAAAGTTCGTTCATTCGCTTGTATGTGCTCTGTCATATGACATGGGTGATCATGGTCTCTTGTCAATTTTTTTTTTACAGAAGTGGTTTGCCATTGCCTTCTTCTGGGCAATGTCTTTACAAGAGAGCTGACCGCAGCCATTATCAATCCTCCTCAGAGACTGTCTGCCTGGTGTCAGTGGTCGCATAACCAGAACTTGTGATATGCACCAGCTGCTCACACGACCATCCACCACCTGCTCCCATGGCTTCACGTGACCCTGATTGGGTTGGGGGTCGGGAGGGGGGTGCTAAGCAGGTGCTACACCTTGCCCAAGGGTGACCTGCAGGCTAGCGGTAGGGAAGGAGCGCCTTACCCCTCCTTTGGTAGAGACGTACCTCCACTCTGCCACCCGCGTACAGAATTTCTGTATTTGGAGAAGTTAAGGCATGATCCCTAACATCAAAGAAATACTTCAGCAGCTTCATCAGGGTGCAATGTAATGGGATAGAAGTGGCCAAGCAAGGAATCTTAATGTTTCTCAAGTAATCATGAAGTAGAGGGGCAGGAATATTCCCTTGGACTTAGCAAGGAGGGAAAAACAGTTGCTGCAGTCTTCCAATGCCTGCCATCAGCATAGGCAGCTTCTTTACTGAAGTTGTCTCCTGTGCTCGCTAGGTGAGTAAATATTAATTCCCCCACTTGAAGTAATATTTATTATTTTTTATTTGCAAAGTTAATCATTGGCTTTAATAAAGGGTTGTGCTTTCGGTGTATCTAGTTCAGAAAGAAATAGGTTACACTTGAAAACATAACCCATGTTATCTGAAGTGGTGGAATTCAGTGAGTCCAGAGTGCTAGTTTAAGGATGACATGCCATCCTTTGAGATTTATCGGAGCAGCATGAGAGAGCAGAGGCAGAGAAGCGGGAGCATGTTATACATCCCATTACAATATAGTGAGCTGCATCCATTCAAATACTGTTTCAAATGTTTTTATTGTGAAGCAACATCAGTTTAACCACAACCGACAATGTCCTAAAGTACAATGCTTCTTTTTTCTTTTCTTTCTTATAACAACATAATGAAAGTCAAATGAACATATGTATAGTAAACAAGCAAAAAGCAAAGGAAACCCTACCACCCTGTCTCCTTTCCCCTTCCCAGCCCTCCCCTCCCCTCACCCCTCCCGTATGTGCTGTTTAGGTCCTACCCCCCCCCCCCACCCTTAGTTCAGCTGTCGGTCTCTTCTAAATACAACTGTAATGGTTGCCAGATGTTTTTCAAATTCCTCGAGTCTGTCCTTGATAACGTATCTTATCCACTCTAGGTGCAGAGTATCCATTAATGCAGCCAGCCATTGTCTGAGTGATGGAGTTTCCTCCTTTTTCCAGAACATCAGTATGAGTTTCTTTCCATTAAGTGTGCCATAGGTCAGGAGTTGTTGCTGGGTAGCCTGGAATTTATTTGACCTCGCAGAAGTTCCAAAAATTATTAAAATGGGGTTTGGTATTATCTGAACCTTTAGTACCTTAGATAGGACCTCAAATATTTGCTTCCAATACTCTTGTATCCTGGGACATAAAGCATAACTATGTAACAAATTTGCCTCCAAGTATTTGCATTTCTCACACATTGGGGCCCCCTTGGGAATATTTTATGAATCCTTACTTTTGAGTAATGTAGTCTATGTAGGATTTTAAATTGTATTAAACAATGCCTGGCATTGATGGAACAGGAGTTAACATACTCCAAAGCCTCATTCCATATAGCCTCCTCTATCTCTGTACCCAACTCCTTTTCCCACTCTTTTTTAATATTATCCATTGTTGTATGACACTCGTTTTGTTATGGCATCATACAGATAGGTGATGGTGTGTTCTGTCCCTAAACATGATCTTAAATGATCTATCAGGTTCGGCCATCTCAAAACCAGAAAGATGTGATCTTATATAATGTCTTAGCTGGAGATACCCGAAAAAATGACATTTTTGCAATCCAAATTTGTCCTGGAGCTGCTGAAATGACGCAAAAATGTATAAGTCTCCAACGCTGCATATCCCTAATTCTCACCATGCATCAAAGGCCCCATCTGTACATGAGGGGATAAAAGAGGGGTTCGCTGATACCTTTGCTCATTGCAGCCAAAAGGTTCTATTCAAAAGGTTCAAAGGAACATCTAAACAAGCCTGATACATTTTGGAAGCAAGTCCTGTGGACTGATGAAGTTAAAATAGAACTTTTTGGCCGCAATGAGCAAAGGTATGTTTGGAGAAAAAAGGGGGCAGAATTTCATGAAAAGAACTCCTCTCCAACTGTTAAGCATAGGGGTGGATCAATCATGCTTTGGGGTTGTGTTGTAGCCAGTGGCACGGGGAACATTTACTGGTAGAGGGAAGAATGAATTCAATTAAATACCAGCAAATTCTGGAAGCAAACATCACACCGTCTGTAAAAAAGCTGAAGATGAAAAGAGGATGGCTTCCACAACAGGATAATGAACCTAAACACACCTCAAAATCCATAATGGACTACTTCAAGAGGGACAAGCTGAAGGTTTTGCCATGGCCCTCACAGTCCCCTGACCTAAACATTATCGAGAATCTGTGGATAGACTTCAAAAGAGCAGTGCATGCAAGACGGCCCAAGAATCTCACAGAACTAGAAGCCTTTTGCAAGGAAGAATGAGTGAAAATCCCCCAAACAAGAATTGAAAGACTCTTAGCTGGCTACAGAAAGCGTTTACAAGCTGTGATACTTGCCAAAGGGGGTGTTACTAAGTACTGCCATGCAGGGTGCCCAAACTTTTGCTTTGGGCTCTTTTCCTTTTTTGTTATTTTGAAACTGTAAAAGATGGAAATAAAAAAGTTTTCTTAAAATATTAAAAGAAATGTATCATCTTTAACTTTATGCCTTTTGGAAATCAGTTCATCTTTTACTCGCTTATCTATTCACAGTAACAGAAATTTTGACCAGGGGTGCCCAAACTTTTGCATACCACTGTATAAGGTGCTAATAAGTCACTAAACTTCTTACAAAACTCATTACCTATTCCATTCGAACCTGGACTCTTGCCATTTTTCAGGGATCTTATTGTTTTTACTATTTCGTCATTTGTAATCTCTGCTTCCAAAGTCTGACACTTTGTCAGATTGAGTGAAGGTAGCCTATAAGTGTCCAGGAATGTATGCATGCTCCCCGTCGGTAAATTGGCCCATAAATAGGCTAGGGTTAAATCAGCAGCACAGGTCGAAGGGCCTGAAGGACCTATTCCACACCGTATCTCTAAATAAGTAAATACAGATAGAGTACTGGTGCCTATAACACCTCAGATCTCTATTTATTTGTGAAATAATATAACAGTATACATTGATACATCACAAAGGAGGCACTCCAGTGGCTCTGCTTTATTAGGTGTTTGAGGAGATTTCGTATGTCAAAGACTTTCACATTTCTACAGATGTGTGGTCTTCTTAAAACTTTAAACTTAATTATTTTGAAACCAAATAAATTTTAATATTACATGGCATGCCTCTTACAGCATAATTCAGAATAATGTTGTGGTGTGAGGTTTTGTTTATATTTTTGTGGAGTTGAAGGTAAACATCTTTCTTTCTAAAGAGGTAGTGCATTGTGTTGGTGATGTGGTGCCTGTTACTTCTGTTGTAGAGTGACACAATATTGCTGTTGATCCATTGTTTTCTCAGTTCTGTTGCAGGTGAGAGGTAGATACTGTTCCAGCTAAACCAGTGTCCCATCGTGGTGTCAATAATATATGACTTGTGGTGTCAAGTCTATTCATAATCCAGAATCCACTGAAGTTTTTTTAACTGTAATCCTGTCCATGTATAGCTTGTTCTCTCACAGTTCGGACAATGAATTGATGTGGTTTTTGTTCCGTGATTTCCTTTTCTTTGAGCTTTTGTCTTTCTGTGGAGGATATATTTTGCTCAGCAGATTTGTACTTTCTGCCATGTGTTAGCTCAGCTGGTGATTTCACATTAATTTTAAATGACGGAGGTTTGGGTCTTTATGTTTATGTATTTGATGTGTACACTTGTCTGTATGAAACTCTATCCTCTTGGGTAGCATGAGGGTGAAATTGCAATAATGAGCCAAATCACTTTGCAAACTCTCTCAGTTATCTAGTGATGAAGCGAATTCCATTGTCATACATCAGTTTCTCAGGAATTATTTGAGAAAATGATATCAAAACACTGTGGTTGCTAGAAGTATGGAAATAAAAAGAGATTGTAATGGCAAGTGAGGTACTATTTGAAGAGCCTCAATTAGAATTTGAATTGCTTTGGTAACTGTGGCTGTCAAGTCTTTCATCCTGATGAATGGGAATTTGTAGTAATTTGTTTCAACAATGAGGCATCATTCTTGGTTAAGTATGAAAAAATCAGCTCCCTTGATATAACATTGCCCAAATTGCTTTTATAGTGGATGCCGGTTAATTGGGACACATCGGGATTAGTACATTTTGGCCCAATTAAATTACTGTCCCAATTAGCTGAAGTTCCAAGGAAATAGTTTAAAAAGTATAAAAAAGATAAACTACAGTTTAACTGAGTAAAAAATTATGTATTTAAATGAAATACAACACAAATTAGAATACTACCAATACTACTACAGTACCATAGAACTGAATTCTTAATACAAGGGGTGATTAATAAGTTCGTGGCCTAAGGTAGAAGGAGATGAGTTATTAACTTCAAACTTTCTGCATTATCACTCAAAGTGTTGAACCTGCACGTGCATGTAACGAGAGCATCTTGGACCTCCGGATGGTCCACAGTTGGGCTGATTGATATGTTCGTGGTCTAAGGTAGAAAGAAATGAGTTATACAGCTCTCGTTACATGCACTTGCAGTTCAACTCTTTGACTGAAAATGCAGAAAGTTTGAAGTTAATAACTCATTTTTTTTTCTACCTTAGGCCACAAACTTATCAATCACCCCTGCTGTGGACCACTTCTGGAGGTCTAAGACGCCAAAATCTACAAAGAAGGGATCCGTATGCTCCATGACCGCTGGACTAAGTGTGTACATGTAGCAAAAAATAAATGTGCTAGGTTTTCTAAAATTGACTCCTTCTACCTTAGGCCACGAACTTATCAATCACCCCTTGTAGTTTTCAATGAAGGATGCTGTGTTCTTTTGATTGGCTGTAAATAAACAAAGCCAGCGTAGCGTAGATAATGGACTGCCTTCATATAATGCAATCAATAATTGTATCCTCCAAATCTTCATTTTCCTTGTAACCTTCAGGACGATTGTTGATACCTTCAAATTCTTCATAGTGCTTAACTTTTTGAAGTATTGAAATCATTTTGCTTTGACTCCTGGCTGTTTTTGGCATCTCCAAGCCTGAATGCTTGAAATACAGTGAGCAAAACAGTTCTGAATTGTCTTCCTGCTTATCAGTGACAAAAATCACTGCTGTTTAAACACAAGCACACGCAACTAACACTATTTAAAAACTGTTCGCTCTAAGCTTAGTGGAATGTTTTAACAGCCATACAAATGCATGTATCTGATAGTAATTAGAAGCTGTTCGGCAACAGTCTCCTGTCCCAATTAACCAGCACAGTGTCTCAAATAAACAAAGGAAATTCTGTCCAGTTTCTCGATTAGTTTTTGTTCTTTAAGAGTTGTTCCCAAATAGCAGCTGCTCCGATTAACCGGTGGCCCAATTAAATAAATCCACTGTATTCCCATATGCCCAGTTGCCATCATGCCCTCTTTTTATTTCTATAGTTCTGAATGTTAATGCCATTTTCTGTGTTTTTCTAAATGGTAATCCATATACAGCTGATCTAAATCTGGTTTTTCTCTCTGTGTTAGAAGGGATTGAAAACTGGTTGTACCATAGAAAACAGAGTTTGGATAAATGGGTCCTTTTCAGGCTGGAAGGAGGTAACTAGCTGAATAATACAGGGATCAGTTCTTGTTCACCGTTTATATATATGACCTAGAGGAAAGAAAGGCAGAAGAATTCCAGATATGCTGATGGTACAAAAATAGGTGGGAAGGGCATGTTGTAATCAGGAAATTATGATTCTGTAGTTTAAATAAGTGGGCAAACATCTGGCAAATAGCATTTAATGTGGGGAAGTGTGAGGTCATGCACTTTGGTAAGAGAATTCCAAAGGTAGAGAGACTGCAAGAGTGTGAAGTACAGAAGGATCCAAGTGTTCTTGTGAACATATCACAAAAAACAACAGGTCCAACAAGTAGTCAGGAAAGCAAATGGCATTTTGGCTTGCATTTCTATGAAGAGTGAGTATAAAAGTAGAGAGGTTTTACTGCAGTTGTTGATGTGGTCTCATAGAATACTATGTGCAATCTTAGTCCCCTTACCTAAGAAAATGTATAGTATCATTGGCATTGTCCAAAGGAGTTTCACCAGGCTAATTCCCAGGGTGAGAAGATTATCTGTCAAGGGAAGCTAAATAATTTGGGGCCTGTTTTCCTTGGAACTTAGAAGAATAGGGGTGACCTTATTCATACATATCATGAACCAAGGGAGCTTGATGGAGTAGATGTTGGGATGCTTATTCTAGTGTTAGAAACCCAAACATATTTACAGGTCCCTCCCGGATTATGAATGTCCAACCTATGGACACCCCACATATATGAATGGGTGTTTGGACACCGGTGGAATGGATTTGTCAAGTACCTTTGTCCATCTGCAAAAAAAAGGATTTACCACTGGCAAACTATTTTAATTACAATTCCCATTCCCATTCTGACATATCAGTCCATGGTCCCCTCTAATGCCACGATGAGGCCTGTCTCAGGTTGGAGGAGCAACACTTCATATTCCATCTGGGTAGCCTCCGAGCTGATGGCGGGAACATTTATTTCTCCAGCCGCTAGTAATTTTTCACCTTCCCCCTTCCCTCTTCTTCAATTCCCCACACTGTCTCCCCTCTTCTAGTTTGTGCTCCCTTCCCTCCCCCCACCCCACCTTCTTATTCTGGCCTCTTGCCCCTTCCTTTCCAGTCCTGATGAAGGGTCTTGGCCCAAAACAATAAAAATGTTTGTTTATTTCCATTGATACTGCCTGACCTGTTGAGATCCCCCAGCACTTTGTGTGTGCTGCTCTGGATTTGCCAGCTGCTACGTGTTTCTGCTGGGTGGGAGCAGGGCATTTCCACGTGCCTTCTCTCCTCCCCACCCCCAACCCACCCCACCAACCTGCAACTCCACTACAAAGCCCAAAGGTTGTGTTGAGACAGGCAGAACTGGGAACACTGAGCAAACCCACTCACTCTCTCACTGAGTCAGCGAGACTGGTTGGCAATCACCCTTCTCTCACCCGTTCAATCTCCTGTTACAGCCGTTTCTATGAGCCTCGCCCACACTGTTTTTCTTCATTTCTTACTTATGATAGTTTGGCCTACAAACAGTTCCTTGAAACAGAACCTTGTATCAGATCAGGGGTCAGTCATTTAAGACTGAGTTACATAGAAGTTTCTTCACACAGAGAGTGGTGGATCCCTGAAATTCTCTGCCCCAGCAGGTGGTGGGTGCTGGGTCAATAGAACTATTTAAATTGGAAGCATATTCATATGGCGAGATTAAAGGATAGTGGTTATGGAGAAATGCTGCATAAGATCAGCATAGGTCGGGCTGGACTGAAAGTGTGAACAGCCTTCTCCTCCTGCTGTTTTCTTGTATTGTGTTACTTTGTTTCTTCTGGTTTCTTAGACCCAGAATGGAAGATCCCTCAGTTCTGTGACCTTTACAAAGTCTGACTCAATCCCTTGAAGTTCTGGAATTTTGCCTGACAATCAAGGCAAACATTTTCTAACCTTAGAAACTTCAGAAAATGCGAAGCAGCGCATTTGGCTTATTTCATCAGTGCTGGACATAAAGCTTTGCTGACTAATCCTGCCTTTAGCTCCAGAGCCTTGCAGGCCACAGCTCTTCAAGTACATATCCAGAAGTTGTTCAAATGTGATGAGAGTTTCTTCTTTTACCATGCTTTTAGGTAGCGAGTTCCTCACCCCTACCACCTTCTTTCTGGGTTTCCTAGCCTTCCTTTAACCTTGCAATTATTTTAAATCTGGATTTGGCCTTGTCTGTTAAGGGAAGTAGATTCCTGCTTTTTACGTTGTCCAGATGCCTCATGATTTTGTACAACTGAACTGTTGCAACAAAGTAAACCCCAGCATATTCCTTTTTTTCCCTCATAGGTACAATATTCTTGGTAATTTTTTTGTAAATCTTCGTAAATCCCCACCATATCCCCTGTTAGTATTAACACATCTTTCCTGCAAAGTGGTAAGAATGTGGGATATAGTTCCTACTCTTACTTTACGCCTCAGCTATAAAAGGATAAGCATCCTTTGTACCTTTGTTCACCTGTCATGTTACCACTGAGAATTTGACAACACATACTCCAAGGAGCCTTTGTTCCTGTACACCACTAACATACTCCTATTTATTGTATATTCCCTTGCCTTTCTGCACATCCACTAATGCATTACCTCACACTTCTCCGGAAATTAATTCCATTTGCTATTTTTCTGAACGGACCAACTATATATTACTGCATTCTAAAGCTTTACACATGGTCAATTTTTTGTATCTGACGTTTTCCTGCAGATTTACATTTTTCAATTTCAGACAAGATGTCTGATATCAACTGAATATGATTTATTACTGTATGTGCTTCTGTATCCAGTTTTAGCTTGAGCTTTGACAGTGGAGATGGATGCATTGGAGAGAGCGCTCTTAGCACGTGGTAGAGTTTGTGCAGGGATCACACTGGAGGATGATGAGGTGTGGGAAGAAAGGAGGAGGTTGGAGGGGTGGGATCGGAAGGATTGGGTAGGCAAAATGGAAAAGTGTGTGTGGAAGGATAGTGAAGTAGAGGTAACTGAAGAGAAGGGAAAGAGGGGAAAGTCAGGTGAGTAGGAATAAGGTGGAAAGGGGGCTTAGGTGGAAAAGGGTGTGGTCAAGTTTGTTTAAGGGAGTAGATAATGAACAGCATGGATGGGAGAAGGAAGATGAGAAGGAAAAGATAAGGTGTGGAGAGGGGCAGGAAGAGGAAAATGAGTTGAAAAGGAGAGGGTAGAGCAAGGTAAGGGAAAGGAGGGTGCATTGGACTGGGATATGAAGGAAAGGGAAAGGCGACTACAGTGATTAGTGAATGGGGAGGGGATAGGAGAGAGGCTGAAATGGAAGAAAGTGAGGGGTTGGAGCATGAAATGTGAAAGAGGAATAGAACATGAAAAAGGGGATGGGAGGAGGGGTTGAGGAGAAAATGGGAGAAGGAGGGAGAGTCTTAATGCTGAGAGAAGTGGAGGAACAATTGGAGTGAGATAGGAGGAAAGGGAGATGGAAGTTTGCAGTTCAGGTTTTGTTGCAGAGGCTTCTGAGTCAGGAGAGTTATGAGTTCAGAGGAAGCAAGCTTGAAGCAGAGTGAAGAAAATGGGAAAAGATGGAAGGAAGAGAAGAGAGCTCTGGCAAATTAGTCTTCGTAAGTCAAAGTATTGAGTACTCTGTGCAGTTCTGCTCACTTACCTACAGGAAAGACATCAATAAGATTGAAAGAGTACAGAGAAAGTTTACAAGGATGTTGCCGAATCTTGAGGACCTGAGCTGGAGGGAAAGGTTAGGACTTTATTCCATGGAGCTTGGAGAATGAGGGGAGATTTGATAGAGGTATACAAGCTTATGAGGGGTATAGATAGGGTAAATGCAAGCAGGCTTTTTCCACTGAGGTTGGCTGAGACTAGAACTAGAGTCATGCATTAGGGTGAAAGGTGACATGTTTAAGTGGAACATGAGAGGGAACTTCTTCACTTAGAAGGTAGTGAGACTCTGGAATGAGCTGTTGGCAGAGGTGGTGGATGCAGGCTCAATTTCATCATTTAAGAGACATTTGGTTAGGTATATGGATGGGAGGATTATGGAGGCCTATGGTCTGGGGACAAATTAACAGCTCAGCAAGGGCAAGATGGGTGGAAGGGCTGTTACTGTGCTGTCGTGTTCTCTGACTGTGACGTGAATCCTCAACCTGTTTTATGCCATGGAGCCTTGCCAATAACAGGTAGGGAACCCCTGTTCTATGACTTTTAAAAGGAAGGTTGATTGAGAAGAGAAGGAAGCTGGCAGATGACAGTAAAGACTATGATAAGACATGTTAGGGCCAATATGATTGTCCAGCAGTTCACGTGGGGACTCCAATTCCTGGGCCAATGACCTGAATGGCAAAGTATTAATGGAGGAAATGCCAGGTTGCACTTGTACTACACACCTTTGCCAAGAACCCAAGTTAACTGCTGACTGCAACACACATCAAAGTTGCTGGTGAACGCAGGAGGCCAGACAGCATCTCTAGGAAGAGGTACAGTCGACGTTTCAGGCCGAGACCCTTCGTCAGGACTAACTGAAGGAAGAGTTAGTAAGAAATTTGAAAGTGGGAAGGGGAGGGGGAGATCCAAAATGATAGGAGAAGACAGGAAGGGGAGGGGTGGAGCCAAGAGCTGGACAGGTGATTGGCAAAGGGATATGAGAGGATCATGGGACAGGAGGTCCAGGGAGAAAGACAAGGTGGGGGGGAACCCTCAGGATGGGCAAGGGGTATAGTCAAAGGGACAGAGGGAGAAAAAGGAGAGTGAGAGAAAGAATGTGTGTATATAAATAAATAACGGATGGGGTACGAGGGAGAGTTGGGGCATTAGCGGAAGTTAGAGAAGTCGATGTTCATGCCATCAGGTTGGAGGCTACCCAGACGGAATATAAGGTGTTGTGCCTCCAACTTGAGTGTGGCTTCATCTTTACAGTAGAGGAGACCGTGGATAGACATGTCAGAATGGGAATGGGACGTGGAATTACAATGTGTGGCCACTGGAAGATCCTGCTTTCTCTGGCGGACAGAGCGTAGGTGTTCAGCAAAGCGGTCTCCCAGTCTGTGTTGGGTCTCGCCAATATATAGAAGGCCACATCGGGAGCACCGGACGCAGTATATCACCCCAGCCGACTCACAGGTGAAGTGTCACCTCACCTGGAAGACTGACCTACTTCATCAACAGTCATTTTGGAATGTCTTATCCCTTCCTCAATCAAACAGGGATATGCCTGAATAAAGAAGATCAGCTTCTACTGAAGGGCAGAGCATTCTCCAGGCAGCTGTGCCCCCGTAACAAACTACAGGAAATTAAGAAAATCTTTATTTTTACCTGAAGCAGCCAGAGGTTGAACTGAGAGGTCCAATAGATATAGACATCAACAGCAAAGTACACAGTCGGATTTTTTAGCAAACGGAGGAATCATAGAGTCCAGTCGTGTTGTTTCAATAAGGATCCATACAGACAAATTCTGATTAGATTACCATACTTGCGACCATCCATACAACACCCGGTTTCAGTAGTGCTCAAGGCAGGAACACTTTTAAGTTTGCCACTGTCTCAGAAATATCACTGCAATTGGAGCAACTTGTCATAATATGCAGCCAATTGTTAGCCTGCAGCAATGGGTCGAGTGGAAACTCTTATCTGAAGGACCCATGAGACAAGACTTATTGTAGCAATCAGTTTATCAAAAACGTGACAGATCTATGTTGTCACACTGAGCACCATTTCAAATGCTACACAGAGTAGACTGCCAACATCTTGACTTTTACTATTGTGGCAAATGGAGATAATGAAATCTACAGACCATTGCCATTATTGCAGTCAAACACAGATGCAAACTAGGGAATCCAAATTGTTGGTGTCTGTATTGTTAGTTGCAGAGTGATGAAGAAAGAACCAACTAGGGACACCAGCTATTCCACTGAAGCATTCCACTTGGCTCTTGAGGCCATACCATGAGTGATTTTACTTACGTTTACATTGACTTTTAACTGGGTCATTGGCACACAGATAAGTGCAAGTAAATACGGTGCTCTATCCAGTTAGTTATCTGGATTTGTCTCCGGATTTTCATGCAATTACTGTCAACACAGACTTTCAATCAACCCTCAATTATGGGTTGCATTCAAAGAAAGACAGCACACATTCCCTTTGCCTCTTGGGAGCTGTGAGGAAATCTGTTGCTCAGAGAATAAACAATATGAAGAAAGCACATAATTTAAGTAAAACTATCAAAGGTAGCATGTCCTGACACTGATAACTTTGCACATATGCCAAAAGACTCACTTTACCCCATAACAATTCCATGTCAGGAAATGGAAGTTGTACTATCCAAGCTGAGGGCTAAAGTGTTGGAAGCGCTGCATGCCGGTCATTTAGACGTGGTCAAAATGAAAGCATTGGCTTGAAGCTTTGTCTGGTGGCCTGGGATAGATCAGCAGATCGAGCAGTTTGTCATGCACTGTTTGGGATGCCAACACCTCCAGAAGGTGCCTTTCCATCACTGGGAATGGCCTGCATTGTCCTGGCAGAGGTATCATGTGGATTTTGCCAGACCATTCATGGGCACAAATTTCTTGGTACTAGTGGGTTCAGTTACAAAGTGGCCAGAAGTGTTCTCAATAGCCTCCTCTACAGCCTCACACACTGCTCATGTGTTGAGAAGCCTCTTCTCCAGGACTGGAGTTCCAGAATATTTAATCAGTGACAATAGACCACAGTTTATTGCAGAACAGTTTCGATCATTCCTGAAAATGAAAGGAATAAGACATTTTACATCTACATTGCACCACCCAGCTTTAAATGGCTTGGTGGAAAGATTTGTGCAGAATGTAAAGAATGCACTGTGAGCGATGTCAGTAGAACACACTACACTGACGCTGGATCAGAAGCTCCACCTTATGTATCATAACGCAGCACACTCTGTTTGTTGTGTTCACACTTGGATCTTCTCAAACCCAATCTCAGATGCAGTGTACAGGACAAACAGCTGAGACAAACTGAGGCCTCCTCAAACAAGGAGGTTCAATGTTTCACTCTTCAACAAGCAGCCCTGGTGAGGGGCTACAGTGGTGATCAAAAGTGGGAACACAAAGTGACTAAGGACAGAACTGGGCCGCTCTCCTACACAGTGGAGATTGTGTCAGATGTCATCTAGAGACGATACATCGATCAGTTGACAAGAGCAGAGTCAATTGGTGGGGAAGTAAAGTGCCCAGAGCTGTCAGAACCACTTCCTGCAGTCCCAGAATCAACGTCTACAACCACCACAGAGGAGGCCCCAGGATCTGAGATTGTTTCACAGCCACAAGTCTCACCTGCCAAGCAGAGTGACCCACGCCCCCATTAAGAAAGACACAAGTTGAAAGTTCAAAGTACATTTAATGTATACATTTTACAACCTCGAGAATTTTCTCCTTACCGGCAGCCACAAAACGAAGAAGCCCAAAAGAACCCATTAAAAAAAGACGACTGGCAAACACCCAATGTGCAGAGAGAAATAAAAGCAAATCATGCAAGTAATAAAAGCAAGCAAATAGCAGTCAGATCGGATGTTCAGGAAAGAGGTCCACGTGTCCTTAGTACAACACAGAGCTGAGCAAACATTACAGAGTAACGAGCTGAACCGGCCCTCCCTCACCTTGGGCCTGATACCCCGACCTTTTCAATCTGGCCCAGTGCTTAAATCGTCATCCAAACATCGGGTTCAGTTGCTTCGATACGCTATCACAAGAGTAAGAAATCCTCCACGGCAATTCAATCTTCATGCCAGAATGGAATCATTTAAAATTTGCTATGCTGTGGATATCAATATGGTAGTTGTATTATATAATATACTTTCCATATTGGAGTTTACAGAGGTGTGTACTGTTTCTAACACTTCAGTAATATCTGAGTAATATTTTAAGCATATTGTTTGAGTAAGCATTCTTTGTTTACATAATCATTCTGGGTTGTATGTACATGAAGTACGTACATGTAAATGGCATTTGTTATTATGCCACCATGTCATATGTGAGCTCCTTACTAAATGAAGTATAACCAAGTGCACACAAGGGCTCCCATGATTTTCTTCCAATCAGTTTTTGGAGTTATGAAACATTATTAAATGAACAGTAAATTTACATCAGCAAGGACAACTGTAATATGCAACACTCCATATTTCAGGAGCTTCCCTTGTCACTCCATTCACCCAATTCATTGGTGATGTCAGAATGAGTTAAACAAAATATTTTAATGAACGTTAATCACAGATCAGGAACACCATTAATTACGAACAGATATTAAACTATGTACCATGCGTTGGCCCTGTGGGATAGTCTTCCAACTGGTATTTTAACTCTAGTATTAGATACTGCCATCATGTTCACCTGATTACAGATACACTGCTGGCAGATCACTTCCTTTTCATTTGGGTGGGTCGCAAGGGGTCATGATGAATGCTGATGAGTAACTTCAGTACTGGAAGGACTGGCTGGCTTGTGCAATGTCTTGTGCTGAGGGGCTGCACTTACCTGGCTGTTGGGAATGTGGGGGACCAGCTTTGGAGGGAAAGGTCAGGGAGGAGACTCTCCATATAGCAGGGTGTGTGACTGCTGCAACCCAGTTTGCATAAGTGCCGTCAAAACCTTTTGATCTTTGCCAATGAGGACAATCAATTCAGACATTGTGTTCTCTAATGGCGACATGGTGCTCCAAGGCATTAACCCTCTTCTCTTACAGAACAGCAACCTGGTACCATGTAGCAGCAATCCATTCCTGGGTGGAGTAGTCTGAGACTCCACAGAGGCACGAAAACTTTGCACAGGCTTCACCCCCATTTAAAAGTAAACAGATAGTCTGCTGCATCAGCTGCTGCCTTGCTCTTGATCATCCTCACTGCTTGGTACCGGGGTGCAGACCACTTCTCCTCAAGCTCCATAATAAAGTAATCATTTACTGTATGTCACTAACTAAATGATCCAGAGAAGCATAAAGAAGCTACAAAAAAAACATTTTGGAGGACTGTGACTGCAGTAGTTGCAGACATGCAGTATTTGTCTCTGGTTTGCTGTACAGTTAATACATATCCTAAGTTACTCATACACTTAATTTTTTTCTGAAAGTACTTTTTATTGATATGAATTGATACCTACAACTTACTGAAGCATTGTCTTCACTTCCTGCTCCCTCATCAAAGTATTTTATATTTATGTTATTTGTTTCAGATTGTGAATTCTAAGTATTTTCAGAAGGCTTTGTACTCATATTAGTACAGCCATAAAAACAGAATTTTCAGGAGGTTTCTCAGCAGGTTAATCAACATCAGTGTAAAGAGAAATGAGTTAATATTTCAGGTTAAAGACCTGGTCGTCACCTGTCCTCCAAATCCCAGTTCTGACAAAAGGATTTCAGTCTGTTTCATTGTCACAGATGCTGACTAACCTGCTGAATGTTTCGAACACATTTTGTTTTTACTTCAGATTTCCAGTACAAATTGTTTTTGGATTTTCTTTCAAATCATTGTTTATGATTAGTCTGTTAGGTAATGTGTTTTATTTTCAGAAAAGTAATGAACATTATTCCAATAATTCATCAGATCTTTATAAAGATTTTTATAAAAATATTATAGAAATAATCTGAATAGATTAATAGGTAAGTATCAAGAAACTGGAAAAATCAATTCTTTTATTGCATTGCTGGGATGCTTCTGAAGTTTATTGTAATTATGAGCATTTTTTTCTCTCTTGAAGTACAATTTAGAAAAAGGTTATAAACTATTTTATTGCAATTTTAGTTCCTTGAGTGGAATAAAGGAGATGCAGTATTCTACCAGTTGCCACAAATTGAAGCTGAGGTTTTTCCTCTCTGCCTCTTTGTGATTACTAAGCAAACATTAATGATTTATGGTGAAATAATAAGCACAGAAATTTCAGCTGGCATTTGTTAAAAAATTCAATAAAGTTGATCTTCAAGTAGTAACATTCAAATTAATTTACTCCCTGCAAAAAAAAGATTCTTCCCATTATTCCTTTTTACACCTCATTCTTTTATCCAACTGATAGTATAAAATTTAAAAAAAAACATTAGTAATTTCTTCAGATAAAGAGCAAATAAAAGCTTAACTCCAATTCATTTGACTGGTGATACAAACATCAACCTGTACTTCTGTAGCTGTTAAAGTTGCAAATAACAGGCACTTCACAATGGAAGTAAAGGGGGAACATACCACTCCATGGAGGGAATAATTTTCAAACGACTGATGTGTAGATTTTTAAGAGGCGGAAGGGAGGAGGTGAAATTTGAGAAGATCGTCCGCAAGAATAAGGTGGAGAAAGCAGTACTAAACTTGATAGGACAAAAGGAAACAATCAGGAGGAAAAAACCTGCTTGTTATCCAGGTCTTGGTGTGGGCGGACTTGGATTGCTTCATACTTGGAAGAATTGTGAGAACATCTGTTACCCCATTCTTGATAAAATTAGAAAGGGATGAACTCTGAAGAAGCATTTGTGAATGGTTGGTCGAAGGATTCTATTGAGGGGCCCTTGTGTGAAGCTTAGAGACAGAGTGTAGCCTGTGATGAACCTGAAGAAACAGGGCTAGTCAGAGAATTAGAGAGTGATTTTGGACTCAAGAGGTTTGAACTAGACCATAGGAAGATATTTAAATATAGTTGAGTAATTTAAAATTGAGTGTGTTGGTGGAGAGTGAGCTAACATATATCACTTGGTCCCCAACCTTTTTTGCACCGCGGACCAGTTTAATATTGCGGACCGGCCGAAGGGGGGTGGTGGGTGTTAATCATGACCGGAATAAAGGTGATAAGTCAATTATAAGTCACTTATAAGTGGCTAATACACTCAATTTCGTTTCTAAAGGTGTTTATCTAACAAATTTAATATTAAACACACAGCCACAAGGAAATCTGCAGATGCTGGAAATTCAAGCAACATACACAAGAAATGCTGGTGGAATGCAGCAGGCCTGCTGCGATAAACACACAGTGCATATTTTTCTCGCATGAATACAGTGAAAAGCCAAGTATAAGACACTTATAAGTCAATAGCATCATAACATTTTAAGTAACATTTGGATATTAAACACACAGCGCATATTTTCCTCGTGTGAACATATAAAATCATTGCAACACACCAATATCGCTGAATCAGTGGGAGCCCTGGGCTTGGTTTCCTGCAACAACACGGTGCTATTGAGGGGTGATTGGAGACAGCGATACTCGAAGGGGGTTTCTTATGTCCAGTCTATTCCGCAATTTAGTTTTCGTTGCATTCATTGCAGAAAATCCCGCTTCACAGAGATATGATGTTGGAAATGGAAGCAATGTTTTCAGTGCTTTCGTGGCTATCTCAGGATATTCAGTCTTGACTTTGATCTGGAATGCCAGCAGAGATGTTATGTCAAACATACTTTTCAGCCCACAGTCATTTGCAAGCTCGAGGAGTTGATCTTCTTCCCGTGCTGACATGGATGATTCACCGGGGACATTCACAAATGGGTCACGAACCCATTCCTTTGCACATCTTGGGTCATTTGCGGTTGGGAAGTGACGCTCGAATTCTGTCGACAGTGAAGATAGGTGATCGCGCACCAGCTGTGAGAAGGATGGTGCCGCCTCAGTCTCTCCCAAAATCCCAGCTAATGTCGGGAACATGTCAAATATGCCCCTGTCCACTCGCCGTCCCCGCAGTTCCAGTTTGGCTGTGAAAGCAGACACTTTATCTGCCAATTTGAAGACAGTTATCATTTACCCCTGAAGTGACAAATTGAGTTCATTGAGCAGGTTGAAGATGTCACACAGATAAGCGAGTTCTGCTATCCACTCCTCGTCACTGAAGTGTGCTGCCAGTGGTGACTTTTTTCCTGAAAGAAATCTCTGTAGCTGCTCTCTTATCTCAAAAACCCTGGCCAGGGCTCTCCCCCTTGATAGCCACCTGACTCCAGTGTGTAAGAGAAGGCGTTTGTGCTGTGCATCCATTTCCTCGCAAAGCTGCTCAAACAGACGTTTTTTAGCCTTAGCAATATGGCTAGTCACTAAGTACGATGCTCTCAGAGCAGCAGCATTTGTGGAGGTGGTTGCTCTCAGCACTTGCTTCTGTTCCACTTGCTCACGTTTTTTCCGCTCAAAAAGCTCAACAGGTTTGTCTTCAAGTGCAGGGTGCTTGGACTCAAGGTGCCAAAGCAGTTTTGAGGGCTTCATTGCCTCATTAGACACACAGGGGCTTGGAGCGTGCGAGTCACCAGTTGCAATAAAGCCATATTTTATGTACGACTCGTCGTGTTTTCTGTTGAAGGAAGCTTCCTTTTTTTTTTGTGGTCTCGGCCTCAGCTGTCTCTGCGTTATCATCATCGTTAGGCCTTTTATGTCTCCTACCACTTCTTCTAAAGAAACTGTCAAGCGATGTTTGTTTTTTACTCATCATACTGCCAAATCATATCGTTTCCTCGCGGCCCGGTACCAGTCCGCAGCCCGGTGGTTGGGGACCACTGACTTAGGCCCATAGATAATAAGCGACTGGAACTAGACTAGGAAGCAAATCGTAAACACAGGAGGTTCTGCAGATGCTGGAAATCTCAGAGTCCAGAGACCCTTCGTCAGGAATGGAAAGGAAGGAACCTGAAAACTCAAGTCGAGTCAGGTCACATTTTATTCTCATTTCGACCATAAACTGCTGGTACAGTACACAGTAAAAACTAAACAACATTCCTCCAGGACCATGGTGCTACATGAAACAACACAAAACTACATAAGACTAAGTGAGACAACACAAGGCTACACTAGGCTACGTAAAACTACACAAAAACTACACTAGACTACAGACCTACACAGGACTATATAAAGTGCACAAAACAGTGCAGGGCAGTACAATAAATAATAAGACAATAGGCACAGTAGAGGACAATTTCAATATGATAATAAATGATGTAGATGTCAGTCCAGACTCTGGGTATTAAGGAGTCTAATGGCTCAGGGGAAGAAACTGTTGCACAGTCTGGTCATGAGAGCCCGAATGCTTCAGTACCTTTTGCCAGATGGCAGGAGGGAGAAGAGTTTGTATGAGGGGTGCGTGGGATCCTTCACAATGCTTTTGGCTTTACGGGTGCAGCGTGTGGTATAAATGTCATGGCGGGAACAGAGACCCTGATGATCTTCTCAGCTGACCTCACTATCCACTGCAGTGTCTTGCGATCAGAGATGGTGCAATTTCCAAACCAGGCAGTGATGCAGCTGCTCAGGATGCTCTCAATACAACCTCTATAGAATGTGGTGAGGATGGGGGGTGGGAGATAGACTTTTCTCAGCCTTCACAGAAAGTAGAGACGCTGCTGGGCTTTCTTGGCTATGGAGCTGGTGTTGAGGGGCCAGGTGAGATCTCCTGAAGTCAATAACCATCTCTTGTTTTGTTCACATTCAGAGACAGGTTGTTGGCTCTGCACCAGTCTGTTAGCTGCTGCACCTCCTCCCTGTATGCTGACTCATCGTTCTTGCTGATGAGACCTACCATGGTCATGTCATTGGCAAACATGGTGATGTGATTTGCGTTGTGTGTTGTAGCACAGTCGTGGGTCAGCAGAGTGAACAGCAGTGGACTGAGCACACAGCCCTGGGGGGCCCCGTGCTCAGTGTGATGGTTTTGGAGATGCTGCTCCATATCAATGATCAACAGAATTATTGATAAAGAGATACATGGCAAAAAAATAAAATTAAACCTTTAATCACCAATTATGTGCATCGAATATAGTACAGCAAGATAAATTTGAACATAGGAATTAGATATCAAATTGGTCATCTCATAACAAAGGTGGGTGATTGCAATACAACTTTTAATGTTTACAATAAATAAACTAAAAAGTAGTTTATTCTTACATGGGTAGGATATCTTAGCTCATTTAATATTGAGGATAGAAATGAGAGGAATTACAACCAAATGCGTAATGTATTACGTTTATCACAATGGTGCTGTAATTTTATGAATTGATGGGTGTGTTTGTCATGACTGTAAAAGATCTGTAATTGTTCACATTCCCTACAGGACATCTCATGCCAGGTCAAAATCGGAGCTTGCTGATACAGCTGCTCAAAAAGCTCAGGATGAGGCGCAGCTTGCCAGGATCACTGCCAAAGAGTTCTCACCGTCCACACAACAACCAGGCAATGGTCAGTATATTAATGATGCTTGGCTTAACTAATGGTCTGTTAGCTATTAGCTGTGGCAATGAGAATGGATATCTCAATGAGAATGGAACTCTTTTCAAGCAATGCAAATCTTAATGCTCAAAGGTTGGTTCAGTAACATAGGTGGGATTTCGAGAAAATAGTGTCGAGAAAATCATATGATATAATACTGCCACATATGGGAAGCCTGTTTTAACATTTTATCAAAAGTATATCTTGATTTTGTAATAACATTTCATTCCTCAGAGAAGGTAATATTCATTTTGCATTCAAGATATTTATATTCTTAAAAAGCAGCCATGTTTATATGAACTAATTTGTTTATCGTTAATTGAAATTTGCAGGCCTATAGAAGAAATGTGGAAAAAAAACATGAAAAAATGCCGCCTGTGCCTCGTCTATAGCATTCCCTTTTCCGTGTTAGTGGGTTCAAATCCTATTCAGGGACTTAAGTTCAAAAAGTTGAACACAGAATTCAGTTCTGAGGAACTGCTATACTGTCTATGAAGCTATCTTTAAAATGAAATGTCAAAGCAAGGCCTCACATGTTCTCAGATGGACAAAGATGTTGCCATGGCAATACTTGAAAGAAGACCAGATGAACTGGTCAATTTTTCTCCCTCAGCCTCTATCAGAGAAGCAGATTATCAGGTCAATATCACATTGATATTTATGTGACCTTATTGAGCATAAAATGGCTGTACATTTCCTATATTATAGTGTTTAATCTTTTTTTGCTGTAAATGTTTGGAATGTACCATAAAAATGTCACATCAACGCAACACTTAAAGACTTTTTATCTTTTGCATGTTTGACATTGCTGTTACTGTGTCGTAAAGTCAACCTTTGGAAAATTGATTGTTTATTGCTAGAACATGATCGTTTGTTGGGGAGTTGAATACGAAAGTATAGAGGTTATGCCTCAGTGACGTTTGGCATTGATGAGATCACACAAGATTCTGTGTACAATATTGGTCTTATAAACTTTGCTTGGGTTTCCAGCCGGGTACAGGTACTGACTTTAACAATTTTAACTCTGTATCGAGGTTGAGATCAATACCTGCACCTGGCTGGAAAGCCTGAGAACACTTTATTTGTCATAAATGCTGGGAAAGAACTAGATCCTTTTTTTCAGTATTGGTCTTATTTACAGAAGGATGTGTATGCACTGGAAACATTGCAAAGGAGATTTGTTTCACTAATAAGTAAAAAGGTCAAGTTGTCTTGGATAGGCGAGGCTTGTAGTTGCTATAGATCACAAGCATGAGAAGTAACTTGATTCAAATGTTAAGGAACCTGAGAGCCCTAACCTAATGGATGTGGATAGGATCTTCCCCCTTGTATGCAAATTTGGAACAAGGCGTCACCATTTAAAAGTAGAACATGGAATATAGAAGAAAACACCACAGAAACAGGCACTTCAGCCCATGATGTTGTGCCAAACTAATTAAGCTAATGGGCTATCCCTACTGTCTGCACCTTGTCCATATCCCTCCACTGACTGTGTATCCCCGTGCCTACCTAAGAGCCATTTAAGCTCTTACATCATATCTGCATCCTTAACTATGCTTTCCAGACACCCACCAATCACTGTACTAAAACATGCTCTGCAAATTTCCTTTGAACTTTCACCTCTCACCTTAAAGCAATTATTAGACATTTTGACACTGGGAAAAGGGCACTGGCTGTCTATCTATGTCTCCTCTTAGCCCCTACCACTCCAGGGAAAACAACCCTTGTTTGTCCAATCTCTCCTATTGAACGTGCTCTCTAGGCAGCTGAACGTGTGGCTAATTGAAGCAGCAGTACTGAATTCGGAAAGAACATCTTTCCCAATGGATTTGGCTAAAGTGAATAAATTATTAATCTTAAAGACATCTGCAGATGCCGGAAATCCAGAACAAAACACATTAAATGCTGGAGGAACAGAAAGGTCTGCCAGAATCTATGGAAATGAATAAACAGTTAATGTTATCAGCCACAGCCCTTTATAAGGACTGGAAAGGAAGGGGGAAGATGCCAGATTAAAAGGCTGGGGGAGGGAAAGGAGGACAAGTCATAAAAGTGATAGATGAAGCCAAGTTGGTGGGTGAGGGGGGAAGGGGACGAAGTAAGAAACTGGGAGGTGACAGATGGAAAAGGTAAAGAGCTGGTGAGGAAGGAATCTGATAGGAGAGGAGAGTGGACCATGGGAGAAAGGGAAGGAGGAGGAACACCACAGGGAGGTGATAGGCAGGTGAGGAGAAGAGGTAAGAGGCCAGAATGGGGAATTGAAGAGAGAAGGGGAAGGGGGGAAATTAGCAGAAGTTGGAGAAATCGATGTTCATGCCATCAGGTTGGAGGCTACCTAGATGGAATATGAGGTGTTGCTTCTCCACCCTGAAAGTGGCCTCATTGTGCCAGAAGAGGAGACCGCGAACAGGAATTCGGGTAGGAATTAAAGTAACCGACAAAGCAGTCTCACAATCTAGATCTTACCAATGTAGAGGAGGCCGTGTCGGGAGCACCACTGGATACAATAGGTGGCCCCAACAGATCTGCAGGTGAAGTGTTGCCTCACCTGGAAGGACTGTGTGGGACCATGAATGGAGGTGAGGGAGGAGGTGAATGGGCAGGTGCAGGGATAAGTTCCAGGAGGGAGATTAGTGGGGAAGGACGAATGGACAAAGAAATCACGGAATGAGCGCAACCCTATGGAAAGTAGAAAGTGGGGGAGCGAGAAGGTAAAGATGTGCTTGGTGGTAGGGTCCCATTGAAGATGGTGGAAGTTGTAGAGAATGATGTGTTAGATGCAGAGGCTCATGGGGTAGTGACTGAGGACAAGAAGAACTTTTAATCTCTATAAGAGGAGGTATTAATCTCTTACCAGTCCTGGTAGATCTCTCCTACACCCCCTCCAAACTCCCCAGATCTTTAATAGGTTGACAATACTCCAGAGCTTTATAAATCTGCAACATAAATTCATGACTCTTGAACTCATTGCCTCAACCAGTAAAGGCAGCATGGGATATACCTTCTCTACTACCCTATCAACTAGCTGGGCCACTATCAGGGAGCTATGGACTTGGACTCCAAGAACTCTCTGTATATTAGTGCTGCTAATGGTCCTGCATTGGATCTCCCAAAGTTCAGCACTTCACACTCGACCGGATTACATTCAATCTAATTTTTCTGCGCCCATATCTGCAAATGCACTATATCCTGCTGCATCCCATGGCAATGTTTTACTCTGTCCATGACACCACCAATCTTTATACCATCTGCAAAATTACTAACTCACCCATCAAGATCATTTACATGCATTACAAATAGCAGAGTTCCCAGTATGGAACATCACTAGTCAAGGACCTCCAGCTAGAATATGACCTATTGACCGCTATGAGCAAGCAAATTCTGAATCCAAATGGCCAAGTCACCACGGATCCCAGACAGAGAAAAGAGAAAATATTTTCTCTGATGGTTATAATTCTTTGAAACTCTATTCCTTAAAGAGCAGTGGAAATTTTTTTTTAATTTTTGAAGGTGAAGTAATAGATTAATAAGCAAGGAGACAAAATGTTACCATGGGCAGATGCAATTGTGAGTTGAGGTGACAATCAAGTCAGCCATGGTCCTACTGAAAGGAGGACAAGGCTCAAGGAACTGAATGGTTGACCCCTGCTCCTAATTCATGTGATTGGATTATAAAAATATGATCATTGGAAACCTGAAAAATATACTCATCATGTCAGGTAGTATCTGCACATTTTTGGTGTTTTATTTTGGAAATGTAGTCAAATACTTTAAGTAAGTAGTTAAATCATAATTACATACCATATCCAACCCATAAGCTATTTTATAATACTTAAAGTCATTGAACCATTTCATTTCCTTTCTCATCTACTTCTGTATTTTCATTTTAATTCCTCCTCCTCCTGTTTATTTCCTTTAAGTTCTGTTTCCTTTTTTGTTTTTGTCACCCCATTCTTTCCTCTTGTTTCCTTATACTTTTCTTAACAAAGGTACTTGGATATCTACAAGAAATTGCGTGATGTTAACATGTTTGTGGACCTAATTAGCACAATAAAATCAGCCAAGATAGTCATGCTTATGGAACTGAATGGATCTCTTAAGCAATTAATAAGAAGTCAATAAACTTCTTCATGGTTCTCTTTAAGTTTGGTTGCTGTTGATGCAGCCTACAAAATTAGGATAAATAACTTTCAAGTCATATTGACACAGTACTTACTCCTCTGTGACATTACCTAGATAAATACGTGGCATTTGTTTCCAGAATTAGAATCCGAAATTAGTAAAGTTACTCCTTTTCAGCGAAGGAGTGGGTATAACTTGCACTTCGATAACATGAATGCAAAAGCAACTCTGTAATCCAGTTACAATGACTAATGAAAAATGCTCCATTGCTTTGTTCAAGTGTTCTAGGTATTTCTTATGTGATCATTTGCCAAATATTTCACAACATTTTTCCCTCTAAGTTCTTGTTAACATGAGTCACATACGCATTTACAATGTTGTTCTTGTGTTTCTCACAAATTCCATTGTTGATAACATTTTCCACATGTCTGTTATCAATCAAAATATCAACAGATTCTTCCTTGACATTCTTGAACATGAACACATTCTTAAAATATTCTCACATTTACAAACAGATAGACTGAATTTTCTTGGGAAATGCCAGCAGTTCAGTAAATGTCAAGAAGTTGCTGTTTGGTTCAAAGCAGCTTTGCTAGAAATACAAGGAATAGTTGTTGGCTATAAGGCCACTTGAGTTTGCATCAATTGCTTCTTAATACTTCACTGGTAACTAAATGGCTAAGATAAAAACATACAGGTTTTAGTCCTGAGTGTATTTAATAACTCAGCATCACAGTTCTCAAGGACAGAAAATTCCAAACCCTTTAAGAGAAGAAATTCCCCAATTCAATCTTAAATGGCCTATTTCTTATCTAAAAGCTATGTCCCCTAGGTTTAGGTTCGCCCTCTGCAGAGAAAACATCCTCTCAGCCTCTGTCTGTGTCAGGTCCCCTTGGAATCTTATGTGTTTCAATAAGTTCCCCTGCCATTCGTTTTCTGTCATCTTTCAAGAAT
Organism: Mobula birostris; assembly: GCF_030028105.1. Classification (NCBI taxonomy): domain Eukaryota; kingdom Metazoa; phylum Chordata; class Chondrichthyes; order Myliobatiformes; family Myliobatidae; genus Mobula; species Mobula birostris. Next base: position 47,088,814 of record NC_092384.1, read on the forward strand.
TTGCTGATTGACGATCTATTCAAAGCACACCCAGCCAATATCAGACATCCCACCTCTCCCGGAAGTTCCGGGAGTCTCCCGCATATTAATAGTGGCTCCCTGATGCCTGCAAATTGTATACAATGTCCTGGAAATTGATTTTTTGAGAGCAAGCAAGAGAGAACGTGCGAGAAAGAGCGAGAGCAAGAAAGCAAACACAAGTGAGAGCGACTACGAGAGACAGAGCGAGAGCAAGAGCAAGAGGGTTCCAAAAAAAAGTCAGAGTGGCAGAGTGTTCCAAAAAAAGAAAATATAAAACGTACGTCACCCCAGACTACACTAAAGTGTACCCCTGCCTAATAGGGGTCAAAAATAATGACAGTGTTGCTCGCTGCACTGTTTGCAACAGTGACTTTTCTATTGCCCGTGGTGGGTTAAGACTGTAAAAGACATGTTGAGGTGAGTTTAGCAGGTGTCATTCATTCATTAGCATAGCTAACATTATTTAAACTAGCTGGTTAGCTGCTAAGGAGCTATTCTATTGCAGACATCCCACCTCTCCCGGAAGTTCCGGGAGTCTCCCGCAAATTGATGGTGCTACCTCCCTGAAATGAGTTTTTGTAGAGTGGGATGTCTGCAATATGTAAACACCAATGCCCAGAAAGTCAAAGACATCATTGTAAGGTTGGAAGCTTCAAAATTTTATGAACAGTTGTAAATTTCTCCGTGTATTTTAATTCATCATTAGAAACATATTTCAATAACGTAATCCATAAAACAGTTTTTCTTCTGAAGCTGGAATTCCCATTTAAATTCTATAGAACCCCATGGCAGACAAAATGAATCCTGCAGGATTCTTTATGTTGAAAGCTAGCACTTGTAAGTTGGTATTGGTATTAGTATTGAAATTGGGGCGCCACATTAGCATAACAGTTAGAGCAATACTTTACAGTTTGGGGCTTCAGAGTTCAGAGTGTAATTCCGGTATTCTCTGTAAGAAGTTCTGTACATTCTTCACATGGGCATGTGGGTTTCCTCCGGGTGCTCTGGTTTTCTCCCACAATCCAAAGACGTACCGGTTGGTAGGTTAATTGGTCATTATAAATTGTTCTGTGATTGGGCTAGGGTTAAAATTGGTGGGTTGTGGCAGCAGGGTTCAGTGGGCCAGATGGGCCTAATATCGTAAGTACATAAGAAACAGAGCAGGAGTCGGCCATCTGGCCCATTGAACCTGCTCCACCATTCGATAAGATCATGGCTGATCTGACCATCTCCACCTACCTGCCTTTTCACCATAACCCTTAATTCCCCTACTATGCAAAAATCTATCCAATCTTGTCTTAAATATATTTACTGAGGTAGCCTGCACTGCTTCATTGGGCAGAGAATTCCACAGATTCACCACTCTCTGGGAAAAGCAGTTCTTTCTCATCTCCATCCTAAATCTACTCCCCTGAATCTTGAAGCTATGTCCTCTAGTTCTAGTTTCACCCACCAATAGAAACAACTTTCCTGCCTCTATCTTATGTATCCCTTTCATAATTTTACATGTTTCCATAAGATCTCCTCTCATTCTTCTGAATTCCAGTGAGAACAGTCCCAGGTGACTCATAGTCTAGCCTCCTCATCTCTGGAATCAACCTGGTGAACCTCCTCTGCACCACCTCCAAAGCCGGTATATCCTTCCTCAAGTAAGGAGACCAGAACTGCGTGCAATACTGTACTCCAAGTGCGGCCTCACCAGTACTCTGTACAGTTGCAACATAACACTGCTCTTAAGTTCAATCCTTCTAGCAATGATGGCCAGCTCTGTGCTGCATCTCTAAAGACATACATCCATACATATATACATAAATAAATAAGTCATTGGGAAAGTCCATTATTATTGCCTAATAGATCAAATGCAAATTCATATTTGAACTTTTACTGGTCATTATCCTTTTATTGTTGAGACATTTAACAATGCTTAAGGATTAATTTAACCTCCATTACTTGTGGCATCATTGAAATGTTTAAGGAGAACATTAATTACGTTATGCTGGGATTATTCCAGTTTTTTTCTACATACACATGAATTAAATATTAGCATAATTGATCTTACCAAATTGAAAGTAGCTTTGCCAGCTAGTGATAACCCTTGAAATATCGCTGATAATGAAATTAAACAAATAAGGCCAACTACCATTTCTTCTTTACCCATTTGTTGTCCTCCATTAAACAAAAGCATAGGTTACCATCTAAAGAGCACTGTCTTCAGGAAAATTCCATGGTATTTTTCAAGGTTTATGACATAATTTGCAATGCTGTGTCACACACTATATTACAACAAAAAATATTCATAGTTTTTCTGAACTGTCTTCTTTCTTAATCAAATACAGGTTTACCTAAGTATTTTCAAATATTTTATGTTATTTTTAATAAAAAGAACAAGAAAGCCAAATAAAGGGATTATAAAGTAAAACAAATCTTTACTTTATGTTAATCTTTAAGGATGTGACATCTTAAACTTGGAAAAAAATAACAAACTGGATAGAGAAAAACATTTTCAAAGCTTTCTACCCAACACAGAGTGAAAAACCACATGGCCTTAATGTCATGTTGTGAATCTAATACTAAGCTGGAGAATTGTGCTTTATCTTTAGTTACTCAATTCAAGTCATTCTTTTTCTAGTTGCCAAAAACCTTAAGCATAAAGTTGTAACATTTTAAAATAATAATTCAGAATTCATAAATTAAAAGCTCCATTTTTGAAGATGGTGTATAAACAACTTTTATTACAACCACATGCTCAAGATAGGAATTCCAGTCATCCATGGCATCCATTTCCTAAATAATTACTCTAAAATAGCATACGTAATAATGCTGGAGGTCAGGCCATGGAAATGAACTAACCTTGATGTCTTTGGCCGAGACTCTCCTTCAGGACTGGAAAGGAAGTGGGAAGACACCAGAATGAAAGGGTGAGGGAACTGGAAGGAGGACAGCTGGAAGGTGATAGGTGAAGCCAGGTGGGTGGGAAAGGTAGAAGAAGGAATCTGTTAGGAGAGAAGAGTAGACCAAAGGAGAAAGGGAAAGAGGGAGGGGCGCCAGTGGGAGGTAATAGACAGGTGGGAAGAGGTAAGAGGCCAGATAGTCACCACTTTATGAAGTTCTATTAATGAGATGATCCAATATATTAATCCGAACATCGACAATCATGCCGCTAGTCACTTTCTTGTGCTGTACCACACAATTAAAAGAATATAAGCTATGCACCGTAGCAATTGAAGAGTAATCATTTTAATGCAATTCAATTCTAAATACTAAAGAATATTTCATTATTAATAGTGAAACTACCTAAAATTATACCTTTCCAAACAAGAAACCATTAGATTCCATCTAACTATGTGCAGATTTATTCTGTTGTGATATTGTAGTGATATTTTTCCCAGCCTAAATATAAAGCAATTCATAATAGTTCACAATAATTATTTACCCAAACCAACACTAAAGTGTTCCCGCATCCTTGTGACATAATCCCGGTAGATTTTGGAAAGTGTTGTGTGGTGTCCGTTTTTGAGCATTTAGTATCTAATCTGTCCTTTAGCTGCTGTATTTATTGGGGAACCTAGTTAAATTTGTGGTTGTTGGTGACCTCCAGGATACCGATGGCATGGCTGTCATCCAAGCCAATGCCATTGAATGTCAGGCTCTGGTGGTTAGACTCTCTTTTTTTGGAAATTGTTATTGGCTGGTGTTTGTTTAACATAGCTGTTACTCCTGAAGATGAACATTGTGCAGATTTTTCACCAAACTTTTTCAAAAATGCTCTTCATCAGTTTGGTTCTGATTCTGCTGTTCTACAGCCCCAGAGGAATTAATTCCTTATTTATTGTCATATGGAGATACTGATCATCTATTGTTCGGTGTCAGCACTTGGATTATATTGCTGACTATATGAAAACACTGATTGTTGCTTGCAACCTGCCGATCACATCATCCAAGTCAGCAAGTTTTTACCAAATGCTTCTCTATATGTTGTTTCAAAATTTCAGTGTAAGGTTTGAATATCTAACCTAACCAGATTTATGTTATACATTTCCCATTATGACTCTATCAATATTATTTATTTACACATTTCACCTTTCTCTTGTATAATTCCCTGTCTATAAATGCATCCTTGAAAATAATTCTGGCAGTGGAATTTTTTTGTTAGGATAAAGAAGTAATCATCAGTTCCTCTTATCTTCATTGAAAGGGAGATTAACATGAACAATTTGTTCAAACATTAATTAGTTTAGAATGCATTCAAATATGTATGGTGTAGACTTAAATAATGTGCTGACCCAACCTACATCCAAGCACACTTTCACCCAGGGAGTGACAGACAAACATCATAAACTAAGAGTGCTAACAAACTCCTGAATATTCATTATTAAAAAATGATCTTCAACACTTATATTGAAGTGATGCCCAAGTGTTCCTTTATGATGGTAAGTTATTCCAGTTTGGTGAAGCAATTTACTCATTTGAGAGCTCCATATCCAGGCTGCAGCAAAATTTAATTTAGGTAGCACGTAGACAGATATAAAATTGTTGCTAAGAGTAACTTCTGGCAGCCTTGAGAGAGATGTTCCATAAATTCTGAAAGGACTTTTGCAACACATCAGACTGGAACTATCTGGCAGCAGCAAGCTATGTGTTTTACTTCTACATACCAAATGTGGACTACAATGTTCAGGCTCTGCTAGTGTCAATTTTGCCTGAAATTGTCTCAGTACTGAATGGCAAAGCCCTGCTTAGCCTTGCCTAAGGCTGTCAAGGAATCGAGCCAGAATTACAACAGTCCATAAATATTGACATAATGGTAAATCATGCCCCAAACTCTACTGGTTGGGAAACCAGTTGGTGTCTTTGAATATGTCTGACATTCAGAAATATTCAAAATTAATTATATGAAAAATATTGAAAAGTTTTTTAAAGAGAGTTAGAAAAATAACACTTAAGTGCATTTAAACAATTAAATAGTTTGTTAATAATTCAAAATTATTGAATTATCTAATACCTAATGTTGTGTCTCTAGCTATTAGTCTCCACTAAAACGAATGAACCTGTTGTTTCTCTGCCAGGTCATGCCAGGTTGAACAGATAGTTTCCTCACTGCAAACTTGAGTTTGTTGCTGGACTCCATGAGGGCAAAGAACAACCAGTGAGTCCTTGAGCATTTGCATGGGAGCTCTAAACTTCTAGCACATAGATAGATAGATAGATAGATATACTTTATTAATCCTGAGGGAAATTGGGTTTCGTTACAGCTGCACCAACCAAGAATAGAGCATAAATATAGCAATACAAAACCCACAAACAATCAAACAACAAAGTGCAAACTATGCCAGATGGAAAATAAGTCCAGGACCAGCCTATTGGCTCAGGGTGTCTGACCCTCCACGGGAGGAGCTGCAAGTTCGATGGCCACAGGCAGGAACGACCTCCTGTTCCGCCCAGTGTTGTATCTCGGTGGAATATGGCTGAAGTCCAACAGTAAAAAGTTCAATATCCGGTCTACAAACATGTTCCTTGATCATAATATGACCCGGATTGCACTATCTGTTGTTAACCAGAACAGTAAGCACCCAACTCCTTTACGCTTACCGCTCTCAGTGCACTTCCGGTCAGCCCGAACGGTCTGGAAGCCGTCCATGGAGAAGTTTTGATTGGGTATGTCCTCATGCAGCCCCGTTCCAGTAAAACACATAACACTGCACTCCCGAAATGTTCTCTGACGCCTGGCTAGCGCCGTGAACTCGTCCATTTTATTACTCACCGAACTCCTCTTCTCCATAAGTCTGTGTTGTCTCGACCCGGTCCTCTTTCCTCGACTGTGTGATCCCCCTCTGCATCCTCTGTGTGTTTTCCTCCAGATTTCAGCAGGGGTGTCCGCTGCTCTGCTCGCTAAACCGGCCGGCATAAGCTCAATCAGCTGGTCCCTGGAATACACAATGCGACCATACTGCTGCCCCGCTAATGAGACGTGTCCGAATGTAACACATATAGCAAGAAATACCTAAATGCATAAAATACTGGGTTACACTTATCGAAGTAGACGTCCTCTGATTAGATAGGTTAATAGGATCAGTTAGAGGTGATTACACAATCAATGAAGAATAATGTGTTGCAGATAGCAGGGCATGACCAGCCGGTTAGACTGTTCTAATGGTGAAAAATACTGAGACAATATCATAAATGAATAACTTACAGCTGAAAGGGCCAGAAGGGCCTATTAAAATACCACATCACTACATAAAAATAGAAATTAAAATAAAATCAAGGATCCATTCTGATAAAGACAAAAAAAATGAGTTGCCCGAGGGTGGAGAGTTGTTTCTCTTGTTCCAGCATAGGATCTTCAACCTGAAAGGTTAATTCTGTTTGTCTTTCCACAGGTGCTGCCTGTGTTTCCAACAGATTTTCTCTCTATTTCAGATTTCCTGCATCTGCATTTTTCTGGTAGTTTAGGACTGAATAAGTCCCACCCCAATCCAACAAGGTGACATACACTCAGTGGCCATTTTATTAGCTACATTCTCTACCTAATAAAGTAGCCACAGATTGTATGCTTGTGGGCTTCTGCTGCTGTTGTCCATCCACCTCGAGATTGGACGTGTGTTCTTTTGCACACACTGTCGTAACAAATGGTTATTTGAGTTACTGTTATCTTCCTGTTGGCTTGAACCAGTCTGGCCATTCTTCTCTGACCTCTCTCGTTGACAAGACGTTTTCACCCACAGAACTGCCACTTGTGGGATATTTTATTGTTTTTCGCACAACTCTCAATAAACTCCAGAGACCGTTGTGCATGAAAATCCCAGGAGATCAGCAGTTTCTGAGATACTCAAACCACCCTGTCTGGCACCAACAATCAGTCCATGGTCAAAGTCACTTAGATCACATTTCTTCCCCATTCTGATGTTTGGTCTGAACAACAACTGAACCTCTTGACCATGTCTGCATGCTTTTATGCATTGAGTTGCTGCCACAATGGTTGATTAGATTGACAAGCACGTGTTCTTCCGGGTTTCTTGCTTTGTGGCTGCCTGTAAGCAGACAGATATCAAGGTTGTTAATAAATGTACTTTGAACTTTGAAGTGAGTTGTTTGCTACAACTTGAATGAATACAATAAATGGATTAGGATTCTTCCAAGGATTGACATTGAAACAAAGAACTGTTTTGAGCACTGTAGGGAGCAGAAAGCGCCTACTGTTCTGATAACCAGCTCAATTACAATGTACAAGAGAAATGTACAAAATATCAAACACAAGAGAACTGGAGATTCTGGAACTCTGAGCAACACACACAAAATCCTGGAGGAACTGAGCAAGTCAAGCAGCATCTTTGGAGGGGAATAAAGGATATTTTTTCATTAGAACATAATGTGTATGTTGTACAAGATACTAAAATGAGGAAGTGGTTGTCATCATTAGACACACTTCCATGAATACTGCCGAATAAAGTCAAATTGAAAATGAAAATCTGGCCACAATAACCTAACAAAGTTCTCAGGATTTTTCTTTTGACTCTTTCCCTCAATGGATAGGGATTGTGGAATCAATAAGTAGTGAATGTTAAAAATGTATTTTCCACAAGAAATGCTGCCACAATATAAATATGATAAATATGAAAAGGGTATGGTGTTGGTATTGTGATAAAGTGCTCATGGATATTACCCATGACGACACTGTACTTCAGATTAATCAAAGCCAGTTTGTGAATTGGTGAGGTTCTGCTTGAGATGACAATGAACGAAAACCATTAACTCAAGCGATGTGAAGTTGTGATGGCTCCTTGCAATTATTAAGAGCAAAAGTGCATTTTAGAAGATTATACTGTAGAACAAGAGCCAAAATTGGCTAAGTGCATATACTTGCAGTTCACAGAAAAGATCCTATTAGTTTCAAAATATCTTTGGTTATCAAACAAAAAGCACTGGATTGTCATTCAAGAAATGGATTGAAATTCCAAGGAAAAGTATTTTTTACTGAACAATATATCTTTACTGTAATATCTTACATAATCATAGCTAAATTTACATATGGTTTCTAAGCTGTTGTGTCATCTTCATTTTCTGAATTCAAGTGAATTTGATTGAAATCAGACCAAACAAAAGCATCTCTTGTAAGCAAAACAACACACACACACACACACACACACACAAAATGCTGGAGGAACTCAGCAGGCCAGGCAGCATCTATGGAAAAGAGTACACAGTCAGCATTTCGGGCTGAGACCCTTCAGCAGGACAGCATGTTAATTGCTAGCAAAACTAATGTTTTTATGACATTAAGTAATTAATAATAAAATGAGAACAAATGCTGCACTGCTACTAATATAAAATAAATTCAGGACGATCTGTAGTATTGATATGGAGCAAGAAGGAGTATTTCACATATGCTATCCAAAACAAAACCTTCCTTTTTTCAGTGGCTGTCAATTGCCCCTAATTAACATGTTGAAGACGACAATACAACTGAAAGTTAATTGGTTTTTACTGAATATTTTCATGAGGTATTAATTCAAGAGTTTGAATGTATTCAATAAAGCAAAACTATTTTAGGCAGGCAGTCAGAAGACATTACAAATACAGAAATCCCTACATCAACATAACTAGCAGGTGGCCCCTGAATCATTGTGGAACAATTCATAGGAATTCTCTGATATTTATCCCAGTTAAAACTACAGAATGAATGACTTCTCATTACAAGAAAGCAATACCTGAGTGCAGAAAGAAAAAATGAATTTGGTTTAACCGCAGGTGGGGAAAAAAATCAACATTTCTGAAGTTTTAAATTATTTTGTGCAAACTGTATAAATATGTATTAGAAAAGGGAAAGAGGTTATAAAATAATAGGGTGCCAGCATTGTAGAGATAAGGGAGATGTTAACCTTATTTATCACATTTTGCTGTTTTCCAGTGAATATTGGACTGAGTTGTTGCAGAAAATTACCACCATTGTATAAAATATAGTGATAATTTTCAGCCAAAGCTATTTGTCATCTGAAAGTAATCATATGTGATATCAATGCTATTTATTCAACCTAATAGGTGATAATGTTTTCTAAGAGGTACCACATGACAGCTTGGGGCTGTTAGAGATTATCCTTTATAATCAGATCAAGAAGGAACTGTGCCGTGGATATTCAGCGATTTAGATGTTAACATGAGGCATGTGATTTACATATTAAGTATTCATTTAAAGTTTATAATCTTTGTTTTTCCCGTCAGGAATTGAGTATCAAAGGCCAACACTCCAGAATTCAGCTGAGAATGAGATAGACAGAATTTCCTCAGAAAGTCCCGCCCTGGAGGAGAGTCCAGAGCTCTACAGGAAAGGAACAACTCCTCCAGATCTCACTCCAGATCTCAGCCCTGTGCCAAGCCGTTCATCCACCTCACCATCCAACTCACCACCAAAGTACAGAAAAAAGAATGCAAGGCTTGTTCGACAGATGAACACGGGATGTGACAAAGGACAAGACATTCAGGTGTTGCTGGAAGGAGGAAGGGGCGAATATCCAAGGTCTACTCACTGGAGCGATAAGCAGCGATCGGGCAATCGTAGAGGAGGAAGCAGAGGCAACAGCAGCTTAACTACAGCTTCAATATCTGAGGAGAGCAGGGGAAGAGGTAATGAATGCAAATATAATCACAGACCCACTGACAGAAAAGGGACAGAGTCTCCAACTTTCTCATGGACATCCTATCGGTTGCATAATCATGATTCAAGTAACCAGCTGCATGAACAGGATGAAGAAAAACTTAGTAATTATGAAATGGAAATGAAGCCTCTACAACGCATGGATTCCTATGTACAAGACACATTTTCAGAACAACACTACAGTAGCCTCAGCTCCAGAAACATGATGGAAGACTACCATCCAGATTTCCTTAGCTATGGAGTGCAGAGGCTAAAGCCCACAATGCAAAATAAAGAGAACTACATACTTATGTCTCCCTCTGAGCCCAATGTCCAGAGGCTGGAGAGCCTGAGAATGAATGTAAAGCTGGAGTCTCGATCAAGGCATGACATTAGTACATCACCAAACTCAAAGTCAATAAATATATCACAGTCTGAAGAAGAAACAATGGTTCAATATAAATCTAATTCAGTAAGTAATTTGCCAGCTAACCAATGTAACTAGAAACAACTACTTTCTACTTCTGATGATTCCTATCCTGAGCACAAAAGCATCTCCTGTCTATTTCAGTGGTGTTTACAATTCATGCTGCACATTTTTGTATGCAGATCATAGTTCTTCAGAGCTATTTTTCAGCTGACTTGCAAAAAAAGTAAAGTCTACAAGTTATTTTAGTGTAACAAAATTTGTGGGGATGGCCAAAAAGCAAATTTAAACAAGGCTCTTTTGAGCTTTTTTTAAAGTAAGTTACACAATACTGTACAGCTGCAAGCAGCACTTGTGACCAGTAAAGGAAATGGCCTGATTTGGGAGAAAAAATTGAGCTTAGTGATACCCTTCTGTCCATTTGCATTAATCTTTTATTGCCAGGGTAAGTGTAAATGAGAAAATGTGTCTACCTTTTGTGCTTCAGGCACAATGATTATAAAATTAATCTGTTAACACACTGACTGAAAAAGAATCCAGTCACATAGAAAATCTGCAGCACATTACAGGCCCTTCGGCCCACAATGTTGTGCCAACCATGTAACCTACTCTAGAAGCTGCCTAGAATTTCCCTACCGCATAGCCCTCGATTTTTCTAAGCTCCATGTACCTATCTAAGAATATCTTCAAAGACCCTATTTTATCCCCCTCTACCACCTTCACATTTCACGTTTAATATAAAGAAGCATTTTGCCTTTGAGTTTTCTTTGGGACAATGCTCACATCAAAGTTGCTGCAAAATGGAACACTGGACAAATTTGAGGGAATATATTCAATTAATTACCATATAAAATTTGGAATTTTCATTTCTGTTTCTAATTTACAAATAAGCAGAGGATATGAGGATAAGGCACAAAGCTAGCTTGAGGCACAGATCAGCCATGATCTTATTGAAGGGCAGAGAGGATTCAAAAGGGTCCTTTATCCTTTCCTGTTATTATTTCACATTATCTTCTTCATTTATGAAACCTAGAAGAGAAAATGCAGAATATCGGTTCTAATAAAAGGTCACGAATTCTCTGGATACTACTAATGGGAAATAGTTTTTAATTCGTAAATAAGAATTTCTAAGGACAGACTTAACTATAATTAATTAAATAATTAATTTCTTAGGGAAACATAGATACGGCTGTAAGCAGCTCTCCAAGCCATTCATCTGGTTCAAAACTCAACAGTTACCAGCCTTTGCCTAATTTTAGAAACATAGAAACATAGAAAATAGGTGCAGGAGTAGGCCATTCGGCCCTTCGAGCCTGCACCGCCATTTATTATGATCATGGCTGATCATCCAACTCAGAACCCCGCCCCAGCCTTCCCTCCATACCCCATGATCCCCATAGCCACAAGGGCCATATCTAACTCCCTCTTAAATATAGCCAATGTACTGGCCTCAACTGCTTCCTGTGGCAGAGAATTCCACAGATTCACCACTCTCTGAGTGAAGAAGTTTTTCCTAATCTCGGTCCTAAAAGGCTTCCCCTTTATCCTCAAATTGTGACCCCTTGTTCTGGACTTCCAAACATCGGGAACAATCTTCCTGCATCTAGCCTGTCCAATCCCTTTAGGATTTTATACGTTTCAATCAGATCCCCCCTCAATCTTCTAAATTCCAACGAGTACAAGCCCAGTTCATCCAGTCTTTCTTCATATGAAAGTCCTGCCATCCCAGGAATCAATCTGGTGAACCTTCTTTGTACTCCCTCTATGGCAAGGATGTCTTTCCTCAGATTAGGGGACCAAAACTGCACACAATACTCCAGGTGTGGTCTCACCAAGGCCTTGTACAACTGCAGTAGTACCTCCCTGCTCCTGTACTCAAATCCTCTCGCTATAAATGCCAGCATACCATTCGCCTTTTTCACCGCCTGCTGTACCTGCATGCTCACTTTCAATGACTGATGTATAATGACACCCAGGTCTTGTTGCACCTCCCCTTTTCCTAATCGGCCACCATTCAGATAATAATCTGTTTTCCTATTTTTGCTACCAAAGTAGATAACTTCACATTTATCCACATTAAATTGCATCTGCCATGAATTTGCCCACTCACCCAACCTATCCAAGTCACCCTGCATTCTCTTAGCATCCTCCTCACAGCTAACACTGCCACCCAGCTTCGTGTCATCCGCAAACTTGGAGATGCTGCATTTAATTCCCTCATCCAAGTCATTAATATATATTGTAAACAACTGGGGTCCCAGCACTGAGCCTTGCGGTACCCCACTAGTCACCGCCTGCCATTCTGAAAAGGTCCTGTTTATTCCCACTCTTTGCTTCCTGTCTGCTAACCAATTCACCATCCACATCAATACCTTACCCCCAATACCATGTGCTTTAAGTTTGCACACTAATCTCCTGTGTGGGACCTTGTCAAAAGCCTTTTGAAAATCCAAATATACCACATCCACTGGTTCTCCCCTATCCACTCTACTAGTTACATCCTCAAAAAATTCAATGAGATTCGTCAGACATGATTTTTCCTTCACAAATCCATGCTGACTTTGTCCGATGATTTCACCGCTTTCCAAATGTGCTGTTATCACATCTTTGATAACTGACTCCAGCAGTTTCCCCACCACCGACGTTAGGCTAACCGGTCTATAATTCCCCAGTTTCTCTCTCCCTCCTTTTTTAAAAAGTGGGGTTACATTAGCCACCCTCCAATCCTCAGGAACTAGTCCAGAATCTAACGAGTTTTGAAAAATTATCACTAATGCATCCACTATTTCTTGGGCTACTTCCTTAAGCACTCTAGGATGCAGACCATCTGGCCCTGGGGATTTATCTGCCTTCAATCCCTTCAATTTACCTAACACCACTTCCCTACTAACAAGTATTTCGCTCAGTTCCTCCATCTCACTGGACCCTCTGTCCCCTACTATTTCTGGAAGATTATTTATGTCCTCCTTAGTGAAGACAGAACCAAAGTAATTATTCAATTGGTCTGCCATGTCCTTGCTCCCCATAATCAATTCACCTGTTTCTGGCTGTAGGGGACCTACATTTGTCTTTACCAGTCTTTTCCTTTTTACATACCTATAAAAGCTTTTACAGTCAGTTTTTATGTTCCCTGCCAGTTTTCTCTCATAATCTTTTTTCCCCTTCCTAATTAAGCCCTTTGTCCTCCTCTGCTGAACTCTGAATTTCTCCCAGTCCTCAGGTGAGCCACTTTCTCTGGCTAATTTGTATGCTTCTTCTTTGGAATTGATACTATCCCTAATTTCTCTTGTCAGCCACGGGTGCACTACCTTCCTTGATTTATTCTTTTGCCAAACTGGGATGAACAATTGTTGTAGTTCATCCATGCAACCTTTAAATGCTTGCCATTGTATATCCACTGTCAATCCTTTAAGTGTCATTTGCCAGTCTATCTTAGCTAATTCACGTCAAAGTTACCCCTCTTTAAGTTCAGAACCTTTGTTTCTGAATTAACAAAAAACCCTTACAAAAGTCAATTGACTTATTAAATATTTCAGGTAATAAAATGAAATGACCACACCACAGCCTATAGTTTAGTTATATCATTTAAAAGTGACAGTACCAATTGTAACAAACATAAAGAAAAACAAGTTACATTTTATTGACCTTACAAGTGTACTACAAAGACAATATACAAACGTTTGTATGTTTTAATGTGTCCAATGCCTTTTATATCCAAGTCATTTTCTCCTCTCTCAGATCTTACTCTTCTTTCTTCAAAATAGAGGAAAGGAAACAATGTTGACAAATACATATTCATAGCACCCTAGAATCTTATTATCGAAGACAAAGGACATTGAGTCTGTAATTTCTGTGCTGTATCTCAAGCAGCTGTCCAATGTACTCATCTGTAAGACTGGCTCTCTTTAAGTTTATTTTCTTCGGGAGAAAATGACCATTTTTTCCAATCTGTTCACAAAATTGAACCCTTTTATCTCTGATAGACCTTCCTATACAATTTCTCTAGAAAGCCAGACTAATGCTTTTGAGCAGCTATCCAGCTGAAACTTAACAAGAGATTTGTAAAGGTTTACCATTACTATTCCATGTCTGTGTTCAATAGTCCAAGTAGTATACTTAATTGCTTTATCAACCCACTGTGTCATCTTCAAGAATTTGGAAATGTGCCTCCTGAGCCTGCATGTCCTTCAGAATACCACCACAATCCGTGACTTCTCTGAAATTGCAAAATTTTTTCTGCATTAAAATGCATCTTCCAGGAGGTTGCCCATTTAATATTAAGTCCTTCCAAAGTCTGATGTTATTCTGTTCATTTTATTATGTTGCCAAATTTTGGGTCATTGAAATAGCACTTCTCCCAGGTCAAATTAATTTTATATATAACGGGATTACTTCATTCTGCTGGTTTAGTTAACTAATTCCACTAGAAAAGCTTCTCATAACAGGCAAAAGCCATGACAGAAATGCAACCTTTAGGATTACCATTAATCCTATATATTTAATTATGTTCAAAATATAAAGAAGTGCCTTTCCTTGCAGCTGGAGGATTGCACTATGTTATACGACTGGATCAGAGTCAGAATCAGAGGCAAGCTGCAGGGCTTTAATAATCATGAATATGCATTTTGGCCACAGTGGTTGTGAAGCCCAGTTACAGTTTCAAAGGAAATAGGAGATATAAAGCAGGCTTTGAATTTTCAATCATCCACTTTGTACAATTACTGTTAAATCAATCCCCTAGTCTCTAATAAAAATAGTGGACCTGCAGTTCCTTATCCATACAAGAAGGTCCGACCAATGAATTAGAGAGAAGTTGCTTATTTTCTTTGTGTGGGAGTGTGAAGAAATGAAGGAAAAGAACTTTGAAAAAAGTAAATGCAGAAAGTACAATACAATTCTTTTGGGGGTACGTCTACAGTATTGTGTAGAGATATGTAATGAACTGTAGCTGATGCAAATATGGTATTACAGTTGCTGAGGGAAATAGCTTAATGAAATTGATAGGTGATAATTAGTTTCTAGAAAGTAACTGTTTCTGTCCATTAATGGGTACATCACTTATTTGTGTTAAGCATGAACAAACAAGCAACCGTATCTAATTTTTAAGTAAGTTCATTCTACAGCTCAAGTACATAACTGTTTTTTCAACATAGATCACTTCAGAGAGCAGTACAATTTGTGGTGCCTATAATATGCTGAGCCATTAAATAGTGCTGTATCATCAGCTTTCTGGGTAGTTACCTAGCAACAGCTTATACCTTTAAAGGCTTTCAGTATTTAAGAAGTATTAGAAGAGAACTGTGTTACGTGAAACTAAATACATTTACTTTGTACAGAAAAATTGCTAACGTACGTACATCATAAAATTGGCTTTCCGGAGTATATATTTGTCAAAATATACAGAATTTTTTGACAAATCCTACATCTTTTTCATTGGCAGACTAAAATGGCCAGATTAATCCAGGCTCTGATTGACATTAGCTGCTTATCTAAATTCCTGTAGGACACAATAAATTATCAATGGATTGTGCCTGAATAAGGTATATAGCTTTTAACCTCTAAATCAGTGGCACATTATCAAGCACAATTGCTTTGTTCTCACTGTAGATAACAAGGGATGATTAACAGCAGAATTCACAGTTTGATCAGATAAGAATTCATATCCTATTCAGGTTGAGGGATGTAAACAAAGGTTTTTGTAGTCACATGTTAACACATAGTTTTCTTACCTCAAAAATTAAAATAATGAAACATTGAAACATTCTTAATCATCTCAAATCTAACGTCAATAAATATTGGTTCCAATGGTTGATTTCTCACTTAGATATTTATATCCTTCTGCAATGGCATAATAATATATCAGGTGTATAACTCATTAAATGTTCATGTTAAATTACTTTTCTTTTTAAATTTTAAATTCTTCCTGCCCTTTCAATCATTTTCAAACTGCAGGGTTTGGCAGATGATCTGTTTTGAAGCCTTCACGTGTACTATCCTTGCAAGCTCACTAAATGATGAAAAGGACAGCACAGATATAGTTTTTGATTTTTTTTCTCTCTCCTGAAGATAGATTCTTGGCTTCCTACTTAATACTAGAAGATCATATACATTACAACCGTAAAGCATGGCACATGAATTCACTTGTGTGTCCACCAAAAGTGGACACTGTGTTCTTTATTCCCTAACAATGATTAAGGATACACTTAAAAAACATTAATTATACATAACATTATATGTGCTTGTGATCTGACAGTGGTTACTATTAAGTGTGTAGGATTCAATGGCACAGCTATGAGAACCATTTATTCACAGCTCGAACAGCACAGTTCATTTCTGACTTCTGGTGGTCTCTGTTGAGTTTACTTGTCTTCCCTCTGACCACAAGGGTTTCCTTTGTGTTCCCATCCATATCCCAGAGATATGTTGGTTGGTGGGTTAACCAGCCACTGTAACTTAACTCTATAGGTGAGCAGTAGAATCTGAAGAGAGTTGATGATCTTCTGCGGAGAATAGAATGGGATTAATGTAAATTGTTTAATGCATAATAGAGAAGTATCTTTCCCTGCTGAATGGTTCTATGACTTTAGATTAGCTCCCAAAGCTTAATGGATCAAATCGTTCATTTTGTTTTCTTTCTTAAGGCCATTGTAATTGTAATTGAGAAAATAATGAGCTACCTCCGAGAGGCAGTACAATTAGTTTGTAGACATTATTTCTAAAGAACTATTATGTCGGGTTCTCCAGGATTTTCATCCATCTGTGACAGAGAATCGGTGATGAGGTACTTCAAGTCAGTATGAGGGACGTTGAAGGGGAACTCACAAGCCATAACATATTTAGCACCTACTGCCTTTCACCGAGTACCGGATGACACTGGATTTGGGGCTGCTGTTGGCAAGTTCCTGCAGGATACTTTGTGCTGGTGGGGGGGGGGGGGGGGGCGTTGCCTAACGTGGTGGATGCAGTGTTTGTCAAAGGTCAATAGTCCTGGATGGCGCCAGGATATTCGACTATTGTACAAGTTACACCGGTTGCGCTCATTCTGGCATGTGAAGTATACTCCAATACTGTCCAGACTTGTGCATCCTAGATTGCTGAAGGGGAAAAAAAAATCTGTCCAGATTCTGTCCATTTTGTAGGCACAGTGCAACTGCCACAGTTAATTTTCCAGTCCTTGATTACTCATGGGATGTTGATATTTGAAGTTTTAGATGATTTTATTATCTTTGAGTATCAAGGGGGTATGGTTTGTCTTTCAGCTATCACTTGTGACCACCTATCCTTATTAGCTGATGCCTGAAGATGATCTTGTTGCACGTGAATGCCACCAACTTTAACAATTTCACTGTTGTAAATTGTAACAACAAATCACAAAGTGAAATCAATGATCCAAAACTACATTCTAGATTGTTTTTGATAGAGTTTCAGAATGTTAGTATGCCCTTGCCTTTGGCTAAGAGTTTGAGAGACACTTAAGAGTTTTCCTTAAATCCCTGTATTGTAGGCACCTTTGCCATTTATGAAATAATTGTATTGCACACTCAAGATAATTTCTTGATAAAGAAAGGAGGGTAAAATTCCTCCCAGCAAATTGACAGTTATGTCATTTTTCCTTAGCAATCAAAGTCCCAGGGACAAGATCATATGGCCAGGAAGCTTGGAACATGGGTTGTTATTAATAGCTGATTAATTATGCATGATCTATGGAAGAATTAACATATTTTTGTACTAAGAGTAATTTCTCTGCTTTATTTATCATGCAAATGTTTAAACAGTGACTATTATGAACAGGAAGTTATGTTTAAATGCATGTATGCTGACAAATTCCAACTCTATGGAAATGATAATTTAATTATGGGATAACAGATGAAAACTATTTAGGAAATTTTGCTTCATAATGAACAGTACTTACAATTAAGCTATATTTCCTTTTCGAGAAACAGGAAAATTTGTCAGGTATATATATTTATTTGTGACACATTTTTTGGGCACTTAATTTGAATGTTGTGTAAATTTTGTTTCTTTTCTCTTTTAGGGCTCCAATCCCATTCTGGTTGCTATGGTGATTTTGCTAAACATTGGTGTCGCCATTTTGTTTATTCACTTTTTTATTTGAATGCCTATTTGTCAACTTAAATAAGTGAAAACACAAACTGTGTTAAAGAAAACTGATGTACTTCAATATGAAAAAGTCTGAGAACATGGTCAAGTTCTTCACATTTTGCCTTTCCTAGATACGAATACTGGATTTTAGTCAAAGTTAATGGCATAAATAAAATAGCTCTGTGGCATGACAGAATGGTAAAATATGCTTCCCCATTACTTCAATGATTTAATATGCATTGTTTGAAGAAAAGAACTGTAGACAAACTAGCCAGAAGGTAACATTATCTTAGTTCTGGCATCAAGGAAATGAAAAAAAAACATTTGGTTATCCATGAGGATTTATTCTGAATGTACTCAAGATGCTGTAGTTAATGTATTTTTCTTTTGGTCTACTCAAGTCAATTTTCAAAACTATAATGTTCTCTTGTTTATTGTTGTGGATACATTCATAATATTTTGATTAAAATGAGCTGAAGAAGACAGTAATTATACCATAAAAACATTAGGTTCAATTACAAGCCTATACAATTATTTAATAACTTTAATCAGTTCTTTTTTTAGAAAAGATATTCTTCTGAAGACTGCTGTAGTTTGAAAGGTGAGAGAGGATATATTAATCTTTAGTATTACTGCACCAAAACAAAAATCAGACCCTGCAAATGGCTGTTCAGCTCTTTCTGAGGATGTGAAAGAAGAAATGTTCCTTGCTCCAAATGAAACCTTTTCTATAATTCTATTTTGTAATATTCAATATTTTAAATTTTAATGAAAATGATTTTCCTGACATGAAAATATACACATCTTGAAAGTCACAAAAACAATTCAGCACTTAAGGAGTTAATTCTGAGTTCAAGAATTTGTGCCTTTTGCATCTAGTTTTTAACAGATATATTTTCTCAATTGTTTTTCATGGTCCTCCAATGTGGGACTGCTTCCAAAGCTGTAAGTGACATGAAATGTTGAAACAGTTATTTAAAAAAAAACTTGTAAATATAAGGCAAGCTGTGGAATTAAGAAGATTTGACTTTGCCTTTGAGATAGAGATTTGATAACTAGGAAATTAGAGAATCCAACAAAAAAAGTAAATTGTTTCTTTATCCAATATCAATCCCATTGAAATTTAGCTTTAATTAATTCAAACAGGTAGTTAAGTGCACTGTCTCCCACAGCTAGTTGTCAAATATTGATGCCCATTCACAATACACATTTGTAAATTATTAATAAATACATATTACTTCTTGATCCCTAATAATAGAAGACACGATTATTGTAATTCATTGTTCATAAAATAATGGTTCCTAAATGTTGTCAATAGCTTGAAACAAGGCATAAGGGATGTCAAAACCATCTTTTCAAGACAAATACTGTACAACTGCACCTCAAAGCCTTCACCTTCACTCAATCTCAATAGTTTGTTCCAGTAGCAACAAATGTTAATGCTGAATCTGAAACATAAATTTCGCATAGATATCAACGGTTTTCACAATTGATTACAATGTAAATGTCAGCCATGAACATAGTCAGGGAAAATAAACAGTCAAAATGAGAAAATAATTTCCTTTGAATACTGCTTGTTAAGACCTTAAGATTTCCTAAAATGGTTTTGAAGTATATTGACTGATATAAAACAAGCAAACACAATAGACAATTTGCAGACAGATAGCAATAAGATAAATGTCAAATCAATGTGGTTTATTTGGCAGATAAATGTTGTCTAGAAAGTCAAGGGTAATCTCCTACTTCTTCCAAATGTGCCATGGAATTTTTGTGGCACATTAGTGCAGCAAATGTATGCTTAACATGACATCTGAAAAGGGCATCTCCAAAGGTACAGCACTTATTTGCTGGTGTTTGAATCCCTCCAAAGCTAAAGCTAATGCTTGTGAGGAGCTAAGGCAAATGGAATTTAAGAAACATGATTTTATGTAGCCCTTAATTCATATATACTGTATCAACTAAATATATTGATATAACTAATAAGCCAATCAAGTTATGTAAAATTCATTTTCATAAAGGAATTTCATTTGTGTGAAAAATTGTCCTTTGAAACTGGGTTCTCCATGGACACCAGGTAGGCATGGCAGAATTTGATTTTTTTAAGTTTATTTTATTGATGCTTATTTTAAAGTATTTATTTTGATGTTCATTGATCTGACATTTGAGAATGATAGAGAGTCTGCAATGTGGAGTCATTGTTATATTAACAAAAGTATCTGATAAAAAAGCTTTAAGTACAGTACTTCACAAAGTATAAATAAATATGCATAAATCTTTGAATATACGGTATACTTTACCTCTTTTAGCCATTGTGCTCAATTGGAAGTCATTTTATATCCAAAACAAAAAACTGAACAACACTAACGTGATTTGTTTAGGGCTTTTGCTCTATTTTAAATAGGTTGCTTAACAGCAAATGTATAAGTGGGTCCTAATTATTAATAATCTTCTCAGCACTTGGTGAAATTAATATTTAACATAAAAAACACTAAACAAATTTATCAATAGACAATCACATTCTGCCAAACCTACACATCGTTTCAATATTTTTAAGTCCGCCTCTCTACTCAAATATGTTCAATTGATTGAAACAAAATTCTCAGTAAAGGCAGAGCAACTTCAAGTTGTCCATATTCAAGGAAACCTAATCACTGGACTGGCTAATTACTTCGGTTTCATATTGATAGCACTTCTTAGCAAAACAAACGTCAGCTCTAGCCATTTACAAAAGCACTATCCTTTTAAGCATTGAAAAATTGGCTTGTAATATTGTGACAAAATTGAGTCTATGACTGAAAGAGTAAACTAAAATTAGAAAATTTAAACAAAATAGCCCTATCATTATAGATACAAATGGTCACTGTGCTACTTATAGTCTTATTATGTATTCCTTTTTTTATTGCACACAATTTACATAAACCAACCAACATCTAGAGACAAAATAACAACTAGAAACTTCTCATAATAGCAGTGTGACATTATGTGTAAAGTAACTATTTTGCCTACATTGAATTTTTATTTTGGAAAGTCCAATTTTGTGCTCAGTAAAATCTTTGATTTAATTTTCTGTGATACCTTCAGAAATTATAGGTTATGATCTGCTATTCAATGCACATAAGAATTAAGTATCAGTCATAAATGTTTCTTTTAAAATAAAGCTGTTTGAAATGTAAATCAGCTTTGCTATATTGAACAAACCATGACAGTACTTCAAAAAAAGCAACAGAGAGATAAGATACTGTTATAAATATTTCAGTTTGGCCACTTTGAGATAAAAATGCACAGTTTGTAAATGTTTTCTAATACTTCAACTCAGATACAAACAACAACAGATCAGGGTAAAAACTGCTTGAGCCATATAAATGACTCTCACTTGTAAAGTAGCTTGGTTTATTTAGGGTTAGGCTCTCTGAATCTTGAGTGCTTGTTGACTTTCTCCTGCTAATAATCGTCAGAGTGTTGACCCATAATTGCCTATTTCCAAAAACATAGTAGCCTGGAAAATGGATTTTACCCATTTATGATGTACTTGATGGTCACTACATTCTGCTCAAACATCAACTTTGCTGTTACTAAAAAGTTGCTAAACTGGGACATCCTTCCTATGAGAAATCATTATTGCAGACTTCTTCCATTCTAAGGTGTTACAAACAGATTTGCACATTCATTGATAACAGCTGTTTGCAAAGTCTGTAGTTGTTATCACATTGGTACACTCTTTGGTTGAAAATGGGTCAACTCTGTAAGTGAACGCATGCCTTATGAGAATAGGTTGAGTGAACTTGGTCTTTTTTCCTTGGAGTGACAGAGGATGAGAGATGCCCTGATAGAGGTGTATAAGATGATGAGAGGCATTGATCATGTGGATAGTCAGAGGCTTTTTCCCAGGGCTGAAACGGTTGCCACAAGAGGACACAGGTTTAAGGTGCTGGGGAGCAGGTACAGAGGAGATGTCAGGGGTAAATTTTTTTACGCAGAGAGTGGTGAGTGCGTGGAATGGGCTGCCGGTGACGGTGGTGGAGGCGGATACAATAGGGTCTTTTAAGAGACTCCTGGATAGGTACATGGAGCTTAGAAAAATAAAGGGCTATGGGTAACACACATAAAAGTTGCTGGTAAACGCAGCAGGCCAGGCAGCATCTCTAGGAAGAGGTACAGCCGACGTTTTGGGCCAAGACCCTTCGTCAAGACTAACTGAAAGAAGAGTGTAGCGGAGGCTCTTCTTTCAGTTAGTCCTGATGAAGGGTCTCGGCCCGAATCGTCGACTGTACCTCTTCCTAGAGATGCTGCCTGGCCTGCTGCGTTTACCAGCAACTTTTATGTGTGTTGCCTGAAATTCCAGCATCTGCAGATTTCCTCGTGGTTGGGCTATGGGTAACCCTAGGTAATTAGTAAGTACGTGTTCAGCACAGCCTTGTGGGCTAAAGGACCTGTATTATGCCGTAGGTTTTCTATGTCTCTATGTGGAACGTCCTCCAGAGAAGGGGTGTAGTGATAGGGTGTTTGGACAGATGCAGATTGTGATAGAAAGTAGAGAGAGAAGGGAGAAAATAAAAGGACGAAGGATATCAAAGTACCGGGTGAAATCTTAGGTGGGTGAGGGAGGAATTGGGGCAGAGTTAAACGGCACAGGTTTGGATAATGAGGCTCCACTCCACCCTGGAGCAGACTGATTGGTCCTGTGGTGCTCCTGAGTCAGTGACAGGACCACAGATTGAGACACCTAGTTACACTAACACGCTTGTCAGAGTCATCTGTTTGCAAGTGTAATGTAATTTTGGGAAGAAAGTGAAAATAAAAAGCAGTAACTCATTTGAAATATATGATGGTAATTGATGCCATTATCACATGCAAGAAATATGATTGGGAAACAACACCAGCATTTAGGTAAATCATCGCAGGAAGAACCCAATCCCATTTTCCAGCGCAAGAGGTTCTGCAAACGCTGGAAATCCTGAGCAGAGGACCTGAATTGTTGACTGTTTATTTTCCTCCATTGATGTTACCTGACTTAATGTGTGCCTCCTGCATTGTGCATTAATCTGATTTTCAAGTGGGCTGGAGAACTTCCAGACATAGGTGCAGATACTTCACAACATGTGCAGAATGCTTTTATGCACAAAAAAAACTTATATACAAATGGATATTTCCTTCTTTCCATTTTCCTGGTTACTATGTTTTCCAATACTGACTACAGTTAGAATTGTTAGCCTTTATGATTTTGCTTAAATTTCTATACTTAAATATTTATCAAAATAGAGGTTGCAGTTTGCAGGATTAATATTAAGGATTAAATGTTAATCCTGCAAGATATATCATTGTAATGACTTACTTTCCTGTGAGATATTTCACTGGAGTAAAAAAATCTCTGGAGGTTCAGGCCATTTTGGAAATGTTAATATTTCAGAGACATGGAATTTGCCTCTTTTAACTCATTGTCTTTTTGTTTAACTCAACTCCATCTTTTTAACCCAATCCTTCAATTCCTTTGGAAATGTTTCATTGATAATTCTACATTATTTACTTCCATATCCTTCCCAAGTAACTTAACCAAAAGTCTGTTCTTGGTATAAAGAATCCCTTTAATCATTTTACTTCATTTAGATGCAAAGAATGTCCAATCTCACATTTTCTCTGTAGCTCAAAAGTGCAGCTTTACCTTGGCTTGCCCTGCCTATTAAAAATTCATTAGGGCACACTGATATAGTAGGAAACAATTTAAATGTGTGAAAACTGCTAGGAAGTTTTTTTTTAACATTTTTTTCATCTGGGGAAAAATTCATTCCTGTGTTGAAATTTTAGGTGAGGATTTGATATTTTTTAATGTTTCTGTCATAAACTTTGCAGTTTAAAAATGAATTAAGGTATGATAGGTGGCAATTGTCTTGGATTTCACTGATAAAGGGAAAGCCTGTGGTCCCAAATTTTCATTTTGATGTTATAGTTTGCAAGAATTTCAGTTGTTTCAAAAGTAAGGGAAACTACAAATGTTTAATAGTTGTTTTAGTTGTGATCAGAAGGAAATGCTAATCACCGAATCAGTAACTTACATAAGTACATCAGTAAGAGGTGCAGTGTATGGGGCTACATTACACAATACGGTTGGGATTGTTAGGTATGCGGTTGGGCAATCATAATCAGGTTTAATATCACCGGCATGTGTTGTGAAGTTTCAGATTCACCACAGTGATTTTTCCTGGTTAAATGCCACCTAATTATAGTCTGGTTGTTATCATAAGATCTAAATAAAAGGAATAAATTACAAATTTAATTTAAAGAACAGCAGTAATAAATAACCTATTTGATTTAAAATGGCAAGCCTTTAGAAACATAGAAACATAGAAAATAGGTGCAGGAGTAGGCCATTCGGCCCTTCGAGCCTGCACTGCCATTTATTATGATCATGGCTGATCATCCAACTCAGAACCCCACCCCAGCCTTCCCTCCATACCCCCTGACCCCCGTAGCCACAAGGGCCATATCTAACTCCCTCTTAAATATAGCCAATGAACTGGCCTCAACTGTTTCCTGTGGCAGAGAATTCCACAGATTCACCACTCTCTGTGTGAAGAAGTTTTTCCTAATCTCGGTCCTAAAAGGCTTCCCCTCTATCCTCAAACTGTGGCCCCTCGTTCCGGACTTCCCCAACATCGGGAACAATCTTCCTGCATCTAGCCTGTCCAATCCCTTTAGGATCTTATATGTTTCAATCAGATCCCCCCTCAATCTTCTAAATTCCAACGAGTACAAGCCCAGTTCATCCAGTCTTTCTTCATATGAAAGTCCTGCCATCCCAGGAATCAATCTGGTGAACCTTCTTTGTACTCCCTCTATGGCAAGGATGTCTTTCCTCAGATTAGGGGACCAAAACTGCACACAATACTCCAGGTGTGGTCTCACCAAGGCCTTGTACAACTGCAGTAGTACCTCCCTGCTCCTGTACTCGAATCTTCTCGCTATAAATGCCAGCATACCATTCGCCTTTTTCACCGCCTGCTGTACCTGCATGCCCACTTTCAATGACTGGTGTATAATGACACCCAGGTCTCGTTGCACCTCCCCTTTTCCTAATCGGCCACCATTCAGATAATAATCTGTTTTCCTATTTTTGCCATAAATTATATATGTTATATAAATTATAAGTGCTATTTTTAGCAACATAGTAATATCTCCATTTGTAAACTTTGAGAATATGCTTAGTGCAGTTTCTTCCTTCATTTTTTCATTCTGTATACCAGTAGTTGCATCATGCTCATAAATCATAAAACATTGATGTTCCAAATAATTCAAACATAAAATGTATTTAATGTCATTTCAAAATCAGTAATGTAATCTAGAAAATATTGACCAATAGTTTTCATTTGTTCATTCTAAATAAGAAACCAATTGAATACTGCATATCTATGTTTGCGAAAAGTGCAAAGCTATGTGGCATTGGAAGCCATGAAGATGAAAGGATATAATTGCAATCAGGTATTAATAAATTGAGCGAATGGATTGCGATGTAAGAACATGGGAGGTCCTACTCTGTGGGTTGAAAAAGGGGAGAATAAGAGTTTTTTTTTAAATTATGAAAAGAATGAAGGCCAATGAGACTTTTGGGTCCATCTGTTAAAATGTCATGATTATCAAAAAATAATCAAGAAATCAAATGGAATATTCGCCTTTCTATCTGGAGAACCAGGGCTTATGTGGGCAGGTATACCACAGCTACAGATGTCTGGGGTGGACTGCATACAGAAAACTGTGAGCAGTTCCTGTCATAGCACATGAAGGAAATTCTGTTGGAGGATATACTATCATTGTTTACCAATTATATTCCATCTACAAGAAGAGATTGTAAAAACCAACACGGCATTCTCTGAAATCTGGAAGGTATGATATGGTTGATATTTTCAGTTATTGGAGAGGAACAGATTTGTTAGATAGAGAAATAAAACTATTTCAGTTAGTTTCGGAATTGAGGACAATGGGGCCTAGTCAAAAATTAGAACCAGTCCTTATAGAAATAAAGTTAGGAAACATTTTCCTCATGCATAGGAAGGTTGAAATTAGGAACTCTTTTCTATAAATAGCAATTGCTGCTAGATCAATCATTAATTTTAGATTTCAATTTGACTGATTTGAGCAAATGTAACTCTTCTCTCCATGTCTCTAAATTAAGAATTTAGCGGTGCTTTGTAAATGTTATTGGCAATGTTGGGGAAGTACAGGAACACAAATATATTATAACAAGAATGACCACAACTTATATCTAAGTGGCCACAGGAGAAATGTCTAAAATGATTTGCTAAAGATTCCCAGGGATGAGGCAAGGAGAATCGTTTTTATACAGAGAGTAGTTACAATCTGTCATGTAGTGTCTGAGCAATCAGACTGTAGAGATGTATATCTACATTTGTCAGAGGTATTCAAAACTTTACTGCAGGATGGAGGTGGTGAGGCAACGGATAACCAGAGGATGCATATTAAAGTAATTAATAATAAAACCAAGAGAGATTAGTTGTTTTAAAACACAGGATAGAGAGTGCTAATAATAATTTCGGAAGGGAAACTGTATACTCAAGAGAAAAAAGGACTGAGCCATGGGGTTAGAGCAAGGTGTAGAGCTGAGGGAACGGTGAAAGGAGAAGAATAATCTACAAAAATAAAACCAAGCACTATCTTTGATGGTGCATCATTCTATGAAACAATTTCAGATGACTCAGTAAAGCACCTTAAATAAAATGTCAATAGAAACATGCGTTATTTCATTGTAGAACAATGGAGAAAGTGTGAATTCCACCTAACAATCCAGCTATCCATATTTTTATCTTTGAAAACATTGATATCTTGTAATACAATTTTATAACAGTAAATATGACTGTCACCATTGATTTGACTTGATACTTTAGCACAGGAAGAGTTTATTGTGCTGTCTTTGTAGCTGACCCTAATATGTAATTCCAAAGTTAACCTTTGTAGAAAAACAACTGCAAGCAGTGTAAATAGTTTCATTGTTCACAACTGCCCAAGTAACTTGTCTGAATAGGATACAGTCAATGGTTTACAGTTATGTGGTTGGATTGGATAATCTGAGTTTAGAGCAGAGAGAGCGTTCATAGAATGTGCTGAAAAGTAAAAACATTTTGGTTAAAATAAATGAAGAAAAGTTGCTCTCTGTGAGTAAATACTTAATGGCTAGAAGATATTGATTTTTCGGTTCGCAAAAAAACCAAAGGCAACACAAGGAAGAATTTACGACACAAGGAATGATAAGCATTTGGGATATATTGTTTGATAGGATCGCGAACACAACTGTATTCTTTAACAAAAACTGGTTAAACATTTTAATGGGGGGAAAATTGCGGAAATGGAAGTGAGACTAACTGAATTGCTGTTAGAAAGAGCTACTATAGATTTAATTAGGCACATTGCTTACTTCTGCGCCATAATTTCACAATGCAATACCATGATTCTCAAAAGCAAACAGATATTTTACTTTGCCTTATGAATTTCATATATATTGAAAATGAACACCACCACCTTCCCTTTCCAAATTCTACACTGAACTGTTTAAGTTATTTGTGAAGAATATAAGAATGTGACTAACAGACCTTTAGCGGAGAATGCTGTACTCAGCAGGTCAAGCAACAGCTGCAAAGAGAAAAATAAATTTAATATTTCAGGCTGATGACTCTTCATCAGAACTGAGAAAAGTCAGCAAATAAATATTTTGAGGAGGGTGAGGGGGGAGGTTGAAGGAATGGAGAGAATAAGAGAAATGCCCACCCCCTGTGTCTTTAGATCTCCACTCATATTGGCATTGTTTTTGACCCCTCCTGTCCGTCTTTTGCTCCGTAAATTAAAATATTTGATTTTTAACTTTTCTCAGTTCTGATGAGAGATCTTTGACTTGAAGTACCAAGTTTGTTTCTCGCAGATATATTTCAGATTTACAGCATCTGCATTCTTTTCCTTTTAAATCATATTACATTGAATATACAGTTAAAAAATAATCAACTGATCTAGAGCAATTTTTATGCTTCCACATCACTTCACCTAAACCTGTAAGTGAACCCTAAATCTTTCTCCCTTGCGTTGTCACCTATATATTCCCATATAATTATTTCACCTACTCATTTGTTTGTTACTCATTCCTACTTACATGTTCGTTAAACTCATTCAAGGAACAGAGAGAAGGAATAAAAAGGATGAAGAGTAACTTCCAGAAGTTGCTACTTTGAAAGGAACCATTAACTGAAACTACAGAGCAGATTTTTTTAAACATTGTTACCACACTGAATTGAAGGTGCAATTTTCTTGGAAATTTAAAAGAATGATTTGTGAATATGCTGATCATAATTAATTTGAAATATATTATACTCCTGTGTCTGATGCCTTAAGGCCTTTAAGGCCTTTTTAAAATCCTTCTACCCATTTATCTAGTATCTTAAAATCAGGGTTTTGCACACTGAGCTACAGAGAAAATATGTCTTAGTGTCCTCTACGTAGCCTTTTACAAATTAGGAAGTGTTTCTTTCAGATCACTTCACCATTTTTATTTCATACCACATTGCTTATAGATTTTAATTTGAATAAAAAATTTGTTGTGAAGACCAGAATTAACTTGAAAACAAGAGAATCTGATTTTTTTTTCATAAGATTTCTGCCTAACTAAATGGCCAGTTTCTTCAAGCTGAGCGTCAGAGTTAATTTCCAGGCCAACGTATCAGGGTATTGAGAAAAGCACAACTGGACTGAATGATTAAAAGTAACGTTTGTGCACCCCAGCAGAGTAAACACATCGTAAGCAATTACTGCATTTTTAGGCTCTATACACCAAGCAAACACTGAAAAGTGCAAATGTGAGCATTTGCAAAATAAATTTTAAAAACTTGTTCCACCATTATTGACAAGTTAAAGTTAAGTACACAGACTTAACACCGCTAGAATCATGCAACAATATTTTGAAGTGGGTCTGCTGGTCCTGGTGACAAAAGACCGAATGAGTCGTCAACTAAATATCTACTTTATTAGTACTTCATTCCAATATCTTGGATCACCAAAAGTTATTTTTGGTAACTCCGATTAAGACAGAAAAAGATCCGACAATAGTGATTGATCACATAGAATAAGTGGAAACATATTTCTATTTATTCCCTTCAATAAGTGGAAACATGTATATACTAACTGTTCCTGATTGAAATATTGGATGTGTAGCTATCTAATAGACAGAGAATATTAAACCTAGAGGTGAAGAGTTTCTATATTAATCTAGCTCCTTGAAAATAGTATTGTTAGTAGCTCAGTGACTGAATTCCATCCCCTAAAGATGTCTTGCACATCAGTGATATATCCTGTAAAGATTCAAACAAGCATATGACCAAATATATCACCTTTCATTTTTGAGCTTTCCATGATCATTATTTTCCTTTAAGACTAAAATTTAAACTAATCAATACTTTTTGCTTACATCTAACCTTGACTGTCTCTCTTGAAATCAACGACAATCATGATGAAAGTGAGCCCTGATCTTTGCTTATCTGAGATACCTACAGAAAAAGATATTGTTTTGGTGTCTTCTACTTTTTCTTTTAGAAGTAGAAAAATATTGTTTATTTGGGACAGAATGTTTTGCTCCAGATATTATATTCCCTGCTATAATGATCACAACTAAATAATATATATACTTGGAAATGTATTCTGACGTGGTAAAATTCTCTGAGTTTACCGGAGGAATTTGAAGATCTGTTTCCAGCAACTCATCAAAGAAGGAAAACCACCGGGCTTCTTCCCAGGTGTTTTTATAATAAGTGCCTCAATTTTGAATGGTGTATCTAAGATTGATCTGAGCACAGTGATAATATACTGTGTATTTTTCCTCACTTAAAAAAATGCAGCATCTCTTTACAAGTCAAATTTTGAGAAACCCTGGAAAGTACCATAAAATGCAATTTTTGCCATTTATTTCAGTGGTCCTGCTTGTTTGACAATTTAGTTTCTTGCTCTCTTGAGTCATTGAACTGAATAGACACATATAGACTCAGTTACCAGTTTTTTTTGGGGGGGGGGGTTGACCTGTGGGCCAGGGAAATGCATCTTTGTTCTTTGGCTTCCAATTACTGCCTCATTTAAGTTCAGCAAAATATATAAATGTAATTACTCAGACTCACAGTAAAAGGGCTAAGAGGGTATATAACATGTAACATTTTTGTTCCGGTAAAAAATATTATATCTGTACATCAAGGTTTAAAATTCCAAATGGAGATCTTGCTCTTCCTAAGAATCACATCTTTAGCTCCAGAGAAGTCAATAAATATTGAAGCTTCTTCTCTTTACTAACATCAGATGATCATTCTTGGAGCCTCAGTGGGTATTTCATCTAGACTATATGGAAAGGTTCAATAAAGAAGTACAATATAATTATGTGATCTCACACTTCTGTAACTGGCAGTGAAATCTTTTGTGTATAGTTACAAATATCTTGATCAAAGACATTGTTGAGGCTAGACACAGTTCAACAACAATAATTTACATTGATATAGCATCTTTAACCTAGAAAAAAACTATGGTGCTTCATGTGAGCATAATCAATTACTCATTGATAACTGGACTTTTATCAAGGTACCTGTACTATCCACAACTTGTTCCTTAAAATCAGGGCCTATCGGGAGACTATACCATTGACTTTGCACCCTTCTATGCATTTTATGGGTGTTTTCACTTGGCGGACAACAACCTGGTAAACCATAAAGCAGAAATCAACTGACTGACTTTGTGGGTTAGTAGATAGTATTACCTGAAAATCAGCACTCCTTTTACAATATTATTGTTTCAGACCCAGGACTGGCAGCCATTGATGCAAAGTGAGCAATTTATTAATTCTATACAACTATTCCAACTTCAAGTGTGCCTTCAACTGACCAAACTGCAGTCTTAGAGAAGTCCATAACTAATGGAGGCCCTGATCTTTTGAATGAAGATTAGAACAAGAAGACTTTGGCAGGAAAAAATTGAAAACTTGGAAAATAGATAATACAAACATGTTTCATTTTTAGTAAAAGTATTGACTATTATTATGACCCTGTGATTTTCTTTGCATGTGTCATCAATGTAACAATTCATCTACAAAGTTAAAATGCAAGAAGCTTTTAAACTGCTAGAAAGCGCCATTGATCTACTTCACAAATATTGTGCTGGGGGCTTTGATGAAGTACATAGACTGTAATCTAGCCAGTTAATGTACAGTCTGCATGACGTGGCTCTGCACAGAGCATGAAAAGCTATTGCAGCAACATTGTACACATCAGCCTATGAGAAGGTACTTTGCATTCATCTGGTTTGGTTAGAATTCAACTGCTAACTGTAGTAAATCATTGAACAGTACAGAAATGTTATTCATCTGTTAAGTTATATTGGCAATCAGAAAGCAGTGACAGTTTATTATCAATATACAAATGTGTAAAATGCAAATTAATTTGGTTCAATAACCCTAATCCCTGTCAATCTCAAAGGTTGCTCTAGTAATTCAAAATTCTTATATCAAAATTCTTTGTTGGTTGTTTTAGGAAATTATGTAATTTTTGTTTCCAAACTTCCTTGAAACATCCTGAATTTGATTGTCATAATTAATATATCACTGATTTCTAATTCAGCCTAATTCAGATCTATGGTTTGTAAATTATGTCTTTTGAAATTTGCTCTGAAAAACACTGGATGCTTCAGTTTTAAAATCATGATTTCAATTCATCATGAATTTCAAATATACAATTTCATTTCTGTATGTTTTCCAATAGGAAGTAAGATCCAATGTACAACTACGGTTCTGTATTATTTTAAACTTTGTTGAACATTGCATGACAGAAATTCCTGCAGTTGATAACATGCAACCTAAAATTTTGTTCAAATATACAAGTTGCCTCAGACAGCACAAAATTGCCTATTAAGATAAAAAAGTGTTGCCTTTTGTGACTCAGAGTTCAATGGTATGAATTTGTCATTTTTTTTCAAACAAAAAAAATGTTTTTTTGCATGTAAGCAAATGTTTACTCTGATAATATGTGAAGATTTTATGCTTTAAAAGGGAATGTTGACTTACAAATTATATTCTTCATGATTTAATTTTAAAGAAATAGTTCAAAGTTACATCAGGTCTTTGTCTTTGTTTTCATATTTTTTCTCAATTGTTTTCCCTCAAAAATAATTAAGAATGCCTTGCTTTACAAATGTTGCATATGATTGAATCTACGACATTGTGACTCAATTAAATCCCTTCAGTATCAGTAACTGGTTGAGGTGATGCGGAGATTGTTTTTACATTTATAACGTTTGATTCCATGAATGTGCATTTAGATCTCTTCACATCTTACTGAATTGCTTGAAACAATTGAAAACCTGCAATAGTATCACATTTGCACTATTCACCCTAGTGTAAGAATGACATTAGGTTTAACCCAAATAACAAATCTGTAATATGAAAGCGTCCACATTTAAAATTTACATTTAGTTTTAAAAATAGTTATTGGAACTTTCACCAGTATAACTTTTTCTTTGGATTCATTTACAAATAAGCAAAAATATACAATTGTTGAGGGTAAATTCTGTGGTTCAGCATCTTCAAACAAAATAATGATGAGCACCTCATGTTACAGTTGTACTAGATGTTGGTTAGTTGCCACACAAAAAATAGGGAGTAGTTCTGGTCAGGTGATTAGGCTGGAATGGGGGCAGAAAAGATTCAGAAGGTTTGTTCAATGATGTAAAGCTCTGTGACATCTTTTGAAAGATTAATGCAGAGCTACTTCAACACTTCTTTTTCATTCACTCGTGTGACGTGAACATCTTTGGTAATGCCAGAGGCGAATGATTATCCACCAATATCCCGAAGAATATCGTGGAGATTTTCCTTCTTGAATCACTGCAGTCAGTGTGATAATAGTGCAGATAAGAAGAGTCCTAGGATCTTGACCTAGCAACAATGAAGGAATGTTTCCACATCAGGCAGATGTGTGACCTTTAAGCAATGATCTTCCCATCCCATAATGACCTGCTTGTATAGAAAGTCTTGAGGAATCACTGTGGTGCATCTTAAACACAAAATACTCCGCAGATGCTGGGGTCAAAGCAACACTCACAACACGCTGGAGGAACTCAGCAGGTCGGGCAGCATCTGTGGAAATCATCAGTCAATGTTTCAGGCCGGAACCCTTCGTCAGGACTGAAGAGGGAAGGGGCAGAGGTCCTATAAAGAAGGTGGGGGGAGGGTGGGAAGGAGAAGGCTGGTAGGTTCCAGGTGAAAGACCAGGAAGGGGAAAGATAAAACAGTGGGGGAGGGGAATTAGGGAGGTGATAGGATCACTTGCCCCATCCCAGTTTCACTCTCCCCCTCCCCCAGCTGCCTATCACCTCCCTCATGTCATGGTTCCGCCTCCTTCTACTACCCATTGTGCTTTCCTTTATTCCTTCTTCACCTTTCCTGCCTATCCTCTCCCTGCTTCCCATCCCTCACCCCTTTATCTTTCCCCTTACTGGTTTTTCACCTGGAACCTACCAGCCTTCTCCTTCCCACCCTCCCCCCACCTTCTTTATAGGGCCTCTGCCCTTTCCCTCTTCAGTCAGACGAAGGGTTCCAGCCCGAAACGTTGACTGATCGTTTCTGCGGATGCTGCCAGACTTGCTGAGTTCCTCCAGCGTGTTGTGAGTGTCACTGTGGTGCATCTTGCAGATAGTTGTGACTACAGCCGCAGTGTGCCAGTGGTGGACAGCTTGACTGTAAGATATAGGAGCAGAATTACGCCATTTGGTCCATTGAATCTGCCGCGCCATTTCATCAATGCTGATCCAATTTTCCTCCTCAGCCCCGATCTCCTGCCTTACCCCCCCCCACAAATCCCTTCATGCCCTGACTAATCAAGATTCTATCTACCCCTGCCTTAAATATACCTAAAGACTTGACCTCCATAGCCACCTGTGGCAACAAATTCCACAGATTCACCACTCTGGCTAAAGAAATTCCTCCTCTTTTCTGTTCTAAAAGGATGCCCCCCTATTCTGAGCCTGTGTTCTCCGGTCTTAGACTCCCCCACTATAGGAAACATTCTCTCCACATCCACTCTATCAAGGCCTTTCAACATCACTCTTCTGAATTCCAGTGAATAGAGGCCCAGAGCCATCAAATGCTCTTCATATAACCAGCCTTTCAAACCTGGAATCATTTTTGTGAACCTCCTTTGAACCCTCTCCAATGTCAACACATTCTTTCTTAGATAAGGGGCCCTAAACTGCTCTCAGTTCTCCAAGTGAGACCTCACCAGTGCTTTATAAAGGCTCAACATTACATCATTGCTTTTATATTCTAGTCCTCTTGAAAGAATGCTAACATTGCATTTGCCTTCCTCACCCAGACTCAACCTGCAAGTTAACCTTTCAGGAATCCTGCACAAGGACTCCTAAGTCCCTTTGCACCTTAGATTTTTGAATTTTCTCTCCATTTAGAATATAGTCTACCCTTTTAATTCTTCTATCAAAGTGCATGACCATACACTTCCCAACACTGTATTCCATCTCCCACTTAGTTCACCCATTCTCCTAATCCGCTCTTCTTCCTCTCGACTTCCTCAAACCTACTTGCCCCTCCACTTACCTTTGTATCATCCACAAACTTTGCAACAAAGCCATCAATTCTGTCATCCAAGTCATTGACATATAACATAAAAAGAAGCAGTCCCAACACAGACCCCTCTAGAACACCACTAGTCACTGGCAGCCAAATAGAAAAGGCTCCATTTATTCCCACTTATTGCCTTCTGTAAATCAGCCACTGCTTTATCCATGCTAGAATCTTTCCTGTAATACCATAGGCTCTTAACTTAGAACATAGAATAGTACGGCACAGTACAGGCCCTTCGGCCCACAATGTTGTGCCGACCCTCAAACCCTGCCTCCCATATAAGCTCCCACCTTAAATTCCTACATTTACCTGTCTAGTAGTGTCTTAAACTTCACTAGTGTATCTGCCTCCACCACTGACTCAGGCAGTGCATTCCACGCACCAACCACTCTCTGAGTAAAAAACCTTCTAATATCCCCCTTGAACTTCCCACCCCTTACCTTAAAGCCATGTCCTCTTGTATTGAGCAGTGGTGCCCTGGGGAAGGGGCACTGGCTATCCACTCTATCTATTCCTCTTATTATCTTGTATACCTCTATCATGTCTCCTCTCATCCTCCTTCTCTCCAAAGAGTAAAGCCCTAACTCCCTTAATCTCTGATCATAATGCATACTCTCTAAACCAGGCAGTATCCTGGTAAATCTCTTCTGTACCCTTTCCAATGCTTCCACATCCTTCCTATAGTGAGGCGACCAGAACTGGACACAGTACTCCAAGTGTGGCCTAACCAAAGTTTTATAGAGCTGCATCATTACATCGCAACTCTTAAACTCTATCCCTTGACTTATGAAAACTAACACCCCATAAGCTTCCTTAACTACCCTATCCACCTGTGAGGCAACTTTCAGGGATCTGTGGACATGTACCCCGAGATCCCTCTGCTCTTCCACACTACCAAGTATCCTGCCATTTACTTTGTACTCTGCCTTGGAGTTTGTCCTTCCAAAGTGTACCACCTCACACTTCTCCGTGTTGAACTCCATCTGCCACTTCTCAGCCCACTTCTGCATCCTATTAATGTCTCTCTGCAATCTTTGACAATCCTCTACACTATCTACAACACCACCAACCTTTGCGCCGTCTGCAAACTTGCCAACCCACCCTTCTACCCCCACATCCAGGTCATTAATAAAAATCACGAAAAGTAGAGGTCCCAGAACAGATCCTTGTGGGACACCACTAGTCACAATCTTCCAATCTGAATGTACTCCCTGCACCACCACCCTCTGCCTTCTGCAGGCAAGCCAATTCTGAATCCACCTGGCCAAACTTCCCTGGATCCCATGCCTTCTGACTTTCTGAATAAGCCTACCATGTGGAACCTTGTCAAATGCCTTACTAAAATCCATATAGACCACATCCACTGCACTACCCTCATCTATATGCCTGGTCACCTCCTCAAAGAGGAGGCTTGTTAGACATGATCTGCCCTTCACAAAGCCATGCTGACTGTCCCTGATCAGACCATGATTCTCTAAATGCCCATAGATCCTATCTCTAAGAATCTTTTCCAACAGCTTTCCCACCACAGACGTAAGGCTCACTGGTCTATAATTACCTGGACTATCCCTACTACCTTTTTTGAACAAGGGGACAACATTCGCCTCCCTCCAATCCTCCGGTACCATTCCCGTAGACAACAAGGACATAAAGATCCTAGCCAGAGGCTCAGCAATCTCTTCCCTTGCCTTGTGGAGTAACCTGGAGAATATTCTGTCAGGCCCCGGGGACTTATCCGTCCTAATGTATTTTAACAACTCCAACACCTCCTCTCCCTTAATATCAACATGCTCCAGAACATCAACCTCACTCATATTGTCCTCACCATCATCAAGTTCCCTCTCATTGGTGAATACCAAAGAGAAGTATTCATTGAGGACCTCGCTCACTTCCACAGCCTCCAGGCACATCTTCCTACCTTTATCTCTAATCGGTCCTACCTTCACTCCTGTCATCCTTTTTTTCTTCACATAATTGAAGAATGCCTTGGGGTTTTCCTTTACCCTACTCGCCAAGGCCTTCTCATGCCCCCTTCTTGCTCTTCTCAGCCCCTTCTTAAGCTCCTTTCTTGCTTCCCTATATTCCTCAATAGACCCATCTGATCCCAGCTTCCTAAACCTCATGTATGCTGCCTTCTTCCACCTGACTAGATTTTCCACCTCCCTTGTCACCCATGGTTCCTTCACCCTACCATTCTTTATCTTCCTCACCGGGACAATTTTATCCCCTAACATACTGCAAGAAATCTCTAAACATCGAACACATGTCCATAGCACATTTCCCTGCAAAAACATCATCCCAATTCACACCCGCAAGTTCTAGCCTTATATCATAATTTGCCCTTCCCCAATTAAAAATTTTCCTGTCCTCTCTGATTCTATCCTTTTCCATGATAATGCTAAAGGCCAGGGAGCAGTGGTCACTGTCACCCAGATGCTCACCCATTGAGAGATCTGTGACCTGACCCGGTTCATTACCTATTACTAGATCTAGTATGGCATTCCCCCTAGTCGGCCTGTCCACATACTGTGACAGGAATCTGTCCTGGACACACTTAACAACCTCTGCCCCATCTAAACCCTTGGAACTAATCAATTGCCAATCAATAATAGGGAAGTTAAAGTCACCCATGATAACAACCCTGTTATTTTAGCACCTTTCCAAAATCTGCCTCCCAATCTGCTCCTCTGTATCTCTGCTGCTACCAGGGGGCCTATAGAATACCCCCAATAGAGTAACTGATCCCTTCCTGTTCCTGACTTCCACCCATACTGACTCAAAAGAGGATCCTGTTACCCTTTCTGTAGCTGTAATAGTATCCCTGACCAGTAATGCCACCCGTCCTCCCCTTTTTCCGCCTTCTCTATCCCTTTTAAAGCAGTGAAATCCAGGAATTTTGAGAATCCATTCCTGCCCTGGTGCCAGCCAAGTCTCTGTAATGGCCACTACATCATAATTCCATGTATGTATCCAAGCTCTCGGTTCATCACCTTTGTTCCTGATGCTTCTTGCATTGAGGTACACATATTTCAGCCCTTCTACCTTACTGTCTTTACACCGTTTATTCTGCTTCTCTTTCCTCAAAGCCTCTCTATATGTTAGATCTGGCTTTACTCCATGCACTTCTTTCACTGCTCTATCGCTCTGGGTCCCATCTCCCTCGCAAATTAGCTTAAACCCTCCCGAACCATGCTAGTAAACCTACTTGCAAGGATATTGCTCCCCCTCAAGTTCAGGTGCAACCCATCCAATCTGTACAGGTTCCACCTTCCCCAGAAGAGATCCCAATGATTCAAAAATCCAAAACCCTGCGCCCTGCACCAACTCCTCAGCCACACACTCAACTGCCATCTCCTCCAATTCTTACCATCACTGTCACGTAGCACTGGCAGCAATCCTGAGAACGCCACCCTTGAGGTCCTGTTCTTCAGCCTTCTGCCTAGTTCCCCTGTCAAAGGCCTTTTGAAAATCGAATGACACAATATCCACCAATTCTCCTTTTGTTATTCCTTCAAAGAATTCCAACAGATTTATCAGGCAAGATTTTATCTTGACAAAACCATGCTGAGTACAGCCTATATTATGTGCCTTCATGTACTCTGAAACAACATCCTTAACATACGACTCCAACGTCTTCCCAACCACTGAAGTCAGACTGACCTATGATTTCCTTTCTTCTGCCTCTCTCTCCCTCTTCTTGAAACATGGAGTGACATTTGCAATTTTTCGATCTTCTGGAACCATTCCAGAATCTAGCAATTCTTGAAAGATCGTTACTAATTCCCCCACAATCTCTTCAGCTACCTCTTTCAGAACCCTGGGTTGTACACTATCTGGTCTCTGGACCTTTCAGTTTCCCAAGAGACTCCTTCCTAGTAATGGCAATTTTACACACTTCTGACTGCCAACACTTTTGAACTTCCAGCATACTGCTTATGTCTTCCTCAGTAAAGACCAATGCAAAGTACTTACTCAGTTCATCTGCCATTTCCTTGATCCCCATTACTACCTCTCCAACATCGTTTTCCAGTGAACAATTTTTTGGTTAAGTTTTCTTCCCCTTCTTCACATGGATGAAATAGCTTGCTAGCTCATTCTGAAGCACAGGATGATACTAGGTGATACATTTGTGACAAATTTCATAAACTTCATTGACAAAGAGTGCGATAGACACTTAAAGATTCCAACAAGAATAATGTTAAAAAGAACTCTGCAAAACTCACCAAGCTGGGCCAAGTCTTGAAGGACATGCCAAAATAAATAAAATCTGATCTTTTCAATTTACCTGTTGCAGATATGTATTTTGTTTCTTTTAGCATTAATTGAACTAACCACTACACAGCTCTTGAGGATCACAATTAGAAAGTGCTGGAAAAATGCATCAGGTTCGACATCATCCACAGAGAGATACCATCAACGT
The DNA here is from genome assembly GCF_030028105.1 of Mobula birostris. Lineage (NCBI taxonomy): Eukaryota > Metazoa > Chordata > Chondrichthyes > Myliobatiformes > Myliobatidae > Mobula > Mobula birostris. The sequence continues at coordinate 47,128,067 of NC_092384.1, forward strand.
CAATAATATTCTTCTTTTTTTGGTGCCATGTCTGCCAGGTTCAACAAGATAACCAAAGCACCGGAGCACCACATTGATAAAGATGTTAAACATACATACTTCTAACTTCCATTTTGTCATTTGGCAATATCAATTTAACTTCTAATGGGAGCTATTATAGCAGAATGGCTGACAGGCAGGAAGCAGTGAGTAGGAATAAAAGTGGCCTTTTCTGATTGGCTGCCAGTGACTAGTGGTGTTCCTCAGGGTTCAGTATTGGGACTGCTGCTTTTCACATTGCTTGTCAATGATTTAGATAGTGGAATTGATGGCTTTGTGGCAGAGTTTGTGGATGATACGAAGATAGATGGAGGGCTAGATAGTGCTGAGGAAGCAATGCAATTGCAGTAGGACTTAGATAAATTGGAAGAATTGGTAAAAATTTGCCAGATGGAATACAGTGTTGGGAAATGTATGATAATGCATTTTGGCAAAAGGAACAATAGTGCGAACTATTATCTAAATGGGGAGAAGGTTCAAACATCAGAGGTGCAGAGGGACTTAGGAGTCCTTGTGCAAGACTCTCAAAAGGTTAATTCACAGGTTGAGTCTGTAGTAAAGAAGGCAAATGCAATGTTGGCATTTATTTCAAGGGGATTAGAATATAAAAGCAAAGAGATAATGCTGAGCTTTTATAAGACACTAGTTAGGCTGCACTTGGAGTATTGTCAACAATTTTGGGCCCCATATCTCAGAAAGGATGTGTTGTTATTGGAGAGAGTCCAGAGGAGGTTCACAAGGATGATTCTGGGAATGAAGGGGTTAACATATGAGGAGTGTTTGGCAGCTTTGGGCCTGTACTCAATGGAATTTAGAAGAATGCGGGGGAACCTCATTGAAACCTACCAAATGTTGGACGGACTAGATAGGGTGGATGTGGAAAGGATATTCCCTATGGTGGGGGCATCTAGAACTAGAGAGCACAGCCTCAAAATTGAGAACTGATCCTTTAGAATAGAGGAAAGGAGGACATTTTTTAGCCAGCGAGTAGTAAATCTGTGGAATGCTCTGCCACAGACTGTGGTGGAGGCCAAGCCCGAGTGTATATTTAAGGTGGAAGTTAATCGTTTCCTGATCAATCAGGGCATCAAAGGATATGGCGAGAAAGCAGGTGTATGGGGTTGAATGGGATCCAGGGTCAGCTATGCTGGAATGGCAGAGCAGACTCAATGGGCTGAATGGCCTAATTTGCTCCTATGTCTTATAGTCTTACGGTCTTATTAACTTGATATTGCCAGACAACAAAATGGAAGTTAAAGAATTCTCCAAAGACATCCTCTCCTCAGTAATGATGGAGTCCAATTTGTGGGAACTAAAAACAAGGTTGAAACTTTTGCAACTATGTTCAGCCAAGAATGTCAAGAGAATGATCCATCTCAGCTTCTTCCTGAGATCCCCACCAACACTCCAGCCAGTTTTCAGCAATCTCATTTATTTCCCTATAAGATTCTCTTCAGCAAATATCTGCGAGCAAAGGATACAGCGAAGAGCACCTGATCCGACAGTATTCCAGGTGTAGCCCTGAAGACCTCCGCTCCAAAACTAGCCATAGCTCTTGCCAAGCTGCTCCAGTTTAGTTAGAATACTGTCATTTCCCTGGGAATGTGGAAAATTGGTCAGATGTAGAGGGTAGGACAAATCCAATCCAGGTAGCTCCTACCCAATTAGTCTACACTAACGTATCAGTAAAATGATTGAAGGTGTCAATGCCAACACTATCAATTCACCTTTACCAATAATCTCACTTACAGACTGAGCCTTTCTCTGAACATGGACCAAGGCACAGGATTCTAGAGATTAGGTGAAGATTGATTGCCCTGAATAATAAGGCAACATTTGACTGATTGCAGCAAGGAACAGCCTGGTAAAACTAAAATGGATGAGCACCAAAGGGGAATCATTCCAATGGACGGAGCCATGCCTTGCACAAAGAGAGATGGCTCACATATTGAAGTTCTATCATTTCAGCTACAGGGCATTACAAGTTAGGTATGCAATGGTATACTGTCCACTTAATTGGTTGACTACAGATCCAACAGTATTCAAGAACTCTATACAGTTCAGGACAATGGAATCTTTTTGACTACCGTATCAACCTGCACCCTATACATTTATTCCCTCCAGTACTTGCACATAATGATGGCAGTATGTGCTATCTACAAAGTCCACAGAAGCCACTTGCCTAGATTATACTGACACTATCACACAAACCCACAATTTCTAACACCTGGAGGAATAAGGGCTTGTGGTGCGTGGAAACAATGCATCTGCAAGGTCCCCTTAAAGTTGCACATCATCCTGACCTGGAAATATATTGCTGTTCCTTAATGGTCACTTGGTCTAACTCTCCCACTCCAACAGCACTGCGGGAAAACCTTCACCAGAAGTTCAAATAGATGTTTCACCACGTCTTTTCAGTGGAAATTAGGAATGGTTCGTAACCTCATGCGTTTCCAGTGATGACCTGATCCAAGCATAAGTGTGCAGAATATGCGTCTAATTTTGTCAAGGATCTTGCAACATTAATTTGATGACTGGTGCTCAATTCTTCCACAGGCTTTTAATTAAATTGAACAATGATTTGCCATTTTCTTGATTTATTTTAAATTGCTGGTCCATTATAACTAACGTGCTGGGTGTTCGAAAATATTGCCTCATCTTTAAACTAACGCACAAACTAGCTGGTCCGCAGTCATTAAGAGGAGTTTCCCTTGGTGAGCTGCATCAGCGAGTAAGTGGCTAGCTGTTAGAAGGAGGATGAGCAGAGCTGGAGAAGAGGTCCTAATCAGATGCCACATCCACCAGATTTTCCGAGAGCAATTCTTTGAAATGAACATATTGGAAGATAAAGCTGAAGAATGATCATGTGAAAAGTGTCAGAATCTCCCCAAGCATATTCTCACCAAAATAACATACATGTCTTTGACCACAGTTCAAGAGCAAGTACCAATCCACCTGGACTCCTTAATGATGACTAAAATCTTTCCTATGTTGAGAATTTTAAGGCTTGAGCTAGAGACATGCAGAACATTTGACTATTTTCCTCCACTGCTGAAAAAGGGAATTCACTGAAGTTTTCAGCTGAAAAAATAGCTGACTATCCTTTATCTTTCCACAGAGACTGGCAAGCAGAGTGAGCACGTGGTCTTGAAAAGAACTCCAAGCTCTCTGTTGCACCATATTGCATTTCTACCAATATTGCTATGCAAGTTGAGGTATCCACCATCTGAGGTCACGTTATGAGCTCATAGAGTTCTCCACCTCTTCCATGCTGGAAAGAAGAGTTTCCAATTTCTGTGCAAAGTTGTTCCTCAATTTTTCCATGCTCCACGCACAGACTTCCTGACAGCAGAACCTCGGAAGATGCCAGATGGTGATCCACAAAGGGCACCCCTAAATGAAAATAAATGAAAAACAAGTACCGGGAAGCTGCAGATACTGGAGACCAGAAATAAAGCAAAGATGCTAGAAAAAGATTGACAATTAACATTTCAGGCCAATAATTGACCTGCTGTCCCTGGAGCAATCCCTTTAAGGTCTGCAGTAGAATGAGCCTTCTGAACATTTGGCATTGCTGCTATGCTCTTCCTTGGGTCTGATTGTATACCAGAGACAGAGGAGAGGATCATGCCTGGTGACAATCCAGATTGTGCTCAGCCTCAATATCTGAACTGTTACATTAAAAGAAGCTTCAGTTTCTAGTTGTTTCTCAACATCCAGCTAGATTAGATTAAATTTGATTAGATTCAACTTTATTGTCATTGTGCCAAGTACAGATACAAAGCCAATGAAATGCAGTTAGCATCTGACCAGAAATGCAAGGAATAGTGTTATTTACAAAATAACTGCGAATAAAAAGTAAGTGCTACAGCACACAAATATAAAAGTACTGAGTCAGTGCAATATAGGTGCAATACTGCTTAGCGCTGTGATGTGAGGTTCAGAAGGGTCACAGCCTTAGGGAAGAAGCTCTTCCTGTGACTGCTAGTGCGGGAGCAGAGGCTCCTGTAGCGCCTACCGGATGCGAGGAGAGTAAAAAGTCCATGGTTAGAGTGAGATGCATCCTTGATAATGCTTTTCACCCTGCCCAGGCAGCGTTTATGGTAGATGTTCTCAATGGTGGGCAATTAGGTGCCGATAATCTGCTGGGCAGTTTTCACCACACGCTGGAGTGCTTTGCGGTCCAATACGGGACAATTGCCATACCACACTGAGATGCACTTGGTGAGTATGCTCTCAATGGTACAGTGGTAAAAGTCCGTAAGTATCCTGGGACAGAGGTGAGCTTTCTTGATGCTCCGCAGGAAATAAAGGCGCTGTGGCGCCTTTTTGATCAGGATGGAGGAGTTCAGGGACCAGGTGAGATCCTCGGAAATATGGACACCAAGGAATTTGAAGCTTGATACACGCTCCACTACAGCTCCGTTGATGTAGATTTGCTAAGTGAAGAAAGGGACATGGTGGAGGGGTGAATATAAGAGATGCATACTGACATCATCTTTATCTTTTAAACTAAGAAGTGATTATGGGATGAGTGTAAGTGGAGTGTGAAAAGGGGGATTACTGATCAAGATTCTCTAATTTCCAATTCTCTTTCCTCTGCCACTAACTCAGTAGTGACCACACCAGTGATAACAAGCATTACCTTCTCATAACCAGCAACGTAGCCCTGCTTGTCAAGTTGTCAAGCCCTGCTTGTGATGCCTACAAACTTACCTACCCTTAGCACTGATGAAGATGAAAATGTGTTAATGAGAGATGTATTCACATTGAGTAATATCCTTGTTAAAGATATTATCGAGCTGCAAAATGTTGCTGTTTGTCTTGTAGCAGTCCTAATTGCGAGGGTGTGTTGAACGCGTAAAGCTAATTGGAAATTCAATGTTTTGGTGATTGGAAGTTTGAGTAATGGTCATAGTGCATTGAGCAATCTCTGAGGCTAGTATTGGTAGGAGATGGTGTTTGAAGATCCCTTCAGTCATCATGTTCATTGAAAAACTTCACAAGATTTGAAGAACTTCTTACATAAGAGTCACAGAGCACCACAACAAAGAAACAGACCCTTCAGACCATTTAGTCCATGTCAAACTATTATTCTGCCTAGTCTCATCGACATGCACTTGGACCATAGTCCTCCATTCCTCTCCCATCCTCTCCCATCCATATACTTATCCAAATATATCTTCAATGTTGTAATTGACCTCAGTACCCTGTGTTAATCCCTACAACATTGATTGATGGCATTAATCTCCACAGATATCTTTCAACAACTCTCCAAATGTGTCTCTGAATGGACTCCTGCCTCCATGTTTTGTACCACGGTCCACCAAATATGAAGTACTGGTCTCAAATGTCACTCAAGTAATGGTTGGGTGTAGAGTGCCAGGCAACATTGCTGTAGCTATGAGCTATAAGCGAGAAATGCAAGCAAGATTTAAGTGATATGGATCATTTACATTTGGGCTCTTGCAAGGGTGCACACAGTATTCATGAAGATGAGTAGCAGAACAAAGTTAACAATCTCCTTGAATTGGAACCAAAGGAACCAGGTTAATTGCACATCATTGTCCCCACATCCTTGTTGAGATTGATCATGTTATCATTCTACTTGGAATGAAGACATCAAAAGCATTCAGCCACAGATGTGTACTATATTTAAGATGCAGAGCTAACCAATTTTACTTTCTTTGCAGTTTCATGAGTAAAGTGAACAAAACAAAATAAATGAACAGGTATTTCAAACTTTTCTCTTTATTTTGCTTCCTGCCATTCAACCAGACGGAATAGGCTGCCCCACTGATTTCTCCACAGCTAGATCAGTCATTTTCCCCCATGTCAACTCAGCAGTAACTCCATCAACTGGAAAAGTCTGCCTGCCTATCATTGCTTCCCTTTTCAAATTCTTCACCAAAGACAAGATACCATCTCTGGTGGTCCAGTCACTAACTGAGCCATGCATTGAAATGCAGCTTGAATCAATTGAATTTAGAGTCTATTGTTTTTCTTGGAGCTGGAGGTTTCACAGGATTACAATTAATCTTCCTTGATACATTTCTTAGAATTTGGATCTGGATTAGATTTGGCAACACAGTGCCACACCCATCTTCCAGTGAAAACTGTGCACAGGGATCATATTCCATTAAGTCTAGGCATCCTGCATCAGATAACTGGATAGAAAATGATCACACATCTCTATCTAGGTATTAAAGAACTCAACCCACTTTTATGAAACTCGTACTCTTGGCAAATTTTGAAAGCTATGCTGTGTTTGGATAATCAGACATTGTTGTTTATTCTGAGTGCCACAGTTCCTGTTCTTCTCTCCTGCAACTTAACTTTGACCTGGGGAAGTATTTCTCTGTTCTGGAAGTCCAAGCCCCTGGTCATAATCACTGTTTAATGAGTTTGTTCATCCCACAGGATTATACTGATAATTCTCCCAAGCATGATGATTACTTTGCTTAATTTTATTCTTAGCAGAATGTTCCAGTTCATTAACAAGCCAAGCAACTGAACCAAAAGATAGTATCTCAAGGAATAAATTTCAATTTTTATTACTTTGAATATTCATAATTATTAATTATTAACATGAAAAATAATTTTTTTATTTCCAGATATTAAAAGGTTTTACGGCCAGTTGTGAGTTGGTTGGAAATGAAGAAAACTTCTTATTAACATTGATATACAACATTACTCTCATGTTAGGGAAGCACATTTGGGGCTCATGAGCGAATGCTGCAAAGAAATTTATTTATTTAGTAATACAGCGCAAAGTTGGTCCTTCTGGCCCTTTGAGCCACTCTGTCACCAGCAGACATGACAAACCCAATTAATCCTAACCTAATCACAGGACAGTTTACAATGACCAATTAACCTACCCAGTACACCCTTGGACTGTGGGAAGATCCATACATTCCATAGCAAAGACGTACAGACACTATATAGGCAGAGCCAGAATTGAACTTCCCAGAATGCCACAAGCTGTAATAGCATCACACTAACCACTACACTACCAGGGAGCCCAAATGAAGTGGCCTTAATTTGAATCCTAACCCAGTTGGTATTGGCATTTTTGATCTTCCCAGAAAGAAACTATCAAATAATTAATTATTTAGTGTCTTTATTCTATCTTCCAATATTAAATAGAACAAAGTGGCTAAGTTATTTCCCCAGAGATGAAGGCCTGAAACTGAATTCACATCCTGTCCATAACTTTCAGAAATGGATTTCTTCAGTGTCATTGATTAATTGTATTAGCAAGAACTTCAATTTCCTAACCATCAGAATGTGCTTTAAAAAGTAGTTAATACAATATTAACAAATCAATGATGCATTGTTAAATAACAATAATGAATATTTTGTAAAATAAAGGTAGGAAGAAAGATAGGCGGCCGTAAGGTGGAGAAATACTGTGACAGTAACAAATGTCATTTATGATTAGGCTTAATTCAATGCTGAAGGGTAGAAGCTTTGGAAGGAGTTAAACACTGAACTTAAAACATAGTACAGCACAGGAATTAAAGTGATCCATCTGCCTGTACATGATATAAATTCCTCCATTCCCTTCATGTTCATATGTCTGTTGAAATGTCTGCTCCCACCACTGCCCTGGTAGTGAAGGCCAGGAATCTGCCACACTCTAAAGAAAATACTTGTCCTGCTCATCTCCTTTTATTTTTCCCCTCTCACCTTAAAGCTATGCCCTTTAATATTTAACTTTAACAGTGCTTCTCATGATTTTATAAACTCTGCTTAGGCTCCCATATGCTTCTTGGAAAACAATTCAAGATGGTTCAACCTCTCCTTCTAGTTAATACTCCCCAGTCCTTGCAGCATCTTCGGACTCTTCTTCTGCCCTCTCTCCAAACCCTCCACATCTTTCCTGTTATTGAGCACATGCTCCAAGTGTGGACTAATCGAAGTTTTATGTAACTGCAACATGATTTCATGACTTTTATATCAGTGCTCTGACTGCTGAAGGCAGAATCAGAATCAGGTTTATTATCACCAACATGTGAAGTGAAATTTGTTAACTTAGCAGCAGCAGTTCAATGCAATACATAATCTAGCAGAGAGAAAAATAATAAAATAAAGATAATAATAATAATAAATAAGCAAGTAAATCAATTACATATATTGAATAGATTTTAAAAAGCGTGCAAAAACAGAAATACTGTATATAAAAAAAAGTGAGGCAGTGTATGCCACATTCCTTCTTTACCACCCCTATCCACTTTTGTTTTGCTACTTTCAGGGAGCTAAAGACTTGCACCCCAAGATCCCTCTTTACATCTATGCTCTGAAGGGTCCTGATATTTACTGTATACTTCCCCCTTATATTTGACCATCCAAAGTGCAATGCCTCACATTTGCTCAGATTAAACACCATCTGCTATTTCTCTGCCCATATCTGCAACTGATTCGTATCCTCCTGTATCCTTTGATAATATTCTTCACTAATCACAACTCCACCAATGTTGGTGCATTCTGCAAACTTACCAATTGCCCATCTACATTGTTGTCCAGGTCATTACATACTGTGTATATCATAGACAATGGAGGTCCCACCAGTAATTCCGTTGGAACACCACTGGTCACAGACCTGCAGATTAAATAAAAACCCTCCGCCACTATTGTGTCTTCAATGGTTAAGCCAATTTTCTATCTAATTTATCAATTTATCCTTGCATCTTAACCTGCTGGAACAGCATACCATACACGACTGTGTCAAATCACTTACTTACGTCCACATAGACAACATCCACTGCCCTGAGCCCATTGATCACCTCCATCTCTTCCTCAAAAAAAATCCATCTAGCTTGTAAGACATGATCTGCCACAAGCTAAGCCACGTTGACTATCCTATAGTTTTCCAAAAGTAATTAAATCCTATCCCTACAAATCCACTCCAAAAACTTTTACAACACTAATGCAAGGCTCACTGACCTATAGTTTCTTGGATTATCCCTACTTAACCACTGACTACTCTCCAGTCCTCAGTTTCTTTGCCTGTGGTCAGAGAAGAAACAAACATATTTGTCAAGGATCTGGCAATCTCCTTTTTTATCTCATTCAATAATCTAGGATATAGTCAATGAGGCCTTGGCAACTTATCCACCATAACGGTCTTCAAAACCGTCACCTTCTTGATCTCAACATTCCCAATATTATTACTCTCATGCTGATCACACTACTCTTCATGTTCTTCATTTATTAAGGAAAAGGTGAGCACTATGAATAGTGACAACATACTCAAGAAGAGTATATTAAACAATGAGCTTGCTGAGGGAAGGAATGAATTCATGCCACTCTAAGTATCTTGAAGACCATGCAAAAAAAGATGCACCATGGTTGGACTCGAGATGAAGGGTGAGGACAGAAAATGATGGGCAGTAACTGGGAAATAACTACTTACAAAGTTAGAGGAAATAAAAATGAAGCAGTTTGGTAGAAAAAGGATCACTAGAGCAGGAGGTGGAAGTCTGAAAATGAGCCTGAAGGGCCTGTGACAAGAAAAAAGAACAATTGAGAAATACATGGTGTTGAGATTTGGTTAAAATGAAGCTTAATTTGATAAAATAATGTAAGAGGAAGGAACAGGATGAAGTAAATACTATGGCTTTGACCAACAAGAAGGAATCAGAGGAGAAGCAATAATCACAAAACAACTTATGCAAACCACAATAAATGAAAAAATTATTTCAGACCTCAGTTGTAGATCGGCTACATCATCATGTTAGAATCACAATACTCAACAAAAACTTAACCCACAAAAATTTCAAAGTGTTTTAATATCAGTCCTATCTTATTCAATCTTGACAAATGTGGGAACATAATGAACACGTGGCCAAGTGGTTAAGGCATTGGACTAGCGACCTGAAGGTTGTGAGTTTGAGCCCTAGCCGAGGGAACGTGTTGTGTCCTTGAGCAAGGCACTTAATCACACATTGCTCTGTGACGACACTGGTGCCAAGCTGTATGTGTCCTAATGCCCTTCCCTTGGACAACATTGGTGTCATGGAGAGGGGAGACTTGCAGCATGGGCAACTGCTGGTCTTCCATACAACCTTACCCAGGCCTGTGCCCTGGAGAGTGAAGTCTTTCCAGGCGCAGATCCATGGTCTCGCAAGACTAATGGATGCCTTTACTTTACTTAATGAACAGAGCACATGAATTTCTATAAAGATAGAAATATTGCATCATGATAAATGAAAACTGCCATAATAACACAAATTAATATTCTTTTTTTTAAAAGATAGTCACACAAGGCTCATCTTTGGATTAACCAATAGAAAAAAGCATCTTCACTACTATTTCACAAGGCATATAATGTATTACACATTTACTTATAAATCAGAATTTATCTTTGAATTAAAAATAATCTCCACTTTATAAGATCAGAACCTTTCCAACGGTAAACTGATGAACTGACCGGAAGTTTCTTTCTTTTCCAATCTTTTATTGATAACAAAATGTTAAACATAACATTATATTAATACAAAGCTATTGGGATTACATTATTAATAATTAGCATATAAAAATATAAACTCAATTAACACACGGATATTAAACCTCCCAAAGTCTTGCAAAATACGAATATGAATATAATATAAGAAAAAAAATGTAAAGGTAGCATAGAAAAAGAAAAGAAAAAAAAAACAAAATACCCCCCCAAAAAAAACCTAAACTGAACAAGACTAAACAACTAAAGTAATAAAAGAAAAAGACGTGGGCTGTTATGTTACGTCAAATAGGACCATTAGTGTCATTAACGCCGCTCCTCTCTCCATATATTTGAAATTAATAGAATAGGATTGGAAAAGGTCAAATTACATCATACGAAAGTATTGAATAAGTGGCCTCCAAGTCTTTTCAAATTTAATAGAAGGATCATAAATGACACTTCCAATTTTTTTCTAAATTTAAACACAACATAGTTTGAGAGAACCAATGAAATGTGGTGGGAGGATTAATCTCTTTCCAATTCAGCAAAATGGATCTTCTAGACATTAATGTAACAAATGCAATCATCCAACGAGCTGAAGAGATTAGATGAATTGGTTCTATCATTGGTAAACCAAAAATTGCCGCAAATCAATACTCAAAACCGTTGAAATAAAACAAAGATATCTTTCTAATATTTTTCCAAAAAAGGACATGACCAAAACATATGAGTTAAAGAAGCTATCTCAGAGTGACATCTATCACATACTAATTTCCCCCAGGATCAATAAAGTATGACTATGACTACAGGATTTATATGAGAGTAATAATGAGCTAATTTATCTTTAGACATATGGGCCCTATGTACTACTTTAAACTTTATCAACGCATGTTTAGCACGTATAGAGGATGAATTAACTAATTGAAGTTTCAATCTTATTCCTTTCAAGAAGTTTTCTGACTTTTTTTTACTAGGACACAAAGCATTCCACTTCCATTTTAAAGATAATAATAGAACCTCATGGTAAAGGCTCTCAGTAATTAGTAAATCTACAGCATGCAACCTTGAATTGGCACAAATGTTAAAGAGCTATACCAAGAATTTTTGCATCCACTTTTGGGCAGCAAAGTTGGTAAAGCTGCTGCCTCAGAGCACTTCAGAGCTGCATTCGATCCTGACCTTGTGGGCTGTCTGCATGGGACCAAATGGAATTCCGTGATGCTTTGGTTTCTTTCCACGTCCCTAAGACGTGCAGGCTAGTAAATTAATTGGCCACTTCAGATTACCCCTAGTCTGTGGGTGAACAATGGAATCTGGAGACTTTATAGAATGAGATTGGTATAGGATTGGTATAGATAGGTAGTTCATTGTTTAGCATAGACTCAGTAGATCAAAGAGCTCGTTTCTCTGCTGTGTCTCTCTATGACTTATCCCCTTCGTTCATTAAGAATCTGCATGTTCACTTATGTATTTGAAGTTCAACTGAGAATTGACCTCTAATACAAAAAAAATTATGAATTGTCTTCCTACCTTCCTCAAATTCATTCACTGTTATTGCATGATAATCAATAATCAAATTCATTGTGTGCTTTATTCAAAATGAAAGCTCTTAGAGAGAATGCAATGCTTTTACTGTATCTTTACTCCCTCTCAGAGCAGTTTGCTTCTACCTATAGTGAAACATTTGCAGTCTCATGCAGACAGCGGTTGGTCAAATGTGACACGACTTAAGGGGTGCAGACCCATTACAACATAGGGCACTTCGGTTATATCCCTTCCATATGATGAAAAACAAAATGCCAAATAAACAAATGCCCAAGTAAGCTGCTCAGTCTTTGTGTGATTCATTTATTGCAAAAGGTCATCTGGGTACGCAGATTGGCATACTGTCTATTCAGATCTGGTCATCCAGAATGGGACACTCTCCTCTGTTGTCACTTCATATAATCTGAGTTATGGTGTGTGTAGAATCCCTGCTGATTTCTACTGTGTATTGCATCAATCTGATGTACGCTTTATCTTCACTTTGTCTCCAATGAAGGCAGAATTTTGAGTCTTTAATTTGTCTCTATTTGTATTTCTGAACCTTTTTGTATCTTTGACTTCCCTCTTCCATGAGAAAACCCATTTGTATGATTTTCACATGGGAATTGTATACCAACGTTATTAGCACTATTTGCTGCACTGCACTATCAGTTATAGGTATGGTAACATTATGTCTTACTATGGTGAAACAGATAATCTGATTCTTTGAATTCAACATCAGAGTCCTTCCCAGCCAGATGCATTGTGGTCTTCTCATTGATAGCACATGACTTGTCGGTTTTAACTGCACCATCTCAAAGCTTGGTTCAGGTGAACATAACATATTTACCAACGTTAAGTTGAAAGATTACCATCTGCTCTTGTACAAACATCTTGGTGCAGTTACATCAAGTAGATGTTCCTTCCATGGAAATGAACTTGTTTGGCATTGAGTAGATTTTATTCAACTGCTATTCTGAATATGATCCACCTTTATCCTAGCAAGGTTCATCTTAACAACTCTGTAAACTGGTGATCTTCTCACTGTGTATACTTTGTAGAAGTGGTCTTCTAACCACAGGCATGATTTTTCCTGCGCTTTTTCTCACATGTAGGGCATTTCTTTATCAGGGACTCATATTGCAATCCAAAATACCTGACTCAGCCTTGGCTGTATGCTTCCTGTCCTGCCTTGAATCTATGCTCTACTGCAAGCATTTCATTATATTGGTAATCTAGCATTTATAGCACTGGTCTGGACAATTCTGCAGTTCTACATGGTGAAATACTCTTAATTCTATCATGTATTAATGATTCACTCAGGCTAGACTCTCAAATTCCACAAATGGTTTGATCTCTGATAAGCAAGTCCTTGACGCCTGCAGCAACACACACAAGATGTTGGAGAAACTCAGCAGGTCAAGCAGATCTATGGAGAAGGATAAACAGTCGATGTTCTGGACCGAGATCCTTCATCAGTACTGGACCGGATGAAGCACTGACTGTTCATTCCTCTCCATAGATGCTGCTTGACCGGCTGAATTCCTCCAGCATTTTGTGTGTCTTGCTGCAGATTTCCAGCATCTTGAGTTCTTACCATCAGCAATTAAGTGTAAATAAATTTCCTGCACATAAAAAAAACCTTAACATTTCCAGGCATTGAGGTTAAAGTGATTCTATTACATTCTCCATGGTCTATTTTAAAGGCTCCAGAGTAAGATACAATTTCTTTCCTTTAAGACCAATGAAATACAATAATAATTTCTGTCTGTTCTGGTTTATTTGCTATAGCCAGTTTAATATAGAGTACAATCTTTACTCTTCATTATCCCTATTCTTTAGACAGATTATTTGCTTTGGATTGTAGCAGTTCAGGTTTATATGCTCCATTGTATTTAGCATCAATTGAATCACACAGCTCGCTTATTCGGCACAGAAACATGTGTTATCTCAAGTGGAAGGATCATGCTTGACATTCAGTATTCAAATTCAGTGGTTGGAAAATAATCAGTTACGTTCCCCAGTGGGGAGATCCATCACTACAGCATTCATAATTTGCGAGACTAGACAGAAGAGCACGAGAAAACCCACAAAAGTGTGTGGCAAGAAAATAATGAGTTGCTCTTAAAAGTGAAGCATTAATAAAGTATCAATTTTGAAAATTACTACTTAACTTTGTTACAACAAATCAAATCCTGGCAGAAGATTAAAACATCAAATAATGCTCATAAAAAAGACAAGGAATGGAACAAAAGGTTCTGAACTTAAAGAGGGGTAACTTTGAAGGTATGAGTCGTGAATTAGCTAAGATAGTCTGGCAAATGACACTTAAAGGGTTGACGGTGGATATGCAATGGCAAGCATTTAAAGATTGCATGGATGAACTACAACAATTGTTCATCCCAGTTCGGCAAAAGAATAAATCAAGGAAGGTAGTGCACCCGTGGCTGACAAGAGAAATTAGGGATAGTATCAATTCCAAAGAAGAAGCATACAAATTAGCCAGAAAAAGTGGCTCACCTAAGGACTGGGAGAAATTCAGAGTTCAGCAGAGGAGGACAAAGGGCTTAATTAGGAAGGGGAAAAAAGATTATGAGAGAAAACTGGCAGGGAACATAAAAACTGACTGTAAAAGCTTTTATAGATATGTAAAAAGGAAAAGACTGGTAAAGACAAATGTAGGTCCCCTACAGACAGAAACAGGTGAATTGATTATGGGGAGCAAGGACATGGCTGACCAATTGAGTAATTACTTTGGTTCTGTCTTCACTAAGGAGGACATAAATAATCTTCCAGAAATAGTAGGGGACAGAGGGTCCAGTGAGATGGAGGAACTGAGCGAAATACATGTTAGTAGGGAAGTGGTGTTAGGTAAATTGAAGGGATTAAAGGCAGATAAATCCCCAGGGCCAGATGGTCTGCATCTCAGAGTGCTTAAGGAAGTAGCCCAAGAAATAGTGGATGCATTAGTGATAATTTTTCAAAACTTGTTAGATTCTGGACTAGTTCCTGAGGATTAGAGGGTGGCTAATGTAACCCCACTCTTTAAAAAAGGAGGGAGAGAGAAACCGGGGAATTATAGACCGGTTAGCCTGACGTCGGTGGTGGGGAAACTGCTGGAGTCAGT
Organism: Mobula birostris; assembly: GCF_030028105.1. Classification (NCBI taxonomy): domain Eukaryota; kingdom Metazoa; phylum Chordata; class Chondrichthyes; order Myliobatiformes; family Myliobatidae; genus Mobula; species Mobula birostris. The sequence continues at coordinate 47,143,201 of NC_092384.1, forward strand.
TATCAAAGATGTGAAATCATCGGACAAAGTCAGCATGGATCTGTGAAAGGAAAATCATGTCTGACGAATCTCATAGAATTTTTTGAGGATGTAACTAGTAGAGTGGATAGGGGAGAACCAGTGGATGTGGTATATTTGGATTTTCAAAAGGCTTTTGACAAGGTCCCACACAGGAGATTAGTGTGCAAACTTAAAGCACATGGTATTGGGGATAAGGTATTGATGTGGATAGAGAATTGGTTAGCAGACAGGAAGCAAAGAGTGGGAATAAACGGGACCTTTTCAGAATGGCAGGCAGTGACTAGTGGGGTACCGCAAGGCTCAGTGCTGGGACCCCAGTTGTTTACAATATATATTAATGACTTGGATGAGGGAATTAAATGCAGCATCTCCAAGTCTGCTGATGACACGAAGCTGGGTGGCAGTGTTAGCTGTGAGGAGGATGCTAAGAGGATGCAGGGTGACTTGGATAGGTTGGGTGAGTGGGCAAATTCATGGCAGATGCTAATGTGGATAAATGTGAAGTTATCCACTTTGGTGGCAAAAATAGGAAAACAGATTATTATCTGAATGGTGGCCGATTAGGAAAAGGGGAGGTGCAACGAGACCTGGGTGTAATTATACACCAGTCATTGAAAGTGGGCATGCAGGTACAGCAGGCGGTGAAAAAGGCGAATGGTATGCTGGCATTTATAGCGAGAGGATTCGAGTACAGGAGCAGTGAGGTACTACTGCAGTTGTACAAGGCCTTGGTGAGACGACACCTGGAGTATTGTGTGCAGTTTTGGTCCCCTAATCTGAGGAAAGACATCCTTGCCATAGAGGGAGTACAAAGAAGGTTCACCAGATTGATTCCTGGGATGGCAGGACTTTCATATGAAGAAAGACTGGATGAACTGGGCTTGTACTCGTTGGAATTTAGAAGGTTGAGGGGGGATCTGATTGAAACGTATAAAATCCTAAAGGGATTGGACAGGCTAGATGCAGGAAGATTGTTCCCGATGTTGGGGAAATCCAGAACGAGGGGTCACAGTTTGAAGATAAGGGGGAAGCCTTTTAGGACTGAGATTAGGAAAAACTTCTTCACACAGAGAGTGGTGAATCTGTGGAATTCTCTGCCACAGGAAACAGTTGAGGCCGGTTCATTGGCTATATTTAAGAGGGAGTTAGATATGGCCCTTGTGGCTACGGGGATCAGGGGGTATGGAGGGAAGGCTGGTGCAGGGTTCTGAGTTGGATGATCAGCCATGATCATAATAAATGGCAGTGTAGGCTCGAAGGGCCGAATGGCCTACTCCTGCACCTATTTTCTATGTTTCTGTGTTTCTATGAAAAGTATTGAACACATGGAAAGCAAACTGTAAAGGGCAGTGATAATAACAGAAGACTTGCATTTTGCTAAATGTATTCATGTCATAAATCAAAAGGGTGAGAAGACAAACATTAACAACAGGTCTTTTGTTCTATTGTTAAAATTGCTGCTATTGCTAATATTCATTAATCCAAGACCATATACACTTGAAGACCAGAACTGTTTCGAATTATGTAAAATATCAGTTAAAAAGTTAGAAACCAATGAAACATATACCTTACAATTTCCTGGATGTATAATGTATATACTTCATAATGTTTCTACATTTGTTTGACTTAGAGAGGAAGGAGTAGAGATTTAGGAAGAGAATTCCAGAGGGTGTAGCAGTGGAAAAATATCGGATTGTTCATTCCTCCCAGAAACCTGGCAACAGACCCTCCACCATTATTTTGATCAACTGATTTGTAACCAGGTTACACCAGGTTGGGAGTGATAACAGTGTTAAATTGACTGGAACATTTGATCTGAAACAACAGATGGCTCCTTGCACTCATCAATTCCACTGCATCACTTTCTTCTCCACAGCTCCTACTCCCAAGGGTATTCTCAGCCATGAAAGCATCACTCCATACCAAAGAATCTGAAACAATTATCCTTCTCTTGGGTGATTTACCTGGTATGCCAATCAAGTCAAAGTAGCTTTCCCGCTTTCAATTGGTTTTCCTAGGATTTACATCTGTTCACCCCACAGATGGTATACATTACTGTGGTCGGAGGTGGCACTGGGCTCCCTGGCATAGAGGTTTCCCTGGGCTATCTCTATCAATCTGCCACACAGGAAAACACAAAATCATTTTGTTTTACACAATAACCTTTCTGTATTGAAGGTGGGCTGCCTTCAAGAGAGTGAATGCGTGGAAAGCATCCGGTCTGGTCAGAGTATCTGGCCAAGTACTGAAGAACTGTGCTGGCGGACTAGCTGGTGAATTCACAGATATCTTCAACCCCTTGCTCCAGCAGTGTGTGTGTTTCAAGCAGGCTTCAATCGTATCAGTGCCCAAGAAGAGCATGGTAACTTGTGGAAATGACTATCGCCCAGTGGCACTTACATCTACAGTGATGAAGTGTTTTGAGAAGTTGGTGATGGAAGCACATCAGCTCTTGTCTGAATTGCAACTTAGGTCCGCTCCAATTCGCCTACTGAAGCAACAGGTCTGCAATCTCCTTGATTCTTCACACAACCCTGGAACACCTGGACAGCAAAGGTGCATACACCAGGATGCTCTTTATTGATTACAGCTTGGCATTTAACACCATTATCCCCTCAAAACTAATCAGTAAACTCCAAGACCTGGGCCTCAATACCACCTTGTGAAACTGGATCCTCACTTGTAGACCCCAGTCGGTTCAGATTGGCAGAAGCATCTCCTCCACAATCTCCATCAGCACAGGTGCACCACAGGGATGTGTGCTTAGCCCCCTGCTCTACTCACTTTACACCTACGACTGTGTGGCTAAGTACAGCTCCAACACCACATACAAATTTGCTTATATGATGAATCAGCATACAGGAAGGAGATTGAAAACTTGTCTGAGTGGTGTAATAACAACAACCATTTGCACAATATCAATAAGACCAAGGAACTGATTGTCAACTTCAAGAGAGGGAAACCAAGGGTCCTTGAGCCAGTTATCATTGGTCAGAGGTGGAGAGGGTCAGAAACTTTAAATTCCTGGATGTCACGAGAAATATTATTGCGAAGAAAGCATGACAGTGCCTCTATTTCCTCAGGAGTCTGCAGAGGTTCAGCACTTCATCGAAAGCCTTGGCATATTTCTATAGACGTGTGGTGGAAAGCGTGCTGATTTGCTGCATTGCAGCCTGGTAAGGGAACACCAATGCCTTTGAGCAGAAATTCCTACAAAAGGTAGTGGATTTGGCCTAGTACATCATGGGTAAAACCCTCCCAACTATTGAGCTCATCTACACGAAACGTTATTTTAGAAAAGCAGCATCCATCATCAAATATCCTCACCACCCAACCATGCCCTTTTCTTGCTGTTGCCATCAGGTCGAAGGTACAGGGTGGCTCAGGGCTCACACCACCAGGTTCCAGAACGGTTACTACCATCAGGCTCTTGAACAAAAGGGGATAGCTACACTTATTTCATGACTCTGTCCTTAGTTCGCCTTCGGAGTTTCGGGATTTCATGGCTCCGGAGGCAGGCAGACCGAAGGTCAGTGTCCCGCCAGGAGATCGGCGTGTTGTGGGAGTCAGAAGATCTCTGGTTGTGTGCCCAGAGACCTGAGGTCTTTGGGCACAGAGCTCGGAAAAGCGACGCAAAGGACTTTTAACATCATAAACCAGCGGGTTGTTTGTTATGCAAACAACAGGAATTCTGCAGATGCTGGAAATTCAAGCAACACACATCAAAGTTGCTGGTGAACGCAGCAGGCCAGGCAGCACCTCTAGGAAGAGGTACAGTCGACGTTTCAGGCCGAGACCCTTCGCCAGGTCCTGACGAAGGGTCTCGGCCTGAAACGTCGACTGTACCTCTTCCTAGAGATGCTGCCTGGCCTGCTGCGTTCACCAGCAATTTTGATGTGTGTGGGTTGTTTGTTATGTCTCCCCTCTGGCTGTGAAATGGAGACACCCCTTTCTCCCTTGTTAGGGAGAGAGAGAGCCTGTGGTATGTCAGATACCGGGTAAACAAGTAGTCTTTGGGGTACTGCAAGTCTGTGTCTTTTCTGATGCTTTGCTGCACACTTGAGTGCTCTGTGGTGGAAGGTGATTTTTTTTGCTGGTGAGGGAGGGGGGATTGTGCTTGCTGCCACTTACGCATGGTAGGGAGGGGAGCGGGGGGTACTTTGGGGTTCTAACATTTAACTGTCATTCATTCTTTGGGACACTCCTCTGTTTTCATGGATGGTTGCGAAGAAAAAGCATTTCAGGATGTATATTGTATACATTTCTCTGATGTCAAACGTAGCTTTGAAACCTTTGAAATCTTTGTTATATTTGTTATTTCATGCTCATTATTTATGGCTATCTGCATTTGCACAGTTTATTTACAGTTACAGTTTAAAGGTTTGCTAAGTATGATTGCAGAAAAAGAATCTCAGGGTTGTATGTGGTGACATGTATGTACTCTGATAATAAATTTTAGTTTGAACTTTGATTACTTTCAGAATCGAAATTCAGTGATACGTAGGAATCCGTGCAGATGCACCTAAGTTTCAATTGTCCCTCCCATAGCCACTATTTAGGCTAGCCACTGTCTGACAGTGAACATGATGACAGCCTCAACGAGTCTACATTAGATTCCCACCAAACCTTTAAAACTATCTATCCTAGTCCTTCAGCTAGTATAATGCTTTGCTTCAAAATCTTGATGGTCCTATTTCAAACCTTACTATCAACAGGCAATTCCATGTGCATATGTATTAGGACTCAGTGCAAATAGCAACAATCTATTTCTTTCCCTTTCTTCAGATCCAGTCAGTAGTGCCACCTACTCAATCTCTAGAAAGTGGCCGATAGAATATGCCTTCATTTCTTACTTTGGCAGAGTTGTTAATTCAATTGTGTTGAATGGGGGTACAGCCTCATAACTGAACACATCCTGAGCTCCCTCAGGTGCACAGAATGAAAATCAATTACTGAAGGCAGCAAAACTTGAGAAAGATTCTCCAAAGTCTATCCAAGTGACAGAATTGAAGGTTTTTAGTTAGATAAATGCCACACGTGGTGGTTGATGATGCTCCCTACGTTTTTTTCTGTGGTTATCTTGAAAGTGTTCTTTGTACCTCCAGACATATGAAATCAGAAACAAGTTAACCAATAAAAAGAGGCACTTGAGGACCCTTATTCTGACTTTCCAGATCAGAGGGATCCCAATCAGATAATTCTTTTCTTTTCTCTTCTCTTTCTCTCTCCTTGAAGATAATGATGAAGTTCCCTGATGAGTGAATTTGTGTCAAAAGTCTGTTTTAGAAAATGGATACCATGTGCTTCAGAAGCTTTGCTTTTCAGATGACATTTGACTTTTTCCGACATCAGTATACAGCAACTGCAAGGCTGCATCATGTAGTATGTTGCAGAACAGAACTAAGGACATTTCTGTCAAGGACATCATCTCAAAGTTCTTTGAAATGCTCCTACTGGAGTACTGACGACCTCGCTGTCCCTGATAAGCATTCTCTGTTCTTGGCTCTTACCTGGATGGCCTTGCAATCATTGAAATGTCCATGCATGTTGTGCTTATCAACTAGTTGCTGAAGCATTTACAGCTTTGTGAAGTCTGTAATTAAGTGTTATTGAAAAATCTGTCCCATTTAACTCTTCTGAATGAAGGGACAAAGGGCAGGAAAGTGGAAAAAATAGTAAGGCAAGAATAGAACGGTCAAATAACTCTGAGATCAGCAGCACTGACTAGCAAATTAACAAAAATATCTACAGTACATATGCATTGTTAATTACATGCCTATCCTCTGGAAGGGCATGACAATGAATCCATGTGCATAGCTCCCTACTTTCAGCCCAAAATGTTGTACATACTTTCTTCCATAGATGCTGCCTGGCCTGCTGAGTTCCTCCAGCATTTTGTGCGTGTTACTTGGATTTCCAGCATCTGCAGATTTTCTCATGTTTGCGATTCCTCGTTATATTTTCTCTTTCTTGCTTTCTTTTCCTACTATTTATTTAATTTATTTTTAAGATATATTTCTTATTGTAATTTATAATTTTTATATTATTGTCTATTGCACTATACTGCTGCTGTAAAACAATGCATTTCACAGCTTATGCCAGTGAAATTAAACCAGATTCTGTTTCTCATAAATGTATTTCCCTCTTTGTGCAAAACACTCAGGTATAAACCAATCTGGGAATACATTCCTTTTATTGCAGAAAATGTACGAATTGTGACGATTTGTGTCTTTATGAGTTGATAATAAGTTACCCACCCCAACTGCACCTTCCAGTACTAAGGTCATAGCCTGTAGTCATGGCTCTAAAGGTACATATCTAACCAGTCCTAAGTGATCCAACCATTGTAGTTTAAGTAGAAGGTGAGCTGTGTTGCTTGGATTGCTGCTGTGATGCCCAAAACCCCATTGGCTGATGTACTTTTGCTTTTCGATTCCATGAACTGAGAACAAGCAGATTCTGACACAGGCCAGAGGTTAAAACATAGATTCTTGTCTTTCTGCACTTCCATGCAGATAGTTAGCTGCTGTGCTCTTTGCCTTTGGTCACCAGGATCCAGGGGACTGAGTCTGAGGTAGTCATCAAATGGAGCAGCATTCATTCTGCAGAATTTCCTTAGATAGCAAACAAGGAAGTACAAAGTATAACTTTTACTCAGTTTAATGGTGTTAAACCTAAAGATGTACAAAAGTCTGTTGAAACCTAATATTTTAAACATTTTTAAAAAGCAAGCAAATTTGCAGTAATTCTGACTTAGAATTAATCTTTTTTGTTGACACTTAGTACAAAAAAGCACAAAGTTTATGTTATATTGGAGAAAGCAATTGGCAATCGCCTCTGATCTGGGCTGACATTTACATGCCGGGTGGCACTTAATTAATTAGCATGTTTATTTCGACTTTTTTCTTAAAGATGTGCTGTGTGCCTCCCAGCTACCGCTGTACCCCTGCATGCTTCGCGGATCGGTATCGGTTCGCTGCCCGGAGGGTGGGGACCACTGCACCACCCCAGCCTCCGACAACTCAGTCTAACGCACCAGCATCAGTGTGCTCGGCGCTGACTTCCCAATTCCCGTAAGTGATACTACACTGTACATACACTTTTTGTACTTTATATAGGCTGTGTATTTTTGCGTGTTATTTGGTACGATTTGGCAGCTTCATAACTTATAGTTTACTGGAGAGAGTGTTTTTGCCAACAGCGCTTGCGCTGTGTTTCTGCCGAGAGCGCTTGCGTGAGATTTTCGTTACGGTGGACAGTGCAGGCAATGATTGTGGAAAAGTATTTCTACTTTATATAAGCTGTGTATTTATCATATCATTCCTGCTTTTACAATATGTTACTGTTATTTTAGGTTTTATGTGTTATTTGGCATGATTTGGTAGGTTATTTTTGGGTCTGCAAACGCTCACAAAATTTTCCCATATAAATAAACGGTAATTGCTTCTTCGCTTTACGACATTCCAGCTTATGAACCATTTCATAGGAACGCTCTACCTTCGGATGGCGGGGGAAACCTGTAGTTCTGAATCACTGAACTAGAATGCCACAGATCTAGCCCTCAGCAGACTGCGAATCCTCTAGTTCATCCACTGATTTTGGTTTGGGTATGCCCGGGATGTTCTCAAAGGCACTCTCTCTTCCACACAGGTCTTGATGAAGTCGACGGCAACTGCAGCTTATTCATTCAGATTTGAAGATGAATATCGTCCAGTCCGCTGACTCAAGGCAGTACTGTCAGCACTCCTCCACCTCCCTCGACTGTTCTTTCTTAGTCTTCAGTCTCTACCTGTACGCTGAGAGCAGAAGGACAGCCAGGTGATCGGGTTTTCCAAAGCATGCATGTAGGATGACACGGTAGGCACTCTTGGTGGTGGTATAACAGTGGTCCAGTGTGTTGACTCCTCTGGTTCCGCAGGAGATATATAGATGGTAGTTGTTCAGAGCCATCAACAAGCTGGCCTGGTTGAAATCCACCCCCCCCCAGTGATAGGACAGGCATTGGGATGTGCAATTTGGTGTCAGCTGATCACGGTGATAAGCTCTTCCAGTGCCTGCTTAGCCGGGGTGGAATGTACACCGCTACCAGGATGACGTCAGAAACTCCCTCGGCAGATAAAATGGAAGATATTTGACTGTTGATGTTCCAGGTTGGGTGAGCAGCATTGAGACAGAACTGCCACGTCTGTGCACCACAATGAGTGAATTATAAAGCATACTCCACCTCTTCTACCTTTAGAAGACTCAAAAGTACCTGTCTTTTCAGTGGGTGGTGAAGCCTTCAGGCTGTGGTGCTGCATCTGAAAGTTCTTTACATTCATGTCAAATAATTGTTTTCACCTCTATGATCTTGAATGCAACTTTTAAGGTGTAGGGAGACAATGAACTAACTATGCAACAGAAATTACAGAAAGCAATGTAGTGGTGGTTGCAACTATATGTTTGGAAGAAGGCTGAAGGCATAAACCCACACCTTGCACTTCCCATTTTTACCTCCTACCCAAGATCCACAAACCTGCCTGTCCTGGCAGACCTATTGTCTCAGCTTGCTCCTGCCCCACCGAACTTGTTTCTGCATACCTCGACACGGTTTGATCCCCCTCGTTCAATCCCTTCCCTCCTATGACACTTCTCACGCTCTTAAACTTTTCGATGATTTTAAGTTCCCTGGCCCCCACCGCTTTATTTTCACCATGGATGTCCAGTCCTTATATACTTCCATCCCCCATCAGGAAGGTCTCAAAGCTCTACACTTCTTTTTGGATTCCAGACCTAATCAGTTCCCCTCTACCACCACTCTGCTCCGTCTAGCGGAATTCGTCCTTACTCTTAATAATATCTCCTTTGGCTCCTCCCACTTCCTCCAAACTAAAGGTGTAGCTATGGGCACCCGTATGGGTCCTAGCTATGCCTGCCTTTTTGTTGGCTTTGTGGAACAATCTATGTTCCGTGCCTATTCTGGTATCTGTCCCCCACTTTTCCTTCGCTACATCGACGACTGCATTGGCGCTGCTTCCTGCACGCATGCAGAACTCGTTGACTTTATTAACTTTGCCTCCAACTTTCACCCTGCCCTCAAGTTTACCTGGTCCATTTCCGACACCTCCCTCCCCTTTCTAGATCTTTCTGTCTCTGTCTCTGGAGACAGCTTATCCACTGATGTCTACTATAAGCCTACTGACTCTCACAGCTATCTGGACTATTCCTCTTCTCACCCTGTCTCTTGCAAAAACGCCATCCCCTCCTCGCAATTCCTCCGTCTCCGCCGCATCTGCTCTCAGGATGAGGCTTTTCATTCTAGGACGAGGGAGATGTCTTCCTTTTTTAAAGAAAGGGGCTTCCCTTCCTCCACTATCAACTCTGCTCTTAAACACATCTCCCCCATTTCACGTACATCTGCTCTCACTCCATCCTCCCGCCACCCCACTAGGAATAGGGTTCCCCTGGTCCTCACCTACCACCCCACCAGCCTCCGGGTCCAACATATTATTCTCCGTAACTTCCGCCACCTCCAACGGGATCCCACCACTAAGCACATCTTTCCCTCCCCCCCTCTCTCTGCATTCCGCAGGGATCGCTCCCTACGCAACTCCCTTGTCCATTCATCCCCCCCCATCCCTCCCCACTGATCTCCCTCCTGGCACTTATCCGTGTAAGCGGAACAAGTGCTACACATGCCCTTACACTTCCTCCCTTACCACCATTCAGGGCCCCAAACAGTCCTTCCAGGTGAGGCAGCACTTCACCTGTGAGTCGACTGGGGTGATATACTGCGTCCGGTGCTCCTGATGTGGCCTTTTATATATTGGTGAGACCCGACGCAGACTGGGAGACCGCTTTGCTGAACATCTACGCTCTGTCCACCAGAGAAAGCAGGATCTCCCAGTGGCCACACATTTTAATTCCACATCCCATTCCCATTCTGAAATGTCTATCCATGGCCTCCTCTACTGTAAAGATGAAGCCACACTCAGGTTGGAGGAACAACACTTTATATTCTGTCTGGGTAGCCTCCAACCTGATGGCATGAACATCGACTTCTCTAACTTCCGCTAAGGCCCCACCTCCCCCTCGTACCCCATCTGTTACTTATTTTTATGCACACATTCTTTCTCTCACTCTCCTTTTTCTCCCTCTGTCCCTCTGAATATACCTCTTGCCCATCCTCTGGGTCCCCCCCCCCCTTGTCTTTCTTCCTAGACCTCCTGTCCCATGATCCTCTCATATCCCCTTTTGCCTATCACCTGTCCAGCTCTTGGCTCTATCCCTCCCCCTCCTGTCTTCTTCTATCATTTTGGATCTCCCCCTCCCCCTCCCACTTTCAAATCCCTTACTCACTCTTCCTTCAGTTAGTTCTGACGAAGGGTCTCGGCCTGAAACGTCGACTGCACCTCTTCCTACAGATGCTGCCTGGCCTGCTGCGTTCACCAGCAACTTTGATGTGTGTTGCTTGAATTTCCAGCATCTGCAGAATTCCTGTTGAAGGCATAAGCTGTTGTTTCATTGATCAGAGCATTCAAAATTCAGGATTGTTTGTCATTCGTCAGCACACAAGTATAAAGGAGAATGGAATAATTGTTACTTAGATCCAATGTAGCATAAAAAGCACAAAGAACACATTAAAAACGCAATAAATATAAATACACAAGATTGGCTGACATACATAGACTGATAGTTTGTACATAAAGCGATGCTAGGTACGGGAGTATCTGTATGTAACGTGTCTTTGAAAGGAAATGATGAAGCATTGTGGTAGGGAGTGAGGTGGGGTGGGTAACGGATGGAGATGTTGATGGCTTGGGATTGGGGGAGTACCTGTTTTTGAGCCTGCTGGTCCTGGCACTTCTCTGTTTGTGGGACAAACAGTCTGGGGTGAGTGAGATCCTTCAGAATATTTTTACAGCATCTTACTCTATAAACGTACACCCTTGAGGGTGGAGCCAGGGATGTGTTGGCAGGTTTGACTACCCATTGCTGAGCCTTCCTGTCCAACACAGTGTTGTTTTCTGTGCCACACAGTGATGCAGCTTGTTAGCATGCTCTCAACTGTGCATCTGTAGAAGGTTGTGAGTATGGATGTGCACGGTCCAGCTCTCTTCAGCCTCCTCGTAGAGGAGCTTTCTTGATGTGGAGGATGTGTTCTGGGACCATGAGAGATTGTTCAAGATATGTGCTCCCAGGAGTTTAAAACTGTTCACGGTTTCCACTGCTGTGCCACTGATATAAAGATGGTGTGAGTGGCGGGGATTTTTTGAAGTCGACAACCATCTCCTTTGTCTTGTTGACATTGAGGAAGAGGTTATTTGCCCGGCACCAGGCCTCGAGCTCTTCTACCTCCTCTCTGTAGGCCGTCTCACTGCTGTTGGTGATGAGCCCCACCTCTGACACGTAATTGACGAACTGAACAATGTGATTTTTTGCGGTTGTGTGTGAGCAGAGTGTGTAGCAGTGGGCTCAAGGCACAGCCCTCGGGGGCATCCATGTTGAGGAGGATCGGGAGGGGGGAGTAGCTGTGCATCTTGACTATCTGAGGTCAGTTGGTTAGAAAGTCACAGTGATGTATTTGGACTGAGGAGTTCATCAGGGTTTGTGGGATGGTACTGTTGCTTGCTGAACTGAAATCCAGAAACAGCACTCTGACATAAGTGTCCTCACTTTCTTGGTGTGTCAGGGCGAGTGCATGACAGACGCCATGGCATATGCTGTAAGGTGGTTCTGTCAGTAAGCATATTGGTGAGTGTGCAGTGTGGCAGGAATGGAGTTTGTGATCAGTGCCATTGTTTAGTAGAGTCCTTTGATACAGGGATGATGGTGGCTGATTTGAAGCAAGTGGGGATGGCAGCCAGATGTGAACAGTCTCTGAGTATTCAGCCTGGGATGTCGCCTGTGTCAGCTGCCTTCTGGGGTTTGACTCTCTGCAGAGTGCGCATGTCTGCTGCTGTTACAGACAGCGGCTCACTTGGTAGGGGGGTGGGGTAGCTTTAGTGGTGGCATTGTGTCGCGCGTCTCGGAGCCTGCACAGCAGTTGTTTCGAGTATCGGGGCGCTCTAAGCACCATACACCAATGTTACACCTCTGCACCCACCCCCTCCTCCTGCAAATTATCAGAAAAGTCAGACTTTTCTTTTGTGTGCCTAGTCTGTGCAGTTCCACCTAATTTTCCAGGGCATAGTAAATTATATCTGTCTGATGGCAGTGGATACGGAAAATGCTGTGGAACTGAGCGATGTACCGAGCTGTGGCATTGAAAACCTGTGCTTGGGAACAAGCTACAAGTAGAGCAATATACCTGCAACAGTGGGGTCGATACAACACTGTGGACAAGTGACTGACCACGTCCAGTTTACGAGAAGCGGGGCAAGTCGAACATATTTATGTATCACTTTGCTCTCAATCACTAGGTGAGTGTTGATAGGACCTTCAAGTGGCACTAACTCACCATTAGCCTGAGTGCCAGAGTGGGTGTGAATAAGTCTCCGGATCACATCACAGCCCTTGACTAAACACGGATCAGAGTTGAATTGCAGGGAAGATGTGGGAGTGCCTTCCTTTAACATTAAGGCAGCAACTAAACTAGTGTGGCATTGAGCCCTGATAAAACAGTCAATAGGTATTAAGGAGAAAGACCTCTCATGGCTGGATATCAACTCCCAACCATGATGGTTGCAGTTCTTGGTGTTTCATCACCCATTCCCTGAGAGTTCACTATAGGAGTTCCTCAGAGCAACTTCTTGCTTCGTTAATGTCATTCCCTCCATCATAAGGTCCCTAAGGGGATGCCTGTTTATGACTGCAGTTCTATTTAACACTTTTAGCAAATGAACCAGACTATGAGTGTGTGCTGCAATGCCAAGACAGCATTCAGGCATGGGCTGGTAAGTGACAAGTAACATTTGTGCCACAAAAGTACCAATCAATGACCGTTATCAACTACTAGAGCAAGTCTAGCTACCAGTTCGGAATAATCAAGAGATTTACCATCACTCATTCTCTGTCATCAATATTCTTGGGGTCACCAGTAGCCAAAAACTCAGGCTACTGACGTAATTGAGAGGCTGGGTATCTTGCGGCAAGAGACGTCCTGTTACCCACGGCTTCTCTGTCACCTTTAAAGGCACAAGTCAACAGCAGGATAGAAATCTTGACACTTGCATTGATGTGTGGCATTCCAGTCACACCATCCAGAACAAAGCAGCTTGTGTGACTGGCACCACACCCACTACTAGCACAACAGCGGACAGATGGACCATGTAAGCAAATGCACATGGTTATTCTTACTGGATTCTCTGCTGATCTTTATCAATAACGGAACCAGGTTGGCGATGTATTTTTAACTAATTGCCTGTTGTGCTACTGTTGACTTGACCATTTCAAAACACAAATTTTCTTCTTTTTAAGCCATTCTGTCGTTGATTTATTTTTGTCTTTCGGATCATGGTCTTGTTGCATTATCCAACTTCTATTAAGCTGATGGACTGCTACCCTGACATTCTCCTGTAAAGTATCTTGATACAATCTGAGTTCATTGTTCCCTCAACGATTCCAAGCTGTCCAGGCCCTGAGGCAGCAAAACAGCCCCAAACCAAGAAATCAGCATTGTACGTTGTGTTCTTGGCGTGATCTTTGCAGGATGCCCACTCCCAGGGAGAGTAGCAACAGTACTGAGTTTCCTCCATTTGTAGACAATTTCTCTTCCTGTGGGCTGATGAACACTCAGGTCTTTAGAAATGCTTTGGTAGCCTTTTCCAGCTGCATGCATCTCTACAATTCTTCCAAGGTCCTCTGAAAGATGCTTGGGTTGAGGCATGGTGCACATAAACAGATCTTTCTTGAGAAAAGCAGGCCCTGTCATTAACCTGACTTTGTGTGTCTTCCTTGTAGGGCAGGGCACCTATGCAACCCACAGCACCAATCTCATCTCATAGATAGGAACACCCGACTCCAAATAGTTTTTGTAGAAGGCACTACCCCAGAGGTTCACATACTTTTTCCAACAAGTACATGCAGTAATGGATCATTTTTCTCAATAAATAAATGAACAAGTATAATGTTTTTGTGTTACTTAATTGGGTTCTCTTTATCTAGTTTTAGGACCTACATGAAGATCTGATCACATTTTTAGTTATAGTTATGCAGAAATAAAGAAAATCTATAGGGTTCACAAACTTTCTAGCACCACTGTAGAAACCCTTGAGAGTGTGTTTCACCTTGCTCCCAGAGCAAACTCCTGTCCACCTTTGGCCTTCCTGATTTCTTTCTTAAGTGTTCTCTTGGATTTGTTCTACTCCTCAAACACTTCATATATCTTAATTGCATATGCTGGATATGTGCCTCCTTTTTCATTACCAGGGCCTCAACATCTCTTGATAACCAAGGTTCCCTAAATCTGTTAGCCTTGTCTTTTATGCAGATATCCAGTACTCTCAGTGCACCTCAACAGCCCATCTCAGTCCATGTCTGCCAGATCCCTCCTGATGCCATCAAAATTGGCCTTTCTCCTATTGAGAATCTCAATCTGAGAATTAGTCCTATCCTTCTCTATAATTATCTTGAAATACTAGATCCAGTGTTCCCCCACACACACTTCTGTCAACTGCTCTGTCTTGTTCCCTAAGAGGAGATTCAGTATTTCTGTCTACTTTCCCCACAACCACTTCACTGGCTGTCCTGCTATTTTGGTTCCCATCCCCCTATAACTCTAGTTTAAAACCCCTCCGAGCAGCACTAGCAAACCTGCCAGCAGGGTTATTGACTCCCCCCTCCTGCTTAAGTGCAAACTTCCATTTCTACCGGTCCCACCTACCCTGCAAGAGAGCCTAATGATCCAAAACTCTAAAGCCCTCCCTTATGTGCCCTCTGCTTCGCCACATGTTAGACTGCACTATCTTCCTAGTTCTTGTCTCACTAGTACATGGCACAGGTAGCAATCCTGAGATCACCACCATGGAGGTCCTGTCTTTTAACTTAGCACCTAACTCCCTGAACTCACTTTGCAAGACCTCAACACTTTCCCTATGTCATTGGTACTGATGTTGACCATGACCTCTGATTGCACACCCTCCCCCTTAAGAATGCTGTGGACTCAAACTAAAATTTCTCTCATCCTGGCACCTGGGAGTCTTGTTCTCATCCATAGAACCTCCTGTCTGTTTCCCTAACCAATTAATGTTCCATCACTACCGCTTGCCTCTTGTCCACCCCAAATCTCAGTCATAGAATCAGAGAACTGACCACTGTGGCTTTCCTCTGTTATGTCCATAAGCCCATAACATATAGGAGCAGAAGTAGGCCAATCAGCCCATCAAGTCTGCTCCGGCATTCAATCATGGGCTGATCCAATTCTTACAGTCATCCCCACTCCCCTGCCTTTTCCCCATACCCTTTGATGCCCTGGCTCATCAAGAACCTATCTATCTCTGCTTTAAATGCACCCAATGTCTTGGCCTCCACAGCCACTCATGGCAACAAATTCCACAGATTTACCACCCTCTGAATAAAGTAATTTCTCCTTATCTCAGTTCTAAATGGATGTTCTTCAATCCTGAAGCTGTGACCTCTTGTCCTAAACTCCCCTACCACGGGAAATGACTTTGCCGTATCTAAACTGTTTAGGCCTTTTAACATTCAGAATGTTTCTATGAGATCCCCTCTCATTCTCCTGAACTCTAGGGAATCCAAGAGCTGTCAGACGTTCCTCATACAGTAGCCCTTTCATTCCTGGAATCATTCTCGTGAATCTTCTCTGAACCCTCTCCAATGTCAGTAAATCCTTTCTAAAATAAGGAGCCCAAAACTGCACACAATACTCCAAGTGTGGCCTCATGAGTGCCTTATAGAGCCTCAATATCACATCCCTGCTCTTATAGTCTATACCTCTAGAAATGAATGCCAACATTGCATTTGCCTTCTTCACCATCGGCTCATCCTGGAGGTTAACCTTTAGGGTATCCTGCACAAAAACTCCCAAGTCCCTTTGCGTCTCTGCATTTTGAATTCTCTCCCGATCTAAGTAATAGTCTGCCCATTTATTTCTTCCACCAAAGTGCATGACCGTACACTTGCCAACATTGCATCTCATTTGCCACTTTGCCCATTTCCCTAAACTATCCAAGTCTCTCTGCAGGCTCTCTGTTTCCTCAACACTATCTGCTCCTCCACCTATCATTGTTTCATTGGCAAATTTAGCCATAAATCCATTAATCCCAGTCCAAATCATTTACATACATCATAAAAAGCAGCAGTCCCAACACCGAGCCCTGTGGAAGTCCACTGGTAACCGGCAGCCAGCCAAAATAGGATCCCTTTATTCCCACTCTCTGTTTTCTGCCGATCAGCTAATGCTCCACCTATGCTGGTAACTTCCCTCTAATTCATGGGCTCTTATCTTGCTAAGCAGCCTCATGTGTGACAACTTGTCAAAAGCCTTCTGAAAATCCAAGTACACCACATCTACTGCATCCCCTTTGTCTACCCTGCTTGTATTTTCCTCAAAAAATTGCAGTAAGTTTGTCAGGCAGGATTTTTCTTTCAGGAAACCATGCTGGCTTTGACCTATCTTGTCATGTGCCTCCAGGTTCTCTGTAATCTCATCCCTAACAATCGATTCCAACAACTTCCCAGCTACTGGTGTTAGGTTAACAGGCCTATAGTTTCCTTTCTGCTGCCTCCCACCCTTCTTAAATAGTGGAGTAACATTTGCAATTTTTCCAGTCATCTGGTACAATGCCAGAATCTATTGATTCTTGAAAGATCAATGTTAATGCCTTCGCAATCTCTCCAGCTACTTCAGAACCCAAGGGTGCATTCCACCAGGTCCAGGAGAATTATCCACTCTCAGACCATTAAGCTTCCTGAGCACCTTTTCAGTTGTAATTATCACTGCACATACTTCTTCCCTGACACTGCTGATGTCTTCCACTGTGAGGACTGCAGCAAAATACACATTCAGTTGCTCTGCCATCTCTGCATCTCTCATACAATTTCCTATTGGTTCTAAATCTACCCTCGACTTTCTTTTACCCTTAAAAAAGCTTTTAGTATCTTCTTTGATATTAGTCACTGGCTTCCTTTTATAATTCATCTTTGCCTTCCTAATGACCTTTTTAGCTTACTTCTGCAAGTTTTTAAAAGCTTCCCAATCCTCTATCTTCCCACAACCTTTGGCTTCCTTGTATGCCCTCTCTTTTGCTTTTACTTTAGCTCTCACTTCACTTGTCAGCCACAGTAATGTTCTTCTTCCATTCGAAAATTTTTCTTATTTGGAATATATCTGTCTTGCACTTCCTCATTTTTCGCAGAAACTCCAGCCATTGCTGCTCAGCTGTCCTTCCTGCTAGCGCCCCTTTCCAATCAACTTTGGCCATTTCCTCTCTTATGCCATTGTAATTTCCTTTATTCCACTGAAATACCGACACATTGGGGTTTAGTTTCTCCTTCTCAAATTTCAAAGTGAACTCGATCATATTGTGATCACTGTTCCCTAACCTTAACCTTAAGCTCTCATCACCTCTGGATCATTGCACAACACCCAATCCAGCACAGCCGATCCCCTAGTGGGTTCAACAACAAGCTGTATGAAACAACCATCCCTTAGACATTCTACAAATTCTCTCTCTTGAGGTCCAGTACTGACCTGGTTTTTCCCAATCCACTTTCATGTTAAAATCCCCAAAGACTATCATGACATTGCCCTTCTGGCATGCTTTTTCTATTTCCTCCTTTAATTTGTAATCCACATCCTGGCTACTGTTTGGAGGCCTGTATAACAACTGTATACAAGGTCCTTTTATCCTTGCTATTTCTTAACTGAACCACAGAAACTCTACACCTTTTGATCCTATATCATCCCTTTCTAATAATATTATTTCTTATACACATGGCCACACCAACCCCTCTGCCTGCTAACCTTTCTGATACATCGTATATCCTTGGATGTTCAGCTCCCAATAGCAGGTATTCTTTAGCCAAATTTCAGAGATGGTCGCAACGCCATACTTGCCAAGCTGTAGCTGAATTTCAGGATCATCCATTTTATTTCTTATGCTGCATGTATTCAAATATAACACTATCAGTCCAGTATTTGTTGCTTTCTGTTTTAACAGCAACATACCTTTATTGCCACTGGCTGTGATTATGCCTCATCTCCTCTTTGGTGACATACCAAATCTCCTCAAATCCCTAATGAAATATAGTCGCTGTCTTGCCTTCTTGGTAGCTGCATCGATATGTTGGGCCCAGGATAGATCCTCAGAGATAATGACACCATTCTTTCCACTTCTGATCCCTCTGTGAGGACTGGTGTGTGTTCCCTTGTTTTACCCTTCATCCCCAAACCAGTAGCCCAAGTCTGCTTGGAGAAATCAGTGGGTTTGTGAGTGTTAACTTTTGCAGTATGAAAGAATCAGGAAAAATTAACCTGCTTGGGTATCTTGCGGTGCTTAAGAGTTGCTGACTAGTTGCACATGAGTGCAATCCTTTCCTATTTATGAATACGTCTTGCTGTTCTGGCCAGTTTTGATTGCTATAACGAATGGAGTCTAGCATCTCCTGCTCTGTGGGAATGCAGCCAGTACTGTAAATCCAGCTGTCACTGGTGTCTGATTACATAGCAACTTTTGTAAATAAGGCATCAGTTATCTGCCTTATGTTTGTATGCAGCCATGTGCAAATCTTCACTTTATTTCTGAGAGATTCCTGGAGTAATCCAGCAGCGCAGAAGCTACTCTGCAGCTGCAGGAAGTGGGGCTTACTTAAGGAGGCCACACAGACCTAATTATTAGCAGCATGCTGCTCATGATCATAAGTCAGTGTACATCCTCCTTTCTCCTCTAGCTCTCATTATATTGCTGCATGAATAAGTTTTGGTGAAGGCAGTGGGCAAGTATAAAAATGAAAACATTAGACAACTTGGTATTGATGGTTAAATTTATTGAGGAATCAATTGTCAGCTTTTAAGGCGTCATCAAATGTTCTTCTGCTAACACCAGGATTTCTGTACAGCTTGGGAAATCATGTGTTCTGAACGAAGTACAAAAATTACATTCAAACAACTGACGTATTTAAATTACCAAGCCTGCTTCTCTAGAGCTATCAAGGCCTGATCACAAACAGTCAACATAGTTTTGTCCGTCAGAGGTCTTACCTGATGAATCTTTTGGAGTTTTTTTTTTGAAGAGTTAACTGAGGGGATAGATGAAGGTCAGGCAGTGGATGTTGTCCATATGGACTTTGACAAGATTTGCATGATAAGCTGGTCTGGAAGGTTAGGTTGCATGTAATTCAACAGAAGCTCACAAGGTTAGTTGACTTGATGATAAGAAACAGTGTGATGTTTGAAGGTCAATTCTCAAACTGGAGATCTGTGACTGGTAGGGTGCCCCAGGTGGTTAGGGTTGGGATCTGTTGTTCATTACTTCTGTACTGATTTGGATATGAATGTACATGGCATGATTAGCAAGTTTGTTGATAATACTAAATTAGAGGGTCTTGTTGATAGTGAAGCAGGTTGCAATAAATTGTAAGGAGATATTGATCAGTTAGTGAGATAGGCTGAGTAAAGATTAACAAATTTCAACTTAGATAAATGTGAGGTGATGCATTTTAGGCAAACTGGAGAAATACTTACACAGTGAATGTGATAACTTATACACAGTTCCTGAAAGAAGGTCAGTAAGTAGACAGGATGGTGAAGGTGACATCTGGCATGCTGGTCTTTAATCAATCAGGGTATTGAGTTTAAGAGAGGGACATTATGTTGCAGTTATACAATTCATGGGTGAGGCTGCACTTGGGAGTATTGTGTACAGTTTCAGTCACTCTGTTATAGGAAAGATATTGTCAAGCTGGAGAGGATGCAGTAGAGATTTACAAGGATGTTACCTGGGCTAGAGGGCCTGAGTTATAGGGAGAGGCTGGCCACACTGGATCATTATACTCTGGAGCACAGGAGAATGAGCAGTGGCCTCATAGAAGCTTATACAATCATGAGGGGTATGGAAAAGGTGGACTGTAATGGACTTTTGGTCTTTTCCCCACGGATTAAGGAATTCAAAACTAGAAGGTTCAGATACAAGATAAAGGGGGAGAGATTTAGAAGTCCTGAGAGGTAACTTCTTTACCCTAAGCTGACAGAGGAAGTGGTTGAGGCAAGTCCAACTGCAACATTTAACAGGCATTCAGCCAGGTACATAAAGTGGAGTGTTTTGTAAGGTTATGGGCCAAATGCAGGCAACTGGGACTAGCAGGGAGTACGCTCTAGTTGGCATGCACCAGTTGGACTGAAGGGCCTGTTTCTGCACTGTGTTATTCTATGAATTCTAAAGGCATTTCCCAATTAAACCTTGAAGTTGTCAGGTTTCCATCACATTTCTGATATACTGTTAACACAGAAGTTAAGATTGTTGCAAATCTAATTTTCCTAAAGTATTTAAATCTGCACCAACATTTTCTTTTTGCTCTTTCAACATTTGATTCATTAACTATATGCTAATAGACATGCTTCAGTTTATACAGTTCATTCTGCTCCATTTGCTTAAAGTGATTTAGAGCATAAGATTCTTGTGCTACATTCTTCAATCCTACCGACCATGTATACCTTTATTTATGCTTGGATTCAATGTACAAGTGACCATTTATGTGGAAATGGCTTTTAGATCACAGAAATGAAATCTAGGAAGTGTATTTCAGTCTTAAGCAACCAATATGCTTTTTAAAAATTTCTTTGCTTTAACTTCCGTAGTACTAAGAAGTTATTTTGCATTTACTGCATAGTATTGCTTTCAGGCTTGTCAGAAATACACCTGCAAATGAATAAATTTGATAGTGAGAGATAATTTTTATTTTCATTTTATATCACAGTTGGTGAAGAGGGGCGACCTTTCCTTTGGAGTTAAGAATTGATGGAACTATTTATTTAGATGTAAAACATTAAAAGCAACATAATCATGGTAAACAGTGGATTGTTAAAAATACTAAAACTAATACCTCTGGTGTAATACAATCTTCTGTAAAAATTACAGCAAAGACAACATATTCAATCTGCTTGAAATTAGCTTTAAAACCTTGTGTAGGAAAATATAAAGTAACTACAATTAAATAAACAATAAATTCTGTTTTTTAAATTAACCATGTTTCAGTCCTCATTAAATTCTGACCATCACACATTATCATAAAAAGTCTTTGCCATTGCCTGTGCCACCTTCAAAGTCTTTTTCTCTTTGGCATTTTGGCCCATATTATCCTTGGCAAGCTTAATCCAGTAAGTCTCCGTGCGTGACAAATATTCTGAATAAGATTCCTGTGGCTGCACCGCAGGATGGTCATCTTCTGATAAAGAAAAACAAAAGGTTAATGACTTCTTGTAATCTCAAACACAAAGCCTTTTACATTCTTAAAATGTTCCTGGCCATTTTCTTAAAATACTACTGGACATTCCTATATATATATATATATATATGTTCCAATAGCATTAAGCATTGGTGTACAAAAGCATCCTGAGGTGCTGATTCATGAAAGGCAGAAGCTAGCAATTATAGAGGTATATCATTTATTGATTATAATACAAAGAATTGTACTGCAAAATAATTAATGTATCTGGCCAGAAAAGTGCCCAATTTAGGTTCTCATACATAAAAGCCGTCTTTTCATTGCAACCTAGATTCAATCAATGAATCTTGGATTGAGAGGAGAAACAAGAGACTGAAGAGCTTCTTGAAAAGGTAAATGTTCACTCCCCCCAATCAATACTGTTTGATCTGCTGAGTTCTTCCAGCTCTGTGTTGCCCTGGAATGATGGGCTAAACCTATGAATGATTCAGTAAGACTCATGCACTCACTGGAGTTTAGAGAACTGAAAGGTAATTTCATTCTCACAGAATTATGCCAAGAGGTTGCTTCTTACAGATGGGACATTGCATTTAGTCATAGGTTGACATTTAGAACTGAAACAGAGAGAAGCATATTGATGGTGAGGATAGTAGGCAACTGGAATTCTTTATCTGTTGATGTTTGAGTATCAGTAACTGAGATTGAGAGAATTTTGGATACAGGTGGAAAATTGAAGAATATAGGATTAAGGCAAGAAACCAAACATGAGCTAAAAGATCAACCATGATCTTACTGAATTATGCAGCAAACACTATGGTTTCCTCCTGTTTCTGCTTATGAACTATTGGAAATATTTTTAATGAAAATTAATGCCATTTGGAAATGTTCTCTTCCTAACATTTACTATGTTGTGGACTCGTAGGTCAATTGTAAGTATTAAAGAAAGGATCTTTGTGCTGCTCTGCTTTTAGTAACATCATGACCGATCTTTACCTCTGCAATAATTTCCTGCAGTAATTCCATGACCCCAATTTCAAGGAAATCTAGAAGTCTATATATAATAAAGATTGATGTTCAGTGAATCACAGGTTTTGGGCAAAAACTTCAAAGATTCACCTCCCACAATTTGAAGAAATTTCTCATTTCAATAGTGAATAGCCAACCCCCAAGCTTGAGAATGTGGCATTGCACCTTCCCCTTCTCCCACCCCCCTGCCACACAGAGACCATTTAGATACTCCATCCAGGGAAAACAAACTCCACAGCCAACCTATCAAACGCTGTAGAATTTTGTACATATAGATTACTTCTCATTCTGGGATCAGGTCTGCTTAACCTCTCCTTACAGCTGACTAGAAGTTCACAACAAGAATGTCAAACACACTGTCCTAAACAATCAACAATCAGTCTGGTGAACTCCCTCTATTGAATCCCGGTGAGGGGGAAGGTAGGTAGGTGGGGGGGGGGGAGGGAAGGAGTGTGAAAAGCTAGGAGGTGATAGATGGAAGAGGTAAAGGATTGAAGGAAAAATCTGATAGGTGATGGCAGAAGACCATGAAATAAAGGGGAGGAAGTGGGTAATCAAAATGAGGTGATGAGCAGGTCACAAGGGTGGGACAGGGGAAGAGAAGGGGTAAGAATACTACCTGAATGAGGGAAAACCCAAGTTGGGGGTGGGGTGGGGAAGAGAAACAGAAGGAAGTAGTTACCAAAAATTACAGACTTTGATGTTCATGCCATTAGATTGAAGTTTACCAAGACAGAATCTAAGTTGTTGCTTCTCCAACTTGCATTTGACTTTATCGTGTCAGTGGAGGAGGCCGTGGAAAGACATGTTAGTATGAAATTGAGAAATGGAAATGAAATAGAAGGCCACCGGAAGATCTGTTTAAGTAACTGATTTACTTCCTTCAAAGTCAGCAAAGATTAAATATGATCTGTATATGTGGAAGATCCATTCTAGAGGATAGTAAAGACAAAACAAAATTATGTGCATGTTGGTGTCTGAAATAAAATACAAAGGCTGGTATTATTCTGGTTAAGCCCTGTGGAGAGGATAATAAAGTAAATTTTCAGCTTAATGTACAATTAGCAGACCTAGAAAAAGTCAGATGTAACAGACAAGAGAAAATCTGCAGATGGTGGAAATCAAAGTAATACACACAAAATGCTGAAGGAACTCAGCAGGCCCGGCAGCATCTATGGAGAAGAGTAAACACTCAACGTTTCGAACCGAGACCTTTAATCATGACTGATGAAGTTCTGATGAAGGGTTTCAGCCCCAAACATCAACTGTTTACTCTTTTCATAGAAAATGAGTTTCTCCAACATTTTAGATGTAACAGATTAAGCAAGCAAAGGGACAGGAAAAGGGGTGCAGAGACAAAAGAACAAAAAAGGCCCATGATGGTTTGGAGGACAGAAAAAATAAATAATAAGGGAATGAATGAAAGGATAAATTAAGAAACAAAAAATTGTTCAAAATGTGGTGGGAGTGGAAATAGCAGAATCGTTACCAACTTCTATAAATAAGAGTAACAGTAAATATGATTCCAACTTAAGTGCTTGATTCAAAAACCTCAAGTACATAACTGAAAAATGAAGTGTTTTGCTCAGGAAGGTCCTGTGGGCAGGTGATGTGGAGATTACAAAACAGAGCACAGAAGGTAAGAGGCCTTGGAATCTGAAATGGTGCGAGATGTTGGTATTACACTGGAAATGAAGAAAATGGCTCCAAATAAAAAAAGAGCTACTTTCAGAAAATGTATGAGTTTTTTTATGGCTGCATTTTTTTTTTTAAGGACATTTGTTTCGGTCCAATGCTGATCCAGATTGCTTTTTGACCCTTTTCTGTGACTGCATTAGGCCATGTTCCCAACCAAAATCCAATTTCCGCCAGTCAATTCATCACTCTATGGCATTTCTGCCACATCCAATTTGATGCTATTACTAAGTATCTTTTTTTTCCTTTGAGCTTTCTGAAAGGATTATAGTTCTACAACACTGGTGTATCCTCAGCTTATTCACTGCAAGCAAAAAAACTGCCACACTTCTCTTATTTCTGCCCATTCATGACATAAACACTCATTTTAGATGAAACAGCACCTTAAGGCAATAACAAGATTTTATCTCCTTATAAATGCTATGCAATCTCTTGAGCATTTCCCCAGTTTTTTTTTCACAAATGTACATAAGGAACAGGAGTAGGCCACAAAGGTCCCTTGTATTTGCCTCATCATTTAATATTTTAGCTCTTGCAATCCATTTCCTTGATAATTCCCCACATCTCTGAACTCTTTAAAAAACAAAATTGTGAATATATTGCAGTCTGATGTCAGGGGTCAAGAATTCCATAAATTTATCCAACACAGAGGGAAAAAAATTCTCCTCACATCAGTAACAGAGCAATCTCTTGTTCTGAAATTATGCCCTCTGTACCTGCACAAAGGAAAATATCCAATTTATCAAGCCACCTCAATCTTAATTCTTTTGATAAAATCATCTCTCATTTTTCTACGGATATCAGCTCCAACTGTTTAAGCTTCTCTAACAAGACAACCTATTCATTCCAGGAATCAACCAGGTACATGTTTTCTGAACTGCAACTAACACAAGTACAAACGTTGTATATCATCCTGGCTAAAACAGAACACAGTACTCCAGGTGTGATCTTCATTGTGGTACTGAGTGTTACTACTTTTATACTCCATCTCTAAGTTGATGTTTCTTGTGGAGGACAAATATCTAGACCAAAATTCCTACAGTGAAAACAAATACCATATGGCAGTTTTACTTTATGAAGAATAACACCCAAGGCCACACCTTTGGAAAATACTGAAAACACTCAGCAGATCAGGAAGCATCAGTGGAAAGAAAAGCAGAGTTAATGTTTCAGGTGAAAGACTTTTTCTGAGAAAGGAAAGGAGAGAAAACAAGTTTAGTATCAATATTCAACTTCCTTCTTGCATTTTAAGCCTATGACATTAAATAAACCGTACAGAGAGCCTTTCAATTCAGCCAATTAGGTAAAATACACATTAACTATAATGCAGATTTATGAAAAATAATTGCCTTCTTCACTGCTGTCATCATCCTCTTCCTCATCTTCTTCATCTTCCCCTCCTGCAGCTCCTTCACACTCTTCCTCATCCTCTGACTCTTCTTCATCCAGCCATTCCTGAGTCTCTACAGAAGTGTGAAGGCATAGGAAACAAAAAGACATAATTTAAAAAATCTAAGTCAATAATGATGTATTTTAGATCAAAGAAGTTTGTTTAGTGCTCTCACAATGAGATACAGACTGTGCCTTCTGACTTTATTTGTAACACTAGTCCAGACATTATCCTAACATGCGGTTTCTGCATTGTTGATGGCTGCTTGTCCATTATTTTAATATTTTTTAAACAAATGCTATTCTTGGACAATGGCAGGTATTCTAGGCCACTGGTGCTTTTTAGCTGCACCCAAAATAAAAGGAACTTGCAATCCAAGACCTGACTGAATGTCCCAAAACACAAGTTCTAAGACCAGACTTAAGTTTGCAAGGAATTTCTTTCAGCAAGGGATAAGATATTACAGTGGATTTGGTTAACTGGAACCACATTGGGACCAGTACATTTTGGCCCTATTAAGCAGCTGCCCCAATTAGCCGAACTTTCAAGGGAATAGTTAAAAAGGTATATAAAAAAAGACACACTACTGTTTAAATTAGTAACAAATTAAGTATTTAAATTAAAACAGAACAAATTAGAACTCTACCAATGTTACAATACTAGAAACTGTATATTAGTTGCTAATAGTTATCAATGAAGGAACTCATCCAGCATACGCTGCTGTGTATGGGATGTCCAGGGAGGGGTGGCACCTCTGGTGAAGGGGTTTATCGTGTCCACTCTGGGGCAGCTCACTGACCGTTGGTCCCCACTGGACCCTCAGCTCTCACCTGTGGCTCCAAGCAAATATTTGGATGCGACAGCAGTCATAACCTGGTACACCGCTTTGACAGGTGGGTTAAACCAGGTGAGGGTAGCCGGTGGGCCTCATACCCCAGTGAAATAGGGACATGCCTATTTCAGCTCTGGCAGACAGTGAGATCCAATGGCTAAGAAGGCAGTTCTGAAATACTCCATGGATAGCGGAGAGCATGATAAACCACAGAAATAGTCATGATTATCCACTGCAACCAAGGAAGACCACAGTGCAACAACTTTTCCACTTTAAAAATTCTCCCACACAGGTTTCACTGTCATCATCGGATATGATAGACAACCAACACGTTGTCTATTTTCTTTTGATTGACTGTAAATAAAACAAAATAAGCACAGACACCTAGTGCGGATAATAGACTGCCTTCATACTATGTTTTCGATGATTGCATCCATCAAATCTTCATTTTCATTCCAACATTCGAGATGATGTCAATATCCTCAAATCCTCTGTAGTTCCTAACTTCTTGAAATAGTTGAATTTGTTTGCATAGTAAGAACAGTAGGGGTGCCAGGTAAGATAGCTGAGTGTTCTTGTGGGATGTGGGAAGGAAGAGAGACCTCCAGTATCCCTGACAACTTCACCCGCAATAAGTGCATCCATTTGCAGCTTCTAACACTCTGCGTTAAAGGGTTGGAGCTGCAGCTGAAACTGGATGAACTCCAGATCATTCAGGAGACTGAAGGGGTGATAGGACACTTAAAGATAGTTATACCCAAGGTGTAGGACACAGGAGACTGGGTGACTGTCAGGAAGAGGAAAGGGGTTAAAGAGCCAGTGCAGAGAACCCCTGTCAGGGGTTTTAAACTAGAATTGCAGGAGGATGGGAACCAGAGTGCCAGAACAGATAGTGGAGAAGTTGTGGAGACATGCTGTTAAGACCTCAAAGTTAGGAATCAAAAGATTGAGCATGTTGTGATTAATGTCTTGAGCTGTGTATATTATATTTCAATGCAAGAAGCATCGTATGAAAGGCAGTTGAGCTCAGGGCATGGATCAACACATGGAATTATTATATTTTAGCCATTAGTGAGACTTGGTTGCAGGAGCGGCAGGACTGGCAGCTCAATATTCCAGGGTTCTGCTGTTTTAGATGCAACAGATTGGGAGTGTTTAAAGGGGGATGGGTGGCATTAATAAAAGGTAAAGATAACAGGTTTAGGGAACCTTGGCTTTCCAGAGATATTGAGGCCCTGGTTAAGAAAAAAGCAAAGAAGCTGCATAGCAGGTTTAGGCAGGTAGGAACAAATGACATACTTGTGGAGTATAAGAAATGCAAGAGAACACTTAAGAAAGAAATCTTGAGGGCTAAAAGAAGGCATGAATTTTTCCCAGCAGATAAGGGACGGAGAATCCAAAGGAATTCTACACTTATGTTAAGAGCAAAGGAATTGCAAGGGACAAAACTGGTCCTCTGGAGATCAGAATGGTAATCTATGTGTGGAGCCAAAAGAGATTGGAGGGGTGTGGGGAGATCTTAAATGTATTTTTGGCATCTGTATTTACTTGGAAGACGGAGTCAGTCTATAGAATGAGGCAAAGCGGCAGTGAGTTCATGAACTCCATACAGATTACAGAGAAGAAGGTGTTTGCTGTCTTGAGGCAAATTAAGGTGGATAAATCCCCAGGGCCCGACAAAGAGTTCTCTTGGACCATGAAGAAGAAAAGTACAGAAATTGCAGAGGCCCAAGTAGAGATACTTAAATCACCTTTGTGACAGGTGAGGTACTGGAGGATTGGAGGAGAGCCAATGTTGTTCTGCTGTTTAAGAACAGTTTTAAAAATAAACCAGGAAATTATAGGCCTCTGAGCCTGAAATCAGTAGTATGAAAGTTATTGGAAGGTATTCTAAAGGATCAGATATATGAGTATTTGGATAGACATGGACTGATTAGGGATAGTCAGCATGGCTCTATGCGTAGAAGGTCGTGTATAACTAATCTTATAGTTTTTCGAGGAAATTACCAGGAAAGTTGATGAAGGCAAGGCAGTGGACTTTAGTAAGGCATGTGACATGGTCAAAAAGGTTCAGTTGCTCAGAATTCAAGATGAAGTAACAAACTGGTTTAGACAGGGGCTTTGTGGGAGAAGCTAGAGAGTGGTAGGAGATGGTTGCCTCTCTGACTGGAGGCCTGTGACTAGTGGAATGTCGCAGAGATCAGTGCTGGGTTGTTTGTCATCTATATCAATAATCTGGATGATAATATGGTTAACTGGATCAGCAAATTTGCAAATGACACCAAAATTGGGGGTGTAGGACAATTATCAGAGATTGCAGCAGGATCTGGTCAAGCTGGAAAGATGGGCTGTAAAATGGCAGCTGGAATTTAATGCAGACAAGTGCAAGGTGTTGCACTTTGGTAGGACCAATCCTGACCAATCGGGATAGGTCTTACACAGTGATTATTAGGGTACTGAGAACTGCGGTAGAACAAAGGTATCTGGGAAGACAGTCCATAATTCATTGAAAGTGGCATCACAGGTAGATAGGGTTATAAAGACAGAATTAGCAGAATAGCTTTCAAAAATCAAAGTGCTGAGTACAGGAGATGGGATGTTATGTTGAAGTTGTATAAGGTGTTGGTGAGGCCTAATTTGGAGAATTTTCCACAGTTTTGGTTACCTACCTACATGAAAGATGTAAATAATGAAAGAGTACAGAGAAAATTTACAAAGATATTGCCAGAACTACAGGACCTCAGTTAAAAGAGAGGATTGATTAGATTCCTTGGAATAGAGAAGATTGAGGGGTGATTTGATAGAGGTATACAAAATTATGACGAGCATAGATAGGGTAAATGCAAGCAGACTTTTTCAACTAAGGTTAGGTGGGACTACAATTAGAGGTCATGAGTTAAGGCTAAAAGGTACAAACTTTAAGGGGAACACGAGGGGAAACTTCTTCACTCAGAGGGTCGTGAGAGTGTGGAACGAGCTGCCAGTGCAAGTGATGCGTGCAAGCTTGATTTCAATGTTTAAGAGAAGTTTGGATAGGGACATGGATGGTGGAGGTTTGTAGGGCTATGGCCCCGACACAGGTCAATAGAGTAAGCAGTTTAAATGGTTCGGCATAGACTAGATGGGCCAAAGGGCCTGTTTCTATGCTGTGTTTTTCTATGACTAGTGAAATCATTTCATTTTCACTCTCGGCCGTTTCTGACATTTCCTCGTCTGAATGCTTGAAACTGCAGTGAACAATTCTAAATTGTCTTATTGCTTACTTCTTGACAACTATCAGTGACAAAAATCACTGCTTTTTAAAGACACGCACACAACTGAGGCTATTTAAAAACTGTTTGCTCTAAGCAGAGTATATCTAATGGCCACAGAAGTTCACATGACTGCTACTATTCAGAAACTACTCAGCAAGTCTCCTGACCCAAATAAGCATCTGCTCCAATTAAATGACGGATTAAATAACCAGAATCTTTTGTATTTTCCATACTATTTCTAAATGTGCACGTACTGTGGACGTATAACCACTTTCAGTACCTAGAGTAACACTGAATATACTGGGGAAAAGATCTAGTATAACGAATTTTCAGCACCTTCCCCTCTTCAGTGTCCAAAGTATTACTTGGTCATGAAGTAAATAAAAACAGAACTTAATATGAAATTTAAATCCCTAAAAGTATACTATACTCACTCTATAAAATCAAAGCATTATTCCTTGGAATAACATTCTTCCTTTCAGAAACAATATTTATTTATTTATTACGACATTATTATTTTCAACATCATCTTTCATGAAAAACAGATGGCAGATAATGATGCCTGACAGTGTTGACATTATGAACACCTGAAAACTTAAGCAGATGGATGTATCTGCTAGTATCTATTAAAATCCACATAGATTTAAAAATTACTGATATTATAAGTTTATTTACTAATTTCAAAAATATCTTCAGTCATTAAAAAAAAACTTTTGCTTTGAAAATCTGATTTATTCAAGATCAACAAAATTGAATTTCAAAATCGGGGGACTGTGACTTAGTTCATGAAGCTTAGAACATATTTCTATTCAAATACTTTCATTTTCCTTGAAGCATTCAACATTATCTGCAATTAAATCACCCCCAAAAATACTGGAGCTTAATTCATCTTAACCTGCAATACATAGAAGTCCCTCTGAATTGCTGTCTCATGCATAAAAATCACTTAGCTTGCATTTCAGGACAGCCAGATGATTAAACATGTACAATAATGTACCTAAATTTAGTTTTTATTACCCTAAAAATTTGTTACATGAATGTTTTTAGAATTTAGATATGTCTATAGTTATGCAGTATCTAAATACGATTTTGTGTGTGTTTCATTTGTGTTTTTGATGGGATGGTGCTCAGTAGTTGTGTTGCTCTTCAGGTTAATAGTGATTGAGAATGTGGCTCCAGAGTCACATTATTGAGTACAAGTGGGCCCTGCTTTTCAAACGTTCGCTTTACAAAACCTCACTGTTACGAAAGACCTAAATTAGTACCCTATTTTCGCTTTCAGAAGGTGTTTTCACTGTTACAGAAAAAAAATTCAGTGCGCGATAAAAAATTCAGCGCGCGGTAAAAGGCAGCACACCCCGAGCAGCCGCTGTCCTCCGGATTCTCGCTGGCATTGCTTAAACACAAGCCTGTAAGCAGCCATTTGCAAGATGAGTTCTATGGTATCGGGAAAAGCCTGAAAGAGCTCGTAAGGGTGTTACACTTATGGTAAAACTAGACATAGTTAAGCGTTTTGATCGTGGGGAATGAAATAAGGACAACGTGAGTTTGGCTTGTGGAAGCTGACGAAGATGATGTTGAAGAGGTTTAGCATCCCATCACCAAGAACTGACAGATGAAGAGCTGATGCAATTGGAAGAAAAAAGGATAACAATCAAAACCGAATGAGTAGTGATAAAGTACGACTTTAATTTTGAAAGGGTACGTCGGTTTAGGGGATATTTGCAGGATGGTTTGAGTCCTTATTAAAGAACTGTGTGATAGAAAAATACGCGAGGCTCAGCAGTCAAGCAAGCCTTTCACATCAGCCACAGCAGACGACGAACCTCGACCTTTGACATCGAGGCAGACAGAGATAGAAGAAGATGAGCTGTCTGCTCTAATGGAAACAGGCGACGAGATGACACCCCAGTGTCCCACCACCCCAACCCCCAGGCCACGGACAGATACCCGATTCGCGGAGAATGCAAAGGTAGCCGGGAGGCACACAGAACATCTTTAAGAAAAAAAGCCGAAATAAACATGCTAATTAATTAGGTGCCGCTGACACGTAATTGTCGGCCCAGATCAGAGACGACGCAATCGGAAATCGGCACTGATCTGGGCCGACAATTACGGGCGGCACCTAATTAATTAGCATGTTTGTTTCGGCTTTTTTCTTAAAGCTGTGCTGTGTACCTCTCGGCTACCGCTGGACTCCTGTGTTCCTTGCGGCAGTGTATCGCTCAGCGGTCTGGAGGGTGGGGGGGCCACTGCACCACCCAAACTCCGACGACTCAGTCTAACACACCATCATCAGTGTGCTCGGCGCTGTCCCGATTCCCGTAAGTGATACTACACTGTACGTACATTATTTCTACTTTATATCGGCTGTGTATTTTTACGTGTTATTTGGTACGATTCGGCAGCTTCATAGCTTAAAGGTTACAGGACAGCGCTTGTGCGTGTTTTTGCCAACAGCGCTTGTGTGAGATTTTCTGCCGACGGCGTTTGCATGAGATTTTCGCTCCGGAGATCTGTGCCGGCAATGATTGTGGAAAAGTAGTTCTACTTTATACAGGCTGTGTATTTATCATATCATTCCTGCTTTTACTATATGTTATTGTTATTTTAGGTTTTATGTGTTATTTGGCATGATTTGGTAGGTTATTTTTGGGTCTGTGAACGCTCACAAAATTTTCCCATATAAATAAATGGTAATTGTTTCTTTGCTTTACGACATTTCGGCTTACGGACCGTTACATAGGAACGCTCTACCTTCGGACGTCGGGGGAAACCTGTATACTAAACAATCCACTTTTATCTAGTGTCTAAAACTCTAATGTAAAACAGATTGTGAACAGAAAAGGAATGAAATAAAGTAGGAAATGCTGGGAGTTCTCAATCAACATCAATGGAGAAAAAAAAACTGTTCCAGATTAATGATCTTTCATTAAAATAAACAATTATTCTTCTGCTCTTATGATAGTGCCTACGAGAATCTCTTAGAACATACTGGATTTATGAAGAAGAAAATCAGTCATTAGGTAGCAGCACCTTAAGAGGTAGAAGTGAAAGATAGAGCAGTAGACATCCTGAATTTCTTTACAAGTGCCTGAGTAACCAGTGTTCTGAACTGTACCTCACAAATATATTTTAACTGGTGTTTATTTACTCCTCCCTTGGAGGGTCAGTCACCCTGAGCCGGTAGGCTGGTCCTGGACTTATTTCATAATTTACCGGCATAATTTACATACTATTTAACTATTTATGGTTCTATTAATATTATTTATGGTGCAACTGTAACGAAAACCAATTTCCCCCGGGATCAATAAAGTATGACTATGACTATTTTCCATTTGTATGAAATGCTTTATAATTTTAGTACTTGCTTCTGTGGTTTCCCTACGGTAGTTCTATAAAAATAGTGATAAATCAAAGCATAAACACGAGATTCTGCAGATGCTGGCAATCTTAAGCTACGCACACAAAATGTGGGAGGAACTCAGCAAGTCAGGGAGCATCAATGGAAGGGAATAAGTAATTGACATTTCCAGCTGAGGCCTTTCATTAGGACAGGAAAGGAAGGGGGCAGAAGTCAGAATGAGATGGGGGAGGAGGGGATTACAAGCTGATAAGTGATAGGTGAGACCAGGTGAGGGTGAAGGTGGGTGGAAGGGGAAAGGGGTTGAAGTGAGAAGCTGGAGTTGATAACTGGAAGGGGTAAAGGGCTAAAGAAGGAGGAATCTAATTGGACAGGACAACAGACCATGGAAGAAAGGGAAGATGGAGAGGAACCAGAGGGAGATGATGAGCAGGTGAGAATAAGAGAAGGGATAAAAGTAATCTTTCAATGAATCTGTATATTTTTACTGCTTTAAAGCAGTCCTATTCTTTATAAATAATTTGAGCATCAATAGAACTCTATCTGCTGTGAATCCTGTACTAATGGTCCTGAAAAATATTCTGAATATGTGGTCTTATTTGACATGTTATTATTTATATAATAAGGCTATCACTTATTAGCCACCTCCAACTGAAGGGAAAGATAGGGAAAAGAGAGTTGGAGGAATAAAAAGAGAAGTTAGAAATACCTGCCCAGCATCTCTGAAAGAGTTAAGGTAGTTAAGGTGCTGACTTTCATCACAAGCTGAAACACAAGCTGGTTATTCCTTTTCCATAGAAGCTACCTCACCAGCTAAGTATTTGTTACATTCTCTCTTTCCATTTTCAGATTTTCAACACCCACAGTTTCTTTTTGGTTGACATTTAATTTAATAGAACATGTTAATGATTCATTTAGACAGAGTAAAAATATGAGAAGTTGTTCACATTTCTGGATTGTTATATATCAAGATTATAGATTTCAAATTTTGGTCAAAAATACAAGGGAGATTAGAGGAAAACCACTTTAAAAAAGGGCTGTCAGTAGTTATGATCTGGAACTCACTGTCTTCATGATGGTGAGACTGTAGAAAGGAACTACTTGTAGAAAAGCAATTTTCAGGATGACGGAGAAAAGGCACGGTAACAGGATTGGCAGAACTTCCCTTATAGAAGCTAGTGAGGTCTGACCAAAGCCAATGGACGCTTTCTGTGATATTACAATTGTAGGGAAGCACAGTAGCAATTAATACTGTGAGGGTGGTGTCAGGAGCAGACTACCAGCTCCAGAGACCCATGTTTAATTCTGGGCTTTGCTGCTGTTTGTGTTGACTTTCTACCTTTTCTCCACAACTGTGCAGATCTCCCAGGTGTTCTGGTTTCATCAAAGATGTACTGGTTGGTAGATTAAGTGGCTACTGTATATTACTCCTACCATAGTGGGAAACAGGTTGCAGAGAAATAACAGGGAGAATGGGATTGCTTGGAGAGGTGGACTGATCGCCCTCCTGTGCTGCATGGCAACACATAACATTGTGTTTCAAATAATTGTTCAAATGAAAATAATACTTTTGCCTTAAACAAGCTAAGATCAAACTTACTTGGATCAGTTTCTACCAAAACTTTCCATTCATCCATCTTGTGTAGATCAATGGAGTAAAGGTCATTTAAAGTAAACTGTCTGTCTCCTACTTCAAACATTCCACCGTAGATATACAATACACCGTGTTTAATAGCTGCCATGGCACTGGATCGAGGACATGGTTCATTGAATGGACTTGTTTCAGAATCTTTGTCCTCTTCCTCCTCCTCCTCTTCCAGGTCACTTTCTGTGACTGGTTTGCTATTAGAGTTGTTTATCACCTGTTTTATAGTCATGACAGTACCATCTTCAGTTACAACTTCCTTCACAATTTCTGTTGAACTCCTGGACTCGGGACTTTCACTTTTCACTTTGACACCTTCTTCCTCTTTTGTTCCACGCCTTCGTTTTCTTTTCTCTCCTTTGCGTTCCTTTAACTTCCCAGCAAACCAGCGATTCTTTACCATATCATATAAATAAATGTCATTAAAAAACTCTCCTTGAATGTCTTCTTCCTCCTCTTCATCATGCACGCCACCAAAAAGAACAATGCGATTGTTTGGGGCAACAACCACAGAGGATCCTGATCGTAGTGAAGGCTTCACACCTGTTGGGTTCAAGCGAACCCAGGTCCATTTCTCTGAAGGAAAAGGGATAAAAACATTGAGCTTTCAAAATCTGCAGAACAATTTCACATGAAACTTTACTGTATGAGTTATAATGGATAATTCTTTTTTATCCAAACCAAAACTTATTTCAATGGAACAAAGGTCTTCCATCTGAAAATTCTAATGAAGCAATGCAGAGTTTCAATTGGCATTTGTTTAAATCTCCACTATCCTGCCATTGCCCTTTATCTCTTGAAGGCTGGATTATACTGTTCCGGAACAACAGTTCCTAAAACTTACAGGCACTTTTACCCTCATTGTTATTCTTTACAAATTTCTCTTAAGAGGAAACGTGTAGTAATGCCATTATGGTTGTCTTAATTTCCACAAGGGGTTGGGATTAGGGTTAGTAGAGCACTGAGAACTTTAAATCTCAATATTATACTCTTGAGGAAGCCCAGCAAAAGTGGCAGAAAATATGTACCACCTTGCACCAGCTCTATCAGACACTTTCTACCACAGCTGTAGTAAAGCCTGCGGATCGCACATTCATCTCAGAGCCCACAGAACTGGAATAAAGACTAGTCAGCCTCTTTCCTGAGGCTCTGCCGAAGGGAGAAAAGTGTTGCTGACATGGATTATTCTTTTTCATTACTCTTTTTCAAAATCCGAATAAACTTTAAGGATTGGCATACAATTAGTAAACATTTAAATAAAAGATAAAACATTTATGTAAACACACTATGGTGAATGAATGTCTCATTGGAGCAAATGAACGGAGTGATCATGGGTATGAGTGTACAAGATATAAGTAATAGCATATATTAACATAAAAGATGGGAACAGGAGTAGAACAGCTAGCTTGTCAAGCCGTCTCTGCTTCAATAAGATCATGGCTGATATGGCTGTGGACTCAGCTCCACCTACTTGCCTTTTCCCCATAACCCTCAATTCCCCTGCTATTAAAAAATCTATCTAAATGTGTCTTAAATATATTTTATGAGGTATCATTACTAAAAAATTATTAGCATTTGGAAAATCAAGTACTGTAAGATTCCATTGGCAAAAATACGTAGAACTGAAAAGCAGAACAAATGACGTGAACTAGGCTCACTGAGTTCCATCTTCAAGTTTCAGTAATATTCTGAGATTGTGGTAAGTCCATGAGAATATAACAGAAGTACATATTAGCAGAATTAGAAGGAAGATGATGGAAGGAAGTCCAATGAAACATAAACATCGAGGTGGGTGGTTACATGGCTCATTCTTGTGCTTTAAATCCTTTGTATTCCTGATCCTAGAATAAGACTACATTGTACATACTAATCCACATGTACATACCTTCACCTTCTTTCCCCTCATTCTTCAGGAGAAACATATCGGTATAAACAATGCCTTTTTCTACATCTTTCTTCACCCGCTACAGGAAAAGAAAATATGAAATATACATCATTTACAAAGTTGAAAAAACTGCAAAAAGCATTTCAATAAAAACTAAGTATTTATTGATTTGTGAAGGAACAAATACCCTAATGCAAAAGGAGGATAAAACTGCTCTTACTAGTCAGCTAGTAGCTTGACAACGATACTTCAAACTATCTTATTAAACACTTGTGTATGTAATTGTGTATACATCCTCTAATATAACACAACTTACTGTGAAATCAGCATGGAATTGAATCAGGGTTCTGAGTGGGCTGATTTCAAGATGCTAAAGGAGGTAACAGGTAGATTACGATTACTTCTTGTATAACTCACTTACACGCTTCTGCTGACTTCAATTCCATTCACAACTTCTTGGAAAATAGAAATAAAAAATTCTGCAGACGTTGGAAATTTGAAATAGCAAAATAAACTGATGAGGATACATAAGTCAGGCAATATTTGTGGAAGCAAAACATGAAACAGTTTGAAGACTCTTCATCAGATCTGTCTCCTTAACCTGAAACATTACTTTCTTTTCATTTCTATATATGCTGCTTATCTGTTGAGTATTTACTGCTTTCCTCAAAAAGTGAATTAGCCCACACATGCAGACAGCAAAGTCAGTCAACATTCAGACAACAGTAGACAGCATTCAAACCCCACAATTATCAATGAACAACCATATCAGCCAAGATAGTTATCAACCTACCTTTAACATTCAAAGACATTGCCATGATGAAGTTTCATAATATCATCATACTGAGGATCAACTTTGACAAGAAACCCAACTGAACCAGTAGAATAAACACAGTGATTATAAAACTAAGTCAGATGCTCGGTGTTCACACTCATCTCCAAACTCCCCAAATCCTTTCTAGCCATTGACTTGGAAGTCTGGATATATTTACCACCTGCCTGGATTGCTACAATTTTCACAACCATATCATCACCATCCAGTTCAAGGCAACCTGCTTAACTGGCATCCCATCCACTTTCGTAAGTAAGTAAAGTCAGTCAGTCTCTCTCTCTCTCTCTCTCTCTCTTCTCCCCCCCCCGCCCAACATTGCAAGTGTGCTTTGTAATTATTCACCAAGCCTACTCCAAAGGCATCTCCTAACCCATGACTTTCAACTGGATGGGGATACTTGGAAGTATGATGGCCTACTGTTAACCTCCAATACAAAAATAACCTTGACATGGAAATATATTGGCTTTCCTTCATTTAGCATGCATTTTTTTCAATCAATCTATATCTGGGAACTTCCCACTCAACAGTACCTAGGAACACTTTAACCACAAACACTCCCAATTCAAAATAGCAACTCAACTTTTTCTCAAAAATAATTAGAGTTGTGCAATGAACACTGGTCTTGTTAGCAAAGCACACATTCTGTAAATTATTATACTGTCTTATAAATGGCACATCAACCACTAATAATCCTTAAGTTGCTAAATTCACAAATTAACTTCTTCACGATTTATTTTAAGACTGCCTTCATTCACTGTATTTTTTGCTGGCACCAACATAAAACATTCTAGAAATGAAATTAACAATGATTAAAAAAAGCACTGAATTGTCCAATCAGCTGGACATTTACTAGAATAGTTGTAAATTCATTACTCGTCGTGCTAGAATTTTATATCAAGGAATATTCAGATTCCACAGAACGTGTCCATTTCAATTCCATGTTTTGTCCTTTCCTTAGGCACTTATCCCAGCTCACAGTACTGACTGTAATCACAGAATCTTGTATAACTACTGTGCTATTATTATACAAGGATCCTCATGGAAATTCAGTTTTCTATTTAATTGATGGAGCTGTTAAAATTCTGTTTTCATTTTAATACATGTTCTTGTGGTATTCTCAATTAATTTCTCACCAAACATTAAATTAAAAATGCCAGACACGTTGCTTTTTTGTGACTAACATGTGATTTTTCCAACCACTCGCTGAATACTAATGAAAGTAACACAGCTTAGCTATAACGGACAGCTTTTTTTTCCAATTCTGGCCTATCACAATGCCTCAAAAATTACTATCAGGTTTATTGATATAATTTAGAGCATATCCCTATTTAATTTTAAAAAATAATTACAGATGAACATGAACACTATTTCTTATCTGTAATGGAGAAGTGCAAACGTTATCTCCTCCGCAGTTTAAGTCATTGTTAAAGAGTTCCTGAAGGTCAAGACTGATTTATTCCACTCTGGTTTTATTGGTATGAAGTATTTCATGAGACTATTGTGTGAGGTGCTGATTCGTCCATAGATGCAGTAGAAAGCATGTGATACAACAATTTATGCTGAGATGCTGTGTGCTCCCAACACAAGATCTTAAGGTTCTCACTACCTGAAATGCTACATCTCTACCTTGAGTGGATATAGGCCACGGAAAGCCCGGAGTCAGCAGGGAGATTTTCAAGGAAGTTTTCAGAATATTCTTCTATTTTTTTCCTTCAGTCTACCTGGTATTCTTTTCATTTGACAGAAGTCAGAATAGTGTGCTTCTTTCTAGAATCTGTTTGGGGCACGCAAGCACTTTAACCTGGCCTATTAAATGTAACTTGAGCCTCAATGCTGGGGAAATTGGCCTTAGAGGGGATACTGACATTCCAGTGATTAAATATACCTGGAAATCGATTGTAGGAAACAGATGAAGGAAGTAGGAATTAGAAAGGAGATTAATAGAAAGTGTGAGGAAGTAGAAAGCAAAACATGAGAATCTTACACATATGTACTAGCATGGGCAGGCACCAAAAGGTAGATGGCCCAAAATTCAATGTAAATACAGCCAACTGGGAACCTGCACTCTGTGATTTATTTCCTTTCCCCTCAGAATTTATCAAGGTCTCGCTCAAAATGCCTCTGAGACTGACAATTGATCACCCATGTAAGTAGCTCTAGGCATAACACAAGGGATTATGCAGATGCTGGAAAAAACATAGAAAATAGGTGCAGGAGTAGGCCATTCGGCCCTTCGAGCCTGCACCGCCATTTATTATGATCATGGCTGATCATCCAACTCAGAACCCTGCACCAGCCTTCCCTCCATACCCCCTGATCCCCGTAGCCACAAGGGCCATATCTAACTCCCTCTTAAATATAGCCAATGAACCAGCCTCAACTGTTTCCCGCGGCAGAGAATTCCACAGATTCACCACTCTCTGTGTGAAGAAGTTTTTCCTAATCTCAGTCCTAAAAGGCTTCCCCCTTATCCTCAAACTGTGACCCCTCGTTCTGGACTTCCCCAACATCGGGAACAATCTTCCTGCATCTAGCCTGTCCAATCCCTTTAGGATTTTATATGTTTCAATCAGATCCCCCCTCAATCTTCTAAATTCCAACGAGTACAAGCCCAGTTCATCCAGTCTTTCTTCATATGAAAGTCCTGCCATCCCAGGAATCAATCTGGTGAACCTTCTTTGTACTCCCTCTATGGCAAGGAAGTCTTTCCTCAGATTAGGGGACCAAAACTGCACACAATACTCCAGGTGTGGTCTCACCAAGGCCTTGTACAACTGCAGTAGTACCTCCCTGCTCCTGTACTCGAATCCTCTCGCTATAAATGCCAGCATACCATTCGCCTTTTTCACCGCCTGCTGTACCTGCATGCCCACTTTCAATGACTGGTGTATAATGACACCCAGGTCTCGTTGCACCTCCCCTTTTCCTAATCGGCCACCATTCAGATAATAATCTGTTTTCCTATTTTTGCCACCAAAGTGGATAACTTCACATTTATCCACATTAAATTGCATCTGCCATGAATTTGCCCACTCACCCAACCTATCCAAGTCACCCTGCATCCTCTTAGCATCCTCCTCACAGCTAACACTGCCGCCCAGCTTTGTGTCATCCGCAAACTTGGAGATGCTGCATTTAATTCCCTCATCCAAGTCATTAATATATATTGTAAACAACTGGGGTCCCAGCACTGAGCCTTGCGGTACCCCACTAGTCACTGCCTGCCATTCTGAAAAGGTCCCGTTTATTCCCACTCTTTGCTTCCCGTCTGCTAACCAATTCTCTATCCACATCAATACCTTACCTCCAATACCGTGTGCTTTAAGTTTGCACACTAATCTCCTGTGTGGGACCTTGTCAAAAGCCTTTTGAAAATCCAAATACACCACATCCACTGGTTCTCCCCTATCCACTCTACTAGTTACATCCTCAAAAAATTCTATGAGATGCGTCAGACATGATTTTCCTTTCACAAATCCATGCTGACTTTGTCCGATGATTTCACTGCTTTCCAAATGTGCTGTTATCACGTCTTTGATAACTGACTCCAGCAGTTTCCCCACTACCGACGTCAGGCTAACCGGTCTATAATTCCCCGGTTTCTCTCTCCCTCCTTTTTTAAAAAGTGGGGTTACATTAGCCACCCTCCAATCCTCAGGAACTAGTCCAGAATCTAACGAGTTTTGAAAAATTATCACTAATGCATCCACTATTTCTTGGGCTATTTCCTTAAGCACTCTGGGGTGCAGACCATCTGGCCCTGGGGATTTATCTGCCTTTAATCCCTTCAATTTACCTAACACCACTTCCCTACTAACATGTATTTCGCTCAGTTCCTCCAGTTCACTGGACCCTCTGTCCCCTACTATTTCTGGAAGATTATTTATGTCCTCCTTCCTACTATTTCTGGAAGATTATTTATGTCCTCCTTAATCTAGTGTAACACACACAAAACGCTAGACAAACTCAGCAAGTCAGGCAGCCTCTATGGAGGGGAATAAACATTCAACTTTTCAATCTTGACGAAGAGTCTCAGCTTGAAACATCGACTATTTATTCCCTTCTGTAATGCTACCTGACTTACTGACTTCCTCCAGTATTTTATCCGAGTGTAGCTCTTGGGACACCACCAATTTTAATACCTAGTTACACAAACTTTTCAAGTACCCAATGTTTCAATGAGGAGAAGCTTTGATAAAAATGCATGACAGAGACTAAAATCTGCAGCTTTAATGAGGAGCTTGAGATCTCCTGCACTTATAGCTTCACATACAGTGTGAGCAAATTAAAAATATTTTTATTTTTGTTCATTGAAAGCCTTAAGAATTTCCTTATACACAACCAACTTAGTTGATCTTCCAGACATTGTACAAAACAA
Source organism: Mobula birostris (assembly GCF_030028105.1). Lineage (NCBI taxonomy): Eukaryota > Metazoa > Chordata > Chondrichthyes > Myliobatiformes > Myliobatidae > Mobula > Mobula birostris. The sequence goes on from NC_092384.1 coordinate 47,184,847, forward strand.
TAGGGAACTAAATTCACAATGGACCTGAGGAAATGTTACCTCCTATAGTATTTGTAATGGGCCTCAAAGTCATTTTCACAGACATCTTGTAGGTTATGTGCCTTGAAAGATCATTTAGATCATTGGCACTGTTTCTCTGGGAGGACACATGCAATGTTATGCATTGTTGAAAGTATCTGGTTTAGAGAAGACAACATACACTATAAATTTTATGAGCCCTTTCAGGAGATTCTCAGAGCTGTGGAAAAATGACATTAGAATAGATTGTCAATAGATCGAACCAAGTGGCAAAAAGAATCAGGTGAACCACGTTGAACTGATATAAACTTTCCAAGAGAAAAGTTGTAGCATTGTCTATAAATAGCAGCCCATAAACAGATGACAAACTATGAGATTTTAAGTCATTAAAGCATCACATGAATAATTATGCAGCATATTGTTCTTAGAATAATATTTCATCACATTAATAATTATAACACATTCTGATATATTTAAGAACAGCAAATCACTGAAAAGAGACTACATGTTAGTTACAAATAAAGAAACATAAGATCCATAAGATATAGGAGAAGAAGTAGGCCATTCAGCCCATCGAGTCTGCTCCGATATTCAATCATGCTTTGGAAAAAAAAATTACAAACTATTTCTGTATAATTTCTGAGCAATTTATTTTATAATTTGTCTAGTTTGTATTACTGAGTATTCAAGCTTTATAATAAAGTATTATACTACAGGCAGAAGTTCCCACTTGCTTCAAAGGCAACAATTATACCAGTGCCAAAGAAGAATAATGTTGGCTGCCTTAATGACTATCGCACAGTAGCACTCACATTGACAGTGATGGAATGCTTTGAGAGATTGGTCATGACTAGAAACTCCTGCTTCAGCAAGGACCTGGACCCACTGCAATTTGCCTATCGCCACAATAGGGCAACAGCAGATGCAATCTCAATGGCTCTACACACGGCTTTAGACAACCTCGACAACATAAACACCTGCGTCAGGATGCTGATCATCGACTATAGCTCAGCATTTAATACTACCATTCCTACAATCCTGATCGGCTCGACTTCCTAATGGAAAGACTAGAGTCTGGGCGGATTGGTGATAACATATCCTCCTCGCTGACGATCAACACTGGCGCACCTCAGGGGTATGTGCTTACTACATTGCTCTACTCTCTATGTACACATGACTGTGGGGCTAGGACCAGCTCAATATAAATTTGCTGACGATACAACCATTGTTGGTAGAATCTCAGGTGACGACGAGGGGGTATACAGGAGTGAGATATGCCAACTAGTGGAATGGTGCCGCAGAAACAACGTGGCACTCAACGTCAATAAGATGAAAGAGCTGATTGTGGACTTCAGGAAGGGCGAGACAAAGGAACACATACCAATCCTCATAGAGGGATCAGAAGTGGAGAGAGTGAGCAGCTTCAAGTTCCTGGGTGTCAAGATCTCTGAGGATCTAACCTGGTCCCAACATATTGATGTAGTTTTAAAGAAGGTAAGAGAGTAACTTTATTAGGAGTCTGAAGAGATTTGGCATGTCAACAAATACACTCAAAAACTACTATAATTGTACCATGGAGAGCATTCTGACAGGCTGCATCACTATCTGGTATGGAGGGGCTGCAGAAGTCTGTAAATCTAGTCATCTCCATCTTGGGCACTAGCTTACAAAGTACCCAGGACATCTTGAGGGAGCAGTGTCTCAGAAAGGCAGTGTCCATTATTAAGGACCTCCAGCACCCAGGGCATACCCTTTTCTCATTGTTACCATCAGGTACTGGGTACAGAAGCCTGAAAGCACACACTCGGCGATTCAAGAACAGCTTCTTCTCCTCTGCCATCCGATTTCTAAATGGATATTGAAGCTTTGGACACTACCTCACTTTTTTTTAATACAGGTATACAGCATTTGTTTTTGCACATGTTTTAAATCTATTCAATATACATAAATGATTTACTTGTTTATTATTATATTTTATTATTTTTTTCCTCTCTGCTAAATTATGTATTGCATTGAACTGCTGCTGCTAAGTTAACAAATTTCATGTCACATGCCAGTGATAATAAACCTGATTCTGATTAATCTTTCAACATATCGTTTGCAATTAAATACCATGTTGTAATTTTGCTTTGAAGATAATTTTGTTTAATATATTAGTTATAGATGCATCACTTTAATATTTATAGATAAAAGGATTATATATTGTATGTACAATAAAGTACACATCATCTATTTTAAGACATCAGGTCAATACTCAGATATTTTAAAATTAATTAGCTAATCAGATAACAGTACACAAGGGAACAATACCAAATGATAAATGTCAGCTGTGTTTTGCAGTCACAGCAGAAAGGAAACATTCTCACAAAAATGAACTAATCCTTGAACGAACATTGCCACTAGTGTACAAGATACAGAATCTGTTTGCTTTACTAAGCTGAGATCAACCAAATAGGTCTAAAGTAAATGTGACTAGAAGAAGCTTTTTGTAGCCTGTAGCAAGAAATATTAAACTACTATAGCTAGATTGTACAGTTCCTTTAAAAAAATGGACACACTTGCTTTATAAATATTTGTCATCCCTGGTTCGTTTTATATGGTTCACCTACTCACTGAAAGATATCCCTTTCACAAGCTGACATTACCCTGATGTGGCCCCTTTGGGTACCTTACTCACCTGTACAGATTCTTTGCTAATCTACTACAGTGTTTCATTCAAGCTAATGTCCATGGGCCTTCCTAGTTTGGAGAAGGGCAAATACAGGTGTCTCCCGCTTTTCGAACGTTTGCTTTACGAAACCTCACTGTTACGAAAGACCTACATTAGTACCCTGTTTTCACTTTCTGAAGGCGTTTTCACTGTTACGAAAAAATAATCAGCGCGCGGTAAAAGGCAGCGCTCCCTGAGCAGCCGCTCTCCTCTGGATTCTCGCCGGCATTGCTTAAACACATGCCTGTGAGCAGCCGTTTGTAAGATGAGTTCTATGGTATCGGAAAAGCCTAAAAGAGCTCGTAAGGGTGTTACACTTAGCGTAAAACTAGACATAATTAAGTGTTTTGAGCGTGGTGAACGAAGTAAGGACAACGCGAGTTTGGCTTGTGGAAGCTGACAAACATGATGTTGAAGAGGTTTTGGCATCCCATGACCAAGAACTGACAGATGAAGGGCTGATGCAATTGTAAGAAAAGAGGAAAACAATCGAAACCAAATGAGTAATGATAAAGTACGACTTCAATTTTGAAAGGGTACATCGGTTTAGGGGATATTTGCAGGATGGTTTGAGTCCTTACAAAGAACTGTGTGATAGAAAAATGCGCGAGGCTCAGCAGTCAAGCAAGCCTTCCACATCAGCCACAGCAGACGACAAACCTCGACCTTCGACATCGAGGTGTGCAGAGATAGAAGATGACCTGCCTGCCCTAATGGAAACAGACTATGACGAGATGACACCCCAGTGTCCCACTACCCCAACCCCCAGGCCACGGACAGATACCGATTCGCAGAGAATGCAACGGTAGCCGGGAGGCACACAGCACATCTTTAAGAAAAAAGCCGAAACAAACATGCTAATTAATTAGGTGCCGCCCGGCAAGTAATTGTCGGTCCAGATCAGTGCCGATTTCCGATTGCATTGTCTCTGATCTGGGCCGACAATTACGTGTTGGCGGCACCTAATTAATTAGCATGTTTGTTTCGGCTTTTTTCTTAAAGATGTGCTGTGTGCCTCCCGGCTACCGCTGCACCCCTGCATGCTTCACGGCAATGTATCGCTCGGCGGCCTGGAGGGTGGGGGCCACTGCACCACTCAAACTCTGACTCAGCCTAACACACCATCATCAGCGTGCTCGGCGCTGTCTTCCAGATTCCAGTAAGTGATACTACACTGTACATACATTATTTCTACTTTATATAGGCTGTGTATTTTTACGTGTTATTTGGTACGATTTGGCAGCTTCATAGCTTAAAGGTTACTGGAGAGCGCTTGTGCCGTGTTTTAGCCAACAGCGCTTGTGTGAGATTTTCTGCCGACGGCGCTTGCGTGAGATTTTCGCTCCGGAGGACAGTTCAGTAATGATTGTGGAAAAGCATTTCTACTTTATATAGGCTGTGTATTTATCATATCATTCCTGCTTTTACTATATGTTACTGTTATTTTAGGTTGTGTTATTTGGCATGATTTGGTAGGTTATTTTTGGGTCTGCGAACGCTCACAAAATTTTCCCATATAAATAAATGGTAATTGCTTCTTCGCTTTACGACATTTCCGCTTACGAACCGTTTCATAGGAATGCTCTACCTTTGGGTGGCAGGGGAAACCTGTATACATTTTCTTCTATGCACATCACTACATGTTCAGGCCATCTTAGAACATAAATGCTTATCATCCTAAACTGTACCTCAATAAAAAATATTAGTATATCTTAGAACCTTTCTTCTTAACCCAGAAGAATAATTACCTACAAAGCTGTCAAGCTATGTAGACTTGTTATAAATTTCACTTATTTCTCTATGTCCACTCATATGAAGCAAACCATTTGATACAAATGTTTCAAAAATATTTCCAAGAAAACTATCAAATTGTAGAAATTTTTACTATCACCTTATAGCTCCAATAAATAAATCTGATCAGTTTTCAATTGCGCACTTTCTTTGTTGTTGCTGCTTTATTCTAAATGCAGCCTTTACCTTTCGCTTATGATCAGCCACTTCAGTAGTCAGCCACCTTGGCTGCCAGTTGCTGAACAGCAATACTATGTAATCAACTAATGTCAAGGAATGATGGGAATTAAATCAGAGGTAATATCTAAAATTCCTTGCTATTTTATAAAGTGCATTGATAAGGAAGTATACATAAATTATCATAGAACCCTGTCACTTAAACAAATTGAATTTGATTATCAACATTGGTTAATAGTGAATCTACAGACAAAATGTCAATAGCCTGGCAGTGAGGACAAATTTGTACATGAGTGGAATCAAATTGCAAGTGGCTGAGATAATTGTGGAAGGACCACATATCATCTAGCAAAAACACTTTCATTCTGTGCGTCAATAGAAGGCAAACTAAATAGGAAAAGAACATAAGCACAAGGAAATCTGCAGATGCTGTAAATTCAAGCAACACACACAAAATGCTGATGGAACACAGCAGGCCAGGCAGCATCTATAGGAAGAGGTACAGTCGACGTTTCAGGCCGAGACCCTTCATCAGGACTAATTGAAAGAAGAGCTAGTAAGAGATTTGAAAGTGGGAGGGTGAGGGGGAGATCCGAAATGATAGGAGAAGACAGGAGGAGGAGGGATGGAGCCAAGGGCTGGAAAGTTGATTGGCAAAAGGGATACAAGGCTGGAGAAGGGAGAGGATCATGGGATGGGAGGCCTAGGGAGAAAAAGGGGGAGGGGAGCACCAGAGGAAGATATAGTGAGAGGGACAGGGGGAGGAAAAAAGGGGGAAATAAATAAATAAATAAATAAGGGATGGGGTAAGAAGGGGAGGGGGGGCATTAATGGAAGTTAGAGAAATCAATGTTCATGCCATCAGGTTGGAGGCTACCCAGACGGAATATAAGGTGTTGTTCCTCCAACCTGAGCGTGGCTTCATCTTGACAGCAGAGGCAGCCATGGATGGACATATCAGAATGGGAATGGGACGTGGAATTAGAATGTGTGGCCACTGAGAGATCCTGCTTTCTCTGGCGGACAGAGCATAGGTGTTCAGCGAAACGGTCTCCCAGCCTGCGTCAGGTCTCGCCTATATATAGAAGGCTGCACTGGGAGCACTGGACGCAGTATATCACCCCAGCCGACTCACAGGTGAAGTGTCGCTTCACCTGGAAGAACATAACCTAAATCAATAAATGTAAAATAACTTAGCTCAGGTTTGTGGTAAAACAGAGGGATCTGGGAATATAGATCCATAATTCCTTTAAAGTGGCGATACAGGGAGATAGAAACTGTTGTGTGTTTAATATTTTAGCAACATTTGCGTAATCTTGTAAGGATATTGTTTGATTAAGCATTTCTTCAATAACTCATTAGAGGTTATATGTATAAAAACGTGAATTGCATACGTCATCACACTACTACATGATACTTGTGCACCTTGCTTAAAGGATGGAGTAAAACGCACATTCCCAGATCTCGTTTTTCCTTTGAATTTGTTTAATGTTTTGAAGATACAAAACATAACAGTGGCGGCAAGGTAGTTTTAAAATGAACCCAAGATGGCTACCGACTTGTTGAAACACAGCGAGATGTTTGAACTTTTAAAAAAGCACAGTGAAGAACAATTGAGTTAAAAATAAAGCAGCACAGCATGTGCTTCTTCAGAAGGGAGGACATAACAGAATTTCAAAAAGGCAGAAAATGGAAGAATTCACGGATTATAAACAGTGAGTACCACGTGATAATAGTCATTAAAAAAAAAGGAGCAGCAATGGGCTGGCTGCATCGGAAAGTTACACGATCGATTGCTCAACAGATAACTGGGTCATACATGCTGAGTTAACTGATAGTATTTTGAAACAAATGAAATAGCCAATTAGAAACCATTACCAATTTTGCTGAGTGTGTTGGGTTTAAAGGCATACAGAGGTTGAGAAAAGTAATTCAGTGGAAGAATTCTCTGGAGAATTGGTTGAAGAAGTCACTGCATGTGAAAATCTGAAATTTCACCCCTTTTTTGGTGCACTAAATGGATGTTGTGCAATTACAAACTGGATCCTCACCAAAGAAAAAGCATGCAATTATAATTACATGTATGCTCAGTGTCAGTTTTCTGCTCGTTTACTCTCTGTGGATCTGAGTTCGCGCCAGTTTTTTCCAAAGGCACAACTGGTTTTTTTCAGTTGTATCTTTAAGCATGTACACATTGAGTAACCAGTCATTGTAAGTATAAATACTGTGATAAATTTCTAGTTCCCTGCTGTGCACTGTTCTATTATACAGCCGTCTTTCTTTCCACATCTGTACCTTGTGACTTCAAACCATTCCAAGTTTCTAATCTTTTAATTAAAGTAGTGTGTTGCATAGTATTTCCCTTCAGGTATTTAAGAGTATTAGGGCTTACAGAACCCTGTAAGTTATACAACCAGTAGATGTTTATATGAGGAATGTAGTGGGTGGAAAAGGAGTAAGGTGGCTTGCATCTCTTTGTCATCCACAGAAAATCTATGCCCCATTATTCACAGGTAATTAAAGTTTGATGCAAAGAAATTGCTATCATGATTTTTTTCCCTTTTTGAAATAGGGGTTTCTTGCTGAGCTCTCCACAGTGCCTTGTAGGATGCACGTCAGTACAGTTAACGTGCTCTTTCTACTGCACTCAATTGCCCTACAACTAATGAAAGACTGGGGTCTGCAAGTGAGGATCCTCAATGTCCTCATTTGCAGAGCCCAGTCAGCTTGGATTGGCAACCATATCTCCTCCACAATCCATCAGCACAGGAGTAGCACAAGGCTGTGTGCTTAGCCCTCTGCCCTACTCATTTTACACCTATGACTATGTGGCTAAGCACCACTCCAATGCCATATTTAAGTTTACTAATAGCACCAGTCACAGGCCGAATCAAAGGTGGTGACGGATCAGCATAAAGGAGGGAGATTGAAAGTCTGGCTGAGTGATCCCACAACAACAACCTCTTACTCAATGTCAGCAAGACCAAGGAGCTGATGATCAACTTCAGGAAGGGGAAACCAGAGGTCTGTGAGTCAGTCCGCATCGAAGGATCAGAGGTGGAGAGGGTCAACAACTTTAAATTCCTTGATTATCATTTCAGCATGTCCAGGGCCCAGCACACAAGTGTAATTAGGAAGAGAGCATGGCAGCTCCTCTACTTCCTGCAGAGTTGGCGAAGATTTGGCATGACAGCTAAAACTTTGACAAACTTCTATAGATGTGTGATAGAGAGTGTATTGACTGGCTACATCACAGCCTAGAATGCAAAATCCTACAAAAATTAGTGGATCCAACCCAGTCCATCATGGGTAAAGCATCTTTACCCATCATTGAGCACATCCACACGGAGTGCAGTCACAGGAAAGCAGCATCCATTGTCAGGGAACCCCACCACCTGGATAATGATCTCTTCTTGCTACTGCCATCAGGAAGGTGGTACAGGAGCCTCAGGACTCATGCCACCAGATTCAGGAACAGGTTATTACCCCTCAACCATTAGGCTCTTGAATCCAAGGGGCTAACTTGACTCAATTTCACTTGCCCCACAACTGAAGTGTTTCCACAATCTATGGGCTCACTTTCAAGGACGCTTTATTTCATGTTCGTGTTTGTTATCATTTATTTATTATTATTATTTCTTGTCTTTTTATACTTGGAGTTTGTTGTCTTTTGCACATTGGTTGAACATCCAGCTGGTGTGGTCTTCCATTCATTCTATTATGGTTATTGTTCTGATATGCATTTATTGGAATAGAAATACAAATCTCAGGGTTGTATATGGTGATATACAAGTACTTTGAGAATAAATTCACTTTGAAAGACCAACTGGTTCAAAGCTGCCTATGTCTTTTGTCTTTTCTTAAAAAGTGGAACTAAATTTGCTGTCCTCTAATCTGTAAGAACCACCATTATAGAATTGATGCAATTTCGAAAGATGACAATCAGTACCTCATCAGCCAGCTCTTTCAAAACAAAATGTGCAGGTCATCAGATAATGAGAATTTACTGATTTGTTCCCATTAATTCCTCCAAAATGAATTTCTTTTTCCTATTTTATCTGTGTTCTTCATTCACCCAGATCTGTATTTTTTCCAATTTTTAAACAGGTGAAACCTGTATTTTTTTTTTACTTTCTAGACTGTCACAAAATATGTTTTATTTATTTATCCCTATTATAATTTCTCCCATCTTAGTCTGCAAGGAGAGTTTAATTATGCATTTTCTCAGTAGACTATTCCCATACTTTTATCAATGCCTTGGTTATATATGGAATTCTGAAGTTTAACTAATTTTCAAGCTCGCTGCATTTTTGGCAGAATTATACTTTTCCTTTGGACTAACATTATCAATAACTCTGCTTGATGGCCACAGCTGGACTATTTTTCCTGTTAGGTTTATTAGCCTTAAAGAAGATTTATTAACCAAGTATAAGTTCTTACACGTTAGCCATTGCTTGTTTAAGGTCATACTTTTAAAAGGTTTTCCCAATCTATCACAACCTCTCAATTTTGCCTTCAAATTAAGCCTTATTCAGACTTAAGAGTTTTCATAATAGGAAATACTAGATTGTTTCCATCCTTTTTGCATTTGCTCATATTAATCCCAGCTGGTAGACTTCATTTTTAAGACTAGTTCCATTATGAATTTTCTTGTTGCTTGCATCAGATATCATCAGATTATTTGATTCTAGATTTTTTTTTAATCCTGTTTCAACAAAGTTACAGGGAGCAGGAAGGAAAATGGGGTTGGGAAGAATAATAAATCAGCTATGATTGAATTGCAGAGCAAACTCAATGGGACAAATGGCCTAATTCTGCACCTACGCCTTATGGTCTTAAGAGCCTTGTTTCAAATTGAACTACATCATTTTCAATTTTTACAGTGGTGCTAATAAGTTTGTGAACCCTGCAGAATTTTATCTATTTTTGCATAAATATGACCTGAAATGCAATCAAGATCTTCACATAAATCCTAAAACTAGATAAAGGGAACCCAATTAAATAAGTAACACGAAAAATATACTTACTCATTTATTTATTGAGAAAAATTATCCAGTATGTTATGTATCTGTTAGAAAACGTACGTGAACCTCGGGGGGGGGGGGGGGGAATGCCTTCTACAAAAGCCATTTGGAGTCAGGTGTTGCAAGCAATGAGATGAGATTAAAGGTGTGTGTGGTAGAGGTGCCCTGCACATGAAGTCAGGTTAGTGACAGAGCCAGCCCTTCTTAAGAAAGATCTGTTGATGCGCACCATGCCTCGATCAAAACAACTTTCAGAAGACCTTAGAAGAAGAATAGTAGAGATGCATGAAGCTGCTAAAGGCTACAAAAACATTTCTAAAGACCTGAAAGTTCATGAGTCCACTGTAAGAGAAATTGTCTACAAATGGAGGAAACTCGGTACTCCCTAGGAATGGGCATCCTGCAAAGATCACACCAAAAACACAATGTGCAATGCTAAAGGAGGTGAAAAAGAGCCCAAGGGGAACAGCAAAAACCTCTCGAACTTGCTAACGTCTTTGTTCATGTGTCCACTCTAGGAAAACACTGAACAAGAATGGTGTCCATGGAAGAACACCACAGAGGAAACCACTACTTTCCAAAAAACAAACATTACTGTACATCTCAGGATTGCAAAAAAACCACCTGGATGTTCTACAACAATTCTGGGACAATGTTCTGTGGACAGATGAGAAAAAAGATGAACTTTCTGGCAGAAATGCATATTGATATATTAGGAAGAAAAAGGGGACTGCACGCCAACACCAAAAGTTCACCCCAATTGTGAAGCATGGTGGAAGGAGCATCACGGTTTGGGGCTGCTTTGCTGCCTCGGGGCCTGGAAAGCTGGCAATCATTGAGGGAACAATGAATTAAAAATTGTATCAAGACATTTTACAGGAGAATGTCAGGGTAGCAGTCCATCATCTGAAGTTTCATAGAAGTTGGTTAATGCAACAAGACAATGATCCAAAAGACATGAAAATTTGTGTTTTGGAATGGCTGAGTCAAAGTTCTGACCTTAATCTAAAGGAAATGTTGTGGAAGGATCTGAAGCAAGCAGTTCAGGCAAGGAAGCCCACAAACTGCCCAGAGTTGAAACAAATTTGTAAGGAGGTATTGCCTAAAATTCTTCCAAGCCAATGTGCAGGACTGATCAACAGCTACCAGAAATGTTTGGTTGAAGTTATTCCTGTATAAGAGGGTCATACCAATTACTGAAAGCAAAGGTTCACATACTCTTTCCAACAAATACATGTAATATTAGATCATTTTTCTTAATAAATAAATGCACAAGTACAATGTTTTTTGTTTATTTTTTAATTGGGTTCTCTTTATTTAGTTTTAGACCTCTATTTCATTTTAGATCACGTTTTAGATCACATTTTAGGTCATATTTATACAGAAATAGAGACATTCTACAGGGTTCACAAACTTTCTAGCACCACTGTATATAGAATTCAAGAATTCAACCATATTGTAATAGCTGTCTCCTACAGGCCCTTTAATAATACAGATTAAGCAGCCCTTCCTTATTCCACAGCACTAGATCTAGAAGAGCACGATTCCTTGACAAACTGATCTGGAAAACCATTCTTTAAGCACTTCACAAATCCATCATTCATACTGTTACTGCAAAATTGGTTTGCTCAGTCCCCGCCAAAATAATGGCAGCATAGCAGTTAGCACGACACCATTACAGCTCAGTGGGCTGGATTCGAGTTCAATTCCAGCATCTTCTGTTAGCAAATTTGTCTATTCCTTCCAATGGGTTTCTTCCGGGTTCTCCATCTCCTGTGATTAAGCTAGGGTTAAATCCATCGGCTCCTGGGTGGCACAGCCCGAAGGGCCTGAAGCACCTGTTCACGCTGTTTATCTAAATAAATGAAGTACTACCACCTATCCCCAATCATTATATTAAATGCACTTTGTTTCCCCAGTTACATTTTTGTCTTACATGAATATTATATTTTGAGAACTTGATACAAGTCTCCAAACTCATTCTACTTATTGATTTCTAAACCATGATCCTTCTTCTCTGCTGTGTCCGTCTTGTACCAAGGGTATCCACCTTCCATATTGTCCATCTATTCTGAAAGTATCTGGGTACATTTAATTCTCAACCCCGATCACTAGGCAACCATGTGACTATTAGACTGTACCAACTATTTTTGTGTGTGCCACTTATTCATCTATCTTGTTACAAACGCTGTGTGTATTTCTCTGACTGGAAGTCTACAACCAGAGAGCACAATTCCTGAATAAAGGACTGGTTATTTAGGCCTGATATGAGGAGAAATGGTGATAGAACTTATGGGATTCTTTAATGGAGAGCAGTAGCAAATGAGTCAATCAGTTTATTCAAAACTGTGGTCAAGAAATTTCTGAACATTAAGTAAATCAAAAGATATGGAGATGGTGCTGGTAAATAGCGTGGGTTAAAGATCAGACATGATCATGATGAATAATGAAGCAGGCTCAATAGGCACACAACTTCCGGTTTAAGATGGCGCTGCTGAAATTCAGCGACTACTTGCTGGTGGCCAATGAAACAGAAAGCAACTAAATACTTTGTTATTCACACTTCTTCTGGTAAACGATCACTGCAAACAGTGGTCTGTGGCTTCCCCGTCAAAGTTGAACTGAATCGCCTGTATGACCTGGCATTTTTGTTGTGTGGGATGGGGTCTTGGGGAGGCAGGGCAATTGTCTGGGTCAGAGTTACTGGAGCAGACTCGGAAGTGACTTGATGCAGCTGGCCCGAGGTAAGGAGAAGTCAAGAAAAGATTCGAGGTTTGATTGATTTAAGAGCCAAGCTGAAACTAGAAAGGTTGGGTACTGGCTGAATTAAGGTGGTGGCAGAGCCTGAGACCAAGGGCATATCAAAGTGGCAGAGAGCGAGAAACAACCCGAGGTTTGGACAATCTAAGGGCCAGACAGAAATGGTCAGGGCAACACACACAAAATGCTGGAGGAACTCAGCAGGCCAGGCAGCATCTATGGAAAGGAGTACAGTTGATGTTTCAGGCTGACATCCTTCAGCAGGACTGGTGAAAAAAGATGAGCAGTAGAGTTAAAAGGTGGGGGGAAGAGAGGGAGAGACACAAGGCAATAGGTGAAATCCAGAGTGGGTGGGGTGAAGTAAAGAGCTGGTAAGTTGACTGGTGAAAGAGATACAGGGTGGGGGTGGGGGGCTGATGGGGAGGACAGAAGGCCATGGAAGAAAGAAAAGGGGTGAGGAGCAACAGAGGGAGGCGATGGACAGATAAGGAGATAAGGTGAGAGAGGGAAAAGGGGATGGGGAATAGTGAAGGTGGGGGGATGGGTGGAGGCTACCCAGATGGAATATAACCTGAGTGTGGCCTCATCACGACAGTGGAGGAGGCCATGGAAAGACATATCAGAATGGAAATGGGAAGTGGAATTAAAATGGGTGGCCACTGGGAGATCCCGCTTTTTCTGGCGGACAGAGCGTAGTTACTTGGCAATCAACTTTCAACACCCAACTTTCCAGCTCTTTACTTCACCTTTGCCTCCCAGTTTCACCTATCACCTTGTGTTTCTCCCTCCCCTCACAACTTTCATCCCCCCCCCCCACCCCATCGCCACAGTCCTGCAGTAGGGTCTCAGTCTGAAATGTCGACTGTACTATTTTCCATAGATGCTGCCTGGCCTACTGAGTTCCTCCAGCATTTTGTGTGTGTTGCTTGAATTTCCAGCATCTGCAGATTTTCTCTTGAGTGTATTTGGAAATGGTCAGGGTGTCTGAGTGGGAGGAGAGGGACAATCCAGCTTTTAGCTCGCTGCTCCACATGGTTTGTTCATCTCTGTGCTCAACTGAGGCTGTAGCCTGCAACTAATGGACTTCTGTATCAGCAGCAGTGATGCCTGGGTTTGTGAATGCTTTTTACTTGTTTTTATTGTTTGTATGATTTATTTCCTTTCTCTCTGCACACTAGGTGTTTGACTCTCTTGTTATGTTTTTAATGGGTCCTATTGGGTTTTATTGTTTCATGACTGCCTGTAAGGAGATGAATCTCAAGGTTGTATAAAGTATACATACTTCAACAATACATGTACTTTGAATTTTACTTTTTATATCATCTTACTTGAAAGGCAATGTGGATTTTTTGAAGGCAAAATATGTTTAATCCAGTTAAAGGTCACAGAGATGGTAAATAAGGGGTAAAAACAATTCATCTGGTACAGAAGTAATCCAAAATGCAGAGCCACATAATAGTCTTGTCATTAAGATCAGAGGCCATGGAATAAATCATGGATGTCTGGAAAATTGGTTAAAGGGAAACAGCAGCAGTGCAAATTTCTTTTGGTTTAGATGAAAGAACATGTTCTCCAGGGGTTGATACTAGGAACAGGCACAAGTAACCAAATCTGTATTGTCACAGAGTGTGGAGGGATAATGAATGGTGAGGAACAGATGAACATATGGATAGGGTGTGGAATGGGGAGATGCTGTAGATGGCAGGGTAAATTTAATGCTGAAAAATGTGAAATGTTACATTTTAATACAAAAATTAAATAAAATGGCTAACATAAACTGGAGGTCTTTATAGAGATATCTAGGATACATATGCATCACTGAAACTGGCAAGGCAGTTGAGAAAATTGGTTTGTGAAAAACAAAAGCACATAGAATCCTAGATTTTATACACAGTAACATAACAATATATGAAATACGTGTCCAGTTGTGGACATCACACTTCAGAAAAGGTGCAAAATTTTAGCAGAAGGCGCAGATGAGATTTACCAAGATGATCTCCAAAAAGAAGGACTTTGGTTATGGCGGATACACTGTGAACGGTGGGTTTATTCTCTTTGGAAAAGAACTGCTTCCAGAATACTTAAATAGTGAAAGGTATAAACAGTAGTTACAAAGAAATTAATCTTATTGGCAAAAGGAGTCAAGAACAATACAGCATCGAAAGAAGTTTATTGGCAAAAGAACCAAATAGGCCATGGGAATTCTTTCCTACCCATCCATCTCATCACTCACACTCTGAGTAGTTATGGCCTGGGGCTGTAGGTAGGACAGTAGTCAAAGCAGAAGGGAGCTAGGTAAGCTTTAGAAAGGATAGAATATGTAAGGTTTCAGGGAGTGGGCAGCTGAGTTGTATCAGCAGAACTGCTTTTATTAGGGAGGCTCTGTTCATATGGCAGGAGGATAGAAATGTCTTCCTTCCTTGTTATTAGTGATTCCATAATTCTGTAAAACAAAGGTCTTTATTTCTGTACATGACTGGCTCCTGTCAGGAAGTTTGACACCGTTCAGGATAAAGCAGTACATGTAATTAGAACTCCACTCTTATGATTAATTTTTTTTTATTTCCTTCATTCCCTCTACCATTGGTATATTTTTGCTTTTGCGTGTACAAGAAGCATTGCAGTTACTTTTACATGTTAACTTAAAACCATGTTGCCTAGTTATAGATATTGTTGCTCTCTATAGCAGAGGCATAAACTGGTGAGGATAGGTTTAAGATAAGTGGTAGGAGATTTATTCCAAGTCCATTCTACTTACTTAGTTCGGGTCTTTCATCGTTTTCTACAATTCATAGATTTTCTTCCTACTAAACATTTCCACCCTAAGCAGACTCTCATGGCTCTTATCTTTAAGGAACAATTCCAAGTCCACATATACTGAGGGTGAGAATTAATCTTTTTCACAGTTAGCCTACAATACATTCAGTAACAGGCCATATATTCTGCTGGGTCCTGCTTTACCTAATCATAGAAGTAGAACAGCTAACTCAAAAATGACAAAAGGTTTAAGGGTGGATACATAACTAAAAGATTAGTGACAGAGTTCTGGAGTCAAAGTAGAAATATCAGAAGATTCTACAACTGAGTCATTATTAAGATGTACAATCATTTAAACCAACTATTACCTTCCATCAGTTTCTGATTTGTAACTAGTGCAGATATTTTACCTGCAGATTCTAACTGTGACCTACATAGCAATGATTTAAATAAACAAACATATACAGATAAGGATTTTCATCCACTCATTTCACGGGGTAATAAAATATAAAAAACAAATCTGGCTGAATAACATCCACTCTATCAAGGTCTTTCACCATTTGATAGGTTTCAATGAGGTCACCCCTCATTCTTCTGAATTCTAGTGAATATAGGCCCAGAGCCATCAGACGCTCTTCATATGACAAGCCATTCAATCCTGGAATCATTTTTATGAACCTCCAGTTTCAGCACAACCTTTCAAAGATAAGGGGCCCAAAACTGCTTGCAATACTCCAAGTGAGGCCTCACCAGTGCTTTATAAAGTCTCAACATTACATCCTTGCTTTTATATTCTAGTCCTCTTGAAATGAATGCTAACATTGCATTTGCCTTCCTCAACCTGCAAATTAACCTTTAGGTTAACCCTGCACAAGGACTCCCAAGACCCTTTGCATTTCAGTTTTTTGTATTTTCTCTCCATTTAGAAAATAGTCAAGCCTTTCATTTCTTCTACCAAAGTGCATGACCATACACTTCCCAACACTGCGTTCCATCTGCCATTTCTTTGTCCATTCTCCTAATCTAAGTCCTTCTGTAACCTCTCTACTTCCTCAAAACTGCCTGCTCCTCCAGCTATCTTCTGATCATCTGCAAATTTTGCAACAAAGCCATCAATCCCATCATCTAAATTATTGACATATAACATAAAAAGAATCAGTCCCAACATAGACCCTTGCAGAACACCACTAGTCACCAGCAGCCAGTCAGAAAAGGCTCACTTTATTCCCACTCTTTGCCTCCTGCCAATCAGCCACTGCTTTATCCATGCTAGAATCTTTCCTGTAATACCATGGGCTTGTAGCTTGTTAAGCAGCCTCATGTGTGGCACCTTGTCAAAGGTCTTCTGAAAATCCAAGTACACACCACCAACCAATTCTCCTTTGTCTATCATGCTTGTTACTTTTTCAAAGAATTCCAACAAATTTGTCAGGCAAGATTTTCTCCTTGAGGAAACCATGCTGATTACTGCTATTTTATCATGTGCCTCCAAGTAGCATGAGACCTCATCCTTAATAATCGACTCCAACATCTTCCCAATCACTGAGCTCAGATTAACTTGCCAATAGTTTCCTTTCTTCAGCCTCTCTTCCTTCTTGAAGAGTGGAATGATATTTGCAATTTTCTAGTCTACTGGAACCATTCCAGAATCTAGTGATTTTTGAAATATCATTACTAATGCCTCCACAATCTCTTCAGCCACCTCTTTTAGAACTCTGGGGTGTACACCATCTGGTCCAGGTGACTTACCTACCTTCAGACCTTTGAGATTCCCAAGAACCTTTGCTCTATTTATGGTAACTTCACACATTGTCATTTAATGTGTATATTTATAAGTTGTTTGCACCTTGACAGGGTAAAAAGAAAGCGGTATAGAAATCATATAGTATCGCCGGCTTCATAAATAGAACTGTATAGAAGCAAAATTTATGTTGAACCTTCAGAAAACACTATGACATCACCAAATTTCAAGGAGTACGCAAAGCAGAGAGAGCGGAAGAGATTTACCTGATTTCTGGGATGGGAGGGTAAAGGCAAAATATATGAAAAACAGCTGTTCAAAATAGATGAGCTTAGAACAAATTGAGAAAAAAGTATCCCACTTAGCCTGAACCAGAGGCCAATAGATTTAAAAATTGATATGTAAGAAGATCTTGCCTCTAAAATCAGTACCTGACCTGTTGACCTTAACTACATTTTTTGATTCTATTACACATTTGAAGTCTTTTTTTTCCTACTTTTTGACATATGATTTATGGTCATTAGCAAATTAACCAAAGGTGACATGAGAAAAAGCTTTATGAAGCGGGTATTAGTTTCTGAAGTACTGCTTGACTAGGAGGCAGATTTAAGTCAAATGGCAGGGCTACAAGGCAAAAGCTGGGAAATGTCACTAACAGCATTTCTCTTGTGGAGAGCAGAATGAACTTAAGATGCTTTTGTATGAGCTGTTGTCGTTCTATATTTCAGTCCTTTTACTGACAATTGGAAGGATATTAATAGGTTTACAATACATTTTTCCCATCTCTTATACTGTCAAAAGGATTCCAGAATGACTTGACTTCGGGATGAGCTACTTTGAATTTTAGTATCACATTAATCTTATTTAATTCCTATACCCACCCAATCAAAGACTTTCCTTTTGTCCACTTATCACTCCCCAACTTGTTTATTAATACCAGTATTTTATTCCCTCAATTCTGATGAAGGATCTTTTATCCTAACTGTTAACTGTTTCTCTTTGCACAAATATTGCCTTATCTGCTGAAAAATTTTCAATATTTCTGTTTTGCTTTCAAATTTGCAGCATTTACCATCTTTTTACACTTTCCTTTTTATCTTCTTCATCATCTCTGTACAAGGCAAGAAAGAATAAGGCCAACTGCATATATCCTAACATTTTCCTATTTCTAATTTGCTGTGAGTTGATGTTTTAACCAAACTGTGAGTCCAACAGGAGTGCTAGACAAATATTACCATTACTCAGGTGTCATCTGTCAAATTACACATGTCTAGTAACAAAAATGCATAAATTCTAACTAGGAAATGCCTATTATTCCACAGTATCCATCAATTCCCATCTTAATGCCATATTCACAATCCCCAACACTTACAAGACTTTCTTTACCCAATGATATCAGTAATTTCTCAAAGCACTTATCAAATCACTCTAAATATTGTGAAAATATTGAAAATGTGGCAACTTTAAAATTTGTTAAGTTTAAGAAGGCAAGAATTCCAACATAAGTAGCATTAATATCCTAAGAACAATAAATTCCATCTGCAATAAGTTTGGCAATCAGTTGTGTTGACATCCTTTGTACTATTTTCATGTGAAATTGAACAAAAGGATGAGACTCGAAAGGGAATTAAGTTACCTGCTTTGAATAACCTCCATAAATGACTACATTGCCATCAGGTGTGGAAGCTATTGAACAGCCTGAACGAGGGCAGGGACCAGTTCCAGATGGCAACAGCTTTGTCCATGTAAATGAATCCAGGTTAAAGGAGTAGACATCATTATAGTAAATAAAATCCCTAAAACAAACAAAAAAGGTTGTTATAGTGTTTCTGCCTAAATAAGAGCAGCTTTCTGAATGGACGACAAACCCATGAACACAACCAAACACATACATACACACATCATACACAGTTCTTAAGGTAATTTATAGTTTTTATTACGTTTTGCAATGTACTGCTGCCACAAAATATCAAATTTCATGACGTATGCCAGTTATATTAAACCCGATTCTGAAACAGTGAGCAGATAATCATTTTATTGTAAGTATTATATCACACTGGTTATTTAAATTGCAGTAAAATGAAGTGTGAATTCTACCTTTAATAGACAAAGCTTTATAAGTGATTTGACAATAACAATGTGATTGAAAACAACCAATGGCGATGTCAATAGAAAAAAATATTTTGAAAATACTTTCATAAGTTAGAAATGAAACTGTTCAATGAGTCAACAGTAGCACAGTCTGATGAACTTTAACTCAAATTACATTCCAATTGCTATATACTGTAAACCATTAAATTTAATTCAAATGAAAGTAGAATTCTGCCATACTTTTGTGATACAGAAACTGTTTCATAACTTTAGTAATTTCACACTTGCTAATGACTATGATGACCTATGTTAATACCAGTGTAGAATGTTGAGCAATTTGATTCATGCTGTACAATATTAATAACCCCCACACCTCTCAATTATCTAGATATAATAAGAATATGCACAAATTTTCCATCTTTCTCTATGTGATATTATGCTTCACCTCCAACAAGCTTCCTACTGGAGGGGAACTAAACTTCAAATGGGAAACATTGAACCCATATTGCCTCAACATGATATAAAAATAGGCGGTGGTGTATCTGGTTTAGAAAGTGGATCTTGATCTGCAGGTTATGTGGGCTGAGGATCCAATTCAATCCAGATAAATGTGAGATATTGCATTTTAGGAGAAGAACTTACACAGTGAATGGTCGGGACTTGGGCAGTGCTATGGAACAGAGGGACCTGGGAATACAAGTGGCTAGTTCACTGAGAGCAGCATCACAGGTGGCAAAGGCATTTGGCATGTTGGCTTTCATCAGTCTGGACACTGAGTAGAGGAGTTGAGAAGTTTAGTTGCAGTTATACAAGATGTTGGTGATGTGGCACATGGGAGTACTGAGCACACATTTAGTTGCCCTGTTATAGGAAAGATGCTATTGAACTAGAAAAAGTGCAGGAAAGATGTACCAGGATGTTGCCTGGACTTAGGGGCCTGAGTTACAAGGAGAAGCTGCTTTGACTGGGACTTTATTCCCTGGCACATAGAAGATTGAGGAGTGACTTGATAGAGGCATACAAGATCACTGAGGATGTAGACAAGATGAAAGCAATCTTTTTACCTCCGGAGGGGTTGCTAAAAACAAGAGTGCATGGGTTTAATGATCAGAGGCAAGAGATAGAAAGGGGTTAGAATAGACAAGCTTTTTTTTTTTTTACAAAAGATTGTATGTATTTGGAATGAACTGCCAGAAAAAACAGCTGAGGGCGGGCACATTAGCAATATTTAAAAGCTATCTAGATAAGTAGATAGATAAGAGAAGTTGGGAGGGCTATGGACCTGGCTGGGTAACACCATTGGCATGGATGATTTGGATTGAAGAGCTGGTTTCCATGCTGTATAATTCTTTGACTCTACAATAAAGTACTCCAGAAACTAGGCCACTCTAACTGCAGTCATCAAGCTACGGAAGGCAGCCACAGTTTGTGTATGTGCACATTTAAATGCAGAGCCCCGTCATCTTCAGGCTGCTTAATGATGTGTTTTTCTTTTGACTCATGGGAATGCCATTACTACTCAAAATGAAGGTGCATTTAGATGACACCAAGAGCCTTGAATCTCTGTCAGGAACATGGAGAAGCAGAGCAAAAATGGCAGAGGCAGCACATCACTTCCCTCCACAAACAAGAGAAAATCTGCAGATGCTGTTAATTCAAGCAACACACACAAAATGTTGGAGGAACTCAGCAGGCCAGCCAGCATCTATGGAAAACAGTCCATGTTGCGGGCCAAGACTCTTCAACAGGACTGGAGAAAATAGATGAGAAATCAGAGTAAGAAGGTGGGGGGAGAGGAGGAAGAAGTGCAAGGTAGTAGGTGATAGGTGAAACTGGGAGAGGGGGAGGGGTGAAGTAAAGAGCTGGGAAGTCGATTGATGAAAGAGATAAAGGGCTGGAGAAGAGGGGAACCTGCTAGGAGAGGAGAGAAGAAAGGGAAGGGGAGGAGCTCCAGAGGGAGGTGATGGGTAGTATGGAGGTAAGGTAAGAAAGGGAAATGGGAATGGAGAATGGTGAAGGATTGGCGGGGGGGGGGGGGGGGGGGGATTACCAGAAGTTCGAGAAATCGATGTTCTTGCCATCAGTTTGGGACCTATGAAGGCAGAAAATAAGGTGTTGCGCCTGCAACCTGAGTGCGACCTCATCACGACAGTACAGGGTGCCATGGACTGACATGTCGGAATGGGAATGGAAAGTAGAATTAAAATGGGTGACCACTGGGAGATGCCGCTTTTTCTGGCGGGTGGAGCAGAGGTGCACATTCCAGAAATAAGGAAGATATCCTCTTTCTTCAAAGAAAGGAGCTTCCCTTCCATCACCATCAACACTGCCCTCAACCACATCTTTTCCATTTCGTGCACATCTGCCCTCACCCCATCCTCCCGCCATTCCACCAGGGATAGGGCTCCTCTTGTCCTCACCTACCACCCACCAGCCTCTGCATCCAGCACATAATTCTCTGTCACTTCTGCCTTCTCCAGCAGGATCCCCCCACCAAGCACAACTTTCCCTCTCACCCATTTTCTGCTTTCTTCAGGGATCACTCCCTATGTGACTCCCTCCCCACTGATCTCCCTCCTGGCACATCCTTGCAAGCAGAACAAGTGCTACACCTGCCCCTACACCTCCCCCCTCACTACTATTTAGGGCCCTAACAGTCCTTCCAGGTGAAGCGACACTTCACCTGTGAGTCTGCTGGGGTCATCTACTGTATCCAGTGCTCTGAGCGTGGTCTCCTGTGGGTTGGTGAGATCAGATGTAGATTGGGAGACCGCTTCGCCGAGCATCTACACTCCATCTGCCAGAAAAAAGCGGGATCTCCCATCTTTAATTCTACTTCCCATCCCGTTCCGTAATGTCAGTCCATGGGTTCCTCTACTGCTCCGATGAGGCCATACACAGGTTGGAGGAACACCACCTTATATTCTGACTGTGTAGCCCCCAACCTGATGGCATGAACATCGATTTTTTTAACTTCTGGTAATGGACCCCCCCCCCCCCCCACCTTCACCATTCCCCTCTCTCACCTTATCTCTTTACCTGCCCACCACCCTCTCTCTTGTGCTTCTCCCCCCTCCATGGCCCTTGGTCGTCTCCCATCAGATTCCCCCTTCTCCAGCCCTTTATCTCTTTCATCAATTGACCTCCCAGCTCTTTAATTCACCCCACCCCGCCCCCTGGTTTCACCTATTACTTACACCTTGTATTTCTTCCTTCCCTCCCCCCACCTTCTTACCCTAACCTCTTTTTTCTCCAGTCCTGATGAAGGATCTTGGCCCGCAATGTCGTCTTTTAGTCTCTTCTATAGAGACTACCTGGCCTGCTGAGTTCCCCTAGCATTTTGTGTGTGTTACATCACTTCCCCTCTGGCTTTTACTTCACACGTGTGGTACAGAATTAAGATTATGAAACCGATCACAAAAAAATCCCTGATAATTCAGAAACTATGAAAAACCTTGATGAATTCTTCAGTTTAATTCTGAAAGGGTGAGTATTGAAGGTCTTACTTACCTTGCACTTTCATGGAATCCACCAAATACTAAGATCTGTCTCTTACAAACAGCCATCCGATGTCCACTTCTACCTGATGGTCCACCCGTCACTCTTTTAATAACCAGAAATGTGAAAAATCAACTGGACAATCAGAAAACATTGTAAAACCAACAGATCCTTAACAGATCTAATAGGAAGTCATACAACACACAAACAGGCCCTTCAGCCAACAATGTTTCTGCTGACCAACATGCCAATTTAATAATAACTTCACTTGCCTGTATGAATTCCATATCACTTTATGCCTTACTCATTCAAGAACCTCTCCAAAAGCCTCTTAAAGTTACTGTTTCTGCCTCTTTCAGCATTTGTGGTAGCTCACAAATGACGGAGGATCTCAGCAGGTCATGCAGCAACCATGGAGGGAAATGAATAACTGACATTTCAGGTCGAGACCCTCCACCAGAACTGGAAAGGAAGAGGACAGAAGCCGGAATAAAATTGTAGGGGGAGGAGAAGGAGCACAAGCAGACAGGTAGTAGGTGAGTCCAGGTGAGAGGTGAAAGTTGGTAGTTGGGGGAGGTGGGGAATCTAAGGAAATTATGTGAAAGGCTCAGAGGTGATATGTGGAAGAGGCAAAGGGCTGAAGAAGGAATCTGCAGGGTGAGGACAGCCAATCATGGAATAAAGGGAAGGAGGTGGAGAACCAGCAGGTGGTGACGGACAGGTCTTGAGGCTAGGGGAGTGTAAGAAGAGGGCGTGAGGCAGGCTCAGGGAGTGAAGGAAAACAAAATGGGGGGGGGGGTGAACAAAGGAAAAACAGAGGATGGTGGTAACTGGGAGTTACAGCAATTGATGTTCATGCTGTTAGATTGGAGATTACCAAGACAGAATATGAGGTGATGCTCTTCCAACCTGGATCTACCCTCAGGACAGCAGCGGAGGTGGCCATGGACAGATATGTCAGTGTGGGAATGAAAAGTGGAATTTAAGAGGTGGCTACTGGGGAAATCCCAGCTGTTGTGGCTGATGGAGCAATCCCCTGGTCTCATCAATGTAGAGGAGGCTGCAATGGGAGCACCAGATGGAATAAATGACACTGACAGATTCGCAAGTGAATTGCTCCTCACCTGCAAGGACTGCTTAGAGCACTGTTCAGTTCAAAATTGCATCTTAAAAGGAGGCTGCAAATATAATTTCAGATTACATTTGCTTAACAGAATAGGAATTATCAGCAGCATCACCATACCAACTCAACTACACAATAATATTACTTTGTATAAGGTGATGCCCACTCTTCAGGCTGTTGTATATATCTTCAGTATAGACGCCGTGTACAATAAAGCTGGTGTATCCTACTAGTGCTTCTACAACACAACTGAAAAGGAAAATGTAGCAACAATACCAAAATAAAGTGTTAAACTATTCATAATGTGAGCTAAATAATATGGTTACTATTTAAAGTTGTGAAGAAATCCTCTCAAGTGTAATGTGAAAAAAGTCCCTGCACGATATTCACAAACTTCACTGTGTACGTTTCACTGTGAATCTCCTTCAAAATCATTCATGCAAATTTAGTAAGTGTTTAGCTACAATACTATCTATAACATTGCAATTGCAATGGCTTATTGGAAAAAAAATATTCACCCTAGTGCAAAGAATTCCTTTTGGAAAGTATGATGCCACCAAGGGGGATGATTTCCACTTCTGGATATTTATAGCATGAATGTGAATGATGTTTCTGTTTACAAAGTTATTGACAATTTTGCTCTAAATAAGAAATAGCTTGAATCCTTTATACTCGTTAATACATTTAAGAATACTATTACTTATCTGAATGTAAAATATTATACATTGTGGAAGGCTTGTCTGAACAGTTAGTATTACCAAATCTACACTACTCCAAAATACCAGCTTCTTTGGAATCTAAATCAACTGTTCTGCAGGCATTTGCCAACAAATTCAACTTGGTTTTAAAAAATGCAATCAAGTTAACCCAGATTAAGGTAGTGGTTGCGATCATTTCTGGATGAAATAGCATCAGTCAGAACACTGCAGCAGCCACTTCCAGGTGTAAACCACATGACTATGCCAAACATTTTCTTGATGTCAAGTGTGCTTGTAATGACATCACAATTTGCTCAGTGTGTATTTTGACCTTCAGCTATCTATATTGCAACAGAAAGCAGCAACCTATAACTTTCACAAAAGTTGAAAAAAAGATCAATGACTAGTGAGATCATCAAATAAACACAAATTAAAAAGTCCCTATCTAACTTCAAGGTATTAGCCACACCACTGATCAGCCTCATTCTGTACACTCATGACAGCTGACAACTCACTGACGAAAATCCTGGAACCCCTTTCCAATAGCAGTACGAATACTTCTTCACCATAACTAAAGTGCTTCAATGCACTGCTCAAAACTACCATTTCATTGGTGGCCTTGCCAGCATTGGCCAAATTCTTCAGAACAACTAAATATAAATAAAACTATTTTTAGTGCAGTTTCTACTAAGAACTGCACAAATCCTATTTTAGTGTATCCTTCACCCTAATGTTATTTTAAGTAGGTTTTTGCCCAACTCTGAATATTTTCTTTGCTGATTACCACGTTGGACATCTAGTGCCAGTTCTTTGAATGGTTAAAATGATGCTTCTAAACAATCGTGCCTTCCTTTTCTCAGTGAAAATGCAAAATTAAGTTACATATATTTTAATTACAATGATCTATAGATGTACTTGAACAATAAATTTCAGTGATTACAATGCAAATACACATTTCTCAAAACTTCTGTAACATTATGAACCACCTACTTCACTATAGCTCGGCAAGAACAAGACCAGTGAAGAACAAACCCAAACACTAAAGTAAAATCATAAATATAGCAATAATCTAGGAAAACCGGAAAAAGCTCTAAGTACTCAGAGTCAGGTAGCATTAGTGGAATTGGAACACAGGAACAGGCCCTTTGGCCCACAATACCTGTGCCAAACATGATGGCAAATTAAGCTAAATCTCTTCTGTCTGCACATGACCCATATCCCTCAATTCCTTGTAGCCTTTTAAACATCACTATTGTACCTGTGTCCGCCACTATGCTTAGCTGCCCTTTGGTGTTTAAAAATAAACTTGCTCAATGCATCACCTTTGATTTTCCTCCCTCTTGCTTTAAATTGATTGTCTCTAGTATCTGACATCAGGAAATGGATTATACTAGGGTATGGGGGCAGATAGCTGGGGAAAGTGGAAAGCCCTTGAGAAAGATGGCAAGTTACAAAGGATAGTTATCAGTTGAATTCCAAGTTGAATTTCGGCCTGTGAGTTTGACATCAGTGGTGGGTAAATTGATGGAAAGTATTCTTAAAGATGGTATATATAATTATCTGGATAGACAGGGTCTAATTAGGAACAGTCAACATGGATTTGTGCATGGAAAGTCATGTTTGACAAATCTTATTGAATTTTTTGAAGAGGTTACTAGGAAAGTTGACGAGGGTAAAGCGGTGGATGTTGTCTATATGGACTTCAGTAAGGCCTTTGACAAGGTTCCACACGGAAGGTTAGTTAGGAAAGTTCAATCGTTAGGTATTAATATTGAAGTAGTAAAATGGATTCAGCAGTGGCTGGATGGGAGATGCCAGAGAGTACTGGTGGATAACTGTTTGTCAGATTGGAGGCCGGTGACTAGTGGTGTGCCTCAGGGATCTGTACTGGGTCCAATGTTGTTTGACATATATATTAATTATCTGGATGATGGGGTAGTAAATTGGATTAGTAAGTATGCAGATGATACTAAGGTGGAGTTGTGGATAATAAAGTAGGTTTTCAAAGCTTGCAGAGAAATTTAGGCCAGTTAGAAGAGTGGGCTGAAAGATGGCAGATGGAGTTTAATGCTGATAAATATGAGGTGCTACATTTCGGTAGGACTAATCAAAATAGGACATACATGGTAAATGGTAGGGCATTGAAGAATGCAGTAGAACAGAGGGATCTAGGAATAATGGTGCATAAGTTCCCTGAAGGTGAAATCTCATGTGGGTAGGGTGGTGAAGAAAGCTTTTGGTATGCTGGCCTTTATAAATCAGAGCATTGAGTATAGGAGTTAGGATGTAATGCTGAAATTGTATAAGGCATTGGTAAGGCCAAATTTGGAGTATTGTGTACAGTTCTGGTCACCGAATTATAGGAAGGATGTCAACAAAATTGAGAGAGTACAGAGAAGATTTACTAGAATGTTACCTGGGTTTCATCTCCTAAGTTACAGAGAAAGGTTGAACCAGTTGGGTCTTTAGTCTTTGGAGTGTAGAAGGTTGAGGGGGGACTTGATAGGGGTATTTAAAATTATGAGGGAGAATAGACAGAGTTGACGTGGATAGGCTTTTTCCATTGAGAGCAGGGGAGATTCAAACAAGAGGACATGAGTTGAGAGTGTGACGAAAGAGGGTTACAAAAGTACACATAGACTAAGATGTTAACTGTCCTGTGCTAGCACCAATGGGATCAACAGTTGATCTGCCACCTGTCTTCAGGAGAGAGAGCTAACTGAGACAATGGAGCAGCATTTGGAAATGTTAATGAAGAGACAAGAGAGTTTAACGGAAGGAGACACCGGTCTGAGTATTGTCAAGACCAGCTCCTTTTGAACCCTGAACTGTTTGAAGTGTGATGGACAGGCGATACCCCAGCAGGGGGATAAAAAGGGGCAGGTTCGCTAAGACACCGACACACGACACCACAAGGTAACGAGACCCTGGAAGCGGTGCGCCCCCACAAGTCGGTGGGAGTTTTGGAGGTCTGGTCGCGGGACCAGCCATAGACGCACAGGGTGGAAAGATACGGTCGGCGGGAACCTGCTGTGTGTCCGCTCTTCCTGGGTGCCGGGTTCACCGCTGAAGAACGATCGTGTCTGGAATGGAGGGGTCACAGTCGGTGACCTCAGAAGACATTACAAAGGGCTCGCCCGAAAGCTAACTGCGAGAAATATCGAAGGTCTGTTTGGAATCCGATTTGCATATTCATTCGTTCTCTCTCTCTCTCCAAAGGCACGACAGCGATCACTGCAAACTGAACTAATCTGAACTCTGTCACTTGTGAATGATCATCTTACCCCTAGACTGCGATAGAGCTTGATTGACCCTATTATCCTAGTTCTGTGTACATGTGTGTTTATTCATTGCTAACCTGTTGCATTTATATCCTTACTATTAGAGTACTGTGTGGCTTATTTCTTTAATAAAACTTTCTTAGTTCCAGTAATCCAGACTCCAACTGAGTAGTCCATTTCTGCTGGTTTGGCAACCCAGTTATGGGGTACGTAACAAGAGTTAAAGGGCAAAAGTTTAGGGGTAACATAAGGGGGAACTTCTATACTCAGAGAGTGGTAGCTGTGTGGAATGAGTTTCTAGCAGAAGCGGTTGAGGCCGGTTCAATGTTGTAATTTAAAGTTAAATTGGATAGCTATATGGACAGAAAAGGAATGGAGGGTTATGGGCCGAGTGCAGGTCAGTGGGACTAGGTGAGAGTAAGAGTTCGGCATGGACTAGAAGGGCCGAGATGGCCTGTTTCCGTGCTGTAATTGTTATATGGTTATAAGTGCTGGTAGGTTCCAGACTCTACTGTGGAACGATGAAAGCCTGATGGCTTCAGGAATGACAAGGAGTGCTTTATGGGATATGATACCATCACATGTGTAACTCATCTGCAAATTGGTCCTTTGAAGCTTGAGTAAATGAGAATCTGAAGTATCCTGTTAAATTCCCCGCGAAGATTAAACCACCCTGAAAATGGTGATATCTAAATTTCACTTGGAAATGAAACAATTTTCCAGTGCATACTGCTGAAAAAGGAGTTTAAATTTATAGGTCATAATTTTAATTGGCAGAAAAAAGGAGTGTACAATAAAAGGAAATATCTATAATTGATTCGATCAATCAAAACATTGTACAGCAATAGATGGTAAAGCAAAAGGCAAAAGTAAAAACAAAAGATTATTCATGATGCAGTAAACAAGAGAAATTAGTAAACTAAAATATTAAAATAGACTTAAATTTGGAAATCTGCAGTAAGAACCTGAAAATCATATCTGAAATTATTGAGTTAACTGCAGAGTCCATGAGGTTGCTTTGAATTTATTCAAAAGTTGCTTAAACTCAAGGCAAACCATTAAACATAAAATCAAAAACAACAGATTTGCCAAGTTATTTTTTAATATAGTTTCAGAAGATGATAAAGTACAGTTTCACCTTATTTAGTCATTTGCAAAATGCAGCCATTGCTGGAAAGACCAGTATTTACTTCCCATAAATAAATACTAATCCAGATGATATCAAATCATCTCAAACTATGGCATTGAATCAGAAATTTTTTCCACAATTCTGGAAGTCTTAAAAATATACAAGAAATGTTGAAAATACTCATTAGGTTAAGCAACATCTATTTCAGTTTGATGGCCCTTCATAAGAACCAGGAAATTTCTGAAATCAAGTTTATACAATGGGGTACCTGGCAGGGTACTGAAAACATGTTCCAACCAACTGGCTGGAGTATTCAAGGATATCGTCAATCGCTCATTACTGCTGTTGGAGATTCCCATCTGCTTTAAAAGGGCAGCAATCATACTGGCGCCCAAGAAGAGCAGGGTGAGCTATCTCAGAGACTATCGTCTGGAACTCTATCACAGTAGATGTGATGGAGTGCAATAAAAGGTTGGTCATGGCCAGAATTAACTCTGGCATGAGCAAGGACCCGAACCCATTATAACTTGCCTACTGCCACAAAAGGTCTACAGCAGATACAATCTCACTGCTCTCCACTCAACCCTGGAGCACCTGAACAACAGCAAATCATATCAGGCTGCTGCTTATCAATTACACCTCAGCATTCAACATCAACATCCCCTCAGTACGAATCAACAAGCTTAAAAATTTTGGCCTCTTTGCTTCCCTCCGTATTTGGATCCTCAACACCATCATCGAGAGACCACAGCCAGTGCAGATCAGCAATAACATCTCCTCCGTGCAACTATGTGGCCCAAGGATATCAGCTAAGCCCACTACTCTACTTTCACTTCACTCATGATTGTGTCGCTAAGCACAGCTCAAGCAACATTTATAAATTTGCAGTTGACACCACTGTTGTTGGCAGAATCTCAGATGGCAACAAGGCTGGCATAAAGGAGTGAGACAGATTGGCTGGTTGAGTGCGCTCAACCTCAGCAAGATCAATTAATTGATTGTGAACTTCGGGAAGTGGAAGTCAAGAGAATATACACCAGTTATCATTGAGGGTTCTGTGGTGGAAAAGATAAGCAGCTTCAAGTCCTTGCCATCAAAATCTCAAAGGATCTATCATAGGATCAATGCATTAATGCAGTCACAAAGAAAGTAGAAAGTATTCTGCATGGAGGCTTCAATATGCAGGATTGAAAGAGGCTGCAAAAGTTTGTAGACTTGGCCCTCTCCACCATGGGCACAACCCTCCCCACCACTGAGGACATCTTCAAAGGTCGGTGCCTCAAGGAGGCGTCATCTATCATTAAGGACCCTCACCATCCGGGTCATGCCTTCTTCTCATTACAACCATCAAGGAGGAGATACAGAAGCCTGTTTTAAGGAACAGTTTCTTCCCCTCTACCATTTGATTTCTAAGCAGTCCTTGAACAGAACCTTGCAGTTCCCTACTTTTGCACTTTTTTTGTACTGTACTACTGCCACCAAACAACAAATCTCACAACATATATCAATGACAGTAATCCTGATTCTATTTTGAGTTGCAGAGAAGAGAGATAGGGAGAATAAGGGAAACGTCAAAGAGAAAATTAATGGCACCATTTGGTGTTGGTTGAGAGAGGGTGAAGGAGGCTTGTAAACTACTATTCTGTTGGGACTGAGAGGAGAGATAAGAAAGAAACAAACTAAGAAATTTGTGTTATGGAAAAGAAGTTTACCAGGAAACATAAATTAAGGAGAATTTTGGAGAAGCTCATCAGGACAGCTGGCATTAGTGGCGAGAGAGAAACCAAGTTAATGCCTTATATCAGAATTGGGCAAGATCACTGGATGTCTGAAAGAAAAATATAAAATATTGGAAACATATAGCAAGCCATACTGCACCCATGTCATGACTCCCACACATCAAAAGGTCCCTGAAATATCATCACTGTTTCTCTCTTTTCAGAGGTGGCTCTTGGCCTGTTGAGCACCTTTAGCCATCTCAATTTTTGTATCAGAACTGGACAATTCCAGATACACACCCAAAAGGTAGATTATTTAAAGTCGTTGAACTTAACATCAAGTCCATAAGTGCTGTAGCCTGTCCAGGTGAAAGACTGGATGCTCTTTGCTGAGTTTATGCCAGACTTCACCAGAATAGAATAAGGGGCCAAAGACAGAGGTACAATTGAAAGTGGGATAATGAATTAAACTGAGTGGGTTATCCTTACAGAGTAAATGGAGGTATTCCAAAGAGTCACATTTGCTTTCTCCAATGTGGAGCACACTATATACGAACACCGAATACTGTAGAATAAACTGGAGGAAATGCAAACAAATCACTTCTTCGCCTGGAAGAAATGTTTAGATTGCTGGTCAGTGGAAAGGTGCTAGAAGGACACTAAGTATGGGCAGAGAAGTAAAATCTACACATGGAGGAAACAGTACCTCCAACATGCTGAAAGGTAAGTTATAATTTTGGCTTCTCAATGAAGGTGGTGCAATTATGGAGGATGAGAGTCAAAGGCTGCTGAAGTGAAAGAATGTCGAGGGAAATCATATCCTTGCTCTGGATGGGAGGAGGGGTAGAAAGCAGAACAGCAGCTAATAGATTGACGTGGTTGAGAGTGTCAATTGTTGGGGAAGGAAGCAGCCGAAGCAGGCCACAGTCTCAGCTCAGTACATTGCGGAGCCTGCAGACACGAAGCCTGGAGCAGGCCATAGTCTCAGTGCAGTGAAGAGCACGGTAAACCTTGCAGACTAACGCGCAGAATCAGTCCAACCTTTGCCTCTGGTCCTGACACCCTGCCTTTTCAATCCATCTGGTCCAACGTTTAAATCATCCAAACATCAAGTCATTCCTCATTCTAAGACCCGGGCCCTGTCACATCGATACACTCAGGGCCTGGACACTGCCGCCACATCTCAGCTTGTACCGACCTTTCCAAACTGGCCCAGTGCTTAGATTGATCAAACTTCATCCTCAATTTAGGTGAACAGGCCCTGAACCTGTCTCTCCTCTGCTCTGTTTGCCTCAACTTAAGACTCACAACCACATGCTTTGACCTTCAACTCAGCCTCGCCTTCGGTTACCTTTACATCATTTGTGGTGATCGTTTACCATAATTTTTTTTTTAAACTAAAAAAGTGTGATTAACAAAGTATTTAGTTGTATTTCTTGTTTTGTTAACTGCTGGTAAGTTGTCGCTTGCCTTCAGCAGTGCCATCTTTAACTGGAAGCAGTTTCTTTCAACCCTTTACAAGGATTCTTTACACCCTTATTAACATTCTTCTAAATTGAATCGTTTTAAAGGTCAAAATATCTTGCAATGTTGATAAGGCAATGGATTACAAAGAGGAGGAAGTTTTGCCTTATTCACAAAGAGATCATATCTCACTTTGAGAGTGCATTCACTTTGTGTATCACAACTTAGGAAAGATACTTTAGCCTTGGAAAGGATACAACAAAGATTCACTAGACTGATCCTAGGGATTAAAGGATCTAGTTACTTGGGACAGAGCAAATCTAATTTTACACGAGTTAACTCAAGAGGGTACCTTTAGAGGTCATTATCTCCAATGGGGAATTACAGAACAGAGGTACAGCACTAAAATTAGAGCTTGCCCATTTTAGACATGAAATCAGAAAGCATTTATTCCCTTGTATGTTAGACATTGTAATTCTGGAATTATAATCCCAAAGAAAAATTTCTGGAAGGTCATTTAAGATTTTCAAGACAGAAGCTGATGTTTTTTCAGCTATCAGTATAAAGGAATAGTAACAAAAAAATAATGAATGGATTTGAGGTCATATTTAGCCATGATCTAATTGTACAGCTGCCTGGTTTACTCCTGGATATCATATGGCATAAACAACTCAACAGGCTCCACTCCGAAGTCTAGTCAAATCTAGAGATCTTAGCGACGTGTATACTGGAGAGGGAGAGAGAGATGGGCAAGAATAAGATCACATATCATGGAGAGGTCAAAAATAAGACCAACCAAATGAGGGTGTGCGTGCAGAGACTGTTAAGAGGGATACAGGAGGAGAGGGAAAAGACAAATAGAAAGAAAAAAAGTGTGCAATGACAGAGGTAAATGAGGTGACTTTTGATCATTTCAACAGCCTTCCTTTCATTCTTTCCTCTTTTTTTTAATCTACAGGTGTCCCCTGCTTTTCGAACGTTCGCTTTACGAAAGACCTACATTAGTTACTTGTTTTCGCTAATAGAAGTTGTTTTCATTGTTACGAAAAAAAGGCAGTGCGCGCCCCGAGCAGTCAAGCTCCTCTCCCGGAACTGCATTCTAGCCGTCCTTGCTTAAACATGTGCCTGTGAGCAGCCATTAGCAAGATGAGTTTTAAGGTATCGGAAAGGCCTAAAAGAGCTCGTAAGGGTGTTACACTTAGCATAAAACTAGACATAATTAAGGCTTCGATCGTGGTGAACGAAGTGATACTACACTGTACATACACTATTTCTACTTTGTATAGGCTGTGTATTTTTATGTGTTATTTGGTATGATTTGGAAGCTTCATAGCTTAAAAGTTACTGGAGAGTGTTTCTGCCACGAGCGCTCGTGCTGTGTTTCTGCCCAGAGCGCTTGCGTGAGATTTTCACTACGGAGAGTAGTGCGACAATGATTGTAGAAAAGTATTTCTACTTTATATAGGCTGTGTATTTATCATATCATTCCTACTTTTACTATATGTTACTGTTATTTTAGGTTTTGTGTGTTATTTAGCATGATTTGGTAGGTTATTTTTTGGGTCTGTGAATGCTCACAAATTTTTTCCATATAAATAAATGGTAATTGCTTCTTCACTTTACGACATTCCGGCTTACGAACCATTTCATAAGAACGCTCTACCTTCGGATGGCGGGGGAAACCTGTATTTTCTTACCATCTATTTAGATATTTTTCCTAAAAAAATTCAACACACTAATCTGCCCAAATGAATCCTTTGAACCATTCTGTAGGCTTTTGATATGAACACCAAGGACAGCGTGAGACATTTCCTGTGAAAATATCTCACTGCTCTTGGTTTGTAGAAACATTACGCACTGCTTTGACAGTGTAGCGGTGTGCTACACACAGCGCTAGAATAACCACACGGAGTTGGTGAGTTAGAGTTGCGATGAAAGAGATTTATTCAAACTTCGCGGCCTGCTTTAAAGCCTTCCCATTCCCGCCCTCCCTGGGGCGGGATTGCTGTGGGGAATGCATATTCCCAGACCCTTTCCGTGCGCGGGATTTCCCCCTGCTGGTGAAGATGGCCTGGCGCCCTTTTTGGGGCCGGCCCTCTGCCTGCGCACACTGTTGTGAGCCGGTTCGTGTGTGCCAGAAAGTGGGTCGCCACATAACCCCCCCCCCCCCGCAGAACCAGCGATATCTCCCCCAATGTCTACAGTCTGGATCGGCCTCTGTTTGGGAGGTCCACCCCTGCGCCGTGGTGCCTGAGCCTGGACCGGCTGCGCCAAGTCCACATGGGCCGGTTTGAGTCGGTCCACCGTGAAAACCTCCTCTCTCCCCCCATGTCCAGCACGAACGTGGACCCATTGTTCCTGGTCACCTTAAACTGCCCTTCGTAGGGCCGCTGTAGTGGTGCCCGGTGTCCGCCCCGTCGTACAAAAAGAAACTTACAGTTCTGCAGGTCTTCGGGTACGCAGGTTGGGCTCTGTCCGTGCTGTGAAGTGGGGATGGGGGCCAGGTTACCGAGCATCTCCCGTAGTCTGTCCAGGACTGCTGTGGGTTCTTCCTCTTGCCCCCTTGGGGCTGGTATGAACTCTCCTGGGACTACCAGGGGTGCGCCGTACACCAACTCGGCCAACGAGGTGTGCAGATCCTCTTTGGGCGCCGTGTGGATTCCGAGCAGGACCCAGGGAAACTCGTCCACCCAGTTAGGCCCCTCCAGGCGGGCCATGAGAGCCGATTTCAGGTGACAGTGGAAGCACTCCACTAGTCCGTTCGACTGTGGGTGGTAGGCAGCTGTGTGGTGTAGCTGAGATCCTAAAAGGTTGGCCATACCTGACCACAGACTGGAGGTGAACTGGGCGCCCCTGTCGGAGGTAATGTGGGCCGGTACCCCGAAGCGGGCTACCCAGGTTGCAATCAGTGCTCGGGCACAGGATTCGGAGGTGGTGTCGGTGAGCGGGACTGCCTCTGGCCATCTGGTGAACCGGTCTATCATAGTTAGAAGGTACCGCACTCCTCGTGACACTGGCAGGGGCCCCACGATAGCCACATGGATGTGATCGAACCTCCGGCGGGTGGGTTTGAACTGCTGCGGCGGAGCCTTGGTATGCCGCTGCACCTTGGCCGTTTGGCACTGCATGCACGTTTTGGCCCATTCACTGACCTGTTTACGCAGTCCATGCCACACGAACCTGTTGGCGACCAGCCGGACGGCTGTCCTGATGGAGGGGTGCGCTAAGTTGTGAATGGACTTAAAAACCCGCCGGCGCCAGACTGCTGGGACGACGGGGCGGGGTTGGCCGGTAGCTATGTCACATAGTAGGGTCCTCTCACCTGGGCCTACGGGGAGGTCTTGGAGCTGCAAACCGGAGACTGCAGTCCTGTAACTGGGGATCTCAGCGTCTGCCTGCTGTGCCTCTGCCAGCGCTGCATAGTCCACCCCCTGGGACAGGGCCTGTATGGTAGGTCCGGATAGTGCGTCTGCCACGACGCTGTCCTTTCCAGAGACATGCCGGATGTCCGTCGTGTACTCGGAGATGTAGGACAGATGTCGCTGCTGGTGGGACGACCAGGGGTCGGACACCTTCATGAACGCAAAGGTAAGCGGTTTGTGGTCTGTGAACGCGGTGAAGGGGCTACCTTCTAAGAAGTACCTGAAATGCCGGACTGCCAGGTATAGTGCCAATAGCTCCCGGTCGAAAGCACTGTATTTGAGTTCAGGTGGTCGTAGGTGTTTGCTGAAGAACGCCAGGAGTTGCCAGTGACCCTCGATGAGTTGTTCCAGCACTCCACCGACCGCTGTGTTGGATGCGTCCACCGTGAGGGCAGTAGGAACGTCCGTTCTGGGGTGCGCTAGCATCGCGGCGTTTGCCAAGGCTTCTTTGGTTTTAACG
The DNA here is from genome assembly GCF_030028105.1 of Mobula birostris. Lineage (NCBI taxonomy): Eukaryota > Metazoa > Chordata > Chondrichthyes > Myliobatiformes > Myliobatidae > Mobula > Mobula birostris. The sequence goes on from NC_092384.1 coordinate 47,220,709, forward strand.
AAAGCGGTTACAGCCTCTTCGTCCCAGGTAATGTCCTTGCCCTTACCCGACATCAGGGTGAACAGGGGGCGCATGGTTCGGGCTGCTGAGGGGAGGAAACGGTGGTAGAAATTCACCACACCCACGAATTTCTGCAGGCCTTTGATTGTGTTTCGTCGGGGGAAGTTGCGGACCGCGTCTACCTTGGTGGGCAGCGGGGTTGCCCCGTCTTTAGTAATCCTGTGGCCCAGGAAGTCAATGGTGTCGAGTCCGAACTGGCATTTGGCTGGGTTGATTGTAAGGCCGAATTCGCTCAGGCGGGAGTAGAGCTGGTGGAGGTGGGACAGATGTTCCTGCTGACTACCGCTGGCTATGAGGATGTCGTCCAAATAGATGAATGCAAAGTCCAGGTCGCGTCCCAACGCGTCCATTAGCCGCTGGAAAGTCTGTGCGGCATTCTTTAGACCAAACGGCATTCGGAGGAATTCGAAAAGTCCGAACGGGTTGATAAGTGCTGTTTTGGGGATGTCGTCCGGATGTACAGGGATTTGATGGTATCCCCGGATGAGGTCTACCTTGGAAAAGATCCTTGCGCCGTGTAGGTTTGCTGCGAAGTCTTGAATGTGCGGCACAGGGTAGCGGTCTGGCGTTGTAGCCTCGTTCAGTCTGCGGTAGTCACCGCATGGTCTCCAGCCCACCGTTGCCTTGGGCACCATGTGAAGGGGGGAGGCCCATGGGCTGTCGGACCGTCGTATGATCCCCAATTCCTCCAACTTCTTGAACTCCTCCTTCGCCAGTCGGAGCTTGTCCAGGGGAAGCCTTCGAGCACGGGCGTGGAGGGGTGGTCCCTGGGTCGGGACGTGGTGCTGTACTCCGTGTCTGGGCATGGTTGCCGTGAACTGCGGTGTCAGTACTGATGGGAAATCCGCCAGGACCTTGCTGAATTCGTCGTCAGACAGTGTGATGGAGTCCAGGTGTGGGGCTGGCAACTGTGCTTCACCTAGGGAGAACGTTTGAAAAGTCTTGGCGTGGACTAATCGCTTCCCTTGCAGGTCAACCAGCAGGCTGTGGGCTCGTAGAAAATCCACCCCCAGGAGTGGTTGGGCCACGGCGGCCAGTGTGAAGTCCCACGTGAACCGGCTGGAGCTGAACTGTAGCCGCACTGTGCGGGTGCCATAGGTTCGTATTGTGCTGCCATTTGTGGCCCTCAGGGTGGGTCCCGGTTCTCTGTTGCGGGTATCGTAACTCATTGGAGGTAAGACGCTGATCTCTGCTCCGGTGTCGACCAAAAAACGGCGGCCTGACTGCTTGTTCCAGATGTACAGGAGGCTGTCCTGATGGCCAGCTGCCGTAGCCATCAGCGGCGGCTGGCCCTGGCGTTTCCCGGGAATTTGCAGGGTGGTCTGCAGCAGCATGCCTCTGTGCCCCACTGCTAGTGGTAGAAACACCATTGTTCGTTGGGCTCCTCACTCCCGTCGCCGGGTTTTGTAGGCTCTGCTGCCGGGCCTGGTCTGGTCTGTCGTTGGGCATGCGGCTTGGTGATCTGTGCAACGGGCACCCCTCTCTCTTTCCTGGCATTCCACAGCACATCTGCTCGGGCCGCCACCTCCCGGGGGTTGCTGAAATCTGCGTCGGACAGCAGCAGGCGTATGTCCTTGGGCAGTTGCTCTAGGAACGCCTGCTCAAACATGAGGCAGGGTTTGTGTCCTTCAGCCAGGGCCAGCATCTCGTTCATTAATGCTGACGGCGGCCTGTCTCCCAAACCATCCAGGTGCATTAAGCGGCGTGCTCGTTGGCGCCGTGAGAGTCCGAAAGTCCTTATGAGCAGGGCTTTGAATGCTGTGTACTTGCCGTCCTCCGGGGGCAACTGTATAAACTCCTCAACTTGTGCAGCTGTCTCCTGGTCGAGGGAGCTCAGCACGTAGTAGTAGCGAGTGGACCCTGAGGTTATCTGCCGAATGTGGAATTGAGCTTCTGCTTGTTCGAACCATAAATGGGGTCGCAGCGTCCAGAAGCTTGGCAGTTTTAACGAAACTGCGTGAACAGATACGGCGTCGGTCATCTCTGGTCCAAATATCGTTTGGGCCCTCGGGGTCACCAATTGTAGCGGTGTGCTACACACAGCGCTAGAATAACCACACGGAGTCGGTGAGTTAAAGTTGCGATGAAAGAGATTTATTCAAACTTCGCAGCCTGCTTTAAAGCCTTCCCGTTCCCGCCCTCCCTGGGGCGGGATTGTTGTGGGGAATGCATATTCCCAGACCCTTTCCGCGCGCGGGATTTTCCCCCTGCTGGTGAAGATGGCCTGGCGCCCTTTTTGGGGCCGGCCCTCTGCCTGCGCGCGCTGTTGTGAGCCGGTTCGTGTGTGCTAGAAAGTGGGTCGCCACAACAGTACATATAATCACTTAGTATTTTTTTTTTTACTATGGGTGGGGCTTAAAGAATCAAGGGGCTCCAATGCATACCATGTGCCGACAAAATTTTTGAGTGCCATGGGTTCAACACCTGTAAGTTTATATCTCGCACTGTACTGCTTCCACAAAACATGACAGTTGTCAGTAATAATAAACCTGAGTCCAATGATGATAGCGAGTAGCATCTTTTCAATTTTTCTCAAACTTCCTCCCTTAGCTGTTAATTCTGCAAGATTGTGGCTTACAGATACTTTTCTGAGGCACCTGTCTCAGCTTCTTATACATTTCTTTCATTCATCTAGCTGTTTAATATGTTAAATGATTGGATGACAGGCATTTTAAAGAACATCAACAATAATTTACAAACTCATTGAACTGTATTGTGGATCCCTGAGATGATGATTACATAATTAAGCAACATTCACAGGAAACAGCTTGGAGTCTCTCAGTTGATCACCAGTGACATCATCATTTCATGCTCCAAAGTAATGCTGAGAACACTGAATAAGGTTGAGAACACTGCAGAGGTGACTAAGGAAGTACTAAAGGTTGAATCATCAGTCAGACCATTATTTGAGCTTCATTATATTCCACAACATTTTCATTCCAAGAGATACAAACAAGTCTTGTGCACAGACTTAATAGAAGCCATGGGAAGAAATGCTGATTTGCACAACAGAAATTCCTCAGTAATATATCTTTGTTTACTTTATGCTCCAAATTCTTAAGAGGGTAAGTAACACAACATACTTATATTAGTTTGGCTTAGGCTTCCTGTTACTATTCCTATTTCCGAATCCTTAGGCTATTTCTCCTGTCCATTACCTTACACAGGACACAGTCCTTCCAGCAAACTACAAATAAATACCCTGCTCGAGCTACTCATCTCCACCCTTGCCCATGTCACTTCCATTATGGAAAGAATGCATTACTTGCTAGACCCTCTTCCTCAATGATCTTTATTTCTGGACGCAGGTCTCTGTCTTAAATAGCCTTTTCTTATCCTTCCTTATGTAATACATTCTCTGCTTAAACTTGTTTTTAGCACTTTAATGTAAGAAGCATTTTAAATAGAAAATACACAGGTTTTCTAAGTTTTTTTTTTAAGTTCAGGAAGAAGGAATAGGGTGAAGCACCAAGGGAGATAGTGATGGAAATTTTACAGCGGAGCTCAGAAATTTGGACAAAATGAGCTACGATATGATTCACTGTTGGGGCTACATCAGAAAGCAGATATTCACAGCAGGGTCCTGGCATGTAGCATCAGGGAGGGCTGGGGTTAACAGCAAGTGCCTAGTATGGCAGCAGAAACAGATGTCTAGTGTTTTTTTTAATATATAATGGTATGTTCCTTTCAAAGTTTTGACTGCAATGAATCAGTCTACAAGTCTCTTAATATTAATTGTTTTCATGCCAAAATGTCATATAATAATTGCTACAATTGCTTATGTGTCTTACCACAATTTGAAGAGTCATCCTGATACAATCAATTAGTGGAACCTCAAGATTGTCAGTCTGCAGGGATAGCCAGTCTGAACTGAGCCAAATGAAACAACGAACCAGATTAGCAGATTGCAAGACTCAAGGTTAGTGCTTTTGGCTGCAACTCCCCCACATTTAAAATTCTTCTCACTGGTTCAATTGCTTCAACCCTGGTTTAGCTGAATGACAACTTCATTAGCGCTCTAACAGTTTGTTTTTTCTTCTGATTATGATTATAGAATACAATATTTAAATTATGCTGCTGGAATGATTAATTATTTGAAATGTTTATTTTTCCATAGAGGTAATCCAGTATTTCATGCTTTCAGAACATCATAGCTTGCAATTAGTGTAGCATTGTCAAGCAGCTGAGGGATACAGAAACAAATTTCAATAGCCAACAGGAAAGCATTTTGAAGCATAGCAAATTACAGGCTGTTTTATGTTATTTCCAACCAAACAAGTCTTCAAGGCTGGCAAACACCCACACATCTCCTGGAGAATTGAACATGTTCCAATGGAAGGCAATCCCACCAATTTAACTGACTGAGAAAGAACAGTAATTCAGATATTTTGCTTCAAATGAAGGATATTAACCCAAAAGTGAGTTGAAGTGCCTTCTATACTAGATTGGCTAGGATATTGGGAAATTTGTAAAGATCCATAACTGTAATTTTGATTCTGTAACCTATTTACCTTAAAGAATGTACGAAAATATTTACTTATTTTATTCATATATAGCAAATCTGGCAATGAAGTAGGACTTTAACAACCTTTCAGGGCTCATAAAATATTAGGCATGGATTCAATTGTTACATTATTTAGAAGCTGCAGAACAGGCCTTTCAGTCCTCCAAAGCCATATTAGCAAACACTATCATATCAGATTCTATTGGGTAAAGTGATTTCACAATGTTATCAGCAACAAATATCGAAAAGATTTACTATATTTATGACAGATATATCTTAAAACTTAAACATGGTATTTAATATATGTATACCATCTTTCTTAATACCAAATATATAAAACAACTCTTACTTGATTTGTTCCCACATCCTATTGGCAAGATGTAGCACCCAAAGATCTTTATAATGGTAAAACTGTTCACCATTTGGAGATGCAAATTCTCCTCCAAATACCCAAAGTTGTCCACCTGCTTGAGGAACCACCACAGCCTATTTGGAAAACCAAACAGATATTGTAGTTTGCTGTGAGAAATATTTTACTTCAAATACTGTAAGTTATTAGAAACATGTTAACATGATACATTACATTTACAGATCATGATGAAAAGAATGCCAATTTTTCTTCTTGTATTATACAGGTAGTTCTACTATAACATGCTTTCATGCTGCACATTAGTGAACTTGGGAACACTATTTGTATTAGTGTTGTGCAATGAACCGGATTTGATCAGGGACCTCGAGGTAAAGGAGCCATTAGGAGGTAGTGACCATAATATGATAAGTTTTAATCTACAATTTGAGAGGGAGAAGGGAAACTCAGAAGTGTCAGTATTACAGTTGAACAAAGGGAACTATGGTGTTATGAGGGAGGAGCTGGCCAAAGTTCAATGGAACAATACCCTAGCAGGGATGACAGTGAAACAGCAATGGCAAGTGTTTCTGGGAATAATGCAGAAGGTGCAAGATCAGTTCATTCCAAAGAGGAAGAATGATCCTGGGGGGAGTAAAGGGAGGCCGTAGCTGACAAGGGAAGTAATGGACGGTATAAAAATAAAAGAGAAGTATAACACAGCAAAAATGAGTGGGAAGCTGGAGGATTGGGAAACTTTCAAAGAGCAACAGAAGGTAACTAAAAAGGCAATACGCAGAGAAAAAATGAGGTACGAAGGTAAACTAGCCAAGAATATAAAGGAGGATAGTAAAAGCTTCTTTAGGTATGTGAAAAGGAAAAAAAAATAGTTAAGACCAAAACTGGGCCCTTGAAGACAGAAGCAGATGAATTTATTATGGGGAACAAGGAAATGGCAGACGAGTTGAACAGGTACTTTGGATCTGTCTTCACTAGGGAAGACACAAACAATCTCCCAGATGTAATAGTGGCCAAAGGACCTAGGGTAATGGATAAATTGAAGGAAATTTATATTAGGCAGGAAATGGTGTTGGAGAGGCTGTTGGGTCTGAAGGCTGATAAGTCCCCGGGACCTGATGGTCTGCATCCCAGGGTACTTAAGGAGGTGGCTTTAGAAATCGTGGATGCATTGGTAATCATTTTCCAATATTCTATAGATTCAGGATCAGTTCCTGTGGATTGGAGGGTGGCTAATGTTGTCCCTCTCTTTAAGAAGGGAGGAAGAGAGAAAACAGGGAATTATAGACCAGTTAGCCTGACATCGGTGGTGGAAAAGATGCTGGAGTCAATTATAAGAGATGAAATTACGACACATCTGGATAGTAGTAACAGGATTGGTCCGAGTCAGCATGGATTTACGAAGGGGAAATCATGCTTGACTAATCTTCTGGAATTTTTTGAGGATGTAATTATGAAAATGGACAAGGGAGAGCCAGTGGATGTAGTGTACCTGGACTTTCAGAAAGCCTTTGATAAAGTCCCACATAGGAGATTAGTGGGCAAAATCAGGGCACATGGTATCGGGGGCAGAGTACTGACATGGATTGAAAATTGGCTGGCTGACAGAAAACAAAGAGTAGCGATTAACGGGTCCCTTTCGGAATGGCAGGCGGTGACCAGTGGGGTTCAGTGCTGGGACTGGAGCTGTTTACAATATATTTTAATGATTTAGATGAGAGAATTAAAAGTAACATTAGCAAATTTGCCGATGACACAAAGCTGGGTGGCAGTGTAAAATGTGAGGAGGATGTTATGAGAATGCAAGGTGACTTGGACAGGCTGGGTGAGTGGGCAGATGCATGGCAGATGCAGTTTAATGTGGATAAATGTAAGGTTATCCACTTTGGTGGTAAGAACGGGAAGGCAGATTATTATCTAAATGGAGTCAAGTTAGGAAAAGGGGAAGCACAATGAGATCTAGGTGTGCTTGTACATCAGTCACTGAAAGCAAGCATGCAAGTACAGCAGGCAGTGAAGAAAGCTAATGGCATGCTGGCCTTCATAACAAGGGAAATTGAGTATAAGAGCAAAGAGGTCCTTCTGCAGCTGTACAGGGCCCTGGTGAGACCACACCTGGAGTACTGTGTGCAGTTTAGGTCTCCAAATTTGAGGAAGGACATTCTTGCTATTGAGGGAGTGCAGCGGAGGTTCACAAGGTTAATTCCTGGGATGGCGGGACTGTCATATGTCGAAAGATTGGAGCGACTGGGTTTGTATACTCTGGAATTTAGAAGGCTGAGAGGGGATCTTATTGAAACATATAAAATTATTAAGGGACTGGACAGGCTGGAGGGAGGAAGCATGTTCCCACTAATGGGTGAGTCCAGAACCAGAGGCCACAGTTTAAGAATTAGGGGTAGGCCATTTAGAACAGAGCTGAGGAAAAACTTTTTCACCCAGAGAGTGGTGGATATAAGGAATGCTCTGCCCCAGAAGGCTGTGGAGGCCAAGTCTCTGGATGCTTTCAATAAAGAGATGGATAGAGCTCTTAAAGATAGCGGAATCGAAGGTTATGGAGATAAGGCAGGAACTGGATACTGATTGTGGATGACCAGCCATGATCACAGTGAATGACAGTGTTGGCTCGAAGGGCCGAACGGCCTACTCCTGCACCTATTGTCTGTTGTCTATTGTCTGTTATGCAGACTACATTGGTTACAATGCAATGACGATCATGAAAACCTGTTTAAACCTCTGAAGGTGACTACAGCCTGTTCTGCTATAACACAACTAACCAAAAGACAAAGGTTCTAAGGAATGTGACTATCATGTTAAGGAACTAAATTTGTTTATTGTCATCACATGTATCCAGGTACAGTGAAAATCTCGGCCTGCGTATCATTCATACAGATCAATATGTTACAGCAGTGCATTGTTTTACCTTGTAAAATCTCAATAACAGAGAAAGTACAATGCAGGTAGAGAATAAGGTGCAAGGTCATAATGTGGAAGATTGCAAGGTGAAGAGTTTATGTTATTGTACTAGGAACCATTCAAGTTTTATAATAGTGGGATAGAAGCTGTCTGAGACTGGTGGTACTTGTTTTCAGGGTTTGGTATCTTCCTCCCAATAGAAGGAGGAGGAAGAAGAGGAGAGAATTACCAGGCTGGTGGGGTCAATGATTATGCTGGTTGCTTTGCTGAGGCAGTGAATGAGTAGATAGTCCATGGCAGGGAGGCTGGTTTCCACGATGCGCCGAGCTGCAGTCACAGGCAGAGCAGTTGCCATACCAAGTCATGATGTATCCAGATAGGATGCTTTCTACGGTGCATTGATAAAAGTTGGTGAAGGTCAAAGGCAATAGGCCAAATTTCTTTAGCCTTCTGAGGAAGTAGAGGTGTTGATGAGCTTTCCTAGCCATTGTGTCTATGTGGTTGGACCACAACAGCCAATTAATGATGTACTTAAAACTCTCAACTCTCTCAATCTCATGACTGTTGACATAAACAAGAGCATGTGCCCACCTTCCTGAAGTCAATAACGCGCTTTTCTGTTTTGCTAAGATTGAGGAAAAGGTTGTTGTCATGAGGCTCCTCACCTCCTTCCTGTACTCTGATTCACTGCTATTTAAAATACAGCCCACCACAGTGGCATCATCTGCAAAACTGTGGATGGAGTTAGAGCAGAATCTGGCCACATAGTCATGAATGTACAGGGAGTGGAGTACGGGCTGAAGATGCAGTCTTGTGGGGCTCCAATATTGATCACTGTGGCAGAACTGTTACTGTTTATCCTTATTGATTGCAATCTGTTGGTCAGGAAGTCAAAGATCCAATTGCAAAGGAAGGTGTTGAGTCCCAAATCTAGGAGTTTGGAGATGCATTTGCTTGGACTTAAAGCTATAGTCAATAAACAATAGTCCAATATAAGTGTCTTTTCTGTCCAGATGCTCGAGAGATAAGCGTAAAGTCAGGGAGATGGCATCTACCATAGATCTCTTTCAGCAATAGGCGAATTGCAGAGGGTTGAGATTATCTGGAGGATAGAGTTAATGCACGCCATGACCAGCCTCTCACAGTACTTCAAGATAGTGGATGCCAGAGCCACTGAGCAGTATTCATTAACACATGAAACATTGTTTTACTTTGGCACTGGGATGATAGTGGTATTCTTAAAGCAAGTGGGAACCATAGACTGAAGCAGGGAGAGGTTAAACATTTCTGCAAATTACCCTGGCCAGCTGATCTGCACAGGATCCAAGAACACAGACAGAACACCATTTGGGTCTAATGCTTTCAATGGGTTCTCTCTCTCAAACATTGATCTTACGTTCACAATGGTGACTGTGGGTTCATGTGTATTGGAGGCTGTTGGGTTGGGTGGTGATACTCCAGTTCTCTAGTGTTTCAAGCTTGCAGAGCACGCGTTAACCTCATCAGGAAGAGGTGCGTGTTGTCTGTGGTGCTGTCTGACTTTGCTTTGTTGCCCTTTATGCCATGCAAGCCCTGCCAAAACAGAGCTGGCCTGGGACTCTTTTTGATTGCTGTTGTCTCTTGGCATCCCAAAGAGCTTTATGGTGGTCATATCTTGATTTCTTGTCAAGGTCTGGGTTACGTGATTTGAATACCACAGCTGTACACTTCAGTAGGAAGTGATTCATCAAAGCTTTTCAGTGTGGGAACACCCGGATTGCCCTATTTCATACAAACACTTGCTGATAAAGTCCATGCCAGTGGTGACACACTCATCTGGGCTAGCTGATGGTTCTTTGAATATGGATAAGCCCACCAACTCAAAGCAGTCACCTTGTAAAGCAGTTGCATAATAAACCTACTGTACTTTCTAAAATAACCTATCTCAGGATTTTCTTCCAAACCTTTAGACTTCCGAAATGCTGGTTTCATCATATGCAGAGAAATACAAAATTGAAGATTTCTTCACTGGCATGGTTGAATTTTAATTTCATGCTGTAAGCTGTGATTTACTGGAACATATTGACAAAAGCTAACTTTTCTTTAGTTGGGCTGGGTATTGAACAAGGCAGTTAAAATGTTACGCATGACCAGCTGCTGACATGTATTGGACATACAAATCTTTAAAGATGAAATTTTACAAAATGTTCCTCTCTTCTTCACCAAACTAAGTTTTACCTGATGGGCAGAGCGTGGTGCTGGTGGATTTGGGATTTCAAGTTTTGTCCATGCATTCCTCTTTATGTTGTATAAGTATACCTCATTGTAGAGAAAAGTCTGTAATGGAAGGAAAAAGGTTAACAGATCCATTATGAATATATTAAAAATATTTCTTCATTCCATTCCTTTTATATGCTTTACTCAACTGAAGGATTTAAAAGCCATGTTTTTAAAAAGTGACACCCCAAGACAGTTCTAAGGAATTTGTTTGTCTACTTTTTTCTCAGTCTTGGTAAACAGCTTGGTGTAATTTTAATGTAATCAGGTGGTTATATTCAGTCCAGCAGTTTTATATTCCACTAAACTTCAGTGAAAAGTGAAATTAGCCAATATCAGAAACAGATGGCGGAAACAATACAATCATTCTCCTGCCAAGCACACATTCTTTTACAAAACCAATCAAAACTACAAAATAGGATACATAGTTTATCTAGTTGCTTTAAGAATTATTTTAAATTACATTTTTATATTAATCACTTGGATTTCCCCGCCAGTCCCAGAAATGTTTATTTCTTGTGAAAAAAGATAATTCCACAGATTTAGTCACAAAGGGCCTGATGATGTGACATACAGGATGGATGTATTTCCTGTTTTGCATCATTTAAATAAATATAACAGCACTATCCACCAGTGATAACAAGAATCAAAACTTGAATACGGTCAGATCTATTAATTAAAGTTTAGCTTATGTATATAGATAAGCAAAAACTGGTCCATTAAGTGGTGTCTGCCATGTGAAACACAAGCAATCTAAGGTGCCTAGTATGTCTCAACTTCTACTGCTCAAGCGGTGCAGGTACTTATAAATCTCATACTATGAGACAACAAAAAGAACAGGATAAAAATTGACTTATTGTAAGCCAATTGGCAGCTCTCTGTGATATTTAATAAACACAACGCAATGTTTTAAGATATCAAGCACATACCACATAGATGGCATTTCACAACCAATACTGACAATTCATAAACACAATATACAAGTTACATGGGCATCAATTTTACATTCTCAGAAGTCTGAACTTAAAATCTTTTGGGTGAAACAATATACACGTTTCATCTGCCCTCTGAAGAGGATGCAAAAAATTGCAAGGCAATATTCCAAAATAACATGGAGAATTCTCCCTGTACATAGCCCAATTTTTATCTCTCAACCATTATCACTACACTGAAGTTATTTGGTTATTAACATACTGCTTTCTTTAAGCATTTGCTGTATGCAAAGAAGCTACTGTATTTTCTATACTATGTTAATAACTGCACTTCAAAAATGCTTCAATGGCCATTAAGCTCCAAGGTTATGCAAACCCTAAGTAAAGGCAAGCTTCTTATTTTAAAAATCAATATTAGATATTACATTTACTTTTACAGTTAATAAGATCAAATGAACATTACATTAAAATATAAAACCCCTAAATAGTCTTCTTTCTGCCCGAAGAAGGGTCTCAGCCTGAAACGTCAACTGTTTACTCTTTAGCCTAAGGGTAAAGATGCTGCCTGGCCTGCTGAGTTCCTCCAGCATTCTGTGTGCGTTGCTTCTCTCTTCCAACATCAGCTGCACAAAGTTCTTGGACTAATGTGAAGATTACTTGCAATACCCCAGAGGTCTGCATATCTTTTTGAACCTATACTATGATTGTTTAAAAGGTGTGCTCAGTATTGAAGTAGTACTATTTGTGTGTTATTAGTTTAGATCATAAAACCATAAGACATTAGAGCAGAATTAGGCTATGTGGCCCATCGAGTCTGCTCCGCCATCATAGCTGATCCTTTTTTTCTCCTCTTCAACCCCAGTTCTCAGCCTTCTCCCTGTAACCTTTGATGCCATGTCCAATCTATCTCTGCCTTAAATACACCCAACGACCTGGCCTCCACAGCTGCCTGTGGCAACAAAATTCCACAACTTCACTATCCTTAGGCTAAAGAAGTTTCTCCACATCTCTGTTTTGAAAGGGTGCCCCTCTATTCTGATGCTGTGTCCTCTTGTCCTGGACTCTTCTACCATGGGAAACATCCTTTCACATCTACTCTGTCTAGGCCTTTCAACATTAAAAAGGTTTCAATAAGATCTCCCCTCATCCTTCTGAATTCCAGTGAGTACAGACCCAGAGCCATCAAATGTTCCTCGTATGATAACCCTTTCATTCCTAGAATCATCCTTGTGAACCTCCTCTGGACCCTCTCCAATGCCATCGCAACTTTTCTTAGATGAGGGGCCCAAAACCGTTCACAATATTCAAGGAGAGGCCTCATCATGCTTATAAAGCCTCAGCTTCGCAGACTTGCTCTTGTATTCTAGACCTCTTGAAATGAATGAAGGCATTTGCCTTCCTCCCCACCGACTTAACCTGCAAGTTAACCTTTAGAATGTTCTGCACAAGGACTCCAAAGTCCCTTTGCATCTCAGATTTTTGGATTTTCTCCCCATTTAGAAAATAGTCTGCACATTTATTTCTATTTCTACTACCAAAGTGCATGATGATGCATTTTCCAACACTGTATTTCATTTGCCACTTTCTTCTCCATTCTCCTAATCAAAGTCCTTCTGCTTCCTACCTATTTCCTCAACACTACCTGCCTCTCCATCAACTTGGCAACAAAGCCATCCATTCCATCATCTAAATCACTGATATACAGCATAAAAAGCGGTCCCATCACTAACCTCAGTGGAACGCCACTAGTCACTGGCAGCCAACCAGAAAAGGATCCTTTTATTTCCACTCGCTGCCTCCTATCAATCAGCCAATATTCTATCCATGTTAGTAAATTTCCTGTAATACCATGGGCTCTTAACTTGGTAAGCAGCCTCATGTCTGGTACTTTATCAAAGGCCTTCTGAAAGTCCAAATAAACAACATCCACTGCAACCCCTTTGTCCATCCTACTTGTAATCTCCTCAAAGAATTCCAATAGGTTCGTCAGGCAGGATTTTCCCTGAAGGAAACCATGCTGACTTTGTACTATCTTGTCCTGTGTCACCAAGTACTCGATCACCTCAACCTTAACATCTTCCTAACCACTAAGATTAGGCTAACTGATCTATAATTTCCTTTCTGCTGTCTTCCTCCTTTCTTAGAGTGGAGTGACGCTTGCAATTTTCCAGTCCTCTGGCATCATGTCAGACTCCAATGATTTTTGAAAGATAATTTCTAATGCCACTACAATTTCTAACACTACCTGTTTCAGAACACTAGGGTGCAGTAGATCTTGTCGGGTGACTTATGCACCTTTAGGTCTTTCAGCTTTTTGAGCACATTCTCTCTGGTAATAGCAACCACACCCACTTCTCCTCCTTCACACACTACATCAGGCATACTGCTAGTGTCTTCCACAGTGAAGACTGATGCAAAATACTCATGTAGTTCATCAGCCATCTCTGTCCCCCGTTATTATTTCTCCTACCTCATTTTCTAACGGTCCTACATCCATTCTCATTTCTCTTTTATTTTTAACATACTTGGAAAAAACTTTTACTGTGCACTTTGATATTATTTGCTAGCTTGCTTTCATATTTCATCTTTTCCCTTATAATGATTTTTTTAGTTGCTCTCTGTAGGTTTTTAAAAACTTGCCAATCCTCTATCTTCCCACTAATTTTTGCTTTGTTGCATGCCCTTTCTTTTGCTTTTACAATAGCTTTGACTTCCCTTGTCAGCCACGGTTGTACTATTTTACCATTTTTCATTTTTGGAATCTATATGCCCTGCACCTTCCTCTTTTTTCCCCAGAAACGCACACCATTGCTGCTCTGCTGACATCCCTGCCAGTAGCTCCTTCTAACTTACTATGGCCAGCTCCTCTCTCATACCATTGTAATTTCCGCTACTCAATTGAAATACTGCTTCATCAGACTTTACTTTCTCCCTATCAAATTTCAAGTTGAACTCAACCATATTGTGATCACTGGCTCCTAAGGGTTCTTTTACCTTAAGCTCCCTAATCACCTCCGGTTCACTATATAACACCTAATCCAGTATAGCTGATCCCTTAGTAGGCTCAATGACAAACTGCTCTAAAAAGCCATCTCTTAGGCATTCAACAACCTCACTCTCTTGAGATCCATTACCAAACTGATTTTCCCCAATTTACCTGCATGTTAAAATCTCCCATGACTACCATAACATTGCCCTTTTGACACGCCTTTTCTATTTCCTGCTGTAATTTGTGGTCCGCCTCCCAGTTATTGTTGGGAGGCCTGTATATAACTGCTATCAACATCCTTTTACCCTTGCAGTTTCTTAATCCAAGCCATAGAACATTACAGCACAGAAACAGGCCTTTTGGGCTTTCTTGGCTGTGCCGAACCATTTTTCTGCCTTGTTCCACTGACCTGCACCTGGACAAAGATTCAACATCTTCCGATCCTATGTCACATCTTTCTACTGATTTGATGGCATTCTTTACCAGAAGAGGCACACCATCCCCTCTGCCTACCTTCCCATCCCTCCGATATAATGTGTAACCTTGGACATTCAGCTCCCAACTACAACCATCCTTCAGCCATGATTCAGAGATGGCTACATCATACCTGGCAATCTGTAATAGTGCAACAAGACCATCCACCTTATTTCTTATACTAGGTCAACACCTTGTGTACCGTATTCGCCATCCTTTCTGATTCTGCATCCCTAATGTTTTGATACTCACCCTGTTGGCTGCAACTAGGTCCCATCACCTGCCTGCCCTTCCTGACTGCACGCTATATTTACTTTTTTTACCGTCGTCGTATCCTGAGTCCCTGCACTCCGGTTCCCACCCCCTGTCAAATTAGTTTAAACCCTCCCCAAAAGCTCTATCAAACCTGCCTGCAAGAACATTGGTCTCCTTTGGGTTCAGGTGCAACCCGTCACTTTTGAACAGGTCGTACCTCCCCCAGAAGAGATCCCAATGATCCAAGGACCTGAAGCCCTGCCCCCTGCACCAGCTTCTCAGCCAGGCATCTATCTGCCAAGTCATCCTGTTTCTACCCTCACTGGTGTGGGGCACAGGCAGCAATCCGGAAATTACTACCCGGGAGGTTCTGCTTCTTAGATTTCCAAATTTTCTTTTCAAGACCTCTTTGCTTTTCCTTCCTACATCATTGATACCAATTTGTACAAAGTCATCTGGCTGCTGTCACTCCTTCTCTAAAATGTCGTGGACGCGATCTGAGACGGCCCGGACCCTGGCACCTGGGAGGCAACATACCATCCGGGAGTCCCACTCAAGTTTACAGAATCTCCTGTCTGTTCCCCTCACTATTGAGTTCCCTATCACTACAGCTCCCTCTTCACTCTGGCTGAAAAAATTGCTCATTACCTCTGTTCTAAAAGGTTGCCACTCAATTTTGAGGCTGTGCCCTCTGGTTCTGAATATCCCCAGCATAGGAAACATCCTTTTCCACATCCACCCTATCTAGTCCTTTCAACATGTGGTAGGTTTCAATGAGATCCCCCTATATTCTTGTAAATTCCAGTGAGTACAAGCCCAAAGCTGCCAAACACTCCTCATATGTTAACCCCTTCATTCCTGGAATCATCCTCATGAACCTCTACTGGACTCTCTCTAATAATAACACACATCCTTTCTGAGATATGGGGCTCAAAACTCAATACTTGAAGTGTGGCCTGACTGGTGTCTTATAAAGCCTCAGCATGATCTCCTTGCTTTTATATTCTATTTCACTTGAAATAAATGCCAACATTGCATTTGCCTTCTTTACCACAAACTCAACCTGTAAATTAACCTTCTGGGAGTCTTGTATGAGGACTCCGAAGTCCCTCCTGATGTTCGAATTTTCTCCCCATTTAGATAACAGTCTGCACTATTGTTCCTTTTGCCAAAATGCATTATCATACATTTCACAACACTGCATTCCATCTGCCACTTTTTTGCCAATTCTTCCAATTTGTCCAAGTCCTGCTACAATTGTATTGCTTCCTCGGCACTACCTACACCTCCACCTATCATCGTATCATCAGCGAATTTTGCCACAAAGCCATCAATTCTAACATCCAAATCATTGACAAACAATGTGAAAAAGTAGCGGTCCTAATACTGACTCCTGAGGAACACCACTAGTCACTGGCAGTCAACCAGAAAAGTCCCCCTTTATTCCCACTTGCTGCCTCCTGTCTGTCAGCATTCCTCTATCCATGCCAGTATCTTTCCTGTAACGCCATAGGATTTTATCTTAAGCAGCTTTATGTGCAGCACTTCATCAATGCCTTCTGAAAATCCAAGTAAATAACATCCACTGCCTTCCCTTTGTCCACTCTGCTGGTTACTTCCTCAAAGAGCTCTAACAGATTTGTCAGGCAAGATTTCCCTTCACAGAAACCATGCTGACTTTGACTTATTTTATCATTAGTCTCCAAGTACCCCAACAATAGACTCCAACAGTTTCCCAACCACTGAGGTTAGATTAACTGGCCTATAATTTCCTTTCTTTTGTCTTCTTCCCTTCTTAAAGAGCGGAGTGACATTTGCAGCCTTCCAGTTCTCCAGGACCATGCCACAATCATGTGATTCTTGAAAGATCATGAACAATGCATCCATTATCTCTTTAGAAACTTCTCCCAAGACTCTGGGATCTAGTCCATCTGGTCCAGGTGACTTATCCACCTTAAGATCTTTCAGCTTGTCTAGCACTTTTTCCCTTTGTAATAGCAATAGCACTTACTCCTGCTCCCTGACACTCACTGACCTCTAGCACACTGCTAGTGTCTTCCATGGTGAAGACTGATGCAAAGTACCCATTAAGTTTATCTGCCACCAACATCAAAGAGCTGACAACAACACACTGCATCGATGGAGACCTGGAAAGATGCACTACTTACCAAGGAAGCGTGGGAAAAGAGCTGGGCTGCTGGTCAGATTGAAGCTGAGGGGCTTCAGGGTCCCTATGCCCACCATCCTTCTAGCTAATGTGCAAGCCATAGAGAACAAGGTGGATGATCTTGCAGGGAGACTCATCTACTGCAGGGAGATGCAGAACTGCTGTGTATTCTGTTTCACCGAAACCTGGCTCTCCCCGCCACCCCCTACTGTGCCATCCGACCGAAGCGATTTTCGATCCATCGGATGGACCGCACAGCGTCTGCGGGCAAGACAAGGGGAAGTGGTGTCTCCCTACTGATCAACACTGGGTGGTGCTCGGACACTGTGGCACTGACAAGCTCCTTCAGCCTGGACCTGGAACACCTGTCGCTGAAGTGTCGTCCCTACTATCTGCCACTGAAGTTCACCTCGGTCATACTGACAGCAGTCTACATTCCCCACAGGCGGACGTGGAGTGTGCTCAGAACATACTGTATGCCAACATCAATGAACTTGAGACCAGGTATCTGGAGGCTTTGCTCATTACAGCCGGAGACTTTAACCAGGCCAACCTTAGAGAGGCGCTGCCAAAGTTATACCAACATGTCTCCTGCCCCACTAGAGGCCTGAATATACTTGACCACTGCTACACAGCAGTCAAGGATGCCTACCATTCCGTCCCACAACCTCACTTCGGAAAATCGGACCAACAGGCCGTACTCCTCCTCCCGGCTTACTAACAGAAACAGAAGTGGGAGATCACAGTGTCAAAAGTAGTGTCGCGTTGGATGGAGGAAATGGATGAGGTCCTCCGTGACTGCTTTGAATTGGTGGACTGGTTAGTATACAAGGACACAGCAGCTAACGTCGATGAGTATGCCTCAGCTGTCACGGACTTTATTTGGAAATGCATGGAGGACTGTGTGTCTCGCAAGACGATCCGGGTATTCCCTAATCGGAAACCTTGGATGAATTATGAGGTCAAGTCCCCTTTAAAGGCTAGAGCTGCGGCTTTTAGGTCCGGGGATACCAGTCGCTACACAGAATCCAGGCGTGAACTCTGGAAAGCCATTAAGGGCGCCAAGAGGCAATATCGAGCCAAGTTGGAAGCCCAGGCTAACCAGAGGGATGCCAGTAGACTATGGCAAGGTCTAAATGAGATCACTGGGCGCAAAGAAAAGACTGGGAATATCAATAACTGTGGTGCTTCTCTTCCTGACGAACTTAACGTATTCTACACAAGATTCGAACAGAAAAGGAGTGTCCTGCTCCCTCTGGATGAACCGGACCTGGTGGCATCGAGATCCATCGTCACCAAGGAGGATGTTAGAAGGGTGTTCCTGAAGGGAAATCCAAGGAAGGCGATGGGCCCAGATGGCGTCCCGGGACAAGTTCCCTGGGCCTGTGCAAGCGAGTTAGCTGGAGTGTTTGCTGACATCAACTGCTCCTTGCTTCAGTCTAAGATCCCCTCATGTTTTAAAAAGGCAACGATAATCCCAGTGCCGAAGAAGAGCAAGGTGGCATGCCTGAATGACTATCGACCTGTGGCTCTGACATTAATTGCTGTGAAGTGCTTCGAGCGATTGGTTATGGCACACATCAACCACAGCCCACCGGTCAACCTCGACGCTTTGCAATTCGCCTACCGGAGCAACAGATCAATGGCAGATGCCATCTCTCTGGCCCTACATTCCTCCTTAGAACACCTAGAGAATAAAGGCGCATATGTAAGGCTCCTTTTCATTGACTACAACTCTGCCTTTAATACCATCATTCCCAATAAACTGATCCCTAAGCTCCAGAACCTGGGCCTTGAGCACTCAGATCTGCAGCTGGATCTTCAACTTCCTCACAGACAGGACCCAGGCTGTAAAAATAGGGGACAAGCTCTCCTCTACAATCACTCTGAGCACCGGTGCCCACAAGGCTGTGTACTCAGCCCCCTGCTATACTCACTGTACACCCATGATTGTGTAGCAAGTTTCCATCGAACTCAATATATAAGTTTGCTGATGACACAGCAATTGTAGGCCGTATCTCGGGTAATGATGAGTTTTGAGTACAGACAGGAAATTAAGAACCTGGTGGCATGGTGCGAAGACAATAACCTATCTCTCAACGTCAGCAAGACGAAGGAATTGATTGTTGACTTCAGAAGGAGTAGTGGACTGCACGACCCAATTTACATCGGTGGTGCGCAAGTGGAACAGGTCAAAAGCTTTAAGTTCCTCGGCGTCAATATCACAAATGACCTGACTTGGTTCAACCAAGCACAGTTTACTGCCAAGAAGGCCCACCAGCGCCTTTACTTCCTGAGAAAACTAAAGAAATTTGGCCTGTCCCCTAAAACCCTCACTAATTTTTTATAGATGCACCGTAGAAAGCATTCTTCTAGGGTGCATCACAACCTGGTATGGAAGTTGGCCTGTCCAAGACCGAAAGAAGCTGCAGAAGATCGTGAACACGGCGCAGCACATCACACAAACCAATCTTCCGTCTGTGGACTCACTTTACACCGCACGCTGTCGAAGCAGTGCTGCCAGGATAATCAAGGACATGACCCACCCAGCCAACAGGCTTTTCGTCCCTCTTCCCTCCGGGAGAAGGTCCAGGAGCTTGAAGACTCGTACGGCCAGATTTGGGAACAGCTTCTTTCCAACTGTGATAAGACTGCTGAACGGATCCTGACCCGGATCTGGGCCGTACCCTCCAAATATCCGGGCCTGCCTCTCAGTTTTTTTGCACTAACTTATTTCCCATTTTTCTATTTTCTATTTATGATTTATAATTTAAATTTTTAATATTTACTAATTTTAACTATTTTAAATATTTATAATATTTAATATTTGTAATCCAGGGAGTGTGAAGCACAGAATCAAATATCGCTGTGACGATTATACATTTTAGTACCAATTGTTTGGCGACAATAAAGTATATTATTGGCTAGCTTGTCCTCATATTTCAGCTTTTCCCTTCTTATGTCTTTTTAGTTGTCTTTTGTTGGATTTTAAAAGCTTCTCAATCATCCAACTTACCACCCACTTTTATTACCTGTATGCAACAAACCCATTGTGGTTTGTTGGTTTTTGTATTTCACTGTTAAAGGTCATTCCCACAGGAGTTATAGCTACAGGCTTCAGTTTAATATCTTTGATATGCCATTCAAAGCTCATTTTGTGGAATGACTGAAACAGTGGAATCAGTGTTCAATTCCATTTTAATTAATTTGCCACTCACTTCTGGTGTAAACCACATTGATAATCTATTGCTAGCTTTCAGATTGTATATCTCCAGGCTATCCAGTCCTGTGTCACTTTCTTCATTATCAGATTTTTTTCCATCAACAGCAGGCAGATTAGTGCTCTTTTTGAAACTGCAACTTGACTTTGTAAGTTTTTATTCTTCCCTGTGCAATCCATTTATTTTTGTCCGCCTGACATGCTCTTTATATGTGCCCTACTTTGTTGCATTTTCTGCATTGCCTATGTGAGCTCCTGGCACAATGGTAACAAAATTTGTTTGGCCAGGCCAGTATCTGCTTAGATACTGTAATTGTTCATGCTCACTTTCATTCCTGACTGCAACTCAATTTTTTAAAATTTTATTTTATTAAGATACAGTACACCATAGGCACCTCTAGCCCTTCAGCTACACTGCTCAGCAATCCCCCGATTTAATCCTAGCCGAATTACAGGACAATTTACAATGGCCAATTAACCTACTAACCAGTACGTCTTTGCACAGTGGGAGGAAACTGGAGCACCAATGCTGTCAAGGGGAGAACGTACAAACACCTTACAGGCAGCAGCAGGAATTCTGTCTCTGTCTGCTGTTTCCACTGATACTGCAATTCAACTGGTCTTTTAAATGTGAGTTGTGCTTCAGTTACAAGCCATTTTTGAGTGCTTTCTTGTAAGATTCCACAAAGCAAACTATTTCTCAGTGCATCATTAATCACATTACTAAACTGGCAAAGCTTGGACAATTTCTTCAATTCAGCCACGTAAGCAGAAATGGACCTTTCTTCCTTTTGATTCTGCTTATGAAACCTAAAGCACTCTGCAATCAACAATGGTTTCGGTTCTAAATGTTCCGGCATTACATTCACTATTTCAGCAAAGCTTATTTTGGCTGCAGCAGTCAAGCTTCTAAGCAAACTGTATGCTCTTCCACCAATTACACTCAGCAAAACTGGCACTCGTTTCTCATCAGCTATTCCACTTGTTTTAAAATACTGATCAATTTGTTCAGTATACATCACTCAGTTATCTTTTGTGCAATCGAATGCGTCTATCTTTCCAATATCGCCAGCCATTTCTGCCTTTTATTTATTTATTATCACCCAGTACGCAACTGTTTCTGAACCCATGAATTTTGTCCATTTTCTGTCATCCTTTCCTGAAGAGACATGTACTGCGCTTTTTGAAACTCGAACATCTCTCTCCTCTTGCAAAGAAATGGGTTGTACTTTTTTTTACTTGACCATTTCTCACCTCATGAAGTAAGCATGCTGCACTTTTTTTAAAAACTCAAACATCTTACTGCATTTTAACAGGTAGGTAGTTGTCTCAGGTTAGTTTCAAAGCTTACTTGCTGCCACTGTTAAGTTTTCTAATTCCAAAACATAAAACTAATCGAAAGAAAAACATGAGTCCAGGGATAACTCATGTACATTCTTCATTTCACTTTAGTGAAGCGCGTGCTTACGATGTGGTGGTGTAATGACGTATGCCATTCATGTTCTTTTACACGCAACTGGTAATTAACTACGTAAACAACAAAGAATGCTTAATCAAAGAATAAATTTACAATATTACTCAAATATTTCTGAAATAGTAAACACAATAATTACCATCCAGCTGTTTGTAATAATCAAAGTAAATGTATAAAGTTTACAGGGGATCACTAGCCCGAAAACAAAGTGATTATTTACCAGCCCCCCCTTTTTCGTTACGTGGCCAAAACTGACTGTGCTTGGTAGAAGAAAAGCTGTAACATTATTTTCTTTTGCAACTAGAGTTCAGCAATTATGTGATTTCACAATCTGTGGTGTATAAATAAATTGGTTCATTTACTTATCATTGTCATTCAGGGACAACTTTAACACATATTACATTAGATCACATATTACATTATTTGCATAGACTGGGGATGGAAGGTAAATTATTTGTCTCCTTTAATTGGAGGGGCAAAATGTCCAATCAAATTTAGAGAATTTGGCAGGAGAGTTGTGAAGAAGAGAAATAAATGTAAGTTGTGCTTGACTAATATTTAATTGCTATAAATTACTTGTTCAGTAGTCTAGTCTGGGATGGCACAGTGGTGTAGCTAAGTACAGTGTCTGCATCACGACATGAGGGACCTGGGTTCAACCCTGACCTCAGGGCTGCCTGTGTGGATACTACATGATTTCTACGTGACCGCACAAATTTCCTCCAGAATATTATTTCCTTCAATATCTCATGGACGTGCAGATTAGTTGATCAATTGGCCACTGGAATTAATGTAGGATTAGGATAAAGAGGTAGTTGACATAGATTTGGCAGATTTCTGCATGATTATAACACTGTTATAAAATGATATACTTTACTTTTTGACCGTTGAAATATTCACCCCCAAAGAGAATCAATTCATCCTTCTCGGGGCAAGATGACAATGATGCATTCAACCTGTCAAAAAAATAGAAAAGGGGAAGAAAAAGATAAATTTATAAATAATGTGGCCTTCAAAATGAAATGATTCAGTGTTGATAAGGAGGGCCCCAACGTGGGCACCAATCAAGGGTAATCACCCAATCACAGTACACATCATAGTTTAGATTATATGAACATCTTCAAAGTCGAAATATTCATTTAACTTAAAAGTGTCATTTAAGAAATCAAATTATTTGCAAATCTGAAAATTTGCAGTTGCAGTTTAAGTAATGTCCCTATTAGAACAATTTTTGGGTTTAGCACATTTACATTTAGTGGATGACTTTGGCTACCGGTCTTCTCATCTGAATATGTATTGTGGATTTCATTTGGAGTGCAGCTCGAAACAATGGGTATCTAAAACCTGTGAATCTCAGACCACAAACAACAGGAATTCTGCAGATGCTGGAAATTCAAGCAACACACATCAAAGTTACTGGTGAATGCAGCAGGCCAGGCAGCATCTCTAGGAAGAGGTATAGTCGACGTTTCAGGCCGAGACCCTTCGTCAGGACTAACTGAAGGAAGAGTTAGTAAGAGATTTGAAAGTTGGAGGGGGAGAGGGAGATCCAAAATGATAGGAGAAGACAGGAGGGGGAAGGATGGAGCCAAGAGCTGGACAGGTGATTGGCGAAAGGGATACGAGAGGATCATGGGACAGGAGGTCTGGGAAGAAAGACAAGGTGGGGGAGGGGAACCCAGAGGATGGGCAAGGGGTATATTCAGAGAGACAGAGGGAGAAAAAGGAGAGTGAGAGAAAGAATGTGTGTATAAAAATAACAGATGGGGTACAAGGGGAAGGTGGGGCATTAGCGGAAGTTAGAGAAGTTGATGTTCATGCCATCAGGTTGGAGGCTACCCAGACGGAATATAAGGTGTTGTTCCTCCAACCTGAGTGTGGCTTCATCTTTACAGTAGAGGAGGCCGTGGATAGACATGTCAGAATGGGAATGGGATGTGGAATTAAAATGTGTGGCCACTGGGAGATCCTGCTTTCTCTGGCGGACAGAGCATAGGTGTTCAGCAAAGTGGTCTCCCAGTCTGTGTCGGGTCTCGCTACCTTGCCGAGGCACAGCGACAACTCGCGGATACCTCCTCTTATCTACCCCTCGATCGTGACCCCACTAAGGAGCACCAGGCCATTGTCTCCCACACCATCACCGACTTTATCCGCTCAGGGGATCTCCCATCCACTGCTACCAACCTTATAGTTCCCACACCTCACACTTCCCGTTTCTACCTCCTACCCAAGATTCACAAACCTGCCTGTCCTGGCCGACCTATTGTCTCAGCTTGCTCCTGCCCCACCGAACTCGTTTCTGCATACCTCGACATGGTTTTATCCCCCCTTGTTCAATCCCTTCCTACCTATGTTCATGATACTTCTCACGCTCTTAAACTTTTCGATGATTTTAAGTTCCCTGGCCCCCACCGCTTTATTTTCACCATGGATGTCCAGTCCTTATATACTTCCATCCCCCATCAGGAAGGTCTCAAAGCTCTACGCTTCTTTTTGGATTCCAGACCTAATCAGTTCCCCTCCACCACCACTCTGCTCCGTCTAGCGGAATTAGTCCTTACTCTTAATAATTTCTCCTTTGGCTCCTCCCACTTCCTCCAAACTAAAGGTGTAGCTATGGGCACCCGTATGGGTCCTAGCTATGCCTGCCTTTTTGTTGGCTTTGTGGAACAATCTATGTTCCGTGCCTATTCTGGTATCTGTCCCCCACTTTTCCTTCGCTACATCGACGACTGCATTGGCGCTGCTTCCTGCACGCATGCAGAACTCGTTGACTTTATTAACTTTGCCTCCAACTTTCACCCTGCCCTCAAGTTTACCTGGTCCATTTCCGACACCTCCCTCCCCTTTCTAGATCTTTCTGTCTCTGTCTCTGGAGACAGCTTATTCACTGATGTCTACTATAAGCCTACTGACTCTCACAGCTAACTGGACTATTCCTCTTCTCACCTTGTCTCTTGCAAAAACGCCATCCCGTTCTCGCAATTCCTCCGTCTCCGCCGCATCTGCTCTCAGGATGAGGCTTTTCATTCTAGGACGAGGGAGATGTTCTCCTTTTTTAAAGAAAGGGGCTTCCCTTCCTCCACTATCAACTCTGCTCTTAAACGCATCTCTCCCATTTCACGTACATCTGCTCTCACTCCATCCTCCCGCCCACCCCACTAGGAATAGGGTTCCCCTGGTCCTCAACTACCACCCCACCAGCCTCCGGGTCCAACATATTATTCTCCGTAACTTCCGCCATCTCCAACGGGATCCCACCACTAAGCACATCTTTCCCTCCCCCCCCCCCCCGCTTTCCGCAGGGATCGCTCCCTATGCGACTCCCTTGTCCATTCGTCCCCCCCATCCCTCCCCACTGATCTCCCTTCTGGCACTTATCCATGTAAGCGGAACAAGTGCTACACATGCCCTTACACTTCCTCCCTTACCACCATTCAGGGCCCCAAACAGTCCTTCCAGGTGAGGTGACACTTCACCTGTGAGTCGGCTGGGGTGATATACTGCGTCCGGTGCTCCCGATGTGGCCTTTTATATATTGGCGAGACCCGACGCAGACTGGGAGACCGCTTTGCTGAACACCTACGCTCTGTCCGCCAGAGAAAGCAGGATCTCCCAGTGGCCACACATTTTAATTCCACATCACATTCCCATTCTGACATGTCTATCCACGGCCTCCTCTACTGTAAAGATGAAGCCACACTCAGGTTGGAGGAACAACACCTTATATTCCGTCTGGGTAGCCTCCAACCTGATGGCATGAACATCGACTTCTCTAACTTCCGCTAATGCCCCACCTCCCCCTCGTACCCCATCTGTTATTTATTTTTATACACACATTCTTTCTCTCACTCTCCTTTTTCTCCCTCTGTCCCTCTGAATATACCCCTTGCCCATCCTCTGGGTTCCCCCCCCCACCTTGTCTTTCTTCCCGGACCTCCTGTCCCATGATCCTCTCGTATCCCCTTTTGCCTATCACCTGTCCAGCTCTTGGCTCCATCCCTCCCCCTCCTGTCTTCTCCTATCATTTTGGATCTCCCCCTCCCCCTCCAACTTTCAAATCTCTCACTCAATCTTCCTTCAGTTAGTCCTGACGAAGGGTCTCGGCCTGAAACGTCGACTGTACCTCTTCCTAGAGATGCTGCCTGGCCTGAATTTCAGACCACACAATGCAGATTAAAATTCACTTGATGTCTATGGTGTGCGTACGAATAGGGAGGTGTGAAGTTTGTATGCAGTTTCAAAGAAAGCATTGCCCAAACTTTGTAACTATGGAAATGTCCTTTGATGTTTAGCACATAGAATATCGAGCCCCACATTGGGCCAGCGAGACCTTTCAACCGAAAGCATCTCCATATGATGCCTGCTGTACCTTGTTTTATCGAATAAAGAAGCTGCTTTGTATCTACCGGTACTTTTCACCACTGACTTCATTCACACAACAACATCCCTATCAGGACACAAAGCACTTTCGCCTAAGAAATACCTTGGAAATGTAATCACTGTTATAATGCAGGAAACACTGCATTTTTTTTTTTACACAGACAGCTTCCGCAAACAGTCAATCAGTTTCAGTAATATTGAACAAGCAAAAACTATGGATAGAACACAGAAAACTGCTCTTGATCTTCTTCAAAAAGATGTCATGAGAGTTTTCACATCCCAATAGCAGCCAGAACCTTCATCCCTCTCTAATTACCTTTGGAGGATCCCAGGCATCAAGACAAAATACTCTCCCCACTTCTCAATAATCTGTTCCTCCATAGTGCTGATCATGCTTTAGACTTCAACTTAATCTCAACCTCATCCTGCTCCCACTTCTCCTCCAACCACACATGCCCCACAAAGGCAAGGTACCCTTGAAGATAAATAATCTTCCTCTGAACCGAGATCATTACTTGATCCATCCTCTGGATACCAACAAAATCCCCTTATCCCAACTCCCATTGATGACTAGCTGGTAATGGGCTTTAGTTTATAAACTTGCTGCTTTTGCTTGCTGGTCAAACAGTTATTCCAAACAGCTGGGCAGGATTCTGGGAAGACCTAGTTGAGCTAATCTTGCAGCCTGTAGTCAGCTGCTCTGAAATACGACAGCTGACACTTAAAACTTAACTTCAGTAAATTTTACATTAAACAGACTTTAGGGTGTGGGTTATAATTACTCATTGCAATCCTGAACCTATTTTTAAGGGCTATTGTATTTATTCCCATTCACGTTTGAAGCTCTCCACCTTAATATATAAGCAAGGATTTTCTGTTCAGATGGCTGGGATGAGTGAAAAGCAACAACAGCTGCAATAGCTTTCCACTGTCAACAATACTGAAACAAAAATCTTTGGCCAGCACTATTCAAAAGATTTTCAGCTTCACCATCATTAAGTTGGGAAATTACCACAGAAAACAAACAGGTGGAAAATGCATAAAATGGTAACAGCTCTGACACCACTATTTCTTCCCAGCACCACCTCTTCATCATTCCTTTCCCACATTCCACACACGATCAGACAGCTGTTATCCAATAGTTAAGCTACGAGACACAATACAGAGCTACTTATTCTTAAATGATTGAGATTTGAGCACATTACCTGGACAAAATTTAGTGCAGTATCAAGTTAGTACTATACTTTTCTTTCTTTGTTAAATCTGTTTTTTATGATTCATTCAAATCCAAGAATATCGGATACTGCAGGGCTACTCCATCAGTGAACTGCTCGTCGATCAGAGTAGCTGGACTGGTGGCGGCAGCGGAGCCAGCCAAGGTATCGAAGTGTCATAGCCAGTTTGGGTACAGAGGAGCCGGTCAGGATAGCAAGAAAGGAGCCTGTCGGGATATCTGAAGAGCCTTCCAATGTGTCGATGAAGTGGTTTGGGTACAGAGAAGCTGACCTGGCAGCAGACTGTGTTGCTGTCTACTACTCGGAAGCTTCGGAGTTGGTGCAATATAACCCTGGGATTTTGTCTTGGACATTTCCCTTGCGATCACAAGACTCTGTTGGACAGTGATAACATAAGTTGCTGCAGGCCTGTTAGCCTTGCCTGGTGGAGGGACAGTCAAGATGGGAGTTGTGTAGCCTCAGTTGCAGCGAGAACTAGGCCTCAAGCCTCAGGCTTGCTTGTTGCTGCAGACCAGATGAGAGACGCAGAAGTGCTACAGCGTGGTTGAGATCAGCTGAGGCCTTACTTCACCCAACGGTGTTGCCTTCCCGTGTTCGATGGGTGAAATGACAAGCTGGATTGTGTGCATTTGTAACCGCCGGGAGACTGTACCACTGATCGCTGGACACTGTCGTTCAGGGTCTTGGACCACATATGTTTATTTTTTTCAAATGAATATACTCTTTGTTCGATATTTTGAATTATGTTACTCGTTATTTCTGAACGTTTGCTTGCTATTTGAATGTTTTGCACCTTGGCCCCAGTGAAATGCTGTCTCATTCAGCTGTATCTATGTATGATTTGAACTTCAACGGATCCTAATATACAGCTATGAGGATTCCTGCAGCATCTGATGACCTTATGATCTCTATTTCAGAGGCTGATGTCAGGTCACTTCGAGGTTGAACTCTCACAAGGTAGCAGGGCCTGATGGAGTACCTGGTAAGGCTCTGAAAATCTGTGCCAACCAACTGGTAGGAGTATTTAAAATCTCTCAGTGCTACAGTCAGAAGTTCCCACCTGCTTCAAAAGCGCAACAATTATACCAGTGCCCATGAAGAGTAGCATGAGCTGCCTCAACGACTATCATCCAGTAGCACTCACATCTATGGTGATGAAATGCTTTGAGGGGCTGGTCATGGCTAGAATCAATACCAGTCTCAGGAAGGACCTGGACTCACTGCAATTTGCCTATTGCCACAATAGGTCTACAGCGGACACAATCACAATGGCTCTCCACGCAGCCTTGGATCACCTGGACAATGCAAGTACCCATGTCAGGATGCTGTTCACTGACTATAGCTCAGCATTTAATACCATCATTTCTACAGTCCTGATCAAAAAACTACAGGACCTAGGCCCCTGTACCTCCCTCTGCAAATGGATCCTCAACTTCCAAACCGGAAGACCGCAATCTGTGTGGATTGGAAATAACATCTGCATCTCACTGACAATTAAAACTGCGCTCCAGATGGTGCCGGAAGGGCACAAAGGAGTGAGATACACCGGTTAATTGAATGGTGCCGCAGCAACAACTTTGTACTCAACATCAGCAAAACCAAAGAGCTGATTGTGGACTTCATGTACGGTAAGACAAGGGAACACAAACCAATCCTCATAGAGGGATCAGAAACGGAGAAGGGGGCGCCAGTGCACATGCGTATGGATTAGACGTGTTTGGTCAGTGCTCCTCTCCGAGGCCTTGATAAAATTACTATTATACCATGTTTTATTCATTCATAGACCAACAGTGTATGTCTAAACTAAGTGTCCGGAAAAG
The DNA here is from genome assembly GCF_030028105.1 of Mobula birostris. NCBI lineage: Eukaryota > Metazoa > Chordata > Chondrichthyes > Myliobatiformes > Myliobatidae > Mobula > Mobula birostris. The sequence goes on from NC_092384.1 coordinate 47,249,758, forward strand.
TTTGACAATGCTGAAGGCAACTAAAGCCAAGACCACCGACTGCCAAGCTACCGAAGTTAGTGTTAACCACAGGTCTGTAAAGAACTTCTCCGCGTCTGAGATACCGCCGGATAAAACTTACGTCATGTGCAAGGAATTAGGTCAGGAGATTTCTGAGTCTGTTATGTACAGCATTAATGACCGCTTTGATATTTTTGAGACCAAGTTTCAGGCGCTTATGGCCTCACAGGCTGACTTACAAGCCCGTGTGGCTAATCAAGAACTAACCGCTAGCAACCTTGAAGCACACGTGCAAGAGCTTGAAGCTAAGTATTCAGAGCTAATGAGACAAAATAGCCAGCTCCAAGCTAAAGTACATGACTTAGAGGCTCGTTCCCGAAGACATAACACTAAGATTGTTGGCATACAAGAGGGCGAGGAGGATGGTAAACCTACTGAATTTGTTTCCAGACTAATTCCCAAGTTGCTCGGGAAAGACCATTTCCCGTACCCGGTTAAAGTCGATCGTGCACATTGCTCTCTCCAGCCAAAGCCGGCTGCTGGCGTTAAGCTACGCACCATCTTGGCACGTATCCATCACTTTCAAGTGAAAGAGCTGATCCTGTGCTGCAGCAGACTTCAACCCATGGAGTACAAGGGAAACAAGGTCTTGATTTTCCCAGACTATACTAATGAGGTGATGACTCAACGTCCTGCCTTTCGTGATGTACTGCAAACTCTGCATGATGGAGGAATCAAGCACACCCTGCAGTATCCGGCTCGGCTCTATATTTATCATCAAGATGGAAGAGCGCCTAAAGTATACGACGACCCGATAGAAGCAGCACAATTCTTGGAAAGGAATAACGCACGCAAAAGGGAGTAGATATATTGACACTGCTTATTCAGCTTATATTTGTGCCAGTTTCCATGTTGGGATAAGGGGAAGGACCTGCTTGTTATATGTAGTTTTACAATGCTGTATGCCGCACTGGAATATAATTACAGAGAATGTTTTAATATATTTCTGTTACTATAAGGGTTAAATCTGGGTTGGTGTCATGAATGTTCAGCTTCAGGTGTGGACATTGGATAACTCTCCCCAGCCCCAACAGCATTTGTTTAACTGAATTATATAGTTTGTGTTATAAATTTACTCGGAGAGGGGGCCTGTGATAATTCTGTAATGTTAGTTACCTGCCCAGCAGCTCTTTTTGGGATGGAAATTGGGAACTATGTGTCTGGTTGTAGGAAGACATGAAGAGGGATGGGTTAGGGTGTGTGTTGTTCTTGCTCATGCTCAGACATTTTTTTTTTGCGTATGTTGTGCTCTTATGAGGCTGCCAGCTATTTTGCATTGTTTGCTATGTTTGTGCTCAACTCTAATAATCTCTTTTTTATTCTCATATGCAGAGGCCTTGCGGTAGAACGCAGCTGGGGGGGTAAAGAGATTACAATAGTCTCGTGGCCTTGGTCATGTTGCTAAGAGGGATAAAGTTTTTAGACACCTCAAATCTCTATCTGCAGATGTGATTTTTCTACAGGAAACCCGTATCAAAGTAACTGAGCAACGCAGGTTGAGATCCAGCTGGATAGCGCAGGTTTACCAGTTACCATTTACTTCTCATGCCAGTGGTGTGGCTATCCTCTTTAGGAAAAATATTCCATTTCAACTCACTTCCATGACCACAGATCCTCTCGGCAGGTTTATTATGATCTCTGGCATAATTTCCACTAACCTTCCTTAATATTTATGGTCCAAACACAGATGTGCCAAATTTTCTTAGGAAAGTTTTTTTTTTTGATTTACTTCCAGATGCCAGTAATTCAAATTTAATAATCGGCAGTGACTTGAATTGCTACCTAGATCCATATTTAGATAGATTGTCCTCCCGCTCGCCCTCAAATATTGTGTCAGTGCAGGTCCTAAATAATTTGATTAAATCTAGGAATTCAGTAGATATTTGGCAAGTTCAACATTCCACCGACAAGGACTATTCTTATTATTCTCATGTTCACAAAGCTTGTTGTAGAATAGACTATTTTTTGGCTGACTCTCATTTAATATCTCGTGTTACCAATACAAAATATCATAATAGATTAATTTCTGACCATAGTCCCTTGACAACGTCCCTAAATCTCTTCCTTTCCAAATGAATCTATTCCTGGCGTTTTAACCCCTCCCTACTCGCCGATAAGAAACTTATAGAAAATATCACCACTAGATTAAAAGATTTTATAGAAATTAACGATAATGGCAAGGTGTCAGATTCCACACTCTGGGAGACATTAAAAGCTGTCATCTGTGGGTATATAATTTCATATGAATCTGCTGCTAAGAGGGAGAGAGATGGGCGATTACTAGAGATTGAGAATACTCTCCCAACCCTCGAAGCGACACCAGAAATAAGGCAACACTTAGGGGCATTTCCCAGTACATATTTAGACTGTGTTAATCATTGATGCAAATGGCACATTTTACTGTATGTTTCCATCTACACTTGACAAATAAAGCTAATCTTTAAAAAATTGAAATTTCTTTCACAATTTACCGAATAGTTGTCAGGCTACAATTACAGTCTGTCAAAATAGAATTACGCTCTTTCCTTGTCCTTGCAAAAGCAGTGGCATTAGTTTGGTATTACCTCCCCACTTTCATCCAATATAGGGCAGAGAAATAAATCACTCAGCCTATCATGCTGATGCCATCTCCTTAAAAAGGCATCTAAGTAACTCCATTCTTTGACTTTTATCCCCGCATTTCTAATTTTCTTTAGAAGGTGACCACTAATTCCACTTCTAATATATTTACACACTGATTATAGATTATTAAAAATTACTGTCTCAATATTTCTAATCTCCTTACTTGAATTTTTTGGCGATTTCTTAAATTGGTGTGTATTTTGAGAACGAACATCTTGCCATTGGAAACAATTTCTCCATAACTGATCTTTCAAACCTCCATATAACTTAACATGTTTAATAAAATTACCCCTCAACTATCTTTGGAAGACAATCTTCTCAAATCTCTCGAGCTATAAAATTTTGTTACCATGCTAGTTATTCCATTGCATTCATCTCCTATTTCCCCATAGCCCCATTTAACCTAAAACCACATCTGGTCCTGAGTTTTAATGTAGCTACATGGTAAAGGAAATAATTTATAAACATTATAATTGACAAAGCCACATTGTAATCTTCATACCCCCTCCCATAATCTATTATGCATTGAACATATTTCAATATGTAAAAGGTTTCAGAACAATATATTAATATACAATTTATATATATATAATTTCCTAACAAACATACTTACACAGTATGTAGCAGGCTAATTTTGATACAGCAAGATCACACCCACAACAAATAACAACAGCAGACATACAATTAGTTCATCTATCTTACTTGTACTTATGGATGAATGTTAACCAAAATTATAGTATCGTTAATTACTTAAGGCTAATTAAACTACCTTAAAGGTCTTGGTTTAGGTTATCCAAGTTATGCTTTTTTCAGTGCTGCACTGAAGTTTAAAAATAAATTGTATTCAATTTGAAGCAATCATTCTGTTTCATAGGGTAAAGTACTAAACATTTAAAAGGAACTAATTTTCCTTGAATGCACCTATAACAAAATTCCTTCTCTTCCTCAAGAATTTAAGTCAGTGTGATTTCTCTTCATGTTTAATTATACTCATGTTTTGATGCAATTTTAATCACTCTGATCATCATAAATTACTATTGACTTTATGTCATTTACTCTGTTCAAAGGAAGGTTATACCAACTGTTAAATATGCCTTTCAACAAGGACTAGCAGATGATCAAAATTGAAAGTAAAAACAGAATACTGGGAGTGCTTGGCAGGTCAAACAGCAGTGAGGAAAGAAACAGTCAATATTTCAGCTCAAGAATCCTACATCCCAACTGGAAGAATGAGAAAACAAAGAATGTTAAAAAAAAAGACAAAATCTGCAGATGCTAGAAATCTGCGCAACACACACAAAATGCTGGAGGAACTCAGCAGGTCAGGCAGCATCTATGGATCAGAACACTTTGGCTCAATACATTTTTATAAAACCCATTCCTAACTGATAACTGTTCTGTTGGGGCAATTTAGTAATTTAGGATGATTTAGCTCCACATTACCATAAATGATTAAGTTCTACATCCAACTCTATCCATGGAACATTCAGTCACTCAAACAACTGTAATATTTCTGCAGTTAACAAATATATTCCAATATATTTATCAAATGGCCTCGACATACATACTAACTAGCCCTGCCTTGTGTAGCTGGATCCTAGACTTCTTGTCAGATCGCCGGCAGGTGGTAAGAGTGGGATCCCTCACCTCTGCCCCTCAAGACAGGTGCCCCTCAGGGCAGTGTCCTAAGCCCCCTCTTTCAACCTCTGTATACCCCTGACTGTGTTGCCATCCACAGCTCCAATCTGCTAATTAAATTTGCTGACGATAGTACATTGACTGGCCTAAATCTCAAATAATAATGAAGCAGCCTAAAGAGAAACAGTAATCATCCTGACACAGTGGTGTCAAGAAAACAACCTCTCCCTCAATGTTGAAAAAGCAAAGAAGCTGGTTGTGGACTAAAGGAGGAATGGAGACAGGATAACCCCTATTGACATCAATGGATTTGGGGTTGAGAAGTTGAACACCTTTAAGTTCCTCGGTATACACATCACCAAGGATCTTACATGGTCCTTACGGGCTATGTGGTGGAAAAGGCACAACAGCGCCTCTTTTACCTCAGATGGTTGAAGAAGTTTGGTATGGGCCCCCAAATCCTAAGAACTTTCTACAGGGGCACAATTGAGAGCATCCTGACTGGCTGCATCACCGCCTGGTATGGGAACGGTACTTCCCTTAATCACAGGACTCTGCAGAGAGTGGTGCAGACAGCCCAGCACATCTGTAGATGTGAACTTCCCACTATTCAGGACATTTACACAGACAGATGTGTAAAAAGAGCCCGAAGGATCATTGGGGACCTGAGTCACCCCAACCACAAACTGTTCCAGCTGCTACCGTCCGCAAAACAATACCACAGCATAAAAGCCAGGACCAACAAGCACTGGTACAACTTCTTCCACCAGTGCATTAGACTGATTAATTCATGCTGATACAATTGTATTTCTATGTTATATTGACTGTCCTGTTGTATATACTATTTATTACAAATTACTGTAAATTGCACATTGTACTTTTAGACAGATGTAAAGATTTTTACTACTTATGTATATGAAGGATATAAATCAATTCAATTTAAAAGTCAGTATGGCATTTTAATTATTCCCTTCCACTAGAACTGGTTGGTTTCTTCATACTTATATGTCATATTTATTACACCTTTGCCAATATTTCACTTTCCTGAGTTTCATAAATTTCAGCATCAGCTTTACCACTATGATGCTTTAAAAAAAAATATTGAACTTGATTTTCAACCAACCAGGCCAAGATTTTCCCAAAGTAACGTTGAGGTCTGTTGATCTTTGTCTCAACAACCAGATCACAAGTGGTACACTAAAAGTCAATGCACAAGTTGCCCAATGTTACAAAGCACTTGCAACTTGTGGACTTTTCCCATCTCACTTTTCTTTAAATGGGTTTAATTGCTGAGCCATTCCAAAATAAACTCTTTCCAAAATATATGCTAGCCTTGATTGAGAGAGCTTGAAGAACAAGAGCTAAATCCTTCCAACTCCTTTTTTTCTAATATTGTTCCTTTTTCAGTTTTGAACATCTCACTATGGGAAAGATGTCAACAATTTTCAGAAGGAGATTAAGTTGACAGGATGGAACTCACTAGCAAGGATCAAGTAGCTAGGGCTCTTTTGTCTGGAAACAAAATAGAAGGGAAAAGAAACAACACATAAGCCTTTAAAACAGTGAAAGTATTTGGAAATGTAAAGTTCTATTTGGTAAAGTTTGTTACAGTAAAATGGATAGTGATTGACATGATTAAATCGAAAAGGACAAAGCTGTTTACAAATAAAGTATGAAGATGTTGAAACACTATTATAGGGAGTAACTATAACATATTACAGTAGATGCATTTAACAAGAGGCATGATATCTATTGCAAGGACAGAAGATACAAGAATTTTGATAGAAAAATAACATGAGACTGCACAGTTTAAACATCAGCAGAGATCAGTCAGGCCAAATGGTGCATTTCATTTCTTTACATTTTTTGCACTCTTCAATAGTTTTGAATAATTTGGTATAGTTACTATACTCACTCTTCAATGACTTACCATGTAGGAGCATAAATTGAAAATTATATGGAACAGAAGAATAAATTACATAAACATTTATTTGGCCATGAGATTCTGTACATTAGCAGAATGTAAGACCATTATATTTTGTTAAAGGAGATCTTTAAAATTAATAAAGTGTTGATGAATCCCGAGGAAGAATGGAACAAAGTAAATGTCTTTTCAGAAAATCAGAGCAAACAAAATGAGTCAAATAGTCTACTCCTATGTTCAAAAGATTTTATGACCTTATATTTCTCAACATGAATGTAAATGCATTGTAAGCATTTCTCAGTGCTAGTCTTCCCCTATAATAGTCACAGCAAGTTCTGAAACAAGACCAGCTTTTTTGTCATTATTTTCAGAACGGTCACAAAGGTGAAATCAAAGAATGGACAATCAAAAAGCAATAACTTGCCTATTTGCTTTACCTACCGTGGTGAAGGAAAAGAACATGCCACCTCTGTTACTTGAGTCTTCTTTGCATCAAGTTGCTTGAATTCAGCTATTAATGTTTCTAAATCCTCCTAAGTATGAGAAACAGAATTTATTTAACAAAACCATTTTAAAGGCCTTCAAACATAACTGGCAATATGATTAAATACAAAAAAAGCATAAAAACAAAGAAGCAATAAAGTTAAATACATACATAGTTAACTTAGAGTTCCTTTTTACTAAGGCAGTCTAGCACTATTTATTATTTTGCTTCTAGGCCTCCATAGTACCTTCACCAAGAGATAGCACTGTCAACCTATCAGAAATTATAGAATTCTTAGATTCCCAAGTCAGAAACTTATGAGTTCAAATACCACTACAAGATTAAGTTATATTGGTAGCCTGCATATCTGACTGAGATGAGCCATAGTAAATCCAGATCCCACCTGTTCTTTCAGGCAGCAATTCCCTGGCATCCTAGCTCATGAACACCACTCAAGCAATGTCATTTAAGCAAATTTTAAAATAACTGTCTCTGTTGTTATCAACTGAACTCCACTGTGATTAAAATGCAGAATATAAGCAATACACTAATTTTAATCAAACTGGAAATCAAAAGCAACAAAAACTGTTTTATACCATGCGTGCTGCATTTTATATGCTGGAAATACTTAACAGGTCAAACAGCACATGAAGAGAGAATCATTAGTTTTGATAAGTAGAGAGGAATGACAAATGATAAGGGAAAAAAGAAAAGTCTATGATAGAATGGAATGCAAGTGAGACTAAATAATGAAGGGACAATGAAGCAAAGCATTCGTTTAACTGTCAATAACAGAATCATTACTAACACCTTCTTCCTGATAAATAAGGGGCCAATGCATATAACAGTTAAATTCAATGTTCCATCTGGAAGTAGTGAAGTCTCTCATTGAAAGGTGAGCAGGGGTCACAGATATGTTCAAACTATCCAGTATTAAAGTCATTGCTGTCACTACACCCTGAAAACTATGCCTAATGTCATGCATGCTCCTAATCTCTCTCTCAAAGCTGTCTTGCTCCAAAGTTCCATCAAGACCTTTTCTTTATTCTCACTGCAATTTGTGTCTTTTTTAAAGACTGCCAACTCCAACAGTTCATGAATTCCAATATCCCTCATGAACTCTCCCACAAATTCATTTTCAATTTCCCCAGTTCCAGCATACCATATTTTCACAGATTCTTCCAACTTCTCCTCCCTCTTCTCAATGACTCATCAGCAGAAGCATCAGTCTCATGCCCATACATCCTCATCTGAATGAATTAAATGAAACTAGACTCTTCTTTTGCAGCCTCTATGCTCTTTACCTTGGCAAAGAATCTTTACCCAGAGTGCAGACTTATCCTTGTATCTCCAGTATTCCTGATCTGCACAGACCGCTACTTATGACCTCTCAACTTCTCTGGATCTATTCACTGGTTATTGACAATGGGACATTGATTGCATTTATTTTTCCACTCACTCACTCTACCCTACTGCCTTCTGAACCTACAGCACTCAGCTCACTAAAACCAATCGCTGACAAACATGGTATGGTCGTAGTCTAGAGAAATGACGTCTATCTCACAGAAGCCAAATCAGCTCTAAGACACATCTCTAACCACCTTATATTCCAGTCATTATATAATGATTATTCCCTCCAACACATCATTGTCCACAACGTCTGCCATCTTCAACGGGACCCTACCACTAAACACGTCTTTACCGCCTGCCTACTCTCTGCTTTCCACAGGGATCGGCCTCTCTGTGATTCCCTTGTCCATTTGTCCCTCCCCCCTATTCTCGCTTCTCGCACTTATCCCTGCGAGCAGTAGAAATGTTACACCTGCCCATTCACCTCCTCGCTCACCTCCATTCAGTGCCCTAAACAGTTCTTCCAGGTGAGGCAACACCTAATCTGCAAATTGGTTAGGTCATATCCTGTATTTGATGCTCCTGATGCGGCCTCCTCTACATCGTGGGACTGCTTTGTCCAGCATCTCCGCTCTGTCTGCAAAAAGCAGGATTTCCCCAATAGCCTATCATTTTAATTCATATCCCAAATTCCCATTCTGATCTATTGATCCATGGCTTCCTCTTCTGGCACAATGAGGCCACTCTCAGGTTGGACGAGCAACACCTCATATTCCATTTTGGTATCCTCCCACCTGATGGCATGAATATCAATTTCTCCAACCTCCAGTAACATTTCCTCACATCTCCTCTTCTTCAATTCCCCAATCTGGTTTCTTATCCTCACCAGCCTGTCACCTTCCCCAGTGCCTCTCCTTCCCTTTCCCCCATGGTCTACTCTCCTCTCTTATCAGACTGCTTCTCCTCCACCCCTTTACTTTTTCCACCCATCACCTCTCAGCTTCTTACTTCTTCACCTTCCCCTACCCACCTAAAACCTTCCAACTTGTCCTCCTTCCCCTCCTTCCACCTTTTTATTTTGACATCTTCCTTTCCAGTTCTGATGAAGGGCCTCATCCTGAAACATCTGACTGTTTATTCATCTCCATAGATGCTCCTGACCTGCTGGGTTCCTCCAGCATTTTGTGCATGATGCCCTGGATTTCCAGCATCTACAGAATCTTGTGGAGACTTTCCATCCATAGCCTCTATCTCTGTCGTGTACCCGTCTCCATGGCTTATTTTTATCTCTATGCAAAATATACTAGCAGGATTGGCCAGGCAGGCAGACACATCTCAGCCTTTTCTTGCTCCACTTGATTTGCTTCAATCATCCTACCTACTCTCTCCTTTCTCTCATGGTTCAGTCCCTTTCCACTAACATCTGTGATCATTCAGAAGCCTTGTTACCAGTTCCTTGGTCTCAACCAACTCATCTTTAAAACGGCTACACAATCCTTCTGCTTCCATCCACATCAAGGTCTGAGGGCTCTCCTTAAACAGACCCCACCTGAACTTCTTTCAATTCTCTTTCTGCACCCATCTTGACTTCTACAACTTATCCCAATGGTAACCCTAGCCTTGCCACATCACAGACATACCTTTTTCACTATACATGCTCATCAAGTTAAAACTAAATTGTTTTCCCTCTTTCGCAGTTCTGAAGATGTTTCTCTTTCCAGTGATACAGCCCGTTTCTTGGCACTTTGTTTTTATTTCAGAAACTACCACAGAGTTTCACTGAAGTACTGCAGATCAAAGACAAGGAGCCTGTCTGTATGTATACAAATGTACACATTCAGTTTTCCTGCCTGGGAAATTACAGTGCATTTTACAACACCAAAGGAGGTTGCAGACTTATAGAATTCACAGAAACAAATCCATTTCTTCCTTTTGAGAATTATACTGGAGAGTTGGACTCCTCTATAATTTATCAAAAATCACTTAACTCTAACAAGAGTTGTTGAGGGAGATGAGGGAGGGGGGAGTGGGGTGAGGAGCAATATTGTAATATTGTTCCTAAGTGATCATTTGCATGAGGATTTGCTTAAACATACAGTTTAAAGAGGATCTAAATGATAAGTATAATTTAAATGATGGACCTTCCAATAATTTAACTTACTTGAGGTGAAAAACACAAGAATAGCAGGTCATGAGAGGAGAGATACAAGGCATTTTCTTCACATTGTCACTCCAATAGTTTCCATATCCCATAAAAGCATTACTCTTGATTTTGAGATGCTCACCACACAAAGCACTACTTGCCAAGTTTCTGATTATTAAAATTCTTACTGAGTACCACTGCAGCATTGAGAACTACCTTCAGCTTGCAACAGCTTAATAATTTCTGACAAACATATTCAATTATAATTACAAAATACAATAATTTGTTCCCTTGTGACTGTTCCACCATCAAGTATGATCATGGCTGACATTTTACAAGCATGTCACTTTGCTCTCTGATTCCAGAATGCTGCAGGCTTTCAACTAGATTGCCTATCCTTGTAAAACTGAGAGAAAAGGCTCAATCTGTTTAATCTCTCATCCTACGACAAGTTCACCAACTCAGGGATCAATCTGGGGAAACTTTGCTACCATCCCATTTATCATGAGTTCATCGTTTTAACAGACGTTTAAGAGAAGTTTGGATAGGTACATGGATGGTAGGGGTAAGGAGAGCTATGGTCCCAGTACAGGTTGGTGGGAGAAGGCAGTTTAAATGGTTCAGCATAGACTAGATGGGCCAAAGACCCTGTTTCTGTGCTGTACTTTTCTATGAGTCTTTTCTTCCGAGTGGGGAGAACAGACCTGAACACGGTATATCCCAGATGCAGTCTCACCTGAGCTATTAAGAGTAAGATGTTGATATTCTTGCACTTGCATCATCTTTGAGAAATGGCTGAGATCATATTACCTGCATTCCTAGAAGTCCAATCTGCAGGAACAGCTCAAAAAAATATGGAATTATGCTTAATCTGGCCATGTTACTTACTGAAAATTGTCATCCATGAAGACAGACAACCTATTTGTTCCATTTCTCTACCATTTCTTTATTTCCGCAACAAAATGTTGACCACAATCTGTAACTTCAGTTAATCTTTTCCTTCATATACACCTACACAAGGTCTTAATGTGTTCGTCTCCTGTGAGCCTACTCTTATTATTTTACATCCCGTTACCTTTCTTTTCAAAATTTTCCCAATCCTGTGGCCTGCTGCTTTTTAAACTATATAATTATACAAGTTTTCCTTTAATCTAATAACTCTTACATTGTTAGCCACAGTTGATCACTTTTACTACTGTTTTCTTCGGTTCAAAAAGTGATACTTATTATTTGCAATTCCGATGGTAAAACAGCATACACAGGTAACAACCTACAATGACAAAGCCTCTTATCTTTCCCAAATATAGTTAAAGATTAAAGGATTCGCTTTATTTGTTACATATACATGGAAACATGAAAACATACAGTGAAATGTGTCATTTTCCATCAATGACCAACGCATTCTGAGGACTGTGCTGGGGGCAAGTGTCACCATTCTTCCAGTGCCAACATAGCAAACCCACAACTCACAATTGTACATTTTTGGAATGTGGGATGAAACCCACAGTCATGGAGAGAACTCGCAAGCTCCTTACAAACAGTAGCAGGATTCAAACACAAGACCATAAGACGTAGAAGCAGAATTAGGCTGTTCAGCCCATCGAGTCTGCTCTGCAAATTCCATCATGGCTGATCCTGGATCCCACTCAACACCATACAACTGCCTTTTCGCCGTAAACATTGATGCCCTAACTGATCAAGAAACATCAACTGGTGATCACTGCTGTTGTAAAGCCATTGCACCCATCCCAATGCTACTATGCTGTCCCCCTCCCTCCAGTAATTCCATTACAAAAGGTGCAATTTGAATGACAAATTAAATCTCTCCAAAAAAATCAAATTACGTCACTGGAAGAACTAACACCAAGTCAATCCCTAAAGAACTTATATAAGATATTCAATAACATTCAGTGTTTTCAATTGGTATTGAGGTCAACCCAGATTCAGTTCCATCAGACAAGTAGCACCGAAATGGATCTTTTAACCAGCCATGTTAATTCCAGCAAATGCCCATCTACCAGTCCATCGTTTTGCATGTCTTGGTTATCCAAGTGTTTACGTAAGTCTTATTAAGTCTTAAGTACCCGTCTCCACACCTTAAGTTAGTATTTTCCAAATTCTTACCGCCTTATAATTGGGGGGGGGGAGAACCCTCCTTAGAACGTCAATATATCTCTGACCCTTGGTCTCTAATTTTTTAAAGACACCTTGAGAACAGGAGGACGTTTCCTATTATCTACCCTATATGTGCCCCTTTTAATACTCTTTAGATATTGACCTCAGATTCTATGTGTAAACACTAGCATATTCCTTGGACATTCTTGATTCAAAGGCAGATTCGGCTGCACGGAAGGAAAACAGTAATGGCAATTTTCATCCATTTTTAAAATATATGAAAAAGACAGTACTAGAAATATATGCGAACATTCAAGTGCAAACTCCTTAAGACTATCCTCGCAGACCACTACACTAATTATGAAGAAATCTTATCGCCCACCAAAAAGGATCTGGAAACACAAACCATTCTCTTCTTTCATTGGAATCAGATCTCGAAGGGGGGAGGAAGAAAAAGAAAAAAAAATAACGTTCTTTGCAACTACAGCCCACCACAACTGAAGCCTCACAGTACGAGGCCTCCAACCAGGGATTGTATCTCTCTACAGTTATTTCTCGAGTTTCCCTCACCTCCTCTTTCTTCGTCCGTTTGGAGATCTTTTTCTCCATTTTAATCGCGTTTTTTTCAACTCCCTTTCCTTTCTTGTCCTTTTTACTTTTTTTGCCCATGGTCCCTTCCTTCCTAATCTATCCCTCAGTGCCAGCCGCTCACAACACACGTTGAAGCTCCCGCAATACACATACACATCCGGGTTAAACGTTATCACTACTGGCGACACCAAACAGTGCGCAGGTCAGAGAGCACATTGTAAAATGCAACCTCCCGCATCAGCTTGAATTTTCAATAAATCCGAGAACCGAGGAACATACCGGTCATGCGCACACATGCCCTGCTGCGGCTTCGGCCCGCGCTGCCTCGGCCGCCGCATTCTCCAGCAGCGCCACCCATCGACGGGCGGCTTCCTGGCATGTAGGGCATCTGAGGCGCAGAAGCTGCTAGAAATACTTGGGGAGGTCAGGTCGGGTTAGAGGGCAGACAAAGTTTCAGGTCGATGACCTTCCTTCAGACCTAGAAATGTGAGAAGTCAAACGTGTTTTAAGTCGAGAGACGGTTGGACAAAGAAGAATGCCCACAAAATGATGAATATTGCACGGATGGTGTTGATGCCATCAGTGCAGGGCGTAGGGAAAGATGAGGGTAAGTAATTAATTACAGGCCAGCCAGCGTCCAATTCAATTTTAATTAATTTGTCGTTCACTTCTGGTGTACGCCATATTGCTTATCTCTTATTAGCTTTCACATTAGAAATCTCAAGGCTACTCAGTCCTGTGTCACTTTCATCAGTATGTAATTTTTCATCAATAGCACTCTAGATTAATGTTCTTTTTAGAACTAAGTCTTTTTTAGCTTTTTCTCTTCCCTGTATTTTTGTCTGCCTGACATGCTCTTTGTATGTGTCCTACCTTCTTGCATTTTCTGTAAGTTTCACCTTTAAATCTGCATTGGTCTGGTGTATGTGAGCCCCTGCTACAATAACACGATTTGTTTGGGCAGGCTGGTTTCTGTTTAAATGTTGCAATTTTGTTATCACTCACTTTTGTTCCTCTCTGTAACTCAATTGTGTCGTTGTCTGCTGTTTCCATTGACAGAGCGATTTGAATTACTTTTTTAAAATGTGAGTTGTGGTTCAGTTAGGAGCCTTTTTTGAATGCTTTCTTCTAGGATTCCACAAACTAAACAATCCCTCTGCCCATCATTAAGCTCAACGTCAGTAAGACTAAGGAAATGGTGATGGACCTTAGGAAGACTAAACCTGCATTGCTCTCTGTTACTGTATGGGATGAGGACCTACAAGTACCTGGCAGTGCACCTGGATGATAGATTTGAGTGGAGCACCAACACAGAGGCTGCATACAAGAAGGGCCAAAGTCACTCTACTTCCTGAAGAGACTGGGGTCTTTTGGAGTATGCAGGCCTCTGCTTCATATCTTCTACCAGTCCGTTGTCGACAGTACATTCTATGCGGTGTTCAGCTGGGGCAATGGCATCAACACGGGTGATGCCAACAGGCTCAATAAACTGATTAGAAAGGCTGGCTGTGTTATAGAAATCAAACTGGACACACTGGAGGCTGTGGTAGAACACAAGACCCTGCAGAAAATCTTAGCAATTCTGGACAATGTTTCTCACCCTCTGCATGCCACCTTGGCTGAATAGAGGAGCACTTTTACTAACAGACTAAGACAACTGTGCTGCTCCAAAGAGCACTATGTAAGGCCATTCTTACCCTTGGCCATTAGGCTCTATGATGAGGCAGCCTATAGTTGGGGAAGTGAAGACCCCCTCCTGTTAGACTGTATGTGGTAACTTATTTTTTATTCTTTCTGCTTCTCTTCTAATATTTATATCTGTGCACTTGTAATGTTACTGTGGCACTGTAATTTCCTTTGGGATGAATAATGTATCTATCTATCTATCACTGAATTGCTCGTACAATTACTTCAATTCAGCCACGTAAACTGGAATGCACTCCCCTTCCTTTTGATTCCGCTTATGAAACCTCTAGTGTTCTGTAATTAGCGGTGGTTTTGGTTCTAAATGCATTACGTTTATAGATCCCCAAAGCTTATTTTAGTTAATTTGGCAGGAGCAGTTAAACTTCTAAGAAAACTGTATGTTTTTCACCTATTGCATTCAGCAACACTCATTGGCTATTCAATTTGCTTCAAACTACTACTCAATTCATTCAGTATACATCATCCAGCTATCCGTTGTACAATTCAACACATCTACTTTTCAAATGTAGCCAGCCATTTCTTCTTTTTTGTGTGTATTATTGGTTATTATCACCTGATACTCACTGTTTATGAATCCATGGCTATACTCATTTTCTGCCTTTTCTTAAAACTCTAATGTCTCTCTCTCCCCTTCAAAAGAAAAATGTGCTGCGCTTCAACAGGTAGGGATTCATCATGGGTTCATTTTAAATTTCCTCATCACTGTTATGTTTTGTAATTCCAGGAACTAATCAAAAGAAAAACACAGGAGTGACGATATTTGCTTACCCAGTTTCTCTTTTCCTTTTTTATATTGAGGCGCTCACATATGATGTTGTGGCATAGTGACCTATGTCATTCATACACTTCTTGCATATATTGTAACTCATAATGAATTATGTAAACAAACAAAGTTTAATCAAACAATATACTTAAAATGATGAAAAAATCTGTAGATGCTGGAAATCCAAGCAACAAACACAAAATGCTGGAGGAACTCAGCATCTATGGAAAAGAGTATACAGTCAACATTTTGGGCCGAGATCCTTCATCAGGACTCATCCTTTTCTTAAGACACTCTTTTCCATAGATTCTCCCTAGCCTGCAAAGTTCCTCCAGCATTTTGTGTGTGTTGCCAGTATATTTATGCTATTATGGAAATATTAAATATACTACAATTGGTGGGTTTAACTATGGCATCTGAGCTGTGCCTAGCCACATACTCATGAATGTAGAGAGAGTACAGCAGTGGGATAAGTATGCATCCTCTCTTGCATCATAAATTCTGACTACAGTATCTCCTATGCCTCGCATAATTTTATATACTTTCATTAGGTTGCCCCTCAGCATCTGACAGTCCAGAGAAATGATCCAAGTTTGTCCAGCCACTCTTCATAGCTAATATCTTAGTGAAGCTCTTCTGCGCCAAAGTCTCCAATTCTTCCTGTAACGTGGTGAGCAGAATTCTAGCAATGCTCCAAATATTACCGAATCAAAGTTTTAAATATCTGCAACATGATTTCCTGACTTCCTCTGTATCCTCTGAACACCTTCCTTATCACCCCATCAATTTGTGTTGTATCTTTCAAGGAGGTTACAGAGATCTCTGCATATTAATATGCCTAAAATCATGCCATATTCTATGTACATTCTCCTTAACCTGATTTTCTATAGTCAACACTTCACATACTTGTCTGGTTTGAACACCATCTGCCGTCTCTCTGTTCAAAACTCCAACTGATTTATATCTTGCTGTGTCCATCTTCCTATTACCCCTGGCAACACACAAACAAAATCAAATCGTTGTCCTTTTTTTAAAAAATTTATTTTTATTTGGATAAGGTATTCACAAGTAATACACAAACTTTTTTTTACATATATAACCTTTTCCATTTTTATGTGAGTAAATCTACGTCAATTTGTACATTCACAAGTGCACATTGAGATATTATAGAAAATAATTAGGCTCTCTAATAGATGTGTATGTGCAATTGTAATTCCACTCTATTAAACCAAAGAATGATAGTTGTTATAAAAAATAGTAATAATGGTGGTTGAATACTAATTTCCATGTATCTCTTCTGGTACAAAATTTCCCCAGATCTTTTCTTTACTTGTGTTAATTCCACATTTTCCAAAAAAAAAGCACAGTAAACATTCGGGCCAAGGGTGCTTACGTTAACACTATTACTATGTTGGTGAGACAAACAGTATAAGCCATTCAGAGAGTTATCTAAAGTCTGCTCGCTCTGGGGTTATAAATTCAATCCATTTATTTCAAATTTGATAAAATTTTTTCTTTTCAATTCTCAGAGTGCGTCATCTTTTCCATTTTAAATATTTCCAAAATGATTTCATGCCAATCTTCTAATGTAGGTCAAATAGTTTTCCATGAACTTTCTTATCTGTCAGTCCGCACACTAAGCAGTGCAATGCACTCGATCCAAAAAGATCAGAAAATTTCACCTTTTTGTTATTTTCTTAAGCCTCATCACACAATCCCCAGCCATTTCCTCTAGTTTGTGGTTGCACATGTGGTTTTCATGACTCTGAAAAATCTCTGAAGGCATCCCTTTAAGATCTTCTCTATGTATGCCTTGTGATGTTTGTGTGACAGCTTGACTGTGCTCCATGGTTGTAGTAAACTCACCAATATTTCATATCACAAATAAGACCAAATCTGCAGATGCTGGAAATCAAAGTAATGCACACAAAATGCTAGAGGAACGCAGCAGGCCAGGCAGCATCTATGGAAAGGAGTAAACAGTCAACGTTTCAGGCTGAGTCACTTCGTTAGGACAATATTTCATGTCTTTCTGGTCCTACCACCAACAACATTCTATTCATTCCACATATGAGGCAAGTGACGTAAGACCATTTGTGTATCTCAAACTCACTAACATAACCACCACATGCACTGCCTGCTGTCAGGGACCCTTTATTCTTACATTGGATTGCTCCTTCAAATGTCAAAGTTACAGTATGGCTCTATTTATTGCAAAGATCAGTAGAATATCTGTTATTGAAGACCGTAAATGTTTAATTTGCTGCTAGTGTCTAATACAACAAGATTTCAAAGTTACACCAAAGGATTTACTCAATTCTTAAAAATACACATGATTATATACACCGAACACCTAAGAGATATTTATAGCTGTATGTTGTAAATGCACACAAGTTGCAGTTAGTGTTATGTCCCACTGAACAAATCAAAATAATGCCTTCAATGTATGTTGTTGCTAAAATTTGTTACATAAATTTAATTAGTGATTATCTTAGAAAGGCCATTGAGAAATGAAGGGACATAAAATTTCCTGTACAAAATAAAACACAAATATATTTATTTGTTTCTCTATATTTACAGACTACATCTTGCCATTATGAGAATTTGTAGCTAATGCATGAAATGACTGTATCATTTCATGTTTTCCTCAGGGAGGTGCTGTAAGCCAAGTTACTCTATTCAAAGCACACTCAACATCAAATTCCCTACAAGTCATGCATAAGACATGAGCTTATTTATAGTTTGAACATCTTTCCATATAATGTTACTAATTTTTTTTTGCTTAGATATTTAACAGAGAGTGATGCGTTAAAAATAATGAGTTTTATTCCATCATTTATTAAAAATCTAAAAGATAGAATGATTATAGAAAATTATCATTTCATAAAACTAACAAGATGATTGAAACTGGTTGATCAAGTCAGATTAAAAAATGCTTAACTTGCCTTTTCCTGCTATGAACTTACAATGCCCTGAGCAACTTTCACAATACAATATAATTTTTCAAAATGATCTTTCTTACACTGTTTACCACTTTATATTTTATTTAGATCACAGAAAATAATGAGAGTGCTGATAAGACACCTCCACACTTTAGTGGTCCTAAACCCTTTGGAAGTTTTCCCTCCCCCACCTCCCTCTCCCTCCCCCCACTTTATGTAACACACATCAAAGTTGCTGGTGAATGCAGCAGGCCAGGCAGCATCTCTAGGAAGAGGTACAGTCGACATTTCAGGCCGAGACCCTTATAGATCCCCACTTTATATAATTGTTTTTTTCTAGTAGTCTTGTCTTTTTAATTACACCTGTTATAATACCATAGAGCTATGGTTATCATCATGAGTGAATTCTATGTTTTTTTTCCAAAGAACGGACAAAATTGCTTAAGGGTGTCTGTAAAAACAGAACCCGTTTATTACCTAAGGACAGCCTGTAATCAGATTTTTAAAATGCAGATGCTGACAGTCTAAAACAGTAAATGCCAGAAACATACTGCATGTTAAGCAACATCTGTGGAGGGAGAAACTGAATTAATATTTCAGGACAATGACTCTTCACAACTACTGGTCTAGAACATGAGGACAGAACTGCAGTTAGCATGATGCTGTTACAGCTTGGGA
The DNA here is from genome assembly GCF_030028105.1 of Mobula birostris. NCBI lineage: Eukaryota > Metazoa > Chordata > Chondrichthyes > Myliobatiformes > Myliobatidae > Mobula > Mobula birostris. Next base: position 47,268,775 of record NC_092384.1, read on the forward strand.
CATTCTGGAGTTCTGAGATAATTCTGCACTGTTCTGTGAGGACTCTCTGTACGTCCTCCCCATGGAATGTGTGGGTCTTCACGTGGTCCTCCAGTTGAAAGTGGGTCTCAGAGGGCTATATTGCTAAATAAATAAATAAATATGCTGGCTTCAGAACTAGATCATTTTGAAGATATTTTCAAACTCCTCATCGTGTAAAGGATAGAATAAGTGTGAAACTCTTATCTGCAAATCACTGTTAATACCAGCTCAATTAATCATTTTTAAATTGTGGTTGGTTGAATTTTACTCACCAAGCAAATATGGAGGTAATATCAGATAGCACTGAAATTTGTAGAAACCATAGAACCATAGAAACATTACAGCACAGAAACAGGCCTTTTGGCCCTTCTTGGCTGTGCCGAACCATTTTTCCGCCTAGTCCCACTGACCTGCACCTGGACCATATCCCTCCATTCACCTCTCATCCATGTACCTGTCCAAGTTTTTCTTAAATGTTAAAAGTGAGCCCGCATTTACCACTTCATCTGGCAGCTCATTCCACACTCTCACCACTCTCTGTGTGAAGTCCCCCCCCCAATGTTCCCTTTAAACTTTTCCCCCTTCACCCTTAACCCATGTCCTCTGGTTTTTTTTCTCCCCTAGCCTCAGTGGAAAAAGCCTGCTTGCATTCACTCTATCTATACCCATCATAACTTTATATACCGCTTTCAAATTTCCCCTTATTCTTCTACGCTCCAGGGAATAAAGTCCTAACCGATTCAATCTTTCTCTGTAACTCAGTTTCTCAAGTCCCAGCAACATCCTTGTAAACCTTCTCTACACTCTTTCAACCTTATTAATATCCTTCCTGTAATTTGGTGACCACAACTGCACACAATACTCCAAATTCGGCCTCAACAATGTCTTATACAATCTCACCATAACATTCCAACTCCTATACTCAATACTTTGATTTATAAAGGCCAATGTACCAAAAGCTCTCTTAATGACCCTGTCTACCTGTGATGCCACTTTTAGGGAATTTTGTATCTGTGTTCCCAGATCCCTCTGTTCTACTGCACTCCTCAGGGCCCTATCATTTACCTTGTATGTTCTACCTTCGTTTGTCTTTCCAAAGTGTAATACCTCACACTTGTCTGTATTAAACTCCATCTGCCATTTTTCAGCCCATTTTTCCAGCTGGTCCAAATCCCTCTGCAAGCTTTGAAAACCTTCCTCACTGTCCACTACTCCTCCAATCTTTGTATCATCAGCAAATTTGCTGATCTAATTTACCACATTATCATCCAGATCATTAATATAGATGACAAATAACAATGGACCCAGTACTGATCCCTGTGGCACACCACTAGTCACAGGCCTCCACTCAGAGAAGCAATCCTCCAGTACCACTATCTGGCTTCTCCCATTGAGCCAATGTCTAATCCAGTTTACTACCTCTCCATGTATACCTTGCGACTGAATCTTCCTAACTAACCTCCCATGCTGGAGCTTGTCAAAGGCCTTACTGAAGTCCATATAGACAACATCCACTGCCTTCCCTACATCCACTTTCCTGGTAACCTCCTCGAAAAACTCTAATAGATTGGTCAGACATGACCTACCACGCAGAAAGCCATGTTGACTCTCCCTAATAAGTCCCTGTCTATCCAAATACTTGTAGATCCTATCTCTTAGTACTCCTTCCAATAACTTACCTACTACCGATGTCAAACTTACCGGCCTATAATTTCCCGGATTACTTTTTGAGCCTTTTTTAAACAAGGGAACAAGATGAGCTATTCACCAATCCTCCGGCACTTCACCCGTGGATACCGACATTTTAAATATATCTGCCAGGGCCCCTGCAATTTCAACACTAGTCTCCTTCAGGGTCCAAGGGAATACCCTGTCAGGTCCTGGGGATTTATCTACTCCGATTTGCCTCAAGATAGCAAGCACCTTCTCCTCTTCAATTTGTATAGGTTCCATGACCTCACTACTTGTTTGCCTTATTTCTAGTATGTCTCCCAGTGGAGGTTGGTTGTAGGGGATTCGTAGCCTGTTCTTTACTTAGAGCCTTCAGCATTTTGGGCATCGAGGGAGAGAGGAAGAGGAGAGCCATCCACAGTACCACCGATGCGGCAGAGAGGGCCTCAAGATGGCTGTGGCTCAAAAGAGGGGAGCCATGGAGTCATAAGTAGCTAACCATCTGGACACAAGCTGGGGTCTGACCAGCCACGGCTGGGTCACCTGGAGGAGGTTGTATGATGTTGAAAGGCCCGAAACACCCGATGATTCCAGGAACATCACTGAAGATGTGTCCAGAAGCATCAATAGATGTATGTACACAGCTTACACCCTGAGTTAATCAGTGACAACCAGGAAAAACTGGGTGACAACCGCGAAAAGAGTGGTGACGACTGGAGAGCCAGTGACAGCCCGGAGAGACGGCAACCAGGGCAGAACGGGCTGGCAACCCAATCTGCGTCCTCTGAGAGGAGGACCCCCACAAAAGCTACAAAGAATCTAAGGAAAAGATACCCCCAGGGGTGCCCGGGGTGGGGGGGGAGGATGAGCAGCCCAGTCGGATGGACACAACGACATCAGACCCAGGCAATGAACAAACAACGATGGGGAAGCAGTATGCATGTGGCAAAATCTGCAAGAACGATCGCGGCTTGAAGATCCACCAAGTGAGGATGAAGTGTTTGGTGGGAGCAGGAGCAGCACAACGCGCAGGTGTCCAACCTGGTGAGCCGAAGGGGGGGCCAGGCCCGGAGTCACTCCGTAGTGCCCGGAACCTCCAAGTGTTGCAAACTAATCCCTCGAACATGAAGTCTAACAGGAGGCGGAGCAAATGGCCTGCAGCTAACATGACTTCACTGTGGAAGCAGTTTGATGAAGATGTTAACCAAATTCTGGAGGCAACGGCAAAGGGAGGGGTTGATAGGAAGCTGCAAGCCATGACAACAATTATTGTTAGTATGTCTCCCAGTGGAGGTTGATTGAAAGGGATTCATAGCCCGTTCTTTAGTTAGAGCCTTCAGCATTTTGGGCATCGAGGGAGAGAGGAAGAGGAGAGCCATCTGCAGTACCACCGATGCGGCAGAGAGGGCCTCAAGATGGCTGTGGCTCAAGAGAGAGGAGCCATGGAGTCATAAGTAGCTAACCATCTGGACACAAGCTGGGGCCTGATCAGCCCCGGCTGAGTCACCTGGAGGAGGTTGTATGATGTTGAAAGCCCCAAAACACCCGATGATTCCAGGAACATCACTGAAGATGTGTCCAGAAGCATCAATATCCATCCCAGTTTCCTTAGTAAATACAGACACAAAAAACCTATTTAAGATCTCCCCCATTTCTTTTGGTTCCATACGTAGCTGACCACTCTGATCTTCAAGAGGACCAATTTTATCCCTTACTATCCTTTTGCTCATAATATACCTGTGGAAGCTCTTTGGATTAAACTTCACCTTGACTGCCAAAGCAACCTCGTGTCTTCTTTTAGCCCTCCTGATTTTTTTCTTAAGTATTTTTTGCATTTTTTATATTCCTCAAGCACCTTATTTGCTCCCTGTTTCCTATACATGTTATACATCTCTCTCTTCTTCTTAATCAGAGTTCCAATATCCCTCGAGAACCAAGGTTCCTTATTCTTACTCACTTTGCCTTTATTCCTGACAGGAACATACAAACTCTGCACTCTCAAAATTTCTCCTTTAAAGGCCTCCCACTTACCAATCACATCCTTGCCAGAGAACAACCTGTCCCAATCCACGCTTTTTAGATCCTTTCTCATTTCTTCAAATTTGGCCTTTTTCCAGTTTAGAACCTCAACCTGAGGACCAGATCTATCTTTATCCATGATCAAGTTGAAACTAATGGTGTTATGATCACTAGAACCAAAGTGGTCCCCTACACACACGTTCATCACCTATCTTAACTCGTTTCCTAATAGGAGATCTAATATTGCATCCTCTCTAGTTGGTACCTCTATATATTGATTTAGAAAACTTTCCTGAACACATTTTACAAACTCTAACCCATCTAGACCTTTAACAGTATGGGAGTCCCAATCAATATGTAGAAAATTAAAATCCCCTACTATCACAATTTTGTTTCCTCCAGTTGTCTGCTATCTCTCTGCAGATTTGCTCCTCCAATTCTCGCTGACTATTGGGTGGTCTATAATACAACCCCATTAATATGGTCATACCTTTCCTGTTTCTCAGTTCCACCCATATGGCCGTGGTAGACAAGCCCTCTAATCTGTCCTGCCTGAGCACAGCTGTAACATTTTCCCTGACTAGCAATGCCACCCCCCCCCCCACCCTTCATCCCTCTACCTCTATCATGTCTGAAACGTTGTAACCCTGGAACATTAGCTGCCAGTCCTGCCCATCCTGTAGCCAAGTTTCACTAATGGCTATAATGTCGTAATTCCACGTGTCAATCCATTCCTCAGCTCGTCAGCCTTCCCCACAATACTCCTTGCATTGAAATAGACACAGTTCAGAAGATTATTACCACCACACTCAACCCTTCTGTTTGTGACTTTGCATGAACTTTTAACATCAATTATTTTCACCCCCACTCCACTATCTACTCTGGCACTCTGGTTCCCATCCCCATGAAAATCTAGTTTAAGTCCTCCCCAATTGCACTAACAAACCTCCCTGCAAGGATATTGGTCCCCTTGTAGTTCAGGTGTAACCCGTCTCTCTTGTACAGGTCCCACCTGCCCCAGAAGAGGTCCCAATGATCTTGAAATCTGAAACCCTGCCCTCTACACCAGTTCTTCAGCCACGTGGTCATCTGCCAGAGCATCCTATTCTTACCCTCACTGGCACGTGGCACAGGTAGCAATCCTGAGATTACTACCCTCGAGGTCCTGCTTTTTAACTTCCTATCAAGTTCTCTATACTCACTCTTCACGACCTCCTCACTCTTTCTTCCTACGTCATTGGTACCGATGTGTACCACAACATCTGGCTGATCACCCTCCCACTTCAGAATGCTGTGCACGCGATCAGAAACATCCCTGACCCTGGCACCCGGGAGGCAACAAACCATCTGGGAGTCTCTGTCACAACCACAGAACCTCCTTTCTGTACCTCTAACTATCAAGTCCCCTATCACTACTGCTCTCCTCTTCTTCCACCCTCCCTTCTGCACTGCAGAACCAGACTCAGTGCCAGAGATCCAGCTGCCGCAGCTTGTCCCACGTAGGTCATCTCCCCCCCAACAGTATCCAAATCGGTATACTTATTGTTGAGGGGAATGGCCACAGGCAAACCCTGCTCTGCCTGCCCTTTCCTCTTCCCTCACCTGACAGTAACCCAATTACCTGTGTGCTGCTCCTTTGGCGTAACTACCTCCCTGTAGCTACTTTCTATAATCTCCTCATTCTCCCGAATGATCCGGAGGTCATCCAGCTCCTGCTCCAGTTCCCTAACGTGGTTTGTTAGGAGCTGCAGCTGGATGCACTTCTTGCAGGTGTCGTTGTCAGGGACACCGGGGGTCTCCCTGACTTCCCACATCCTGCAAGAGGAGCATTCCAACCTCCTGCCTGGCATTCTCTCTACTCTGAACAAACAGAACAAAACAACTTATCGGAACCTACCCTCGCCTCTGCCTGTGTACATCGAAGCCTGTTGAGCCAAAGCCGTCCCACTCTGACTCAGTCCACTCCGACGATGGCCGCTTCGCTAGACGAAACTTCTTTTATAGTGCGCTAGCTGACCGGCTGTCTTCAGCTCCTCCGCTTCCAATTGATTGGCTGTTTAAAAATCTGAAAAAGCCCACGAATCCTTTCCTCAGCTCTGACAACCTGAGTTATATTTTAATGCTAGACAACGGGGTGACCTGTTGGGGCATCCTTTGAGAGGAGGGCAGTGCAGTCTGATGTGACCAGAATGAACATTAAATTTTCCTGAATGCTATTGCTATCTCTTTGATTTAGAAATTAAAGAAGAAAAACTCAGCTTATTAAAGAAGAAAGATGTATAGCAAGACAAATATGTGACCAGAATGAACATTAAGTATCCATGAAGTAAATTTGAAGGAATCAGGCTTGCTGAGTCGGGTCGGGTCTGGAATTAAATGTCCGATGTAATGATGGATTTGGCGTAAAATAATCACAGAAAGATTCCATTGATTCCTCGTTGGAATGACTTCTTTGGCACCAAAGGATGTCATTTGGAAGAGGCAATTGTATTGTCTGATGTTCTTCCTGAACTCGTTTGCAATAGGTTCATCATTGCTGTACAAATCGAGGAGTTCATTAGGTAGAGGCTGCAAATTGCCTATCCTGACCTTTCCCTTCATGCAGCAGAAATGTGCGGTTTCTCCAGTGAATAGGAAGGCACGACAGTGAGGGCATACTCTGGTCATCGAACCAACATCAGCAGAAATGTGACGGCATGCAAGTCGTGCATTTTGCCTTGCTCTTTCTCTGTCGAGGTATTGTCGTCGAAAGCGGCCACTGTCGTCTTCAGCAACTCTCGCAATAATTACTCTGTGCCGCATATCCTCGAGTTGATCTTTCCGTTTCTCCTCTGTCTCTTCCTCTCTCCACCTTCTCTGCCTGTTTTTATCATTCTGGAGACGCGCAGCCCTTTCATCCTTCGTCTCTTCATCTTTTCTATCATTTGTTCTTTCTCTCTTATCCTGGAGCTGTGTGGCCCTGGGCTCATCCGATTGTCCCTCTCCTTGCCGCTTCCCGACGACGTTTGGCGTCATCTCTTGACCAGAATGTCCCTCTTCTCTTTCCACGCGGCATAATTAGGCTATCCATATATTTTTACCCTAATACTTGATAGAAGATAGGAACCAGTAGCACGAAAGCCTCCAAGCTGCTGAGGCTGGCCATGCGCATGCGTGCGGCTGTGGCGTCGCAGTCTCCATGGAAGGTGGAAACGGCGCTGTGAGCATCGTGAGGCGCTGCTGAGGATACCCGTGCGCATGCGTTGTGGTGTGGCGTCGCGGTCTCCATGGAAGGTGGAAGGGGCTCTGTGGCCATGCGCATGCGGCGGGCTGTGGCGTCCCGATTTCCATGATGGCTAATCGGGTCTCGAGTGAAAGGCAGCCTGTTGATTTTTGGCGAATGAGCAATTTTATACGAAGATATAACTCTGAACTTTGCCTGCATTCTGTAAGTTAGCCCATTTTAATTTGATTTAGCCAAAAAAAGTGTAGCTGTAATGCACTGTTTGCGCTAATTGGAGGTCACAAATAGACAAACAGAGCATGAGAGTTTTAGTGGTATATAGAAGATAGATATAGACTGTAGACTGAGTTATATTTTAATTCCATCCTGAAATTCACTAATTGTCAAAGAAACAGAAGTGACGGATCATAGCAGGTTCTGGGCATGTCCTATGCTTCCCAAATAAATTATATTTTTCTGAGCAAACAATAAAAAAATTATGAGAATCCTGCTTCAAGAATGCAAAAATAGTGCTCAATGATAATTCATTAGCATGACAGGCATCAAAAGATTTTGGATGTTATTGTCATTTGCGTGGCTGACAATGCATCCTCACCACATCTCTGAATACACTCAGAAAGTATGAAATATCTGGCTTCCTGCACAGCCACTAAAATACTCTCAGATGGGCCATAACACCTTTGCATGCAGAGTTAAAAGATATCATCATAGACATAGGGTCAGCTATCCACTTTGTTACAGCAACATGAAAAATACATGAGAAGATAATGTAACTTTTATTATAATCGTTGGGTTAATATTAATTACATTTAGGGGTGATACACATTAGACTCACTTTCAGAAATAAAACTATGGCTTTTAATGTCCAAAGTGTAATTTATTTTACAATGTTTAAATGACTCAATTTCATTTCTTATTTACATTCTAAGATGCTGTAGAATTACATAGGTTTTGTTCAAAATAGAAATGAAAATCATGATAGCTCAGGTTTAGTTACAACATCAAATCTGATAGTGTATTTGTTGAAAGACCACTGTTGAAGGAAGGATCTTTTTAAAAAAAAATGATTCAGGATGTGAAGAACTCTGTAATCACAATCTAATGAAATAGTCATGAGTATGATTTCACTTGACAAAACTCAGGGTATTTTCTGTGTTTTCAATTTTATTTCTTCATCACTTGTTTAAATTAGGCAACAAATTGTAAAACTTTATCAAAACATGATGAGAATGAGATAACCTTTACAATGACATTTGATCACTTTTACACCACCTTGATCACCAAAACACATTAAAATTCTGTGTTGGATTCTACTGAGCTCCTCCATTTGCATGAGCATTATAGATAGTTTTCAAATTTGTCCCTTGTATTATCATTCTCTTTCTTTTTTTATCTTATCCAGCTCCACTTATACTGCAGAAAGCTATCTTGATCATCCCTGGTTTAATCACTTTATCCATTGACAGACAAGTTTTCTGAAGCTAAAGCTAGAGGTTTTAAAATTGCCTTACCTTTCCTTTTGCCTTGCTCCAATGAATCAGAATCAGGTTTATGATCAGCGGCATGTGCCATGAAATTTGTTAATTTAGCAGCAGCAGTTCAATGCAATGTGTAATATAGGAGTAGAGGGAAAAAATAATAAGTAAATCAATTATGTATATGTATATTGAATAGATTAAAATCATGCAAAAAATCAGAAATAATATATATTGAAAAAGTGAGATAGTGTTCACGGGTTCAATGTCTATTTAGGAAGCAGATGGCAGATGGGAAGAAACTGTTCCTGAATCACTGAGTGTGTGCTTTCAGGCTTCTGTACCTTCTACCTGATGGTAACAGTGAGAAAAAGACATGCCCTGGATGCTGGAGGTCCTTAATAATGGATGCTGCCTTTCTGAGACACCATTCCTTGAAGATGTCCTGGGTACTTTGTAGGCTGGTACCCAAGATGGAGCTGACTAAATTTACAACCCTCTGCAGCTTCTTTCGGTCCCGTGCAGTAGCCCCCAGCCCCATAGCAGACAGTGATGCAGCCCGTCAGAATGCTCTCCATGGTACATCTATAGATGTTCTTGAGTCTATTTGTTGACATGCCAAATCTCTTCAAACTCCCAATGAAGCATAGTCGCTGTCTTGCCTTCTTTATAACTGCATCAATATATTAGGACCAGGTTAGGTCTTAAGAGATGTTGACATCTAGGAACTTGAAGCTGCTTACTCTTTCCACTTCTGATCCCTCTATGAGGATTGGTATGTGTTCCTTTGTCTTACCGTTCCTGAAGTCCACAATCAACTCTTTCATCTTACTGACATTGAGTGCAAGGTTGTTGCTGCGACACCACTCCACTAGTTGGCATCTCTCGCTCCTGTACGCCCTCTCGTCACTACCTGAGATTCTACCAACAATGGATGTATCATCAGCAAATTTATAGATGGTATTTGAGCTATACCTAGCCACACAGTCCTGTGTATACAGAGAGTAGAGCAGTGGGCTAAGCGCATACCCCTGAGATGCACCAGTGTTAATCTGTTTTGGGTTTCTTAGGTAGTTTGATGTGAATTTTTGTTTGGCATGGCTCCAAGGAACATTCTTGAGATACTTGCTAGATCGCAATGTATAAAAACAAATAATTGATTTTTTTTCATTCATCTGTCTCTCAGGTGTTCTTAATAATTATTCTCGTTGACTCATTATTTCTGTTTTTCTTAAATGCAAACAAATTCTCCCACAGATATCATAACCTGATTACTTAGTTCAGAATAAAAAATTATTTACAAGAATAAACCATTTTCCTGACTTTTTATATATGGTCAATGCTTTCCATACTGTTCTAACACTGCTGCCACTCATACCGCACTCAAGGTTTTTATATTAAGTACTACAATAATTGAGAGGTGCCTCTCCCCCACCCAGCCCCACCCTCTCCAGCAGGAGAAGAATCCTAAACCATGGTCCTTCCCCACTGAGCCTTTGCAATGGCTGCACCAAGCTTCTGTACTCCTCTCGGCATGTATGCCTGGAATGTGCCAGTCGGCAACATTCTTCCTCGGACATCTCAATGTGCTGGGAGACTAATATGTTTCGGGCTGACCAGAGAGTGTCTTTCGTGAGTTGATGATTTGCCCGCAGCACTTGATATTTGTTTCCGTGTGTGTCCCTGGGAACAGTCCATAAATCAGTGAGTCCTCTGTCACACAGCTACTTGGGACAAAACACGCCACAAACCCTTTCATCTTCCTCTCATAAACCAATAAAGGAATTATTTTCTGAAAACTTCCAGTTCCCTTGATTCATCCTCCTCCTACAAAACATTTTTTAAAACCTTAACTTCCTTTCAAATATGGTGATGTTCCTGGTAATGGTCTGAGCTCTGCTGTGGGTATTTCTTAGATGGCACGGTTTATTTCATTGCAGTGTTGGGTGATGTTCATGATCACCTGATGAAGGAGAGCGTTCTTGTCTTACAGGCAAATCGAAGATCTGAGGAGCTCAGTAGGATCCAGCACAAAATTTTTATGTGTTTTGGTAATCAATGTGGTGTAAGGGAGATCAAATGTGGTTGTAAAGGCTATCTAGTTCTAATTATGTTCGTGGATGCTGAAGGCATTTTTTACATGTAAAATGTTTAATGAAATGGAAGTTAATATCTACATATGTAGCTCATTATCAAATTTCATTTGCTATTTCTCTTATGAAATATTTATGATGTTTGGCTATGTTAAATGTTTTACATAAATACATGTTATTAACTATTATCTTTAGTCTTCGATTAGTTTTTCAGTTAGCTCAGTGAATTAGTACAGTGCTGCATGAAAATTGACAATTACTAGCTTGAACTCAGAAGTGAGTGATATTGAGTAAGTTTCTTCAGTGCCACTCCAAGTATTTTTTTTTTGTTTTCCTTAAAAGGAAAACCCATTTTACATCCTTGTCCATAACTGAAATTATTCCCATTGAGTGAAGCCTTTTTTTTAAGTTCACAAAAATTCTAGTAAACAACAAACTTCACAACATATTAAAATGGGTGGCCACTGGAAGATCCCATTTTTTTTCTGGTGGCCACTAGGCGATCTGGTGACAGAAAAAGCAGGATCTCCCAGTGGCCACTCATTTTAATTCCACTTCCCATTCATATTCCGATATGTCCATCCATGGACTCCTCCCTTGTCATAATAAGGGCACAGTTAGGTTGCAGGAATGACACCTCATTTTCCATTTAGATAGCCTCCGAACTGATGGCATGAATTGAATTGTCTTTATATCTTACATCCTTCACATACATGAGGAGTAAAAAATCTTTACATTACATCTCCATCTAAATGTGTAATGTGCAATCATAGTAATTTATAATAAATAGAACAGTCAACGTAACATAGAAATACACTCAAATCAGCGTGAGTTCATCAGTCTGATGGCCTGGTAGAAGAAGCTGATCCAGAGCCTTTTGGTCCTGGCTTTTATGCTGTGGTACCATTTCCCAGATGGTAGCAGCTCGAATAGATTATGTTGGGATGACTCAGATCCCAATGATCCTTCGGGTACTTTTTTCACACCTGTCTCTGTAAATGTCCTGAATCATGGGAAAGTCACAACTACAGATGCGCTGGGCTGTCAGCACCACTCTCTGCAGAATCCTGCAATTAAGAGGGGTACAGTTCACATACCAGGCAGTGATGCAACCAGTCAGGATGATCTCAGTTGTGTCCCTGTAGAAAGTTCTTAGGATTTGGGGGCCCATACCAAACTTCCTCAGCTGTCTGAGGTGAAAGAGGCACTGTTGTGTACAGACCACGTGAACATCGATTTCTCTAACTTCCAGTAATGCCCCCATCCTACCTCTTTCACTATTTCCCATCCCCTTTTTCCTCTCTCGCATTATCTCCTTGCCTGCCCATCGCCTCCCTCTGGTGGTCCTCTCCACATCCCCCCCCCCCCCCCGTTTTCTTTCTTCCATGCCTTCTGTCTCTTTTCACCAGCCAACTTCCCAGCTCTTCACTTCATTTCTTCCCCTCCAGGTTCCACATATCGCCTTGTGTTTCTCTCACCCCTTCTCCCACCTTTTAAATCTACTCTTCAGCTTTCTTTCTCCAGACCTGCCGAAGGGTTTCAACCCGAAACATCAACTGTACTCTTTTCCATAGATGCTGCCTGACCTGCTGAGTTCCTCCAGCATTTTTGTGTGTGTTGCTTGGAGAAATAATGCATGGGAAGTGTGAATTAGAAGGATCAATTAACATTCCATTCTCACAATGTTATAATAACATGCTGACTCAATTCTAAACCTCTCATGACAGCTTGCTTTGTATTAGTAATGTTCTCATGGATCACATACAACAGCTTGAAAAATTAATTCATGTTGCTTTACTTTAATAACAAGCCAATGAACAGGCTGTTATGGTTCTACATAAATATTCTTGAGACAAGTATTTCATTCATATTGCATGATTTAATTTGCTATTTTCATAACACAAAGTTAGCTCTAAAATCTAGAACTTTTAATTGTGTGTTTTTTTTTTGGAAGTTTTACCCAAAAGAATAATTGTGTTCTTCACATCCCCTCAATAGCATGGCTTAATCCTTCCCGCAGGGTGAGACTGGCAACCTATTTTACGATCTTAATCTAAGACCATTGAAGGTTACTCAGGGAAAGCTTCTAAAGTCCAAATTTTTGGATCACCGATTCATTTTAGCTCTCGCCATCGCCTGATCAGTTTGGTCTGATAATCTTGAACAAAAGATATTTCTTTGCTAAAATATAGCTCAAACAAATTATGCTCATGAGAATTAAAATGGATAAATCAACAGATGGTATCAGGCAGTAAGTTAACAGAGTTCATAGCTCAGAATTATTTGGAATTGCACCTTTGACATGAAATGTTGTAAACTAGACCTCAGTACCAAGATCTTACAAAAACAGGATTTGAATTGCCATCTTTTACTTGTTCTCTTTCCTCGTTGTGACCATACACTTTTCCTTTCGGATACCCAAGAATATCCTTCTCAGAGGCCATGGCTGAAGAGTGTAAGAATGGAAGAAAAAGACACCACACCATTCTATCTGATGTTGCTATCAACTTGGATCCTCGCAGTAGTTTAAAATATTTCAGTCTGTGCTGAATCATCAAAAATGAGTGGATTGCAGTTAGTTAAGAGAGATTGTATTTTACATGTCTTATCCCTGGAAGGCAAGAATGCATGCTGATTCTGCTCTAAGACTCCTGAACTTTGGTGAGGAACATAGTGGGACAGGCAATAGTTAAATGTGAATGGGTATGCACATGAAGATGCTTGGGTCATTGTTTGGACTAGAAAATATTCTTAGCAGTCCAATTCCAACTTTGCCCCTGGTTTTGCATGGAAATAGGAGTTTAATCTTTTTAAACTGGTGTCAAGCTTTAGGCCAATACTCATAATCAGGAGCACAATATAATATCTGAAAACTGATATCTGTTTAAATGGCAGCAAAGAGTGAAGTCAGCCAATGTTTATATAGTGCTGCAACTTTGTTTTCTGTTATCCATTCTTATAAGAACATAATAAGAGTATAAGAAATAGAGCAGGAGTCGGCCATCTGGCCCATCGAGCTTGCTCCACTATTCAATAAGATCATGGCTGATCTGGCCATAGACTCGTCTCCACTTACCTGCCTTTTTCCCATTACCCTTAATTTCCCCATTATGCAAAAATCTATACAATCTTGTCTTAAATATATTTACTGAGATAGCCTCCACTGTTTCATTGCGCAGAGAATTCCACAAATTCACCACTCTCTGGGAAAAGCAGTTCCTTCTCCTCTCCATCCAAAATCTACTCCCCTGAATCTTGAGGCTACAGTTCCGAGTTCTAGTTTCACCTACCAGTGGAAACAACTTTCTTGCCTCTATCTTATCTATCCCTTTCTTAATTTTCTATGTTTCTATAAGATCTCCTCTCCTCTGAACTCCCCTTGTCTCTGGAATCAACTTGGTGAACCTCCTCTGCACCGCCTCTGAAGTCAGTGTATCCTTCCTCAAGTAAGAAGACCAGCAATGCATGCAGTACTTCAGGTGTGGCCTCACCAGTACCCTTCACAGTTGCAGCATAACCTCCTTGCTCTTGAATTCAGTCCCTCTAGCAATGAAGGGCAACATTCCATTTGCCTTCTTGATGGCCTGCTGTACCTGCAAAACAACCTTTTGTGATTGATGCACAAGCACTCTCAAGTCCCTCTGCACAGACTTACCATTTAAGTAATAATCTGCTGTTTCATTTTTCCTTCCAAAGTGGATGACCTCGCATTTACCAACATTGTACTCCATCTGCCAGACCCTTGCCTGCTCACTTAACCTATCTATATCTCTCTGCAGACTCTCCATATCCTTTGCACAATTTGCTTTCCTACTCAATTTAGTATCATCAGCAAACTTACACACACCAGACTTGGTCCCTTCTTCCAAATCGTTAAGGTATATCATGAACGGTTGCAAGCCCAGCACTGACCCCTGTGACACACCACTCACCACTGATTGCCAACTAGAATAACACCCGTGTATCCCAACTCGCTGCTTTCTATTAACCAATTTTCTATCCATGCTAATACATCACCCCCAACTCTATGCATCCCTATCTTATGGATAAGTCTTTTATGCTGCACCTTATCGAACGCCTTCTGGAAATCCGAGTGCATGGCCATTCCAAATGATATCATATGTGTTAACTAGAGGGCCATGCACAATCCTGATTTGATGGAGACAGCAGTGAGAAGCACGGAGGAACACCCAGAGAAACTTCTGAAATGCCCGCTTGGCTGCTGCTGCTACTGTGCAATCGAGATTCTCCGGAGGGGAAAGCCCCAAATCCTCGTCTTTGCCTATTGCTTGTTGCTGGGGCTGGGGTCGAAGCGCTCGGCAGAGATGGTGCTCGGAGGCTGGTCAGAGGCTCGGAGTCGGACTGGGGTGGGATGCTTCCAGGATGCTGCATCGGCAAGTTTGTGGCGCTGGAGGCTTACCGTCTGCATGAGATGATGGGACTTTTGAGAGACTTTGAGATTTTTTACCGTGCCCATGGTCTGTTCTTATCAAATTACAGTATTGCTTTGCACTGTTGTAACTATATGTTATAATTATGTGGTTTTTGTCAGTTTTTCAGTCAGTCATGTGTTTCTGTGATATCATTCTGGAAAAACATTGTATCATTTCTTAATGCATGCATTACTAAATGACAATAAAAAAGGACTGTGTGTCCTCATAATCTAATCTAATCTAAAGAACGTACATCTATCTTCCACTGTTCCTCAACCATCCCACTATATAGCCTGTGTTCCCAGTCTACACTAGCCAAATCCTCCTTCATCCCATTGTAGAATACACTGGTTTTAGATCGAGCTATTGCACCCTCCATTTGTATGAGAAGCTCAATCATACTGTGATCACTCTTTCCAAGAGGATCCCTAACTGCAAGATCACTAATTTTAACTGTCTTATTGCACAGGACCAGATCTAAGATAGCATGTTCCTTTGTAGGTTCAGTAACATGCTGTTCAAGAAAGCCATCACTGATGCATTCTATGAAGTCCTCCTCAAGACTGCCTCGAGCAACTTGATTCACCCACTCTGTGTGCAAGTTAAAGTCCCCCATGATAACTGCTGTTCCATTCTTACATGCCTCAGATATTTCTCCACTTATTGACTGTGCCACTGCGATTCAGTGGCTGACCGACAACTTCCACCAGTGATTTCTTTTCTCTTTACTATTCCTAATCTCTACCCAGATGGATTCAACATTCTGCTCCTTTGATCTTATATCATCTCTCACTATCGCCTTGATCTCATCTTTAATTAAGGGCGCTACCTCACCTTCCTGCCTATCTTTCCTTATGACCTGATATCCTTGGATATTTAATTACCAATCCCCTCCACCATGCAACCACATCTCTGTAATGGCCACTAAATCATACCCCTTTATACCACGTTCATTGACCTTGTTTCAAGTGCTATGGGCATTCAAATAAAGTGCCCTTACACTCATTGTGCTTTTAAAATCTTGTAATCTTTTACTCCTTTGAACTTGACTTTTCTTTACTCCACTCTTACTATTCTCTTTTTTATCTTTTGTGTTCTCTTTATCTTTTTCCACAGTTTTCTTTTTTTAAATTTAATCCATACTTCTCTAATCTGTTGAACCCACCCCCCTACTATTTAGTTTAAAGCCCTATCCATAGTCCTAGTTATGTGATTCGCTACGATCCAAGTCCTACCACAGTTCAGATGGAGTCCATCCCATTGGTACAGCTCTCTCCTTCCCCAATATTGGTGTCAATTTCCTATGAATTCAAACCCACTTCTCCCACACCAATCCTTGAGCCACGCATTTAATTCTCTAATCTTCTTGACCCTATGGCTCAGGTAGTAATCCAGAGATTACCAACTTTTTGGTTCTGCTTTTTAATTTAGTCCCTACCTACTCAAATTCCGTCAGCGGAACCTCTTTCCTTGTTCTACCTATGTTGTTGTTACCCACGTAGACCACCACAACTGGATCTTTCCCCTTCCACTGCAGGTCAGATAAGATGTCCTGAAACTGGGCACCACGCAGGCAACACAGCCTTTGGATGCTCTATCCTCGCGACAGAGAACTCTGTCTATTCCCCAGACTATACTATCCCCAATTACCCTCCACTACATTTCTCTTCTCCTCCCCCCTCTTGAATTGCTCCCTGAACCACGGTGCCACAGTTAGGTTGCTCGTCCATCCTACAGTCCCCACTCTCATCCACACAGGGAGAAAAATCTCAGACCTGTTGGACAAGCTCAAGGGCTGAGGCTCCTCCAGCACTGTCTCTTGGATCCCACTACCCATCCTACTCGCAGTCTCACCCTCTTGTCCCTGACCACTGACCAAATTTAAGACAGCTAATCTAATAGGTGTGACTACCTCCTGAAACAGAGAATCCAGATAACTTGCCCCCTCCCTGATGTGCCGCAGTGTTTGAAGCTCAGATTCCAGGTCATGAACTTTGAGCCTGAGTTCCTCAAGCAGCCAACACTTGCTGCAGATGTGGTCACCAGGAACCACAATGGGGTCCACCAGCTCCCATATCACGCCGCTATAGCACATCACCTGATCCTGCATCATCCCTTATTTAATTAGCTGTAATTTAGTGACTTTTTATTCAACCACTACAAAAGGCTTACCTGCGCCTCCTTGTCAAAGCCTCAAGTCCCCACTCCTACACCGGTCCACTCACAATGGCCACTCTGCTTTGACCTGGCTTTACTTTTATTTGCTCCTGCTAATGAATCGCGAGATCGATTGGTTCACTGCTAATGTGCCGAGCCCCGCAAAATGCTCCTTTTTTAAACTCTTCTCCCCGACCTATGCGAAGCTTTCTCTCTCTATGAATCGACTGGTCCGCCGCTAATGCACCAAGCCCTGTGAAATGCTCCTTTTTTAAACTCTTCTCCCCGACCTGTGTGAAGCTCTCACTCTCTGTGAATCGATTGCTCTGCCGCTCCCATACTGTTGCTACCATGCTTCAATATTCCACTGTTGAAAGGAATTGCAAAAATCTGCCTGTTACAAGATTGCCAGTGCTCTATCCGGAGGATTGGTGTCAGCTGCATTAAATATAAATCTCAAAATCGAGAAAATCTGCAGATGCTGGAAATTCAAGCAACACAGACAAAATACTGGAGGAACTCAGCAGTCCAGGCAGCATCATGGAAAAGAGTAAAACAGTCATTAAGGGGCTTAAGCCCGAAACATCGACTTTTTACTCTTTTCCATAGATACTGCCTGACCTGCTGAGTTCCTCCAGCATTTTGTGTGTGTTGCTTAAATATAAATTTGCTTTTCTTTCCTGGGATAACAGCATTTATGTTCCTACATCTGTTAGCCTGACAATTCTCATGCTGTTTCCTGTTGGTGAATAAATCTAGACTATTGCCACTTATTCCAAGATGGTGGAATCCAAAGTGGGTGTGTTTGCTGTTCCAGGTCAGTTTGTGAACAGTAAATATTTCCAAGATATTGACATGTGTAGCATGCACAGAAGCAGATCATTCAAGTATTTACAACTTGCTGATCATGGCTTGGTACCATATTCACTGCTGAGGTGCATAAAAACTTCAAACATACTTTTTGTGGATCTAGCAATATGAATTAACAGAAAGTAGATACAGATTCAAAATGACAAGACTGCATATTGCAGCAGGAATTTCATGGCATAATGCGGTCAACCCCGCCCCATTAACAAATTGTTAACAGCCGGCATATCTGTCATAATTTTTATAAACATTCAAAAACAGTCAATTCTGGATCAGCCTACAATGAGTGAATTTATTTAATGCTCCACTGAATTGCATGTATACAACATCCATCCTCATCGGCCAATTCCATCACCTTCTCATAAATTTCAATCAGATTCAGAAGAAATGCGCACAGTCCTGCTGACTAACCTTGTAAATCAATGTTTTACCAGGTGTGAGTTAATTTATCCCTAAGAATCCTCTTCAGCAATTTCCCTACCACTAGTATAAGGCTCATTGACCTGTAATTTTCTGGTTTGTCCCTATTGCCCTTCTTAAACAAAGGGACAATGTTGACTATTCTCCAGTTCTCTGGAACTTCACCAATGGCAAATGAAGGTATGCAGATCTTTAACAAGTAAATGAGTGAAGTACTCCTTTTGTATTTTGCACATTTCCTCTGCTCCAGGCAAAAATTCCCTCCTTTGTCCTACAGTGGTCCTGCTCTCTCCCTAGCTACTGAGTTCCTCCAGCACTTTGTGTGTGTTGCTTCAGATTCAGGTTAGTTTGACGAAGGGTCTCGGCCCGAAACATTGACTGTACCTCTTCCTATAGCTGCTAGCTGGCCTGCTACATTCACCAGCATTTTTTGTGTGTGTAGTTTCAGATTAGTTTATTGTCATATACACCAGGGTGCAATGAAATTCCTTGCTCACAAGTAGTGCAAAAGGAAATCCTAAAGTGACAATAGCAGAATTAATAATTGAGCTAGAATCCTTCTTGTATTTTTTTTATGTATAAAATGCCTTGAGTCCTCAATCCCACTCACCAATGTCATTTCGTGGCCCCTTTCAGCCCTTCTGATTCCTTGTTTAGGTTATATCCTGCTTATTCTATTAAGACAGGTATTGCAATAGATTTTTCCAAGACAAAGTGCCTCAACTCAGAATATTAAACTTAGGCTATTTTGCCATTCATACCTGTTTCACCATTCAGTAAGATCATAGCTGATTTTTAACTTCATTGCCACCTTCTGATTACTTGGGATCAGCGGACTTGTGCAGTACAGGTCAATGGATACGAGGAAATATTCCTGATTCAGCCTGATACAGCTGAGAATCACAACTAGTTCCAAGGTCTGTACAATTAATAAAGATGTCTTAATGCAATTGAATGAATTATCGCGGCTTAAAACCAACAGAAATAATGACAATTCTTGCTGGATTCCACGTAGGAAACATGGCTACAGGTCAGGGATACAAGTGTGTTTAAGGAAGCGGGGTTTTAGACTCCCAATACTGTCTATCTTGCTGGTAAACGTACAGCCTCTAGTAAATAAAATCAAAGATCTCAGAGCTAGGGTGCTGTATCAGAGGGACATTAGGACTGCATGCATCCTTTGTTTCATGGAGTCCTGGTTAACCCCTTCCATACTGGATGCACGAATTCAGATTGATGGGTTTGCTATACATAATCAGGATAGGACTGTCGAATCACTCAGAAGCAGCAGTGGAGGTGTATGCCTCATGATCAACTCCTCTAGGTGCACAAGTGTATCAGTGTTGTCCCAATTCTGCTCATCAGACTTGGAATATCTCGCCATCTATTTTACCTGCTGCAGGAGATTTCTGTGATCATTTTGGTAGTGGTGTACATTCCACCTCAGGCCAATGTCAAACAGGCTGTAGAAGATCAGAGCAATGCGATCAGCATGCACGAAACAGCATATGCTGACGCCTTCACCATCATTTTGGAGGATTTTAATCAGGCCAGCTGGAAAAAATTATTAAGTAGTTACCATCAACAAATCACTTGTAGTACCAGAGGAAACAACACACTGGACCACTGTTACACCGCCATCAAGAATGCCTGCCATGCTACTCCACACCCACACTTTGAAAGTCTGATCACCAGGTTGTACCTATACTCTCTGAGTATAGGCAGAGACTGAAGACTGCAGTGCCAGTAGTGAGGACCAAGAAGGTATGGACAAGGGAAGCCCAAAGGTGCTTACAGGACTGCTTTGAATTGGTGGACTAGACTCTATTCAAGGATTCATCTTCGAATTCAAATGTGTGGTAAGCCATATATATAGGTTGTAACTGGGTTACCTGTTTGGACATGCCTGGACATGCCCCTCTGCTGACTGCCCCTGTGGCTCCTCCCACAGACCCCTGAATAAAGGCGATTGTGTCACTGCTCCTCCCACAGTCCAGGACAGACATACAGCATAGACGTGGATCCATTTTACTGTTAATAAAAGCCTTTCAGTATTTACGCAACACACATCAAAGTTGCTGGTACCCCATCCGTTATTTATTTATATACACACATTCTTTTTCTCTTTCTCCTTTTTCTCCCTCTGTCCCTCTCACTATACGCCTTGCCCATCCTCTGGGCTTTTCCCCCCCTCCCCCTTTACTTTCTCCCTGGGCCTCCTGTCCCATGATCCTCTCATATCCCTTTTGCCAATCACCTGTCCAGCTCTTGGCTCCATCCCCCCTCCCCCTCCTGTCTTCTCCTATCATTTTGGATCTCCCTCTCCCCCTCCCACTTTCAAATCTCTTACTAACTCTTCTTTCAGTTAGTCCTGACAAAGGGTCTCGGCCCGAAACGTCGACTGTACCTCTTCCTAGAGATGCTGCCTGGCCTGCTGCGTTCACCAGCAACTTTGATGTGTGTTGCTTGAATTTCCAGCATCTGCAGAATTCCTCGTGTTTGCGTTTCAGTATTTACTCTACTTCCAGTCTTTTGGAGTAATTGATAGTGCATCAGTATGCCGCAGTTATTACCAACTTCATTAAAACCTACGTGGATGAGTGTGTGCCTACAAAAAACATGCTGTACATTCCCAAACCAAAAGCCATGAATGAAACAGGAGGTATGTCATCTACTGAGGGCCAGATCTGTGGCATTTGGGTCTGGTGACCCAGGTCTGTAAAAGAAAACTAGGCATGACTTGCGGAGGGCTATTTCTGGTAGGGATTGCAAGAAATTATTTTCTAAAAAGTGAAACTCAATGGCATGAATGTCAGCAATGCCTCGCTACCAGATGAGCTAAGTGCCTTCTATGTCCGCTTTGAAAGGGAGAATATAACTAGATCTGTGAAGATCCCTGCTGCACCCGGTGACGCTGTGATCTCTGTCTCAGAGGCCGATGTTAGGTGAACCCTCGAAAGGCAACAGGCCCCGATGGAATACCTGATAAGGCTCTGAAAACTTGTGCCAACCAACAAGAACATTTTCAACCTCTTATTGCTATGGTTGGAATTTCCTACTTGCTTCAAAAAGGCAACAATTACACCAGTGCCTAATAAGAGTAATGTGAGCTGACTTAATGACTATCGCCCGGTATCACTCACATCTGTGGAGATTAAGTGCTTTGAGAGGTTGGTCGTGGCTAGAATGAACTCCTGCCTCAGCAAGGACCTGGACCTACTGCAATTTACCTATCACCACAATAAGTCTATGACAGACACCATCTAAATGGCTCTTCATGTGGCCTTAGATCACTTGGAGAATACAAACACCATTGTCAGGATGCTATTCATTGACTATGGCTCAGCATTTAACACCACCATTCCCACAGTCCTGATAGATAAGCTACAGAACCTGGACATCTGTACCTCTCTCTGCAACTGAATCCTCGACTTCCTAACTGGAAAACCACAGTATGTATGGATTGGTGATAATGTCTCCTCTTTGTTGATGATCAACACTAGCGCATCTCAGGGGTGTGTGCTTAGCCCGCTGCTCTACTCCCTTTATTCCTATGACTGTGTGGCTAGGTATAGCTCAAATACCATCCATAAATTTACTGATGATACCACCATAGTTGGTAGAATCTCAGATGGAGATGAGAGTGTGTACAGGAGCGAGATATGCCAGATGGTTGAATGGTGTTGCAGCAACAACCTTCACTCAATGTCAGTAAGACGAAAGAGCTCAATGTGGACTTCAGAAAGGGTAAGATAACAGAGCATGAACTAATCCTCATAGAGGGATCAGAAGTGGAGAGAATGAACAATTTCAAGTACCTGGGTGTTGAGATCTCTGAAAATCTAACCTGGTCCTGACATATCAATGCAGCTATAAAGGAGGCAAGACAGCAGCTATATTTCCTTAGGAGTTTGAAGGGATTTGGTTTGTCACCTAAAACACTCGAAAACTTCTATAGATGTACTGTGGAGAGCATTCTGACAGGCTACAGGCTGCATTGTTGTCTGCTTTGTGGGGGGCGGGGGCTACTGCACAGGACCAAAAGAAGCTACAGAAAGTTGTTTCTCAAACAGCACAACTCAGAATTTTTTAAATAGTTTATTGAAACTAAATAACACTTGTGACGTACCCCGTAACTGGGTTGTCAAACCAGCAGAAATGGGTCACTCAGTTGGAGTCTGGATTACTAGAACTAAGAAAGTTTTATTAAAGAAACAAGCAACACAGTACTCTAATCAAAAGGATAATAAATGCAACAGTTCAGCAATGATAAACACACATGTACACAGAATTAGGATAACAGGATCAATCAAGCTCTATCGTCGTCTAGGGGTAAATGACCAGTTTCAAAGTGACGCAAAGTTCAGTTCAATTGAATTCAGTTCCATTCACAGTAATCACTGCCGTGGGAGATGGACAGTGGGGGGAAGGAGAGAGAGAGCAAAAACGAATGAATATTCAAACGGCTTCCACACAGACCTTCGATATTCTTCGCAGTCAGCTTTCGGGCGAGCCCTTTGTGATGTCTTCTGAGGTCACTGACCGTGACCCCTCCGTTTCCAGATACGATCGTTTCTCTGCGGTGAACCTGGCACCCAGGCAAGGGCGGACACACACCAGGTTCCCGCCGATCGTACCTTTCCACCCTGTGCGTCTATGGCCTGGTCCCGCAACCAGCCCTCCAAAACTTCCCACCGACTTATGGGAGGCGCACCGCTTCCAGGGTCTGGTTACCTCGTGGTGTCGTGTGTGTCTTGCCTTAGCGAACCTGTCCCTTTTTATCCCCCTGCTGGGGTATCGCCTGTCCATCACTTCAAACAGTTCAGGGTTCAAAGGGGGAGCCAATCTTAACAGCTCTCCTTCCGTTAAACTCTCCCGTTCCTTCATTAACATCTCCAAATGCTGCTCCATTGTTTTCCTTATCTCTCTTTCTCCTGAAGACAGGTGGCAGACCAACTACTGATCCCACTGGTGCCAGCACAGGACAGTTAACATCTTAATCTATGTGTACTCTCGTCACACTCTGTATTGTGAATAATATAACAGTATGGTTGGTACAGATGGCACAAAGTTTTGAAGAGTTGTGGACAGTTAAGATGGTTGTCAAAGGAGACAGCAGAAAATAGATCAGTTACAGATAAGGGTAGAGAAATGGCAGGTGCACTTTACTACAGGCAAGTGAGAATTGTGGCACTTTGGGAGGACAAATATAGGAGGAAATTTAATGTCAGGGCCTTTAGCAGCATTGTTGTATAGAGGGATACTAGAGTCCATAGCTCTCTACAAGTAGACGGGGTGGTAAAGAAGACATATGCCTATATTGGTCGGGGCTTTGAGTACAAGAATTAGGAAGTCACGATGCAGCTATATAAAACTTTGATTGGGCCGCACTTGAATAATCATGTGCAATTCAGTCACGCAAGCAACAGGAATTCTGCAGATGCTGGAAATTCAAGCAACACACATCAAAGTTGCTGGTGAATGCAGCAGGCCAGGCAGCATCTCTAGGAAGAGGTACAGTCGACGTTTCAGGCTGAGACCCTTCGTCAGGACTAACTGAAGGAAGAGTGAGTAAGAGATTTGAAAGTTGGAGGGGGAGGGGGAGATCCAAAATGATAGGAGAAGAAACATTGACTGTACCTCTTCCTAGAGATGCTGCCTGGCCTGCTGCGTTCACCAGCAACTTTGATGTGTGTTGCTTGAATTTCCAGCATCTGCAGAATTCCTGTTGTTTGTGTTTTTAAATTCACTACTGCGAAGCCTCTTCCGGTGCTGCCTACACCGAAGAAGTTTAGAGATCCCATCCCCTCCTGTCTTCTCCTATCATTTTGGATCTCCCCCTCCCCCTCCAACTTTCAAATCTCTTACTCACCCTTCCTTCAGTTAGTCCTGACGAAGGGTCTCGGCCTGAAACGTCGACTATACCTCTTCCTAGAGATGCTGCCTGGCCTGCTGCGTTCACCAGCAACTTTGATGTGTGTTGCTTGCAATTCAGTCATCCCATTATGGGAAGGATGTGGAGGATGTAGAAAAGTACACAGGCTTTCAGGCAGGAAGATAGAATACAGTTCAGGAGTAGACAGTGAGGAACAAGTAAATGTAGAAATCAGGATTTAAGGCTGTGTTGTGTCAGTTTTAATGCTAGAAATTTGCCAAATCAACATCTGATGAACTGAAGGCAGTGATTAACATAAAGGAATGTAATAAGAACTGCAGATGCTTGAAACCTAAAAAAAAGCAGAAAAAGCTGTAGGGCAACAGCACTTGTTGAAAGATGAATACAGTTAACATTTTATTTTGAAGACCCTTCCTCCAGCAGTTTATTATTATTTACTACAGATTCCAACATCTCCAATCTTTTGTTTATTCTTCAATCTTCTGTAGTTTTGCACCGAAGATTGAAATCTCCTCCTTGCTGACCATCAATGCTGGTACACCTCAAGGAAGCATGTTTAGCACACAGATCCATTCTCTCTCTACCCAGGACTGTCTGGCTATGCACAGCTCAAATGCCATCAATAAATTTGCTAATTACACAACTATTGTTGGCAGAATTTCAGGTGATGACAAGGAGTCATACAGGAGTGAGATAGCTCAGCTGCTTGACTGGTGTCATAGCAAAAACATTGCACTTACCGTCAGTAAGATCAAGGAATTGATTGTGGACTTCAGGAAGGGGAAGTTGAGGGAACACACACCAGTCTTCATCAAGGAATCAGCTGGGAAATGGTGAACAGTTTCAAATTCCTGCATGTCAACATCTCTGAAGATCTATCTTGGGCCCAACGTATTGATGCAATTACAAAGAAGACATGACAGCAACCATATTTCAATAAGGGTTTGAAGGGATTTGGTACATCACTAAAGATGCTCGAGGTTTTTACAGATGTATCACAAAGAGCATTCTAACTGATTGCATCACTGTCTGGTGTGGAGGAACCACTGGACTGGATCGGATAAAGCTGCAGAACGTTGTAAACACAGCCAACTCCATCATGGGCACTAGCCTCCTCAGCATTGAGAACACCTTCAAAAGGTGATGCCTCAAAAAAGGTGGCATTCATCATTAAAGACCCCCATCACATGCCCTCTTCTCATTGCTACCGTCAAGGAGGAGGTACAGGCCTTCAGGCACACACTCAATGTTTCAGGAACAGCTTCTTCCCCTCCACCATTAGATTTCGGAATGGACAAAAAACCTATGTACGCTATCTCACAATATATTCTTTTCTTTTTCTCTCTTTTTGCACTACTTATTTAATTTTAAATTTTATTTATATTTCTTACTGTAATTTATATTTTTATTATATATTGTATAATAATAATGTATAGCTGCCACAAAATAACAAATTTCATGACATAGGTCACTGATATTAAACCTAATTCTGAACTGATTTCAATAATTATTTGGTATAGTTGACAGTGAAGAGACCTTTTCCAATACCTGAGAGGTCATATAGTTTGTAAAATATTAAATGAGTGGCAAAGCATGGAAAAGTATAAATCTTTGTTGAAATTAAGGGTAATTGTTTCTTGGAAGATACCTTTTCAGATATTGCCATGATTCTAAGATACAATCCAGGCGGTACCTCGAATATTTTGGAACCTTACACTGCCGTTAATATAAAATGGGTTAAGACACAGAATACCAGATTAATGGTGTCATCAAGGAGCCCTTGGCTGGTTCTACAGCCCCATGCAAAGACTATTTGTTAAAACTGTTATTTCAACTGTTAGTTGAACTCAGTTGTGCTACAAAAAATCACAAGGGGTCTATCAGCTTTCTGTCAGTTGGGGAATGAAGTCTTTGTTGGTAAAATACCAAAGAGAGAAATGAAGGCAGAATTACTGCCAACTTCTGTCCAATTATAAAAGATCATTGGATGTAGTGTGGATAACTGTTTCACGTTAATGAGGGAAATATATGCATATCTTGTGTAATATTCTCATCTTTCCTATAAATGCGTAGATTTTCAGCTTCCCAGTATAAAACTGGTGTTACAGGGCCACCTTTTATCAAACTGTCTCTAAAAAGAATGGTAAAGATGGACTCTAATGTCCTTAAAAAAAATCAGGTATTTGTGAACTTATGGAAATAGATTGATAAGGATAGTTGAAGCACATTATGTCCCAGAGTAACAAGGCATATGATTCATTTTCTGAAAGAATATTACTTTATGTATGATATCTTATCTAATAAAACCGTGGCTCAACTATCTTAGGTACAATGCATTTTAGTTAATTGGGGCAGCTGTTTATTTGGGACAAAAATAAATCGAGAAAGTAGCTGGGATTTCCTTCATTCATCTGGGACATAATACTACTTAATTGGGACAGAAGACTTGCTGAACACGTTCTAATTAGCATCGGTTGTGTGCACTTGTGTGACCATTAGGCACTACACCATGCTTAAAGTGAACAGTTTTTAAATAGCATCAATTGCATGTGGTTGCGTTCAAAAATCAGTGATTTTTGTCACTGATGATTGTTGAGAAATAAGCAGTAAGACTATTTAGAACCATTTTGCTCACTGTGGTTTCAAGCATTCAGGCTTGGAGATGCCAGAGGCAGCTGGGAGTGAAAATGAAACTATTTCACTACTTGAACAAGTTAGGAACTATGAAGAATTTGAAGTTATTGACAATCTTCTTAAATGTTACAATGAAAATGAAAATTTGGAGGATAGCACAGTAGATGAATTTCTCTGTTAACTATTAGAGACTAATTCACAGTTTTATAGTACTGTAGTACTATTGGTAGCATTCTAATTTGTTCTGTATTTCAGTTAAATACATAATTTGTTACTCGGTTTGTCTTTTCCATGAAACTTTGGTTAATTGAGGCAGCTGCTTAAGTGGGTCAAAATATAACAGCCCTGATGTGTCCCAATTAACCAGAATCCACTGTATTATGTTTCTATTCTTTTGAATAGATCAGAAGTATATGATTTGAAAATTAAAAATCAGATATTTCAAAATAAAAGGCCAAATGCACAAAACAATTTCTCACTTTCTTCGGTTCTAAATAGCAGCCAGAAACAATGCAAGTACTTTACAATGGTAGTCGGCAACTTTCACTCCTTTCCTGTCACAATTCTGTAAAGCAACACGTTAGTATCACTGTTTCCAGTGTTGGGAAATGCATCTGCTTCTAACACTAAAATTGAACAGTTTTGGTCCAGTGACATAATTTAGACCCAGTCTCCAATTTAACAGTACATCGCCCAGATGGCACACTATATCTGAGATGCCAGGAAGAATGATCATGACCAGGAATTGATTTCTTTCAATGAGTGCTCCATGAAATCCCATATGGATGCCTTTGGTATGTCATACACTTGGCTAGCCTTTCCCTTTCCCCAGCAACAGTCATCCTAGAAACTTCCTGGCCAACCACATGTCAGAGAAAGTTTACGTGACTAAACCATTAATCTGGCACAAAAATGAGAAAATCTGCAGATGCTGGAAATCTGAGCAACACACACACACAATGCTGGAAGAATCCCTTGTCCATTCGTCCCTCCCCACTGATCTCCCTCCTGGCTCTTATTCCTGCAAATAGAACAAGTGCTACACCTCCTTCCTCACTACCATCCAGGGTCCTAAACAGTCCTTCCAGGTGAGGCGACATTTCACCTGTGAGTCTGTTAGGGTCTTTTACTGTGTTTGGTGCTCCCAGTGTGGCCTCCTATACATCGGTGAGACCCAACACGGATTGGGAGATCGCTTTGCTGAGCATCTATGCTCTGTTTGCCAGAACAAGTGGGATCTCCCAGTGGCCACTCATTTTAATTCTACTTCCCATTCTCATTGCAATATGTCCATCCATGGCCTTCTCCACTGTTGTGACGAGGCGCCACTTAGATTGGAGGAACAACACCTTGTATTCCATTTGGATAGCCTCCAACCTGATGGCATGAACATCGATTTCTCAAACTTCCGGTAATGTCCCCCAAACCCACCCCCCTCCATTTCCTCTCCCCTTTTCCCTCTCTCACCTCATCTCACCAATCAACTTCCCAGCTCTTTACTTCATCCCTCCCCCTCCAGATTTCACCTACCACCTGGCTGTTCTCTTTCCCCTCCAACCACCTTTTAAATCTACTCAGCTTTTTTTCTCCAGTCCTGCCAAAGGGTTTCGGTCTGAAATGTCAACTGTACTTTTTCCATAGACGCTAGCTGGCCAACTGAGTTTCTCCAACATTTTGTGTGTGTTGCTCCATTAATCAGGCATTCTGGGTCTGCATTAAAGGCAGAAAATGGTTCCAAAGTTTTGAAGTGTGGCATTACTGCCTGATGAAATCACATGCACATCACCATTAGCAAGTAATTCTAACAGGATTTTAATGAAAGTCCATCAATTCAATTTGGTGTTAAAGTAGTCAAGGCTTCAAGCAAATTTAATTTCAAATACGCTTATTATCAAAGAATATATAAATTGTACAACCTTGAGATTTGCTTGCTCACGGGTAGCCACAAAGCACGAAATCTGAAAGAATCCAGCTTAAAGAAATAAATAAAAATAAAAAATTAAAAAACACTCGTTGCGCAAGAGAAAGAAACAAGTAAAATACAAATCATGCAAGCAATTGAAGCAAATAACAGCATTCCAAACCAAAACTGTCCTCAGATCTGAACCCCGGAGGAGGCCCAAAGCCTCACTTATCAGTTCATCATATTAGCAGGCATGACGCACAACAGCCAGGGCAGTCTTTATAGCCTCAGCGCCATGGAGACGAACATCATAGAGAACGAGCGAAATCAGCTCTCATCCTGACTGATACGCTGTCTTTTCAGTCTGTCAAGGCTGGCATTTAAATTGAACCAAGGATGGAATAGTGACAGGCTCCACGCGCTGGAGAGAGGAGTGAAAGTTGCGGAGATCCAGCAATATTGGCTCTTGCATCTGATCTGGGCCAGCATTTAAATTGTCTAAACAGCGTATTGTACCTCGCACGGGAACCCAGGCACCATTGCTGCAAAAGGCCCCAGGCCTAGACCATGCTGCCCAGTGACTTGCTGTGGGCTCAGGTTTTGTTGCCCTGGCCAAAGCCGCTCTCAAGCTCTACAGACTAGCTCAGCACCCAGAGTGACCCAATCTCGCATCCGGTCTAGTTGTATGAGCATTGAAATTGAATCTCCTCTGCCCAGGCCCTGAATTCTCCTTATGGCGCCTAGAGTGATCCAGCCTTGCTCCAGGGCCAGCTATACAGGCATCAGAATTCCACCTGTATTGATTAATCACCCAAACTAGCCTCGCCATTGCTCACCCTTCACTGTTTGCAGCGATTATTTAGACCATAAGACCAATCCAATAAGATCAGCTCCAATTTCCTGCCTTCTCCCCGTATCCCTTCGTGCACTGACCAATCAAGAATCTATTAACCTCTGCCTTAGATATACATAAAGACTTGGCCTCCAGAGCTGCCTGTGGCAAAGAATTCCACAGATTCACCACTTTCTGACTAAAGAAATTCCTCCTCATCTCCATTCTAAAAGGATATCCCTCTATTCTGAGGCTGTAGCCTCTGGTCTTAGACACCCCCACCACAGGAAACATCCTCTCCACATCTACTCTATCGAGGCCTTTCACCATACCATTCAATAGGTTTCAATGAGGTCACCTGCATTCTTCTAAATTCTAGTGAATACAGGCCCAGAGCCATCAGACGCTCTTCATATGACAAGCCATTCAATCCTGGAATCATTTTTATGAACCTCCAGTTTCAGCACAATCTTTCTAAGATAAGGGGCACAAAACTGCTCACAATACTCCAAATGAGGCCTCACCAGTGCTTGATAAAGTCTCAACATTACATCCTTGCTTTTATATTCTAGTCCTCTTGAAATGAATACTAACATTACATTTGCCTTCCTCAACGCAGACTCAACTTTTAGGGATTCTGCACAAGGACTCCCAAGACCCTTTGCACTTCATTTTTTTTTTAATTTTCTCTCCATTTCGAAAAGTCAGTCCTTTCATTTCTTCCACCAAAATGCATGACCAAACACTTCCCGACACTGTATTCCATCTGCCATTTCTTTGCTTATTCTCCTACTCTAAGCCCTTCTGTAGCTTCTCTACTTTCTCAAAACTACCTGCCCCTCCACCTATCTTCATATTGTCTGTAAACTTTACAACAAAGCCGTCAATTCCATCATCCACATCATTGACATACAACGTAGAAAGAATTGGTCACAACACAGACCCCTGTGGAACACCAGTAGTCACTGGCAGCCAGCCAGAAAAGGCACCCTTTATTTCCACTCTTTGCCTCCTGCCAATCAGCGACAGCTTTACCCATGCTAAAGTCTTTCCCATAATACCATGGGCTCGTAGCTTGTTAAGTAGCCTCATGTCTGGCGCCTTGTCAAAGGCCTCTGAAAATCCAACTGCACGACATCAACCAATTCTCCATTGTCTACCCTGCTTATTATTTCTTCAAAGAATTCCAACAGATTTGTCAGGTAAGGTTTTCCCTTGTGAAAACCATGCTGACTATGGCTTATTTTATCATGTGCCTCCAAGTATCCTGAGACCTCATCCTTAATAATCAGGTCCAACTTCTTCTCAACCACTGAGGTCATCAAATGTAACAAAATTTACCTCAGAAAAGGTCTTTTTAATGATGTTTTAGTGTGATTTCTTAGTTTTTCGACTGCCAGGAAGCTGCTGCACACGTTCGGTAGCGCCATCTTAACCAGAAGTGCTATGTATTAAAACATAGCAAATATGCATTGGAAGTCAGCCATTTGGTCCCTCGTGCTTACTCTGCCATTGAGTAAGTTCATACCTGATCTTTTACCTGAATGCTACCTACCTGCTAAAAATTCATTGTTTTTTGTCTGCACAACTTGAACTTTTGGGTCCACTAACTCCCGACTAATAAAAAGTCCCTTCCCATTTCTATCATAAATGACTAAATACTCATTTCCAGATTGTGACCCCCAAGCTCTGGACATTTCAGCAAAGGAAAATGTCATCCTATACTGTATTTACACTGTCCCAAAAGAACTTTGTATATTTTAATATGATCATCTCTCAACTTCTAAACTCAAGTAAGTATAGACCAAGTGTACCATACCTGTCCTCACACAAAAAACTTGACATCCCAGGAACCAATCTGGTGTATCTTTGCTATTGTTGCTCAAGGTAGAAAATCCAATTCTGTAAACAGTATTCCAGATGCAATGTCAACATGGAATACAGTAATAGGAATTAGTAAAGTCCAACATACTGTTTGCAGTAAAGATCAATACACTGTTTGATTTCCTAATTGCTTGGTGTATCTGTGTGTTACCTTTCAGTGATTTACATTATCAGGTACACCTGCTCATTAATGCAAATATCTAATTAGCCAATCATATTGAACCATCATTCAATACATAAGAGTATGCAGACATGATCAAGAGGTTCATTGTTCAAAATTAAAAGTAAATATGTTATTATTAAAGTACATATATGTCATCATATACAACTCTGTGATTCATTTTCTTATGGGCATACTCAATAATAATCATAATAGAATCCATGAAAAGCCATTCCAATTGGGTATTCAACCAATGTGGAAAACATAAAAAACAACAAATGCAAAAAGAAATAATAATAATAATAATAATAATAAATATATAAGCAATAAATATCGAGAACATGAGATGAAGAGTACTTGAAAATTAGTCCATAGGTTGTGGGAACATTTCAGTGACGGTGCAAGTGAAGTTCAGTGACATTATCCTTTTTGATTCAAGAGTCAAGATGACACAAAGGTTGGAAGTGTTGTGGAAAGTGTGGAGGGGTGTCAGAGGTTACAGTGGGACATTGATAGGATTCAAAACTGGGCTGAGAAGTGGCAGATGGAGTTCAACCCAGATAAGTGTGAGGTGGTTCATTTTGGTAGGTCTGATATGATGACAGAACATAGTATTAATGGTAAGACTCTTGGCAGTGTGGAGGATCAGAGGGATCTTGGGGTCCGAGTCCAAAGGACACTCAAAGCTGCTGTGCAGGTTGACTCTGTGGTTAAGAAAGCATACAGTGCATTGGCCTTCATCAATCTTGGGATTGAGTTTAGGAACCGAGAGGTAATGTTGCAGCTGTATAGGACCCTGGTCAGACCTCATTTGGAGTATAGTGCTCAATTCTGGTCGCCTCACTATAGGAAGGACGTGGAAACCATAGAAAGGGTGCAGAGGAGATTTAGAAGGATGTTGCCTAGATTGGGGAGCATGCCTTATGAGAATAGGTTGAGTGAACTCTGCCTATTTTCCTTGGAGCAACAGAGGATGAGAGGTGACCTGATAGAGGAGTATCAGATGATGAGCGGCATTGATCGTGTGGATATTCAGAGGCTTTATCCCAGGGCTGAAATGGCTAGCACGAGAGGGCACAGTTTTAAGGTGCTTGGAAGTAGGTACAGAGGAGATGTCAGGGGTAAGTTTTTTACGCAAAGAGTGGTGAGTGGGTGGAATGGGCTGCCGGTGATGGTGGTGGAGGCGGATATGATTGGGTCTTTTAAGACTCCTGGACGGGTATCTGGAGCTCAGAAAAATAGAGGGCTATAGGTAACCCTAGGTAATTTCTCAGGTAAGGACATGTTTGGCACAGCTTTGTGGGCCAAGGGGCCTGTATTGTGTTTTTTTTTCTATGTTTCTATGTCTGATGATTGAACCTAGTGGTGTGAGTCCTGAAACTCCTGTACCTTCTTCCTGATGGCAGCAGTGAGAAGAGAGTATCACCTGTGTGGTGGGGTCACTGATGATTGATGCCGTTTTCCTGCAACAATGCTCTGTGTAAATATGCTCAATGGTGAGGGGTCTATACCCATGGTAGACTGGGCCATACCCACTACTTTTGAAGGAATTTCCATTCAAGGGCATTGGTATTTCCATGCCAGGCTATAATACTCTCCAGCACACATCTAAAGAGGTTTGTCAAAGTTTTAGATGTCATGCCAAATCTTTGTAAACACCTAAGGAATGAGAGGCACTGCCTTGGTTTCTTCGTAATTGCACTTATGTGCTGGGCCCAGGACTAGTCCTCTAAAATGAAAACATTGAGGAATTTAAAGTTGCTGACCTTCTTCATCTCTGATCCTTCGATGGGAACTGGCTCATGGACCCCTGGTTTCCTCCTCCTAAGGTCAAAAATCAACTCCCTTGTCTTGCTGACATTAAGGAAGAGGTTGTTGTAGTGGCAACACTCAGCCAGATTTTCAGTCTCCTTCCTATATGCTGATTTGTATCCACCTTTGATTCAGCCTGCGACAGTGGTGTTGTCAGCAGACTTGAATATGACAATGGAGCTGTGCTTAGTCACACAGTCATAAGTGTAAAGTAAGTAGAGCAGGAGCTGAGCACACAGCCTTTTGGTGCACCTGTGCTCTGGAGGAGATGTTGTTGCCAGCCTGAACTGACTGGGATCTGCAAGTAAGGAAATTGAGGATTTAATTGCACAAGGAGATATTGCGGCCAAGGTCTAGAAGCTTATTGATTAGTTTTCAGGGGATGATGGCATTGAATGCTGGGTTGTAGTTGATAAAGAGCATTCTGATGTATGCATCTTTGCTGTCCGGATGTTCCACGGTTGAGTGAAGAGCCAATGAGATGGCACCTGCTGTGAACCTTTTGTTCTGGTAGGTAAACTGGAGGCAAAATGTTATTCAGATCTAACATCAGAATGGGGAAGAAAGTGACTTTGACCATGGAATAATTGTAGGTGCCAGACAGAGTGGTTTGAGTATCTCTGAAACGGCTGATCTCCTGGGATTTTCATGCACAACGGTCTCTACAGCTTAGAGA
Source organism: Mobula birostris (assembly GCF_030028105.1). Lineage (NCBI taxonomy): Eukaryota > Metazoa > Chordata > Chondrichthyes > Myliobatiformes > Myliobatidae > Mobula > Mobula birostris. The sequence continues at coordinate 47,302,951 of NC_092384.1, forward strand.
GAATGGTGCAAAAAATACAAAACATTAAGGGAGCGGCAGTTCTGTGGGCAAAATGCCTCATTAATGTGAGAAGTCAGTGGAGAATGGCCTGACTGCTTCAAGCTGACAGGAAGGCAGCAGTAACACAAATAACTAAGCATTAGAACATGGTGTGCAGAAGAGTATCTCTGAACACACATGTTGAACCTTGAAGTGGATGAGCTACAGCAGCAGAAGACCTTGAACATACCTCCTGTGCTGATAAAGTGGCCACTGGGTGTATAAGGATACCCACATCTGTCTGAACATAAACACAATTCAAACTCTCACCCTTTAAAAATACTCCACATTTCTACTTCTATCTACCAAAATGGACATTTCCCCACATTAAATTCCAATTATGTTTGTGTCCATTTGCTTAACCTGTCTGTATCTAGAAGTTCTTAGAAGCTTTCAGGAAATGATTCACTTATGAAATGATTTTGATGGATGTGTGAATAACGGATTTAGTTCTGCCTCCACTGCCAATTTCTGAAGCATTTGAGGCCTCTGGAACACTTTTTCTGAATGACTTTCCATTGAGGGAAGTGGTCCAGAGGATAGAGGAGGATGACTGAGAACTGATATTTGAGGAAATAGAAATGGCTAGTGGGTGGGTTTAGATGAATCTTCAGGCAGCATATATTAAACTTGTATATAAAATTATGAGGGGTATTTGTGGAGCGGACTGCATGAAACAGACCTTTGGATCAGAGTTGAAATAAATTTAGAATAGGGATAAGAGACCTTGAGGCATATTAGTGGTAGTCTTTTCACCCACAGTGTGATGAGTACCAAGAATGCTTCGCCTTTTCTGGAGAGACAGAAAAAAAGCGGTGCTGCTGGCAACATTTAACAAGTGTCTTGACAAGTACTTGAATTGCCAAGGAGTCAGAGGCTAGACATACTGGGAAATGAGATTAAAACAGATGGGTGCCTGCTGGTTGGTATCAGGTTAAACATAGTGGGCCAAATGGCCACCATATCACCATATGCAGGTTGATGGTATAATTTGAAAGTCCAGACACATCATACCAGTTGCCTCCTCCTTATCCATTCCCCAGTTTACATACTTATAAAACTGCAATAGATTTTTCAACAATCTCCATTCATAAATCCACATTAATTGCCCAAACAGTTATCGCTTTGTTAGCAATTTGTTATCACTTCATTTTTATTATTGCAAATGTCAATATTAAATGATGGGTACTTTCCATTTGTTCCCTATTCATGAAAATTAAGATGTGACAAACTATACTATATTTATATGCCATTTTGTAGAATGCACAGTAGTGCTAAGGATGTTTCACCATAAAATATTTCTAGCCCCTGAAGTTGAGAGAGGAGTTGCACGATTACAATAAAGCCTAATTTGTTAAAGATAGATAAATGATAAATTATAACAAAAGAAGCAAAACAGGAATTAAAATTGCTAAAATTATGAAAAAAATACTTGATAAGTCCAGCAATAATCAGAAGACTTTCTGATTGGACCCAGTGCACCAATCTTGAAAGAAAGTTATGGAATAGCAATGACACTTAGTATTCAATTTGCTTCTCTGTTCTTAGCAAAGAATATGACAAAAGTTATTTTGGAAATACAAGAAGCAGTTCATATGCAATTACTGCAATTTGCAATTCGCCTACCGGAGCAACAGGTCAGCGGCAGATGCCATCTCTCTGGCCCTACATTCCTCCTTAGAACACCTGGAGAATAAAGAGGCATACATAAGGCTCCTTTTCATTGACTACAGCTCTGCCTTTATTACCATCATTCCAAATAAACTGATTCCTAAGCTCCGGAACCTGGGCCTGAGCACTCAGATCTGCAGCTGGATCTTCAACTTCCTCACAGACAGGACCCAGGCTGTAAAAATAGGGGACAAGCTCTCCTCTACAATCACTCTGAGCACCGGTGCCCCACAAGGCTGTGTACTCAGCCCCCTGCTGTACTCACTGTACACCCATGATTGTGTAGCCAAGTTTCCATCAAACTCAATATATAAGTTTGCTGATGACACAACAATTGTAGGCCATATCTCGGGTAATGATGAGTTTGAGTACAGAGAGGAAATTAAGAACCTGGTGGCATGGTGCGAAGACAATAACCTATCCCTCAACGTCAGCAAGACGAAGGAACAGGTTGTTGACTTCAGAAGGAGTAGTGGACCGTATGACCCAATTTACATCGGTGGTGCGCAAGTGGAAGAGGTCAAAAGCTTTAAGTTCCTCGGGGTCAATATCACAAATGACCTGACTTGGTCCAACCAAGCAGAGTTCACTGCCAAGAAGGCCCACCACTGCCTTTACTTCCTAAGAAAACTAAAGAAATTTGGCCTGTCCCCTAAAACCATCACTAATTTTTATAGGTGCACTGTAGAAAGCATTCTTCTCGGGTGCATCACAACCTGGTATGGAAGTTGTCCTGTCCAAGACCAAAAGAAGCTGCAGAAGATCGTGAACACAGTGTAACACATCACACAAACCAATCTTCCGTCCGTGGACTCACTTTACACCGCACGCTGTTGGAGCAGTGCTGCTGGGATAATCAAGGACATGACCCACCCAGCCAACACACTTTTCATCCCTCTTCCCTCCGGGAGAAGGCTCAGGAACTTGAAGATTCATTCGGCCAGATTTGGGAACAGCTTCTTTCCAACTGTGATAAGACTGCTGAACGGATCCTGACCCGGATCTGGGCCGTACCCTCCAAATATCCGGACCTGCCTCTTGGTTTTTTTGGACTACCTTACTTCCCACTTTTCTATTTTCTATTTATGATTTATAATTTAAATGTTTAATATTTACTAATTTTAACTATTTTTAATATTTAATATTTGTAATCCAGGGAGTGTGAAGCACAGAATCAAATATCGCTGTGATGATTGTACGTTCTAGTACCAATTGTTTGGCGACAATAAAGTATAAAGTACATGCCATATTCAAGTTTGCTGATGACACCACTATCATGGGCCTAATCAAAGATGGCGATGAATCAGCATATGGGAGGGAGATCTGACTAAGTGGTGTCATAACAAAAACCTCTTGTTCAATGTCAGCAAGACCAAGGAACTGATTATTGACTTCAGGAGAGGGAAACCAGAGATTCATGACCCAGTGGTCATTGGAGGATTGTGGTGGAGTGGGTTAGCAACTTTAAATTTCTAGATGCTACTATTTCAGAAGACCTGACCTGGACCCAGCATGTAAGTATAATTGAAAAGAAAGCATGGCAACACCTGTACTTCTTCAGGAGCTTGCAGAATTCGGCATGACATCTAAAATGTTGACAAACTTCTATAGGTGTGTAGGGGAGAGGATATTGACTGGCTGCATCACAGCCTGGTATGGAAACACTAATGCCTTTGAATGGAATATCCTACAAAATCTATTAGATTTGGCTAGGTACAGCATGGCTAAAGCCCTCCCAACCATTGAGCCCATCTACATGAAACTCTGTTGTAGGAAAGCAGCATCCATCATCAGCGATCCCCACCACCCACATCATGCTCTTTTTGCAGTGATGCCATTAGGTAGAGCCTCAGGACTTGTACCACCTGGTACAAGAAAAGCTACTACCGTCATCTATCAGGCTCTTAAATATAAGGGGATGACTACACTCAACATAACTTGCCCCATCATTGTAATGTTCCCAGAACCAATGATATCCCTTTCAAGGGCTCTTTATCTCATTATCGGATGTCCTTGTTATTTAGTGCTATTTATTTATACTTGCATTTGCACAGTTTTTTGCCTTCTGCACTCTGGTTGATCTTTCATTGATCCTGTTACACTTACTATTCCATCAATTTGCTGAGTATGCCCCTAAGAAGTTGAATCTCAGGGTTGTAAATAGTGACATATATAGATTTTGATAATAATATTTACTTTCAACTTTTGAAGTCAGAAGAACCACTTACGCACATTTATGCATTAGAACAAGCTATTTAGAGATTTAATAATTTCCAGTTGATCACCTATATTTATCTAAAATTGGCCAGATGGTCTTGGCACTTAGAACATCTGATATCAGTTTCATTCACCAATATGACAATTTAATTTTTTTGAAGGAAGGGCTTAGTAATGTTATCATCTTTCATTCAACTTCCTTGTGTTCAAATCAGGATATTACTGCTGCAATAATTTCCTTCAATCAGGATTCTAAGACGTAAGCTGCTGGCAAAAATGTTTTAAAGCAACCAGTTTGTAGAATACAAGGAAAATTACAATATCCCCATTAGTTCTTATCCTTGCTTTTTTTTTCTGATTTCTTCTTATACCCAGGTGCAAGTTTTGTTCTCTCTTTACCTACAACAACAGTGACCTTCAATATATTTGTTGAAGGAGGAAGAACAATAGCAAGTAGCATAGACCTTAGGCAACACATACCAAATGCTGGACAAAGTCAGCAGGTCAGGCAGCATCTATGGAAATGAGTAAACAGTTAATGTTTCAGCTAGGACCCTTAATCAGACCTTAGGCACTTTATTTTGTCTTCATATGTTAAACAACCAATGCCTGCTGATTAAAAACAAGGCTGCAACTTCTTCATTACTACAATGAGGCAAATTGGAAGAATAATATTACCAATTTCCAATAATTTTCCAATTTCAATTATTTTTTCCCCTTCTGCACACTCAACTGGTTTTTCTTTCCCTTTTTTCATTTTTCCTATCTCCTCCCATTTGATTCCACCTACCAAATCACTCAACCCCCCCCCCCAATCTGGTTCCACCTAACCTATCACCTAACAAGCCTCTGTCACCAACCCCTCCTTGGTACTACAAAATATTCTCAATGTTGCAGACTGGAAGGGAATAGGAAAAACTGAAATGTTGACTCATACCTTTTGCTTCCACTGAATTCTCCCTGCAATCTGTTTTTCGCAACATAATTTTCTTCAAACTTTATTGTAGCCAAATATGTCCACAGAAATGGTAGTGCCAGCATCTAAACAGATTACAATATTCTTCAAAGGTAGCCAGATAATTCCTGACACATTCGGCAACCTAGAGTACCTTGATCGCTAAAGCAAAGACTTAGACCTTGTTTCCTCAAGCAAGGAATTTTAGCCCTATAGGCAAAAGGAACTGGAAAGGTTTCTCCTGTATCACTTTGTGCACTCTCCAGAGCCATGCCACAATTTATGAGAATTAAAAAAGGTCACTCCATGAATGCTCAAAATGAGTTGCACTTTCTAGCAGCTCTAGTTATGTTCTTTTATATGTTTTTTTTTTGATGGAATCATTGTCCCTGACGTGTGTATCACGGGATACTAAGTGAGCACTCCTATAGTTCCTGAAGATAACATATAGTTCCTGACGAAGGGTCTTGGCCTGAAATGTCGACTGCACCTCTTCCTAGAGATGCTGCTTGGCCTGCTGTGTTCACCAGCAACTTTGATGTGTGTTGAAGGAACAATAAAGTTTGCTATTGGCATATTGTAATCGTATTTGAACAGATAATGTAGAGACCCTTTAAATAGAGACCAGTTATATTCCATGTTCTGTGTTACCTTATTTTGTGCTGCAAAGGTGCATCAAAGCAGCCACTGGATTAAGAGATAACCAAATGCGAAGAGATGGAATCTAATACCAGCTGTCGGGATCCATTGATAAATTGACATGCAGGAGACCTTCTCTATGATTAATAACATACTCAGCTCATTAATACTCATGCATTTGTTTTCCCAATTCATCCGCAATATGGCTTCAATTATTTTATATAAGAAAAGTCTGCACTGTCATTCCTGCCTTCCCTATATCTACATCTTCCTACATTCTTCCCTATTTTTCTATAATTTAGTGTAATGTACCTGCTGCTACAAAATAGTTTCCATATAGAAATCAGACACAAATTGGGAATGCCTTGACTGGGTCCAAGATCTGGTAACTAAGTGTTTTAATACTATTCTAAGCAAGTTCTATTTAGCCTCATGTGTTATTTCTTAATCTGTTGCTTTACGCTTCCACAGCCAACACTGATGTCAAGAATTTCATTTCCTATCTATGCCCTATATTGTCACAAACAGAAGCTAATGGTAATGATTCACTTCTATTCCTTCTTGACCCTTTTTATTGTGTTCCATCTTTTTTTTATATTCCATTCATTCTTGTCTCTCAAATTCAGGTCTTTTTAAAGGACATTAACATTTTAAATTAACACATTTTTTTCCCTGCTTGTGCCACCTAATCTCATGAGTACTGCTGGCATTTCTGTTTTCAGAATTCAGAATTTCAGTGTTTGTAGTATTTTTCTTTTGGTATTATAATTTAATTTTTAAAAATTGTGATCCGTTGTTGTAAAGTGAATTTAATTGATGGAAATAGTTATTATACCAAGCTTTAGAAATAGAACTGAAATAATTTAATTTCAAAAGGGCTGAAAGAATTACATCAACAGCAAGAACCTAAAAACTGAACATGAATGTGGTGAAGAAACTAAAAACTTCTTTTTAATAATTCTTTCAGTTGATAGGAAACCAACTATTAGGTTTTATTCACCCCAAAAACAGCTTTGTTAATTAAAAGACAAATCGGTGTTCTAGAAGTATTTTGACATGATTATAACTGTGGGAAGAAAGAGTCAAAGTTCATTTCTGTGCCAAGTGAGTATCAAAACTACCACACAGTGCAGTCTCTTAGTTATAAATGCTTCCTTTCCAATGCCACAGTTAAATGTGAAGTTCAAGAATAACTACTTTTGTGCCTGAGCTAAAGTCAGACAACCTAGACATTATCAAGCAAAAGTGCATTTTGAAGAGTGTGGGAAAATAGTCCTCAGTTAGGCTTGCTTCCAACTGAATTGAACCAATAACAAAAAAAAAGCTTGCAGAGCAGACAATTTCACCCATCTACCTCTTGAAACTGGTAGGAGAAAACTGGCAGTATACACTGGGAACAAGGAGGAAGTACAGAGATCTGGCAGTCGCATTTGGCCATAACCTTTGGTTGGAAACATTTACAAGGCCATTTAAACAATAAAGCTTTTCAAATATCAAATAACAGGGTTTAAAGTTCTAAATTAATGTTAAAATATATGAAATACGCAGAATAATTGCAACATATTGTATTTCACAGGTTTCTTTGCATTTTCTCCGGGATAATTTTACAATTAATCAAACACAAAGAACAGTTGAATATTAATTTATAATTGCAAGAGCTTTACAAGTATTGTTTGGAAGGAATACTTGTATCCTCTAGACTAATGTAGTTTTGCCCACTGCTACAACTATCGAATACTTCTAGACTACAATTAGGAATGCCTACTGTTTCATACCTAGACTGCATTTCAGGAAATCTGATCATCTGGCTGTCCTTCTCCTACCTGCATACAGGCAGAGGCTAAAGACTAAGGGTCCAGAAGTAAGGACACAAAGGGGTGGTTGTAGGAGGCAGAGGAGAGGCTACAGGATTGCTTTGAGTCGGTCAACTGGCCCATGTTCAAGGGCTCATCAGAGGATCTGAATGGTTATCACAGACTTTATAAAGTCATTAGTGCATGAGTATATCCCAACAAAATCACTTGGGGTCTTCCCCAACCAGAGGCTCTGGATGAACCAAGGGATCACAATCTGCTGAGGACCAGATCAGTAGCGTTCATGTCTAGTGACCAAGTCAATTACAAGAAGTCCAGGTACAACCTCTGAAAAGCCATCTCACATGCAAAGTGGCAATTCCAGAGCAAGCTTGAATCCCAGAAGGATGCTCGACAGCTGTGGCAAGGCTTCAATGCTACCACAACAACATTTGTTTCAACAACAGTTTGCTCCCAATAAGCTCAATACCTTATATGCATGCTTTGACTGACAAAACATGGAGACACCTTCACAAGCTTCTACAGCCCTGTGATTTCAGTATCTGAGGCTGAGTGAGAGTATCTTTCAGGAGGGCGAACCCACGGAAAGCATCTGGCTGAGTACCGAAAACCTATGCTAACCAACTGGCTGGAGTGTTCATTGATATCTTTAACCTCTCCCTTTGGCAGTCTAGCTTCAAGCAGACTTCAATTATATCAGTGCCCAAGAAGAATGTAGTAATCTGCATCAATGACTATCGTCCAGTAGCACTTACATCCATGATGATGAAGTGCCTTGAGAGGTTGGTGATGAAACTTATCATTTCTTGACTGAGGTGCAACTTAGATCCAAATCAATTTGTCTACTCAACCCTGGAACATCTGGACAGTGAAAATGTATACAGCAGGATACTCTTCATTGACTACAGCTCTGCATTCAACACTATCATCTCCTCAAAGCTAATCAATGAGCTCCAAGACCTGGGCCTCAGAACCTCCTTGTGGAACTGGATCCTCAATTTCCTCACTTGCAGAGCCCAGTCAGTTTGGATTGGCAATACCATCTTCACCAAAATCACCATTAGCACACATGCACCACAAAGCTGTTAGCTTGGCCCCCTGCTCTACTCAGTTTATACTTATGACAGTGAGGATAAGTGCATCTCCAATGCCATATTTGGGTTTGCTGACGACAATACTGTTGTTGGCTGTAGCAAAGGTGGTGATGAATCAGCTTACAGGAGGGAGAATGAAAATCTGGCTGAATGGGGCCACAACAACAATTTCTCATTCAATGTCAGCAAAACCAAAGAGCTGATTATTAAATTCAGGAGGAGCATGATCCAGTCTTCATTGGGGCATCAAAGGTGGGGAGGGTCAGCAACTTTAAATTTTTCAGTGTTATCATTTCAGAGGATCTGTACTGGGTCCGGCACATAAGTGCTATTTCAAAGAAAGCAGTGTCTCTATTTTCTAACAAATTTATGAAAATTCAGCATGTCATCTAAAACTTTGACAAGCTCCTATAGATGCGGGGTAGAGAGATTACTGACTAGTTGCATCATGGAAACACCAGTGCCCTTGAACAGAAAAACCTACAAAAAGTGGTGAACACAGTCCAGTCCATTATGGCTGAAGCCCTCTCCACCACTGAACACACCTACAAGGAAACCTGTTACAGAAAAGCAACATCTATCATCAAGGATCCTACCATCCAGGCCATGCTCTCTTCTTGCTGCTGCCATCAGGGAGGAGGTACAGGAGCCTCAGGTCCCACACCATCTGGTTCAGGAACAGTTATTATCCGTCAGCTATCAGGCTCTCGAGCCAGAGGGGATAATTGCATTCAACTTCACTCACCTCAACACCTCAACCTCTGAACTTACTTTCAAGGACTCTACAACTCATGTTCTTGGTATTTATTGCTTATTTATTTTTTTCTTATTTGTGTTTGTTATCTTTTGCACCTTGGTTGTTTGCCCATCTTGTTGGGAGTGTCTTTCATTGATTCTATTGTATTTCTTTGTGCTTACTGTGAATGCCCACAAGAAAGGAATCTCGGGGTAGTATATTGTGACATATATGTACTTTGGTAATTAATTTATTTTGAACGTTGAATATACCGTCCATTTATGCCACAGAATATGTAGGGATTCAGTTTCTCAATTTTTTTTTCACTTTTGAAATGGCTATTGCTGCATATTAGATCGTAATTTTACAGATTGGAGAAATTGGATTCATATATAGGCAGTCCCCAGGTTAGAACAGAGTTCCATTCCTGAGAACTGATGGTAACCCAAATTGTTATTAAATTTGAAATGAACATAATTGGAAAAGGATTACAGAAACAGCTGTGAAAGGGGAGAGAGCAGGTGTGGGAAGAATGGTTGTCAGCCAACCTTACTGACTCAGTGAATGAATGAATTTGTTCAGTGCACTCAGCTCTGCCCGCCTTGACCCAGACCTTGATTGTTGCAGTTTGGGCAGGGGAAGGGGTTGGGAGAGAGAAGACAGAAATGTTGTGTTCCCACTTTACAGAAAATGCCTGCAGTTTTGCAGCAGCTGGCAAATCCCATTTGTATAGTGTGTTCCATAAGTCAGGCATTATCCATGTTCCATAATTCTGGCTACATCTAGTGAGGACCTGAGATATGTTTCGCAAAGTTCTTGGGTTCCAATTTACAATACTTCTTTTCAAGTGAATAAACTGTAGTTAATTGGTGATAATGTAACTATGATAATTGATGATTTTGAATGGAATTGTACAAAGAATGATCAATCTGTTACTATCTGCACCTTTTTTTTTGCCCTTCCTCAATACCCAGCAGGTCAAGCAGCATCTGTATTAATATTTCAGGTCAATGACATTTTATCAACCACATGGGAACAAAGGGACATTTTTCTTTAACTCCAGCAGTATCAGTGGATGTTCACAATCTGTTCTGGAAGTTGCTGGTGAGGGGAAGTCACTAAAAGACCAAGCATTAAATAATAGAACATAGAAAAACTGCAGCACAATACAGGGCCTTCGGCCCACAATGCTGTGCCAAATACGTACTTACTTTAGAAAATACATAGGGTCATCCAAAGCCCTCTATTTTTCTAAGCTCAACATAGCTATCCCAGAGTCTCTTAAAAGACCCTATCATATCTGCCTCCATCACCGTCGCTGGCAGCCCATTCCATGCACTCACCACTCTCTGCATAAAAACCTTAACCCTGACATCCCCACTTTTCCTTCGCTACATCGATGACTGCATTGGCGCTGCTTCCTGCACGCATGCTGAGCTCGTTGACTTCATTAACTTTGCCTCCAACTTTCACCCTGCCCTCAAGTTTACCTGGTCCATTTCCGACACCTCCCTCCCCCTTCTAGATCTTTCTGTCTCTATCTCTGTAGACAGCTTATCTATTGATGTCTACTATAAGCCTACTGACTCTCACAGCTATCTGGACTATTCCTCTTCTCACCCCGTCTCTTGCAAAAATGCCGTCCCCTTGTCGCAATTCCTCCATCTCCGCCGCTTCTGCTCTCAGGATGAAGCTTTTCATTCCAGGACGAGGGAGATGTCCTCCTTTTTAAAGAAAGGGGCTTCCCTTCCTCTACCATCAACTCTGCTCTCAAACGCATCTCCCCCATTTCACGCACATCTGCTCTCACTCCATCCTCCCGCCACCCCACTAGGAATAGGGTTCCCCTTGTCCTCACCTACCCCCCCACCAGCCTCCGGGTCCGACATTCCCTGTAACTTCCGCTACCTCCAACGGGATCCCACCACTAAGCACATCTCCCCCCCCCCCCGCTTTCCACAGGGATCGCTCCCTACGCGTCTCCCTTGTCCATTCGTCCCCCCCATCCCTCCCCACCGATCTCCCTCCTGGCACTTATCTTTGTAAGTGGAACAGGTGCTACACATGCCCTTACATTTCCTCCCTTACCACCATTCAGGGCCCCAGACAGTCCTTCCAGGTGAGGCAACACTTCACCTGTGAGTCGGCTGGGGTGATATACTGCGCCCGGTGCTCCCGATGTGGCCTTCTATATATTGGCGAGACCCGACACAGACTGGGAGATCGTTTCGCTGAACACCTATGCTCTGTCCGCCAGAGAAAGCGGGATCTCCCAGTGGCCACACATTTTAATTCCACATCCCATTCCCATTCTGATATGTCTATCCATGGTCTCCTCTACTGTAAAGATGAAGCCACACTCAGGTTGGAGGAACAACACCTTATATTCCGTCTGGGTAGCCTCCAACCTGGTGGCATGAACATTGACTTCTCAAACTTCCACTAATGCCCCACCTCCCCCTCGTACCCCATCCGTTATTTATTTATATACACACATTCTTTTTCTCTCTCTCCTTTTTCTCCCTCTGACTATACCCCTTGCCCATCCTCTGGGTTTTCCCCCTCTCCCCCCTTTTCTTTCTCCCTGGGCCTCCTGTCCCATGATCCTGTCATATCCCTTTTGCCAATCAACTGTCTAGCTCTTGGCTCCATCCCTCCCTCTCCAGTCTTCTCCTATCATTTTGGATCTCCCCCTCCCCCTTTCAAATCTCTTACTAGCTCTTCTTTGAGTTAGTCCTGACGAAGGGTCTCAGCCCGAAACGTCGACTGTACCTCTTCCTAGAGATGCTGCCTGGCCTGCTGCGTTCACCAGCAACTTTTAAGTGTGTTGCTTGAATTTCCAGCATCTGCAGAATTCCTTGTGCGTTTTAAAAATGGACATTGAGTTTTTTCTAATGCCCATCAGGAAAATTCCCAAAAATTCATAAACTGGGGAAAATCCATAAAATAGAGAAAACTTTGTTACGTGGTGATTTTTAGCTCATTGGTCTTTAAAAACATATTTCTGTGTGATTTCCAGTGGTAGCATAGTGCAGAGTATCATTCTTGCTTGGGATCATGGAAAGTGAGTCAGAGATGCATGAGAGCCAGAGTATCTTTACAAAAGGCTACAATGGAAATGAGAAAAAGAACAGGGAGGCAGAGATATTTTGAATGCCTGTGACTACATTCCCAACCACCCCCCACACACCATTGTGATAGTTGGCCCAAGTTACTGCAAAGCCTTAGCTCATCACTTATAAAGTCCCACAAGCATCTCCTCTAGTATCAGGAATGGCTGGAATTCCCTTTCACTGTAGCGTTCGCAGTCCAACATAGTAATGACTGTATAACTTGAGTATTGGGATTACCTGTGATCTAGGACCATTCTCTCTGTCCAGCTTTTTGAGTACCATATTCTGAAATCTAAATCATAATTGTGCTAACTGGTTGAATTACTGTTATAATACAAGTTTTAATACCTGGCCTGATTTTGATTTCTTTAAGCTTTCTAGTTTCAGAGGGCGTCCCAACAGATTTTCACCAATAGTATTCCCCGTATCCATACAGCTGATTTGTAAAGGTTTATATAGTAATGCACACGATATTGTTAGCCTGGCTCATCTGGTAGTAGCTGTGCTTTAGAATCAATAGGTTCCAGGTTCAAGTTCCATTCCAGAGTCTTGTGTTCAAAAATCCAGACTTAGGTGTACATGCAGTGCCTTCAGATGCTGCACTGTTGAAGAAGCTATCTTTCAGATAAGATATTGGATCAAAGGTCCAGTTCTATTCTCACATGGATGCAAAAGACCTATTGCAATAGCTCAGGGAACTGTGTGTGTGTGTGTGTGTGTGTGTGTGTGTGTGTGTGTGTGTGTGTGTGTGTGTGTGTGTGTGTGGTGGGGGTGGGGGCATTATCCCTTGGTTTAGTCAGAGAATTGATTTTTGTGAAGTTTGCACAAATTGGCTGTCACATTTACTGCAATTGAGACTACACTTCATTTACTGGAGGATTCTTTGGGATGAATCATAAAAGACACAATAAAAGCAGAAATCTTTATCTTTGCTCTATTGATTACACGACTGAAAGAGCATGTATTTGCTCTCAGTTATGATAGGCTTACCCTCATACTCTGCTTCACAAAAGCACATCATTTTCATTCTGTGGAAAGGAAATTACCTTACAGCTGAATACTGACGAAATTCATTGTGACATTGTTTAATATCAACAGATATGAGAAAGAGATATCCTTGTTGTCATGGCTCCTACTGAAATTGGCGTAACTGACGTAGACAGTTATTTTTTATGTAACCATTGCAATTCAAACCACAAGCAGATGTAAAGAATAAATCTTTTACATTTGCTGTTCTCATGACCACTGTAATAATCAAAATAGGAATATCATCATCACTAATCGTGCAGCCATCTAGTTACTTGATAATTGAAAAACTAACACTGACAATCTGCGCAATTATACTTTTGTGGGCAGCAATATCTCATTGTGGATAAGCCCAGCACTTACGCATGGGTTTCTAGTACAGAAAATTTTATTATCAGAGCAGATACAACAGAGTGGAAGGGTCAAGGAGAATGGAACGTTACAAGAAGTAGGGTGGGAGGAGATGTAGGTCATTGTAAGAATGGCCTTTTTTGGAGTGGTCAGTCTTTGGCTCAACGGGCGGAGGCAAGAAAGGGGCAAAGCCTCTATACAAGTTTCTAGTAAGCTTTTATTTCTCTTGCTTTGTTTATTAGTACATAGTAAGTGGGCTGAGAATGGGCCAGAATTAGTGGCATGTTCTTTCTGTGAGATGTGGGAACTCTGGAAGACCTCCTGTCTCCCTGATAACCACATCTGCACGAAGTGCATTGAGCTGTAGCTCCTTAGACACTGTCAAGGAACTGGAACTGCAGCTCAATGACCTTTGCTCATATGGGAGAATGAGGAGATGGTAAATAGGAGCTATAGGGAGGTAGTCACCTCTAAGTTACAGGAGGGTGTCTGTCAGGTAAGGGGAAGGCCCAGCGCAGAGTTCCCCTGTGGCCATTCCCCTCAAAAACAAGTATACCACTTCAGATATTGTTAGGGAGACAACCTACCAGGAGGAAGCCACTGTGACTGGGTCTCTGGCACTGAGTCTGGCTCTGTAGCTCAGAAGGAAAGTGGGGAGAGGAGGAGTGCAGTAGTGATATAGAATTCCATAGTTAGAGGAGCAGACAGGAGATTCTGCTGATGTGAAAGGGACACCCAGATGTCTCCCAGGTACCAGCGTCAAGGATGTCTCAAATTGAGTCCACATTATTCTAAAGGGGTAGGGTGAGTGGCTGGAAGTCGTGGTAGGTATGAAAAGGAAGGAGATCCTGAGTATAAGAACCTGAGTAGAAAGCTGAAAAGCAGGGCTTCCAACATAGTAATCTTTGGATTGCTGTCGGTGCCATGTGTTAGTGAGAGTAAAATTGGAATTTATTTAAATCTTACTCCCATCTCACAACATGAGGGAGTAAAAAAATCTTTGTGTTATGATTCTGTTGCAGAAAGAAGCTGTCCTGTAGCCTGTTGGTCCTGGCTTTAATGCTGCAGTAGTGTTTGCAAGACAGAAGCAGCTGAAACAGTTTGTGGTTGGGTGACTGGTGTCCCCAATGACCTTCCAGGCCTTCTTTCTGCACCTGCTGCTATAAATGTCCTCAATGGAGGGAAGTTCACATCCACAGATGCGCTGGGCTGTCCGTACCACTCTCCACGGTGTCCAGCGATCAAGGTTGGTGCAGTTCCCACACCAGGCAGTGATACAGCCAGTCAGTGTGCTCTCAGTGGTGTCCCTTTAGAAAGTCTTGAGGATTTGGGGGCCCATGCCAAACTTCTTCAGTCACCTGAGGTGGAGGAGACGCTGTTGTGCTTTTTTTGCCACAAAACCGGTAGGTACAGTCCAGGTGAGACTCGGTGATGTGCACTGTATACTGAGGAACTTGAAACTACTCACCAGATCCATTGATGTTGATCAGGGTGAGCCTGTCTCTATTCCTCCTGTAATCCACAATCAGGAGGACATTGAAGGAGATGTTGTTATCCTGGCACCCACTGTGTCAGGGTGTCACCCTCTCCTCTGTAGGCTGTCTCATTACCGCTGGAAATAAGGCCAATCAAAGTGGTGCCATCTACAAATTTGATCAGCAGATTGGAGCTGTGTGTGGCAGTACAGTCATGGGTGTAAAGGGAGTAGAGAAGAGGACTCAGACCACAACATAAAGCCCCTATGTTGAGGGGCAGAGGTGAGGGAGCCCATCCTTACCACCTGTCGGCAATCCCATAGGAAGTCCAGGATCCAGCTGCACAAAGTGAGGTGCAGGCCAAGTCTCTGAGCTTTCTGTGAAGTCTCGAGTGTAAGAATAAGATGACTTGGCGGATCAATGTGTCGCCGAAGAATTGGTGTGGGGGGGGGAGCAGGGTTTCAGATTTCTGGATCATTGGGATCTCTTCTGGGGAAGGTAAGTCCTGTGCAAAAATGACGGGTTACACCTGAAACTGAAGGGGAGTAATATCCTTGTGGACAGGTTTGCCAGAGCTGTTGGGGAGGGTTTCAACTAATTTGGCAGGTGGCAGGTGGTTGGGAATCGGAGACATAGGACTGAGGAAGGGGCAGTTTTGTATACAAGTAGATGCAGTCTATAGTGAG
This sequence comes from Mobula birostris, assembly GCF_030028105.1. Lineage (NCBI taxonomy): Eukaryota > Metazoa > Chordata > Chondrichthyes > Myliobatiformes > Myliobatidae > Mobula > Mobula birostris. The sequence continues at coordinate 47,318,767 of NC_092384.1, forward strand.
ACTGTGAGGGAAGACAGGCAGATCATAGGGCAAAATTGCAGTCATTGGGATGAGTTGAAGTGTAACACGGCTGCAAAATCAAAAAGAACTGAAGGTGTTGTAGTTGAATGCACACAGTATACGGAATAAGACTGATGATCTTGTAGTGCATTTAAAGATTGACAGGTATGATGTTACGGGCATCACTGAGCTGTGGCTGAAAGAAGATCATAGTTAGGAGCTTAACATCCAAGGATACACATTGTATCAAAAGAACAGGCAGGTAGGCAGAGGGGGTGGGGTGGCTCTGTTGGTAAAAAATGAAATCAAATGCTTAGAAAGGTGACATAGGATTGGAAGATGTAGAATTCTTGTGGGTAGAATTAAGAAACTGCTAAGGTAAAGAGACCCTGATGGCAGTTATATACAAGCCTCCAAACAGTAGTCAGGATGTGGAGTACAAATTACAACAGGAGATATAAAAGGCTTGTCAAAAGGGCAATGTTACGGTAGTCATGGGGGATTTCAATATGCAGGTAGATTGAGAATATCAGGTTTATGCTGGATCCCAAGAGAGGGAAATTGTAGAATGCCTACAGGTGGCTTTTTAGAGCAGCTTGTGGTTGAGCCCACTAGGAGGAAGGTAATTCTGGATTAGATGTTGTGTAATGAACTAGATTTGATTAGAGAGCTTAAGAAAATGAACCCTTAGGAAGAGGTGATCATAATCTGATAGCGTCATAGTAAGATGGTGGTTAGTGTGATGCTACTACAGCTTGTGGCGCCAAGTTCAGAGTTCAACCCCAGTGTCCTCTGTAAAAGTTGTATGTCCTCCCCTTGGAATGCGTGAGTTTTCGCTGGGTACTCCAGTTTCCTCCCACAGTCCAAAGACATACCGGGTAGGTTAATTGGTTATTGTAAATTGTGCTATGATTAGGTTACAGTTAAATCTGGGTTGTTGGGTAGTGGGCTCAAAGAACCAGAAGAGCCTATTCTGTGCTGTACCTCTAAAAATAGAAAAATAAAAATAAAAGGATTCACCCTGTAGTATGAGAGGGAGAAAATAAAGTCAGAAGTATATGTATTACAGTGAAATAAAGGGAATTACAGAGACATGAATGAGGAGCTAGCCAAAGTTGAGTGGAAGGGGACAGTAGCAGGGATGATGGCAGACTTGCAATGGCTGAAGTTTCTGGAGGCAATTTAGAAGGTGCAGTACAGATATATCCCAAAGATGAAGAAGTATTCTAAAAGGAGGATGAGGCAAACGTGGCTGACAAGGGATGTCAAAGACAATATAAAAGGAAAAGAGAGGGCATATAATAGAGCAAGTTAGCAGATTGGGAAGCTTTTAAAAACCAACAGAAGACAAATAAAAAAGCTATAAGGAGAGTAAAAATGAAATATGAAAGTAAGCTGGCCAATAATACAAAAGAGGATACCAGATGTTCTTTCAGATAGATAAAAAATAAAAGAGAGGGGAGAGTGGATATTGGACTGCTGGAAAATGGTTCTGGAGAGGTAGTAATGGAGGACAAGGAAAGGGCAGATGAACTGAGGAAGTATTTTGCGTCAAGTCTTCTTCATGGAAGACATTAACAGTATGCCAGAAATCAGAAGTGAGTTTAGTTTCTATTATGCTTGGTAAGCTGGATGGTCTGAATGATAAGTCACCTTTACCGGATGGACTGCACCCCAGGGTTCTGAAAGAGCTATCTGAAAAGATTGTGGAGGCATTAGTAATGATCTTTCAAGAATCACAAGGTTCTGAAGGACTGTAAAATTGCAAATGTCACTCCACTCTTAAAGAAGGGAGGGAGGCAGAAGAAAGGAAATTATCAGCCAGTTAGCTTGACTTCAATGGTTGGGAGGATGTTTGAGTCCATTATTAAGGATGAGGTTTCGGGATATTTGGAGGTACAGGATAAAATAGGCCAAAGTCAGCATGATGTCCTTCAGAGGAAATCTAGCCTGACAAGTCTGTTGGAATTCTTTGAGGAAATAAGAGGCAGCATAGATAAAGGAGAGTCTGTGGATATTGTTTACTTGGATTTTCAGAAGGCCTTTGATAAAGTGCTGCACATCTGCTGCTTAACATGATAAGATCCAGTGGTATTACGTAAAATATACTAGCATGGATAGAAGATTGGCTGACTGGCGGGAGGAAAATATTAGGAATAAAGGGAGCCTTTTCTGGTTGGCTGCCGGTGAATAGTGGTGTTCTGCAGTGGTCGGTGTTGGGACTGCTTCTTTTCATGTTATATGTCAGTGATTTGGCTGACAGAATTGATGGCTTTGTGGCCATGTTTGCAGATGATACAAAGATAGGTGGGAGGACAGGTAGTGTTGATGAAGCAGAGTGCCTGCAGAAGCACTTAGACAGATTGGGAGAATGGCAGGGAAGTGTCAGATGAAATATACTGTAGGGGAGTGTATGGTCATGCACTTTGGTAGAAGAAATAAAGAAATAGAAGAAATAAAAGGTTAATTGGTTAAAATAAAGAAATAGAAGAAAATTCAAAAATCAGAGGTTTAAAGGCGCTTGGGAGTCCTTGTGAAAGATTAATTTGCAGGTTGAGTCAGTGGTAAGGAAGGCAAACACAATGTTAGCAATTATTTCCAGAGAATGAGAATATAAAAGCAAGGATGTAAAGTTGAAGAAATAAAGCATTAGTCAGACCACACTTGGAGTATTGTGAGCAGTTTTAGGTCCCTTATCTAACAAAAGATCTGCTGGCATTGGAGAGGGTCCAGAGGCGGTTCATGAGAGTAATTCCAGGAATTAAAGGGATAACGCACATGTGGAGTGTTTGATGGCTCTGGGCTTGTACCTGCTGGAGTTTAGAAGACTGACGGGGCATCTCAATGAAACCTATCGAATATTGAAAGGCCTAGTTAGAGTGGATGTAGAGAGCATTTTTCCTATAGTGGGTGAGTCTGAGACCAGAGGGCATAACCACAGAATAAAGGAAAGTACATTTAGAACATATATGAGGAGGAGATTTGGTTTGTCAACTAAAACACTCAAAAACTTCTGCAAGTGTACCATGGAGAGCATTCTGACTGGCTGCATCACCATCTGGTATAGGGTGGGGTGGGGTGAGAGCTATGGCATAAGGTTGAAGTAAGTTGCAGAAACTTGTAAGATTAGTTAGCACCATCATGGGCACTAGGCTCCATAGCATCCAGAACATCTTCAAGGAGCAGTGCCTTGGAAAGGCAGCGTCCGTCATTAAGGACCCCCACACCACCCAGGACATGTCCTCTTCTCATTATTACCGTCGGGAAGGAGGTACAGAAACCTAAAGACACACACACAGCGATTCATAAACAGTTTCTTCCCCTCTGCCGTCCGATTTCTAAATGGACTTAGAATCCACGAACATTACCTCACTACTTTTAATTTGTTTTTTGTTGTACTACTTATTTTAACTATTTAACAGACATATATATACTTACTGTAATTCAGTTTTCTCACTATATTTATTTGGCATGTATTTCATTGTACTGCTGCTGTGAAGTTAACAAATTTCATGACATACGCCAGTGATATTAAAGCTGACTTGAGTTCTGATTGTGATTTGTTTAATCAGCAGATAGTGAATCTGTGGAATTTATTGCCACATACGACCGTGTAGGCGAAATCATTGGGTATTTTTAAAGCAGAGGTTGCTAGATTCTTGATTAGACAGAGCTTCGGAGGTTAAGAGAGAAAGCAGGAGAATGGGGTTGAGAGGGATAATAAATCAGCCATGGTGGAATGTCAAAGCAGACTCAATGGACTGAATGGCCTAATTCTGCTCTTATGTCTTATGGTCTTGTAAACCCACCAACTATCAATTTGTAAGGACTCCATTCCAATTTCCCTGTGTCTCCATCTTCATCACATTTGCTTTGATGACAAGACATTACACACATCTAAGATGTCTTCCTGTGTTTACAGTCCTCCAGATATATTACCTCTGTTTAACTAGTGCTCATATTCTTCTCTTCAACCATGATCTCACCCTGTCACAGCTACTTTGCTTTCTCCTCTGCTCATACTTCTGCAACTTTATTACACTTGTCCTTTCATTTTACCAATCGTGATGAAGGGGGTCATTGATACGAAATGTTAAATCTGCTTCCTCTTTACTGTTTGACCTGCTGAGTATTCTCAACCTTTTTGATTATTTCAGAGTGGTTTTGTTAGTCACATGGTTTTGGAGATTTGTTCACAAATTCAGCTTGAACGTAATTAATATTAAGAATGTGAATTGGGAGTTCCATTCTACCTCTGGTCCATAGAACCTGTGGGAACTTGCTTCATTGGGAGGCCTTGAGTTTCATGAAAAATACTGGAAACACTCCAAATGAAAGAAACTCAATAGCCCTGTTGGGAAAATATTTTTCTTCAATGGTGCAGCCATTTTAAAGACTATAACAACACAGCAATACTCTATATAATAAAGTATGTACTGTTTTAAATTAAAGTACATTTGTTATTATCTGCAAAACGCTTGAGTCCCTGAGGGCCCACCATTCCCCAAAATCCCCCACTGTACCCACAGATGCCATGTGCTTTTTCTCCAAGGACAGCCAGGCACGGACATAACCCCGGAAGAGGGGCTGCACTCAGCTTGGGCAGAGCCCTTGACTGCTTCGCCTTGATCCATAAATGGCCAGTTTGGCTGGGCCCAGGAGATACCTTAAGCCACCCACACATATTTCTGTTCCACCTTTCTTGCAAAACCTGCAAAGCAATTAAAATGCTTGAAATTAATGTTAATAAAGTACAGTTAACAGTGTAATGCCCTGGTTCACATCTTTACTGTTATGCTGTAGGTATTTCATTTAGCAGTTCTGTAAGAGCTGTTCTGCTTTCAGCCGGTTTGGGTTATTGTTGAAGTTAAGGGATGATGTGGAATGTGTGCCATCTAATTAGCGGGAGGTTTTCTTGGTGAGGGACAATAAGATTGGTCTTGGGCTGTTGTTTGAGAGGAGATGGAGAGAGAAGACGCTGAGGAGATCCGGTCATAGCATACGATCCGGTGGGAGACTCGTTTGTTTGAGATGGATTGCGAGCGATGTTCGGAAGGTGGTGTGTGCTTTCACGCTGTCCAAGGGCCCAGTGCGTGAGTGACAGAGAAGTTCAAGATGAGCTCCAACTTGTACACATTTGACTGTTTAATTAGAATGGGCCCTTTTCTTTCTGTTGTTCTTTACTAACCCTTCAGTTAAGATTTATAAATATAATTCCTTTAATCGTGTGCAGTGTGCTGTCTGATATTTCGTGGCATTAATTTGTAACAGGGGAGCAAATGACCCAGCATCCACACACACTGAGGTTTGGGGTGGGATCCAGTGCGCCTCAATCTCTGAAGTTTGGCAGGCCGGAGGTCGTCTTCCCTAGACTTACACAGCCAAGGAAACAGGGTGTTTCATAGTGGGAGTATCGTCCGGAATCGATTTTGTTGGATGCTGTGTGATTGCCCTGAGCATTGATCCAGTGAGTTGTGTGTTTTAAGTCTGTGTTAAACTAATATTCGGTAAAGTGATTATGATACGTGGTTATGGATGCTGTAGGGGTTAAGTGGAGGTTTGATGAAATGGCGGGCAAAGACTTTGTTCTAGTTCAGACTAGCGCTGACGTAACGGCAGTGGAACTGCCTGGTACTATCAGGGCCCCAGGAGAGGAGGGGCCGTAGGCTGTCCTTACTTTCCGGGAGGAAGGGAGTGAAGGTGAGCATGCCAAATCAGAGGCCAAGTCTCCCATAGCTGGGAGTGGAGACTTTAAAGACAAGTTGCTCTTGTTTCTGTGGAGCGAGTGGAAGGAGTGGTCTGATGTAGAAGGTCAAATGAGTCCTCTAGCAAGGGCTAAGCATTCTGAGTTGGTAGCGGCCCTTATCTCCCTGGTGAATAAATGGCAAAATGCCCAGCTTCAAAGTCCCAGCTATTGTAGGCTCAGCCTGTTCTCAGGAACGAAGCCCACCCCTAAAGGGGAAGAGGAGGAGAATGCAATGGAGACGCAGGAGGCTTCCGTCAGCAGGATACAGTCCTCAGTAGTGGTTTCCTTGGCTGAGGTGACCACTGATAACCCACCTTGGTGAGTGGTGAAGGAGCTTGGGGCAGGGCTCAGGACTGAGGTGACCAATTGTTATCAGCAGGTACAGCCCCTTCCCCCTAATGGGGGTATGACAGAGCTCATAGGGAGGCAGACCCCCCTAAGGGGACTGACTATGCAGAGGGATGCTAGTGGGGAGCGGCTAGTATTGTCTGTTTTCACTATGATGAAGAGGGACACTTCAGGCAGGAGGGAGAATGACTCTTGGAGAGTGAGCCCCTGGGTACCAAAGTGGAGAGACCCAGTGAGGGAATATCCTGCCATCTCAGGGGGGAACATGTTCCCAGCAATATATCAAGGAACACCCTAAAGCAAAAAACCCTATTCCTGAAGGCTTTGTGGGGCCAAGCTCCAGTGTATCACTGTGGATTGAGGGTATTTATGCTGGAACCATACTTGACACCGGCTCTCAGGTTACTCTGCTGTACCTTTTGTTTTACAACCAGTATTTGACGCATTTACCATTGACGCCTGTCTGTACAATGGTTACTTGTCATTGAAGCTGGAGTTTTCGGAGGCAGATGTGGGAGTAGCTGAGGTCCTTGATATATTAGTGTTGGCTTGTCAAGACCCGGTTGAGAGGGATGAAGCTTCAATTCTCATGGGGACGAATGCTCCTATTGTGAGGAGGCTAGTGGGAGCTTGCAAGGAGAATGATGGAGAGAGCTTTCTGGAAACACTGAACATTCACCCTGTGTTCTGAGCTGCTTTTGAGGAAGCGCATGGCCACACTGAGCTGGATGATGAGCATAAACGAGGGACTGTGTGATTCACCCAGTCAAAACCAGTCGTGTTACAGCCTGGGGAAGTAGTAAGAGTGTTGTGAAACCCTGAATTTCCAGGAATGCCTAAGGCCAAGCCCCTCTTGGTGGATGCTCCGGAAGACCACGAAGAGGAGTCAGGCTTATCTGCTGGAGTACTGGTGAGGCCCGAACTGCAGAAGCCCTCGGTTCTACAGGTGAACAGGGCGACAGTGAATATCAGAACTCTTCGGAGCAGGATGTCACCCTCAGGCGGGAAATGCCAATGGTGCACCTCTTCCCGGTGACAGTAATGTCTAGTATCCTTGTGAGACGAGCTGGGGAGAAACTCTGTCCAAAAAGAGGAAAGGCGACTGCTGAGTCATTTAATTTTGGGGACTCGTGGTACCTGGAAGTTGGAAGAAGAGGTTGATAGAGAAAATGTTGAAGCTGGAAGATGTCTTTCCTACTGATGTGTTTGATGTGGTTTGTCCCAAGAACACTCGCCACACCATCCGGGTGACAGAGGACACCCTGTACAGAGGAAGGTTGTGGCGACTGGCACCTGCACAGGTGGAAGACGTTTGACAGCATCTGCAGAATTTGAAGGAAGCTGGAATCATAACTGAGTCCAGAAGCCCTTACACGTCTCCAATAGTAGTCGCCAGGAAGACGAATGGGAAGGTATGGATGTTGTGGACTATCAGACTCTGAACGGGCGTACAATCCCTGACCAGTATACAGTCCCAAGAATCGAGGATGTGCTGGCCTGCCTGAGTGATGCCATGTGGTTCAGTGCGCTGGACTTGACACTGGCCTGCCTGAGTGGTGTGATGTGGTTCAGTGTGCTGGACTTGACATTGGCCTGCCTGAGTGATGCGATGTGGCTCAGTGTGCTGGACTTGAGGATTGGGTATTACCAGATACCCATGAGTGAGACTGATAAAGAGAAGACTTATCTGAAGTATGTGTCTGATATGAGAAGGGAGCTGAAAAACGCTTATGAATTAGCTGAGGTCTTGGCTGCCAAGCAGAATCAAGGAAATAAGAGGAGGTATGATCAAGAAGGTAGGTTCTCCCAACTCATGACGGGAGACTGAGTCCTCATAAAAAACTTGGGGCTACCTGGGAAGCATAAGTTGGCTGACTGCTGGACGGCTACGCCCTGTGTGGTGGAGAGTCAGATGCCAAATGTACCAGTTTTCCAGGTGAAGCCAGAGGATGCAAATGGCCTGTCAAGATTCTCCATCAGATCCACCTTCTGCCTCTGGGATAAGAGGTACATGTTGACCCAGAGCCTGACCTGGAACCTACACCTAGTCAGAGGAATCTGTGGTGACATGGAGAGACTGAAGGACCAGCAGCAGGAAAGATTTGACCAGCCCTCGCCCCGAATGGGGTACTCGGAAGATGAGGAAATGGGGGTGTGGTATATGCTGTCCTTTTCTAATTCCCCACTAAGTGAGGAAGAATTCCCAACTCTTCTCACATTGAGGCAGGTGAAATCTGGGGACTATCTGTGGACAGGCAGGTTGGCAGCTGGACCCTGAAGTGGGGCTGGGCTCTAATGTAACTGGGAATGAAGCTGAGCTCAGCCCAGTGGCAGAGGGACCTGAGTTGCCAGAAGGCATGAGTAATAGACAAGGGGAGGCCTCGCCATGTGGACCAGAAGTATCCCAAGGAATGTTTGAAACTGAAGATGTAGTTGATGGACCGCTGTGTATTCTCCCGACTTCCCCTGCTTGAAGTCCACAATCAGTTCTTCCATTTTACTGATGCTGAGTGCAAGGTTATTGCGACATCACCCAACTAGCAAATCTATCTCACTCCTCTACGCCTCTTCGTTGCCATCTGAGATCCTGTCAACAACAATGATTTCATCAGCGAATTTATAAATGGTGTTTGACCTGTGCCTATACACACAGTCATGAGTGTAGAGAGAGTAGAGCAATAGGCTAAACATGCATCCTTGAGATGTGGCCTGTGTTGATTGTCGCACTATTACTGATCTGCACTGACTATGGTTTCCCAATAGGGAAGTTAGGAATCCAGTTGCAGAGAGGGATACAAAGACCCTGGTTTTGAAACTTGCTGATTAATATTGATGGGACGATAGTGTTGAAAATCAAACTGTAATCAATAAACAGCAGCCTGATGCAGGTGGTCCAGGGCTGAATGGAGAGCCAGGGAGAACGCATCTGCTGTAGACCTCTTGTGGCAGTAGGCAAACTGCAGTGGATCCAGGTGATTATAGGTGTGATCTCACTCATATAGGGCAGGGGGAATATTTGCCCAGACAAATTATTTAAAGATTGAAGAAAGGCCCTCTTTTTAACGTTGTCATGTCAGATAGACACAATTTTAGTAATGAACATGCAAAGACATTACTAACATTATCCATAGAGGAACCTGAGGAGATGGAAAATAGAAAATGCACTTATTTAGTCCTGCCTAATTAATGATGCATTCTCTGAAGCATTCCACTCCTGGATATCTTTGATGTTTACATTAAGCATGCAGATGGACAAATAATCAGCTCCTTGATATCGGTGGGTGCTGAAATGAATTTCAATGTGGCAATGGTGACTTGTGCATGTACTGTCGTGTGAGTCATGTCAACTGCCACGATGAGAGCTGCTAATGCTGAGAGCAAGGTAGTTGCTGATACTACAATTTCAACTATTCCAGCTCACTGCACCTTGCCCTTATGAAGCACTGGCTGGCTTTAAGCAGTTTAGCAAGCAATGCTGCACTGAATATGCTCCAGCTATGTTATTGTTATAATGAACAGAAGGCTTAGATTTGGTGTGTTACATTCATTGGGTCACATGGGCATGAGCCAACTGTGCACCACAGGCCTTATTTTTGCTTTTGGAATTATGTAACCTAGACCTCTGACGGAGAGGCTAGCAGCTCACATTTTCTCTATTTTGTTTCATGAACAGAAAGGATCTCTGACTCTTTAATATAAATAAGAGAGTAGGATAAATTAATTTTGCTAATCCTATGATAATGCAATGAATTGTTCAGTTTGTATCTGAGGAGGTATTTAAGTTGCTACTTAATTTTGCAGAATGATTTACTTTTCACATGTCTGTGCATAAACTGATTAGGATTCCTACTGTTATATTCGGGGTGATTATGTCAGCCTGCATTGCGCTGTTCAAATAATGTGCACAGACAGCTGATCTCCTTTAATTTGCAAGATCATTCTTAAATACCTTTAATAGGCTGCTTGGAGAAACTTTGCCCAAGCACATGATACAGGATCATGTGGGACTACCAGTGAGAAAGACTGCTCACGTTTAAAGGGGAAAAGAATAGAAAATCAATGTCATTTGGCACACATGGGATGACAGATCAGAAGCAGAACTAACTAATCTGCTACTATTATGACTGAGGTACTTCTCTTTTAAACAGAAGGGCATTTTCCATTATTTTATGTTTCTAAAATGCCGGAATAACTGTGGCAAAGCTACTAAATTAATTCTCCTACATTTATGAGAGAATAAAAGATCATTTTAAGGTAAAGCTATGCAGAATGTGCCTACTATCATACAACATGTGGTAGAAAGAGAAATTTACCCAGCTCAGATAGTCATGGAGTCTAACCAGCCAAAGACCTTTCAATAATTTAGCTGAATACCATGGGTGGGGCTGAATAAATATTACTTACAGTAAGTCTTTGCTCAGTAGCAATGTCAAACCTACAGCTTTGCCATTTGTCATTGCTTCTGATTTTTTGACATTCAGAAACATTAAAAAAAACTTAAAATATAGTAAACAATTAAAATATTTTAATGTTGTCCCAGGATAATGAAAGAGGCAAGAAAGGAGATTACTGGGGCCTTGGGGCTCTTTGTGTCCTCACTTGCAACAGATGAGGTCCCGTAGACTTGACAGCAGCAAATACTATGCCCTTGTTCAAAAGGGAAATAAAGATAATCCATGAAGGGTCTCAGCCTTAAATGTCAACTATTTACTTCCCACCACAGATGTTACCTGGCTTGCTGAGTCCTCCAGCACTTAGTGTGTATTCAATATACAGTGGGGTCTCCAGGGTCCATCCACAGCACACTGAAGGTGGCCATATAAGTAGATACGGTGATAAAGAAGACATATAGCATGCTTGCTTTCATTGGTCAATGATTGGGTATAGGACTCGAGAAATCATGTTGTAGTTATATAAAACTTTGATTAGGCCACTCATGGAGTATTACTTACAGTTCTGGTCACCCCATTACAGGAAGGCTTTGGAGGCTTTGCAAAGCTTGCAGGAGACGTTTACCAGGATGCTGCCTGGATTAGAGGGTACGAACTATCAGGAGAGTTATATGATTATAAGAGGACACACTTTGGTTGTTTTGTCTGGAGTGTCAGGCTGAGGGGGAGACTTGATGCATGCCTATATGATTATGATAGCATCAATTGGACAGACAGAATCTTTTTCCAGGGTAGAAATGTCAAGTACTGGTGGACATACATTTCAGGCGAGAAGAGGAAAGTTTAAAGGAGATGTGCATGGTGACTTTGTTACACACAGAGAGTGGTAGGTGCCTGAACCAGGCTGCCTAGGGGAGTGGTGGAAGCAGATACAATGGTGGTGTTTAAGAGGCTGTTAGAACTACACATGAATATGCAAGGCATGGTTGAATATGGATCATGTACAGGCAGAAGTGAGTTTAATTTGGCATTATGTTTGGCACAGATGTTCCTGTGCTGTACTATCTTGCCTTTTCCATATGAAAACCTTATTCAAATAACAGATTTTGTGTTGAAATCCCTAATCCTTTTCCAGCATTAATACTGACAAATATCAGCAAGTTTGCATTGATGGAGAGCATGCAGAGTCCAATGGCAGAGGTCTATAGCAAACTACCTGTTGAACAGTAAATATGGGATTCCACATCCTGAACTGGTCTGCACACAGTACAGCATAGGAACAGGCCATTTGGCCCACAACGTTGTGCTGAACTAAGAAAATTAGTAATCAAATGCCCAATTAAACTAATCCTTTCTGCCTACACAGTCCATATTCATGAACCTATCTTCGAACGTCTTGAATGCCTTCATATCACGCTGGAGGAACTCAGCAGGTCAGGCAGCATCTGTGGAAACGATCAGTTAACGTTTTGGGCCGGAACTCTTAGTCAGTACTGAAGAGGGAAGGGGCAGAGGCCCTATAAAGAAGGTGGGGAGTGGGTGGGAAGGAGAAGGCTGGTAGGTTCCAGGTGAAAGACCAGTAAGGGAAAAGATAAAGGGGTGGGGGAGGGGAAGCAGGGAGGTGATAGGCAGGAAAGGTGAAGAAGGAATAGGGGAAAACACAATGGGTAGTAGAAGGAGGCAGAACCATGAGGGAGGTGATAGGCAGCTGCGGGAGGGGGCAGAGTGAAATAGGGATAGGGATAGGGAAGGGAGGGGGAGGGAATTACTGGAAGTTGGAGAATTCTATGTTCATACCAAGGGGCTGGAGACTACCCAGACGGTGTATGAGGTGTTGCTCCAACCTGAGTTTAGCCTCATCATGGCAGTAGAGGAGGCCATGTATGGACATATCCGAATGGGAATGGGAAGCAGAGTTGAAGTGGGTGGCAACCAGGAGATCCTGTCTGTTGTGGCGGACGGAGCGGAGGTGCTCGACGAAGTGGTCCCCCAATCTGTGCCGGGTTTCACCGATGTAGAGGAGGCCGCACTGGGAGCACTGGATGCAGTAGATGACCCCAACAGACTCACAAGTGAAGTGTTGCCTCACCTGGAAGGACTGTTTGGGGCCCTGATCTGCAGAGTATTTTGTGTTTTGAATGCCTTTATAGTATTTGCTTTCACCACCACCCCAGGGACCATGTTCTAGAGACCCACCACCTTATGTGTAAAAAATGAACCTTTCTCCACACACCTTCTTTGAAAATACCCCCTCTCACATTAGATACATGTCCTCTGTTACTAGATATTCCAACCACAGGGAAAAGATGCAGCTGTCTACCTTATCTATGCCTCCTCATAATCTTATATACCTCTATCAGATCTGCCCTTAGCCTCAGCTACTCCTGAGAAAACAACCCAAATTTGGCCAACCTCTCCTTATAGCACTCTAATCTAGGCAATATTCTGGCAAACGTCTTCTGTACCCTCTCCAAAGCCACCATATCTTTCCTATAAGGGGTAGTCAGAACTGAATGAAATACTCCAGATACAGGTCAAACTAGAGTTTTCTAAAGCTGCAACATACTTTGCAACTCTTGAACTCAGTTCCTCCAGAGATAAAGGCAAGCATACCATATGCCTTCTTTACCAGCTTATCAACCTGTGTAGCCACTTCCAAGAAGCTATGCACTTGGACCCGAGATCCCTTTGCACATCAACACCGTTAAGGGTTTTACCATTAACAGTATACTGTCCTTCTACATTTCATCTCCCAAAGTGCAACACTTCATACTTGGTCAGGTTAAGCTCCAGCTGGTATTTCACCGCATATATCTGCAACTGATCCTAATCCTTCTGTATCCTTTGCCAGTCTTCTATGCTAACCACAACATTACCATTCTTCGTATCATCTACAGGCTTACTGATGCCCCCCCCCCCCATCTACATTTTCATCCAGGTCCTTTATATATAACATAAACCACAACATTCCCATTATGGATTCCTGCAGAACACCACTTAACCTATCAACTACTACCTGTATATTTTTTGTCAATTAATTACATGAACCAGTTTGGCTCCAGTCAGTTCAGAGGATTTAGGTACAGAGAAGCAGCCCAGGCACCACATTGACTGAGCTTCCATAATTTTGAATCACAGTGGTAATATTCAACAGGCTACTGTATTGCTTAAATTTTTTTGAGACGGTTCTACTGTGACTACCCACCTCACGAGCGTCTGCATTACTATATGTCTTAGAAAACCTAGTGCACCCTAAAAGGTGAACTCAACTGGATAGGTGCTGTGGGACAAAGACTGCTTGGGTAATCTCACAACATAAGCATTCAGTCAGAGTGATTATTCCAATTACTTTGAGGCCTCAGTTGTAAATAGCTAGAGTTCATAAAAGTGTGTATAGTAATCACCTGCTAAAGCCAGTCTTGGGAAGATTAGTTGTGGTCTAATTAACACACTGGAAAGAAGATCAACAAAAGCTGACATGAAGGTATGTGGGGTTGAGCCAGGCAGGTTACAGCTGCAGCAGGACAGGAGGCATTATGACAATTGTGTGAGTAGCAGCTGAGCTGGGAGGAGTGGGAGGAGGTCTGAGCAAGAGATCAGGATTATTGAAGCTAGTTCATTGTTTAAAGTGTGCCCGAAGGTATAGTGGTATTTCACTTACCTGCAGCCTCTTGTTCAGCAGAACAGGAGTAAGACTTAATTATGTGGATTGTGCTCAAAGACAGGAATGCTTGAGCAGACATCCCACCCTGCAAAAACTCATTTCAGGGAGGTATCACCCCCCCCCCCCCCGTTGACCTCCAAGGGTGTATGTAATACTTTGTTTAGTGATTTTGTCTAATCTGTAAACCAAGCTGGGTATATGCAGCAAATGTGGCATTAAAATATGTACTTATGTTATATTATCATGTTTATTCTATTACAACTTTAAGCAAGTCTACAGGGAGTTCGGCCTCATCACGTAGGACATCAATAGCGTAGCTCCTTAGCAGCTAGCCAGCTAGTTTAAATAATGTTAGCTACGCTAATGAACGAATGACACCTGTTAAACTCACCTCAACATGTCTTTTACATTTTAACCCACCATGGACAATAGAAAAGTCACTGATGCAAACAGTGCAACGAGCAACACTGTCATTATTTTTGAGGTCGACCGTAAAGCCCACCCTCAGAGAAAACTGATAGGTCTACTTAGCAGGTGTTCCCAGTCTTGCGGACCGGCCGACCGGGGCGGCGGTGTTAATCACGACCGGAATGTAGGTGATAAGTCAATAGCATCATAACATTTTAAGTAACGTTTGGATATTAAACACACAGCGCATATTTTCCCCGTATGAACATATAAAATTATTGCAACACACCAATATCGCTGAATCAGTGCGAGCCCTGGGCTTGTTTCCCTGCAACAAGATGGTCCTATCGAGGGGTGATGGGAGATAGCGATACTCGAATGGGTTCCTTATATCCAGTCTATTCCGCAATTTAGTTTTCGTTGCATTCATTGCAGAAAACTCTGCTTCGCAGCGATATGATGTTGGAAATGGAAGCAACGTTTTCAGAGTTTTCGTGGCTATCTCAGGATATTTAGCCTTGACTTTGATCCGGAATGCCGGCAGAGATGTTATGTCAAACATACTTTTCTGCCCACCGTCATTTGCAAGTTCGAGGAGTTGATCTTTTACCCGCGCTGACATGGATGACGCGCGGGTAATGACCTCGCGTGCGTTCAAGCTCAACAGTGGGTGACAGGGAATGAGGGAAGGTGCTGCTGACTCCTGGGATTCAAGTGCAACCGGTTCTTTTTGCACAGGTCACACCTGCCCCAAAAGAGGTCCCAATGATCCAGAAATCTGAATCTCTGACCCTTGCTCCAATCCCTCAGCCACGCATTTATCCTCCACCTCAATCTATTCCTATACTCACTGTCATGTGGCACAGGCAGTGATCCTGAGATTACTAGCTTTGAGGTCCTGCTTCTCAACTTCCTTACTAACTCCCTGTAGTCTGCTTTCAGGACCCCCTCCCTTTTCCTACCTATGTCATTGGTACCAATATGTACCACGACCTCTGGCTGTTCTCCTTCCCACTTCAAGACATCGTGGACGCGATCAGAAACATCCCGGAACCTGGCACCTGGGAGGCAAACTACCATCCGCGTTTCTTTCCTGCATCCACAAAATCACCTGTCTGACCCCCTAACTATAGAGTCTCCTATCACTGCTGCCATCCTCTTCCTTTCCTTACCCTTCTGAGCCACAGGGCCAGACTCTGTGCCAGAGGCACGGCCACTGTTGCTTCCCCCAGGTAGGCCATCTCCCCCAAAAGTACTCAAACAGGAGTACTTATTGTTAAGGGGGCAGCCACTGGGGTACTCTCTAGCACCTGCTTCTTGCCCTTCCCTCTCCTGACTGTTACCCACTTATCTGTCTCCCCAGGCCCCGGGATAGCTCTTCTGTATCACCTCCTCACTCTCTCTGACCAGACAAAGGTCATCGAGCTGCATCTCCAGTTCCCTAACGCGGTCCCTTAGGAGCTGCAGCTCAATGCACTTGGTGCAGATGTGGCCATCCAGGAGGCTGGGAGTCTCCAGGACCTCCCACATCTGACACCGAGCACAGAAAACTGGCCTCACACACATTCTTTATTCTGTATTCTAAACAGATAACCTACCTCGCCTTGACCCGTTATCGCAGAAGCCCCATTGAGCCAAAGCCTTCCTACTCTGTCTCCCACTATTCTGTAAATCAGGTTGTTTAAATTTATAGCTTTAGATTCTTTATTTGGGTAATCTACAGGACATTATTGGAGATTATAAAACAAATCAGCAGTGGAGAGCTTAGTATTTATTTACTTTTGGAAGTCTGTCTTGCGTAGTGGCTAATAACAGTGTGAAAAGAACACTGTGCTTATATATTCACTGTAATGGCAGGGAACTAGTACTGTAAAGTCTTTCAATCAGATGATGGGGAGAATGGTAGTTCAATTAAAACATTTGTAAATGCCTTCCTGAGGGAAGGAAATAGGGGAAAATAGGATCTGAGTGTACAGGTCCCTCAAAATTCATTTTGTTCATTAGCCAATTTAGGTTGAGGGATTACTGAAGTGAGTGGCCCTCTGTCCTCAATTTGTTATCTGCGGGTTTTCATTGATTCTATTATGTTTCTTTGTACTTACTGTGAATGTCCATAAGAAAATGAATTTCAGGGCTGTATATAGTAATGTATATGTACTTTGATAATAAATTTACTTTGAACTTTGACTGTCCTGTACCTTCTTCCTGATGGCAGCAGCTTAGATTGTGGAGGTATTTGATGATGGATGCTGCTTTCCTGCAATAGCTCTCCTCGTAGATTTGCTCAATGGTGGGGAGGAATTTGCCTGTAATGGACTGGGATGTATCCATTAGTTTTTGTAGGCTTTTCAAGGGTATTGGTATTTCCATACCAGGTTGTGATGCAACCAGTCAGTATACTCCCCACTGCACATCTATAGAAGTTTGTCAAAGTTTTGGACAACATGCTGAATTTTCACAAACTTCTAAGAAAGTAAAAGTGCTGCCATGCCTTCTTAGTAATGACACTTATGTGCTGAACCCAGGAAAGATCTTCTAAAATGGTAACAGTGAGGAACTTAAAGTTCTTGACCCTCTCCACTTTTGATTCCCAGACGAGCACTGGCTTATGGTCCTCCAGTTTCATTCTCCTACTGTCAATAATCAACTCTTTGGTTTAGCTGACATTGAGTGAGAGGTCGTGGTGGTGCCATTCAGCCAGGTTTGCAATCTCCCTCCTCTATGCTGATTCGCCACCACCTTTGATATTGCCAACAGCAGTGGTGTTGTTAGCAAACTTAAAATATGGCATGGGAGATGTACTTAGCCTCACAATCATAAGTATAAAGCAAGTAGAGGAGAGGTATAAGCACACAATCTTGTGGTGCATCTGTGCTGATTGTGGAGGAAAAGTTGTTCCCAATCTGAACTGACAGGGATCTACTGTCATGGTCCGGTCCATGAAGTCCGCATTCCAGTTCACGGTCTGGTCTGTGGACTCAGGACTCCTGGTCTTCCAATGTCCCTTGTTTCGGCTGGGTTAATCATAGGCACCTGATTCCCATCTTGGGGCTTGGAATATAAGTAGTCTTGGGGTCAAGTGTGGGCTGCTGGTTCGTCTTGTCAAGATTCCCTGGGAGCAACCTGCCGGGGAAGGCTAGAGCAGCCACTTCCCATCTTTAGGCCGCGTTGAAGAACCATTGCTTCGTGGAGCCTTGCTGTCAGTAGTCGGAGCTGTCTTTGCAGTATGGATTCGGCTGTTTCCCGGGCCAGCTGAGTGGCCATCAGCCACTCCGAGCTGGGTAGGGATCCGGCTGTTTCTGTAGCCAGCCGAGGTTGCTGGCCGTAACTGCGACTCAGAGCAACCCTGATGCAGAGATCGAACTGTCTGTCGTTCTTCGGTGTTTGTCTCTTCTTGTCCTCGCCTCCATGGGGTAAGTCAGGCCGTTCTGCCGTTGCCCTGCAGGTGGAACTGTCTAGTCTTGTCCTCACCTCCGTGGAGTAAGTCAGGCCATTCTGCCGTTGCCCGGGGGGGGGGGGAGGGGGGGGATCTGTCTTGTCTTGTCTTTGCCTCTGTTGGGTAAGTCCGGCCATTCTGTCATTACCCTGACGGATGGACCTGTCCCACCTTGGTGTGGAGATAAAGTTGAGTCCCAGCTTGTCTAAGGATAAGTCCCGGTTCTATGTCTACGTACTGTCCAGTCTCATGTTAGTGTTGTGTTAAAGATGAGTCCCAGCTTTTTGAAGGATAAGTCCTGGCTGTATGTTGATGTACAGTTCCCAGTCTGTCTCCGAGCTCCAGTCTCTGAGTTATCTGCCTTCACATTCCAAGACCCCAGCCTGCAGTCTCAAGCCACAAGACCCCAGCCTGCAGCCCCAAGCCTGAAGACCCCAGCCTGCAGCCTCAAGCCTCAAGACCCTAGCCACGTCCTGTCCTGTAGCCATGTCATGTCCTTGCCTAGTTCTGGAGTCTGAGCCCGAGGCAAGACCCAGGTTCTGGGTCCTTGTCCAGTCTCTGGCTCGGAGTCCAAGCACAGGCTCCTAGTTCATAGTTCCTTGTCCGGGTTCCCTGTCTAGTCCATGTCCTAGCCCAAGTCTGTGTTCTTGTCCCTGCTCCTTGTCTGTATCCTGTCACATCCCTACTCTAGTCAAGTCCTGTTCCTAGTACTTCAGTGTCTGTGTTTTGCATTTGGGTCCGCCATCAACACCCACATTGTGACATCTGCGAGGATCCAGTTGCACAAGGAGGTATTGAGGCCTAGATCTTAAAGTTTATTATTTGTTTTGATAGGGTTGATGTGTGGGCACATGGCCAAGTGGTTAAGGCATTGGACTAGCGACCTGAAGGTCGTGAGTTTGAGCCCCAGCTGAAGGAATATGTTGTGTACTTGAGCAAGGCACTTAATCACACATTGCTCTGTGACGACACTGGTGCCAAGCTGTATGGGTCCTAATGTCCTTTCCTTGGACAACATCGGTGTCGTGAAGAGGGGAGACTTGCAGCATGGGCAACTGCTGGTCTTCCATACAACCTTGCCCAGGCCTGCACTCTGGAGAGTGAAGACTTTCCAGGCGCAGATCCATGGTCTCGCAAGACTAACGGATGCCTTATTTATTATAGGGTTGAATATAGAGCTGTAAACAATGAAACACATCCTGATGTATGCATCTTCACTGTACAAATGTTCCAGGGTTGAGTGGAGTCAATAAAATGGCATCTGCTGTTGATCTTTTGTGATGGTAGGCAAATTGGAGCATATCCAAGTCACTCTTGAAGCAGGAGTTGATATGTTTCATCACTAACAGGCTACAAACAGGATTAAAGCTGGCTGTGTTATACGCTCCATCTTCCTCAACCCAAACACAGAAATAATGAACTAGCCAGAACTCGTGGAGAAAGTTGATGAGTGCATAATTGCTACTTGTGTAAAACACGGAAGTACGCTGAGTCCTCATGGGACTGTACCTCAGCAAAGTTACTATCATCAAGGAGAGAGACATTGTTCACTGAAATAAATCCATAATGCATATCGTGTACTCAGAGGTGTTTACTGTGCTGATTTGTAAGGTTTTATAAAAGACCCATTTATTGTGTTGTTAGTAGGCAGAGTAGAAATGTGACAAAGCTCTGATGAAAAAAAATTTTTCTCCTTGAAAATAACAGATTTGAACAGTTCATTTCCATTAATTTGAACAAGTTTGTGATATGACTTATCTTTTAGATAGCAAAGGGAAAAATAGCATTTGGCTTGTAAACAGTTGAAGGCTAGCAAGATAAAGTGAAGAGGTAAGTCAACAAATGATCCAAGTATAAAATTTTAAAAAAACACGAAATGCTGGAAATACACACCATGGCAATAAACATCAAAAAAGAGAAAAGATATGATAGGACATTTTTATTGCATGGATCTAAGGTGGATGACATACATTGGAATAAGTATTCTGGACCAAGATTCCAAAGATTAAGTGTGCTGGCAGTGCATTGGATGGATACACACTCATATACTGTATATGTCATAAAGGGGCGCTGGGAGCAGACCCAAATACAAGACACAGACACTGAAGTACTAGGAACTGGACTGGACACAGACTAGGAGCTGGGACTTTGGCTGGGAAAGCGGAACTAGGACAAGGAACTAGGAACTAGGAGCCTGGGCTGGGACTCCGAGCCAGAGACTGGACAAGGACCCAGAACCTGGGTCTTGACTTGGGTTCAGACTCCGGAACTAGGCGAGGACATGATGTGGCTACAGGACTGGACGTGGCTTGGGTTCTTCGAGGTTTGGGTGTGGACTCTGAGCCACAGACTGAGCTAGGACCCAGAACCTGGGTCTTGACTTGGGCTCAGACTCCAGAACTAGGCAAAGACATGACGTGGCTACAGGACTGGATGAGGCTACTGGACAGGACGAGAAAACCCCAGCACCGGGCTGGGCAAGGTACTCCTGGGCTGGGCGAGGCACATGGACAGGATGAGAACACGAAGTCTTGGCTTAGTTGAGGGAGACAGGAACGCAGAGCCTTAGTCGTGGGACAACAGGAACATGAAACACAGAGCCGAGACTCCTCCTTGGGAACAGGATGTAGGGCTGGGACTCAAACACAGAATGCTGAACACGATGAGATGGTTCCCACCACAAGGTAGTGGCAAACGTTTGGACCTACCTAGCGAAGGCATGGACATAGAGATGGTTCTCAACACAAGGTAGCGGCAAACGGCCAGACCTACCTAGCGAAGGTGTGGACACAGAGACAGTTCCAAACAACTAAAGACAGTTCCTTATCTAGACGCAGCAAGGCTCCGGTCTTGATCCAGCGGTAGAACTTGACGACGATACAGGTGAGGATGCAGGCGAGGTTGCAGGTAAAGCTTCAGAAGGAAGGGAACAGTCCAGCAACTGAAGCTGAACCCAGGAGCTGTTTATGTAGCCAGCCCAAAATGGGAATCATGTGCCTCAATTAAGGCACACAGCAGGACAAGGGAAAACTGGAAAACCTGGAATAAGGAACAATGGACCTGACCATGAATCAGAATGCGGACTTCACGGACCAGACGATGACAGCATATGTATATATACACATGTGCATGAATTATTGTATATAAAGTGAGAGGAAAAACTGAAGGGAAAGTTTGGAAAATAAGGAGTATGGATGCAGATGAAACAAAGGATGGGAGAAAGGAAGGAAACTATTTTAACGGTATGATTTTTTTTACTGGTGCATACTTTAATACAGGGAGTTGAAGAAATAAAGCCTGAGAACACAGCTAGAGATATAAAAAATATGATATGGTGGCCAGTACAAACATATTTTGAAAAAGATGGAAGGAATGCTAAAAGGATAGGCATGACAATTCAGTGTCTGTAGTTACAGGATTTTTAGATGCAATGGAGAAGTGAAAGTTGGATCTAAAATAGGATGTGCACGGATATTAGTTAAGGAAATTATTACCTTTCATGGGAATTGAGACACTCTAGTTTTATATTTAGAGGGTGATAGAAGAGCAAATATGCGAGCATGTTTCTGGGTAGAGGAAATTGTACTCGTGCAACTGTTGCCACTGATTAACTGGACTGAAAACTTGCACTCATTCCTCAATCATACTTTATTTTATTGTGCACAAGGAGAACAGCACGGCCACTGTCATCACTCTAGTCCGAACAGAGAAATGACATTTTTATACAGAATTGACTAGAAGTTACAGATACCGACAATTTGGTAAGCTGTCATGTTTGACTTCCTTACTTGCAAGATCGATCACCGTTCTCAATAACGGTATTAAAAAGTCAATAGAAACTGCAAACTAACAACCAATGATGCTTTGAAGTTAGTAAAGCAATTGTCCTTTAGTTGATGCGTGTGTTTTGCATCCTTCTGTTACATTGTGATCTCATATCCAGAAAGCCAAACGGCTCCAGTAACCTGCTATGGAAAGGGAAGCTATGTTCTTCAAAGACCCTTCTTGTTTGTGCTGTCTGAACTCTGTCTGCAGTCTATCCTTGTTAACTCTTGTCTACCACACTTCCTCCTTTCTGGGGGAAGACAACACAAATCTTACTGAACTTCGATAGCACAGAGTGTCTGAAACTCTGTAGCACAAAGACGAGAAAATCTGCTGGAAATCTAAGCAACACATACAAACTGCTGAAGGATCTCAGCAGGCCAGGCAGCATCTATGGAAAAGTCCCGATGAAAGTTCTTAGCCCGAAATGTCTTCTGTTT
This sequence comes from Mobula birostris, assembly GCF_030028105.1. NCBI lineage: Eukaryota > Metazoa > Chordata > Chondrichthyes > Myliobatiformes > Myliobatidae > Mobula > Mobula birostris. Next base: position 47,341,025 of record NC_092384.1, read on the forward strand.
ACTCTTTTCCATAGATGCTGCCTGGCCTGCTGAGTTCCTCTAGCATTTTGTGTGTGTTGTGTGACAATTTCATCAGGGGCAACTGGCGGTTTGATCACGATGGAGGTAGCTGCACTGTGGGCTATTACTCTGCAGAGTGTTCTCAGGCAGGAGATTAAAATGAATATTACAAATAGCAAAGAATATTACAACTACTAGTAAAGAGTGAAACCAGCTAAAGGGTCTCCATGGTGATGATCGAGTCCTATGTAGTTCCAGCACAGTTTTCCTAACTTTATCAGCTTCTGGATGGATACACATCAGGGGTGTATGTGCAACATTCCTGGCCAATAATGGCACAAGTGCCTCCTTTCTCAGCCATCAAGAAGTCATGTATTAGTCAATCTGAAGGGTCACAGTGCGGATTGCCACCATTTTGGCAATAATATCAGCGTTGGCCTGGCTTGTACCATGTAGCGCCAAGGCTGTGTCCTTAGCGGAGGCCATATCAATGTTTGCATAAGCCAGTCTGGCAGGTTTACGGACAGGAACACTACTGTCCACTAATGTCAGTCCTTCCATAGCAGACTCACACAGTACGAGTAAAGAATGTGTAGGCAAAGAGTACATTTACGGTACTAAAGTAAAGTAAAGACATCCGTTGGTCTTGCGAGACCATGGATCTGAGCCTGGAAAGTCTTCACTCTCCAGGGCGCAGGCCTGGGCAAGGTTGTATGGAAGACCAGCAGTTGCCCATGCTGCAAGTCTCCCCTCTCCACGATACCAATGTTGTCCAAGGGAAGGGCATTAGGACCCATACAGCTTGGCACCAGTGTCGTTGCAGAGCAATGTGTGATTAAGTGCCTTGCTCAAGGACACAACATGTTCCCTCGGCTGGGGCTCGAACTCAAGACCTTCAGTTGCTAGTCCAATGCCTTAACCACTTGGCCACGTGCCCACATACGGTATTACATAGGCCATATAACAACAACCCCAGCATGGATTCAGTTCGGGCCAATGATCTCATTTTAAAGGGGTACCTCCAGCAGCCAGTGAGGCCACGTTAGTACACAATACATATTCGAGTTAAAGTTTAATTGTCATTCAACCATACACATGAATACAGCAACCTCTGGGGCCAAGGTGCAAAACACTGGACCAAAAGTCACGCACAACACACAGCAGCATATGATTGCAGAAAAAACATACAGCTACATTTCTACAAGAACAGCTCACAGCAATTCTTGGTATCGCGAAGTGCAGCTGCAGACCAAGGCAATCCAGCTTGTCTCCCACTGAACAAACACTGGTGGGCGGCACTGACAGGAATCTAGCAGCACACAGCCAGCTGGCATCTCCTGTCCTGCTGAAGGGTCTCTGTTGGAAACGTTGACTGTACTCTTTTCCCTAGATGCTGCCTGGCCTGCTGAGTTACCTCCAGCATTTCATGTGTGTTAACTGGCGTCTCCTTCCTCGGCAGCTGCAACAGATGACCCCGAGGCATGAATAAGGACCTGGTCAGTGCCACGGCCAAGGCTATGCAGCTCCCCTCGTCTCAGTCTCACAATGAACTAGTGAATCGGACTTACAGTATTGTGTATTGTACTTCAACAATGTCCGTCCAACAGGTTCTTACGATCACAACAAAAACATCCCACATCGTCCATTGGATAGCCCGCCGTTTCCTCGCACGCCACTGATGCCTTCTTCCTTGAGGGGTGAAGCAGGCTGCAACACAGAACGCAACAAGACCAGCTCCAGCACTATCCGGCAACTCACCTGTGGGGCAGACCTGCAGTACCTGGTGTTCCTGATATTCAGCAGTATTCTGCAAAAAGACATAAGGGACAAGCAATTGCACCTTTGGTTGGACCCAGAGAGGCCACTGTGTCTGAGTGCGCAGCTAAAGATAACTGAAGAGAACAGATGTGCCGACTATCCAAAGTGTATGATGCATAGTGATCACTCAATGTCACAAGTTCAGTTACTCAGTCCTTGTCATCAAGGTCCTTCTGGCAACTGGTTTTCTGGTCCAGTGGCACCACTGTCCTGGTGTGTAATGTGTGGACCCTTATCGCTTCCCCTGTTAGTGGTTCTCGAAAGGGGCCTTCCCACCTGGGCTCCGTGTAACTCTTTCACCGGTACCCAATCTCCTGGATAGTAGGTCTGGCACTCTGCAGCTATCATGATCTTCTGGGCTTCAAGAAACCTTTCAGATCTTGTGTTAGTACCATACAATACTGCAACATGCTTCCACACATAATATGGATGCCGATCTGTTTAATTAAAAAGGGAGAAGTGACCGGCAAGCACATGGGATGCCCAATACTCTTTCAAACAGAGATAAGCATGTTACACAGTTTGGAGCACAGCACATTTCATGGGGAGGATATACAGACTCCTTACAAAATAGCACCCATGAACATTGTTCACTCATCAAACCAGCCAGCTTCAACCAGTTGCTCCTAGCCTTCAGTTACCTTGTCATGTTAAGTATCTGTTCTCCCTTGTTTTGTGGCCCCTTATGGCTTGTTATTCTGCAGTTTATTGGTGAAATATTGTTTACAGCTCAATCATTTCCGTTACTCTGCTTCTGTGTCAAGCCTCCTCTGCATTTCCTGACAGGATGAGTCAACCAATGACTGGCCCAGCAGAGTATGCACACCTACAGGAAGTCATCCATCAACAGGAACACATGACGCCAAAGCAGCAGGAAACCACTGACAACCTGCCTGCCACTTTCAACCAGCTCTCCATTTCAATACAGTAACACCGTAACGGTTAACCTCCTCCCTCGGAGCCCCGCATTCCGATGCCCGAATGCTTTGGCAGTTCCTCAGCAACTTCCTGTCCTGGTGTGTGTTACATTTTGAGCTCCAGCCATCTCTGTATTCTACAGACCAAGCCAAGTTTACCTTCATCATCTCCCTCTTGACTGGGGGAGCTCTGACCTGGGCTGCCTCTACCTGGGACAATAGAACTACTATTTGCAATAAATATGACAAATTCACTGCTGAGATGTGCCAGGTTTTTGACCATCTAGAATGCGGAGGGAGTGGGGACAGTAGATTGGATACTTTGCCTGTTTCAAGACTCATGCTGGGTGCTGGATTACACAGTTGAATTCAGGACCCTTGCAGCAGAGTGTCACTCATCCTGTTGACTGCATTTTTGCCCTCACAACACACTGTGCCTCTGTTTGTAAACCAGCTACTTCATCCTCGGCACTGTCACCCCAGTTCCCTTCCCGCTGCCAAATTAGTTTGAAATCTCCAAAACAGCTCTAGCAAACCTGCTCGCAAGGATATTGGTCCCCTCGGGTTCAGGTGTAACCGGTCCCTTTTGTGCAGGTCATACCTTCCTCAGAAGAGATCCCAATGATTCATATATATGAACCCTTGCCCCCTGCACCAGTTCCTCAGCCAAGCATTCATCTGCCAAATCATCCCGTTTTCACTCTCACTGGCACACGGCACAGTCAGCAATCCAAAGTCTACAACCCTGGATGGTCAGAGTGTACACACAGCCTGTGCATATGAGCATTGGAGAGCACTGTGAGTCCATTCAGCTCTCCCAACACTCTTCTCATCTTAGGTTACCCCTGGCTCTCCAATCCCAATCCTCACTTTGCTTAGTCATCCAGTTTATTGGTGAGCTGGGAACCCATCTCCTGGACCCCTTGACTGCAACCTCAGCTGATTTCACCTCGTAAATCCTTGGAGACAGAGGAAAATCTTGACCTTAACAAACTCTCACAAGAATACCATGACTTCGCCATCACCTTCGGTAAAAAGGAAGCCCCTGCCACCTCACAGACCACAAGACTGTGTGATCAACCTCTTTCCGGGCACCACTCCTCCCTGAGGTTGTCTGTTCTCTATTTCCCCTCCTAAGAACCAAGCCATGAATGACATCACCAAAGCACTACAGCACTGCTACACTTGACCATCCCAACACCCAGCCGGTGCAGGATTCTTCTCTGCCAAAAACAACGTTGGGGTCTTTGTCCCTGCATCTACTATTGTGGACTCAGTAAAATCACCATTAAGAACTGCTACCCTCTTTCCTTGATGGACAGAGCATTCAAAACACTCCGCAGGGCCCGGATCATCACCAAACTGGATCTATGGAGCGTGTACAACCTGATCCGCATCCGCCGGGGAGATGAGTGGAAGACAGCGTTCATAACACCCACCGGCCGCTACGAATACTTGGTGATGCCTTTTGGACTTTCCAACAGTCCAGCTGTTTTCTTTTCCCTCATCAACGAGGTCGTTTGAGACATGTTACACAGGTATGTGTCTGTCTACCTCTACGATATCATCACTTTCTCCAAGGATCCCCAAGACCACCTCTGTCATGTCTGTTCAGTCCTTCAGTGTCTCCTTCAAAACCAGGTGCAAGGTTTGAAAAATGCCAGTTTAACACCCCAGTCCTTTCCTTTCTGGGTTACAACCTTTCACCCCAAGGCATAACTGCAGTCCTAGAGGAAGTGTGCACTATGTTTGAAAGGCCTCGACCGTGTTCCCTCAAACAAGAACAGCCCTTCTTGGGCTTCTCCAACTTCTACCGCCATTTCATTTGGAACTACAGTCAAATCGTCACTCCTCTTACCAAGTCACTGACCTTACAGATAACTTGGTCTGCTGCCATGGGCGATGCTTTCAAGGAGCTCAAGAGATGTTTCACCACCACTCCCATTTTCCGCCATCAGAATCCCTCTAGACCTTTCATTTTTAAAATCTTTTTTATGAATCATTACTAAAGATCAACCCAAAAAAATACATTAAGGTAATCAAGTCAACATGTCAATATGTACAATGAAGAAATAAATTACCAAATAACTGATTAACAAAGCTAAACAATATATCAATAATAATAAGAAAAAATAAAGTGTTAAGAATATTTGTAAGGAAAAATAGAAGGGAAAAAAGAACCCCTACTAACTAAAACAAAAAAACCCCCACTAACAAAAAAAAACGAAAAAAAAACTCATTGGGAGCACAACCCCGGAGCTATACGCCATACAAGCTTCCATAAAAGAAAAACATCAATCCGCCAACTCAAATCCATTTAAACAAGAATCAGAAGGAAACCATCTTATTTAACTCAAATCAGATGATAGACCTTTTGTGGTAAAGGTGGATGCATCTGATGTGGGTGCTGGGGCCATCCTCTGTCAGTGAGGACCGGACAGGAAGATACACTCTTGTGCCCTCTTCTCGTGCAAGTTCAGCTCTACATGGCACCGTTATGGAGTAGGAGTCAGGGAACTACTCACCATTAAATGGGCCTTGGTAGAATGGAGACATTGGATCTCTTCCTGACCTAGACTGAGCACCAGAACCTACATCCATAAATCAGACCTGCGAACTCATAAGAACATAAGAAATAGGAGCAGGAGTAGGCCATCCAGCCCATTGAGCCTGCCCCGCCATTCAATAAGATCATGGCTGATCTGTCCGTAAACTCAGCTCCATCTACCTTTTTTTTCCCCATAACCCTTAATTCTCTTACTATGTAAAAATCTATCTAACTGTATCTTAAATATATTTATTGAAGAAGCATTAACTGCTTCCCTGGGCAGAGGGAACTCAATCCACATCCGGCTCGTTCAGCCTTCTACTTCGAGCAATTCAACTTCACCATCTCCTACCAGTCTGCCTCCAAGAACACTAACATGGGCACCCTGTCAAGACAGTTTGAACCAGCTGAAATGGAGATCAACCCTCCCATCATTCCGTCCTCGCAGATCATCACCCCTGTCATCTGGGGTCACGGGAACCGGACCTGTCAGGCCCTACAGCACGAGCCTTCTCTGGCCAACACAGCCGACAGATGCATGTTCTATGTGCTCTGAGGCACACCAGCAGGCCCACTCTGGCCATTCAGACTGGTACAGGGAAGCAGATTTCTGGATTCAGTAAATGGAGCAGAAGACACTGATTGTGAGTAGCACGTTAACAGTGCCTATAAAAAGAATTCACACCCGCCTTGGAAGTTTTCATATTTTATTGTTTTACAACATTGAATCACAGTGGATTTAATTTGGCTTTTTTGACATCGAACAACAGAAAAAGACTCTTTTGTGTCAAAGTGAAAACAGATCTCTACAAAGTGATCTAAATTAATTACAAATATAAAACACAAAATAATCATTGCATAAGTATTCACCTCCCTTAATATGACACACCAAGTCATCACTGGGGCAGCCAATTGCTTTTAGAAGTCAGATAATTAGTTAAATGGAGATCACTGTGTACAGTCAAGGTGTTTCAATTGACTGTATTAAAAATACACCTGTATCTGGAAGGTCTAACTGCTGGTGAGTCAGTATCCTGGCATGAAGACAAAAGAACACTCCAAGCACCTCTATGAAAAGGTTATTCAAAAGCATGTTAGGAGATGGGTACAAGAAAATTTCCAAGTCACTGAATAAACCTTGGAGTACAGTTAAGTCAATCATCAAGAAATGGAAATAATATGGCACAGCTGTAAATCTGCCTAGAGCAGGCTGTCCTCAAAAACTGAGTGACTGTGCAAGAAGGGGACTAGTGAGGGAGGCCACCAAGAGACCTATGAACCTATGATGACTCTGGAGGAGCTACAAGCTTCAGTGGCTGAGATGGGAGATACTGTACATACAACTGTTGCCTGAGTGCTTCACCAGTCGCAGTTTTATGGGAGAGTGGCAAAGAGAAAGCCACTGTTGAAAAAATCTCACATGAAGTCTCGGCTAGAGTTTGCCAGAATGCATCTGGGAGACTCTGAAGTCAGCTGGAGTAAGGTCTGATGAAACCAAAATTGAGCTTTTTGGCCATTAGACTAAACACTACATTTGGCGTGAGCCAAACACCACACATCATCAAAAACACACCATCCCTACTGTGAAGCATAGTGGTGGCTGCATCATGCTGTGGGGTTGATTCATTGCAGCAGGCCCTGGAAGGCTTATGAAGGTAGAGGATAAAATGAATGCAGCAAAATACAGGGAAATCCTGGAGGAAAACCTGATGCAGTCTGCAAGAGAACTGAGATTTGTTTTCCAGCAGGACAATGACCCCAAAGCTACATAAGAATGGCCCTAGTTCACTCGTTGGACCAGTCAGCCGCTCTGGGCCTGCAGTTACCTTGTCATGTTAAGTATCAGTTCTCTCTTGTTTCGTGGTCCCTCCTAGCTTGTTATTTTGCAGTTTATTAGTAAAATATTATTTATTGCTGAATTGTCTCTTTTGCTTTGCTTTTGGGTCAAGCCTCCTCTACATTTCCTGATATGGATTATTTACAGTAAACTGCATAGTCTATGGTGGTGGAGGTGGAAGCTGACTGCTATCAAAGTTACCTTGGTGCTGACTGCATCTTCGAGCCCAAAGGACAGGCTTTCTGCAAACAAAACAACACCTCTGTGTCCACCATCCCATTTCCATCTTTGTAAAATGAATCAAAGAACTATAAAACCATACATTTAGAACAGTATTATCTAATAACTATGCTGCTCAAAACAAAATAATACCACTCCCAGTGGGTCACATGAGCTAAATACGTATGAAGCAGGTAAAACTAATTTACAATGACATTTTAAGCAGGAGCTAATCTGGTAATGATTAGCAAAAATTTGAACACTCATTTTAGTTCAATATAAAACAAAACTATAACATTCAAATTGTATAGGACAGCTGTTGTAGTATGTTAAAACAAAATGTACAATACCCAGAACCTTTGGTGGATCAGCCCAGGGAGTCTCACACAAGTACTGTCCTCATTCCCCATAACAGTTTTAATCCTTTGATGTTGTAATTGCTTCTGGCAATATCGTAAAACACTCAAACTTCTTTTCATCTCTCCAAGTAACCATACACATTTTTCTTCAGCCTCGGTTGCAACTCATTTACAACAACATGTATTAAGATGGGTGTCCTGACTTCCAAGCTTATTCCAGAATACTTTTGAAAACATTACACATGTTTTACATATTTATTAACATGATTGTTTTTTGTACAAATCTGTATCTTATGCCAATCTACAGTGCAAGGGGATTTTTTTTGAGCTTCTACTATATTAATAAAAGGTACATTTAAGTCAACATTTCACTCATTCTTTCTGCACCCTCAGCCTCCCGTCCCCCACAGTGCTATTGGGAGTCCCTGTCTGTGGCAGGGCAATGGCTGACGCCAGCCTAACTAGTACTCAAGAGACACATTTGGCGTGGGCTTTGTTGTAATGATGCCTGGGGGAGGTAGGGATACAGCAGGCTACAGCCACCTAGTTAATCCTCAGACTCTGCTGCCAATTGTTTGTTTTTGAACACTGAGGTAGACACGATTCTCCTGCCTGTTCATTCTGTGACTTTTCCTTCAGAGAAGGGATCAGTAAAAGGGAGACAAGCATAGACATTGCAGTGCTGGAAAATGACACTGGAGAGGTAGTCATTGGGAGCACAGGATTGGCGGATGGAATTAATCAGTATTTTGCATTAGTCTTCACTGTGCAAGACGTCAGCAGCATGCCAGAAATTTGAGTGTCAGGGTAGAAGTGAGTGTAGTCACCACTTCTATGAAAGTGCTTGGGGAGCAGCATGGTTTGAGGAAAAATCTAGGAAGTTACCTGGACTAGATGGACTACACCTCAGGGTTCTAAAAGAAGTAGCTGAAGAGACTGTGGAGGCATTGCTAGTGATCTTTCAAGAATCACTAGATGCTGTAATGGTTCTGGAGGACTGGAAACTCCTCACTCGTTGGTAAGATGTTGGAGTCTATTATTAAGGACGAGGTTTCAGGGTGTGTTGAGGCACATGATAAAATAGGCCAAAGTCAGCATCGTTTCCTTAGGAGAAATTTTGCCTGACAAATTTGTTGAAATTAGTTTCAGAAATAACGGGCAGGATAGACAAAGAAGAGTGAGTGGATGTTGTTTATTTGGATTTACAGAAGGCCATTGACAAAGTGTCACACATGAGGCTGCTGAACAAAGTAAGAGCCAGTGGTATTACAGGAAAGGTACCAGCATAGACTCAAGATTGGGTGACTGGCAGGAGGCAAAGAATGGGAATAAATGGTGCCCTTTCTGGTAGGCTGTCAGTGACTAGTTGTGTTCTGCAGGGTTTGGTGTTGGGACCACTTTAGATTAGATTATGAAGACACGTAGTCCCCTTTTATTGTCATTTAGTAATGCATGCATTAAGAAATGATACATTATTTCCTCCGGTGTGATATCACAAAAACACAGGACAAACCAAGACTGAAAAAAATTGACAAAACCACATAATTATACATATAGTTACAACAGTGCACAATACCATAACTTGATGAAGAAGTCCGAGAGCACAGTAAAGTTCAAAGTTTCTCAAACGTCCCACGTCTCATGCAGACGGGAGAAGGAAGAAAAACTCTCCCTGCCATGCCGACCACAATCCGACTGTGAGTCATCCGAAAACTTAGAGCTCTGATCAGCTCTCTGATACCGAGTACTGAACGCCATCTCTGTCCGAGCGATTCGACCTCTTTCTCCGTCACCAAAAGCAGGCAAGGCCGGAGATTTTGAGGCCTACCCTCCAAAAGATTCCCGACCACGCAGTAACGACAGCAGCAGATGGGCGTTTCAGAAATTTCTCCAGATGTTCCTCTCTGCTTTCACATCTATCTCCATCAAATCAGAAATTGTCCACGGCCCCTATTTAACAGATACAATATCATTTTTCACCGGAGAGCTGCGCACACTTCTTTTCATGTTATATGTCAATGATTTGATGACAGAATTGATGGCTTTGTGGCCCAAGTTTACAGATAACATGAAGACAGGTGGAGGGGCAGATAGTGTTGAGGAAGCATGGAGTGTGCAGGACTCAGACAGAAAAGGAAAATGAGCAAACTTTAGTGCAACCAGTTTCTGTGAGGCCTTCTGGCCCGGATGCAAGACGTCACGTATGGAATCAAAAGCAGTTCATCTCCAATTTGCGAGCACTATGGGGTGAGGGTGCCTGGTTGAGCCATTACACAGGAGAGAAACCCCAGCTTCCTAAACTTAATGTCAGTCAACTGCAGGTCCATGACTGCTATTCAGTAAGCCTGGACCCCTGGGTCAGTAGCTTGGTTGTTTACCATAGTCATACCCTGTGTGTATGGTCTCAACGGCTGGCCATGAGGGGAAATCAGTCACGGCATTATTTTTCCCCTTGATAGGTTGTATATCAGCTGTGAACTCCGATATGTAGGCCAGCTGGCATTGCTGCCGTGCAAACCAAGTGTTTGATATTTTTAAAAACACAAACATGAGGAAATCTGCAGATGCTGGAATTTCAAGCACCACACATAAAAGTTGCTGGTGAACGCAGCAGGCCAGGCAGCATCTCTAGGAAGAGGTACAGTCGACGTTTCGGGCCGGGATCCTTCGTCAGGACTAACTGAAAGAAGAGCTAGTAAGAGATTTGAAAGTGGGAAGGTGAGGGGGAGATCCAAAATGATAGGAGAAGACAGGAGGGGGAGGGATGGAGCCAAGAGCTGGACAGTTGATTGACAAAAGGGATATGAGAGGATCATGGGACAGGCCCATCCATTATTTATTTATATACACACATTCTTTTTCTCTCTCTCCCTTTTCTCCCTCTGTCCCTCTCACTATAGCCCTTGCCCATCCTCTGGGTTTTCTCCCCTCCCCCTTTTCTTTCTCCCTAGGCCTCCTGTCCCATGATCCTCTCATAACCCTTTTGCCAATCACCTGTCCAGCTCTTGGCTCCATCCCTCCCCCTCCTGTCTTCTCCTATCATTTTGGATCTCCCCCTCCCCCTCCCACTTTCAAATATTTTACTAGCTCTTCTTTCAGTTAGTCCTGACGAAGGGTCTCGGCCCGAAACGTCGACTGTACCTCTTCCTAGAGATGCTGCCTGGCCTGCTGCATTCTCCAGCAACTTTTATGTGTGTTGTTTGATATTTTTGCCATTTTGTGCATGAGGGGTTTGTGGTCAACGAACGGTGTGAAATGGCAACCCTTTAGAAGAGAGCAAAAATGATAGACGGTCAGATAGACACCGAGAAGCCCATGGTCAAAGGTGCTGGATTTTCTTTCTGGGGGACGCAGCTGCTGAAGAAGGCAAGTAGCTGCCACACGTCTCTGACCAACTGCTCGTGCACAGCACCCACAGCATTGAATGAAGGGTCAGTAGTAATGGATATAGGTGCATTGGGGAGCGGGTGTGCCAGTACGGTCACATTGGAAAGAACTCATTTGGCGCCATCCATTGCTCTGGTCATGTCCACTGATCAGTCAAGCAAGTGATTAGGGGTATTGCTTTGAAGCATACTATACAGGGAAAGCATAAATTCAGCAGTGAAGTAGTGACAGAAAAAAATCTCCCGTAGATTTTTAGTGGTGCAGTGTGGTAGAAAGTCCATAATAGCGACTACTTTTGATGGGAGGAGTTTTGCACCTTCTGCAGAGATGCAATGATCGAGAAAGTCAATGGTTGACAACCTAAACTGGCATTTAGTGGGGTTAATAATCAACTCGTGTTGGCTCAAGTGCTTGAAAAGTGTGCAGTATTGTGACACAGGCTCAGATTTGGATGCACTGGTGACAACTATGTCATCCAGGTAAACAAAAAGATCTGTCTTTTAATACAGAGTCCTCAGTCATTGGGAAGTCTGTGCTGCATTTTTCAGCCCAAACTGCATGCGTGGAAACTCAAAGAGGCCAAACAGGGTTATCACAGTCACTTTGGAAATGTTCTTCGAGCACACAGGCATCTGATGGTAGCTCTTAACTAAATCACTTTAGAAAAAATTAATTTTCCAGCTAAACATTCTGTAAAGTCTTGGATGTGTGGGACTGGGTAACAATTGGGGTTGGTGGCCTCGTTAAGGTGGAGGTAATTGCCACATGGTCAGCAATCACCATCAGAATGAGGGACCATATGGAGAGGCAAAGCCCAGGGACTATTTGACAGGTGTACAATGCCAAATCTTTCCAAGTTGGCAAACTCAGCTTTCGCCGTCGCCAGTTTTTCTGGATCCAGTCTACGTGCGTGGGCATGTGGTGGGCCAGTTGTAGAAATACGGTGCTCAACCCCATGTTTTTTGACTGAAGTGGTGAATGTGGGCTTGGTGAAGTCTGAGAATTTGCTGAGCAGTCAAGTGAACTCACGTGCAGTGGTGCCTGTACTTGACAGAGTCGTTGTGGGAACTTGCTGGGGGAACAGGGTAACAACCCAAAGTCCTTGACATCCACAAGCCTGCAGTTCTTAAGAACAACTAATAATCCTTTGTGCACACAGGAAATTTTCACCAAGCAGAGGTCTAGCCACTTTAGCCATGAGGAAGTCCCATGTGTACCGTCGCCCTCTGCAGCAGAATGTCACCCATCGTGTCCTATAAGTCTGGATCATGCTGCCACTGGTGACCCCCAGCGAGGTTTCATCGCTCTTTGCCTTCCCATCATAGGCGATGCTGACAGCACACTCGCTTGAGCATCCATGTCACCGAGGAAATGTCTCCCTGAAAGGACGTCCATAATGAACAGTAGACATCCCTGGCATCTGGAACCCACAGAGTTCACAAAGCTCTGATGTCCCGATGCGCTGGTATCCACCACTGCAAGGTCGTCGGCACTTCCTAGCATTCCCGCCAAAGTGACCATAGCAAAAATACAGGCCTTGTGGTTGTCTGTATCGCAGCTGTGGGTGAGCTTATGTTGGGGGCTCTTGCTGATTGGGCTTATTGAGGTAGAGAAAGGAGGTGGAATGATTCACCACTGCCAAGCTGAGTGTAGACTACCAGCCATTTTAGCAAGCTCCCTATAGTCCTTTATGGGTGGATTAGCAAGGGCTATGTGAACTTGATCAGGCATTCACTGCATGAAGAGTTCTTTAAAAATAAAACAGGGATGGTGATTTCCCATGAGAGACAGTATGTGGTCTATTAGCTCTTGACGGCTTAGCATCGCCGAGGCCGAGCAAGCAGAGCAACTGTTTGTCGTGCTGAGACTCCGATAGCCTAAAAGTCTGTAAAAGGTGACTTTTCTGCAATTGGTATTTATCACGTTCAGGTGGCTGTTCTAGTGGACTCATCACCCTCGCAGCCATGGAGTTACTGAGTGACGCAACCACATAGAAATATTTGGTGTTGTCAGTGGAGATTTCTCACTGTGTGAATTGGGCCTCGGCGCTAAGCAACAGCATTTTGCTTTCAAAACTCTGGCAATTTCAAAGCCACTGCGTTGGCCAACATATTCAATAATTCTGGAATCGTCCTAGAGCATTGGGGTCACCAATGTAGGTTTCACAAAGGAAAATGGCGTGAGGCGTTTTATGTTTAAGAAAAGCAGTAGCAAACTTATTGTACTCTAAAAACTGAATACAAGGCTGAGTAAAAGTATTTTACGTACAGTAATTATGTCTTCTCCTCAGACCAGCCTCTTAAACGGAACCCTCACTCAATGCCTGTGGCTTTGAATTATGTATTACATTACTCTCAATTACATTACCCTCAATCTTTAACACTGCAGGTCGGTGACTAAGGTGTTAGCAAACTGTGGCTACTCCACAAGAAAGAAACTTTGCATTCCTGCAGCAGATACAGTCGCTTGCTCAAAAAAGAGCTGCTTAGGATTTAGGACTGATCAGCTATAGGGGCTGAACTCCTTTCTCCCATATGATGATTCTATCTCAGTGAAACCTCTAAGTAACTGTCATTGCCAATTAACTGCACTATGAAAACTCGCACTCCTACCCTCAATCATACTTTATTTTACTTGCGTACAAGGAGAACAGCGTGGCCCCTGTCCCCACACTATTCAGAAGTCTGAACAGGGAACTGCCATTTTTATACAGAATTGACTCACAGTTACCGATAGACCATTTGGTAATTCTGAATGTTTGAATTCTTTACTTGTAAGATCAACCACCATCGACCATATAGTTGTTAAAAGTCAATAGAAACTACAAGCTGACAACCAATAATGCTTTGAAGTTAGTAAAACAATCGTTCCTTAGTTGGTCTGTGTTTTTCTTCCTTCTGTTGCATTCTTATCTCATCTCCAATAAGCAAAATGGATCCAGTAGCCTGCAATGGAGTCGTAGAAAAGAACAGCATAGAAACAGGCCCTTCAGCCTTTCTAGTTCATGATGAACCATTTAAACTGCCTAGTCCCTTCAACCTGTACCTGGGCCACAGCCATCCATACCTCCACTATCCATATACCTGTCCAGACCTCTCTTAAACATTAACTGGAGCTTGCGTGCATCACATGTGTTGGCAGCTCATTCCACACTCTCACAACCATCAAGTGAAGAAGTTCCTTCTCACGTTTCCCTTTAAACTTTTCACCTTTCACCCTTAACCTATGACATCTACTTGTAGTCCCACTCAATCTCAGTGGAAAAAGCATTTACCCTATCTATAACTCTGATAATTTTGTATCCCTCTACTAAATCTCCTCTTAATCTTCTACGTTCCAAGGAATAAAGTCCTAACCTATTCAATCTTTTCTTATAACCCAGGTCTTCCAATCCCAATAACATTCTTGTAAATTTTCTCTGTATTCTTTCAACCTTATTTGAAAAAGTACAGAGGACATTTACAAGGATATTGCTGAGCAAAGGGAAGCTATGTTCTTTAATGAACTTTCTTGCCTGTGCTGTCTGCACTCTGTTTGCAATTTATACTTGCCTAGAGATTATGTTAACCCTTGCATTAATGCTAGTTCCACAGAGCAATTATTAATAGATTTCAGCTACCTGAGGCAGAAATTGTGCTAAAACATGGAGGAGTGCAGAATTCTCAAAATGCATTTGAAATATATTTTAATTAGTATATTACAAGCCCAAAGAAAAGGGCCTTTGTTGTTTGTAGGTTTTGGAGATTGTGGTTGGGTGAATGGCATTTTAGATTAAAAATTACACCTCAGTTACTTTTGCATTGTTATGGAAATAATATAGGAGGCCATATTTTAAATTTGGAAATGCTAAATTTGCTAGACTGAGTTATAAGAAAAAGTTAATAAGAAACTGGCACTTATAACACAGAAGGAGCCATTCATCCCACTGGATGGCTTCCAATGGAGCAATCCCATTCTCCCTCCCTGAATTTCCTTGTACCTGCAGAATTTATATTCACACACATGCCGATTAACTCTGCTTTGATTTTTGTTTTGGCCGCTCAGCTTCACCAGGGGTAACCTACAGGAGCTAATGAATCTACCATCAGATTTTTGTAAAGTGAGCAAAAAGCAATAAAGGAAGTGACAGTGGTCTCTAAACAAATATGGTCTCAATAAGGTATCCCAAATCTGGATATAAAGGGTACAATACAGCATTAAGAAGGACTGAAATGGAGAATTCAGCATTACAGATAGTCAAGAAATATATCACGACAAGGAATGAAATGAAAAAGAAAATTTACCTGGTAAAAAGGGTACATGAAAACATATTGACAAGTAAAATCTCGGGTGTTTAATTTATATGAAGGATTGTGGATTAGAAAGGAGAGAGGACGGTCTAATAGAAAACAAAAAGTATTGGGCTTGAAAACATAGGTATGGCTCTGGATGAATACTTCTGCTTTGACAAAATAAGGTAACATTTTGTCACTGACATATGGAAATACTGGATGTGATAAATATCAAGAAGGATGCCTACTATTCTTAACAATGGATAAAGAAACAGGGATCTCCCAGGATCTTTCCATAAAAGGGAAAATGGAGGCTATTGCCAGTTTTCTAAACCATTTGGCTATAGACTTGTGCTAGAGCATTAGAAAACCACTATTATGACATTGCTGAAAGGAAGAAGGGGACATATCAATGATTGGTAAATTATGAAAAAGAACTGTAAATCACTGTTAGAGTGATTTTTGGGTTTAGGTCATTTACATTTAGTAAATGACTTTGGCTGCCAGTCTTCTGTTCTTTGAATATGTATTGTGGATTTGATTTGGAACAATGGATTCCTAAAAGCTGTGAATCCCAGTCCAGACAATGCTGGCGTCTGTGGTATGGATGCGAATTAGGAGGTGTAAAGTTTGAATTTTGTATGTAGTTTCAAAAGAAAGCATTGTCTATACTGTGTAAATATAGAATTGTCCTTTAATGTTTGGCACATAAAATACCGAGCCCCATGTTGGACCAGCAAGACCTTTCTACCAAAAGCTTCTCCATATGATGCCTGCTGTACCTTGTTTTGTCGAATAAAGAAGCTGCTTTGTATCTACCAGTATTTTTCTCCAGCGATTTCTTCAACAAAACAACATTTGGTGTCAGGAGTGGGATGCCTTCGTGAACCATCGTGTGGCCAGCGATCTTAGCAGTCTAAGTCGGTGAGTATTTTCTAAATTAGTACTCACGCTTGGATCTGTTCGGGTCGGTGGTACATGGGAACACGAGGTATCATGAACGCGGAGAGCTGTACTGGTAGATATAAAAGTAGAGTCTGCGCATGCATGTGTGTTTATGTGAGTGAGGAAACTTTGCGTGTTAACTTGGTGAGACTAAGCCACCAGTTACCGACGGTTCGGGACACCAGAGTAGGGGCGTGTATACTCGTTCGAGAAGCTGCATTTTAAACATACACATTTTGCAAGTGCGATGCAATGGAATCCAGCAGGCACCATGAGTTCAGGCGCTCTGAAGTGGCAGATTGCGGAGTACGTACTCTGCGGTTTTAAGTATGTGCTGTTTAACTGGTACCCGTCTTTTATACTTTGCGTATTGTGGGAATTAGTGTGGAAGTATTTCAGGGAGAGTTCTTACCCAGATATATCTGTCGGCATGGCACCTATTGAGATCAAGCAACGTCAGGTTGTGAACCCTGATGATCCAAGCCAGCCCTTGACAATGATTACGACCATTCATAAGCCCTCCACCCCCGGGGGGAAACAGAGCATTTTGTCAGAGTTGCCCTCACTTAAAGTCGCATGTGGGAATTTGGAATTTGAAATGGTTGAAATTCACCAGATGCACCCTAAAGATATACACGTGTTGGTAAGAGCGAAGTGCCTAAGGAATATATGGAACAGGGTGGCCCAGGGGGTGCGGGATGGTACCTGGGCAACTACCGGGATCGCCAGTAATGAAGAAAGATATCGCTCTTTTAAAGGGGAAGTGAGGCAGCGATTGGGGGGAGGCGAGAGTAACTGGGGAGCAATAATGGCAGTGACTCAGAGAGATGATGAGACAGCCATAGATTATGCAGAACGTAAATATCAAGCATATGAGGAGGGATATCCTGGGTTGGATAATCCAGGGAGGGATGACCAAGTCTTCCTGAAAATGATGAAGGAGGGCTTGAGCTCAGCCCAACAGGAACTTTTAGACTTAGACACAACGGTAGGGTCGACCTACTGTGTGATAGTTTCATGGGCCAGTGAGATAGACCGAAGAAAATGCAAGAGATACTGTAATGTGGCTACAGTGGATGCAGCTGCTGTGATGTCCCATAGAGTTTGTTTTGTTTGTCGGCAGCCAGGGCACGAAGCAAGGAACTGCTGGAATAGACGTAGGAGGGTAAAAGAGTTTATATGCTACAGGTGCGGCCTATTGGGACATGGTTGGAGGCAGTGTCCCAAAAAGAGGAAAGAAAAAGAGGTGAACGTCACAGCAGGCACACAGCCTCTCACCCTATCGGTGCCCATTCTGACCAATCTGACTGTCGATCAGATCAAAGAGCTAGCAAAGACAGCTCCTAGGTCAGAAAAAGATGTGGCGGCGGGCTCCACTGTCAGCGCTGGTGACCCGCAGATGTACACAACAGCATTGTTAGGGGGACGGCAAAACAATATGTTAGTGGACACAGGGGCATCGGTATCGATAACTGACCTACCCTGGCCAACAACCGGACAGGCTATTTATATTTGGGGTGTGGGAGGCAAAACTGTGAAAGCAGAAAGGAGTGAGTGGCAAATACTCGAAATTGGGGAAGTGCAGCTTCCAGTGTATTTCTGGGTATGTCCAAATAATGAGGGCACTATCCTTGAAATAGACAGCCTAAGGGAAGCAGGGGCCGTAATAGATTCAGGAAAGGAGCTAAGTCCTTCCACAGCTCAGCAACCAAGTCATGGTGAGAGTGCTGCCGGAAAGGCCAGGGTTTGCCCCCAGGTGGATAGGACCACAGATGGTACTCATAACCAATGGTACTTGTGTCTTGGTGCAGACTCGGTGAGGCAGCCAGTGGAAACACTGGACTCAGGTTAAAGCATACAGCTCACCCTCTTGTTGCTCCCACAGACAGAGCGGGAGATCAAGTGTACCCAGTAACCATGTAATTACAGAGAACCTAAGAGAGGAACACCAGCTGGCCATGCCAGACCTGACCACAGCTGATGAAAACATACCCGGAGGAAACGCAAAGGCAGAAGTCCCCGAAAGCATGGCAGAAAACACAGAGAGCATGACGGAAAACCGTGAATAGCATGCTAAAGTGTGATGGTGATGCTACTCCGTAAATAAAGGCTGGTTGCTGAAGGTAGATGATTAGATTAATAGCATAGAATAGAAAAGATACTGAAAAATAGATGGAGAGGGATTTTAAGTTAAAGCAGAGACAGCAAGTTCCACAACTTCGATGGCATTTCAGACTGCACATGGCATCTGAAGGCAGTCACCCCCAGTCTGAATGAGGAGTAAACCCAAATGAGCTGGGATCTTTCAGCAGTCGGGCCAGTGATATACTGGGCAGTTCGGAAGGGGGTGCCACTGGGGAAGAGGTCGGAGCAGTAATTTACATAGAGACTACCCCAACCCCTTCCTGTACACCAATGAGCCTCCTGTGAGCCTCATGCACTTACCTTGCTGGTGCCCCTGGAAAGAGGGAGTTCTGGCAACCAGAGAATGAAGGGGTGAAGACAAGGAAGCTGCAATTGGCCTGCAGGGAAAGAGCCAACAGGCACAGGAAAGAAGCCTTATTTCTAAAGACTTGTTCGAATTTTTGGAACAACCTCTCTGCTTAGTATTTGGTAGTTAGCGATTAGAGGATGCTAGCTTAGATATCGAGGCACACAAAATTGGGGGGAATTTCGAGGCAGGGTGTTTTTGCTGCCCTACTTGGGTAGATCCTCCTAGATTGGCCTTTCCTGGTACAAATTTACTTTTGTCCAGGAGGACCAAGTGGAGGAACTGTTAGAGTGATTTTTTGGGTTTAGGTCATTTACATATAGCAAATGGCTTTGGTTACCAGTCTTCTGTTCCTTGAATATGTATTGTAGATTTAATTTTGAACAATGGATTCCTAAAAGCTGTGGATCCCAGTCGAGACAATGCTGGCGACTGTGGGATGGGTGCAAATAAGGAGGTGTAAAGTTTGTATTTTGTATGTAGTTTCAAAAGAAAGCATTGTCTATACTGTGTAAATCTGGAATTTTCCTTTGATGTTTGGCACTTAAAATATCGAGCCCCACGTTGGGCCTGGAAACTTTTCCACCGAAAGCATCGCCATACAATGCCTACGATCCCTGCTATATCTTGCTTTGTCAAATAAAGAAGCTGCTTTGTATCTACCAGTAATTTTCTCCAGCGATTTCACCACGCAACAACAATCACCACAAAGAAATAGGAAGATTAATAAAGTGCTGTTAGCATGGACCTGTTAAGGGTAGTCATGACTGATCTTTCTTTGGAGGAGATATCAAGGAGGGTTAATGAGAGAAGAATAATGCAGTCATGAATTTCAGCAGGCTGATCGGAAAAGTAGAAGCCTGTGAATTCCCTGGGACAATGATAGACTGGATCCATAATTGGGTCAGGAACATAAATGATAATGGTTAAAGTACAATGGGAATTCAGAAGTCACTTTGCAGTAGTGAGAGTGGGAACCATTGAAAACGACAAGTCACTTGGCCTAATAAAAGGAAGTGGGGTTTATGTGGAGCAGCCATAGTGTGAGTGGACAGTGTTGGAGTGGGGAACTGAGGCACTGGCCCAGGAGGCTTTAGTGAGAAGAGGCGGACACTATTTTGGATCAGCTATTGTGTTAGTGGGCTAGTGTAGGAGTCTGAGGTCTGAAGCTTTGGCTCAAGAGACTTTGGCAAAGAGGCACATATGTCCAAACAGGTAAAGCTTTTTATACAGTAGACTACATTATTACAACAAATTTAAAGTAGGGATGCAACATCAGGTGTGGTATTGTAACTGTATGATGTGGGAGTTGGTGAACCCCATTGTGGTTCCTGATGACCGCATCTGCAGAAAGTTTTGGCTGCTCGAGAAACACTGGCTCAAATATAATGAGCAACACACATAAAAGTTGCTGGTGAACACAGCAGCCCAGGCAGCATCTATAGGAAGAGGTACAGTCGACGTTTTGGGCCGAGACCCTTCGTCAAGACTAACTGAAAGAAGAGATAGTAAGAGATTTGAAAGTGGGAGGGGGAGGGGGAGATCCAAAATGATAGGACAAGACAGGAGGGGGAGGGATGGAGCCAAGAGCTGGAAAGTTGATTGGCAAAAGGGATATGAAAGGATCATGGGACGGGAGGCCTAGGGAGAAAGAAAGGGGGAGGAGGGAAGCCCAGAGGATGGGCAAGGAATCACCAACAGCCAACCAGACAAGGTTCCTTTTATTCCCATTTGTTGCCTCCTACCAATCAGCCAATGCTCTAACCATGTTAGTAACTTTCCTTTAATACCATGGGCTCTTAACTTGGTAAGCAGCCTCGTGTGTAGCACATTGTCAAAGGCCTTCTGTAAGTCCAAATATACATCCACTGCATCGCTTTTCTCTATCCTATTTGTGATCTCCTCAAAGAATTCCAACAAGTTCATCAGGCGAGATTTTCCCTGAAGGAAACCATGCTGACTTTGTCCTATCTTGTCCTGTGTCAGCAAGTACTCCATAACCTCACTGTTAACAATTGACTCCAACATCATTCCAGCCACTGAGGTCAGACTAACTGGTTTATAATTTCCTTTTCTTTTAAAATCTTTTTATTGTTATATTATACAAAAGAAATAACACGAGTACATTGAAGTAACAACACTTACAATATCTCAAAAAAGACTGAAAAAAGATTGAAAAAAAATTGTGATAACAAATAAAACCTACTAAACAAAAAAAGTGAGAAAAAAAACCCATTAGGTGTACAACCCCGGAGCCATGCGTCATACAAAAAGCTTCTTAAAATAAGCATCAAACCACCAGCAGGTTTATAATTTCCTTTGTGCTGCCTTCCTCCTTTCCTAGAGTGGAGTGACATTTGCAATTTTCCAGTTCTCTGGCACTATCCACTTTGATATTGTTTGTTAGCTTGCTTTCATATTTCATCTTTTCCCTTCTAATGTTTTTTTAGTTGCTCTCTGTAGGTTTTTTAAAGCTTCCCAATCCTCTAACTTCCCACTAATTTTTGTTTTGTTGTATACCCTCTCTTTTGTTTTTACATTAGCTTTGACTTCCCTTGTCAGCCATGATTGTACTATTTTGCCATTTGAGTATTTCTTCATTCTTGGAATACACTTGTCCCGCACCTTCCTCATTTTCCCCAGAAACTCACGCCATTGCTGTCATCCCTGACAACAGCTCCTTCCAATTTATTTTGGCCAACTCCTCTCTTATACATTGTAATTTCCCTTACTCCATTGAAATAACTGCTACATCAGACTTTACTTTCTATCAAATTTCAAGTTGAACTCAATCATATTGTGATCATTGGCTCCTAAGGGTTCTTTTACCTTAAGCTCCCAAATCACCTCCAGTTCATTACATAACACCCGATCCAGTATAGCTGATCCCCTAAGTTCAATGACAAGCTGCTCTCAAAAACCATCTTGTAGGCATTCAACAAACTTCCTGTCTTGAGATCCATTACCAACCTGATTTTCCCAATCAACCTTCATGTTAAAATCTCCCATGACTGTCATAACATTGCCCTTTTGACACAACTTTTCAATTTCCCGTTGTAATCTGTGGTCCGCCTCTCAGCTATTGTTGGGAGGCCTGTATATAACTGCCATCAGGGTCCTTTTACCCTTGCAGTTCCTGAACTCAACCCACAAGGATTCATCTTCCAATTCTATATCCATCTTTCTACTGATTTGATGCCATTCTTTACCAGCAGAGCCATTCCACCCCCTCTGCCAACCTTCCTATCCCTCTGATATAATGCGTAACCTTGGACATTCAGTTCCCAACTACAACCATCTTTCAGCCATGATTCAGTGATGGCCACAACATCATACCTGGCAATCTGTAATAGTGCAACAAGATCATCCACCTTATTTCTTACACTCCGAGCATTGAGAAATAGCACTTTGAATACAGTATTTGCTACCCTTTTTGGTTTTACATCCCTAATGCACTGATACTCACCCTTCTGGCTGCAATTTTGTCCTGTCTTCTGCCTGCTCTTCTTGACAGACTGACTGCATGCTATGTTACTGTTTTACCATTTGTCCTGTCCTGATTCCTGGGATGGCAGGACTTTCATATGATGAAAGACTGGATGAACTAGGCTTATACTCGTTGGAATTCAGAAGATTGAGGGGGGATCTGATTGAAACGTATAAAATCCTAAAGGGATTGGACAGGCTAGATGCAGGAAGATTGTTCCCGATGTTGGGGAAGTCCAGAATGAGGGGTCACAGTTTGAGGATAAAGGGGAAGCCTTTTAGGACAGAGATTAGGAAAAACTTCTTCACACAGAGAGTGGTGAATCTGTGGAATTCTCTGCCACAGGAAACAGTTGAGGCCAGTTCATTGGCTATATTTAAGAGGGAGTTAGATATGGCCCTTGTGGCTAAAGGGATCAAGGGGTATGGAGGGAAGGCTGGTGCAGGGTTCTGAGTTGGATGGCCTACTCCTGCACCTGTTTTCTATGAGCCCCTTAATTTCAGTTCCCACCTCCCTGCCAAATTAGTTTAAATGCTCCCCAACAGCTCTAACAAACCTGCCTGTGAGAATATTGGCCCCCCTCGGGCTCAGGTGGAAACCGTCCCTATGTACAGGTCATATCTCCCCCAAAAGAGATCCCGAAGCACTGCCCCCTGCACCAGCTTCTCAGTGATGCATTTATCTGCTAATCCATCCTGTTTCTACACTCACTAGCACATGGCGCTGGTAGCAATCCAGAAATTACTGCTCTGGGGGTCATGGCTTCACAGCTTTCTGCCTAGCTCACTAATTTCTCTCTTCAGGACCTCATTGCTTTTGCTTCTACATCATTGGTACCAATAGGCATCAAGACATCTAGTTGCTCTCCTTCCCTCTCTAAAATGCTGTGGACGCAATCTGAGATGTTCCCGAACCTGGCACCTGGGAGGCAACGTACCATCCGGATGTCCCGTTCCCATCCACAGAATCTCCTGTCTGTTTGGTCATGTACTTTGGTAGAACGATTAAAGGCACACACTCTTTTCTAAACAAGGAGGAAGTTTAAAAATCAGAGGTGCAAAGGATCGTGGGAGTCCTCACGCAGGATTCCCTAAAGGTTCCCTTGCAGGTTGAGTCAGTAGTAAGGAAGGCAAACACAATGTTAGCATTCATTTCCAGAGGACTAGAATATACATGCGAGGATGTAATGCTGAAGAAGTAAAGCATTAATCAGTCTATATCCAAGATGTGCCTGCATTGGAGACCTTGCAAACCGAGGAGGTTTACTAGAATTATTCCAGGAAAATAAGGGTTGACAAATGAGGAGTGTTTGACAGCTCCATGCCTGTACTTACTGGAATTTAGGAGAATGAAGGGAGATCCCATTGAAACCTACTGAATATTGTAAGGCCTAATGGACATGGAGAGGATGTTTCCATAAATGGTAGGATAATATAGGAACAGAGACCAGAGCAACAACAGAAGATAAAATACTTAAGCTAGGCTGGTGAATCTGTGGAATTCATTGTCACAGATGACTGGAGGCCAAGTCATTGGAAATATTTAAAGTGGAGGCTTTTGCTTAGTTAGGGTGATAAAGGTTACAGGGAGAAACAGGAGAACGGGGTTGAATGGGAAAATAATTTAACTGGCTATTTCTGCTCCTATACCTTGTGTGTCTTACGGCACAGAACATTATGTGACACATATTGATGAGCGGACTTAAACTAGGGGCTCTGATTGAGAAATTGACAGACAAAAATAGAAACATTGTGTGATTCTTAGTTAGCTGGAAATTGGTTAACTGCAGGATGACAATACCTAGTCTTGTTGGCAGAAGAGGCAAAGGGAATTCAATTCAAAGGCAATGCTTTTGGGAAAAGCAAACATAACAGTACAAAATACATAGTAGGACACTGAACAGCATTGAGGAATGGAGACCTTAGAACATGTAGGTGTAGATAATTGAAGGTGGAAGGATGGGTAAAATAATTAAGATGGTATTCAAAAGTATTTGCATTTACTTTTCAAGGCCAAAGTTATTGTAATATGGAGATTATGCTGAAACTGTATGAAGCATTGAACATGCCACAGGTTCGGTATTGGCTAAAGTTCTGGTCACTATACAATAGCAACAGTGAAAGTACAGAAACATTTCAGGAGTGTTACCAGTGCTGGATTAAAAGGAGGAATTTGTTTTTCCTCACAAAGTCAAAACAAGGAGTATGATTAGAGAAAAGTTACTTTTACCCAAAGAGAAATCCACACAGAGGAAACGCGCACGGTCATAGGGAGAACATGCAAGCTTCTTACAGTGGTGGGAATTTAAACTTGATGGCTAGTACTCCAGGGCATTGTGCTAGCTTCCACACTACCATGTTGGAATTAATTTTTAATGATAAACTAAAGTTACTGTAGGTCAACATGATTTTGTGAAGAGGAAATCTTCTTTGTTGTGGCTCCAACTGGCAACACAGACAAGGGCAAAACAGTGCATATCTGGGCTTTTAAAAAGGCATTTAATGAGGTGTCACACAAAATATTGTGGCCAAAACTAATCGTGGAGTACTTGCATGGTTAGAGATTAATGGCAGATTAAAAGGCAGTGCAAGTTTAGAAACATTCAACAGATCAGGCAGCATCAGTGGAGAGTGATAGATTTCATGGCTCTTGCCCACCCAAAACCACTCACGAGTATAGACTTTGACAACTAGACATGAACGTATATAGAAAAATGCTGTTTATTTTCCAGGAGAGTCTACAATAATGAAATGTACATTTTCTAAACAAAAGTTTTCTTGGCTATAACATTAGCAGACATAAGAAAATTATGATCTAGAAAAAAAAGCCGGGTGTTTGTACCAGTGTTAAGATGTTCTTCAAATCCAAAGGAACATATTAAATAGGAAAAGGAGCATCTCCGTAGTTAATTGTCTCAGTGTCAATCCACACACAAAAAAACAAGTATTTTTATTGGTTTAAGTCAGGAGATGATTAGGCATATATCTATGCAGATCAGAATGCGGCCTTTAAAAGCAGTATTGTGGAGGTAGATTCCTCTACCCCACCCCATACCCAGTAAATCCATTCTTTTAAAATCACTGCCGTCCTGTGGTGGACACTTAAAATAGAATTTAAAAAATATAAATTACCTCAATGAACTAAAACATACAGTGGTTAAATTAAATGTGTATGTCAACATTAAAAAGATTTTTTTCCCCAGTATTACTCCAATATATTACATAGAGACTTACAGAAGCTTAAACGTCTTTGCAATGAAATGCAAACCTGATCGACATTTTTTAAAGCAAGTTCCCAACCATCTTTAAATATTGTGCATTTACATTATCACTTTTAGTACAGTTGATATCATTTCCACTTATTACAAGTAAAACAACTTCACAAGATTGTTTTGTGCATCTTACAAATTGACAAGATCTAGCATTGGAATGCGAGCAATTCACTCGTGTAAATAGTAAACACTGATTCTGGATTTTATGAATCTACTGAATGGTGAAAAAGTGGGACGATTTATCATTTAGTGTACCAAGGGGATTGCTTATTCAGGGTTCATTTTGTTGGCCAAGAGGCCTTGCAATGTTCCATACAGCAGCAATAAAAACACAAACAAATGTTAGGTCTCTGCTTTACAGAAGACAATGAAATGCAGGAAATGATCACCAGAAGACTCTTCTCAGGTCAAGGTGCAGCACTTAATCTTTTCTCCAATAGAGTTGGGGTCATCTAAATATTATCCATAAGCTGACAGTGTGGCTGGGGTGAAAATAAATGATGTTGAAAGTTTAAGCAAATCCACTGATAGAAAGGTTGTGAGTGGTGGTAAAAATCTTCTGAGGTGTATATATTTCAATGCTAGGAGTATTGCGGGGAAGGCGGATGAGTTGAGGGCGTGGATTGACACGTGGAATTATGATGTTGTAGCAATTAGTGAAACTTGGCTACAGGAGGGGCAGGACTGGCAGCTTAATATTGCAGGGTTCCGATGTTTCAGGTGTGATTGAGGCAGAGGAATGAAAGGTGGGGGAGTAGCATTGCTTGTTAGGGAAAATATTTCAGCAGTGCTCAGGCAGGACAGATTAGAGGGCTTGTCTACTGAGTCCTTATATGTGGAGCTGAGAAACAGGAAAGGTATGGCCACATTAGTGGGATTGTATTACAGACCACCCAATAGTCAATGAGACTTGGAAGAGCAAATCTGCAGAGAGATAGCAGGCAACTGCAGGAAACATAAAGTTGTGGTGGTAGGGGATTTTAATTTTCCATACATTGATTGGGACTCCCTTACTGTTAGGGGTCTAGATGGTTTAGAGTTTGTAAAATGTGTTCAGGAATGTTTTCTAAATCAATATATAGAGGGACCAACTAGAGAGGATACAATATTGGATCTCCTGTTAGGTAACGAATTAGGGCAAGTGACAGAAGTCTGTGTAGGGGAGCACTTTGGTTCCAGTGATCATAACACCATTAGTTTCAATTTGATCATGGACAAGGATAGATCTGGTCCTAGGGTTGAGGTTCTGAACTGGAAGAAGGCCAAATTTGAAGAAATGAGAAAGGATCTAAAAAGCGTGGATTGGGACAGGTTGTTTTCTGGCAAAGATGTGATTGGTAGGTGGGAAGCCTTCAAAGGGGAAATTTTGAGAGTGCAGAGTTTGTATGTTCCTGTCAGGATTAAAGGCAAATTGAATAGGAATAAGGAACCTTGGTTCTCAAGGGATATTGCAACTCTGATAAAGAAGAAGAGGAAGTTGTATGAAATGTATAGGAAACAGGGGGTAAATCAGGTGCTTGAGGAGTATAAGAAGTGCAAGAAAATACTTAAGAAAGAAATCAGGAGGGCTAAAAGAAGACACGAGGTTGCCTTGGCAGTCAAAGTGAAGGATAATTCAAAGAGCTTTTACAAGTATATTAAGAGCAAAAGGATTGTAAGGGATAAAATTGGTCCTCTTGAAGATCAGAGTGGTCGGCTTTGTGCGGAACCAAAGGAAATGGGGGAGATCTTAACTAGGTTTTTTGCGTCTGTATTTACTAAGGAAGCTGGCATGAAATCTATGGAATTGAGGGAATCAAGTAGTGAGACCATGGAAACTGTACAGATTGAAAAGGAGGAGGTGCTTGCTGTCTTGAGGAAAATTAAAGTGGATAAATCCCCGGGACCTGACAGAGCGTTCCCTCGGACCTTGAAGGAGACTAGTGTTGAAATTGCGGGGGCCCTAGCAGAAATATTTAAAATGTCGCTGTCTACGAGTGAAGTGCCGGAGGATTGGAGAGTGGCTCATGTTGTTCCATTGTTTAAAAAAGGATCGAAAAGTAATCCGGGAAATTATAGGCCGGTGAGTTTAACGTCAGTAGTAGGTAAGTTATTGGAGGCAGTACTAAGAGACAGAATATACAAGCATTTGGATAGACAGGGGCTTATTAGGGAGAGTCAACATGGCTTTGTGCATGGTAGGTCATGTTTGACCAATCTGTTGGGAGTTTTTCGAGGAGGTTACCAGGAAAGTGGATGAAGGGAAGGCAGTGGATATTGTCTACATGGACTTCAGTAAGGCCTTTGACAAGGTCCCGCATGGGAGGTTAGTTAGGAAAATTCAGTCGCTAGGTATACATGGAGAGGTGGTAAATTAGATTAGACATTGGCTCGATGGAAGAAGCCAGAGAGTGGTGGTAGAGAATTGCTTCTCTGAGTGGAGGCCTGTGACTAGTGGTGTGCCACAGGGATCAGTGCTGGGTCCATTGTTATTTGTCATCTATATCAATGATCTGGATGATAATGTGGTAAATTGGATCAGCAAGTTTGCTGATGATACAAAGATTGGAGGTGTAGTAGACAGTGAGGAAGGTTTTCAGAGCCTGCAGAGGAACTTCGACCATCTGGAAAAATGGGCTGAAAAATGGCAGATGGAGTTTAATACTGACAAGGGTGAGGTATTGCACCTTGGAAGGACAAACCAACGTAGAACATACAGGGTTAATGGTAAGGCACTGAGGAGTGCAGTGGAACAGAGGGATCTGGGAATACAGATACAAAATTCCCTAAAAGTGTCGTCACAGGTAGATAGGGTCATAAAGAGAGCTTTTGGTACATTGGCCTTTATTAATCGAAGTATTGAGTATAAGAGCTGGAATGTTATGATGAGGTTGTATAAGGCAATGGTGAGGCCGAATCTGGAGTATTGTGTTCAGTTTTGGTCACCAAATTACAGGAAGGATATAAATAAGGTTGGAAGAGTGCAGAGAAGGTTTACAAGGATGTTGCCGGGACTTGAGAAACTCAGTTACAGAGAAAGGTTGAATAGGTTAGGACTTTATTCCCTGGAGCGTAGGAGAATGAGGGGAGATTTGATAGAGGTATCTAAAATTATGATGGGTATAGATAGAGTGAATGCAAGCAGGCTTTTTCCACTGAGGCAAGGGGAGAAAAAAACTAGAGGACATGGGTTAAGGGTGAGGGGGGAAAAGTTTAAAGGGAACATTGGGGGGGGGGGGCTTCTTCACACAGAGAGTGGTGGGAGTGTGGAATGGGCTGCCAGACGAGGTGGTAAATGCGGGTTCTTTTTTAACATTTAAGAATAAATTGGACAGATACATGGATGGGAGGTGTATGGAGGGATATGGTCCGTGTGCAGGTCAGTGGGACTAGGCAGAAAATAGTTTGGCACAGCCAAGAAGGGCCAAAGGGCCTGTTTCTGTGCTGTAGTTTCTATGGTTCTATGGTTCATAAACACATTTTCAGGACTATATTGAGAATGCTCTAGCCTTAACAAGACCAACATCACCAAACAAAACTAGTCTTAAAATGCAGTAAATACATTTGCAGCCAGAATACTTATTAGGCATTATAGTTAACTAGTTACATGCAGTTTTCATTATTGCATCTTTAAATTCCTCAGCACACAGAAAATCAATGCGAAATAAAATAACAGATTAGAAGCCAAGTCTGCAATTGACCTATTTATTGCTCCATAGACTTCTATACAAGATTGTGATGAATTGTGTGTGAACCAATTGTGTGTGAAATCTGGTTTACTGCTGTGATATTTAACTTGTTTATGTCAGAAACATTTCACATAAATTAGAAGCAAGAAGAAAGTACAATGCTGAAGAAAAATATTCTCATTCTTCACACTGCTGATACATTCATAAACACTTTGCATCTTCAGAAAATTCTTCGAAGAATTATGTAACAACAAATCAGTGATTCAATTCTTATAAATAAAACATAGTTCTCATAGTTGCCTCAGCAGAT